>NW_027362761.1:42530286-45413105 GCF_046119375.1 Phyllobates terribilis | reverse complement strand
AGGGCTCTGCAGCAGCTATCTGAACACACACACACAGCTCCGCTACATGCCGCACAGGAGAGGGCTCTGCAGCAGCTATCTGACACACACACACACAGCTCCGCTACATGCCGGCACAGGAGAGGGCTCTGCAGCAGCTATCTGACACACACACACACAGCTCCGCTACATGCCGGCACAGGAGAGGGCTCTGCAGCAGCTATCTGACACACACACACAGCTCCGCTACATGCCGGCACAGGAGAGGGCTCTGCAGCAGCTACCTGACACACACACACAGCTCCGCTACATGCCGGCACAGGAGAGGCTCTGCAGCAGCTATCTGACACACACACACAGCTCCGCTACATGCCGGCACAGGAGAGGGCTCTGCAGCAGCTATCTGACACACACACACACAGCTCCGCTACATGCCGGCACAGGAGAGGGCTCTGCAGCAGCTATCTGACACACACACACCAGCTCCGCTACATGCCGGCACAGGAGAGGGCTCTGCAGCAGCTATCTGACACACACACACAGCTCCGCTACATGCCGGCACAGGAGAGGGCTCTGCAGCAGCTATCTGACACACACACAACAGCTCCGCTACATGCCGGCACAGGAGAGGGCTCTGCAGCAGCTATCTGACACACACACACAGCTCCGCTACATGCCGGCACAGGAGAGGGCTCTGCAGCAGCTACCTGACACACACACACAGCTCCGCTACATGCCGGCACAGGAGAGGGCTCTGCAGCAGCTACCTGACACACACACACAGCTCCGCTACATGCCGGCACAGGAGAGGGCTCTGCAGCAGCTACCTGACACACACACACAGCTCCGCTACATGCCGGCACAGGAGAGGGCTCTGCAGCAGCTACCTGACACACACACACAGCTCCGCTACATGCCGGCACAGGAGAGGGCTCTGCAGCAGCTACCTGACACACACACACAGCTCCGCTACATGCCGGCACAGGAGAGGGCTCTGCAGCAGCTACCTGACACACACACACAGCTCCGCTACATGCCGGCACAGGAGAGGGCTCTGCAGCAGCTACCTGACACACACACACAGCTCCGCTACATGCCGGCACAGGAGAGGGCTCTGCAGCAGCTACCTGACACACACACACAGCTCCGCTACATGCCGGCACAGGAGAGGGCTCTGCAGCAGCTACCTGACACACACACACAGCTCCGCTACATGCCGGCACAGGAGAGGGCTCTGCAGCAGCTACCTGACACACACACACAGCTCCGCTACATGCCGGCACAGGAGAGGGCTCTGCAGCAGCTACCTGACACACACACACAGCTCCGCTACATGCCGGCACAGGAGAGGGGCTCTGCAGCAGCTACCTGACACACACACACAGCTCCGCTACATGCCGGCACAGGAGAGGGCTCTGCAGCAGCTACCTGACACACACACACACAGCTCCGCTACATGCCGGCACAGGAGAGGGCTCTGCAGCAGCTACCTGACACACACACACAGCTCCGCTACATGCCGGCACAGGAGAGGGCTCTGCAGCAGCTACCTGACACACACACACAGCTCCGCTACATGCCGGCACAGGAGAGGGCTCTGCAGCAGCTACCTGACACACACACACAGCTCCGCTACATGCCGGCACAGGAGAGGGCTCTGCAGCAGCTACCTGACACACACACACAAGCTCCGCTACATGCCGGCACAGGAGAGGGCTCTGCAGCAGCTACCTGACACACACACACAGCTCCGCTACATGCCGGCACAGGAGAGGGCTCTGCAGCAGCTACCTGACACACACACACAGCTCCGCTACATGCCGGCACAGGAGAGGGCTCTGCAGCAGCTACCTGACACACACACACAGCTCCGCTACATGCCGGCACAGGAGAGGGCTCTGCAGCAGCTACCTGACACACACACACAGCTCCGCTACATGCCGGCACAGGAGAGGCTCTGCAGCAGCTACCTGACACACACACACAGCTCCGCTACATGCCGGCACAGGAGAGGGCTCTGCAGCAGCTACCTGACACACACACACAGCTCCGCTACATGCCGGCACAGGAGAGGGCTCTGCAGCAGCTACCTGACACACACACACACAGCTCCGCTACATGCCGGCACAGGAGAGGGCTCTGCAGCAGCTACCTGACACACACACAACAGCTCCGCTACATGCCGGCACAGGAGAGGGCTCTGCAGCAGCTACCTGACACACACACACACAGCTCCGCTACATGCCGGCACAGGAGAGGGCTCTGCAGCAGCTACCTGACACACACACACACACAGCTCCGCTACATGCCGGCACAGGAGAGGGCTCTGCAGCAGCTACCTGACACACACACACACAGCTCCGCTACATGCCGGCACAGGAGAGGGCTCTGCAGCAGCTACCTGACACACACACACACAGCTCCGCTACATGCCGGCACAGGAGAGGGCTCTGCAGCAGCTACCTGACACACACACACACAGCTCCGCTACATGCCGGCACAGGAGAGGGCTCTGCAGCAGCTACCTGACACACACACACACAGCTCCGCTACATGCCGGCACAGGAGAGGGCTCTGCAGCAGCTACCTGACACACACACACACAGCTCCGCTACATGCCGGCACAGGAGAGGGCTCTGCAGCAGCTACCTGACACACACACACACAGCTCCGCTACATGCCGGCACAGGAGAGGGCTCTGCAGCAGCTACCTGACACACACACACACAGCTCCGCTACATGCCGGCACAGGAGAGGGCTCTGCAGCAGCTACCTGACACACACACACAGCTCCGCTACATGCCGGCACAGGAGAGGGCTCTGCAGCAGCTACCTGACACACACACACACAGCTCCGCTACATGCCGGCACAGGAGAGGGCTCTGCAGCAGCTACCTGACACACACACACACAGCTCCGCTACATGCCGGCACAGGAGAGGGCTCTGCAGCAGCTACCTGACACACACACACACAGCTCCGCTACATGCCGGCACAGGAGAGGGCTCTGCAGCAGCTACCTGACACACACACACAGCTCCGCTACATGCCGGCACAGGAGAGGGCTCTGCAGCAGCTACCTGACACACACACACACAGCTCCGCTACATGCCGGCACAGGAGAGGGCTCTGCAGCAGCTACCTGACACACACACACAGCTCCGCTACATGCCGGCACAGGAGAGGGCTCTGCAGCAGCTACCTGACACACACACACAGCTCCGCTACATGCCGGCACAGGAGAGGGCTCTGCAGCAGCTACCTGACACACACACACAGCTCCGCTACATGCCGGCACAGGAGAGGGCTCTGCAGCAGCTACCTGACACACACACACAGCTCCGCTACATGCCGGCACAGGAGAGGGCTCTGCAGCAGCTACCTGACACACACACACAGCTCCGCTACATGCCGGCACAGGAGAGGGCTCTGCAGCAGCTACCTGACACACACACACAGCTCCGCTACATGCCGGCACAGGAGAGGGCTCTGCAGCAGCTACCTGACACACACACACAGCTCCGCTACATGCCGGCACAGGAGAGGGCTCTGCAGCAGCTACCTGACACACACACACAGCTCCGCTACATGCCGGCACAGGAGAGGGCTCTGCAGCAGCTACCTGACACACACACACAGCTCCGCTACATGCCGGCACAGGAGAGGGCTCTGCAGCAGCTACCTGACACACACACACAGCTCCGCTACATGCCGGCACAGGAGAGGGCTCTGCAGCAGCTACCTGACACACACACACAGCTCCGCTACATGCCGGCACAGGAGAGGGCTCTGCAGCAGCTACCTGACACACACACACAGCTCCGCTACATGCCGGCACAGGAGAGGGCTCTGCAGCAGCTACCTGACACACACACACAGCTCCGCTACATGCCGGCACAGGAGAGGGCTCTGCAGCAGCTACCTGACACACACACACAGCTCCGCTACATGCCGGCACAGGAGAGGGCTCTGCAGCAGCTACCTGACACACACACACAGCTCCGCTACATGCGGCACAGGAGAGGGCTCTGCAGCAGCTATCTGACACACACACACAGCTCCGCTACATGCCGGCACAGGAGAGGGCTCTGCAGCAGCTACCTGACACACACACACAGCTCCGCTACATGCCGGCACAGGAGAGGGCTCTGCAGCAGCTACCTGACACACACACACAGCTCCGCTACATGCCGGCACAGGAGAGGGCTCTGCAGCAGCTACCTGACACACACACACAGCTCCGCTACATGCCGGCACAGGAGAGGGCTCTGCAGCAGCTACCTGACACACACACACAGCTCCGCTACATGCCGGCACAGGAGAGGGCTCTGCAGCAGCTACCTGACACACACACACAGCTCCGCTACATGCCGGCACAGGAGAGGGCTCTGCAGCAGCTACCTGACACACACACACAGCTCCGCTACATGCCGGCACAGGAGAGGGCTCTGCAGCAGCTATCTGACACACACACACAGCTCCGCTACATGCCGGCACAGGAGAGGGCTCTGCAGCAGCTATCTGACACACACACACAGCTCCGCTACATGCCGGCACAGGAGAGGGCTCTGCAGCAGCTATCTGACACACACACACAGCTCCGCTACATGCCGGCACAGGAGAGGGCTCTGCAGCAGCTATCTGACACACACACACAGCTCCGCTACATGCCGGCACAGGAGAGGGCTCTGCAGCAGCTATCTGACACACACACACAGCTCCGCTACATGCCGGCACAGGAGAGGCTCTGCAGCAGCTATCTGACACACACACACAGCTCCGCTACATGCCGGCACAGGAGAGGGCTCTGCAGCAGCTATCTGACACACACACACAGCTCCGCTACATGCCGGCACAGGAGAGGGCTCTGCAGCAGCTATCTGACACACACACACAGCTCCGCTACATGCCGGCACAGGAGAGGGCTCTGCAGCAGCTATCTGACACACACACACAGCTCCGCTACATGCCGGCACAGGAGAGGGCTCTGCAGCAGCTATCTGACACACACACACAGCTCCGCTACATGCCGGCACAGGAGAGGGCTCTGCAGCAGCTATCTGACACACACACACAGCTCCGCTACATGCCGGCACAGGAGAGGGCTCTGCAGCAGCTATCTGACACACACACACAGCTCCGCTACATGCCGGCACAGGAGAGGGCTCTGCAGCAGCTATCTGACACACACACACAGCTCCGCTACATGCCGGCACAGGAGAGGGCTCTGCAGCAGCTATCTGACACACACACACAGCTCCGCTACATGCCGGCACAGGAGAGGGCTCTGCAGCAGCTATCTGACACACACCACAGCTCCGCTACATGCCGGCACAGGAGAGGGCTCTGCAGCAGCTATCTGACACACACACACAGCTCCGCTACATGCCGGCACAGGAGAGGGCTCTGCAGCAGCTATCTGACACACACACACAGCTCCGCTACATGCCGGCACAGGAGAGGGCTCTGCAGCAGCTATCTGACACACACACAGCTCCGCTACATGCCGGCACAGGAGAGGGCTCTGCAGCAGCTATCTGACACACACACACAGCTCCGCTACATGCCGGCACAGGAGAGGGCTCTGCAGCAGCTATCTGACACACACACACAGCTCCGCTACATGCCGGCACAGGAGAGGGCTCTGCAGCTGCTATCTGACACACACACACAGCTCCGCTACATGCCGGCACAGGAGAGGGCTCTGCAGCAGCTATCTGACACACACACACAGCTCCGCTACATGCCGGCACAGGAGAGGGCTCTGCAGCAGCCATCTGACACACACACCAGCTCCGCTACATGCCGGCACAGGAGAGGGCTCTGCAGCTGCCATCTGACACACACACAAGCTCCGCTACATGCCGGCACAGGAGAGGGCTCTGCAGCTGCCATCTGACACACACACAAGCTCCGCTACATGCCGGCACAGGAGAGGGCTCTGCAGCTGCCATCTGACACACACACACACAGCTCCGCTACATGCCGGCACAGGAGAGGGCTCTGCAGCTGCCATCTGACACACACACAGCTCCGCTACATGCCGGCACAGGAGAGGCTCTGCAGCTGCCATCTGACACACACACAGCTCCGCTACATGCCGGCACAGGAGAGGGCTCTGCAGCTGCCATCTGACACACACACAGCTCCGCTACATGCCGGCACAGGAGAGGGCTCTGCAGCTGCCATCTGACACACACACAGCTCCGCTACATGCCGGCACAGGAGAGGGCTCTGCAGCTGCCATCTGACACACACACAGCTCCGCTACATGCCGGCACAGGAGAGGGCTCTGCAGCTGCCATCTGACACACACACAGCTCCGCTACATGCCGGCACAGGAGAGGGCTCTGCAGCTGCCATCTGACACACACACAGCTCCGCTACATGCCGGCACAGGAGAGGGCTCTGCAGCTGCCATCTGACACACACACAGCTCCGCTACATGCCGGCACAGGAGAGGGCTCTGCAGCTGCCATCTGACACACACACAGCTCCGCTACATGCCGGCACAGGAGAGGGCTCTGCAGCTGCCATCTGACACACACACAGCTCCGCTACATGCCGGCACAGGAGAGGGCTCTGCAGCTGCCATCTGACACACACACAGCTCCGCTACATGCCGGCACAGGAGAGGGCTCTGCAGCTGCCATCTGACACACACACAGCTCCGCTACATGCCGGCACAGGAGAGGGCTCTGCAGCTGCCATCTGACACACACACAGCTCCGCTACATGCCGGCACAGGAGAGGGCTCTGCAGCTGCCATCTGACACACACACAGCTCCGCTACATGCCGGCACAGGAGAGGGCTCTGCAGCTGCCATCTGACACACACACAGCTCCGCTACATGCCGGCACAGGAGAGGGCTCTGCAGCTGCCATCTGACACACACACAGCTCCGCTACATGCCGGCACAGGAGAGGGCTCTGCAGCTGCCATCTGACACACACACAGCTCCGCTACATGCCGGCACAGGAGAGGGCTCTGCAGCTGCCATCTGACACACACACAGCTCCGCTACATGCCGGCACAGGAGAGGGCTCTGCAGCTGCCATCTGACACACACACAGCTCCGCTACATGCCGGCACAGGAGAGGGCTCTGCAGCTGCCATCTGACACACACACAGCTCCGCTACATGCCGGCACAGGAGAGGGCTCTGCAGCTGCCATCTGACACACACACAGCTCCGCTACATGCCGGCACAGGAGAGGGCTCTGCAGCTGCCATCTGACACACACACAGCTCCGCTACATGCCGGCACAGGAGAGGGCTCTGCAGCTGCCATCTGACACACACACAGCTCCGCTACATGCCGGCACAGGAGAGGGCTCTGCAGCTGCCATCTGACACACACACAGCTCCGCTACATGCCGGCACAGGAGAGGCTCTGCAGCTGCCATCTGACACACACACAGCTCCGCTACATGCCGGCACAGGAGAGGGCTCTGCAGCTGCATCTGACACACACACAGCTCCGCTACATGCCGGCACAGGAGAGGGCTCTGCAGCTGCTATCTGACACACACACAGCTCCGCTACATGCCGGCACAGGAGAGGGCTCTGCAGCTGCTATCTGACACACACACAGCTCCGCTACATGCCGCCACAGGAGAGGGCTCTGCAGCTGCTATCTGACACACACACAGCTCCGCTACATGCCGGCACAGGAGAGGGCTCTGCAGCTGCTATCTGACACACACACAGCTCCGCTACATGCCGGCACAGGAGAGGGCTCTGCAGCTGCTATCTGACACACACACAGCTCCGCTACATGCCGGCACAGGAGAGGGCTCTGCAGCTGCTATCTGACACACACACAGCTCCGCTACATGCCGGCACAGGAGAGGGCTCTGCAGCTGCTATCTGACACACACACAGCTCCGCTACATGCCGGCACAGGAGAGGGCTCTGCAGCTGCTATCTGACACACACACAGCTCCGCTACATGCCGGCACAGGAGAGGGCTCTGCAGCTGCTATCTGACACACACACAGCTCCGCTACATGCCGGCACAGGAGAGGGCTCTGCAGCTGCTATCTGACACACACACACAGCTCCGCTACATGCCGGCACAGGAGAGGGCTCTGCAGCTGCTATCTGACACACACACAGCTCCGCTACATGCCGGCACAGGAGAGGGCTCTGCAGCAGCTATCTGACACACACACACAGCTCCGCTACATGCCGGCACAGGAGAGGGCTCTGCAGCAGCTATCTGACACAACACACAGCTCCGCTACATGCCGGCACAGGAGAGGGCTCTGCAGCAGCTATCTGACACACACACACAGCTCCGCTACATGCCGGCACAGGAGAGGGCTCTGCAGCAGCTATCTGACACACACACACAGCTCCGCTACATGCCGGCACAGGAGAGGGCTCTGCAGCAGCTATCTGACACACACACACAGCTCCGCTACATGCCGGCACAGGAGAGGGCTCTGCAGCAGCTATCTGACACACACACACAGCTCCGCTACATGCCGGCACAGGAGAGGGCTCTGCAGCAGCTATCTGACACACACACACAGCTCCGCTACATGCCGGCACAGGAGAGGGCTCTGCAGCAGCTATCTGACACACACACACAGCTCCGCTACATGCCGGCACAGGAGAGGGCTCTGCAGCAGCTATCTGACACACACACACAGCTCCGCTACATGCTGGCACAGGAGAGGGCTCTGCAGCAGCTATCTGACACACACACACAGCTCCGCTACATGCCGGCACAGGAGAGGGCTCTGCAGCAGCTATCTGACACACACACACAGCTCCGCTACATGCCGGCACAGGAGAGGGCTCTGCAGCAGCTATCTGACACACACACACAGCTCCGCTACATGCCGGCACAGGAGAGGGCTCTGCAGCAGCTATCTGACACACACACACAGCTCCGCTACATGTCGCTGACGCGCCCCCTGGGCCATGTTTGTGTAGCGTTGCGCACGCGGGGAATACCCGGAGCCGGATCAGATAGGGGTAGTAGTCCTCGTGGCGGTGACCCGGTCCGTGCCCAGGGTGTCAAACTAAGTGGCGTTATTGATATGATGGTATTAGTGTCCGACTACGCCACCCATTGAATGCGGCTATGAAGCCGCCGCTGCAGGGCAGTCCGCTGAGGCCGGTGGTTCGGATGTGCAGCGTGGATGGTATAACCCCCAACGGGAGGGGTATGGCCTCAGGGCAGCTATGTTAGAGATGACAATGGGAGTGATGGTGCGGGTGTCCCAGTACTGATGGTGCAGGTGCGAAGACGAAACACGGAGGCTTGAAGTGCAGTTTCAATAGCTTTACTCACAGTTCTTTATCAGGTCCCTTGTGCACAGTTGGACCACCCGAGCCGTGCTGCGTCCACCAGGTCAGGGACTCGGCCAACTCCCAGGCAGTTCCAGAGCGTGGTCCTGAGCTCCCCTCTCTTCCTTCCTACTGGCCGTCCCCACCAGGGATCCACCTTTGTCCAGCTCCCTCGGGCCTTCTGGTGGTGAAACCTTTCCCGGCTTCCCTGACCCTATACGTGGTATGCCTTCCTGGTGGATATGGCGAGGGGTCGCGCCAAAACTTGTCCACGACCTCCGGTTCCTGGCTAAGGATAATTGGCCTCCACCAGTTTGGGATCCGGTACCCTGCTCTGCCAACCCTTCACCTGTTTCCGTTCTCTCGTGGGATCTCAGGGTTCCCTCTATGCTTTCGTCTCTGGGCCTTTCCTTGCGTCTCTCTTCTTCCTCCTTTTTCCTTCTCTCTCTCTTCTTCAGGCCTGGCTCTGGAGCTGGGCCCAGATGGAGCCACAGCTCCCTGTCAGCCCTCTCTGGCTGAGCTCCTCTCTGCACAGAGCAGACCCAAAAGAAAACCTTGTCCTAAGATGGGGCCCACCTTATATACTCCCTCTGACACCCGAGCCCAGGTGACAAGCACCCAATGGGCTCCTACCTATGCCCAGAGTCCCTCCCCTATCTGCTCCTACACCACTAGGATGTTCCTCCCCCCTCCCCACTCCAGCCAGGGACAGAAGCTGTCGTACCTGCACATCTATCTGGTGGGAGTACCGTTGATCTGTCCCCCGGAAATGGGGTGAGTGTGGTGCATGCAGCTATCTGAGCCCAGTTCCACACTCCATCCTTACCCGGGAGTGGAATACCACACCTCTGATCCGAGGTGCAATACCCCTGTAGCAGCCGAGTCCTCGGGGTGCTACATCGCCACAGGAGAGGGCTCTGCAGCTGCTATCTCACACACACACACAGCTCTGCTACATGCCGGCACAGGAGAGGGCTCTGCAGCTGCTATCTGACACACACACAGCTCTGCTACATGCCGGCACAGGAGAGGGCTCTGCAGCTGCTATCTGACACACACACAGCTCCGCTACATGCCGGCACAGGAGAGGGCTCTGCAGCTGCTATCTGACACACACACAGCTCCGCTACATGCCGGCACAGGAGAGGGCTCTGCAGCTGCTATCTGACACACACACAGCTCCGCTACATGCCGGCACAGGAGAGGGCTCTGCAGCTGCTATCTGACACACACACAGCTCTGCTACATGCCGGCACAGGAGAGGGCTCTGCAGCTGCTATCTGACACACACACAGCTCCGCTACATGCCGGCACAGGAGAGGGCTCTGCAGCTGCTATCTGACACACACACACACAGCTCCGCTACATGCCGGCACAGGAGAGGGCTCTGCAGCTGCTATCTCACACACACAGCTCCGCTACATGCCGGCACAGGAGAGGGCTCTGCAGCTGCTATCTGACACACACACAGCTCCGCTACATGCCGGCACAGGAGAGGGCTCTGCAGCTGCTATCTGACACACACACAGCTCCGCTACATGCCGGCACAGGAGAGGGCTCTGCAGCTGCTATCTGACACACACACAGCTCCGCTACATGCCGGCACAGGAGAGGGCTCTGCAGCTGCTATCTCACACACACAGCTCCGCTACATGCCGGCACAGGAGAGGGCTCTGCAGCTGCTATCTGACACACAGCTCTGCTACATGCCGGCACAGGAGAGGGCTCTGCAGCTGCTCTCTGACACACACACACACAGCTCCGCTACATGCCGGCACAGGAGAGGGCTCTGCAGCTGCTATCTGACACACACACACAGCTCTGCTACATGCCGGCACAGGAGAGGGCTTTGCAGCTGCTATCTGACACACACACACAGCTCTGCTACATGCCGGCACAGGAGAGGGCTTTGCAGCTGCTATCTGACACACAGCTCTGCTACATGCCGACACAGGAGAGGGCTCTGCAGCTGCTCTCTGACACACACACACACAGCTCCGCTACATGCCGGCACAGGAGAGGGCTCTGCAGCTGCTATCTGACACACACACACAGCTCCGCTACATGCCGGCACAGGAGAGGGCTCTGCAGCTGCTATCTGACACACACAGCTCCGCTACATGCCGGCACAGGAGAGGGCTCTGCAGCTGCTATCTGACACACACACACAGCTCCGCTACATGCCGGCACAGGAGAGGGCTCTGCAGCTGCTATCTGACACACACACACAGCTCCGCTACATGCCGGCACAGGAGAGGGCTCTGCAGCTGCTATCTCACACACACAGCTCCGCTACATGCCGGCACAGGAGAGGGCTCTGCAGCTGCTATCTGACACACACACACAGCTCCGCTACATGCCGGCACAGGAGAGGGCTCTGCAGCTGCTATCTGACACACACACACAGCTCCGCTACATGCCGGCACAGGAGAGGGCTCTGCAGCTGCTATCTGACACACACACACAGCTCCGCTACATGCCGGCACAGGAGAGGGCTCTGCAGCTGCTATCTGACACACACACACAGCTCCGCTACATGCCGGCACAGGAGAGGGCTCTGCAGCTGCTATCTCACACACACAGCTCCGCTACATGCCGGCACAGGAGAGGGCTCTGCAGCTGTTATCTGACACACACACAGCTCCGCTACATGCCGGCACAGGAGAGGGCTCTGCAGCTGCTATCTGACACACACACAGCTCCGCTACATGCCGGCACAGGAGAGGGCTCTGCAGCTGCTATCTGACACACACACAGCTCCGCTACATGCCGGCACAGGAGAGGGCTCTGCAGCTGCTATCTGACACACACACAGCTCCGCTACATGCCGGCACAGGAGAGGGCTCTGCAGCTGCTATCTGACACACACACAGCTCCGCTACATGCCGGCACAGGAGGGCTCTGCAGCTGCTATCTCACACACACAGCTCTGCTACATGCCAGCACAGGAGAGGGCTCTGCAGCTGCTATCTGACACACAGCTCTGCTACATGCCGGCACAGGAGAGGGCTCTGCAGCTGCTCTCTGACACACACACACACAGCTCCGCTACATGCCGGCACAGGAGAGGGCTCTGCAGCTGCTATCTGACACACACACACAGCTCTGCTACATGCCGGCACAGGAGAGGGCTTTGCAGCTGCTATCTGACACACAGCTCTGCTACATGCCGGCACAGGAGAGGGCTCTGCAGCTGCTCTCTGACACACACACACACAGCTCCGCTACATGCCGGCACAGGAGAGGGCTCTGCAGCTGCTATCTGACACACAGCTCTGCTACATGCCGGCACAGGAGAGGGCTCTGCAGCTGCTCTCTGACACACACACACACAGCTCCGCTACATGCCGGCACAGGAGAGGGCTCTGCAGCTGCTATCTCACACACACACACAGCTCCGCTACATGCCGGCACAGGAGAGGGCTCTGCAGCTGCTATCTGACACACAGCTCCGCTACATGCCGGCACAGGAGAGGGCTCTGCAGCTGCTATCTGACACACACACACAGCTCCGCTACATGCCGGCACAGGAGAGGGCTCTGCAGCTGCTATCTGACACACACACACAGCTCCGCTACATGCCGGCACAGGAGAGGGCTCTGCAGCTGCTATCTGACACACACACACAGCTCCGCTACATGCCGGCACAGGAGAGGGCTCTGCAGCTGCTATCTGACACACACACAGCTCCGCTACATGCCGGCACAGGAGAGGGCTCTGCAGCTGCTATCTGACACACACACAGCTCTGCTACATGCCGGCACAGGAGAGGGCTCTGCAGCTGCTATCTGACACACACACACAGCTCCGCTACATGCCGGCACAGGAGAGGGCTCTGCAGCTGCTATCTGACACACACACACAGCTCCGCTACATGCCGGCACAGGAGAGGGCTCTGCAGCTGCTATCTGACACACACACAGCTCCGCTACATGCCGGCACAGGAGAGGGCTCTGCAGCTGCTATCTGACACACACACACAGCTCCGCTACATGCCGGCACAGGAGAGGGCTCTGCAGCTGCTATCTGACACACACACAGCTCCGCTACATGCCGGCACAGGAGAGGGCTCTGCAGCTGCTATCTGACACACACACAGCTCCGCTACATGCCGGCACAGGAGAGGGCTCTGCAGCTGCTATCTGACACACACACAGCTCCGCTACATGCCGGCACAGGAGAGGGCTCTGCAGCTGCTATCTGACACACACACAGCTCCGCTACATGCCGGCACAGGAGAGGGCTCTGCAGCTGCTATCTCACACACACAGCTCCGCTACATGCCGGCACAGGAGAGGGCTCTGCAGCTGCTCTCTGACACACACACACACAGCTCCGCTACATGCCGGCACAGGAGAGGGCTCTGCAGCTGCTATCTGACACACACACACAGCTCTGCTACATGCCGGCACAGGAGAGGGCTTTGCAGCTGCTGTCTGACACACACACAGCTCCGCTACATGGTGGCACAGGAGAGGGCTCTGCAGCTGCTGTCTGACACACACACAGCTCCGCTACATGCCGGCACAGGAGAGGGCTCTGCAGCTGCTATCTGACACACACAGCTCCGCTACATGCCGGCACAGGAGAGGGCTCTGCAGCTGCTATCTGACACACACACAGCTCCGCTACATGCCGGCACAGGAGAGGGCTCTGCAGCTGCTATCTGACACACACACAGCTCCGCTACATGCCGGCACAGGAGAGGGCTCTGCAGCTGCTATCTGACACACACACAGCTCCGCTACATGCCGGCACAGGAGAGGGCTCTGCAGCTGCTATCTCACACACACACAGCTCCGCTACATGCCGGCACAGGAGAGGGCTCTGCAGCTGCTATCTGACACACACACAGCTCCGCTACATGCCGGCACAGGAGAGGGCTCTGCAGCTGCTATCTGACACACACACAGCTCCGCTACATGCCGGCACAGGAGAGGGCTCTGCAGCTGCTGTCTGACACACACACAGCTCCGCTACATGGTGGCACAGGAGAGGGCTCTGCAGCTGCTATCTCACACACACACACAGCTCCGCTACATGCCGGCACAGGAGAGGGCTCTGCAGCTGCTATCTGACACACACACAGCTCTGCTACATGCCGGCACAGGAGAGGGCTCTGCAGCTGCTATCTCACACACACAGCTCTGCTGCACACGTAGATTTGCTGCCTGCATTTCGGTGAGATCCATGCACCTGACTCAGAATGACGCCGTACACTTCACATGCGCGGATGTGACGTCACAGAACACAGACCAGACACATGGGAACTCCCCATCACGTGACTCGTCACATGGTCATGACATCATTAAAGGTCCTTTTACCAACCCATGATTTGGAGAGTGCATTGTGTCCCGCCTCAGTCGTCTCTGGAATGTAACCCTTTGTATTCTGGAAGATGTCGGTGTTCAGGAGCATGGGCCTGCCTGCAGCTCTGCTGGCTGCTACTGGAGGGGTGGCCCTGGTGACCTGGAGGTACCTGTCTGCGAGGGGGCATAAGAGTGCAGAGAAGGGGGAGGTACAGGAGGGGGAAGAAAGTGTGGAGGTTGTATCATCTCAGAAGGGAGAAATCCCAGACACCTCCAGAACAGGTGACCAGCCTGAGGGAGCAGAGCAAGTGCTCAGAGCAGGTGAAGCCACAGTACAGAAAGTAGAGGACAGAACAGGCTCACAAGGGTGTGACAAGAATGTTCCCCCCGGCACCACACCTGTATGTGAGGAGGAAAGCGCGGGGAAGAAGAGCGCAGCAGCTGCAGTCACCTCTGTGGTACAGAAGGAAAAGAAGATTGAAGTAGCTGCAGTCACCTCTGTGATACAGAAGGAAAAGAAGATTGCAGCAGCTGCAGTCACCTCTGTGATACCGGAGGAGGAGAAGAGCGCAGCAGCTCCAGTCACCTCTGTGATACCAGAGGAAAAGAAGATTGCAGCAGCTGCAGTCACATCTGTGATACCGGAGGAGAAGAAGATCCCAGCAGCTCCAGTCACATCTGTAATACCGGAGGAGAAAAGTGCAATAGCTCCAGTCACATCTGTAATGCAAGATGAAAAGAAGATTGCAGCAGCTGCAGTCACATCTGTAATGCAAGATGAAAAGAAGAGTGCAGCAGCTGCAGTCACCTCTGTAATACCGGAGGAGAAGAGTGCAGCAGCTGCAGTCACATCTGTAATACCGGAGGAGAAGAGTGCTGCAGTCACATCTGTAATACCGGAGGAGAAGAGTGCAGCAGCTCCAGTCACCTCTGTAATGCAAGATGAAAAGAAGATCGCATCAGCTCCAGTCACCTCTGTAATACCGGAGGAGAAGAGTGTAGCAGCTGCAGTCACATCTGTAATACCGGAGGAGAAGAGTGCAGCAGCTCCAGTCACCTCTGTAATACCGGAGGAGAGGAGTGCAGCAGCTCCAGTCACCTCTGTAATGCAAGATGAAAAGAAGATCGCATCAGCTCCAGTCACCTCTGTAATACCGGAGAAGAGTGTAGCAGCTCCAGTCACATCTGTAATGCAAGATGAAAAGAAGAGTGCAGCAGCTCCAGTACAGACCAAAGAGGAGGCACCAAAGTCACTCAAATCACCTGTGGAAAAGGGGTTCACCGGCAGTGTGTCATCTTCTGAAATTAAGCATAAGGTGAGAAGCCTATGGGAGCCAAGATTAGGTATGAACATGGTCTAAGTCTAACTGGATCTTGAAGCTAATGTAAGATGAATATTTTTAAAGGGGTTGGCCCATAAACATCATCTATCACCTATCCACTGGGAAAGTGCTGAATGCTTGATCGCTGGCGTTTCCACCATTGGGACCCCCACCATTTACGGGAAGGGCTTTGATTGACACCCTGCCCTGAAGCATGTGTGTGCAGAGAAGGCTGTCAGTTAAGGTGCAGGGGGAGTGATTACATCACACTATATAGTGAGCGGGGACTATTACTGCTCCTTATCCTGCCCCTATTGGAATTGAGCAGCTGCAGGGAGAATTAAACTTCACTCTCTGCCTGTAGCCGCTGTTCTGGTTACACTGCCAGACAGGATTAAAATGCTATTTGCCTTCAGATTACCATTCTTATCTGCAGGTAGATAGCGTTTTTGTAGTGACAAATCTTCCTTAAAAGGACTATGTCAGCACAGAATGACTGTTCAAACTAAGTCCCGCCACTCAGTGCACTAAGGCGGGACCAAACATTTATACACACCTTCCCATCTGCTTGTTTTTCCTCAGTCTCCACCCCCCATCTTCTTTGATTGACAGCTCTGGCTTCATAGAGCTGGAAAAGGTCAGAGATAGAGGGAAACCAAGCAGGTGGGAAGGTGTATATAAATGACCCCCCCCCCCCCCTCATGGTGCACCGAGCGCCTGTACTTGGTTTAAATAGTCATTCTCTGCTGACAACGTCCCTTTAATAGATCTTGGACCTGATCTGGCTGGTGTATGTACTGTGAAAATCCATGTGAGATTGTCTCTTTAGAAGACCTTTCACCAAATTTTTCATGTTGAACTGGACACACAATGTAAAAGTGGCTGCAGGACAGAATAAAGCGTGTGTCTTCTTTTTTTAATTTCACCTCTCTGAGGCGGAGATATTAGTAATCAGTGTTTAGCCTGTAATGAGTTAATTTTTGTTAGGTCCAATTGGGTGTTACCAGACAGGTTTCTCTGGGGGCGTGTACTTCTTCTCCCTGTAAGATGCTGACCAATCATAAGCAGACGACAGCACTCATAGGAAAGAAGAACACGCCCCTACCATAGGTTTTTCTTCATGTGCAAGACTTGCAATCACAGATGGCCCCGATCTCCTGCTCTAACCTTCTGCGTAGGTCAGTGTGGGGGACGGACGGTGCAGCTGAGTTCAGCTGTGTCACACAACAAACCCTTCTATCAGCTCTCCTGATTACAGAGTGTCAGTAGTCACACTTTGTCTGCTGTGCTGAGACAACTTGTGGTCACTCTGCATTCAGATCATGGCTGTCATCATATCTCACATAGGAGTAATCTGCCTGTTCTCAGCTACTCGTGTGAGACATAATGACCGCTCTCATCGCAGAACGATTACAAGTTCAGCACAACAGACATAATTTTGTTTTTTTAAACTCGTTTTATTTAAAGTTATACAACATAAAAAGGTTACATCTTAGAACAAAAGAGCAAACTGTATTTCTCATTGCTCATAAATGCTGTCCGGCAAAGTTAACTTTTCCCTTAAAGGCAGGGCTGTGGAGTCAAAGTCGGTAGAAAATGGACCGACTCCTAAAATATATAATACATTAGTACCATGCAGGATGTGCTGTAAATGTTTTCATAAGAATTTGGGAAAGTTGTGAAATGTCCTATAAATATCTGTTCTGTTCCTGATGTAAGAATTTAGGCCACGGCCCCACTATCAGTATTTGGTCAGTATTTTTTCTCAGTACTGGGAGCCCAAACCAGGAGTGGGTGATAAATGCAGAATTGGTGCACTTGTTCTCTGATTGTTCCTCACCTGGTTTTGGCTCCTACTTCTGAGAAAGAATACTAATAGTGGGGCTGTGGCCTTAGGCTTTTAGTTGAGATGAATCTGTGCTGCACTTTATGTACACGCTCAGTAGTGAGGCAGGGCTGTGGAGTCAGAGTCAGGGAAATTGAGGAGTCAGAGTGCGAGGTTTCTCTTATCGACTCCACAGCCCTGCTTAAAGGGGTTGTCCGGTCTAAATCGATAAGTCTGGTGTCACGCTTTGTGTCTGCAGACTTATTAATCCCCCGAGCACATGCACTGTGCGCTACGGGGACGAGCTCTGGCCGGGGGTATGTATAACGCATACATACCCTTCAGGCCCAGGTCAGAAACCAGCGATTCGCCATAGCGCACAGTGCCTGCCCTTGGGGGATTCAGAAGTCTGCATTCACACAGAGTGACAGCAGACCTATCGATTTGGACCAGACAACCCCTTTAACATACCATGGGTCTAATATATTAACCAAAACCATAAGACACCCATGTCAGGCACCAAATATCACATACTTTATCATGAGGGAATACTCCTCATCGCCTGGGGACTAATGTACGTCAAAGGGGAATCAAACCAAGGCTTCCATACCTTATCAATTTTTTCAGGACATTGTCTAGTTCTACAGTATATACCACCCTCTGATAGGCAGCTGCAGTATTTACAATATTGACCCAGTGTGAAATTCGTGGGGGTCTCCTATCCATCTCATGGCGATAGCCTTGCGAGACAAAAACAGTGTTTCCTTGAGAAGAGTCCGAGGGTAGTGAGGCCAGGTCTCCTCCTCAAGGATCCCTAATAAACACTCCTTAGGTTTAGTGGTACAAGGGATTGTAGGATCTTGATGAGGATAGCGATGACCTTTGTAACGGGTCTGGGAGGTGGAACCTCTGAGCTACTATACAAAGGGGCAGTCCTTGTAAGGAAGCGGGTGGCTCCCAGGGAAGGCGGGCAGGTAGTCACGGCAAGTGACAGGAACAGTCTCTGGGAAGAAGGGCAGGAGGTCACGGCAAGTAACGGGAACAGTCTCTTGACAGGCGGGTGGTCACGGCAAGTGACAGCAGGGTAAGAGTCTCTAGACAGGCAGGTGGTCACGGCAAGTGACGGCAGAGCCTCCAGGTAGGCTAGCAGGCGTGTAGCAGGTGAGCGGGTAAGAGTCTCCCGGCTGGCTTGCCGGTGGTCATGGCAGGTGACGGCAGAGCCTCCAGGTAGGCTAGCTGGCGTGTAGCAGGTGAGCACTCCCAGGTGAGCGGGTAAGAGTCTCTCGGCTGGCTGGCAGGTGGTCACGGCAGGTAACGGCAGAGCCTCCAGGTAGGCTAGCTGGCAGGTAGCAGGTGAGCGCTCCCAGGTGAGCGGGTAAGAGTCTCTCGGCTGGCTGGCAGGTGGTCACGGCAAGTGATCGCAGAGCCTCCAGATAGACTAGCTGGCAGGTAGCAGGAGAGCGCTCCCAGGTGAGCGGGTAACAGTCTCTCGGCTGGCTGGCAGGTGATATCAGGCAGGAGCTTCCTGATCAGCAGGCGGACTGGTCCATAGACAGACTGGCGGATGCAGGTAGACAGACTGTCGGACCGCAGGAATGCAAGCAGGTAGACAGCGCTGAAAAGCAGACTGGCAACGGGACCTGAGGGCTGAAGCAGAGGTGAAAGGCTTTGCAACAACTTTGCTCGGGCACCTCCATTTTGGAGGAGGTGCCTTATATATGGGAGCTCCACCGGCAATTGGCCGGGGACTCCTTAGGACGGCGCGCGCGGCCCCTTTAAGAGAGAGGGAGCGCGCGCCCTAAGCACAGTGCCCGGGAAGCGGCGAGCGCTGCCAGCAGCGCTGGAAGAGGACGCCGAGGAAGGAGCAGGGAGGTGAGAGGAACGGCGTCTCTGCCTAGCAGGAGGCAGGGACGCCGACGCTACAGTACCCCCCCCTTTAGGCCCCCCCTTTTTTAGGCTGGAGAGAAATTTATCAAGGATGAGCGGGGCATGGATGTTCTCCCGGGGCTCCCACGTTCTCTCCTCAGGACCAAACCCCTTCCAATCCACTAGAAAAAAGGTCTTTCCTCTTACCCTTTTGGTGGCCAGAATGCTCTCTACCTCAAACTCGTCTTCAGCGGAAACCGAAGCAGGAGGCTTACCTGTAGACTTGGAAAAATAGTTAAGTACCACAGGTTTGAGGAGAGATACATGGAAGGAGTTAGGGATCCGCAAGTTGGCCGGGAGTTTCAATTTATAGGCCACCGGGTTGATTTGTTTGATAACTTCCAGTGGGCCGATGAACCGAGGCCCTAACTTGTAGGAAGGAATCTTGAGCCGGACATACTTGGACGAGAGCCAAACTTTATCTCCAGGACGGAATTGGGGCGGATCCAGACGTCTTTTGTCAGCCTGTTTCTTCATCCGCTCGCAGGACTGAAGAAGTGCGGATCTGGTACTCTCCCAAATGGAGGAGAATTCGCTAACAAGAGATTCCCCGGCCAGATTATCCACCGAGGCGGAAACGGGATCCGAGGATGCTGACCGTAGACAATAAAAAACGGGGAATTGGAGGAAGTCTCGCTCTCGTGATTATTATAGGAAAATTCGTCCCACGGTAAAAGATCCACCCAGTCGGAATGGTGGGCATTAACAAAGTGCCGGAGGTAACTGGTTAAAATTTGGTTGATCCGCTCTACTTGACCATTGGACTGTGGGTGATAAGCAGAGGAGAAGTCCAAGGTGACCCCCAGCAGTTTACACATGGCTCTCCAGAAGCGAGAGGTGAACTGAACTCCTCGGTCGGATACGATGTGGAGAGGGAGACCATGAAGACGGAAAATATGATGGATAAAGTCTTTAGCCAATTCAGATGCAGACGGAAGGCCCGGCAGTGGAATGAAGTGAGCCATCTTAGAGAAGCGGTCAGCGACCACCCAAATGACCGTACAACCAGTAGAGACAGGGAGATCCGTTATAAAGTCCATGGCTATATGCTGCCACGGGGCAGCAGGTATGGGAAGAGGCAGAAAGCGGCCGGCTGGCAGATGTCTAGGAACCTTGTTGCGGGCGCAGGACGCACAGGCTGAGACAAAGTCTATTATGTCCTTGTGCAGGGTAGGCCACCAGTAATGCCGGGTAATAAGCAGGAGGGTCTTTTTCTGGCCAGCATGGCCAGCTAGCTTAGACGAATGTCCCCAATGTAGGACTTTCTCACGATCAGGTACTGTTACGAACGTCTTACCGGGTGGAAGACGATTTAGATCCACGGGAGCCACCAGCATTACCTTGGCGGGGTCGATGATGTGCTTAGGCTCCTCCTCTAGATCGGAGAACAAAAAGGATCGGGACAAGGCATCAGCTTTGATATTTTTGTCTGCCGGGCGAAAATGAAGAATGAAATCAAAGCGGGCGAAGAACAAGGACCACCGGGCTTGGCGCGGGTTAAGTCTTTGGGCACTCTGGAGATAAGCCAAGTTTTTGTGATCCGTGTAGATTATTACCGGGTGCAGAGCCCCCTCGAGCAGGTAACACCACTCCTCCAGTGCCAACTTAATGGCTAACAATTCTCGGTCTCCTATAGAATAATTGCGCTCAGATGAGGAGAAGAGTTTGGAGAAGAAGCCGCAGGTTACCAGTCTTCCGGATGACGCCTTTTGGGTGAGCACCGCTCCGGCTCCGGAGGAGGAGGCGTCTACTTCTAAGAAGAATTGTTTGTTGCTGTCCGGACGGTGCAGCACAGGAGCGGAGGAGAAAGCTTGTTTCAAAGACAGGAAGGCCTCCTCTGCCTCGGGCGGCCATTCTTTGGGATTAGCGCCCTTACGGGTGAGCGCAGAGATAGGGGCAGTCCGGGAAGAGAAGTGCGGAATGAAGAGGCGGTAGTAGTTGGCGAAGCCCAGGAACCGCTGGATAGCCTTCAACCCCTCCGGTCGGGGCCACTTCTGGATGGCAGAAAGTTTCTCAGGATCCATTCGTAGACCGGTCTGAGAGATAATGTAGCCCAGAAATGGAAGCGAGGTCTGCTCAAAGAGGCACTTCTCAAATTTAGCGTAGAGGTGGTTTTGCCTGAGCCTGAGCAGGACCTGACGAACGTCCCTCCGGTGTGTGGGGAGATCCGGAGAGAAGACCAAGATGTCGTCCAGGTATACCACCACGCAGGAGTAGAGCAGGTCACGGAAGATGTCATTGACCAACTCTTGAAAGACGGCGGGAGCATTACAGAGACCGAAGGGCATTACGAGGTATTCATAGTGGCCGTCCCGGGTGTTGAATGCCGTCTTCCATTCATCCCCCTGACAGATACGAACCAGGTTATAGGCCCCATGGAGATCCAGCTTGGTGAAGATTCTGGCACCCCTCAGACGGTCAAATAATTCAGGAATGAGCGGAAGGGGGTATTTATTCTTCACCGTGATCTGGTTAAGGCCTCTATAGTCTATGCAGGGACAGAGTGTGCCGTCCTTCTTTTTAACGAAGAAGAAGCCTTCTCCCGCCGGGGAGGTAGATTTCCGGATAAATCCCCGGGCCAGGTTCTCCTCGATTTATTCAGACATGGACCGGGTCTCAGCAGCGGACAAAGGGTAGATACGCCCTCGGGGCGGAGTAGCGCCAGGTACCAAGTCGATAGGGCAATCGTATGGTCTATGAGGAGGTAATGTCTCTGCTTCCTTTTTATTAAAGACATCAGCATAAGACCAATAGGGTACCGGCAGGCTGGGTAGATTGGCGGGGGGAGGAGAAGGACGGGCAGGACAAACGGGAACTAAACAAGTCTTATGGCAGTCCTGTCCCCAGCGAAGGACTTCTCCGGTCTGCCAGTCAAGCACGGGTGCATGTCTCTGGAGCCAAGGTAGGCCAAGCAAAAGGGCATGAGAGAGACCAGGTAGAACATGAAAGAAGATGCTCTCAGAGTGCAGCATTCCCACCTGCAGAGTTATGGGTTCGGTGATAAGTTGTATGGGATGCGGTAAGAGACCCCCGTCCACGGAGGCGACAGATAAGGGTTCGGCCAGAGGTTTGGTGGGAATGCGGTATTTCTCTACCAGGGACTGATAAATAAGATTTCCGGCAGCTCCAGAATCAAGTTGAGCTAGTTCAAAGTAACGGTTCTCCCCACAGATGATAGAGACCGACAGCATCAGAGATGGAGAGGGTTTATTCTTGTCTAGGACGACCTCTCTGAGCGATCCTAGACACAGGCGTTTCCCGACCTCTCCGGGCAGGGACGGATCCGGTGCTCCTTATTGCCACAGTAGAAACAGCTCCCCTCGGCACGGCGTGACTCTTGACGGGTTTTGACCATCTTGGTCTGGTCGACCTGCATAGACTCGGGTGAGTGCGCCTGGGGAGTAACAGAGGAAGTGACGGGATTCTGGAAGGTAGGAGCAAGGCGAGGAAACCTCCTCTCACGGGTGACCTCTTTGGTACGCTCCTGGAACCGGATGTCAATCCGGGTGGCAAGTGTTATTAAATCATCGAGAGTGGTAGGAATGTCCCAACCGGCAAGTTCATCTTTAATCCGGCCGGATAGACCTTCCCAGAAGACGGACACCAGGGCGTCGTTATCCCAGGCAAGCTCAGAAGCAAGGGTACGGAACCGTATGGCATATTGGCCCACGGTGAGACTCCCTTGACTGAGGCACAGCAGAGATGAGGCGGATGAGGTCTTTCGTCCTGGTTCGTCGAAGACTTTCCGGAAGGCCGAGAGAAAGGCTGGCAGGTCGGACACCAGGGGGTCTCCTCTCTCCCATAGAGGATTTAGCCAAGCCAGCGCCTCCCCAGTGAGATGGGACATTATGAAGGCCACTTTGGCTCGGTCGGTGGAAAACTGGTGTGCCAAAAATTCGAAGTGCAGGGTGCACTGGTTAATGAAGCCCCGTGCCTGACCGGGATCTCCACTAAAACGAGGCGGGGCGGAAAGACAGGGACTGGGAAGGGATGCCGTGGTATTGATGGGCAGCGGCGCTGCCGGGGTAGTAGTTGTGCGAGTGGAAGCAGCTCCCAACGAGGCAGTGTGTCCAGGCGGGAGTGAACACTACGCAGGTGGCCCAAGATGGAGTCCTGTTGGGACCTCTGACGGGAAAGTTCATGACATAGGTCCGAGAGCGAGGGAGCTTGGGTGCCACCGGGTTCCATGGCCCGAGCAAACTGTAGCGGGTCTGGGAGGTGGAACCTCTGAGCTACTATACAAAGGGGCAGTCCTTGTAAGGAAGCGGGTGGCTCCCAGGGAAGGCGGGCAGGTAGTCACGGCAAGTGACAGGAACAGTCTCTGGGAAGAAGGGCAGGAGGTCACGGCAAGTAACAGGAACAGTCTCTTGACAGGCAGGTGGACACGGCAAGTGACAGCAGGGTAAGAGTCTCTTGACAGGCAGGTGGTCACGGCAAGTGACGGCAGAGCCTCCAGGTAGGCTAGCAGGCGTGTAGCAGGTGAGCGCTCCCAGGTGAGCGGGTAAGAGTCTCTCGGCTGGCTGGCAGGTGGTCACGGCAGGTAACGGCAGAGCCTCCAGGTAGGCTAGCTGGCAGGTAGCAGGTGAGCTCTCCCAGGTGAGCGGGTAAGAGTCTCTCGGCTGGCTGGCAGGTGGTCACGGCAAGTGATGGCAGAGCCTCCCGGTAGGCTAGCTGGCAGGTAGCAGGAGAGCGCTCCCAGGTGAGCGGGTAAGAGTCTCTCGGCTGGCTGGCAGGTGATATCAGGCAGGAGCTTCCTGATCAGCAGGCGGACTGGTCCATAGACAGACTGGCGGATGCAGGTAGACAGACTGGCGGACCGCAGGAATGCAAGCAGGTAGACAGCGCTGAAAAGCAGACTGGCAACGGGACCTGAGGGCTGAAGCAGAGGTGAAAGGCTTTGCAACAACTTTGCTCGGGCACCTCCATTTTGGAGGAAGTGCCTTATATATGGGAGCTCCACCGGCAATTGGCTGGGGACTCCTTAGGACGGCGCGCGCGGCCCCTTTAAGAGAGAGGGAGCGCGCGCGCGCCCTAAGCACAGTGCCCGGGAAGCGGCGAGCGCTGCCAGCAGCGCGGGAAGAGGACGCCGAGGAAGGAGCAGGTAGGTGAGAGGAACGGCGTCTCTGCCTAGCAGGAGGCAGGGACGCCGACGCTACAACCTTCTTCCAAAAGTCTGCAATAGGGGGACAATACCACATCAGGTGTATAAAATCTGCTGTCCATTCCCCAAACCTATGGCAATCTGCAGTGGTAGATCTACTCATTTTATATAACCTGCTAGGTGTCAGGTAGCATTGATGGACTTTATACTGTATATATTTTTACCAGCTTGTTATTAATTGACGGTGAAACATATTATGGGGAGATCAAGGCCTCTCCAATCCTCCTCTGAAAAGGAGGGTATTACTGTTCTTAATTTGGCCTCAACCAACAAGGGTGATGAGCAGCATCTCCTGCTTAGTAACTGGGTGTATAAAAAGGAGATCAACCCCTTGGGTCCCTTGCACCTTAGAATCTCGATCTCAGGGGTTATGAGGATATAAGAGAATTTCCAATGTCTGGGAACTGGATATTTAGGGCATGTCTTAGTTGCAGATACTTAAAGAAAGTGTGTCTGGGGACTTGATAGAGTTGTTGACATTGATCAAAGGAAACAAGAACACCCTGGATATATACCTGTGCCAGTGTCTTGACCCCTAAGTTCGACCAAAACTGCATCGTAGGAATGGAGCAATTCCAGAAGAGCACTATTATTCCATAAGGGGGACTCGGCTACTGTGTCCTTGAATTGGAAAATCTGTTTGGTGGCTTTCACAAATCTGTGAAATGGCAAGAAGGAGCGTGAGTATTGCTCTGGTGCCTCCAAGACCCCCGTAGAATCTGAAGACTCAGTGCGCAAGGTGGTCTTGATAATTAGGCAAATGATTATCTTCTATCCAGAGTTGTAGAAAGTGAAGTTGGCCAGCTAAGTAGTATAAGAAAAAGTCAGGGAGTGCCACCCCTGCGTCATCCCTGGGTGTCTGAAGAGTGGTCACTTTCAGTTTGTATTGGTTTGAGCCCCATATGAAGGATGCTAAATGGGAGTTGATCATGGAAAGGCTGTTTGTGAGACTATGAAGCTTGAATTTTCCAGAACATATAGGAATTTAGGGAGGACTATCATTTTAATGACATTGATTCTCCTAGAGGGAGGGCTTCCCATATTCTAGTTTTCTCCCACATGTATGACAAAAGAGGGGATATATTTAAATCACAAAGTTGCGTGTGATTTATTGCTATATGTACACGCAGATATTTAAAGCGGGATACAGAATTCATCTCCTACTTTCCATCCCATGGATTTCTGCCAGTTTATTTTTAGGCCGGAGAGCCGGCCAAATTCATCAATCAGATCCATTACCAAAGGCAGAGTAACTCTTGGACTAGCCATAAACAGTATTAAATCATCCGCACATAATACCAAGCGATCCTAACGGGGCCCACTTTAATTCCGTGATACTTTGCAGTCTGACGTATCCTGACAGATGGTGGTTCCATTGCAATGGCAAACAAAAGGGGGTACAGAGGGCACCCCTATCTGGTCCCTCTCCCAAAGGGAATCAATGAGGACACAAAACCATTAATCAGGACCTTGGCTTTCGGAGATTGATACAAGACTGCTATCCAACAGGCATAAGTTTGATAGTGATACATCTCTGGACATATAGTATGGGGAGAGGCTGTACTGCAGAGGTGACAGTGCTGTAAGAGGAGTAGAGCTGATAGAAGGGTTTGTAATGTAACACAGCTAAACTCAGCTGTGCTGCCTCCACTTTCCTACTCTGAGTTATGCAGGAGGTTAAACTGGTATCTTTACATCTCGCTCACTGAGAAACCTGCTGGTAGGGGCGTGTTTGTCTTTTTTTTTTAATGTTGCTGCCTGCTTATGATTGGTCAGCATCATACAGGGAGAAGAAGTACACATCTCCAGTGAAAACTGTCTGATCATTTTCCTTAAGTCCAAGTGGATGTTAACTCATTAGAGGCCAAATACTTTGATTGCTAATATCCACACAAGAGAGCCAAAATTAACAAAACAAATGTTTTATTCCGCTCTGCAGCCACTATTACATCCTGTGTCCAGTTCAATATGAAAAAAAAATGATGAAATGTCATCTTTAAAAGGAATTTTATTAGTCCAGCTGTAGAGCTAAATGGATCATGAGTCCAAGTGTCTTCAGTCTCCTCCCTCCTGACTGACAGTTGCAGCTTGCATTCAGCAGCAGGAGGGAAACTGAGGAGCTGTCAATCAGGCTAGGTGGGCAGAGTTGGAGAAAAAACTCTCATAAGGGATTATACAGGCATTCTGACATTAATTCTCAAAGTAAGTCCACCAGCCTCATGAAGTCTAAGAGATCTGTTTAATAATGTGTGCAGTTTCTATTGTGAAATCTGGTGACCGATCTGCTTTAATTTGATCCCTTCATAAGATTAGTGAAGTGATGATTGGGATTGAATCTAGTTTCCCTCGTTTTATTTCTCCATAGGAGGGAAGAACAGTACACATATGCATGCACACCTTTAGCCAAGGCTACATCCATCCTTCTATCTATTCTATCCATCTTTTCATCTCCCACTAATCTTTTCTTATTAATAATTTCACCATTCATGCTTTTCCGTCTGTTTTTCTTCTGCTAACATGATGCCCAGTATATATCAAGGTACGTATAGGTGTGCTTGCTTTTAGGTCAGAGCTGGATTAGATTTAACTGCATTAGCCAAATCTTATTAATGGCAGCTCGAATTGAGCTTGTCACCACATTTGCATCCTACCTCTTGTTCCCACTTGTCATTGTTTTAAGGACGAAAGCGAGTCATTTGGTCATGAAGGAATGGAGAGAAGAAGGGTAAAGGTTTGCTTCTTAGTATTAATGGTTCTCCTTACATTATGGAGGGCTCCTCCACTGCATTCTTGTACTTACAGTATGTATGCACACCTTGGGTTAGACTCCCTTTATGGAGTAGACCACTGACAAACTTCTGGCAATGCTATTTCCTCCTATAGCCCTAAAAGGTTAACATTGAATTGATTCCACTGCTTATGGCGGCATAACTGATTTGTATTTCCCTTTATCTTCATGGTAGTTTTTATGGTGCAGTTATGTAAAAGTCACAGTATACAAACTAATCCTCTACCTGTTATGAAGACATTATGAAGATACAATAGGAAAAAATGCTCCTTAGTGAACGGATTTTTATATTCTTCCGGGGATTTATTTTTCCTGTATTCACTATTGGAAATATTTTCTGATATCTGTGCATGGGAAAATAGTTTGGCATATTTGATACAGGCCTTTCTAATGACCGACATGAAATGGGGCAATAAATACAGCAATGTAGGCTTTTAGCCAGACTCCGCTCTCCCCCAAACTCAAAGATGGAAAATCTTGCGCAGTCCTGTATAGTTTGGACAGCATTTCCGCCTCACTTTTCTGCAAGGAGACAAAATCTGGTAATTAACTCTATTACAATATTTCTGGATATGACATTTTCTGCATAAAAGGGAGGGTTTACTTTTGAAAGTAAATTAGTGCATTGTGCTTATAGACAGAATATATAATATAAGTGACAATGTTTGGTTAAATCTGTGCTCACATTTCTAAGAGGTAACTCTTTGCTGACACTTTTGCTTCTTTAATAGGAAAAACATGCCCCTTGCAGGCAGGTTTTAGTGCTCGGACTGGATGGATCTGGGAAGACAAGCATCTTGAACTCCATTGCAGCCAATAAAGGAAAAGTTATCACAACACCTACTGAAGGAGTTAATGCAATGTGCATCAGCAATGGCAATTCTAAAATGGAGTTTTTGGAAAGTAAGTTTGAAGATTTAATTAGTTCTGTAAGCAGAGCCAAAGCCAGGCTTTCCTTCTGCAGGGACAAGGATTTTCTGCCCTAGCCGTCTATATAAATATCCTAGCCAAATCAGGCTACGGTATAGGAACAGGGAAGGTTTTAGGATTAAATAGAACCAGTCACCTGATTCATTGTACCCAAGCCACAGGCTGCATGATCAGAGTCTGGGTGCACGATTACAGCTACATATATTTTTCTCTGAAAGACTCCTGCGTTTCAGATGAAATATACTGTAAAGATCCCACCGGAGACCAGCCCTTCTATAGGTGATCTCCCATAGCGAGAAACCTGTCAATCACCTGCAGCTGTACTGGGAAAAGTCAGCTGGGGGCAGAGCCGGACTAGTCTAGTGTGCCTATAGTCCCGAGCCAAATCTTCTAGCCATACTTTACAGGGCATTTCAGCAGATAATATACCTGACAGTTTGGGCAGCATGAATCAGATGACAGATTCCTTTTATCTCTATTCACCGACAATCCCCATTTTCATAATGACGACAGTATTTCTCTTTTGTAGATCTGCTACAAAACGATTCTATATTTCCCATAATTTCCATGTAGAATGAAAAGGAAGCGCTTCCTATCTCTATTTTAGAAAATTATTAGACTAAAAGCCCCCATACTCATTAGATCAAAGTCAGCTGAGCCACTTACCGTTTGATGCATATGGGGCCTTCTGATTCTCCCCCCAACATCATCTGAGAAGGATCGGACAGGTGGAATTTCAGCTACCCCATCCTTTTATAGTCAAGGGAGAATCTGCTGCCAGAAGTGTCTTTCAGCACCTTTCTCCTCTCCCCATTGAAAACAAATTAACGCTTCACTGGGCTGAACACTTATGTCCATCGGGGAATCTGGAGAAGTAGCTTTCAAAAGAAGGTTCATTTGGCTGCTATCTCATGTGTATCTGGTATATGGATGAACGCTGGTGTGTTTATTTCCCACTAATGGTGTGTTTAATTAGCACTAATCTATTTCATCATTTCCTCCTTATTCACAAACTGCCCCTGTACCAGTGACACTCAATCCCTGTGCCCACTATGCTTTTTTTTAAGCATTTCTGCAGCGCCAATTCTGCTGCAGAAACGCTTAAAAAACACTTGGTAGAAGATGTGCCATGTTCCCCAATGATAATCCTGCTGTGCACATGCTGAAAAAATTTCCTCTGCGGATTATCATTGCGGAAAAATCCGCAGCCGGTTGCATGGATTTATATAGTGTGACCAAGATGTCAAGCACTTTTAAAGTGATGCTAAAATCGCTTGGAAAGCATTTGACAGCCCGCATGCAGAAATGCATGTGAAGAACGCTTTACATCCGCATGTCCCTGGTAGGAAAAACACATGTACAATCCGCATGTACAATCCGCATGTACAATCCGCATGTACAATCCGCATGCGTTTTTTCTGCCAGGGAGATGCAGAAACGCTCTGGAAAAATCCGGAGCATTTCTGCATCATGGGCACATAGCCTCATTCTAATATCTCAGACACAGAATTTGCACAGTCTGGTCGGTTCCTGTTAGGGACAGTGCAGATTCGGGCTGTCCTTGTAGGGGATTCTCTGGGATGCTGTCTTCATTAGCATTGACACTCCTCGCTAAATAGAAATTGTTGTTTTGACCCACAGTTGGAGGAAGTGAGCAGCTTCGTCCTTATTGGAAAATGTATCTCTCTAGAGCATTTGCTGTTATTTTTGTGGTGGACTCTGCAGATCATGGTCGTCTTCAGCTTGCTAAAAGTCATCTTCATCAGCTGATCCAGCAAGACTCTGTCCTTCCTCTGATAGTACTTGCTAATAAACAGGTATTGATTTCTATTTATTAATAGAACCAATGTGAAAAGGTCCTGTTAAATGTACTAATATATTTTTAAACATTTCATGAAACCACATAATAGAATGGAGAACATAAAGTGAAAACATAATCAGCACAATGAAACGTATAGTGGTAAAAAAAATTGGGTCCATAGACATCACGTATCGCCATTCCAGTATTTGTAAATGTTGTTGAAAGTAGCATGGACTGAACCGCAGGCTTGATTTTATCTGAGAATAAGAAGTGCAAGAGGGAGGTATCTGTAATCTGCGCCTTTCCTCCCTTTCTCTATATTTTATCTTCATTGTTGTAAAATTCATCTGATAAGGTTTATTAAGGTACAAGTTTCCATTTACTAGTGCAAAGAGAGCAGACCGCTTGAAGATTCTCTTCTGATCTCCATTTATTCAGGACTTACAGTGGCATGTAAAAGATTGGGCACCCCTGGTCAAAATGACTTTTATTGTGAACATTTAAGCAAGTTGACGATTAAATGATCTCTAAAAGGCCTAAAGTTAAAGATGACACATTTCCCTTGTATTTTAGGAAATATATTCATCTTTTACATTTTTTAAAAAATTACAAAAAGGAAAATGGGCTGATGCAAAAGTTTGAGCACCCTGCATGGGTAGTACCCAGTAGCACCCTCTTTTGAAAGTATAACAGCTTGCAAACGCTTTTTGTAGCCAGCCAAGAGTCTTTTAATTCTTGTTTGAGGGATTTTCATCCATTTTCCTTGGAAAATTCTTCCAGTTCTGTGAGATCTCTGGGTTGTCTTTGATCCACTGCTATTTTGAGGTCTAGCCACAGATTTTCAATTATATTGAGATCAGGGGACTGTGAGGGCTTGAGCTTGCGCCTTTTGAGGTAGTCTGTTGTGGATTTTGACACGTGTTTAGGATCATTATCCATTTGTAGAAGCCATCCTGTTTTCAACTTCAAGAATTTGTTGAAATTTCATTGAATCCATTCTTCCCTCTACCTGTGAAATGTCCACCGTGCCAATGGCTACAACACAACCCCAAAGCTTGATTGATCCACCCCCAAGCTTAATGGTTGGCGAGATGTTCTTTTCCTGAAATTCTGTGCCCTTTTTTTCTCCACACATACCTTTGATCATTGTAGCCAAAGAGTTCTATTTTAACGTCATCGGTCCACAGGACTTGTTTCCAAAATGCATCAGGCTTATTTAGATGTTCTTTTGCATACTTATGATGCTGAATTTTATCGTGAGGACGCAGGAGAGGTTTTCTTCTGATGACACTTTCATGAAGGTCATATTTATGCAGGTGTCTCTGAACAGTAGAACAATGTACCACAACTCCAGAGTGCTAAATGTTTTTGAAGGTCTTTTGCAGTCTAGCCGGGGTTCTGATTTACTCCTCTAGCAATCCTACGAGCAGCTCACCGAAATTTTGCTTGGTCTTCCAGACCTTATCTTGACCTCCACTGTTTCTGTTAACTGCCATTTCTTAATTACATTTTGAACTGAGGAAAGGGCAACTTGAAAACGATTTGCTATCTTCTTATATCCTTCTCCTGCTTTGTGGATGTTCACCATTTTCATTTTCACAGTGCTAGGCAGCTTCTTAGAAGAACCCATGGCTGCAGTTTTTTGGCACCAGGTTAGATGAGGCTGAGTTTATATAAAACTGGCCTTTCAGTAATGATGATTGTGAACAAGCCATAACTATAAGAGGCTAATTAAGGTCTAAAACCTTGGTCAAAGTTATCTGAGCACACAAATCTCCAAGGGTGCTCAAACTTCAAACTTTCACATTGTCCCATTTTCCTTTTTGTAATTTTTAAATTGAAAAAAATTACACTGTGTGTGTGTGTATATATAATATATATATATATATATATATATATATATATATATATATATATATATATATAATATAATATATATACAGTGGGTACGGAAAGTATTCAGACCCCTTTAAATTTTTCACTCTTTGTTTCATTGCAGCCATTTGGTAAATTCTAAAAAGCTCATTTTTTTTTCATTAAAGTACACTCTGCACCCCATCTTGACTGAAAAAAAAAACAGAATTGTAGAAATTTTTGCAAATTTATTAAAAAAGAAAAACTGAAATATCACATGGTCATAAGTATTCAGACCCTTTGCTCAGTATTGAGTAGAAGCAGCCTTTTGAGCTAGTACAGTCATGAGTCTTTTGGGAATGATGAAACAAGTTTTTCACACCTGGATTTGGAGATCCTCTGCCATTCTGCCTTGCAGATCCTCTCCAGTTCCATCAGGTTGGATGGTGAACGTTGGAGGACAGCCATTTTCAGGTCTCTCCAGAGATACTCAATTGGGTTTAGGTCAGAGCTCTGGCTGGGCCAGTCAAGAATGGTCACAAAGTTGTTCTGAAGCCACTCCTTTGTTATTTTAGCTGTGTGCTTAGTGTCATTGTTTTGTTGGAAGGTGAACCTTCGGCCAAGTCTGAGGTCCAGAGCACTCTGGAAGAGGTTTTCATCCAAGATATCTCTGTACTTGGCCGCATTCATGTTTCCTTCAATTGCAACCAGTCGTCCTGTCCCTGCAGCTGAAAAACACCCCATAGCATGATGCTGCCACCAACATGTTTCACTGATGGAATTGTATTGGGCAGGTGATGAGCAGTGCCTGGTTTTCTCCACACACACCGCTTAGAATAATCACCAAAAAGTTCTATCTTCGTCTCATCAGACCAGAGACTCTTATTTCTCATAGTCTGGGAGTCCTTCATGTGTTTTTGATCAAACTCTATGCAGGCTTTCATATGTCTTTCACTGAGGAGAGGCCACTCTGCCATAAAGGCCATAAAGGCCTGACTGGTGGAGGGCTGCAGTGATTGTTGACTTTGTGGAACTTTCTCCCATCTCCCTACTGCATGACTGGAGCTTAGCCACAGTGATCTTGGGGTTCATCTTTACCTCTCACCAAGGCTCTTCTCCCACGATTGCTCAGTTTCGCTGGACGGCCAGGTCTAGGAAGACTTCTGGTGGTCCCAAACTTCTTCCAGTTAAGGATTATGGAGGCCACTGTGCTCTTAGGAACCTTGAGTAATTCAGAAATTCTTTTGTAACCTTGGCCAGATCTGTGCCTTGCCACAATTCTGTCTCTGAGCTCCTTTGGCAGTTCTTTTGAGCTCATGATTCTCATTTGGTCTGACATGCACTGTGAGCTGTGAGGTCTTATATAGACAGGTGTGTGCCTTTCCAAATCGAGCCCTAACAGTTTAATAAAACACAGCTGGACTCCAATGAAGGAGTAGAACCATCTCAAGGAGGATTACAAGGAAATGGGCAGCATGTGACTTAAATATGAGTGTCTGAGCAAAGGGTCTGAATACTTATGACCATATGATATTTCAGTTTTTCTTTTTTAATAAATTTGCAAAAATTTCTACATTCCTGTTTTTTTCAGTCAAGATGGGGTGCAGAGTGTACTTTAATGAAAAAAATAAATAAACTTTTTAGAATTTACCAAATGGCTGCAATGAAACAAAGAGTGAAAAATTTAAAGGGGTCTGAATACTTTCCGTACCCACTGTGTATATATATACAGTGCCTACAAGTAGTATTCAACCCCCTGCAGATTTAGCTGGTTGACACATGCGGAATTAACTTGGCATTGTGACATTTGTACTGTAGATCAGCCTGGAAGTGGGAAATGCACTGCAGCAAATTTTTTTTTTTTTTTTTAAAAACGTTAAAAGTTAATTCAGAGTGTCATTTATTATTCAACCCCTCAAACCACAAGAATTCTGTTTGGTCCCCCTAAAGTATTAAGAAGTAGTTCAGGCACCAAGAATAATGAGCTTCACATGTGTGGATTAAAGATCTCTTTTGCCAGCCTTTTCTGACTATTTAAGACCCTCCCCAAACTTGTGAACAGCACTCAGACATGGTCAACATGGGAAAGACAAAGGAGCATTCCAAGGCCATCAGAGACAAGATCGTGGAGGGTCACAAGGCTGGCAAGGGGTACAAAACCCTTTCCAAGGAGTTGGGCCTACCTGTCTCCACTGTTGGGAGCATCATCCGTAAGTGGAAGGCTTATGGAACCACTGTTAGCCTTCCACGGCCAGGACAGCCTTTGAAAGTGTCCCCCCGTGCCGAGGCCAGGCTTGTCCGAAGAGTCAAGGCTAACCCAAGGACAACAAGGAAGGAGCTCCGGGAAGATCTCATGGCAGTGGGGACATTGGTTTCAGTCAATACCATAAGTAACGTACTCCACCGCAATGGTCTCCGTTCCAGACGAGCCCGTAAGGTACCTTTACTTTCAAAGCGTCATGTCAAGGCTCGTCTACAGTTTACTCATGATCACTTGGAGGACTCTGAGACAGACTGGTTCAAGGTTCTATGGTCTGATGAGACCAAGATCGAGATCTTTGGTGCCAACCACAGACGTGACGTTTGGAGACTGGATGGCACTGCATACGACCCCAAGAATACCATCCCTACAGTCAAGCATGGTGGTGGCAGCATCATGCTGTGGGGCTGTTTCTCTGCCAAGGGGCCTGGCCATCTGGTCCGCATCCATGGGAAGATGGATAGCACGGCCTACCTGGAGATTTTGGCCAAGAACCTCCGCTCCTCCATCAAGGATCTTAAGATGGGTCGTAATTTCATCTTCCAACAAGACAACGACCCAAAGCACACAGCCAAGAAAATCAAGGCCTGGTTCAAGAGGGAAAAAGTCAAGGTGTTGGAGTGGCCTAGTCAGTCTCCTGACCTTAACCCAATTGAAAACTTGTGGAAGGAGCTCAAGAATAAAGTCCACATGAGACACCCAAAGAACCTAGATAACTTGGAGAAGATCTGCATGGAGGAGTGGGCCAAGATAACTCCACAGACTTGTGCCGGCCTGATCAGGTCTTATAAAAGACGATTATTAGCTGTAATTGCAAACAAGGGTTATTCCACAAAATATTAAACATAGGGGTTGTATAATAATTGACCCACACTTTTATGTTTAAAATTTAATAAAATTCCACTGAGCAACATAACTTTTTGGTTTGTAAGATTTATGCTTCTGTTCATAAAACCTACTCTCGTTTGCAGTTTGAAGGCTCTAACTTATTTGCATCTTATCAAACCAGCTAAATCTGCAGGGGGTTGAATACTACTTGTAGGCACTGTATATACAGTACAGACCAAAAGTTTGGACACACCTTCTCATTTAAAGATTTTTCTGTATTTTCATGACTATGAAAATTGTACATTCACACTGAAGGCATCAAAAGTATGAATTAACACATGTGGAATTATAAACTTAACAATAAAGTGTGAAATAACTGAAAATATGTCTTATTTTCTAGGTTATTCAAAGTAGCCACCTTTTGCTTTGATAACTGCTTTGCACACTATTGGCATTCTCTTGATAAGCTTCCAGAGGTAGTCACCAGAAATGGTTTTCACCTCACAGGTCTTGCCCTGTCAGGTTTAATAAGTGGGATTTCTTGCTTTATAAATGGGGTTGGGACCATCAGTTGTGTTGTGCAGAAGTCAGCTGGATACACAGCTGATAGTCCTACTGAATAGACTGTTAGAATTTGTATTATGGCAAGAAAAAAGAAGCCAAGTAAAGAAAAACGAGTGGCCATCATTACTTTAAGAAATTAATGTCAGTCAGTCCGAAAAATTGGGCAAACTTTGAATGTGTCCCCAAGTACAGTTCCAAAAACCATCAAGCGCTACAAAGAAACTGGCTCACATGAGGACCGCCCCAGGAAAGGAAGACCAAGAGTCACCTCTGCTTCTGAGGATAAGTTTATCCGAGTCATCAGCCTCAGAAATCGCAGGTTAACAGCAGCTCAGATTAGAGACCAGGTCAATGCCTCACAGAGTTCTAGCAGCAGACACATCTCTTCAACAACTGTTAAGAGAAGACTTTGTGCAGCAGGCCTTCATGGTAAAATAGCTGCTAGGAAACCACTGCTAAGGACAGGCAACAAGCAGAAGAGACTTGCTTGGGCTAAAGAACACAAGGAATGGACATTAGACCAGTGGAAATCTGTGCTTTGGTCTGATGAGTCCAAATTTGAGATCTTTGGTTCCAACCACTGTGTCTTTGTGCGATGCAGAAAAGGTGAACGGATGGACTCTACACGCCTGGTTCCCATCGTGAAGCATGGAGGAGGAGGTGTGATGGTGTGGGGGTGCTTTGTTGGTGACACAGTTGAGGATTTATTCAAAATTGAAGGCATACTGAACCAGCATGGCTACCACAGCATCTTGCAGCGGCATGCTATTCCATCCGGTTTGCGTTTAGTTGGACCATCATTTATTTTTTAACACACCTGCAGGCTGTGTAAGGGCTATTTGACCAAGAAGGAGAGTGATGGGGTGCTACGCCCGCTGACCTGGCCCCCACAGCCACCAGACCTGAACCCAATCAAGATGGTTTGGGGTGAACTGGACCGCAGTGAAGGAAAAAGGGCCAACAAGTGCCAAGCATCTCTGGGAACGCCTTCAAGATTGTTGGAAGACCATTTCCAGTGACTACCTTTTGAAGCTCATCAAGAGTGTGCAAAGCAGTCATCAAAGCAAAAGGTGGCTACTTTGAAGAACCTAGAATATAAGACATATTTTCAGTTGTTTCACACTTTTTTGTTAAGTATATAATTCCACATGTGTTAATTCATAGTTTTGATGCCTTCAGTGTGAATGTACAATTTTCATAGTCAGGAAAATACAGAAAAATCTTTAAATGAGAAGGCGTGTCCAAACTTTTGGTCTGTACTGTGTATATATGTGTGTGTGTGTGTATATATATATATATATATATATATATATATATATATATATATATATATATATATATATATATATATATATATATATATATATATATATATACACTGCTCAAAAAAATAAAGGGAACACTCAAATAACACATCCTAGATCTGAATGAATGAAATATTCTCATTGAATACTTTGTTCTGTACAAAGTTGAATGTGCTGACAACAAAATCACACAAAAATCATCAATGGAAATCAAATTTATTAACCAATGGTGGCCTGGATTTGGAGTCACCCCCAAAATTAAAGTGGAAAAACACACTACAGGCTGATCCAACTTTGATGTAATGTCCTTAAAACAAGTCATAATGAGACTGAGTATTGTGTGTGGCCTCCATGTGCCTGTATGACCTCCCTACAACGCCTGGGCATGCTCCTGATGAGGTTGCGGATGGTCTCCTGTGGGATCTCCTCCAGGATGGCACATCAATGCGAGTTGTGGCAAGAAGGTTTGCTGTGCCTGTCCGCGTAGTGTCCAGAGGCTGGAGGCGCTACCAGGAGACAGGCCAGTACACTAGGAGAAGTGGAGGGGGCCGTAGGAGGGTAACAACCCAGCAGCAGTACCGCTACCTCCGCCTTTGTGCAAGGAGGAACAGGAGGAGCACTGCCAGAGCTCTGCAAAATGACCTCCAACAGGCTACAAATGTGCATGTGTCTGCACAAACCAGGACTGTGGAGTCGGTAAGCCAAACCTGCGACTCCAACTCCTCAATTTCCCTTACACCGATTCCGCGACTCCGACTCCCACATATATTGCTTATATTTAAGTGAAAAATTGATTGTAGTACAATGTGAACATCAGACATTTAATCATTTTTATGATACAATAATCAAGATATTTAGATAGAATATAATATTTATTGGAATACAACTTTAGAACACAAGCTGTAATAAATTGTAAATATTTAATACACGATGTAATATTGATTTTATATATATATATATATATATATATATATATATATATATATATATATATATATAATATGTACACACTATGTAATAAACTATGTAAGTGGCAAAAAACAGTTTTCAACAAAAACATACAAAATAACATTTGTGCAGTCTATGAATTTATTCTAAGAAATAGAATTGCCTCCATCAGATCCTCCTTCATAGATGACCTCAAATCTGACCTATTAATTTTAAGACTAGAGAACAACCTCTCTACACTAACTTGGGTTGGAGGCAAAGCCGTAACCACATGGGCAACGTCTCTAACAATTTCCGGGTATAAAGGAATTTCCTCATGCACAGTCAGTTTTGATGAACGGTTGAATTTTTCTATTTCTTTGAGAGCAAATGAAACATTTTGCTGAAATATGGTCAATCTGCTTGCTATAGGAGACGGAGTGAAATCTTTTTCCTTGCGGCAACGCTTTGCCTGCTCCATGTCATCCAATTACTTGTTTATTGAAAGTTTAAATATGCTTTAAGAAGTAATTACCTTAATCTTGTTATCCTGTTCACTCTAGCAATTCTTCTGAGATGAGTGCAGGCCTTCCTTCTTTCTGAGTGTTTACTTTTTACCCTTGTCTGTAGAGGAGGAGCTTCACTAGTGCTGGAGTGCAGCACTGACTTGTCTCAGCTAAGACAAAGCCTAGATCCTCAGGCTACATTCACACCATGGGCGCAGCCAGGATCAAAACTAGGGGGGGGGCAGAACCTCATACTGCACACCTCAGCTGCTGCAGAACCTCATACTGCACACCCCGACACTTGAAAATAAAGCCGGCACCTTAAGAAGATGTGGTGAATGCAGTCTATTTATTCCAACTATCAATTGATGTTGATGTGTTACTGAAGACGAGCATTGCCTGTCCTGGGCGTTCTTTTGGGCAGCTATGAGGTGTACCTGACTGGTGCTTAAAAAAAAGGAGTGTTAGTCTGTGTGCTACCCGGCTTTCATTCTTTTTGGTACAGATAAGATATGGATAGACAGATATGGATAAATGGATAGATAGATAGATACAGGGATGGATGGATAAATATATGGAAAGATAGCCATATGGATGGATAGCTGGAGGGATAGATAGAGGGAGGGATAGAGTGTGATAGACAGATGACAGCTACAGGCAGCGAATAGTACATTGCACATATCGCACATATAGTTCACACACATTGTACAGAGAGCACATAGTAATCACCTACAATATTAGCATTAGTTACCTTCCTGTGACAGAGATGAGCAGTAGTACTTTCACTTTCTCCAGCTTGGGGCCCAGGAATCGGATCCTGTGCAGGACAGGCACCCCTCCCCTTCCCCTCTCTGGTGAAGATGGCAGAAGACAGGACAGAGGAGGGGAGTTTGCCCCCTGCAGTCTGGAGCCAGTGCAGGATGGGAGCACTGCAGCATACACGTGAGTTTTGATAGGTGCGTGCCCCTGCTTCTAGGGGGGCAGCTGCCCCCCCCCCTGCCCCTCGCTGGCTACGGCCATGATTCACACACAGCGTTTTTGCGGATCCGTTTTTTGCAGTAAAATGCCGTGTCTCTGGGCATCTCAGCAAAGTCAGTGGGTTTCAAGATATGACATTCAGACACATCGTTTTGTGAGGATCCGTTTTTGGGCTCAAAAATGGATCCTCACAAAGAATAAGCATGTTAGTTTGTTTGGCGTTTTTCTAATCTGCTTTTGCTATTGAAAACATTATCTATGAGCTCAAAAACCTTTCAGGTGTTGCTTTTTTTAAAAAGCTGATCTGCTTTTGCAGCTGAAAAACGTATCCTCAAAAAAACGCAGCAAAAACGCTGTGTGTGAATGTAGCCTTAGATCAGGAATAGAACAGCCATTTATAGGACATTTCATAACTTTCCCAAATTCCTATGAAAAAATATTCCCCACAAACTGCATTGATCTACTGCACCCAATTTATTATATATTTTAGGAGTCGGAGTCGGTCCATTTTATACCAACTCCACGACGCCAACTCCACAGCCCTGGCACAAACGGTTAGAAACCGACTCCATGAGGGTGGTATGAGGGCCCAACGTGCACAGATGGGAGTTGTGCTCACAGCCCAACACCGTGCAGCATTTGCCACAGAACACCAGGATTGGCAAAGTTGCCACTGGCGCCCTGTGCTCTTCACAGATGAAAGCAGGTTCACACTGAGCACATGTGACAGAGTCTGGAGACGGCGTGGAGAGCGATCTGCTGCCTGCAACATCCTTCAGCATGACCGGTTTGGCAGTGGGTCAGTAATGGTGTGGGGTGGCATTTCTTTGGAGGGCCGCACAGCCCTCCATGTGCTCGCTAGAGGTAGCCTGACTGCCATTAGGTACCGAGATGAGATCCTCTGACCCCTTGTGAGACCATATGCTGGTGCGTTTGGCCCTGGGTTCCTCCTAATGCAGGACAATGCCAGACCTCATGTGGCTGGAGTGTGTCAGCAGTTCCTGCAAGATGAAGGCATTGAAGCTATGGACTGGCCCGCCCATTCCCCAGACCTGAATCCGATTGAGCACATCTGGGACATCATGTCTCGCTCCATCCACCTACATCACGTTGCACCACAGACTGTCCAGGAGTTGGCGGATGCTTTAGTCCAGGTCTGGGAGGAGATCCCACAGAAGACCATCCGCAACCTCATCAGGAGCATGCCCAGGCGTTGTAGGGAGGTCATACAGGCACGTGGAGGCCACACACAATACTGAGCCTCATTTTGACTTGTTTTAAGGACATTACATCAAAGTTGGATCAGCGTGTAGTGTGTTTTTCCACTTTAATTTTGGGGGTGACTCCAAATCCAGGCCTCCATTGGTTAATAAATTTGATTTACATTAATTATTTTTGTGTGATTTTGTTGTCTGCACATTCAACTTTGTACAGAACAAAGTATTCAATGAGAATATTTCATTCATTCAGATCTAGGATGTGTTATTTGAGTGTTCCCTTTATTTTTTTGAGCGGTGTGTGTATGTATGTATATATATATATATATATATATATATATATATATATATATATATATATATATATATATATATATATATATATATATATAATATAATTTTTTTTTTTTTTTTTTTTTGCCTAAAATACAAAGCAAATGTGTCATCTTTAACTTTAGGCCTTTTAGAGATCATTTCATCTTCTTCAACTTGCTTAACTGTTCACAATAACAGTAATTTTGACTAGGGGTGCCCAAACTTTTACATGCCACTGTATAGCTGATTTCATACAGTAATAGATGTATTTGGAAGTCCTGTAGGCTTTAAAGACTATGGGTCCAAATTATCAATTGTGGGCTTTTGTTAAGTAAAATTCTAAAAAAAATAACTCACATGGACCACAATTCATCAGTGTAATTTCACTAGAATTCAAGCTTAAATTGGTTTGAAAAGTCACAAAATTGTGGCTCAACTTGGAGTTGCACAAAACTTTTGCAACTTTTGCCGTTTTCAAATCAGTTTCTCCCAGCTTCACCAAAATGGGCAGAGTGTAACGCCACAGCTCATCTATTTGTACGGAAGAAATCTTACTTCAGTCAGAGATGGGAGTAAAATTTGTGGTTAGGTTGACAAAAACGCTCGACACTTGACAGATGTGCAAGGGAAGGGAAAGTGCCACGATTTTTATTTTTGTATTAATAATTATTGATTATATAATCATTTATTTTTTAATACAAAATTTAATTCACTGTTTTAATTGTATTTTATTTATTATTATTTTCTTCAGCAACTGGGGGCTGCCATTTTCTTTTGCTGGTGTTTAACAACAATTACACACCTCAAATATGGCAGCCCCTGGGCATAGGAGTCTGCGGCTGCCGTCCAACCGAATCTCATGTACTTAGACTGCCTTCGCTGTGACCAGGGCACACCCCCTGGTCTGTCCAGATCACAGCTGTGGGAGGAGTTTGCGGCCATTTTGTTGTAGCCCGCAGCTATGTTGCGAGCTCCAGTTTCTCCCTGTCATCACACACCCTAGAGTGTGTGTATTTCATGTGTGTATGAGTGTACATGTGTATAAGCATGTGTGTGTATTTTCCTGGTCCAACTGTTATCATTTGGAGTGGTATAAACCATATACTAAGATTAAGTGCTTCCAATGTAAAAGAGTCACATTGCCAAAGGCCTAACGATACTATCTGAGACTACTAGTTTGAGTGACATTAGTGTGGACTCTTTAATGAGGTTTGATCCAAAATGGATGCCAGACACTCTGGAGTGCTAATATTATCTATCTATAATATAATCGGCTAAGCGTACCTCTGTCTGAAGCCTTTATAGACTGCTTATGCACGACGCGCAGTCTGGCTCCAGACAGAAGAACGTTTGGAGCCGTTACAGGTAAGAGGAGTGTATGGCACCGGAGATCGCGGTATGCGTAGACACTGAACGCATACCGCGATCTCCGGCGCCATACTTACATACTTACCTGACCAGGAGGAGCGTTGCCGCGGCGCCTCTCTCTTCGCCGGAGGCCGGGGGAAGGATTGAGGCATCGGATCGGCGCATGCGCATAGCGCTATCCAGCTCCATTTTACTGAAGACACATTTGCAGTGTGTCTTCAGCAAAATGGTGCCGGACAGAGCGGTGGAGCATAGAGAAGAAAGGTGAGTATAACTGTTTATTTTTTTGTATGTGTGTACAGTGTGAAAGGGATGAGGGGGCCACACATACAAGGATTGTGGGGTGAGGGGACCATGCATACCAGGATTGGGGGGTGAGGGGGCCACACATACCAGGATTGGGGGGTGAGGGGACCATGCATACCAGGATTGGGGGATAAAGGGACCATGCATACCAGGATTGGGGGGTGAGGGGTGCCATGCATACCAGAATAGGGATGAGGGGTACCATGCGTACCAGAATAGGGATGAGGGGTACCATACATACCAGGATAGGGATGAGGAGTGCCATGCATACCAGAATAAGGATGAGGGGTACCATGCATACCAGGATAGGAATGCGGGGTACCATTCATACCAGGATAGGAATGCGGGGTACCATGCATACCAGGATGAGGGATGGGGTACCATGCATACCAGGATAGGGATGAGGGGTACCATGCATACCAGGATAGGAATGCGTGGTACCATTCATACCAGGATAGGAATTCGGGCTACCATGCATACCAGGATGAGGGATTGGGTGCCATGCCTTCCAGGATGAGGGGTACCATGCATACTAGAATAGGGATGAGGGTTACCATACATACCAGGATAGGGATGAGGGGTACCATGTATACCAGGACTGGGGATGAGGGGTACCAGGATAGGGATGAGGAGTGCCATGCATACCAAAATAAGGATGAGGAGTACCATGCATACCAGGATAGGAATGCGGGGTACCATGCATACCAGGATGAAGGATTGGGTGCCATGCATACCAGGATGAGGGGTACCATACATACTAGAATAGGGATGAGGGGTACCATGCATACCAGAATAGGGATGAGGGTACCATACATACCAGGATAGGGATGAGGGATACCATGCATACCAGGATTGGGGATGAGGGGTGCCATGCATACCAGGATTGGGGATGAGGAGTGCCATGCATACCAGGATTGGGGATGAGGGGTGCCATGCAGACCGGGATTGGGATGAGGGGTGCCATACATACCAGGATAGGATGGTGGGGACAGGAGGGGGGCAGCACATACCAGCATGGGAGACCATGTACCAAGAAAATGCTCCCCACCCGGGCGTAGAACGGGTTCAATAGCTAGTAGTAATATGAGTGTCAATAGCAACACCCTATTGTGACTTTAGTCCAGTGATACAAGGGTCTTTAGTCATTTATTTTTAACATTATAGTGAGTGCTTTGAATAATTTTAATAATATTTAATAAAAGTTATTTTTAAATTCTACTCCAATTGGTTAAGTCTGTGAATAATTATAATTTTCTATGTTGGAGACATAAAGAAGCAATTCTTAAGCAGTGAATTTTTGCCCCATACTGGTGTATCTAATCCCATCATGTGCAGTATTCCCCAGACCGGTGTATCTAATCCCATCATGCATGATACTCCCCAGATCAGGGTATCTAATCCCATTGTGTGATACACTACACTGAGCCCTGTATCTAGATATGTGTAGTGTATCTAGTGTTGCAAATAATCCCAGTGTGTGATACACTCCGCATATCTAACCCCACCTTATAATACAGTGAGCAGCACCAACTAACAGAATCAGCGCTGCCGGCCATCCTCAGTAACACTGTCTACTTGTCAGTATCACTTTGCAGTCACCAATAAAATGGCTCCGCACTGTGATCCTAAACTTCATCCTCCCTTATCCTTTTGCAAACACCCAGAAGTGGAGGAGAGGAGTGATGTCACACACGTGTGCAGATCCAGCCCACATTTACTGCAGTAGTAATGTGAGCTAGTTGTACTAGGTTTTCTTGGCAAATTTCAGCAGCTGCTTCCCCTAGTGTTTAAAAGTGGAAAATATCAAACCTATTTAAATTATTTTTCAGATTTTAGTTCATTAAAAACAAATGATAATATTAAAAAAAAATAAGAATATTAATACTTTACATTTTTTCAATTGTTGAAAATGTTTTTGTTTAATGGCACCTTTCTTTTTAAGAGGCCTCTTGTTGGAGTCAGATGCTGAACCAGGAGCGTTTGACTCCAACACGTCCCCTCATCAAGATCATTGAAAAAATCACCTGTCTTGATAAATCGAGGCCATGTTTTTTTTTGCAAAAAGTCGCATGTTCTGATAAAATGTCACAAAAACGCTGACTGGAGCACATTTGCAGAAAACTTGGGTGACTTTTTAAAAGTTGTAATTAATGGATTGGCCAAAAACTTCTGGGCCCCCATAACTGCCCAATGATGAACGTACAAAAATAACAGCCAAACACATATAAAATAGACTTCCAAAAAGACAAATTAAATGAACAATTTGGTGAAATCAAAAACGGGCTAAAACATCAAAACCTAGACAAAGAAAAGAAGCAAAAATTCAATAATGAATCTGGCCCTACATGTCCCGACTACCTCTATATATCTATGTCCTTCCTACACCTCCTAAATCCCTGACCTCCACAATCTTATAACATACTGCCTGCATATAGTAATCCTCTCCTTCCTACCAGTGTGCAGGAACCATATAACTTCGGGAGCTGTCTTGAATACTGAGCAGGAATCAAGCCAAGAACCCCCTGATACCACATTGGCTGTAACGGGTTGTCACAGACTGAGAGGTGGGCATTGCAATGCCCGCATAGCCCTTGACGACTCATTTGCTAAATAGCTAAAAGCACTAGATTACGAAGATGAGTGTATATTAGTCACTGCATATCTCCTCCCAAGGATGGGAGAGAAGTCAGGGCTTCCCTCTCATGCACAGATGTATGAAGGGAGAGAAAAAAGGAGTAAAGCTATGTGCGCACGTTCAGGATTTGATTGCAGAAAATTCCTTAAGGTTTCTGCATCTTGGCAAGAAAAACACTGCAGAAAAAACGTGCATTTTGCTGAGATTTTGGATGCATTTTTGTACATCAATTAATGCTTTTTGGAGCTAAGTAGAGATATTTTAAAAGAGAAATGTGGGACATCGCTTTAACCCTTGGATTACCATCAGACCTGGGGTGAGTATATTGATTAATTTAAATGATTAAAGAATGTGTCTGTTGAATTTCAAATAAAGTGTTTTACTCTGTGTGTGTGTTTATTTAACTCTTTTCTTTACTTTAATTAGGTTTAGTAATGAAAGGGTCTGATTGACACCTTGTCATCACTAAACAAAAGGGCTAGGTGTCAGCTAATCCCATAAACCCAATCTCATCAGCATTCCCATCCATGTCATTTCAGGGGCAGCTGAGAGCTGCCATTTTTAGCCTAGGATGGTGCCATTAAGCAAAAATGTTCCCTGGCTATTAATAACAGCTCACAACTGTTTTGTTAGCTTCTGTGTCCCCATGATCAGCAACCAGCAGCTCTTTGAATGCAGCGTATTTTCACTGTGTCCAAAATGCTGTGTTCTAATGCCGCACTTTTGTTGTCAATACATGCGGATCCACCACATATAATGACATTTCAATCGGTCAAAATCGGCAGAAATTGACATGCTGCGGGGGAGTTTGGGTACGTGCCCACGATCAGGAGCCGCTTCAGGTTTGAAGCTTCGTGTTTATGCAGCGTCAAACCCGCAGCGTCCCGATGTTACAGCATAGTGGATGGGATTTCTAGAAATTCCATGTCCACTATGTGTGCATCTGAGGCTGCGGATCACATGCGGAAACTGAAATGCGACGCGTCTTTCAGGACCTCAGCATGTCAAATTCTCTTGCAGAATCGCTAGGCTCCGCAACAGATATTTGACCACTAGAATGTATTGAATGCGGTAAATCTGCATGGTCCAGTGAACACATGCGGATTTACCTGCATTCAATAGAATGCAGCGTTTTGGATGCATCAAAAATATGCTGCGTCCAAAGCACTGCTACGTCAGGATCGTGGGCGCATAGCCTAAAATGAAAAGAAAAAAAAAATGGCTTGGGCTCCCGCGTCATGGATTCAAAAAAGCACCGGAATTTTTTTTATGGTTTATAAATCCAATCTAATAACTTTATTAATCACATAAATTCATTAATAAATTACAGAGCATAAATAACAGACGTGTAAGGGGACGAGGGTAAATAATCAAAATAGCAGCAAGGACACCAGCCAACCAGGGAGCCTCTGGAAATGGAAGGTTAAATGGATAAATACATGGCCACAAGAGAAGGAAACCCCAACGATTAATAGGTGGCTACTAAAAACCTCATGACCTAAAAGTAAAGCGGCTATACACTGTTTTCCAAATTATTATGCAAATAATATTTTCTCAGATTTTCCCAAATTACCTATATGAATTGCAGTCATTGTAATTTTCCAGTCAAATAACTATTAGAGTACAATTGAAAGGTTTTTGTACAAACTGCCTATGATAACAGTATATTTTTAAAAAAATAAAAAACTCAAACTGCACTCAAAATGCATGTTCCAAATTATTATGCACAGCAGAGTTTTCAACCTTTTAATTTTAATAAAGAACAAAAAAAATTGACATTTTTGAAATTATAAGCATTAGCAGGTTATTACAAACTGAAATCAAACAGTTTTCAACTCAAAACTTTATTCTAGGTGATGTTACATTTGCACATAGGACCGCTTGTTCGAAAGCAGTTTCTGAACTCTCTCGTCCATTGAATTTGTCAAGTTTTGGATAGTTTCTGCTTCAATTGTTTTGCATGAGGACAGAATACCCTCCCAGAGCTGTTGCTTAGATGTGAACTGCCTCCCGCCATCATAGACACTCCTTTTGATGATGCTCCAGAGGTTCTCAATGGGGTTTAGGTCAGGGTGCCACACCATAAGTTTTTCCCCTTTTATGCCCATAGCAGCCAGAGATGCAGATGTGTTATGTGCAGCATGAGACGGGGCATTATCATGCATGAAAATGATCTTGCTGCGGAATGCACGGTTCTTCTTCTTGAACCATGGAAGGAAGTGCTGTTTGAGAAACTCAACATACATTATGGAGTTCATCTTTACCCCTTCAGGGATCCTAAAAGGGCCGACAATCTCTCTCCCCATGATTCCAGCCCAAAACATTACTCCACCTCCTCCTTGTTAGCGCCGTAGCCGTGTTTGCATGGGGTGTCCATCAACCAGCCATCCTCCACTCCATCCATCTGGACCATCGAGATCATTTCATGCATGATAATGCCCCATCTCATGCTGCACATAACACATCTGCATCTCTAGCTGCTATGGGCATAAAAGGGGACAAACTTATGGTGTGGCACCCATGCTCCCCTGACCTCAACCCCATTGAGAACCTCTGGAGCATCATCAAAAGGAGTGTCTATGATGGCGGGAGGCAGTTCACATCTAAGCAACAGCTCTGGGAGGGTATTCTGTCCTCATGCAAAACAATTAAAGCAGAAACCATCCAAAACCTGACAAATTCAATGGACGAGAGAGTTCAGAAGCTCCTTTCGAACAAGCGGTCCTATGTGCAAATGTAACATCACCTAGAATAAAGTTTTGAGTTGAAAACTGTTTGATTTCAGCTTGTAATAACCTGCTAATGCTTATAATTTCAAAAATGACCATTTTTTTGTTCTTTATTAAAATGAAAAGGTTGATAACTCTGTTGTGCATAATAATTTGGAACATGCATTTTGAGTGCAGTTTGAGTTTTTTATTTTTTTAAAAATATACTGTTATCATAGGCAGTTTGTACAAAAACCTTTCAATTGTACTTTAATAGTTATTTGACTGGAAAATTACAATGACTGCAATTCATATAGGTAATTTGGGAAAATCTGAGAAAATATTATTTGCATAATAATTTGGAACACAGTGTAATAAATAGTATGCCAAGGTCAGAAATAGCCAAAAATACCTAGGGGGAGAACCTGGAAAAGGGTGTCTCAAAACAGCTCAGAGACTTATCCTGGAGGAAGCTGATGCCCAACGTGACAGGTTGAGCCTGTGCCGCTTCCCAAATTCCCAGCTTCCCATTTTCATAACCAGTAGAGGGAAAGACGACCGCTGGGAGCTGATATTAGTAGCCAGGGAAGGAGCTATTAGCCAAAAATGTTCCCTGGCTATTAATAACAGGCCAAAGCTGTTTTCTTAGCCTTTACTGGCTAGATTACTGGGGGGACCCCAGAGAAAAATTGACGTAAGGTCCCCCTATAAAATCTAACCAGAAAAGTCTAAACAGACAGCTGCACGCTGATATTAATAGCCAGGGAATGGGCAATGGATACTAGCCCCCTCCACGGCTAATAATATCAGCTCTCAGCAGTCCCAGAAATGGTGCATCCATAAGATGCGTGTCACGCTGTCTCTGTATACTGGAGGTAGGGGGCCTAAGCTGACCCTAAGCTGGGGCCCTGGCTAATCCCTCAACCTGGAGGTACTGTTAAAGGTACAGAGGTCCAGGCCGCCAGCGTAACCCCTACCTCCTGAGGATCCCTGCACCTAAGTAATCTAGTCCTGAGAAGGACCCCGATCACAACAAAAGGGGACAAGTAATAATATGCCCACACACAGTACTTAGACGAACGAGACAGTACAAGGGAAAAACCAAAACCACCTTGCATACAACAACTACACAACTACAACAGAGGGAACACCAACGGGAAAGGAGATAAATGATAAAGCGAGGAAGGGAAAAGACACTTCAAATACACTTATCTCAGAAACTCCAAACACCACGATCCGCTCTGTAAGTCTGAATGAAATGCTTTCACCGACAATTCCCAAACAGCCCAGCAGGCATTTGAAGGAGTCTCACTACAGAAGTATTGATTGCAGCTGGGCGAGGCTGGACCTCGTCTAGCACAGAGAGAGAGAGAATTAACTCCCTCACTGCCGAAAAACACAAAGCACCAACAAGTCAGCTGCGAGAAGTCAGGCTGTGTACTCGTGACGATCTTCGTGGCGACACACCCGTGACAGTACCCCCCCTTCTACGAGGGGCCTCCGGACCCTCAGGGCCAGGTTTATCCGGGTGAGTCGTGTGGAAGGCCCGAACTAATCGGTCTGCGTTAATATCCGACGCAGGAACCCACATCCTCTCCTCAGGACCATACCCTTTCCAATGAACCAGGTACTGAAGGGACCGGCGATTAAAGCGTGAATCGATGACCCTCGATACCTGGAACTCCAAGTTACCATTGACCACCACTGGAGGGGGAGGTAAAGGTGACGGTACCACCGGCGCCACATACCTCTTAAGCAATGATCTGTGGAACACGTTGTGAATTTTAAACGTAGGGGGGAGGTCAAGACGGAATGCCACCGGATTAATAATAGAACTGATTCTGTACGGCCCGATGAACCTGGGACCCAGTTTCCAGGAGGGAACCTTAAGTTTAATATTCCTGGTAGACAACCATACCCGATCGTTCACACTTAGGTCCGGACCAGACACTCTCCTCCTATCAGCCATACGTTTGTATCGGTTCCCCATAGTATTCAGATTCTTCAGCACCCCTCTCCATACTGAAGCGAGTGATGAGGAAAATCGTTCCTCATCAGGAACCCCCGAAGAGCCCCCCCTACTGAAAGTACAAAACTGGGGGTGAAAACCATATGCCCCAAAAAACGGGGACTTACCAGTGGACTCGCTCCGCCTATTATTAAGAGCAAACTCTGCCAGAGGTAAGAAAGAAGCCCAGTCCTCCTGGTTCTCTGACACAAAACACCGGAGATATGTCTCCAAGCTCTGGTTCATACGTTCCGTCTGACCATTGGTCTGAGGATGAAAAGCCGATGAGAATGACAAATGCATCCCCTCCGTGCACAAAACGCCTTCCAGAACTTGGACACAAACTGAGACCCCCGATCAGACACCACCTCGGAGGGTACCCCGTGAAGCCTCACAATCTCCCCAATGAACACCTGCGCAAGAGTTTTAGCATTAGGGAGAGCCGGAAGAGCGATAAAATGTGCCATCTTGCTGAACCTGTCCACTACAACGAGTATGACCGTTTTACCCGAAGACGGAGGGAGGTCAAGTAATAATATGCCCACACACAGTACTTAGACGAACGAGACAGTACAAGGGAAAAACCAAAACCACCTTGCATACAACAACTACACAACTACAACAGAGGGAACACCAACGGGAAAGGAGATAAATGATAAAGCGAGGAAGGGAAAAGACACTTCAAATACACTTATCTCAGAAACTCCAAACACCACGATCCGCTCTGTAAGTCTGAATGAAATGCTTTCACCGACAATTCCCAAACAGCCCAGCAGGCATTTGAAGGAGTCTCACTACAGAAGTATTGATTGCAGCTGGGCGAGGCTGGACCTCGTCTAGCACAGAGAGAGAGAGAATTAACTCCCTCACTGCCGAAAAACACAAAGCACCAACAAGTCAGCTGCGAGAAGTCAGGCTGTGTACTCGTGACGATCTTCGTGGCGACACACCCGTGACAATGCGCCAAATCTGGCGCTTAGCCTCCGCTCTTCCTAATGCCGTGTAGCGGTAGCAAGTGGGATAATAAGGTTGGGGATGATGTCAGCCTTCTATTGGAGGCTGACATGTATCCTAGGTCAGTAATGGAGGGCATTTATAAGACGCTCCCATTACTAACCCTGTAGTAAGGTTTTTGACGCTTTTTCAATTAAGACACGGCCAGAATAAAGTCTTTTATCGAAATAAAATTACACACGATTTTAATACATTTATTTAAGAATAAAAAACACTGTTCTACTTACCCAACTCCCAATCCCCTAATCCCTCGTCTCCTGTAAAAAAAATAAAAATTAAAAAACAACCATATCCCTCACCTGTCCGCCGTCATGACGTAATCCCAGCCCAGTGTCCCACGGCGATCCAGGTCACTTCTACAGCAGACGCATCAATCACTGATGTGACTGCCGTAGAAGACCGCACTATACACTGACAGGAGTGGAATCACTCCTGTCAGTGTACATTGCTGTCCTGCTGGGGCTGAGTTCACCTGAGTTCATCAGCTGAAGATCAGTTGATAAGCCCCGGTGACCTTATTTATGGCATCAGTGTTGTGTGGTAAAATTCCCACGCAACACTGATGCCGTAAATGAGGTCCTGGAGCTCGTCAGCTGATCTTCATCTGATGAACTCAAGTGAACTCAGTCGCAGCAGCGCAGCAATGTACACTACCGGGAGAGACCGCTGTCCCGTCAGTGTATTGCCGGCTGCTGAGTGATGGGGTCACCGGGGGACATTGGGAGGATGGCGGACAGGTGAGAATGAAAGGTGTTTTTTATTTTAATATAGGTTTTTACTTTTTTTTTTTTTTTAACACAGCGCACAGATGTCAGCTGAGGAGACTACTTCTCCCCTCAGCCGCGCCTGCTCCCACTGTTATTAGCGGGAGCGGCCGTCGGATGATGGGAGGAGTAGTGTTCCCCGGCCCGGGTACCATTCTTTGTGCTGTTTTTCGGCTTTTTTGACTCATTACCTTTGAATTGAGTCAGTCAAATGCGCAGCAAATATCCACAGCATATCCGCAAATGTATTTATACCTCCGTTTTTGTTGCGGATTTGACTGACTCAATTCAAGTGAAAAATACTGCAGAAATGCACAAAGAATGGACATGCTGCAGATTTAAACCCAATGACAATCCTGTCAGGAAAATTTCTCATCATGTGCACAGCACTTCAGGATTGTCATTGCATTAGCTGGCACACGGATTACCTAGCGTTTTTGGGGCATTTCCGCCTGGAGAAAACACATCAAAAACGCACAGTGTGTGCATAGCCTAAATGTTCTGACTCAAGATGAGCAATGTTAGTCTATGGCTGCTTAATATTCAACAATGTACCTCTATCCTAAAATTAACCCATTTTTATCCTGCCCAGATGCAGAGCTAAAATTACTAAAAACTATACTAACTTAATTTTTCTTCACTTTCTTTTTCATTTCCCTTTTAAGGGTTAATTTGAGTATTGGAAATTTAGATAAAATGAGCAAAGTGGACGTTTCATGCTGAATGGGTTGTACACTTACTGTACAGTGGCTTGTGAAAGTATTCACCTGCTTGGCATTTTTTGTGTTTTGCTACCTCACAACCTGGAATTTCACTGTTTTTTGAGGGTTTGCTTTAGTTCATATGAAGAACATGCCTATAACTGTGAACATTTGGTTTTCTTTTTATTGTGAAGCAAATAATAAATAAGAAAAAATAACTGAAAACTTCAGTGTGCATGATTATTCACCCCCCTAAAGTCAGTGCTTTTTAGAGCCTCCTTTACAGCAATTACAGCTGCATGTCGCTTTGGATAAGTCTCTATGAGCTTTTCACATCTTGCCACTGGGATTTTTGCCCATTCCTCAAGGCAAAACTGCTTCATCTCCTTCAAGTTAGATGGTTTCCTCTGGTGAACAGCAATCTTCAAATCTGACCAAAGATTCTCAATTTGATTAAGGTCTGAGCTTTGATTAGGCCACTCCAAAACATTTACACTTTTCCCCTTAACCCACTCGAGTGTTGCTTTAGTAGTATGCTTTGGGTCATTGTCTTCTTGGAAGGTGAACCTCTGTCCCAGTCTCAAATCACTGACTGACCGAAACAGGGTTTGCTCAAGAATATATAGGAATCCATGTATTTCGCACCATCCATCTTCCCCTCGACTCAAACCCTTTTCCCTGTCCCTGCTGCTGAAAAACGATGCTGCCACCACCATGTTTCATTGTGGGGATGGTGTTCTTGAGGTGATGAGCTGTGTTGGTTTGGCGCTTGACATAGCGTTTACCTTGGTGACCAAACAGTTCAATTTTGGTCTCATCTGATCACAGCACCTTCCTCCGTACATATGGGGAGTCTCCCACATGTCTTTTGGCAAACTCCAAAACGAGCCTTACATTTTTCGTGTGTAAGTAAAGGTTTTTTTCTGCTAACTCTTTCTTAAAGGCCACCTCTACAGAGTGTACGGCTTATTGTGGTCGTATGGATAGATACTCCAGTCTCTGCTTGGAAACTCTGCAGCTCCTTCAGGGTTACCTTTGGTCTCTGTGCTGCCTCTCTGATTAATACCCTCCTTGCTTGGGCTGAGCGTTTTGGTGGGTGACCCTCTCTTGACAGGTTTATTGTGTTAACATGTTCATTCCATTTGATGATAATGGATTTGATGGATCTCCCGAGGGATCATCAGAGATTGGGATATTTTTTTTATAACCCAACCCTGACTTGTACTTCTCAACAACTTTGTCCCTGACTTGTTTGGAGATCTCCTTGGTCTTCAGGATGTTTGGTTAGTGGTGCCTCTTGCTTAATGGTGTTGCAGCCTCTGTGGCCTTTCAGAAAAGGTGTGTATATACTGACAGACCATGTGACACTTAGATTGCATACAGGTGGACTTCCTTTCACTAAGCATGTGACTTATGAAGGGAATTGCTGGCATCAGAAATGTTTAGGGGCTTCATAGTAAAAGGGGTGAATACATATGCACATGTTAATTTTTAGTTACTTGATCCCATAAATTTAATTTATGCCGATATTTTTCTCACTTCACCAAATTAGATTATTTAGTGCTGATACATCACACACAAATCGGATTACAAAAATATGTAAACACATGTCGTAATGTAACAAAAAATGGGTAAAAAGCCAAGGGGGTGAATACTTTCGCAAGCCACTGTATGTTCGGCATGTTTATTTAAGAGACAGGGCGGCTAATATTTAATATTTAGCTAACCTCTTAAGCTTGGTAACCTTATAGGAGGGCGTGAGTTTATTGTCACTTACAGTGCCTACAAGTAGTATTCAACCCCCTGCAGATTTAGCTGGTTGACACATGTGGAATTAACTTGGCATTGTGACATTTGTACTGTAGATCAGCCTGGAGGTGGGAAATGCACTGCAGCAAATTTTTATTTTTTTATTTTTTTTATTTTTTTAAACGTAAAAAGTTAATTCAGAGTGTCATTTATTATTCAACCCCTCAAACCACAAGAATTCTGTTTGGTCCCCCTAAAGTATTAAGAAGTAGTGCAGGCACCAAGAATAATGAGCTTCACATGTGTGGATTAAAGATCTCTTTTGCCAGCCTTTTCTGACTATTTAAGACCCTCCCCAAACTTGTGAACAGCACTCAGACATGGTCAACATGGGAAAGACAAAGGAGCATTCCAAGGCCATCAGAGACAAGATCGTGGAGGGTCACAAGGCTGGCAAGGGGTACAAAACCCTTTCCAAGGAGTTGGGCCTACCTGTCTCCACTGTTGGGAGCATCATCCGTAAGTGGAAGGCTTATGGAACTACTGTTAGCCTTCCACGGCCAGGACAGCCTTTGAAAGTGTCCCCCCGTGCCGAGGCCAGGCTTGTCCGAAGAGTCAAGGCTAACCCAAGGACAACAAGGAAGGAGCTCCGGGAAGATCTCATGGCAGTGGGGACTTTGGTTTCAGTCAATACCATAAGTAACGTACTCCACCGCAATGGTCTCCGTTCCAGACGAGCCCGTAAGGTACCTTTACTTTCAAAGCGTCATGTCAAGGCTCGTCTACAGTTTGCTCATGATCACTTGGAGGACTCTGAGACAGACTGGTTCAAGGTTCTATGGTCTGATGAGACCAAGATCGAGATCTTTGGTGCCAACCACACACGTGACGTTTGGAGACTGGATGGCACTGCATACGACCCCAAGAATACCATCCCTACAGTCAAGCATGGTGGTGGCAGCATCATGCTGTGGGGCTGTTTCTCTGCCAAGGGGCCTGGCCATCTGGTCCGCATCCATGGGAAGATGGATAGCACGGCCTACCTGGAGATTTTGGCCAAGAACCTCCGCTCCTCCATCAAGGATCTTAAGATGGATCGTAATTTCATCTTCCAACAAGACAACGACCCAAAGCACACAGCCAAGAAAACCAAGGCCTGGTTCAAGAGGGAAAAAGTCAAGGTGTTGGAGTGGCCTAGTCAGTCTCCTGACCTTAACCCAATTGAAAACTTGTGGAAGGAGCTCAAGAATAAAGTCCACATGAGACACCCAAAGAACCTAGATAACTTGGAGAAGATCTGCATGGAGGAGTGGGCCAAGATAACTCCACAGACCTGTGCCGGCCTGATCAGGTCTTATAAAAGACGATTATTAGCTGTAATTGCAAACAAGGGTTATTCCACAAAATATTAAACATAGGGGTTGTATAATAATTGACCCACACTTTTATGTTTAAAATTTAATAAAATTCAACTGAGCAACATAACTTTTTGGTTTGTAAGATTTATGCTTCTGTTCATAAAACCTACTCTCGTTTGCAGTTTGAAGGCTCTAACTTATTTGCATCTTATCAAACCAGCTAAATCTGCAGGGGGTTGAATACTACTTGTAGGCACTGTATATGATATGATGATGACAATACACATCCATTTTTTTTTTTAACACTTGCATGTATCAATCATTGGCTGGTCTGCATATTAAAAGGTTTGTCCACTGTCTGGACATCTCTATTTTAAAGTTTCAAAAGGGACTATTTCATTTAAATAACAGGTACTCTCCTTTCCAGCGATGCCAGGGCTCACTTGACATTGGCTGCATGACTTATGTGGCATAACAATCAGCGTCAGTTATTGGCCTGCTGTGCACTAACTTCTTCCGCTTGTCAGCCCAATAGTGGCCACTGATTGGCTGCAGGGCTCACATAGCATAACAATGTCATGTGAGCCCGGGAGATCCAAGCTAATGTGGGAGGTATCTGTTATTTTTATTTTACAGTAGGGACTACTTTAAAAAGGGGTTGTCCAGGTAGTGAGCAAGCCCTTCACTGTGCAGGGCCATAATTTCTGTGCATTTGCAGACGAGCAGAGGCAGATAAAGACCGAGTATGACTCCCCATATGGGCACAGGCGCTTTATTACTATCTCTGCATCAGTGAATGCTGTGTATACAGTACACTAAGGGCAGTGCATGTGTTGACAGGTACAATGGAAAATTGTAATATAAAATAAATCACAAAAATGTTTAGCATAAATACGTGATTTTGATTGCTATGCTTTTTCTTTGACTTGACATGTCTATACAGCTGCAAATTTACCCATTTTCACAAATCAATAGGGTTTGAATTATCACTGTCTAAGCAGAAAGCAACATTGGCAGGCAGTAATAGCCATTTTATACACTTCTGAGATATACTCCATTAGGAAATAACTTTTTCTAACCTGGAACCAAAAATAAAGTTGCGTTATTATTTAAATAATACTGTGTAAAACTAAGTTGGAGCAGCTATAGTCACATCTACCATAAAATACTATTTTAGAAACATGACGCATTACTTCAAATGGATTCAATGTCCTAAATATAAAGATATGGGGCTAAATGACATGCCAACATTGTTTTCGGTTTTCTTATGCAAGCCACTTTTGAATGTTGCATCATTTTCCTAGATTGAACCTTCTTAAATCCCTGTTTTTTCTTAGGACCTACAGAATGCACACCATATCCCTGAGATTCACGATGCCCTTGCACTGTCCGAGATCTGTGAAGATCGAAAGCTATACTTGATTGGAACATACGTGGCAAATGATGGCTCTGAGGTTTCTTCTGGGATTCAAGACACAAAGGAATTTCTTGCACAACTGCTTTTAGAAAATTGCTGAAATCATATATGTGTCCTATCTACAAATGTAAATTTGGGAATTCATGTATGGGTACCTTTTCTTTTTAAGCTTAATAGCCTTTGGCAGAGTTGACCATCAGCGGTTCTCACTGAAGAGACTCCTGATTGGATTCTATCTTTGCTAACAATATTGTAAATATGAATTATCCCTGCTCCAGTGCTGGAGGAAACATGAAACATTACATCGAAATTGGCATCTATTATTGCCAGCAATCTTCCAGAATACAGAGTAGCACTGCTTTGAATTCTGGTCAGGCTGGACTCACCATTAGGGCAATGCCCAAGGTGTTTAAAGGGGTTGTCCGGTACTTTAAAAAAAAATGCCAGTGTGTTTTAATGATGAATACAACCCTCTTTCTAATTACGTTGTCCTGCTGATACTGCCTGTGAGCGGCGCTATATATATAGATCTCTTAAGAAAAAACCTGAAGGTGTGAACTGGAACATAAATTGATGTGCATGCAAAATGTAAATGCATGTTCACACAAGGCCATTAGACAAAGAGAAACCAAAGACAAGAAAAATACCCAAATGGTTAAAAGTATATGTATATATATATCTCTTGCAGTTTTTACGATTGAGCCTAAGGCTGTGTGCCCACTATGCATTTTTTAAGAGTTTCCGCAGCGGCAATTCCGCTGCAGAAACGCTTAAAAAACGCATGGTAGAAGGCCTGCTATGTTCCCCAATGATAATCTGCATGTGCTGTGCACATGCTGCGTCAATTTCCGCTGCGGATTATCATTGCGGAAAAATCCGCAGCACTACCAATTATTTTGCATAATCGCAGCGTTTTCGCCGCCATTGACTTGAATTGAATCGCTTAATATCCACATCACTACATGTGCACATGCGGATATTAAGCGATTCAATGTGCGGATGGTACCCGGGTCTGGAGAAGAGGAGACTCCTCCAGACCCGGGTATCATAGTACCTGTAAAAAAAAAAAAAAAAAAAAGTATTAAAATAAAAAATATACATTATACTTACCTTCTGATGGCCCCCAGTCTCCTCTATGGTGCATTCTGGCTTCCCGGCAGCTCGCGATGGTCAAAAGGACCTGCCATGACTTCATTTAGTCATGTGATGGCAGGTCCTTTTACACAACCGCGAGACACCGGGAAGACCGGACGCATCGGATAAGGAGACCGGGGCCATCAGAAGGTGAGTATAATGTTTTGGTTTTTTTTATTATTTTTTTACCATTTTTATTCTTTTTTTTTTTTTTTTTTTTTTTTTTAACTAACTTGGTCACACTATATAAAATCCATACCGGTTGCATGGATTTATATAGTGTGACCAAGTTGTCAAGCAACCCGCATGTGAAATCGCATGATCAAAACGCTTCACTTACGCTTGTCCCTGGCAGGAAATATGCATGTAAAATCCTTTTTCTGTCAGGTAGATGCAGAAACGCTCCAGAAAAATCCGAAGCATTTCTGCATCGTGGGCACTTAGGCTACCACTAGAGCAATACTTCTTGTTCAGTTTAGAAGCCACATGGATATAGGTTGCAAGAAACTGGCTACGACTTTTTACAAGACTTTTCTGTGCATGATTTGAACTGTGTGCCACAGTGTTATTTGTCATCACAATGATAAAAAGACTTCTGCAGAGAACAGGAAGTCTGAGTCTAGTGTTTAACTTGGGCATTATGAAAATTGCAAGATTTCATAAAGGGAAACTATCATGTTGAAAGGGTATCAGATCTGAAGTTAGGATGGTATAGAGCAGGAGAACCTGATCAGACTGATAGACATTTTTGTGGGAAAAGTTTCAGTAAACCTTGAATTTTATTCATTGAAATCCCTGATGTTTGCATGCATATGAGTCCAGTGAGCTGTGTATGTAGAGATAGCTGGTAGTCACTAGGACTGACTGACTAGACTTTTTTTTAGCAGAGTACTGAAGGCTTTGTTGCAAAGTGACTTATCTTTGTAACTTTAATATTAATTTCACATAATTCCCTCCACCTTGATTAACATCCCAGTTCCATTTATTGAAAAACAGCCCCAAAGTATTATGCTGCCTCCACCATGCTTCACTGTAAGTATGGTGTTCTTTTGGTGATGCACAGTGTTGATTTTGCGCCAAACATAGCTTTTGGAGTTATAGCCAAAAAGTTCAACTTTGGTCTCATCAGACCATAGCACGTTTTCCCACATACTTTTGGCAGACTTGAGTCAGGTTTTGGCCAACCTAGCCTTGCTTGGATGTTTTACTTTGTAAGTAAAGTTTCCATCTTGGCACCCTACACCACAGGCCAGACATGAAGAATACGAGAAATTGTTGTCCTATGCAGCACACAGAGTTTAAGTGTGATCGGCTAATTTTGAACACAACCACATCCCCAATTATAGACAGGTGTTTGAAACCACATTATTTTAGTTTTCTTATTTTTATTTCTCCTTCAAAGTGATTTCACTTTGTTTCTTAATTGAATTGGATAGATTATGGTAACATTAAAGGTGGGAAAAAGTTCTCAAATGATTCTTCTTGGTTTGTTTTTTTACTTGAAAACCTGGCATTTTAACAGGGGTGTGTAGACTTTTTAAATCTACTACATATCATCCTGCTCAGTTTCTCCTCCTCTATACCATGCTGTTCATAAATCGCACTGCATGTACAACTTGACAGGTTCCCTTTTTGTTTTTGTTTTTTTATATAGATAATGATATGAAAAATCAAGTGAGCAACATTTTTAATACATTCAACAACAAATATCCTAGTTTAAGCAATGTAATTTTCTGGTGACAAATTCCCTTTAAAAATAAGGGTGGGTGATGGTGTATGTTTATATTGACCTTGTATACATTACAGTATTTATAGAAGTGCTCCATAGGAACCAGTACATCACAGCTTATTCCTGGAATATTTCTCATAGATGTCACTGGTTTGCAGAGAATGAATAGTCTGTAGTTAATGATTAGTACACTGGTCTTTTCTGTATATTTAAACACGTCACAGGAGTTTTTAATGTCACAAATAATAGCCTGATTGTTCAAAGGAGTAATATCCTAAAAATAATATATTTATTGCACATATTATTTTACTTTACCATTGTTGAATTTCTAATAGGGAAGTCTAAGCTAAGCAATGAACTACTGCTATGTACCATACAGTGTAAGATTTCAACGGTGAGGGTGGCATGGGATGCGGAGTAAATAAATCTATACTTTCTGCAGCCTAAAAAAATCTGATAAATGATTTTATTTCTCTTTTATAGAAAATCACATGATAGCGCCTAGAGTCTATTAGAGGGCACAAAATCCGTACCATACATCTTAGATTAAGCTGATCATTAAGCCATTGGCATTGACATGCTTTTCTTTCCTTTAACATATGGGAGTGATGTCAATAGTTAGGACTTTTGCACATGGCTGTATTATGGCTGTGCTCCATATTGCGGAGCACCGCTTCCCTAGATTCATGTAATACCATGATCTAGTGCCGCACAGAGCATTGAATCGTGGCACGATCTGTAGTATGAAGCTATACCATTTTGACCAAAGCAGCCCAGCCACCTATGTTTGGATTAACTGGTATATACCTAGTTTAGCAGTTCATTACTAATGAACTGTGAATTTTGGATATAGACTGTTCATTTATAACTCAGGGTCAGATATAAAATATGACCTCACCAAAGAGACAGATAAATGCACTGAAAGTAATAAAGATGCACTTTTTTAATAAGCCTGTTGTCTTATCTGCTCAATAAAAAAATATTTTCTACTAGGTTGCAGAGTCCTGTGTATATATATTATTTATTACTGCATTAATTATGTTGTGGTGCATTTTCTTTTATGGTGACCTCTCACTAAGGCTATTATCATATATTGTTTTATGTTTCCATCAGATATACATTGGGCTTATGTGCATAGCTGTTTAACCCCTTCACAACATATGATGTACTATTACCTAATATTTCAGGTCCCCTTCTTTGATGAAAGTTCAGGATCTGAGCCTGCAGCATGGTTGGCAGACACTGGCTGTGTTTTACAGTCAGCATCAGTCCCTAACAAAACGCTAAGAGAAGCGTATGAGGGCACCTCCAAAATGTTGGGATCAGCCTAGCACATACTTCTGTAACAAACAAAGCAGAGAAAGAAGTATGCAAATGCTAAGGGATCACCATATGAAAAATCTTTATTACAAATTACAAAATAAGATGACACTAGACACACAGGTTAAAAGCTTTTAAAAAGCCAATCAGCTATATACAATGGTGTGGAAAAGTGTTTGCCCCCTTCCTCATTTCTTATTCTTTTGCATGTTTGTCACACTTAAATGTTTCAGATCAAAAAACAAATTTGAATAGTAGACTAAAATAATACAAGAAAACACAAAATACAGTTTTTAAATGAAGGTCTTTATTAAGGGAAAAGAAAATCCAGACCTACAGGGCCCTGTGTGAAAAATTGATCCCACCCCCCCTTAATTTATATTTTAACTGTGGTTTATCACATCTTTGGTAAGCTGAGTTCAATTTACCTAACCACACACAGGCCTGATTACTGCCACGCCTGTTCTCAATCAAAAATTAACTTAAATAGGACCTGCCTGACAAAGTGAAGTAGACCAAAAGATCCTCAAAAGCTAGACATCATGCTGCGATTCAAAGAAATTAAGGAACAAGTGAGAAACAAAGTGATAGATCTCAATCAGTCTGGAACAGGTTATAAAGCCATTTCTAAATCTGATTAAGATGCTGTGGCATGACCTTAAAAAGGCAATTCATGCTCTGAAACCCTCCAATATGGCTGAATTAAAACAAATTTGCAAAGATGAGTGGGTCAACATTCATCCAGAGTGCTGTTAAAGACTCATTATCAGTTATCGCAAACACTTGATTGCAGTTGTGACCCAACCAGTTATTAGGTTTACGGGGCAATCACTTTTTCACACAGGGCCCTGTAGGTTTGGATTTCTTTTTCCCTTAATAAAAAAGACCTTCATTTAAAAACTGCATTTTGAGCTTACTTGTGTTATCATTCTCTAATATTTACATTTTTTTGTGATCTGAAACCAAGTGTGACAAACATGCAAAAGAATAAGAAATCAGGAAGGGGACAAAAACTTTTTTACACCACTTTATATATGTACAAAGGGTAAATCTATAATAAAACTAAGGCCGGAGTCACACTAGCATATCCCATCCAATGCAAGAACATCGGATGCAATATGTTAATGACACTTGGCTCCTTCTCTGCTGTGAGCGTGAACTGAATGTCAGTGCTCTGTGCTCCGATCCTCTTGCATGAGAGTATCCCTGCACAGCTGCGGGGGAGATGGAGAAATTAATTTCTCCATCTCCTCCTTTGAATCACATTGCACTTGGCGGATATCAGAGTGCAGTGCGATATTTCACACGCACCCATAGTCTTATATGGGTGCTTGCGATCAGAATTCTGCAGTCAATCGCAGCATGCTGGGGTTTTTTTCAGTCCGATCTCCTTCCGATCGTAGCTGAAAAAAAAAAAAATAACGCATATGAGCACAGAATCACTGATTAACATTGGACCGAATGCAATCCGATTTTTCTATCAGAATGCATTTGTCTGATTTAATCACAAGTGGGTACGAGTCCTAACACCCGTCAGCTGCCTAATACATAATTATACCCAAAGTACCTGAAGAGAAAAAGGATCTATCATGCAAAATAATGCCATATATAGAAGATATATAATAGAAGTTGAGATCAGGTATAATAATGTAATGGGTCAAAAACATTCCTGAATATTAGAAAAGAGAACACACAGACTATGTAAGGTAGTTACAAATAAGGCACTATATACAGATATTTAGACCCAATAACACCTGACCATTAATATTAAGCCCAAACAAAGCCAAAAATCTTTTTGTAATTGATATAAAAGGGGAACCTTAAAGCGCACCTGTCAGCAGGAACGTGCTCAGTAAACTAAATACACTGTCAGGTGGGCGACATTACACTGTTTAATATGATACAGTGGGAAAAAAAGTATTTAGTCAGCCACTAATTGTGCAAGCTCTCCCACTTAAAAAGATGACAGAGGCCTGTAATTGACATCATAGGTAGACCTCAACTATGAGAGACAAAATGAGAAAACAAATCCTGAAAATCACATTGTCTGATTTGGAAAGAAATTTTTTTCAAATTTTGGTGGAAAATAAGTATTTGGTCAATTACAAACAAGCAAGATGTCTGGCTCTCACAGACCTGTAACTTCTTCTTTAAGAGGCTCCTCTGTCCTCCACTCATTACCTGTAGTACTGGCACCTGTTTGAACTTAACAGTATAAAAGACACCTGTCCGCAACCTCAGTCACACTCCAAACTCCACTATAGTGAAGACCAAAGAGCTGTTGAAGGACACCAGAAACAAAATTGTAGCCCTGCACCAGGCTGGGAAGACGGAATCTGCAATAGGCAAGCAGCTTGGTGTGAAGAAATCAACTGTGGGAGCAATAATTAGAAAATGGAGGACATACAAGACAACTGATAATCTCTCTCGATCTGGGGCTCCACACAAGATCTCACCCCGTGGGGTCAAAATGATCTCAAGAACAGTGAGCAAAAATCCCAGAACCACACGGGGGACCTAGTAAATGACCTGCAGAGAGCTGGGACCAACGTTACACAGGCTACAATCAGTAACACACTACGCCGCCAGGGACTCAGATCCTGCAGTGCCAGACGTGTCCACCTGCTTAAGCCATTACATGTCCGGGCCCGTCTGAAGTTTGCTAGAGAGGATTTGGATGATCCAGAAGAGTATTGGGAAAATGTCATATGGTCAGATGAAACCAAAGTAGAACTGTTTGGTAGAACACAACTCGTCGTGTTTGGTGGAGAAAGAATACTGTGAAGCATGGGGGTGGCAACATCATGCTTTGGGGCTGTTTCTCTGCCAAGGGACCAGGCCGACTGATCCGTGTACATGAAAGAATGAATGGGGCCATGTATCGTGAGATTTTAAGTGCAAACCTCCTTCCATCAGCAAGGGCATTGAAGATGAAATGTGGCTGGGTCTTTCAGCATGACAATAATCCCAAGCACACCGCCAGGCCAACAAAGGAGTGGCTTCGTAAGAAGTATTTCAAGGTCCTGGAGTGGCCTAGCCAGTCTCCAGATCTAAACCCTATAGAAAACCTTAGGAGGGAGTTGAAAGTCCGTGTTGCACAACGACAGCCCCAAAACATCACTGCTCTAGGGGAGATCTGCATGGAGGAATGGTCCAACATACCAGCAACAGTGTGTGCCAACCTTGTGAAGGCTTACAGAAAACGTTTGACCTCTGTCATTGCCAACAAAGGATATATAACAAAGTATTGAGATGAACTTTTGTAATTGACCAAATACTTATTTTCCACCAAAATTTGAAAAACAAAAATCTTTCCAAATCAGACAATGTGATTTTCAGGATTTGTTTTCTCATTTTGTCTCTCATAGTTGATGTCTACCTATGTTGTCAATTACAGGCCTCTCTCATCTTTTTAAGTGGGAGAACTTGCACAATTGGTGGCTGACTAAATACTTTTTTTCCCTTCTGTACCTTGGTTGATGAAATCCGTCCTGTGGTTCTTGTGTAAACTTTACTTTCAGTTTGAAGATAATGATATGCTCGTGCTTTGGGGTGGCCTGTGGTGGGCGCTGTATCTGGTGCTCTGCTTACATATTCATCTGTATGCTCTTATGACAGGTCACTGATCGTTCACTGACCTGCCTCCTATTTTACATAATGCATCTAGTAGTGCGGGGCTAGGTAAAATAGGAGGCAGGTCAGTGAAGGCACAGTGAGCCGTCATAAGAGCATACAGATGAATATATAAGCAGAGCACCAGATAGACCAGTCCGTTTAGTGTTCCAGCCATTTTGGTTATTTGTACAACTGTAATTTTATTGTTTCATTTATTTTGACCTATGTGGTTCACTACAGTTATGTCGTTAATATGCATACACCTGATGTGTTGACCTTGGTCTGGTTAATTAATTAATTAATTGCCCATGCTAACTGACATTACTTTCCCATATATACAGGTGCATCTCACTAAATTAGAATATCATCAAAAAGTTAATTTATTTCAGTTCTTCAATACAAAAAGTGAAACTCATATATTATATAGAGTTATTACAAACAGAGTGATCTATTTCAAGTGTTTATTTCTGTTACTGTTGATGATTATGGCTTACAGCCAATGAAAACACAAAACTCATTATCTCAGTAAATTAGAATACTTTATAACCACAGCTTGAAAAATGTTTTTCAAATCCGAAATGTTGGCCTACTGAAATGTATGTTCAGTAAGTGCACTCAATACTTGGTCGCGGCTCCTTTTGCATCAATTACTGCATCAATGCGGCGTGGCATGGAGGCGATCAGTATGTGGCACTGCTGAGCTGTTATGGAAGCCCAGGTTGCTTTGATAGCAGCCTTCAGCTCTTCTGCATTTTTGGGTCTGGTGTCTCTCATCTTCCTCTTGACAATACCCCATAGATTCTCTATGGGGTTAAGGTCAGACAAGTTTGCTGGCCAATCATGCACAGTGGTACTGTTGTTTTTAAACCAGGTATTGGTACTTTTGGCAGTGTGGACAGGTGACAAGTCCTGCTCAAGAATGAAATTTTCATCTCCAAAAAGGTTGTCGGCAGCGGGAAGCATGAAGTGCTCTAAAATTTCCTGGTAGACGGCTGTGCTGACTTTCGTCTTGATAAAACACTGTGGACCTACATCAGCAAATGACATGGCTCCCCAAACCATCACTGATTGTGGAAACTTCACACTAGACCTCAAGCAGCTTGGATTGTGGCCTCTCCACTCTTCCTCCAGACTCTGAGACCTTGATTTCCAAATGAAAATTGGAACTCTGGGACCTTGTGGAGTGTGTCAATGACTGCCTTCTGGACATCTGTCAAGTCAGCAGTCTTCCCCATGATTGTGGAGCCTACTGAAACAATAAGGCACCTTTTTAGATGCTCAGGAAGCCTTTGCAGGTGTTTTTTGTTAATTATTTTAATTTACTGAGATAATGACTTTTGTGTTTTCATTGGCTGTAAGCCATAGACATCAACATTAACAGAAATAAACACTTGAAATAGATCACTCTGTTTGTAATGACTCTATATAATGAGTTTCACTTTTTATATTGAAGAACTGAAATAAATTCACTTTTTAATGATATTCTAATTTAGTGAGATGCACCTGTATATCAGCATTTCATGCTTTATCTCTGCTATCCTATGGGTGCTCTTATGCACCAGAAACGCGTCAGGTTCTCTGAGGTTTTTGATTTTAGAATGAAACAACTGAGATACAATTGAAGTGTAGATTTTCACGTTTAATTAAAGGTTTTGAACAAAAATATCCTGTGAAACGTTTAGGAATTGCAACCATTTTTCTAAAGAGTCTCCTTATTTCAGGGGCTCAAAAGTAATTGGCCAAATTAACTTTGCCATAAATAAATGCCATTGGAAGACACGCATGCCCATGCCATCACACTGCCTTCACCATGTTTTTACAGAGGATGTGGTGTGCTTTGGATCATGAGCCCTTCCACGCCTTCTCCTGTTTTTCTTCCCGTCATTCTTGTACAGGTTGTTCTTAGTTTCATCTTCCAAAGAATGCTTTCCAGAAAGGGGTTGGCTTCTTTAGATGTTTTTTTTTGACAAAGTCTAATCTGGCCTTTCTATTTTTAAGGCTGATTAATGGTTTTCACCTTTTGGTGAACCCTCTGTATTTGCTCTCATAAAGTTTTCTCTTTATGGCAGATACTGAAACACCTACTTTCTGGAGAAGGTTCTTCACTTGTGTGGATGTTGTGAAGGAGTTTTTCTTCACCATGGAAAGGAATCTGCACTCATCCACCACTGTTGTCTTCCGTGGATGTCCCGGCCTTTTTGAGTTTCCAAGTTCACCAGTGTGCTCTATTTTTTGCACAATACACCAAACGGTAGCTTTGACCACTCCTAACATTTCTGCTATCTCTCTGATCTATTTCTTCTTTTTCGCAACTTAATTTTTGTTCAGCCTAATTCAGTCAGTTTCTCTTCCATTGAGAGCTGCTTTGACTGCATGTTTTGGGTTCACAGACACAGCTTCCAAATGAAAATGCCATACTTGGAATCAACTCCAGACCTTTTACCTGCTTAATTGATGATGGATTCATGAGAGAATAGCCCATGTAGCCAATTAAAACGCTTTTGATATAATTGCCCATTTACTTTTCGTCCCTTTAAAAAGAGGCTGCTACATATTAAAGAGCTGTAATTCCTAAACCCTTACTCCAATTAGGATGTGAATACCCTCAAATAAAAGGTGAGAGTCTGCACTTTAAGCCCATGTTCATTTTACTGTATTTTGTATATGCTTTGGTAAATGGCTAAAATGACAAAACTTGTGTCACTGTCCCAATATTTCTGTACCTAACTGTATATCTTCAGGAGCACACCACTCCTCATCCTCTCGGCTTCCAGCTTAGCCAGTGGCAGTGCATTTCAGAAGATTGACAGTTCAGTAGTGATGAGCGAGCATGCTCGCTACTGCTCGGTGTTTGCCTGAGCATCTCACTGCTCGAGATGCTCGGCGCTCGCCGAGTATTTCCGGCTCTTTAGAGAGCCAATGAACATGCAGGGATTGCCTGCCATGCACTGTAATGCCATGTTGGTTGTGGGCATTACAGTGATTGGCTGGCCGCACAGCGTCATCAGGTCTGTATCAGACCTGGCGCCACCATGCTCGTCACAGTCACTCCAGATCAGAAAGTGTAGGGAGAGCTGCTGCTGTGTCAGGGAGAGATTTGATCGTGTATTAGGTAGTGTAGGGAGAAAAACCATACATTACACATATCCATCTTAATAAACCGTCCTTCTGAGGACTAATCCATCTGCAGAGATATCAGGCAGGCAGGGTTTATAGGCAGGCAGTGTATATAGCAGACTGCAGTGCATATAGCACAAGAGGCTCCATTCCAATTCTGCCTTCTGCTGCTGTTAGATATTTCTATACAAAGGCCCAGGTCTCAGGGGCCAGGAATACTTTTCTTTGGATCTTAATCCTCATTATTTGCTTAAAAAGCAATCCTGAGAACACCATTTTTTCTGCGCCATTTGCTTGTTGGCACTGCAGAATACAGCCAGGTCCTTTCCATATTAGAGCGCTAGAAATCCAGCTATTTAAAACTCTCTTTTCTCCGTCACACGGATCACATATATGTTGTCAGAAAATACTGCCATTTCTGGCCTCAATTAAAAATTTCCTTTAGTGTATCATTGAAGCAATTCACACCAGTTTGCTGTTCAAACTACTTACCGTACCTACAGGCAGGGCCGGCTCCAGGTTTTTGTGGGCCCTGGGCAAAAGAGTCTCAGTGGGCCCCAGATACTGCAAAGAAATATATATATATATATATTACAAGGCCAAAGATTTCACTTCTTACATTACATCAGTGATATCTATTGTAAATTCCACAATAGCTCAGAAACCGGCGAATCGCTCCACACAGTATACTGGCCCCCATATAACGCTCCATACAGGATACTGGCCCCGATATAACACTCCATACAGGATACTGGCCCCATATAACGCTCCATACAGAATACTGGCCCCCATATAATGCTCCATGCAGGCTGTGTCCCCACTTAATGCTCCATGCAGACTGTTCCCCCCCCACATAATGCCTCATGCAGGCTGTTCCCCCCACATAATGCCCCACACAGGCTGTTCCCCCCACATAATGCCCCATGCAGGCTGTTCCCCCCATATAATGCCCCATGTAGGATGTCACCCCCCTTATAATGCCCCATGTAGGATGTCACCACCCTTATAATGCCCCATGCAGGATGTCACACACCCCCTCCCTTATAATGCCCCCTCCCTTATAATGCCCCATGTAGGATGTCACCTTCCCTTATAATGCCCCATGCAGGATGTCACACCCCTCTCCCTTATAATGCCCGATGCAGGATGTCAACCCCCCTCGCTTATAATGCCCCATGCAGGATGTCACCCCCCCTTATAATGCCCCATGCAGGATGTCACCCCCCCTTATAATGCCCCATGCAGGATGTCACACCCCCCTCCCTTATAATGCCCCATGCAGGATGTCACCCCCCCTCCCTTATAATGCCCCATGCAGGATGTCACACACCCCCTCCCTTATAATGCCCCATGCAGGATGTCACACCCCCCCTTGCTTATAATGCCCCATGCAGGATGTCACACACCGCCCCCTCCCTTATAATGCCCCATGCAGGATGTCACACCCCCCCTTGCTTATAATGCCCCATGCAGGATGTCACACACCGCCCCCTCCCTTATAATGCCCCATGCAGGATGTCACACCCCCCACCCTTATAATGCCCCATGCAGGATGTCACTCCCCCTTATAATGCCCCATGCAGGATGTCACCGCCCTCCCTTATAATGCCCCATGCAGGATGTCACACACCCCCTCCTTTATAATGCCCCATGCAGGATGTCACACCCCCCCTTGCTTATAATGCCCCATGCAGGTTGTCACACACCGCCCCCTCCCTTATAATGCCCCATGCAGGATGTCACACCCCCCACCCTTATAATGCCCCATGCAGGATGTCACCCCCCCCTTATAATGCCCCATGCAGATGTCACACCCCCCTCCCTTATAATGCCCCATGCAGGATGTCACCCCCCTCCCTTATAATGCCCCATGCAGGATGTCACAGCCCCCTTATAATGCCCCATGCAGGATGTCACACCCCCCCTCGCTTATAATGCCCCATGCAGGATGTCACCCCCCCTTCCTTATAATGCCCCATGCTGGATGTCACACCCCCCCTCCCTTATAATGCCCAATGCAGGATGACACCCCCCCTCACTTATAATGCCACATGCAGGATGTCACCCCCCTTCGCTTATAATGCCCCATGCAGGATGTCACACCCCCTCACCCCACCCCATCATATAATGCCCCGTGCAGGATGTCACACCCCCCCTCGCTTATAATGCCCCATGCAGGATGTCACACCCCTTCACCCCACCCCATCATATAATGCCCCATGGCTCCATACCATAAAAAAAAATAAAATACTCACCTCACTTCTCACCTGCTGCTGCTGCTCTGGACTCCTCACGCGCGCTGGTGTCTTACCGCTCTGTGCTGCTTGTGACAGCTCAGGAGAGAGCGCGGTGTAAAGACGTCACCGCGCCCTCTGACCTGGGGCGTCACACTGCAGCAGCCGTGGAAGGGACAGGACCTGCTGCGGAGGCAAGGGAAGAGGTAAGTATTGCGCTGGGTGCCGGTGCCCTGAGCAAGCGGGGGGAGCGGGCGCTGGCACCGCTCTCCTCTGCTCACGGGTGCCCGACGGCGAGTGGGCCCCCCCCACCTGCTCAGGGCCCCGGCACTTGCCCAGGTGCGCCGGGTGCTGATGCCAGCCCTGCCTACAGAACAGGTATTTAAAACTCTGTTTTCTCTGTCAAACGGATCACATATACAGTGCCTACAAGTAGTATTCAACCCCCTGCAGATTTAGCTGGTTTGATAAGATGCAAATAAGTTAGAGCCTTCAAACTGCAAACGAGAGTAGGTTTTATGAACAGAAGCATAAATCTTACAAACCAAAAAGTTATGTTGCTCAGTTGAATTTTATTAATTTTTAAACATAAAAGTGTGGGTCAATTATTATACAACCCCTATGTTTAATATTTTGTGGAATAACCCTTGTTTGCAATTACAGCTAATAATCGTCTTTTATAAGACCTGATCAGGCCGGCACAGGTCTGTGGAGTTATCTTGGCCCACTCCTCCATGCAGATCTTCTCCAAGTTATCTAGGTTCTTTGGGTGTCTCATGTGGACTTTATTCTTGAGCTCCTTCCACAAGTTTTCAATTGGGTTAAGGTCAGGAGACTGACTAGGCCACTCCAACACCTTGACTTTTTCCCTCTTGAACCAGGCCTTGGTTTTCTGGGCTGTGTGCTTTGGGTCGTTGTCTTGTTGGAAGATGAAATTACGACCCATCTTAAGATCCTTGATGGAGAAGCGGAGGTTCTTGGCCAAAATCTCCAGGTAGGCCATGCTATCCATCTTCCCATGGATGCGGACCAGATGGCCAGGCCCCTTGGCTGAGAAACAGCCCCACAGGATGATGCTGCCACCACCATGCTTGACTGTAGGGATGGTATTCTTGGGGTCGTATGCAGTGCCATCCAGTCTCCAAACGTCACGTGTGTGGTTGGCACCAAAGATCTCGATCTTGGTCTCATCAGACCATAGAACCTTGAACCAGTCTGTCTCAGAGTCCTCCAAGTGATCATGAGCAAACTGTAGACGAGCCTTGACATGACGCTTTGAAAGTAAAGGTACCATACAGGCTCGTCTGGAACGGAGACCATTGCGGTGGAGTACGTTACTTATGGTATTGACTGAAACCAATGTCCCCACTGCCATGAGATCTTCCCGGAGCTCCTTCCTTGTTGTCCTTGGGTTAGCCTTGACTCTTCGGACAAGCCTGGCCTCGGCACGGGAGGACACTTTCAAAGGCTGTCCAGGCCGTGGAAGGCTAACAGTAGTTCCATAAGCCTTCCACTTACGGATGATGCTCCCAACAGTGGAGACAGGTAGGCCCAACTCCTTGGAAAGGGTTTTGTACCCCTTGCCAGCCTTGTGACCCTCCACGATCTTGTCTCTGATGGCCTTGGAATGCTCCTTTGTCTTTCCCATGTTGACCATGTCTGAGTGCTGTTCACAAGTTTGGGGAGGGTCTTAAATAGTCAGAAAAGGCTGGCAAAAGAGATCTTTAATCCACACATGTGAAGCTCATTATTCTTGGTGCCTGAACTACTTCTTAATACCTTAGGGGGACCAAACAGAATTCTTGTGGTTTGAGGGGTTGAATAATAAATGACACTCTGAATTAACTTTTAACGTTTTTAAAAAAAAAAAAAAAATTTGCTGCAGTGCATTTCCCACTTCCAGGCTGATCTACAGTACAAATGTCACAATGCCAAGTTAATTCCGCATGTGTCAACCAGCTAAATCTGCAGGGGGTTGAATACTATTTGTAGGCACTGTACGTTGTCAGAAAATACTGCCATTTCTGGCCTCCATTAAAAATTTCCTTTGGTGTGTCATTGAAGCAATTCACCACAGTTTGCTGTTCAAACTACTTACCTACAGGCCAAGTATTTAAAACTCTGTTTTCTCCGTCACACGGATCACATATATGTTGTCATAAAATACTGCCATTTCTGGCCTCCATTAAAAATTTCCTTTAGTGTGTCAGTGAAGCAATTCACAGCAGTTTGCTGGTCAAACTACTTACCTACAGGCAGGGAATTTAAAACTCTGTTTTCTCCATCACACGGATCACATATAAGTTCGCTCCAAATTCAGTCATTTGTAGTGAGCGTGGAAGATACTGTCCTCCATTTAAAATGGGCAAGGGACTGGGAACTGGACATGATGGTAATGGTGCATGCAGAGGCCGAGGACAAGGCCGTGGGCAAGCCGAAATTGTGGCACAACAGCACAACAAACACCCACATCTTCTCACCTGACCTTCCTGTCCCAATTTCTAGGGGACCGCAGCACACCACTATTGAACCCAGAGCAGTGTCAAAAGGTTGCTGGTTGGATAGCGGATAATGCTTCCAGTCACTTAGCCACCACCATCACCACCCTGTCTTCCACACGGTCAAGTCTCAGTAGCCGTGAGTCTGGACCGCATATTCCTCACCCTGATCCTCCTTCTTCCCACCATGCCGAGTACCCAGAGACAACTGATCCCACACTTGGACACTCTGAAGAGCTGTTCACTTTTCCATTTATAGATTCGGGCCTCTCGCCCGGTCCACTTGAAGCGGGTCAAGAGGAGATCGCGTGTAGCGATGCCCAAATATTTGAGCAGCCACGGTCACACGAAGGTGACGGTGAGAAAGTGTCACAAGAGGTGGACGATGATGAGACACAATTGCCAGAAAGTCAGGAGGAGGACCAGGGTGCGGAAGTGGTGGATGATATAGTAACTGACCCAACCTGGCAGGAGGACATGCAGAGCGAGGACAGCAGCACACAGGGGGAGGGAGGCAGAGCACCCCAAGAGGCAGGAAGAAGCAATGTGGTGGCCGCAGACAGAAGGCAGGCAACCGGTCCCCGTAACACCAACACGAAGGAAGTTGCCAGTAAAACTATTAGGTCTTCCCGAGTCTGGTAGCTTTTTAAAGACTCTGCCGATAACCCCAAAAAGGCCATTTGCACCACCTGCCAGGCCAGCATCAGCAGGGGTGGCAAAACGAACAGCCTGACCACCACCAGCATGATCAGGCACATGGCAGCAAAGCACCCGACTTTGTGGGCCGAACCCCAGGGTCCAGGAACAGTGTCTGCAGGTGGCATCATTGCTTCTTCCACTGTTGTGCATGCAAGCCAGTCCTCTGTCCATGGTGCATGCGAAGATGCCTCCTGCCCTGCACCTGTCGTTGCACACTCTCAAGTAGCAGCATCAGGAAGCACGTCCATGTCCTTGTCCCAGCGCAGCGTTCAGTTGTCCATACCCCAGTCCTTGGAACGCAAGCGCAAATATGCAGCCAACGCCCCACAGGCCACACTACTAAATTCTCACATTTCACGACTGCTTGCGCTCGAAGTGTTGCCTTTTAGGCCCGTGGAGACCGAAGCATTCCGCAACCTCATGGCGACGGCTGTCCCTCGGTACTCGGTCCCCAGCCGCCACTAATTCTCCCGGTGTGCCGTCCCCGCATTACACAAGCACGTGTCCCAAATCATTAGCCGTGCCATCAACTGCGCAGTTACCGGAAAAGTCCACCTAACCACGGACACGTGGACAAGTGCTTGTGGGCAGGGACGGTACATCTCGCTGACGGCACACTGGGTTAACATAGTGGAAGCCGGGACCCAGTCGGACCTTGGGACGGAACACGTCCTCCCGACGCCAAGGATTGCGGGCCCTAGGTCAATCAGGGTTGCCCCCACGGTCTTCAGCTCCTGCACTTCATCTTCCTCAGCCTCCTCCTCCTCTTCAGCCTCCATCTCCGAAATGACCACATCAGTCACAAGCTGGAAGCACTGCAGCACTGCCTCGGCCTAGCGGCAACAGGCTGTGCTGAAGCTAATATGCTTAGTTGACAAACCGCACAATGCTGAAGAGTTGTGGACAGTTCTGAAAGAGCAGGTAGATCTGTGGCTCACACCTCTGAACCTACAGCCAGGAATGGCCGTGTGTGACAATGGCCAGAACCTGGTGGCGGCTCTGAGGCGAGGCGAGCTCACACATGTACCATGCCAAGCCCATGTGCTTAACCTCGTGGTTCAGTGGTTTCTCAAATCCTACCCGGAGCTGCTGAATCTGCTTGTTAAAGTACACCTCCTGTGTGCCAATTTTAGAAAGTCAGCTACAGCTTCCGCCGCACTTGCCGTGTTTCAACAGCGTTTGCAGCTTCCGGCTCACAGACTGGTATGTGATGTCCCCACGCGTTGAAACTCTACACTGCAGATGTTGGGAAGGATTTGTGAGAAGAAGAGGGCAGTTGTTGAGTACCAGCATTAACAAGGTCGTCGGTATTCAGTTCAGACTACACACATAAGACCTCAAGAGTGGACATGGATGTCAGACATATGTACCATTCTCCAAAACTTTGAGAACGCCACCAAGATGGTGAGTGGCGATGACACCATAATTAGCGTCACCATCCCGCTACTCTGTCTTCTGAAACGCTCTCTGCTCACAATCAGAGGATGCATTGCAGGCGGAGCACGATGAGATGGCGCAAGGAACCATACAGGGTGATTACACACAGCCAAGCCTCATCTCATCCCAACGTGGATTGGTTGACAATGAGGAAGAGGAGGAGGAGGAGGAAGGACAGGAGCTAGTTTCATGCACTATAGACGGTACTACCTGCACATCTGTCATACCGTCTGTTCAGCGTGGATGGCCAGAGGACAGAGAGGAGGAGGAGGAGGAGAGCATGGTCAGTCATCCTCTTGGTGAGGACAGGACAGTCTAGCCTGTTAGTAGTCTGAGTTTATGTTACGCTGCCTTTCCCATGACCCTCGCGTTCTCAAAATTTTGGGTGACAGTCATTACTGGTTGGTAACATTTCTAGACCCACGCTATAAGGAGAAATTTATATCTCTTATTCCTGAGGCGGACAGGTGTATAAAAATGGAGCAGTAACAGAAGGCCCTTGTTGCGGAACTATTAAAAAAATTACCATCTGAAAACGCTGGTGGCAGAGGGCACACTTCGTTGGACAACCAAGGAGTACAGGCGAGAGAGACACAACTTCAATCCAGCAGAGGCAGGGGAACACTGTCAAAGTTCTGGGAGAGTTTTCTCAGACCCTCCCATCGCACAGGCCCTGAGGCGCGGGGTACTCTCACAAGGAGTGCAAAGTTTGGGAAGATGCTGAGGGAGTACTTTGCCGACCGTACCAACGTCTTCCGTGATTCCTCTGTGCCTAATAATTATTGGGTATCCAAGCTGAATACGTGGAATGAACTGGCTCTCTATTCCTTGGAGGTCCTGGCCTGCCCTGCCGCCAGCGTTTTATCAGAGCGGGTTTTTAGTGCCGCTGATGGAATTATAACTGATAAGCACATCCACCTCTCAACTGAAAATGCTGACAGGCAGACTCTTATAAACATGAACAGGGGCTGGATTGGGCCAGACTTCTCAACACCACCGAATGATAGCAGGGTAACATAAACTCAAATCCAGTGTCTTTTCTTGGGAGGTGTATTCCCATGCAGCTTTTCACACCCACACATGGGTATACGCTTCCTGATTTTGGCTATTTGCTCTTGTCCTCCTCCTTCTCCTCATCCTCCACCACCATATCACCAGGGTGATCGTGGTCCTTGATGCAACACCCACATAATTTTTTTAAACGGTCTTTATGATGCCCGTAAAAAAAAAATTTTCTACAGTATGTTTATGTATACCCCCAAGGGGAAAATGTTTGTCAGCCCATACACTTAGTGCATGGGCATTACAAGTATAGGAGGCCTGCTTCTTTCTAATGGGAACATTTTTTTATGAGGCCCTCCTCCACGTCTCTTCCAAGGGTCATTGAAGTGCCTCCAAATTTTTGGCATCCCTTGCATTCACTGCATAGGCCAACACTATGGGAGACTCTTTCCTTTCTAATGGGAATTTGTCGTTACTGTGGCCCTGCTCTGTGTGTCTTTAAATTCTTAGTGGGGTTTTTCCTAAAATTGGTCAGCCGTTGGACTCACTGCATACCCTATAACTGTATAGCAGACCCTCTCCTTTCTAATGGGAACATGTCGTACCTTGTTACTGTGGCTCTGCTCCGTGTGTCTTTAAATTATTAGTGGGGTTTTTCCTAAAATTGGTCAGCCGTTGGACTCACTGCATACCCTATAACTGTATAGCAGACCCTCTCCTTTCTAATGGGAACATGTCGTACCTTGTTACTGTGGCCCTGCTCTGTGTGTCTTTAAATTCGTAGTGGGGTTTTTACAAAAATTGGTCAGCCGTTGGACTCACTGCATACCCTATAACTGTATAGCAGACCCTCTCCTTTCTAATGGGAACATGTCTAACCTTGTTACTGTTGCCCAGCTCTATGTGTCTTTAAATTCTTAGTTGGGTTTTTCCCAAATTTTGGCAGCCCTTGCAGTCACAGCATGGGCATTACCACTATAAGAGACTCACTCCTTTATAATGGGAACATTTTTTTTTACTGAGAACCTCCTCTACGTCTCTTCAAAGGGATATTGGGTTGCGTCCAAATTTTGGCAGCCCTTGCAGTCACTGGATACGCAATAACAGTATAGGAGACTCACTTCTTAATAATGGGAACAGCAAAGCATAGCTGGCTGATGGCTCTCTAACAATAGCTAAGGCCGACTGCTGGCCTTTTAAGAATAGTAAGGGCCGTCTTATGTCCCTATAAAAATAGGCTTTATGACTTTCAGAGTCCCTCCATCATATATAAAACAGGATGTGTCTGATGAAGTGTCAAACACCACATTGCCAGATAAGGTTGTAAAATGTTAAAATGACATTTCCCGGTGAATGCATTTGTCTTAAAAAATAACGTAAAAAAAACAAAACAATAGGATCTTTCTTTAGTATAGAAAACAGCGTCACCAATTTAACCTCAATGCAACCACATTGTTCAGCTCATGCACCTCCTCCTCCATCTCCGAAATGACAACATCAGTCACAAGCTGACAGCACTGCAGCACTGCCTTGGCCAAGCAGCAACAGGCTGTGCTGAAGATAACATGCTGCAGAGTTGTTGAAAGCTGTAACACAGCAGCCTGATCTGTGTCTCTCACCGCTGAACATACAGCCAGGCATGGTCGTGTGTGACAATGGGCGGAACCTGGTGACGGAAAAATGACAGCCAGGGTAGATACGGTTTCCCTCTATGCCAGTCCTTTCACCGAGCTAAAGAATATGGCTGTGGTGAAATACAACTCCCACTGAGAAACTGTTTCAGATTGAAAAACATTGTGCCCACCAGAGGATTTGATTCTGAGGGCTAACCTTTCTCATCTGCTCAAGAGCCCCATAGCAGCTGCAAAGTTAGCGCTATCATGAACTCTCCTGAGGAAGAAGCCAAGGCAAACCAGAGGATTCTCTGGTGGGACCGTCCAACACTGCCGAGAAGCAGTCCTGGCTAAGAAAAGTGTGTGGGAAGGTTACCAGACACTCTATGGCTGCTTTTTTACTGAGGAGGAAACACGCGCAAACACGGGGAGAACATACAAAGTCCTTGCAGATGTTGTCCTTGCAGGGATTTGAACCCAGGATCCCAGTGCTGCAAGGCTTCAGTGCTAACCAGTGATCCAATGTGCTGCCGTTCACCCTCTAATTTCTAACAGGCTGGAAAAACTTGCACCTACTGCCACTATATCTACAGCTCCTTTGTGAGAAAATGTATTTGGGCAGCCACTCAGTCTACCAAATAAAATTCCTGAGAAGGAAATTGGGGATGGCTTCGCTACTGGTACTGGGGGCAGTGCTAATACCATGGCGTCATACCATAGTTTGCTGGAAATATTCCAGGCTGGTAGGAGGCAAGCAAATTCCCACAGAAAAGTACCAGCAGTAATGTTCAGGCCACATTTCAAGTGCAAGCAGCTTTAGAGGACTTCCTGGGAGAAATGACACCCAGGGTAGATACGGTTTCTCTCTATGCCAGTCCTTTCACCGAGCTAAAAACAACTCTTAGCAAAAAAAGTTGTGGACTGGCTCCGTACTGTCCCTGGCCACATTCACCTGTCCACGTGTTTGTGGTTAGGCGGTCCTTCCCAGTAAGTGCACTGGGGAGGGCATGGGTAATGTTGTGGGATCCATGCTTGTGGAAGGCGGAGGCGATACCGGGAAATATAGTGGCGGCTGGGGACCGAGTATGGACACCCGGCCGCCGCCGGCATGAGGTTGTGAAAAGCTTCCCCCTCCACGAGCTTAAAAGGCCATATTTCAAGTGCAAAGAGCTGCCCAGAAATCTGGCAGTTTAGTGTTGCGGCCTGTGGGTGGGTGTGTGGCTGGCTGCCTACTTGCACTTGCATTCCAAGTAACAGAAAACTAAGCAGATGGTGGCCTCTATCATCATCATGGCCTCACCTCGGCACTATGAACTCTCCTGAAGGAGAAGCCAGGGCCCGCCGGAGGAGTCTCCGGTTCTCTGGTGGGCCCGTCCAACCCTGCCGTAAAGCAGCCCTGGCTAAGAAAAGTGTGGGGGAAGGTTCCCGGACACTCTATGGCTGCTTTTTTAATGTGGATCGGCCATGCTTATGCATGTTATTTCTCAAAACGCATTACAGATCAGGCCATTGTCCAACTCTGTATTCAACAAATTAAATGCGCAAAGAAAGATGTGTGTGTGTCAAAGCACCACCGACAAGGGCGAGTTGATGTTGGACGGGCTGCCATTGCTTCTGCAACAAGCTCAATTACAGGACTTCCTGGGAGAAATGACACGCAGGGTAGATACGGTTTCCCTCTATGCCAGTCCTTTCACCGAGCTAAATACAACTCTTAGGAAAAAAAGTTGTGGACTGGCTCCGTACCGTCCCTGGCCACATTCACCTGTCCACATGTTTGTGGTTAGGCGGTCCTTCCCAGTAAGTGCACTGGGGAGGGCACGGGTAATGTTGTGGGACCCGTGCTTGTGGAGGGCGGAGGCGATACCGGGAAATATAGTGGCGGCTGGGGACCGAGTATGGACACCCGGCCGCCGCCGGCATGAGGTTGTGAAAAGCTTCCGCCTCCACAAGCTTAAAAGGCCATATTTCAAGTGCAAAGAGCTGCCCAGAAATCTGGCAGTTTAGTGATGCGGCCTGTGGGTGGGTGGCTGGCTGCATAACTGCACTTGCATTCCAAGTAACAGAAAACTAAGCAGATGGTGGCCTCTATCATCATCATGGCCTCACCTCGGCACTATGAACTCTCCTGAAGGAGAAGCCAGGGCCCGCCGGAGGAGTCTCCGGTTCTCTGGTGGGCCCGTCCAACCCTGCCGAAAAGCAGCCCTGGCTAAGAAAAGTGTGGGGGAAGGTTGCCGGACACTCTATGGCTGCTTTTTTAAAAGGCCATATTTCAAGTGGAAGCAGCTGTCAAAAATTTGGCAGTACAGTATTGCAGCCTGTGGGTGGGTGGGTGGCTGCCTGTATACTTGCGCTTGCATTCCAAGGAGTGGGGTAGGGACAACTGAACGCTGCTGTGGGACAAGGACGTGGACGGTGATTGTTGCAAGTCTGCAACGACAGGTGCATGGCGGGAGGCATCTTCGCATGCGCCAAGGATCACTTATGATGGGCACACTTTTAGGCAGTGACCTGGGAGTCAGAGATGCTTCCAGAGGTCTTCCCCATGCTGTTCCCATGTCTTTTCAGCACTGTATGCATGTGTCTGATGATGTGTCACACACCACATGGCCAGATAAGGTTGTAAAATGTTAAAATGACATTTCCTGGTGAATGCATTTGTCTTGGTTGAAAGCAATGCAAAAGTGCAAAAACGCATCAAAAACGCTACATGAGAACATAGCCTGAGGTGTGGAGGAGTATTTTTGCTTTTGGTTATTTATTTTGCCTTATACACAAGTCATTACCCTGGAAAGGATGTTCATTAACATATTTCCCAGGAAAATCCATTTTGGTTTCGTTTTTGCATGTTTTATTGTGAGTCCGTAAAAGTGGCGTAATACTCTGACAACATTGTTGACAGCAGTGACCTGGGGGTCAGAAATGCTTCCAGGGGTCTTCCCCATGCTGTTCCCATGTCATTTGAGCACTGTTCCCATCGATTTGGGCAATTTTTAGGCCCTCTGCAGGCCGCCGGGGGGAGCTGCCTGAAAAATGCTCGAGTTTCCTATAGACTTACATTGGGCTCGTTGCTCGGGTCGAGCACCCGAGTATTCCAATTTGCTCGACCCGAGCAACGAGTACCCGAGCATTTTAGTGCTCGCTCATCACTACAGTTCAGACTAGCAGCTTGATCTAAACTGTGCCCTTTTCCAGCCTTGTATTAGACACAACTTTGTCTCTGCAGTATGGAAAAAACACAGGAAGGCTGAAGGACAGCACATGAAGCAGGCTTTAAAGCATAGAGCCTGCTCATTCTGCATGCTCCTTGCCACACTGGGATTCCAGGCTGGTTGATAACCTTGACATTGAGCTGTACACTATAAAATTAAAAATATTTTATTAAAGGGTACAGTTTGGTTTTACAAGTACTTTGCAATGTTACTTATTTATGAGTTTGGGACAACCCCTTTAATAAGAAAATTGGCTCAATCGGTAAGGTATTGTGTGTGTTTGCTTGATGTTTTTTTCAAATAATTTTTTTATTTTATTAAATTACATTATTAAATGTGTTTTGCAACAATATTCTGATGTTTTGTAGTATCAGTTTGTAATGTGTATTAATATCAAACATGTTTGGAATAAAGACAGACAAATGACAAAAAAAATAAGTCACAACACTATTTTTTGGACTGTTGCAGCTTACTAGTGTCACCAGCAGGTGGCACTATTAGCCAACTTCATAGACTTTTGCGGAAACCTACATAAGAACAGTCTAGAAGTCCACTGGTAAATATGAAAAGATTATTCCTATCTTCATAAATGGGTATTGTCAGACAGTGTTTGTAAATACAAGCAATTTTCAAAATACTCGAGATATTAACACTTTTATTTCCCTTGAAGACCCACCACCGTTGCTCTTTTTAAAAGCATTATCTGACAATATGCATGTAAGAAGATGGGAATAACACTATAAAGGAGTTAACAAGTCTTTTTAACCTCTTGCTAACATGTGCCATACAATTACCACACATACCAGGTCCCTCCCTCAGCGCCGGAGCCCGCACCTTTCCGGGCACATGTCAGTTGATCTGCACAGTTGTCATGTGCCCCTAACAGCCGTGGGTGGAATCGCGATCCGCCTGTGGTTGTTAACTAGTTAAATGCCGCTGTCAATTTCCAACAGCGGCATTTAACTCGCGCTTACAGGAAGCGTGTCACTAATCCTGCCCATCGGCGCCTGTGTCACATGACAGTGGGTCGCCAATGGATTGGCATGGCAACCCGGGGTCTGCAGGACACCCCTGCGGTTGTTATTGCCAGATTGCTATGAGCACCGCCCAGCAGTCGGCACTCATAGCAAGTGAGCATTTCTGCTACACACAGGCGACCTGATCATCGCCTCTATGTAGCAGAGGCGATCAGATAATTGCAGCTTCTAGTCTCCCACTGAGACTATTGAAGCATGCAAAAAGTAAAAAAAAAAATGTTTTTAAAAATATAAAAAAATATAAAAGTTTACATCACCCCCCTTTCGACTCATTCATAATAAAACAATAAAAAAAAAATCAAATATACATACACATATTTGGTATCGCCGCGTTCAGAATCGCCCGATCTATCAATATAAAAAAGAATTAATCCGATCGGTAAACGGCGTAATGAGAAAAAAATCAAAATGCCAGAATTACGTTTTTTTTGTCGCTGCAACATTGCAATAAAATGCAATAACAGACGATCAAAACATCAGATCTACCCCAAAATGGTAGCAATAAAAATGTCAGCTCGGCGCACAAAAAATAAGCCCTCACCCGGCCCCAGATCCCAAAAAATGGAGACGCTACGGGTCTCAGAAAATGGTGCCATTTTTTTTTTTAACAAACTTTGGAATTTTTTTTCACCACTTAAAACGATATGGTAATACCAATGGTGTCGTTCAAAAGTACAACTCGTCCCGCAAAAAAATAAGCCCTCACACGGCCATATTGATTGAAAAATAAAAAAGTTATGGCTCTGGGAACAAGGGGAGCAAAAAACGAAAACGGAAAAAAAGAGAATGCTCCAGTCATGAAGGGGTTAAATGTCGTGTATTATCGAGAGGATAGGCCATCAATATTAGATTCTTTGGGGTACAACTCGGCACTGCCTCCATTCAGCTATTTGAAGAGGCTGAGGCCCCCATGTGGCCGCTGCGACCTCTCTAATGCTTCCATTCCATGTGGGTTCAGCTGACTTTCATGTGTGTAGCCAGAGTTTACTATCCAATAAAACAAGTAAAACATAATTAAAGTAATCCTGTAAAAGACTCAATTTACCAAACTTTATATTGTATCCAGGTTATTTCATAAATTTAAAGAACCGATTTTAAAAAATCTACAGGGTGTTGTCTCATGAAGACAGTCCTTCCCTAGATGAAGGCACTGGTCATTAGCCAGAGGAGTGTGAGTAATACTATCATTTCATGCTGTGCAAATTCCAGCTGGATAACATCAGTTCTACCAGGCACAAGAGCTACAATACTGCAGATGGTTCTCCTGATGGGGCAATAGCTGATGTTTTTTTGAGCATTTGTTGAAAATAAATAAAAAATACATAAATTGTATACAGTGGGTAAGATAAGTATTGAACACATCATCAATTTTCTAAGTAAATATATTTCTAAAGGTGCTATTGACATGAAATTCTCACCAGATATCGCTAACAACCTATCATCCAATCCGCATAGTCAAATAAATGAAACCATGGATGTCCATAAATTAAGTTGTGTGTAATAATGAGAAATGACACAGGGAAAAAGTATCGAACACGCTTACTGAAATGTAATTAAAACTTCATACATATGTATAAGGGTGCACAAGGAGTCCTGTCCCCCTCAAGAAGACGTTGTGGCAAGTGTGTGTTGAAAGTTATTTTGTGTGGCTATATTTGTGCATAACATAAAAATGTATTTATCCCTATGGCCGTTGTTTGTGTCAGGCTCCCGCAGTGTTAGCTGGAAGGCCGGCCCCAGGGGGAAAGTTGGATAAAGGCGGCCCTATAGGGGAACCAGTGGGAAGGTTTTAGGGAGATAGGAAGTGTTGGAGAGGAGGTGAAAGGGAGAGAACAAGTTTACCAGTGGTGGAACTACAAGGCTCAGCATGGAAAGGAACTAGTTACAGAGGTGGCAAAACATCACAGGCAAGTAGGGACTCCTGCAGGAGAAAAGCTTTTAAGTCCGGGAAATATACTGTCCAGTGAGCGGGGGGAACCAAAGGTAGGGGGAACCAGTAGTGGGTGTGGGTGGAGGAAGTAGTTAGGGGGAGCACTTTGGTAGGAGTATAAATAGGGAAGCCATCTTAGAGTGGCAGATCAGTCAGTAGTGAGAGGACAGTTCAGAAGAACAGTCCGGGAGCAGAGTCTCAGTAGGAGCTCTGCTCCACAACTAGGGCCTAGTGTTAGAGGCCCAGGAGGGGAGCAGGGAGTAGGCTCCGTTCTAAGGAAGGGATCCTAGGGGGTACGGCGAGTGCAGGACGGCACCCGTACGCCCCGAATCTGTCAGAAGACAGAGGGATCGTAGGCCGCAAGAAGGAGACCGGCCCCTGGCCCAGTCGTGTACTTCAAGTCCCAGTTGGAAAAACCGGAGGCTTCTGGCTTATATAGTCAGTTGCCAAAGCCCTTCTCTAATCCCAGTGAGGGTCAAGCAGGTCTGTGAACTCCGACGGACAGGAGGGACTTCAGAGCACCCGAGCAGGATTGAGAGTGGGCTGCGCAGGGCAGGAGGGAGAAAGACCCAGTGTGAAGACGGTCTAGCTAGGAACATGAGAAAGTGGGGTTCTGTCAGGCATTCCTAAATCCCCTGAGGAAGAACTGAACCCCTGCCTGGTGAACGCAGCGCGACGTGGGAGGCTAGCACCCGTACAGTGCACCAGTGGAACTGTCATAAAAAAACTGTGAGTAAAGACTCGGATGACTGCACCGCACTGTTAGAACCTTGCTGTTAGGTTTTTTTTCCTTTGCTGGTCACATGACCTTGTTGGCCTATTTAATCCTGCTCCGCCCTTCTGGCTTTGCTGGACTTCATTGTATATCTACTTTCTAGCTAGCCTGTGCTCTGTATCTAGCTCTGTTAGTTTGCTTGGTCTACGGACCTCTATGTTCTATCTATTTTGTTTGTTCGTCTGTCTGCTACTATTTCTGTTAGGAGGTGTCCCATATTCCTCCCAGTCCTTAGTACTTGTAGGGATTCCCTCCCCACATCTATAGGTCTCCGTACAGACTAGATTAGGACTTTAGCAGGTCTGATCGCAGGATCAGGTTCCCTGTTACATCGTAGGGATTCAGCTGAGTCCTATAGTAGGGACAGATCTCCTCTCTTTCCTTAGCTTTGGTAGCAGAACATAACAGTAAGTCCAGCCTGCAAATTCTCTAAGGAAAGATTTTTTTTTTTTTTGTTCCATCATGGTGTCGGTTCAGGATTTGGCTAAACACCTGCAGGGACTCTCTCTGGAAGTGGCCGAGCTCCGTCAGCACGTGAGTAACTGTCCTGGAGCATATTTCTTGGAGCCTAAGGTATGTTTGCCGGATTTATTTTTTGGTGAACATCGAGAATTTTTTTCATTTAAAAATGCTTGTTTATTGTATTTTCGTTTGAGACCCAAGTCCTCTGGGGATGAATCCCAGCGCGTAGGGTTCATAATGTCACTTTTGCGCAAAGAGCCTCAGGAGTGGGCCTTTTCTTTGCAACCTAGTGATACATGCTTCAGATCAGTGGATAGTTTTTTTTCTGCTTTAGGATTATTATATGATGATCCTGACCGTGTGGCATCAGCTGAGACTGAGTTGAGACGTTTAAAACAAGGATCAGGTAATGTGGAAAAATATTGTACTCATTTTCGTCGTTGGTCCACTCAAACAGGGTGGAACGATTCTGCTCTGAAAAGTCTATTTCTTGCTGGGCTCAGTGAAAGGGTTAAAGACCTGCTAATTGCTTATCCTACACCTGAGGATTTGCAACAGGCTATGCAATTAGCTATACGGGTGGATAGAAGACTGCGTGCTAGGGTTAATGAGAGCAAATCCTCTGCTATGTCAGTTTCTGGTTATGAGAATGTATGTACTAACAGTGGTGAACCGATGGAGATTGGATCGGTGGCACCTCGCTCTCAAGAAAAAGACCGTCGTTTTTCGGAAGGCTTGTGTTTCTATTGCGGAAAATCTGGTCATTTGATTAAAGGCTGTGAGCTTCGTATGAAGAAAAAAAAAAAAAAGGTCAGTCACGCCCGTATTGCCTGTTTAAATTCCAAGGGTATATTTTTAGCTGCTTCCACGATTGCTCAGGAAAAATTAATGGAATTTCGGGTGTTTGTTGATTGCGGGTCTACACTGAATGTAATTGATGGGGGATTCGTGGAAAAACTCAATTTAAAACCTGAACCTTTATCATCCCCCATTGCTGTGGTTTCTGTGGATGGCTCCCCTTTGAAGAATATTACTCTCAAGGTCAGTGAATTTCCTCTCACTATTAATGGTGTTCACCATGAGAAATTGGATTTGGTAGTGTTGAATAACTTGCCTTCTCCAGTAATATTGGGTTTGCCCTGGTTAAAATTTCACAATCCTGTACTGGATTGGTCTACCAGTGAAATTAAATCCTGGAGCCATAAATGTTATGACAAGTGTTGTAACGGGCGTATTGCAGCTTTGGATAGGGGAGAATTGCCTGTTCCTATTCAGGATTTTTGGAGAGTTTTTTCTGAGAAAGAATCGCAGGTTTTGCCTCCCCATAGAGACTATGATTGTTCTATTGAATTTGTCCCTGCAGCGATTCTTCCTAAAAGTCGTTTATTTAACCTTACTATTCCTGAGAGGAAGGCTTTGGAGGAATACATACAGACAAGTTTGGCCGCCGGTCACATTAGGCCCTCTAAGTCTCCTGTGGCGGTTGGATTTTTTTTTGTAAAAAAAAAGGACGGCGGTTTACGTCCTTGTCTGGATTTTCGTGAGATTAACAAAATTACGGTACGCAATCCTTACCCACTGCCATTGATTCCTGATCTGTTTAACCAGTTATTGGGGGCCAAGTGGTTCTCTAAAATTGACCTTAAGGGGGCATACAATCTGTTGCCCCCTTAAGGAGGGTGATGAATGGAAGACTGCTTTTAACACTCCTGTGGGTCATTTTGAGAATCTGGTTATGCCTTTTGGTCTTACTAATGCTCCTGCATTTTTTCAGAATCTGATTAATGACATCCTTAGACCTTTGATCGGTAAAAATGTGGTTGTGTATTTGGATGACATTTTGATTTATTCGCCAGATCTGGAGTCTCATTGGCGGAGCGTGCGTGAGGTATTACAGTTATTAATGGACAATTCGCTTTTTGCTAAGCTGGAGAAATGTGAGTTCGCTGTACAGAGAATTAGTTTTTTGGGCTACATTATCTCCAGCAAAGGTTTTGAGATGGATCCGGTTAAGGTTCAGGCTGTGCAGGAATGGCCTAGGCCTATTGGTTTGAAATCGATACAGAGGTTTTTGGGTTTCGCCAATTACTATAGAAAATTCATAAAAAATTTTTCTAGTATTGTCAAACCTCTGACTGATCTCACCAGGAAAGGTGCTGATGCGGTTCAGTGGTCTTCTGAGGCCATTGAAGCTTTTGTGTATCTCAAGGAGAGGTTCACCTCTGCTCCCATCCTTATGCAGCCTGATGTTACTAGGCCGTTTTTGGTTGAGGTTGATGCTTCCTCTGTGGGGGTTGGCGCAGTATTGTCTCAGGATAACGGGGATGGATTACATCCCTGTGCCTTTTTTTCAAAAAAATTTTCGGAGACTGAATTGAATTACGATATTGGTAATCGGGAATTATTGGCTATTAAACTCGCATTTGAACACTGGCGCCACTTCTTGGAAGGTGCGGAATTTCCCGTTCAGGTTCTTACGGATCATAAAAATCTGATATATCTTGATGCTGCCAAGCGCCTGAATGCCCGTCAGGCTAGGTGGGCACTGTTTTTCTCGCGATTTAATTTCTCCGTTACTTACATCCCTGGTACTAAGAATGTTAAGGCGGATGCCTTGTCTCGCAGTTTTTCTCCCATAGTCGGTGCTGAGAAAGAGGAAAACATTTTACAAGAAGGTGTTGTGATAGCTGCTTTAGACTCCGTTTTGGAAGATGAGATTCTTAAAGCTCAGGAGAATGCCCCATCTAACACTCCTCATGGGAGGTTGTTTGTGCCTGGGACCTTTAGGAGAGATTTGTTTGTTGAGTGTCACGAATCTCGGTTGGCAGGTCATCCCGGAATCTCTGAGACCAAGAGACTGGTGGGTCGCAGTTTTTGGTGGCCTGGATGGCAGAAGGAAGTCATTAAGTGGGTGCGCCAATGTACTATATGTGCTAGATCTAAGTCCTCACATACTCCTGCTGCGGGGTTACTTTGTCCTTTGGAGGTCCCCAGTGCTCCTTGGACACATTTGGCTATGGACTTCATAACTGACCTTCCCCCCTCTGAGGGTTTTACTGTCATCTGGGTGGTCGTGGACCGTTTTAGCAAGATGTGTCACTTGGTTCCCTTCGTCAAACTGCCCTGCGCTAAAACTCTCGCTAAGGCCTTTGTCAAGGAAATTGTCAGACTTCATGGCGTTCCTACTGACATTGTTTCTGATAGGGGTCCTCAGTTCGTGGCTCGTTTTTGGCGTGCCTTTTGTGACAGGTTGGGAATTCATTTGTCGTTTTCGTCCGGATATCATCCTGAATCTAATGGCCAGACAGAAAGGAAAAACCAGGATGTTGAGCAGTTCTTGCGTTGTTTTGTGGCAGACAATCAAGAGGGGTGGTCTGAGTTTCTGCCACTTGCCGAATTTGCTCTGAACAATCATACATCTTCTTCTGCTGGTTGTTCGCCTTTTTTTGTTGTTCTGGGAGACATCCGTCGTTTGGGTCGTTCTCCAAGTTGGGATCTGCCGTGCCTGAGGAGGAGAATTTTTCCGGTGATTTGGAAAGAGTTTGGACGGATGTGCGTGGTAATCTTCAGGAGGCCAACAGAAAATCTAAAGACTACTTTGATAGGAAACGACAGGAGGTTTTGTTCGCTGTTGGTGACATGGTTTGGTTGTCCTCTAGGAATCTGCGGTTGAGGATTCCTTCTAAGAAATTGGGTCCCAAGTTTGTAGGGCCCTTTAAGGTGCTTCAGGTTGTCAACCAATCTGCTGTTAGGTTGGAGGTTCCTACCTCCTGGAGAATTAATCCGGTCTTTCATGTCTCTCTGTTAAAAAAAGCTGTTGTGTCGGATGGTGACGCCTCTGCCTCTGTTCCTCCGGTGGTGGAGGACGGGGAATATGAAATTTCTCGCATCCTTGACTCTAGACGGTATAGAGGTAGTTTGCAGTATCTTGTGGCCTGGAAAGGTTTCGGACCCGAGGATAACTCTTGGGTGAGGTCAGATGATGTTTCCGCGTCCAGACTTATCAGAGCGTTTCACAGGAGATTTCCTGATAAGCCTGGTCCTAGGGGATCCGGAGGATCCTCTTAGAAGGGGGGGTACTGTTAGAACCTTGCTGTTAGGTTTTTTTTCCTTTGCTGGTCACATGACCTTGTTGGCCTATTTAATCCTGCTCCGCCCTTCTGGCTTTGCTGGACTTCATTGTATATCTACTTTCTAGCTAGCCTGTGCTCTGTATCTAGCTCTGTTAGTTTGCTTGGTCTACGGACCTCTATGTTCTATCTATTTTGTTTGTTCGTCTGTCTGCTACTATTTCTGTTAGGAGGTGTCCCATATTCCTCCCAGTCCTTAGTACTTGTAGGGATTCCCTCCCCACATCTATAGGTCTCCGTACAGACTAGATTAGGACTTTAGCAGGTCTGATCGCAGGATCAGGTTCCCTGTTACATCGTAGGGATTCAGCTGAGTCCTATAGTAGGGACAGATCTCCTCTCTTTCCTTAGCTTTGGTAGCAGAACATAACACGCACTGCCTCCGTCCATTCTTTATCTGCGCCATCTTTCCCTCACTGCACTACAACGCCCAGCGCAACTTCCACATCCTACACTGGCCTGGAGCTAGCTCTACCTGTGGAGAGCAACACCACCCCTGCTGCCGTAACACCAGCTCCAGAGGACTGCTCTGCAGCGGTGGCACTCCTTTGCCGCACTCCACAGGTGGCGTCACGAATAATCCCAAAAACCCCATATAAAAGTACCCCCTTTTTGCACTGACCGCCCTTGGTCACGGACCGGGCCAGCCACCGTGATACTCCCCTGCCGGCTTACACAGAGGCCCGGCTGCTGAGTACCCCACGGCCCTGGGGGCACGTCACAGGCAATTCCAACCTCTCCTCATTCCTTTGCTGTACCTGTTGCCGGGAACCAAATACTAACTGTAACTCTGGGAAAGGAGCCGGTGTACTGTGTGAAGGGTAATGAAGAATGCATAACTGTAGCACCCTGAGGATTCGGCTGCTACAGGGGTATTGCACCTCAACCCAGAGGTGTGGTATTCCACTCCCGGGTAAGGATGGAGTGTGGAACTGAGCTAGTAGGCTGCATGCACTACACACATCCCATTTCCGGGGGACAGACCGACGGTACTCCCACTTAATAAATGTGCAGGTACGACCGAGTCTGTCCTTGGCTGGAGTGGGAGGGGGGGTGGAACATCCCAGTAGTGTAGGGGCAGATAGGGGGAGCAGCCTGGGTAAAGCTAGGAGCTCATTGGATGCTGGTCACCTGAGCTCACACATAGAGGGAGTATATAAGGTGGGCACCATCTTAGATCAGGGTCAGTCAGTCAGTTGTCAGTCAGCCAGTCAGACAGTCTGTCTGAGAGCCTGAGAAGCAGAGCAGAGGAGAAGGAAGAGGGACCCAGAGGCGCAGGAAGAGGGGACCCCAAGAGCCCATAAGAGAGCTAATAGGGTGAAGGGTCGGCAACAGGGTACCGGATCCCAAGCTGGTGGAGGCTACAGCACTAATCCTCAGCCAGAGACCGGAGGTCGTGGGCAGGATCTGCCACGACCACCCACTAAATCCACCCGGAAGGCAGACCAAGAATAGGGTCAGGGAACCCAGAGACAAGGGTTTACCAACAAGAGGCCCGAGGGAGCCGGACTTAGGTGGATCCCTGGTGGGAACGGCCAGAAGAAGGGAGAGTCAGAAAGGAGCTCAGGACCACACTCCGGAGTTGCCTGGGAGTTGACCGAGTACAGGACCTGGTGGACGCAGCACGGCTCGGGTGGTCACTGCTGTACACAGTGACCCGAGCAACACCAGTAAGTAAAACCCTGGAACTGCATTTTATGCCTCTGAGTCTCTTTGCTGCACCTTCACAACCACCATCCTCCACGGCTGACCCCCTGAGGCTATACCCCTCCCGTTGGGGGTTATACTACCAAAGCTGCACACATACCAACAGCCTCAGCGGACCCTGCTGCAGCGGCGGCCTTTTGACCGCAAATCAACGGGTGGCGTAGTCGACACAAAGAACTCTAATAACATCTGTAGGACTGCCACACACTGAGCTTGACACCCTGGGCACGGACCGGGTCACCGCCACTCGGAGACTACAACCCCCATCAGATCCGGCTCCGGGTATCCCCCAAACAGCACTGGCCCAGGGGGCGCGTCAACTTTGGCGTAGTCGGCAGGATAACGTGCCCGCAACAACCGGGTACTGCGTGCCTGAAGAAAAGTTCACCGTTACCTCAAAAAGAAGTCTCCTGCCGGTTCCGGAGGGTCCCCGCCAACGGACCCCATCACAGGTCGTTTCCCGCCGGTTGTCCGCCATTTGCAGCTTTTTCCCACCATCCATGGAGTTTCCCGCCACTGGGAGACGATTCCCGCCATTTCCGAAGATTTCCCGCCTTGGAAGAGCGGACGCCATTATGGGCGTGCCAGAGGGTGGCAAGAGGCCACCTCCCATCGTGGGCCAGGTCGAAGAATGGCGCCAAAAGCGGAAACCGCGCCCACCAACAGAGACTGTGATGCTGGAAGTGTCCATCAGCGTAAGAGAACTGCCCCTGGAACTGACAATCACTAAGTTGCCCCGGGACCACCCTCAATGTGGGCGGAGACAGAACAAGAGAACAAAGATGGGTGTCGCCTGGAGCAGTCTGGAGAGAGCGCACCCGGAGACAAGAAGTCTGGAGGAGAGTCCAGAGAGAACACACCCGGAGATGGAGGGAGAGGCAGGCAGCACCGACCCAGTGGTCAGGAGCCTGTTGCAGGTCGCCACTCCAGAAGGCCTGCTGGAGATCCTGGCGCAGCTCCCCGGAGATCGGGAGCGTGCACAGACCGCGCTGGAGGGCCTAGCACGGAGGATGGCCCGGGTGCAGCAGGAAACACTGGCGGAGTGGACTCGAGAGATGGCCCAGCAAGCCGGAGCCCGCCAGCGAAGCATGCCACCCGCAGCGGGGAGCAAGTCCACCTCTGAGGACGGCGAAGGAGGGACGACGGCCGGAGACGGCGCCGCGGAGGGAGCCGAAGAGATGAAGGCAGGTAATGGGGACGACAGCATCCCGTGCCCAGAAGCCGTAAACCTGCCCCAGCTCCCCGTCGCAGAGCCCGAAGCCCCACTCACCGTTCCCGTAGCCGCTGCGTCATCGCTCCAAGCTAGGCCTCAAGCGGCCGGAGCCGCGGCCACGCCCCCTGCTATGTCACGTGCCTCAATCCAGAGCGCGGCCAAGCAGGAGAAGCCACCGGCCTGGTCGCAAGGCCGAGTGCCCCCGGGCGCCGCAGTACCAACAGCGCCCTCCACCTCTGCCGAGCCGCCGGCCTGGTCGAAAGGCCAGGAACACCCGGGCGCCGCCGTCTTTACGGTGCCCGTCACATTCAGGGTGCCCCAAGCCTGGTCGCAAGGCCTGGTAAACCTGGGCGCCGCTACCACCACAGCACCCTCAACCTCTAGAGCGCCGCACCTGGGTGAAGACCTGTTCGCCCAGCATACGTGCCCGGATGGGCAGCCCTTTGTGTGGCCTCCGGAGTTCGTCAATCCCCGACTCCGGAGGGAACGGCCTCTGGATGAGCCCCTGATACCGCCTCCGGCGCCTGTCAAGATGACCCCGCTCCCGCTGGAAGAAGCGCAGTTCGAGTGGGACCCCACCGGAGGAGACCTCATGGGGTTCACTCAGGAAACAAGGGCAGCCGCAGCTGAGCGTGCGGAGTGCTGCCGCCAGCAGTTGGAAGTCTTTGACAGGGAAAGGAGAGAGAGGCGGGTCCGTGAGCAGCGGCTGCAAATACAGAGCGCTGAACAGAAGAGCCGGACCCGGAGGAACCCCCGTGCAGCTCATGGTCCCCGCACCATCGGGACTGTGATAAAGTTCAACCTGCAGCATGGGTGGGGCTTCATTAGAGACCATCATACCCCCGGCGACGTCTTTGTGACCCGCAGAGACGTAGAAAGCCATCTGCCGGAGGGACACAGAGGTCGTGACCTGTATCTAGGGGACAAGGTCACCTTCACCCGGCACAAGTGTGCCAAAGGACCCTACGCCCTCCATGTGCATCGCCTGACGGAGGAGGAGCTGCGGTGTGAGGAAGAGCAACAGGACCCGGACGGGTCTGAAACAGAAACTGAATCCAAAGAAAGAGCAGGAGGACGCCGTCGTTGAGTACGGTAGAGAAGAGACTGTATATAGTTGCCCTTAGGGGTACCAAAAAACTGTTGCTGCTTAAAATATGTTCCCCGTTGGGACAAAAGAGTGAACTGTACCCGTGTGTCCCCATCCCTTAACAGGCTGAGGACTGTGAACAGCCGTCCTTAATCCCACTGGTCGAGGACTGAGAGCGGCCATATCCCATTTGTATATAGTTGCGCTTCCTAAGGCGCCCTCTACCGGTTTTATAGGAAACTGTTTTCTTCCAAGAGAGACTGTCGCACTTTACCCGGTCACAAGTTGCACAGTGACCGGAGGAACCAGAAGCAAGAATGTTATTTATGAAAAGTTTTATATGAAAAGTTTATTACTGATGATAATATATATGATGTTTTATATGTTGATGGTTATGAAAAAAAAAAAATTTGTATGTTTTTGGATGTTTATTCTTTTACAGCCCGAGGACGTGCTGTGATTTACCAGGGGGGAATGTAGCACCCTGAGGATTCGGCTGCTACAGGGGTATTGCACCTCAACCCAGAGGTGTGGTATTCCACTCCCGGGTAAGGATGGAGTGTGGAACTGAGCTAGTAGGCTGCATGCACTACACACATCCCATTTCCGGGGGACAGACCGACGGTACTCCCACTTAATAAATGTGCAGGTACGACCGAGTCTGTCCTTGGCTGGAGTGGGAGGGGGGGTGGAACATCCCAGTAGTGTAGGGGCAGATAGGGGGAGCAGCCTGGGTAAAGCTAGGAGCTCATTGGGTGCTGGTCACCTGAGCTCACACATAGAGGGAGTATATAAGGTGGGCACCATCTTAGATCAGGGTCAGTCAGTCAGTTGTCAGTCAGCCAGTCAGACAGTCTGTCTGAGAGCCTGAGAAGCAGAGCAGAGGAGAAGGAAGAGGGACCCAGAGGCGCAGGAAGAGGGGACCCCAAGAGCCCATAAGAGAGCTAATAGGGTGAAGGGTCGGCAACAGGGTACCGGATCCCAAGCTGGTGGAGGCTACAGCACTAATCCTCAGCCAGAGACCGGAGGTCGTGGGCAGGATCTGCCACGACCACCCACTAAATCCACCCGGAAGGCAGACCAAGAATAGGGTCAGGGAACCCAGAGACAAGGGTTTACCAACAAGAGGCCCGAGGGAGCCGGACTTAGGTGGATCCCTGGTGGGAACGGCCAGAAGAAGGGAGAGTCAGAAAGGAGCTCAGGACCACACTCCGGAGTTGCCTGGGAGTTGACCGAGTCCAGGACCTGGTGGACGCAGCACGGCTCGGGTGGTCACTGCTGTACACAGTGACCCGAGCAACACCAGTAAGTAAAACCCTGGAACTGCATTTTATGCCTCTGAGTCTCTTTGCTGCACCTTCACAACCACCATCCTCCACGGCTGACCCCCTGAGGCTATACCCCTCCCGTTGGGGGTTATACTACCAAAGCTGCACACATACCAACAGCCTCAGCGGACCCTGCTGCAGCGGCGGCCTTTTGACCGCAAATCAACGGGTGGCGTAGTCGACACAAAGAACTCTAATAACATCTGTAGGACTGCCACACACTGAGCTTGACACCCTGGGCACGGACCGGGTCACCGCCACTCGGAGACTACAACCCCCATCAGATCCGGCTCCGGGTATCCCCCAAACAGCACTGGCCCAGGGGGCGCGTCGTAACCTTTTGTCATCTGTTCACCAGTTTGGCCGTGCACAAAATGGATATTGTTTGTAAGAACTGGTCTGGCCTTGTGATTGAAAGAGTTAAAGTGAATGATACTGCATCGAGTGTAACAGACGCAGGAATAATATCGCACATGCACACCCACAACACTCATTTCTCTGTAGCGTTCCGGGGTGTCGGACAGATGACACTCGCCTACGGCTACCACCCTGGGCACATTTCCACAAAAGCCTTTATTGGTGATGACAGCTTCAAGATGCCTCCAGTATGGAGAAACTAGTCACATGCATCGCTCAGGTGTGCTTTTGGCCCATTCTTTCACACAAATACTCTTCAAATCCTGAAGGTTCCAAGGGCTCCTTGTATGAACTCTGAGCATTAGTCTCTTCCATAAATTTTCAATTGGATTCAGGTCAGTTGATTGGCTGGGCCATTCTAAAAGCTTTATTTTCTCTCTCTGAAACTAAATAAGAGTTGCCTTGACTGTGTGTTTGGGATCATTGTCTTGCTGAAATGTTCACCCAAGTTTCATCTTCATCATCCTAGTAAATGGCAGCAGATTTTTTTCAAGAATGTGTCAGTACATTTGTCCATTCATCCTTCCTTCAATCATATAAAGTTTGCCAGTGCCATATGCTGAAAAACAGCGCCACACCATGATGTTCCCACCTCCAAACTTCACTGTAGCTATGGTGTTTTGGGGTGATATGCAGTGTATTTTGTTCTCCAAACATAGTGTGTATTATGGCATCCAAACAGTTCAATTTTGGTCTCATTCGACCAGACAATATATACCCAGTATTTCACTGGCTTCTCTAAATGTTGTTGAGCAAACTTTAAACTCGCTTGAACATGTTTTTTGTTCAGCAAAGGAGTCTTGTGTGGTAAGCGTGCACATGGAGGTTGACTACATTACTTATTGTTTTCTTTGAAACAATTGTACCTGCTGATTCCAGGTCTTTGGCTATGTGCACACGAAGCGATTTTAATGCGTTTTTGCGGCGTATTTTCGCTGTGAAAACGCATTAAAATCGCTTGTAATAGGTCTGCCATTTACTGCAATGCAAATCCGCATGTGCTGTGCACATCATGCAGAAATTTCCGCTGCGAATTCGCATTGTGGTAAAACCTGCAGCAAGACCAATTCTAGTGCGATTTCGCTGCGAAATTGCCACCATTGACTTGCATTGGATCGCATAAGATCCGTATGACTACATGTAGTCATGCAGATCTTATGTGATTAATGCACGGATGGTACCCGGGTCTGGAGAAGAGGAGACTATCCTCCAGACCTGGGTACCATAGTACCTGTAAGTAAAAAAATAATTAAAATAAAAAATAACCTTATACTCACCTTCTGATGGCCCCCGCTCTGCTCCTGGCGTCGCTGCTGGCTCCGTGGCAGGTACTGGTAATGTAAAAAGACCTTCCATGACGTCAGCGGTCATGTGACAGGTCACGCAACCGCTGACGTTGGCGGTCGCGTGACCTGTCACATGACTGCTGACGTCATGGAAGGACCTTTTACATTACCTGTAACCGCCACGGAGCCAGCAGCGATGCCGGGAGCAGAGCGGGGGCCATCAGAAGGTGAGTATAAGGTTATTTTTTATTTTTTACATTCTAATTCTTTTTTTTAACATTATGTTGGTCACACAATATAAATCCATGCCGGTTGCATGGATTTATATTGTGTGACCAACTTTCAAGCACTTTTCCAAGTGATGCTAAAATCGCTTGGAAAAGCACATGACAAAAGCATGCAAAATTGCATGCTAAAAGCGCTTGACAAACGCTTGTCCCTGGCAGAAACAACGCATGTAAAATGCGCATGCGTTTTTTCTGCCAGGGGGATGCAGAAACACTCAGGAAAAATCCGGAGCATTTCTGCATCTTGGGCACATAGCCTTTCTGTAGCTCTCCACAGGTGGTCCTTGGCTCTTGGACAACTCTTCTGATAATTCTCTGTCAGATCTTGTGAGGAGCATCTGGTCGTGGTCGGTTTATGGTGAAATGATGTCCTTTCCACTTCTGGATTATGGCCACAACAGTGCTCACTGGAACCTTCAGTAGTTTAGAAATTATTTTGTAACCAATGCCATCAGTATGTTTTGCAACAACAAGGTTGTGAAGGTCTTGAGACAGCTCACTGGTTTTACCCATCATGAGATGTTTCTTCTGTGGCACCTTTGTAATGAAACACCTTTTATAGGCCATTAGTAGAACCAGATAATATTATTTTTCACTAAGGGGCAGGATTGCTTTCTAATTACTGATAGATTTCAGCTGGTGTCATGACTTTCCATGGCTATTTGCACCTCTCTTTCTTCATGTGTTCAATACTTCTTCCCTGTGTCATTTCTTGTTATTACATATAACTTAATTTATAAATATCTATGGTTTGATTTCTTTGCCTGTGTGGATTGGATGGGCTGTTACCGACATCTGGTGAGAATTTCATGTCAATAGCACCTTTAGAAATATATTTATTTAGAAAATTGGTGACGTGTTCAATACTTATTTCACCCGTTGTATATGTGAATAATGAAACATAATTTCCTATTAACACACTAACTGAAGTCTTTAAATCACTGCATGAACTTGTTTTGTCATTTGCAGCTCTGTTGATTTCAGTTGCAAGAAAAGATGTAAACAAGGATAAAAATATGTAAAACCGCATGGGAACATTTTACATGTGGTAACACCCATTCTTGCACAGAATAGATGAAGCAACATTGCCTAGAACAGTGATGGCTAACCTTTTAGAGACCGAGTTCCCAAACTGGAATTCAAAACCCACTTATTTATCGCCAAGTGTCAACATGGCAATTTAACCTGAATACTGAGGTTTTAGTTTAGAAAAAACAACTCATACAGAGAGCAGGTGGAGGCAGCAGAGAGCAGATGTGGCGCCCCTGAAGGTTCGACTGCCACAGGAATGCTGCACTTCTGCAATGGAGTGTGGTGTTCCTCCTCTGAGGTAAGGCTGGTGTGATGGTAGTAACCTAGCCTTTTGCATCCAACACCACATTCCACCAGAGGGAGCTAGTATGCACTAAGGTGCTGCTCCCCTGGTTAGAGGGAGACTGGGGAACACAAAGTGGTAGGAACCAGTTAGTGGGTGTGGGTGGAGGAACAGTTAGTTAGTGACACTTCTAATTTCATATTTAATAGAATGCCATCTTTGATCTTGGTCTTTTGGTCCGTCTTTTCGGTCCTTCTGTCCCTGTTAGTTGGTTCTTCTTTGGTCCATCAGTCTAGCCCTTGCTAGTCTGTCGGCTGTCACTGTGCTGTCAAAATACTGTGTGTAATGTGACTTCCCTCCGGGAGCGCAGATCCTGTGTGGGCCTGCACCAGCATGGGACACAGCCCTCGTACCCTGATATTGGGACGAGTGGTAGGTTGCAGACAAGGAATGTCTCAACCCGGCCGAGGATCAGGATCAAGAAGGCCCGGGTGCTTTAGAGTGTGGCTCCCTAGCAAATGGGTCCCGGGGAGGATGCAGACGGAGCGGAGCACGCCACCTGTCCTCGCCTACCTGATCTATTCAGAGGGATTCCGGCTGCAAGAGGGGTACCGGCCCCCGACACCCGACCTCGTACTCTACGTCCAGGACGGGAAAGCCCGGTTAGGCCCTGAGGATCCCGCCGGGCTTCGGATGGAGAGGAATTGCCACCTGAACCCTACACCTGAGAGGAGCTCAGAGGGAGACCCGGCCTATCTACACACGCACAGACGGGAAAGGGTGAATTCTGTAGTGCAGGAACACTCTGGTGTAGGGTCGCTACCGAACACTGGACTTCCTCGGAGGTAGTCGGACCCCCGTCCCTGGTGGCCGTAGGACTCCGCGAGGAGCATCGAGTCGCCTTCCCGCTAACATCTCTGAGTGAGTAAAGCTTTGGAAGTTCACCCCTATGGCCTCCGGACTGTTCATTACGCGCCATACCACGCGACGCGGTGCCCGTACTCTCCCGCGCTACTGCTAACCCCCCCTCTATCCTGCCTTGCCTGCCCTGAGGCAGCGCTCCACCTGTGGGGAGCAGCGAGAACTTTAGCCGCCATGACACCGGGCCTCAGCGGACTGCAGCGGCGCTGGTGACCCTTCACCAGACACCACAGGTGGCGTAGTCGTTAATATAAGCCTCTCAACCCGGACAAGCCCACACCATCTCTTTCTAGTGTGACGGCCCTGAGCACGGGTTGGGCCCGGGCCACGGCTGCATCCCATCTCTTCAACACAGGGCCCGACACCGAGTCCCCCAACACCCAGGGTAAAACACGGGCTTTCTGAGTAGAGGCGTCACACAGACACAGACAGGAGCAGGGGTACGAGACTGTAGATATAAAGAATATGCTCCCCCCATCCTGGCATATGCCCCCCCCATCCTGTTATATGCCCCCATCCTGGTATATGCCCCCATCCTGGTATATGCCCCCCTCCCATCCTGAAATATGCCACCCTCCCATCCTGGTATATGCCCCCCTTCATCCTGGAATATGCCCCCCTTTCCATCCTAGTATATGCCCCCCTCCCATCCTGGAATATGCATCCCCTCCCATCCTGGTATATGCCCCCCTCTCATCCTGGAATATGCTCCCCCTCCCATCCTGGTATATGCTGCCCCTATCCTTGTATATGCAGCCCCCATCTTTGTATATGTGGCCCCCTTAGGCTATGTTCACACATGTTGAGTTTTTCAGCATTTTTTGCTGTAGATTTTTATGCAAATTTTCAGCTGCATTTTGCAGTACGAGCAAAGTTTATGAGAAACCAGAATTCTCTGTTCACACATTTTTTTTTGTTGTTGTTGCGAATTTTGTGCCTTGGTTGGCTTTTTTGAAAATAGAGCATATCACTTCTTTCAGCTTTTTTCAGTTTTTTTCACCCATTGGAAGTAATGAGTAGTGAAAAAACGCTGAAAAAAACATGATGTGTGAACATAGCTATCAGGTTTTGCTGCATTTTTAGTGAAAATAAGCAAGTACAGCAGTATGTGAAACTCATTTATTTTAGTGATTTAACCATCTTGTCTTGGTCACTAAGATGGTTGTTTATATTAGGAGAGTTTAATTAATTAGTGATGTGTACAGTGTAAACATTAGCTGAGCTAGGTGTGAGATTGAACAACACCTATGGCCCAGTGAGGTGTGAAGTTGAACAATGCCTGAGCAACTGAATGGCTGACCACATAGTGTGAAAGTAAATAGTATCATACAAACTCAATGCATTGCCAGTGTCTAAACTATTCCTGAACAATTCACCTCCCCCACTATGCCAAAACCAGAATGTGATTTTATTTTTCACTGAACTTTATGTACAGTACAGACCAAAAGCTTGGACACACCTTCTCATTTAAAGATTTTTCTGTATTTTCATGACTATGAAAATTGTACATTCACACTGAAGGCATCAAAACTATGAATAAACACATGTGGAATTATATACAAAAAAGTGTGAAACAACTGAAAATATGTCTTATATTCTAGATTCTTCAAAGTAGCCACCTTTTGCTTTGATAACTGCTTTGCACACTCTTGGCATTCTCTTGATGAGCTTCAAGAGGTAGTCACCGGAAATGGTCTTCCAACAATCTTGAAGGAGTTCCCAGAGATGCTTAGCACTTGTTGGCCCTTTTGCCTTCACTCTGCGGTCCAGCTCACCCCAAACCATCTCGATTGGGTTCAGGTCTGGTGACTGTGGAGGCCAGGTCATCTGACATAGCACCCCAACACTCTCCTTCTTGGTCAAATAGCCTATACACAGCCTGGAGGTGTGTTTGGGGTTATTGTCCTGTTGAAAAATAAATGATGGTCCAACTAAACGCAAACCGGATGAAGTAGCATGCCGCTGCAAGATGCTGTGGTAGCCATGCTGGTTCAGTATGCCTTCAATTTTGAATAAATCCCCAACATTGTCATCCATGCTTGACGGTGGGAACCAGGAATGTAGAGTCCATCTGTTCACCTTTTCTGCGTCGCACAAAGACACGGTGGTTGGAACCAAAGATCTCAAATTTGGACTCATCAGACCAAATCACAGATTTCCACTGGTCTAATGTCCATTCCTTGTGTTCTTTAGCCCAAGCAAGTCTCTTCTGCTTGTTGCCTGTCCTTAGAAGTGGTTTCCTAGCAGCTATTTTACCATGAAGGCCTGCTGCACAACGTCTCCTCTTAACAGTTGTTGAAGAGATGTGTCTGCTGCTAGAACTCTGTGTGGCATTGACCTGGTCTCTAATCTGAGCTGCTGTTAACCTGCGATTTCTGAGGCTGGTGACTCAGATAAACTTATCCTCAGAAGCAGAGGTGACTCTTGGTCTTCCTTTCCTGGGGCGGTGCTCATGTGAGCCAGTTTCTTTGTAGCGCTTGATGGTTTTTGCAACTGCACTTGGGGACACTTTCAAAGTTTTCCCAATTTATCGCACTGAGTGACCTTCATTTCTTAAAGTAATGATGGCCACTCGTTTTTCTTTACTTAGAATTTGTATTATGGCAAGAAAAAAGCAGCTAACAGTCTATTCAGTAGGACTATCAGCTGTGTATCCACCAGACTTCTGCACAACACAACTGATGGTCCCAACCCCATTTATAAGGCAAGAAATCCCACTTATTAAACCTGACAGGGCACACCTGTGAAGTGAAAACCATTTCCGGTGACTACCTCTTGAAGCTCATAAAGAGAATGCCAAGAGTGTGCAAAGCAGTAATCAAAGCAAAAGGTGGCTACTTTGAAGAACCTAGAATATAAGACATATTTTCAGTTGTTTCACACTTTTTTGTTAAGTATATAATTCCACATGTGTTAATTCATAGTTTTCATACCTTCAGTGTGAATGTACAATTTTCATAGTCATGAAAATACAGAAAAATCTTTAAATGAGGTGTGTCCAAACTTTTGGTCTGTACTGTACATGCATAAAGAGACAAAAGGACAATGAAAAAAACAATGAAAAATGCACAAAAAATGCAGCAAAACCTGCGTTTTGAGGCAGCTGATTTCCTGCCAGAGTTGAGTTTTGCTGCAGATTTGTGACACTGAAAAAACCCAACATGTGTGAACATAGCCTTACTCCCCCTCTCCATAAAATCTTATGAGTACTGTCAGTTATGCGTCAATAATGTAAAAAAATTTATCTTCGCTGAAAACAGTTTTCATATGAATTGAAAAAAATAATTAAAATTATAACTAACCTTTAACCTCATCATGACCGAGCAATTTTCTGTTTCTGTCCTTTTGTTTTCTCCTCCCATTGTTTCAAGAGCCATAAGTTTTTTATTTTTCCGTCGATATAGCCATGTGAAGGTTTGTTTTTTGCGGTACGAGTTATACTTTTGAATGGCATCATCCATTTTATCATGTAATGTACTGGAAAGTTAGAAAAAAATTCCAAGTGTGAGAAAATAGCAAAGAAAGCCCAACTCCGCAGTGTTTTTTTGAGTTTTTTATTTGCAGTATTCATTTTACAGTAAAAATAACCTGGCAGTATGATTCTCCAGATGAGTACGATTACGCAGATACCAAAAATGCATAGTTTTTCTTTTAAGTGGTAAACAAAATTCAGAATGAAAAAAAGAAATCACTGGAGTACTCATTTTCCGCGAGCCGTAAAGTTTTAAATTTTTGGGAGATGGGTGTGTGTGAGGTCTTGCTTTTTGCTCCCTGAGCCGATGTTTTTATTGATACCATTTTTAAGATAGATACAATGTTTTGATCTCCTTTTATTACATTTGCTTGCGCTGTTGCGGCAGCTTAAAAAACGCAATTCTGGCGCTTTGATTTTTTTTCTCATAACACCATTTACCAATCGGAATAATTTATTTTATATTTTGATAGATTTCACTTTTAGAAATGCAGCGATTCCAAATATGTGTATTTTTTTATGTTTTTCTAATTTTTTAATGGGGGAAAAAGGGGGTTTGATTTTTATTTTCTAACATTTTTTTTTATTGCATTTGAACCTGCAATCATTCCATCGCTTGTGCTAAAGCAAAAATCACAGTCTCCTGTGAACGCCATCCACGGATTGGCTTTCACATTAGTACTGTCTTACAGGCATGGGGGTCTTCAGCAGACCCCTGACTGTCACAGCAACCCATTGGCATCCCACGATCGTGTCATGGGAGCGCCAATGGATGGTTAGAACAGCCAGGGCCGGCGTCAGCACCCGGTGCACCCGGGCAAGTGCCGGGGCCCTGAGCAGGCGGAGGGGCCCACTGCCATTGGGCACCCGCCGCGCTATGGGACCCGTGAGCGGTGCGGTGCCGGTGTCAGCGCCCGCCACCCCCCCGCATGCTCAGGGCCCGCGGCAGCCGGCACAATACTTACCCCTCCCCGTGCCTCCGCAGCGTCTTCCGCGTCCTCTGACTGTGACGTCTCAGGTCAGAGGGCGCGGTGATGTCTTTACACCGTGCGCGCTCTCTCCTGACCTGTCACAGTGCAGAGCGGGAAGACGCGGGCGACGCTGGAGTCCGGAGCAGCGCCAGCAGCAGGTAAGAAGTGAGGTGAGTATTGGATTTTTTTTTTTTTTTTCATGTATGGGGGCATGGGGCATTATATGGTGGGGGTGTGTGTGACATCCTGCATGGGGCATTATAAGGGAGGGAGTGTGTGTGACATCCTGCATGGGGCATTAATTATAAGGTGAGGGGGGGTGCGGCATCCTGCATGGGGCATTATAAGAGGGGGAGGGGGGAAGTGACATCCTGCATGGGGCATTATAAGAGGGGGAGGGGGGAAGTGACATCTTGCATGGGGCATTATAAGAGGGGGAGGGGGGAACAGTGACATCCTGCATGGGGCATTATAAGAGGGGAAGGGGGGAAGTGACATCCTGCATGGGGCATTATAAGAGGGGGAGGGGGGAAGTGACATCCTGCATGGGGCATTATAAGGGGGGGTGACATCCTGCATGGGGCATTATAAGAGGGGGAGGGGGGAAGTGACATCCTGCATGGGGCATTATAAGAGGGGGAGGGGGGAAGTGACATCCTGCATGGGGCATTATAAGAGGGGGAGGGGGGAAGTGACATCCTGCATGGGGCATTATAAGGGGGGGTGACATCCTGCATGGGGCATTATAGGGGGGGGTGACATCCTGCATGGGGCATTATAAGGAGGGTGGGTATGTGACATACTGCATAGGGCATTATAAGGAGGGTGGGTGTGTGACATACTGCATGGGGCATTATAAGGGAGGGGGTGGTCTGACATCCTGCATGGAGCATTAAAGGGGGGGAAGTGACATCCCGCAAGGGGCATTATATGGGAGGGAGAGGTGACATCCTGCATGGGACATTATATGGAGGGGGGAGAGGTGACATCCTGCATAGGGCATTAAAAGGGGGGGTGACATCCTGCATGGGGCATTATAAGGAGGGTGGGTATGTGACATACTACATAGGGCATTATAAGGAGGGTGTGTGTGTGACATACTGCATGGGGCATTATAAGGGAGGGGGTGGTCTGACATCCTGCATGGGGCATTAAAGGGGGGGAAGTGACATCCTGCAAGGGGCATTATATGGGGGGGAGAGGTGACATCCTGCATGGGACATTATATGAAGGGGGGAGAGGTGACATCCTGCAGAGGGCATTAAAAGGGAGGGTGACATCCTGCATGGGGCATTATAAGGGGGGAACAGCCTGCATGGAGCATTATATGGGGGCCAGTATTCTGTATGGAGCGTTATATGGGGGCCAGTATTCTGTACGGAGCGTTATATGGGGACCAGTATCCTGTATGGAGTGTTATATGGGGACCAGTATCCTGTATGGAGCGTTATATGGAGACCTGTATCCTGTATGGAGCTTTATATGGGGACTAGTATCCTGTATGGAGCATTTTATGGGGGCCAGTATTCTGTATGGAGCTTTATATGGGGACCAGTATCCTGTATGGAGCTTTATATGGGGACCAGTATCCTGTATGGAGCATTTTATGGGGGCCAGTATTCTGTATGGAGCGTTATATGGGGACCAGTATCCCGTATGGAGCGTTATATGGGGACCAGTATCCTGTATGGAGCGTTATATGGAGACCAGTATCCTGTATGGATCTTTATATGGGGACTAGTATCCTCTATGGAGCATTTTATGGGGGCCAGTATTCTGTATGGAGCGTTATATGGGGACCAGTATCCTGTATGGAGCGTTATATGGGGACCAGTATCCTGTATGGAGCTTTGTATGGGGACCAGTATCCTGTATGGAGCGTTATATGGGGGTCAGTATCCTGTATGGGGCATTATATGGGGACCTGTATCCTGTATGGAGCATTTTATGGGGTCCATTATACTGTATGGAGGACTATACTGTCCGGTCTGCACTGTGCGCTGTGAGGATTCGCCGGTTTCTGAACTATTGTAGAATTTACAATAGATATCACTCATATAATGTAGTAAGTGAAATCTTTGCATTGTACTATATATATATATATTTCTCTGTGGTATCTGTGCATCATGAATCGTGGTATGTGCTAAAGGGGCCCACTGAGACTCTTTCGCCCAGGGCCCAGAAAATCCTGGAGGCGGCCCTGAGAACAGCACACCCTCCGCCGACGCGCGTGGGTGCAGCTTGGATCCACGCAAGGCTATTAGATGTAGATGATGACTGAATAACTCATCTGCTGGATGAGATGCAAACTCAGCTTCTGAACCTGCATCAGAGACAGGGAGCCTGCATATGACGTACCAGTACAGAGGCGTTTACAGAGGACCAGACTCACACCACAGTCTCCAGTCGGCAGGAGGGTCTATTGTTCCCACCAGCTGACATATAAATTAGCGAAACTTGGTGCAAATCTGGTCCCCATCGCTGTTCCTCACAACTGTACATAAAATTGATCTTCATATTTAACATAATCGTGTGTTAAAATAAACATATTAGAAATTCATTAACACAGTTTTTAAATAATATTAATAAAAATTATTTTAATTTACAGCTCAACCCCACCATCAGCACTGTATTCCTCAATTTTTTTTCCTTGCCATTTTTATTGATGAAGATCATATATCTATTAAATTCTACTGCAAACTGACAGACAGCAATAGCTATATTTTGACAGAAAGCAGTCATTTACCTGTATGGCTTAATAATATTCCTAGGGGGCAATTTATACGAATCAGAAGAAATTGCACTAAAATAGATGATTATCATAAAGAATCTCAAAATATGATAAAGAAAAATAGTGCAGAAAGGATATAATGAAGCAATACTAAAAGAAACAAGTAAGAATGTAGAGTAAATACCTAGAGAATCCTTATTAATCCCTAATAACATTGACACTGGTATGGAGATAAATGAAAATAATTTTAAAATTCCAGTCATAACTCAATACTGTATACTCAGGATTGCAACTTACTTAAACGGATAGTTCAAAAACATTGGTCCTTTCTGCATGAGGACAAAATTCTAGGAGAACTCATCCCACCCCAACCTAGCTTTGGGGGTATAGAAAAGCAAGAATCTAGCCAGGAATATAGCTCCTACAGTAATGAATAGATAAGTAGATGAATCAATCACAAAAGTGCGTTTTTTTCCTGTAAGAATTGCACAATGTGTTGCTCTACTGGAAACACCATCTCAGTATGTATTTTTAGAACCACAAAGGAAATATTCACAATTAGGAATCATATAACCTGTTATAGTAAAGGTATAATTTATTACATCAAAGGTCCCTGTCAAAAATCATATATGGGGAGAACTAAACGGGAATTACATGTTAGGATGAAAGAACATATATATAACATTAAACGGCAATTTGTAGGACATCCATTGTCCAAACATTACAAATTAGAACATAATGATAAATTAAAAGATAGCTCTTTTTGGGGTACAGAAAGTATAGAAAGACACTGAAGAGGAAACAATTGCTCAATATGCTCAAACCAGCAGGTTTAAATAGCGAGATATAATTATTTGCATTTGGAGATAAGTGACAAGCGATTTATCCACAGACATTTGGAGGTATTAATTGGAAATCAAACAACTAGTATCAATCAGTACTTACCTATAAAAGACTGTCATCTGCTCTTTAGCCGTATACCCTGAGGAAGGAGGACAAAACCTTTGAAATGCGTAGGATAATCTTTTTTGCCCATAGAAGATCCCGTAGCTAGTGACGTCACCCACGCTCAGTCTTTTTTCATTTAGTGCTTCAGAAAGCGTGACAGACGGGAACGCTGCGAACACTACGGACAATGCCTCAGGACTTACTCCACATATTGATACTTTGTACAAACATTAATCCAATCATCGGCTGCTTGGTTCCTGTCATAAAGGGAACTCTTATGGTTCTAACGTGGATCTATACAAAAGCAGGTAGTTCAATATGTTCTAGCTGTTAACCATTTGAGATTTTAATATACGTCCATTGATTTTATTCATCACAAACCCTGGGTATATTAGTGGATATCACTTCTCTCTACAAATATAGACATTGAAATACAAACTTAAAAGCATGACAATTGTAAGATAGTACAATAATAAAAGAAAATCAGGAGAAGTCATCTGATACTGCTCAGAGACCTAGTAGTGAGCTCTAGAAAAACCATAAAAACAATCCAGAGAACACCAGAAAAAGCGGAGAACGAAAAAGTCCAGCAGAGATTGTGCTATTGTATCCTAAACAGAAAATTAGGCATTATAAAAACAAAAGGCATAACATAAAGAATAAGTTACATTGGAAACAAAACCTTTATTAACCTTAAATCAATGGTTACCCCTTATTCTGTAGGGGGTCATCTCTTTTCCTGGGATTCCTTAAGGTCTCCAAGAGTTTCTATCCTTCTTCTGGATCCTGAATAGTAAGCGTTTTGCCATTGTGGGAGATTAGCAACTTGGTCAGTAATCCCCAGTTGTAGGGAATATTATTGGCACGGAGGGATGATGGTATCTCAGCAAAGTTTTTCCTTGCTTTAAGAATCTCTCGTGAAAAGTCTGCAAACACTTTTCAGTTCTCAAATGGCAATGGGAGGTTCTTGTTCTTCCTTAAATATCCCTTGAACTGTTCTATTATATGGAAGAAATGAATCCCCAATATTACATCCCTGGGAGCTTCTTTTGGGGTAAAACTAGGCTTTTGTAGCCTATGAATTCTATCAATGGTGACATCGAAGTCTTTTGCTGATGGCAGAGTTGTTTGAAACATCTATTTTAAGTACTGAATTAGTCTGTTTTGGTGAATGCTTTCAGGGATTCCACGGATTGTTAAATTGTTTCACCTATGTCTATCCTCGAGATCAGCGATCTTGGTCTTCAACAATTTAATCTCTGCTTTGAGGGTGTCATGATATTTCTCTAGCATATTCTGTCTATATGACACTGCATCAACCTTTTTTTCTGTTTCCAACATTTTTGCTTTGACTTCTTGGAGCGTTGTATGTAACATGCCAAACCTTTTATTAAGGTTATTCTGTAGAGCGTTTTAAGAAGTAATCAGGTTGCATAAGAACCTCTCTGAAAGTGTAAGGTTATGTCCGGAATGCCTAGGTTCTGAATTTGAGCCCCAGTATTTTACTTTATTTCATAAGAATAATCCAAGGGATTTTTGAAGTCCATCCTAGGGCGTTGCTTAAGTGGACTGATGTTTGGGGAATAATCCTCAGAGTCTAGAAAAATACTGCTGCTCCCTGAATCACCATCTAGTTCTTTTCCTTTGTTCCTGGTGAATGACATTTCATTATTTAACACATCCTCAATGGAGTCTTCCAATTCTGATGACTCCTCAAAATGCACTGTATTAGGCCTGTGAAGGTCAGGTATGTTTGTTCCCCGTGCTCATCCCTGTGAGGGTTCCAGAAGTTGCTGGGGCGTCAACAGTATCTTTAATATTATGCTACTTATCAGGGTTCATATGTATTGATGATTTACCCTTCGTATATGTGGCACCCCAGGGGTCTGGTTTCCACAGTAACAGCAATGGTATGTCTGAGAGCAGGTGGGAGGTCTCTTGGTCAGGGATCCTGTGCATGCCACACCTCCTGCCCAGTCCTGGGAGGGGAAGAACTTCCCCTATATAAACCTAGGGCTGAGGCAGGGTTAGTGAGTAGAGAAGAAGTAGAGACAGAGAAGAGAAGCAGATCTAGGAAAAGAACATCAGGAGCTCTGTGGGAGCAGTGCTATAAGGAGTCAGGGGCTGGCAGCTGCAGAGCTCGCCCTGACTGAGAAGCTATCACCGGACCCGGAGTCCGAGGCTGTGGGGACTAATCTTTACCCAGCAGCAGAAACCGCCCGGCAGGGGATTTCAGGTCCTCTGGCCAAGAAACCCGAAGGCACGGTCACACGCGTGGGACCAGCACCGCCGTCGTGGAGCGGACGCCACTAGAAGGCCCCGAGTCACCGGCCATACGGGTGAGCACCACACGGTACACTCAGGGACGTGGGCTACTTATACCCGCCTCTAGCAAGGTAGCCAGAAGAGTACAGTCAGTTTGGGAGGCCTACAACTCCGCCTGGCCAGGGGAGATCCCATCTGCTCAAGGACTGACCAGGCCCCGATCGCTAGCCAGTACTCCGGGAGGGTCTATCTTTATCACCAGTAAAGACCCTGAATTACACCGCATCGTCTCTGAGTGATTCCTGCTACCCCCATCATCCACGTCGGCTGCCCTGAGGCCATACCCCTCCCGTTGGGGGTGATACTATCACGCTGCACAATCCTACCACCGGCCTCAGCGGTCTGCCCTGCAGCGGCAGCTCCTTCGCTGCATTCAACGGGTGGCGTAGTCGTACAACATCTACCGCTAATACAGCGCCACTTAGTCTGACTCCCTGGGCACGGACCGGGTCACCGCCACGAGACTACAACCCTCAACAGATCCGGCTCCGGGTAAGCTCCCGCGTGCGCAACGCTGCGCGATACAGGCCCAGGGGTGCGTCAACTTTTGGCGTAGTCGGCAGGATCTCGTGCCCGCAACCACCGGGTACTGCGTGCCTGAAAAAGACTGTTCAAACTTACCTGTGGTGAAGATTCCCGCCATCCGGCGCCATCTTCCGCTTCCTTCCCGCCATCGGTGGAGTTTTCCCGCCATTCGGCGCCATCTTCGGCCTTCTTCCCGCCAGTCGTGGAGTTTTCCCGCCATTGGACGCCATCTTGAGGACGCCGCGCGGGAAGAAGAGGGGCGTGGACTCCGAAAGCGCGCGAGAAACTGAAGCCCCGCCTCACGTCCGGACGTTGCGTAAGGTCCTGGAAGGAGCCCAGCAGACGCCGACGTCACAGGAGCGCGACGGAAGGTCCTCAACCCTGACGATCCACTGCGGAGCCGCGGCCTACGGAAGAGGATCATCGCAAGGTAGGCCACGGTCCACTAGGGGGGAGAAGGATGTCGGATACGGAGGAGAGCTTCACCGCTTCAACCCCCGCCAGCGCCACCGCTGTTGCGGTCATGCCTTTCACCATGCCCTATATCCCGGGGGCAGCCTGGCTACCCCAGTACTCAGGGGAGTCACATACCCTGCATGACTTTAGAGAAAAGCTGGATAGCCTCTTCCAGGTGTATCCCCTCACAGAGGAGCAAAAAGTGAGCATCCTGGTGGCCCAATTAACCGGGGCAGCCCAAAGGGAGGTAAAGTCCTGGCCACCTGGGAGGAGGACTGTCGCAGAGATACTAACCCGGCTGAGGGACACCTTTGATACCCGCACCTCAGCCGAGATCAAGCTTAGATTCTACGGGTGCAAACAGCGGGCACATGAGAGTATAAGGGACTATGCCCTGAACCTACAAGAGGCCCTGAGAGCCATTAAGCAGACCGACCCTGACGGCGTGGGAGACGAGGACAGGCTGTTGACTGAACAATTTATAGAGGGTTTATATTGCAATGCCCACCGAACCCAGTTGCGGGCAATGGCCTTACAGGACCCTCATCTGGGATTTGCACAGTTCAAGGACAGAGCCATCCGGCTGCTCCGAGAACCAGCACCAGGTGGCGTTGTGACCCACAGACGCCCCACTACCACTTACCACCAGGAGGCGGCGCCCTTGTCGGCAGGGCCTGTGGGAGCTGATGCGCAGGCTTTGAACAATGACCCGGCTCCAGACCTGCACCATCAGGTCCAAGAGCTAGCTAAAAGCGTTGCTGCGCTAACCCGAACTGTGCAGTCTTTACAGGTTTCCACTCCAGGGAAGATCCAGCTGGCATCCGGACCGGAGGACATCCCGTGGCGTCGACCAAGGAGGACCCCACCGGCCAGAGGAAGACCCAGCGACCGATACAACGAGGACGGACAACCCATCTGCCGCCGCTGCAATCAACCCGGACATATGGCAAGGTACTGTCCTTTAAACTGGCACAACCTGGGGTAGAGGGCCAACCCCCAGGAAAAAGATCATCAGGCCCATCGAACTGGCGCGACAGATATGTGGGAGGACGTCCAGTCTTGCCTGTGGTACTGGATGGCATCCCTATGAGTGCCCTATTGGACACCGGGTCACAGGTCACCACTATCCCGTACGTGCTCTTCAAGCAGTACTGGAATGACTCGGATATCACCCGCTACCCTGACGACGACTTGAGTATCATCGCCAGCAATGGTCAGCCCGTGCCACAGATTGGATTTAAAGAGGTGACCATTAAAATCGGTAGAGTCGAACTGGCAGCACAGGGACTGATCATTGTAGACATTGATAAACACGAGAGTCACCCAAAGATAACTCTAGGAACTAATGTAATTGAAAATTGTCTTGCAGAGATGATTTTCCTTTTACAACAGGTTGCCAAGAACGCCAGCTCCGGCCAGCAGCGAGTGCTCCAGAAAGAGATCCGGGCACTGATGCGACGGCAACAGATAGAACTCTCCGGTGGTGAGATTGGTAGCGTAAGAATGTGTGACCCTTTCCCTATTGCCATGCCCCCAAAAAGTGAAATGATGATTTGGTGCCGGGCAGCTATTGGTCTGAGAGGTAGAGATTACCAGGCAATGGTAGAACCAGTTTACTCAGACAGTAGGCCCACCATTTTGACAGCACGGGGGGTGGTCAATGTACGCCATGGGAGGGTGCCCGTTCGCATAATAAATATCGGGAAGAGGGAAGTGTACCTGCCCCGGTATGCCACGCTAGCCAAATTGTATACCATCAATCAAAATTCCGTACAGTCCGTGGAGCCCTTGCCTCCATCTTCCCCGGAGGAAGGTAACGGCTCTAAGGAAACAATGGAGGACTGGTGTCAGCAACTACATTTGGGTACTGACTCCACTCCCTCACACCAGAAACAGGGAGTCTATCGGGTGGTTCAAGAGTACGAGAGAGTGTTTAGTAAACACCCGTTAGACTTCGGGCGAGTCAAAGGGGTAGAACACCACATCCCCACGGGAGACCATCTTCCCATAAAAGAGAGGTATCGACCCGTACCCCCTGCACACTACCAACACGCCAAGGGGATGCTTAGGGACATGAAGGAGGCTGGGGTGATCAGGGATAGCTGTAGCCCCTGGGCAGCTCCACTAGTCTTAGTCAAAAAGAAAGACAACACCATGAGGATGTGTGTAGATTACCGGAAAATTAACCGTATCACACACAAGGATGCGTACCCCTTACCAAGGATAGAGGAGTCTTTGGCTGCTTTAAGATCTGCTAACTTCTTCTCTACCTTGGATCTCACTAGCGGGTACTGGCAGGTTCCTGTAGCAGAGGCGGACCGGGAGAAGACCGCATTCACCACCCCGATGGGACTTAGCGAGTTTACCTGCATGCCGTTCGGACTCTGCAACGCACCGGGAACCTTCCAATGATTAATGGAGTGCTGTCTGGGCCACAGAAACTTCGAGACGGTCCTGTTGTACCTGGACGATGTCATCGTATATTCCAAGACTTATGAGGACCACCTGAAACACCTGGCGGAAGTGTTCGAAGCTCTGGCAAGCTACGGCTTAAAGGTAAAACCCTCCAAGTGTCACCTCTTGAAACCAAAGGTGCAGTACCTGGGACACGTGGTGAGCGCTGACGGAGTGGCTCCCGACCCTGATAAGATCACTGCAATTAAGGAATGGCCAAGTCCCTCCAGTGTAAAGGAAGTGCGGCAGTTCCTCGGGTTGGTAGGCTATTACCGCAGATTCATCCCCGGTTTCACCAAAAAGGCAGCTCCTATGCAGGACCTCCTGATAGGCCAGTCCCGGAAGGCCAAGAACCAGAAGCCGCCCTTCAAATGGGAGAAGTTAGAAGAAGAGTCCTTCCGCCAGCTGAAGATGGCCCTCACGGGGGATGAAATCCTGGCGTACCCTGATTACGGCCAGCCCTTTATCCTCTACACCGACGCAAGTAACATCGGGCTAGGAGCCGTACTGTCCCAGATCCAGCAGGGGAAAGAACGAGTAATCGCTTACGCTAGCCGAAAACTGTGACCCACCGAAAGAAACCCTGAGAATTACAGCTCATTTAAGCTAGAGTTCCTGGCAGTGGTGTGGGCAGTCACCGAACGCTTTAAGCACTACGTCGCTTCTTCCCGGTTCACCGTGTACACGGATAACAACCCGTTGACACACCTGGACACGGCAAGACTCGGTGCCCTAGAGCAGAGATGGATGGCCCGTCTGTCCAACTACGAGTTCACAATCAAATACTGGGCAGGACGCTCCAATACCAACGCGGACGCCCTGTCCAGGATGCCAAACCTACCGGACGTAGGAGAAGATCCAGAGGGACTGGAAGAAGTCGAACTCCCCGCGTTCCACCGTCATGGGACTATCCAGTATTCCCATCGGGTAAGGAGTAAGCAAGCCGCTACGTTTAACCCCTTGCCTCACTACAACTGGGAGGAAACGCAAGACAGTGACCCTGCCGTCCGGCTGGTAAAGGAGATGCTGACTCGGCCAGAGGCTCGCCTTGACCCCGACGCTCCGGAGGAAGCCAAGCAACTGTGGGCTGAGAAGAGTCGACTGTTCCTTTACAAGGGGAAGTTGTGCCGCAGAATGGTTAACTCCCGGACGCATGAACTAATCTGGCAAGTAGTGGTGCCACGGAGAGACGCAGCCATGGTGATGGAGGCATACCACGACGGGGCTGGACACTTCGGATGGAAGAAGCTGGAGTTCCTGCTGCGTGGGCGGTTCCACTGGGTAGGCATGAGGGGAACCATCGAGAGGTGGTGCAGAGACTGTGGCCCGTGCAACCTAAGAAGGAAGGACCGTGCCAGCCAGAAGACTCCCCTGCAGTCCATCGTCACCCGACAGCCGTTGGAACTGGTAGCCTTGGATCATGTAAAACTGACCCCAAGCAGAAGTGGCTACGTCTACGCGTTAACCATGGTGGATCATTACTCCCGGTTCTTGGTTGTCGTCCCCGTTAAGGACTTAACGGCTCAAACAGCAGCTAGAGCCTTCCAGCAGCACTTCTGCCGTCCACACGGGTACCCGGACCAAGTGCTGACGGACCAGGGACCTGCCTTTGAAGCGGAGGTCTTCCAGGAATTCTGCAATCTGTATGGCTGCCGGAAGATAAGGACGACACCCTATCATCCGCAAACTGATGGACTTTGTGAGAAAATGAACCAGGTGGTAATGGATCTCCTGAAAACGCTGCCCCTGGAAGAACGCAGTCTGTGGCCTGAGAAGCTGCCCGATCTAGTGGACCTATACAACCACATCCCGGTAGGTTCCACCAACTGTACCCCGGCTTACCTAATGAGGGCGAGACCTGGTAAGTTACCTGTTGACCTGGAAATGGGAGTCCTGACACCCGAGGACACTTCACCAGAAACAGACTGGGACACAGAGAGGCAGCGGCAGTACCGGAAAGTACAGGAGAGCGTGGAGCGAAGTCTCTGTCAGGCTAGGGAAAGACAAGAGAAAACTTACAACCAGTATGCTCCCGCTGTTCCCCTGGTACCCGGAGAGCAGGTCTTGAAGAGGAAAAGACGGCTCCACAAGTTGGACGACCAGTGGGAGAAGGACCCGTACACCGTACTGCCCTCAAGCCACGAGAACCCGAAAGTCTGTACCATCAGTAAAGACGGAGGGGAGACCATAGCCATTGTATCCCGGGATCACCTGAAGAAGTGTCCTGAACAGCTACGGAACCCTGAAGAGGAACAAGAAGACCATCGACCCGTAGAGGAAAGGGAAGATATGGTTAGTACTGTGCTCGGAGACTTCCCTCGGTCCTGGACTCAAGTCAATGGTGCAGTTGTGGTACCCGTCCTCACGTTCCTCCAACCAGCATCCCAAGTGCCTACGGAGCAACAGGTAGAGCTGGAAGAGCAGCCGGTCCAGGAGGCAGAAGACTCCACACAAGCAGAACAGGAGGATCAACCCTCTGCTTATAGTGAGCCTGCCGTACCCCTAGTGAGCCAAAGAGCTGGTAGACAGCTGCCCAGTTTACCCTTGACAGCTCCTACACCCTGTAGTTCAGGGCTAGACAGTCAGCTCCGTAGGTCCACTAGGGCCACTAGAGGCCAGTTACCCGCACGTTGGATTATTTGAAGTGTATAAACTGTTTTATTTGTGGTTACCTGTTTTTCTTGTTGCTTGTGTATAATTATGTGTTTCTAGTTATTTATAGGAGTCCTTGGTGGATTTACCGGGAATCCTTGTACATGGTTGGAGCGTAACCTAGGAATGGACTAAAGACTGTTAAGGACTCGGGGCAGGACAGACCCCTACCTGGTTACGTCTCCCTGTTTTGGTGAAATGGACACCTTGCTTTTCTTCAAAAACTGCACCCGGTTGCGGACACGCCGTGACCATCTTTATATGTTTTTCTTATTGTACTATTATTGTTTATACCTTGTTATGTTTAAAAATATGTTTAGTCCCGGAGTACTAAATTTCACTAGGGGGGAATGTGGCACCCCAGGGGTCTGGTTTCCACAGTAACAGCAATATTATGTCTGAGAGCAGGTGGGAGGTCTCTTGGTCAGGGATCCTGTGCATGCCACACCTCCTGCCCAGTCCTGGGAGGGGAAGAACTTCCCCTATATAAACCTAGGGCTGAGGCAGGGTTAGCGAGTAGAGAAGAAGTAGAGACAGAGAAGAGAAGCAGATCTAGGAAAAGAACATCAGGAGCTCTGTGGGAGCAGTGCTATAAGGAGTCAGGGGCTGGCAGCTGCAGAGCTCGCCCTGACTGAGAAGCTATCACCGGACCCGGAGTCCGAGGCTGTGGGGACTAATCTTTACCCAGCAGCAGAAACCGCCCGGCAGGGGATTTCAGGTCCTCTGGCCAAGAAACCCGAAGGCACGGTCACACGCGTGGGACCAGCACTGCCGTCGTGGAGCGGACGCCACTAGAAGGCCCCGAGTCACCGGCCATACGGGTGAGCACCACACGGTACACTCAGGGACGTGGGCTACTTATACCCGCCTCTAGCAAGGTAGCCAGAAGAGTACAGTCAGTTTGGGAGGCCTACAACTCCGCCTGGCCAGGGGAGATCCCATCTGCTCAAGGACTGACCAGGCCCCGATCGCTAGCCAGTACTCCGGGAGGGTCTATCTTTATCACCAGTAAAGACCCTGAATTACACCGCATCGTCTCTGAGTGATTCCTGCTACCCCCATCATCCACGTCGGCTGCCCTGAGGCCATACCCCTCCCGTTGGGGGTGATACTATCACGCTGCACAATCCTACCACCGGCCTCAGCGGTCTGCCCTGCAGCGGCAGCTCCTTCGCTGCATTCAACGGGTGGCGTAGTCGTACAACATCTACCGCTAATACAGCGCCACTTAGTCTGACTCCCTGGGCACGGACCGGGTCACCGCCACGAGACTACAACCCTCAACAGATCCGGCTCCGGGTAAGCTCCCGAGTGCGCAACGCTGCGCGATACAGGCCCAGGGGTGCGTCATATATGTTGCGGTTAGCCCCCGGCTTTGCACCATGATCTGCCCATCATTGGAGTATTTAGCCTCTACATTGATGGATTTAATGGGATAGGGACTGACCCGAATCAGGTCCTGGTTTTTGACTCGTTGCGGTAGTGTTACCTGCTGAGTGCTGCATTGGTGGATCTGAGAGTTTATAAGCCACTTCAGTGCCTTCTCATCGCAGGGACTCCTTCTGCTGGAGCTGTGAGTCCCTGCTCTGTTTAGCATATACAGCTTAGAACTGCCTCCAGAGTTCAGTGCCAGCATCTGTGCTATCCTCCTGTGAATGAAACACTGTCTTTGCCAAGGATTGCTGGTCTCCCATGCTTCTTAGAGCATGAGAGCCACCTGCAACTTGGGCTTTGGAGACATTTTCAGCTTCAGAGTTCCCCATGGAGCATGGACTCCTTGGACACAGGCGGGGACTCCTTACCTTTGTTCATGCTGGAGTTGCTCACAGCGCAGAGGTCCGAGTTGGTGCCGGCGTTCCTGGGTTTCCTCTGAGGCTGGAGGATCTTGGTGTGATCGGAAGAATCACCTTCTCCACCAGGCTGATGGGAGTCTTTCTTTTAGGCCACAGCCCCACTATTAGTATTTGGTCAGTATTCGGTCAGTATTTTCTCTCAGGAGTGGGAGCCAAAACCAGGAGTGGGTGATACATGCAGAATTGGTGACTTGTTTCTATTATACCTTTTCTCTGAGAAAAAATACTGACCGAATACTGACCAAATACTGATAGTGGGGCCGTGGCCTTTGATAGGGATTCCTTTTCTTCAGACAGCAGGCTGTGGATCTATTTGGTCTTTCAGTCGGTGTTTGATGGTCTGGTAAGTTTAACTTGCGGTCATGTTGGAGACTTGGGGAAAGCCAGATCCTTCTGTGACTCGGCACTTTTTTCAGAGTTGTTTGCCTAGGACTGGGGCCAGTTTCATCCTTCTTCTTAAATGACATAATTGTAATCCACAGGGTTATAGAAAGAAATTTTCATTAAAAAAAAACAAAACAAACCCACTTACTTTGTAAGTGGGTTTGTTTTTTTTTTTTAATGAAAATTGTATTTTTATTACAGAATGCTGTGAAAGGGTTATAGAAGGGTTCAATAGGTCCAGGAGAGATTCCGAATCCAATATCTGGTAAAAAAAAATCTTTCTGGAATTGTTTTGAAGTAGCTTAGATAGGAGCTTAAATAAGAGCTCAGAAGCGTGCTTCCATCCAGCAGCAGCTTCAGACCAGCACCCTCGGCTGCATTTTCCATCGTTTTTGCCGCTTTTGATAGTACCAGCAAATTGAATCAGATTTCTGAAATCTCATGCACATGCTACTTATTTTTTTCCATGCACATTTGAAATAGTTTCAAATCTGCAGCATGTCAATTCTTTCAGCATTTTAGCAGCGTTTTTCACCCATTCAAATGAATGGGGAAAAACATAAGCAATAATGATGCAAAGTATTTCACTCAGCGTTTTTCCTGATAACACTTCAGTATTTGCAGCAGAAAAATTTGCTGCAAATACTGAAAGTGTGCAATGTATATGTTACTGTAAAAGTCAGAAGGCCGGTAAAACCTAGGATTTACCGGTCAATCTGGACATTTACCGAGGCCGTCGGTAAAAGCTCAAAATGAAAAGTAAAATTGGACTTTTACCGGTGAAGTCTTGGTAAATGTTAATATTTACCGTCGAGCGTGGTAAAAGTCAGAAATATCAGGTGTGAAGATGGAACATCTGACTTTAACCAAGCGCAGTTGGTAAATGTGCACATTTACCACGGCTTCTTGGTAAATGTAGCTGAGAAGGGTGTAAACGCAGTTGGTAAATGTGCACATTAAAATGTAGCTGAGAAGGGTGTAAGCGCAGTTGGTAAATGTGCACATTAAAATGTAGCTGAGAAGGGTGTAAACGCAGTTGGTAAATGTGCACATTAAAATGTAGCTGAGAAGGGTGTAAGCGCAGTTGGTAAATGTGCACATTAAAATGTAGCTGAGAAGGGTGTAATAAAAAGTGTAAGCCACCGCGGGAAAGGTGTCTGATTAGGCAGATACGGCGAGGAAATGGAGAACACAGTGGGAAAGGTGTCTGATTAGGCAGATACGGCGAGGAAATGGAGGACACAGTGTTCAAAGTTTTTATAAATGTAATAAGAGTAAATGGGGAAAATATGGTAATAACAATGAACAAAATCTGCTACCCTGTAAGGTATCTGCTACCCTGTAACGTATATACGTTCTATATATACAGATGTCAATCCTGACTATCCTTAACGTATGTACGTTCTATATATACAGATGTCAATCCTGACTATCCTATGATTATTGTTCCGATCATACAAAAAGTGCCCACTTCCCGCTAACATACAACCACTAACCCCACACTAAAATATGCAAAAGAGAACGTCCTATGAATCTTAGGGTATCAGTGTTCCGCAGCACCCTCTCACAAAAAGTTACATGAAGTACACACGTTGCCGGTGTAGTAGTGTATAAATTGTCCTGTACTTAGCTTCCTGTAGAGCGCAGAGTCCAAAGTCTTTCCAAGGGCCCCTTGCAAGGTGGACGCTAACACCGCTCACACGATTTACCGTTGCCGCGCCAATGTGGTAGAATCAGAAGATATGCAGATAAGCTCTGAGCCGGAGTTGCTGGGTGCCATGAATGGTCTGTTCCACCCGAGCACCGTAGTCTCTGATCAGGGGAATCGGAAGACAGCGCATTCCGAGAAAAGGCTGGAAGGAAACAGCGCAACAACCCTGTCTGGGCTCAGTCTAGTCAGCACAGCACCAGTCCTCTCACTCTCCCTAAAATAGCTCCTGCCTCAAGTCCTAGTTTCCTGGGGTTCTCTTCTTAGATTGCTGCCTAATCACTGCCTGAAGAAAATCACTAACTCATCAATGGCAGTGTTAGACCAGTAGATGGTGCTGTTGTACAGTCTTTCACACAATGCTGAGTAACCCTATTACAAAAGAACATGGGATTCTTGCCAAGCAGTGTGGGTAAATGGGCGTACTTCCTGTTTGTGTCCTCATGCTGGACGACTGCCTGAGTGTTTTGCAAGCTGCACATACTGCTCAAAGCTGCATAGCCGACTGCCTGTGAAAGCTGCACAGGCACTAGCTGATTGTCAGATCATGAGTAAGGAAATGAAAGATCGTTTTTCGGAGCTCTTAAATGAAGTGGTGGAGAAAAAGCGAGATAATAATTTTTATCTCACGGACGATAAATACGAGAATATATTGAAAGAAGTGAAGGAGGCTAAGGTGGCGGTACCTAAACAGAGTATTCACTACAGGCGTTTGAAGAGGTACGACATCATGACCGTTGGAAGTGATGAAAAGTTAATTGCACCAATCTCGTGTGAAAAAGACAACGTGTTGCATTACGTTTGGTGTGCAGAACTCTTAAGTGTCATTCATAATGCGCACATCAGTACCGGCCACGGAGGGCGGACCAGGATCCTAAAGGAGGTGAACCGTAAGTTCAAAAATGTCACAACGGAGTCAATAGTTATTTATCTGCGACTCTGCCAGCCATGCCAGAAAAAACAGAAGATTACCCAAAAAGGCCTTGTTGTGAAACCCATCCTACACAGTGAAATGAATTCTCGTGCTCAAGTCGATCTCATTGACATGCAATCCAATTGTGATAATGATTTCAAGTTCATATTCGTCTATCAAGACCACGTCACTAAATTTGTTCTTCTACGTGCTTTATGCACTAAAAGAGCAGAAGAGGTTGCGTTCCACCTCCTTAACATTTTTTCCACTTTTGGTGCCCCGTGTATTCTGCATGGTAAACCAAGACACAGCCAGTCCCAAGGCTCCGTGGAAAGAGCAAATCAAGACCTTGAAAACATGTTGTCAACGTGGATGGAAACAAATAAGACACCCAAGTGGTCTGAGGGCCTTCGCTTTGTACAAGCAATGAAAAATAGAGCATACCATGAGGGAATAAAATGCTCGCCCTATAACGCTATGTTCGGAGTACCAATGCAGATAGGTCTAGCTTCCTCCAAAATTCCTAGTGATGGGATCAGAAATCTCTCTTCAGAAGAAGATCTTGAAAAAATTTTTGTTGGTTTGCAAGAGGAACCTAGTGATCCGACATCACCAACAGAAGCCGAAGGGTCAGATGAATCTAACTTTCATCACACGTCAGCACCGACAGCAGCAGAAGCTTCGGATGAATCCAACTGTCATCAGCTGTTCACAACGGAAGGAGAAGCCTTGGACTTATCCAACTGTCCGCACACCTTAACAGCATATGAAACTCCACCAATTTTGCCATCCAAGAAAAATGAAGACCTAAAAGAAAAAAGTGTCGAGTCAAAGCCTTCTAAGAAAGATGGAGAACTTCATGATGATCAGCAACCTGACGTTTTGATTTCGCATACAATCAATAGAAGAATTGGTGCGGTCAGAAGAGTTCGAAAAGCTTCAAGAGAAGGACTTGAAACATAGGCCAAGAAAATGTTGAAATGTTCCAGTCAAAAATTACCCGAACCTAACATTGGACAGAACATCAGAATCAGAATTCCAGACGTCGACCGTTCAAAAATGGACCCTAAGTCGATCATTGCGATTATTATAAAAAAAGAAGATGACTTCTACCAAGTGGGGACTACCGCTGGGATCCTAAATGCAGTAGGAACTCCCTGCCCACTAGGGTCATCCCACCCTCTGGCCGGACCCCCCTTCTCCGCCACTTAAAGATCACTACTTACCGGAGGCTACCAGAGGCTTCCCAGGTCTCGTCGGCCGACCGCATCCTCCTTCTTCCGGGTCACATGACTGCATACGTCACTACGAAAGTGACAGGTGCATAAGTCATGTGACACGAGTTGTGTCACATGACTTACGCATGCGTCACTTGCGTGGTGACGTATGCAGTCATGTGACCCGGAAGGAGAACGCGGACAACGAGACCTGGGAAACCTCCGGTAAGTAGCAATTTAGCTTTATACCTGTCTGCCCTGCACACTCGCACCATCCATGCCTTCCGATGATGCTTGAAACATGTATTATCGGAAGGCACGGATATATCCGACAGATATCGGAATTATCCGTATCCGTACAGCCCGTTATCCGCTCGGATAACGGGTCTGGACGGATCTATCCGCTTATCCCTAGTCACAATTACAGAATTACATAGTTTTGAAGTTGCGTTATTCTTGTATTTGCGTTAATTTGACATTTTTGAGAAGTATTTTCCTACATAAATGTTTCCTATTTGAATTCAGAATTGCATAGTTTTGAAGTTGCGTTATTCTTGTATTTGCGGTAATTTGTCATTTTTCAGAAGTATTTTCCCAAATAAATGTTTTCTATTTGCATTTTCCTATTTGTATTCAGAATTACATAGTTTTGAAGTTGCGTTATTCTTGTATTTGCAGTAATTTGTCATTTTTGAGAAGTATTTTCCTATTTGTATTTGTTCATTTGCATTTGCATTTTGAAGAATAAAAATATTTCTAACGATTAAGGCCTTCATCAGAGTCGGAAATTGCGTTTAGTTAACTTTTACCACCATCATCTGCTGGTAAGAGTCAGAATTCTGTGACTCAAAGTTACTTTTACCAACACATGCTGGTAAATGTAAAGATTTACCAATTCGCCCAGGTAAAAGTCCAAAATCGTTCGTTTATATGGAATACATCTGACTTTTACCAACGCTGTTGAGAAATGTTAAGATTTACCAAGACTTCACCGGTAAAAGTCCAATTTTACTTTTCATTTTGAGCTTTTACCGACGACCTCGGTGAATGTCCAGATTGACCGGTAAATCCTAGGTTTTACCGGCCTTCTGACTTTTACAGTAACATATATACCCTATGCATTGCACGGCTAGGTGCACCCAGAGTTTTTCAATGAACTTTTGGAGTAGAAACTGATTGGAAACTTCAACTATCAAAATTCCACTCAGTTTCCACAAAGTTTCCACTCAGTTTGGCTCTGAAAACTCAGCAAAAAGACTCCATTTGTATATATCCTATGCCTGAAGAGTCAAATCAACAGGGATAACCTGCAGAACAACAGACTTTCTGCATTTCAAATTCGCTTTCTCCACTCTTCTAATTGAAAACATATCTCGGGTGAGTCGACCTTTGTATGGAGAAGTCGGTGAGACAGCAGTATGGGCACCTCATCCTGCAGCTATCTACACTGTGTTTTGCCCCCAATAGTAGGAGGTTGGCTTATGTGTGGGCAACCAAAGCCTGTCATCACTGTACCTGAGTTCCTTGTGTAAGTGGAGTATTATTTTCTTTAGTAAAATAAATTAATATTTTAATTAACATTACAACATGAGTGATCTACAGTATTTCCTCATATGTTAGTTTCATATCCATGAGGAGGAGGCAACGCTGCTTCCTTAGCTTGCTGTTGCTACTTGCTTGTCATGCTGGGATCACTAAAGGGTGCGGAAGCTATTTTATAAAACTGCTGCTTTGAAATTTGTACAGGATACACCCAATCATCAATCAGTCTATGCTTGATGCTTTTTTTTCTTTTTTCACAATGTACTTTTGAGTCACTTCATGCAACATAAATACAAAAGTCATCTTGAAGATCCATTTTTTTTTGTACACTTACCAATTAAAGCAACCAATAAATGAGTGACTGGTAATGAAATAAAACTAATCAGGAGACAATCCTGACCCCTAAAATTGTATCAAAATTATTAAACGTTTGATTGATTTTTGCTACAACTTGCACTGATTTCTCTATTCAACTGTAATTTTTTTTCCATTACTTTTTAAAAATGCAAATGCCTACTGGTGTGAAAAGTTGCAAAATGTATCCTTTCTAAACCTCAACATTGGCTCAAAGCACTTGATGTGCATTTTAATAAGCCTGAACATATCTCTTATAAAATGCATATCTCATATAATATAAGAATATAGTTTGGTCAGATGAGACCAAAATTGAACTCTTTGGATGTCATAATGCACACCATGTTTGGAGACCAAAAGGCATATCACCCCAAAAACACCATACCAACAGTGAAGTTTGGAGGTGGGAACATCATGGTGTTTGTCACGATTCCTGCATTCTGTGTGGGATTGCTATGCTGTCCTATTGAATTGGTTCTTGCTGTGTTTTGATGGACTGCTTGGCTGCCCAATCCTGTGAGTGGCAAGTCGGGCTCTCGGTGCTTTGATTCACATCTCGGCTGTCCAATCTTTGACTGGGATTTGCAGGGCAGTCTCCAGGTGATCCATGTTTTGAGAATTGCCGAAGCTGTTTAACTGAGCTGACTACCCCTGTTCCCTGCCAGATGTAGTTTTTGCTTCCTGGTGAGTGTTTGGCTCATGCTGTTGCTCTGTGTTCTGATCTTCTGCTGCCTGACCCTGGACTGTGACCTGACTTACGCATCTGTCTTATCCCTTGGTATCTACGGGCTCTCTTGGTATTGACCTTGGAATATCTGACTATCCGCCTCATGGTCGCTCCGTGAGTTAGTGACTAGCATCACAGTACGTCTGGCCATACATTTTTTTTCCTCTCACCAATGGATCCAGTTTGTGCACTATGTGATCAGGTGATGAATCTGACTCAGATGGTTCAGGATCTGGCTGGGAATCTCCAGAGGCTAGAATCCTCACAGTCCCAGCTGTAGGGTCAGTTTAGTACTCTGGGTGTGTCCCAAAGCTCTCCGCCAGCGACAGTAGTTATGTCTTCTGGACCCACTGACGTACAGTTGACCTCTCCCTTGTGGCACTTCCTGACAAATTCTTGGGGGGTGGGATCAATTTAGGGTGTTCAAGGAGAGCTGTAAATTATTTTTTACTCTGCGACCCCGATTTTCTGGGGATGAGTCCCAGCGGGTGGGTATAATCATGTCCCTATTGTGTGCGGGTCCTCAGACTTGGGCATTTTATTTGTCCCCACGAGCCCCAGAACGGTCTTCTATCGACGCCTTTTTTGACACTTTAGGGATGATTTATGAAGAACCTGACAGGGTCCAGGTCGCAGAGGCTAAGATCACGAACCTGACGCAAGGGTGCCGCACCGCTGAGGAATATAGTTCGGAGTTCCGGCAATCAGGGGTGGATTAAGAGTAGCAAGGGCCCCGGGCAGTTTAGAAGGCGCGGGCCCCCCCCCACACCTTATTTATCACGTGACATGTCACATGATCCCCTGTGATAGATCATGTGATAGTTCACGGGAAATTAATTTGGCACAATATTAATTGTGCTGCCTCATCTGAGAGCAGCACAATATTGGGGCAGATACCCTGATTCCAGCGATGTGTCACTTTTTCAGCTGCTTGTTGTCATTTTGAGAAAATCACCGTTTCATCTGCTGCAGATCAAGCAGCTCTCTGAATGCTGCGCTCTGTATAGCCCCACCCACACCACTGATTGGCAGCTTTCTGCCCATGCTCAGTGTACACAGAAATCTACTGATCAGTGATGGGGGTGGGGTCCTACAGAACTTACTAGTCATCTAGTGATAATTACCTTCTGACAAATCAATGATTTTATCAAAACAACACTAAGCAGCCCAGTAAGTGACACATTACTGGAATCAGTGCCTCTAACCCTACATTATGCTGCTCTCAGATTAGGTGGCAAAAGCCTGATGACAGATTCCCTTTAAATGAGCTGTAAACACAAAAAAGTTTGTAGAAAAAAAAATACAAGCCATTTGTGAAATTAACTTTTTTTCATTGTTAATTCACATTAGACTGTATCTTCAACACTTTTGTCAGCAGGTCTTATTACAGACTCTGAATAGGGCAGCTCTCTCCCTCTCCCTCAGCAGAAAGTCACAGCATGGTTAAAAAATGGGATGATTTTCTCATAATAAATAAAAAAGGACATGCAAGTCCTCCAAACTATTTTCCGTTTCTCTATAGGGGTGGTCTTAAATCTTTCTTGTTCTTTAGTTGATCACATGTCAAAAAGGCAAAGCATTTACTATGAACTCGCCTAAAAAAATATACACTGGGAGAGTAATATCATCATCTGCATGTAAATATTCCTTGACTCTAAGGGCTCGCTCACACTGTCGTATAACACGGCCGAATGCTATGTGATGTTTTATCGGATAGGACTCGGCCCTATGTTATACTATGGGACAGTGCAGATCTGCGATTATCGGCATGAGAAAATAATCTCATTCGATATTCGGACCATGTGCACCCATACAAGTCTATGGGTGCACGTAAAACATTAGACTGCACTCGGATGTCATCCAAGTGCAGTCTGATGAACACTCACAGAGACTATGGAGAAGATGGAGAAAGTAAGTTCTCCATCTTCTCCATATCTGTGCTGCGAGAGAATCGGATCACACTCAGTTGAAGCTCTGACAGAGTTTGAGCCGAGTGTCATTAGCATAATTGGCCCTATTCTCTTGCATGAGAGAATATATGGCTTAGTGAGTGGACCCTAAAACTGAATAGTAGTGACGGACAGGCACCTCACAAGCGGGATCCATGTAGCTCTCAGATGTCGTGTAGGTAGGGCTTCATTCCATGGGGTAGGGCTTAATTTCAAGGTATATAAAAAATGGACTTCAAATAAAAATTAAATGAACACAAAAAGCACTAATTGAATTATTTTTTTCGTATTTATGTTTGCAGCCCCTTTAAAAACCCTTTGAGGACCAAGGCACATATATGTCCCATAGTTTTAAACTGGAAAAAAATTTGATTGAATAAAATTTAAGGTCCTCGAAGGTTTAAGTAGGTCATAAATTCATATGAATACTTGCTCATACAATTGCACATGCCAAAAGATGAAGAAGAACAGAATCAAAAATATGACATTAAGTGGAGCACTTACAGGTATTCACGTAGCCATCTATACTCAGCGGGAGGCCGCACGTAGCCATCTATACACAGCGGGGAGCCGCACGGCGCCATCTCTACACAGCAGGGGGCCGCACGACGCCATCAATACACGGCGGGGGGCCGCACGGCGCCATCTATACACAGAGGGGGGCCGCACGTAGCCATCTATACACAGCGGGGGGCCGCACGTAGCCATCTATACACAGCGGGGGGGCGCACGTAGCCATCTATACACAGCGGGGGGCCGCACGGCGCCCCCCCCAGATACAGCAGGAGGCTGCACGGCGCCAACTATACTCAGCAGGTGGCCGCACGCAGTCACGCACACGCACAAACATATACAGACATATACATACACGCATAAACACATTTGAAACACAAAAATACATATAAACAGACATCACACAATCATATCTGCCCACACACACACAAACAGACATCACACAATGATATCTGCCCCCCCACATACAAACAGACATCACACAATGACATCTGCCCACACACACACAAACAGATATCACACAATGACATCTGCCTACACACACACACACATACACACACACATACACACACAAACAGACATCACACAATGACATCTGCCTACACACACACACACAAACAGACATCACACAATGACATCTGCCTACACACACACACAAACAGACATCACACAATGACATCTGCCCACACACACACGCAGACATCACACAATGACATCTGCCCACACACACACACAAACAGACATCACACAATGACATCTGCCCACAAATACACACACACACACACACACACACACATACAAACAGACACCACACAATGACATCTGCCCACACACACACACACAAACAGACATCACACAATGACATCTGCCCACACACACACACACACACATACAGACATCACACAATGACATCTGCCCACACACACATACAAACAGTCATCACACAATGACATCTGCCCACACACACACACACACACACAAACAGACATCACACAATGACATCTGCCCACACACACACACACACACACAAACAGACATCATGCAATGACATCTGCCCACACACACACACACAAACACACACACAAACAGACATCACACAATGACATCTGCCCACACACACACACAAACAGACATCACACAATGACATCTGCCCACACACACACACACACACAGACATCACACAATGACATCTGCCCACACACACACACAGACATCACACAGTGACATTTGCCCACACACACACACAGACATCACACAATGACATCTGCCCATACACACACACAAACAGACATCACACAATGACATCTGCCTACACACACACACACACACACACATACAAACAGACATCACACAATTACATCTGCCCACACACACACACACACACACAAACAGACATCACACAATGACATCTGCCCCCCCCACACACACAGACAGACATCACACAATGACATCTGCCCACACACACACACAAACAGACATCACACAATGACATCTGCCCACACACACACACACACATACAAACAGACATCACACAATGACATCTGCCCACACACACACACACACACAGACATACACACACACAAACAGACATCACACAATGACATCTGCCCACACACACTCACACACACAGACATCACACAATGACATCTGCCCACACACACACAAACAGACATCACACAATGACATCTGCCCCCCCACACACACATACAAACAGACATCACACAATGACATCTGCCCACACACACACACACACACACACACACATACACACACACACATACACATACACACACACACACACACAGACATCACACAATGACATCTGCCCACAGACACACACACATACACATACACACACACACACATACACACACACACACATACACACACACACACACACATACACACACACACATACATACACACACACACACACACACATAAACACCCACCCACACACACACACACACACACACACATACACACACACATACACATACACACACACATACACACACACATACATACACATACATACATACACATACACACACACACACATACACACACACACACACACACACACATACACACTCACCATCCTCCGGCTCGGCTCCAGTCCTCAGGCTCTTCGGTGCAGCATTGCAGGCCGGGTGCGCACTGCGTGACGTCACAGCTAGGAGACACGGCCGCGCACAGGGCCGTGTCTCCTAGCAGTGACGCGGCCGGGCCAGCACAGGGAAGTTAACTGCTGCAGTGCTGGCCCGGCCGATGAAGAAGTAGCGGCGGCCGCTGCTGGGGGAGCGGTACGGGGTCCCCCCTCCCGCCACTGCTACCGGTATGTGCCGCGGCGGCCCGCACATATAATGAGGGCAATCCAGCATTAGACACCCCGCCCGGAGCCGCGGGCCCTCTGGAGGCTCGGGGCCCCGGGCGGTTGCCCGGATTGCCCTCATTATAATCCGCCTATGCCGGCAATTGTCCTCTGAGGTTTTTTGGAACGATGCTGCTCTCAGGTGGCAGCTTCGCCGTGGCCTTATGGATTCTCTTAAGGATGCTCTGGCCTTGCATCCTCCACCCCTGTCTTTGGGGGAGGCTATGACTCAGGCCATTCATATGGACCGCAGGATTCGGGAGAGAGCTGATGAGCGAAAAGGGGTTTCCTCATTCCTCCTGAGCCTTTTTTCTTTACCTGAGACGGAATCAATGGAGGTTGGAGTCGCCAGCTCTCTGACCGTGGAGAGGAAACGTCGTGCGATCTTGGACTCTGCTTCTACTGTGGTCGCGCTGGACATTTTCTCAAGGACTGCTCGACTCGCCCTCACGCAAATAAGTCGTAGGGAAACGCCTAAGCCTGGGTGATTGTCGAGTAGGTCACCCAGGCTTCCAGGTACCTCCTCACCTCCTCCTCACCTGTAACTGTTTTTTTTCTTTGTGAAAAAGAAAGATGGTGGCCTCCGTCCCTGCCTCGATTTCCGTGAACTAAACAAAATTACTGTTAAAAATACTTACCCCCTTACACTCATCCCCGAACTATATAATCGGTTTGCTGGGGTTAAATGGTTTTCTAAACTTGACCTCAGAGGGGCATATAATCTGATACGAATCCGGAAGGGTGATGAGTAGAAAACAGCGTTTTTAATGTCATTGGAAGGTTTATTGTGATATACCTTGATGACATTCTAATTTTTTCGTCTGATCTAAGTTCACACTATGAGCATGTTTGTTTTGTTTTACAAAGACTCAGGGAGAATGCTTTGTTTGCCAAATTAGAAAAGTGTACTTTCTCTGTTCAGGAAATATCATTTCTGGGGTTCATTGTATCTGCGGAGGGTTTTAAAATGGATCCTGGGAAGGTGCGGGCTATAATTGATTGGGTTCAACTCCACGACCTTAAAGCACTACAGCATTTTTTAGGATTCGCCAACTACTATAGAAAATTTATAAGGGTTTTTTCGCAGATTGTTAAACGTCTTACTGATCTCAAATGTAAGGGGACGGATCATAAGGTTTGCCCGTCAGATGCTATTGGGACCTTTAATAAACTAAAAGAGTGCTTCATGTCTGCTCCAGTTCTTATTCAGCCTGATCTTCAGAAACAGGGTTCTGTTCACATGGAACAGACTGGAATATACAGGAAGATACGGAGGAAGGGAAAAGGGACAAGCAGAACCAGATACACACAAGGTTCTTCCTATGAAGTAGCGAGTTGGCACAAAACTCACAAACACAAGTACAGAGACAACGAGTTCGAGTTAGGTGCAGATTCAGATGCTGCAGGAAAAGGGAAGGTACGGACATAGAGACAAACAGGTAACAGGCTAGGATACAGTTCAGACAGGAACTGCTACTGCAATGAGATACAAAAGCGAGTCTGGGAATACAGCCCCCAGAGTGGCGGAAACAGACTAGAAGTCACAGGTAACAGGTCTGGGAATGCAGCCCCCAGAGTGGCGGAAACAGACTAGAAGTCAGAGATAACAGGTCTGGGAATGCAGCCCCCAGAGTGGCGGAAACAGGCTAGAAGTCAGAGATAACAGGACAGGACCTGGCAATACAGTTGCAAAGATAAACTGAGTGAAAGTGTTGCTCAGGCACCTCCTACTGGGTGGAGGGGGTTTAAATATCCAGTGACTCACAGCAATAGGCTGGAGACACATTAGGGTTGTGCCCACAGCAGCTATAAGAATCAGGAAGTAACCGGGCCACCGCCCTAAGCAGTCAGTCAAGAGGCATGCACACAGCATGAACTGGAACAAGATTTGCAGGCTGGACTGACAGGTAATATTGCGGTCTTGCATAGTGGGAGGTGGTGCACTATGCAAGCACGCCGCCAGGGATGTTACAGGAATAGTGATGAGTGAGCATGCTTGCTGTAACGGGTCTGGGAGGCGGAACCTCTGAGCTACTATACAAGGGGGCGGTCCTTGTAAGGGAGCGGGTGGCGACCAGGGAAGACGGGCTGGAAGTCTCAGCAGGTGAACGGGACAGTCTCTGAGTGAACGGGACAGTCTCTGAGTGAACGGGCTGGAGGTCACGGCAAGTGACCGGGGCAGTCTCTAGGTATAGGGTTGGTACGACCTGTGGCGGCTGAAGATAGACGTGAGCTCCCAGGTGAGCAGGCGAGAGTCTCTGGATGAACGGGTGATCACAGCATGTGACGGCGGAGCCTCCAGGAAGACCAGCGGACAGGCGACAGATGAGCACTCCCAGGTGAGCGGGCAGAAGTCTCTGGACAGGCGGGTGGTCACAGCACGTGACGGCAGAGCCTCCGGGTAGGCAAGCAGACAGGTAGCAGATGAGCGCTCCCAGGTGAGCAGGCAGGAGTCACTGGACAGGCAGGTGGTCACAGCACGTGACGGCGGAGCCTCCAGGTAGGCTAGCAGGCAGGTAGCAGATGAGCGCTCCCAGGTGAGCGGGCAAGCTGGTCCATAGACAGACTGACAGGAGTTGGAAGGCAGACCGTCGGACCTCAGGCAAGCAGGCAGGTAGCTGATGTGCGCTCCCAGGTGAGCGGGCAGGCTGGTCCTTAGACAGACTGAGAGGATTAGTAAGGCAGACCGTCGGACCTCAGACTAGCAGGCAGGTAGCAAGTAATCAGGCAGGAATCTGGCAGGTAACTGGCAGGTAACTGGCAACGGGACCTGAGGGCTGAAGCACAGGTGAGACACAGGTGCAAACAACATTGCTCGGGCACCTCCATTTTGGAGGAGGTGCCTTATATATGGTAAAGTCCTCCGGCCATTGGCCGGGGACTCCTTAGGACGGCGCGCGCGGCCCCTTTAAGAGGGAGGGAGAGCGCGCGCGCGCGCCCTAAGCACAGTGGCCGGGAAGGAGCGCGCGCTGCCAGCAGAGCGGGAGAGGGACGCCGGGCACGGAGCAGAGCGGTGAGGGGAACAGCGTCCCTGCCTAGCAGAGGGCAGGGACGCCGGCACTACAGTACCCCCCCCTTTAGGCCCCCCCTTTTTTAGGCCAGACAGAAATTTAGCAAGGATGAGAGGGGCATGGATGTTCTCCCGTGGCTCCCACGTTCTCTCCTCAGGACCAAACCCCTTCCAATCTACCAGAAAAAAGGTCTTCCCTCTTACCCTTTTGGTAGCAAGAATGTTCTCTACCTCAAACTCGTCCTCAGCGGAAACCGGAGCAGGAGGCGTACCTGTAGACTTGGAAAAAGAGTTAAGCACCACGGGTTTGAGGAGAGATACATGGAAGGAGTTAGGGATCCGTAAGTTGGCCGGGAGTTTCAATTTATAGGCCACCGGGTTGATCTGACTGATGACCTCCAGAGGACCGATGAACCGAGGCCCTAACTTGTAAGAAGGTATCTTGAGTCGAACATATTTAGATGAGAGCCAGACCTTATCTCCTGGACGAAATTGTGGAGGATCCAGGCGTTTTTTGTCAGCGTGTCTTTTCATACGCTCGGATGACAGAAGGAGTGCGGACCGGGTACTCTCCCATATGGAGGAAAATTTGCTAACGAGAGATTCCGCAGCCGGGTTGTCCACAGAGGTGGAGACAGGAAAAGGAATCCGAGGATGCTGACCGAAAACTACAAAAAACGGGGATTTGGAGGAGGATTCGCTCTCGTGATTATTATAAGAGAACTCGGCCCATGGTAGGAGATCCACCCAGTCAGAATGGTGGGCATTAACGAAGTGCCGGAGGTAACTGGTCAGGTTCTGATTGATCCGCTCCACTTGACCATTGGACTGTGGGTGGTAAGCGGAGGAGAAGTCCAGGGTGACGTCTAGTAGTTTACAAGTGGCTCTCCAGAAACGTGAGGTGAACTGTACCCCACGATCCGACACGATGTGGAGGGGCAGGCCATGAAGACGGAAGATATGGCGGATAAAGTCTTTAGCCAGCTCGGGTGCAGACGGGAGGCCTGGCAGGGGAATAAAGTGAGCCATCTTGGAAAAGCGGTCAGCGACCACCCAAATGACCGTACAACCGACAGAGACGGGGAGATCAGTTATGAAGTCCATAGCAATATGCTGCCAGGGGGCAGCAGGCACAGGAAGCGGAAGGAGGCGTCCGGCTGGCAGATGTCTCGGGACTTTGTTGCGGGCGCAGGACACACAGGCAGAAACAAAGTCTATTACGTCCTTGTGCAGGGTAGGCCACCAATAGTGCCGGGCAATAAGCTGGAGGGTCTTTTTCTGACCGGCGTGGCCAGCTAGCTTAGACGAATGGCCCCAGTGTAGGATCTTCTCCCGATCAGGTACTGAAACAAACGTCTTACCGGGAGGGAGACGATTTAGACTCACGGGAGCCACCTGCATTACTCTGGCGGGATCGATGATATGTTTAGGTTCCTCCTCGAGATCGGACACCAGAAAGGATCGGGACAAGGCGTCTGCTTTGACGTTTTTGTCAGCCGGGCGAAAATGAAGAACAAAATCAAAGCGAGCAAAAAACAAGGACCACCGGGCTTGGCGCGGGTTAAGTCTCTGGGCATGCTGGAGGTAAGCCAAGTTCTTGTGGTCAGTGTAAATTATTACCGGATGAAGAGCCCCCTCGAGTAGGTAACGCCACTCCTCCAACGCCAGCTTGATGGCCAATAACTCTCGGTCTCCTATGGAATAGTTGCGCTCAGAAGAGGAGAAGAGTTTGGAGAAGAAGCCACAAGTTACCATTCTCCCGGAAGATGATTTTTGAGTAAGTACCGCTCCGGCTCCAGAGGAGGAGGCGTCAACTTCCAGGAAGAACTGCTTGTTGCCGTCCGGGCGATGCAGCACCGGGGCGGAAGAGAAGGCCTGTTTTAGGGAAAGAAAGGCCTCCTCTGCTTCGGGCGGCCACTCTTTGGGATTAGTACCCTTACGGGTGAGCGCGGAAATTGGGGCAGTCCGGGAAGAGAAGTGTGGTATGAAGAGGCGGTAGTAGTTGGCGAAGCCCAGGAATCACTGAATGGCCTTCAACCCCTCCGGTCGGGGCCATTTCTCGATGGCAGACAGTTTCTCAGGATCCATTTGTAGGCCGGTCTGAGAGATAATGTAGCCCAGAAACGGAAGCGAGGTCTGCTCAAAGAGGCACTTCTCATATTTAGCGTAGAGATGGTTCTGCCTGAGCCTGAGCAGGACCTGACGAACGTCCCTCCGGTGAGTCTGGAGATCCGGAGAGAAGACCAAGATGTCGTCCAGGTACACCACTACGCAGGAGTAGAGAAGGTCCCGGAAGATGTCATTGACCAACTCTTGAAAGACGGCAGGAGCGTTACAGAGGCCAAAGGGCATTACCAGATATTCATAGTGGCCGTCCCGGGTGTTGAATGCCGTCTTCCATTCATCCCCCTGACGGATACGAACCAGGTTGTACGCCCCACGGAGGTCCAGTTTGGTGAAGATTCTAGCCCCCCTCAGACGATCAAATAACTCCGGAATGAGCGTAAGGGGGTACTTATTCTTCACCGTGATCTGGTTAAGGCCTCTATAGTCTATACAGGGACGGAGAGAGCCGTCCTTCTTTTTGACGAAAAAGAAGCCTGCTCCCGCCGGGGAGGTAGATTTCCGGATGAATCCCCTGGCCAGATTCTCCTCAATATATTCGGACATCGAGCGGGTCTCAGCAGCGGATAATGGATAAATACGCCCACGGGGAGGAGAAGTACCAGGTAACAAGTCGATAGGGCAGTCGTATGGTCTATGAGGGGGTAGTGTCTCTGCTTCCTTTTTATTAAAGACATCAGCATAAGACCAATAAGTGATCGGAAGTCCAGGTAGATTAGCTGGGGTAGGAGAAGGACGGACGGGATGGACGGGAACCAGACAGGTCTTATGGCAGCCCTGTCCCCAGCGAAGGACTTCTCCGGTCTGCCAGTCAAGAACGGGTGCATGTCTCTGGAGCCAAGGTAGACCTAGCAGGAGGGCGTGAGAGAGTCCAGGCAGAACATGGAAGGAGATACTTTCAGAATGCAGCATTCCCACCTGCAGAGTAATGGATTCGGTGATGAGTTGGATGGGGCGTGGTAAGAGCCCCCCATCCACGGCAGCAACAGACAAGGGTACAGCCAGAGGTTTGGTGGGGATGCGGTATTTCTCTACCAGGGACTGTGAGATAAGATTCCCGGCTGCTCCAGAGTCAAGTTGGGCTAGTTCGAAATAACGGTTCTCCCCGTAGACGATTGAAACTGACAACAGCAGGGATGGAGAGGATTTATTCTTGTCTAGGTGGACCTCTCTGAGCGAACCTAGACACAGGCGTTTCCCGACTTCTCCGGGCAGGCACGGATCCGGTGCTCCTTACTGCCACAGTAGAAGCAGGTCCCCTCGGCACGGCGTAAGTCCTGACGGGTCTTGACCATCTTGGTCTGGTCGACCTGCATAGGCTCAGGAGAGTGTACCTGGTAAGAGACAGAAGGAGTGACGGGTTTCTGAAAAGTAGGAGCTAGACGTGGTAATCTCCTCTCACGGGTGACCTCTCTGGCACGCTCCTGGAACCGTAGGTCAATCCGGGTGGCAAGAGTTATTAAATCATCGAGAGTGGTAGGAATGTCCCGACCGGCAAGCTCATCTTTAATACGGCCGGACAGACCCTCCCAGAAGACGGAAACCAGAGCATCGTTATCCCAGGCCAGCTCCGAGGCAAGGGTACGGAACCGTATGGCATATTGGCCCACGGTGAGACTTTCCTGACGGAGGCGTAGCAGAGATGATGCGGATGAGGTCTTCCGTCCGGGTTCGTCGAAGACTTTCCGGAAAGCCGTGAGAAAAGCAGGCAAGTTGGATACCAGGGGGTCTCCTCTCTCCCATAGAGGATTTAGCCAGGCCAGGGCCTCCCCGGTGAGATGGGACATGATGAATGCAATTTTGGCCCGGTCGGAGTTAAACTGGTGAGATAACAGTTCAAAGTGCAGGGTGCACTGATTTATGAAGCCCCGAGCCTGGGCGGAGTCGCCTCCGAAGCGAGGAGGTGCAGAAAGCCGGGGTCCGGGGTAAGATACCATGGTATTAGTGGGCAGTGGAGCTGCCGGATTGCGAGACATGGCACTGGCGGAGGTTGCTGGTGGAGCAGTCAGAGTGTCCAGGCGAGTATTGACATTCCGCAGGTGACCCAGAATGGACTCCTGTTGGGACCTTTGACGGGACAGTTCATGACACAGGTCCGAGAGCGAGGGAGCTTGGGTGCCACCGGGTTCCATGGCCCGAGCAAACTGTAACGGGTCTGGGAGGCGGAACCTCTGAGCTACTATACAAGGGGGCGGTCCTTGTAAGGGAGCGGGTGGCGACCAGGAAAGACGGGCTGGAAGTCTCAGCAGGTGAACGGGACAGTCTCTGAGTGAACGGGACAGTCTCTGAGTGAACGGGCTGGAGGTCACGGCAAGTGACCGGGGCAGTCTCTAGGTATAGGGTTGGTACGACCTGTGGCGGCTGAAGATAGACGTGAGCTCCCAGGTGAGCAGGCGAGAGTCTCTGGATGAACGGGTGGTCACAGCATGTGACGGCGGAGCCTCCAGGAAGACCAGCGGACAGGCGACAGATGAGCGCTCCCAGGTGAGCGGGCAGAAGTCTCTGGACAGGCGGGTGGTCACAGCACGTGACGGCAGAGCCTCCGGGTAGGCAAGCAGACAGGTAGCAGATGAGCGCTCCCAGGTGAGCGGGCAGGAGTCACTGGACAGGCAGGTGGTCACAGCACGTGACGGCGGAGCCTCCAGGTAGGCTAGCAGGCAGGTAGCAGATGAGCGCTCCCAGGTGAGCGGGCAAGCTGGTCCATAGACAGACTGACAGGAGTTGGAAGGCAGACCGTCGGACCTCAGGCAAGCAGGCAGGTAGCTGATGTGCGCTCCCAGGTGAGCGGGCAGGCTGGTCCTTAGACAGACTGAGAGGATTAGTAAGGCAGACCGTCGGACCTCAGACTAGCAGGCAGGTAGCAAGTAATCAGGCAGGAATCTGGCAGGTAATTGGCAGGTAACTGGCAACGGGACCTGAGGGCTGAAGCACAGGTGAGACACAGGTGCAAACAACATTGCTCGGGCACCTCCATTTTGGAGGAGGTGCCTTATATATGGTAAAGTCCTCCGGCCATTGGCCGGGGACTCCTTAGGACGGCGCGCGCGGCCCCTTTAAGAGGGAGGGAGAGCGCGCGCGCGCGCCCTAAGCACAGTGGCCGGGAAGGAGCGCGCGCTGCCAGCAGAGCGGGAGAGGGATGCCGGGCACGGAGCAGAGCGGTGAGGGGAACAGCGTCCCTGCCTAGCAGAGGGCAGGGACGCCGGCACTACACTTGCTACTGCTCAGTGCTCATCCGAGCATATCACTGCTCGAGAAGTATTTCCGGGGTTGCTCGGCGGGAGCTCGGGTCCCCTCCCTGCATGTTTGGCGCTCTTTAGAGCGCCAATCAACATGCAGGGATTGTCTGCCACACACTGTAATGCCGCAGCCATGTTGGTTGTGGCATTACAGTGATTGGCTGGCCGCACAGCGTCATCAGGTCTATATCAGACCTGGCGCCGGCATGCTCGTCAGTCACTCCGGAATCAGACAGTGTAAGGAGAGCTGCTGCTAAGCTAGGGAGAGATTTGCTTGTTTCTAGTTAGTGTAGGTATACCAGACTATATTAGAGACACATATCCATATCAACTAACAGTTCTTCTGAGGACTAATCCAGCTGTAGATATCAGTGCTAGGCAGGCAGGCAGGGTATATAGCAGACTGCAGTGCACATAGCAAGAGGGTTCATTCCAGTTCTGTCTGCTGGAGCTTTTAGAGATATTTGTAGAAATAGGCCCAGGAATCAGGGGCCAGGAATAATTTTTTTTATATCTTAATCCTGATTATTTGCTTAAAAAGCAATCCAGAGAACACCGTTTATCTGCGCCATTTGCTTGTTGGCACTGCAGAATACAGCTAGGTCCTTTCCATGTTACAGCGCTAAAAATCCAGCTATTTAATACTGTGGTTTGTCCGTCACACGGATCACATATAATTGCGCTGAAAATATTGCCATTTCTGGCCTCCATTGAAATTGTGTTGCAGTGTGTCAGTGAACTGATTGACACGAGTTCGGCGCTGTTAATAGTTACCTACAGGCCAGCTATTTAAAGCGGTTGTTTGTCCATCACACGGATCACATATAAGTTTGCTTCAAATTCAGCCATTTGTAGTGAGCGTGGAAGATATTGTCCTTCATTTAAAATGGGCAAGGCACATGGCAATGGATGGGGAACTGGACGTGATGGGATGGAGCATGCAGAGGCCGAGGCCGTGGGCAAGCTGAAATTGTGCCACAACAAACACCCACATCTTCTCATATATTCTAGAGACATACTGGACCAGTTGGCCCAAATAAGCTGGAAAAAGGAATATATGTGGCTAAGTTGTGACGTGGTGTCATTATACACCCGTATACCTTACCAGATTGCAATGCAAGCTTTAAATTTCCATCTGAAAAAGCATAGTAATTACACTTCTGATTTATCTAATTATATATTAATTGTTGCGCAATTTTTGATGACTTACAACTTTTTCATGTATGGGCAGGAATACTATCTTCAAGCCAAAGTAGTTTCCATGGGGGCTAAATATTCACCATCCATCTCCAACATGGTAATGTCATATTGGGAGCACGAGATGCTGTATGTCTCCACCAATCCTTGGTCCTGGGACCTTTTCTGGTATGGCAGATACATCGACGATCTGATCTTAGTCTGGAGGGGCGATGTATCTGCCATACCAGATTTTCTGGCATATCTGAACAACAACACCTTCAATTTGTCCTTCACCCATTTTTTTCATCCTACTTGCATTTCTTTTTTAGATCTCAAATTGGAAATTATTGATGGCAACATCATCACATCCACATTTGTGAAACCCATGGCAGGTAACAGTATCTTACATGCAAGTAGTGGACATCCACTGTCTACCATTAAATCTATACCGGTGGGTGAATTTACTCGTATTAAGAGAAATTGCAGTAATGCCATCAAGTTGGACAATGAAATTGGGGAGTGCAGGAATAAACTAACTAGGAGGGGGTATCCCTCATGGGCACTCAAGAGGGCGGAGGGTATAGTCAAGAATAAATCTAGATCTGATCTTATTCGAACACCGCCCAATAGTAACCCTGATAGCACTGTTTCAACTAATAATCAAAGAGACAAACCAGTGATTTCCCTGAAATCCTCAATTTTATCAAATCAAACACATCATTTTAAAATATTTGCCTATATTACATGATGATGCCATATTGGCTAGTGTATTGGAACCGGGATGTAGAGTGGTAGCTAAACGTACTCAAACTTTGGGGAATTTACTATCCCCAAGTTTCATCAACCAAAAAAGACAGCGCCACACTTGGCTTGATTGCAAGTTTTTTTTTAGGTGTTGCCAAAATCGTTGTGGGATGTGCCGATATGCAAAGGTTACAAAAGAATTCTCTAATACAGAAAAAACACAACATGAGATAAGGAATTTTATTAATTGCAATAGTGAGTATATTGTATACATAATTGAATGCACGATTTGCAATATGTTGTATGTTGGATGTACGATACGTAAAATTAAGAAACGTATTGCGGAACATATTAGAGACATTGCTAATGCGACTAACCGCAATATATCTAGGCACTTTATACAGACTCATAACAGAAATACTTCTTCTTTTCAAGTATATGGCATTGAGTGTCTTTCTATGAATCCAAGAGGTGGGGATAACCGGAGACGCCTTCTTGATCGTGAAGCTTTCTGGATGTACTACCTCAACACGTGCCATCCTGCCGGCCTAAACATGCGGAGGGAGCTTTTATTCCATTACAACTAATAGCTCCTTGTCGTACTCCTCTCTCTTCGTGTAATGGAAGGAAACACCAGCTCACCTGTGCTCTAGCGTCCTGAAGCACGGAACACAAGGAACCACTTCGGAGAGCAAATGTGCAAAAGGAAAAGATGCTCCAGCTGCAGGTAAGTCCAAAAAATTCTTCTTTATTAAATTAAAAACAGATCCCAAAGCACATGTCCATGTAAGCAACACTTTTCGAACGCAAATGTTGCATTCTTTATCCAAGCTACTTACAGATGGCAAATGCCTGGTATATATATAAGACTCCACCAATAAAACTACATACCTAAATCATGTGACTCATTAAAAACAAACAATGCTATAGGATAGATAGACAACTACACTGCATCGTATAGTGTTGGATAATATAGACATAGGACAACAACAACATATAATGTTGATAATAATACAAAAAGAAAAAGAGAAACGAAGGGTTGGAGGTCCTGGCGTTTTATCAGAGTGGGTTTTTAGTACCGCTGGTAGAATTATAACCTGCCTGTCAACTGAAAATGCTGACAGGCTGACTCTTATAAAAATGGGCTGGATTGGGCCAGACTTCTCAACACCACCGAATGATAGCAGCGTAACAAACTCAAATCCAGCGTCTTTTTTTGGGAGGTGTATTCCCATGCACCTTTTCACACCCACACATGGGTATACGCTTCCTGATTTTGGCTATTTGCTCTTGTCCTCCTCCTTCTCCTCATCTTCATCCTCCACCACCATATCACCAAGGTGACCGTGGTCCGTGATGCAACACCCACATAATTTTTTTTTTAAAGGGTCTTTATGATGCCCGTAAAAATTTTTTTTTATACAATATGTTCATGTATAACCCCCAGGGGTAAATGTTTGTCAGCCCATACACTGCATGGGCATTACATGTATAGGAGACCCGCTCCTTTCTAATGGGAACATTTTTTCATGAGGCCCTCCTCCACGTCTTTTCCAAGGTACATTGGAGTACCTCCCAATTTTTGGCAGCCCTTGCATTCACTGCATAGGCGAACACTATGGGAGACCCACTTCCTAATAATGGGAACATTGTTTTCAGGAGGCCCTCCTCTAAGTCTCTTCAAAGGGGTATTGGGGTCCGAATTTTGGGCAGACCTGCCACTCACTGCATACGCAATAACAGTATAGGAGACCCAATCTTTAGTAATGGGAACAACAAAGCATAGCCGGCTAATGGCTCTCTAAGAATAGCGAGGGCCGACTGCTGGCCCTTTAAGAATAGTAAAGGCCGCCTGTTTCCCTATAAAAATAGGCTTTGTGACTTTCAGAGTCCCTCCTTCATAAATGAAACAGGATGTGTCTGATCATGTCTCACTCACCACATGGCCAGATAAGGTTGTAAAATGTTAAAATTACATTTCCCGATGAATGCATTTGTCATCGTTGAAAGTAATGCAAAAGTGCAAAAATGCATCAAAAACACTACGTGTGAACATAGCCCAAGGTGTGAAGTACTTTTGTTTTTGGTTATTTATTTTGCCTTATATACAAGTCATTACCCTGGAAAGGATGTTCCTTAACATATTTCCCAGGAAAATCCATTTTGGTTTCGTTTTTGCATGTTTTATTGTGAGTCCGTAAAAGTGGCGTAATACTCTGACAACATTGTTGACAACAGTGACCTGGGGGTCAGAAATGCTTCCAGGGGTCTTCCCCATGCTGTTCCTATGTCATTTGAGCACTGTTCCCATCGATTTGGGCAATTTTTAGGCCCTCTGCAGGCCGCCGGGGGGAGCCGCCTGAAAAATGCTTGAGATTCCCATAGACTAACATTGGGCTCGTTGCTCGGGTCGAGCACCCGAGCATCCCAATTTGCTCGACCCGAGCATCGAGCACCCGAACATTTTAGTGCTCGCCCATCACTAGTAAGGAACTAAAGCTCAGAGTTCATAGATGGAGCCAGGGAACCTCCAGGAATTGAAGAGTGTTTGTGTGGAAGAATGGACCAAAATCACACCTGATCAATGCATGTGACCAGTTTCTCTATACAGGTGGCATCTTAAAACTGTCATCACCAACAAAGGCTTTTGTTCAAAGAATTAAAGTAATTTCAGTATACGTGTTCAATACTTTTTCCCTGAGTCATTTCTCATTATTACAGATAACTTAACTTAATTTATGGACTTCTATGGTTTGATTTCTTTGCCTGTGTGCATTGGATAGGTTGTTACCGACATCTGGTGAGAATTTCATGTCGATAGCACCTTTAGAAATATATTTTGTTAGAAAATTAATGATGTGTTCAATACTTATCTTATGTGATTTATATTATATATTATATAAAATTAAAATGTAATTTAGATAGATAGATAGATATAGATATATGTCAGGGATTCCACAGTGACGACACTGGGGAGACCACACAATATCTCACCATTGCCGTCATGCTGTTACGGATTTCGGCAGGGATCCGCGAGCACACGGTCCCCACTACTCACTATAGAGGTATCGACAAGCGACCAGTGAGCACATGACGTCACACCTCTGGATTCCAACGCATGGAATATGTGTTTAATCCCCCCGTACGGTCACTGTCAGCTTCACGATAGCCCAATTATTAATATTCTCTGCCACTACCGGCCTAGTTTGAACTGTAATACAGGCCTGGCCGGACGCCTGCTTTTTGGAAGTGTATATGGCGTTGGGGAAGGGAGAGATTGCAGGACAAAATAAACAGAAATATTACATTTTATATTTAATCCAAAAAGGAGGCAGTGTTTAGGAAAAATATATACAAGGATTTTACAAAAGAGACATTACAATACATAGGCAGTTACACAAAATAATAAGGATTAAGGAAGAGACTTACTATACGATCGCTGAGATAATTCAATATAGCTGGAGGGGAGACAGTCCGCTTGATTTGAGCGTTATCGAATGCGATCCTTCACTATGATAAACATATACTCCCGGGCCAAGAATGCTACTCCAACCTCGGCAGACTATTTTATGCTGAAGGGAGAGACCTGCCCACACCCCCCTGTGCAGACATCACAGGGGCTGAGCTCCACCCTTCATGTTTTTATTAAAAACGCTAACTTCTGCGATAACTTATCGCTCTTTGATCGCAGAAGCTTGCAAACGACACCATTTTTACCATTATGACTTGACCTTCATTTAGATATGCATGACGTATTTGTGACCCGTTACTCTGGTTCTTTTGCGCTACAGCTCTATGCAGGGGTTTACAGCTATGGAAAACTAAGCATATCGCTCCTTGGCTGTACCTGCCACTAAAATTATAGGTCCCATTATTATTGGAATTATGGAGCTTACAATATTCTATATTCCGTATCGGTGCTGGCCTGACGATAGATTTCCTTTTGAAGCTTGGGAAACAAGCTTCAACAGTTAAACGTAAATTATCGCAAGCCTGCGTCTAATCATCCCCTGCCTTTGCCAGGGGAAATCTACTCGCATTTTAAGTAGGTTGGTGACACCTATCTTTCCAGCATTTGGGTATGAGGCCTTACTCAGGAGTGTGTTAATTGGGGTTTTGTGCTGACATTTACATGGAGACAGCTCTTGAACTGACAAGTGGTGGATAAAGAAGGGGTGAGAGGGGCTTGAGAGAAATGGTCAATATTCTCTTAAAATCATATGTTGTCAGGGAAAGATTGAGAAATATTGAAAATCTTTTCTTCTCCCCTGTCATAGATATTATCCCCTAGGATGAGCACAGAGGCATATTGAACCTGCTGGAGTGCATTGCAATCACAGCCACAGATGTGGTTGTGTGGCACCCTGCTGTGCATTGGTGCCACAGATCCTAGAGGGGTGCATGGATAGATTCCTCCACAAGAGGCACTCATAGCATTCACACACCTCCACCTTCCACCTCAGACCACCAGAGGGTGCCCGTTAGGGATATAAATAGGGAAGGTGGAGCTAGACAGTAGTCAGTCTGTAAGCAGTCTAGACAGAGGTAGTTCCAGTCCCTCTAGAGAGAGTTCAGACTCATTGAGCTCAGCCTAGTGAGCCAACGGCGTGCCGACGCCATAAGAGCGGTGAAGAGTAGCGAGGCCTACTGCCAGTGTGAAGCCTAGTGAGGGCCCCCGAGTGCGGCCGAAGAAAAGTGGAGTAAGTGAGCTAGACAGGGGGCAGAGGAGCTTAACCAGCTCACCCCAAGACCATTTACCGGACACCGAGTCCGTGTCTCTAGGACCAGCAGAAACAACCGGAACCCCTGGCGAACTATATGTCCCAGGAACACCAAAAGCTGACTGATATACCTGGGTCAGGAGTCACTGAGGCCCAAGAGACCAGGGAGTGTGAACTCCATCAGAAGGCCCTACCACCAGGTCAGCCGGTGCAAGACAGAGATCAAGTTAGGCCTAGCTTCAGGCAGGTCATAAACTTATCAGGAAAAGGCAAGAAACAGGAGGACCCACACCCGCTCACTGGGGAGAGTCCTGAAATGCACCCTTCACCCTACAGTGCCCTGGATCGTGACTGAAACACCACCAGTAAAGGTACTGAAGTGAACTGTCGTGTGTGTGCCTATTCTTGCTCCGACCCGGCTGGGTCGCCTCTGTCCTGCATCCCTTTTCCTACGCTGCCCTGAGGCCCCCGCTCCACCTGTGGGGAGCCTCACCAACTAAGCTGTCTGACCACCAGCCTCAGAGGACTGTAGCAGCACAAAATTTTCCTATCCCATACACCTTTCTCCCATTCCTTGCTTTTAAGAGTGACCCCAGGGTACGGGCCCGGGAGCCGGCCACCGCGACATCCCATCCCCCAAAACTAACAGCAAGGCCCGGGCGCCGAGTCGTCCCCATCCCCTGGGCGCGTCATCTCTTCCTGGTGTCACAAACAGGATTCCGTGCCCGCTGCAACGACGGAGTGTTGTGCCTGTTGCCTCCGGGTACTGTGCGCCTTTAATCAAAAACTGTGTATTTAACTGTGGCGAAGATCGCCGCCATTGTTGTGCCGCCGAGAGGGAAGAAGGGCATAACCGCGGGAAACTGAGAGGCGTACCTGCTGAAGCGCGCGAAGCCCCGGACACGCCCCACGCCTCGACGTCAAACCAGGAAGCGCCAGGTCCTGGAAGGAGCGCCGGTGAAAACTCTGACGTAGGACGCAAGCGACGCAAGTTCCTGAAGAAGACCGTCACCTGCGGAGCTGCGGCCTACCGGAAGAAAAGAAAAGAAGGTAGGCCACGGTTCGCTAGAGGGGCGCCAGAATATCCGAAGAGCAGCACAATACCGGAGTACCGGTTAACCGCTCTGATGATCAACCCGCGCTTGGCGCTGAGCAGGCCGAAGCAGCCACTCCACCAGCAGGGCCTGTAACCCCTGTCATACCCATGGCCCTACCGTACATTTTGGGAGCGAAGAGGCTCCCCCAGTACAGCGGCAAACCAGATACCCTGTCTGGATTTAAAAGGAAAATATGCGGTATACTGGACATGTACTCTATGACAGGCAAGCAAAGAGCCGCTGTTGTATTGGGACAATTGACTGGTGCTGCGGAGCGAGAAGTAGAAACCTGGTCGGCTGCAGACCAGGAGTCAGTGTCCGCAATCTTTAAAAAGTTACAGACTGTCTTTGAGAATCGTACTGAGACAGACCTCCGGATGAGGTTCTACAACTGCTCTCAGCAACCGGAGGACAGTGTTTGGGACTATGCCTGGCGCTTACAAGGGGCCCTGCGAGCTCTGAAACAGGTTATTCCAACCAGCATCGATAATGAAAATAAAATGCTGAAGGAACAGTTTATTCAGGGACTGAGGTCTCAAGAGGAGAGCAGGACTGTGCGTTGGTGGTCCCTGGATCATCCAGATGCCACCTTTGACACCCTTAAGGACATGGCTATAAAAGGACTACAGCCCCTGGAACAACTGCTATCCAATGTTACCAGGGTGGGGCCACCCCAGTGCCTGCAGTGTCCACCTTTTCCCCGGTGGCTGCTGAAGCCAAGGTGCAAGCAACGTACCCTAGTGAGCTGGACAGCCTGCGCTCTGAAGTGCGTCAGTTGACCAAAACCCTGACCACTGTACTGAGTGCCCTACAGCTGCGAACGGAGCCCGAGGCGGAAGTAAGGATCCTGCTAGCCGACAGTCCTGAGGATGTCCCCTGGATGAGAAGGAGGAGGAGGACAACGCCACCCCCTGGGAGGACCAGCGACCAACGCCACCCGCCGAGGGACCCTGTCTGCCACCGCTGCCACAAGACAGGTCACGCCGTCCAGAGCTGTCCTTTAAACGAGAAAACCCTGGGGCCGAGGGCCGACACCCAGGAGTAGACCCCCCTGGCCCATCGAACTGGTACCGCAGGTTCGTGGTAGGAAGACCTTTCCTGTCCATTGTGCTGGATGGCATCACGACACCCACTCTGCTGGACACAGGATCTCAGGTAACCATCATGCCTAATGTCCTCGACAAAAGGTTATGGTCTATAGACGAACTTCACCCACCAGATCCAAATCTTTCCGTCTATGCCTCAAATGGCCTTCCCCTTAACCTAGTCGGGGTTAAGGATGTGGCAGTAAAGGTGGGAAGAGTGGAACTGAAGGACCAGGGACTAATTGTAGTAGAGACTAATCCTGATGATACAAACTTGTATATGGTACTTGGCACTAATATTGTTAGTAACTGTTTGGGAGAAGTGCTGTTCTTGCTCCAACAGATTGCTGACACTGCCAGACCAGGGCAGAGAAGGGCGCTGCAGAAAGAAATCCGAGCCCTTATGTACCAGCAACAGGTAAAGCTGACAGGCTGTGAAATTGGTAATGTACGGGTGACCGACCCGGTACCCATTGTGATTCCCCCGATGAGTGAAATGCTGATTTGGTGTAGATCAGCAATAGGTCTCAAAGGACCGAGCTACCAGGCGGTAGTAGAGCCCCTTAGCTCGGAACATAGGCCTACACTCTTGACTGCTAGAGGGGTAGTGGATGTACGCAATGGGAGGGTGCCCGTACACCTCCTAAACTATGGGGAGGACGAGGTTAGATTACCACGCTACGCCACTGTTGCCAAACTGTACACAGTAAATAACAATTCCATACACACGGCGGAGTCCTTAACCTCACCAGACGAAGTGGAGGATAATGACCCGGCAACCCAGGTGGAGGATTGGTGTCAACAGCTCCATGTTGGGACAGACACCACTCCTGCCCATCAGAAGCAGGGTGTACACTGGGTGGTTCAGGAATACGTGCAGGTATTCAGTAAGCACCCACTTGACTTTGGGAGGATTAAGGGGGTTCAACACCATATCACCACTGGTGACCATTCACCCATCAAAGAACGTTACAGGCCTATACCACCAGCACACTACCAGAAGGCGAAGGAGATGTTGCACGACATGAAGAAGGCAGGGGTAGTAAGGGATAGTTGTAGTCCCTGGGCAGCTCCCCTAGTTCTAGTCAGGAAAAAGGACGGAAGCATGAGAATGTGTGTAGATTACAGACAAGTAAATCGCATTACACATAAAGATGCATACCCTTTACCACGTATAGAGGTATCCCTGGCTGCCTTAAAGTCTGAAAATTACTTCTCCACCCTTGACCTCACTAGTGGGTACTGGCAAGTAGCTGTTGCTGAGGAGGATCGGGAGAAGACGGCCTTCACCACCCCGATGGGACTCTGCGAGTTCAATAGTATGCCGTTTGGACTCTGCAACACCCAGAGATTGATGGAGTGCTGCCTGGGACACCGCAACTTCGATACTGTACTACTATACCTGGATGACGTGATAGTGTACTCCAAAATGTATGAGGACTAGTGTTGAGCGAACATGCTCGACACTGCTCGGTACTCGCCCGAGCATCACGCTACTCGGGATGTTCGGCGAGCACCGAGCATTTCCGGGTTACTCGGGCGGGAGCTCGGGTCTCCGCCCTGCATGTTTGGCGCTCTTTACAGAGCCAATGAACATGCAGGGATTGCCAGCCAGTCACTGTAATGCCGCAGCCATGTTGTTTGTGGGCATTACAGTGATTGGCTGGCCGCACAGCGTCACCTCGAGTATTTAAAACCGGGCGCCGCCATCTTGGACACAGACGGCTGGGAACAGACAGTGTAGGGACAGCGCTGCTAATTTAGGGAGAGATATATCCTGCAAAATAGTTAGTGTAGGGTCTGTAAAGGCTGCCAGATCAAACAAACAGTCCTTCTCAGGACTAATATCCATCCCAGGTATATCAGGCAGGCAGGCAGGCAGGCTGTATAGGAGACGCAGTGGTTATACCAGCAAACGCTGCATTACAGTCCTGTGTGCTGCTCCTGTTGCTGAAATTGCTGGACTTAGCTCCAGGTCCCAGGGGCCAGGAAAAATCCTTTTTTTTAATCTAAATCCTCTTTTTTTTTCCTCCTTCACAATGTACAAATACCCATCTTATTAACCTTTTGGTGCCCCCTCCCCCCCCCAAAAAAAAAGTGTGCCTCTGATTTTTCAGACACAAATATATCTGTTGAAAATAGTCTGGTGTAGGCCAGAGAAATAGAAGTGTGGTTTTGCAGTTCTATGGGCCATTTGTATCTAAAAAAAGCAGTTTGAGTGTGTCGCTCACTGTTCAGCCGCAAATATATATATATTTTAAAAAGCCTGGTATACACCAGTAAATTATTACTGTGGTTTTGATGTTCCACGGTAAAACATCTCTGTTATCCTGTTTTTGGCATTTTTTGCTGTATAAAAATAATAATAGTGTCTCCCTGATTTTTCAGACACAAATATATCTGTTGAAAATAGTCTGGTGTAGGCCCGACATCCCAGTGTGGTTTCGCAGTTCCACGGGTCAAATCGCTGTACTATCCAGTTTTGGGCCTTTGGTATCTAAAAAAAAAGCAGTTTGAGTGTGTCGCTCACTGTTCAGCCGCAAATATCTCTATTTAAAAAAGTGTGGTATACCCCAGTAAACAATAACTGTGGTTTTCCTCTTCCACGGTTCTAATCTACTCTTTATTACCCTTTTTCCATTGATAGTGCAAGTGTAAGCTATTTTAATTCATTTACAATGGGCAAGGCGCGTGGCAAGGGACGTGGAAGTGGACGTTCTGGTGATGGTTCGTGCAGAGGACGGGGCCGTGGCCAAGGTGAAAATGTGCCACAACCAACAGCCACATCTTCTCCCTCCCACTTCTTGACCGAATTACTAGGGAAGCACAGAACAACACCAGTATTGAGAACTGATCAGTGTGAACAGGTTATTAATTGGATAGCAGACAATACTTCCTGTTACCTGGGCACCACCACCTCCGGTCTGTCTTCCACACGGTCAACTCTTAGTAGCCGTGAGTCTCGACCGCATACTCCTCCTCACCCTGATGCTCCTTCCTCCCACCATGCCGAGTGTCGTCAGACAGCAAGTGATCCCACACTTGGACACTCTGAAGAGCTGTTCACTGGTCCATTTCCATATTTGGGCCCCTCGCCTGATACGCTTGAAGTGGTGGAAGAGGAGATCCCATGTTGCGATGCCCAAATATTTGAACAGCCACGGCCACAGGAAGTCGACGTTGGCAATCTGTCACAAGAGGTGGACGATGACGAGACACAATTGCCAGGAAGTGAGAAGGAGCATCGTGGTGCGCAAGTGGAAGAGGAGGAGGTGGTTGATCTAGTAACTGACCCAACGTGGAAGGAGGACATGCAGAGTGAGGTCAGCAGCACACAGGGGGAGGGAGGCAGAGTACCCCAACAGGCAAGAAGAAGCAGTGTGGTGGCCGCAGACAGAAGGCGGGCAACCGTTCCCCGTAACACCAACACGAGGGACGTTGCCAGTACAAGCGGTAGGTCTTCCAGAGTCTGGAATTTTTTTAAAGACTCTGCTGATAACCCCAAAAAGGCCATATGTTCCACCTGCCATGCCAGCATCAGCAGGGGTGACAAAATTACCAGCCTGACCACCACCAGCATGATCAGGCACATGGCAGCAAAGCACCCGACTTTGTGGGGTGAAACCCAGGGTCCACGACCAGTGTCAGCGGGTGTCACCACTGCTTCTTCCACTGTTGTGCGTGCAATAGAACCCCCTGTTGTGTGTGCAAGGCAATCCCCTGTCCATACTGCATGTAAAGATGCCCCCTCCTCTCAGTCTTCACTTGCTATGGCAGTTTCTCAAGAAACAACATCAACGTCCACGTCCACGTCCCACCGCAGCGTTCAATTGTCCATATCCCAGACCTTTGAACGAAAGCGGAAATTCGCAGCTAACGCCCCACAGGCCACAGTCCTAAATTCGCACATTTCACGACTGCTTGCATTGGAAATGCTGCCTTTTAGGCTGGTGGAGACGGAATCCTTCCGCAATCTTATGGCGGTGGCCGTCCCTCAGTACTTGGTCCCCAGCCGACACTATTTTACCCGGTGTGCCATCCCCGCACTACACAAGCACGTGTCCCAAAGCATCTGCCGTGCCCTCAACAACGCAGTTACTGGGAGAGTCCACCTGACAACGGACACGTGGACAAGTGCTTGTGGCCAGGGACGGTACATCTCTCTGACGGCACACTGGGTAAACATAGTGGAAGCCGGGACCCAGTCGGACCTTGGGACGGAACACATCCTCCCCACACCGAGGATTGCGGGCCCTATGTCAGTCAGAGTTGCCCCCACAGTGTACAGCTCCTGCGCATCCTCCTCCTCCTCCTATTCCTCATGTTCAGCCTCCATCTCAGATATCAACTCATCAGTTACAAGCTGGAAGCATTGCAGTACTGCCTCCGCCAAGCGGCAACAGACTGTGCTGAATCTCATAAGCTTAGGTGATAAACCTCACACTGCTTGTGAGTTGTGGACAGCTGTGAAAGAGCAGGCAGATCTGTGGCTGAGACCGCTGAACATCCCGGCATGGTCGTGTATGACAATGGCCGTAACCTGGTGGCGGCTCTGAGGCGAGGTGAGATCACACACTTACCATGCCTGGCTCATGTGCTTAACCTCGTGGTTCAGCGGTTTCTTAAATCGTACCCCGAGTTGCCAGATCTGCTCGTGAAAGTACGCCGCCTGTCAGCTCATTTTCGCAAGTTGGCTACAGCTTCCGCCACCCTTGCTGTGTTGCAGCAGCGTTTGCAGCTTCCGGCACACCGACTGGTGTGTGATGTCCCCACACGTTGGAACTCTACCCTCCACATGTTGCAAAGGATTTGTGAGCAGAAGAGAGCAGTTGTGGAGTACCAGCTGCAACAAGGCCGTCGATACTCAGGTCAGACTCCACACATAAGACCTCAGGAGTGGATCTGGATGTCTGACATATGTACCATCCTGACAAACTTTGAGGAGGCCACCAAGATGGTGAGTGGTGATGACGCCATCATTAGTGTCAGCATCCCACCACTTGTCTGTCTTTTGCAACGCTCTCTGCAGAGAATTAAAGAGGAGGCATTGCAGCCAGAGTATGATGAGATGGATCAAGAAGCCGTAGAGGGCGATTACACACAGCCCAGCCTCATCTCATCGCAACGTGCATTGGGGGACAATGAGGGAGAGGAGGAGGAGGAGGAGGAGGAAGAACAGGAGCTGCTATCATGCGTTGTAGACGGTAGTACCTGCACAAGTGTCATACCGTCGGTTCAGCATGGGTGGCCTGAGGACAGGGGGGGAGGAGGAAGAGGAGGAGGAGGAGGAGAGCATGGTCAGTCGTCATCTTGGTGAGGACACGGAAATCTTGCCCGTTACCAGTCTGGCACGCATGGCTGACTTTATGTTACGCTGCCTTAACCGTGACCCTCGCGTTGTCATAATGTTGGGTGACAGTCATTACTGGTTGGTGACACTTGTAGACCCCCGCTACAAGGAGAACTTTCACTCTCTTATTCCTGAGGTGGAGAGGTCTACAAAAATGGGGCAATACCAGAAGGCCCTTGCTGCAGAACTCTTAAAAAAATTCCCATCTGAACACGCTAGCGGCAGAGGTCACAGTTCGTTGCCCAACCAAGGCGTACAGGCGAGAGAGATGCAACTCCAATCCAGCAGAGGCAGGAGAACACTGTCAACGTTCTGGAACAATTTTCTGACACCCGCCCAGCTTACAGGCCCTAAGGCGTGGGGTACTCTCACAAGGAGTGGAAAGTTTCAAAAGATGGTGAGGGAGTACCTTGCCGATCGTACCAGCGTCCTCCGTGATTCCTCTGTGCCTTTTAATTATTGGGTATCCAAGCTGGACACTTGGAATGAACTCGCTCTGTACGCCTTGGAGGTCCTGGCCTGCCCTGCCGCTAGCGTGTTATCGGAGCGTGTTTTTAGTGCCGCTGGGGGAATTATAACTGATAAGCGCACTCGCCTGTCAACTGACAATGCTGACAAGCTGACCCTTATCAAAATGAACAAGGGCTGGATCGGGCCAGACTTCTCATCACCACCAAATGACAGCAGAGTAACATAAAGTCAAATCCACTGTGTTATTTCGGGAGGTGTATTCCCATGCACCGCTTCACACCCACACATGGGTATACGCTTCCTCGTTTCGGTTGTTTAATCTTCTTCTCCTTATCCTCAGCCTCCATCACCACTATACCACCAGGGTACCAGCATTGCAAGTTCCTCCGTCCAATTTTTTGACAGCTTTTGCTGGGAAAGCATAAGCAAATACCATGGGACACCCACTCCCCAATAATGGGACTTATGTTTGTAATATGCTGTACTGCATGGCTCTTGTAAGGGGCATTGCAAGTTGCTCCGTCCTAATTTTTGGCAGCTTTTGCTGGGAAAGCATAAGCAAATACTATGGGAGACCCACTCCCCAATAATGGGACTTATGTTTGTAATATGCTGTACTGTATGGCTCTTGTAAGGGGCATTGCAAGTTGCTCCGTCCTAATTTTTGGCAGCTTTTGCTTGCAAGGCATAAGCAAATACTATGGGACACCCACTCCCCAATAATGGGACTTATGTTTGTAATATGCTGTACTGCATGTGACGCGCTCCCTGGGCCGTGTGTACACGTGTGTGGGATACCCGGTGCCGGGTCTCTGGGGTCTGTAGTCTCCGTGGCGGTGACCCAGTCCCGTGGCTCAGGCTGGTCAAACCAGTGACAGTCTTTCTTAGGTTTTGAGGTTAATTGTCCGACTGCGCCACCCGTGGATTGCGGTCAGGGAGTACCACCGCTGCGAGGCAGACCGCTGAGGCTGGTGTTGTGTGCGCAGCATAGAATGGGATAACTCCCCTCGGGAGGAGTATAGCCTCAGGGCAGTGAGTGTGGATGATGGGGGTGATGGTGCATGAGCGCAGCAAGAATGACTCAGAGTCTTTGCAGTGCAGTTCAGGGTCTTTACTGATGATTATAAGGTAGACCCTCCCGGGAGTACTGGCTAGCATAAGAGGCCTGGTCAGTCTGTGAGCAAGCAGGAGTTTCCCTGGCCAAGTGGAGTTGTAGGCCTCCCCGTCTGTCTGCACTCTTCCTTGCTACCTTGCTGTAAGCGGGTAGAAGTAGCCCACGTCCCTGAGTGTACCGTGTAGTGCTCACCCGTATGGCTGGTGACTTGGGGCCTTCTGTTAGCCTCCACTCCACGACGGCGGTGCTGGTCCCTTGCTTGTGACTGAGCTTCCGGGCTTCTATGGCCAGAGGACCTGAAATCCCCTGCCGGCTGGTTTCTGCTGCTGGATATATAAGTCCTCACAGCTTCGGACTCCTGTGTCCGGTTCCTATTGTCTTCTGCCAGGGCGAGCTCTGCTCAGCTTCCAGCCCCTGGTCTACAGAGCTCCTACAGAGCTCCTTGCTGTTACTTTCCCTTGCTCTCACTCTGACTCTGACTGTTCTCTGACTCACTCAACCCCGCCCCAGATCCAGTTTATAAGGGCAGAATTCTCCCCTCCCAGGACTGGGGCAGGAGGATGTTGCATGTTTAAGGGATCCTGACCAGGAAACCTCCCACTTGCTCTCCGACGTAATATCTCTATTACTGTGGTGACCAGACCCCTGGGGTGCCACACATGGCTCTTGTAAGGGGCATTGCAGTTCCTCATAATTTTTGGAAAGCCTTCCATTCACTGCTTAGGCCAACAGTGCACGGGAGACCCAGTTGCTATAAATGGAAAAAAAGGTTTAGTTAACGCCCTCTGACCTCCATGTCATTTCCAAGGGGCATTGGAGTGGCTCAAAATTTTTGGTAGGCATTGCACTCACTGTATGCCCTATAACTGTGTAGCCGAACCGCTCCTTTTGTTACAGAAACATATCCTACAAGACATATCTGGTTGACTGGCCTGATATTGATGTGAATGGTCCCTGTTCCTCCTGCTCTTTCTCCTTTGCCACCACCTCATCCATCATTTATCACCTGAAGCTTTGTTTTAACGGGAGTCATAGAACTGGGATAGTAGCAGGAAAACATCCAGCAATCCTCGGAGGAGGTAGGATATGCGCCAAAACGCGGACCACCTCAGGCCTAACCGCTACTACATACATGCGCTTGCATTCCAAGAAAACAAAGCAGATGCTAACTTCTATCATCATCATCATGCCCCTCACCTAGGCACTCTCAACTCCCCTGATGGAGAAGCCAGGGCGCACCGGAGGAGTCTGGTTCTCTGGTGGTTTCGTCCAATGCTGCCCTAAAGCAGGCCAGGCTAAGAAAAGTGTGGGGGAAGGTGACAGGAGAAATCAGGGCGGCTGGGGACCGAGTATGGACACCTGGCCGCCACCTGGCGGCTGGGGACCGAGCGTGGACACCCGGCCGCCGGGTGGCTGGGGACAGAGTATGGATACCTCGCTGCCGAAGCGGCCATGAGGTAGTGGCCAGCTTCGGCCTCCTCCAAACTAAAAGGCCCCATTTCAAGTGAAAGCTAGCAGTATGGTATTGCAGCCTGCGGGTGGGTGGGTGGTTGGCTGCATATTTTCGCTTGCATTGCAAGGAATGGGGGAGGTACAATTGAACACTGCCCTGGGACAAGGACTTGCACGGGGATAGTTGCAAGTCTGCATCTTCTGATGCGGCAAGGATCACTTCTGATGGGCACACTTTTAGACAGTGACCTGGGGGCCAGAGATGCTTCCAGGGGTCTTCCCCATGCTGATCCCTTGTCTTTTCAGCACTGTATGCATGTGTCACACAGCACATGGCCAGATAAGGTTGTAAAATGTTAAAATGACATTTCCCGGTGAACGCATTTGTCACGGTTGAAAGCAATACAAAAGTGCAAAAACGCATGAAAAATGCTACTTGTGAACATAGCCCAAGGTGTGGAGGAGTATTTTTGTTTTTGGTTATTTATTTTACCTTATACACAAGTTTTTACCCTGGAAAGGAAATTCCTTAACATATTTCACAGGAAAACCGTTTCAGTTTCGTTTTTGAACGTTTTATTGTGAGCCCGCAAAAGTGGCTTAATACCTCTGGCCACGTTGTTGACAGCAGTGACCTGGGGGTCAGAAATGCTTCCAGGGGCAATCCCCTGGTGCCCCCATGTCTTTTGAGCACTATCGTTTTGGGCACTTTTTAGGCTTTCTACAGACTGCCGGGGGTGCTGCCGCAAAAATGCTCGGGTCTCTCATAGACTAACATTGGGCTCGTTGCTCGGGTCGAGCACCCGAGTATCACGGTAAGCTCGGCCCGAGCTTCGAGCACCCGAGCATTTTAGTGATCGCTCAACACTATCAGTCGTCATCTTGGTGAGGACACGGAAGTCTTACCAGTCTGGCACCCATGGCTGACTTTATGTTACGCTGCCTTAACCGTGACCCTCGCATTGTCAAAATGTTGGGTGACAGTCATTACTGGTTGATGACACTTTTAGACCCCCTCTACAAGGAGAACTTTCACTCTCTTATTCCTGAGTTGGAGAGGTCTACAAAAATGGGGCAGTACCAGAAGGCCCTTGCTGCAGAACTATTAAAAAAATTCCCATCTGAACACGGTAGCGGCAGAGGTCACAGTTCGCTGCCCAACTAAGGCATACAGGCGAGAGAGACGCAACTCCAATCCAGCAGAGGCAGGGGAACACTGTCAATGTTCTAGGACAGTTTTCTGAGACCTGCCCAGCTTACAGGCCCTGAGGCGCAGGGTACTCTCACAAGGAGTGGAAAGTTTCAAAAGATGGTGAGGGAGTACCAGCGTCCTCCGTGATTCCTCTGTGCCTTTTAATTATTGGGTATCCAAGCTGGACACTTGGAATGAACTCACTCTGTATGCCTTGGAGGTCCTGGCCTGCCCTGCCGCTAGCGTGTTATCGGAGCGTGTTTTTAGTGCCGCTGGGGGAATTATAACTGATAAGCGCACTCGCCTGTCAACTGACAATGCTGACAAGCTGACCCTTATCAAAATGAACAAGGGCTGGATTGGGCCAGACTTCTCATCAGCACCAAATGACAGCAGAGTAACATAAAGTCAAATCCACTGTGTTATTTCGGGAGGTGTATTCCCATGCATCGCTTCACACCCACACATGGGTATACGCTTCCTCATTTCGGCTGTTTTTTGCTCTTCTCCTTATCCTCAGCCTCCACGACCACTATACCACCAGGGTGACCGTGGTCCATGTTGCCAGCATTGCAAGTTCCTCTGTCCTAATTTTTGGCAGCTTTTGCTTGGAAGGCATAGGCAAAGACTATGGGAGACCCACTCCCCAATAATGGGAATAATGTTTTTAATATGCTGTACTGCATGGCTCTTGTAAGGGACATTGCAAGTTCCCCCTTCCTAATTTTTGGCAGCTTTTGCTTGGAAGGCATAGGCAAAGACTATGGGAGACCCACTCCCCAATAATGGGAATAATGTTTTTAATATGCTGTACTGCATGGCTCTTGTAAGGGGCATTAAAATCGTCTTGTTAAGCTACTGTGACCTCCACGTCTCTTCCAAGGGTCGTTAATATTGTCTTTTTATTCCACTGCGACCTCCACCACTCTTTCAAGGGGCATTAAAAGCGTCTTGTTAAGCTACTGTGACCTCCACGTCTCTTCCACAGGGCGTTGATATTGTCTTTTTATTCCACTGTAACCTCCACCACTCTTCCAAGGGGCATTGATATTGTCTTTTTATTCCACTGCGACCTCCACCACTCTTCCAAGGGGCATTAAAACCGTCTTGTTAAGCTACTGTGACCTCCACGTCTCTTCCACGGGGCATTCATATTGTCTTTTTATTCCACTGTAACCTCCACCACTCTTCCAAGGGGCATTAAAACTGTCTTGTTAAACCACTCTGAACTCCACGTCTCTTCCAAGGGGCATTAAAACCATCTTGTTAAGCTACTGTGACCTCCACATCTCTTCCAAGGGGCATTAAAACTGTCTTGTTAAACCACTCTGAACTCCACGTCTCTTCTAAGGGGCATTAAAACCGTCTTGTTAAACCACTCTGAACTCCACAGCTCTTCCAAGGGGCATTGACATGTTGTTTTTAATTACCTCTAACCTCCACGACTCTTGCAACGGGCATTGCATTTCCTCCTAATTTTTGTCAGCTTTTGCTTTTCAATGCATAGGCGAACACTAAGGGAGACCCACTCCCCAATAATGGGTAGAAGGTTTTTAATACGCTGTAATCCACGTCTGTTTCAAGGGGCATTGCAGTGCCTAATAATTTTTGGAAAGCCTTCCATTCCCTGCTTAGGCCAACAGTGTACAGGAGACCCAGTTGCTATAAATGGAAAAAACGGTTTAGTTAAGGCCCTCTGACCTCCATGTCACTTCCAAGGGGCATTGGAGTGCCTCGAAATTTTTGGTAGGCATTGCATTCACTGTATGCCTTATAACTGTGTAGCTGAACCGCTCCTTTTGGTACAGAAACATATCCTACAAGACATGTGTGGTTTACTGGCCTGATATTGATGTGAATGGTCCCTGTTCCTCCTGCTCTTTCTCCTTTGCCACCACCTCATCCATCATTCATCACCTGAAGCTTTGTTTTAACAGGAGTCATAGAACTGGGATAGTAGCAGGAAAACATCCAGCAATCCTCGAAGGAGGTAGAATATGCGCCAAAACGCTGACCACCTCAGGCCTAGCTGCTACTACATACATGCGCTTGCATTCCAAGGAACAGAAAGCTAAGGAGGTGGATGGCCTCATGATCATGAAAATTTACTCGTTGTGTAGGAGGCCGACCACTGCTGCTGTCTACCTTCTGAACTTTGTGTTGAAGCCTGATTGACCCAGGACCCGCAATCCTCTATGTCTGGAGGACGTGTTGCATCCCAGTGTCCAACTGTGTCCCGGCTTCCACAATATTAACCCAGTGTGAAGGCGTCAGTGAGATGGACCATTCCTGGCCACATTCACTTGTCCACGTGTTTGTGGTTAGGCTGTCCTTCCCACTAAATGCACTGGGGAGGGCACAGGTAATGTTTTGGTATGCGCACTTGTGTATAAGGCGCACCAGGACAAATAGGGGCGGCAGGGGACCGTTTATGGACACCCGGCCACCCCCACGCGGCTGGGGACTGTGTGTGGGCACCCGGCCGCGGGGCGGCTGGGGACTGAGTATGGACACCTGGCCGCCCCCTGGCGGCCGGGGACCAAGCGTGGACACCCGGCCGCCGGGCAGCTGGGGACTGAGTATGAATACCAGGCTACCGACGCAGCCATGACGTGGTGGCCAGATTCCACCTCCACATGCCTAAAAGGCCCAATTTCAAGTGCAAGCAAGCTAGCAGTATGGTATTGCAGCCTGGGGGTGGGTGGGTGGCAGGCTGCATACTTGCGCATGTATTGCAAGTTATGGGGGAGGTACAATTGAACACTGCCCTGGGACAAGGACTTGCACGGGGATAGTTGCAAGTCTGCATCTTCTGATGCGGCAAGGATCACTTCTGATGGGCACACTTTTAGGCAGTGACCTAGGTGTCAGAGATGCTTCCAGGGGTCTTCCCCATGCTGTTCCCATGTCTTTTTAGCACTGTATGCATGTGTCACACAGCACATGGCCAGATAAGGTTGTAAAATGTTAAAATGACATTTCCCGGTGAATGCATTTGTCACGGTTGAAAGCAATACAAACGTGCAAAAACGCATAAAAAATGCTACTTGTGAACATAGCCCAAGGTGTGGAGGAGTATTTTTGTTTTTGGTTATTTATTTTACCTTATACACAAGTCTTTACCCTGGAAAGGATGTTCCTTAACCCCTTTCCGACCTGGTCAGTAATAGTACGCACCAGGTCGGGAAGGCCGGTTCAGCGGGGGCTCCGGCGGTGAGGCCGCACTGAAGCGAGCACATGTCAGCTGATTATTGGAATCGCAATCCACCCGCGGCTGTTAACATGTTAAATCTCTGACAGTGGCATTTAACTCGCGCTTCCGGGAGTCCTAAGCCCCGCCCATCAGTGACCCCGTCACGTGATCGCGGGTCACCAATGGGTGGGCATTGCAACTCAGGGTCTGCAGCAGACGCCTGTGGTTGTCATGTCTCAATTGCTATGAGCGCCACCTAGTGGTCAGCGCTCATAGCAAGTGAGCATTTCTCCTGCATACAAGCGATCAGCTCATTGCTTGTATGCAGTAGAAGCAATCAGACAACTGCTGCTTCTAGTCTCCTCTGGAGACTATAGAAGCAAGCAGAAAGTGTAAAAAAAAAGTTTTAAAAAAAATAAAAAAAATAAAAAATATATAAAGGTTTAAGTCACCCCCCTTTCGCCCCATTCAAAATAAAATATATATATATAAAAAAAAAACCACATACACATATTTGGTATCGCCGCGTTCAGAATCGCCCGATCTATCAATATAAAAGAAGAATTAATACAATCAGTAAACGGCGTAACGAGAAAAAAATTTTAAACGCCAGAATTAAGTTTTTTTGGTCGCTACAACTTTGCAATAAAATGCAATAACGGGCGATCAAAACATCGGATCTACCCCAAAATGGTATCAATAAAAACGTCAGCCCGGCACGCCAAAAAATAAGCCCTCACCTGGCCCCAGATCCCAAAAAATGGAGAAGCTAAGGGTCTCGGAAAATGGCGTCATTTTTTTTGTTTTTTTTTAGCAAGCTTTGGATTTTTTTTTCACCACTTAAATAAAAAAGAACCTATACATGTTTGGTGTCTATGAACTCGTAACGACCTGGAAAATAATGATGGCAGGTCAGTTTTAGCAATCTGTAAACGTGGTAAAAAAAGGACCCAAAAAACAACTGTGGAATTGCATTTTCTTTGCAGTTTCACTGCACTTGGAATTTTTTTCCCATTTTCCAGCACACGATATGGTAGAACCAGTGATGGTGTTTAAAAGTACAACTCGTCCCGCAAAAAATAAGCCCTCACATGGCCATATTGAACGAAAATTAAAAAAGTTCTGGCTCTGGGAAGAAGGGGAGCAAAAAAGGAAAACACAAAAACAGAAAGAGGGTTAACATATTTCACGTTTTTGAACGTTTTATTGTGAGCCTGTAAAAGTGGCTTAATACCTCTGACCACGTTGTTGACAGCAGTGACCTGGGGGTCAAAAATGCTTCGAGGGGCGATCCCCATGCTGTCCCCATGTCATTTGAGCACTGTCACTATCGTTTTGGGCACTTTTTAGGCTTTCTACAGACTGTTCGGGTCTCCCATAGACTAACATTGGGCTCGTTGCTCGGGTCGAGCACCCGAGTATCACAGTGAGCTCGGCCCGAGCTTCGAGCACCCGAGCATTTTAATGCTCGCTCAACACTAATGAGGACCACTTGAAGCACCTGGAGGAGGTATTTGAGTCGCTGTCCCGGTATGGGATGAAGCTGAAGCCCTCAAAGTGCCACCTGCTCAAGCGAAAGGTACAGTACCTGGGGCACATCGTTAGTCCAGAGGGAGTAGCACCAGACCCGGAGAAGGTCACTGCCATCCCGAAATGGCCAGAGCCGAAGAGCCTCAAGGAGGTACGTCAGTTCCTGGGGCTAGTTGGGTATTACCGGAGGTTTGTGAAGGACTATACCAAGAAAGCGGCGCCTCTGCAAGACCTTCTGGTAGGACAGTCCCCCAGAGGCAGAAACCCCCGTTCCAGTGGGGTAAGGAGCAAGCTGAATCCTTTAATGTGATGAAGGAGATCCTGACCGGCGAAGAGATAATAGCCTACCCTAACTACAGCCAACCGTTCCTGCTGAACACTGATGCCAGCAACGAAGGATTAGGAGCTGTACTAAGTCAGAAGCAGAATGGCCAAGAAAAGGTGATCGCCTATGCAAGCAGGAAGCTCCGCCCGACCGAGAGGAACCCAGAGAACTATAGCAGCTTCAAGTTGGAGTTCCTGGCCCTGGTCTGGGCCATCACCGAGCGGTTCAAGCACTACCTAGCCTCCAGTAAGTTCACTGCCTTCACTGATAACAACCCCTTGACTCATCTGGAGACAGCTAAGCTAGGAGCCATGGAACAACGATGGATGGCTAGGCTGTCAAACTACCAATTCACTATTAAGTACCGGGCGGGCCGCAAGAACGCCAACAACGATGCCCTGTCCAGGATGCCTCACCAGTCGGACACTGAAGAAGAAGTGGATGACCTGGAGGATATTGAACTACCTGCCTTTCATCGGAATGGAATGGTCCACGAGCAACGAGCCTCCAGGAGGCCTCGCGGTAAGACGTTAAACCCCCTGCCTCACCACAGCTGGAAGGAGACCCAGGACAGCGACCCGGTTGTCAGCCGTATCAAAGAACTGATAACCCAGGAAGGTTCCCACCTGGAGAAGGAAGCGTCTCTCCAAGCCAAGCAGCTGTGGAATGAGAAGAGCTGGCTGTTCATCTATAGAGAGAAGCTGTGCTGGAGGTACGTCAACCCCAAAACCCATGAGATGGTATGGCAGATAGTGGTGCCCAAGACAGACATCCAGATGGTGTTGGAGGCCTACCACGATCAGGCGGGGCACTTTGGCTGGAAGAAGCTAGAAACCCTGCTGAAGTGTCGGTTTTATTGGGTAGGAATGCGCAGTTCCATTGAGAGGTGGTGCCGGATTTGTGGACCCTGTAGCCTCAGAGGAAAAGACTATAGCAGCCAGAAGGCACCCCTGCAACCCATCAAGACAACTCGACCTTTGGAGATCGTAGCCCTGGATCATGTCAAGCTGTCACCCAGCAGGTCAGGATATTCTTACGCCCTGACCATGGTGGATCACTACTCCCGGTTCCTGGTGGTCGCTCCCGTCAAGGATCTGATGGCAGAAACTGCGGCGAAGACGTTTCAGGCGTACTTCTGCAGGCCCCATGGATACCCGGATCAGAAGCCGAATTGTTCAAGGAGTTCGGCCATCTGTATGGGTGTAAAAAGAACCGGACTACACCGTACCACCCCCAAACCAACGGTCTCTGTGAAAAGATGAATAACATCGTCATCGACCTGCTGAAGACCTTACCACTAGAGGAGAGAAACCAGTGGCCAGACCTACTACCTGACCTGGTAGATCTGTACAACCACATACCTGTGAGTTCCACCAATTGTACTCCAGCATATCTCATGCGAGCCAGACCCGGGAAATTGCCCATGGACCTGGAGCTTGGTGTAGTAGAACCAGAAGCAGATATGTCCACTGAAGACTGGGACACGACCAGACAGGAGCAGTACAGGAGAGTACAGGCCTGTGTCGAAGACAGTCTCACTCTGGTGAGGGACAAGCAGGAAGCCCACTACAATAAAAGTGCGCCCGCAGAACCCTTCACACCAGGAGAAGTGGTGTTAAAGAGGAAGAGGAGAAACCACAAACTGGATGACCAGTGGAGAGAGAACCCTACACTGTGTTAAATTCAAGATTTGATTACAAGAAGACCTGTTTGATTAGCAAAGACGGAGGAATAACGACTGCAATGGTATCTAGAGACCATCTGAAGTTGTGTCCAGACCTGCTAAAGCCCCAAGAAGAAGTGCCTCTCACCGTCCCAGAGGAGCCTAAAGAAGCAATACTCCATACTGACATTGGAGATTTCCCGGCAGATTGGCCTCAACTAGGAGGAGCAGTAATAATCCCTGTGATTCACTTCTTCCAACAGCCAGAAGACCCTCCACAGCAAGTAGAACCTGTAAGTGCTTCAGAAGAGCCTGCTCAAGAAGAATCCCCGGAAGAAGGATCCCCGGTTGGAGCAGAGCAAGAAGGCCCAGCCAATGGTACACTTGCCAGTCCCATAGAGAGGTTAAGGCAGTTTTACAATCTACCCACACGTAGAACTGACAGGGTAGCAGACGGTGCAGACACAGATACCATCCATACTCCCGTACTAAGCAGATCGACACGTAGCACACGAGGTCAGACCCCTGTCAGATACAGAGAGTAAAGAAGGAAACTCTGACAGTGTAAATAGTTGCCCCTTGGGTATTATATTGTGTATTTTCATGTATGAATTTCTTAACTTGTGTTTTGCCTTATAATGGACAATCTAAGTGAAATGGACACTTTTCTTGTTTGCCTCTAACTGCCCGTCAGGGTACATAAAGAACTCTGTGGCTGAGGACTGTGTGCAGCCCAAAAACTATTTCTTGTAAATAATTGCAGTCCCTGGAGTGCCCCTTTAGGTGACCTCAGAAGAAAAACCTGTCTGGTGTGGCACTAACGGAGGTCCAACTCAGGATCGCCATGCCCTGAAGCCACCCCAGGGCCTATGTGGAGGGTTTGCTTTGGACAGGTCCCTCAAGCTACCAAGTACTCTACCCTGTGAGATGGACACCCTGTTAGGGGACCTCACCGGAAGAGACTTGAATTCTGGGTTTGCTTATTGAATTGTATATATATCTATTTATTATTTATAATGTTTTATATGTAACGTTTAAGCAAAGTGCCTCCCATAAAGGGAAGAGTTATTGTTTTGTTGTTATAAAAAGTACTTCAGTCCGGGAGTACTGAGCTTTGCTAGGGGGGAATGTGGCGCCCTGCTGTGCATTGGTGCCACAGATCCTAGAGGGGTGCATGGATGGATTCCTCCACAAGAGGCCCTCATAGCATTCACACACCTCCACTTTCCACCTCAGACCTCCAGAGGGAGCCCGTTAGGGATATAAATAGGGAAGGTGGAGCTAGGCAGTAGTCAGTCTGTAAGCAGTCTAGAGAACAGTTTCCTCAGGGGACAGAGGTAGTTCCAGTTCCTCTAGAGAGAGTTCAGACTCATTGAGCTCAGACTAGTGAGCCAACGGCGTGCTGACGCCATAAGAGCGGTGAATGGTAGCGAGGCCTACTGCCAGTGTGAAGCCTAGTGACGGCCCCCGAGTGCTGCCGAAGGCAATTGGAGTAAGCGAGCTACATAGGAGGCAGAGGAGCTTAACCAGCTCACCCCAAGACCATTTACCGGTCACCGGGTCCGTGTCTGCAAGGATCTCTAGGACCAGCAGAAACAACCGGAACTCCTGGCGAACTATATGTCCCAGGAACACCAAAAGCTGACTGATATACCTGGGTCAGGAGTCACTGAGGCCCAAGAGACCAGGGAGTGTGAACTCCATCAGAAGGCCCTACCACCAGGTCAGCCGGTGCAAGACAGAGACCAAGTTAGGCCTAGCTTCAGGCAGGTCATAATCTTATCAGGAAAAGGCAAGAAACAGGAGGCCCCACACCCACTCACTGGGGAGAGTCCTGAAATGCACCCTTCACCCTACAGTGCCCTGGATCGTGCCTGAAACACCACCAGTAAAGGTACTGAAGTGAACTGTCGTGTGTGTGCCTATTCTTCCTCCGACCCGGCTGGGTCCCCTCTGTCCTGCATCCCTTTTCCTACGCTGCCCTGAGGCCCCGCTCCACCTGTGGGGAGCCGCACCAACTAAGCTGCCTGACCACCGGTCTCAGAGGACTGTAGCAGCGCTGGTGATCCTCACCAGACACCACGGGTGGCGTCACAAACTTTTCCTATCCCACACACCTTTCCCCCATTCCTTGCTTTTAAGAGTGACCCCAGGGTACGGGCCCGGGAGCCGGCCACCGCGACATCCCATCCCCCAAAACTAACAGCAAGGCCCGGGTGCCGAGTCGTCCTCATCCCCTGGGCGCGTCAGTTGCAGTGCAAAATAAAAGTAAGTGTGGACTTGGACAAGTTATTTGACCAAGTCAGATTTAAGAAAACCTGACATGGGCTTTTATTTTTGGAAAGGTCTATAGGATTGGTAGTGGGATGGACTTTTCCCTCCACTCCGGGTTTTGGGAGTAGCCCATGTCCACAAAAGCCATCTAAACTTTCAGTTGAGCTTTGGGTGTGTCAGTGTTTGGTTTTGCAGCTTGAGAGCCGGAGCTCTCTGCAGTACAGGTCTGTTTGAGACTGAACACAGGCCAGTGACAGAGGAAAGAAAGCTACTGACGCACCCACAAAAGATGGGTGCAGTCACCCACAGCAGCGGAGTGTTATGGACTGTTATGGATGATCCGACTGTGATACCGAGGTTAACGTTTACGTTTTTGTTGCAAGTTGCCAAAACAAAGACTTTTAACCCCTTCCCGACATCGCCGTACATATACTGCTCTGCGGGAGCGCCGCCGCGATCACATGCTAGCACCGATCGCGGGCGTTTAACAGCCCTCTGGTGCTGCTGTCAATAGTGACAGCAACATCGCAGGGCATCACAGAGGTTCCATCAGCACAACGCAATGCAATCGCGTTGTGTTTATGGTTTCCATGGTGACCCCCCGGTCCCAAGATGGCCGCGGGGTCCTTCAGGGACCTTCAGGAAGGTGGCTGTGTCAGCTCCTGCTCAAGGAGCAGGAGCTGAGATGCCTCCTTCCTACCTGTCAGACGCTGATCTGATGCTCTGCAGTGCCCATGCATTGAAGAGTATAAGATCGCTGATCTAAGTAAAGTTGAAAAAGTAAAAGTAAAAAAGTTAATAAAAATTGTAAAAATATTAAAAAAAATCACAAAATAAAGAACAAAAAATAAAAAATATTAATCCAATAAATACATATACCTGTTTTAAAGAACTATAAACAAAAAAAGTACACATGACTCGCCCCCTGGGCCGAGGGGCACGCGGATCCGGGCGATAGGGGAACGATGGGGGTAGTAGTGGCGGCCCGGTCCCGCGGCTCAGGGTGGTCAGACCAATGGTAGTCTGCTACTGTACTTTAGATAATGTCCGACTACGCCACCCGTGGATTGCGGTTATTAGGAACCGCCGCTGCAAGGCAGTCCACTGGGGCTGATGATGTGTGCAGCTGGGATGGTGTGACTCCCCACGGGAAGAGTGCGGCCCTAGGGCAGTGTAGTGGATGGTGGGAGTGATGGTGGTGAGAGTCCCAGTACCGGTAGTGCTGGAGGCGCGAAGGAGCACACAGACAACAAGTTACAGTCCAGGGTCTTTACTCACAGTTCATTTGTTCCGGGTCACTTCTGTCAGCAGTGACCGCCCGAGCCGTGCTGCGTCCACCAGGTGTGGGGCTCGGTCAACTCCCAGGCAGTTCAGGAGCATGGCACAGGACCCCCTTTAATCCTTTCTCTGGCCTGCCTCACCAGTGACCCACTTTTGTCCAGCTGCCGCGGACTTGTGCGGTTAAACGTGGGCCCCGTCCTCCGCTGTCCTATATGGTGCCTTCCTAGCAGGTTTGATGAGGTGTCGCACCAATAGATGATCACGACGACCGGTCTTTGGCTGAGGGTAGTTTCTCCTCCACCAACTTGGGATCCGGTACCCTTAATCTGCCAGACCCTTCACCCTGGATTCTCATGGGTTCTTAGGGTCCCTTCCACCTTCTTGTTCCTGAGCCCTTCTGTTTCTCTGTCTCTTCTTCTCCCTTTCCGTTCCTTCCTGTTCCTTTCTGTTCCGTTCTCTTGGAGCTGAGATGAGCCAAAATCTCAGCTCCCCTTCACCTCCTCCTCGGCCTCTCACTAGTCCTCCTGGAGTAGAGCTCCTACAGAGCCTCTACTCCCTATCTTCTCCTCTGGCTGAACGAACTTCTCTTCTCCTAGAGCTAAGATGGTGCCCACCTTTTATACCTCCCTCTGACCATGAGCCCAGGTGACCAGCAACCAATGGGCTCCTCCTACGCTCAGGAACCAACCCCTATCTGCCCCTACAGCACTGGGTGTTCCACCCCCCCTCCCCACTCCAGACAGAGACATAGTCGGTCGTGCTTGCACTTCTGTCTAGTGGGAGCACCGTTGAGCTGTCCCTCGGAAATGGGGTGTGTGTGCTGTATGCAGCTAACTGAGCCCTGGTCCATACTCCATCCTTACCTGGGAGTGGAATATCACACCTCTGGGCTGAGGTGCAATACCCCTGTAGCGGCCGAGCCCTCGGGGCGCTACACATATATTTGGTATCGCCGCATCCATAACAACCCAACTTATAAAACTGTCCAACTAGTTAACCCCTTCAGTGAACATCGTAGAAAAAAATAAATGAAAAACAAGGCAAAAAACAATGCTTTACCATGATGCTGCCAAAACAAAAAGAGGGATAAAATGTGATCAAAAAGACGCCTGTAAATAAATATGGTACCATTGAAAACGTCATCTTGTCTCAGACAAAACAAGCCACAGTAAAGCTCTGTCAGCAGAAAAATAAAGTTACAGCTCTCAAAATAAAGTGATGTAAAAATAATCATTTTTTCTATAAAATAATTTTTATTGTGTAAAAGCATTTATTTTTTATTTTATTCTTTTTTTTACAGGTTCTATGGTACCCGGGTCCAGAGGAGAGTCTCCTCTCCTCCACGCCCTGGTACCATTCGCACATTGAAATGTTTGGATTCCGCATGTACAGATCCAGTGATGCGGATTCCTTGCATTCCAATGAAAGTCAATGGCGGCGAAAACGCAGCGCTTCCGCAAAATAATTAGTAGTGCTGCGTTTTTTTCCGCAATAATAACCCGCAGCGGAAATTTCCGCAGCATGTGCACATGCGGATTATCATTGGGGAACATGGCAGGCCTTCTACCTTGCCTTTTTTAAGCTTTTCTGCAGCGTTTTTGCCGCTGCGGAAGCGCTTAAAAAACGCATCGTGGGCACACAGCCTGATACTAGATTTAGGCTGTGTGCCCACGATGCATTTTTTATGCGTTTCCGCAGCGGCAAAAACGCTGCAGAAAAGCTTAAAAAATGCATGGTAGAAGGCCTGCCATGTTCCCCAATGACAATCCTCATGTGCTGTGCACATGCTGCGGAAATTTCCGCTGCGGGTTATCATTGCGGAAAAAAACGCAGCACTACCAATTATTTTGCGGAAGCGCTGCGTTTTCCCCACCATTGACTTTCATTGGAATGCTTGGATTCCGCATCACTGGATCTGTACATGCGGAATCCAAACGTTTCAATGTGCGGATGGTACCCGAGTATGGAGGAGAGGAGACTCTCCTCCGGACCCGGGTACCATAGAACCTGTAAAAAAAAGAATAAAATAAAACATAAATATTATATTTACCTTCTGATGGCCCGCGGTGCGCTCGTCTTCACTTGCCGGCAGCTCGCGGTGGACTGATGGACCTGCGCTGACGTCATAGTCATGTGACGGCAGGTCCTTCAGTGTAGTGTACCGCGAGATGCCGGCAAGCCAGGACGGAGCGAAGCAAAACTCCGGGGGCCATCGGAAGGTAAGTATAGATTTATTTTTTTATTTGTTACCATTCTTTAAGGTCACAGTATATAAATCCATGCCGTTTGCATGGATTTATATAGTGTGACCAAGTTGACAAGCACTTTCCAAGTGATGCTAAAATCTCTTGAAAAGCGCTTGTCAACCCGCATGCGGAAATGCATGTGAAGAACGCTTCACATCCGCATGTCCCTGGCAGGAAAAGCGGATATACAATCCGCATGCGTTTTTTCTGCCAGGGAGATGCAGAAACGCTCAGGAAAAAATCCTGAGCATTTCTGCATCGTGGGCACATAGCCTTACTGTAATCGCACTGACCCGAAGAATAAAGTCGCTTAATCAATTATACCGCACGAGGAACGGCGTAAAAAATAAATAAAACCAATTCTTCACTTGCTGTTGATCGGTTCTTTCTGCCTCCTAAACATCCCAGTAAGGCTCGGCTCATATTTATCCTGCGCTCTACACTGAGCGCTTACACCGGGATTTCCATGTAAATCTTTGAAACACGTGATTCAGACAGAACCCCCGGCAGAAGATCCCCTATAATGAGGCAGATTGAGGCACTGTGAACGCCGTCTGGCCTATGATTCAGAGGTGTGCGTCTTTTTAGTCGTGCATAAAAGTGCCGTTGGCCACAGTTTTGTGCATTTCTGAAAAGGATACCTCTAAACAGAGGCCAGATGGAGTCCAGAGTAACTTTGCTGCCTCATTATAGTGAATGGATCCCTTGGGGATTTCATCTGAATCACGTCACTTGGAGATTTAGATGGAAACCCCTATATAAGAGCTCAGCGTCGAACGCCGGATGAATGTGATCCAAAATGTTATGTAAAATGTTCCCAATAAAATTTTCAACTCCATCCTCAAAAAAAGCAAGTCCCCAGTCTGGTCCATCATCTGTCAGTGAAATATATATAGGGGCTTCCACGTTACTGGTAGCACAAAGGCTCTGGAAAAACTAAATGGCTCCTCGCCCTCCAAAAGAAATCCAGCAAGTTCTGCTCGCCAAAATCCAAATGTCCCCTTCTTTTCTGAGCTCCAGTGTGTGTCTAAACCGCAGTTAGCGTCCACATGTTTGACATTCCTGTAGCAAGGAGTGCCCGCTTAACTTACGGGTGCATGTCTCCAAAAGAATGAGCTGGACATAACGTACTGGTCACTACAATGTTTTGGTCACTACAACGGCACTTTGCAAACTTCACTTAACAACATCCATTGCTGCTTGTTTCTGGAAAACACCTATGGAGTCAAAATCGTCACTGCACCTGTAGATAAATTCACAAAGGGGCACAATTTCCAAAATGGGGTCACTTTAGGGGGATTCTGCTCTTCTAGCACGTAGGGGCTCTGTATATGGAGTCCGCAAACTATTCCAGGAAAATCTGCACTCCAGGAGGCAAAAAGCGATCCGTCCCTCCCAAGTCTCGCCGTATGGCTAAGCAGTACTACAAAGCCACATATGGGGTATTTCTACATTCAGCAGAAATTGTGGGACACATTTTGGTGCCATTTGTACCCATTCCCAATGTGAAAATGTAAAATCTGGGGCTAAAACAAAATTTTGGTGGTAAAAATGTAATTATTTTTTCTTCACTGCCCAACGGTATAAAATTCTGTGACACACCTGTGGTGTCAATATGATCATTGCACCCCTAGATGAATTCATTGAGAGGTGTAGTTTGTAAAATGGGGTCACTTATGGGGGGTTCGGCTGATCTGACACCTCAGGGGCTCTGCCAATGTGACATGGCACCCTCAAACCAGTCCAGCAAAATCTGAACTCCAATATAGCTCTTCTTCCCTTCTGAGCTTTGCACTATGCCCCAAAAGTAGTTTTCGACCACATATGGTGTATCTGCGTACTCAGGAGAAATTGCACAACAAATTTTGGGGTCCATTCTCTCCTGTTACCCTTGTGAAAATGCAAAATGTTATGCTAAACATTCTTGTGGGAAAAATTAAATTTTTTTAATTTTCACATCTCAATGTTATAAACTTCTGTGAAGCATCTGGGGGTTCAAAGTGCTCACCATACATCTATATAAGTTCCCTGAGGGGTCTAGTTTCCAAAATGGTGACACTTGTGGGGGGTTTCTACTTTTTAGGCACATCAGGGGCTCTCCAAACGCGACATAGCATCCACTAATTATTCCAGCAAATTTTACATTCAAAAAGTCAAATGGCCCTCCTTTAGTTCCAAGCCCTGCTGTGTGCCTAAACAGTAGTTTTCCTCCACATTTTGGGGATCTGCATACTCGGTAGAAGTTGCACAACAAATTGTATGGTTCAATTTCTCCAGTTACCCTAGTGAAAATGCAAAATTTGGGTCTAAAAAAATTTTTTTTGAAGAAATGTGATTTCTTTATTTTCTCGGCTCAACGTTATAAACTTCTGTGAAGCACCTGGGGGTTCAAGGTGCTCACCACACATGTATAGAAGTTCACTGAGGGGACTAGTTTCCAGAATGGTGTTACTTGTGGGGATTTTTACTGTTTAGGCACATCAGCGGCACTTCAAATGCCACATGGCGTCCGTTAATTATGCCAGCAAATTTTACGTTAAAAATGTCTAATGGCGCTCCTTCCCTTCCGAGCCCTGTCATGAGACCAAAAAGTGGTTTTCCCCACATATTGGGTATCTGTGTGCTCAGGAGATGTTGCACAACAAATTTTGGGGTCCATTTTCTCCTATTACCCTTGTGAAAGTAAATAAAAAATTGAGTGCAAAGTAAAATTTTTGTGAAAAAAAGTTAAATGCTTTTATTTTCCTTCCACATTCCATTAATGCCTGTGAAGCACCTCAAGGGTTAATAAACTTCTTGAATGTGGTTTTGAGCACCTTGAAGGGTGCAGTTTTTAGAATGGTGTCACTTTTGGGTATTTTCTATTATATAGACCCCTCAAAGTCACTTCAAATGTGATGTGGTCCCTAAAAATAAAAATGGTTTTGTAAATTTTGTTGTAAAAATGAGAAATCACTGGTCAACTTTTAACCCTTATAACTTTCTAACAAAAAAAAATATGTTTCCAAAATTGTGCTAATGTAAAGTAGACATGTGGGAAATGTTATTTACTACTAACTATTTTGTGTGACATAAAAGATTAAAAGTTTGAAAATTGCAAAATTTTCAAAATTTTTGACAAATTTCAGATTTTTTCACAAAAAAGCAATCTCAGGAAATCACCAGGATCCGTTGAAGCATTCCAGAGTTATTACCTCATAAAGTGACACTGGTCAGAATTAAAAAAATTGGCCTGGTCAGGAAGTTGAAAACGGGCTTTGGGGTGAAGGGGTTACATTTGACTAACCAGTGAAAGTATTCAGACCCCTTTAAATTTTTCACTGTTTGTTTCATTGCAGCCATTTGGTAAATTCTAAAAAGTTCATTTTTTTTCTCATTAATGTACACTCTGCATCCCATCTTGACTGATAAAACAGAAATGTAGAAATTTTTGTAAATTTATTAAAAAAGAAAAACTGAAATATCACATGGTCATAAGTATTCAGACCCTTTGCTCAGACACTCATATTTAAGTCACATGCTGTCCATTTCCTTGTAATCCTCCTTGAGATGGTTCTACTCCTTCATTGGAGTCCAGCTGTGTTTAATTAAACTGATAGGACTTGATTTGGAAAGGCACACATCTGTCTATATAAGACCTCACAGCTCACAGTGCATGTCAGACCAAATGAGAATCATGAGCTCAACGGAACTGCCCAAGGAGCTCAGAAACAGAATTGTAGCAAGGCACAGATCTGGCCAAGGTTACAAAAGAATTTCTGCATTACTCCAGGTTCCTAAGAGCACAGTGGCCTCCATAATCCTTAAATGGAAGAAGTTTGGGACCACAAGAAGTCTTCCTAAACCTGGCCGTCCAGCCAAACTGAGCAATCATGAGAGAAGAGCCTTGGTGAGAGAGATAAAGAAGAACCCCCAAGATCACTGTGGCTAAGCTCCAGTCATGCAGTAGGGAGATGGGAGAAAGTTCCACAAAGTCAACTATCACTACAGCCCTTCACTAATCGGGTCTTTATGGCAAAGTGGCCCGACGGAAGCCTCTCCTCAGTTCAAGACATATGAAAGGCCGCATAGAATTTGCTCAAAAACACATGAAGGACTCCCAGACTATGAGGAATAAGCGTCTCTGGTCTTTTGAGATGAAGATAGAACTTTTTGGTGATAATTCTAAGTGGTATGTGTGGAGAAGACCAGGCACTGCTCATCACCTGCCCAATACAATCCCAACAGTGAAACATGGTGGTGGCAGCATCATGCTATGGGGGTGTTTTTCAGCTGCAGGGACAGGACGACTGGTTGCAATTGAAGGAAACATGAATGCGGCCAAGTACAGAGATATCCTGGTTGAAAACCTCTTCCAGAGTGCTCTGGACCTCAGACTTGGCCGAAGGTTCACCTTCCAACAAGACAATGACCCTAAGCACACAGCTAAAATAACAAAGGAGTGGCTTCAGAACAACTCTGTGACCATTCTTGACTGGCCCAGCCAGAGCCCTGACCTAAACCCAATTGAGCATCTCTGGAGAGTAGTGTTGAGCGATACCTTCCGATATCAGGAAATATCGTATCGGATTGGATCGGGCGATACCCAAAAAGTATCGGATATCGCCGATTCCGATACCGGAAACCAATGCAAGTCAATGGGACACAAATATCGGAATGAAAATAAACCCTTTCTTTCCTTGTAGGTTAATTCTACATGAAGTAAAACAACTAAGAATAATGTAGAATGACATGAAAAGCCGGCAATTCATCAGCGGCATACACCGGTACCCGACAATTTACAACAGAAAGAATAGAGCTTCACACATAGATTAGATAGATAGAAACATGTCAGTCACATATATATGAAGTACAGTGACAGTGTTGCTTACTGTACTTGTCATTTAGTGTAAAGGATTTATTAAAAAAAATATTAGTGTTTTCGTGCACCGTCTCTTTAAAAAAGCCGGCCGGCAATTCAGCAGCGGTACCCGACAATTTATAACAGACAGAATAGAGCTTCACACATAGATAGATAGAAACATGTCAGCCACATATATAAGAAGTACAGTGACAGTGTTGCTTACTGTACTTGTCATTTAGTGTAAAGGATTTATTTAAAAAAATAATAGTGTTTTCATGCACTGTCTCTTTAAGAAAGCCGGCCGGCAATTCAGCATCTGTACCCGACAATTTAGAATAGAAAGAATAGAGAATCACACATAGATTAGATAGATAGAAACATGTCAGTCACATATATATGAAGTACAGTGACAGTGTTGATTACTGTACTTGTCATTTAGTGTTAAAATAAAGGATTTATTTAAAAAAAAATTGGCGTGGGGTTCCCCTTAATTTTAGGCTCTAGCGGAGGTTAAGCAGACAGCTGGGGCAAATGTTTGAAGCCTGGGAAGGGGGTAATACCCACGGAGCTTCCCAGGCTACTAATATCAGCCCCCAGCTGAATACCTAGCCTTTACTAGCTATTAAAATGGGGGAACCCCCCCAAAAAAATAACGTGGGGTCCCCCCTAATTTAATAGCTAGCACAGGCTAGGCAGACAGCTGGGGGCTGATATTAATAGCCCAGGAAGGGTGCCATGAATATTGGCCCCCTCCCAGGCTAGAAACACCAGCCGTCAGCCGCCCCAGAAATGGCGCATCCATAGGATAATGCCAAGCTGGCCTTAACCCCTTTATTACCCAGTGAGCCACCGCACCAGGGCCCTGGATGAGTTGGGTACAGCGCCAGAAGATGGCGCTTCTATGAACGCGCCATTTTCCGGGGCGGCTGCGGACTGCAATTTGCAGCGGGTGGGGCCCAGAAAGCTTGGGCCTCCCTGCGCTGCGGATTCCAGCCCCCAGCTGCCTTGTTGTACCTGGCTGGACACAAAAATAGGGCGAAGCCCCACGTATTTTTTTTTTAAATTATTTCATGAAATTCATGGAATAATTAAGAAAAAAAGGGCTTCCCTATATTGTTGTGTCCCGCTAGGTACAAATAGGCAGCTGGTGGTTGGGGGCAGCCCGTTCCTGCCTGCTGTACCTGACTGGACACAAATATAGGGCGAAGCCCCACATAATTTTTTTTTAATTATTTCATGAATTTCCTGAAATAATTAAAAAAAAATTGACGTGGGGCTTTGCGCTATATTTGGGTCCAGCCAGGTACAGCAGGCAGGAACGGGCTGCCCCCAACCACCAGCTGCCTATTTGTACCTGGTTGGACACAACAATATAGGGAAGCCCTTTTTTTCTTAATTATTCCATGAATTTCATGAAATAATTTAAAAAAAAAAAACGTGGAGCTTCTCCCTATTTTTGTGTCCAGCCAGGTACAACTAGGCAGCTGGGGGATGGAATCTGCAGCGCAGGGAGGCCCAAGCTTTCTGCCCCCCGCTGAAAATTGCAGTCCGCAGCCGCCCCGGAAAATGGCGCGTTCATAGAAGCTGGATGCTGTACCTGGCTGGCATACAAAAATATGGCGAAGCCCACGTCAAAAGTTTTGGGAAAAATTAATTAAAAAATAAATAATAATTTAGGGACTGCATCTTTATTAACTCCTCAAATGTCATTTAGTGTTAAAATAATGGATTTATTTAAAAAAAAAATGGCGTGGGATCCCCCATAATTTTAGTCTCTAGCGGAGGTTAAGCAGACGGCTGGGGCAGATGTTTGAAGCCTGGGAAGGGGGTAAAACCCACGGAGCTTCCCAGGCTACTAATATCAGCCCCCAGCTGAATACCTAGCCTTTACTAGCTATTAAAATGGGGGACCCCCCCAAAAAAAATGACGTGGGGTCCCCCCTATTTTAATAGCTAGCAAAGGCTAGGCAGACAGCTGGGGGCTGATATTAATAGCCCAGGAAGGGTGCCATGAATATTGGCCCCCTCCCAGGCTAGAAACACCAGTCGTCAGCCGCCCCAGAAATGGCGCATCCATAGGATGCGCCAACTCTGGCACTTAGCCTCGCTCTTCCACACTGCCCTGGTGCGGTGGCAGGGGGTAATAGTGGTGGGGTTCATGTCAGCGCCAGCTGCCATGAAGCCCAGGTTAGTAATGATGGGCGTCTATAAGACACCCCCATTACTAACCTACAAAGTGTTAAAAAGAAAAAACACACTACACTCAGAAAAAAATAATTTATTTGAAATAAAACACACAATTTTATTTAATTCTTAGTTTACTAAAAATAATAGTTACCTGTCCACGTTCCTGCGCTGATCTCCCATGCACAGCTGTCACATCTGGAGATGGTGACAGCTGTGCATGGCTGCTGTAAGCTCACACTGCCGGGAACACGTCCGCTCCCGGCAGCGTGAGCCCTGACTGAGGTCACCGGAGTGCATTCAGGCAGCGCAGCTCCGGAGACCTCCTTTACGGCACTGCTGTACCGTGGGAATTTCTCACGATACAGCAGGGCTGTAAAGGAGCTAACCGGAGCAGCGCTGCCTGAACTCCGGTGAACCCTTACGGCCCCGTCATTCTAGCGGCGGAAGCGGTTCAGAGTAGTCACATTCTATGTGGCTGCTCTGAACTGGAGATCTTCGTGGGACACTCGTGGACTGCTACGGAGGGTTAAGGATAAGGTTGTGGTTTATTATTTTATATTTTATTACAGGAGATCGATGGCTTCGGGGAATTAGGTGTCTTGGTGAGTATAGGTGTAGTTTTTTATTTTTTACTTTATTTTAGGTGGCGATCGGCGGGGACAGGTAATGTATGAACTAATTTCTTTTAGGTAACCACTGGCCACCAATGACATGTATTTAACATTTATTGGGGACACAGTAGGGCAATTTAAATAGCAGGATCAGGCTGATGGGAACTACTGCTCCCATCAAGCTGATCCTGCTGGCAGGAGTGGACGGGGGACAGACATAGGCCGATGGGAGTAGTAGTGTCACATCGGCCTATGTCTGCCTGCACGCACACACACCGCACACACCCGCACACATCGCACAGACACCGCGCACACCCGCACAAACATCGCGCACACACCCCGCACACACACCCCGCACACACACTAATCATGACGGGTCTGGGAGGTGAGGCTGACCTGTGCGGCCGTGGGAAAGTTCATGTGAGTTCATGCAGTCAAGCATGAACTCACATGAACCCTCTGAGGGCACCGCGGCTACTTCAAATGAACAGCTGATCGGCATCACCTGATACCTCAGCTGTTCATTTGAAATAACCGGCGGGAAAGCGCAGCACAGAACGGGAAAGCCGGCGGTGAAGTCTTTTCACTGCCGGCTTCCCCGCCCGGGTCCTTCACTCCCCGCTCCTTGGAGCTGCGCTCCCCGCCCGGTCCTAACTTACGATCGGGATGGGAGGTGGCGAGGGGAGCGGAGGATCGGGGTGGGAGGCTGCGGGGAAGCAGTATGGGGCTGTGTGATTGTTTAAAAGCCGGCGGCTTTATACCGCCCGCCGGCTTTTAAACAATCAGGAGAATTCTCCCCCGCTGGGATGGCATTCTGATGACAGGCTGGATCGCGCTGCCATCCAACTTGTCATCCTTCACAGACACTGCAGAGCGCAGGCATTATGGGAACTTCCGATTCCGGTATCCGATATTGTAAAAGTATCGGAATTAAGTATCGGAATTCCGATACCGCGAATATCGGCCGATACCCGATATTACAGTATCGGAATGCTCAACACTACTGGAGAGACTTGAAAATCTCTGTCCATCAACGTTCACCATCCAACCTGACGGAACTGGAGAGGATCTGCAAGGAAGAATGGCAGAGGATCCCAAAATCCAGGTGGGAAAAACTTGTTGCATCATTCTCAAGAAGACTCATGGCTATACTAGCTGAAAAGGGTGCTTCTACTCAATTCTGAGCAAAGGGTCTGAATACTTATGACCATGTGATATTTCAGTTTTCCTTTTTTAATACATTTTCAAAAATGTCTACATTTCTGTTTTTTTTTCAGTCAAGATGGGGTGCAGAGTGTACATTAATGAGAAAAAAATGAACTTTTTAGAATTTACCAAATGGCTGAAATGGCTGCAATGAAACAAAGAGTGAAAAATTTAAAGGGGTCTGAATACTTTCCGTACCAACTGTACAGGAGAGCTGAGTGTACATTTACTGTGCATGCAGCAGTATTGTGTGTTTAGAAATACTAACAATAGATCCAGAGGTGTAGCTAGGGGTTCAGCTCAGGGAAGGGTGGAAACATCTGAGTGGGCCCATAATCAGGTAACCCTAATTACAACTACAGAGGCGCAGTCTAATTATAAGTATAGGAGAACCTCAGCAGATGGCTATGCGGTTAATGAAACCCATATAGTAGTAGATACCAGCGCTGCAGAACTTAAAAGTGATTACAATACAGTTAGAGATGGTGGTGTTCTTTCTAATGGAGTCGTTCACTTTTCCCACCTTTTCCCACCTTTTCCCTCTGGTCCAGGCTAATATCACAAATTTTTCCAGCCAGGACTCGTCTGCAGAGATTACAACAAAGTCACATTTGACTTCTCACATTTCTAGCCCCGTCCCTATCTATTCTCAACCTGCACAAACACCTCATCCTACTGTGGCGCCCTGCTGCGCATTGGTGCAACAGATCCTAGAGGGGTGCATGCACGGATTCCTCCACAAGTGGCCCTCACAGCATACACACACCTCCACCTTCCACCTCAGACCAGCAGAGGGAGCCCGGATAGAGATATAAAAAGGGAAGGTGGAGCTAGGCAGTTCAGTCTGTGAGAATCCAGTCTGTAGAAGGAAGCCTGATGAGAGGAGCTTCTGCAGAAGCCATCCTGCAGTGGAGCATAGTCCAGACTCAGAGAGCTCAGGTTAGTGAGCCCAAGGCGTGCCGACGCCGTAAGAGCGGTGAAGAGTAGCAAGGCCTACTGCCAGTGTGAAGTCTAGAGAGGGCCCCGAGCACGGCCGAAAACAAGTGGAGTAAGCGAGCTACATAGGGGGCAGAGGAGCGTAGCCGGCTCACCCCAAGACCATATACCGGACACCGGGTCCGTGTCTGCAAGGATCTCCAGGACCAGCAGAAACAACCGGAACCCCTGGTGAACTACATGTCCCAGGAATACCAAAAGCTGACCGTTATACCAGGGTCAGGAATCACAGAGGCCCAAGAGACCAGGGAGAGTGATCTCCAACAGAAGGCCCTACCACCAGGTCAGCCGGTGCAAGACAGAGACCAAGTTAGGCCTCGCTCCAGGCAGGTCATAAACTTATCAGGAAAAGGCAAGAAACAAGAGGCCCCACACCCTCTCACAGGGGAGAGTCCTGAAGTGCACCCTTCACCCAACAGTGCCCTGGATCGTGCCTGAAACACCACCAGTAAAGGTACTGAAGTGAACTGTTGTGAGTGTGCCTATTCTTCTCCTGACCCGGCTGGGTCCCCTCTGTCCTGCATCCCCTCTCCTACGCAGCCCTGAGGCCCAGCTCCTCCTGTGGGGAGCCGCTTCAGCTAAGCTGCCTGACCACCGGCCTCAGAGGACTGCAGCAGCGCTGGTGATCCTCACCAGACACCACGGGTGGTGTCACAAACTTTTCCTATCCCATACACCTTTCCCCCATCTTCCCTTGCTTTTTTTTAAGAGTGACCCCAGGGTACAGCCCTGGGAGCTGGCCACCGCGGCTTCCCCCAAAACCAAACAGCAAGGCCCGGGCGCCAAGTCGCCCCCATCCCCTGGGCGCGTCATCTCTGGCGTCACGAACAGGATTCTGTGCCCGCTGCAACGACGGAGTGTTGTGCCCGTTGCCACCGGGTACTGTGCGCCTTTAATCAAAAACTGTGTATTAAACTGTGGCGAAGATTGCCGTCATTGTTGGGCCGCCGAGAGGGAAGAAGGGCGTAACCGCGGGAAACTGAGAGACGTCAAACCAGGAAGTGCCAGGTCCTGGAAGGAGCGCCGGTGAACGCTCTGACGTAGGACGCAAGCGACGTAAGGTCCTGAAGAAAACCGTCACCTGCAGAGCTGCGGCCTACCGGAAGAAAAGAAAAGAAGGTAGGCCACGGTTCGTTAGGGGGGCGCCAGAATGTCCGAAAAACTGCACAACGCCGGAGTACCGGTTACCGGCTTTGATAATCAACCCGCGCTCGGCGCCAAGCAGGCCGAAGCAGCCACTCCACCAGCAGGACTTGTAACCCCTGTTATACCCATGGCCCTGCCGTACATCCCTGGAGCGAAGTGGCTCCCCCAGTACAGCGGCAAGCCAGATACCCTGTCTGGCTTTAAAAGGAAAATATGCGGTATACTGGACATGTACTCTATGACAGGCAAGCAAAGAGCCGCTGTTGTATTGGGACAATTGACTGGTGCTGCGAAGCGAGGAGTAGAGACCTGGTTGGCCGCAGACCAGGTGTCAGTGTCCGCAATCTTTACAAAGTTACAGACTGTCTTTGAGAATCGTACTGAGACAGACCTCCGGATGAGGTTCTACAACTGCTCTCAGCAACCGGAGGACAGTGTTCGGGACTATACCTGGCGTTTACAAGGGGCCCTGCGAGCTTTGAAACAGGTTAGTCCAACCAGCATCGATAATGAAAATAAAATGCTGAAGGAACAGTTTATCCGGGGACTGAGATCCCAAGCGGAGAGCAGGACTGTGCGTTGGTGGTCCCTGGATCATCCAGATGCCACCTTTGACACCCTTAAGGACATGGCTATAAAAGGACTGCAGCCCCTGGAAACAACTGCTATCCAATGTTACCAGGGTGGGGCTACCCCAGTGCCTGCAGTGTCCACCTTTTCCCCAGTGGCTGCTGAAGCCAAGGTTCCAGCAACGTCCTCTAGTGAGCTGGACAGCCTGCTCTGAAGTGCGTCAGTTGAGCAAAACCCTGACCACTGTACTGAGTCCCCTGCAGCTGCGGACGGAGCCTGAGGCAGAAGGAAGGATCCTGCTAGCCGACAGCCCTGAGGATGTCCCCTGGATGAGAAGGAGGAGGAGGACAACGCCACCCCCTGGGAGGACCAGCGACCAACGCCGCCCACCGAGGGACCCTGTCTGCCACCGCTGCCACAAGACAGGTCACGCCGTCCAGAGCTGTCCTTTAAACGAGAAAACCCTGGGGCCAAGGGCCGACACCCAGGAGTAGACCCCCCAGGCCCATCAGACTGGTACAGCAGGTTCGTGGGAGGAAGACCTTTCCTGTCCGTTGTGCTGGACGGCATCGCGACATCCGGTCTGCTGGAAACAGGATCTCAGGTAACCATCATGCCTGACGTCCTCTACAAAAGGTTCTGGTCCATGGATGACCTAAGCACACCAGCTCCAAACCTTTCCGTTTATGCCTCAAACGGCCTCCCCCTTAACCTGGTCGAGGTTAAGGATGTGGCAGTAAAGGTGGGAAGAGTGGAACTGAAGGACCAGGGACTAATTGTAGTAGAGACTAATCCTGATGATACAAACTTGTATATGGTACTTGGCACAAATATTGTTAGTAACTGTATGGGAGAAGTGGTGTTCTTGCTCCAACAGATAGCTGACACTGCCAGACCAGGGCAGAGAAGGGCGCTGCAGAAAGAGATCCGAGCCCTTATGTACCAGCAACTGGTAAAGCTGACAGGCGGTGAAATTGGTAATGTACGGGTGACAGACCCGGTAACCATTGTGATTCCCCCGATGAGTGAAATGCTGATTTGGTGTAGAGCAGCAATAGGTCTCAAAGGACGGAGCTACCAGGCTGTAGTAGAGCCCCTTAACTCGGAACATAGGCCTACACTCTTGACTGCCAAAGGGGTAGTGGATGTCCGCAATGGGAGGGTGCCCGTACGCCTCCTAAACTATGGGGAGGATGAGGTTAGATTACCACGCTATGCCACTGTTGCCAAACTGTACACAGTAAATAACAACTCCATACACACGGCGGAGTCCTTAACCTCACCAGACGAAGTGGAGGATAATGACCCGGCAACCCAGGTGGAGGATTGGTATCAACAGCTCCATGTTGGGACAGACACCACTCATGCCCATCAGAAGCAGGGTGTACACCGGGTGGATCAGGAATACGCGCAAGTATTCAGTAAGCACCCACTTAACTTTGGGAGGATTAAGGGGGTGCAACACCATATCACCACAGGTGACCATCCACCCATCAAAGAACGTTACAGGCCTATACCACCAGCACACTACCAGAAGGCAAAGGAGATGTTGCACGACATGAAGAAGGCAGGGGTAGTAAGGGATAGTTGTAGTCCCTGGGCAGCTCCCCTAGTTCTAGTCAGGAAAAAGGATGGAAGCTTGAGAATGTGTGTAGATTACAGACAAGTAAATCGCTTTACACATAAAGATGCATATCCTTTACCACGTATAGAGGAATCCCTGGCTGCCTTAAAGTCTGCAAATTACTTTTCCACCCTTGACCTCACTAGTGGGTACTGGCAAGTAGCTGTTGCTGAGGAGGATCGGGAGAAGACGGCCTTCACCACCACGATGGGACTCTGCGAGTTTAATAGTATGCCGTTTGGACTCTGCAACGCCTCCGGAACGTTCCAAAGATTGATGGAGTGCTGCCTGGGACACCGCAACTTCAAGACTGTACTACTATACCTGGACGACGTGATAGTGTACTCCAAAACGTATGAGGACCACTTGAAGCACCTGGCGGAGATATTTGAGTCACTGTCCCGGTATGGGATGAAGCTGAAGCCCACAAAGTGCCACCTGCTCAAGAGAAAGGTACAGTAACTGGGGCACATCATTAGTCCAGAGGGAGTAGCACCAGACCCGGAGAAGGTCACTGCTATCCAGAAATGGCCAGAGCCGAAGAGCCTCAAGGAGTATTACCGGAGGTTTGTGAAGGACTATACTTAGAAAGCGGCGCCTCTGCAAGACCTCCTGGTAGGACAGTCCCCCAGAGGCAGAAATCCCCCGTTCCAGTAGTGTAAGGAGCAAGCTGAATCCTTTAATGTGATGAAGGAGATCCTGACCGGCGAAGAGATCCTAGCCTACCCTGACTACAGCCAACCGTTCCTGCTGTACACTGATGCCAGCAACGAAGGATTAGGAGCTGTACTGAGTCAGAAGCAGAATGGCAAAGAGAAGGTGATCACCTATGCAAGCAGGAAGCTCCTCCCGACCGAGAGGAACCCAGAGAACTATAGCAGCTTCAAGTTGGAGTTCCTGGCCCTGGTCTGGGCCATCACCGAGCCGTTCAAGCACTACCTAGCCTCCAGTAAGTACACTGCCTTCACTGATAACAACCCCTTGACTCATCTGGAGACAGCCAAGCTAGGAGCCATGGAACAACGATGGATGGCTAGGCTGTCAAACTACCAATTCACTATTAAGTACCGGGCGGGCCGCAAGAACGCCAACGCCGATGCCCTGTCCAGGATGCCTCACCAGTCGGCCTTTCATCGGAATGGAATGGTCGATGAGCAACGAGCCTCCAGGAGGCCTCGCGGTAAGACGTTAAACCCCCTGCCTCACCACAGCTGGAAGGAGACCCAGGACAGCGACCCGGTTGTCAGCCGTATCAAAGAACTGATAACCCAGGAAGGTTCCTCCCTGGAGAAGGAAGCGTCTCTCCAAGCCAAGCAGCTGTGGAATGAGAAGAGCTGGCTGTTCATCTATAGAGAGAAGCTGTGCCGGAGGTACGTCAACCCCAAAACCCATGAGATGGTATGGCAGATAGTGGTGCCCAAGACAGACATCCAGATGGTGTTGGAGGCCTACCATGATCAGGCGGGGTACTTTGGCTGGAAGAAGCTAGAAACCCTGCTGAAGTGTCGGTTTTATTGGGTAGGAATGCGCAGTTCTATTGAGAGGTGGTGCCGGAATTGTGGACCCTGTAGCCTCAGAAGAAAAGACTACAGCAGCCAGAAGGCACCCCTGCAACCTATCAAGACAACTCGACCCTTGGAGATCGTGGCCCTGGATCATGTCAAGCTGTCACCCAGCAGGTCAGGATATTCCTATGCCCTGACCATGGTGGATCACTACTCCCGGTTCCTGGTGGTCGCCCCCCTCAAGGATCTGACGGCAAAGACAGCAGCGAAGACGTTTCAGGCGTACTTTTGCAGGCCCCATGGATACCCGGAGCAGGTGCTGACGGATCAAGGCTCAGCCTTTGAGGCCGAATTGTTCAAGGAGTTCTGCCATTTATACGGGTGTAAAAAGATCAGGAATACACCGTACTACCCCCAAACCAACGGTCTCTGTGAAAAGATGAATAACATCATCATCGACCTGCTGAAGACCATACCACTAGAGGAGAGAAATCAGTGGCCAGACCTACTACCTGACCTGGTAGATCTGTACAACCACATACCTGTGAGTTCCACCAATTGTACTCCGGCATATCTCATGCGTGCAAGACCTGGGAAGTTGCCCATGGACCTGGAGCTTGGTGTAATAGAACCAGAAGCATATATGTCCACTGAGGACTGGGACACGACCAGACAAAAGCAGTACAGAAGAGTACAGGCCTGTGTCGAAGAGAGTCTCACTCAGGTGAGGGACAAGCAGGAAGCCCACTACAATAAAAGTGCACCCGCAGAACCCTTCACACCAGGAGAAGTGGTGTTAAAGAGGAAAAGGAGAAACCACAAACTTTATGACCAGTAGGAGAGAGAACCCTACACTGTGTTAAACTCAAGATTTGATTACAAGAAGACCTGCCTAATTAGGAAGCCTGTTGAGAGGAGCTCCTGCAGAATCCACAGTCTGGAGCACAGTCCAGACTCAGAGAGCTCAGGTTAGGGAGCCCAAGGCGTGCCGACGCCGAAAGAGCGGTGAAGAGTAGCGAGGCCTACTGCCAGTGTGAAGCCTAGTGACGGCCCCGAGCGGGGCCGAAGGCAAGTGGAGTAAGCGAGCTACATAGGGGGCAGAGGAGCTTAGCCGGCTCACCCCAAGACCATATACCGGACACTGGGTCTGTGTCTGCAAGGATCTCCAGGACCAGCAGAAACAGCCGGAACCCCTGGCGAACTACATGTCCCAGGAATACCAAAAGCTGACCGTTATACCAGGGTCAGGAATCACAGAGGCCCAAGAGACCAGGGAGAGTGATCTCCAACAGAAGGCCCTACCACCAGGTCAGCCGGTGCAAGACAGAGACCAAGTTAGGCCTAGCTCCAGGCAGGTCATAAACTTATCAGGAAAAGGCAAGAAACAGGAGGCCCCACACACGCTCACTTGGGAGAGTCCTGAAGTGCACCCTTCACCCTACAGTGCCCTGGATCGTGCCTGAAACACCACCAGTAAAGGTACTGAAGTGAACTGTTGTGAGTGTGCCTATTCTTCTCCTGAACTGGCTGGGTCCCCTCTGTCCTGCATCCCCTCTCCTACGCTGCCCTGAGGCCCTGCTCCACCTGTGGGGAGCCGCACCAACTAAGCTGCCTAACCACTGGCCTCAGAGGACTGCAGCAGCGCTGGTGATCCTCACCAGACACCACGGGTGGCGTCACAAACTTTTCCTATCCCACACACCTTTCCCCCATCTTCCCTTGTTTTTCTTTAAGAGTGACCCCAGGGTACGGCCCCGGGAGCCAGCCACCGCGGCATCCCCCAAAACCAAACAGCAAGGCCCGGGCGCCGAGTCGCCCCCATCCCCTGGGCGCGTCACTACTGTCACCCCAATGCTGAACCACTGATGCCTTATGTGTCCCTATTGCTGATCCTTTTAGTACCCCACATAGTAATGCCCACAACTGTGCCCCTTACAAGTAAAATGCCTCCTTTTGTTCCTCTAAAATCGGGAGTGGGGAACCTTTTTTCTTCCATGGGCCATTTGGATATTTATACCATCCTTCGGGGGGCCGTACAAAACTATCAACTTGAAAATTAACCTCCTATATTTGGTCAAACATTAAACTAACTCACCCCTAATGTGATGGCTGGAACTGCTTCTTTTTGGTGCGGCGTGTGTTGCTAGGTGGTATGGATGATGTTGCTACTCATAACTGCTTTTCATGAGGCTGCGGAATATACATCACCGGAGACCCTGGGTTAGGCATATACGTCACTGGAGACACTGGGTTGAGCTTATACATCCCTGGAGACACTGGGCTTGGGCATATACTGTACATCATATATACATCACTTGAGGCACTGGGTTAGGCATATACATCATTGGAGATACTGGGCTGGGGTCATATACATCATATATACACAGGGTCGGACTGGGCTGGCGGGGTACCGGGAATTTTCCCGGTGAACCCCGCCCCTTGCTACAGAGGAGAGGGGGAGAAGAGAACGAAAAAAACCCCAAAAACCTGCGGTTTTAAGGGGCATGGGCCCTTTAAAAGCGCAGACACAGTGTATGCAGGGACGCGCTCATGCGACGTTTATTACCTGAACCTCTGCGGCGCACGTCCCAGTGAAGCAGCTGAAGCTGCACGTCTCCCTTCGCCGGCCGGCATATGACGTCATCATCATGCGCCTGCTGTGAAGGAGGCACGCAACTCAGCCTCCAGAGAAGGAGGACACCGCACGGGAGCGCAGGAAGGTAAGAGGAATCTGTGTGTGTGTGTATGTATGTATGTATATGAGTGGATGCAGAATGGGATGGGCCCCTTCCTGGACACACAAGGGGCAACTCTGGCTTGATACACAAGGGGGGGCCCAGCTGGACACACAAGGGGGAACCCTGGCTGGACACACTAGGGGGGGCCCGGATGGACACACAAGGGGGAGCCCTGGCTTGACACACAAGGGGGGCACTGGCTGGACACACAAGAGGGAACCCTGGCAGGACACGCAAGGGGGAACCCTGGCTGGACACACAAGGGGGGGCCCAGCTAGGCACACAAGGGAGGGCCCGGCTGGGCACACAAGGGGTGAGCCGGCTGGGCACACGAGGGGGAGCCCTGGCTGGACACACGAGGGGAAAACCTGGCTGGGCACACAAGCGGGAATGCTGGCTGGACACTCAAAGGGGAACCCTGGCTTTAAACTCAAGGGGGAACCCTGGATGGACACATGAGGGGGAACCCTGGCTGGACACACGGGGGGGGGCCCTGGCTGGACACACGAGGGGGAAACCTGGCTGGACACATGAGGGGAAACCCTGGCTGGACACACGATGGGGGAGCCCGGCTGGACACCCAAGGGGGGACCCTGGCTGGACACACAAAGGGGCCCTGGCTGGACACACATGGAGGGACCCTGGCTGTACACATGAGGGGGGGCCGGCTGGACACACAAGGGGGAGCCCTGGCTGGACACACAAGAAGGAACCCTGGCTGGACACAAGGGGGACCCTGGCTGGAGACACAAGGGGGAACCCTGGCTGGACACACAAGGGGGGGCCCAGCTGGACACAGAAGGGGGAGCCCTGGTTGGACACACAAGGGGGGCCCTGGCTGGACACACAAGGGGGAACCCTGGCTGGACACACAAGGGGGAACCCTGGCTGGACACACAAGGGGGGGAGCCTGGCTGGGCACACAAGGGAGGGCCCGGCTGGGCACACAAGGGGTGAGCCGGCTGGGCACACAAGGGGGAGCCCTGGCTGGACACTCAAGGGAGAACCCTGGCTGGACACACGAGGAGGGGCCCTGGCTGGACACATGAGGGGGGAGCCTGGCTGGACACATGAGGGGGAGCCCGGCTGGACACATGAGGGGGGAGTCCGGATGGACACATAAAGGGGGGCTGGCTGGATACATAAGGGGGGAGCCTGGATGGACACATAAGGGGGGGAGCCTGGCTGGACACATAAAGGAGGGAGCCTGGCTAAACACATAGGGGGGGGAGCCTGGATGGACACATAAGGGGGGGAGCCTGGCTTGACACATAAGGGGGGAGCTTGGCTGGACACATAAGGGGGGCCTGGATGGACACATAAGGGGGGGCCTGGATGGACACATAAGGGGGGGCAGGATGGGTGTATGGGGGGCAGGCTGAACACATGGAGGCCAGGACAGATATATGAGGGGGCAGGCTGGAGACATGGAGGCCAGGATGGATATTTGGGGGGGCAGGCTGGACACATGAGGGGCTAGGATGGATATGTGGGGGGGCAAGCTCGATACACATGGGCTAGGATAAATATATGGAGGGGCCACGCTGGACATATGGGGGCCAGAATGGATATATGGGGGGGTGTCAGGATGGATATATGCAGGGGGGAAGGGCAGGATGGATATATGAGTGGGCAGGCTGGACACATGGAGGCCAGGATGGATATATGGGTGGGGGGGCAGGCTGGACACATGGAGGCGAGGATGGATATATGGGGGGGCAGGCTGGACACATGGAGGCCAGGATGGATATGTAGGGGGGCAGGCTGGACACATGGAGGACAGGATGGATATATGGGGGGCAGGCTGGACACATAGAGGCCAGGATGGATATATGGGGGGGCAGGATGGACACATGGAGGCCAGGATGGATATATGGGGGGGCAGGCTGGACACATGTAGGCCAGGATGGATATATGGGGGGGTAGGCTGGACACATGGAGGCCAGGATGGATTTATGGGGGGCAGGCTGGACACACGGGGCGCTAGGATGGATATATGGGAGGAGGCAAGCTGGACACATGGAGGCCAGGACAGATATATGGGGGGGAGGCTGGAAACATGGAGGCCAGGATGGATATGTGGGGAGGGGGCAGGCTGGCCACATGGGACTAGGATGGGTATATGGGTGGGGGAAGGCTCGATACACTTGGGCTAGGATAAATATATGGAGGGGTCACACTGGACATATGGGGGCCAGAAGGGATATATGGGGGGTGTCAGAATGGATATATGCAGGGAAGGGGGGCCAGAATGGATATATGGGGGTGCCAGGCTGGACAAGGGACTTAATTACTGTTTGGGGGCCAGATTGAGGAACATACTTTATTAGTTTATGGTGGCCAGTGGGGAACATTATTATTTTAGAGTCCAATTAGGGACATTATTACTTCTGTAATATAATTTACTTTTTAGGAAATTGTTTTCCATGGGATGGGACAAAAGAGGGGTCCTGTTACTGTGCAGGGCGGCACTATATCGCTTTTTTTCTTCAACTGGTGTAGTGTAGAAGTTGTGGGGGGAGTGGGAGTGTGCTCTAGAAGAGATCAGTTATTGATAACTGTGTGTTATTTTCTGCAGAGATGATTCCTGGCTGGAAGAAGTGATGGCCGTCTGTGCCAGATGAAGAAGGAAAGTGAAGATGAAGGACTTCACCTAGTGACGTCACTGGTGAATGGTGATGTATTACAAGCATACTTACACTACACACGTGGTCAAAATTGTTGGTACCCCTCGTTTAATGAAAGAAAAAACACCAATGGTCACAGAAATAACTTAAAAAGTAAGTAATAAAAATAAAAGTATTAATAAATTAAAAATCTATGAAAATGAACAAATGAAAGTCAGACATTGCTTTTCAACCCTGCTTCCACAGAATTTTTAAAAAAAATTAAACTGATGAAATAGGCCTGGACAGAAATGATGGTACTCTTAACTTAATATTTTGTTGAACAACCTTTTGAGGCAATCACTGCAATCAAACGATTCCTTTAACTGTCAATGAGACAGATATTTTGGCCCACTCCTCATGAGCAAACTGCTCCAGTTGTCTCGTCTTTGAAGGTTGCCTTTTCCAGATGGCATGTTTCAGCTCTTTCCAAAGATGCTCAATAGGATTTAGGTCAGTGCTCATAGAAGGTGACGCGTCCCCTGGGCCGAGTGTGCACGCGTGTGGGTTACCCGGAGCCGGGTCTCTGGGGGTTGTAGTTTCCATGGCGGTGACCCGGTCCCGTGGCTCAGGGTGGTCAAACCAGTGGCAGTCTTTATAGGGTTTTTGTGGTTTAATGTCCGACTACGCCACCCGTGGATTGCGGTCAGGGTGTACCGCCGCTGTGAGGCAGTCCGCTGAGGCTGGTGTGGTGTGCGCAGCTAAAGATGGGATAACTCCCCACGGGAAGAGTATGGCCTCAGGGCAGGGAATGTGGATGATGGGAGTGATGGTGTGCGGGCGTCCCAGTACTAGTAGTGCTGTATGCGGTGAGAAAGCAGGAACGACTCAGAGTCTTTGCAGTGCAGTTCAGGGTCTTTACTGATGATATTAAGGCAGACCCTCCCGGGAGTACTGGCTAACATAAGGGGCCTGGTCAGTCTGCGAGCAAACAGGAGTTCCCCTGGCCAGGTGGAGTTGTAGGCCTCCCCGTCTATCTGCACTCTTCCTGGCTACCTTGCTGTAAGCGAGTGGAAGTAGCCCACGTCCCTGAGTATACCGTGTGGTGCTCACCCGCATAGCTGGTGACTTGGGGCCTTCTGATAGCCTCCGCTCCTCGATGGCGGTGCTGGTCCCTTCCTTGTGACTGAGCCTCTGGGCTTCTATGGCCAGAGGACCTGGAATCCCCTGCCGGCTGGGTTCTGCTGCTGGACTTAGAGGTTCCCACAGCCTCGGACTCCGTTGTCCGGTAGTAGTCTCTTCAGCCAGGACGAGCAATATATCTGCTTCCAGTCCCGGGCATTCAGCTCCTGCTCCTACAGAGCTCCTGCTGTTTCTTGCCCTGTGTCTGGAACTTCACTCCAGGCTCTGACTCTGACTAACCCCGCCCCAGACCCAGTTTATATAGGGCAGATTCCTCCCCTCCCAGGTCTGGGCAGGAGGTGTTGCATGCTTAAGGGCTCCTGACCAGGAAACCTCCCACTTGCTCTCAGACGTAATATTTCTATTACTGTTGTAACCAGACCCCTGGGGTGCCACAAAGGCCTCTTCAGAATAGTCCAATGTTTTCTTCTTAGCTGTTCTTGGGTGTTTTTAGCTGTGTGTTTTGGGTCATTATCCTGTTGCAAGACCCATGACCTGCAACTGAGACCAAACTTGCTGACACTGGGCAGCACATTTCTCTCTAGAATCCCTTGATAGTCTTGAGATTTCATTGTACCCTGCACAGATTCAAGACACCCTGTGCCAGATGCAGCAGACCAGCCCCAGAACATAAAAGAGCCTCCTCCATGTTTCACAGTAGGGACAGTGTTCTTTTCTTGATATGCTTCATTTTTCCATCTGTGAACATAGAGCTGATGTGCCTTGCCAAAAACTTCCATTTTTGTCTCATCTGTCCATAGGACATTCTCCCAGAAGCTTTGTGGCTTGTCAACATGTAGTTTGGCAAATTCCAGTCTGGCTTTTTTATGATTTTTTTTCAACAATGGTGTTCTCCTTGGTCGTCTCCCATGAAGTCCACTTTGGATCAAACAATGACGGATGGTGCGATCTGACACTGATGTTCCTTGAGCTTGAAGTTCATCTCTTTAGAAGTTATCCTGGACTCTTTTGTTACCATTCATATTATCCGTTTCTTTGATTTGTCATCAATTTTCCTCCTGTTGCCACGTCCAGGGAGGTTGGCTAGAGTCCGATGGATCTTAAATTTCTGAATAATATGTGCAACTGTAGTCACAGGAACATCAAGCTGCTTGGAGATGGTCTTATAACCTTTACCTTTAACACGCTTGTCTAAAATTTTCTTTCTAATAGTCTGAGACAACTTTTTCCTTTGCCTCCTGTGGTCCATGTTGAGTGTGGTACACACCATGTCACCAAACAGCATAGTGAGTATCTGTAGCCCTATATACAGGCCCACTGACTTATTACAAGATTGTAGACGCCTGTGATGCTAATTAGTGGACACAACTTGATTTAACATGTCCCTTTTGTCACATTATTTTCAGGGGTACAATCATTTCTGTCTAGGCCAATTTGATGAGTTTCATTTTTTTTTTAAATTCTGTGGAAGCAGAGTTGAAAAGCAATGTCTGACTTTCATTTGTTCATTTTCATAGATTTTTAATTTATTATTACTTTTGTCAGATTCAAGTTATTTCTGTGACCATTGTGGGTTTTTATTTCATTAAACGAGGGGTGCCAACAATTTTTACAACGTGTGTGTATCACTGGAGACACTGGACTGGGGCATATACATCACTGGAGACACTGTGCTGGGCATATATATCACTGGAGACACTGGAATGGGGAATATACATCACATATACATCACTGGAAACACTGGACTGGGCATATACATCACTGGAGACACTGAGCATGGCATATACAGTACATCTCTGGAGACACTGGGCATATACATCTCTGGAGACGCTGGTGTGGCACCCCAAGGGTCCGGTTGCCACAGTGGCATTGCCTCTCTCACAAGGGGTGATGCCATGCCTGGAAGCAAGGAGGGGTCCTCTAATCAGGTTTACCAGCATACAACACTTTCCTGGCTCCAGACCAGAAAGGGGAGCTCCTTCCCTTAACAACTGGAATCTGGAGGCGGGGTCAGTAGGAGTGAGTTGAAGAGGAGTTGGAGTCAGGCTGCGACGAGGAAGGACCTGGTGAAGGGAGCTGTGAACAAGCTCGCCCCAGAGGAGAGAAGTGCAAGTGAACCAGACACCGGAGTCCGTGGTTGTGGGGCACTGAAGGCCCAGCAGCTAAATCTGGAGGGCAGGAGACTGCAGGTCTCCTAGCCCCACCAGACGCCCGGCGGCACAGCAGCACCATAGGACCCAGCACCGCCACGTGGGAGCGACACTTGAGGAAGGCCCGAGCTGCCTGCCATATGGGTGAGGAAAAAGACGTTTTACTCAGGGACGAGGGCCACAGCATAGCTTCAAGCAGCAGGGCTAAAGAGAATAGCGCAGAGGGAAGGCTTACAACTCCACCTGGTGAGGTGGATCCCCAACTTGCTTCCTGGCCGCCTGGACCTCCACTACCAGATAGCACCCGTGCCCAGGTCTGCTCTGCCAAACTGCAAGTAAAGCTAAGAGGAAACCGCCATTAATGTGTTGTCTGTTCATTACTTGTGCCCTCAGCCCTGCACGACACTGTCCTTGCCGACAACATCTACTCTTCAAATCATCTACACTGCCCCGGAGTTTCGATTTGCCTGTGGAGAGCTGAACCAAATCTGCTTTAATTGACCGCCCTGGGTCACGGACCAGGTCACTGCCACCGAGACATTCCCCAGCATCGAACGGCCCGGCTACTTAGTACCCCACGGCCCAGGGGGCGTGTCATACTTGGCGTCACGAACAGGATAAACGAAGCCCGGTATAACCGGGTACTGTGTGCCATAGACTTCACTGAACTGTATCATCACGTCATTTGCCGTCAGCCGAGGGGAAGCAGGAGGCCCCGATCCGGAACCGCCGGGTAAGCGATCCCTCTCGCCGGCAGAGCAGCATACTGGTACGTCAGCAGAAACCCAGGACCTGACTGAGGTTCACTAAGGGGGAGGAAGATGCTCAACCTGGGAGAGGATTCAGCCGCGGGCGCGGCCGCCGCCACTGTAATGTCATTATCAATGCCATATATACCAGGGGCGGCGTGGTTGCCCCAGTACTCAGGGGAGTTGCACACGTTGAGTGACTTTGAGGAGAGACTGCGCAGTTTGTTCCAAGTGTACCCCCTGTCTGAGGAGCAGAAAGTCAGCATCCTTATAGGCCAGCTAATCGGTGCAGCCCAGAGAGAGGTGAAGTCCTGGCCGGGCAGGGACAAAGGCACTATTAAGGACATACTGGCGGATACCTTTGACACCCGCACAGCAGCAGAGATTAAAATGAAGTTCTACTGGTACAAGCAAAGGGTGCAGGACAGTGTACGGGATTATGCTCTAAACCTGCAGGAGGCGCTGTAGGCCATTAAACAGGTAGACCCCGACAGTGTGCGAGACAATGACAGGTTGCTAACCGAATAGTTTATTGAGGGGCTCCTGTATAATGCTCACCGGACACAGCTGCGCATTATGGCTCTGCAAAACCCTGATCTGGACTTTGTGCAATTTAAAGACTGGGCCATCCGGGTGCTGTGAGAATCAACCCCAAGTGGCACTGCACCCCTCTGGCGCCCAGCTATCACATACCACCAGGAGGTGGCGTCCTTTTCCCCGGCACCTGTGGAGGCTGACGCGCAGACCCTAGAGAATGACCCGTCTGCAGACCTACTCCTTCAGGTTCAGGAGCTGACAAAAAGTGTGGCTACACTAATTAAAACCGTGCAGGCCATGCAAATGTCTCCAAAGGAAAGAATTCAACTGGCTTCAAGTCCAGATGACGTCCCGTGGCGACGGCAGAAAAGAATTCCACAGACCAGAGGGAGAAACAGCGATCGCTACGACCAGAACGGACAACCCATCTGCCGCCGCTTTAAACGGCGGGGCACCTCGCAAGATTCTGCGATTTAAAACGAGCAACCCCTGGGGCAGAGGGCTAACCCCCAGGAGTAACACGACCAGGCCCACAAAGCTGGCGAGACAAGTACATGGGAGGACGACCGGTCCTACCTGCGTGCTTGATGGCATCCCGATGAACGCATTGCTGGACACTGGTTCCCAGGTGACAGCAATGCCATATATACTTTATAAACAATACTGGACTGATCCAGACATCACCCGCGGTCCAGATGAACATATTAACATTAGTGTTGAGCGAGCATGCTCGACACTGCTCTGTACTCGCCTGAGCTTCTCACTACTCGGGATGTTCGGTGAGCACCAAGCATTTCTGGGTTACTCGGGCGGGAGCTCGGGTCTCCGCCCTGCACGTTTGGCGCTCTTTACAGAGCCAATGAACATGCAGGGATTGCCAGCCAGTCACTGGAATGCCGCAGCCATGTTGTTTGTGGGCATTACAGTGATTGGCTGGCCGCACAGCGTCACCTCGAGTATTTAAAACCGGGCACCACCATCTTGGACACAGTTTATCTCTATCAGACAGTGTAAGGAGAGTGCTGCTGAGTTAGGGAGAGATATATAGTGCGAAATAAGTAGTGTAGGGTCTCTAAAGCCTGCCAAATCAAACAAACAGTCCTTCTCAGGACTAATATCCATCACAGATATCAGGCAGGCTGTATAGGAGACGCAGTGGTTATACCAGCAAACGCTGCATTACAGTCCTGTGTGCTCCTGTTGGTCAAATTGCTAGACTTATCCCCCGGTCTCAGGGGCCAGGAAAATTCCTTTTTTTTTCATCTAAAAGCTGTATTTTTTTTCCTAAGTCAAACTGTACAAATACGCATCTTATTAACCTTTTGGTATTTCCCCCCCCAAAAAAAACAATTGAGTGTGTCTGTGACTGTTCAGACACCAATATATCTGTTTAAGAGAGTCTGGTGTAGGCCAGAGAAATAGAACTGTGGTTTTGCAGTTCCACGGGTCAAATCTCTGTATTATTCTGCTTTTGGCATTTTTTGCCGTAAAAAAAAAACTGTAATAGTGTCTCCCTGACTGGTCAGACACCAGTATATCTGTTTAAAAGAGTCTGGTGTAGGCCAGAGACATAGAACTGTGGTTTTGCAGTTCCACGGGTCAAATCTCTGTATTATCCTGTGACACCCCAGGGGTCTGGTTGCCACAGTGATAGAGATATTATGTCTGAGAGCAGGTGGGAGGTCCTTTGGTCAGGGATCCTGTGCATGCCACACCTCCTGCCCAGTCTTGGGAGGGGAAGAACTTCCCCTATATAAACCCGGGGCTGAAGCAGGGTTAGTAGTCAAGGAGAGTAGAGACAAGAAACAGTCACAGGAAGAAACAGCAGCAGCTCAGTGGGAGCAATACTACTACAAGTCAGGGGCTGGCAGCTGCAGAGCTCGCCCTGACTGAGAAGCTTTCTTACCGGACCCGGCGTCCGAGGCTGTGGGGACTAACTCTTACCCAGCAGCAGAAGCCGATCGGCAGGGGATTTCAGGTCCTCAGGCCCAGAAACCCGAAGGCACGGTCACACGCGTGGGACCAGCACCGCCATCGTGGAGCGGAAGCCATTAGAAGGCCCCGAGTCACCGGCCATACGGGTGAGCACCGCACGGTACACTCAGGGACGTGGGCTACTTATATCCGCTTCTAGCAAGGTAGCCAGAAGAGTACAGTCAGTTTGGGAGGCCTACAACTCCACCTGGCCAGGGGAGATCCCATCTGCTCAAGGACTGACCAGGCCCCGTACACTAGCAAGTACTCCGGGAGGGTCTATCGTTGTTACCAGTAAAGACCCTGAATTACACCGCACCGTCTCTGAGTGGTTCCTGCTACCCCCATCATCCACATCTGCTGCCCTGAGGCCATACCCCTCCCGTTGGGGGTTATACCATCTACGCTGCACCATTCATCCACCGGCCTCAGCGGACTGTTTTGCAGCGGCAGCTCCATAGCTGCATTCAACGGGTGGCGTAGTCGTCCTACATCTACCGCTGTTACATCGCCGCTCAGTTTGACTTCCTGGGCACGGACCGGGTCACCGCCACGAGACTACAACCCTCAAGAGATCCGGCTCCGGGTAAGCTCCCGCGTGCGCAACGCAGCGCGACACAGGCCCAGGGGCGCGTCAACTTTGGCGTAGTCGGCAGGATTTCGTGCCCGCAACCACCGGGTACTGCGTGCCTGAAAAAGAGACTTTTCAAACTTACCTGTGGTGAAGATTCCCGCCATCCGGCGCCATCTTCAGCCTTCTTCCCGCCATCGGTGAAGTTTCCCGCCATCCGGCGCCATCTTCTGCCTTCTTCCCGCCATCCGTGGAGTTTTCCCGCCATTGGACGCCATCTTGAGGACGCCGCGCGGGAAGAAGAAAAACTGAAGCCCCGCCTCACGTCCGGACGTTGCGTAAGGTCCTGGAAGGAGCCCAGCAGACGCCGACGTCACAGGAGCGCGACGGAAGGTCCTCAACCCTGACGATCCACTGCGGAGCCGCGGCCTACGGAACAGGATCATCGCAAGGTAGGCCACGGTCCACTAGGGGGGAGGAAGATGTCGGATACGGAGGAGAGCTTCACTGCCTCAACCCCCGCCAGCGCTACCGCTGCTGCAGTTATGCCCTTCACCATGCCCTATATCCCGGGAGCAGCTTGGCTACCCCAGTACTCAGGGGAGTCACATACCCTGCATGACTTTAGAGAAAAGCTGGATAGCCTCTTCCAGGTGTACCCCCTCACAGAAGAGCAAAAAGTGAGCATCCTGGTGGCCCAACTAACCGGGGCAGCCAAAAGGGAAGTAAAATCCTGGCCACCTGGGAGGAAGACTGTCGCAGGGATACTAACCCGGCTGAAGGACACCTTTGATACCCGCACCTCAGCCGAGATTAAGCTTAGATTCTACGGGTGCAAGCAGCGAGCGCATGAGAGTATAAGGGACTATGCACTAAACCTACAAGAGGGCCATTAAGCAGACCGACCCTGATGGAGTGGGAAACGAGGACAGGCTGTTGACCGAACAGTTTATAGAGGGACTGTATTGTAATACCCACCGAACCCAGTTGCGGGCAATGGCCTTACAGGATCCCCATCTGGGCTTTGCACAGTTCAAGGACAGAGCCATCCGGGTGCTCCGAGAACCGGCACCGGGTGGCGTTGTGACCCACAAGCGCCCTGCTATCACTTACCACCAGGAGGCGGCGCCCTTGTCGGCAGGGCCTGTGGGAGCTGATGCGCAGGCTTTGGACAATGACCCGGCTCCAGACCTACACCATCAGGTCCAAGAGCTAGCTAAGAGCGTTGCTGCGCTAACCCGAACTGTGCAGTCTTTACAGGCTTCCACCCCAGGGAAGATCCAGCTGGCATCCGGACCGGAGGACATCCCGTGGCGTCGACCAAGGAGGACCCCACCGGCCAGAGGAAGACCCAGTGACCGATACAGCGAGGACGGACGACCCATCTGCCGCCGCTGCAATCAACCTGGACATATGGCAAGGTACTGTTCTTTAAACGGGCACAACCTGGGGTAGAGGGCCAACCCCCAGGAAAAAGATCACCAGGCCCATCGAACTGGCGCGACAGATATGTGGGAGGACGTCCAGTCTTGCCTGTGGTACTGGATGGCATTCCCATGAGTGCCCTACTGGACACCGGGTCACAGGTCACCACCATCCCGTACGTGCTCTTTAAGCAGTACTGGAATGACTCGGATATTACCCGCTACCCTGACGACGACTTGAGTATCATCGCCAGCAATGGCCAGCCCGTGCCACAGATCGGATTTAAAGAGGTGACCATCAAAATCGGTAGAGTCGAACTGGCAGCACAGGGACTGATCATTGTAGATATTGACAAACATGAGAGTCACCCAAAAATAACTCTAGGAACTAATGTAATTGAAAATTGTCTTGCAGAGGTGATTTTCCTTTTACAGCAGGTTGCCAAGAACGCCAGCTCCGGCGAGCAGCGGGTGCTCCAGAAAGAGATCCGGTCACTGATGCGACGGCAACAGGTGGAACTCTCCGGCGGTGAGATTGGTAGCGTAAGAATGTGTGACCCTTTTCCTATTGCCATGCCCCCAAAAAGTGAAATGATGATTTGGTGCCGGGCAGCTATTGGTCTGAGAGGTAGAGATTACCAGGCAATGGTAGAACCAGTTTACTCAGACAGTAGGCCCACCATTTTGACAGCACGGGGGGTGGTCAATGTACGCCATGGGAGGGTGCCCGTTCGCATAATCAATATCGGGGAGAGGGAAGTGTACCTGCCCCGGTATGCCACGCTAGCCAAATTATATACCATCAACCAAAACTCTATACAGTCTGTGGAACCCTTGCCTCCATCTCACCCGGAGGAAGGTAACGGCTCTAAGAAAGTAATGGAGGATTGGTGTCAGCAACTACACTTGGGAACTGACTCCACTCCCTCCCACCAGAAACAGGGAGTCTACCGGGTGGTTCAAGAGTATGAGAGAGTGTTTAGTAAACACCCGTTAGACTTCGGGCGAGTCAAGGGGGTAGAACACCGCATCCCCACGGGAGATCATCCTCCCATAAAAGAGAGGTATCGACCCGTACCCCCTGCACATTACCAACACGCCAAGGGGATGCTTAGAGACATGAAGGAGGCTGGGGTAATCCGGGATAGCTGTAGCCCCTGGGCAGCCCCACTAGTTTTAGTCAAAAAGAAAGACAACACTATGAGGATGTGTGTAGATTACCGGAAAATCAACCGTATCACACACAAGGATGCGTACCCTTTACCAAGGATAGAGGAGTCTTTGGCTGCTTTAAGATCTGCTAACTTCTTCTCCACCTTGGATCTCACTAGCGGGTACTGGCAGGTTCCTGTAGCAGAAGCGGACCGGGAGAAGACCGCATTCACCACCCCGATGGGACTTAGCGAGTTCACCTGCATGCCGTTCGGACTCTGCAACGCTCCGGGAACCTTCCAACGACTAATGGAGTGTTGTCTGGGCCACAGAAACTTCGAGACGGTCCTGTTGTACCTGGACGATGTCATCGTATATTCCAAGACGTATGAGGACCACCTGAAACACCTGGCGGAAGTGTTCGAAGCTCTGGCAAGTTACGGCCTAAAGGTGAAACCCTCCAAGTGTCACCTCCTGAAACCAAAGGTGCAGTACCTGGGACACGTGGTGAGCGCTGACGGAGTGGCTCCCGACCCTGATAAGATCACCGCAATTAAGGAATGGCCAAGCCCCTCCAGCGTAAAAGAAGTGCGGCAGTTCCTCGGGTTGGTAGGCTACTACCGAAGGTTTATTCCCGGTTTCACCAAAAAGGCAGCACCTATGCAGGACCTCCTGATAGGCCAGTCCCGGAAGGCCAAGAACCAGAAGCCGCCCTTCAAATGGGAGGAGCTGGAAGAAGAGTCCTTCCGCCAGCTGAAGATGGCCCTCACGGGGGACGAAATCCTGGCGTACCCGGATTATAGCCAGCCCTTTATTCTCTACACCGACGCCAGTAACATCGGGCTAGGAGCCGTACTGTCCCAGATCCAGCAGGGGAAGGAACGAGTAATCGCCTACGCCAGCCGAAAACTGCGACCCACCGAAAGGAACCCCGAGAATTACAGCTCATTTAAGTTAGAGTTCCTGGCCGTAGTATGGGCAGTCACCGAGCGCTTTAAGCATTACCTCGCTTCTTCCCGGTTCACCGTGTACACGGATAACAACCCGTTGACACACCTGGACACGGCAAGACTCGGTGCCCTGGAGCAGAGGTGGATGGCCCGTCTGTCCAACTACGAGTTCACAATCAAATACCGGGCAGGACGCTCCAATACCAACGCGGACGCCCTGTCCAGGATGCCCAACCTGCCGGACGGAGGAGAAGATCCGGAGGGACTGGAAGAAGTTGAACTCCCTGCGTTCCACCGTCATGGGACTATCCAGTATTCCCACCGGGTAAGGAGTAAGCAGGCTGCTACGTTGAACCCCTTACCCCACTACAACTGGGCGGAAACGCAAGACAGCGACCCTGCCGTCCGACTGGTGAAGGAGATGCTGACTCGGCCGGAGGCTCGCCTTGAACCAGACGCTCCGGAGGAAGCCAAACAACTATGGGCAGAGAAGAGTCGACTGTTCCTTTACAAAGGGAAGTTGTGCCGCAGAATGGTTAACTCCCGGACGCATGAATTACTCTGGCAAGTAGTGGTGCCACGAAGAGATGCAGCCATGGTGATGGAGGCATACCACGACGGAGCTGGACACTTCGGGTGGAAGAAGCTGGAGTTCCTGCTGCGCGAGCGGTTCCACTGGGTAGGCATGAGGGGAACCATCGAGAAGTGGTGCAGAGACTGTGGCCCGTGCAACCTGAGAAGGAAGGACCGTGCCAGCCAGAAGACTCCCCTGCAGTCCATCGTCACCCGGCAACCGTTGGAACTGGTAGCCTTGGATCATGTAAAACTGACCCCAAGCAGAAGTGGCTACGTCTACGCGTTAACCATCGTGGATCATTACTCCCGGTTTCTGGTTGTCGTCCCCGTCAAGGACTTAACGGCTCAAACAGCAGCTAGAGCCTTCCAGCAGCACTTTTGCCGTCCACACGGGTACCCGGACCAAGTGCTGACAGACCAGGGACCTGCCTTTGAAGCGGAGGTCTTCCAGGAATTCTGCAATCTGTATGGCTGCCGGAAGATAAGGACGACACCCTACCATCCGCAAACTAATGGACTTTGTGAGAAAATGAACCAGGTGGTAATGGATCTTCTAAAAACGTTGCCCCTGGAAGAACGCAGTCTGTGGCCTGAGAAGTTGCCCGATCTGGTGGACCTATACAACCACATCCCGGTAGGTTCCACCAACTGTACCCCGGCTTACCTAATGAGGGCAAGACCTGGTAAGTTACCTGTTGACCTGGAAATGGGAGTCCTGACACCCGAGGACACTTCACCAGAAACAGACTGGGACACAGAGAGGCAGCAGCAGTACCGGAGAGTACAGGAGAGCGTGGAGCGAAGTCTCTGTCAGGCTAGGGAAAGACAAGAGAAAACTTACAACCAGTATGCTCCCGCTGTTCCCCTGGTACCCGGAGAGCAGGTCTTGAAGAGGAAGAGACGGCTCCACAAGTTGGATGACCAGTGGGAGAAGGACCCGTACACCGTACTGCCCTCAAGCCACGAGAACCCGAAGGTTTGTACCATCAGTAAAGACGGAGGGGAAACCACAGCCATTGTATCCCGGGACCACCTGAAGAAGTGTCCCGAACAACTGAGGAACCCTGAAGAGGAACAAGAAGACCATCGACCCGTAGAGGAAAGGGAAGATATGGTTAGTACTGTGCTCGGGGACTTCCCTCGGTCTTGGACTCAAGTCAATGGTGCAGTTGTGGTACCCGTACTCACCTTCCTCCAACCAGCATCCCAAGCACCTACGGAGCAACAGGTAGAGCTGGAAGAACAGCCGGTCCAGGAGGCAGAAGACTCCACACAAGCAGGACAGGAGGATCAACCCTCTGCTTATAGTGAGCCTGCCGTACCCCTAGTGAGACAAAGAGCCGGTAGACAGCTGCCCAGTTTACCCTTGACAGCTCCTACACCCTGTAGTTCAGGGCCAGACAGTCAGCTCCGTAGGTCCACTAGGGCCACTAGAGGCCAGTTACCCGCACGCTGGAGGATTTGAAGTGTATAAATTGTTTTATTTATGTTTATCTGTGTATTGTTGCTTGTGTATAATTTTGTGTTTCCAGTTATTTTTAGGAATCCTTGGTGGATTTACCGGGAATCCTTGTACATAATTGGAGCGTAACCCAGGATGGACTAGAGACTGTTAAGGACTCGGGGTAGGACAGACCCCTACCTGGTTACGTCTCCCTGTTTTGGTGAAATGGACACCTTGCTTTTCAAAACTGCACCCGGTTGCGGACACGCCGTAACCATCTTATGTGTTTTTCTTTATTGTATTGTTATTGTTATATCTTGTTATGTTTTTCTAAAATATGTTTAGTCCCGGAGTACTAAATTTCACTAGGGGGGAATGTGACACCCCAGGGGTCTGGTTGCCACAGTGATAGAGATATTATGTCTGAGAGCAGGTGGGAGGTCCTTTGGTCAGGGATCCTGTGCATGCCACACCTCCTGCCCAGTCTTGGGAGGGGAAGAACTTCCCCTATATAAACCCGGGGCTGAAGCAGGGTTAGTAGTCAAGGAGAGTAGAGACAAGAAACAGTCACAGGAAGAAACAGCAGCAGCTCAGTGGGAGCAATACTACTACAAGTCAGGGGCTGGCAGCTGCAGAGCTCGCCCTGACTGAGAAGCTTTCTTACCGGACCCGGCGTCCGAGGCTGTGGGGACTAACTCTTACCCAGCAGCAGAAGCCGATCGGCAGGGGATTTCAGGTCCTCAGGCCCAGAAACCCGAAGGCACGGTCACACGCGTGGGACCAGCACCGCCATCGTGAAGCGGAAGCCATTAGAAGGCCCCGAGTCACCGGCCATACGGGTGAGCACCGCACGGTACACTCAGGGACGTGGGCTACTTATATCCGCTTCTAGCAAGGTAGCCAGAAGAGTACAGTCAGTTTGGGAGGCCTACAACTCCACCTGGCCAGGGGAGATCCCATCTGCTCAAGGACTGACCAGGCCCCGTACACTAGCAAGTACTCCGGGAGGGTCTATCGTTGTTACCAGTAAAGACCCTGAATTACACCGCACCGTCTCTGAGTGGTTCCTGCTACCCCCATCATCCACATCTGCTGCCCTGAGGCCATACCCCTCCCGTTGGGGGTTATACCATCTACGCTGCACCATTCATCCACCGGCCTCAGCGGACTGTTTTGCAGCGGCAGCTCCATAGCTGCATTCAACGGGTGGCGTAGTCGTCCTACATCTACCGCTGTTACATCGCCGCTCAGTTTGACTCCCTGGGCACGGACCGGGTCACCGCCACGAGACTACAACCCTCAAGAGATCCGGCTCCGGGTAAGCTCCCGCGTGCGCAACGCAGCGCGACACAGGCCCAGGGGCGCGTCAATCCTGCTTTTGGCATTTTTTGCCGTAAAAAAAAACTGTAATAGTGTCTCTGTGGCGCCCCTGAGGGTTCAGTCGCCACAGAGGTACTGCACCTCACCCAGAGGTGTGGTGTCTCCTTCTCTCAGGTAAGGAGGGAGTGCTGCCCGGAACCCCAACACCCACATTCAACACTACACTACTCCAGGCCGGCTGGAAGGGCAAGATGCATTATGTTCCTGCTGAGCCCTGTCCCTGGTTGGAGTGGGGGGAACCAGTAGTGGGTGTGGGTGGAGGATGTAGACTAGGGGAGCACCATTGTAGGAGGTATGAAAAGGGAAGCCATCTTAGGGTGGCAGAACAGAGAGGAGAGAACAGAGAGTGAGCAGTAAGGAGAGGAGGGGAGCAGAGTCTCTTCAGGAGCTCTGCTCCATAAGTGGGGCCTAGTAATAGAGGCCCACGAGGGGAGCAGAGGAGAAAGGCTCCGTTTTGCAGAAGGGATCCCAGGGGGTACGATGAGTGCAGGACGGCAACCGTACGCCCCGAATCTGCCAGGTGTCAGAGGGATCAGCCCGCAAGAAGGGACCTGTCCCTGGCCCAGCCGTTTTACTCCAGGTCTCGGCTAGAAAAACCGGAGGCTTCTGCACTTCCATGGTGCACTCGCCACAGTCTCACTCTAGTCACCGTGAAGATCAAGTAGGTCCGAGAACTCCAGGTTGCCCAGAGGGACTTCAGAGCACCCGATCGGGACTGTGTGTGGGAAGCGCAGGGCAGGAGGGAGAAGACCCAGCGCGAGAAGTCGGTCTAGTAAGGAGCATAAAGAAAGTGGGGTTCCGTCAAGCGCTCCTAATAAATTTGAGAAAGTGCTGAACCCCTTATCTGGTAGACGCAGCGCGACTCGGGAAGCTGACACCCGTACAGTGTACCTGAGAACCTTGAACAAGAACTGCGAGTAAAACTCGGATGACTGCAATGCACTGCCTCTGTCAGTTATTCCTGCTGCGCCATCTCTCCTGCACCACAAGTCCCAGCATCACCACTATTTGCACCTACACTGCCCCGGGGGCCCGCTCCGCCTGTGGGGAGCAGAAACATCCCTGTTGCCATCCCATCACCCCCTGGATGTCTGCAGCAGCGCAGGTAACCATTACCGGAAACCACAGGTGACGTCACAAGACAAACTGTACACTAAAACCCCTTTTTAAAGAGAGACCCAGAGTACGGGCTCGGGAGCCGACTGCCGTGACCTCATAAACTAGGTAAAAGGCCCGGGTACCGAGTGCCCTATACTCCCCCTGGTGACACATCTCCCTGACTAGTCAGACACCAATATATCTGTTTAAAAGAGTCTGGTGTAGGCCAGAGAAATAGAACTGTGGTTTTGCAGTTCCACGGGTCAAATCTCTGTATTATCCTGCTTTTGGCAAATTTTGCCGTAAAAAAAAAAACGTTAATAGTGTCTCCCTGACTGGTCAGACACCAATATATCTGTTTAAAAGAGTCTGGTGTAGGCCAGAGAAATAGAACTGTGGTTTTGCAGTTCCATGGGTCAAATTTCTGTATTATCCTGCTTTTGGCATTTTTTGCTGTAAAAAAAACTGTAATAGTGTCTCCCTGACTGGTCAGACACCAATATATCTGTTTAAAAGAGTCTGGTGTAGGCCAGATAAATAGAACTGTTTTTTTTGCAGTTCCACGGGTCAAATCTCTGTATTATCCTGCTTTTGGCATTTTTTGCCGGAAAAAAAAAACTGTAATAGTGTCTCCCTGACTGGTCAGACACCAATATATCTGTTTAAAAGAGTCTAGTGTAGGCCAGAGAAATAGAACTGTGGTTCTGCAGTTCCACGGGTCAAATCTCTGTATTATCCTGCTTTTGCCATTTTTTGCCGTAGAAAAAAACTGTAATAGTGTCTCCCTGACTGGTCAGACACCAATATATCTGTTTAAAAGAGTCTGGTGTAGGCCAGAGAAATAGAACTGTGGTTTTGCAGTTCCATGGGTCAAATCTCTGTGTTATCCTGCTTTTGGCATTTTTTGCTGTAAAAAAAACTGTAATAGTGTCTCCCTGACTGGTCAGACACCAATATATCTGTGTAAAAGAGTCTGGTGTAGGCCAGAGAAATAGAACTGTTTTTTTGCAGTTCCACGGGTCAAATCTCTATATTATCCTGCTTTGGGCATTTTTTGCCGTAAAAAAAAACTGTAATAGTGTCTCCCTGACTGGTCAGACACCAATATATCTGTTTAAAAAAGTCTGGTGTAGGCCAGAGAAATAGAACTGTGGTTTTGCAGTTCCACGGGTCAAATCTCTGTATTATCCTGCTTTTGGCATTTTTTGGCGTAAAAAAAAACCTGTAATAGTGTCTCCCTGACTGGTCAGACACCAATATATCTGTTTAAAGGAGTCTGGTGTAGGCCAGAGAAATAGAACAGTGGTTTTGCAGTTCCACGGGTCAAATCTCTGTATTATCCTGCTTTTGGCATTTTTTGCCGTAAAAAAAAACTGCAATAGTGTCTCCCTGACTGGTCAGACACCAATATATCTGTTTAAAAGAGTCTGGTGTAGGCCAGAGAAATAGAACAGTGGTTTTGCAGTTCCACGGGTCAAATCTCTGTATTATCCTGCTTTTGGCATTTTTTGCCGGAAAAAAAAACTGTAATAGTGTCTCCCTGACTAGTCAGACACCAATATATCTGTTTAAAAAAGTCTGGTGTAGGCCTGAGAAATAGAACTGTGGTTTTGCAGTTCCATGGGTCAAATCTCTGTATTATCCTGCTTTTGACATTTTTTGCCGTAAAAAAAACTGTAATAGTATCTCCCTGACTGGTCAGACACCAATATATCTGTTTAAAAGAGTCTTGTGTAGGCCAGAGAAATAGAACTGTGGTTTTGCAGTTCCACGGGTCAATTCTCTGTACTATCCTGCTTTTGGCATTTTTTGCCGTAAAAAAACCTGTAATAGTGTCTCCCTGACTGGTCAGACACCAATATATCTGTTTAAAAGAGTCTGGTGTAGGCCAGAGAAATAGAACTGTTTTTTTGCAGTTCCACGGGTCAAATCTCTGTATTATCCTGCTTTTGGCATCTTTTGCCGTAAAAAAAACTGCAATAGTGTCTCCCTGACTGGTCAGACACCAATATATCTATTTAAAAGAGTCTGGTGTAGGCCTGAGAAATAGAACTGTTTTTTTGCAGTTCCACAGGTCATATCTGTTAGAACCTTGCTCTTAGGTTTTTTTTCCTTTGCTGGTCACATGACCTTGTTGGCCTATTTAATCCTGCTCCGCCCTTCTGGCTTTGCTGGACTTCATTGTATATCTACTTTCTAGCTAGCCTGTGCTCTGTGTCTTGCTCTGTTAGTTTGCTTGGTCTACTGACCTCTATGTTCTATACTTTTTGTTTGTTCGTCTGTCTGCTACTATTTCTGTTAGGAGGTGTCCCATATTCCTCCCAGTCCTTAGTACTTGTAGGGATTCCTTCCCCACATCTATAGGTCTCCGTACAGACTAGCTTAGGACTTTAGCAGGTCTGATCGCAGGATCAGGTCCCCTGTTACATCGTAGGGATTAAGCTGAGTTCTATCGTAGGGACAGATCTCCTCTCTTTCCTTAGCTCTGGTAGCAGAACATAACAGTAAGTCCAGCCAGCAAATTCTCTAAGGAAAGATTTTTCTGTTCCATCATGGTGTCGGTTCAGGATTTGGTTCATCGCCTGCAGGGACTCTCTCTGGAGGTGGCCGAGCTCCGTCAGCACGTGAGTAACTGTCCTGGAGCACATTTCTTGGAGCCTAAGGTATGTTTGCCGGATTTATTTTTTGGTGAACACCGAGAATTTTTTTCATTCAAAAATGCTTGCTTATTGTATTTTCGTTTGAGACCTAAGTCCTCTGGGGATGAATCCCAGCGCGTAGGGTTCATAATGTCACTTTTGCGCAAAGAGCCTCAGGAGTGGGCCTTTTCTTTGCAGCCTAGTGATACATGCTTCAGATCAGTGGATAGTTTTTTTTTCTGCTTTGGGACTATTATATGATGATCCTGACCGTGTCGCATCAGCTGAGACTGAGTTGAGACGTTTAAAACAGGGATCAGGTAATGTGGAAAAATATTGTACTCATTTCCGTCATTGGTCTACTCAAACAGGGTGGAACGATTCTGCTCTGAAAAGTCTATTTCTTGCTGGGCTCAGTGAAAGGGTTAAAGACCTGCTAATTGCTTATCCTACACCTGAAGATTTGCAACAGGCTATGCAATTAGCTATACGGGTGGATAGGAGACTGCGTGCTAGGGTTAATGAGAGCAAATCCTCTGCTATGTCAGTTTCTGGTTATGAGAATGTGTGTACTAACAGTGGTGAACCGATGGAGATTGGATCGGTGGCACCTCGCTCTCAAGAAAAAGACCGTCGATTTTCTGAAGGCTTGTGTTTCTATTGCGGAAAATCTGGTCATTTGATTAAAGGCTGTGAGCTTCGTATGAAGAAAGAAAAAAAAATGGTCAGTCACGCCCGTATTGCCTGTTTAAATTCCAAGGGTATATTTTTAGCTGCTTCCACGATTGCTCAGAAAAAATTAATGGAATTTCGGGTGTTTGTTGATTGCGGGTCTACTCTGAATGTAATTGATGGGGGATTCGTGGAAAGACTCAATTTAAAACCCGAACCTTTATCATCCCCCATTGCTGTGGTTTCTGTGGATGGTTCCCCTTTGAAGAATATTACTCTCAAGGTCTGTGAATTTCCTCTCACTATTAATGGTGTTCACCATGAGAAATTGGATTTGGTAGTGTTGAATAACTTGCCTTCTCCAGTAATATTGGGATTGCCCTGGTTAAAATTTCACAATCCTGTACTGGATTGGTCTACCAGTGAAATTAAATCCTGGAGCCATAAATGTTATGACAAGTGTTGTAACGGGCGTATTGCAGCTTTGGATAGGGGATAATTGCCTGTTCCTATTCAGGATTTTTGGAGAGTTTTTTCTGAGAAGGAATCGCAGGTTTTGCCTCCCCATAGAGACTATGATTGTTCTATTGAATTTGTCCCTGGAGCGACTCTTCCTAAAAGTCGTTTATTTAACCTTACTATTCCTGAGAGGAAGGCTTTGGAGGAATACATACAGACAAGTTTGGCCGCCGGTCACATTAGGCCCTCTAAGTCTCCTGTGGCGGTTGGATTTTTTTTTGTAAAAAAAAAGGACGGCGGTTTACGTCCTTGTCTGGATTTTCGTGAGATTAACAAAATTACTGTACGCAATCCTTACCCACTGCCATTGATTCCTGATCTGTTTAACCAGTTAATGGGGGCCAAGTGGTTCTCTAAAATTGACCTTAAGGGGGCATACAATCTGTTGCGCATGAAGGAGGGTGATGAATGGAAGACTGCTTTTAACACTCCTGTGGGTCATTTTGAGAATCTGGTTATGCCTTTTGGTCTTACTAATGCTCCTGCATTTTTTCAGAATCTGATTAATGACATCCTTAGACCTTTGATCGGCAAAAATGTGGTTGTGTATTTGGATGACATTTTGATTTATTCGCCGGATCTGGAGTCTCATTGGCGGAGCGTGCGTGAGGTATTACAGTTATTAATGGACAATTCGCTTTTTGCTAAGCTGGAGAAATGTGAGTTCGCTGTACAGAGAATTAGTTTTTTGGGCTACATTATCTCCAGCAAAGGTTTTGAGATGGATCCGGTTAAGGTTCAGGCTGTGCAGGAATGGCCTAGGCCTATTGGTTTGAAATCGATACAGAGGTTTTTGGGTTTCACCAATTACTACAGAAAATTCATAAAAAATTTTTCTAGTATTGTCAAACCTCTGACTGATCTCACCAGGAAAGGTGCTGATGCGGTTCAGTGGTCTTCTGAGGCCATTGAAGCTTTTGTGTATCTCAAGGAGAGGTTCACCTCTGCTCCCATCCTTATGCAGCCTGATGTGACTAGGCCGTTTTTGGTTGAGGTTGATGCTTCCTCTGTGGGGGTTGGCGCAGTATTGTCTCAGGATAACGGGGATGGATTACATCCCTGTGCCTTTTTTTCAAAAAAATTTTCGGAGACTGAACTGAATTACGATATTGGTAATCGGGAATTATTGGCTATTAAACTCGCATTTGAACACTGGCGCCACTTCTTGGAAGGTGCGGAATTTCCCGTTCAGGTTCTTACGGATCATAAAAATCTGATATATCTTGATGCTGCCAAGCGCCTGAATGCCCGTCAGGCTAGGTGGGCACTGTTTTTCTCGCGGTTTAATTTCTCCGTTACTTACATCCCTGGTACTAAGAATGTTAAGGCGGATGCCTTGTCTCACAGTTTTTCTCCCATAGTCGGTGCTGAGAAAGAGGAGAACATTTTACAAGAAGGTGTTGTGATAGCTGCTTTGGACTCCGTTTTGGAAAATGAGATTCTTAAAGCACAGGAGAATGCCCCTTCTAACACTCCTCATGGGAGGTTGTTTGTGCCTGGGACCTTTAGGAGAGATTTGTTTGTTGAGTGTCACGAATCTCGGTTGGCAGGTCATCCCGGAATCTCTGAGACCAAGAGACTGGTGGGTCGCAGTTTTTGGTGGCCTGGATGGCAGAAGGAAGTCATTAAGTGGGTGCGTCAATGTACTATATGTGCTAGATCTAAGTCCTCACATACTCCTGCTGTGGGGTTGCTTTGTCCTTTGGAGGTTCCCAGTGCTCCTTGGACACATTTGGCTATGGACTTTATAACTGACCTTCCCCCCTCTGAGGGTTTTACTGTCATCTGGGTGGTCGTGGACCGTTTTAGCAAGATGTGTCACTTGGTTCCTTTCGTCAAACTGCCCTGCGCTAAAACTCTCGCTAAGGCCTTTGTCAAGGAAATTGTCAGACTTCATGGCGTTCCTACTGACATTGTTTCTGATAGGGGTCCTCAGTTCGTGGCTCGTTTTTGGCGTGCCTTTTGTGATAGGTTGGGAGTTCATTTGTCGTTCTCGTCCGGATATCATCCTGAATCTAATGGCCAGACAGAAAGGAAAAACCAGGATGTTGAGCAGTTCTTGCGTTGTTTTGTGGCAGACAATCAAGAGGGGTGGTCTGAGTTTCTGCCACTTGCTGAATTTGCTCTGAACAATCATACATCTTCTTCTGCTGGTTGTTCGCCTTTTTTTTGTTGTTCTGGGAGACATCCGTCGTTTGGGTCGTTCTCCAAGTTGGGATCTGCCGTGCCTGAGGAGGAGAATTTTTCCGGTGATTTGGAGAGAGTTTGGACGGATGTGCGTGGTAATCTTCAGGAGGCCAACAGAAAATCTAAAGGCTACTTTGATAGGAAACGACAGGAGGTTTTGTTCGCTGTTGGTGACATGGTTTGGTTGTCCTCTAGGAATCTGCGGTTGAGGATTCCTTCAAAGAAATTGGGTCCCAAGTTTGTAGGGCCCTTTAAGGTGCTTCAGGTTGTCAACCAATCTGCTGTTAGGTTGGAGGTTCCTACCTCCTGGAGAATTAATCCGGTATTTCATGTCTCTCTGTTGAAAAAAGCTGTTGTATCGGATTGTGACGCCTCTGCCTCTGTTCCTCCGGTGGTGGAGGATGGGGAATATGAAATTTCTCGCATCCTTAACTCTAGACGGTATAGAGGTAGTTTGCAGTATCTTGTGGCCTGGAAAGGTTTCGGTCCCGAGGATAACTCTTGGGTGAGGTCGAATGATGTTTCCGCGTCCAGACTTATCAGAGCATTTCACAGGAGATTTCCTGATAAGCCTGGTCCTAGGGGATCCGGAGGATCCTCTTAGAAGGGGGGGTACTGTTAGAACCTTGCTCTTAGGTTTTTTTTCCTTTGCTGGTCACATGACCTTGTTGGCCTATTTAATCCTGCTCCGCCCTTCTGGCTTTGCTGGACTTCATTGTATATCTACTTTCTAGCTAGCCTGTTCTCTGTGTCTTGCTCTGTTAGTTTGCTTGGTCTACTGACCTCTATGTTCTATACTTTTTGTTTGTTCGTCTGTCTGCTACTATTTCTGTTAGGAGGTGTCCCATATTCCTCCCAGTCCTTAGTACTTGTAGGGATTCCTTCCCCACATCTATAGGTCTCCGTACAGACTAGCTTAGGACTTTAGCAGGTCTGATCGCAGGATCAGGTCCCCTGTTACATCGTAGGGATTAAGCTGAGTTCTATCGTAGGGACAGATCTCCTCTCTTTCCTTAGCTCTGGTAGCAGAACATAACAATATCTCTGTATTATCCTGCTTTTGGCATTTTTTGCCATAAAAAAAACTGTAATAGTGTCTCCCTGACTGGTCAGACACCAATATATCTGTTTAAAAGAGTCTTGTGTAGGCCAGAGAAATAGAACTGTGGTTTTCCTAACTGACCCAACATGGCAGGAGGACATGCAGAGCGAGGCCAGCAGCACACAGGGGGAGGGAGGCAGAGTACCCCAACAGGCAGGAAGAAGCAGTGTGGTGGCCACACACAGAAGGCAGGCAACAGTTCCCCGTAACACCAACACGAGGGACGTTGCCAGTACAACCGGTAGGTATTCCAGAGTCTGGAATTTTTTTAAAGACTCTGCTGATAACCCCAAAAAGGCCATTTGTACCACCTGCCATGCCAGCATCAGCAGGGTTGACAAAACTACCAGCCTGACCAGCACCAGCATGATCAGGCACATGTCAGCAAAGCACCCGACTTTGTGGGGCGAACCCCAGGGTCCACGACCAGTGTCAGCGGGTGTCACCACTGCTTCTTCCGCTGTTGTGCGTGTAATAGAACACCCTGTTGTGCGTGCAAGGCAATCCCCTGTCCATACTGCATGCAAAGATGCCCCCTCCTCTCAGTCTTCACTTGTTCTCAAGAAACAGCATCAACGTCCACGTCCACTTCCCACCGCAGCGTTCAATTGTCCATATCCCAGAGCTTTGAATGAAAGCACAAATTCGCAGCCAACGCCCCACATGCCACAGTCCTAAATTCGCACATTTCACGACTGCTTGCGTTGGAAATGTGGCCTTTTAGGCTGGTGGAGACGGAATCCTTCCGCAACCCTATGGCGGGGGCCGTCCCTCGGTCCCCAGCCGACACTATTTTGCGCGGTGTGCCATCCCCGCACTACACAAGCACGTGTCCCAAAACATCTGCTATGCCCTCAACAACGCAGTTACTGGGAGAGTCCACCTGACAACGGACACGTGGACAAGTGCTTGTGGCCAGGGACGGTACATCTCCCTGACGGCACACTGGGTAAACATAGTGGAAGCCGGGACCGAGTCGGACCTTGGGACGGAACACATCCTCCCCACACTGAGGATTGCGGGCCCTATGTCAGTCCGAGTAGCCCCCACAGTGTACAGCTCCTGCTCATCATCCTCCTCCTCATGTTCAGCCTCCATATCACCTAATCAGTTACAAGCTGGAAGCACTGCAGTACTGCCTCAGCCAAGTGACAACAGGCTGTGCTGAAACTCATAAGCTTAGGTGATAAACCTCACATTGCTTGTGAGTTGTGGACAGCTGTGAAAGAGCAGGCAGATCTGTGGCTGAGACCGCTGAACCTACATCCAGGCATGGTCGTGTGTGACAATGGCCGTAACCTGGTGGCGGCTCTGAAGCGAGGCGAGATCACATACGTACCATGCCTGGCTTATGTGCTTAACTTCGTGGTTCAGTGGTTTCTTAAATCGTACCCCGAGTTGCCAGATCTGCCCGTCAAAGTACGCCGCCTGTCAGCTCATTTTCGGAAGTCGGCTACAGCTTCCGCCACCCTTGCTGTGTTGCAGCAGCGTTTGCAGCTTCCGGCACACCGACTGGTGTGTGATGTCCCCATACGTTGGAACTCTACCCTCCACATGTTGCAAAGGATTTGTGAGCAGAAGAGAACAGTTGTGGAGTACCAGCTGCAACAAGGCCTTCGATATTCAGGTCAGACTCCACACATAAGACCTCAGGAGTGGACCTGGAAGTCTGACATATGTACCATCATGACAAACTTTGAGGAGTCCACCAAGATGGTGAGTGGTGATGACGCCATCATTAGCGTCAGCATCCCACTTGTCTGTCTTTTGCAACGCTCTCTGCAGAGAATTAAAGAGGAGGCATTGCAGCCAGAGTATGATGAGATGGATTAAGAAGCCGTAATGGGCGATTACACACAGCCCAGCCTCATCTCATCCCAACGTGCATTGGGGGACAATGAGGGAGAGGAGGAGGAGGAGGAGGAAGAACAGGAGCTGGTATCATGCGCTGTAGACAGTAGTACCTGTACAACTGTCATACAGTCGGTTCAGCGTGGGTGGCCTGAGGATAGGGGGGAGGAGGAGGAGGAGGAGAGCATGGTCAGTCGTCATCTTGGTGAGGACATGGAAATCTTACCCATTACCAGTCTGGCACGCATGGCTGACTTTATGTTGCGCTGCCTTAACCGTGACCCTCGCGTTGTCAAAATGTTGGGTGACATTCATTACTGGTTGGTGACACTTTTAGACCCCCGCTACAAGGAGAACTTTCACTCTCTTATTCCTGAGGTGGAGAGGTCTACAAAAATATGGCAGTATCAGAAGGCCCTTGCTGCAGAACTGTTAAAAAAATTTCCAACTGAACATGCTAGCGGCAGAGGTTACAGTTCGTTGACCAACCAAGGCGTACAGGCGAGAGAGACGCAACTCCAATCCAACAGAGGCAGGGGAACACTGTCAACATTCTGGGACAGTTTTCTGAGACCCGCCCAGCTTACAGGCCCTGAGGCGCGGGTTACTCTCACAAGGAGTGGAAAGTTTCAAAAGATGGTGAGGGAGTACTTAGCCGACCGTACCAGCGTCCTCCATGATTCCTCTGTGTCTTTTAATTATTGGGTATCCAATCTGGACACTTGGAATGAACTCGTTCTGTACGCCTTGGAGGTCCTGGTCTGCCCTGCCACTAGCGTGTTATCGGAGCGTGTTTTTAGTGCCGCTGGGGGAATTATAACTGATAAGCGCACTCGCCTGTCAACTGACAATGCTGACAAGCTGACCCTTATCAAAATGTACAAGGGCTGGATTGGGCCAGACTTCTCATCACAACCAAATGACAGCAGAGTAACCTAAAGTCAAATCAACTGTGTTATTTCGGGAGGTGTATTCCGATACACCGCTTCTCACCCACACATGGGTATATGCTTCCTCATTTCGGCTGTATTTTGCTCTTCTCCTTATCCTCAGCCTCCACCACCACTATACCACCAGGGTGACCATGGTCCGTGTTGTCAGCATTGCAAGTTCCTCCGTCCTAATGTTTGCCAGCTTTTGCTTGGAAGGCATAGGCAAAAACTATGGGAGACCCACTCCCCAATAATGGGAATGATGATTTTAATATGCTGTACTGCATGGCTCTTGTAAGGGGCCTGAAAACCGTCTTGCTAAGCTACTGCTACCTCTACTACTTTTCCAAGGGGCATTGATATTGTCTTTTTATTCCACTGCGACCTCCACCATTCTTCCAAGGGGCATTAAAACCGTCTTGTTAAGATACTGCGACCTCCACATCTCTTCCAAGGGGCATTAAAACCATCTAGTTAAGCTACTGCGACCTCCACGTCTCTTCCAAGGGGCATTAAAACCGTCTTGTTAAGCTACTGCGACCTTCACCACTTTTCCAAGGGGCATTGATATTGTCTTTTTATTCCACTGCGACCTCCACCATTCTTGCAAGGGGTATTAAAACCGTCTTGTTAAGATACTGCGACCTCCACGTCTCTTCCAAGGGGCATTAAAACCGTCTAGTTAAGTTACTGCTACCTCCACGTCTCTGCCAAGGGGCATTAAAACCATCTTGTTAAGCTACTGCTACCTCCACGTCTCTTCCAAGGGGCATTGAAACCGTCTAGTTAAGCTACTACAACCTCCACGTCTCTTCAAAGGGGCATTAAAACCATCTAGTTAAGCTACTGCGACCTCCACTACTTTTTCAAGGGGCATTGATATTGTCTTTTTATTCCACTGCGACCTCCACCATTCTTCCAATGGCATTAAAACCGTCTTGTTAAGATACTGCGACCTCCATGTCTCTTCCAAGGGGCATTAAAACCGTCTAGTTAAGCTACTGCAACCTCCACGTCGCTTCCAAGGGGTATTAAAACCGTCTTTTTAAGCTACTGCAACCTTCACGTCTCTTCCAAGGGGCATTAAAACCGTCTAGTTAAGCTACTGCGACCTCCACGTCTCTTCCAAGGGGCATTAAAACCATCTTGTTAAGCTACTGCTACCTCCACCACTTTTCCAAGGGGCATTGATATTGTCTTTTTATTCCACTGCGACCTCCACCATTCTTCCAAGGGGCATTAAAACCGTCTAGTTAAGCTACTGCGACCTCCACCACTTTTCCACGGGACATTAAAACCGTCTTGTTAAGCTACTGCGACCTCCACCACTTTTCCAAGGGGCATTTAAACCATCTTGTTAAGCTACTGCGACCTCCACGTCTCTTCCAAGGGGCATTAAAACTGTCTTGTTAAGCTACTGCGACCTCCACGTCTCTTCCAAGGGGCATTAAAACCATCTTGTTAAGCTAATGCGACCTCCACCACTTTTCCAAGGGGCATTGATATTGTCTTTTTATTCCACTGCGACCTCCACCATTCTTCCAAGGGCATTAAAACCGTCTTGTTAAGATACTGCGACCTCCACGTCTCTTCCAAAGGGTATTAAAACCGTCTTTTTAAGCTACTGCAACTTTCATGTCTCTTCCAAGGGGCATTAAAACCGTCTAGTTAAGCTACTGCGACCTCCACGTCTCTTCCAAGGGGCATTAAAACCGTCTTGTTAAGCTACTGCGACCTCCACCACTTTTCCAAGGGGCATTGATATTGTCTTTTTATTCCACTGCGACCTCCACCATTCTTCAAATGGGCATTAAAACCGTCTTGTTAAGCTACTGCAACCTCCACGTCTCTTCCAAAGGGCATTAAAACCGTCTTGTCAAGCTACTGCGACCTCCACCACTTTTCCAAGGGGCATTGATATTGTCTTTTTATTCCACTGCGACCTCCACCATTCTTCCAAGGGCATTAAAACCGTCTTGTTAAGATACTGCGACCTCCATGTCTCTTCCAAGGGGCATTAAAACCGTCTAGTTAAGCTACTGTGACCTCCACGTCTCTTCCAAGGGGTATTAAAACCGTCCTTTTAAGCTACTGCAACCTTCACGTCTCTTCCAAGGTGCATTAAAACCGTCTAGTTAAGCTACTGCGACCTCCACGTCTCTTCCAAGGGGCATTAAAACCATCTTGTCAAGCTACTGCGACCTCCACCACTTTTCCAAGGGGCATTGATATTGTCTTTTTATTCCACTGCGACCTCCACCATTCTTCCAAGGGGCATTAAAACCGTCTAGTTAAGCTACTGCGACCTCCACCACTTTTCCACGGGACATTAAAACCGTCTTGTTAAGCTACTGCGACCTCCACCACTTTTCCAAGGGGCATTAAAACCATCTTGTTAAGCTACTGCGACCTCCACGTCTCTTCCAAGGGGTATTAAAACTGTCTTGTTAAGCTACTGCGACCTCCACGTCTCTTCCAAGGGGCATTAAAACCGTCTTGTTAAGCTAATGCGACCTCCACCTCTTTTCCAAGGGGCATTGATATTGTCTTTTTATTCCACTGCGACCTCCACCATTCTTCCAACGAGCATTGCATTTCCTCCTAATTTTAGTCAGCTTTTGCTTTTCAATGCTTAGGCGAACAGTAAGGGAGACCCACTCCCCAATAATGGGTAGAAGGTTTTTAGTATGCTGTAATCTATGTCTGTTTCAAGGGGCATTGCAGTTCCTCATAATTTTTGGAAAGCCTTCCATTCACTGCTTAGGCCAACAGTGCACAGGAGACCCAGTTGCTATAAATGGAAAAAACGGTTTAGTTAAGGCCCTCTGACCTCCATGTCACTTCCAAGGGGCATTGGAGTACCTCAAAATTTTTGGTAGGCATTGCACTCACTGCATGCCCTATAACTGTGTAGCCGAACCGCTCCTTTTGGTACAGAAACATATCCTACAAGACATGTGTGGTTGACTGGCCTGATATTGATGTGAATGGTCCCTGTTCCTCCTGCTCTTTCTCCTTTGCCACCACCTCATCCATCATTCATCACCTGAAGCTTTGTTTTAATGGAAGTCATAGAACTGGGATAGTAGCAGTTAAACATCCAGAAATCTTCAGAGGAGGTAGGATATGCGCCAAAACGCTGACCACCTCAGGCCTATCCGCTACTACATACATGCGCTTGCATTCCAAGAAAACAAAGCAGACGCTTACTTCTATCATCATCATCATTCTCCTCACCTTGGCACTCTCAACTCCCCTGATGGAGAAGCCAGGGCCCACCGGAAGAGTCTGGTTCTCTGGTGGGCTCGTCCAATGCTGCCGTAAAGCAGGCCAGGCTAAGAAAAGTGCGGGGGAAGTTCCCAGGAGAAATAGGGGCGGCTGGGGACCGTTTATGGACACCCGGCCGCCCCCAGGCGGCTGGGGACCGTGTGTGGACACCCGGCCGCGGGGCGGCTGGGGACCGAGTATGGACACTCGGCCGCCCCCTGGCGGTTGGGGACCGAGCGTGGACACCCGGCCGCCTGGCGGCTGGGGACTGAGTATGGATACCTCGCTGCCGAATCAGCCATGAGATAGTGGTCAGCTTCGGCATCCTCCAAACTAAAAGGCCCCATTTCAAGTGCAAGCTAGCAGTATGGTATTGCAGCCTGGGGGTGGGTGGGTGGCAGGCTGCATACTTGCGCTTGCATTGCAAGGAATGGGGGAGGTACAATTGAACACTGCCCTGGGACAAGGACTTGCACGGGGATAGTTGCAAGTCTGCATCTTCTGATGCGGACAGGATCACTTCTGATGGGCACACTTTTAGGCAGTGACCTGGGTGTCAGAGATGCTTCCAGGGGTCTTCCCCATGCTGTTCCCATGTCTTTTCAGCACTGTATACATGTGTCACACAGCACATGGCCAGATAAGATTGTAAAATGTTAAAATGACATTTCCCGGGGAATGCATTTGTCACGGTTGAAAGCAATACAAAAGTGCAAAAACGCATAAAAAATGCTACTTGTGAACATAGCCCAAGGTGTGGAGGAGTATTTTTGCTTTTGGTTATTTATTTTACCTTATACACAAGTCTTTACCCTGGAAAGGAAGTTCCTTAACATATTTCACAGGAAAACCGTTTCAGTTTAGTTTTTGAACATTTTATTGTGAGGCCGTAAAAGTGGCTTAATACCTCTGACCACGTTGTTGACAGCAGTGACATGGGGGTCAGAAATGCTTCCTGGGGCGATGCCCATGCTGTCCCCATGTCTTTTTAGCACTGTCACTATCGTTTTGGGCACTTTTTAGGCTTTCTACAGACTCCCGGGGGTGCCGCCGCAAAAATGCTCGGGTCTTCCATAGACTAACATTGGGCTCGCTGCTCGGGTCGAGCACCCAAGTATCACGGTGAGCTCGGCCCGAGTTTCGAGTACCCGAGCATTTTAGTGCTCGCTCAACACTAATTAACATCTGTGCCAGCAATGGTCAGCCCTTGCCTCAGGTGGGGTATAAAGAGGTGAACATAAAAGTTGGCCGAGTAGAATTGCCATCACAAGGGTTGATTATTGTAGATATTGATCGATGAGAAAGCCATCCTTTGATAACTTTAGGCACTAATGTGACAGAGAGTTGTCTTGGGGAAATGATTGTTTTGTTGCAACAGGTCGCAGAGACTGCCTGCTCTGGTCAGCAGCGAGTTCTGCAGAAAGAGATCAAAGCCCTGATGCAAAGACAACAGGGAGAGCTGTCTGGAGGAGAAGTCGGCAGTGTCAGAATGAGTGATCCATTCCCCATTGCAATGCCCCCTAGGAGTGAAATGTTAATATGGTGTCGGGCAGCAATAGGTCTCAGGGGTCATGATTATTAGGCCCTGGTAGAACCCGTGTACTCTGATAGTAGGCCCACCATCTTGACAGCCAGGGGTGTAGTTGATGTCCGCAAGAGGAGAGTACCGATACGCATCCTGAATTGTGGGGAGAAAGAGGTCCATTTACCCCGGTATGCTACCCTTGCTAAGTTGTTCACTGTCAGTTACAACGCAATAAAAGCAGTGGAACCCTTGCCTCCGTCCGAACAGGCGGAAGACAATGGCCCCAAGGGGCAGATGGAAGATTGGTGTCAGAAGCTACAAGTAGGCACTGACTCCACCCCTTTGCACCAAAAGCATGGAGTATACCGGGTGGTCCAAGAATATGAGCGAGTCTTTAGCAAACACCCACTTGATTTTGGGCAGGTAAAAGGGGTCCAACATCATATCCTCACAGTAGATCATCCGCCCATTAAAGAGAGGCACCGGCCTGTACCCCCAGCTCACTATCAATGTGCTAAGGGAATGTTATGGGAGATGGAGGCTGGGGTGATCAGAGATAGTTGTAGCTCCTGGGCAGCTCCATTAGTCCTCCAAACTGTAAAATTGCTCCCAGTAGTCTCCCCCATACTGTACAATGGCCCCCAGTAGTCTCCCCCCACACTGTACAATCGCCCCCAGTAGTCTCCCCCACACTGTACGATGGTGTCCAGTAGCCTTCTCCACACTGTATGATGACCCCAGTAGCCTCCCCCACACTGTATGGTGGCCCCCAGTATTCCCCTCCTCCATGATACTGTATGGTAGCCCCAAGTACCCCCCTCCACCACACTGTGTATGGTGGCTCCCAGTATTCACCAGCCCCACACACTGTATGCTAGCCCCCAGTATTTCCCACACACACTGTTAGAACCCTCCTGTTTGTTTTTTCGATCTTGCGTTTTGCTGTCACGTGACCATCTGCCTTTATATTCCAGCTCCGCCCTTCTGGCTGTGCTGGACTTCAGTGTTTGACTGTTTCTCTAGCTAGGTGCTTCTGTGCCGTTCTCTGTCAGTTCGCTTGGTCCTTCTGAGACCTCTAGTACTTTTTTGTCAGTTTGTCTTTTTGTGTTCTGCAACTACTTTTCTGTTTAGGAGGTGTCCCATTTTTGTCCCAGTCCTTAGTTCTTCTAGGGACCCCTCCCGTTATGCTATGGGTCTTTGTTCAGACTAGCCGAGGATTAAGGCGGGTCTTTCCCCTATCTTTCCTTAGTTCATGTTGCAGATCATAACAGTAAGTCCAGCCCAAAAAACTAAAAGGAAAGAAATTCGGGGATCAGTATGGTTTCCGTCCAGGATTTGGCTCAACGCCTGCAGGGATTGTCTCTGGAGGTGGCCGAGCTTCAGCAACACGTGATTAGCTGTTCTGGAGCGCATTTTGTCGAACCCAAGGTAGGACTGCCTGATGTTTTTTTATGGTAAACAGCAAGATTTTTTTTCCTTTAAAAATGCTTGTTTGTTATATTTTCATTTGAGACCAAGGTCCTCTGGGAATGAATCACAGCGCATTGGTTTTATTTTGTCACTTTTGCGCAATGAACCACAGAGGTGGGCCTTTTCTCTCCAGCCTTTTCTGCTATGGGGCTGTTATATGACGATCCTGATCGAATCTCATCTGCTGAGGCAGAACTCAGGCGTTTGAATCAGGGGTCAGGTGATGTTGAAAATTATTGCACACACTTCAGGAGATGGGCCTCAGAAGTTATATGGAATGATCCTGCACTAAAATGTTTATTTCTTGCTTGTCTGAGTGAAAAGGTTAAGGATCTGCTAATTGCATTCCCTGCACCTGAGACTCTGCAGGGTGCCATGCAATTAGCTGTTCGTGTGGACAGAAGGCTGAGGTGCAGGCTGAATGAGGTAAAAACTCCTGTAATGTCAGTTCCTAGTCCCCAGAAAATCTGCTCAGACGGCCGAGAACCAATGGAGGTTGGGGCGATGTCACTCCGCTCTCAGGAAATAGACCGGAGGTTCGCCGAGGGATTGTGTCTAGTGTTGAGCGAGTATGTTCTGCTCCGAGTATGCTCGGGCCGAGCTCCGAGTATTTACAGCTGCTCGGTGATATGTTTGAATCGCTCCCGTGTGCATGATTTGCAACTGTTTGACAGGTTTATTACATGTGAGGAATGTGTAAGAAATAGACATTCCTCACATGTATTAAAACTGTCAAACAGTCGCAAATCATGCACACGGGAGCGTTTCAAACATATCACCGAGCACCTGTAAATATTCGGAGCTGGCCCCGAGCATACTCGGTGAAAGGGTTAATAGAGCATACTCGCTCAACACTAATTGTGTCTTTATTGTGGTAAAGCTGACCGTTTGATATTGTGAGCGTCGTTTAAGTAAAGAAAAAAAAAGGTCAGTTACGCCCGTATAGCTTGTTTATGCTCTGCAGGAGTATTTCTTTCTGGGAGTACTACTTTGCAGGGAGATTTGATTGAATTTCAGGTATTTGTGGATTGTGGTTCAACACTTAATGTGATTGATAAAGGGTTTTTGGAAAACCTTAAATTGAAATCCAAACCTTTGTCATCACCTATTTCTGTGATTGCAATTGATAACACTCCCTTGAAATGTATTACTCACAAGGTTGCTGCATTTCCCCTCACTATCAATGGAGTTCACCAAGAAATTTTGGACTTGGTTGTTTTAGATAATTTACCCTCTCCAGTTGTTCTAGGATTGCCTTGGTTAAAATTGCACAAACCTTTACTGGACTGGTCTACTAATGTGCTTAAGTCTTGGAGTCCGAAGTGCTATGATAAATATTGTAATGGTCGCATTGCGGCTGTGGAAAAAGGGGAATTACCTGTACCTATTCAAGATTTTTGGAGGGTTTTTTCGAAGGAGTCCCAAGTTTTACCTCCTCATAAGGATTATGATTGTGCCATACAGTTTGTTCCTGGAGCTACTCTTCCCAAAAGTCGCTTGTTTAATCTGACTTTCCCTGAAAGAAAGACCTTGGAGGAATACATACAGATTAGCCTGGCTGCTGGTCACATTAGACCTTCTAAGTTGCCTGTGGCAGTTGGATTTTTCTTTGTTAAAAAAAAGAACGGGGGTTTACGTCCATGTCTGGATTTTCGTGAAATTAATAAGATTACCATACGCAATTCCTACCCATTGCCATTAATTCCTGACTTGTTTAGTGGTTCTCTAAAATTGATCTCCGGGGGGCATACAATTTGTTACGAGTGAAGAAGGGTGATGAATGGAAAACTGCTTTTAACACTCCGGTAGGTCATTTTGAGAATCTGGTGATGCCTTTTGGTCTTACCAATGCACCTGCTTTTTTCAGAACCTTATTAATGACATCCTGAGACCTTTGATTGGTAAGAATGTGGTTGTGTATTTGGATGACATTTTGATTTACTCACCAGATCTAGAGTCCCATTGGCAGAGTGTATGTGAAGTTTTGCAGTTATTGAGTGATAATTTACTCTTTGCTAAGCTGGAGAAATGTGAGTTCGCTGTGCAGAAAATTAGTTTTTTGGGCTACATTGTCTCCAGCGAGGGCTTTGAGATGGACCCTGTGAAGGTTCAGGCTGTGCAGGAATGGCCTAGGCCTATTGGTTTGAAATCTATACAGAGATTTTTGGGTTTTGCCAATTATTACAGGAAATTCATTAAGAATTTTTCTGTAATTGTTAAACCTCTAACCGATCTCACCAGGAAAGGTGCGAATACGGCCCAGTGGACTACTGAGGCCAATGAAGCATTTGAGTATCTCAAAGAGAGGTTCAGTTCTGCCCCTGTCCTTATGCAGCCTGATGAGACCAAGCCTTTTTTGGTCGAGGTCGATGCTTCATCGGTGGGGGTCGGAGCAGTTTTGTCTCAGGAGAACAAGGGTGGAGTATATCCTTGTGCCTTCTTTTCGAAAAATTTTTCGGAAACCGAACTGAATTATGATGTTGGAAATCGGGAGTTGCAGGCTATTAAACTCACGTTTGAACATTAGCGTCATTTGTTGGAAGGTGCTAGATTTCCTATTCAGGTTTTCACAGATCATAAGAATTTGATCTATCTGGATGCTGCCAAGCGCTTGAATGCCCGTCAAGCTAGGTGGGCACTTTTTTTTTCTCGGTTTCATTTTTCTGTTACCTATATCCCTGGTACTAAGAATGTTAAAGCCGATGCTTTATCTCGCAGCTTCTCTCCTACGGTCGGTGCCGAGGAGGAGGAGAGCATTTTACAGAAAGGAGTTGTGGTGGCAGCATTGGACTGGAGAATGGGATTCTGAAAGCTCAAGATGATGCTCCATCTAACACTCCCCATGGGAGGTTGTTCGTGCCTAGAGCCTTTAGGAGAGATTTGTTTGTGGAGTGTCATGAGTCTCGGTTGGCAGGTCATCCAGGAATTTCGGAGACTAAGAGACTTATCAGTCGCAGTTTTTGGTGGCCTGGATGGCAGAAGGAAGTCATCAAGTGGGTGTGTCAGTGTACTGTGTGTGCTAGGTCAAAGGCTTCACATACTCCTGCTGCGGGGTTGCTTTGCCCTCTGGAGGTTCCTAGTGCGCCTTGGACGCATCTCACAATGGATTTTATTACTGATCTTCCTGTGTCCGAGGGTTTTACTGTCATCTGGGTGGTCGTGGACCGTTTTAGTAAGATCATTTGGTTCCATTCATTAAATTGCCCTGCACCAAGACACTCGCTAAGGCGTTTGTTAAGAAGATTGTCAAGCTCCATGGCGTTCCCACGGAATATTGTTTCTGATAGAGGACCTCAGTTTGTGGCTCGCTTTTGGCGTGCTTTTTGTGACAGGTTGGGAGTCCATTTGTCATTTTCATCTGGTTATCTTCCTGAGTCTAATGGACAGACAGAAAGAAAGAACCAGGATGTTGAACAGTTTTTGCGTTGTTTTGTGGCGGACAATCAAGAGGTGTGGTCTGAGTTTCTGCCTCTTGCAGAATTTGCTCTTTACAATCATACATCCTCCTCTGCTGGGTGTTCTCCTCCTTTTTTTTTGTTGTACTGGGAGACATCCGTCTTTTGGTTCGTTCTCCAAATTGGGGTCGGCGGTGCCGGAGAAGGAGAATTTTGATTTGGAGAGAGTTTGGACTAATGTACGTTGCAACCTTCAAGAGGCTAACAAGAAGTCCAAGAAGTATTTTGACAGGAAACGTAAGGAGGTTTTGTTTACTGTGGGTGACATGGTTTGGTTGTCCTCGAAGAATCTGCGGTTGAGGATTCCCTCTAAAAAACTGGGTCCTAAGTTTGTGAGTCCATTTAAAGTGCTTCAGGTTGTTAACCCGTCTGCTGTTAGGTTGAATGTCCCTACTTCCTGGAAGATTAATCCTGTGTTTCATGTTTCCTTGTTGAAAAAGGCTGATGTATCTGATAGGGACGCCACTGTCACTGTTCCTCCTGTGGTGGAAGACGGCGAATTTGAAATTTCTCGTATCTTGAATTTTAGATGGCATAGAGGGAGATTACAGTATCTTGTTGCCTGGAAGGGTTTCGGTCCCAAAGACAACTCCTGGGTAAGGACTGATGATGTCTCCGCTCCTAGGCTTGTTAAAGCTTTCCACAGGAGGTTTCCGGTTAGGCCTGGGCCTGGAGGATCCGGAGGATTATCATAAAAGAGGTGGAACTGTTAGAACCCTCCTGTTTGTTTTTTCCATCTTGTGTTTTGCGGTCACGTGACCATCTGCCTTTATATTCCAGCTCCGCCCTTCTGGCTGTGCTGGACTTCAGTGTTTGACTGTTTCTCTAGCTAGGTGCTTCTGTGCCTTTCTCTGTCAGTTCGCTTGGTCCTTCTGGGACCTCTAGTACTTTTTTGTCAGTTTGTCTTTTTGTGTTCTGCAACTACTTTTCAGTTTAGGAGGTGTCCAATTTTTGTCCCAGTCCTTAGTTCTTTTAGGGACCCCTCTCATTATGCTATAGGCCTTCGTTCAGACTAGCCGAGGACTAAGGCGGGTCTGTTCGCTATGAACAGGCAGCCCGCTACATTGTAGGGATTCAGCTTAGTCTTACTGTAAGGACAGCTTTCCCCTATCTTTCCTTAGTTCATATTGCAGATCATAACACACACTGCATGGTGGTCCCCAGTATTTCCCCCCACACACTGTATGGTGGCCCCCAGTATTTCCCTCCCTCAAACACACACTATATGGTGGCCCCCAGTATTCCCTCTCACACACACACCTCATGGTGGCCCTCAGTATTTCCCCTCCTCCCACCCAATGTATGGTGGCCCCCAGTATTTCTGCCCCCACGCACTGTATGGTGGCCCCCAGTATTTCACACACACAGAATAGTGGTCCGCTGTATACCCCCCACACTGTATGAGGGCCCCCAATGTTCCCCCCTACACTGTATGATTGGCCCCAGTATTTCCCCCCTACACTGTATGGTGGCGCCCAGAATTCCCCCCCACACACTGTATGCTGGCCCCCAGTATTTCCCTCCCCCACACTGTATGGTGGTACTCAGTATCCCCCCCTCCCCACACTGTGTATTGGCCCCCAGTATTCGCCCCCACCCACTGTATGGTGGTCCCCAGTATATCCCCTTCCACACTGTATTGGCCCCGAGTATTCCCAAGCACACACACTGTATGGTGGCCTCCAGTATCTCCCCCCACACACACTGTATGGTAGCCCCCAGTATTTCCCCCCATACTGTATGGTGGCCCCCAGTAGCACCCCCCCCCACATACACACACTGCATGGGGGCTCCCAGTATTACCCCAACGAACACAATTAAAATAGAATAAGTTAATCGTATACTCACCTAACCATGCCTCCTGAGGAGTGGAGTTCGCGGGTAGACAGGACCAAGGCATGGGCGGAGCAATGCGGTGATGTTATAGTGCCAAGGCACGCAGAGTCCTAGCATCGTGATGTCATCATGCCTCTCCGCCCCCTCCTGACTTGTCCGTGCGTCCTCCTGCCTTTCTGTAGGCTGCAGGCCTAAATCGACCTGCAGGTTACAGAACTTAGTTTGGTAGTGTGGGGAGAACATGTCTTCCTCCTTCACCGCAGTTTTGTATAGGCTCACTGCACACACCAATACAGTTAACCCCTTCGTGACCTTGGGATTTTCTGTTTTTGCGTTTTCGTTTTTTCCGTCAATATGGCCGTGTGAAATTGCAAAAAATTTTTACCATGTTCACTAAATACTAAAACTGACCTGCCATTATGATTCTCCAGTAAATTACGAGTTTGCAAATAACAAACATATATAAGTTCTTTTTTATTTGTAAAAAAAAAAAAATGATGGGGTTGGTTTGTGACGCAGAGATTGACAGCAGCAATTAATATGTTAATAGCCGAGAGTGGATTGCGATTCCACCCGTGGCTGTTAGGAGCACATGACAGCTGATCAAATTTTTTGCCAGAAAAGATGCAGGCTGAATGCCGGAGCCCGCATCACAGGTGGATACACGACCTATGACGTACACATACACCATAGGTCGTGAAGGGGTTTAAGGGTAGCGTAGCTACTGGTGGGCACCTCTACGCGTAGGGCCCGGGGTGATCACCCCCACAGCCCCCCCAGTAGCTATGGTACTAAATAGATCTATTACCTCCCTGTCCTATAGTAGTGCATTAAAATTTGTGCTATTTTAGCGGTGCCGGAACGACACCACTGGGCGGGTCTCAGATACGGTACAGTAGTCGAGGAGGCAGAAACAAAACACCGGTTTATTCTTGAGCGACAGAGGATTATATGCCAGAAAATAAGACTAACAGTTGTAATGATAAATACAATAGTGGTTACAAGAAGAGATAGCTGGAGCGCGTCACACAAGCCGTGGTCCAGCTATGACAATGCAAATTACAATACAAATAGTAAAAACAATTTCTATCAACTACTCTCTGCTAATTCCCTATCTGGCTTCTGATAATCGGGCCACGCTGCTACAGCGCCCTAACTAGAGAAACCTGCTCTAAACCCTAAGTCAGTTTGACACCGGTGTCACTCGCAGCTTTGTAGTATTAGAAGAAGGTCTTATAACTGCTACTTGGTCCTGATGCGATGAAGCAGAGCTTGTTGTGTTGAGCTCTTCCTTCAGGTTAATAGATCCGTCCTCTTCCAGATCCGGGCAAGTTTCGTTCCCACTTTCCATGTTGAAGGATCACTGGTACCACAGAGTAGTTTCCCTCCATCAGACTACAGGCACTCGGGGAGAATTACCCTGGATGTACAATGCGCCTTTCTCCTTCTGTTACGGTCCTGGAGATCGATCCTGTGGTAAACGGGCACTATCTTTTCTCTTATTAGGACAGACTTAATGTCTTGCCTGTCTCTTTCTCATGGCAGCAGAAGGCTCACCATGGCAAAAGTCTCTCACAGCATCCACGAGTCCCCCTCGTTCATTGCTCAACCGACACCAACTGCCCCACATCCCAACCAACCTACAGCAGGCTGCAGGGGAGGAAATGACTAGTCCGCATACACACAAATCAGAGGAGAATATTGTCTCTTTAAGTAAAAGTGTAATTCAGTTGGTAGGCTAACTAGGGGCCAACCCCCTACACTTTTAAAGCCTCCACTTCTTTGCAGGGAAGTTTTAAAGGGAATCTGTCAGGTGATTTTTTTTCATAGCATACTAATAGTATCCTGAAGTAGGGCTTGGGCAGCCCTTTCAGAATATGTAACATTTATTGCTGTACCTTGCCCCGTTGTCTTACTGTAAGCTCCGGACAATTCAGAGTTGTGAGCCGGCTAGTCAAGAGAATGTAAATCAAAAGTAAATATTCACTCCGCCCACCCCGCCCATAATCCCACTCATCCCTCTGCGCCGATGTCAGTGATAGTTAGGGTACAGTCAGACGTATTACTCGTGCGAGGATCTTATCGCAGTCCTTGGACTGGCCGTCGGCTCTCCTCCTGGCCTGGGCGTGACAGATGCATACTGTTGCTGTAACTGGATGTCACTGTTCTAACAAGTCAGTTCATGAAATTTCTTTCCTCCTACATATTGTTTAATCAATTGTGAGTCATTTCATTAAAAAGTGGAAGGAGCCACAGCAACTTAGCCAGAAAGTTACAGTGTGCGGTCACTGAGGTGTTGAGGTTCATAGTGCATGACATTAACCAACACTCTGTGCCTCCATTATTACAGAGCTCCAAATCTCTCCTGGTACTAGCATCTGAAGAAAAACTGTGCGCTGGGATGGTATGAGAAGAGTGGAAGCTGTTATACCTACGAAGAGGGGACCAAATCCATATTAATGCCTATAAATATAGAATGCGCTGTCATAAAAGCTCCTGGTGTAATGTGCAGGTGGCCCTCTGTATATAGTACAACATAAGTATTATTGCCATATGTGTTAGATAGAAATTTATTTATTGGTCATAAACCAAGCAATATTTAAGAGTATACATTTAAAATATATTACATTAGTATATATACACAATATTTAGATAAGTAATATTTATTACATCTGCTTTCAATAAGTGCCTTTATTTTATAATTATATAATGGGGTAGAAAAATAATAAAATATAATGTGTGAAAAAAAATCTGCTCTAGTCCATGACTGAGCCAAACTCTGAAGGTAAGCCCTCTGATCTTCTCCATTTAGATAACCGGACTTTGAACCATTTCTAGAACAAAAAGGGAAAAGAAGAAAAGAATATTAATTTCCTTGTATAACTGATTTTTGAGTGGTTAAATAATTCTTTCATATGTCACTTCTCAAATTATCAGCCTCTATGGTAGTAAGAATAACCTACTAATATGTTAATATTTGAATTTATGGCCAAAAATAAAAAAGCAGCCAAATGAGGTTGCATATTAGTTCATACTGTTATTCTCAACAAAAGTTCACCTATAATTACACAATCAGAAATAGAGTCTAATATTAGGCAGCTGCGCATTGGGACGTAGTTAACAGAGCTGTGGTCCCCAACCAGTGGCTCGGAAGCTTGATTTGTGAAGGCCGCCGTGTGGCTCGCCACAGTAGCCTTTGAATTATGGCCATATGCACTGACAATAACATTAAGACTATGTTCACATGCAGCGTTTTTGCAGCATTTTGTTGCTGTGTTTTTTTATGCAAATTAAAAGCAGCTTTTTACAGTATCAGCAAAAGCTGTGAGGTTTCAGAAATCCCATGCACACATGTTTTATTGTTTTTAAGATTGACTGAGAATTGCAGCATTTTTGACATCTGCAGTATCTCAGTTCTTTCAGTGTTTTTGCAGCGTTTTTTAACCCATAGAAAGTAATGAGGCAATGAAAAAACGCTACAAAAAAGCACAACGGTGTTTTTAAGTGTTTTTGCTGTATTTTTAAGTGTTTTTTAATTTTATTAAACATGCACTGTAGGCAAAGCACAGATGTAATCTTTACCCCAAAAATATGGAGAAAAAAGCAATGAAAATGCTGAAAAAAATTTGACATTTTGAATGCAGTTTTTTTACTACCAAGAAAGCAGGTTTTGGTCGCAGAATAAAATGTGACAAAAATGCTGCATGTGAACATAGTCTAACAGTATTATAGCTATATTGTATACTCAGAACATAATCAGTTTGTTGGTATATTACAAGTGCATCAAATTTCAAAATATAAATGATCAATTTTGTGTTCTTAAAGTTTAATATGTTCAAATTTTTTACTTGAATTTGGCTCCTGACATCACTCATTGTAGCTCACAAGGTATAAAAAGGTTAGAGATCTCGGCTATAGGGCTTGCAGCGGTAGTAGTCACATTCGGGCACTGGTGCCAGAGGTGGTTATGAGGCCCTTCTGCCACATAAGAAGGCACCAGTATTATAAATGACACAAGGAAGGTGGGAGACCTGTTAGAAAAGTTCTATTAGGGTGCAGGAACTTAGCGTTAGCCCTCTGACTGTACATGTGAAGTTTTTCCTCACTTTTTAATAGCCACTCTGACATTCTATGGTGATTTAAGGAGATGGAGATGTTACACACGTTCCCCCTTGAAGAAACAAGTTTATTGCTGTAATATGTTATGTGATGTAATGTGAACTGTGATGTATAATGTGAATTGTGATGTGCGTATAGGTATTAGTAATGTTGATAATGTGTGTAGTTTGACAGTGGAGATAGTGAGAGTTAATGTTTGGGATTAGCCCAGACTGGGAGGGTATAAGTCGAAGGGAAAATGACAATTTCCTCGTAGTAAGGCAGATAGGACCTTGTGTGTATAGCAAGAGGACCTAAGGTCTATTGTGAGCAGTGCCGCATTTTGAGTGTACCTAAGAGAGAGGAGACCAAAAGGAAAGAGAAAAGAGATAGTGAGATCCGAAGCAGAAGTGACTAATAGACAAAATGATCTACCTGAGACAGGTCCTGGGAGAGGATGCCTACCCACAAGGCCCAGAGTTTATAACTCTTAAAGGTAACGGGCCTAAACAGGACTGAGTACATGAAAGGAGTAAAGTGCCCCGAGCGGCAGATCCAGAGCGTCAGTATTAGAGGAGATAAGTACCGTCCATACCCATCCTGGCACCCTTAGGGGAAAGAAGATGAGGAACCGAGGGACGAGTACATGACTGTTCCTAAGCAGGACTGTAGTGTTGAGCTGGGTTGTGGTGAAGTAGTGAGAAACAGTGGAAACAGAGGACCAGTAGAAAGAGTAAAGAGGAAAGGTGAAGATAGAGAACAATAGAGGAAAGAAGGAAGGGAACTGTGTGGAAAATGCTTTGAGTTGTAAAGGAAAAGTTGATAAGATTGTGTACCCACTATCTCTTGTATATATTCCCTACCAAGTTCTCATTCAGTAAAATGTTTATTTTTGAATGGTGGTCTCCCTCATTACACTGTCCAACATCTGGTCCTGGCAAACTAGAAACATCAGTTACATGCAGCCTGCATGGGAGTAGCGTTCTCACAGTACAAGTCCACACACCCAGCCAGGACCCCCACTTTCATGTAACGTGCCAGGGGTTCATGGCTACTGCCCTGCGACATGTTACAGTGACATGCACAGCACTCTACACAATGAGATGAGGGCCACCTTTCCTCTTCCCTCTCCTTTCTCATGTGCCTCTATATACCCTGTAAACATGTATTAGATTGGGGTTGTGTGAATTGTACTCCACATTCAATATTAGGTCAGGTAGGTAAAATCTAAACTGCTCAATGAAGAATCGTCTCCAAAAATATTTGGCTTTCAGATGTGATGACAGTATATAATTTGAACCATGTTGAAGATCACACAGTAAATAGTGGCCATTGATAGAATGAGAGATATACTACAGGCTGTTTGACCTCAAGTAAGGTTACATTCACACATCTGTGCGCCACAGGCCATGCATAGTCCAGCTGCGGGTCTCCTGAGGCAAACGCAGCAGCCTCATATGCCTGTATCAGGATAATTTACCGTAGGTCAAGAGATCTGCGGCCATTCTATACTTGGACTGCGACACATGGAAGTGTGAATATAGCCTAATACTTTTTGAACCGATACTACAACCAACTATTCTTGGGTGGGGAGAAGCCGCCAGGGACCCGCCTGTCCGACTAGTCTTTCATGCGGCTCGGTCTTTGGCGGCTTTTAAAGTATGTTTTTGAGATCATAAAGCCAATGTCTAATACATGGTGTCTGTAGATCAGCAGCACATATCAGCTGTCAGGTGCCCTTTAAGTAAAATTATGACACTATGTAATGTATAGCATAGTAAATCAATAGCAGGTAATGTAATGACTAGGGCTATTATAGTGTTTACTTTCAGCTTTAGGCTATGTGCCCACGTTGCATTTATGAAGCAGAAAATTTCTGCTGCATAAATGCAAGTCCTCTCCCGGAAAAACGCATGCGGAATTCCGCACGCGTTTATCGCGCATTTTTCGCGCGTTTAGCACGTTTTTTCCACATGCGGAATTGCCTTGCGTTTTTTATGCATTGGACAAAGGCAATTCCGCTTGCGGAAACGCAAAATTAAATGACATGCTGCGGATTTTTGAACGCGGCATAAACGCTGCGGAAAAATCCGCAGCATGTGCATAGAACTTGCGGAATCCCATTGGGGACCATGGGGTGCGGATATACATGCGTTTTTCAAGCATTTACGCTGCGGAAATTCCGCAGCATATACGCTTGAAAAATGCTACGTGGGCACACAGCCATAGAGAATATCTTTAAATATGTAGGAAATAAGTGTAAAACTACAGCAAAGCCATCAGCTCCCTCCTCTATCATTCTCCCTGTGTGTCTGATGTCTCAGTACAGTGCTGTGCAGAGCTTCAGACCACATGCTGCAGAGCCCGGAGCAGAGGGGCAACTGGGAGATGTGAGTATTTTTTTCTGTTTTTTTTAATCAATGAGTACTTTGTGGGGGCCATTATACTATTTGAAAGGCTATGTGAGAGCCATTATGCTATTTGGAGGGCTCTGTGGGGGCCATTATACTGTTTGAAGGGCTATGTCGAGACCATTATACTGTTTGGAGGGCTATGTGGGGGCCATTATACTATTTTGAGGGCTATGTGGGGCCCATTATACTATTTTGAGGGCTATGTGGGGCCCATTATACTATTTTGAGGGCTATGTGGGGGCCATTATACTATTTTGAGGGCTATGTGGGGGCCATTATACTATTTAGTGGGCTCTGTGGGGGCCATTATACTATTTGGAGTGCAGTGTGAGGCCATCATACTCTTTGGAGGGCTATGTTGGGGGCCATTATACTGTTTGGAGGGTTGTGTGGAGTCTATCATACTGTGTGAAGCTCATTATAATATGTGGAGGGTTGTGTGTGGGAGGGGCATCATACTCTGTGGAGGCCACTATACTGTATGGAGGACCATTATACTGTATGGAGGACCATTATACTGTATGGAGGGCCATAATACTGTATAGAGGGCTATGTGAGAGCCATCATGTTGTGTTGAGAGCTGTGTTGGGGCCATCATACAGTGTGTGTGGGACTGTGGAGGCATCATACTGTGTTGGGATCACTGTGGGGGTATAATACTTTGGGGGGAGGTACTGTAGGGTACTCATACCGTGCGTGTGGAGTGTATTGTGGAGGAATTCACTGTGGGGGTATCATGCTGTGTTTGTTGACATCATACTTTACACGGGTCATGAAGGAACACTAAGGTGCTTCAATAGGGGCAAAATTACTTTGTCAGGACTGCAAAGTCGTGAGATACTCCCTTCTGTGACCCCACCCATTCCCCCCAATTTTTTTTTTTGGGGGGGGGGGGCAATTAGGACTTTTGCGATGAGGCCCCATGATTTCTATGTACGCCCTTATTTACTTCCTTTTGTAATATAGCTGGTGGCAAACATTTATTTAAGGAAATGAATTGGTAAATATACCATTAACATGTTCAGTAAATTAATAATAAAGCATTCAAATATTTTTCATCTATGATAGTCAATATTCTATTGCTTGCAGAAAGATGCAGCGCTAGACAGCGATTTCCTAAAAACGAGATTTCATGCCAATACAGGAACAAGCATCTCAGTGTGAGGACAGATGCAAGGCGATGTCCACCGTTACCCATTAATGTATCAGTTTCCCTCCCTACTGAAAGGAGAGACACAATTGATGCCTTTATGTACCCTCAAGGTCATCCAGGGAAAGGCAGAAAGAGCAAGCTGCAGCCTGGTAATACCACTGTACAAAGAGCGTCTAGTGCCTGCATATTAACTGTTTGTGACAAAGTGTAATCTGTTTATGTCTTATGTGTAGCCTACTGTTCAATGAGTAGGACAAGTGGGCCGCATGACAAACCGAGGAGGCAAGTGCCTTTAGTTATTTTTAAAAGCAATGAAGGCTGGTACCACCCGGTTCACTGCTCAGGAGATAAAATGACAGCTCATTCCTTCAGCCAGACACATTTTATTTTTGTAACATTTTTATGAGACAATGGGTATGTAGAAATATGCAGGGGTCTGTAAATAATAATAATAATACAAAAAAAATATAATACTGTGTTTCTGCAAAAATAAGATATTTTTTGCTCCGAAAGATGTGCTAGGCCTTTTTTCTCAGGGGATGTCTTACTTCCCATGAACAACAATTTCCAAAAGAAAATGTATTAACAAAATTTCGATAAAATAATTTTTTTTTGAAAATGCAAATTAAAATATAAATATATAATTTAGCCAGTAGATGGCACCACATAACTAATAAATAGGGAAAGGTATGCACCTATAAACTACCGTGGCAACCCTGAGTGGAGTGTTCATCAAATGATAAGACCTACAATTACCAAAAGGAATTTTACCTAACATGTATATAACAAAGAGATGTGGTATCAAATCCTTTTGGAAATTGAAGGTCTTATCATTTGATTAGTTATTTGTTATTATGTGGTGCCATCTACTGCCTAATTGATATGTTTATATTTTAATTAGAATTTTTCAATAAATTGTATTTTATGTATATTTTGTTAATACATTTTTGTTAATCCTATTACTGGTTCAGTTGCACATTTTCTTATCTGATCTGCTGTTCTCATGGTGCAGAACCATACATACCAGTCGTATAGTGGTGGGTACATACCGTATTTACTATGGTTTAAATTATCTACTTAAATTTCCAATTATTATTCTCTATGTACTTGGTCTGATTGCTAATATTGGTTTACCCTCAAAAGAATCACACTCACCAGACCCCAAACAAGTTCATCCACCATCGGCACTTGCCAGCTCTAATTGTTTAGAGCCTGGTGAGTGCGGTTCTTTTGGGGGTGTCAGCTTTCTTTTGGGGGTGTCTGCTTTCTTTTGGGTGTGTCTGCTTTCTTTGGTGAAAGGTACTGCTGTACTCTTTAACTTTTTTAACTGCCTGGACACTTTCTTATTGAACCGCAACTAGCGCTTATTTTTGGAGTAGGACTTATATTTTAAGCATACTCCAAAAAGCCTGAAAAATCATGCTGGGGCTTATTTTCGGGGTAGGTGTTATTTTCAGGGAAACACGATACAACTGTTTGATATATGTATAAGCATTATTGAAATCCAAGTTACAGACTTATCAAAGTGACCTGGTTGATTCATCATGAATGTGACTACTTGAATGCTTCTGGTATCACTTGTAAAGGGGTTTTCGAGATATTGATATTGAGGGTCTATCAATATGAGATTGGTGGAGGCCAGCACCCGGCTCCCACAACTGTTTGCAGCTCCGTCAGAGGTTGAATGTAAACCGTGTATGGAGCTGGTCACCAAGGCGCTATCACACCGTTTTGTGGCTGGTCTTATGTAATGTGGAAAAGCCACAATAAAGGGACGAAGCAGTGATGCAAAAAGCTGATCAATTGGGGTGCTGGGTGTCTGACCTCCGAAAATCTAATACGGATGACCTATCATAAATATTTGTCATCAGCATCAAAGTGGTGGGAAACCCTATTTCAATTCTGTGTGTAAGGTAATTAAGGCCATAAAGTAAGTGGTTATTAAAGGGAATATGTCATCAGGTTTTTGCTATGTAATCTGAGGAGAGTATGATTTTGGGTGTTAAAACACTGAATTTAAGTATGTGTCACATGTCAGGCTGTGTGCTGCTGTTTACTTACACTGAAGGATTTATCACCTGGTGCATTGTCTGGACTACACCAGCTACAGCAGTGCATGCATACTGGTCCGAATCCGACCCCTCCCCTGATAAGAATCTCACTGTCTTTAGACAATGTAAATAAAGAGCCTGGTGTGGTTGGGGTTAGCTTTCTCAGCTCTGCTGCATTGCTACATCTAAAAACTCTGATTCTGTGTCAGAACCGCTGCACCCAGTAAGCTAAGTGATGCATCATTGGATTCAGGGTCTCTGTGCCTACATCATGCTGCTCTCAGATGGGGTGGCAAAAAACTCCTGACAGATTCCTTTTAAATTCTGTGTGCTTCACACTGAAGGCATCAAAACTATGAATTAACACATGTGGAATTATATACTTAACAAAAAAGTGTGAAACAACTGAAAATATGTCTTATATTCTAGGTTCTTCAAAGTAGCCACCTTTTGCTTTCATGACTGCTTTGCACACTCTTGGCATTCTCTTGATATTTTCAGTTGTTTCACACTTTTTTTAAGTATATAATTCCACATGTGTTAATTCATAGTTTTGATGCCTTCAGTGTGAATGTACAATTGTCATAGTCATTAAAATACAGATAAATCTTTAAATGAAAAGGTGTGTCCAAACTTTTGGTCTATACTGTATATTGATATATATATATATATATATATATATATATATATATATATATATATATGACACACACAAAGTGGCTTGCAAAAGTATTCACCCCTTGGCATTTTCGTGTTTTGCTACCTCACAACCTGGAATTTCACTGTTTTTTTAGGGGGTTGCATCAGTTCGTATAAAGAACATGCCTACAACTGTGAGCATTTGATTTTCTTTTTATTGTGAAGCAGACAACAAATAGGACAAAATAACTGAAAGCTTCAGTGTGCATAACTATTCACCCCCATAAAGTCAGTACTTTGTAGAGCCTCCTTTTGCGACAATTACAGCTGCAAGTTACTTTGGATAAGTCTCTATGAGCTTTCCATATCTTACTACTGGTATTTTTGCCCATTCCTCAAGGCAAAACTGCTCCAGCAATCTTCAAGTTTGACCACAGATTCTCAAATGGATTAAGGTCTGGGCTTTGACTAGGCCACTCCAAAACATTTGCAAGTTTTCCCTTAAACCACTGTGGGATCTCCTCCCAGACTTGGACTAAAGCATCCGCCAACTCCTGGACAGTCTGTGGTGCAACGTAATGTTGGTGGATGGAGCGAGACATGAGGTCCCAGATGTGCTCAATCGGATTCAGGCCTGGGGAACGGGCGGGCCAGTCCATAGCTTCAATGCCTTCATCTTGCAGGAACTGCTGATACACTCCAGCCACATGAGGTCTGGCATTGTCCTGCATTAGGAGGAATATGGCATATGGTCTCACAAGGGGTCTAAGAATCTCATCTCGGTACCTAATGGCAGTCAGGCTACCTCTGGAGAGCACATGGAGGGCTGTGCGGCCGTCCAAAGAAATGCCACCCCACACCATTACTGACCCACTGCCAAACCGGTCATGCTGAAGGATGTTGCAGGCTGCAGATCGCTCTCTACGGCATCTCCAGACTCTGTCACATCTGTCATATGTGCTCAGTGTGAACCTGCTTTCATCTGTGAAGAGCACAGGGCGCCAGTGGCGACTTTGCCAATCCTGGTGTTCTGCGGCAAATGCTAAGCGTCCTGCACGGTGTTGGGCTGTGAGCGCAACCCCCATCTGTGGATGTCGGCCCCCATACCACCCTCATGGAGTTGGTTTCTAACCGTTTGTGCAGACACATGCACATTTGTGGCCTGCTGGAGGTCATTTTGCAGGGCTCTGGCAGTGTTCCTCCTGTTCCTCCTTGCACAAAGGCGGAGATAGCAGTCCTGCTGATGGGTTGTTGCCCTCCTATGGCCCCCTTCACGTCTCCTGGTGTACTGGCCTGTCTCCTGGTAGCGCCTCCAGCCTCTGGACACTACGCTGACAGACACAGCAAACCTTCTTGCCACAGCTCGCATCGATGTGCCATCCTGGAGGAGATCCCACAGGAGACCATCCGCAACCTCATCAGGAGCATGCCCAGGCATTGTAGGGAGGTCATACAGGCACGTGGAGGCCACACACAATACTGAGTCTCATTTTGACTTGTTTTAAGGACATTACATCAAAGTTGGATCAGCCTGTAGTGTGTTTTTCCACTTTAATTTTGGGGGTGACTCCAAATCCAGGCCCCCATTGGTTAATAAATTTGATTTCCATTGATGATTTTTGTGTGATTTTGTTGTCAGCACATTCAACTTTGTACAGAATAAAGTATTCAATGAGAATATTTCATTCATTCAGATCTAGGATGTGTTATTTGAGTGTTCCCTTTATTTTTTTGAGCAGTGTATATACAGTACAGACCAAAAGTTTGCACACACTTTCTCATTTAAAGATTTTTCAGTATTTTCATGACTTTGAAAATTGTACATTCACAATGAAGGCATCAAAACTATGAATTAACACATGTGGAATTATATACTTAACAAAAAAGTGTGAAACAACTGAAAATATGTCTTATATTCTAGGTTCTTCAAAGTAGCCACCTTTTGCTTTGATGACTGCTTTGCACACTCTTGGCATTCTCTTGATGAGCTTCAAGAGGTAGTCACCGGAATTGGTCTTCCAACAATCTTGAAGGAGTTCCCAGAGATGCTTAGCACTTGTTGGCCCTTTTGCCTTCACTCTGCGGTCCAGCTCACCCCAAACCATCTCGATTGGGTTCAGGTCTGGTGACTGTGGAGGCCAGGTCATCTGGCGTAGCACCCCATCACTCTCCTTCTTGGTCAAATAGCCCTTACACAGCCTGGAGGTGTGTTTGGGGTCATTGTCCTGTTGAAAAATAAATGATGGTCCAACTAAACGCAAACCGGATGGAATAGCATGCCGCTGCAAGATGCTGTGGTAGCCATGCTGGTTCAGTATGCCTTCAATTTTGAATAAATCCCCAACAGTGTCACCAGCACGGTGGGAACCAGGCATGTAGAGTCCATCCGTTCACCTTTTCTGCGTCGCACAAAGACACGGTGGTTGGAACCAAAGATCTCAAATTTGGACTCATCAGACCAAAGCACAGATTTCCACTGGTCTAATGTCCATTCCTTGTGTTCTTTTGTCCAAACAAGTCTCTTCTCCTTGTTGCCTGTCCTTAGCAGTGGATTCCTAGCAGCTATTTTACCATGAAGGCCTGCTGCACAAAGTCTCCTCTTAACAGTTGTTTTAGAGAAGTGTCTGCTGCTAGAACTCTGTGTGGCATTGACCTGGTCTCTAATCTGAGCTGCTGTTAACCTGCGATTTCTGAGGCTGGTGACTCGGATAAACTTATCCTCAGAAGCAGAGGTGACTCTTGGTCTTCCTTTCCTGGGGCGGTCATCATGTGAGCAGTTTCTTTGTAGCGCATGATGGTTTTTGCAACTGCACTTGGGGACACATTCAAAGTTTGCCCAATTTTTCGGACTGACTGACCTTAATTTCTTAAAGTAATGATGGCCACTCGTTTTTCTTTACTTAGCTGCTTTTTTCTTGCCATAATACAAATTCTAACAGTCTATTCAGTAGGACTATCAGCTGTGTATCCACCTGACTTCTGCACAACACAACTGATGGTCCCAACCCCATTTATAAGGCAAGAAATCCCACTTATTAAACCTGACAGGGCACACCTGTGAAGTGAAAACCATTTCCGGTGACTACCTCTTAAAGCTCATCAAGAGAATGCCAAGAGTGTGCAAAGCTGTCATCAAAGCAAAAGGTGGCTACTTTGAAGAACGTAGAATATAAGACATATTTTCAGTTGTTTCACACTTTTTTGTTAAGTATATAATTCCACATGTGTTAATTCATAGTTTTGATGCCTTCAGTGTGAATGTACAATTTTCAAAGTCATGAAAATACTGAAAAATCTTTAAATGAGAAAGTGTGTCCAAACTTTTGGTCTGTACTGTATATATATATATATATATATATATATATATATATATATGTATATATATATATATATATATATATATATATATATATACATACATACATATCTCAATTGCCCATTACATGAGAATAACATAATGCAATCTGGCTTTCATAATCCATTGCACAAGAATGAATTAGCAGATGTAGTATTTCATAAGGTCCAAGTGTCCTACTAAACTTTATGACACAAGTAACAGACCGCCAATGCTCATTAGTATCTTCAGTTGCATAGTGCTGAAAGTTTTTGCCATATATTGTACTATGTACTGTATACAAATAAGTATTTACAAGGACATACTAAGGGACTAAGGAGCATTATCATTATGGTGCTGCAGCAGTATTGCGTATACCTCTGTTTCCTGCTCTGTCAGTCCAGCTTCAGCTGCTATAAGCATAAGGGTAGCATGTTCTGGGTGTTTGCACACTTTTGTGAAATTATATTCAAGTATCTCGATCTGCTCCTTGCTCAGGCCGTTATCTTCATTTTCACAGGTTTCTTTTTGATGGGAGCTCATCTTTAATGGCAATATTCATGTACCGGATAGAACTGTAATTACAAAAATATTTATATATATATATGTATATATATTGTTGATTTACATCTGTATGTAATGCACCTGTGTGGTACAAATCTCCTGATTAATATACAAATCTAGCCGAATACAGTATAGTAGGGTGCATAATAAAGACCCACTTATATGGAATGAGGATACAGTATGAAACGTCTGTTACTGATTGCTGCCCTATGTATACATGATCCCAGTGTCGTACTCAAGTTTCAAGAGCCCACCAGTGATATTGATTATGGCGAGCCACTGTTATTGAAATTCAATATTAATTGTATACTTGTTCCCAAATTTGCTTTTGTTTCTATATAATAAATAACATGGGTAGCATGTTAAATGAATGATGAACTTCTACCCTTGCCTATACATGTTGCATTAAGTGTAAAATGCCAAACGCTGATCATTTAGGGTGATGGGCAGCCCATTCCTGCTGGTGGCCCACCTGTTCCCCTGTGGGCCAGTCCTGCATGTCTCCAATCAAATAAATGACATGTAATCACAGCTTTTATGTGGACATAAAAATCATTGTTGTCAGCAGCACATCCACTCAATCATGTAATTCAACTACCGATAATATTTCCATGCAAATAGAATCACACTCTGACGCTAGTCACTACTCACAGACAAGCCATGAGGTTTGGGTAGTCAAGAAATCGGGGGTCAAATAACAAGAGGGCTCATTTTATACAAAGGGGTAAGGCAAAAGGCTTAAGTCAGGTCACAGTCCAAAGTCAGAGTGCGTCAAGACAAAAGGGGTAATACAAACGGGTAGTCAATAGGCCAATCCAGGGTCCGGCAACAAAATATCAATATTCAGAGTACAAGGCACAGAGGACAAGCCACACAGAGCTGAAAGCTACGACAGGCAGCTATCTGGGACAGACAGCTTAGTTAAGTAGCTGAGTAATCATTAGGAACAGCGAACACCTGATGGAAGCGCAGCCAGTCTCAGATTAGACCGCTGAGCTGTCACTCAAAATACCGAAAGCTCAGCCCAGCCCTGCACTAGATTGGACAAGTGAGCTGTCAGTCACTGTATCCAAGAGACACTGAGTGGTGGAATAGTGACAGACACGTTCGCGCTGTCCGACTTCCCATATTGTTGAATAGCACTCAATTTGGCAGATTATCCCATGTAAATAAGCCTGTAATTATACTTTGAGTCCTTCATGCAAATGAGTGGGTGACACAGCCACTAGTAATTCATGCTTTTTTCATAATTAATAATTATGAATGCTAAAGAGCACATGAGCATTAAGACTGGCTCCTGTCCTGGCGCCCCCAGCCGCTCTATGCATTACATGGTAAATAACTTGGATAGCATGTAATACTGCATGGTAAATGCATCTGCGGACGCCGGGAACTAAATCTGTGCAAATACCTGACAACTGGTGCCTTCCTTAACAGTGTAGGTTGTTTTCATTAAATTTAAGTGAGAATGGTTATCAGTTTAAAGACGTTGTCTACCTTGAAAAATCACTTTTTTAGAATAAATAAGTCACAGGGTGTCTTGTTCAGGACCCTGACCGATCAGATATAATCCTCAGGGTAACATAGCAGCATGTGTGCACTTCTTCTGCAGTGCCACCAAAGAGGAAGCTCAATTTTACTTAGTCCTCATTGAAATTCATGGCATGATTGTAATTAATGGAGGTGCTGGGTCCTCCACAGCGAGAAGCGCTTTTTGTAGCCACTCGCTGCTCTGGGTTACAATTGAATGTTGTTCATCGGAACTGGAAATGTTTCTCTATTTAAGTCTAAAACTTTCATTTAACTTTTAGTCCAGTCTAAAACTGGCTTTGTAAGCCAAAAAACCCTAATTCTCAAGATTGTTGTCTTTTCCCTGCCTCTAATTTCTTAGTAAATTGAGAAGAGTCGTCTGTTACACATTCCGTGTGTCATATGGAAACTGGTGATGTAATATTTTTATTGTGTCTTCTACAGGTCAATGCACCACTTCTTCCCAGTAGAGCTTAATTTGACATGACCCATATTCGATGCTGCGTCATACATTCACAGACTGGGACTTTCTGTGCAATGACATGGAATGCCCTGTTAACAAAATACTTTCCATGTACAGTCAAGTGTTGTAGGGCTAATTGTATGTACAATGTTTAAAGGGTAACCGGAGTGTCCTTAGTGTTACTGGTAACCAAACGACTAAAATGTGCAGGACTGATTATATTACATATCAGTGTAGTTTACTGTAGTATAGTTTCAGTGAAAACTCCTCTTTGGAGTCAGTTAAGCTGTTATATTATACAAAAGGATATTGTGTTATTAAGTAATATAATGAGGAAATAATACTGTATATCAACACCCTTTAAGACTATAGAAGGCAATTCACAGCATCTATATTGTTGTAAGTAGTAACTGTATTCTGCTGATGATTCTCGCTAGCAGTTCTACTGTATGTCCTGAAATTCTCAGGAGCCCTTTACACATTATCAAGATCACATGCCAGCGTGTTAGCTGGATATAAGCACTGGAAATATTTCACACTCTGATCTACTTGTTGAATTCATATTTAGAATGTTTAGAGGACTTGCTGCAAATTTGGCACATAGGGGCCAATTCATGAAGGAGTAGGTGCAATGAATTCATTAATAACATTTGATGATTTGGCCGGACTGGCACTGCCACACCACTTACCACGCCATGTGCCACACACATTTTGGTGGAGCTTGCTGGGAGTTGCATAAAAATGCCAAAAGTTGCAAAATTTTTGTGCAACTTGGCGTTGAGCTAAAAGTTTGCGACTTTTCAAAGTGTTTGATGCCAGATAAAACATTGATGAATCGGCCCCATAATTTTTAATGATATATTAAGTCACTTTGTACTTCTTTCCACCAAATTAAGAATTATTTTTCAATTAGAAAAAATTCTATTTTATCTATTTGTAAAGGACATCAGTAATTGCGTCTCTTCAAACCGTCTGCCAATATCTCTTAGGGAGTGTATCAGAGACTTTATCGGTTCTCTCAATCCCAAATTCCCTCATATTTGATTGGAAGAACAGAGCAGCATACAGAGCTATTCTCTTTATCAAAATGAAGAACACCATGATGGAACCTGACTGGTCCTATTATAAGTTAATGGGGTTCCTCATGTGACATATTTTGACATGATAAAGCAGAAGTGAACTCATTGTTTGGATGTGGCTTGGAAAAACAGGCAGAATATCAGTAATGACTGTTCATTGATTAGATAAGGCTTTGTCCCCATTCATTTCTTGAGGTTCAAAGGACCATTTTTTTTAAATTCTCCCTCTGGGAGCAATGAGTGCAATAACATACTCACCAGTTTCCTTCTTAGGCTACATGCATATGTTCAGTATTTGGTCAGTATTTCACATCAGTATTTGTAAGCCAAAATCAGAAGTGGAACAATCAGAGGAAAAGTATAATAGAAACACGTCACCACTTCTGTATTTATCACCCACTCCTGGTTTTGGCTTACTGAGGTAAAATAGTGACCGAATACTGAATGTGTGAACATGGCCTTATGCTGTTTTTAGTGGCCCACCATTACCCTTTGGCGTCATGTAACTACATTTGTAACCTATCGGATCACACAATGTCTGCTTTCTCAATGCAATCTATGAGACTCAGAATGAGACTCTGTAGCCTTTTTCCGAGTCTTGTAGACTTGCATTGAGAAAATTTTAAAAAAAGGACCTCTGCTTCACACAGCAGACACTTTGTGATTCGTCAGGTCACAATATAGTCAGGTGATGCTGTAGTGGACCGATGCGTTGCTGAAAACGACAGAGGACGGCAACAGGTGAGTATTTTTACTGCACTCATTACACATAAACACAAAGGGAGAGTTAACCGACTGCAGTAAAGGAATTGAAGTGCTGCCTAGATAACCCAACCAATTGGGTACATTATATATACTATACCTTATTTGTGAATTGTGGGTACCTTTTGGCAGTACACTGTATATGTTACGTATTATGTACGATGCACAACAAAGCACAAATATATCAGATTTACAAAGGCGGCTACAACCAATTACCAATACTTGAACAAGGTATGAGTCACAAACCAAATTCCAGGTTTATTCTTAATGAACAAACCATCAAAACATTACCATCCCTCCTGCTCTTGATGAAACCTGTCTTTACACGTTGCATTGTGGAGACTTCATTGATGATGATTTTGGTTGGGGAGTGTTACAGGTTTCCTCCAGTAGGTTTGTCTGCCCTATAAATGTTTTCTTAAAGATAAATTTTACTAAAATGTTTCTGTTTGTGAATTTCCACACACTACACTACTTTTACTTTATTCTGCAATTATAATACATCTGTAAGCCATAGTGGGTATTCTACGAACTCTACAGCCCATGATGGCTTCTCCTACTGATGAAGCATGCCCTTTTCTTTAAGGAACATCTTAATAAACCAATTATGTCGAAGAAAAGAGAAAAAGTTTTCAGAATTAAGAAAGTAATACTCTTACTGATATTCCTGGCTTACATTTCTGCAGCCCTAACTAGTAAAAACAGAGCAGAAAATAATTTTTGTATATAGTAAAAAATATATTACAGCAGAAAATATAACATATTTTTAGTATTATTACCATGTTTTAATTTGCCTTAACTTCGCACTAAATTACCAGTGTTTGGTACTTAGTGGTCTTACGTGTAGTAGTATTATGACTTTTAAATGACAGTGTTTTAAGTGTCCAGTACACCATTGATTTTATAGATATCACATAGTTTATTATAACTTTGCTTTATAACAATGCTTTTTAATAAATAGTGCAATTTAAGGAAAAATATATTCTACCCTGTAGTAGTTGTATATTATTTTGTCCTTAAAAAGTTATAAGATCAATGTGTTTTTCCATCTAATTGTCTCTTCAAACATAGTGAATTACCTGTCAATATGTGTATATAGCACAAGCATATTCTGTAGTGCTCTATTAAGACTATTAATTAAGCCAAATAATAGTATATTTGGAATGTGGGAGGAAACTAAAGTGTCCAGGGGGAAACCCATGCAGAAACAAACTCCATGCAGTTGTAGTGTTGGTCACCCTATTATTCACCTCTAGTCAATCAGTTATTTGAAGTCAAACATATACAAAAAGAGTACTCTACATCCCATGGACGGTTTAAATCAGGCCTGTTTAAATTCCCTATCAATATGTCTTTGGAGTGTGGGAGGAAACCTGAGAACACAGAGAAAACCCACACAAACATGGGGAGAACATACAAACTCCTTGCAGATGTTGTCCTTGATGGGATTTGTACCCAGGACCCCAGCGCTGCAAACTATACATGAAAGCTGCTGTAATCATTTAATAACATTGTGCTCAGTCTTCCTGGGCATATATCTGAGTACAGCAAATATATAAAATGAGTCTTCAAAGCAGGATTATTCCCTTTCCCTAGTAACATTACTTTCCCCATATACTGAACTGTGCTGCACAGACATATTTTCCCATATTTGTCTAAATAAAATTCCAACGATATTACAGAAATGTGAATTAAAAAAATTCAACGTGAGAAAAACTGGATAATTTTTCTCAACCTTTAGTCCACTGTAACCTCCACCAAACTCCCCATACAACAATCCTTTCTGCCTGAGCCTACAACTGTGTGCAGAAGAAGCATCTACTTACATATTGAGAGAATATGTCGCCTGGAACAGCTCTCACTCACTCAGCCAGCACGTCTTGATTTCATAAAGAGCGGCGGTGTACTAAGAGGCTTTTTAGCTGCTTTGCTGGCTTGTGAGATGACGCCTACTTGTTTGTCGCACATTGTTGTGTAAAAAAGTGAGCAAACACAGGTACCTGAAAAACCTGCAGTACAGGCCCAGTCAATGAGATGCTGACAATTCGGAGATCACTTGTCAGCTGAGTGATCACACACTGCTGCTTCCACTGGTCGACGCTGCGAGTTTCTATGGAGCTGTTGTTCCTGTCACAGCCTTAGTTTTCCATATGCTGCTCAATGGGTGTTTCATATTTCACATGCAGCACACGCCTATTGAGCCCAGCACAAGGTTATGTAAGCTATGAAAGAGCTGCTAAAATCTCTTTTCACTGAAGTGACAATATGTACTTGTAAGTGGTGTTAGGCGGTGTGTGTAAGAGGATGAGCTCATCCCAAAGCCTGTTCTTTTCTTTGGATCCATTGTTGCGTAATGCCAATCATAGTCTTCAAGTGTGGATTTCTCTATTAAGAATGCGTTTCAATATGTGATTGTATAAATATTGCATGCGGAGACTGGATTGAACTGTCCTACTAGAGTACCAGATGATCCTCCAGTGTACCCAGTTCCAACACCATGAAGGCTGATCGTGAAACCTGAGATTTAGAAGAAGACAAGGGGCTGGACCCTTTTAGTGATGCAGCAGATAGGTGAGACCAGAATGGCTGCTTGCTGGAGAACGCTTGCATGCTGCGAGGTGGATAGAGTGGTACGCAGAAGCTGTAGTATGGGTGGTCTGAGTTATTTTTGGAGGCCCATAGTCATTAGGCAATACCTCAAAAAGGTCTGTTGTGCCAAAAGAGAGGACTGTGAGCTGACATGTTGTTAAGGTCACTTTTGGATTAGCATTGAAGAGTCTAAGTCGCAGAGATAGTTCACAGCTGAGTGCACCATTAGCCCATCCATTTGGGGTCTTTAACGATAAGGGGTCTTGGCAGTTAGGCTCAAACCTGATGGGAAGGGTTGCTGATGCCTAAGAAGGCGTTGATGGTTAGCTAGTCGTGGAGGTAGGCCTGAGTGTGCCTGGTGGGTAGACCCTATAAGTAGGGTCAAACCGAATTTTGTGTGGAGGGGTAGTGTGTAGGTGTGTTTTGTTGTGTGGACCTGTTTGGTATGTGTGTAGACACATGTGTGGGGGATGTGTGCCCTATGCAAACTCTACTAGATGAAAATTGTCACGCACGCAGGTGGCGCATGTGGTTTGTGGACCCACTGTGCCACGGGGCCGGGCTTGCCTAGGAGGGGCACAGCTAAGCAGCTACAAGGTGTACACTGGAGCTCCTGATGGTGGAGTCAGGCTTGAGCTACAGGTAGCTGCCTGGTACCACTCATAGGCAGTCCCCGGTACTGTAGCTTCTGACCCCAGTGGTCACACACACAGACATGGACACAGATTAGGGCTCCGTTCAGACTACTCCTCTGGTAGCACAGATACTGACATGGAGTCACAGATAGGACTGGATTCAGAGACTGGTTTAACAGTCCGGACAACTTGGAATGCAGGGATAGGTACACGTTCAGACACATAGGTCTCGGAAACTGGTTCAGGTACTGCTAATGTGGTTTTGGATTCACGTACTGCCGGATGCGGTTTCAGGATTCAGGCTCTGGCCACACAAGGACCAGGGGTTCAGGCACTGACTGAACAAGGACCAGGGATTCAGGCTCAGGCACTGCCTCACATGGACCAGGGAACCTAACAAGTTACTAGTAGGACACCAACAAACTAATGAATTAACGTTGATTCGGCATATCCCTACTGGGGAGGTTGCCTTTTATACTAAATGCCTGGGGAGCATTTACACAGTGCGCACTGACCCTTTAAGAACAGGGGAGAGTGCGCGCAATAGGCGCGCCGTCGCGATCACAGCGTGGCATGCACAGGGGCAGGAAGCACGTCGATGATGTGCCGAATGACGGGGAGGTGACAATGCGGCTGCTGCAGTGAGTATGTTGGCATCCCTTCATGGAGGGTGGAAGGGGAACCATGCAGGTGCTCGCTGGCATTAGCGTTACAAAAATAAATTAAACATTGAATAGTGAACCCAACGCTATTGTTAAGCATTCTTATTTTGGAAATATATGTTACCTTTTCAGCACATTACTACATTATTATTGCAGGGGGCAATTTTATGATGCAATTAAAAGTCAAAACCATTCGTTCTACTGGGCCCAGAAATCCGATATGGTCTGGAGATTATTATGAAGAAGGGTGTGGATTGTACAAAGTTGTTACACATGGCAATGGTAGGCAAGTTAACCCCGTATTACACTTCTTCACGACTATGCATTACAACCTCATTGTATTGTAAGATATGAAAGAGACATACTACTCACGGTAATAATGGAGGTTCTTGTTCAAATAAGACTAATGCAATGATAAGCTTAGTTTTGGGTACTGTTGGAATGTATACAATGTAACCTTGCAATCACCGATATCCTATAGCATACAGGAACAATGACACGTAGTTCTTAGGTCGCTAACATCAGAATATCATGCATAGACCATACATGGTGAGTGCTGGTGGATCTGTGTTCCTGGGTAGAGATTTCCAAGATAAGAAAAATAGAAATCCAGACAACCATTATTTCCTTATACAGAATCAATAATATACATAACTGACACTAAAACATGCATTATGTGGGAGGATACAGATGTGAGAGCCATAAAATTATGTTTTATATAGGCAGAGCAGTGAGGGCTCCAGAATATACATATATACACTACCATTCAAAAGTTTGGGGTCATTTAGAAATTTCATTATTTTTGAAAGAAAAGCACATTTTTTTACAATAAAGCTAACATTAAATGAATCAGAAATACACTCTATGCATTTTTAATGTGGCAAATGACTATTCTAGTTGCAAACATCTTGTTTTTATTGCAATATCTACATAGGTGTATAGAGACCCATTTCCAACAACCACCACTCCAGTGTTTTAATGGTACATTGTGTTTGCTAACTGTGTAAGAAGGCTAATGGATGTTTAGAAAACCCTAGAAAACCCTTGCACAAGTATGTTAGCCCAGCTGAAAACGGTTTGGCTGATTTGAGAAGCTATAAAATTGACCTTCCTTTGAGCTAGTTGAGAATCTGGAGCATTAATTTGTTTGTTCTATGAAACTCTCAAAATGGCCAGAAAAAGAGAACTTTCATGTTAAACTCGACAGTCTATTCTTGTTCTTAGAAATGAAGGCTATTCCATGCGAGAAATCGCCAAGAAACTGAAGATTTCCTACAACGGTGTGTACTACTCCCTTCAGAGGAGAGCACAAACAGGCTCTAACCAGAGTAGAAAGAGAAGTGAGAGGCTCCGCTGCACAACTGAGCAACAAGACAAGTACATTAGAGTCTCTAGTTTGAGAAATCGACGCCTCACAGCTCCTCAACTGGCAGCTTCATTAAATAGTACATGCAAAACGCCAGTGTCAACGTCTACAGTGAAGAGGCGACTCCGGAATGCTGGCCTTCAGGGCAAAGTGGCAAAGAAAAAAACATATCTGAGACTGGCTAATAAAAGGAAAAGATTAATATGGGCAAAAGAACACAGACATTGGACAGAGGAAGATTGGAAAAAATTTTTATGGACAGGCGAATCAAAGTTTGAGGTGTTCGGATCACACAGAACATTTGTGAGATGCAGAACAACTGAAAAGATGTCAAGCATGGTGGAGGTAATGTGACGGTCTGGGGTTGCTTTGGTGCTGGTAAAGTGGGAGATTTGTACAAGGTAAATGGGATTTTGAATAAGGAAGGCTATCACTCCATTTTGCAATGCCATGCTATACCCTGTGGACAGCGCTTGATTGGAGCCAATTTCATCCTACAACAGGACAATGACCCAGAGCACATCTCCAAATTATGCATGAACTATTTAGGGAAGAAGCAGGCAGCTGGTATTCTATCTGTAATGGAGTGGCCAGCGAAGTTATCAGATCTCAACCCCATTGAACTGTTGTGGGAGCAGCTTGACCGTATGGTATGCAAAAAGTGCCCATCAAGCCAATCCAACTTGTGGGAGGGGCTTCAGGAAGCATGGGGGGAAATTTCTCAAGATTACCTCCGCAAATTAACAGCTAGAATGCCAAAGGTCTGCAATGCTGTAATTGCTGCAAAGGGAGCATTCTTTGACGAAAGCAAAGTTTGAAGGAGAAAATTATTCTTTCAAATAAAAATCATTATTTCTAACACTGTCAATGTCTGGACTATATTTCTAATCATTTTGCAACTCATTTGATAAATAAAAGTATGAGTTTTCATGGAAAACACAAAATTGTCTGGGTGACCCCAAACTTTTACATGGTAGTGTATATGACTCGCCCCCTGGGCCGTGGGGCACTCGGATCCAGGCAATAGGGGAACAATGGGGGTAGTAGTGGCAACCCGGTTCCGTGGCTCAGGGTGGTCAGGCCAATGGTAGTCTGCTATGTGCTGTTGATAATGTCCGACTACGCCACCCGTGGATTGCGGTCAGGGAGGACCGCTGCTGCAAGGCAGACCGCTGAGGTTGGTGTTGGGGATGCAGCAGGGAATGGTACAACTCCCCACGGGAGGAGTGTAGCCTCAGGGCAGTGTGATAGGATGCTGGGGGTGATGGTGCAGGCGCAGCAGTAACCACACAGAGTCCAATAATGCAGTCCAGGGTGTTTTACTGATCCTTTCTTAGACCCAACAGGAGTACAGGGTAGGAATGGACCTGGGTGTCTGAGGGCATTCAGGCGAGCTCCGCTGGTCAGGGTGAGTAGGTAGGCCTTCCGTTCTCTCTCTGCCTTTGCTGACTATCTCCCCCCTTTAGTGGTATGATAGCCCACGTCCCTGAGCTTGCCGTGTAGTACGCCTGTATGGCTTGCGACTCGGGCCTTAGGTACCTGTAGCTTCTCCGTGCTGTACCGGTCCCTCTGTGTGGCGGAACCTCCAGGCTTCTTGGCCAAGGGACCTGAAATCCCTTGCGGGTTGATGATCTGCTGCAGGACTTGCAATCCTGACAGCCTCGGACCCCAGTGTCCGGTATGCGGTTTCTCTCTGCCAGGACCGGCTCTCGTCGCCTCTGTCCCTGGCTTTCTGCTCCTACTTTGCCTCCTGGACTCCTCAGCTGCGGCTGACCTGTCCCTCTGCTTCTGGGAACCCTTCTGGATACTTCAGAAGCGGGTCCTGGTCTCTCTAACCCTGCCCTCAGTACCAGTTTTTATAGGGGCAGCCTGCTCCCCCTACTGGCCTGGGACAGGAGGTGCGGCATGCAAATGGTCCATGACCAGAGAACCTCCCTCCTGCTCTCAGACACAGCCTTTCAAGTTTGTGGCATCCAGACCTGGGGTGACACATATACAGTCATATGAAAAAGTTTGGGCACCCCTATTAATCTTAAGCTTAATGTTTTATAAAAATTGGTGTTTTTGCAACAGCTATTTCAGTTTGATATATGTAATAACTGTTGGACACAGTAATGTTTCTGCCTTGAAATGAGGTTTATTGTGCTAACAGAAAATGTGCAATCTGCATTCAAACAAAATTTGACCGGTGCATAAGTATGGGCACCCTTATCATTTTCTTGTTTTAAATTCTCCTGCCTACTTTTTACTGACTTACTAAAGCACTTTTTTTGGTTTTGTAACCTCATTGAGCTTTGAACTTTATAGCCAGGTGTATGCAATCATGAGAAAAGCTACTTAAAGTGGCCACTTGCAAGTTGTTCTCCTGTTTGAATCTCCTCTGAAGAGTGGCATCATGGGCTCCTCAAAACAACTGTCAAATGATCTGAAAACAAAGATTATTCAACATAGTTGTTCAGGGGAAGGATACAAAAAGCTGTCTCAGAGATTTAACCTGTCAGTTTCCACTGTGAGGAACATAGTAAGGAAATGGAAGAACATAGGGACAGTTCTTGTTAAGGCCAGAAGTGTCAGGACAAGAAAAACATCAGAAAGGCAGAGAAGAAGAATGGTGAGATCAGTCAAGGACAATCCTCAGACCACCTCCAGAGAGCTGCAGCATCAACTTGCTGCAGATGGTGTCACTGTGCATCGGTCAACTATACAACGCACTTTGCACAAGGAAAAGCTGTATGGGAGAGTGATGCGAAAGAAGCCGTTTCTGCAAGTACGCACAAACAGAGTCGGCTGAGGTATGCAAAAGCACATTTGAAGAAGCCTATTTCTTTTTGGAAGAAGGTCCTGTGGACTGATGAAACCAAGATTGAGTTGTTTGGTCATACAAAAAGGCGTTATGCATGGTGGCAAAAAAACACAGCATTCCAAGAAAAACACTTGCTACCCACAGTAAAATTTGGTGGAGGTTCCATCATGCTTTGGGGCTGTGTGGTCAATGCCGGCACTGGGAATCTTGTTAAAGTTGAGGGACGCATGGATTCCACTCAGTATCAGCAGATTCTTGGCAATAGTGTTCAAGAATCAGTGATAAAGTTGAAGTTACGCAGTGGATGGATCTTTCAGCAAGACAATGATCCAAAACACCGCTCCAAATCTACTCAGGCATTCATGCAGAGGAACAATTACAATGTTCTGGAATGGCCATCCCAGTCCCCAGACCTGAATATCATTGAACATCTGTGGGATCATTTGAAGAGGCTGTCCATGCTCGGCGACCATCAAACTTAACTGAACTGGAATTGTTTTGTAAAGAGGAATGGTCAAAAATACCTTCATCCAGGATCCAGGAACTCATTAAAAGCTACAGGAAGCGACTAGAGGCTGTTATTTTTGCAAAAGGAGGATCTACTAAATATTAATGTCACTTTTCTGGTGAGGTGCCCATACTTATGCACCTGTCAAATTTTGTTTGAATGCAGATTGCACATTTTCTGTTAGTACAATAAACCTCATTTCAAGGCAGAAACATTACTGTATCCAACAGTTATTACATATATCAAACTGAAATAGCTGTTGCAAAAACACCAATTTTTATAAAACATTAAGCTTAAGATTAATAGGGGTGCCCAAACTTTTTCATATGACTGTATGTATGCATGTATATATATATATATATATATATATATATATATATATAAAGGGGTGTCTGTACAGTAATTGTAATGCGTAAGTTTTATGATTGTAATACTGTAGATATTGTACTTTTAGGGAAGATTGGAAGGTCTGACTTTACATTGTGTTACTCCTGCTCTGCCAATATATAAGCTTTTTACAAAGAAGTAATTATTAGAAGCAGTGAAAGAAATACATTAACCTAAGTGCAAAGGATTTATACTTTTTTTATAGGTGCTTGTTTCGGAAAATCATCGACAAAAACCCATTTATCAATCCTAAAGAGCGAAACATTTTTAATTTGTAATACTAGTTGTAGGAAAGGAGAGACACAATCAGTCAAAGGTTAAAAATAACGCAAATATTGAGATAATGGTCATTTTTCCAGTAGAAAATATAGGATTGGGAAGATTTTTACTTTTGAGGGTACACTCACATTGGCGTATAACACAGCAGAGTGCTATTGGATGTTTTATCAGATAGCACTTGGACCAATGTTATATATGGGGCAGTGCAGATCTGTGATTATTTCTCATGCCGATTCAGCATTAGAAAACAATCGCAGCATGTTGCAAGTGCATCCAAGAATCGGATCGCACACACCCATACAAGTCTTTGGGTTCATGTGAAACATGTCATCCGAGTGCAGTCCGATTATCGCGGACGCTGGCAATGGAGGAGATGGAGAAATTACTTTCTCTGGCTCCTCCACACCTTTCTGGCGATTCTCTCATTCGAGAGGATCAGAGCACAGTAAAATATCACGCAGAAGAGTTTGAGTCTAGGGTCATTTGCATACAGCAATGAGAGCATCTTTGAATGCTACTCACCAGTGTGTCCAGTTTGCCTATCCATCACTACTGTCCTATCATTTCCCTGTCGTCAGGCATACCCCTCTATCCTTGCTGAATCATGTGACTCTGGCATGACCAGCTTGCTGCACTATTGCCTCCTGTCCCTGCTGCTCAACATGACCTACGGCTTACAGAAATCCACCTCACTAAGTGAGCTATAACAGAGTACTGAAACCATGGATTCCAAAGGTGCAGCAGTATCAACACTGTTACTGTTGAGTACAGAGTACTTATCAAACTGATTAAGTAACTTGCTGTGAGGCAACAGGAGGTTGTCCATGTGCTGTGTGACCTCTCAGTCTGTATGGATGCACTGCCTCAAACTCCAGCTGCTACACCTCTGGTTCTTCAACAGTAGACACAGACATCTTTGAATTCGGTACAATCTTCGTGGGGAATATCTCCACATTGGCATAATCCTGCTCATTTTTATGGAGATCTTTTTGGCTCCGTGCTTGGAAAAGACATCTGAGAAGTCCTGATAGCAGGCAGGAATATTAGAGGCAGCAGATGTAGAGCAGCATTTATGAGAACATGGATGAGGCAGAATTTTGAAGCAGTTATAAAAACAAGATGATCTCCACTGAGCGATCTGGTGGTCGAATGACCAGTCAGTGACGGGGGCATGTGGCCATAGCCACGGATGTCCCAAAAGCACTGATGCATAAGAAGGTGGCAAAACTAAAAGCGAAATGTCCTCAATATGTAGTGCACCAATCTGAAGAGTTACTTTCACTGTCCAGAATTGGATACCACCACCAGGAATTATTGAGCCATTCAAGGAGTTTAGATTCCGGGGCGTCTGCAAACAAGCTATAGGGATTTTCAGCCTTTTGGCTCAAGAGAAGTCAATAAAATTCTTTCCTGCTCCGGAATTAATTAGCGATTGTCCCATGAACACAGAGGAACTGTATTTAACAGACATAGACACGAGAAATTTATATCTAGTGGATGATAGCGTTAATCCTAGGGCGATACCTCCCTCTTTGCCTAGGGTCTGAAGTTCTCCCCTTTTGGCCTTCAGTTTTGAACAATATGTTCGATAATAATCCCATTCATCACAATACAATAAGAGTCTGCCACAGACCCCAGGTATTGGTGCAGCTTCTACAGGACATGTAGAAGCATGGGGACTAGGACTAACTGGAAGCTCAGGAGCAGAAGGACAAATGGAGTGGAACCCAGCAGGGATGGATGCAAGTTGAAATACTGTGGAACAGATAATGGTGGATGCCAAACAAGGAACACAAGGAAAGAAGTCTTAATCCCCAAGACACAGGTGTGTGTGCCAATGAGCCTTAAATAGGTCTAGGGAGATGATGTCATTAATCCACGCCGGGCAACCTGCAAAACCTGACATGGTGCACAAGAGAGGGCAGCAGACCTAGCAGAATGGTGTGAAGCTCGGAATACTCAACAAACTTGTATCACAAATTCTTTATGACTAATTAACAGTGGCATATATTTTTTCTTTTTTACCTGGAAAGACCTTGTCTTAGGCCACACTATTAAAGGAAAGAGATGATCCTGTGATTCATTCTCTACAATCCTTTCTGACAGTCTTTTGTAGAGCGTTTGATGAGCCACATTGTGTTTATTCAGCCGCTGACTCCATACTCCAGCTTAGACAAGAGACTCATTCTGTGGGATGTTATGTCCTCCAGTTCCAGAACAATGACACTCTTCTGTTTATCTTCTATGCCAAGTTATCCAGTTAGATCAAGGGCAAACTTTCTGGTAGGGATTTTGGTGATGGTGACCTCTTGATGGAATGGCTAAATTCCTGATGACCATCTATATGGACCATAAAAATCTGGAATATCTTCAGTCAGCCCGTAGGCTGAATCCCGGTCATGCTTCTTCTCACAGATGGACTTCATCCTCACCTCCCGTCCTGTAATAAAAAAATGCAGAGCTGATGCCCTATCCATGTCCTTTGATGCTTGTAATGCCTTTGAAGGTGAGCCCTCATACTGTATGTAATTTAACCTGAATTTATTCTGGCTTCAATACCTGATGTCAAACACCTCACATCCCTCTTCAGCCTCTTCCTATACCATAAGAACTTTGGACTGAAAGTTTTGTGGACTTTGTGACCGATCATCCTGAGCCTCAAAGGTTCAACACTGACTCGCCCAGGGGGATATGGGGGAAACTCGGTACCCAGGCCTTGACCTTCTGTGGGATGTCACGGCGGTCGGCTCCCGGGCCCGTACCCTGGGGTCACTCTTTAAAAGGGGTTGTTGCTTGAAGGGATGAATAACAGTTTTGTCTCGTGACGCCACCTGTGGTTCCTGGTAATGAGTAGCAGCGCTGCTGCAGACCTCTGGAGCCGATGTTAGGGCAGCTGGATTGGTGCGGCTCTCTACAGGCAGATCACAGCTCCAGGGCAGTGTAAGTGCAGATGGTGATGCTGAGCGTTGTAGTGCAGGAGCGATAGCGTGGTAGAAATAACTGACAGAAACAGTGGGGTGCAGTCATCCGAGTTTACTCACAGTTATTCAGGTTCCTCAGGTAGCACTATACAGCTGACAGTCTCCCACGTCATGTTGTGTTCACCAAGCAGGGGTTCAGCACTCCCTCAAGTATCTCAAGAGCACTTAACGGGACCCCTCTTTGTATGTTCCTTTCTTAGCCGACTTTCCGCGCTGGGTCTCTCCCTCCTGCTCCTTGAGATCTCTCTGGGCAACTTGAAGTTCCCGAACCTTGCTTGGTGCCCTTCTCGGCGACTTAGGTGCGGATGTGGCAACTGCACCTTGAAAGTGCAGAAGCCTCCAGTTTTCTAGCTGAGACTTAAAGTAACTCGGCTAGTCCAGGGACCAGTTCCCTTCTTGCGGCCTGATCCCTCTGACGCCTCGCAGATTCGGGCATACGGGTGCCGTCCTGCACTCACCGTACCCCCTGGGATCCCTTCTGTTCTTGGAGCCTTCCTCCCTTGCTCCCACTCCTCTCTCAGCCTTGAGCATGACAGGCCGAGCCTGCCTTCTGAGCAGAGCTCCTGAAGAGCCTCTGCTCCCTTCAATTCTCCTCTTCTGACTCCCTCTTACTACTACCTACAAAGATGGCTTCCCTATATATATATATATATATATATTTATATATATATATATATATATATATATCTTCAAGTGCTCCCCTGTTCTGCGTCCTCCACCCACACCAACTACTTGGTTCCCCCTCACTTTTGGTTCCCCCACTCCAGCCAGGGACGGGGCAGCAGAAGAAGTTCATAATGCCCTTCCAGCCGGCCTGGAGTAGTGTAGTGTTGAGTGCAGGTGTTGGGGTCCCAGGCAGTACTCCATCTTTACCTGAGAGAAGGAGATGCCACACCTCTGGGTGAGGTGCAGTACCTCTGTGGCGACTGAACCCTCAGGGGCGCCACAACACCATCTGGATCATGGTGGACTGTTTCTGCAAAATATCTCATTTGTTCCCTTACCAGCATTTCCATCTGCTCCACAGCTGGCATGTGTTCTTCAAAGGAATTCTCTGGATCCACAGTATTCTAGCTCGTATAATATCTGACTGTGTTGTGCAATTAGTTTTCTGATTCTGGAGGGCACTCTGCAAGGATCTAAAAATCTCCTTGACCTTCTTGTCTGCCTATCACCCTCAAAGTAATTGACAAAGTGAAGAGAAAATCAGTCAGTCTAAATAATAATACCTATGAATTTTCTCTAACTCCCTCCCATCAAGATAATTGATTGTATTTGCGTGAGCCCAATTTGAGCTAATAATACATTTTTTGAGTCTTTAGGAAAATCTCCTATTGTTACAGTGCAAGTTTGTGAGCCTCGTCTTCCTCTGCCAATCACATCAAAAAGTTGAATTCTTGTTGTGACCAGTGTCATGGACTTTTATGACACCTTGGACTGAGGTGCAATTCAATTTGGTCAACTGCAGATAAAGTGAAGAAGACTGCTGATAGACAAAGTTGCCCTTTTCCTAACACTTTTCTAGGACATAAGGTTTTGCTTTCTACCAAAAGCATCCATTTGAAAACTTGTTGCAAGATACTGGCTCCTAAGTTTTTTAAATTTTTCCCTGCTGTTGAGGCAGCCTGTTTCAGCCACTGATCTTGACATAGAGTATGAGATCAACCAAATTCTGGACTTTTTGGACTATAAGAAGGTATGTGGGAATTGTTTTTACATTTTCCAGCATTCTATTCCTTCTCCACTAATGTGGCATTTTGTTCCTCTGCTTACACGTGGTCTTTCCTATGTGACCCTGTGATTGCGGCTCCACAAAGTATCTCTTTGCTGTGGAAATGAAGGAAATATCTTTCAATATCTCCTAAACTTTTTTGTTTCTTCTGTTTTCAATTTCATTTTATTTTTATCCTTCTAGCTTTTGTTCTTCAGTTCCTGGTGTGTTTAATAAAAAGTAAAAACCAGCACTTCGCTTTGTATTATTAATTATTGTAGACTTGTCATTCATGTACCATTGGAAAACTATACTTCTTTGTAAGTACCCTTTTCTAACTAGAGCTGTATGTTTCTCCATACAAGGAATCCAGCCGCCTTGCCCCGTTCTATTTTATACTGCTTTTTGTTTAATGAATACGGAATTAAAAAATAATAAAGGAAACAGAAACAGAGATAGTAAGTACAGGAAAAAAGATAAAGTCATCAGAAACAAGTCAGTTGTCCACCTCTGGGGACAATTTTTTCTTCTAAAATTAAATGTACGTATTTGTGGGCTAAAAATCGTTTTTGCTATTTGGTTTAATTAAAAATGAACACAGTACAACGCAGAGGCAATACAAGTCTAGCAGTGTAATATTTTTAATTAAATCCCATTACAAAGATGATTTTTAGCTAAAAATACATGCATATATGCTAATTTTCCAAATCCATGAAAGAGCATCTTTTAATTCTTTAAGTATATTGTCTAAGCGATTGCTTCAGGAGAGACATTGCTAAGACAAAGTAGCAGTGGAGCTAGAAAATAGTAGTAAATCCTTAACTTTTCTGCAATGGAATCAGCAGTGATATTTACCTTTGCAGACTTCACTTTTTTCCACTGTGGAATATTTGCAGTGGATATGGCATATGGGAACATATCCTTAAGAAGGTGTGAAATGCAAACTGTCTGTAGGCATGTGATCCCAAGAGGATGGTTATACAGTGGATTTTTTGCCACAGATTTGTTTGTCATGGAGACAAGTCTGATATTGATTCGAGTGTCGGATCAAAATCTGCAATGCAAGTCTATGAGTCCCTGAAATAAATCAGACAATACTCGGATGCTATCCATGTGCGGTCTGATTTTCACGGTCTGATAGATAAGAGAAGGTGGAGAAACATTTCAAAGAAAATTGGACCAAACTCTGATGCAATTCGGAAGGCACTCTGATGAAAATCACTGATGAACTAGGACCATTTTTCACTTACGTGATAAAAAAAAAGATATCTGAATGAGTCCTTACAATAGCAGCAAAGTGGATGTGATATAGAAAACAAAAACTCATCCACATGCCGTGGAAGAAATCTGTGGTGGAAGCCGATCTATAGTGTGTATTTGAAATCCACAGCGTTGTAAATGGACCAAAAATGGATCCAGCAAGCTAAAAAAAAAAAACACTCCTCACGTATGAGAAAAATAAACCTGACTTGTGAAACCAGTTTAAGCTTACGTGCACACAACATGTTTTAATATCAGGTGAACCTGCCGAGTTTTTCAAGTACAAGACAATTCAGGAAACTCTGGCATGTTTTCAAGCGGAAGGCACTTCATGAAATGCCTATGTTTTTACTTTTAACCGTTTTCTGAAAAGTTTTTCGGGCCGCAGAATCCCCCTCTGAAGAAGACACATATTCTTAGGCCTCATTCAGACTTCATGATTTTTCTCCTACATAAGGAATAGGATATGATCCAAGTTTCATCAGTGTTTGGTCAGTGTGTCTGTTTTTACCATCAGAGATACATTAGTGATTTTCATGTATGAAAAAGTAAATAAATTACAAAGCTTTTTCTTTATATTACAATGTTAATCACAGACCGCACACAAATTGTACACTGATGCCATCCATGTGCTGCCTGTGATGGACCCATAGACTTCTATGGGTAATTTTGATATACCATATTTTTCGGACTATAAGACGCACCGGACCATAAGACGCACACCAAATTTTGGGGTGGAAAATAGGAAGAAAATATTTTTTATAAGATGGGGGTCCATGAATAGGTACAGTATCTTATCTGGGGGGCGATGGATCAAGGGTCACAGTAGTCAGGGTCCTTCAGGAAGTCGGTATTCCAGCAGCGGGGAGTTGCGGTGGATCAGGATCGCAGGGTCCCTCCCTCCTGAACCCGGCGGCTGCAGCAGAAGAGGTGAGATGCTGTGGGGCCTGTGCCTAGCTGGGGCACTTAGCCTGGCTGGGGCCTGTGCCGAGGCCCTTAGCCTGGCTGGTTCCTGTGTCAGGCTGGGGTCTGGTCAGGTTCCTGTGCAGGGCTGGGGGCTTGTGCAGAGCCGGGGCCCTTTGCCTGGCTGGTTCCTGTGCAGGGCCGGGGGCCTGTGCAGGGCCCTTAGCCTGGCTGGTTCCTGTGCTGGGCCTCTGCAGGACTGGGTGGCCTGTTGAGGGCTGGGGGGCCTCTGTAGGGCTGGGGGACCTGTGCTAGGGTCTGTGCGGGGTTGGGGGGGGGCCTGTGCTGGGCCTTAAGCCTGTCTGGTTTCTGTGCCGCGCCTGTGCAGGGCTGGGGCTCGTGCCGGGCTGTGAGCGGCGTCGGGCGCTGAGGCAGAGCGGCATGTGCAGGTTTCCAGTGGCCGCCTCCATCTTCCTAAAGCTGTGATCTACAGTAAAATGGCCGCCGGAGCTTCCGCTCTGCGCATGCGCCGGCCTCAGTAAGATGACCGCGCACACCGGAAAGCCGCGCAGGCCACTCTGCTTCACCGCCCTACGCTGCTGTCAGCCTAACAGCGGCCCCAGCCGCTCTGCCTCACCGCCGCCTCGTTCCTGAAGGAGAGAGAGCACCCCCACTCCACCACCACTGCAAGTATCCATAACGTTCGGATCATAAGACGGCCTTCCTATTATCCTCCCAATTTTGGGGGAAAAAAAGTGCGTCTTATGGTCCGAAAAATGCGGTATGACTCAGATCAAAAATGGACATGTCACCTTGATTTTTTTGAAGACACACATGGTCCACAAAAAGCCAAGAACACATGACTAGCACCATAGACTTTAATGGGTACATGTTATATCCGTGAAATTAACAGATAGACTATGCACGTGATTCACGGATGTGTAAATGAGGCTGAAGGCTGAGTTTAGAATTTGGTGAGAATTTAAGGGATGGATTCTGCATCAAAATCCTTATTTAACGTGTTAACATTCAATATCAATTATATTTGAATGGAGTAATTCATACCTCATGCACCTGCTACAGAAACAAATCTGATCAGCTTTTTGTCCTTTTTTAGGAAAACAAATCACCCATGAGAGAGATAAACACGTTTATTATTCTTACAGATTACGTATGACAAGTGGGCTAATCCTTGTTTGTATCTGCTGCATTTTCATATCAGAAATCAAAGTGTCAGCCTAAGATTCCTATCTGATTTTTTTGTAACAATTACACCTACCATAAACAGTCAACATTAGTGATGAGTGAACGTGCTTGGATAAGGGGTTAACCGAATATCTTCGGCGTGCTCGAAAAATAGGTTTGAGTCGCTGCGGCTGCATGTTTCGCGGTTGTTAGACAGTCACAACACATGCAGGGATTGCTTGTTTCTTGGTCAATTCCTGCATGTGTTGTGGCTGTCTAACAGCCGATTGACATGCAGCCGCAGCGACTCAATCCTATTTTCCAAGCATGCCGAAGATACTCTGTTGGCACCCGAGCGTGCTCAGATAACACCTTATCCGGGCACGTCCGCTGATCACTAGTCAATATATCTTTTTTTGGTTGTATAAAAGGTAATTTATCCCATGGGAAAACTACAACTGCAAACAGGTCCTGAAAGTCTGTAATGTCAGAGCATGCTAGGAGATGTAGTTCAAATGCTCATCTGAAGTGTCAGTATTTTTAAATGCGGATGCTACACACATACACTGTATGTTACACATATTGTATGCTACACACACGTTACACACACACATTGTATGTTACACATACTGCATGTTACATACATTGTATGCTACACACACGTTACACACACACATACTGTATGTTACACATACTAAATGCTATACAGATACACACTGTATGCTGCACACATATAATCTATGCTCCACACACACACACAAACATACTGTATGTTAGAAACACACATGCGATGATACACACACTATACATTTTACACATACACACACTGCATTTTTAACACACAGAATGTTACACACATACACACAATGCATGTTAGACACACCCTGCATGGCACACTCATTGCATGTTACACACAAAGACACTGCATGTTACACACACTGTGTTACACAATCTGCAAGTTACAGTTAGGTCCATATATATTTGGACAGAGACAACATTTTTCTAATTTTGGTTCTAGACATTACCACAATGAATTTTAAACAAAACAATTCAGATGCAGTTGAAGTTCAGACTTTCAGCTTTCATTTGAGGGTATCCACATTAAGATTGGATGAAGGGTTTAGGAGTTTCCTTAACATGTGCCACCCTGTTTTTAAAGGGACCAAAAGTAATTGGACAGATTAAATAATTGTAAATAAAATGTTCATTTCTAGTACTTGGTTGAAAACCCCCTTGTTGGCAATGACTGCCTGAAGTCTTGAACTCATGGACATCACCAGACGCTGTGTTTCCTCCTTTGTGATGCTCTGCCAGGCCTTCACTGCGGTGGTTTTCAGTTGCTGTTTGTTTGTGGGCCTTTCTGTCTGAAGTTTAATCTTTAACAAGTGAAATGCATGCTCAATTGGGTTGAGATCAGGTGACTGACTTGGCAATTCAAGAATATTCCACTTCTTTGCTTTAATAAACTCCTGGGTTGCTTTGGTTTTATGTTTTGGGTCATTGTCCATCTGTAGTATGAAACGACGACCAATCAGTTTGGCTGCATTTGGCTGGATCTGAGCACACAGTATGGCTCTGAATACATCAGAATTCATTCGGCTGCTTCTGTCCTGTATCACATCATCAATAAACACTAGTGACCCAGTGCCACTGGCAGCCATGCATGCCCAAGCCATCACACTGCCTCCGCCGTGTTTTACAGATGATGTGGTATGCTTTGGATCATGAGCTGTACCACGCCTTCGCCATACTTTTTTCTTTCCATCATTCTGGTAGAGGTTGATCTTGGTTTCATCTGTCCAAAGAATATTCTTCCAGAACTGTGCTGGCTTTTTTAGATGTTTTTTAGCAAAGTCCAGTCTAGCCTTTTTATTCTTGATGCTTATGAGTGGCTTGCACCGTGCAGTGAACCCTCTGTATTTACTTTCATGCAGTCTTCTCTTTATGGTAGATTTGGATATTGAAACGCCTACCTCCTGGAGAGTGTTGTTCACTTGGTTGGCTGTTGTGAATGGGTTTCTCTTCACCATGGAGATTATTCTCTGATCATCCACCACTGTTGTCTTCCGTGGGCGCTCAGGTCTTTTTGCATTGATGAGTTCACCAGTGCTTTCTTTCTTTCTCAGGATGTACCAAACTGTAGATTTTGCCACTCCTAATATTGTAGCAATTTCTCGGATGGGTTTTTTCTGTTTTTGCAGCTTAAGGATGGCTTGTTTCACCTGCATGGAGAGCTCCTTTGAACGCATGTTTACTTCACAGCAAAACCTTCCAAATGCGAGCACCACACCTCAAATCAACTCCAGGCCTTTTATCTGCTTAATTGAGAATGACATAACAAAGGAATTGCCCACACCTGTCCATGAAATAGCCTTGGAGTCAATTGTCCAATTACTTTTGGTCCCTTTAAAAACAGGGTGGCACATGTTAAGGAGCTGAAACTCCTAAACCCTTCATCCAATTTTAATGTGGATACCCTCAAATGAAAGCTGAAAGTCTGAACTTCAACTGCATCTGAATTGTTTTGTTTAAAATTCATTGTGGTAATGTCTAGAACCAAAATTAGAAAAATGTTGTCTCTGTCCAAATATATATGGACCTAACTGTACATACACATTGTATGTTACATATACACACACTGCATGTAACACATAGACTGCATTTTTACACATAAACACACAGCATGTTATACACACACATGCTGCATGTTACACATACACTGCATGTCACGGACACACTGCATGTTACACACACTAAACGCATACACACTGCATCTCACACACTCTGCACGTCACAATCACACTGCATGTTGAACACACACAATGCATGAGACCCTCACTGCGTGTTAAACACACACTGACACAAACTACAAGTTAATCACACTCCATGCCATGCACATTGCATGTGACACATATGCAGTAAATAATACACACACACCATGTAGATGCTCTCTCTTCTGTTCCTGCCACAGGATGAAGGACCTTTGGTCACATTACCATGATGGCACCAAAGGTCCTTCTAATCTTGGAACTTGCACTGATAATACAGGACTAGCATTATCAGTTCAGTCCCTGGCTGGTTAATGACTGGAGGGGTCATTTGGCTATAGGGCCCTGGGTAATTGCTCAGTTTTCCTGCCCCCTGCTGGGAGGGCAGGAAACAATATCAGAGGTGTTTATAGCTTGGTCAGGAATGGACAGAGTCAGGGGCCTATCAGGGAATTCACTGGCTCCCTGGTCAGCCAGTCTGAGCCTGCATGCAACTAGATGTACATGACTTCCCACAAAGATAGATGTGGTGTTTTTAGAAATGTTGTTTTTTTTTTAAACAATTATTCCATTTACACAGGATGATAAAGAATGAAAAGTTCACCCCAATGAATGTTTTCATTATCCATTTGCTATCAAGTCAATTATCACATCTGTTTCATATTTTAGGAGATAATTGATCTAAAGAAGCTTACAAGCAACCAGAGGGTGCGGCCAAAGAGAAAATAAAGTGATGACACTTTGGCAGCTTCAACAGTAATTATCTTAGAACCCCACCCCCACAATGACACACCTGAAAAAGTCAAAAGACAAGATATTGTATGCACATACTGTATATTGACTAGAAACATAAACAACATGTGCACCCTTTCATCTGCTTGATGCTACACATCTGCTTTTATTGTACTCTGTAAGTGGACTATTTAGCTGATATCAGACATTAATGAAACATGAATTATACGAATTATCTACTATATAATCGGCTTATCCCGTCTGCCTGTCCGTCCAGGAAATCCCGCGTCGCTGATTGGTCCGATGACCGAATTTCTAATGGAACCTTAATTATTTGATTAAAAATCATATCTCATACCATTGAATGAGTGCCGGATTCTATATTCGTAATATTTAGGAGTGGTTTCCTTTCCGTGCACCGTAACCTATCTGGAGTGACGTGTATCTGAACTTTACATGTTTATCACCCTTATACGAGCACCCGGATTTTCAGGGTATGTCTACTACTAGCTTTTCATATGATGCATCGGAGGTGGCAAGTATAGTCGCTAAAGTTACTACGAACAGCGATTTTTTCCAGGTTTCCGCTAGTGAGTTCAGGTCACGGGATCTCGAGAAGGAATCTCGATATCTCACGGGTCTTTAACTACACAGCGTAACGATTGCCGAGTACATCAAAACCCAACGAATTCCGAGAGGTTTGCCGGTTTCATTACGTCCTACTCTTTTTCAGGACAATACTGATTTTTGTCAGCGTTTTGAACAAATCCTCAACAAATGCTCTCTGGACCTGATGACCTTAACTTTGGAACACCTTCATAAAGAGGTAACATCCACCAGAGAGAAGGTTCTGAACAATGAAACTCAGCTGAGTGACACCCTAACGAAAGAATAGTTTGATACTCTTAAATCACGTACCAAAGAAAACATTTACTTGCTGTCAAGAAACAGAAAAAAGGAAACGTCAAAAGTTTATTAGAGATACACAGGACTATTTGCAAAATAGGGTACACAGATGGCAGGGCTCCTCCTACTCCTTCAGGCCAATTACAGATCCCGCAGATTCTCAGGGGGATCTTCAGCTACCAGTTCAGAGAACGAACGCCAAGACACCAACAAATCCTCTTCTTTTTTAGGCAAAGCCAGAAGATACAATCCAAGAAAAGGACGAGGAGGGGGGACCAATGCCGTAGATACAACACGCTACATGATGAACACAAGGTCACAGGTAGTAACACTAACCTAGTGATTAATATCTCTTCCAAAACATTGGACCATACTCAACTACGCTTGTTACAAAAGGGTCTATCATTTAGCCCTACCTATAGGTTTAATACCTTTCAATTAGACCTTGATCTTCAAAGATTTTATAGAAATCTAAGACTCAAAACTTTTTTTTATAATCAGACACTACCTAATAGGAACACGACCAGAATCATCTCCACTCCTATTAATCTATCTGACCTGGGTCTCAGGCTTAAAAGCACCTTTAATCCTCCTAAGAATAGTCCACCAGTAGAGACTTTTATCTCACTGGTTGAGAAAGAAGTCTCTATTCTTAATAAACAAATTACAGCTGGTGATTTACATTTCCAACCCAATTTAGATTTGTCAGAACGTCAAGCATTACGGACACTGATGGCAGACAAAAGTATCATAATTAAGCCCGCAGACAAAGGGGGTGCAACTGTCGTTATGGACCATTCTATGTATCACAGTGATATTCATTCACAATTGAATAACCGGGAAGTTTATTCACCTTTACCCAGTAATCCCACAGCGGCAATTCAGGACAAGATTCAGAAAATATTAACACAGGCAGTTGATTCACGCATTATAGATTTGAAAACTAGAGATTTTCTCACCAAGACAGATCCTATTATCCCGGTCTTTTATATTCTCCCTAAAGTCCATAAAAGATTAGACAAATCCCAGGGCAGGCCCATAGTGGCATGGACCGATTCAATTCTATCACCCTTATCCATCCTACTTGAGAAGGTCTTAACACCTTTGGTTAAAAAGACATCATCCTTTATCCTAGATACGGGGTCATTTATCAATATCACTAAACATCTCAACTGATTGCCCGAACAGACTCTATTAGTTACCTTTGATGTAAATAGTTTATATACTTCCATACAACACTCCAATGGCATTGCAGCAACTAGAATGCTTCTTGAACAATCGGATAAGGACCCACAGGTTATTAAGTTCCTTCTAGATCTTCTTGAATTGGTGTTGACAGAGAACTTCTTCTTATTTGAGGATTCATATTATCTACAAATTCAGGGGACCGCCATGGGCTCAGATGTCGCACCACCCTATGCAAATTGCTTTATGTCAGATTTTGAGAATCGCTATGTCTACACTAATGATCTCTATCGTACCCATTGCCTATTATGGCGTAGGTACATAGATGATATTTTTTGCTTATGGAATGGCACTATTGAGACACTGGAACTTTTCCACAATCAATTAAATGGCATATGGCCTGAACTCACCTTTACCATCACATATGATCAGAAAGAAATCAATTTCTTAGATACTATTGTGATTCGGGACATAGAAGGGAATGTATCGATTGATCTCTATGTCAAGAAAACAGATCGAAACAATTTGCTCTCATACCAGAGCTGTCACCCGAGAGTGGTTAAAAGATCTATTCCCATATCCCAATTCCAAAGGGTGAGGAGAATTGTTTCTGATTCAGAAGTTTGCACGAAACGTCTGACAGAGATGGAAACCAAGTTTCTACAGAGTGGTTACCCTCAAGACTTACTCAGTCAGTGTCATAATTCACCGGACTCACCATCCAGTAGAGACGCATCAAATAGAATCCCTTTTGTCCACACCTTTCACCCCTTTTCCTATAGGTTACATCAAAAACATTGTAAACATTGGCCAATGCTGCAAAGGAGATATCCAAACATCCCAGAATTTAAGACCTTATTCTTACCATGTTTTAGGAGACCAAATAACCTTCTGGACAAACTTGTCCGGGCAGATGAGGGATCAGCCCTCAAGAAACCCAGACAAACCTTTCTAGGTACACAAAAGAAAGGTACTTTTCCATGCCTCCAGTGTGCACAATGTGCCAATGTCCTGAAAGGTGACAAGATTTCACACCCCAACACAGGAGCTGATATTCCCATACGTGATTACTTGCGATTCTAAATTTGTCGTCTATGCGATAAAATGCCCGTGTGGTAAGATACCACACAACCCATTAAGGATCGTATATCGCACCACAAATCTGACATCCGATGTGGTAGACACAACTTACCAATACCTTATCACTTTCACATAACAGGTCATACAGTTGCCCAGTTGAGATTTCTGGTTCTAGAAAAAATACTTTCCAATAGGAGAGGGGGGAGCAGAATTAGGCAGTTGAAAACTAGAGAAGCCTTTTGGATTCATTACTTACAAAGCCTTGAACCAAACAGCCTTAATAGGGAGTATGATGTCATGAGTTTTTTGTAAATGACTTAACCTCTTTTTATTTGTCCTTTCTATTTTAGCAAGAGTCATGAACTCATCACACCAAGGGGTATGGACCTGTTTTTTGCTTGGTTACTCACAATTCAATAACATTTTTTATTTTTTCTTTATTTTTTATTTTTAATTTTTATTTTTAATTTTTTATTTTTTATTTTTATTTGTATTTTTATTTTCATTTTCCTCTCCATTTTTCTTTTTCTATTTTTTATTTTCCAATTTTTATTTTTAATTTTATTTTATTTTCATTTATTCTTATTTATTTAATTTTTCTTTTTTCTTTATTTTTTATTTTTTCCTTTTTTTCCTCTTTTTCTATTTTTATTTTTCTTTTCTTCTTCCTATTCTCTTCCTTCTTTTTCCATTTATATTCAATTAGCCCAAGTAGTTCATTTCTTTTCTTCTTCCTTTACAGTTCCCTGTGGATTAAATGCATCCGGTCCATGCTCTCCATTCAGGCTTTTCATCCGGGAGCTCACATACCTTTGTGTCTCACCACTGCGTTCCATTATCGTCACTTCCGGTTTCCTCCCAGGCTATCTGCTTTCCTCCTGTGCGTTCCAATGACGCACTTCCGGCCCATGCTAACAGGAGGCCGCATATCACATTTCCGGAGCGACGATGTGTTACTCTTTCCCCTCCTTTCACTTTGGTTACGCCCCTCTAATTGTCTATTTATACCATTGGGTCCATCCATTATACAGCGCACCTCCACGCGGCACACATGCATGCCTTTTCCACATTGCGCTGTTTTTCCTGGCGTCCCACTTCTATAGCAATCTGGTAAGCCTTATCCTTTACTCATAATATAGTCCGTCTATACCTTCTTTTCTTATAATGACATCGCCCTATAACTTACATCTCCTCTACTTTTACTCCAATATACTTAGGATTTTACACCCTTGAAACATTATCTCAGCGTCTATCCCCTTTTTTTTCTCTTTTTCCAAAGTTTTTTTACTCTAAAGGTCCAAATCTGTTTATATGTCACCACGTGTTGGTTATAATTTTCCTTTTTATCTTTTTTCTTTTTGCATTTTTCTTTTTGATATAATTTTCTTAAGCTGAGAGAAACAAGGATATCTTGACAGAAAATAATTTTTTTAATACATGGAGAGCTTTCATAATTTTGCATCTGACCCTGGACAAGTTGGTTCGTACGGTCCTCCCATTTAAAAGCTCCAACTGGTATCTACTAGAAGACTTGAATGGACTCTGGGGATCTTAAAGATATAGAAGTGGTTTTATTGCTTGTGGCGATAGCGGAGGAACCTTCATTCGTTATCTTTCAGGACACTACTAGTTTCATTTGATATGCATGATTGATGGCTGTACTGCATTTTGTGGATGTATCTATACTGGGGGCTTATGTTTGATTTTGTGCTCGTATTTTGAGCTCTTATGATGTTATATTGTTATTTTGTTATTTTCTACAGTTGACAAATTCTAATAAAAATGATTTTGGAAAAGCTCCTTTTGGAGTATTTTGAGGTACACCCCATTTACATATACCTTTGCTTTTGATGAGGCTTGATCATCACGCTATATCGTCCTATATCATTGAATATTATATTGCATTGTGATTACGGCATAGGTTATCCTCCACATGCTCTAATGAAATGATTTATTGTCTGTTTTTCCTGTATGATGTATTGGATTTCTATCCTTCCCCCTATTTCATCTATATAATGTTTCTGTACATATATTTTGTTTTTTTATGCATTAGAGTCTGATGAAGGTCGTGGCTGAACGACCGAAACGTCACATGCTGTGGATTGCATTTTCACTAATTTCTAATGGAGCCTTAATTATTTGATTAAAAATCATATCTCATACCATTGAATGAGTGCCGGATTCTATATTCCAAATACAGTATGATGGCCCCGAATACAGTATTATAATCCCCCCAATACAGTATGATGGTTTGCCCATTACAGTATGATGGGCCCCTTGTTATATTATTATGGTACCCCCACAGCTCCAATACAGTATGATGGCCCACCCAAAAGAATGATAGTACACCATATTCCCAATACAGAATGATGGGTTCCCCACAGCCCAGAAAAAAGGAAAAATCTTATATTCACCTAATCCAGCTGCAGCCTCTGTCCATTCATCTAACTTGTCTTGCAGTGGACGTGGTCGGCATGATGCAGTGATGTCATCATGCCGACTGTTGTCCCATGTGTGGAACCTGTCTGCAGTAGGCCCCAGGCCGGTGGCTCTGTGCTATGACACAGCTGTTAACAGTATGTAGCCCACAAATTTGCCAGATTTGCCTTACTGGCCCTGTTTATAAGACAAGAAAGAGTGATACATACTGTTGCATGCATAGTCTGCCCGGCCCGGTAATTTATATTTTATTCTAAGCCACTTCCCTAACCTCACTCAGTCCTTTATATACACCTAAATAGAAATACTGCTCATTGTGAAGCCCATTAGTGTCTCTATACAGCATGGTACACTTTCATGGTCCTCCCACAGGGTCCCACACACACAGTATAATGCCTCCCACAGTACATTCCCACACACACAGTATGACATCCGCACAGCACCCCACATACAGTATAATATCCTCACAGCCCTGCATGCAATATGATGCTCTCCACACACAGTATGATACATCAACAGTACATTCCCAAACATAAAGAATGATGCCACTACAGTACATTCAACCCCATACATAATTATGTCCCCACAGCTCTCACACATAGTATAATGCTCCTGTAAGGTGCTCCAGTGAGGTAGTCATGGACGAGCTGTAGCCCATTCTAGCGTTGGCCCCCTACAGACCAAATGTGTCCTCCCTCTGGTGTGCTGCAGTGTATGTGGTGTTTTCCACTTACTTCTTGCCAGCCGGCCTCTTCTGACTCCAGGGATTCATCTTCTGGAACCAGGGCAGCAATTAATTCAGAGGACACAGAGTTCATAACAACAACTTGAACTGTACTTCATAACTGGCAGTATTTACAGGCAGATATAAAGGATAAGGTCCAACAGGTTTTCATCTTTCCCACAGGTAATGGATACAACTTCAGCCCTGGTTCCCAATCTAGGTGAAGCATCTCTGTTGTTTTCTTCTCTAGCCTTAGAGAATCTTCCTCTCCAAAGACAGTATATCCAGATCCTAGTTCTCTCCACGTCCTAGACTTGAGTCCTAACTTCTTCTGCAAGCTTTTAGACAGAATGTGCCCCTAGGTCCCCAACCACTCTCTCTAGGTTCCCACGCTGGCTAAGGGGACTCTTGTGGAGGGATTCTTTCGTCTTGCGATCCACTGTCCGGGATACTAGGTCCATGTCTACCCTAGCAGCCAATATAGAGCCTGTCAGTTAGTACTGCACACTACTGACTTGTGCTCACTTCCTGCACTAGACACTAGCACTGAGTTCCCCCTCCCTCTACTAGGCCGGCTGTCACAGTTAAACCCACCTGCACTAAACTGCAGCCCCAGAGGGTTCTAACTTTGGGAACATGCTTTTAACCCCTTTTCAGTGTCAGGGGGAGACTATCTCCTTCACCACTACCACTACTACACTCCCATAGTACATTCTCTGACCTCCAGACAGTGTGATACCACACAGCCCAAGATTTTCAGTTTTAAACAAATTAGTTGATGCAAAAATTCATGCTGTGATTTTTTTTCATGGACAGTCAGGCTGAGAGAAACATCGTTCATCTAAACAGCCCTACTGAATGACCATGGTCAGTGTGCTGTCCATGTGCTATCTTATTAAAAATCGGACAGCACATGTCCGATTTATACGCTCTTCGGTATGAGCCCTAATTGTCATTATCAACATTATATACTGCATAGTGCCACTTCTCCTGCCCTGTATGTTGGGTGTAAGGGCTCATGCAGATGGGCGTATGAATTGGAGGTGTGCTGTTCAATTTTTAATAGGCTAGCACACGGATAGCACACTGACCCATGTTTTTCAATATTGCTGTTCAGATGAGGAATTTTTTCTCAGTACGACTGTCCGTGATAAAAAAACAAAATTCAGAATAAGCACCAGCTTATGTAGTGTGCCTCTTGTATATTACCACTGAAATTTAGCAACAGCGGGGATTAAATTAAAATATCTAATCTAGCCACCCTGACGTTAACATGGTATTTAGGGGTTATATAGTGGGACGCCGTTGTTCACAATTTTATAAAACTGTATAAGCCCTTACTTCTTTATACAGCCAATCCTGGTACTTTGGTGACTTCAGTTCATTTGCTGGACATCGGCTTTATAAGCCTCCTACTGTTCAAAGAATTGTAACACAATTTGATTCAAAGGGAACCTATCACTTGCTCTAAGAATTAAGCTAAATACCTTGTAAAAATCCCCGAGCGCCTCAGATTCTGCTGTTGTTTTCTATTTTTCGCTGGTTCTCTTCATTGCAGAGATATTCATATTTATTGTTTATGGAATGCAATATGTGAAATTTCTGCTTGCAGTTCAATTGAACTAGGTGTTTTTACAGTCTACTCTGGGGGTGTGCACTTTCTCCCCTCCCAGAGGCTGTCAACCACAGCTTGGCAGCTGATGCAGCAGTCTCTTTTTTTACTATATATATATATATATATATATATATATATATATTTTTTTTTTAAATCCACCATACAATCCCAGAGATATGGATCTTTGTTATTTAGCGCTAATTTTATGGTCTTTACCAAGGGGCCGTTGTTGACCGTGTTCTCTGGAGGAATATCTTTTGGTTTCTCTAGATTATTAACCTGTGAGCAATGCCCCCTTGGTAAAGTCCATAAAATTTAGCACACAATTAAAAGGATGTTATCTTTAAAACTTAATGGCGGATTTGAATAGCAAACGGAATACAGCGGGAATAAAATAAGAGCAAAAACTGTCTATTTTTGACCTGGTGACAGGACCCCTTTAAGTGGAAGAAGCCATGACAGCTGTTGTTCTTTCACTGTGAGGAACATCCGAGCAGATATCCTTTTTAATATAAAGGTTAATTAAATGTTTTCAAATATATTCATATGTTCTAATCTGATTTTAAAGAAACTATTTCTTCATGTTTTTATAAAAAATGTTTCTGATTAAATCTTGATATTTCAGAGTCTGGTAGGAAATAATTGGGTTCAATCCACATTTTCCACAGTGTTCATATCCTCGGCGGACTCCTTTGGACTGTTTTGCTTATAGCTGTTCTTGGATGTAGCTGAAACAATAAGGTTGAGACTTCCTGAGAAAACTTAAAAGGTTTTAACAACATAAGACTGCTTCTCAAAATGTCTTACTTGATGCCTTTCATTTGGCTTAATTTTCGAAAATCAGCTGATGTTTACAGTCTTTTTATCATCATTATTACTGTCATTACTGTTTTTTCTATAAATATTCAAGTCCATAACACACTTGAGCTTCATGATTCTTTGGGCTGTGTGCCCATGATGAGTCTTTGGTGAGTTTTTGATGCTGCGCATTTTTGCTGCGTCAAAAAACGCAAAGCCTTACAGTTCCAGCAAAGTGGATAGGATTTCTCTTGCAGGTACACTGAGTTTTATGTGCAGATGTTTCCCATAGGCTTGCATTAGATGCGAATAATCTGCAGGTAAAAAACATAATTGCATTTTTAGTGCATTTCCATGTGGAAATGCATAAAAGAACGCATGTAATCTGTACATAACTGTATTAATAAAGTTTTATCCAAGCCAAATAAAAAGAAGTATCAAAAACAAATCTGCTTAGTTTGTAACATGACAAACCAACAAGAGACAAAGAACTCAGCATCAAAAACTGACAGTTTGAGCCAAGTGTCATTGGCATAATTGAGCCGATTTTCTTGCATGAGACAATATAGGCTTGTGTGACCCTGGCCGAAATCTGAAAATTGTGATGTGCATTTGTATTCAGCCCTCTGTAGTCTGATTCCCCTGAATAAAATATTGACTGACCAATTGCCTCCAGAAGTCACATAATTAGTAAATTGAGTCCACCTGTGTGTAATTTGTTCTCAGTATAACTACAGCTGTTCTGTGAAGGCCTCAGAGGTTTGTTTGTGAACATTAAGGATTAAACAGCATTATGAAAACCAAGGAACACCCCAGACAGGTCAGGGATAAAGTTGTGGAGAAGAGTAAAGCAGGGTTGGGTTATAAAAATAGCCCAAAATCTGAACATCTCACAGAGCACTGTTCAATTCATCATCCAAAAATGGAAGGAATATGGCAAAACTGCAAACCTACCAAGACATGGCCATCCACCTAAACTGACATTCCAAGCAAGGACAGCACTAATTAGAGAAGCAGCCAAGAGGCCCATGGTCACTCTGGAGGAGCTGCACAGGTCCACAGCTCAGGTGGAAGAATCCGTCCACAGGACAACTATTAGTTGTATACTTCACAAATCTGGCCTTTATGAAAGAGTGGCAAGAAGTAAGTAATTTTTGAAAACAAGCCATAAGAAATCTTGTTTACAGTTTGCAAAAAGCCATGCAGGGAACACAGCTAGCATGTGGAAGAAGGTGCTCTAGTCAGATGAGGTCAATATAGAACTTTTTGAGCTAAATGCAAAATGCTATATGTAGTGGAAAATGAACACTGTGCATAACCCTGAAGAACCATCTCCACCTCCAATTGGCAGATGCTTTTCTTCAGCAGACACAGGGTATCTGGTCAGAGTTTATGGGAAGATGGATGAACCTTTGTGGGTGTAGCATGAAAAAATATGTAAAAATTCACAAGGTATGAATTTATAAAGATATATTTTTCAAGGCACTGCACATGTTATATGTTCACGTGTAGTGTTGAAAATTGGCATTGTGGTGTTGAAAAAATGCTCCTCGGACATTTTGGAGAAATGGCTGTATCACTGGTTTCATTACCAAATCAATGTAATGCAGATCTGTATGTGTACCTGGAATAAAAACGAAAGTGGTTAGGCAGTCATTCATTATGTCACACCACACCATAATCCTGGGAGTAGGACCATTGTGATTTTCCCTCGTGAAGGTCCAATCATGGTGTTTCCTACAAGGTCTCCAGACCAATCTCTGGCTATTGTTACATTCTACAAGAGGGGCTCATCGCTGAAGACCTCAATTACAGTTTCCATTGCTGTCTTGCTTAGCACCATTATAGCCTTCGAGAGCAGTAGCATGAGACAATTGAGCACCTGTAGCTGGATGTCTCACTCAAAGCCTAATGTCATGCAAGCATACCTTCTGAAGGTGTTTGTAGATGGTTTGACGCCTTAGGCATGGTATGTGAAATCCAATTTTACTTGGAGTGCAGAATAGTCAATTGTGAAGCCAGTGGTACGGCCATTTCTCCAAAGTGTCCCAGGAGACGTTTTTCAACACTACAACACCAGGCCGCAAGTTGCTTGTGCTACTGTAAGCAGCCTGCATGGCCTAAATGTGTTACCTTGGTCTGCAGCATCTTTAGTCTTTTGTCCCATCAAGCACATCTGGGACATCTTCGATCGGAAATTGCAAAGGGAGCAGACAGCAGCAGATGTTGATGATTTCCGTGTCCAAGTGCATTCAATGTGGCAGAACATTCCTCAGACAACCATTAATAACCTCATAGTATTCTAAGGCATCTAAGTGCATGTATTTATGCGTGTAGCGTTCATACTTGATACTGAAATGATCGAGATGTTGTTAAAATGTTATTTCTGTTTTTTCATAATTTACATATCATTAACATGTTTATCAATCCTGTGATTTACATAATCCGATGATTTTCCCTTCTTGGTGTTACAATTTGAATGTTGAGATGTGCATATAAATATACACATATAAATACAGTGAAGGAAATAATTATTTGATCTCTTTCTGTTTTTGTAAGTCTATAATTTTTAGGGTAAGTTAATTTTAATATTGACAGATAGAATATCCAAAAAAAAAAAATAAAGAAAATCACATTGTATAAATGAGATAAATTTATTTGCATTTTGAGAAATAAGTATTTGATCCCCTACAAACCATTATGAGTTCTGGCTCCTACAGACCAGTTAGACGCTCCTAATCAACTCATTGCCTGCATTAAAGACAGCTGTCTTACATAGTCACCTGTATAAAAGACTCCTGTCCGCAGACTCAATTAATCAATCAGACTCTAACCTCTACAACATGGGAAGACCAAAGAGCTTTCTAAGGATGTCAGAGACAAGATCATAGGCCTGCACAAAGCTGTAATGGGCTACAAAACCATAAGTAAGACGCTGGGTGAGAAGGAGACAACTGTTGGTGCAATAGTAAGAAAATGAAATAAATACAAAATGACTGTCAATCGACATCGATTTGGGGCACCATGCAAAATCTCACCTCGTGGGGAATCCTTGATCATGAGGAAGGTGAGAGATCAGCCTAAAACTACATGAGGGGAACTTGTTAATGATCTCAAGGCAGCTGGGACCACAGTCACCAAGAAAACCATTGGTAACACATTACGCCTTAAAGATTTAAAATCCTGCAGTGCCCACAAGGTCCCCCTGCTCAAGAAGGCACATGTGCAGGCCCGTCTGAAGTTTGCCACCTGGATGATTCTGTGAGTTATTGGGAGAAGGTGCTGTCGTCAGATGAGACAAAAATCGAGCTCTTTGGCATTAACTCAACTCGCCGTGTTTGGAGGAAGAGAAATGCTGCCTATGACTCAAAGAACACCGTCCCAACTGTCAAGCATGGAGGTGGAAACATTATGTTTTGGGGGTGTTTCTCTGCTTAGGGTACAGGACTACTTCACCGCATCAATGGGAGAATGGATGGAGTCATGTACCGTAAAATCCTGAGTGACAACCTCCTTCCCTCCACCAGGACATTAAAAATGGGTCGTGGCTGGGTCTTCCAACAAGACAATGACCCAAAACATACAGCCAAGGCAACAAAGGAGTGGCTTAAAAAGAAGCTCATTAAGGTCATGGAGTGGCCTAGCCAGTCTCCAGACCTTAATCCCATAGAAAACTTATGGAGGGAGTTGAAGCTCCGAGTTGCCAAGCGACAGCTTCAAAATCTGAATGATTTAGAGATGATCTGCAAAGAGGAGTGGACCAAAATTCCTCCTGACATGTGCACAAACCTCATCATCAACTACAAAAAACGTCTGACTGCTGTGCTTGCCAACAAAGGTTTTGCCACCAAGTATTAAGTGTTGTTTGCCAGAGGAATTATTTCTCACTGCAAAATGCAAAAAAATTATCTAATTTATACAATGTGATTTTCTTGATTTTTTTTGGATATTCTGTCTCTCAATGATAAAATGAATCTACCCTTAAAATTATAGACTGTTCATGTCTTTGTCAGTGGGAAAACTTACAAAAACAGCAAGGGATCAAATAATTATTTCCTTCACTGTATAACTCTGTTGTGTCACCATAACAGACAGCTTCTTTGCCTCTTCCGTGACAGATGATGTCGGAGAAGAGAAGGTTCCAGCATATCTGATCTCGGACTGCCTATTCTTTTTGTCCTCCAGGAGATAAGACACTGCCAGACGAGTGTAGTGGTGGCTCTCTCATAGAGAACACAGGAGCGCTCCCGTGTGTAGGGGAGTTCAGCTGACAGTTATCTATTGTGTATGAGTGGCTTGAGACAAGCTGCCGATGAGTGAATGCTTCCAGAGATACTAGTTGTCATTTTGGTAAGGGTTAATCATATAGTGATGTTAATTTGACTAAAAGGTTCCTTCATGTATAAATCTACAGTTAGGGCTCTTACAATTTGGCATAATATGGCTCTGGAGATATTCTATCCTAAAGGCATTGTTCCTAATAGAGTATATCTCTGTAATTTATAGCTGTTTGGAGTCACTGTAAAATGGCACACAGAGCTTTAGCCTTAGGCATAATGGTGCCCTCTGCAAAATTATCCTTTGGCGCCCCCCAAGACCCAACCCATTGTTATATTACTCAATCTCCAAGAACACATTTATATATAGCCATTAGTTATGAGCGAGTATGTTCTTTTAACCCTTTTGGCAAGCATGCTCGGGTGAACACCGAGTATCTTCAGCTTTCTCAGGTGATATGTTACAGTCTCTCTGTGTGCATGATATGCGACTGTTTGACAGCTTTAATACATGTGAGGAATGCCTAAGAATCAGACATTCCTCACATGTATTAAAGCTGTCAAACAGTCGCTCATCACTAATGGCCATCGATCGGCCACCTGACTAATATTTTGCAAGAGAAATTCACCACACATTCTTAAGTCAATTATGCAAGGGTTTTATTCCACATGCAGGTGTAACGTTGTGTGGGGCCCTAGTCGTGGGCAAGGTACTCGTCTGTTGTTCCTCAGCATGTTACAATGAGGTGGGGGTCCTGGCTGGGTGTGTGGACTTGTGCTGTGAGGGCATTATGCCTGTGCAGGCCATATGTAACCGATGACGCTGGTTTGCCAGGACCAGATGTTAACCAGTTCATGAAAGGAGACCACCAGTTCTTACTAAACAGCCATTGCGTGGCAACTATGTACACAGAATAGTGGGTACACAACTTCTCACACGTTTCTTCATCACTACAGAGCATCTCAATACACAGTCTCATTACTTCCTCTGCCTCACTCATTCCTGACTCCACTGTTCTCATTTCCTTCACCACCATCTAGATTAACATTGCAGTACAGTCCGTGAAAGTAATTTCCTCTTCCCATGGTTAAGTGTCTGAATCTCCTCGTAGAGGAGAGGGTGTGCCAATATGGCCGGACTCAGCTTCAAGCTCTCTGACACTTAGGGAACTCCTGCCCAGGACACTCACTTTGTCTCACATTCTATTCCATCCAGGTCCGTTACCTTTAAGAGCTGTAAGCAACTCTGGGCTGTGCTGCTAGGCGTACCTTCTCCGTACCCTTCAAACTTGTTCCCACTTTCTGATCAGTCCTCTGAGCTGGCACTGTCCGTCTCTCTGCATCTCTGTAACTTTCTCTGTCTGTCTTGGTCTGTTCCTCAGGATCACGCTATCTTTGTCCTGATCTCCTTTCTCTCTTGCCACAGAACACCCACTGCATGTAGACTTGCTGAACACTCAGACAAAACATCTGCTCTAGCTGCAAGCTAGGCCCTGTCTGAGTCACTACCTGGAAGTCCTCTCTGATCTTGCTACATAGCCCCTTCCTCTCTGGGCTACTCCCAACACTTAACCATGTCTTACCCTACTCACTATCTGTTGCTGGCAGAACTCAGCTTCCAAACAGTACAGCACAAAACACTACAATGTATCAGAACACCAGAACACAATTCACTTTACCCTCACAATAACGCATGACATTAAACACATTACACTTTACATTATACACAGCACTGATGTTTTCAGGGGGGAACAGAGCATTAAGTCCATCTCTTTACACAGGCATGAAGCAGACATGTGATCAGACATTTTAAGGGTGTAGGGACGTATGTGACATAAATCCACTTAGTCTGCTACATAGCCCCTTACACCGCAAGTTGCATCGTTCTCTGTGCAGCACACTTTTCTATTTCTAACTTTTTATTACTTTTATATTGAGTACATTTAATTGTAACATTATAATACCCTAATGTATTATTACCCCTTGTAATGCAGCAGCTTGCTAGCATTACTGTAAATGGTCCAGGATGTGTTTACCGGACCATGTACCTTCCCCTTTAACTGACTGGTCACATGACTGTGACATCACACAGGTCCTGTGTGCACAGTAAAGCTCTGCACACATGACTGGGACAGCCCACAGGACCTATACACACAGCTGACTGATCACATGACTGTGACATCAGCAAGGTCCTGTCAGTATGTGGCTGTCTGTGCACAGCATATATAAACCCTGCTTAATTTGAGACAGGTGTGTTCGGTGTGAGAGGCGTGAGGCCTGTTCCCCATGTGTGTGGGATACCGTGATACCGTGAAGCCTGGCAGCCTGAAGGCAAAGACTAGATCCTGTGCGGATGCTAGTGGCCTTGGAAGGCAGCGGCTTTGAAGTGAAGCCTGGTACCTGAAAGGTCGAGCCTGGATCCTGTGCGGATGTAGGTGGCCTTTGAGGGAGAGCCTGCTTGAGTAAGAGTCCTGGAAGGCAGAGCCTGGATCCTGTGTGGATGTCAGTGGCCTTTGAGGGAACGACGGCTGGAGACCCCTACCTGGGAAGCCGCAGAGCCACAGCGGTGGCAGAGTAACGGACTGAGACAGCTATACCCGGCAAAGGTAATACCCGGTGCTATATGGACATTGTGATATGAACATTGCTACTTTATTACCTTGCCGTAAGCTGTACCCTGGAGCAAGTGGGCCGGTGTGCCACTTGGCTCATGAATTGTTTATGTGTGTAAACCTGCCGGTGGCGGACTAAGATGAACTGTGTGTGAACAGCGGTTTATGAAGTGCCATAATAAACTGCAACACTGTGTGAAAAACGTAAAGACATTGCACGTGTGCATTGATTGACGCAGCGAAGCGAGTTACCCCCAGTATGATGACGAGCGCTGCCTTACACCCTCTATAAATCACTTGTAAGGCCACATCTAGAATATGGGATCCAGTTTTGGGCTCCACATTTTAAAAATGATATATGGAAGTTAGAATCAGTTCAAAGGCGGACAACTAGATTATTGCATGGGATGGAAGGCCTCTCATATGATGAGAGGTTGGAAAAGTTGGGCTTGTTTATCTTAGCAAAAAGATGCCCCATAAGAGATCCCATTTATATGTATAAATACATGTGTGGTCAATACAAAGAACTGGCATGTGACTTATTCCATCCAAAGACATTACAGAGAACCAGGGGGTATTCAATACCTGTGGAGGAAAGGTGATTCCGACAGCTAAATAGGAAAGGGTTCTTTACAGTTAGAGCAGTTGGACTGTGGAATTCCATACCAGAAGAGGAAGTAATGGCAGACACTATAACAGCTTTTAAAAAAGGTCTGGATGCTTTTCTCACAACAAATGGCATTGTGGGTTAAAAATAATCTAGCGATAGAGAATGTATAACCGTGGAGAAAGGTTAACTGTAACAACATTGTAGAGTGAAACGACTTACATAATCTGATTGAAATATTATCAGAAACAGATCATCTTGTGATAAAGACAGTAAATCCGGAAAGGAGGGACGTTACTTTGGGAAGTTTGGCAGAAGCCACTACATGATGGAATTGTGAACAAACTGAGTCTTTGCATGAACTTCAGAAGTTGGCATGTTGTGTCTGGCATGTACATTGGGTGGGACAGAAGGTAAGAAGCATAAAGGATATAGAGAAAGAGAAGAAGAGAGAACATAAGAAGGGGAGGGGGAGATGTGGAGGTTTCACCGGCGAGCATTATTAGTGAAGAGTATGAGTTTGAAGAGAAATTAATAGGTGTCGCATTATGTACCTTGCAATATAGATATTCATGGATAGGTATACTTTATCGAAGATGTCAAAATTTTGACAAATTTGTCATGTTTGTCTTATCGGATGCTATCCCATATATTATGGTGTATAAGGAAGTATCAGGGATCAAGACAAAATATGACATTAAAGAGCTTTCAGATAACCAGAGATTCTGGGCCAAAATATAGTTAGTTTTGCACATTGGCATGTCACTTAGTTCTGGGTAGCATCTGAAACAGTAGGAGGGGTAGCCACAGTGGCGGATATATCACTGGTGCAACCTGTGCAGCTGCACATGGTCCTAAGAGGTAAGAATGCCCACTATCATCTCCAAAGCAGGTGGAATTGTAAATTATGAGGCGCTAGTGGGTTGCAAAGGGCCCATATATTGCTCTTGCAGAGGCCCTCTCCTGTCTGTGTCCACCAGTGGATAGCCAGATACGCAGTGGGCAATCTGGGTGGGTACTATATACCGCATCATGATGAATTTATAGGATGACTCTAATGAAGTCATTTTAACCCCTTCACCCCGAAGCCTGTTTTCACCTTCATGACCAGGCCATTTTTTTCAATTGTGACCAGCGTCACTTTATGATGTGATAACTCAGGAGTGCTTTAACATATCCCAGTGATTATGAGATTTTTTTTTCGTAACATCTTGTGCTTCATATTAGAGATAAATTTAAGTCAATATGATTTGCGTTTATTTATGAAAATAGCAAAAATTTGACAAAATAAATGTGAACATTTTGCAATTTTCAAACTTTTACATTTTATACCCTTAAACCAGATAGTTATACCACACAAAATAGTTCATAAATAACATTTTAGAATGACAAAATCACAAAGTATATATATAACTCTTAAATTGTAACACAACAACCTATAAGCTGCAAGAGGAAGGATTTTGTTCCTATTTCTTTTTTTTCTTGTTTTGTGAGTTGACAGTCTTTATTGACTGGTGTTTATTAGTGATGAGCGAGCATGTTCGCTACTGCTCGGTGCTCGCCCGAGCATCTCACTGCTCGAGATGCTTGGCGTTCACCGAGGATATCCGGGGTTGCCTGGCGGGAGCTCGGGTCCCCCCCCTGCATGTTTGGCGCTCTTTATAGAGCCAATGAACATGTAGGGATTTTGCCACTCACTGTAATGCCGCAGCCACGTCAGTTGTGGCATTACAGTGATTGGCAGGCCACACAGCGTCATCAGGTCTATATCATACCTGGTGACGCCATGCTCGTCACAATCTAATCCGGAATCAGACAGAGTAGGGAGAGGTGCTGCTGCTTCAGGGAGAGATTTGCTTGTTTCAAAGTTAGTGTAGGTATACCAAACTATATTAGAGACACATATCAATCTCAACAAACAGTCCTTCTGAGGACTAATCCATCTGCAGAGATATCAGGCAGGCAGTATATATAGGCAGGCTGGCAGTGTATATAGCAGACTCCAGTGCATGTAGCACAAGAGGCTCCATTCCAGTTTTGTCTGCTGCTGCTGCTGCTGCTAGATATTTCTAGAAATAGGCCCAGGTCTCAGGGGCCAGGAATAGATTTTTTTGGGATCTTAATCCTCATTATTTGCTTAAAATGCAATCCAGAGAACACCGTTTTTCTGTGCCATTTGCTTGTTGGCACTGCAGAATACAGCCAGGTCTTTTCCATATTACAGCGCTAAAACTCCAGCTATTTAAAACTGTGGTTGTCCATCACACGGATCACATATAATTGCTCTAAAAATACTGCCATTTCTAGCCTCCATTAAAAATTTGTTTCAGTGTGTCAGTAAAACTATTGACACCAATTTGCTGTTCAAAATAGTTACCTACAGGCCAGGTATTTAAAACTGTGTTTTCTACAACACACGGATCACATATACGTTTTCAGAAAATACTGCCATTTCTGGCCTCCATTAAACATTTGTTTCAGTGTGTCAGTGAAGCAATTGACACCAGTTTTCTGTTCAAAATAGTTACCTACAGCCCAGCTATTTAAAACTGTGGTTTGTCCGTCACACGGATCACATATAAGTTTGCTCCAAATTCAGCCATTTGTAGCGAGCGTGGAAGACATTGTCCTCCATTTAAAATGGGCAAGGCATGTAGCAAGGGATGGGGAACTGGACGTGATGGTGATGGTGAAGGTGCATACAGAGGCCAAGGCCGTGGGCAAGCTGAAATTGTGCCACAACAAACACCCACAACTTCTCGCTTGACCTTCCTGTCCCAATTAATAGTGGACCGCAGAACACCACTATTGAACACAGAACAGTGTGAAAAGGTTATTGGTTGGATAGCAGATAATGCTTCCAGTCACTTAGCCACCACCACCACCCTGTCTTCCACACGGTCAAGTCTCAGTAGCCGTGAGTCTGGACCTCATATTCCTCACCCTGAACCTCCTTTCTCCCACCATGCCAAGTGCTCAGAGACAACTGATCCCACACTTGGACACACCGAAGAGCTGTTCACTTTTACATTTATAGATTCGGGCCTCTCGCCCAGTCCACTTGAAGCGGGGCAAGAGGAGATCGCATGTATCAATGCCTAAATATTTGAGCAGCCACGGTCACACGAAGACGACGGTGGGAAAGTGTCACAAGAGGTGGACACAGGCAGGAAGAAGCAGTGTGGTGGCAGCAGACAGAAGGCAGGCAACCATTCCCCGTAACACCAACACGAAGGAAGTTGCCAGTACAACTGTTAGGTCTTCCCGAGTCTGGTTGCTTTTTAAAGACTCTGCCGATAACCCCAAAAAGGACATTTGCACCACCTGCCAGGCCAGCATTAGCAGGGGTGGCAAAACTACCAGCCTGACCACCACCAGCATGATCAGGCACATGGCAGCAAAGCACCCGATTTTGTGGGCCGAACCTCAGGGTCCAGGAACAGTGTCTGTGGGTGGCACCATTGCTTCTTCCGCTGTTGTGCATGCAAGCCAATCCCCTGTCCATGGTGCATGCGAAGATACCTCCTGCCCTGCACCTGTTATTGCACACTCTCAAGTAGCAGCATCAGGAAGCACATTCACGTCCTTGTCCCAGCGCAGCGTTCAGTTGTCCATACCCCAGTCCTTGGAATGCAAGCGCAAATACGCAGCCAACACCCCACAGGCCACACTACTAAATTCCCACATTTCGCGACTGCTTGCGCTCGAAATGTTACCTTTTAGGCTTCGGGAGATGGAAAAATTCCGCAACCTGATGGCGGCGGCTGTTCCTCGGTACTTGGTCCCCAGCTGCCACTATTTCTCCCGTTGTGCCATCCCCGCATTACACAAGCACGTGTCACAAAACATTAGCCTTGCCCTCAACAATGCAGTTACCAGGAAAGTCCATCTAACCACGGAGACGTGGACGAGTGCTTGAGGGCATGAACGGTACATCTCGCTGACGGAACACTGGGTTAACATAGTGGAAGCTGGGACCCAGTCGGACCTTGGGACGGAACACGTCCTCCCAACGAAAAAGGATTGCAGGCACTAGGTTAATCAGGGTTTCCCCCATGGTCTACAGCTCCTGTACCTCATCCTCCTCAGCCTCCTTCTCCTCTTCAGCCTCCATCTCCAAAATAACCACATCAGTCACAAGCTGGAAGCACTGCAGCACTGCCTCGGCCAAGCGGCAACAGGCTGTGTTGAAGCTAATATTCTTAGGTGACAAACCGCACAATGCCGAAGCGTTGTGGATATCTCTGAAAGAGCAGGCAGATCAGTGGCTCACACTACTGAACCTACCGCAAGGCATGGTCGTGTTTGACAATGGCCGGAACATGGTGGCGGCTCTGAGGCGAGGCGAGCTCACACATGTACCCTGCCTGGTCCATGTGCTTAACCTCGTGGTTCAGCAGTTTCTCAAATCCTACCCAGATCTGCTTGTTAAAGTACACCGCCTGTGTGCCCATTTTAGAAAGTCAGTTACAGCTTCTGCCACCCTTGCAGTGATTTAGCAGCGTTTGCAGCTTTCGGCTCACAGACTGGTGTGTGATGTCCCCACGTGTTGGAACTCTACACTGCAGATGTTGGGAAGGATTTGTGAGCAGAAGAGGGCAGTTGTTGAGTGCCAGCATCAACAAGGCCATCGTTATTCAGTTCAGACTCCACACATAAGACCTCAGGAGTGGACATGGATGTCAGCCATATGTACCATCCTCCAAAACTTTGAGGACTCCACCAAGATGGTGAGCGGGGATGACGCCATAATTAGCGTCACCATCCCGCTTCTCTGTCTTCTGAAACGCTCTCTGCTCACAATCAAAGAGGATGCATTGCAGGCGGAGCATGATGAGTTGGAGCAAGGAACCATACAGGGTGATTACACACAGCCCAGCCTCATCTCATCCCAATGTGGATTGGGTGACAATGAGGAAGAGGAGGAGGAGGAAGAACAGGAGCAAGTTTCATGCACTATAGATGGTACTACCTGCACAACTGTCATACCGTCTGTTCAGAGTGGATGTCCTGAGGACAGAGAGGAGGAGGAGGAGAACATGGTCACTTGTCCTCTTGGTGAGGACACGGAAGTCTTGCCTGTTAGTAGTCTGGCATGCATGGCTGAGTTTATGTTACGCTGCCTATCCCATGACCATCGCATTCTCAAAATTTTGGGTGACAGTCATTACTGGTTGGTGACACTTCTAGACCCATGCTACAAGGAGAACTTTATATCTTTTATTCCTGAGGCGGACAGGTCTACAAAAATGGGGCAGTACCAGAAGGCCGTTGTTACGTAACTATTAAAATAATTCCCATCTGAAAACGCTGGCGACAGAGGTCATAGTTCGTTGGACAACCAAGGAGTACAGGCGAGAGAGACACAACTCCAATCCAGCAGAGGCAGGGGAACACTGTCAAAGTTCTGGGACAGTTTTCTCAGACCCTCCCATCGCACAGGCCCTGAGGTGCGGGGTACTCTCTCAAGGAGTGCAAAGTTTGGGAAGATGCTGAGGGAGTACCTTGCCGACCATACCAACATCCTCTGTGATTCCACTGAGAAGCTGTTTCAGATTGAAAAACATTGTGCCCACCAGAGGATTTGATTCTGAGGGCTATCCTTTCTCTCCTGCTCAAGAGCCCCATACCTGCTGCAAAGTTTACGCTATCATGATCTCTCCTGATGGAGAAGCCAGGGCCCACCCGAGGACTCTCTGGTGGGACTGTCCAACCCTGCCTAGAAGCAGTCCTGGCTAAGAAAAGTGTGTGGGAAGGTTCCCGGACACTACGGCTCCTTTTTTACTGAGGTGGAAACCCACGTAAACACGGGGAGAACAAACAAAATCCTTGCAGATGTTGTCATTGCTGGGATTTGAACCCAGGATCCCAGCGCTGCAAGGCTTCAGTGCTAACCACTGAGTCAATGTGCTGCCGTCCACCCTGTGATATCCAACAGGCTGGAGAAACTAGCACCTACTGCCACTCTATCTTCAGCTCCTTTGTGAGAAACTAATGTATTTGGGCAGCCACTCAGTTTACCAAATAGAATTCCTGAGAAAGAAATTGGGGATGGCTTCACTACTGGTACTTGGGGCAGTGTTAATACCATGGCATTGTACCATAGTTCACTGGAAATATTACAGGCAGGTAGGAGGCAAGCAGATTCCCACAGAAAAGTACCAGCAGTAATGTTCAGAGACCCTTGCTTGTGGAAGGCGGAGGCGATACTGGGAGAAATAGTGGCTGCTAGGGACCGAGTATGGACACCCGGCCGCCGCCGGCATGAGGTTCTGAAAAGCTTCCCCCTCCACGAGCCTAAAAGGCCACATTTCAAGTGCAAGCAGCTTTAGAGGACTTCCTGGGAGAAATGACAGCTGGAGTAGATACGGTTTCCCTAAAGTCAGTCCTTTCACCGAGCTAAAAAATATGACTGTGGTGAAATACTACTCACCGACAAGCTGTGTACTGGCTCCATACCGTCCCTGGCCACATTCACTTGTCCTCGTGTTTGTTGTTAGGCAGTCCTTCTCAGTAAGTGCACGGGGGAGGGCACGGGTAATGTTGAGGGACCCGTGCTTGTGGAAGGCGGAGACTAGACTGGGAGAAATAGTGGCGGCTGGAGACCGAGTATGGACACCCGGTCGCTGCCAGCATGAGGTTGTGAAAAGCCTCCGGCTCCACGAGCCTAAAAGGCCACATTTCAAGTGCAAGCAGCTGTCAAAAATTTGGCAGTATAGTATTGCAGCCTGTGGGTGGGTGGCTGGCTGGCTGCATACTTGTGCTTGGATTCCAAGGAATGGAGTAGGGACAACTGAACCCTGCACTGGGACAAGGAAGTGGATGGTGATTGTTGCAAGACTGCAATGACAGGTGCATGGCGGGAGGCATCTTCGCATGCGCCAAGGATCACTTATGATGTACACATTTTTAGGCAGTGACCTGGGAGTCAGAGATGCTTCCAGGGGTTGCCCCCATGGTCTACAGCTCCTGTACCTCATCCCCATGATGTTCCCATGTCTTTTCAGCAAGGTATGCATGTGTCTGATGATGTATCACACACCACATGGCCAGATAAGGTTGTAAAATGTTAAAATGACATTTCCCAGTGAATGCATTTGTCTTGGTTGAAAGCAATGCAAAAGTGAAAAAACACATCAAAAATGCTATGTGTGAACATAGCTCAAGGAGTGGAGGAGCATTTTTGTTTTTGTATATTTGTTTTGCCTTATATACAAGTCATTACCCTGGAAAGGATGTTCCTTAACATATTTCCGAGGAAAATCCATTTTGGTTTCATTTTTGTATGTTTTATTGTGAGTCTGTAAAAGTGGCGTAATACCTCTGACAACGTTGTTCACAGCAGTTACCTGGGAGTCAGAAATGCTTCCAGGGGTCTTCTCCATGCTGTTCCCATGTCATTTGAGCACTGTTCCCATCGATTTGGGCAATTTTTAGGCCTTCTGCAGACCAACGGGTCCACCCTTCAAAGTGCTCAAAATCACATTCAAGAAGTTTATTAACCCTTTAGGTGCTTCACAGGAATTAAAGCAATGAGGAATGAAAACTAAGATTTTTCCCATAAAAATGTTGTTTTAGCCCCAAATTTTTCATTTTCACAAGAGTAAGATGAGAAAATGGACCAAAAATTTTGTTGTGTGCATTCTTCTGAGTACGCAGATACCCCATTTGTGGTGGAAAACTATTCTTTGGGCACATGGCAGGGCTCTGAAGGAAAGGAGCACCATTTGACTTTTGGAGCTCAAAATTGGCTGGAATAGATAACGGACATCATGTTGTGTTTGCAGAGCCCCTGATATGCCTAAACAGTAAAATCCCCCCACAAGTGACTCAATTTTGGAACCGACACCCCTCAAGAAACTTATTTAGACGTGTGGTGAGAACCTTGAACCCACAGGTGCTTCAAAAAATTTTAGAATGTTGAGCCGTGAAAATCAAAATTAAGATTTTTCCGAAAAAAATGCTGCTTTTGCCCCAAATTTTTCATTTTCACAAGAGTGACAGGAGAAAATGGAACTCAAAATGAGTTGTGAAATTTCTCCTGAGTATGTTGAGAATCCATACTGTATATGGTGAAAAACTACTGTTTGGACACATGGCAGGGTTTGGAAGGGAAGCAGCACCATTTGACTTTTGGAGCGCAAAATTGTCTGGAATAGACCGCACACACCATGTCATGTTTGCAGATCCCCTACTGTGCCCAAACAGTTGAAACCCCCCACAGGTAACCCCACTTTGAAAACTACACTCCCAAGGAATTTATCTAGAGATGTCATGAGCACCTTGAACCCAGAGTTGCTTCACAGAATTTGATAACGTTAAGATTTTCCCTCAAAAAATGTTTCTTTAGCTCAAATTGTTTCATTTTCACAGGGGTAACAGGAGAAAATGGACCCCAAAATGTGTTGTGCAATTTCTACACCTATACCTCATATATGGTGGAAAAGTACTGCTCACAAGTTTTCATGTTGTATGGGTTTGTGGTTTATTTAGTGTATAAAAGTGAAATTAGGCCTGGGCTGTGAGGTTTTTCAATGAAAGTGAATTTTTTAAAGTCACCTCCCTCTCACACAAAGTTAGAGGCAAAATGCTTTAGTTGAAGAAAGTGAAGAATTTCAGACTTGGGATGATCCAAGGAGGTTTGTTGAGCAGGAAATATAGTTATTCAAAATTCTGTCAAAAGGTGCACTAACTTGAGGAAAGGAAGTCACCACATAAACAAGGATTTGTTTCGAAGCTGGGTTCTTCCCACATGTGGTTGAGCAGTAAATGTAGAGATATGAGTATTTAGAAAAGTGCCAAACTGAGAGGGAGCAATGGATAAGTGGGCTGATAGAAGGAGGCCTAGAACATGGGGTTAACCACGACATCAGTAAATCTATAGGGATGGTGTCTAGATAAAGATTTTTAGGAAGATCCGGGGGCATAGTTGTAGAATGGAGGAAAGTCCAGGTGGCTTATTGATGCTGCCTGGAAATACGTCTGCAAAATTGGCACTCTTAAATCTATAGCACACCTTTCTATCATAGTCAGCAGTAAGTTTATCAGCTAGTTGTTATACCGGAGCTATGGGATCGGACCAGACTGCTAACCTTTGTTTCCAACGTGCATCAAGGATCCTTTGGTGCACATGATCCTATCACTGCTCGTCTTACCTTGGGTCACTTTTGTTAGATACAGTGGTGTAACTAGAATTCGATGGGCACTGATGCAAATTTTAGATGTGGCCCCCCACTGGATGTTGGTCAGATGTATAGGCACTTGTAGCGTTCTAAATTCTATAAGGACATATGTGTTGCTCCCCGTTATGTAGTAATGTCCCCCATCCTGGACCCGTCCGGATATATATGTCCCCCATCCTGGGCCCCTACCAGATATATATGTTTCCCATATTTGGCCCCTTACAGGTAAAAATGTTCCCCAACGTGGGCACCTTTCCAGGTATTTATGCCCCCCCATCCTGGGTGTCTACCAGGTATATATGCTCCCCATTCAGGGTTCCTTCCTGGTATATATTTCCCATATCCTAGTATACACGCCCCCCTATACTGGGCCTTTTTCTGATATATATGTCCCCCTTTCTGGTATATATGTCCCCATCCTGGGTTCCTTCCTGGTATATATGTCCCCCATCCTGGTATATATGCCCTCCATCCTGGGCCCCTTCTTGGTATATATGTGCCCCATCCTGGAATACACGTCCCTCATCCTGGGATTCTTCCTGGTATGCATGTCCCCCATCCTGGTATATATGCTCTAATCATGGTCCTCTTCCTGGTATATATGTCCCCCATCCTGGTAAATATGTCGCTCCTTTATAGGGTTCTGTCTGGTATATATGTCCCTCATCCTGGGTCCCTTATTGGTATGTATGTGACCCATCCTGGTATATATGTCCCACATATTGGGCACCTTCTTGGTATATATATCCCCCATCCTGGTATATACAGTGCTGGCCAAAAGTATTGGCACCCCTGCAATTCTGTCAGATAATACTCAGTTTCTTCCTGAAAATGATTGCAATCACAAATTCTTTGGTATTATTCTCTTCATTTAATTTGTCTTCAATGAAAAAACACAAAAAGAATTGTCCTAAAGCCAAATTGGATATAATTCCAAACCAAACTTAAAAAAGGGGGTGGACAAAAGTATTGGCACCCTTTGAAAAATCATGTAATGCTTCTCTAATTCGTGTAATTAACAGCACCTTAACTTACCTGTGGCACCTAACAGGTGTTGGCAATAACTAAATCACACTTGCAGCCAGTTAACATGGATTAAAGTTGACTCAACCTCTGTCCTGTGTCCTTGTGTGTACCACATTGAGCATGGAGAAAAGAAAGAAGACCAAAGAATTGTCTGAGGACTTGAGAAACTAAATTGTGAGGAAGCATGAGCAATCTCAAGGCTACAAGTCCATCTCCAAAGACCTGAATGTCCCTGTGTCTTCTGTGTGCAGTGTCATCAAGAAGTTTAAAGCCCATGGCACTGTGGCTAACCTCCCTAGATGTGGACGGAAAAGAAAAATTGACGAGAGATTTCAATGCAAGATTGTGCGGATGGTGGATAAAGAACCTTGACTAACATCCAAACAAGTTCAAGCTGCCCTGCAGTCCGAGGGTACAACAGTGTCAACCTGTACTATCCGTCGACGTCTGAATGAAAAGGGACTGTATGGTAGGATACCCAGGAAGACCCCACTTCTTACCCCGAGACATAAAAAAGCCAGGCTGGAGTTTGCCAAAACTTACCTGAGAAAGCCTAAAACGTTTTGGAAGAATGTTCTCTGGTCAGATGAGACAAAAGTAGAGCTTTTTGGGAAAAAGCATCAATATAGAGTGTGCAGGAAAAAAAAAGAGGCATTCAAAGAATGGAACACGGTCCCTACAGTCAAACATGGTGGAGGTTCCCTGATGTTTTGGGGTTGCTTTGCTGCCTCTGGCACTGGACTGCTTGACCGTGTGCATGGCATTATGAAGTCTGAAGACTACCAACAAATCTTGCAGCATAATGTAGGGCCCAGTGTGAGAAAGCTGGGTCTCCCTCAGAGGTCATGGGTCTTCCAGCAGGACAATGACCCAAAACACACTTCCAAAAGCACTATAAAATGGTTTTAGAGAAAGCACTGGAGACTTCTAAGGTGGCCAGCAATGAGGCCAGACCTAAATCCCATAGAAAATCTGAGGAGAGATCTCAAAATGGCAGTTTGGAGAATGCACTCTTCAAATATCAGGGACCTGGAGCAGTTTGCCAAAGAAGAATGGTCTACAATTCCAGCAGAGCATTGTAAGAAACTCATTGATGGTTACCGGAAGCGGTTGCTCGTAGTTATTTTGGCTAAAGGTTGTGCAACCAAGTATTAGGCTGAGGGTGCCAATACTTTTGTCCGGCCCTTTTTTGGAGTTTTGTGTGAAATGATCAATGATTTGATTTTTGCTTCATTCTCTTTTGTGTTTTTTCCTTGCAAGCAAATTAAATTAAGAGAATAATACCAAAGAATTTGTGATTGCAATCATTTTCAGGAAGAAACTGAGTATTATCTGACAGAATTGCAGGGGTGCCAATACTTTTGGCCAGCACTGTATGTCCTCATCCTGGGCCTCTTCCTGGTATATATGCTGTCATCCTGGGCCTCTTCCTGGTATATATGTCCCCCATCCTAGTAAATATGTCGCTCCTTCCTGGGCTTCTGTCTGGTATATATGTCCCTCATCCTGGTTTAAATGTCCCCCATCCTGGGTTCCTTCCTTGTATATATGTCCTCCATTCTGGTATATATGTCCCCCCATCCTGGGCCCCTTCTTGGCATATATGTCCCCCATCCTGGTATATATGTCCCCCATCCTGAGCTCCTTCTATTTATATATGTCCCCCATCCTAGGTTCCTTTCTGGTATATATGTCCCCTATTCTGGTATATATACTTTTCATCCTGTGCCCCTTCTTGGTATATATGTACCCCATCCTGGTATATACTATGTCCCCCATCCTGGTTTCCTTCCTGGTTTATATTTTGCCGTTCTGCAGTTCTCAACGCATGAAAAAAAACCATTCTACTCACTTTCCCCTGTTCCCATGACACTCAGTGTCCTCAACTGTTGCAGTCACAGAGACTGACAGCTGACATCGGCGTGTCTGCTATGGGCAACATATGACATCACTGCCATGCGTCGCTTTCCGACGTCAACTGCTGGCCTCTGATTGGCCCGCACCATGTATTGCAGTCATAGGCTGATTAGAATGAGGGCAATCTGGGCTACCACCCAGGATCTGAGGCTCCGAGGGGCCCATGGCAGGATTGCCATCATTATAATTATAATGTGTGTGGCGCACATATCCCAGCAGGCAGGGGAGGGCTGGGCCAGAGGGCCCCTGGGCCGCTCCCCCAGAAGCTGCGCATGGCCCCTGCTTCTTCTTCAGCCGGGCCGACACTGCACCTGTCAACTTGCTTGTGTGCTGGCCCAGCCGAGTCACAGCTAGGAGACACGGCCCTGTGCGTAGCCTTGTCTCCTAAAGTGACGTCACGCAGTGCGCCCAGTACTGCTACTTACCACCGGAGAGGAGCTGGATGGGAGCCAAGCAGGGGGATGGTGAGTGACGTGTGTCTGTGTGTGCAGATATCATTGTGTTATCTATGTATGTGTGATATATCTGTTTATATGTATTTTTGTATTTCAAATAGGTTTATGCCTGTATGTGCCTTTGTAAATGTCTATATTAATTTGTGTGTATGAACATTTGTGCAACATGTATACGTGCAAGTCTACATGTGTATACATGACAATATGTGTAATGTAGAAAAAATATTTCAGCTCACCTGGGTCAGCCTGCTCGGTCCACTTTCTCATAAGGCAGGAGCCTCCAGGCATTTTTTGCATGAACATGGAGGTAATATCGGCTGTTTACGTGTAAGTGCATTGGAAACTGTCCCTATATCTCATCGTGGTGGGGACAGGGTTAAATTATTACGGAAAAAAGAAGTACAGTGGATTTTGAAATTAAATACTAGATATCCAACAGGTTTAAATATGAGAAATGAATTAATGTATTTGTATTAATATTCCGGTTATTTCCACCTGCACTATTTTACACTAGCTGATTTCCTGCTATATTCATTATAACTGTCTGTTTCTAGGTTAATATTATGTGACTTATATTTAGCGAGTTATATTTATAGATTTTGTAATTGTTTGGCAACTTTCCAAATTTTTTTCCCCTTTAAAATAGAAACAGTCAGTTCATTTAGGGTTAAAACTGAGTTTTCTGAGACTCTGGACTCCTGTGTAATTGAGCTTCTGAACAGGTGATGTCGGTGGGCGGCTACTTTCTCCATATGCCTTAAAAGTTTTTCCATTTCAACATTGTATTATGTTATGAATAAGGATCTACGTATCTGACGCGCCCCTGGGCCTGTGTCGCGCTGCGTTGCGCACGCGGGAGCTTACCCGGAGCCGGATCTGTTTAGGGTTGTAGTCTCGTGGCGGTGACCCGGTCCGTGCCCAGGGAGTCAAACTGGACGGCAGTCTGTTAGCGGTAGAAAATGGTTGATGACTACGCCACCCGTTGAATGCAGCCAGGGGGCTGCTGCTGCAGGGCAGACCGCTGAGGCCGGTGGAAGGATGGTGCAGCGTGATAGTATAACCCCCAACGGGAGGGGTATGGCCTCAGGGCAGCCGACGTGGATGATGGGGGTAGCAGGAACCACTCAGAGACGGTATGGTAGCGTTCAGGGTCTTTACTGGTAACAACGATAGACCCTCCCGGAGTACTTGCTAGCGAACGGGGCCTGGTCAGTCCTGGAGCAGATGGGATCTCCCCTGGCCAGGCGTAGTTGTAGGCCTCCCAAGCTGACTGTACTCTTCTGGCTACCTTGCTAGAAGCTGATGTAAGTAGCCCACGTCCCTGAGTGTACTGTGTGGTGCTCACCCGTATGGCCGGTGACTCGGGGCCTTCTAATGGCTTCCGCTCCACGATGGCGGTGCTGGTCCCACGCGTGCGACCGGGCCTTCGGGCTTCTGGGCCAGGGGACCTGAAATCCCCTGCCTGACGGATTCTGCTGCTGGGTAGAAGTTAGTCCCCACAGCCTCGGACTCTGGGTCCGGTAAAGAATCTTCTTAGTCAGGGCGAGCTCTTTAGCTGCCAGCCCCTGACTCCTTGTGACTCTGCTGCTTCCTATGCTGCTCTTGTCTCTACTCTTCCTGGACTCCAGGCTCAGGCCCCTGGACAGGGCCTGCCTGTGGAGCAGAGCCCATAGAGCAGCTCTGCTCCCTGTCTTCTCCTCTCAGAACTCCCTACCCTGCCTCAGCCCCAGGTTTATATAGGGGAAGTCCTTCCCCTCCCAAGACTGGGCAGGAGGTGTGGCATGCACAGGATCCCTGACCAAAGGACCTCCCACCTGCTCTCAGACGTAATATCTCTATCACTGTGACAACCAGACCCCTGGGGTGTCACACTCCCCCCTAGTGAAATTTAGTACTCCGGGACTAAACACTTTTTAGAAAAATATAACAAGGTATATCAAAGAACAATAAAATACAATAAGGAAGCACAATAAGATGGTCACGGATGTCCGCAACCGGGTGCAGTCTTTGAAGAAAAGCAAAGGTGTCCATTTCACCAAAACAGGGAGACGTAACCAGGTAGGGGTCTGTCCTACCCCGAGTCCTTAACAGTCTTTTAGTCCATCCTGGGTTACGCTCCACTAACTGTACAAAGGATTCCCGGTAAATCCACCAAGGACTCCTATAAATAACTGGAAACACATAATATTTACAAGATATGGCCGCTCTCAGTCCTCGGCCAGTGGGGATAAGGATTGGCTGCTCACAGTCCTCAGCCTGTGGGGAGATGGGATGGCTGCTCACAGTCCTCAGCCTGGTTAAGGATAGGGGACACACGGGAACAGTTCACACTTGTCCCAACGGGGACCATATTTTAATTAGCAACACAAGTACCCCTACGGGTAACTATGTACAGTTCCACTTTACCGTACTTCAGTAACGGCATCCTCCTGCTCCTTCTTGTGTGTAGGCTTCAGACCCGTCCGGGTCCTCTTGGCTTTCCTCGTATTGGTAGTACTGCAGCTCCTCCTTGGTTAACGTGGAGGGCGTACAGTCCTTTTGCACCTGGGGAGTTCAGGCCTTGCGACCAGGCGTGGAGAGGGTCGCCGTTGATGACGCCCGGGGTCAGAGGGTGCAACTTTGGGCCTGGGCGCGGGCTGGTGGTGGTAGTGCCCAGGGCTGGAGGGCTTGGCCGCAGGGCTTGTTGCGGGGGCTGGAGCAGGTCGGTGTCTGCAGCGCCCGGAATCGGCGGCTCCACCAGGGGGCCCGGGAGCAGGCTGACGCTGGCAGCGTCCGGGACAGGGAGACTCCTCTTACCTGCTCCCGCGACCGCTCCTGCGTCACGCGTCTTCTCCCGGCGCTGGTCGGGGCCGGCGACGACTGGGGCACTGCCGATGCTGGGCAGCTTAGTCTGCTGCCGGTCCGCCATCTTGCTGTCCGTTCCTGGTGTCCTCCTCCCCCCTAGTGGACCGTGGCCTACCTTCCGGAGATCCTCTTCCGTAGGCCGCGGCTCCACAGTCAATCGTCGGGGTAGAGGACCTGGCGTCGCGCTCCTGTGACGTCGGCGTCTGCTGGGCTCCTTCCAGGACCTTACGCAACGTCCGGACGTGAGGCGGGGCTTCAGTTCTCGCGCGCTTTCGGAGTCCACGCCCCTCTTCTTCCCGCGCGGCGTCCTCAAGATGGCGTCCAATGGCGGGAAAACTCCACGGATGGCGGGAAGAAGGTCGAAGATGGCGCCGGATGGCGGGAAAACTTCGCGGATGGCGGGAAGAAGGTAGAAGATGGCGCCGGATGGCGGGAAACCTTCACCACTGGTAAGTTTGAACAGTCTTTGCTTTTCAGGCACGCAGTACCCGGTGGTTGCGGGCACGTGATCCTGCCGACTACGCCAAAGTTGACGCGCCCCTGGGCCTGTGTCGCGCTGCGTTGCGCACGCGGGAGCTTACCCGGAGCCGGATCTGTTTAGGGTTGTAGTCTCGTGGCGGTGACCCGGTCCGTGCCCAGGGAGTCAAACTGGACGGCAGTCTGTTAGCGGTAGAAAATGGTTGATGACTACGCCACCCGTTGAATGCAGCCAGGGGGCTGCTGCTGCAGGGCAGACCGCTGAGGCCGGTGGAAGGATGGTGCAGCGTGATAGTATAACCCCCAACGGGAGGGGTATGGCCTCAGGGCAGCCGACGTGGATGATGGGGGTAGCAGGAACCACTCAGAGACGGTATGGTAGCGTTCAGGGTCTTTACTGGTAACAACGATAGACCCTCCCGGAGTACTTGCTAGCGAACGGGGCCTGGTCAGTCCTGGAGCAGATGGGATCTCCCCTGGCCAGGCGTAGTTGTAGGCCTCCCAAGCTGACTGTACTCTTCTGGCTACCTTGCTAGAAGCTGATGTAAGTAGCCCACGTCCCTGAGTGTACTGTGTGGTGCTCACCCGTATGGCCGGTGACTCGGGGCCTTCTAATGGCTTCCGCTCCACGATGGCGGTGCTGGTCCCACGCGTGCGACCGGGCCTTCGGGCTTCTGGGCCAGGGGACCTGAAATCCCCTGCCTGACGGATTCTGCTGCTGGGTAGAAGTTAGTCCCCACAGCCTCGGACTCCGGGTCCGGTAAAGAATCTTCTTAGTCAGGGCGAGCTCTTTAGCTGCCAGCCCCTGACTCCTTGTGACTCTGCTGCTTCCTATGCTGCTCTTGTCTCTACTCTTCCTGGACTCCAGGCTCAGGCCCCTGGACAGGGCCTGCCTGTGGAGCAGAGCCCATAGAGCAGCTCTGCTCCCTGTCTTCTCCTCTCAGAACTCCCTACCCTGCCTCAGCCCCAGGTTTATATAGGGGAAGTCCTTCCCCTCCCAAGACTGGGCAGGAGGTGTGGCATGCACAGGATCCCTGACCAAAGGACCTCCCACCTGCTCTCAGACGTAATATCTCTATCACTGTGACAACCAGACCCCTGGGGTGTCACATATCCGAAACGCGTAAGCCTCTGTACGCTTTTATTTGCACCATGGTCTCATGGTTTTAATTTTTTCAAAATAAATGCTATTTTTTTAAGTCACTTTCACAAGTTGCTGGATAACTACCTCTTTATCACATGACAATATGTGTGTATGTGCATGACCCTGGGTGAGCCTGAAAGTGGGGGTGCGTGACTGCGTGCGTGTGGCCTCATACTGTACAGTGGTGGCCAAAAGTGTTGGCACCCCTGCAATTCTGTCAGATAATACTCAGTTTCTTCCTGAAAATGATTGCAATCACAAATTCTTTGGTATTATTATCTTCATTTAATTTGTCTTCAATGAAAAAACACTAAAAGAATTGTCCTAAAGCCAAATTGGATACAATTCCACACCAAACCTAAAAAAGGGGGTGGACAAAAGTATTGGCACCCTTTGAAAAATCATGTGATGCTTCTCTAATTTTTGTAATTAACAGCACCTGTAACTTACCTGTGGCACCTAACAGGTGTTGGCAATAACTAAATCACACTTGCAGCCAGTTAACATGGATTAAAGTTGACTCAACCTCTGTCCTGTCTCCTTGTGTGTACCACATTGAGCATGGAGAAAAGAAAGAAGACCAAAGAACTGTCTGAGGACTTGAGAAACCAAATTGTGAGGAAGCATGAGCAATCTCAAGGCTACAAGTCCATCTCCAAAGACCTAAATGTTCCTGTGTCTTCCGTGCGCAGTGTCATCAAGAAGTTTAAAGCCCATGGCACTGTGGCTAACCTCCCTAGATGTGGACGGAAAAGAAAAATTGACGAGAGATTTCAACGCAAGATTGTGCGGATGGTGGATAAAGAACCTTGACTAACATTCAAACAAGTTCATGCTGCCCTGCAGTCCGAGGGTACAGCAGTGTCAACCCGTACTATCCGTCGGTGTCTGAATGAAAAGGGACTGTATGGTAGGATACCCAGGAAGACCCCACTTCTTACCCCGAGACATAAAAAAGCCAGGCTGGAGTTTGCCGAAACTTACCTGAGAAAGCCTAAAACGTTTTGGAAGAATGTTCTCTGGTCAGATGAGACAAAAGTAGAGCTTTTTGGGAAAAAGCATCAACATAGAGTGTACAGGAAAAAAAAGAGGCATTCAAAGAAAAGAACACCGTCCCTACAGTCAAACATGGCAGAGGTTCCCTGATGTTTTGGGGTTGCTTTGCTGCCTCTGGCACTGGACTGCTTGACCGTGTGCATGGCATTATGAAGTCTGAAGACTACCAACAAATTTTGCAGCATAATGTAGGGCCCAGTGTGAGAAAGCTGGGTCTCCCTCAGAGGTCATGGGTCTTCCAGCAGGACAATGACCCAAAACACACTTCCAAAAGCACTCTATAAAATGGTTTGAGAGAAAGCACTGGAGACTTCTAAGGTGGCCAGCAATGAGTCCAGACCTGAATCCCATAGAACACCTGTAGAGAGATCTCAAAATGGCAGTTTGGAGAAGGCACCCTTCAAATATCAGGGACCTGGAGCAGTTTGCCAAAGAAGAAAGGTCTACAATTCCAGCAGAGCATTGTAAGAAACTCATTGATGGTTACCGGAAGCGGTTTTTTGCAGTTATTTTTGCTAAAGGTTGTGCAACCAAGTATTAGGCTGAGGGTGCCAATACTTTTGTCTGGCCCATTTTTGGAGTTTTGTGTGAAATGATCAATGATTTGATTTTTGCTTCATTCTCTTTTGTGTTTTTTCCTTGCAAGCAAATTAAATAAAGAAAATAATACCAAAGAATTTGTGATTGCAATCATTTTCAGGAAGAAACTGAGTATTATCTGACAGAATTGCAGGGGTGCCAATACTTTTGGCCACCACTGTATATAGGGAGCTACGTGTGGCCTTATACTGTATATAGGGAGCTACGTGCGACCTCATGCTGTATCTGGGGAGCACCGTGTGGCCTTATGCTGTATCTTGGGAACTACGTGCAGCCTCATGCTGCATATAGGGAGCTACGTGCGGCCTCATGCTGTATCTGGGGAACTACGTGCGGCCGCATGCTGTATCTGGGGAGCTACGTGCGGACTCATACTGTATATAGATGGCTATGTGCGGCCTCATATTGTATATAGTTGGTACATGCTGCCTCATACTGCATATGGGAGGCTATGTAGGGCTTATACTGTATCTATGAGGCTATATGGGGGCTCATACTGTATATAGGGAGGTATGTTGGGCTTATACTGTATATAGGGGGACTATGTGGAAGCTCATACTGTTTGTAGAGGGCTGTGCGGGGGCTCATATTGTATGTAGGGTCTCATACTGTCATATTGTATATAGGGGGATGTCAGCATACTTAATTGTGCTCAATATTAAGTCATACAATTAATGTAAAAAAATAATTATAATTAATATATTAATATTGAGTAGATTCATTTCAGCCCATTGGTCCGGCCTCCACAACAATCACGGTCTCTCATGTGACCCCCTGGGAAAATTAATCTCCCACCCCTGCTCTATTTTGTATAGCACTATGTTATGCATAACGCTGTACACAAGGGAAAAATTTGCGCACCGCTGTCTTTTTCCATCTACAGATCTGCACCAGAGCACCTGTACGTTATTCACATGAACTATCACATGATTTATCAACGGGGATTATGTGACATGTCACGTGATACATCAGGTACCCGGGGGGGGCTCCTTCTAAACTGCCTGGGGTCCTGGCTACTGTTAATCCACCCCTGATTGCAGTGCAAGGAGCCAGAGTGTTTCTGAGCTGCAATATATTTCAGTTGAATGTGCATCCTGAAGTAGCTGTTGGCATCGGCTGGCCCCCTTTCCATGACTGGCCCTGTCGCACCCTCTACGACCGCGATCATTACGCCCCTGGTTACGTACTATCTACAGCATACCAGGATCACCCCACAACATTTTGATAGCAATCTGGCCAGTCATCCACACATCGCAATTTGGTCCTTGTCAGAGTTGCTCAGAATTTTAACTTGTCTCATCCCCTTTTCTCAGCTTCCAACATTTCAATTGCATCACTGCAATGTAACTTTTTTTCAAGCTTTTATTTATAAAGGTTTCAGAAGGAGGGATGAAAAGTAGAAAAGAGGACTGTGTGCATACAATGCCCCCAAAGTGCTAATTTCCAAAGCATTACTAATATCCTCATTTAACTCACCTGTCGGTTCTCGTTTAGCTGTCTCGATGTGAAGGTCAATTCTTGTCCTTACTCTAATGTCACTATAAATAGGAAATGCAGACACAACTAGTGTTGAGCGAATTTGTTCGGCATTTCAAATTCGGGGTCGTGTGTGTTCGGGGTTCCGGCTTATTCGCGCCAAAAAAGGGTCTCCGCCCATGAACATCCCTGATTTGCCACGCTGTCACGCAGATGTTATGAAATGCCGAATAAATTCGCTCAACACTAGACACAACCTCTCTACAAGTGTCATAGAGTGCTAATGTAAATAATATTGCTATTGGTTTACATAAGCTGCCATTTCTAAAGGAATACCCCCAGTAGTACAATATATAGCTTCCCTTTAATTACATGTGTCCAATAGTGGCCTATTGCAATTCCTTATCCTTGTAGTGCAAATATGCAATTCAGTGCCATATGGTATCCACTCAGTGCTCCATTAGTTCCCATTTACAGGGGAATATCTTAGAAAATTATGGAATGTCCTCAGGTTTGCCATAAAAGCTTTATAAGTGTGGGTCCCACCTTTGGGACCTACAATCATGTTGAGAACTGCAAGGCTCCAACCCCTGTGCCATATGGTGAGGTGTCTACAACCTGCATCAAAACGGAGAATGAAGGGTTAGATAGCCATGCATGTGAACGCACTTCACCATTAATTTTCATATTTCACACATTTAGATATAAATGATTTTGCATAGGTTTCTGTTTTAAGAGAAATTTGTATGTTGTCTATTTGTAAGGGTTTATCAGTTGGGCTCTGTTCACACATGTGAGCTCAGTGGTTCTATTTTTACATTTCGTTACAAATCCATGCTATTCCCTAAGACTTATGAATGGTCGGTTTCTCTTTTTTCATTTCTACAATATTGTGCTTTTTCTTTGTATGTTCCATTCAAGGAATGCATTGATGTTTTAATAATTGCTGCTGCGTCACTAATAGAGGATTGTAGTTTGCATTCTGCACATCTGCTCCACCCTGTTGTGATTTAGGCTTGTAAAGACATACAATACACATAATCCTACTTTTTCTCCAAACATTCTCAGCACAAATATGACAGCCATCAACCGTAACTTCGTTCAGTAAAACCAACCAAGAATTATATGCTGACTTGTACTAACAGACACACCTATGGCAAGACTTCAGATCCTGCATCTTCTGCTTTATTATGCTTTCCACAACAAGATAGTTCCTTCATGCAGAAAGATAATGTCAGTGACATGATTAAGAAGATGATTTATCCTAATTATATGCATTTTAGTGTGAAATACTAGGAGTGGTATAAGTACATGTGACACAATGTAAGGCGTGCAGCATATATCAAATTATACCCCATGTGTCATGTTAAAATAAGGCATCATACACACAATAATATATCAAAAGTAAAGTCTATGAGACCATACTGGATCTTTATGTGACTCCGATTTCATTTTTCTGGCACATTCTATATAATTATTGCTTCCAGGTGAGACTGATTCCATATGACCATACTGAGAGTTTATAGATTAATTATTTAACATTATTTTAAAGAAGTTGTGCACTACTTATACATTGATGCCCAAACCTCCCATTGAATTAAATAGGAGGTGGATGTGTAGTAGCCAGCCCCAGCCACTACAACTAGACGGCCAATCTCAGCCAGAGCCGACACCGATAACAGCTGATCGGCAGGGGTGCTGGGTGCCGGACCCGGCCGATCAGAGATTGCTGTCCTAGCTTATGGATAGGGCATCAATGTATAAGTAGTGGACAACCTCTATAATGGCTTATTGTGGGACAACTTATGGAAGTAAAATTCACAGCATTTTCTACCCATCCACAGAAAAAAACACATTCTAGGACTGGTTTTCTCTACATCTTCATAGAATCTAGTGATGACTTACACCAAGGAAATCACAGTCCTGCACAAATTAGAAGTTAGTAAGAGCTAGTGGAAAAACAAACAACCTGTATGAAGTCATTACCATAATCTCATATTACCTGAAAGATGTCAGGCCAACCTGTAATTAAAATGTGTAAAGTTAAAGAAGACCTGTTACACTTTTTTCCTTTGAACACACCAGAGAGGGTTCACATTGGGTAATAGTGTCTCTTTTATTATGCCAAAAATATAAAAACAACCCCACAAACATATTTTTGTGTATTTGCATTTAAGTCATGTAAGAAATTTTTTTAAAATGTTCCCATGACTGTTCCCTATTTTAAAGGGCCCCTCAGATCTTACTTTTTTAATGGAAAAACAACACAAGCCATTCTATAATGGGGCATATGGCAACTAAAAAAACAACAGGATTCAATACTTTTGTGTAAAAATGAAAACACAAAAGTTCCTTCTTGCTCATTTTACTTCTGCCGTTTTAAGTGAAACTGAAAAAAAGACTTTTGATGTGATTAGGAGTTTACAAATTGGAAAATTTCCATTTATGATTTAAAAAGCATCAGGATTTTAATAAACTAGTTTTTTTTATGGATTCTCTTGCTCTGGCAACTGAAAAGGCTGGGATTGAATTCAGAAGGGACTCTGTCAGCACAGAATGACTGTTCAAACCAATTACAGGCGCTCGGTGCACTCCCTTGCCAAGGACAAATATTTATTCTTTCCACCTAATTGTTTTCCATCTATCTCCATGTTTCCCTGGCTCTATAAAGTCGGAGCTGTCAATCAAACAAAAAGGGGTTGGGATGGAGGTAGAGGAAAAACAAGTGGGTTGGAAGGTGCACTTAAATGTTTGACCACATCAAGGGTGCACCGAGCACCTGTACCTGGTTTGGATAGTCATTCTGTGCTGACAGACTCCCTTGAAGGCTGGGGCTATAAAGGTCAAAGAACGTTGTGTGCTGCTGCTATAGCACAACATTATGCAAAGTGAATGTGTATAGGGATGTGGACTGTCTTACCCTGTTCCTGCCCCTTTAAGCAACAGACACACTACCTGAATACCGTCATGCGGTTTTATATGTAAAAGTAATGTGTGTCTAATGTAATGTATTATGGTGATGTACAGTATATAAGGTGTTAATGCATAATGTGAATATAGCATAAGATAAGCTTTAGGACAGCATAGGATATAGAATAAGGATAAGTATGTTTAGCATATAGGATAAGAAATGGTTAAGGATAGAACTAGCCCAGTGGGTGGGCACTAGTGTCAATAATAGGGGGGGCACTTCCTGGTTAGAGTGAGTTCAGTGTCAGTTAGTGAAGTGCATAGTGAAGGCCAAGTTCAGGTGTGGTTGGTTGCTGGGGCAGCATGCACTAATCGTTCGAGGCAGTGGGAGGTCGAATAGTGTTCCCTGACGGACATTCCTGCAACGTCTAGAGCCAAGAGCTCGGGCCAGGTACCAAGGAGCGGGCCTGGTCTTCTGACATCATGAGGTCGGTGGACATGGAATTACGTGAAGGGCAGGTGGCCGGTCCCAGGTGCACTGCCGGAGTGTACAATGAATCACTTAGGCCTGGAGTCAGCGGGCTTGGGGGTAGTCCAGGATGAACGGGTGGCAGGACTGGAGAGTAGATATACTAAGGAGGAACTAAGTGCGAATTGCTGTGCCCTATGCCAACTGTCACCACCTAATGAACTTGGACAGTTTAGCAAAAGTTTGGCTGTTACAAAGAACTTGGTGTCCCATACATTGTGTGCGGGAGCTCCTGAGGACAAAAGCCTGGAGGCAGTGCCAGAGCAAAACTGGACAGCAGCTCAGTCGCAACTACCTCTCTCGGACACTTTAAATGTGTTTGCTTTGCAACTGACAAGATAATGTGACCATGACAAGCAAATTATTCAACTGTCATGGCACCTGTGCTGTGATGTAGCACCAGGATACAGTGATCTTTGGAATGAGAAATGTATATAGTGAAACCTCTTTTAGAAAACTCCTTCTAGAGGGGTGTTGTCCTCAAAAAATCTGTCCAGTATGCCCAGAATATGATGGAACTGAAATTCTATAATTGAGAACATTTTTAAGCATGTCACTGCTTTGCTAGAAAATTGCAGTAAGGGTAAGACTTACTGTATGCATAGGCGAATTATAATGAGGGCAATCTGGGCTACTGCCTGGGGCACGAGGCTCTGGGGGGCCCATGTTCCAAAAAGTAATTGCCCCCATTATAATCCGTACAAGGGCCCGATGCGGCTGCAGTTAGTTTAAATGGTCCTGCCCTGCTATATTACATCTGGCAGAACATAGCCAGTATACAGAGAGCGGGCGTGTCTACCTAAGTCCCTAAACCGCGCTCACCGTCTCTGCCTGAGGAGAACTTCTAATGGCTCCACAGCCGACCAGCGCACCTGAATTGTCTGTGGGAGAAGCTGCTCCTGCCTGCCTCGTCTTGGGAACATCACTAGCTGCTGCCTGGGTCAATAGGTGCGTACTGGATCTGCCACTACTTGTTTAAAGTTACTTTTGTGCCAGCTAGCAGCGCTTTGTATGTTACACTGTGTTCCAAATTATTATGCAAATAATATTTTCTCAGATTTTCCCAAATTACCTATATGAATTGCAGTCATTGTAATTTTCCAGTCAAATAACTATTAGAGTACAATTGAAAGGTTTTTGTACAAACTGCCTATGATAACAGTATATTTTTTTAAAAAATAAAAAACTCAAACTGCACTCAAAATGCATGTTCCAAATTATTATGCACAGCAGAGTTTTCAACCTTTTCATTTTAATAAAGAACAAAAAAATGGTCATTTTTGAAATTATAAGCATTAGCAGGTTATTACAAACTGAAATCAAACAGTTTTCAACTCAAAACTTTATTCTAGGTGATGTTACATTTGCACATAGGACCGCTTGTTCGAAAGGAGCTTCTGAACTCTCTCGTCCATTGAATTTGTCAGGTTTTGGATGGTTTCAATTGTTTTGCATGAGGACAGAATACCCTCCCAGAGCTGTTGCTTAGATGTGAACTGCCTCCCGCCATCATAGACACTCCTTTTGATGATGCTCCAGAGGTTCTCAATGGGGTTGAGGTCAGGGGAGCATGGGTGCCACACCATAAAATTACAATGACTGCAATTCATATAGGTAATTTGGGAAAATCTGAGAAAATATTATTTGCATAATAATTTGGAACACAGTGTAAGGCAAGGTGCCATTTGTAATTATTAAAACTTGTGGATAAAATGTGGGTTATGGTAGTGTTATTGAAACTACATGGGGCTATTGCCCCTGCACATTGTGCTCTCCACCCTGGAAATTTAGCTGTGTGTGTATACGTACATACATACATCTTTTCTGCAGTCTCAGAGTGACTGCAGGCTTCTCTAGTTATTCTGGAGTACCCCTTTAATTTGATATGGGGGACTAGAGGAATATGTGCAGGCAGCCCAGTATTGATTAGATGTATTTCACTGCAATCTTTTCATGTGCATTATAAATACATTATGCAAGTGTGGCGCCCTGCTGCGCATTGGTGCCACAGATCCTAGAGGGGTGCATGGACGGATTCCTCCACAAGAGGCCCTCGTAGCTTTCACACACCTCCACCTTCCACCTCAGACCAACAGAGGGAGCCCGTTAGGGATATAAATAGGGAAAGTGGAGCTAGGCAGTGCAGTCTAGTCTGGAGTCCACAGAGAGTGAAGTCTGTGAGAAAGTCAGTCCAGCCCAGACTCAGGGGGCTCAGGTTAGTGAGCCCAAGGCGTGCCGACGCCATAAGAGCGGTGAAGAGTAGCGAGGCCTACTGCCAGTGTGAAGCCTAGTGAGGGCCCCGAGCGTGGCTGAAGGCAAGTGGAGTAAGCGAGCTACATAGGGGGCAAAGGAGCTTAACCAGCTCACCCCACAACCATTTACCGGACACCGGGTCCGCGTCAGCAGGGATCCCTAAGGCCCAGCAGAAACTACCGGAACCCCTGGCAAACTATATGCCCCAGGAACACCAAAAGCTGACTGTCATACCAGAGTCAGGAGTCACTGAGGCCCAAGAGACCGGGGAGTGTGATCTCCAACAGAAGGCTCTACTACCAGGTCCGCCGGTGCACGACAGAGACCAAGTTAGGCCTAGCTCCAGGCAGGTCATAAACTTATCAGGAAAAGGCAAGAAACAGGAGGCCCCACACCCACTCACTGGGGAGAGTCCTGAAATGCACCCTTCACCGTACAGTGCCCTAGATCATGCCTGAAACACCACCAGTAAAGGTATTGAAGTGAACTGTCGTGTGTGTGCCTATTCTTCTTCTGACCCAGCTGGGTCCGCTCTGTCCTGCATCCCTTCTCCTACGCTGCCCTGAGGCCCCGCTCCACCTGTGGGGAGCCACACTAACTAAGCTGCCTGATCACCGGCCTCAGAAGACTGCAGCAGCGCTGGTGATCCTCACTAGACACCACGGGTGGCGTCATGAACTTTCCCTTTCCCATACACCTTTTCCCCCAATTCCTTGCTTTTTATGAGTGACCCCAGGGTATGGCCCCGCGACATCCCCCAAAACTAACAACGAGGCCCCGGGCGCCGAGTCGTCCCCATCCCCTGGGCGCGTCATCTCTTCCTGGCGTCACGAACAGGAATCCGTGCCCGCTGCAATGACAGAGTGTTGTGCCCGTTGCCACCGGGTACTGTGCGCCTTTAATCAGAACTGTGTATTTAACTGTGGCGAAGATCGCCGTCATTGTTGTGCCGCCGAGCGGGAAGAAGGGCGTAACCGCGGGAAACTGAGAGGCGTACCTGCTGAAGCGCGCGAAGCCCCGGACACGCCCCACACCTCGACGTCAAACCAGGAAGCGCCAGGTTCTGGAAGGAGCCCCGGTGAGCGCTCTGACGTAGGACGCAAGCGACGCAAGGTCCTGAAGAACACCGTCACCTGCGGAGCTGCGGCCTATCGGAAGAAAAGGAAAGAAGGTAGGCCACGGTTCGCTAGGGGGGCACTAGAATGTCCGAAGAACAGCACAACGCCGGAGTAGTGGTTAACGGCCCTGACGATCAACCCGCGCTCGGCGCTGAGCAGGCCAAAGCAGCTGCTCCACCAGCAGGGCTTGTAACCCCTGTCATACCCATGGCCCTACCGTACATCCCTGGAGCGAAGTGGCTCCCCCAGTACAGCGGCAAACCGGATACCCTGTCTGGATTCAAAAGGAAAATATGCGGTATACTGGACATGTACTCTATGACAGGCAAGCAAAGAGCCGCTGTTGTATTGGGACAATTGACTGGGGCTGCGGAGCAAGAAGTAGAAACCTGGTCGGCCGCAGACCAGGAGTCAGTGTCCACAATCTTTAAAAAGTTACAGACTGTCTTTGAGAATCGTACTGAGACAGACCTCTGGATGAGGTTCTACAACTGCTTTCAGCAACCGGAGGACAGTGTTCGGGACTATGCCTGGCGTTTACAAGGGGCCCTGTGAGCTCTGAAACAGGTTAGTCCAACCAGCATAGATAATGAAAATAAAATGCTGAAGGAACAGTTTATCCGGGGACTGAGGTCCCAAGAGGAGAGCAGGACTGTGCGTTGGTGGTCCCTGGATCATCCAGATGCCACCTTTGACACCCTTAAGGACATGGCTATAAAAGGACTGCAGCCCCTGGAAACAACTGCTATCCAATGTTACCAGGGTGGGGCCACCCAGTGCCTGCAGCGTCCACCTTTTCCCCGGTGGCTGCTGAAGCCAAGGTTCCTGCAACGTCCCCTAGTGAGCTGGACAGCCTGCGCTCTGAAGTGCGTCAGTTGAGCAAAACCCTGACAACTGTACTGAGTGCCCTGCAGCTGCGGACGGAGCCCGAGGAGGAAGGGAGGATCCTGCTAGCCGACAGCCCTGAGGATGTCCCCTGGATGAGAAGGAGGAGGAGGACAACGCCACCCCCTGGGAGGACCAGCGACCAACGCCGCCCGCTGAGGGACCCTGTCTGCCATCGCTGACAAAAGACAGGTCACGCCGTCCAGAGCTGTCCTTTAAACGAGCAAACCCTGGGGCCGAGGGCCGACACCCAGGAGTAGACCCCTCAGGCCCATCAAACTGGTACCACAGGTTCTTGAGAGGAAGACCTCTTCTGTCCATCGTGCTGGACGGCCTCGCGACACCTGCTCTGCTGGACACAGGATCTCAGGTAACCATCCTGCCTGATGTCCTCTACAAAAGGTTCTGGTCCATAGACGAACTTCACCCACCAGATCCAAATCTTTCCGTCTATTCCTCAAACGGCCTCCCCCTTAACCTAGTCAGGGTTAAGGATGTGGCAGTAAAGGTGGGAAGAGTGGAACTGAAGGACAAGGGACTAATTGTAGTAGAGACTAATCCTGATGACACAGACTTGTATATGGTACTTGGCATGAATATTGTTAGTAACTGTTTGGGAGAAGTGGTGTTCTTGCTCCAACAGATAGCTGACACTGCCAGACCAGGGCAGAGAAGGGTGCTCCAGAAAGAGATCCGAGCCCTTATGTACCAGCAACAGGTAAAGCTAACAGGCGGTGAAATTGGTAATGTACGGGTGACAGACCAGGTACCCATTTTGATTCCCCCGATGAGTGAAATGCTGATTTGGTGTAGAGCAGCAATAGGTCTCAAAGGACGGAGCTACCAGGCGGTAGTAGAGCCCCTTAGCTCGGAACATAGACCTACACTCTTGACTGCCAGAGGGGTAGTGGATGTACGCAATGGGAGGGTGCCGTACGCCTCCTAAACTATGGGGAGGACGAGGTTAGATTACCATGCTATGCCACTGTTGCCAAACTGTACACCGCAAATAACAACTCCATACACATGGTGGAGTCCTTAACCTCACAAGATGAAGTGGAGGATAATGACTGGCAACCCAGGTGGAGGATTGGTGTCAACAGCTCCATGTTGGGATAGACACAACTCCTGTTCATCAGAAGCAGGGTGTACACCGGGTGGTTCAGGAATACGCGCAGGTATTCAGTAAGCACCCACTTGACTTTGGGAGGATTAAGGGGGTTCAACACCATATCTCCACAGGCGACCATCCACCCATCAAAGAACGTTACAGGCCCATACCACCAGCACACTATCAGAAGGCGAAGGAGATGTTGCACGACATGAAGAAGGCAGGGGTAGTAAGGGATAGTTGAAGTCCCTGGGCAGCTCCCCTAGTTCTAGTCAGGAAAAAGGACGGAAGCATGAGAATGTGTGTAGATTACAGACAAGTAAATCGCATTACACATAAAGATGCATACCCTTTACCACGAATAGAGGAGTCCCTGGCTGCCTTAAAGTCTGCAAATTACTTCTCCACCCTTGACCTCACTAGTGGGTACTGGCAAGTAGCTGTTGCTGAGGAGGATTGGGAGAAGACGGCCTTCACCACCCCGATGGGACTCTGCGAGTTCAATAGTATGCCGTTTGGACTCTGCAACGCCCCCGGAACGTTCCAGAGATTGATGGAGTGCTGCCTGGGACACCGCAACTTCGAGACTGTACTACTATACCTGGATGATGTGATAGTGTACTCCAAAACGTATGAGAACCACTTGAAGCACCTGGCGGAGGTATTTGAGTCGCTGTCCCGGTATGGGATGAAGCTGAAGCCCTCAAAGTGCCACCTGCTGAAGCGAAAGGTACAGTACCTGGGGCACATCGTAAGTCTAGAGGGAGTAGCACCAGACTTGGAAAAGGTCACTGCCATCCAGAAATGGCCAGAGCCGAAGAGCCTCAAGGAGGTACGTCAGTTCCTGGGTGTAATGCATACTCCCGGGCTGAGCGGCGTGTGCGTGTATATGTAGTGATTCCACTGGACCGTGCCGGAGAGTGAATGCCTGGAGGGGCGTAACTAAGTATTCACCCGATCCGACCAGGGTCGCACGACGGCATACGACGCCAGTGCACCAAGGAGGAACCGGTACAAGAAACAGGAAGTGATCGGGCGCCGCCCTTAAGCAGCAGAAACAGAGGCAAGCAAACAGCATGGAGGGAAGCCAGGCTAGCAGACTGGACTGGAGATCAAGTGCGCGCTCTTGCACAGTGGGAGATGGACCACTATGCAAGGACGCCGCCAGGTATGTTACAGTACCCCCCCCTTACGCCCCCTTTTCTTCAGGCCTGCCAGAATGTTCCGCAGGGAATTCGAGGGCCAATCCTTCACTTCAAGGAGCTCACTTCCACTGTCCACAGGAAAAACTGGTCTCATCTGAGTAGCTAGGATGCTACCTCCTATCCAGCCATCCTCAGCAACAGACGAAACGGGTGGAGTACCAGGAACAGTACACAAGGAAGTCTCTCTCCACATATTTTCAGGTGGCACCCCAGAGGGTTCAGGAGACAACTGGAAGTCCTCCGCCGGGTTGGAGGGGTGCAGAGACTCGGGGGTAACCTCTGCTTCGGAGTACACTAGGTCGGACTCGCTGGAAGAAGCGGGCGAGGTATCAGATACTGAGTATAGGAGAGTCCCTGTCCATTCACTATCAGGTAGCACCCCGAAGGGTTCAGGAGACAACTGGAGGTCCTCCGCCTGGTCGGAGGGGTGTAGAGACTCGGGGGTAACTACCGCTTTAAGGTACCCATTGTCAAGCTCACAGGACGGAGCGGACGAAGTATCGGGTACCGGGTGTAGGGAAGTCTCTCTCCATTTGTCATCAAGTGGTATCCCGGAGGATTCAGGAGGCAACAGGGGGTCCTCTGCCAGGTAGTAGAGGCGCACAGACTCGGAGGTAATCACTGCTTCGGAGCACCCTTGGTCAGGCTCACCGGTTAAAGTGGGTGAAGTATCAGATACCGGGTGCAGGCAGTCCTCCTGTGTGGATTCTGGGTGGGCAGTAGTCTCTTCGGGCAGGAGAACTGGTGCGCTACCCACGCACATTACCCGTTGGGGGTGCTCCGGGATACCGGAAAATGAAGCTTCAGCAGGGACCTCAAGGTTCGGATCAGGAGGTCTTTGGGAGGACAGACCCTGGCGTGACGGCTTGCCTCTACGCCTAGCACGTCTGGACTGCCTCTTGAGGTTGGGAGAAGTATTCCAGAGAGCGTAGTCATCCTGTGTGGATTCTGGGTGGGCAGTAGTCTCTTCGGGCAGGAGGACTAGGGCGCTACCCACACACATTACCCATCGGGGCTGCTCCGGGATTTTGGGAAGTGAAGCTTCAGCAGGGGTCTCCGGGTTAGGGTCATCGAAGACCATTAGAAAGGCCACCAGGAAGGCCTGAAGGTCCAGGAGGATAGGATCCTATGTTTCCCATAGGGGGTTGATCCATTCCAAGGCATCACCCGCTAGGTTAGACATAATGAATCCCACCTTAACCCGATCGGTGGGAAAACAAAGAGGGTAGAACTTGAAGTGTAGCAAGCATTGCTCCACAAATGCATGACTCAGTCTTGGATCCCCATAGTACCGTGGCGGATCCGCAGGAACGAGTGCTGATAGATCCATCTGGAAGGATGCGTAACTCAGCTTGTAGCACAAAAAATTTTTTTATTTCTTCTAGATGCACGTATTCGCTGGAAAACGTCTCAGAGAGCGAAGGCCGTGGGGCTCAACGGGAACCATGGCCTGAGCATGCTGTAATGCACACGCCCGGGCTGAGCGGCGTGTGCGTGTATATGTAGAGATTCCACTGGACCGTTCCGGAGAGTGAATGCCTGGAGGGGCGTAACTAAGTATTCACCCGATCCGACCAGGGTCGCACGACTGCATACGACGCCAGTGCACCAAGGAGGAACCGAGCAGAGGGACCAGGTGCTACTCCAGGACAGACCCCGGACACGGCTGTTGACCCACACTGGGGAATACAGGAACAGACAGGTTAGGCAGGCACACAGACTGGTGGGTATAGGCAGGCACGACTGGTATGCAGGCAGGCGGGTATGCAGGCAGGGGGGTACAGGCAAGCACGGCTAGAGTGCAGACAGGGAGGCACTAGCAGGTTGGAACACAGGCGGGATAGGACCCAGTACACACTGGGACTCAGGAACAGAACCACAGATGTGGCGGACAAACACAGCAGAGTGAGGCCGCCCAGAGTGGTGAGCGAGAGCAGGGCAAGACGAGACCGCCTAGAGCGGTGAGCGAAAGAAGAGCAGGACGAGGCCGCCTGGAGCGGTGAGCGAGAGAAGAGCAGGACGAGGCCGCCTGGAGCGGTGAGCGAGAGTAGAGCAGGACGAGGCCGCCTGGAGCGGTGAGCGAGAGTAGAGCAGGACGAGGCCACCTGGAGCGGTGAGCAAGAGTAGAGCAGGACGAGGCCGCCTGGAGCGGTGAGCAAGAGTAGAGCAGGACGAGGCCGCCGGAGCAGCGAGCAAAGGGTCAGAGCAGAGCGAGACTGCCGGAGCAGCGAGCAAAGGGTCAGAGCAGAGCGAGACTGCCGGAGCAGCGAGCAAAGGGTCAGAGGAGAGCGAGACTGCCGGAGCAGCGAGCAAAGGGTCAGAGCAGAGCGAGACTGCCAGAGCAGCGAGCAAAGGGTCAGAGCAGAGCGAGACTGCCGGAGTAGCGAGCAAAGGGTCAGAGCAGAGCGAGACTGCCGGAGCAGCGAGCAAAGGGTCAGAGTAGAGCGAGACTGCCGGAGCAGTGAGCAAGAGGTCAGAGCAGAGCGAGACTGCCGGAGCAGCGAGCAAAGGGTCAGAGCAGAGCGAGACTGCCGGAGCAGCGAGTAAAGGGTCAGAGCAGAGCAAGACTGCCGGAGCAGCGAGCAAAGGGTCAGAGCGGGGCGAGAACCGCAGGAGCAGAGAGCGAGGCAGGGCAGAGGGGACAGGGCTCTGTTCACACGGAACAGACAGGAAGGGAAAGGCAGAACCAGATACCCACAGGGTACTTGCAGTGAAGTAGCGAGTGGACCACAAACTCACAAACGGAAGTACAGTGACAACGAACAGGAGTTAGGTACTAGTTCAGACTGCAGAAAAAGGAAAGGTAAGGTCATAGAGAAAAACAGGAAACAGACTAGAAGAGTATTCAGACAAGAACAGACACAGTAGCAAGAAACAGGAGCGGGTCTAGGTATGTAGCCCCTAGAAGGCGGAAGGAACAGGCTAGGAGCGTGTTCAGACAGGACAGACGAGATACAGGAGCGGATCTAGGTATGCAGCCCCTAGAAGGCGGAAGGAACAGGCTAGGAGCGTGTTCAGATAGGCCTGGAAATACAGCCTCCAGGAAAGACAGGCAAGCAAACACAGAAAGGGACCTGGCACATTCAGAGTGAAAGAGCACACTGAATGAAACACAATGCTCAGGCAGGGTTTCTTGGGAGGAGCTGGGTTAAATACCAGATGACAGACAGCAATAGGCTGAGGACGCACAAGGGGTGTGCCCGCAGCAGGTACAAGAAACAGGAAGTGATCGGGCGCCGCCCTTAAGCAGCAGAAACAGAGGCAAGCAAACAGCATGGAGGGAAGCCAGGCTAGCAGACTGGACTGGAGATCAAGTGCGCGCTCTTGCACAGTGGGAGATGGAACACTATGCAAGGACGCCGCCAGGTATGTTACACTGGGACTAGTCGGGTATTACCGGAGGTTTGTGAAGGACTATACCAAGAAAACGGCGCCTTTGCAAGATCTCCTGGTAGGACAGTCCGGGAGAGGCAGAAACCCCCCGTTCCAGTGGGGTAAGGAGCAAGCTGAATCCTTTGAGGTGATGAAGGGGATCCTGACCGGCGAAGAGATCCTAGCTCACCCTGAGTACAGCCAACCGTTCCTGCTGTACACTGATGCCAGCAACGAAGGATTAGGAGCTGTACTGAGTCAGAAGCAGAATGGCCGAGAGAAGGTGATCGCCTATGCAAGCAGGAAGCTCCGTCCGACCGAGAGGAGCCCAGAGAACTATAGCAGCTTCAAGTTAGAGTTCCTGGCCCTGGTCTGGGCCATTACCGAGCGGTTCAAGCACTACCTAGCCTCCAGTAAGTTCACTGCTTTCACTGATAGCAACCCCTTGACTCATCTAGAAACAGCCAAGCTAGGAGCTATGGAACAACGATGGATGGCTCAGCTGTCAAACTACCAATTCACTATTAAGTACCGGGCGGGCCGCAAGAACGCCAACGCCGATGCCCTGTCCAGGATGCCTCACCAGTCGGACACTGAAGAAGAAGTGGATGACCTGGAGGAGATGGAATGGTCCACGAGCAACGAGCCTCCAGGAGGCCTCACGGTAAGACTTTAAACCCCCTGCCTCACCACAGCTGGAAGGAGACCCAGGACAGCGACCCGGTTGTCAGCCGTATCAAAGAGCTGATAACCCAGGAAGGTTCCTCCTTGGAGAAGGACGTATCTCTACAAGCCAGGCAGCTGTGGAATGAGAAGAGCTGGTTGTTCATCTATAGAGAGAAACTGTGCCGGAGGTACGTCAACCCCAAAACCCATGAGATAGTATGGCAGATAGTGGTGCCCAAGACAGACATCCAGATGGTGTTGGAAGCCTACCACGATCAGGCGGGGCACTTTGGCTGGAAGAAGCTAGAAACCCTGCTGAAGTGTCGGTTTTATTGGGTAGGAATGCGCAGTTCCATTGAGAGGTGGTGCCGGAATTGTGGACCCTATAGCCTCAGAAGAAAAGACTACAGCAGCCAGAAGGCACCCCTGCAACCCATCAAGACAACTCAACCTTTGGAGATCGTGGCCCTGGATCATGTCAAGCTGTCACCCAGCAGGTCAGGATATTCCTATGCCCTGACCATGGTGGATCACTACTCCCGGTTCCTGGTGGTCGCCCCCGTCAAGGACCTGACGGCAGAAACTGCGGCGAAGACGTTCCAGGCGTTCTTCTGCAGGCCACATGGATACCCGGAGCATGTGCTGACAGATCAAGGCTCAGCTTTTGAAGCCAAATTGTTCAAGGAGTTCTGCCATCTGTACGGGTGTAAAAAGATCAGGACTACACTGTACCACCCCCAAACCAACGGTCTCTGTGAAAAGATGAATAACATCGTCATCAACCTGCTGAAGACCTTACCACTAGAGGAGAGAAATCAGTGGCCAGACCCACTACCTGACCTGGTAGATCTGTACAACCACATACCTGTGAGTTCCACCAATTGTACTCCTGCATATCTCATGCGAGTAAGACCGGGGAAGTTGCCCATGGACCTGGAGCTTGGTGTAGTAGAACCAGAATCAGATATGTCCACTGAGGACTGAGACACGACCAGACAGGAGCAGTACAGAAGAGTACAGGCCTGTGTCGAAGACAGTCTCACTCGGGTGAGGGACAAGCAGGAAGCCCACTACAATAAAAATGTGCCAGCAGAACCCTTCACACCAGGAGAAGTGGTGTTAAAGAGGAAAAGGAGAAACCACAAACTTGATGACCAGTGGGAGAGAGAACCCTACACTGTGTTAAACTCAAGATTTGATAACAGAAAGACCTGTTTGATTAGCAAAGACAGAGGAATAACAACTGCAACGGTATCTAGAGACCATCTGAAGTTGTGTCCAGACCTCCTAAAGCCCCAAGAAGAAGTGCCTCTCACCGTACCGGAGGAGCCTAAAGAAGCAGTACTCCATACTGACTTAGGAGATTTCCCGGCAGATTGGCCTCAACTAGGAGGAGCAGTAATAATACCTGTGATCCAGTTCTTTCAGCAGCCAGAAGACCATCCACAGCAAGTAAAACCTGTAAGTGCTTCAGAAGAGCCTGCTTAAGAAGGATCCTCGGTTGGAGCAGAGCAAGAAGGCCCAGCCAATGGTATACTTGCCAGTCCTGTAGAGAGGTTAAGGCAACCCTGCAGTTCTCCAACACTGACAGAATGGGAGGTAGTGCCAATACTAGTGCCTCACGCATCCCAGTACCACGTAGGTCGACACGTAGCACACGAGGTCAGACCCCTGTCAGATACAAAGAGTAAAGAAGGAAACTCTGACAGTGTAGATAGTTGCCCTTGGGGTATTATATTGTGTATTTTCATGTATATGTATTTATTACTTTGTGTTATCTTGCAATGGACAATTTAAGTGATATGGACACTTCCCTTGTTACCTCTAGTTACCCGTAAGGGTACATAAAGAACTTTGTGGCTGAGGATTGTGCGCAGCCCAAAAACTGCTTCCTGTAAATAATTGCACTCCCTGGAGTGCCCCTTTAGATGACCTCAGAAGAAAAACCTGTATGGTGTGGCACAAGCGGAGGTCCAACTCAGGATCACCATGTCCTGCAGCCACCCCAGGGCCTACGTGGAGGGTTTGCTTTGGACAGGTCCCTCAAGCTACCAAGTACTCGAACCTGTGAGATGGACATCCTGTCGGGGAACCTCACCGGAAGAGACTTGAATTCTGGGGTTGCTTATTGAATTGTACATATCTATTTATTATTTTAATGTTTTATATGTAACGTTTAAGCAAAGTGCCTCCCCTAAAGGGAAGAGTTATTGTTATTGTTGTTATAAAAAGTACTTCAGTCCAGGAGTACTGAGCTTTGCTAGGGGGGAATGTGGCGCCCTGCTGCGCATTGGTGCCACAGATCCTAGAGGGGTGCATGGACGGATTCCTCCACAAGAGGCCCTCGTAGCATTCACACACCTCCACCTTCCACCTCAGACCACCAGAGGGAGCCCATTAGGGATATAAATAGGGAAGGTGGAGCTAGGCAGTGCAGTCTAGTCTGGAGTCCACAGAGAGTTAAGTCTGTGAGAAAGTCAGTCCAGCCCAGACTCAGGGAGCTCAGGTTAGTGAGCCCAAGGCGTGCCGATGCCGTAAGAGCGGTGAAGAGTAGCGAGGCCTACTGCCAGTGTGAAGCCTAGTGAGGGCTCTGAGCGCGGCCGAAGGCAAGTGGAGTAAGCGAGCTACATAGGGGGCAGAGGAGCTTAACCAGCTCACCCCACAACCATTTACCGGACACTGGGGCCGCGTCTGCAGGGATCCCTAAGGCCCAGCAGAAACTACCGGAACCCCTGGCAAACTATATGTCCCAGGAACACCAAAAGCTGACTGTCATACCAGGGTCAGGAGTCACTGAGGCCCAAGAGACCGGGGAGTGTGATCTCCAACAGAAGGCCCTACTACCAGGTCAGCCGGTGCAAGACAGAGACCAAGTTAGGCCTAGCTCCAAGCGGGTCATAAACTTATCAGGAAAAGGCAAGAAACAGGAGGCCCCATACCCGCTCACTGGGGAGAGTCCTGAAATGCACTCTTCATCCTACAGTGCCCTGGATCGTGCCTGAAACACCACCAGTAAAGGTACTGAAGTGAATTGTCATGTGTGTGCCTATTCTTCTTCTGACCTGGCTGGGTCCCCTCTGTCCTGCATCCCTTCTCCTACGCTGCCCTGAGGCCCCGCTCCACCTGTGGGGAGCCGCACCAACTAAGCTGCCTGATCACCGGCCTCAGAGGACTGCAGCAGCGCTAGTGATCCTCACCAGACACCACGGGTGGCGTCACGAACTTTCCCTTTCCCATACACCTTTTCCCCTAATTCCTTGCTTTTTAAGAGTGACCCCAGGGTACGGCCCCGGGAGCCGCCCACCGCGACATCCCCCAAAACTAACAACAAGGCCCTGGGCGCCCACTCGTCCCCATCCCATGGGCGCGTCATCTCTTCCAATGTGTCGCCCCTGAGGGTTCAGTTGCTACAGGGGTACTGCACCTCAGATAGAGGTGTGGTATCTCCTCTTCCAGATAAGGATGGAGCATCACTCAGGACCCCACTTCACACTCAACACTACACCACTTTTGTCCTGCAGTGGGTCTAAATGCACCAGGGTGCTGCCCCGGCCAGGGATAGAGGAGATGGGGGGAACCAAAGATAGGGGGAACCAAGTAGTGGGTGAGGGTGGAGGAAACACTTACAAGAAGCACTTATAGAACCATATATAATATATGGCCATCTTTAGTTCAAGGTCTTTTGATTGTGGTCTTCTGTCAGGGTCCAGCAAGAGTCTGTAGCTGGCTGAAGATTCACGGTCCTCATTTTCTGGCCTTAGAACGAGGAGCGGGACAGAGTTAACAAGTGTCTCTGCCCGATCAGGGTCCTGTTCTAAGAAGGCATTGGAGGGGAGCAGAGGAGATAGGCTCCACATGCAAAAGGATCCCAGGGGGATACGGACGGAGCGGAGTCGCCACCTGTATTCTTCAATCTGGCCCAGCCAGAGGGATTCCTGCTGCAAAAGGGGTAACCGGCCCCCGATATCTGCCTTTGTCACTTCACCTCCCAGTCAGAAAAGCTCGGAGGCTTAGTGGATCCCAGGGGGATACGGACGGAGCGGAGGCGCCACCTGTATCTCTCAAACCTGCGTTTATCCAGTGGGACCCGGCCTTACACCACGTTCATACCACACATGGTCAGGAGAAGACTCAGTGGGAGAACTTACTAAGGAGAGGAACACACCAGCGGGGTCTTGACAGGTGCTCCTCATCTACCTAGGAAGTGCCGAACCCCCTTCCTGGTGGCCACAGTACGCCGTGTGTAGCAGAGAGAAGCTTTGCGGCTGAAAGTGCATCTAAAGTGAGGAAAGACCCGGATGACTTCATTCACCGCCTCCGCTTGTTTATTCCTGCGTGGCACTGCACCCACCATTCCTCCACACAGTTCATCAATCACTGCCCTGAGGCCTACTCCGCCTGTGGGGAGTAGTTCCAACCAAGCTGCCAGAACATCAGCCTCAGAGGACTGTCGCAACGCTGGTGGCCTTCACAGGTGGCGTAGTCGAACAACCACTCATCCAGAAGCCCATTTTTCATGTGACAGCCCTGGGCACGGAACTGGTCTAGGCCAACACTGCATCCCCGCAACATCTGCAAGGCCCGGCTCCGAGTACCCCCCCATTTGCTCAGGGAGGGCGTCACACAAGCAACATTTCCAAGGTGGAGGGGTATGTGCACCATGTAGTTTCAATCACACTTCCATCCCCCACATTTTATCCACAACAATAATGGCCTTTTACCTTTTAGATACGGAGCGCCACTGCAAATTCGAATTCTGTGTATTTATACACCTGTCACTATTTCTTGTACGTGTACAATCTGTTTTTAACTCAGCAGCTATTAATCATTTACAGGACCATTAACAGCTGTCTATGTTACAGAATTATAATGCATCCTTACAGCATCCAATTTTTTTCTCACACTGTCCGATTTCTGAGTGAAATCATAGCAGGCTGCAATTTAGTTCTCACACCAAACACAGCAGAGAAAAAAAAACTCAGATCTTCACGGTCTCATTGAATAACATTAGTCCCACTGCAATACCTTTTCTATCGAATTGCACTTGTCCGAGTTATACACTCGCATCAGTGAGCGGCATGTTATTGTACTTGACCCATCACATGGGTGGGACCACACAATCTGAACTGCTACCCTTAATCCACCCATGACTGTAAGTATATTGTGAATGATATGACTTGTTGCATTAAGTGCAAATTTAGCATTCTCTGCCACAAAACTCAAATCACATTGACATTGGATATTCAGTAATCCAAAGAAACTAAAGGTCATGATGTTGTAAAAAGCTCCAGCTATGTTAATAATCTTTTTTTTCTGTATGGCATAGCATTAAAGTATATTCATGCTTCACTTCTTTTTTCATTTTATGTTTCAGTTTATATTTTGTAGGGCAGGGGCTCAGGACTTCATAGGCTATCATTTCTACATTTCATACTTTTTAAAGAAATGTCACAACTTGATAATGCTGCGTTCTTTTACTTCGTGCAAGCCCTCTCCATATCTTATAAGCTTTTAAGGACAAGACCGTATCTACAGGACATGTGCTTCAGTGCTAGAAGCAAGGGGAACATCAACTAACAGCTCTGCCTTGGCCAGAGGATTTGGATACAGTGCTAGGGCAAGAAATAAAGTGCTTGCACCAGTTGAAGAAATGACTAGCAATGGCTCTGCTTGGATTCTGCAAAGGGGTTTTATTAAAATTGCCACAAACTCCTAAACCCAGAATTACCTTAAAGTATCATGCATTTGTGCAATTAAGCCTCAATTGATTTTTTATTGGCTCATAGTCCAGGATTTCCAGAAGGCAAAAATTATCCAGATCATCTTCAACCACTGCATTATATTTATTTTAACAACTCATGATTAATTTAAAAGGAATCTGTCACCCCCTGGCACTTATCTGACCTTTAATATGGGCATACGAGTGATAGAAATGTAAATCTATACATACTGTACTTGTATGCCTCATATTAGAGGTCTTGTTCCTGCGAAATGTCTTTTTATTTAATCAAGTTTCTGATGCTTGCAGGCCCAGGGACTGGAAGAAATCCCTGCCTACTGAGTTAATTACAATGTTTCCCCCCTCCCCTGCATGTCACAGTGCCCAGATTTGGCCATGGCCACTGCACATCACAGTGCACTGTGACATGCAGGGGGGGGGGGGAACATTATAATTACCACAGGAGGTGGGTATTTCTTCAGGGCCCCGGGCCTGCAAGCATCAGAAACTTGATTGAATGAAAAAACATTTCACAGCCACCAGACCTCTAACATGAGGCATACAGGCATGAATAGATTTACATTTGCTTGACAAAGACCGTGTTGTGAGGTCAAAACATTGCACCACTTGGTGCTGGATTAAAGTCCACAATTTTTCCTTGAACTGGAGTGCTGCCTGATTTCTTCCATTTAGATAGATAGATATGATATTAGTAAATGCTTATATGTGCTGGATATTTTTCCTCTTGAAATGTTAGCAGATGTAATTGAATCTATAATAAAAAATATTATCTGTCTTCAAGTTTAATTCTTTCATTTGTATTGTACAAGCATGGCGAAGCTGCAAGTATTGATAAAAAAACTGTGTGGTATTTTAAATTCCAAAAGTAACAGACAACTTCTACTACAAAGTTGACATTGTGGAATACAGTTTCTAGTGATGAGCAAGCACTAAACTGCTCGGGTACTCGTTGCTCTGGTCGAGCAAATTGGAATACTCGGGTGCTCAACCCGAGCAACGAGCCCAATGTAAGTCTATGGGAAACTCGAGCATTTTTCAGGTGGCTCCCCCCGGCGGTCGGCAGAGGGCCTAAAAATTGCCCAAAGCGATGGGAACAGTGCTCAAATGACATGGGAACAGCATAGGGAAGACCCCTGGAAGCATCTCTGACTCCCAGATCACTGCTGTCAGCAACGTGGTCAGAGTATTATACCACTTTTATTGACTCACAATAAAACATACAAAAACGAAAACCAAAATGGATTTTCCTGGGAAATATGTGAAGGAACATCCTTTCCAGGGTAATGACTTGTATATAAGGCAAAATAAATAACCAAAAACAAAAATACTCCTCCACAACTTGGGCTATGTTCACACGTAGCGTTTTTGATGCGTTTTTGCACTTTTGAATTGCTTTCAACCAAGACAAATGCAGTCACCAGGAAATGTCATTTTAACATTTTACAACCTTATCTGGCCATGTGGTGTCTGACACATCATCAGACACATGCATACAGTGCTGAAAAGACATGGGAACAGCATAGGGAAGACCTCTGGAAGCATTTCTGACTCCCAGGTCACTGCCTAAAAGTGTGCCCATCATAAGTGATCCTTGGCGCATGCGAAGATGCCTCCCGCCATGCACCTGTTGTTGCAGACTTGCAACAATCACCGTCCACGTCCTTGTCCCAGTGCAGCGTTCAGTTGTCCCTACCCCATTCCTTGGAATGCAAGCGCAAGTATGCAGGCAGCCACCCACCCACCCACCTACAGGCTGCAATACTATACTCCCAAATTTTTGACAGCTGCTTGCACTTGAAATGTGGCCTTTTAGGCTCGTGGAGGCGGAAGCTTTTCACAACCTCATGCCGGTGGCGGCCGAGTGTCCATACTCGGTCCCCAGCCGCCACTATATATCCCGGTATTGCCTCCGCCTTCCACAAGCACGGGTTCCACAACATTACCCGTGCCCTCCCCAGTGCACTTACTGGGAAGAACCGCCTAACCACAAACACGTGGACAGGTGAATGTGGCCAGGGACGGTACGGAGCCAGTCCACAACTTTTTTTGCTAAGAGTTGTATTTAGCTCGGTGAAAGGACTGGCATAGAGGGAAACCGTATATACCCTGCATGTCATTTCCCCCAGGAAGTCCTGTAATTGAGCAGAAGCAATGGCAGCCCGTCCGACATCAACTCGTCGCACTTGACGGTGGTGCTTTGACACACACACACACATCTTTCTTTGCGCATTTAATTTCTTGAATACAGAGTTGGACAATGGCCTGATCTGTAATGCGTTTTGAGAAATAACATGCATAAGCATGGCCGATCCACATTAAAAAGCAGCCATAGAGAGTCCGGGAACCTTCCCCCATACTTTTCTTAGCCAGGGCTGCTTTTCGGCAGGGTTGGACGGGCCCACCAGATAACCGGAGACTCCTCCGGCGGGCCCTGGCTTCTGTGTCACCCTGGCCTGGATGCCACAAAATGTAATAAAGCTGTGTCTGAGAGCAAGGGGGAGGTTCTCTGGTCAGGGGAACATTAGCATGCAATGCCTCCTGTCTCAGGCCAGTAGGGGGAGCTGGCTGCCCCTATAAAAGCTGGTACTGGGGGCAGGGTTAGAGAGAACTTGATGGCCTGTCTCAGCACTGAGACTTGTCCCAGAGCAGAGCAGGGACAGACAGTTGCACTGCACCTAAGAGGAAGTGTGGCAGGAGGAGAGCCACAAGCCAGAGACAAGAGGTGAAGCAAGCCTGTCTTGGCAGATAAGAGACTGACTTTACCAGACTTTGGTGTCTGAGGCTGGGAGGATTCTACATCCTCCAGCAGAGAACCAGTCCGCAAGGGACTGTATATTCCTTGGCCTAAGAAGCCTGGAGGCCCTGCCACAACCGAAGGGACCAGTAAAGCCGTACAAGGCTGGGAGCAGAAAGGAACCCACGTCGCAAGCCATACAGGCGAGAATACACGGAAAGCTTGGAAACGTGGACTGTTACCCTATAACGAGGAGATAGCCAGAAGGAGCGCAGAAAGCACGGTAGGCCTACACCCTCACCCTGACCAGGGCCAATTTCCCCGTTGCTCTCAGACATCCAGGTCCCCTCCTAGCTGGGACTGTTTGTGGGTCAGTTTACCTGTTTCAGTAAAGACCCTGGACTGCAACCTATTGTCTGTGTGCTCCTTCGCGCCTCCAGCACTACCGGTACTGGGACTCTCACCACCATCACTCCCACCATCCACTACACTGCCCTGGGGCCGCACTCTTCCCGTGGGGAGTCACACCATCCCAGCTGCACACCTCATCAGCCCCAGTGGTCTGCCTTGCAGCGGCGGTACCTATAGACCGCAAATCCACGGGTGGCGTAGTCGGACATTATCAATAGCACATAACGGACTACCACTGGCCTGACCACCCTGAGCCACGGAACCGGGTTGCCACTACTACTCCCATCGTTCCCCCTATTGCCCGGATCCGAGTGCCCCACGGCCCAGGGGGCGAGTCAGCTTTGGCGTAGTCGGCAGGATTGCAACCAACCCGCCACAAACGGGTATTGCGTGCCTGAAAGAGACTTTGCACTTACCTGAAAAGAGGTTTCCCGCCATCCGGAGCCGGTTCCCGCCATTTCCAGCCGTCTCCCGCCATCTTCCATCGGTTCCCGCCATCTTCAGCCGTTTTCGCGCCATCGGACGCCATCTTCAGGACGCCGCGTGGGAAGAAGAGGGGCGTGGACGTCCAAACCGCGCGAGATCCGAAGCTCCGCCCCACGCACCGACGCTGCGCAAGGTCCTGGAAGGGAGAGAGAGCGACGCTGACGTCATCAGGACGCGACGCAAGGTCCTCGTCCAGAGCAGCAGCAGTGGAGCCGCGGCCTACAGAAGAGGATCGTCGGAAGGTAGGCCACGCTTAACTAGGGGGGAGGAAGATGTCGGACACAGAGGCGCCCACTACCACCAATGCAGCTGCAGCAGCGGTGATGCCCTTTTCCCTGCCCTACATCCCTGGAGCGGCCTGGCTGCCCAAGTACTCAGGGGAGCCCCATGGCCTAACTGACTTTAAGGAAAGGCTGTACAGTTTGTTCCAGGTTTACCCCCTGACAGAGGAACAGAAGGTCAGCATACTAACAGGGCAGTTAACTGGCGCAGCCCAAAGGGAGGTAAAATCATGGCCCACTGAGGAGAAAAGGACTGTGAAGGGTATTCTGGCCCGGCTGCGGGGTACCTTTGACACACGTACCTCCGCTGAGATTAAAATGAGGTTCTATGGATGTAAGCAGCGGGCACAGGACAGCATCAGAGACTATGCCCTAAATCTGCAGGAAGCCTTGAGGGCTATTCAACAAACTGACCCTGGCAGTGTGCAGGAAATGGATAAGCTGCTAACAGAACAATTCATAGAAGGTCTGCTGTCTAGCGCCCACAGGGTCCAACTGCGCCTCATGTTCTTTCAGAACCCCGACCTGACCTTTGCCCAATTTAAGGACAGGGCCATAAGGGTGCTCCGTGAATCTGCAACCAGTGGCGCTATAAACCCCCGGCGCCCTGCTCTCACCTACCACAAGGAGGCGGCGCTCTCCTCTATGGACCCCGTGGGGGCTGATGCACAGGCCTTGAACCAAGCCCTGTCGAAAGACCTGCACCACCAAGTCCAGGAGCTGACCAGGAGCGTCGTGGCGTTGACCAGGACTGTCCAGGCGTTGCAAGTGGACCCGTCAAGACCCATCGAGCTGGCTTCAAGTCCGGAGGATGTCCCGTGGCGTCGACAGAGGAGAATCCCGTCGTTCCGAGGGAGGCCCACGGACCGCTACGCAGAGGATGGACAGCCCATTTGCCGTCGATGCAACCAGCCCGGACACATTTCCATGTACTGTAATTTAAACGGGTCCAACCTGGGGCAGAGGGCCAACCCCCAGGCATAAGATCACCAGGCCCTTATAATTGGCGTGATAAGTACATTGGGGGGCGCCCGGTTTTACCCGTGGTGCTGGACGGTATCCCCATGATCGCCTTGCTGGATACTGGGTTGCAAGTAACCACTATCCCTTATGTACTTTTTAAGCAGTATTGGACAGATGCTGATATCACACGGTATCCAGACAGTAACTTGAGCATCATCGCCAGTAATGGCTTACCCGTGCCGCAGATGGGGTTCAAGGAGATGACCATTAAAATTGGTAAAGTTGAACTGCCGGCACAGGGAGTGATTACTGTGGACATTGACCGTCGTGAAATCCCCTACCTCACCACAGCTGGGCCGAGACCCAAGATAGTGACCCTGCCATCCGCCTGGTGAAAGATCTGCTGACCCAGGAAGATGCCCGCATAGATCCGGATGCTCCAGAGGAAGCCAAGCAGCTATGGAAAGAGAAGAGCAAGCTGTTCCTCTACGAAGGCAAGTTGTGCAGAAGGATTGTCAACCACCGGACGCACGAGCTGACCTGGCAAGTCGTGGTCCCAAGACGGGATGCAGCCATGGTCCTGGGGGCTTACCATGACAGAGCGGGACACTTCGGTACGAAGAAACTGGAGTTCCTGCTAAGAGGAAGGTTCTTTTGGGTCGGCATGAGAGGAGCTGTAGAAAAGTGATGCAGAGACTGTGGCCCTTGTCACCTGAGGAGGAAGGACCGCACCAGCCAGAAGACACCCTTGAGGCCCATCGTCACCACGAAGCCTCTTGAGCTGGTAGCTCTGGACCACGTCAAATTGGCTCCAAGCCGGTCTGGATACATCTATGCCCTGACAATCGTGGACCACTATTCCCGTTTTCTAGTGGTGGTCCCGGTAAAGGACTTGACAGCCCAAACAGCGGCCAGAGCCTTCCAGCAATATTTCTGCCGTCCACACGGGTATCCGGAACAGGTCCTGACAGACCAGGGTCCAGCGTTCGAGGCTGAAATCTTCCAGGAGTTCTGCAACCTCTACGGCTGTAAGAAGATTCGTACAACGCCTTACCACCCCCAAACCAACGGGATGTGTGAGAAGATGAACAATATAGTCATTGATCTCCTAAAGACGTTGCCCCTGGAGGAACGCAGCCTGTGGCCAGAAAAACTGCCGGATCTGATAGACTTATACAATCATATCCCGGTGAATGCTACAAACTGCACCCCGGCTTACCTGATGCGAGCCAGACCAGGTAAGCTGCCCGTAGACCTGGAGATGGGAGTCCTAACACCTGAGGACACCTCCCCGGATGCGGACTGGGATACGGAAAGGCAACTGCAGTACAAGAAGGTACAGGAGAGTGTGGAGAAGAGCCTGGCCCAGGTGAGAGAAAGGCAAGAAAGACTCTTCAACCAACACGCCCCTGCTGGTCCCCTAGAACCTGGTGAGCAGGTCCTGAAGCGGAAGAGAAGGCTACATAAGTTGGACGACCAGTGGGAAAGGGAACCCTACACTGTACTGCAGTCTGATCACGACAACCCGAAGGTGTGCGTGATCACCAAGGACGGAGGAGAAACCACTAGTACCGTCTCCAGAGACCACCGGCCTGGCTGCCCAAGTACTCAGGGGAGCCCCATGCCCTAACTGACTTTAAGGAAAGGCTGTACAGTTTGTTCCAGGTTTACCCCCTGACAGAGGAACAGAAGGTCAGCATACTAACAGGGCAGTTAACTGGCGCAGCCCAAAGGGAGGTAAAGTCATGGCCCACTGAGGAGAAAAGGACTGTGAAGGGTATTCTGGCCCGGCTGCAGGGTACCTTTGACACACGTACCTCCGCTGAGATTAAAATGAGGCTCTATGGATGTAAGCAGCGGGCACAGGACAGCATCAGAGACTATGCCCTAAATCTGCAGGAAGCCTTGAGGGCTATTCAACAAACTGACCCTGGCAGTGTGCAGGAAACAGATAAGCTGCTAACAGAACAATTCATAGAAGGTCTGCTGTCTAGTGCCCACAGGGCCCAACTGCTCCTCATGTTCTTTCAGAACCCCGACCTGACCTTTACCCAATTTAAGGACAGGGCCATAAGGGTGCTCCGTGAATCTGCAACCAGTGGCGCTATAAACCCCCGGCGCCCTGCTCTCACCTACCACCAGGAGGCGGCGCTCTCCTCTATGGACCCCGTGGGGGCTGATGCACAGGCCTTGAACCAAGCCCCGTCGAAAGACCTGCACCACCAAGTCCAGGAGCTGACCAGGAGCGTCGCGGCGTTGACCAGGACTGTCCAGGCGTTGCAAGTGGACCCGTCAAGACCCATCGAGCTGGCTTCAAGTCCGGAGGATGTCCCGTGGCGTCGACAGAGGAGAATCCCGTCGTTCCGAGGGAGGCCCACGGACCGCTACGCAGAGGATGGACAGCCCATTTGCCGTCGATGCAACCAGCCCGGACACATTTCCAGGTACTGTAATTTAAACGGGTCCAACCTGGGGCAGAGGGCCAACCCCCAGGCATAAGATCACCAGGCCCTTATAATTGGCGTGATAAGTACGTTGGGGGGCGCCCGGTTTTACCCGTGGTGCTGGACGGTATCCCCATGAGCGCCTTGCTGGATACTGGGTCGCAAGTAACCACTATCCCTTATGTACTTTTTAAGCAGTATTGGACTGATGCTGATATCACACGGTATCCAGACAGTAACTTGAGCATCATCGCCAGTAATGGCTTACCCGTGCCGCAGATGGGGTTCAAGGAGATGACCATTAAAATTGGTAAAGTTGAACTGCCGGCACAGGGAGTGATTATTGTGGACATTGACCGTCGTGAAAGTCACCCTAAAATAACTGTGGGTACTAACGTAATTGAAAATTGTCTTTCAGAGGTAATTGTAATCTTACAACAGGTGGCGGTGAATGCTAGTTCCAGCCAACAGAGAGTCCTCAACAAGGAGATAAAAGCCCTGATGAGACGGCAGCAGGTAGAACTGTCTGGTGGTGAGATCGGTAGCGTAAGACTGAGTGACCCATTCCCCATTTCCATGCCTCCCAAAAGTGAAATGATGATCTGGTGTCGGACTGCAATCGGGTTGAGAGGTAGAGACTACCAAGCCCTGGTAGAACCCGTGTACTCAGACAGCAGGCCCACCATTTTGACAGCCCGGGGGGTGGTTGATATCCGTCATGGGAGGGTGCCCGTCCGCATCCTCAACATTGGGGAGAGGGAAGTACACTTACCCAGGTACGCTACACTCGCCAAACTGTTTGTTGTCGAACACAAAGCTATCAGGGCCGTGGAACCCTTGCCTCCATCTCCACAGGCGGAGGGTAATGGCTCCCAGAAACAAAAGGAGGACTGGTGCCAGAAACTCCATGTGGGTGCCGACTCCACTCCCCTGCACCAAAAACAAGGAGTCTACCGGGTGATACAGGAGTACGAGAGAGTCTTTAGTAAGCACCCGCTAGACTTCGGCAGAGTAAAAGGGATAGAACACCACATCCCCACAGGGAGCCACCCACCAATAAAAGAGAGACACAGACCTGTACCCCCTGCACAATATCAGAACGCCAAGGGCATGCTAAGAGAAATGAAGGAAGCTGGGGTCATTAGAGATAGCTGTAGCCCCTGGGCAGCCCCCTTGGTTCTGGTGAAAAAGAAGGACGGCACCATGAGAATGTGTGTGGACTATAGACAAATCAACCGTATCACCCACAAAGACGCATATCCGCTGCCTAGAATAGAGGAGTCTTTAGCCGCACTAAAATCTGCTAACTTCTTTTCTATTTTGGACCTTACTAGCGGGTACTGGCAGGTTCCTGTGGCAGAGGCTGACAAGGAGAAGACCGCCTTCACCACCCCGATGGGACTGAGCGAATTCAACTGCATGCCTTTCGGGCTCTGCAACGCACCAGGGACCTTCCAGCGGCTGATGGAATGCTGTCTAGGGCACCGAAACTTTGAGACGGTCCTCCTTTACCTGGACGACGTGATCATCTATTCGAAGACCTACGAGGACCACCTAAAGCACCTGGCCGAGGTGTTCGAAGCCCTGGCAGGCTATGGCCTGAAGGTGAAACCATCGAAGTGTCACCTGCTGAAACCAAAGGTCCAGTACCTAGGGCACGTGGTAAGCGCGGAAGGAGTGGCCCCCGACCCTGACAAGGTCACGGCAATCAAGAGCTGGCCAAGCCCCTCGAACATCAAAGAGGTGAGACAGTTTCTCGGGTTGGTAGGCTACTACCGAAGATTCATCACCGGGTTTACCAAGATGGCAGCTCCAATGCAGGACCTTCTGATCGGACAGTCTAAGTCCAGAAGTCAAAAGCCACCCTTCAAGTGGGATAAACCGGAAGAGGAGTCCTTCCGCCAGTTGAAGATGGCCCTCACGGGGGATGAGATCCTGGCCTACCCTGATTACGGACAGCCTTTCATTCTCCACACAGACGCCAGTAATGTGGGACTGGGAGCCGTACTGTCCCAAAACCAACAGGGCAGAGAACGGGTGATCGCGTACGCCAGCCGGAAGCTGAGGCCCACCGAGAGGAACCCGGAGAATTACAACTCCTTCAAGCTAGAATTCTTGGCGGTGGTGTGGGCCGTGACGGAACGCTTCAAGCATTACCTGGCCTCCACGAAGTTCACCGTGTACACGGACAACAACCCGTTGACACACCTGGACAATGCAAGACTGGGTGCCCTGGAACAGCGGTGGATGGCCCGTCTCTCCAACTATGACTTCGTGATCAAGTACCGGGCAGGCAAAACCAATGCCAACGCGGACGCCCTATCAAGGATGCCTCACTTACCTGAAGGTGACGAAGACCCAGAAGAGCTGGAGGAGGTAGAACTCCCCGCTTTTCACCGGTATGGAGCCGCTCAATACTCCCACCGCGTGAAGGAGGAGGATCTAACAACCGTGATGATAAATCCCCTACCTCACCACAGCTGGGCCGAGACCTAAGATAGTGACCCTGCCATCCGCCTGGTGAAAGATCTGCTGACCCAGGAAGATGCCCGCATAGATCCGGATGCTCCAGAGGAAGCCAAGCAGCTATGGAAAGAGAAGAGCAAGCTGTTCCTCTACGAAGGCAAGTTGTGCAGAAGGATTGTCAACCACCGGACGCACGAGCTGACCTGGCAAGTCGTGGTCCCAAGACGGGATGCAGCCATGGTCCTGGGGGCTTACCATGACAGAGCGGGACACTTCGGTTGGAAGAAACTGGAGTTCCTGCTAAGAGGAAGGTTCTTTTGGGTCGGCATGAGAGGAGCTGTAGAAAAGTGGTGCAGAGACTGTGGCCCTTGTCACCTGAGGAGGAAGGACCCCACCAGCCAGAAGACACCCTGGAGGCCCATCGTCACCACGCAGCCTCTTGAGCTGGTAGCTCTGGACCACGTCAAATTGGCTCCAAGCCGGTCTGGATACATCTATGCCCTGACAATCGTGGACCACTATTCCCGTTTTCTAGTGGTGGTCCCGGTAAAGGACTTGACAGCCCAAGCAGCGGCCAGAGCCTTCCAGCAATATTTCTGCCGTCCACACGGGTATCCGGAACAGGTCCTGACAGACCAGGGTCCAGCGTTCGAGGCTGAAATCTTCCAGGAGTTCTGCAACCTCTACGGCTGTAAGAAGATTCGTACAAAGCCTTACCACCCCCAAACCAACGGGATGTGTGAGAAGATGAACAATATAGTCATTTATCTCCTAAAGACGTTGCCCCTGGAGGAACGCAGCCTGTGGCCAGAAAAACTGCCGGATCTGATAGACTTATACAATCATATTCCGGTGAATGCTACAAACTGCACCCCGGCTTACCTGATGCGAGCCAGACCAGGTAAGCTGCCCGTAGACCTGGAGATGGGAGTCCTAACACTTGAGGACACCTCCCCGGATGCGGACTGGGATACGGAAAGGCAACTGCAGTACAAGAAGGTACAGGAGAGTGTGGAGAAGAGCCTGGCCCAGGTGAGAGAAAGGCAAGAAAGACTCTTCAACCAACACGGCCCTGCTGGTCCCCTAGAACCTGGTGAGCAGGTCCTGAAGCGGAAGAGAAGGCTACATAAGTTGGACGACCAGTGGGAAAGGGAACCCTACACTGTACTGCAGTCTGATCACGACAACCCGAAGGTGTGCGTGATCACCAAGGACGGAGGAGAAACCACTAGTACCGTCTCCAGAGACCACCTCAAAAGGTGCCCCGAGCAACTCCGTAGTGCAGAAGAGGATCAGAGTGACCTTGAACCCGCAGAGGACAAGGAAGAAATGATCAGCACCGTTCTCGGAGAGTTCTCTCAGTCCTGGACTCGCATAAATGATGCCATAGTGGTACCTGTCCTGCATTTCCTGCAACCAACTGCGCAACAACCTGCAACAGAGCCGGAAGGTGAAGAGGAGCAAGCGGTTCCAGAGGCAGAAGAGCCTGTACCAGCAGCCCAGGAGAGTCAACCCTCTGCTGACAGTGAGCCTGCCATGCCTGCGGTAAGCCAAAGGACCCGCAGACAGCTGCCTGCCCTACCTGTACACCCAGCTGTTAGCTGTACCCCTAACGCTAGTGGGGAAAGCCAGGTTGGTCCACCACCAGACAGTGGGCTACGTAGGTCAACCAGGAGCACAAAGGGGCAGATACCCGCTCGCTGGAGAATATAGAGCGCACTAAAATTGTAAATGACCCTGTTGCCAAATGTTGAAATGTTTGCAAAGTTACATGCATGTTTGGTAATTCTGTGTTTCAGTTTCTTGCAGCTACCGTAAGGACTCACAGGTTATGGACTTTTTATAACCGGGACCTTGTATGGACTGCGTTCGGAGCCTAGCCAAGGAATGAACTAAGACTGTAAAGGACTTGAGGTAGGACAGACCCCCACCTGGTTAAGGCTCCCAGTTGTATTGGTGATATGGACACCCGGTCACAGGCCACATTGTGACCTTAAGAACTCAATTTGTTCGTCACTTTCCTGATAATGTTTTATGGTTATGCATGTTATTCTTTATTTACTGTTTAGTCCCGGAGTACTACATTTTACTAGGGGGGAATGTGTCACCCTGGCCTGGATGCCACAAAATGTAATAAAGCTGTGTCTGAGAGCAAGGGGGAGGTTCTCTGGTCAGGGGAACATTAGCATGCAATGCCTCCTGTCTCAGGCCAGTAGGGGGAGCTGGCTGCCCATATAAAAGCTGGTACTGGGGGCAGGGTTAGAGAGAACTTGATGGCCTGTCTCAGCACTGAGACTTGTCCCAGAGCAGAGCAGGGACAGACAGTTGCACTGCACCTAAGAGGAAGTGTGGCAGGAGGAGAGCCACAAGCCAGAGACAAGAGGCGAAGCAAGCCTGTCTTGGCAGATAAGAGACTGACTTTACCAGACTTTGGTGTCTGAGGCTGGGAGGATTCTACATCCTCCAGCAGAGAACCAGTCCGCAAGGGACTGTATATTCCTTGGAATAAGAAGCCTGGAGGCCCTGCCACAACCGAAGGGACCAGTAAAGTCGTACAAGGCTGGGAGCAGAAAGGAACCCACGTTGCAGGCCATACAGGCGAGAATACACGGAAAGCTTGGAAACGTGGGCTGTTACCCTATAACGAGGAGATAGCCAGAAGGAGCGCAGAAAGCACGGTAGGCCTACACCCTCACCCTGACCAGGGCCAATTTCCCCGTTGCTCTCAGACATCCAGGTCCCCTCCTAGCTGGGACTGTTTGTGGGTCAGTTTACCTGTTTCAGTAAAGACCCTGGACTGCAACCTATTGTCTGTGTGCTCCTTCGTGCCTCCAGCACTACCGGTACTGGGACTCTCACCACCATCACTCCCACCATCCACTACACTGCCCTGGGGCCGCACTCTTCCCATGGGGAGTCACACCATCCCAGCTGCACACCTCATCAGCCCCAGTGGTCTGCCTTGCAGCGGCGGTACCTAATGACCGCAAATCCACGGGTGGCGTCGTCGGACATTATCAATAGCACATAACAGACTACCACTGGCCTGACCACCCTGAGCCACGGAACCGGGTTGCCACTACTACTCCCATCGTTCCCCCTATTGCCCGGATCCGAGTGCCCCACGGCCCAGGGGACGAGTCACTTCTCCTTCAGGAGAATTAATATGCCGAGGTGAGGCCATGATGATGATAAAGGCCACATCTGCTTAGTTTTCTGTTACTTGGAATGCAAGTGCAAGTATGCAGCCAGCGACCCACCCACCCACAGGCCGCAACACTAAACTGCCAGATTTCTTGGCAGCTCTTTGCACTTGAAATATGGCCTTTTAAGCTCGTGGAGGCGGAAGCTTTTCACAACGTCATGCCGGCGTTGACCGGGTGTCCATACTCGGTCCCCAGCCGCCACTATATTTCCCGGTATTTCCTCCGCCTTCCACAAGCACGGGTCCCACAACATTACCCGTGGCCTCCCCAGTGCACTTACTGGGAAGGACCACCTAACCACAAACACGTGGACAGGTGAATGAGGCCAGCGACGGTACGGAGCCAGTCCACAACTTTTTTTGTTGAGAGTTGTATTTAGCTCGGTGAAAGGACTGGCATAGAGGGAAACCTTATCTACCCTGCATGTCATTTCTCCCAGGAAGTCCAGTAAAGCTGCTTGCACTTGACATGTGGCCTGAACATTACTGCTGGTACTTTTCTGTGGGAATTTGCTTGCCTCCTACCAGCCTGGAATATTTCCAGCAAACTAATGTACAACGCCATGGTATTAGCACTGCCCCCAGTACCAGTAGTGAAGCCATCCCCAATTTCCTTCTCAGGAATTTTATTTGGCAGACTGAGTGGCTGCCCAAATACATTTTTTCACAAAGGAGCTGAAGATAGAGTGGCAGTAGGTGCAAGTTTCTCCAGCCTGTTAGATATTAGAGGGTGAACAGCAGCACATTGGATCAGTGGTTAGCACTGAAGCCTTGCACCACTGGGATCCTGGGTTCAAATCCCAGCAAGGAAAACATCTGCAAGGACTTTGTATGTTCTCCCCGTGTTTGCATGTGTTTCCTCCTCAGTAAAAAAGCAGCCATAGAGTGTTCCGGAACCTTCCCACACACTTTTCGTAGCCAAGACTGCTTCTCAGCAGGGTTGGACAGTCCCACCAGAGAATCCTCTGGTGTATCTTGGCTTCAACCTCAGGAGAGTTCACGATAGCGCTAACTTTGCAGCTGCTATGGGGCTCTTGAGCGGCTGAGAAAGGTTAGCCCTCAGAATCAAATCCTCTGGTGGGCACAATGTTTTTCAATCTGAAACAGCTTCTCAGTGGGAGTTGCATTTCACCACAGCCATATTCTTTAGCTCGGTGAAAGGGCTGGCATAGAGGGAAACCGTATCTACCCTGGCTGTCATTTCTCCGTCACGAGGTTCCGCCCATTGTCACACACGACCATGCCTGGCTGTATGTTCAGCGGTGAGAGGCACAGATCAGGCTGCTGTGTTACAGCTTTCAACAACTCTGCAGCGCTGGGCGGTTTGTCAATTAAGCATTAAGCATGTTATCTTCAGCACAGCCTGTTGCCGCTTGGCCAAGGCAGTGCAGCAGTGCTGTCAGCTTGTGACTGATGTGATCATTTCGGAGATGTAGGAGGAGGTGCATGAGCCGAACAGTGTGATTAAATTGAGGTTAAATTGGTGACTCTGTTTTTTATACTAAAGAAAGATCCTATTGTTTTGGTTTTTTTACGTTATTTTTTAAGACAAATGCATTCACCGGGAAATGTCATTTTAACATTTTACAACCTTATCTGGTAATGTGGTGTGTGACACATCATCAGACACATCCTTTTTTATTTATGATGGAGGGACTCTGAAAGTCATAAAGCCTGTTTTTACAGGGACATCAGATGGCCCTAACTTTTCTTAAAAGGCCAGCAGTCGGCCGTAGCTATTGTCAGAGAGCCATCAGCCGGCTATGCTTTGTTGTTCCCATTATTAACAAGTGAGTCTCCTATACTGTTATTGCGTATCCAGTGACTGCAAGGGCTGCCAAAAATTTGGACGCAACCCAATACCCCTTTGAAGAGACATAGAGGAGGGTCTCAGTAAAAAAAAATGTTCGCATTATAAAGGAGCGGGTCTCCTATAGTGGTAATGCCCATGCTGTGACTGCAAGGGCTGCCAAAATTTGGGAAAAACACCACTAAGAATTTAAAGACACATAGAGCAGGGCCACAGTAACAAGGTACGACATGTTCTCATTAGAAAGGAGAGGGTCTGCTATACAGTTATAGGGTATGCAGTGAGTCCAACGGCTGACCAATTTTAGGAAAAACCCCACTAAGAATTTAAAGACACTTAGAGCAGGGCCACAGTAACAATGTACGACATGTTCTCATTAGAAAGGAGAGGGTCTGCTATACAGTTATAGGGTATGCAGTGAGTCCAACGGCTGACCAATTTTAGGAAAAACCCCACTAAGAATTTAAATACACACGGAGCAGGGCCACAGTAACAAGGTACGACATGTTCCCATTAGAAAGCAAAGGGTCTGCTATACAGTTATAGGGTATGCAGTGAGTCCAACGGCTGACCAATTTTAAGAAAAACCCCACTAAGAATTTAAAGACCCATGGAGCAGGGCCACAGTAACAAGTACGACATGTTCCCATTAGAAAGGAGAGGGTCTTCTATACAGTTATAGGGTATGCAGTGAGTCCAACGGCTGACCAATTTTAGGAAAACCCCACTAAGAATTTAAAGACACACGGAGCAGGGCCACAGTAACAAGGTACGACATGTTCCCATTAAAAATGACATGTTCCCATTAGAAAGAAGAGTGTCTGCTATACAGTTATAGGGTATGCAGTGAGTCCAACGGCTGACCAATTTTAGGAAAAACCTCACTAAAAATTTAAAGAAACACAGAGCAGGGGCCACAGTAACAAGTACGACATGTTCCCATTAGAAAGGAGAGGGTCTGCTATACAGTTATAGGGTATGCAGTGAGTCCAACGGCTGACCAATTTTAGGAAAAGCCCCACTAAGAATTTAAAGACACACAGAGCAGGGCCACAGTAACGACAAATTCCCATTATAAAGGAGAGAGTCTCCCATAGTGTTGGCCTATGCAGTGAATGCAAGGCCTGCCAAAAATTTGGAGGCACTTGAATGCCCCTTGGAAGACACGTGGAAGAGGGCTTCATAAAAAAAATGAGGCCTCCTATACTTCTAATGCCCATGCACTAAGTGTTTGGCTGACAAACATTTACCCCTGGGGGGTATACATGAACATACTGTATAAAAAAATTTATTCACGGGCATTATAAACACCCTTTAAAAATTTATGTGGGTGTTGCATCACGGACCACGGTCACCCTGGTGATATGGTGGTGGAGGATGAGGAGAAGGAGGAGTGTAGCACCCTGAGGATTCGGCTGCTACAGGGGTATTGCACCTCAACCCAGAGGTGTGATATTCCACTCCCGGGTAAGGATGGAGTGTGGAACTGAGCTCGGTAGGCTGCATGCACTACACACATCCCATTTCCGAGGAGCAGACCGACGGTACTCCCACTTAGAAATGTGCAGGTACGACCGAGTCTGTTCCTGGCTGGAGTGGGAGGGGGGTGGAACATCCCAAGTAGTGTAGGGGCAGATAGGGGGAGCAGCCTGGGTAAAGATAGGAGCTCATTGGGTGCTGGTCACCTGAGCTCACACATAGAGGGTGTATATAAGGTGGGCACCAACTAGAATCAGGGTCAGTGGTAGAGAACAAGTCAGTTGGAGAGGAGCCTGTCTGATGCAGAGAACAAATCAGCAGAGAGAAGGAAACAGCAGCCCTGGAGAGAGAGAGAGTGGAGCAGAGAAAGACCCAGAGGGGGAAAACAAAAGGGACCCAAGAACCCAAATTAGAGCACCGGGTGAGGAGTCAGCAAAAGGGTACCGGAACCCAAACTGGTGGGGGCAGAAAGCACACCCCAGCCAGAGACCGGAGACCGTGGGCAGCGTCTGCCACGGTCACCCATCACATCCACCCCGAAGGCACACCACATGAAGGGTCAGGGAACCCGAGGCCAAGGGTGTCCCAACAGAAGGCCCGAGGGAGCTGGACCTAGGTGGATCACTGGTGGGGACGGCTGAAGAAAGGACAGAGGGAGAGCTCAGGGCCACGCTCCGGACTTGTTTGGGGGTTGGCTGGATCCAGGACCTGGTGGACGCAGCACGGCTCGGGTGGTCACTAGCAGCTGGAGTGACCAGTACAACATCTGCAGTAAGTAAACACCCTTAACTGCACTACCCGACTCTGTCTTCATTGCCGTCTGCACTGCACCACCACAACCCCCATCCTCTGCACCTGTCCCCCCTGAGGCTATACCCCTCCCGTTGGGGGTTATCCCACCAAGCTGCGCACCCACCATCAGCCTCAGCGGACCTTGCTGCAGCGGCGGCCACAGTGACCGCATCACAATGGGTGGCGTAGTCGACACAAAAGAACTTTAGTAACATCTGTAGAACTGCCACATCACACTGAGCTTGACGCCCTGGGCACGGGACCGGGTCACAGCCGCTCGGAGACTACAACCCCCCATCTGATCCGGTGCCGGGTATTCCCCTCAAAAAGGAATATGTCCCAGGGGGCGCGTCAACTTTGGCGTAGTCGGCAGGATTACGTGCCCGCAACACCCGGGTACTGCGTGCCTGAAGAAAAGTGCAAGTTTACCTCAGAAAGAAGTCTCCCGCCGGTTCCGGAGGGTCCACGCCATCGGACCCCATCACAAGTCGTTTCCCGCCGATTGTCCGCCATTTCCAACTTGTTCCCGCCATCTGCAGAGTTTCCCGCCACTGGGCGACGCTTCCCGCCAAAACCGCAGATTTCCCGCCTTGGAAGAGCAGCGGACGCCATTATGGGCGTGCCAAAGGAGAGCAAGAGGCCACCTCCCATCGTGGGCCAGGACAGAAAATGGCGCCAAAAGTGGAAACCGCCCCCACCAACAGAGACTGTGATGCTGGAGGTGTCTGTCAGCGTGAAAGAACTACCCCTGGAGCTGACAGTCACCGAGTTGCCCCGGGACCGCCCTCGAAGTGGGAGGAGACGAAAGGAGAGAACAAAGATGGGTGCCGCCTGGAGCAGTCTGGAGCGAGCGCACCCGGAGGCAAGAAGCCTGGAGAGGAGTAGCAGAGAAGCTCACCCGGAGATGTCCAGAGAGCAGAGCAGCACCGGCCCGCTGGCCAGGAGCCTGCTGGAAGAAGAGCAGAGCAGCACCGACCCGTTGGTCAGGAGCCTGCTGGACACCACGACCCCACTAGGCCTAGTGGAGGTCCTTGCACAGCTCCCCCGAGACCGGGAGTGTGCGCAGACTGCCCTGGAGGGCCTCGCACGGAGGATGGCCCGGGTACAGCGAGAGACATTGGCGGAGTGGAGCCGAGAGATGGCCCAGCAAACCAAGACCCGGAGCACGCCAGCCAAGATGAGGAGACAGACCGCCTCTGAGGATGGCGCGGGAGGACCCAAGGCCGGAGACGGCGCCGAGAAGGGAGCCGAACGCATGGAGGCAGGTAAAGGGGACGTCTATACCCCAAACCAGGACACCGCCCACCTGCCCCAGCTCCCCGTCGCAGAGCCCGAAAGTCCCCCTGCTGTGCCCGAAAACGCCATGTCACCGACGCAGACTAGGCCCCAACCGGAAGCCGCCGCCGCGACCCCTGTGACGTCACGCACCTCGACCCGGGGCGTGACAAAGCAGGAAATACCACCAGCCTGGTCGCAAGGCCTAGTACCCCCGGGCGCCGAATCACCAACAGCGCCCCCTACCTCCGCGGAGCCTCCGGCCTGGCCGCAAGGCCAGGTAGCCCAGGGCGCCGCCGTCCTAACGGTGCCCTTCACCTTCCAGGTGGCCCAGGCCTGGCCGCAAGGCCTGGGCAACCCGGGCGCCACCACCACCGCGCCCGCACCCGTAAAACCAAGGGTGCCGCGTCTGGGAGAGGACTTGTTTGCCCAGCACACGTGGCCGGACGGGCAGCCTTTCGTCTGGCCCCAGAAGTATTACGAACTGGAGCACCAGAGGAGGGTTGGGGCCATGTGTGCACCCCTGATTCCGGCTCCGAAGCCCGTAATAAGGATCTCGCCCCCGCTAGCGGAAGCACAGTTTGAGTGGGACCCCACCGGAGAAGATCTAATGGGGTTCACTCAGGAAACTAGGGCAGCTGCAGCAGAGCGTGCGGAGTGCTGCCGCCAACAGCTCGAGGAGTTTGCGAGGGAGCGGAGAGAGAGGCGGGTCCGGGAACAACAGGCCCAAATAAGGAGCGCCGAGCAAAAGAGCCGGACCAGGAGGGACCCCCGTGCAGCGCACAGTCCCCGTACCACCGGGACTGTAATCAAGTTCAACCAGCAGCATGGGTGGGGCTTCATTCGAGACAACAACACCCCCGGCGACGTCTTTGTCACGCGCAGAGACGTGGAGTCCCATCTGACCTTTATATCGGGGACGAGGTCACCTTTACCCGGCACAAGTGTGCCAAAGGACCTTACGCCCTCCATGTGCATCGCCTGACAGAGGAGGAGCTGCGATGTGAGGAGGAAGAGCAAGAGGATCCGGACGGGTCTGAAGCTGAGATCCCCAAAGAAGGAGCAGGAGGAAGACGTTGTTGAGTACAGCGGAGTAGGTGCTGTAAATAGTTACCCGATCGGGGTATAAAGAAACTGTTACTGCAAATATAGTCCCCGTTGGGACCAGCTGAGTGAACTGTTTACCCGTTTACCCCTTAATCCCACAGGCTGAGGACTGTGAGCAGCCATTCCCTTTCCCTCCTTACCTGGCCGAGGACTGAGAGCGGCCAACTTCCCCTGTAAATAGTTGCGCGTCCTAAAGCGCCCCCTACCGGTTTTATAGGAAAACCAGTTTTTCTAAGAGACTGTCGCACTTTTCCCGGACACACGTTGCACAGTGTCCGGAGGAGGAACCAGAAACAAGAGACGACGAGAATGTTATATGAAAAGTTTTATATATATATAATGTTTTATATGTTTTATATGTTTATAAAAATTTGTATGTTTTGGTGATGTTTTATGTCTTACAGCCCGAGGACGTGCTGTGATTTACCAGGGGGGAATGTAGCACCCTGAGGATTCGGCTGCTACAGGGGTATTGCACCTCAACCCAGAGGTGTGATATTCCACTCCCGGGTAAGGATGGAGTGTGGAACTGAGCTCGGTAGGCTGCATGCACTACACACATCCCATTTCCGAGGAGCAGACCGACGGTACTCCCACTTAGAAATGTGCAGGTACGACCGAGTCTGTTCCTGGCTGGAGTGGGAGGGGGGTGGAACATCCCAAGTAGTGTAGGGGCAGATAGGGGGAGCAGCCTGGGTAAAGATAGGAGCTCATTGGGTGCTGGTCACCTGAGCTCACACATAGAGGGTGTATATAAGGTGGGCACCAACTAAGATCAGGGTCAGATGCAGAGGATCAGATGCAGAGAGTCAGTCAGCTGCAGAGAACAAGTCAGGAGCAGAGGAGAGAAGAAAGACAAAGACCCAGAGTGAGAGAGGAGAAAAGAGAGAGACCCAGAGCACAGAAGAGAAGGACTCTGAGATCCCAACTCAAAGCACCGGGTGAAGAGTCGGCATCAGGGTACCGGAACCCAAGCTGGTGGGGGTAAAAACATTCCCCAGCCAGAGACCGGAGACCGTGGGCAGCATTTGTCACGGTCACCCATCACATCCACCCCGAAGGCACACCACATGAAGGGTCAGGGAACCCAGGGCCAAGGGTGTCCCAACAGAAGGCCCGAGGGAGCTGGACCTAGGTGGATTACTGGTGGGGACGGCCAGAGAACGGGACAGAAAGAGAGCTCAGGGCCACGCTCCGGACTTGTTTGGGGGTTGGCTGGATCCAGGACCTGGTGGACGCAGCACGGCTCGGGTGGTCACTAGCAGCTGGAGTGACCAGTACAACATCTGCAGTAAGTAAACACCCTTAACTGCACAACCCGACTCTGTCTTCACTGCCGTCTGCACTACACCACCACAACCCCCATCCTCTGCGCCTGTCCCCTCTGAGGCTATACCCCACCCGTTGGGGGTTATACCATCACAAGCTGCACCTATACCATCAGCCTCAGCGGACCCTGCTGCAGCGGCGGCCATAGTGACCGCAACACAACGGGTGGCGTAGTCGACATTAAGAACTTAGTAACATCTGTAGGACTGCCACATACAACTGAGTTTGACACCCTGGGCACGGACCGGGTCACAGCCACTCGGAAGACTACAACCCCCATCTGATCCGGCTCCGGGTATTCCCCTAAAGAATATGGCCCAGGGGGCGCGTCAGGAGGACATGAGCAAATAGACAAAATCAGGAAGCCGAAGCATATACCCATGTGTGGGTGTGAAAAGGTGCATGGGAATACACCTACCAAGAAAAGACACTGGATTTGAGTTTATGTTACGCTGCTATCATTCGGTGGTGTTGAGAAGTCTGGCCCAATCCAGCCCTTGTTCATTTTTATAAGAGTCAGCCTGTCAGCATTTTCAATTGACAGGCGGATGCGCTTATCAGTTATAATTCCACCAGCGGCACTAAAAACCCGCTTTGATAAAACGCTGGCGGCAGGGAGGCCAGGAGCTCCAAGGCATAGAGAACCAGTTCATTCCACGTATCCAGCTTGGATACCCAATAATTATAAGGCACAGAGAAATCACGGAGGACGTTGGTACGGTTGGCAAGGTACTCCCTTAGCATCTTCCCAAACTTTGCACTCCTTGTGAGATTACCCCGTGCCTCAGGGCCTGTGCAATGGGAGGGTCTGAGAAAACTCTCCCAGAACTTTGAGTGTTCCCCTGCCTCTGCTGGATTGAAGTTGTGTCTCTCTCGCCTGTACTCCTTGCTTTCCAACGAAGTGTGTCCTCTGCCACCAGCGTTTTCAGATGGGGATTTTTTTAATAGTTCCGCAACAAGGGCCTTCTGGTACTGCCCCATTTTTGTAGACCTGTCCGCCTCAGGAATAAGGTGTAACATACCTGGCGGCGTCCTTGCATGGTGGCCCATCTCCCACTGTGCAAGAGGGCGCACTTGATCTCCTGTCCAGAATGTCTCTCTGGCTTCCCTCCATGCTGTCTGTTTGTGTCTGTTTCTGCTGCTTAAGGGCGGCGCCCGATCACTTCCTGCCTTTTTGTACCTGCTGTGGGTCACACCCCTTGTGCGTCCTCAGCCTATTGCTGTCTGTCACTTGGTATATAGCTCAGCAGCTCCCTTCTATCCCGGCCTGAGCATAGTGTTTCCTTCAGTGTGTGCTTGCACTCTGAAGGTGCCAGGTCCCGTCTCTTGTCTCCTGCTTTTTGTATCAGTTCCCGTGTCTGAACTGAGTCCTGTATGTCTCCTGCTTTGCGGTATCAGCTCCCGTGTCTGAACTGTGTCCTGTATGTCTCCTGCTTTGCGGTATCAGCTCCCGTGTCTGAACTGAGTCCTGTATGTCTCCTGCTTTGCGGTATCAGCTCCCGTGTCTGAACTGACTCCTTTCTGTGTTCTCTTGTCTGTCCTGTCTGAACACGCTCCTAGCCTGTTCCTCTCGCCTTCTAGTGGCCGATTTCCTAGACCCGCTCCTGTGTCTGGTCTGTCCTGTCTGAACACGCTCCTTGCCTGTTCGTTCCGCCTCTCTGGGGGCCGTATTCCCAGACCCGCTCCTGTATCCCTCTGCAGTGTCGGTCTCCTCCGTACACTCAGTTCCAGTCTGAACTCTCTCCTGTCCTTTACCTGTTTTGCCTCTATGTCTGTTCCCTTCCTTTTTCTGCAGAGTCTGAACTCGTACCTAACTCCTGCTTGTTGTCTCTGCAAGTACTGTGTGAGTATCTGGCTCTGTCTTTCCCTTCCTGTCTGTTCCGTGTGAACAGAGCCCTGTCCTCCCTGCTCAGCCTTGTCTGCACTCTAGCTGTGCTTGCCTGTAACCCTCTGCCTGTATTGTTCCCGAGTCCCGGTGTGTACTGGGTCCTATCCCGCCTGTGTTCCTACCTGCTAGTGCCTTCCTGTCTGCACTCTAGCTGTGCTTGCCTTTACCCCCCTGCCTGCATACCCGCCTGCCTGCATACCAGTCGTGCCTGCCTATACCCTCCAGTCTGTGTGCCAGCCTACCAGCCTGTTCCTGTATTCCCCTGTGTGGGTCAACAGCCGTGTCCGGGGTCTGTCCTGGAGTAGCACCTGGTCCCTCTGCTCGGTTCCTCCTTGGTGCACTGGCGTCGTATGCCGTCGTGCGACCCTGGTCGGATCGGGTGAATACTTAGTCACGCCCCTCCAGGCATTCACTCTCCGGCACGGTCCAGTGGAATCACTACCAATCACACGCACACGCCGCTTAGCCCGGGCGTGTGCATAACAGCATGCTCAGGCCATGGTTCCCGTTGAGCCCCACGGCCTTCGCTCTTTGAGAAGTTTTTCCAGCGAATACATGCATTAAAATAAAATAAATAAATTTTTTTCCCCCTTTAGCTGAGTTCCAGGCGAGTTACGCACCCGTCCAGATGGATCTATCAGCCCTCGTTCCTGCGGATCCGCCACGTTACTATGGGGATCCAAGACAGTGTCGTGCATTTGTGGAGCAATGCATGCTACACTTTAAGGCCTACCCTCTCTATTTTCTTTCCGATTGGGCTAAAGTGGCCTTTATGATTGACTACCTAGCGGGTGATGCCTTGAAATGGGTCACCCCCCTATGGGAAGCATGGGATCCTGTCATCCTTGACCTGCAGGCCTTCCTGGTGGCCTTTCGTATGGTCTTCGAGGACCCTAACTCTGAAGCCCCTGCTGAAGCTTCACTTCCCAATATCCCGGAGCAGCCCCGACGGGTAATGTGTGTGGGTAGCGCAATAGTCCTCCAGCCCAATGAGACTACTGCCCACCCAGAATCCTCACAGGGTGACTACGCTTTCCGGAATACTTCTCTCAACCTCAAGAGGCAGCCCAGACGTGCTAGACTTAGAGGCAAGCCGTCACGCCAGGGTCTGTCCTCCCTGAGACCTCCTGACCCCAACCTTGAAGTCCCTACTGAAGCTTCATCTCCCTGTATCCCGGAGAAACCCCAATGGGTAATGTGCGTGGGTAGTGCACCAGTTCTCCTGGCCGAAGAGACTTCTGCCCATCCAGACTCCACACAGGAGAACTTCCTGCACCCGGCATCAGATGCTTCTTTCTCTTTAACCGGTGTGCATGTCCAAGGATGCTCCAAAGCTGTGGTTACCTCAGAGTCTGTGCACCTCTACTACCTGGCGGAGGATCCCCTGTTGCCTCCTGAACCCTCCGGGATACCACTCGATGACAAATGGAGAGAGACTTCTCTACACCCGGTACTCAATACTTTGTCCGCTTCGTCCTGTGAGCCTGACAATGGGTACCCCAAAGTGGTAGTTACCTCCGAGTCTCTACACCCCTCCGACCAGGCGGAGGATCTCCAGTTGTCTCCTGAACCCTTCGGGGTGCTACCTGGTAGCGAAAGGACAGAGACTCTCCTATACTCTGTACCTGATACCTCGCTCGCTTCGTCCAGTGAGTCCAACTTAGTGTACTCCGAAGCAGAGGTTACTCCTGAGTCTCTACACCCCTCCGACCAGGCGGAGGACCTCCAGTTGTGTTCAGAATCCTTCGGGGTGCCACCTGGTGGTGAATGGACAGAGACTTTCCTATATCCTGGATCTGATACCTCGCTTGCTTCGTCCAGTGAGTCCGACCTAGTGTACTCTGAAGCAGAGGTTACCCGTGAGTCTCTACACCCCTCTGACCAGGCGGAGGACCGCCAGCTGTCTCCAGAACCCTTCGGGGTGCCACCTGGTGGTGAATGGACAGAGACTTTCCTATACTCGGTACCCGATACCTCGCCTGCTTCCTCCAGTGAGTCCGACCTAGTGTACTCTGAAGCAGTTGTTTTCTCTGAGCCTCTGCACTCTTCTGACCCGGCGGAGGACCTCCAGTTGTTTCCTGAATCCTCCGGGATACCACCAGATAACAAAGAGACAGTGACTTTTTCTCATTATGTACGTGATAACCCGTCTATTTCTTCCTGTGAGCTTGACAAGATGTACCTCGAAGCAGAGATTACCCTTAAGTCTCTGTCCCCCTCCAACCCAGTGAACGACTGGCCCTCGAATTCCCTGCGGAAGATTCTGGCAGGCCTGAAGAAGAGGGGGCGTAAGGGGGGAGGTACTGTAACATACCTGGCGGCGTCCTTGCATGGTGGCCCATCTCCCACTGTGCAAGAGGGCGCACTTGATCTCCTGTCCAGAATGTCTCTCTGGCTTCCCTCCATGCTGTCTGTTTGTGTCTGTTTCTGCTGCTTAAGGGCGGCGCCCGATCACTTCCTGCCTTTTTGTACCTGCTGTGGGTCACACCCCTTGTGCGTCCTCAGCCTATTGCTGTCTGTCACTTGGTATATAGCTCAGCAGCTCCCTTCTATCCCGGCCTGAGCATAGTGTTTCCTTCAGTGTGTGCTTGCACTCTGAAGGTGCCAGGTCCCGTCTCTTGTCTCCTGCTTTTTGTATCAGTTCCCGTGTCTGAACTGAGTCCTGTATGTCTCCTGCTTTGCGGTATCAGCTCCCGTGTCTGAACTGTGTCCTGTATGTCTCCTGCTTTGCGGTATCAGCTCCCGTGTCTGAACTGAGTCCTGTATGTCTCCTGCTTTGCGGTATCAGCTCCCGTGTCTGAACTGACTCCTTTCTGTGTTCTCTTGTCTGTCCTGTCTGAACACGCTCCTAGCCTGTTCCTCTCGCCTTCTAGTGGCCGATTTCCTAGACCCGCTCCTGTGTCTGGTCTGTCCTGTCTGAACACGCTCCTTGCCTGTTCGTTCCGCCTCTCTGGGGGCCGTATTCCCAGACCCGCTCCTGTATCCCTCTGCAGTGTCGGTCTCCTCCGTACACTCAGTTCCAGTCTGAACTCTCTCCTGTCCTTTACCTGTTTTGCCTCTATGTCTGTTCCCTTCCTTTTTCTGCAGAGTCTGAACTCGTACCTAACTCCTGCTTGTTGTCTCTGCAAGTACTGTGTGAGTATCTGGCTCTGTCTTTCCCTTCCTGTCTGTTCCGTGTGAACAGAGCCCTGTCCTCCCTGCTCAGCCTTGTCTGCACTCTAGCTGTGCTTGCCTGTAACCCTCTGCCTGTATTGTTCCCGAGTCCCGGTGTGTACTGGGTCCTATCCCGCCTGTGTTCCTACCTGCTAGTGCCTTCCTGTCTGCACTCTAGCTGTGCTTGCCTTTACCCCCCTGCCTGCATACCCGCCTGCCTGCATACCAGTCGTGCCTGCCTATACCCTCCAGTCTGTGTGCCAGCCTACCAGCCTGTTCCTGTATTCCCCTGTGTGGGTCAACAGCCGTGTCCGGGGTCTGTCCTGGAGTAGCACCTGGTCCCTCTGCTCGGTTCCTCCTTGGTGCACTGGCGTCGTATGCCGTCGTGCGACCCTGGTCGGATCGGGTGAATACTTAGTCACGCCCCTCCAGGCATTCACTCTCCGGCACGGTCCAGTGGAATCACTACCAATCACACGCACACGCCGCTTAGCCCGGGCGTGTGCATAACATAAGGGATATAAAGTTCTCCTTGTAGCATGGGTCTAGAAGTGTCAACAACCAGTAATGACTGTCACCCAAAATTTTAAGGACGCGAGGGTCATGGGAAAGGCAGCGTAACATAATCTCAGCCATGCGTGCCAGACTACTAACAGGAAGACTTCCGTGTCCTCACCAAGAGGATGACTGACCATGCTCTCCTCCTCCTCCTCTCTGTCCTCTGGCCATCCACGCTGAACAGACGGTATGACAGCTGTGAAGGTAGTACCGTCTATAGTGCATGAAGCTAGCTCCTGTCCTTCCTTCTCCTCCTCCTCTTCCTCATTGTCACCCAATCCACGTTGGAATGAGATGAGGCTTGACTGTGTGTAATCACCCTGTATGGTTCCTTGCTCCATCTCATCGTGCTCCGCCTGCAATGCATCGTCTTTGATTGTGAGCAGAGAGCATTTCAGAAGACAGAGAAGCGGGATGGTGACGCTAATTATGGCATCATCGCCGCTCACCATCTTGGTGGAGTCCTCAAAGTTTTGGAGGATGGTACAGATGTCTGACATCCATGTCCACTCCTGATGTCTTATGTGTGGAGTCTGAACTGAATACCGACGGCCTTGTTGATGTTGGTATTCAACAACAGCCCTCTTCTGCTCACAAATCCTTCCCAACATCTGCAGTGTAGAGTTCCAATGCGTGGGGACATCACACACCAGTCTGTGAGCTGGAAGCTGCAAACGCTGCTGAAACACTGCAAGGGCGGCGGAAGCTGTAGCTGACTTTCTAAAATGGGCACACAGGCGGCGTACTTTAACAAGCAGATCTGGCAGCTCCGGGTAGGATTTGAGAAACCGCTGAACCACGAGGTTAAGCACATGGGCCAGGCATGGTATGTGTGTGAGCTCACCTCGCCTCAGAGCCGCCACCAGGTTCTGGCCATTGTCACACACGACCATGCCTGGCTGTAGGTTCAGCGGTGTGAGCGACAGATCTGCCTGCTCTTTCAGAGCTGTCCACATCTCTTCAGCATTATGCGGTTTTTCACCTAAGCATATTAGCTTCAGCACAGCCTGTTGCTGCTAGGCTGAGACAGTGCTGCAGTGCTTCCAGCTTGTGATTGATATGGTCATTTTGAAGATGGAGACTGAAGAGGAGGCTGAGGAGGATGAGGTGCAGGAGCTGTAGACCGTGGGGGCAACCCTGATTGACCTAGGGCCCGCAATCCTTGGCGTCGGGAGGACGTGTGCCGTCCCAAGGTCCAACTGGGTCCCGGCTTCCACTATGTTAACCCAGTGTGCCATCAGTGAGATGTATCATCCCTGCCCACAAGCACTTGTCCACATGTCCGTGGTTAGGTGGACTTTACCGGTAACTGCGTTGTTGAGAGCACGGCTAATGTTTTGGGACACGTGCTTGTGTAATGCGGGGATGGCACACTGGGAGAAATAGTGGCGGCTGGGGACCGAGTACCGAGGGATGGCCGCCGCTATCAGATTGCGGAATGCTTCCATCTCCACGAGCCTAAAAGGCAACATTTCGAGCGCAAGCAGTCGTGAAATTTGAGAATTTAGTAGTGTGGCTTGTGGGGCGTTGGCTGCATATTTGCGCTTGCGTTCCAAGGACTGGGGTATGGACAACTGAACGCTGGGCTGGGACAAGGACATGGACGTGCTTCCTGATGCTGCTACTTGAGAGTGTGCAACGACAGGTGCAGGGCAGGAGGCGTCTTCACAAGCACCATGGACAGGGGATTGGCTTGCATGCACAACAGCGGAAGATGCAATGGTGCCACCCGCAGACACTGTATCTGGACACTGGGGTTCAGCCCACAAAGTCGGGTGCTTTGCTGCCATGTGCCTGATCATGCTGGTGGTGGTCAGACTGGTCGTTTTGCCACCCCTGCTGATGCTGGCCTGGCAGGTGGTGCAAATGGCCTTTTTGTGGTTATTGGCAGAGTCTTTAAAAAACAACCAGACTCGGGAAGACCTAACAGTTGTACTGGCAACTTCCTTCGTGTTGGTGTTACGGGGAACGGTTGCCTGCCTTCTGTCTGCAGCCACCACACTGCTTCTTCCTGCCTGTTGGGGAGCTCTGCCTCCCTTCCCCTGTGTGCTGCTGTCCTCGCTTTGCGTGTCCTCCTGCCAGGTTGGGTCAGTTACTATATCATCCACCACCTCGTCTTCCACTTCCGCACCTCGGTCCTCCTCCTGACTTTCTGGCAATTGTGTCTCATCATCGTCCACCTCTTGTGACACTTTCCCACCGTTGCCTTCGTGTGACCGTGGCTGCCCAAATATTTGGGCATCGCTACACGCGATCTCCTCTTGCCTCGCTTCAAGTGGACCGCGCGAGAGGCCCGAATCTATAAATGGAAAAGTGAACAGCTCTTCAGAGTGTCCAAGTGTGGGATCAGTTGTGTCTGGGTACTCGGCATGGTGGGAGGAAGGAGGATCAGGGTGAGGAATATGCGGTCCAGACTCACGGCTACTGAGACTTGACCGTGTGGAAGACAGGGTGGTGGTGGCTAAGTGACTGGATGCATTATCCGCTATCCAACCATCAACCTTTTGACACTGCTCTGGGTTCAATAGTGGTGTGCTGTGGTCCCCTAGAAATTGGGACAGGAAGGTCAGGCGAGAAGATGTGGGTGTTTGTTGTGGCACAATTTCGGCTTGCCCACGGCCTTGTCCTCGGCCTCTGCATGCACCATTTTAAATGGAGGACAGTATCTTCCACGCTCACTACAAATGACTAAGTTTGGGGCGAACTTATATGTGATCCGTGTGATGGAGAAAATAGAGTTTTAAATACCTGGCCTGTAGGTAAGTAGTTTGAACAACAAACTGCGGTGAATTGCTTCAATGACACACTAAAGGAAATTTTTAATGGAGGCCAGAAATGGCAGTATTTTCTGACAACGTATATGTGATCCGTTTGACGGAGAAAACAGAGTCTTAAATACCTGGCCTGTAGGTAAGTAGTTTGAACAGCAAACTGCGGTGAATTGCTTCAATGACACACTAAAGGAAATTTTTAATGGAGGCTAGAAATGGCAGTATTTTCTGACAACGTATATGTGATCCGTTTGACGGAGAAAACACAGTTTTGAATAGCTGGATTTCTAGCGCTCTATTATGGAAAGGATCTGGCTGTATTCTGCAGTGCCAACAAGCAAATGGCGCAGAAAAAATGGTGTTCTCTGGATTGCTTTTTAAGCCTATAATGAGGATTAAGATCCAAAGAAAAGTATTCCTGGCCCCTGAGACCTGGGCCTTTGTATAGAAATACCTAACAGCAGCAGAAGGCAGAATTGGAATGGAGCCTCTTGTGCTATATGCACTGCAGTCTGCTATATACACCGCCTGCCTATACACCCTGCCTGCCTGATATCTCTGCAGATGGATTAGTCCTCAGAAGGACTGTTTGTTAAGATGGATGTGTGCAATGTACGGTTTTTCTCCCTACACTACCTAATACACGATCAAATCTCTCCCTGACTCAGCAGCAGCTCTCCCTACACTGTCTGATCCGGAGTGACTGTGATGAGCCTGGCGGCGCCAGGTCTGATATAGACCTGATGACGCTGTGCGGCCATCCAATCACTGTAATGCCCACAACCAACATGGCTACGGCATTGCAGTGCATGGCAGGCAATCCCTGCATGTTCATTGGATCTCTAAAGAGTGCCAAACATGCAGAGAGGGGACCCGAGTTCCCACCCGAGCAACCCGGAAATACTCAGCGAGCGCCGAGCATCTCGAGCAGTGAGATGCTCGGGTGAGCACCGAGCAGTAGCGAGCATGCTCGCTCATCACTAACAGTGTCACAGGTCATATACCTTAAAAAGACTCTGATCACAGGAACAAAATAAAAACACCAGGTAGTTATACTGCATCAGCAAGTTGTCTTCAAGGCAAAAATTTCCAAGCAGACTGGGGTTTTAAGATGTGCTGTTCAAGCTCTTTTGAAGAAGCATCAAAAAATGTGCAATGTTGAGGACGGTAGATGCAGTGGTTAGCCAATGAAACACACATCATTCTTCCCTTCAAAAATGGAAGATGTGCAGCAGTGCCATCAGCTCAGAACTGGCAGCCATCAATGGGATCCAGCTGCACCCAACTACGGTTTGGAGAAATGTGGACAGAAATGGTCTTCATGGAAGAATTGTGGCCAAAAAACTATACCTTCGACATGGAAACAAGATTAAAAGGGTGGTTCAAAACTAACATTGATTTTAATCATTAATATCTATTTATTGTAATAATTTAATCAATTTTCTAATAAACTTCAATTAAAAAGTCCCTACTGTTCCCTAACTACTCTAACTGCTTTCATCTTTCTTTTTTACTCTTGGTTTGATGACATTTTGTTTGAGAATGCCCAGTGGGTTATAGGAAGTTTCGCCCCTAGCAGTTCGCCCCCAGCAATTTGCCCCCAGCAGTTCACCACCAGCAGTTCGTCCCCAGGTACATTTCGCCCACGCACATTTCGCCCCTATCATTTCACCCCCAGGGCGATTTGCCCACGCACATTTCGCCCCCGCACGTTTCGCCCCCGGACCGGGGCGAACTGGGGGCAATATGTGCGGGGGTGAAATGTGCGGGGGCAAAACATCCTGGGGGCCAAATGCTGGGGATGAAATGTGCGGGGGCGAAATGTACCCGAGGGCGAATTGCTGGGGGAGAAACATCCAATTCCCGCCCAGTGTATGCTCGGATACTCAAAGGGGACGTCATCAGGGGAGCGGTCACTGCTGCAGCTGCTGTAAACATGGTATTTATTTTTCCATTGGGCCTGTGAATGAAAAAAGCACTACATGATATGCAATGGTATACATCAAGGCTTAACGTTTTATTATGTCAACAGAATGTTATTTTGGCCAAGTACCGCAACTATTACTTTATAATTGTACCAATATACCAATATCCAGTAGAGAATGTTTTACTGTCGAGTGATGCCAGCCCGAGTTCACATTATAATCAATAAACAAAGATTTTTTTTCTTTGAATCTACAGATTCATGAGGCAGGGCGAGGGTGTGTCAGGAATGCACAGTCAAGGAACACAAGAAAAACACTCTGTGGTTGAGGTTAATATCAATGATTTCCTTTGTTTCTATAGTTTCATGACTGCAACCAATTAGAAGGGAAGCCACCTATGTAATAGGCAACTTAAAAAAAAATTCTACTCATACATACATATTTATTGAGGAAAAAACGGAGAGTAGAGGAAAGAATGTAAAACAAAACACAAGCTGTTAATATCTCTGGCTATCTACCAAAAGCAAGAGGAAAAACAAAGCTCTTGAGCATGAAAATATATCTTTAGTTTTGTCATCTAGATCTATACTTTTATTCCTACTAAATAATTAATTAACCCTAAGGCCTAAAATATATATATATTCTTTTGTTTCCTGGAATTCCACCCATCTTACCCTTTCTATTTTGTGGTAATATAGCTGTAGGAAAGTCTTGTTTTGATTTGTTAGGCAAGACACCTTGAGTGGCATTTTGTGGTATATATATGTTTAGATTTGTTATATTTTTTATACAGATGGCAACATTTGTAATGGCCTTCATGACAAACCATTTTTTTCCACTGTTTTTTTGTTGCTTTCAATGAACTTTAACTTTTTTATTTTTTTAGCAACATAGTTGTATGGGAGCTTGTTTTTTTTTTTGGGGGGGGGGGATTAGTTATACAGTCATGGCTGAAAGTGTTGGCACCCTAGAAATTGTTCCAGAAAATTATGAATTTCTCCCAGAAAATTATTGCAGTTACACATGTTTTGTTATACACGTTTATTGGTACAGCACAAAAAAACAGAAAAAAATTTCACACAAAACCCCAAAAATGGGCCGGACAAAATTGTTGGCACATTTCCAAATTTGTGATTAAACAACTTAAGCACATCAGCACTGCTATGCTAATCACGGTCTCCCATGAATGCCAGATAAATCCCAGCTGTCACAGGAGAATCGCCACGACAAGCATGGAGATCTTCAGCTAAGAGACTGAGAGCTGCATTTTACATATTACCAGCCATGGGAGGAATGGCTGTTAAAGGCAGATGATGGCTGAATAATTCAGCCATCATCTTCCAGGAAAGATGTGGGCTCAGCGTGCGAGCCCACATCAAAGTTAGGGATGTGACATATGACGCAACTATAAGTCATATGTTGGGAAAACATGAAATTTAGGATTAAAAAAAAATTAGTTTCGGACCATCCCTTTAATTGTACGATGGATTGCACTTGCAATTCTGATGTATAGTCAAGTCATTTTGCAGGAAGGGTTTCTAAAAAAAATGTTATATAGAGTTATTGCACAGGCTGTTATACAGTACATTGTGAAAGCATTTGGCCCCCTTGAACTTTTCTACCTTTTGCCACATTTCTGGCTTCAAACATAAAGATATAAAATTCTAATTTTTTTGAGAAGAATCAACAACAAGTGGGACACAATCATGAAGTGGAACGAAATTTATTGAATATTTTAAACTTTTTTAACAAATTAAAAACTGAAAAGTGGGGCGTGCAATATTATTCGGCCCCCTTGAGTTAATACTTTGTAGCGCCACCTTTTGCTGTGATTACAGCTGCAAGTCGCTTGGGGTATGTCTCCATCAGTTTTGCACATCGAGAGGCTGAAATTCTTGCCCATTCTTCCTTGCAAAACAGCTCGAGCTCATTGAGGTTGGATGGAGGGTGTTTGTGAACAGCAGTTTTCAGCTCTTTCCACAGATTCTTAATTGGATTCAGGTCTGGACTTTGACTTGGCCATTCTAACACCTGGGTACGTTTATTTTTGGATCATTCCATTGTAGATTTTGCTTTATGTTTGGGATCATTGACTTGTTGGAAGATAAATCTCCGTCCCAGTCTCAGGTCTTTTGCAGACTCCAAAAGGCTTTCTTCCAGAATGGTCCTGTATTTGGCTCCGTCCATCTTCCCATCAATTTTAACCATCTTCCTTGTCTCTGCTGAAGAAAAGCAGGTCCAAACCATGATGCTGCCACCACCATGTTTGACAGTGGGGATGGTGTTTTGAGGGTGATGAGCTGTGTTGCTTTTACGACAAACATATCGTTTTGCATTATGGCCAAAAAGTTCGATTTTGGTTTCATCTGACCAGAGCACCTTATTGCACATGTTTGGTGTGTCTCTCAGGTGGCTTGTGGCACACTTCAAATGAGACTTTTTATAGATATCTTTGAGAAATGTCTTTCTTCTTGCAACTCTTCCATAAAGGCCAGATTTGTGCAGTGTACGACTGATTGTTGTCCTATAGACAGACTATCCCACCTCAGCTGTAGATCTCTGCAGTTCATCCAGAGTGATCATGGACCTTTTGGCTGCATCTCTGATCAGTCTTCTCCTTGTTCGAGATGAAAGTTTAGAGGGACGGCTGGGTCTTGGTAGATTTGCAGTAGTCTGATACTCCTTCCATTTCAATATGATCGCTTGCACAGTGCTCCTTGAGATGTTTAAAACTTGGGAAATCTCTTTGTATCCAAATCCGGCTTTAAACTTCGCCACAACAGTATCTCGGACCTGCCTGGTGTGTTCCTTCGTCTTCATGATGCTCTCTGCACTTGAAACAGAACCCTGCGACTATCACATTGCAGGTGCATTTATACGGAGACTTGATTACACACAGGGGGATTCTATTTATCATTACCAGTCATTTAGGACAACATTGGATCATTCAGAGATCCTCACTGAACTTCTGGAGTGAGTTTGCTGCACTGAAAGTAAAGGGGCCGATTAATATTGCACGCCCCACATTTCAGTTTTTAATTTGTTAAAAAAGTTTAAAATATCCAATAAATTTCCTTCCACTTTATGTTTGAAGCCAGAAATGTGGCAAATGGTAGAAAAGCTCAAGGGGACCAAACACTTTCATAATGCACTGTAAGTATGGTGTTTCAAAATATAAATTAGTTGGTGCCTTGTGAATATTTTCTTGCTTTTCCATTTTAATAATTATTTTAATGGCACTTGCAAAATTTATGTGGTGTAACATATCATCATAATTTCCAGATAGTTGTCAATAATCGGAGGCAACCTAGGTGCAGGAAAGTAAACATTTGATGTTTTTACTGCCACAGTTTTGGCAACATTTCAGCAAACAGCACAAATTGGTTTCCTCTTAGGCTATGTGCCCACGATGCAGAAATGCTCCGGATTTTTCCTGAGCGTTTCTGCATCTCCCTGGCAGAAAAAACGCATGCGGGTTGTATATGCGTTTTTCCTGCCAGGGACAAGCGGATGTGAAGCGTTCTTCACATGCATTTCCGCATGCGGGTTGACAAGCGCTTTCCAAGTGATTTTAGCATCACTTGGAAAGTGCTTGATAACTTGGTCACACTATATAAATCCATGCAAACGGCATGGATTTATATAGTGTGACAGTAATATATACTTACCTTCCGATGGCCCCCGGATGCTTTATTCGATGCGTCTCGGCTTGCCGGCAGCTCGCGGTACACTGAAGGACCTGCCGACGTTAGCGGTCGCATGACCCGTCACATGACTAAATGACGTCAGCGCAGGTCCTTGAGTCCACCGCGATCTGCCGGCAAGCCAGGACAAAGACACCGGGGGCCATCAGAAGGTAAGTATACACTGTGTTCCAAATTATTATGCAAATAATATTTTCTCAGATTTTCCCAAATTACCTATATGAATTGCAGTCATTGTAATTTTCCAGTCAAATAACTATTAGAGTACAATTGAAAGGTTTTTGTACAAACTGCCTATGATAACAGTATATTTTTAAAAAAATAAAAAACTCAAACTGCACTGAAAATGCAAGTTCCAAATTATTATGCACAGCAGAGTTTTCAACCTTTTCATTTTAATAAAGAACAAAAAATGGTCATTTTTGAAATTATAAGCATTAGCAGGTTATTACAAACTGAAATCAAACAGTTTTCAACTCAAAACTTTATTCTAGGTGATGTTACATTTGCACATAGGACCCCTTGTTCGAAAGGAGCTTCTGAACTCTCTCGTCCATTGAATTTGTCAGGTTTTGGATGGTTTCTGCTTTAATTGTTTTGCATGAGGACAGAATACCCTCCCAGAGCTGTTGCTTAGATGTGAACTGCCTCCCGCCATCATAGACACTCCTTTTGATGATGCTCCAGAGTTTCTCAATGGGGTTGAGGTCAGGGGAGCATGGGTGCCACACCATAAGTTTGTCCCCTTTTATGCCCATAGCAGCCAGAGATGCAGATGTGTTATGTGCAGCATGAGACGGGGCATTGTCATGCATGAAATGATCTCCCTGTTGTGTCAGTTGTTGCTGCTGCTGGGCTTGCACAGGGTGTTTAATCAGATCCACCATGCTGTCTGACGTTGCTTGCTGGCTTATGGCTGCCTTCACCGAGGACATGCAGTACTTCTGTCGCAGTCACATGTGTTCCCTGCAAATGCTGCCCGCCCTTCTAACATCAATTGTGGTAGTTCAACTCAGTCTGCTGCTTAAAGAGGTAATCACAGGAACACTTTCCATTTAAGTTTTCACCTGGTTTATTAAAAACATACTGCATAAACCAGTCCAAAATTCGGTAAACAAACACGGCCCTTTTGGCATAAAGGGAAAAATGAAATAGCACACAGTACAGTCTGTGTGGCTGCGGGGATTTGCCCACTCAAGGGAACAAAAACAAGTTTCAGTTCTCTTTAACATTAGCACAGCTCTGGAGATCTCATCTCTGAATGAGTCCAAAAACTCCACATTTACCTTCGTGACCACACCCTGGGGTGGAAATATGGTGAACAACCTTCCACCCACTCTTCAGCTGTCCACAAAAACCAAACCCTTAATATGGCCGTTTAACCCCTCTCAGCACATAGTGTGCGGAAGCATTTTTCCAAGCTCATATCACTGAGGATAACATCCTCAGTGACACATATTTCCCTTCCAGTATTTTACCAGTAACCTTCTCACAAGGTGCTGTCCACCCTTAGTTAAATCTTACATACCATTAGCATTCAGCAAGCTGCAATGATAGCTGACAATGTCACCAAGGGTAGACAACATCAACATTAGAAAGAGGAGAATTATCTTACTTTAGATAGAAAGCATGTTGAAATGCAGCACACCCCATATATATGATAATGGGAAAATTAGGACCAATAACATAAAACATTAATTTAATATATATGGCCACCTTTAGGGAAAAAGGTTTCCTGCCTCATTCTCTCTGTTGTCGTATTTCTGGCTGGCCCTACCTCAGACTACTAGAAGCAAAGTGTCATATCTCCACCTGGACCTGTCCCAACAACGTCTGCTTGTATCTCCAGAGGCTGCAATATTCATTCTGTGGGCAGCACTGGTGGTGGAGATGCCATAACCTTTACTTCTGATTGGCATATACGCTGTCTAACCAGAGATAATGAAGTGCCTGAGAACTGTGGTGTTACTGTAAGGGGAAGACCAGGGTGTAAGTGCTTTCAGAGCAAGGGATCGGGAACTGTCGGGGCCATGCCTCTGGTTGCAGCAGGAAGGCAGACTGCTAGTACAGGAGTCAATTGACTGGGAAGCTGGGGGCATGTCCAGAGTGAGAGCTGGGAGGTTAGGTGACCGAGAGACTGGTGATGTGGGGAGAGAGAGAAACAGACGAGGACGTTTTTCGCAGGGGAGCGGAGCAGTGTCCTGCACAGCAGAGCAGCGTGAGAGGGTCCAGGCTCCTGGCTCCAGGACTGGGAGCAAGAGCCAAGTGCAGTGGACCGGAAGAGTCAAGCCGACTAGAGAAGAGATGCAGGGTCGGTGGAGCCGGGCACGTGAGGTGCCGTGTTATGGACTAGGGGCTCAGCGGGTAAAATCGGAGACCGTCCCTGCCGCCAGAAGACGGAGCATTGTTTGAGCGGGGAAGCCTGAAAAATCAACACCGGCATCAGCTGGCAACTGCCTTGTGAGGAGCAAGAGTCAGCTAAGTGAAAAAACTGTCGATTATAACCGGTTCGACTCTCTACATGCAGTTAAACTGTGAACTGTCAGTGATAGATTTTTACCTGCTTTTCCCTTGTTTTTCCCCCATATTTTCCCGTGTTACTCCCTGTGTGGAGATTGACCCTGTTATCATAAACCTCCCCTGTTTATTAACGCCTTATTGGCTGCTCTTTGTTTCTGTGTCACTGCATCTAAAGTACCCGTGTTACATTTGGCGTAGTCGGCAGGATGCAGTCGTTAGACACAGACACTGCAGAGCAGCCCATCCTGGGAGCTCCTAAATCTAGCTTGCCGCTGGGGGCCATGCTTAGCAATCTCCCAAAGTTCACCAGGGACAATATGATTCTGTGGGACTGGATTGAGAGAGTTAGGAGTATGTTACGTATGCATCCGATGACCCCAGCTATGCAAGCCGAAATAGCCTTACTGGCCCTGGACGGCGAGGCCCGACAATCCGTGATGTACCACCCTCCCCATGACTGGGATACTGTAGAAAAAGTGGTGCAGATACTGGAGGAGATGCATGGGGATCCCACCAATGTAGGAGAGCTGAGGATACGGCTGTTTCACCAAGTGCAGCAGGAGGGGGAGACTGTGACGCAGTATGTTAATGCCTTACAGAGGGTGCATGCCTATATCACTTGAAAAGATGACATGGGGAATTTGGGAATGGGCCCCCCTGACGTGATCTTAAGGGACCAGTTTGTGGCAGGCTTCAGGGATGTGCAGCTGAAGCAGGCCTTTCGGGAGCGCCTGCGCGCCAACCCACGTATGACTTTTCTAGGAGTGGAGGTAGAGGCATGTGTGAGAGAGCAGGAGATGGGGGTGACGGCCCTGGCAGGGATGGTCCGGAGTAATGAGGTACCCACCCCGCCTGCAGCTGAAGCGGAATGGGCTCGAGAGATGCAGAAGGAGATATAGGAGATGCGAGATGAATGGTCCAGTCTCAAGAAGACCCCTGCCCCGACTCCAGAGATACCCAGATCGATTTCCCCAGTTATGGCAAGAATTGAATTCAGGACCCCCCCTGCAGGAGAGTTCCATAGAGAAGTGAGGCAGCCCTACACAGACAGAGACATGACCTGCTGGAAGTGTGGAGGCGCAGGACATTACGCCAGAGGCTGTGCCAGCCGAGGGCGGCCCCTGTCGCGGCAGCCGTTAAACTAGCGGGCTCCGTGTTCGGGGGACACAGCACGGAGCCTGAGGAAGGGGAAAGAAAAAGAGGAAGTCCCAAGGACCTAGTTTCCAGCAGCCCGACTTTCTGGGCCGAAATAAGCAGTCGGGCTGTTCACTGCCTAATTGACACGGGATCCCAGGTGACTACGATGACAGAAGCCTACTTTCAACAGTGATTTCCAGAGATAGCGCGGCCTGAATGGGGACCAGTAATTAGACTCACGGCAGCTAATCAATTACCCATCCCGGTCGCAGGGGTGGTGTGGATGAAGATCCGAGTGTGTGGATAAGATGTGGGAAAAAAAGGAGTCGTCCTGGTCGCAGGGGGAACCGGAAGTGGACCCCCGGTGACCCTCGGAATGAATGTGCTGAAAGAGATCGGGCAAATCCTGCTTAGTGAGCCGAAGGAGATTCCTCTAGACCAGTGGGACCCGCGAACTCCCCAAAGGAGGGTCTTTCAACAACTAATCCAAGCTGCCCAGGCTCAGGAGACGTCGAGTGAAGGGAAGATCCTGGGGAAAATAATAGTGCCAGCAGCTGCGGCGCTCACCTTACCGCCCGGGCAAACTGTACTCACGTTACCTGCACGGGCCTGCACACCTCTTGAGGGGGTCGAAGTTCAGATAGAACCAACATCGATGGACAAAGTACCCCCCAGACTCTTGGTGGCTCGAACACTGGCCACCGTTCAGGGTAGCAATGTTATAGTGCGGTGTGTTAATCTGGGCAAAGATGATCTCACACTCCCTCCCAGGGCGGAAGTAGCCCAAATTCTGGGAATGCCAGAGAAGTTGGTGCGACCTGATGTGGTACAGCTGTCCGCTGTATGAGGAGACCCCTGGACTCTGGCGGTCACCGTGCCGCCGGAATCCCACCGGGCTAGTGCGAAGGGGGGACGAAGAATCCTAGAACGAATGCAGGCTGAATTGACGGGACTTACACCTCGACAGGTGCAGCAGGTTGAGGAGGTGCTGGAGCGGTACCAGGAAGTCTTTGCTCGCCATGAGGATGATTTTGGTTTCACCGAAGCCATTACCCACGAGATTCCCATGGGGAGCGCTGCCCCAGTGCGGGAGAGATATCGGCAGATACCTCCCCAGATGTACAAAGAGGTTAAGGAGACGCTAGCCCATATTTTACAGAATGGTGTGATACGGGAGAGTCAGAGTCTGTGGGCAGCCCCGATTGTCCTGGTCCGGAAGAAAGATGGGACCCTGCGGTTCTGTGTGGACTATAGACGACTGAATGCCTGTACAGTACGGGACTCTTACCCACTACCCCGAATCGAAGAGTCCCTGTCGGCCTTAGGGAAGGCAAGATACTTCTCCTCTTTGGATCTGGCCAATGGGTACTGGCAGGTGCCCATGGCCGAACATGACCGTGCGAAGACGGCGTTCATATTACCCATGGGACTGTTCAAGTTCAATCGGATGCCCTTCGGCCTGACTAACGCCCCCGGGACGTTCCAGCATCTGAAGGAGAGGTGCATGGGCGATTTGAACTTCGAGGTGACACTGATTTACCTTGACGACATAATTGTCTATGCCGCCACCTTCGAGGAGCACCTCCAGCGACTGGAGCCAGTACTGAGTCGCCTTCAGAGTCATGGCCTAAAGGTGAAGCCCCAGAAGTGCCACCTGTTCCGCAAACAGATCGAATATCTCGGTCATACTGTGTCTGGTGAAGGAGTCAGGCCCACCCAGGAAAAGGTGGCCGCCGTACAGGAGTGGCCTACCCCGAAGACAGTGAAGGACGTTCGAGCCTTCCTGGGACTTGCCGGGTACTACCGAAGATTCGTGAAGAACTTCACCCGCATAGCCAACCCATTGCTGGAGCTACTTAAGGGAGTGCTGGCGGGCTCCAAGAATAAGGCGATTCTGTTGGGAAGCAGCCAGGAAGAGGCCTTCCGTGCCCTAAAAATGGCCCTGACTGAGGCCCCAATATTTGCCTATGCAGATTTCTCCCAACCCTTCATACTCCACACTGATGGGATCCTACATGGTCTGGGAGCCGTGTTATCCCAAGTACAGGAGGGGAAAGAGCACGTGATTGCGTACGCCAGCCGCTCCCTTCACGACTCCGAGAGGAACCCAGATAATTATAGCTCTTTCAAATTAGAGTTGCTGGCTCTAGTTTGGGCAATGACTGAGAAGTTTGCAGAGTATTTGTCCGGGTCCGAAGTACTGGTGAGAACAGATAACAACCCGCTGGCCCACCTGGAGAATGCTAAATTGGGGGCCCTGGAGCAGCGGTGGGTGGCCCGCATGGCCAGGTACCGGTATAAGATCGCCTACCGGCCTAAGGCAGAGAATACTCGCGCTGACGCCCTCTCCAGAGTGACATATGAATGGCCTGATCATGACTGTGATGAAGATTTGGAGGCGGATGAGACCCCTAGCTTCCGAAGTTTCGTGGGACCCCTGACAGACCGGAGAGACGTCAGAAGAACAAGTGCTAGGGTGGCCAAGAGATGACTGGATCCGACTTCAACAGACTGACAGAGAAGTTGCTCAATTATGTCAATGGGTGGCTTTGCGGCAAGTCCCCAGTCGAGAAGAGAGGAGTACCCTGTCCCCGGGAGCACTGAAGATGCTGGGACAATGGGAGAGACTGTGTTTGCGAGATGGGCTGCTGTACCGATGGGTCCAGCTACTGCGAGAGTTCGGGACCACCTGGCAAGTGGTGATCCCAGAAAAGTTGGTCGGAGTAGTGGCTAAGGAGGCTCATGAACGAGGGGCTCACTTCGGACCAGAGAAGACGTTTCAGTGGTTGCAGAGGCTGGTGTATCATCCCCGACTGCGAGCAACAATAGAAGACCCTTGTCGAAGATGTTGGAGCTGTGAGCTGGTTAAGCCCCCGGAGCAGCGGGTCCCCATACAAAGTATTGTGACTTCTGCCCCCTTGGAGGTGCTGATGATCGACTATTTGACTTTTGGACCGGTGCATCTCGGATATGAACATTGCCTGGTAATGACAGACCACTTCACAAAGTTTAGAAAACACTTCGGCCCACATAATGAAATTCACGGGTAGGTAGTGTGGAAGAAATACAACTCACACCCCATGGCTGTGTAATATTGCCTACTCGAGGATATATGTATAAACACAGGAAAAAGCGAGTATAATGGGATATAAAGGCTTTATTAATTAAAATTTCAATACACAATATCAAAAGTCATTACAAAATGTGCAAATATACGGAACAAGGAACCCCACCGTATCCTTAAGCCCGAAAAAAATAGGAAAGAGAAAATAAAAGAAGTGATATGACAATACAGAGAAGGAATGCAAAAAAAGGAGTGAAGGAATGAGCAAAAACTCCCCAGATTGTCCCTAGGAGCACAATGCGGCCACTGTATAGGCTCGATTTAAATGTGTGTCTCATATGTGTTAATGGACAATCTTAGTCCTTAATATAGAGAGACAAAGGCAACTCAGCCTAAGGATAACAAAATTGTCACTCAAAGTGGAAAAAGGGACAGAAGGGGAAAGAGAGGAGGGAGGGGCAAGGAGGGATGTCAGAAGCAGACATCACAATATAGCAGGAGATAGATATGGTATTGAGTCAGTCTAAGTCACTAGTATACTAATAAGTCGCCATGGTTCATTTCATAGGTAGGAAAGAGACAACTCACCCAAGAGGTAACAGTATGTCGCTTAAAGGAAGGGACAGCAGAGGGCAGGTAGCTGTGGTAGAAACAAGCCTCGACACGCATTTCGCGGGTATGTGGTGCTTTTTCAAGAGGCATGAGTGTGAGGAACGCAAGGACCTTTTTAAATCTGCCCCCAAAAGATCACATGTATTGTCATGTGACCGGAAAAGATGGCCGCTCGTAAGGTGATATATACGGCGCATGCGCCGGGATCTTCACCGCCTCCCACGGCCCTGCCCCGTCCGTCATGACGTTAGCGCGACCCAGAAGTACCGCAAGAACGGCATCGGGAGAAGCGCCGCAGCCATAAAGATAGACGCGAGGGGACGCGGAGCGTGAGTAGCCCAGCGCATGCGCACCACACCATCAGATAGCCGCACATAATTTCACAACTAAATAGTCCCCATATCTGTGTAAGACAGGAGACACAGTAACAAATCAAGTATTGGATCCATGATTGAATCTCCGTATAGCAATCATGGGGCAAACACCCTCCAAGGAGTCACATTAGATTAAATCAGAATCACAAAAGAGAGGTATGTATATAGGGAGGTAAGAAAATATGTATATATATCTCCAAACACGAAAGATGGGGATATCTGCACTAGCAAGACAAAGGGGAAAGAAAAAACAGCTTAACGAGCGAGCATATCCATAAACATGAGTCATTCATCCAGTTGGTTTTCATGGAGGCAGAATGGAGTATCACCAATGTCAGTACACCAAAACAGAGCGTATATACGGTCCTTGAAGAGGAATCACTAGATAGAAACAATAATCAATATTAAAATCAAGTATGGATAAAATCAGAATTAAAAACAGCAAAAACCATAGACGCCCCCCTCACATCAGAGAGATGTGGAGCAGGGTCAATAGGAGAGCACACACAACTCAATCAATTCAATTATATATTGTATTTGATTAAATTGAATGTTATTCAATCTAAGCATGTATATACATACCACTTTATTTTATAATGTATCTTATGTTTTGAAGCACAAAACAGAGGTAAATTATATCAAAGGAATGATGAAAACCCCAGATTTTCATTCAGAGCCCGTGGCGCCAGGGTATCTAGGGTAACTATCCATCTCGCCTCCTTTTGTGCCAGGAGGCGTTTGGCATTCCCACCCCGGGAACCCAGGCATACCATGTCTATTCCCCGTACTTTTAATGATCGGGGATCACAGTTGTGAGAGGCCCTAAAATGACGTGGTAATGTCTTAAGTTCCCAGGCTTAAGGATACGGTGGGGTTCCTTGTTCCGCATATTTGCACATTTTGTAATGACTTTTGATATTGTGTATTGAAATTATAATTAATAAAGCCTTTATATGCCATTATACTCGCTTTTTCCTGTGTTTATACACTTCACAAACTTTGCGGTAGTGACCCCGACCAGAGACCAGACCGCCGAGTCTGCTGCGCAGGCCATCTGCTGAGACTTCATTCGGGTGTACGGCTGCCCAAAGAGGATTCATTCCGATCAAGGCGCCTGCTTCCAAGGCCGGGTGATGGAAGAGCTGCACCAGTTGTTCAAGATTGAGAAGTCACAGACTACTCCTTACCACCCTCAAGGAAATGGAGCCTGTGAACGCTTTAATCGGACACTGATCCAAATGCTCCGCACGTTGGAGGAAGATTGGAAGGTATGGTGGCCTGAGTTTGTGGCCGAGCTGGTGTGGGTCTACAACAACCGAGTGAATAGTACGACGGGGTTCACTCCTTATACCTTGCTGTTCGGGCAAAAGGGGCGAGAGATTTCCGAGTTAGAGCTGGACCCCGAGGAGGACTACCCACGGACGGGGGTGTCTTCCTGGGTCCAGGAACATTGGCATCAACTGCAGACCCTCCAACGGTTGGTACAACAAAAGTTTAAGGAGCTCAAACATCATGAGACATTGCCTCTTCGAGGGACAGCTCTGAGGCCTGGGGAGCGGGTGTTGGTTCGGGACAGGCGGCCCCGGGGCAAATTGAGTAGGCGGTGGGAACGGACCCCGCACCGAGTGAAGTGCAGGATGGGAGCTGAAGGACCTGTGTATGAAGTTCAATCCGAGGGGGCTGAAGGAGCCCCTACCAGAGTGGTTCATCATAGTATGCTGCAACCCTGTCTGTCTAAAGATGACGAGGATGGAGAAGAATCTCCTGCTTCTAGAGAGGGTCCTGTCACAGTTGCCCCAAGCCACGATGTGGACGAAGAAGAGTTGTTGATTCTACCTCCGAGCCCCAGCACTCAATTACCTGCAGTCCCCAGTGCAGGCGGCGAGGGAACAACATCGGTTGAAGCCACCGGGCAGGTGGAGATTGGAAATCCGAGTAACCCTGCAGCCCCCATCGGTCAAACTGAGTTACGCCGGTCAGAACGGACAACAGCAGGAGTGCCTCCTCACCGTTAGGAGCAAGATCAATTCATATGGTACCGTATCATCCAGGAAGTCCAAGAATGTGAACGTTTGATGAAGGAACTCTCGCCCGTGGAATGGCGAGTTAAAGGAGAGCGGGAGTGTAAGGGGGAAGACCGGGGTGTAAGTGCTTTCAGAGCAAGGGATCCGGAACTGCCGGGGCCGTGCCTCTGATTGCAGGGGGAAGATAGACTGCTAGCACGGGAGTCAGGTGACTGGGAAGCTGGGGGCGTGTCCAGAGTGAGAGCTGGGAGGTCAGGTGACCGAGAGACTGGTGACGTGGGGAGAGAGAGAAACAGATGAGGACGTTTGCGCAGGAGAGCGGAGCAGGGTCCTGAGCAGCAGAGCAGCGTGAGAGGGTCCTGGCTCCTGGCTCCAGGACTGGGAGCAAGAGCCGAGTGCAGTGGACCGGAGGAGTCAAGCCGACTATAGAAGAGACGCAGAGTCGGTGGAGCCGGGCACGTGAGGTGCCGTGTTATGGACTAGGGGCTCAGCGGGTAAAATAGGAGACCGCCCGCTGCCGCCAGAAGACGGAGCATTGTTTGGGCGGGGAAGCCTGAAAAATCAACACCGGCATCAGCTGGCAACTGCCTTGTGAGGAGCAAGAGTCAGCTAAGTGAAAAAACTGTCGATTATAACCGGTTCGACTCTCTACATCCAGTTAAACTATGAACTGTCAGTGATAGACTTTTACTTGCTTTTCCCTTGTTTTTCCCCCATATTTTCCCGTGTTACTCCCTGTGTGGAGATTGACCCTGTTATCATAAACCTCCCCTGTTTATTAACCCCGTATTGGCTGCCCTGTGTTTCTGTGTCACTGCATCTAAAGTACCCGTGTTACATTGCCATCAGGCAGAATGGGTGTGTGTGCTGTCTAGCAGCTCAACAGGAGTAATCAGCTCCCTCTGGTGGCAAATGGGCCAACACCACACCCTACTTAACACCTTAAGGACTGGGCAATTTTTCATTTTTAGCACTTTTGTTTTTTCCTCATTTTTTACAAAGCAACATAAATTTTATATTTTTCAGCCCAAATAACCATATGAGGGCTTGGGATTTGTGCGACGAGTTGTATTTTTGAAACACACCATTTATTTTACCATACAATGAGCTGAAAAACGGTAAAAAAGATTACAAGTACAGTAAAACTGTGAAATAAAAAAAAACAGCAATTCTAATATTGTTTTTTTGTTTTGTAAAAAATGATCTGGTAACATGATTTTACAGCAAATGTGTATTTTTTTATTTAATTGGTGAGAAAAAATTGGAAATTTGGAAATTTGCTGGTGTCGCTTTATTCCAAGACCCGTCATGTTTTTATTTTTCAGTTGATTGAGCTTGGTTTTGTGTCCTGAGCTGACATTTTTATTGATAATATTTTGGGGAAGATACAATGTTTTGTTCACTTCTTTCTCCACTTTTTGGCAGAGTTGCGGCAACCTAAGAACCACAATGCTGGCGTTTCAATTTTTAAATCTTTACGATGTTTACAAATTAGGTTAATGAATTTTATATTTTAACAAATCAGACTTTTATGGATGCAGTGATGCCATGTTTATTTTCTTTATATTCTTATTGTTAATGGGGGAAATTAGAAATATTCTAATTTATATGATTTTTTAATATTAAAAAAGAAAGTTCCTTTTTACTTTTTTTTTTAGATTGCTAGATTGCATCGCAAGGGAATATGTGCGCATGGGCCATGCACTATAAATGCCTCTGTCAGAGACTGACAGTGGCATTTTAACACTTTAACAGCAGCGGGCGGAACTCAGATTCACAAGCTGGAGTTAGAGGCAGATGATAGTTAAATAACATAGCCATCATCTACGGGAAAATGGGCTTTCTCAGCTCCTGAGCCCAGTCCCAATGAGCGATATATGGCTCTTGTCATCAAGTGGATAAACTCTACTGCTGTCAGTTGCTAGTTATAAGTATATTTGGACCCTGGCTGATTCTCCTCTTGCTCTGATATCTGACCCTGCTTGCTTGATTCCCGTTGCTGACCTTGGGCTGACTTTACCATCAGTCTGCTGGACATTTCTGTCACTGACTCTGTTCTCCTGGTTCTGACCTTGGCTAACACACTGACCTCATCCCTGACACCTGGTTTTGACCCAGCTTGTGACTCTTCTCTACCAGCTCTCTCCACCAGCTGACAGGTACTCTGTGGACGCAAGCCAGTAAGCCTGTGGTAATTCCAGATCCACTTATGTGCTCATATGGTGAAGTGGATTGTTTAAGCCATGTCTGGGTGTGCAGCACAGACTGGTGACAACGGTGCAATGGAGTGGGTCTTGATGTATGACACGAGGGTCAGCGAGGACCAGGGCAGTATCACGTTGGCAACTAGCATGTATCCTCAGCGCCGCCCCACTCACCATGCGGTTTCTCTTCGTGACAGGCCATGCGGCTGAACTTGTTTTCCCCTGTACTCCTCTGTGTTGCTGCTGCATATGGAATTCATCTAACCTTAGGGGAGCATGGCCGGTCTCTGCAGGCATTTAACCCTGCTGTGTCCTGCAGAGATTTGATTTCCTGGCCTTTCTCTTGCCAGCAGGTCCTATTTTAGGCAGCTCAACCCACCATTCTTGCTCAAACATGGTTCCTGCTCTGTTAGCCCATGTGCATGCATCCTTCTGTATTCAGCTTTCTGTTAATGATTTGGCCTGTTTACCCATTCTGCCTGACCTATCCGCTCCTGACTTCGGTTAAGTTTTCTGATCCTGTGCTGCTTGCCCTGACCTTGGACCGTACCCGTGCCTATGACCTTTCGATCAGCTGCTGCAGTTCCAAGGACTGTCCTGGAGTGGTATCTGGTGACTACCTACAGCTAAGCCTAACCACCACCATAGGCTCTAGTGAACACTAGGTAATAATAATAATCTTTATTTATATAGCGCCAACATATTCCGCAGTACTTTACAATTCAGAGGGTTTATATACAACAGTCATAAGTAACATAGTTAACATAGTTACATAATTAATGATAATCCAATAATTAAAGCAAAAATAATGACGACCCTGCTTGTAAGAGCTTACAATCAACAAGTTGCTTAGCCACGCCCCTCCAGGATAAGCCCTGTCCATGGCGCAATGGGTCCACCAGCGTTACAGTCAGCATGATATACAGGCTGACAGACAATTAAGTTGAGTGTTATTCACCTGTCTTGACTTCAACGTCGGCCCCTGCTCCCTTCTCCAATGTCCACCTTCCTTTGCCGTAGTCCACACCGTATTTCACAGGTTGCCGGATGAACTCCAGTGATGTCATTACCCAAAGCCTTTTAAGACTGATTCTCTCACCTATGTGTACCTGAGTATTGAGTAAGCAATCAGTTACCGTGTGCATCTCAAGATGCCTCATCTGTTCTACCAGCTCACTACCTTCTCTGTAAATTCCTGTGGTTTCTAAAACTTGCATCTATTTCCTGGCTTAGACCTGGTGATTGACCCTTCATTTGCTGTGAGCATAACGAGTATCATTCTGGACTTGTTCATACGTCAGGCGCTTCTGCATTGATGTACATGTGCATCTGTAGCACCCTGAGGATTCGGCTGCTACAGGGGTATTGCACCTCACTCCAGAGGTGTGGTATTCCACTCCCAGGTAAGGATGGAGTGTGGAACTGAGCTTAGTAGGCTGCATGCACTACATACATCCCATTTCCGGGGGACAGAACAACGGTACTCCCACCAGTATATGTGCAGGTACGACAGCGTCTGTCCCTGGCTGGAGTGGGAGGGGGGTGGAACATCCCAGTAGTGTAGGGGCAGATAGGGGGAGTAGTCTGGGTAAAGCAAGGAGCCCATTGGGTGCTGGTCACCTGGGCTCACACATAGAGGGAGTATATATGTAGCACCCTGAGGATTCGGCTGCTACAGGGGTATTGCACCTCGACCCAGAGGTGTGGTATTCCACTCCCGGGTAAGGATGGAGTGTGGAACTGAGCCCAGAAAGCTGCATGCACTACACACATCCCATTTCCGAGGAGCAGACCAACGGTACTCCCACTTAGAAATGTGCAGGTACGACCGAGTCTGTTCCTGGCTGGAGTGGGAGGGGGGTGGTACATCCCAGTAGTGTAGGGGCAGATAGGGGGAGCAGCCTGGGTAAAGCTAGGAGCTCATTGGGTGCTGGTCACCTGAGCTCACACATAGAGGGAGTATTTAAGGTGGGCACCATCTAAGATCAGGGTCAGTCAGCCAGTCTTTGCAGAGGAGTGGAAGAGAGCAGAAGAGCAGAGCAGCCCCAGGCCCAGAGAGAGTGAGAGAGGAGAGCAAGAAAGACCCAGAGGGGGAGACAGAAGGAACTCTGAGACCCCAAATACAACCCCAGGGTGAAGAGTTGGCAACAGGGTACCGGATCCCAAACTGGTGGGGGCAAAAGCACACCTCAGCCAGAGACCGGAGGCCGTGGGCAGGATCTGCCACGGCCACCCACCACATCCACCCTGAAGGCAAACCACGTGTAGGGTCAGGGAACCCAAGGCCAAGGGTCTCCCAACAGAAGGCCCGAGGGAGCTGGACCTAGGTGGATCCCTGGTGGGGACGGCCAGAAGAAAGGACAAGAAGGAGGGCTCAGGGACACGCTCCGGACTTGCTTGGGGGTTGGCTGAATCCAGGACCTGGTGGACGCAGCACGGCTCGGGTGGTCATTCAAGGCCGGAGTGACCGGAATATCTGCAGTAAGTAAACACCCTGAACTGCACAACCCGACTCTGTCTTTAATTATCATCTACGCTGCACCACCACAACCCCCATCCTCTGCACCTGACCCCCTGAGGCCATACCCCTCCCGTTGGGGGTTATACTATCTAAAGCTGCACCAACACCATCAGCCTCAGCGGACCCTGCTGCAGCGGCGGCCGTAGTGACCGCAATCCAATGGGTGGCGTAGTCGACATAACGAACTTTGTAACATCTGTAGGACTGCCACATACTCTGAGCTTGACACCCTGGGCACGGACCGGGTCACAGCCACTCGGAGACTACAACCCCCATCTGATCCGGCTCCGGGTATTCCCCTAAAGAATATGGCCCAGGGGGTGCGTCATATAAGGTGGGCACCATCTTAGAATAGGGTCTTTAGTCAGAGAGCCTGAGGAAAAGCAGAGCAGAGGAGCTCAGCCAGGAGGGCTGACAGGGAGCTGTGGCTCCGGCTGGGCCCAGCTCCAGAGCAAGGCCTGCAGAGAGAGAGAGAGAGAGGAGTCAGAAGGACCCAGAGAGAAAGACAGAAGGAACCCCAAGAACCCAGAAACAGACCAGAAAGGGTGAGGGGTTGGCGGACACGGGTACCGGAACCCAAGCTGGCAGAGGCAGAAGTAACCCTTAGCCAGGAACCGGAGGTCGTGGTCAAGATTTGCCACGACTCTCACCAAATCCACCAGAAAGGCACACCAAGCATAGGGTCAGGGAACCCAGAGGAGGTTTGACCACCAGGAGACCCGAGGGAGCCGGCCAAAGGTGGATCCCTGGTGGGAACGGCCAGGAGGAAGAGAGAGACAGGGAAGCTCAGGACCACGCTCCGGACTGCCTGGGGGTTGGCTGAGTCCAGGACCTGGTGGACGCAGCACGGCTCGGGTGGTCACTCAAGGCCAGAGTGACTAAAGCAACATCAGTGAGTAAAAACCCTGAAACTGCATCTCCTGACTCTGCCTCTCCTTCCTGCATCATCACAACCCCCATCATCCACACCTGCTGCCCTGAGGCCATACCCCTCCCGTTGGGGGTTATACCATCACTGCTGCACATATACCACCGGCCTCAGCGGACTGCTCTGCAGCGGCGGCTTCAAAGCCGCACTCAACGGGTGGCGTAGTCGACACTTAACAACATCTACAAAGACTGCCACACACTTAGTTTGACACCCTGGGCACGGACCGGGTCACCACCACAAGGACTACTACCCCCATACAGATCCGGCTCCGGGTATCCCCTGAACATGGCCCAGGGGGCGCGTCACATCCACCATTACCCCACGCTGCCCTGAGGCCCGCTCCACCTGTGGGGAGCCGTTCCATCATAAGCTGCCCTAACATCTGCCTCAGAGGACTGCTCCGCAGCAGCGGCTCCCTTTAGCCGCATTCCACAGGTGGCGTCACGAGCACTTTACAAATCCCCTATAAATAATCCCCCTTTTTATTTACCGCCCAGGGCCACGGACCGGGCCAGCCACCGTGATATCCCCCACCGGCATCCATAGGCCCGGCTGCCGAGTAATCCCCACGGCCCAGGGGGTGCGTCATTCCCACGATGCAGAAATGCTCCGGATTTTTCCTGAGCGTTTCTGCATCTCCCCTGGCAGAAAAAACGCATGCGGATTGTACATGCGTTTTTCCTGCCAGGGACATGCGGATGTGAAGCGTTCTTCACATGCATTTCCACATGCGGGTTGACAAGCGCTTTCCAAGCAATTTTAGCATCACTTGGGAAGTGCTTGTCAACTTGGTCACACTATATAAATCCATGCAAAAGGCATGGATTTATATAGTGTGACCGAAAAGAATGGTTAAAAATAAAAAAATAAATATATACTTACCTTCCGATGGCCCCCGGAGTCTTGCTTCACTCCGTCCTGGCTGCCGGCAAATCGCGGTACACTGAAGGACCTGCCGACGTCAGCATCGCGTGACCCATCACATGACTATGACGTCACCGCGAGTTGCCGGCAAGTGAAGACAAGGAGACCGGGGGCCGTCAGAAGGTAAATATAATATTTATTTTTTATTTTATTCTTTTTCTCACAGGTTCTATGGTACCTGGGTCTGGATGAGAGTCTCCTCTCCTCCACACCCGGGTACCATCTGCACATTGGAATGCATTGAATACGCATCTACATATACAGTGATGCGGAATCCATGCGTTCCAATGCAAGTCAATGGCGGCGAAAACACAGCGCTTCCACAAAATAATTGGTAGTCCTGCGTTTTTTTCCGCAATGATAATCCACAGCTGAAATTCCGCAGCATGTCCACAGCACATGCGGATTATCATTGGGGAACATGGCAGGCCTTCTACCATGCGTTTTTTAAACGTTTCTGCAGCGTTTTTGCCGCTGCGGAAACGCTTAAAAAACGCATCGTGGGCACACAGCCTAAAACTCATGCAGTTACACTTCTGGCTCCTTAACACTTGCCACTGCTTAATTCTCAGGCTAACTGCCTGCCTTCCGTAGTGTGTTTGACTAACAAGGTCATGTCCACTCAGCTGCCGATTCCATACTCTGGTTTAAACTAAGGGATTCACTCTTTGGGACCCTGTCTACTGAATTGGCCTGGAACAATGACACTCTCCTTGATACCTCCCTGAAACAACCTAGAGGTACAATCTCTGCTTGCTGCACAATATCTCTGCTTGATACGTTTCTGTTATGTTATCTGTTACATTCCACTCAATACTCACTGATACATGTCTGTGCCTCCCTCACTGCAGACATTATCTGATTTTGAAGGTGTTACTCTGTGTAGCCTATATAACCTTTGCTCTGTCTTTGATCATGGAGCCATCTCCTGGTATGTTGATCAGCTGCTAATTTAGCCACAAGCAGCTCTCACAATGCCCCTCACCTAATGCTATAGTCTGCCCTATAAAATAAGAAGCTGCCTAAGGGGTGCACGCATGTGGGGTCGCTGCACGCGTCTTCTTGTCCAAAGTGTCTTCGGAGATAAATGGCAGTTATTTCAGAGGCAGTTAGTCAGGGCAGGTCAGGTAACCCACACTTTGACTGCTTACTCTCTTTTAACTATGTTTTTGTTAGTTTTCACTTTTTCCTCTATATTCCTCCACTTTCTACTAACCCCCTTAATCCCCACACCTAGTAATGAACTCTTCAAATCTGCCTCCATCCTCCCCATCCATCTCACCTCTTCCTCAGAACTATTCATCAAAATTCAATCCTGTGTCTCCAAACACAGGCAACCACCCTATGCCCTCTCCTGCTCCCACCTGCTAACACTTTCTCGGCTTCTCCTCACTGCTGGTGACATCTCTCCGAATCCTGGTCCTCTTCACCATATCCCCACAGTCACTTCTACCTTCTATGCACGATCTACGACAAAATCTTGCACCCTTTCTAACCTCATACCCATCCACCCAGTCCCCGCTTCCCCAGTTGCACTAACGGGTGCTCTATGGAATGCTTGCTCCATCTGCAACAAACTTTCCTACATCCATGATCTTTTCATTACCAACAAACTCTCCTTCCTCGCCATCTCCAAAACCTGGCTCACCCCCTCTGACACAACCTCTCCAGCAGCACTTTCCTATGGCGGGTTCCACCTTTCCCACACCCCCCTCCTCAGTGGCAAACATGGTGGAGGCATAGGTTTTCTCCTGTCAGACACCTGCGCCTTCACCCAAATCGCACTACCACCCTCTGTTACTCTCCCTTCTTTTGAGGTGCACTGTGCGCCTCCAACTGGCTGTCCTTTACTGCCCCCCGGGGCTAGCCACCACTTTCTTCAACCACTTCACCACCTGGCTGCTTCACTTCCTGTCCTCTGACCTCCCTACTATCATCATGGGTGACTTCAACATCCCCATTGACACTTCCCACTCATCTGTCTCTAAGCTCCTATCCCCCACATCCTCCTTCAGCCTTGCTCAATGGCCTGCTGCAACCACTCACAAAGATGGCCACATACTAGACCTCATCTTCATCCGCCTCTGTTCCCTATCTATCCGCTCTAACTCACCTCTCCCTCTTTCTTAACACAACCTACTTACATTCTCTGCCTTTTCCTCTCCAGGTCCACAATCCCCACTTCACAAACTTGCACACCCTCACAGAAATCTCAAACACCTTGACCTACATTCACTCTCTGAATCCCTTCTCCCCCTTACAGGCATAAATTCCTTACATGATGCAGATGTTGCTGCTGCTTTATATAACACCACAACAGCTGCAGCTCTCGATTCGGTCACCCCTCTGACACATACCAAAGCTCGCACACTCAATAGGCACACCAACCTGACTAAAGAATTGCGAAGGGCCTCCAGGGTTACTGAGCGGAGATGGAAAATATTCCACTCCAACGAGCACTTCATCGCATTCAAACAATCCCTCGCTATTTTCAAGTCCACACTTACAGCAGCAAAACAAACATACTTCTCATCTCTCATATCCACTCTGTCTCACAACTCCAAACAGCTACTCAACACTTTCAATTCTCTCCTCCGTCCCCCAGCGCCTACTTCCTCTCCTCTCAGCCGAAGAGTTTGCCTCATTCTTCAAGCAGAAGATTGACACCATCAGATAAGGTTTTTGCCTAAAGTCCCCACAGTCCCTCCTCATATCTACTCAACCTTCCTCCTCCAAAACCAACTTCTCAACCATTACAGAAGATCAAGTTTCCTCTGTACAACCCAATCCCGTCCCACCTCATCCCTAACCTTACCACAGTCTTCATCCCCACCTTAACCCACCTCTTCAACCTGTCACTAACAACCGGCGTCTTCTCCTCATGTTTCAAACATGCCTCAATCACACCCATCCCTCAAAAAGCCCTCCCTTGACCCATCCTCTCTGACTAGATATCGCCCCATATCACTTCTCCCCTATGCCTCAAAACTACTGGAACAACATGTCCACCTTGAACTGTCCTCTCACCTCTCCTCATATTCCCTTTTTGACCGCTTACAATCTGGCTTCCGACCGCATCACTCCACTGAAACTGCACTGACTAGTCACCAACGACCTACTAACCGCCAAATCCAAGCGACACTACTCTGTCCTCCTACTTCTGGACCTGTCATCTGCCTTCGACACAGTGGACCATTCCCTCTAACTACAGACTCTCTCATCTCTTGGCATCACAGACTTGGCCATATCTTGGATCTCTTCATACCTAACAGACCGGACATTCAACGTCTCCCACTCACACACCACCTCCTCATCTCGCCCACTATCTGTTGGTGTCCTCCAAGGATCAGTTCTAGGGCCCCTGCTTTTCTCCATCTACACCTACGGCCTGGGACAGCTCATAGAGTCTCACGGCTTTCAGTATCACTTCTATGCTGATGACATACAGATCTACCTCTCTGGACCCGATATCAACTCCTTACTAACCAGAATCCCACAATGTCTGTCCCCTATTTCATCCTTCTTTTCTGCTAGATTTCTAAAACTTATCATGGATAAAACTGAATTCATCATCTTCCCCCCACCTCTCTTCTTCCCACAATCGCATGCAAGATTTCTCCCGTGCATCTCCCCTACTCTGGCACTTTCTACACCAACATATCAGACTCTCTCCTACAGTGGAAACCTTTAAAAGGAACCTGAAGACCCACCTCTTCCGACAAGCCTTCAACCTGCAGTAACCACCGCTCCACCATACCGCTGCACGACCAGCTCTACCCTCACCTACTGTATCCTCGCCCATCCCTTGTAGATTGTGAGCCCTCACGGGCAGGGTCCTCTCTCCTCCTGTACCAGTCACTGACTCATTTTGTTCAAGATTATTGTAAGTGTTTCTGCTATGTATACCCCCTTTTCACATGGAATAAATGGCGCTATAATAATAGATAATAATAATACCTTCCATGCCGGCCTATGTAATCATATCAAAGATGAACTTGCTAGTAGGGATTTGCCATCTTACCTTGATTACTAATTTATCTTGTCATCAAAGTGGACTTACAATTTGAACAGTGGTAAAGGGAGAAAGCTCCAGATTCCCATGTACTACCTTCCAGAGATTCTTCAAAATCTCCTCCCAGAGAGTCTGTACTGTAACCCATGCAAACGTAATGGAATAAATTATCTTTGCTCAAAAGATCCCGTTTCCTTACTGAGGACTTTGCCTTTATTGTGTTGAACAGGGTTATTCTCAAATAAAATATTCCAAAACCCAGGTCAAACATTAACAATTCAGATCCTAGGTGAAAGAGGAGGGATTGCCTTGGGGTCAACTCTATCCTCCACTAAAGACAAACTGGTTATGCCTCCTATGTCAATTTCCTTTAATTCCTCTGTGTTCTCGGGACAAGCTTTTATTGACTCCAGAGCTACTGATGTTGACTCTTCAGAGCTCGGCACATTGAAGACATTTCTTTTTTAGTTTTGCCACTTTCTGATGCACCAGTAATTTTGAAACTTCTGCAGCTAAGGCTACATGCTCCGGTTATTGATTAGTCATTGGTGTTGAGCGAGCACTAAAATGCTCGGGTGCTCGAAGCTCGGGCCGAGCTCGCCGTGATACTCGGGTGCTCGACCCGAGCAACGAGCCCAATGTTAGTCTATGGGAGACTCGAGCATTTTTGCGGTGGCACCCCCGGCAGTCTTTTAAAAGCCTAACAAGTGCCCAAAACGATAGTGACAGTGCTCAAATGACATGGGGACAGCATGGGGATCGCCCCAGGAAGCATTTCTGACCCCCAGGTCACTGCTGTCAACAACGTGGTCAGAGGTATTAAGCCACTTTTTCGGGCTCACAATAAAACGTTCAAAAACGAAAGTGAAACTTTTTTCCTGTGAAATATGTTACGGAACATCCTTTCCAGGGAAAAGACTTGTGTATAAGTTAAAATAAATGATCAAAAACAAAAATACTCCTCCACACCTTCGTCTATGTTCACAAGTAGCATTTTTTATGCGTTTTTGCACTTTTGTATTGCTTTCAACTATGACAAATGCATTCACCGGGAAATGTCATTTTAACATTTTACAACCTTATCTGGCCATGTGCTGTGTGACACATGAATAAAGTGCTGAAAAGACATGGGAACAGCATGGGGAAGACCCCTGGAAGCATCTCTGACTCCCAGGTCACTGTCTAAAAGTGTGCCCATCATAAGTGATCTTTGCCGCATCAGAAGATGCAGACTTGCAACTATCCCCATGCAAGTTCTAGTCCCAGGGCAGTGTTCAATTGTACCTTCCCCATTCCTTGCAATACAAGCGCAAGTATGCAGCCTGCCACCCACCCACCCCCAGGCTGCAATACCATACTGATTGCTTGCTTGAACTTGAAATTGGGCCTTTTAGGCATGTGGAGGCGGAATCTGGCCACCACGTCATAGCTGTGTTGGCGGCCTGGAATCCATACTCAGTCCCCAGCCGCCCGGCGGCCGGGTGTCCATACTCGGTCCCCAGCCGCCCCGCGGCCGGGTGTCCACACACGGTCCCCAGCCGCCTGGGGGCAGCCGGGTGTCCATAAGCGGTCCCCAGCCGCCCCTATTTCTCCTTGGAACATCCCCCCACACACTTTTCTTAGCCCGGCCTGCTTTAGGCAGCATTGGACAAGCCCACCAGAGAACCAGACTCCTCCGGTGGGCCCTGACTTCTCCATCGGTGGAGTTGAGAGTGCCAAGGTGAGGAGCATGATGATGATGACAGAAGTTAGCATCTGCTATGTTTTCTTTTAATGCAAGTGTAAGTGTGCAGCCTGCCACCCACCCACCCCCAGACTGCAATTCCATACTGCTAGCTTGCGCTTGAAATGGGGCCTTTTAGTTTGGAGGAGGCCGAAGCTGGCCACTACCTCATGGCTGCTTCGGCAGCGAGGTATCCATACTCAGTCCCCAGCTGCCCCTATTTGTCCTGGTGTGCCTTATACATAAGATTAAGTGCATATACCAAAACATTACCTGTGCCCTCCCCAGTGCATTTAGTGGGAAGGAGAGCCTATTCCGCTGTAGTGTGTGCATGCCAAACCCCTGTTCATGGTACATGCGAAGATGCCTCCCACCTTGCACCTGTCATTGCAGACTTGCAACTATCCCCATTCAAGTCCTTGTCCCAGGGCAGTGTTCAATTGTACCTCTCCCATTCCTTGCAATGCAAGCGCAAGTATGCAGCCTGCCACCCATCCACCCCCAGGCTGCAATACCATACTGCTTGCTTGCTTGCACTTTAAATTGGGCCTTTTAGGCATATGGAGGCGGAATCTGGCCACCACGCCATGGCTGTGTCGGCGGCCTGGTATCCATAATCCAGCCGCCTGGTGGCCGGGTGTCCCCGATTGCTCCTCAGCCTCCAGGGGGTGGCCGGTCTGCCTCACAGCGGTGGTACTCCCTGACCACAATCCACGGGTGGCGCAGTCGGACAATTAACCTCAAAACCTAAGAAAGACTGCCACTGGTTTGACCAGCCTGAGCCACGGAGACTACAGACCCCAGAGACCCGGCACCAGGTATCCCACACACGTGTACACACGGCCCAGGGGGCGCGTCACATGCAGTACAGCATATTACAAACATAAGTCCCATTATTGGGGAGTGGGTGTCGCATAGTATTTGCTTATGTCTTGCAAGCAAAAGCTGCCAAAAATTAGCACGGAGCAACTTGCAATGCCCCTTACAAGAGCCATGCAGTACAGCATATTACAAACATAAGTCCCATTATTGGGGAGTGGGTGTCCCATAGTATTTGCTTATGCCTTGCAAGCAAAAGCTGCCAAAAATTAGGACGGAGCAACTTGCAATGCCCCTTACAAGAGCCTTGCAGTGCAGCATATTACAAGCATAAGTCCCATTATTGGGGAGTGGGTCTCCCATAGTATTTGCTTATGCTTTCCAAGCAAAAGCTGCCAAAAATTAGGACGGAGCAACTTGCAATGCCCCTTACAAGAGCCATGCAGTACAGCATATTACAAACATAAGTCCCATTATTGGGGAGTGGGTCTCCCATAGTATTTGCTTATGCTTTCCAAGCAAAAGCTGCCAAAAATTAGGACGGAGCAACTTGCAATGCCCCTTACAAGAGCCATGCAGTACAGCATATTACAAACATAAGTCCCATTATTGGGGAGTGGGTGTCCCATAGTATTTGCTTATGCCTTGCAAGCAAAAGCTGCCAAAAATTAGGATGGAGCAACTTGCAATGCCCCTTACAAGAGCCATGCAGTACAGCATATTACAAACATAAGTCCCATTATTGGGGAGTGGGTCTCCCATAGTATTTGCTTATGCCTTGCAAGCAAAAGCTGCCAAAAATTAGGACGGAGCAACTTGCAATGCCCCTTACAAGAGCCATGCAGTACAGCATATTACAAACATAAGTCCCATTATTGGGGAGTGGGTGTCCCATAGTATTTGCTTATGCCTTGCAAGCAAAAGCTGCCAAAAATAAGGACGGAGCAACTTGCAATGCCCCTTACAAGAGCCATGCAGTACAGCATATTACAAACATAAGTCCCATTATTGGGGAGTGGGTGTCCCATAGTATTTGCTTATGCTTTCCAAGCAAAAGCTGCCAAAAATTAGGACGGAGCAACTTGCAATGCCCCTTACAAGAGCCATGCAGTACAGCATATTACAAACATAAGTCCCATTATTGGGGAGTGGGTGTCCCATAGTATTTGCTTATGCCTTGCAAGCAAAAGCTGCCAAAAATTAGGACGGAGCAACTTGCAATGCCCCTTACAAGAGCCGTGCAGTACAGCATATTACAAACATAAGTCCCATTATTGGGGAGTGGGTCTCCCATAGTATTTGCTTATGCCTTGCAAGCAAAAGCTGCCAAAAATTAGGACGGAGCAACTTGCAATGCCCCTTACAAGAGCCATGCAGTACAGCATATTACAAACATAAGTCCCATTATTGGGGAGTGGGTGTCCCATAGTATTTGCTTATGCCTTGCAAGCAAAAGCTGCCAAAAATAAGGACGGAGCAACTTGCAATGCCCCTTACAAGAGCCATGCAGTACAGCATATTACAAACATAAGGCCCATTATTGGGGAGTGGGTCTCCCATAGTATTTGCTTATGCCTTCCAAGCAAAAGCTGCCAAAAATTAGGACGGAGCAACTTGCAATGCCCCTTACAAGAGCCATGCAGTACAGCATATTACAAACATAAGTCCCATTATTGGGGAGTGGGTGTCCCATAGTATTTGCTTATGCCTTGCAAGCAAAAGCTGCCAAAAATAAGGACGGAGGAACTTGCAATGCTTGCACCCTGGTGGTATAGTGGTGGTAGAGGCTGAGGATAAGGAGAAGAAGATTAAACAGCCGAAAAAAGGAAGCGTATACCCATGTGTGGGTGTGAAGCGGTGCATGTGAATACACCTCCTGAAATAACACAGTGGATTTGACTTTATGTTACTCTGCTGTCATTTGGTGGTGATGAGAAGTCTGGCCCAATCCAGCCGTTGTTCATTTTGATAAGGGTCAGCTTGTCAGCATTGTCAGTTGACAGGCGAGTGCGCTTATCAGTTATAATTCCCCCAGCGGCACTAAAAACACGCTCCGATAACACGCTAGCGGCAGGGCAAGCCAGGACCTCCAAGGCGTACAGAGCGAGTTCATTCTAAGTGTCCAGCTTGGATACCCAATAATTAAAAGGCACAGAGGAATCATGGAGGACGCTGGTATGGTCGGCAAGGTACTCCCTCACCATCTTTTGAAACTTTCCACTCCTTGTGAGAGTACCCCGCGCCTCAGGGCCTGTAAGCTGGGCGGGTGTCAGAAAACTGTCCCAGAACGTTGACAGTGTTCCCCTGCCTCTGCTAGATTGGAGTTGCTTCTCTCTCGCCTGTACGCCTTGGTTGGGCAACGAACTGTGACCTCTGCCGCTAGCGTGTTCAGATGGGAATTTTTTTAAGAGTTCTGCAGCAAGGGCCTTCTGGTACTGCCCCATTTTTGTAGACCTCTCCACCTCAGGAATAAGAGAGTGAAAGTTCTCCTTGTAGCGGGGGTCTACAAGTGTCACCAACCAGTAATGACTGTCACCCAACATTTTAACAACGCGAGGGTCACGGTTAAGGCAGCGTAACATAAAGTCAGCCATGCGTGCCAGACTGGTAACGGGCAAGATTTCCGTGTCCTCACCAAGATGACGACTGACCATGCTCTCCTCCTCCTCCTCCTCTTCCTCCTCCCCCCTGTCCTCAGGCCACCCACACTGAACCGATGGTATGACACTTGTACAGGTACTAACGTCTACAACGCATGATAGCAGCTCCTGTTCTTCCTCCTCCTCCTCCTCCTCCTCTCCCTCATTGTCCCCCAATGCACGTTGGGATGAGATGAGGCTGGGCTGTGTGTAATCGCCCGCTACGGCTTCTTGATCCATCTCATCATACTCTGGCTGCAATGCCTCCTCTTTAATTCTCTGCAGAGAGCGTTGCAAAAGACATACAAGTGGGATGCTGACACTAATGATGGCGTCATCGCCACTCACCATCTTGGTGGCCTCCTCAAAGTTTGTCAGGATGGTACATATGTCAGACATCCAGGTACACTCCTGAGGTCTTATGTGTGGAGTCTGACCTGAAAATCGACGGCCTTGTTGCAGCTGGTACTCCACAACTGCTATCTTCTGCTCACAAATCCTTTGCAACATGTGGAGGGTAGAGTTCCAACGTGTGGGGACATCACACACCAGTCGGTGTGCCGGAAGCTGCAAACGCTGCTGCAACACAGCAAGGGCGGCGGAAGCTGTAGCCGACTTGCGAAAACGAGCTGACAGGCGGCGTACTTTCACGAGCAGATCTGGCAACTCGGGGTACGATTTAAGAAACCGCTGAACCACGAGGTTAAGCACATGAGCCAGGCATGGTACGTGTGTGATCTCACCTCGCCTCAGAGCCGCCACCAGGTTACGGCCATTGTCACACACGACCATGCCGAGATGTAGGTTCAGCGGTCTCAGCCACAGATCTGCCTGCTCTTTCACAGCTGTACACAGCTCACAAGCAGTGTGAGGTTTATCACCTAAGCTTATGAGTTTCAGCACAGCCTGTTGCCGCTTGGCGGAGGCAGTACTGCAATGCTTCCAGCTTGTAACTGATGTGGTGATATCTGAGATGGAGGCTGAACATGAGGAGGAGGAGGATGCGCAGGAGCTGTACACTGTGGGGGCAACTCTGACTGACATAGGGCCCGCAATCCTCGGTGTGGGGAGGATGTGTTCCGTCCCAAGGTCCGACTGGGTCCCGGCTTCCACTATGTTTACCCAGTGTGCCGTTAGAGAGATGTACCGTCCCTGGCCACAAGCACTTGTCCACGTGTCCGTTGTCAGGTGGACTCTCCCAGTAACTGCGTTGTTGAGGGCACGGCAGATGCTTTGGGACACGTGCTTGTGTAGTGCGGGGATCGCACACCGGACAAAATAGTGTCGGCTGGGGACCGAGTACCGAGGGACGGCCACCGCTATAAGATTGCGGAAGGATTCCGTCTCCACCAGCCTAAAAGGCAGCATTTCCAACGCAAGCAGTCGTGAAATGTGCGAATTTAGGACTGTGGCCTGTGGGGCGAATTTGCGCTTTCATTCAAAGGTCTGGGATATGGACAATTGAACGCTGCGGTGGGACGTGGACGTGGACGTTGATGCTGTTTCTTGAGAAACTGCCATAACAAGTGAAGACTGAGAGGAGGGGGCATCTTTACATGCAGTATGGACAGGGGATTGCCTTGCACACACAACAGGGGGTTCTATTGCACGCACAACAGTGGAAGAAGCAGTGGTGACACCCGCTGACACTGGTCGTGGACCTTGGGTTTCGCCCCACAAAGTCGGGTGCTTTGCTGCCATGTGCCTGATCATGCTGGTGGTGGTCAGGCTGGTAGTTTTGTCACCCCTGCTGATGCTGGCATGGCAGGTGGAACATATGGCCTTTTTGGGGTTATCAGCAGAGTCTTTAAAAAAATTCCAGACTCTGGAAGGCCTACCGCTTGTACTGGCAATGTCCCTCGTGTTGGTGTTACGGGGAACGGTTGCCTGCCTTCTGTCTGCGGCCACCACACTGCTTCTTCCTGCCTGTTGGGGTACTCTGCATCCCCCCCCGTGTGCTGCTGGCCTCACTCTGCATGTCCTCCTTCCACGTTGGGTCAGTTACTAGATCCTCCACCACCTCCTCCTCTTCCACTTGCGCACCACGATCCTCCTCCTCGCTTCCTGGCAATTGTGTCTCGTCATCGTCCACCTCTTGTGACAGATTGCCAACGTCGACTTCCTGTGGCCGTGGCTGTTCAAATATTTGGACATCGCAACATGGGATCTCCTCTTCCACCACTTCAAGCGTATCAGGCGAGGGGCCCAAATATGGAAATGGACCAGTGAACAGCTCTTCAGAGTGTCCAAGTGTGGGATCACTTGCTGTCTGACGACACTCGGCATGGTGGGAGGAAGGAGCATCAGGGTGAGGAGGAGTATGCGGTCGAGACTCACGGCTACTAAGAGTTGACCGTGTGGAAGACAGACCGGAGGTGGTGGTGCCCAGGTAACTGGAAGTATTATCTGCTATCCAATTAATAACCTGTTCACACTGATCAGTTCTCAATACTGGTGTTGTTCTGTGCTTCCCTAGTAATTCGGTCAAGAAGTGGGAGCGAGAAGATGTGGCTGTTGGTTGTGGCACATTTTCACCTTGGCCACGGCCCCGTCCTCTGCACGAACCATCACCAGAACGTCCACTTCCACGTCCCTTGCCACGCGCCTTGCCCATTGTAAATGAAGTAAAATAGCTTGCACTTGCACTATCAATGGAAAAAGGGTAATAAAGAGTAGATTAGAACCGTGGAAGAGGAAAACCACAGTTATTGTTTACTGGGGTATACCACACTTTTTTAAATAGAGATATTTGTGGCTGAACAGTGAGCGACACACTCAAATTGCTTTTTTTTTAGATACCAAAGGCCCAAAACTGGATAGTACAGCGATTTGACCCATGGAACTGCGAAACCACACTGGGATGTCGGGCCTACACAAGACTATTTTCAACAGATATATTTTTATGTCACAACAGTCAGGAGACACTACTGTTTTTCTTTACGAAAAAAACTACCAAAAGCTGAATAATAGAGATTTTTTACCGTGGGATGGCAAAACCACAGTTATTGTTTCCTGGGGTATACCACACTTTTTTAAATAGAGATATTTGCGGCTGAACAGTGAGCGACACACTCAAACTGCTTTTTTTTTGGATACCAAAGGCCCAAAACTGGATAGTACAGCGATTTGACCCATGGAACTGCGAAACCACACTGGGATGTCGGGCCTACACAAGACTATTTTCAACAGATATATTTTTATGTCACAACAGTCAGGAGACACTACTGTTTTTCTTTACGGAAAAAACTACCAAAAGCTGAATAATAGAGATTTTTTACCGTGGGATGGCAAAACCACAGTTATTGTTTACTGGGGTATACCACACTTTTTTAAATAGAGATATTTGCGGTTGAACAGTGAGCGACACACTCAAACTGCTTTTTTTTTAGATACCAAGGCCCAAAACTGGATAGTACAGCGATTTGACCCATGGAACTGCGAAACCACACTGGGATGTCTCGCCTACACAAGACTATTTTCAACAGATATATTTTTGTGTCACAACAGTCAGGAGACACTACTGTTTTTCTTTACGGAAAAAACTACCAAAAGCTGAATAATAGAGATTTTTTACCGTGGGATGACAAAACCACAGTTATTGTTTACTGGGCAATACCACACTTTTTTAAATAGAGATATTTGCGGCTGAACAGTGAGCGACACACTCAAACTGATTTTTTTTTTAGATACTAAAGGCCCAAAACTGGATAGTGCAGCGATTTGACCCATGGAACTGTGAAACCACACTGGGATGTCGGGCCTACACAAGACTATTTTCAACAGATATATTTTTGTGTCACAACAGTCAGGAGACACTATTGTTTTTCTTTACGGAAAAAACTACCAAAAGCTGAATAATAGAGATTTTTTACCGTGGGATGGCAAAACCACAGTTATTGTTTACTGGGGTATACCACACTTTTTAAATAGAGATATTTGCGGCTGAACAGTGAGCAACACACTCAAACTGCTTTTTTTTTAGATACCAATGGCCCAAAACTGGATAGTACAGCGATTTGACCCATGGAACTGCAAAACCACACTGGAATGTCGGGCCTACACAAGACTATTTTCAACAGATATATTTTTGTGTCACAACAGTCAGGAGACACTACTGTTTTTCTTTACGGAAAAAACTACCAAAAGCTGAATAATAGAGATTTTTTACCGTGGGATGGCAAAACCACAGTTATTGTTTACTGGGGTATACCACACTTTTTTAAATAGAGATATTTGCGGCTGAGCAGTGAGCGACACACTCAAACTGCTGTTTTTTTAGATACCAAAGGCCCAAAACTGGATAGTACAGCGATTTGACCCGTGGAACTGCGAAACACACTGGGATGTCGGGCCTACACAAGACTATTTTCAACAGATATATTTTTGTGTCACAACAGTCAGGAGACACTACTGTTTTTCTTTACGGAAAATATACCAAAACCTGAATAATGGAGATTTTTTACCGTGGGATGGCAAAACCACAGTTATTGTTTACTGGGGTATACCACACTTTTTTAAATAGAGATATTTGCGGCTGAACAGTGAGCGACACACTCAAACTGCTTTTTTTTTAGATACCAAAGGCCCAAAACTGGATAGTACAGCGATTTGACCCATGGAACTGCGAAAACACACTGGGATGTCTCGCCTACACAAGACTATTTTCAACAGATATATTTTTGTGTCACAACAGTCAGGAGACACTACTCTTTTTCTTTACGGAAAAAAATACCAAAAGCTGAATAATAGAGATTTTTTACCGTGGGATGGCAAAACCACAGTTATTGTTTACTGGGGTATACCACACTTTTTTAAATAGAGATATTTGCGGCTGAACAGTGAGCGACACACTCAACTGCTTTTTTTTTAGATACCAAAGGCCCAAAACTGGATAGTACAGCGATTTGACCCGTGGAACTGCGAAACACACTGGGATGACGGGCCTACACAAGACTATTTTCAACAGATATATTTTTGTGTCACAACAGTCAGGAGACACTACTGTTTTGCTTTACGGAAAAAACTACCAAAAGCTGAATAATAGAGATTTTTTACCGTGGGATGGCAAAACCACAGTTATTGTTTACTGGGCAATACCACACTTTTTTAAATAGAGATATTTGCGGCTGAACAGTGAGCGACACACTCAAACTGCTTTTTTTTAGATACCAATGGCCCAAAACTGGATAGTACAGCGATTTGACCCGTGGAACTGCAAAACCACACTGGGATGTCGGGCCTACACAAGACTATTTTCAACAGATATATTTTTGTGTCACAACAGTCAGGAGACACTACTGTTTTTCTTTACGGAAAATATACCAAAACCTGAATAATGGAGATTTTTTACCGTGGGATGGCAAAACCACAGTTATTGTTTACTGGGGTATACCACACTTTTTTAAATAGAGATATTTGCGGCTGAACAGTGAGCGACACACTCAAACTGCTTTTTTTTTAGATACCAAAGGGCCAAAACTGGATAGTACAGCGATTTGACCCATGGAACTGCGAAACCACACTGGGATGTCTCCCCTACACAAGACTATTTTCAACAGATATATTTTTGTGTCACAACAGTCAGGAGACACTACTCTTTTTCTTTACGGAAAAAAGTACCAAAAGCTGAATAATAGAGATTTTTTACCGTGGGATGGCAAAACCACAGTTATTGTTTACTGGGGTATACCACACTTTTTTAAATAGAGATATTTGCGGCTGAACAGTGAGCGACACACTCAACTGCTTTTTTTTTAGATACCAAAGGCCCAAAACTGGATAGTACAGCGATTTGACCCGTGGAACTGCGAAACACACTGGGATGACGGGCTTACACAAGACTATTTTCAACAGATATATTTTTGTGTCAAACTGTCAGGAGACACTACTGTTTTTCTTTACGGAAAAAACTACCAAAAGCTGAATAATGGAGATTGTTTACCGTGGGATGGCAAAACCACAGTTATTGTTTACTGGGGTATACCACACTTTTTTAAATAGAGATATTTGCGGCTGAACAGTGAGCGACACACTCAAACTGCTTTTCTTTTAGATACCAAAGGCCCAAAACTGGATAGTACAGCGATTTGACCCGTGGAACTGCGAAACACACTGGGATGTCAGGCCTACACAAGACTATTTTCAACAGATATATTTTTGTGTCACAACTGTCAGGAGACACTACTGTTTTTCTTTACGGAAAAAACTACCAAAAGCTGAATAATGGAGATTTTTTACCGTGGGATGGCAAAACCACAGTTATTGTTTACTGGGGTATACCACACTTTTTTAAATAGAGATATTTGCGGCTGAACAGTGAGCGACACACTCAAACTGCTTTTTTTTTTAGATACTAAAGGCCCAAAACTGGATAGTACAGCGATTTGACCCATGGAACTGCAAAACCACACTGGAATGTCGGGCCTACACAAGACTATTTTCAACAGATATATTTTTGTGTCACAACAGTCAGGAGACACTACTGTTTTTCTTTACGGAAAAAACTACCAAAAGCTGAATAATAGAGATTTTTTACCGTGGGATGGCAAAACCACAGTTATTGTTTACTGGGGTATACCACACTTTTTTAAATAGAGATATTTGCGGCTGAACAGTGAGCGACACACTCAAACTGCTGTTTTTTTAGATACCAAAGGCCCAAAACTGGATAGTACAGCGATTTGACCCGTGGAACTGCGAAACACACTGGGATGTCGGGCCTACACAAGACTATTTTCAACAGATATATTTTTGTGTCACAACTGTCAGGAGACACTACTGTTTTTCTTTACGGAAAAAACTACCAAAAGCTGAATAATAGAGATTTTTTACCGTGGGATGGCAAAACCACAGTTATTGTTTACTGGGGAATACCACACTTTTTTAAAGAGAGATATTTGCGGCTGAACAGTGAGCGACACACTCAAACTGTTTTTTTTTTTAGATACCAAAGGCCCAAAACTGGATAGTACAGCGATTTGACCCATGGAACTGCGAAACCACACTTTGATGTCGGGCCTACACAAGACTATTTTCAACAGATATATTTTTGTGTCACAACAGTCAGGAGACACTACTGTTTTTCTTTACGGAAAATATACCAAAACCTGAATAATGGAGATTTTTTACCGTGGGATGGCAAAACCACAGTTATTGTTTACTGGGGTATACCACACTTTTTTAAATAGAGATATTTGCGGCTGAACAGTGAGCGACACACTCAAAGTGCTTTTTTTTTAGATACCAAAGGCCCAAAACTGGATAGTACAGCGATTTGACCCATGGAACTGCGAAACCACACTGGGATGTCTCGCCTACACAAGACTATTTTCAACAGATATATTTTTGTGTCACAACAGTCAGGAGACACTACTCTTTTTCTGTACGAAAAAAAATACCAAAAGCTGAATAATAGAGATTTTTAACCGTGGGATGGCAAAACCACAGTTATTGTTTACTGGGGTATACCACACTTTTTTAAATAGAGATATTTGCGGCTGAACAGTGAGCGACACACTCAACTGCTTTTTTTTAGATACCAAAGGCCCAAAACTGGATAGTACAGCGATTTGACCCGTGGAACTGCGAAACACACTGGGATGACGGGCCTACACAAGACTATTTTCAACAGATATATTTTTGTGTCACAACAGTCAGGAGACACTACTGTTTTTCTTTACGGAAAAAACTACCAAAAGCTGAATAATAGAGATTTTTTACCGTTGGATGGCAAAACCACAGTTATTGTTTACTGGGCAATACCACACTTTTTTAAATAGAGATATTTGCGGCTGAACAGTGAGCGACACACTCAAACTGCTTTTTTTTAGATACCAATGGCCCAAAACTGGATAGTACAGCGATTTGACCCGTGGAACTGCAAAACCACACTGGGATGTCGGGCCTACACAAGACTATTTTCAACAGATATATTTTTGTGTCACAACAGTCAGGAGACACTACTGTTTTTCTTTACGGAAAAAACTACCAAAAGCTGAATAATAGAGATTTTTTACCGTGGGTTGGCAAAACCACAGTTATTGTTTACTGGGGTATACCACACTTTTTTAAAGAGAGATATTTGCGGCTGAACAGTGAGCGACACACTCAAACTGCTGTTTTTTTAGATACCAAAGGCCCAAAACTGGACAGTACAGCGATTTGACCCATGGAACTGCGAAACCACACTGGGATGTCGGGCCTACACAAGACTATTTTCAACAGATATATTTTTGTTTCACAACAGTCAGGAGACACTACTGTTTTTCTTTACGGAAAAAACTACCAAAAGCTGAATAATAGAGATTTTTTACCGTGGGATGGCAAAGCCACAGTTATTGTTTACTGGGGTATACCACACTTTTTTAAATAGAGATATTTGCGGCTGAACAGTGAGCGACACACTCAAACTGCTTTTCTTTTAGATACCAAATGCCCAAAACTGGATAGTACAGCGATTTGACCCATGGAACTGCGAAACCACACTGGGATGTCAGGCCTACACAAGACTATTTTCAACAGATATATTTTTGTGTCACAACAGTCAGTTGACACTACTGTTTTTCTTTACGGAAAAAACTACCAAAAGCTGAATAATAGAGATTTTTTACCGTGGGATGGAAAACCACAGTTATTGTTTACTGGGGAATACCACACTTTTTTAAATAGAGATATTTGCGGCTGAACAGTGAGCGACACACTCAAACTGCTTTTTTTTTAGATACCAAAGGCCCAAAACTGGATAGTACAGCGATTTGACCCGTGGAACTGCGAAACCACACTGGGATGTCGGGCCTACACAAGACTATTTTCAACAGATATATTTTTATGTCACAACAGTCAGGAGACACTACAGTTTTTCTTTACGGAAAAAACTACCAAAAGCTGAATAGTAGAGATTTTTTACCGTGGGATGGCAAAACCACAGTTATTGTTTACTTGGGAATACCACACTTTTTTAAATAGAGATATTTGCGGCTGAACAGTGAGCGACACACTCAAACTGCTTTTTTTTTAGATACCAAAGGCCCAAAACTGGATAGTACAGCGATTTGACCCATGGAACTGCGAAACCACACTGGGATGTCGGGCCTACACAAGACTGTTTTCAACAGATATATTTTTGTTTCACAACAGTCAGGAGACACTACTGTTTTTCTTTACGGAAAAAACTACCAAAAGCTGAATAATAGAGATTTTTTACCGTGGGATGGCAAAGCCACAGTTATTGTTTACTAGGGTATACCACACTTTTTTAAATAGAGATATTTGCGGCTGAACAGTGAGCGACACACTCAAACTGCTTTTTTTTAGATACCAATGGCCCAAAACTGGATAGTACAGCGATTTGACCCGTGGAACTGCAAAACCACACTGGGATGTCGGGCCTACACAAGACTATTTTCAACAGATATATTTTTGTGTCACAACAGTCAGGAGACACTACTGTTTTTCTTTACGGAAAAAACTACCAAAAGCTGAATAATAGAGATTTTTTACCGTGGGTTGGCAAAACCACAGTTATTGTTTACTGGGGTATACCACACTTTTTTAAAGAGAGATATTTGCGGCTGAACAGTGAGCGACACACTCAAACTGCTGTTTTTTTAGATACCAAAGGCCCAAAACTGGACAGTACAGCGATTTGACCCATGGAACTGCGAAACCACACTGGGATGTCGGGCCTACACAAGACTATTTTCAACAGATATATTTTTGTTTCACAACAGTCAGGAGACACTACTGTTTTTCTTTACGGAAAAAACTACCAAAAGCTGAATTTTAGAGATTTTTTACCGTGGGATGGCAAAGCCACAGTTATTGTTTACTGGGGTATACCACACTTTTTTAAATAGAGATATTTGCGGCTGAACAGTGAGCGACACACTCAAACTGCTTTTCTTTTAGATACCAAATGCACAAAACTGGATAGTACAGCGATTTGACCCATGGAACGGCGAAACCACACTGGGATGTCAGGCCTACACAAGACTATTTTCAACAGATATATTTTTGTGTCACAACAGTCAGTTGACACTACTGTTTTTCTTTACGGAAAAAACTACCAAAAGCTGAATAATAGAGATTTTTTACCGTGGGATGGCAAAACCACAGTTATTGTTTACTGGGGAATACCACACTTTTTTAAATAGAGATATTTGCGGCTGAACAGTGAGCGACACACTCAAACTGCTTTTTTTTTAGATACCAAAGGCCCAAAACTGGATAGTACAGCGATTTGACCCGTTGAACTGCGAAACCACACTGGGATGTCGGGCCTACACAAGACTATTTTCAACAGATATATTTTTATGTCACAACAGTCAGGAGACACTACAGTTTTTCTTTACGGAAAAAACTACCAAAAGCTGAATAATAGAGATTTTTTACCGTGGGATGGCAAAACCAAAGTTATTGTTTACTGGGGTATACCACACTTTTTTAAATAGAGATATTTGCGGCTGAACAGTGAGCGACACACTCAAACTGCTTTTTTTTTACATACCAAAGGCCCAAAACTGGATAGTACAGCGATTTGACCCGTGAAACTGCGAAACCACACTGGGATGTCGCGCCTACACAAGACTATTTTCAACAGATATATTTTTTGTGTCACAACAGTCAGGAGACACTACTGTTTTTCTTTACGGAAAAAACTACCAAAAGCTGAATAGTAGAGATTTTTTACCGTGGGATGGCAAAACCACAGTTATTGTTTACTTGGGAATACCACACTTTTTTAAATAGAGATATTTGCGGCTGAACAGTGAGCGACACACTCAAACTGCTTTTTTTTTAGATACCAAAGGCCCAAAACTGGATAGTACAGCGATTTGACCCATGGAACTGCGAAACCACACTGGGATGTCGGGCCTACACAAGACTATTTTCAACAGATATATTTTTGTGTCACAACAGTCAGGAGACACTACTGTTTTTCTTTACGGAAAATATACCAAATCCTGAATAATAGAGATTTTTAACCGTGGGATGGCAAAACCACAGTTATTGTTTACTGGGGTATACCACACTTTTTTAAATAGAGATATTTGCGGCTGAACAGTGAGCGACACACTGAAACTGCTGTTTTATTAGATACCAAAGGCCCAAAACTGGATAGTACAGCGATTTGACCCGTGGAACTGCGAAACACACTGGGATGTCGGGCCTACACAAGACTATTTTCAACAGATATATTTTTGGGTCACAACTGTCAGGAGACACTACTGTTTTTCTTTACGAAAAAACTACCAAAAGCTGAATAATAGAGATTTTTTTACCGTGGGATGGCAAAACCACAGTTATTGTTTACTGGGGAATACCACGCTTTTTTAAATAGAGATATTTGCGGCTGAACAGTCAGCGACACACTCAAACTGTTTTTTTTTTTAGATACCAAAGGCCCAAAACTGGATAGTACAGCGATTTGACCCATGGAACTGCGAAACACACTTTGATGTCGGGCCTACACAAGACTATTTTCAACAGATATATTTTTGTGTCACAACAGTCAGGAGACACTACTGTTTTTCTTTACGGAAAATATACCAAAACCTGAATAATGGAGATTTTTTACCGTGGGATGGCAAAACCACAGTTATTGTTTACTGGGGAATACCACACTTTTTTAAATAGAGATATTTGCGGCTGAACAGTGAGCGACACACTCAAACTGCTTTTTTTTAGATACCAAAGGCCCAAAACTGGATAGTACAGCGATTTGACCCATGGAACTGCGAAACCACACTGGGATGTCGGGCCTACACAAGACTATTTTCAACAGATATATTTTTATGTCACAACAGTCAGGAGACACTACTGTTTTTCTTTACGGAAAAAACTACCAAAAGCTGAATAATAGAGATTTTTTACCGTGGGATGGCAAAACCACAGTTATTGTTTACTGGGGAATACTACACTTTTTTATATAGAGATATTTGCGGCTGAACAGTGAGCGACACACTCAAACTGCTGTTTTTTTAGATACCAAAGGCCCAAAACTGGATAGTACAGCGATTTGACCCGTGGAACTGCGAAACACACTGGGATGTCGGGCCTACACAAGACTATTTTCAACAGATATATTTTTGTGTCACAACTGTCAGGAGACACTACTGTTTTTCTTTACGAAAAAACTACCAAAAGCTGAATAATAGAGATTTATTACCGTGGGATGGCAAAACCACAGTTATTGTTTACTGGGGAATACCACACTTTTTTAAAGAGAGATATTTGCGGCTGAACAGTGAGCGACACACTCAAACTGCTTTTTTTTTAGATACCAAAGGCCCAAAACTGGATAGTACAGCGATTTGACCCATGGAACTGCGAAACCACACTGGGATGTCGGGCCTACACAAGACTATTTTCAACAGATATATTTTTGTGTCACAACAGTCAGGAGACACTACTGTTTTTCTTTACGGAAAAAACTACCAAAAGCTGAATAATAGAGATTTTTTACCGTGGGATGGCAAAACCACAGTTATTGTTTACTGGGGTATACCACACTTTTTTAAATAGAGATATTTGCGGCTGAACAGTGAGCGACACACTCAAACTGCTTTTTTTTTTAGATACCAAAGGCCCAAAACTGGATAGTACAGCGATTTGACCCATGGAACCGCGAAACCACACTGGGATGTCGGGCCTACACAAGACTATTTTCAACAGATATATTTTTATGTCACAACAGTCAGGAGACACTACTGTTTTTCTTTACGAAAATAACTACCAAAAGCTGAATAATAGACATTTTTTACCGTGGGATGGCAAAACCACAGTTATTGTTTACTGGGGTATACCACACTTTTTTAAATAGAGATATTTGCGGCTGAACAGTGAGCGACACACTCAAACTGCTTTTTTTTTAGATACCAAAGGCCCAAAACTGGATAGTACAGCGATTTGACCCATGGAACTGCGAAACCACACTGGGATGTTGGGCCTACACAAGACTATTTTCAACAGATATATTTTTGTGTCACAACAGTCAGGAGACACTACTGTTTTTCTTTACGGAAAAAACTACCAAAAGCTGAATAATAGAGATTTTTTACCGTGGGATGGCAAAACCACAGTTATTGTTTACTGGGGTATACCACACTTATTTAAATAGAGAAATTTGCGGCTGAACAGTGAGCGACACACTCAAACTGCTTCTTTTTTAGATACCAAAGGCTCAAAACTGAATAGTACAGCGATTTGACCCATGGAACCGCGAAACCACACTGGGATGTCGGGCCTACACAAGACTATTTTCAACAGATATATTTTTGGGTCACAACTGTCAGGAGACACTACTGTTTTTCTTTACGAAAAAACTACCAAAAGCTGAATAATAGAGATTTTTTTAACGTGGGATGGCAAAACCACAGTTATTGTTTACTGGGGAATACCACGCTTTTTTAAATAGAGATATTTGCGGCTGAACAGTCAGCGACACACTCAAACTGTTTTTTTTTTTAGATACCAAAGGCCCAAAACTGGATAGTACAGCGATTTGACCCATGGAACTGCGAAACACACTTTGATGTCGGGCCTACACAAGACTATTTTCAACAGATATATTTTTGTGTCACAACAGTCAGGAGACACTACTGTTTTTCTTTACGGAAAATATACCAAAACCTGAATAATGGAGATTTTTTACCGTGGGATGGCAAAACCACAGTTATTGTTTACTGGGGAATACCACACTTTTTTAAATAGAGATATTTGCGGCTGAACAGTGAGCGACACACTCAAACTGCTTTTTTTTAGATACCAAAGGCCCAAAACTGGATAGTACAGCGATTTGACCCATGGAACTGCGAAACCACACTGGGATGTCGGGCCTACACAAGACTATTTTCAACAGATATATTTTTATGTCACAACAGTCAGGAGACACTACTGTTTTTCTTTACGGAAAAAACTACCAAAAGCTGAATAGTAGAGATTTTTTACCGTGGGATGGCAAAACCACAGTTATTGTTTACTGGGGAATACCACACTTTTTTAAATAGAGATATTTGAGGCTGAACAGTGAGCGACACACTCAAACTGCTTTTTTTTTAGATACCAAAGGCCCAAAACTGGATAGTACAGTGATTTGACCCATGGAACTGCGAAACCACACTGGGATGTCGCGCCTACACAAGACTATTTTCAACAGATATATTTTTGTGTCACAACAGTCAGGAGACACTACTGTTTTTCTTTACGGAAAAAACTACCAAAAGCTGAATAATAGAGATTTTTTACCGTGGGATGGCAAAACCACAGTTATTGTTTACTGGGGAATACTACACTTTTTTATATAGAGATATTTGCGGCTGAACAGTGAGCGACACACTCAAACTGCTGTTTTTTTAGATACCAAAGGCCCAAAACTGGATAGTACAGCGATTTGACCCGTGGAACTGCGAAACACACTGGGATGTCGGGCCTACACAAGACTATTTTCAACAGATATATTTTTGTGTCACAACTGTCAGGAGACACTACTGTTTTTCTTTACGAAAAAACTACCAAAAGCTGAATAATAGAGATTTATTACCGTGGGATGGCAAAACCACAGTTATTGTTTACTGGGGAATACCACACTTTTTTAAAGAGAGATATTTGCGGCTGAACAGTGAGCGACACACTCAAACTGCTTTTTTTTTAGATACCAAAGGCCCAAAACTGGATAGTACAGCGATTTGACCCATGGAACTGCGAAACCACACTGGGATGTCGGGCCTACACAAGACTATTTTCAACAGATATATTTTTGTGTCACAACAGTCAGGAGACACTACTGTTTTTCTTTACGGAAAAAACTACCAAAAGCTGAATAATAGAGATTTTTTACCGTGGGATGGCAAAACCACAGTTATTGTTTACTGGGGTATACCACACTTTTTTAAATAGAGATATTTGCGGCTGAACAGTGAGCGACACACTCAAACTGCTTTTTTTTTTAGATACCAAAGGCCCAAAACTGGATAGTACAGCGATTTGACCCATGGAACCGCGAAACCACACTGGGATGTCGGGCCTACACAAGACTATTTTCAACAGATATATTTTTGTGTCACAACAGTCAGGAGACACTACTGTTTTTCTTTACGGAAAAAACTACCAAAAGCTGAATAATAGAGATTTTTTACCGTGGGATGGCAAAACCACAGTTATTGTTTACTGGGGTATACCACACTTTTTTAAATAGAGATATTTGCGGCTGAACAGTGAGCGACACACTCAAACTGCTTCTTTTTAAGATACCAAAGGCTCAAAACTGAATAGTACAGCGATTTGACCCATGGAACCGCGAAACCACACTGGGATGTCGGGCCTACACAAGACTATTTTCAACAGATATATTTTTGTGCCACAACAGTCAGGAGACACTACTGTTTTTCTTTACGGAAAAAACTACCAAAAGCTGAATAATAGAGATTTTTTTACCGTGGGATGGCAAAACCACAGTTATTGTTTACTGGGGTATACCACACTTTTTTAAATAGAGATATTTGCGGCTGAACAGTGAGCGACACACTCAAACTGCTGTTATTTTAGATACCAAAGGCCCAAAACTGGATAGTACAGTGATTTGACCCATGGAACTGCGAAACCACACTGGGATGTCGCGCCTACACAAGACTATTTTCAACAGATATATTTTTGTGTCACAACAGTCAGGAGACACTACTGTTTTTCTTTACGGAAAAAACTACCAAAAGCTGAATAATAGAGATTTTTTACCGTGGGATGGCAAAACCACAGTTATTGTTTACTGGGGAATACTACACTTTTTTATATAGAGATATTTGCGGCTGAACAGTGAGCGACACACTCAAACTGCTGTTTTTTTAGATACCAAAGGCCCAAAACTGGATAGTACAGCGATTTGACCCGTGGAACTGCGAAACACACTGGGATGTCGGGCCTACACAAGACTATTTTCAACAGATATATTTTTGTGTCACAACAGTCAGGAGACACTACTGTTTTTCTTTACGGAAAAAACTACCAAAAGCTGAATAATAGAGATTTTTTACCGTGGGATGGCAAAACCACAGTTATTGTTTACTGGGGTATACCACACTTTTTTAAATAGAGATATTTGCGGCTGAACAGTGAGCGACACACTCAAACTGCTTTTTTTTTTAGATACCAAAGGCCCAAAACTGGATAGTACAGCGATTTGACCCATGGAACCGCGAAACCACACTGGGATGTCGGGCCTACACAAGACTATTTTCAACAGATATATTTTTATGTCACAACAGTCAGGAGACACTACTGTTTTTCTTTACGAAAATAACTACCAAAAGCTGAATAATAGACATTTTTTACCGTGGGATGGCAAAACCACAGTTATTGTTTACTGGGGTATACCACACTTTTTTAAATAGAGATATTTGCGGCTGAACAGTGAGCGACACACTCAAACTGCTTTTTTTTTAGATACCAAAGGCCCAAAACTGGATAGTACAGCGATTTGACCCATGGAACTGCGAAACCACACTGGGATGTTGGGCCTACACAAGACTATTTTCAACAGATATATTTTTGTGTCACAACAGTCAGGAGACACTACTGTTTTTCTTTACGGAAAAAACTACCAAAAGCTGAATAATAGAGATTTTTTACCGTGGGATGGCAAAACCACAGTTATTGTTTACTGGGGTATACCACACTTTTTTAAATAGAGATATTTGCGGCTGAACAGTGAGCGACACACTCAAACTGCTTCTTTTTTAGATACCAAAGGCTCAAAACTGAATAGTACAGCGATTTGACCCATGGAACCGCGAAACCACACTGGGATGTCGGGCCTACACAAGACTATTTTCAACAGATATATTTTTATGTCACAACAGTCAGGAGACACTACTGTTTTTCTTTACGAAAATAACTACCAAAAGCTGAATAATAGACATTTTTTACCGTGGGATGGCAAAACCACAGTTATTGTTTACTGGGGTATACCACACTTTTTTAAATAGAGATATTTGCGGCTGAACAGTGAGCGACACACTCAAACTGCTTTTTTTTTAGATACCAAAGGCCCAAAACTGGATAGTACAGCGATTTGACCCATGGAACCGCGAAACCACACTGGGATTTCGGGCCTACACAAGACTATTTTCAACAGATATATTTTTATGTCACAACAGTCAGGAGACACTACTGTTTTTCTTTACGAAAATAACTACCAAAAGCTGAATAATAGACATTTTTTACCGTGGGATGGCAGAACCACAGTTATTGTTTACTGGGGTATACCACACTTTTTTAAATAGAGATATTTGCGGCTGAACAGTGAGCGACACACTCAAACTGCTTTTTTTTTAGATACCAAAGGCCCAAAACTGGATAGTACAACGATTTGACCCATGGAACTGCGAAACGACACTGGGATGTCGGGCCTACACAAGACTATTTTCAACAGTTATATTTTTGTGCCACAACAGTCAGGAGACACTACTGTTTTTCTTTACGGAAAAAACTACCAAAAGCTGAATAATAGAGATTTTTTTACCGTGGGATGGCAAAACGACAGTTATTGTTTACTGGGGTATACCACACTTTTTTAAATAGAGATATTTGCGGCTGAACAGTGAGCGACACACTCAAACTGCTGTTATTTTAGATACCAAAGGCCCAAAACTGGATAGTACAGCGATTTGACCCATGGAACTGCGAAACCACACTGGGATGTCGGGCCTACACAAGACTATTTTCAACAGATATATTTTTGTGTCACAACAGTCAGGAGACACTACTGTTTTTCTTTACGGAAAAAAACGACCAAAAGCTGAATAATAGAGATTTTTTACCGTGGGATGGCAAAACCACAGTTATTGTTTACTGGGGTATACCACGCTTTTTTAAATAGAGATATTTGCGACTGAACAGTGAGCGACACACTCAAACTGCTTTTTTTTTAGATACCAAAGGCCCAAAACTGGATAGTACAGCGATTTGACCCATGGAACTGCGAAACCACACTGGGATGTCGCGCCTACACAAGACTATTTTCAACAGATATATTTTTGTGTCACAACAGTCAGGAGACACTACTGTTTTTCCTTACGGAAAAAACTACCAAAAGCTGAATAATAGAGATTTTTTACCGTGGGATGGCAAAACCACAGTTATTGTTTACTGGGGTATACACACTTTTTTAAATAGAGATATTTGCGGCTTAACAGTGAGCGACACACTCAACTGCTTTTTTTTTAGATACCAAAGGCCCAAAACTGGATAGTACAGCGATTTGACCCGTGGAACTGCGAAACACACTGGGATGTCGGGCCTACACAAGACTATTTTCAACAGATATATTTTTGTGTCACAACAGTCAGGAGACACTACTGTTTTTCTTTACGGAAAAAACTACCAAAAGCTGAATAATAGAGATTTTTTACTGTGGGATGGCAAAACCACAGTTATTGTTTACTGGGCAATACCACACTTTTTTAAATAGAGATATTTGCGGCTGAACAGTGTGCGACACACTCAAACTGCTTTTTTTTTTAGATACCAAAGGCCCAAAACTGGATAGTACAGCGATTTTACCCATGGAACTGCGAAACCACACTGGGATGTTGGGCCTACACAAGACTATTTTCAACAGATATATTTTTGTGTCACAACAGTCAGGAGACACTACTGTTTTTCTTTACGGAAAAAACTACCAAAAGCTGAATAATAGAGATTTTTAACCGTGGGATGGCAAAACCACAGTTATTGTTTACTGGGGTATACCACACTTTTTTAAATAGAGATATTTGCGGCTGAACAGTGAGCGACACACTCAAACTGCCTTTTTTTTAGATGCCAAAGGCCCAAAACTGGATAGTACAGAGATTTGACCCGTGGAACTGCGAAACCACACTGGGATGTCGGGATTACACAAGACTATTTTCAACAGATATATTTTTGTGTCACAACAGTCAGGAGACACTACTGTTTTTCTTTACGGAAAAAACTACCAAAAGCTGAATAATAGAGATTTTTTACCGTGGGATTGCAAAACCACAGTTATTGTTTACTGGGGAATACCACACTTTTTTAAATAGAGATATTTGCGGCTGAACAGTGAGCGACACACTCAAACTGCTTTTTTTTTAGATACCAAAGGCCCAAAACTGGATAGTACAGCGATTTGACCCGTGGAACTGCGAAACCACACTGGGATGTCGGGCCTACACAAGACTATTTTCAACAGATATATTTTTATGTCACAACAGTCAGGAGACACTACAGTTTTTCTTTACGGAAAAAACTACCAAAAGCTGAATAATAGAGATTTTTTACCGTGGGATGGCAAAACCAAAGTTATTGTTTACTGGGGTATACCACACTTTTTTAAATAGAGATATTTGCGGCTGAACAGTGAGCGACACACTCAAACTGCTTTTTTTTTAGATACCAAAGGCCCAAAACTGGATAGTACAGCGATTTGACCCGTGAAACTGCGAAACCACACTGGGATGTCGCGCCTACACAAGACTATTTTCAACAGATATATTTTTTGTGTCACAACAGTCAGGAGACACTACTGTTTTTCTTTACGGAAAAAACTACCAAAAGCTGAATAGTAGAGATTTTTTACCGTGGGATGGCAAAACCACAGTTATTGTTTACTTGGGAATACCACACTTTTTTAAATAGAGATATTTGCGACTGAACAGTGAGCGACACACTCAAACTGCTTTTTTTTTAGATACCAAAGGCCCAAAACTGGATAGTACAGCGATTTGACCCATGGAACTGCGAAACCACACTGGGATGTCGGGCCTACACAAGACTATTTTCAACAGATATATTTTTGTGTCACAACAGTCAGGAGACACTACTGTTTTTCTTTACGGAAAATATACCAAATCCTGAATAATAGAGATTTTTAACCGTGGGATGGCAAAACCACAGTTATTGTTTACTGGGGTATACCACACTTTTTTAAATAGAGATATTTGCGGCTGAACAGTGAGCGACACACTCAAACTGCTGTTATTTTAGATACCAAAGGCCCAAAACTGGATAGTACAGTGATTTGACCCATGGAACTGCGAAACCACACTGGGATGTCGCGCCTACACAAGACTATTTTCAACAGATATATTTTTTGTGTCACAACAGTCAGGAGACACTACTGTTTTTCTTTACGGAAAAAACTACCAAAAGCTGAATAGTAGAGATTTTTTACCGTGGGATGGCAAAACCACAGTTATTGTTTACTTGGGAATACCACACTTTTTTAAATAGAGATATTTGCGGCTGAACAGTGAGCGACACACTCAAACTGCTTTTTTTTAAGATACCAAAGGCCCAAAACTGGATAGTACAGCGATTTGACCCATGGAACTGCGAAACCACACTGGGATGTCGGGCCTACACAAGACTATTTTCAACAGATATATTTTTGTGTCACAACAGTCAGGAGACACTACTGTTTTTCTTTACGGAAAATATACCAAATCCTGAATAATAGAGATTTTTAACCGTGGGATGGCAAAACCACAGTTATTGTTTACTGGGGTATACCACACTTTTTTAAATAGAGATATTTGCGGCTGAACAGTGAGCGACACACTCAAACTGCTGTTATTTTAGATACCAAAGGCCCAAAACTGGATAGTACAGTGATTTGACCCATGGAACTGCGAAACCACACTGGGATGTCGCGCCTACACAAGACTATTTTCAACAGATATATTTTTGTGTCACAACAGTCAGGAGACACTACTGTTTTTCTTTACGGAAAAAACTACCAAAAGCTGAATAATAGAGAATTTTTACCGTGGGATGGCAAAACCACAGTTATTGTTTACTGGGGAATACTACACTTTTTTATATAGAGATATTTGCGGCTGAACAGTGAGCGACACACTCAAACTGCTGTTTTTTTAGATACCAAAGGCCCAAAACTGGATAGTACAGCGATTTGACCCGTGGAACTGCGAAACACACTGGGATGTCGGGCCTACACAAGACTATTTTCAACAGATATATTTTTGTGTCACAACTGTCAGGAGACACTACTGTTTTTCTTTACGAAAAAACTACCAAAAGCTGAATAATAGAGATTTATTACCGTGGGATGGCAAAACCACAGTTATTGTTTACTGGGGAATACCACACTTTTTTAAAGAGAGATATTTGCGGCTGAACAGTGAGCGACACACTCAAACTGCTTTTTTTTTAGATACCAAAGGCCCAAAACTGGATAGTACAGCGATTTGACCCATGGAACTGCGAAACCACACTGGGATGTCGGGCCTACACAAGACTATTTTCAACAGATATATTTTTGTGTCACAACAGTCAGGAGACACTACTGTTTTTCTTTACGGAAAAAACTACCAAAAGCTGAATAATAGAGATTTTTTACCGTGGGATGGCAAAACCACAGTTATTGTTTACTGGGGTATACCACACTTTTTTAAATAGAGATATTTGCGGCTGAACAGTGAGCGACACACTCAAACTGCTTTTTTTTTTAGATACCAAAGGCCCAAAACTGGATAGTACAGCGATTTGACCCATGGAACCGCGAAACCACACTGGGATGTCGGGCCTACACAAGACTATTTTCAACAGATATATTTTTATGTCTCAACAGTCAGGAGACACTACTGTTTTTCTTTACGAAAATAACTACCAAAAGCTGAATAATAGACATTTTTTACCGTGGGATGGCAAAACCACAGTTATTGTTTACTGGGGTATACCACACTTTTTTAAATAGAGATATTTGCGGCTGAACAGTGAGCGACACACTCAAACTGCTTTTTTTTTAGATACCAAAGGCCCAAAACTGGATAGTACAGCGATTTGACCCATGGAACTGCGAAACCACACTGGGATGTTGGGCCTACACAAGACTATTTTCAACAGATATATTTTTGTGTCACAACAGTCAGGAGACACTACTGTTTTTCTTTACGGAAAAAACTACCAAAAGCTGAATAATAGAGATTTTTTACCGTGGGATGGCAAAACCACAGTTATTGTTTACTGGGGTATACCACACTTTTTTAAATAGAGATATTTGCGGCTGAACAGTGAGCGACACACTCAAACTGCTTCTTTTTTAGATACCAAAGGCTCAAAACTGAATAGTACAGCGATTTGACCCATGGAACCGCGAAACCACACTGGGATGTCGGGCCTACACAAGACTATTTTCAACAGATATATTTTTATGTCACAACAGTCAGGAGACACTACTGTTTTTCTTTACGAAAATAACTACCAAAAGCTGAATAATAGACATTTTTTACCGTGGGATGGCAAAACCACAGTTATTGTTTACTGGGGTATACCACACTTTTTTAAATAGAGATATTTGCGGCTGAACAGTGAGCGACACACTCAAACTGCTTTTTTTTTAGATACCAAAGGCCCACAACTGGATAGTACAGCGATTTGACCCATGGAACTGCGAAACCACACTGGGATGTTGGGCCTACACAAGACTATTTTCAACAGATATATTTTTGTGTCACAACAGTCAGGAGACACTACTGTTTTTCTTTACGGAAAAAACTACCAAAAGCTGAATAATAGAGATTTTTTACCGTGGGATGGCAAAACCACAGTTATTGTTTACTGGGGTATACCACACTTTTTTAAATAGAGATATTTGCGGCTGAACAGTGAGCGACACACTCAAACTGCTTTTTTTTTTAGATACCAAAGGCCCAAAACTGGATAGTACAGCGATTTGACCCATGGAACCGCGAAACCACACTGGGATTTCGGGCCTACACAAGACTATTTTCAACAGATATATTTTTATGTCACAACAGTCAGGAGACACTACTGTTTTTCTTTACGAAAATAACTACCAAAAGCTGAATAATAGACATTTTTTACCGTGGGATGGCAGAACCACAGTTATTGTTTACTGGGGTATACCACACTTTTTTAAATAGAGATATTTGCGGCTGAACAGTGAGCGACACACTCAAACTGCTTTTTTTTTAGATACCAAAGGCCCAAAACTGGATAGTACAGCGATTTGACCCGTGAAACTGCGAAACCACACTGGGATGTCGCGCCTACACAAGACTATTTTCAACAGATATATTTTTTGTGTCACAACAGTCAGGAGACACTACTGTTTTTCTTTACGGAAAAAACTACCAAAAGCTGAATAGTAGAGATTTTTTACCGTGGGATGGCAAAACCACAGTTATTGTTTACTTGGGAATACCACACTTTTTTAAATAGAGATATTTGCGGCTGAACAGTGAGCGACACACTCAAACTGCTTTTTTTTTAGATACCAAAGGCCCAAAACTGGATAGTACAGCGATTTGACCCATGGAACTGCGAAACCACACTGGGATGTCGGGCCTACACAAGACTATTTTCAACAGATATATTTTTGTGTCACAACAGTCAGGAGACACTACTGTTTTTCTTTACGGAAAATATACCAAATCCTGAATAATAGAGATTTTTAACCGTGGGATGGCAAAACCACAGTTATTGTTTACTGGGGTATACCACACTTTTTTAAATAGAGATATTTGCGGCTGAACAGTGAGCGACACACTCAAACTGCTGTTTTTTTAGATACCAAAGGCCCAAAACTGGATAGTACAGCGATTTGACCCGTGGAACTGCGAAACACACTGGGATGTCGGGCCTACACAAGACTATTTTCAACAGATATATTTTTGGGTCACAACTGTCAGGAGACACTACTGTTTTTCTTTACGAAAAAACTACCAAAAGCTGAATAATAGAGATTTTTTTACCGTGGTATGTCAAAACCACAGTTATTGTTTACTGGGGAATACCACGCTTTTTTAAATAGAGATATTTGCGGCTGAACAGTCAGCGACACACTCAAACTGTTTTTTTTTTTAGATACCAAAGGCCCAAAACTGGATAGTACAGCGATTTGACCCATGGAACTGCGAAACCACACTTTGATGTCGGGCCTACACAAGACTATTTTCAACAGATATATTTTTGTGTCACAACAGTCAGGAGACACTACTGTTTTTCTTTACGGAAAATATACCAAAACCTGAATAATGGAGATTTTTTACCGTGGGATGGCAAAACCACAGTTATTGTTTACTGGGGAATACCACACTTTTTTAAATAGAGATATTTGCGGCTGAACAGTGAGCGACACACTCAAACTGCTTTTTTTTAGATACCAAAGGCCCAAAACTGGATAGTACAGCGATTTGACCCATGGAACTGCGAAACCACACTGGGATGTCGGGCCTACACAAGACTATTTTCAACAGATATATTTTTATGTCACAACAGTCAGGAGACACTACTGTTTTTCTTTACGGAAAAAACTACCAAAAGCTGAATAATAGAGATTTTTTACCGTGGGATGGCAAAACCACAGTTATTGTTTACTGGGGTATACCACACTTTTTTAAATAGAGATATTTGCAGCTGAACAGTGAGCGACACACTCAAACTGCTTTTCTTTTAGATACCAAAGGCCCAAAACTGGATAGTACAGCGATTTGACCCGTGAAACTGCGAAACCACACTGGGATGTCGCGCCTACACAAGACTATTTTCAACAGATATATTTTTTGTGTCACAACAGTCAGGAGACACTACTGTTTTTCTTTACGGAAAAAACTACCAAAAGCTGAATAGTAGAGATTTTTTACCGTGGGATGGCAAAACCACAGTTATTGTTTACTGGGGAATACCACACTTTTTTAAATAGAGATATTTGAGGCTGAACAGTGAGCGACACACTCAAACTGCTTTTTTTTTAGATACCAAAGGCCCAAAACTGGATAGTACAGTGATTTGACCCATGGAACTGCGAAACCACACTGGGATGTCGCGCCTACACAAGACTATTTTCAACAGATATATTTTTGTGTCACAACAGTCAGGAGACACTACTGTTTTTCTTTACGGAAAAAACTACCAAAAGCTGAATAATAGAGATTTTTTACCGTGGGATGGCAAAACCACAGTTATTGTTTACTGGGGAATACTACACTTTTTTAAATAGAGATATTTGCGGCTGAACAGTGAGCGACACACTCAAACTGCTGTTTTTTTAGATACCAAAGGCCCAAAACTGGATAGTACAGCGATTTGACCCGTGGAACTGCGAAACACACTGGGATGTCGGGCCTACACAAGACTATTTTCAACAGATATATTTTTGTGTCACAACTGTCAGGAGACACTACTGTTTTTCTTTACGAAAAAACTACCAAAAGCTGAATAATAGAGATTTATTACCGTGGGATGGCAAAACCACAGTTATTGTTTACTGGGGAATAACACACTTTTTTAAAGAGAGATATTTGCGGCTGAACAGTGAGCGACACACTCAAACTGCTTTTTTTTTAGATACCAAAGGCCCAAAACTGGATAGTACAGCGATTTGACCCATGGAACTGCGAAACCACACTGGGATGTCGTGCCTACACAAGACTATTTTCAACAGATATATTTTTGTGTCACAACAGTCAGGAGACACTACTGTTTTTCTTTACGGAAAAAACTACCAAAAGCTGAATAATAGAGATTTTTTACCGTGGGATGGCAAAACCACAGTTATTGTTTACTGGGGTATACCACACTTTTTTAAATAGAGATATTTGCGGCTGAACAGTGAGCGACACACTCAAACTGCTTTTTTTTTTAGATACCAAAGGCACAAAACTGGATAGTACAGCGATTTGACCCATGGAACCGCGAAACCACACTGGGATGTCGGGCCTACACAAGACTATTTTCAACAGATATATTTTTATGTCACAACAGTCAGGAGACACTACTGTTTTTCTTTACGAAAATAACTACCAAAAGCTGAATAATAGACATTTTTTACCGTGGGATGGCAAAACCACAGTTATTGTTTACTGGGGTATACCACACTTTTTTAAATAGAGATATTTGCGGCTGAACAGTGAGCGACACACTCAAACTGCTTTTTTTTTAGATACCAAAGGCCCAAAACTGGATAGTACAGCGATTTGACCCATGGAACTGCGAAACCACACTGGGATGTTGGGCCTACACAAGACTATTTTCAACAGATATATTTTTGTGTCACAACAGTCAGGAGACACTACTGTTTTTCTTTACGGAAAAAACTACCAAAAGCTGAATAATAGAGATTTTTTACCGTGGGATGGCAAAACCACAGTTATTGTTTACTGGGGTATACCACACTTTTTTAAATAGAGATATTTGCGGCTGAACAGTGAGCGACACACTCAAACTGCTTCTTTTTTAGATACCAAAGGCTCAAAACTGAATAGTACAGCGATTTGACCCATGGAACCGCGAAACCACACTGGGATGTCGGGCCTACACAAGACTATTTTCAACAGATATGTTTTTATGTCACAACAGTCAGGAGACACTACTGTTTTTCTTTACGAAAATAACTACCAAAAGCTGAATAATAGACATTTTTTACCGTGGGATGGCAAAACCACAGTTATTGTTTACTGGGGTATACCACACTTTTTTAAATAGAGATATTTGCGGCTGAACAGTGAGCGACACACTCAAACTGCTTTTTTTTTAGATACCAAAGGCCCAAAACTGGATAGTACAGCGATTTGACCCGTGAAACTGCGAAACCACACTGGGATGTCGCGCCTACACAAGACTATTTTCAACAGATATATTTTTTGTGTCACAACAGTCAGGAGACACTACTGTTTTTCTTTACGGAAAAAACTACCAAAAGCTGAATAGTAGAGATTTTTTACTATGGGATGGCAAAACCACAGTTATTGTTTACTGGGGAATACCACACTTTTTTAAATAGAGATATTTGAGGCTGAACAGTGAGCGACACACTCAAACTGCTTTTTTTTTAGATACCAAAGGCCCAAAACTGGATAGTACAGTGATTTGACCCATGGAACTGCGAAACCACACTGGGATGTCGCGCCTACACAAGACTATTTTCAACAGATATATTTTTGTGTCACAACAGTCAGGAGACACTACTGTTTTTCTTTACGGAAAAAACTACCAAAAGCTGAATAATGGAGATTTTTTACCGTGGGATGGCAAAACCACAGTTATTGTTTACTGGGGAATACTACACTTTTTTAAATAGAGATATTTGCGGCTGAACAGTGAGCGACACACTCAAACTGCTGTTTTTTTAGATACCAAAGGCCCAAAACTGGATAGTACAGCGATTTGACCCGTGGAACTGCGAAACACACTGGGATGTCGGGCCTACACAAGACTATTTTCAACAGATATATTTTTGTGTCACAACTGTCAGGAGACACTACTGTTTTTCTTTACGAAAAAACTACCAAAAGCTGAATAATAGAGATTTATTACCGTGGGATGGCAAAACCACAGTTATTGTTTACTGGGGAATACCACACTTTTTTAAAGAGAGATATTTGCGGCTGAACAGTGAGCGACACACTCAAACTGCTTTTTTTTTAGATACCAAAGGCCCAAAACTGGATAGTACAGCGATTTGACCCATGGAACTGCGAAACCACACTGGGATGTCGGGCCTACACAAGACTATTTTCAACAGATATATTTTTGTGTCACAACAGTCAGGAGACACTACTGTTTTTCTTTACGGAAAAAACTACCAAAAGCTGAATAATAGAGATTTTTTACCGTGGGATGGCAAAACCACAGTTATTGTTTACTGGGGTATACCACACTTTTTTAAATAGAGATATTTGCGGCTGAACAGTGAGCGACACACTCAAACTGCTTTTTTTTTTAGATACCAAAGGCACAAAACTGGATAGTACAGCGATTTGACCCATGGAACCGCGAAACCACACTGGGATGTCGGGCCTACACAAGACTATTTTCAACAGATATATTTTTATGTCACAACAGTCAGGAGACACTACTGTTTTTCTTTACGAAAATAACTACCAAAAGCTGAATAATAGACATTTTTTACCGTGGGATGGCAAAACCACAGTTATTGTTTACTGGGGTATACCACACTTTTTTAAATAGAGATATTTGCGGCTGAACAGTGAGCGACACACTCAAACTGCTTTTTTTTTAGATACCAAAGGCCCAAAACTGGATAGTACAGCGATTTGACCCATGGAACTGCGAAACCACACTGGGATGTTGGGCCTACACAAGACTATTTTCAACAGATATATTTTTGTGTCACAACAGTCAGGAGACACTACTGTTTTTCTTTACGGAAAAAACTACCAAAAGCTGAATAATAGAGATTTTTTACCGTGGGATGGCAAAACCACAGTTATTGTTTACTGGGGTATACCACACTTTTTTAAATAGAGATATTTGCGGCTGAACTGTGAGCGACACACTCAAACTGCTTCTTTTTTAGATACCAAAGGCTCAAAACTGAATAGTACAGCGATTTGACCCATGGAACCGCGAAACCACACTGGGATGTCGGGCCTACACAAGACTATTTTCAACAGATATATTTTTATGTCACAACAGTCAGGAGACACTACTGTTTTTCTTTACGAAAATAACTACCAAAAGCTGAATAATAGACATTTTTTACCGTGGGATGGCAAAACCACAGTTATTGTTTACTGGGGTATACCACACTTTTTTAAATAGAGATATTTGCGGCTGAACAGTGAGCGACACACTCAAACTGCTTTTTTTTTAGATACCAAAGGCCCAAAACTGGATAGTACAGCGATTTGACCCGTGAAACTGCGAAACCACACTGGGATGTCGCGCCTACACAAGACTATTTTCAACAGATATATTTTTTGTGTCACAACAGTCAGGAGACACTACTGTTTTTCTTTACGGAAAAAACTACCAAAAGCTGAATAGTAGAGATTTTTTACCGTGGGATGGCAAAACCACAGTTATTGTTTACTGGGGAATACCACACTTTTTTAAATAGAGATATTTGAGGCTGAACAGTGAGCGACACACTCAAACTGCTTTTTTTTTAGATACCAAAGGCCCAAAACTGGATAGTACAGTGATTTGACCCATGGAACTGCGAAACCACACTGGGATGTCGCGCCTACACAAGACTATTTTCAACAGATATATTTTTGTGTCACAACAGTCAGGAGACACTACTGTTTTTCTTTACGGAAAAAACTACCAAAAGCTGAATAATAGAGATTTTTTACCGTGGGATGGCAAAACCACAGTTATTGTTTACTGGGGAATACTACACTTTTTTAAATAGAGATATTTGCGGCTGAACAGTGAGCGACACACTCAAACTGCTGTTTTTTTAGATACCAAAGGCCCAAAACTGGATAGTACAGCGATTTGACCCGTGGAACTGCGAAACACACTGGGATGTCGGGCCTACACAAGACTATTTTCAACAGATATATTTTTGTGTCACAACTGTCAGGAGACACTACTGTTTTTCTTTACGAAAAAACTACCAAAAGCTGAATAATAGAGATTTATTACCGTGGGATGGCAAAACCACAGTTATTGTTTACTGGGGAATACCACACTTTTTTAAAGAGAGATATTTGCGGCTGAACAGTGAGCGACACACTCAAACTGCTTTTTCTTTAGATATCAAAGGCCCAAAACTGGATAGTACAGCGATTTGACCCATGGAACTGCGAAACCACACTGGGATGTCGTGCCTACACAAGACTATTTTCAACAGATATATTTTTGTGTCACAACAGTCAGGAGACACTACTGTTTTTCTTTACGGAAAAAACTACCAAAAGCTGAATAATAGAGATTTTTTACCGTGGGATGGCAAAACCACAGTTATTGTTTACTGGGGTATACCACACTTTTTTAAATAGAGATATTTGCGGCTGAACAGTGAGCGACACACTCAAACTGCTTTTTTTTTTAGATACCAAAGGCACAAAACTGGATAGTACAGCGATTTGACCCATGGAACCGCGAAACCACACTGGGATGTCGGGCCTACACAAGACTATTTTCAACAGATATATTTTTATGTCACAACAGTCAGTAGACACTACTGTTTTTCTTTACGAAAATAACTACCAAAAGCTGAATAATAGACATTTTTTACCATGGGATGGCAAAATCACAGTTATTGTTTACTGGGGTATACCACACTTTTTTAAATAGAGATATTTGCGGCTGAACAGTGAGCGACACACTCAAACTGCTTTTTTTTTAGATACCAAAGGCCCAAAACTGGATAGTACAGCGATTTGACCCATGGAACCGCGAAACCACACTGGGATGTCGGGCCTACACAAGACTATTTTCAACAGATATATTTTTATGTCACAACAGTCAGGAGACACTACTGTTTTTCTTTACGAAAATAACTACCAAAAGCTGAATAATAGACATTTTTTACCGTGGGATGGCAAAACCACAGTTATTGTTTACTGGGGTATACCACACTTTTTTAAATAGAGATATTTGCGGCTGAACAGTGAGCGACACACTCAAACTGCTTTTTTTTTAGATACCAAATGCCCAAAACTGGATAGTACAGCGATTTGACCCATGGAACTGCGAAACCACACTGGGATGTCGCGCCTACACAAGACTATTTTCAACAGATATATTTTTGTGTCACAACAGTCAGGAGACACTACTGTTTTTCTTTACGGAAAAAACTACCAAAAGCTGAATAATAGAGATTTTTTACCGTGGGATGGCAAAACCACAGTTATTGTTTACTGGGGAATACTACACTTTTTTAAATAGAGATATTTGCGGCTGAACAGTGAGCGACACACTCAAACTGCTGTTTTTTTAGATACCAAAGGCCCAAAACTGGATAGTACAGCGATTTGACCCGTGGAACTGCGAAACACACTGGGATGTCGGGCCTACACAAGACTATTTTCAACAGATATATTTTTGTGTCACAACTGTCAGGAGACACTACTGTTTTTCTTTACGAAAAAACTACCAAAAGCTGAATAATAGAGATTTATTACCGTGGGATGGCAAAACCACAGTTATTGTTTACTGGGGAATACCACACTTTTTTAAAGAGAGATATTTGCGGCTGAACAGTGAGCGACACACTCAAACTGCTTTTTTTTTAGATATCAAAGGCCCAAAACTGGATAGTACAGCGATTTGACCCATGGAACTGCGAAACCACACTGGGATGTCGTGCCTACACAAGACTATTTTCAACAGATATATTTTTGTGTCACAACAGTCAGGAGACACTACTGTTTTTCTTTACGGAAAAAACTACCAAAAGCTGAATAATAGAGATTTTTTACCGTGGGATGGCAAAACCACAGTTATTGTTTACTGGGGTATACCACACTTTTTTAAATAGAGATATTTGCGGCTGAACAGTGAGCGACACACTCAAACTGCTTTTTTTTTTAGATACCAAAGGCACAAAACTGGATAGTACAGCGATTTGACCCATGGAACCGCGAAACCACACTGGGATGTCGGGCCTACACAAGACTATTTTCAACAGATATATTTTTATGTCACAACAGTCAGTAGACACTACTGTTTTTCTTTACGAAAATAACTACCAAAAGCTGAATAATAGACATTTTTTACCATGGGATGGCAAAATCACAGTTATTGTTTACTGGGGTATACCACACTTTTTTAAATAGAGATATTTGCGGCTGAACAGTGAGCGACACACTCAAACTGCTTTTTTTTTAGATACCAAAGGCCCAAAACTGGATAGTACAGCGATTTGACCCATGGAACCGCGAAACCACACTGGGATGTCGGGCCTACACAAGACTATTTTCAACAGATATATTTTTATGTCACAACAGTCAGGAGACACTACTGTTTTTCTTTACGAAAATAACTACCAAAAGCTGAATAATAGACATTTTTTACCGTGGGATGGCAAAACCACAGTTATTGTTTACTGGGGTATACCACACTTTTTTAAATAGAGATATTTGCGGCTGAACAGTGAGCGACACACTCAAACTGCTTTTTTTTTAGATACCAAAGGCCCAAAACTGGATAGTACAGCGATTTGACCCATGGAACTGCGAAACCACACTGGGATGTTGGGCCTACACAAGACTATTTTCAACAGATATATTTTTGTGTCACAACAGTCAGGAGACACTACTGTTTTTCTTTACGGAAAAAACTACCAAAAGCTGAATAATAGAGATTTTTTACCGTGGGATGGCAAAACCACAGTTATTGTTTACTGGGGTATACCACACTTTTTTAAATAGAGATATTTGCGGCTGAACAGTGAGCGACACACTCAAACTGCTTTTTTTTTTAGATACCAAAGGCCCAAAACTGGATAGTACAGCGATTTGACCCATGGAACCGTGAAACCACACTGGGATGTCGGGCCTACACAAGACTATTTTCAACAGATATATTTTTATGTCACAACAGTCAGGAGACACTACTGTTTTTCTTTACGAAAATAACTACCAAAAGCTGAATAATGGACATTTTTTACCGTGGGATGGCAGAACCACAGTTATTGTTTACTGGGGTATACCACACTTTTTTAAATAGAGATATTTGCGGCTGAACAGTGAGCGACACACTCAAACTGCTTTTTTTTTAGATACCAAAGGCCCAAAACTGGATAGTACAACGATTTGACCCATGGAACTGCGAAACGACACTGGGATGTCGGGCCTACACAAGACTATTTTCAACAGATATATTTTTGTGCCACAACAGTCAGGAGACACTACTGTTTTTCTTTACGGAAAAACTACCAAAAGCTGAATAATAGAGATTTTTTTACCGTGGGATGGCAAAACCACAGTTATTGTTTACTGGGGTATACCACACTTTTTTAAATAGAGATATTTGCGGCTGAACAGTGAGCGACACACTCAAACTGCTGTTATTTTAGATACCAAAGGCCCAAAACTGGATAGTACAGCGATTTGACCCATGGAACTGCGAATCCACACTGGGATGTCGGGCCTACACAAGACTATTTTCAACAGATATATTTTTGTGTCACAACAGTCAGGAGACACTACTGTTTTTCTTTACGGAAAAAAACTACCAAAAGCTGAATAATAGAGATTTTTTACCGTGGGATGGCAAAACCACAGTTATTGTTTACTGGGGTATACCACGCTTTTTTAAATAGAGATATTTGCGACTGAACAGTGAGCGACACACTCAAACTGCTTTTTTTTTAGATACCAAAGGCCCAAAACTGGATAGTACAGCGATTTGACCCATGGAACTGCGAAACCACACTGGGATGTCGCGCCTACACAAGACTATTTTCAACAGATATATTTTTGTGTCACAACAGTCAGGAGACACTACTGTTTTTCTTTACGGAAAAAACTACCAAAAGCTGAATAATGGAGATTTTTTACCGTGGGATGGCAAAACCACAGTTATTGTTTACTGGGGTATACACACTTTTTTAAATAGAGATATTTGCGGCTTAACAGTGAGCGACACACTCAACTGCTTTTTTTTTAGATACCAAAGGCCCAAAACTGGATAGTACAGCGATTTGACCCGTGGAACTGCGAAACACACTGGGATGTCGGGCCTACACAAGACTATTTTCAACAGATATATTTTTGTGTCACAACAGTCTGGAGACACTACTGTTTTTCTTTACGGAAAAAACTACCAAAAGCTGAATAATAGAGATTTTTTACTGTGGGATGGCAAAACCACAGTTATTGTTTACTGGGCAATACCACACTTTTTTAAATAGAGATATTTGCGGCTGAACAGTGCGCGACACACTCAAACTGCTTTTTTTTTTAGATACCAAAGGCCCAAAACTGGATAGTACAGCGATTTTACCCATGGAACTGCGAAACCACACTGGGATGTTGGGCCTACACAAGACTATTTTCAACAGATATATTTTTGTGTCACAACAGTCTGGAGACACTACTGTTTTTCTTTACGGAAAAAACTACCAAAAGCTGAATAATAGAGATTTTTAACCGTGGGATGGCAAAACCACAGTTATTGTTTACTGGGGTATACCACACTTTTTTAAATAGAGATATTTGCGGCTGAACAGTGAGCGACACACTCAAACTGCCTTTTTTTTAGATACCAAAGGCCCAAAACTGGATAGTACAGAGATTTGACCCGTGGAACTGCGAAACCACACTGGGATGTCGGGCTTACACAAGACTATTTTCAACAGATATATTTTTGTGTCACAACAGTCAGGAGACACTACTGTTTTTCTTTACGGAAAATATACCAAAACCTGAATAATAGAGATTTTTTACCGTGGGATGGCAAAACCACAGTTATTGTTTACTGGGGTATAGCACACTTTTTTAAATAGAGATATTTGCGGCTGAACAGTGAGCGACACACTCAAACTGCTTTTTTTTTAGATACCAAAGGCCCAAAACTGGATAGTACAGCGATTTGACCCGTGGAACTGCGAAACCACACTGGGATGTCGGGCCTACACAAGACTATTTTCAACAGATATATTTTTGTGTCACAACAGTCAGGAGACACTACTGTTTTTCTTTACGGAAAAAAATACCAAAAGCTGAATAATAGAGATTTTTTACCGTGGGATGGCAAAACCACAGTTATTGTTTACTGGGGTATACCACACTTTTTTAAATAGAGATATTTGCGGCTGAACAGTGAGCGACACACTCAAACTGCTTTTTTTTTAGATACCAAAGGCCCAAACTGGATAGTACAGCGATTTGACCCATGGAACTGCGAAACCACACTGGGATGTCGGGCCTACACAAGACTATTTTCAACAGATATATTTTTGTGTCACAACAGTCAGGAGACACTACTGTTTTTCTTTACGGAAAAAGCTACCAAAAGCTGAATAATAGAGATTTTTTACCGTGGGATGGCAAAACCACAGTTATTGTTTACTGGGGTATACCAGACTTTTTTAAATAGAGATATTTGCGGCTGAACAGTGAGCGACACACTCAAACTGCTGTTTTTTTAGATACCAAAGGCCCAAAGCTGGATAGTACAGCGATTTGACCCATGGAACTGCGAAACCACACTGGGATGTCGGGCCTACACAAGACTATTTTCAACAGATATATTTTTGTGTCACAACAGTCAGGAGACACTTCTGTTTTTCTTTACGGAAAAAACTACCAAAAGCTGAATAATAGAGATTTTTTAACCGTGGGATGGCAAAACCACAGTTATTATTTACTGGGGAATACCACACTTTTTTAAATAGAGATATTTGCGGCTGAACAGTGAGCGACACACTCAAACTGCTTTTTTTTTTAGATACCAAAGGCCCAAAACTGGATAGTACAGCGATTTGACCCATGGAACTGCGAAACCACACTGGGATGTCGGGCCTACACAAGACTATTTTCAACAGATATATTTTTGTGTCACAACAGTCAGGAGACACTACTGTTTTTCTTTACGGAAAAAACTACCAAAAGCTGAATAATAGAGATTTTTTACTGTGGGATGGCAAAACCACAGTTATTGTTTACTGGGCAATACCACACTTTTTTACATAGAGATATTTGCGGCTGAATAGTGAGCGACACACTCAAACTGCTTTATTTTTTAGATACCAAAGGCCCAAAACTGGATAGTACAGCGATTTGACCCATGGAACTGCGAAACCACACTGGGATGTCGGGCCTACACAAGGCAATTTTCAACAGATATATTTTTGTGTCACAACAGTCAGGAGACACTACTATTTTTCTTTACGGAAAAAACTACCAAAAGCTGAATAATAGAGATTTTTTACCGTGGGATGGCAAAACCACAGTTATTGTTTACTGGGGTATACAACACTTTTTTAAATAGAGATATTTGCGGCTGAACAGTGAGCGACACACTCAAACTGCTTTTTTTTTAGATACCAAAGGCCCAAAACTGGATAGTACAGCTTTTTGACCCATGGAACTGCGAAACCACACTGGGATGTCGGGCCTACACAAGACTATTTTCAATAGATATATTTTTGTGTCACAACAGTCAGGAGACACTACTGTTTTTCTTTACGTAAAAAACTACCAAAAGCTGAATAATAGAGATTTTTTACCGTGGGATGGCAAAACCACAGTTATTGTTTACTGGGAATACCACACTTTTTTAAATAGAGATATTTGCGGCTGAACAGTGAGCGACACACTCAAACTGCTTTTTTTTTTAGATACCAAAGGCCCAAAACTGGATAGTACAGCGATTTGACCCATGGAACTGCGAAACCACACTGGGATGTCGGGACTACACAAGACTATTTTCAACAGATATATTTTTGTGTCACAACAGTCAGGAGACACTACTGTTTTTCTTTACGGAAAATATACCAAAAGCTGAATAATAGAGATTTTTTACCGTTTGATGGCAAAACCACAGTTATTGTTTACCGGGTTATACCACACTTTTTTAAATAGAGATATTTGCGGCTGAACAGTGAGCGACACACTCAAACTGCTTCTTTTTTAGATACCAAAGGCCCAAAACTGGATAGTACAGCGATTTGACCCATGGAACTGCGAAACCACACTGGGATGTCGGGCCTACACAAGACTATTTTCAACAGATATATTTTTGTGTCACAACAGTCAGGAGACACTACTGTTTTTCTTTACGGAAAAAACTACCAAAAGCTGAATAATAGAGATTTTTTACCGTGGGATGGCAAAACCACAGTTATTGTTTAATGGGGTATAGCACACTTTTTTAAATAGAGATATTTGCGGCTCAACAGTGAGCGACACACTCAACTGCTTTTTTTTTAGATACCAAAGGCCCAAAACTGGATAGTACAGCGATTTGACCCGTGGAACTGCGAAACACACTGGGATGTCGGGCCTACACAAGACTATTTTCAACAGATATATTTTTGTGTCACAACAGTCAGGAGACACTACTGTTTTTCTTTACGGAAAAAACTACCAAAAGCTGAATAATAGAGATTTTTTACTGTGGGATGGCAAAACCACAGTTATTGTTTACTGGACAATACCACACTTTTTTAAATAGAGATATTTGCGGCTGAATAGTGAGCGACACACTCAAACTACTTTTTTTTTTAGATACCAAAGGCCCAAAACTGGATAGTACAGCGATTTGACCCATGGAACTGCGAAACCACACTGGGATGTTGGGCCTACACAAGACTATTTTCAACAGATATATTTTTGTGTCACAACAGTCAGGAGACACTACTGTTTTTCTTTACGGAAAAAACTACCAAAAGCTGAATAATAGAGATTTTTAACCGTGGGATGGAAAAACCACAGTTATTGTTTACTGGGGTTTACCACACTTTTTTAAATAGAGATATTTGCGGCTGAACAGTGAGCGAAACACTCAAACTGCCTTTTTTTTAGATACCAAAGGCCCAAAACTGGATAGTACAGAGATTTGACCCGTGGAACTGCGAAACCACACTGAGATGTCGGGCCTACACAAGACTATTTTCAACAGATATATTTTTGTGTCACAACAGTCAGGAGACACTACTGTTTTTCTTTACGGAAAATATACCAAAACCTGAATAATAGAGATTTTTTACCATGGGATGGCAAAACCACAGTTATTGTTTACTGGGGTATACCACACTTTTTTAAATAGAGATATTTGCGGCTGAACAGTGAGCGACACACTCAAACTGCTTTTTTTTTAGATACCAAAGGCCCAAAACTGGACAGTACAGCGATTTGACCCGTGGAACTGCGAAACCACACTGGGATGTCGGGCCTACACAAGACTATTTTCAACAGATATATTTTTGTGTCACAACAGTCAGGAGACACTACTGTTTTTCTTTACGGAAAAAACTACCAAAAGCTGAATAATAGAGATTTTTTACTGTGGGATGGCAAAACCACAGTTATTGTTTACTGGGGTATACCACACTTTTTTAAATAGAGATATTTGCGGCTGAACAGTGAGCGACACACTCAAACTGCTTTTTTTTTAGATACCAAAGGCCCAAACTGGATAGTACAGCGATTTGACCCATGGAACTGCGAAACCACACTGGGATGTCGGGCCTACACAAGACTATTTTCAACAGATATATTTTTGTGTCACAACAGTCAGGAGACACTACTGTTTTTCTTTATGGAAAAAACTACCAAAAGCTGAATAATAGAGATTTTTTACCGTGGGATGGCAAAACCACAGTTATTGTTTACTGGGGTATACCAGACTTTTTTAAATAGAGATATTTGCGGCTGAACAGTGAGCGACACACTCAAACTGCTGTTTTTTTTAGATACCAAAGGCCCAAAGCTGGATAGTACAGCGATTTGACCCGTGGAACTGCGAAACCACACTGGGATGTCGGGCCTACACAAGACTATTTTCAACAGATATATTTTTGTGTCACAACAGTCAGGAGACACTACTGTTTTTCTTTACGGAAAAAACTACCAAAAGCTGAATAATAGAGATTTTTTACTGTGGGATGGCAAAACCACAGTTATTGTTTACTGGGCAATACCACACTTTTTTACATAGAGATATTTGCGGCTGAATAGTGAGCGACACACTCAAACTGCTTTATTTTTTAGATACCAAAGGCCCAAAACTGGATAGTACAGCGATTTGACCCATGGAACTGCGAAACCACACTGGGATGTCGGGCCTACACAAGGCAATTTTCAACAGATATATTTTTGTGTCACAACAGTCAGGAGACACTACTATTTTTCTTTACGGAAAAAACTACCAAAAGCTGAATAATAGAGATTTTTTACCGTGGGATGGCAAAACCACAGTTATTGTTTACTGGGGTATACAACACTTTTTTAAATAGAGATATTTGCGGCTGAACAGTGAGCGACACACTCAAACTGCTTTTTTTTTAGATACCAAAGGCCCAAAACTGGATAGTACAGCTTTTTGACCCATGGAACTGCGAAACCACACTGGGATGTCGGGCCTACACAAGACTATTTTCAATAGATATATTTTTGTGTCACAACAGTCAGGAGACACTACTGTTTTTCTTTACGTAAAAAACTACCAAAAGCTGAATAATAGAGATTTTTTACCGTGGGATGGCAAAACCACAGTTATTGTTTACTGGGAATACCACACTTTTTTAAATAGAGATATTTGCGGCTGAACAGTGAGCGACACACTCAAACTGCTTTTTTTTTTAGATACCAAAGGCCCAAAACTGGATAGTACAGCGATTTGACCCATGGAACTGCGAAACCACACTGGGATGTCGGGCCTACACAAGACTATTTTCAACAGATATATTTTTGTGTCACAACAGTCAGGAGACACTACTGTTTTTCTTTACGGAAAATATACCAAAAGCTGAATAATAGAGATTTTTTACCGTTTGATGGCAAAACCACAGTTATTGTTTACTGGGGTATACCACACTTTTTTCAATAGAGATATTTGCGGCTGAACAGTGAGCGACACACTCAAACTGCTTCTTTTTTACATACCAAAGGCCCAAAACTGGATAGTACAGCGATTTGACCCATGGAACTGCGAAACCACACTGGGATGTCGGGCCTACACAAGACTATTTTCAACAGATATATTTTTGTGTCACAACAGTCAGGAGACACTACTGTTTTTCTTTACGGAAAAACTACCAAAAGCTGAATAATAGAGATTTTTTACCGTGGGATGGCAAAACCACAGTTATTGTTTAATGGGGTATACCACACTTTTTTAAATAGAGATATTTGCGGCTCAACAGTGAGCGACACACTCAACTGCTTTTTTTTTAGATACCAAAGGCCCAAAACTGGATAGTACAGCGATTTGACCCGTGGAACTGCGAAACACACTGGGATGTCGGGCCTACACAAGACTATTTTCAACAGATATATTTTTGTGTCACAACAGTCAGGAGACACTACTGTTTTTCTTTACGGAAAAAACTACCAAAAGCTGAATAATAGAGATTTTTTACTGTGGGATGGCAAAACCACAGTTATTGTTTACTGGGCAATACCACACTTTTTTAAATAGAGATATTTGCGGCTGAATAGTGAGCGACACACTCAAACTGCTTTATTTTTTAGATACCAAAGGCCCAAAACTGGATAGTACAGCGATTTGACCCATGGAACTGCGAAACCACACTGGGATGTCGGGCCTACACAAGGCTATTTTCAACAGATATATTTTTGTGTCACAACAGTCAGGAGACACTACTGTTTTTCTTTACGGAAAAAACTACCAAAAGCTGAATAATAGAGATTTTTTACCGTGGGATGGCAAAACCACAGTTATTGTTTACTGGGGTATACAACACTTTTTTAAATAGAGATATTTGCGGCTGAACAGTGAGCGACACACTCAAACTGCTTTTTTTTTAGATACCAAAGGCCCAAAACTGGATAGTACAGCTATTTGACCCATGGAACTGCGAAACCACACTGGGATGTCGGGCCTACACAAGACTATTTTCAACAGATATATTTTTGTGTCACAACAGTCAGGAGACACTACTGTTTTTCTTTACGTAAAAAACTACCAAAAGCTGAATAATAGAGATTTTTTACCGTGGGATGGCAAAACCACAGTTATTGTTTACTGGGGAATACCACACTTTTTTAAATAGAGATATTTGCGGCTGAACAGTGAGCGACACACTCAAACTGCTTTTTTTTTTAGATACCAAAGGCCCAAAACTGGATAGTACAGCGATTTGACCCATGGAACTGCGAAACCACACTGGGATGTCGGGCCTACACAAGACTATTTTCAACAGATATATTTTTGTGTCACAACAGTCAGGAGACACTACTGTTTTTCTTTACGGAAAATATACCAAAAGCTGAATAATAGAGATTTTTTACCGTTTGATGGCAAAACCACAGTTATTGTTTACTGGGGTATACCACACTTTTTTAAATAGAGATATTTGCGGCTGAACAGTGAGCGACACACTCAAACTGCTTCTTTTTTATATACCAAAGGCCCAAAACTGGATAGTACAGCGATTTGACCCATGGAACTGCGAAACCACACTGGGATGTCGGGCCTACACAAGACTATTTTCAACAGATATATTTTTGTGTCACAACAGTCAGGAGACACTACTGTTTTTCTTTACGGAAAAAACTACCAAAAGCTGAATAATAGAGATTTTTTACCGTAGGATGGCAAAACCACAGTTATTGTTTAATGGGGTATACCACACTTTTTTAAATAGAGATATTTGCGGCTCAACAGTGAGCGACACACTCAACTGCTTTTTTTTTAGATACCAAAGGCCCAAAACTGGATAGTACAGCGATTTGACCCGTGGAACTGCGAAACACACTGGGATGTCGGGCCTACACAAGACTATTTTCAACAGATATATTTTTGTGTCACAACAGTCAGGAGACACTACTGTTTTTCTTTACGGAAAAAACTACCAAAAGCTGAATAATAGAGATTTTTTACTGTGGGATGGCAAAACCACAGTTATTGTTTACTGGGCAATACCACACTTTTTTAAATAGAGATATTTGCGGCTGAATAGTGAGCGACACACTCAAACTGCTTTTTTTTTTAGATACCAAAGGCCCAAAACTGGATAGTACAGCGATTTGACCCATGGAACTGCGAAACCACACTGGGATGTTGGGCCTACACAAGACTATTTTCAACAGATATATTTTTGTGTCACAACAGTCAGGAGACACTACTGTTTTTCTTTACGGAAAAAACTACTAAAAGCTGAATAATAGAGATTTTTAACCGTGGGATGGCAAAACCACAGTTATTGTTTACTGGGGTATACCACACTTTTTTAAATAGAGATATTTGCGGCTGAACAGTGAGCGACACACTCAAACTGCCTTTTTTTTAGATACCAAAGGCCCAAAACTGGATAGTACAGAGATTTGACCCGTGGAACTGCGAAACCACACTGGGATGTCGGGCCTACACAAGACTATTTTCAACAGATATATTTTTGTGTCACAACAGTCAGGAGACACTACTGTTTTTCTTTACGGAAAATATACCAAAACCTGAATAATAGAGATTTTTTACCGTGGGATGGCAAAACCACAGTTATTGTTTACTGGGGTATACCACACTTTTTTAAATAGAGATATTTGCGGCTGAACAGTGAGCGACACACTCAAACTGCTTTTTTTTAGATACCAAAGGCCAAAAACTGGATAGTACAGCGATTTGACCCGTGGAACTGCGAAACCACACTGGGATGTCGGGCCTACACAAGACTATTTTCAACAGATATATTTTTGTGTCACAACAGTCAGGAGACACTACTGTTTTTCTTTACGGAAAAAACTACCAAAAGCTGAATAATAGAGATTTTTTACCGTGGGATGGCAAAACCACAGTTATTGTTTACTGGGGTATACCACACTTTTTTAAATAGAGATATTTGCGGCTGAACAGTGAGCGACACACTCAAACTGCTTTTTTTTTAGATACCAAAGGCCCAAACTGGATAGTACAGCGATTTGACCCGTGGAACTGCGAAACCACACTGGGATGTCGGGCCTACACAAGACTATTTTCAACAGATATATTTTTGTGTCACAACAGTCAGGAGACACTACTGTTTTTCTTTACGGAAAAAACTACCAAAAGCTGAATAATAGAGATTTTTTACCGTGGGATGGCAAAACCACAGTTAATGTTTACTGGGGTATACAACACTTTTTTAAATAGAGATATTTGCGGCTGAACAGTGAGCGACACACTCAAACTGCTTTTTTTTTAGATACCAAAGGCCCAAAACTGGATAGTACAGCGATTTGACCCATGGAACTGCGAAACCACACTGGGATGTCGGGCCTACACAAGACTATTTTCAACAGATATATTTTTGTGTCACAACAGTCAGGAGACACTACTGTTTTTCTTTACGGAAAAACCTACCAAAAGCTGAATAATAGAGATTTTTTACCGTGGGATAGCAAAACCACAGTTATTGTTTACTGGGGAATACCACACTTTTTTAAATAGAGATATTTGCGGCTGAACAGTGAGCGACACACTCAAACTGCTTTATTTTTTAGATACCAAAGGCCCAAAACTGGATAGTACAGCGATTTGACCCATGGAACTGCGAAACCACACTGGGATGTCGGGCCTACACAAGACTATTTTCAACAGATATATTTTTGTGTCACAACAGTCAGGAGACACTACTGTTTTTCTTTACGGAAAAAACTACCAAAAGCTGAATAATAGAGATTTTTTACCGTGGGATGGAAAAACCACAGTTATTGTTTACTGGGGTATACCACACTTTTTTAAATAGAGATATTTGCGGCTGAACAGTGAGCGACACACTCAAACTGCTTTTTTTTTAGATACCAAAGGCCCAAAACTGGATAGTACAGCGATTTGACCCATGGAACTGCGAAACCACACTGGGATGTCGGGCCTACACAAGACTATTTTCAACAGATATATTTTTGTGTCACAACAGTCAGGAGACACTACTGTTTTTCTTTACGGAAAAAACTACCAAAAGCTGAATAATAGAGATTTTTTACCGTGGGATGGCAAAACCACAGTTATTGTTTACTGGGGTATACCACACTTTTTTAAATAGAGATATTTGCGGCTGAACAGTGAGCGACACACTCAAGCTGTTTTTTTTTTTAGATACCAAAGGCCCAAAACTGGATAGTACAGCGATTTGACCCATGGAACCGCGAAACCACACTGGGATGTCGGGCCTACACAAGACTATTTTCAACAGATATATTTTTATGTCACAACAGTCAGGAGACACTACTGTTTTTCTTTACGAAAATAACTACCAAAAGCTGAATAATAGAGATTTTTTACCGTTTGATGGCAAAACCACAGTTATTGTTTACTGGGGTATACCACACTTTTTTAAATAGAGATATTTGCGGCTGAACAGTGAGCGACACACTCAAACTGCTCTTTTTTTAGATACCAAAGGCCCAAAACTGGATAGTACAGCGATTTGACCCATGGAACTGCGAAACCACACTGGGATGTCGGGCCTACACAAGACTATTTTCAACAGATATATTTTTGTGTCACAACAGTCAGGAGACACTACTGTTTTTCTTTACGGAAAATATACCAAAAGCTGAATAATAGAGATTTTTTACCGTTTGATGGCAAAACCACAGTTATTGTTTACTGGGGTATACCACACTTTTTTAAATAGAGATATTTGCGGCTGAACAGTGAGCGACACACTCAAACTGCTTCTTTTTTAGATACCAAAGGCCCAAAACTGGATAGTACAGCGATTTGACCCATGGAACTGCGAAACCACACTGGGATGTCGGGCCTACACAAGACTATTTTCAACAGATATATTTTTGTGTCACAACAGTCAGGAGACACTACTGTTTTTCTTTACGGAAAAAACTACCAAAAGCTGAATAATAGAGATTTTTTACCGTGGGATGGCAAAACCACAGTTATTGTTTAATGGGGTATACCACACTTTTTTAAATAGAGATATTTGCGGCTCAACAGTGAGCGACACACTCAACTGCTTTTTTTTTACATACCAAAGGCCCAAAACTGGATAGTACAGCGATTTGACCCGTGGAACTGCGAAACACACTGGGATGTCGGGCCTACACAAGACTATTTTCAACAGATATATTTTTGTGTCACAACAGTCAGGAGACACTACTGTTTTTCTTTACGGAAAAAACTACCAAAAGCTGAATAATAGAGATTTTTTACTGTGGGATGGCAAAACCACAGTTATTGTTTACTGGGCAATACCACACTTTTTTAAATAGAGATATTTGCGGCTGAATAGTGAGCGACACACTCAAACTGCTTTTTTTTTTAGATACCAAAGGCCCAAAACTGGATAGTACAGCGATTTGACCCATGGAACTGCGAAACCACACTGGGATGTTGGGCCTACACAAGACTATTTTCAACAGATATATTTTTGTGTCACAACAGTCAGGAGACACTACTGTTTTTCTTTACGGAAAAAACTACCAAAAGCTGAATAATAGAGATTTTTAACCGTGGGATGGCAAAACCACAGTTATTGTTTACTGGGGTATACCACACTTTTTTAAATAGAGATATTTGCGGCTGAACAGTGAGCGACACACTCAAACTGCCTTTTTTTTAGATACCAAAGGCCCAAAACTGGATAGTACAGAGATTTGACCCGTGGAACTGCGAAACCACACTGGGATGTCGGGCCTACACAAGACTATTTTCAACAGATATATTTTTGTGTCACAACAGTCAGGAGACACTACTGTTTTTCTTTACGGAAAATATACCAAAACCTGAATAATAGAGATTTTTTACTGTGGGATGGCAAAACCACAGTTATTGTTTACTGGGCAATACCACACTTTTTTAAATAGAGATATTTGCGGCTGAATAGTGAGCGACACACTCAAACTGCTTTATTTTTTAGATACCAAAGGCCCAAAACTGGATAGTACAGCGATTTGACCCATGGAACTGCGAAACCACACTGGGATGTCGGGCCTACACAAGGCTATTTTCAACAGATATATTTTTGTGTCACAACAGTCAGGAGACACTACTGTTTTTCTTTACGGAAAAAACTACCAAAAGCTGAATAATAGAGATTTTTTACCGTGGGATGGCAAAACCACAGTTATTGTTTACTGGGGTATACAACACTTTTTTAAATAGAGATATTTGCGGCTGAACAGTGAGCGACACACTCAAACTGCTTTTTTTTTAGATACCAAAGGCCCAAAACTGGATAGTACAGCGATTTGACCCATGGAACTGCGAAACCACACTGGGATGTCGGGCCTACACAAGACTATTTTCAACAGATATATTTTTGTGTCACAACAGTCAGGAGACACTACTGTTTTTCTTTACGGAAAAAACTACCAAAAGCTGAATAATAGAGATTTTTTACCGTGGGATGGCAAAACCACAGTTATTGTTTACTGGGGTATACCACACTTTTTTAAATAGAGATATTTGCGGCTGAACAGTGAGCGACACACTCAAGCTGTTTTTTTTTTTAGATACCAAAGGCCCAAAACTGGATAGTACAGCGATTTGACCCATGGAACCGCGAAACCACACTGGGATGTCGGGCCTACACAAGACTATTTTCAACAGATATATTTTTATGTCACAACAGTCAGGAGACACTACTGTTTTTCTTTACGAAAATAACTACCAAAAGCTGAATAATAGAGATTTTTTACCGTTTGATGGCAAAACCACAGTTATTGTTTACTGGGGTATACCACACTTTTTTAAATAGAGATATTTGCGGCTGAACAGTGAGCGACACACTCAAACTGCTCTTTTTTTAGATACCAAAGGCCCAAAACTGGATAGTACAGCGATTTGACCCATGGAACTGCGAAACCACACTGGGATGTCGGGCCTACACAAGACTATTTTCAACAGATATATTTTTGTGTCACAACAGTCAGGAGACACTACTGTTTTTCTTTACGGAAAATATACCAAAAGCTGAATAATAGAGATTTTTTACCGTTTGATGGCAAAACCACAGTTATTGTTTACTGGGGTATACCACACTTTTTTAAATAGAGATATTTGCGGCTGAACAGTGAGCGACACACTCAAACTGCTTCTTTTTTAGATACCAAAGGCCCAAAACTGGATAGTACAGCGATTTGACCCATGGAACTGCGAAACCACACTGGGATGTCGGGCCTACACAAGACTATTTTCAACAGATATATTTTTGTGTCACAACAGTCAGGAGACACTACTGTTTTTCTTTACGGAAAAAACTACCAAAAGCTGAATAATAGAGATTTTTTACCGTGGGATGGCAAAACCACAGTTATTGTTTAATGGGGTATACCACACTTTTTTAAATAGAGATATTTGCGGCTCAACAGTGAGCGACACACTCAACTGCTTTTTTTTTACATACCAAAGGCCCAAAACTGGATAGTACAGCGATTTGACCCGTGGAACTGCGAAACACACTGGGATGTCGGGCCTACACAAGACTATTTTCAACAGATATATTTTTGTGTCACAACAGTCAGGAGACACTACTGTTTTTCTTTACGGAAAAAACTACCAAAAGCTGAATAATAGAGATTTTTTACTGTGGGATGGCAAAACCACAGTTATTGTTTACTGGGCAATACCACACTTTTTTAAATAGAGATATTTGCGGCTGAATAGTGAGCGACACACTCAAACTGCTTTTTTTTTTAGATACCAAAGGCCCAAAACTGGATAGTACAGCGATTTGACCCATGGAACTGCGAAACCACACTGGGATGTTGGGCCTACACAAGACTATTTTCAACAGATATATTTTTGTGTCACAACAGTCAGGAGACACTACTGTTTTTCTTTACGGAAAAAACTACCAAAAGCTGAATAATAGAGATTTTTAACCGTGGGATGGCAAAACCACAGTTATTGTTTACTGGGGTATACCACACTTTTTTAAATAGAGATATTTGCGGCTGAACAGTGAGCGACACACTCAAACTGCCTTTTTTTTAGATACCAAAGGCCCAAAACTGGATAGTACAGAGATTTGACCCGTGGAACTGCGAAACCACACTGGGATGTCGGGCCTACACAAGACTATTTTCAACAGATATATTTTTGTGTCACAACAGTCAGGAGACACTACTGTTTTTCTTTACGGAAAATATACCAAAACCTGAATAATAGAGATTTTTTACTGTGGGATGGCAAAACCACAGTTATTGTTTACTGGGCAATACCACACTTTTTTAAATAGAGATATTTGCGGCTGAATAGTGAGCGACACACTCAAACTGCTTTATTTTTTAGATACCAAAGGCCCAAAACTGGATAGTACAGCGATTTGACCCATGGAACTGCGAAACCACACTGGGATGTCGGGCCTACACAAGGCTATTTTCAACAGATATATTTTTGTGTCACAACAGTCAGGAGACACTACTGTTTTTCTTTACGGAAAAAACTACCAAAAGCTGAATAATAGAGATTTTTTACCGTGGGATGGCAAAACCACAGTTATTGTTTACTGGGGTATACAACACTTTTTTAAATAGAGATATTTGCGGCTGAACAGTGAGCGACACACTCAAACTGCTTTTTTTTTAGATACCAAAGGCCCAAAACTGGATAGTACAGCTATTTGACCCATGGAACTGCGAAACCACACTGGGATGTCGGGCCTACACAAGACTATTTTCAACAGATATATTTTTGTGTCACAACAGTCAGGAGACACTACTGTTTTTCTTTACGTAAAAAACTACCAAAAGCTGAATAATAGAGATTTTTTACCGTGGGATGGCAAAACCACAGTTATTGTTTACTGGGGAATACCACACTTTTTTAAATAGAGATATTTGCGGCTGAACAGTGAGCGACACACTCAAACTGCTTTTTTTTTTAGATACCAAAGGCCCAAAACTGGATAGTACAGCGATTTGACCCATGGAACTGCGAAACCACACTGGGATGTCGGGCCTACACAAGACTATTTTCAACAGATATATTTTTGTGTCACAACAGTCAGGAGACACTACTGTTTTTCTTTACGGAAAATATACCAAAAGCTGAATAATAGAGATTTTTTACCGTTTGATGGCAAAACCACAGTTATTGTTTACTGGGGTATACCACACTTTTTTAAATAGAGATATTTGCGGCTGAACAGTGAGCGACACACTCAAACTGCTTCTTTTTTACATACCAAAGGCCCAAAACTGGATAGTACAGCGATTTGACCCATGGAACTGCGAAACCACACTGGGATGTCGGGCCTACACAAGACTATTTTCAACAGATATATTTTTGTGTCACAACAGTCAGGAGACACTACTGTTTTTCTTTACGGAAAAAACTACCAAAAGCTGAATAATAGAGATTTTTTACCGTGGGATGGCAAAACCACAGTTATTGTTTAATGGGGTATACCACACTTTTTTAAATAGAGATATTTGCGGCTCAACAGTGAGCGACACACTCAACTGCTTTTTTTTTAGATACCAAAGGCCCAAAACTGGATAGTACAGCGATTTGACCCGTGGAACTGCGAAACACACTGGGATGTCGGGCCTACACAAGACTATTTTCAACAGATATATTTTTGTGTCACAACAGTCAGGAGACACTACTGTTTTTCTTTACGGAAAAAACTACCAAAAGCTGAATAATAGAGATTTTTTACTGTGGGATGGCAAAACCACAGTTATTGTTTACTGGGCAATACCACACTTTTTTAAATAGAGATATTTGCGGCTGAATAGTGAGCGACACACTCAAACTGCTTTTTTTTTTAGATACCAAAGGCCCAAAACTGGATAGTACAGCGATTTGACCCATGGAACTGCGAAACCACACTGGGATGTTGGGCCTACACAAGACTATTTTCAACAGATATATTTTTGTGTCACAACAGTCAGGAGACACTACTGTTTTTCTTTACGGAAAAAACTACCAAAAGCTGAATAATAGAGATTTTTAACCGTGGGATGGCAAAACCACAGTTATTGTTTAATGGGGTATACCACACTTTTTTAAATAGAGATATTTGCGGCTCAACAGTGAGCGACACACTCAACTGCTTTTTTTTTAGATACCAAAGGCCCAAAACTGGATAGTACAGCGATTTGACCCGTGGAACTGCGAAACACACTGGGATGTCGGGCCTACACAAGACTATTTTCAACAGATATATTTTTGTGTCACAACAGTCAGGAGACACTACTGTTTTTCTTTACGGAAAAAACTACCAAAAGCTGAATAATAGAGATTTTTTACTGTGGGATGGCAAAACCACAGTTATTGTTTACTGGGCAATACCACACTTTTTTAAATAGAGATATTTGCGGCTGAATAGTGAGCGACACACTCAAACTGCTTTTTTTTTTAGATACCAAAGGCCCAAAACTGGATAGTACAGCGATTTGACCCATGGAACTGCGAAACCACACTGGGATGTTGGGCCTACACAAGACTATTTTCAACAGATATATTTTTGTGTCACAACAGTCAGGAGACACTACTGTTTTTCTTTACGGAAAAAACTACCAAAAGCTGAATAATAGAGATTTTTAACCGTGGGATGGCAAAACCACAGTTATTGTTTACTGGGGTATACCACACTTTTTTAAATAGAGATATTTGCGGCTGAACAGTGAGCGACACACTCAAACTGCCTTTTTTTTAGATACCAAAGGCCCAAAACTGGATAGTACAGAGATTTGACCCGTGGAACTGCGAAACCACACTGGGATGTCGGGCCTACACAAGACTATTTTCAACAGATATATTTTTGTGTCACAACAGTCAGGAGACACTACTGTTTTTCTTTACGGAAAATATACCAAAACCTGAATAATAGAGATTTTTTACTGTGGGATGGCAAAACCACAGTTATTGTTTACTGGGCAATACCACACTTTTTTAAATAGAGATATTTGCGGCTGAATAGTGAGCGACACACTCAAACTGCTTTATTTTTTAGATACCAAAGGCCCAAAACTGGATAGTACAGCGATTTGACCCATGGAACTGCGAAACCACACTGGGATGTCGGGCCTACACAAGGCTATTTTCAACAGATATATTTTTGTGTCACAACAGTCAGGAGACACTACTGTTTTTCTTTACGGAAAAAACTACCAAAAGCTGAATAATAGAGATTTTTTACCGTGGGATGGCAAAACCACAGTTATTGTTTACTGGGGTATACAACACTTTTTTAAATAGAGATATTTGCGGCTGAACAGTGAGCGACACACTCAAACTGCTTTCTTTTTAGATACCAAAGGCCCAAAACTGGATAGTACAGCTATTTGACCCATGGAACTGCGAAACCACACTGGGATGTCGGGCCTACACAAGACTATTTTCAACAGATATATTTTTGTGTCACAACAGTCAGGAGACACTACTGTTTTTCTTTACGTAAAAAACTACCAAAAGCTGAATAATAGAGATTTTTTACCGTGGGGTGGCAAAACCACAGTTACTGTTTACTGGGGAATACCACACTTTTTTAAATAGAGATATTTGCGGCTGAACAGTGAGCGACACACTCAAACTGCTTTTTTTTTTAGATACCAAAGGCCCAAAACTGGATAGTACAGCGATTTGACCCATGGAACTGCGAAACCACACTGGGATGTCGGGCCTACACAAGACTATTTTCAACAGATATATTTTTGTGTCACAACAGTCAGGAGACACTACTGTTTTTCTTTACGGAAAATATACCAAAAGCTGAATAATAGAGATTTTTTACCGTTTGATGGCAAAACCACAGTTATTGTTTACTGGGGTATACCACACTTTTTTAAATAGAGATATTTGCGGCTGAACAGTGAGCGACACACTCAAACTGCTTCTTTTTTACATACCAAAGGCCCAAAACTGGATAGTACAGCGATTTGACCCATGGAACTGCGAAACCACACTGGGATGTCGGGCCTACACAAGACTATTTTCAACAGATATATTTTTGTGTCACAACAGTCAGGAGACACTACTGTTTTTCTTTACGGAAAAAACTACCAAAAGCTGAATAATAGAGATTTTTTACCGTGGGATGGCAAAACCACAGTTATTGTTTAATGGGGTATACCACACTTTTTTAAATAGAGATATTTGCGGCTCAACAGTGAGCGACACACTCAACTGCTTTTTTTTTAGATACCAAAGGCCCAAAACTGGATAGTACAGCGATTTGACCCGTGGAACTGCGAAACACACTGGGATGTCGGGCCTACACAAGACTATTTTCAACAGATATATTTTTGTGTCACAACAGTCAGGAGACACTACTGTTTTTCTTTACGGAAAAAACTACCAAAAGCTGAATAATAGAGATTTTTTACTGTGGGATGGCAAAACCACAGTTATTGTTTACTGGGCAATACCACACTTTTTTAAATAGAGATATTTGCGGCTGAATAGTGAGCGACACACTCAAACTGCTTTTTTTTTTAGATACCAAAGGCCCAAAACTGGATAGTACAGCTATTTGACCCATGGAACTGCGAAACCACACTGGGATGTCGGGCCTACACAAGACTATTTTCAACAGATATATATTTGTGTCACAACAGTCAGGAGACACTACTGTTTTTCCTTACGGAAAAAACTACCAAAAGCTGAATAATAGAGATTTTTTACCGTGGGATGGAAAAACCACAGTTATTGTTTACTGGGGTATACCACACTTTTTTAAATAGAGATATTTGCGGCTCAACAGTGAGCGACACACTCAAACTGCTTTTTTTTTAGATACCAAAGGCCCAAAACTGGATAGTACAGCGATTTGACCCATGGAACTGCGAAACCACACTGGGATGTCGGGCCTACACAAGACTATTTTCAACAGATATATTTTTGTGTCACAACAGTCAGGAGACACTACTGTTTTTCTTTACGGAAAAAACTACCAAAAGCTGAATAATAGAGATTTTTTACCGTGGGATGGCAAAACCACAGTTATTGTTTAATGGGGTATACCACACTTTTTTAAATAGAGATATTTGCGGCTCAACAGTGAGCGACACACTCAACTGCTTTTTTTTTACATACCAAAGGCCCAAAACTGGATAGTACAGCGATTTGACCCGTGGAACTGCGAAACACACTGGGATGTCGGGCCTACACAAGACTATTTTCAACAGATATATTTTTGTGTCACAACAGTCAGGAGACACTACTGTTTTTCTTTACGGAAAATATACCAAAACCTGAATAATAGAGATTTTTTACTGTGGGATGGCAAAACCACAGTTATTGTTTACTGGGCAATACCACACTTTTTTAAATAGAGATATTTGCGGCTGAATAGTGAGCGACACACTCAAACTGCTTTATTTTTTAGATACCAAAGGCCCAAAACTGGATAGTACAGCGATTTGACCCATGGAACTGCGAAACCACACTGGGATGTCGGGCCTACACAAGGCAATTTTCAACAGATATATTTTTGTGTCACAACAGTCAGGAGACACTACTGTTTTTCTTTACGGAAAAAACTACCAAAAGCTGAATAATAGAGATTTTTTACCGTGGGATGGCAAAACCACAGTTATTGTTTAATGGGGTATACCACACTTTTTTAAATAGAGATATTTGCGGCTCAACAGTGAGCGACACACTCAACTGCTTTTTTTTTAGATACCAAAGGCCCAAAACTGGATAGTACAGCGATTTGACCCGTGGAACTGCGAAACACACTGGGATGTCGGGCCTACACAAGACTATTTTCAACAGATATATTTTTGTGTCACAACAGTCAGGAGACACTACTGTTTTTCTTTACGGAAAAAACTACCAAAAGCTGAATAATAGAGATTTTTTACTGTGGGATGGCAAAACCACAGTTATTGTTTACTGGGCAATACCACACTTTTTTAAATAGAGATATTTGCGGCTGAATAGTGAGCGACACACTCAAACTGCTTTTTTTTTTAGATACCAAAGGCCCAAAACTGGATAGTACAGCTATTTGACCCATGGAACTGCGAAACCACACTGGGATGTCGGGCCTACACAAGACTATTTTCAACAGATATATATTTGTGTCACAACAGTCAGGAGACACTACTGTTTTTCTTTACGGAAAAAACTACCAAAAGCTGAATAATAGAGATTTTTTACCGTGGGATGGAAAAACCACAGTTATTGTTTACTGGGGTATACCACACTTTTTTAAATAGAGATATTTGCGGCTGAACAGTGAGCGACACACTCAAACTGCTTTTTTTTTAGATACCAAAGGCCCAAAACTGGATAGTACAGCGATTTGACCCATGGAACTGCGAAACCACACTGGGATGTCGGGCCTACACAAGACTATTTTCAACAGATATATTTTTGTGTCACAACAGTCAGGAGACACTACTGTTTTTCTTTACGGAAAAAACTACCAAAAGCTGAATAATAGAGATTTTTTACCGTGGGATGGCAAAACCACAGTTATTGTTTAATGGGGTATACCACACTTTTTTAAATAGAGATATTTGCGGCTCAACAGTGAGCGACACACTCAACTGCTTTTTTTTTACATACCAAAGGCCCAAAACTGGATAGTACAGCGATTTGACCCGTGGAACTGCGAAACACACTGGGATGTCGGGCCTACACAAGACTATTTTCAACAGATATATTTTTGTGTCACAACAGTCAGGAGACACTACTGTTTTTCTTTACGGAAAATATACCAAAACCTGAATAATAGAGATTTTTTACTGTGGGATGGCAAAACCACAGTTATTGTTTACTGGGCAATACCACACTTTTTTAAATAGAGATATTTGCGGCTGAATAGTGAGCGACACACTCAAACTGCTTTATTTTTTAGATACCAAAGGCCCAAAACTGGATAGTACAGCGATTTGACCCATGGAACTGCGAAACCACACTGGGATGTCGGGCCTACACAAGGCAATTTTCAACAGATATATTTTTGTGTCACAACAGTCAGGAGACACTACTGTTTTTCTTTACGGAAAAAACTACCAAAAGCTGAATAATAGAGATTTTTTACCGTGGGATGGCAAAACCACAGTTATTGTTTAATGGGGTATACCACACTTTTTTAAATAGAGATATTTGCGGCTCAACAGTGAGCGACACACTCAACTGCTTTTTTTTTAGATACCAAAGGCCCAAAACTGGATAGTACAGCGATTTGACCCGTGGAACTGCGAAACACACTGGGATGTCGGGCCTACACAAGACTATTTTCAACAGATATATTTTTGTGTCACAACAGTCAGGAGACACTACTGTTTTTCTTTACGGAAAAAACTACCAAAAGCTGAATAATAGAGATTTTTTACTGTGGGATGGCAAAACCACAGTTATTGTTTACTGGGCAATACCACACTTTTTTAAATAGAGATATTTGCGGCTGAATAGTGAGCGACACACTCAAACTGCTTTTTTTTTTAGATACCAAAGGCCCAAAACTGGATAGTACAGCGATTTGACCCATGGAACTGCGAAACCACACTGGGATGTTGGGCCTACACAAGACTATTTTCAACAGATATATTTTTGTGTCACAACAGTCAGGAGACACTACTGTTTTTCTTTACGGAAAAAACTACCAAAAGCTGAATAATAGAGATTTTTTACTGTGGGATGGCAAAACCACAGTTATTGTTTACTGGGCAATACCACACTTTTTTAAATAGAGATATTTGCGGCTGAATAGTGAGCGACACACTCAAACTGCTTTTTTTTTTAGATACCAAAGGCCCAAAACTGGATAGTACAGCGATTTGACCCATGGAACTGCGAAACCACACTGGGATGTTGGGCCTACACAAGACTATTTTCAACAGATATATTTTTGTGTCACAACAGTCAGGAGACACTACTGTTTTTCTTTACGGAAAAAACTACCAAAAGCTGAATAATAGAGATTTTTAACCGTGGGATGGCAAAACCACAGTTATTGTTTACTGGGGTATACCACACTTTTTTAAATAGAGATATTTGCGGCTGAACAGTGAGCGACACACTCAAACTGCCTTTTTTTTAGATACCAAAGGCCCAAAACTGGATAGTACAGAGATTTGACCCGTGGAACTGCGAAACCACACTGGGATGTCGGGCCTACACAAGACTATTTTCAACAGATATATTTTTGTGTCACAACAGTCAGGAGACACTACTGTTTTTCTTTACGGAAAATATACCAAAACCTGAATAATAGAGATTTTTTACTGTGGGATGGCAAAACCACAGTTATTGTTTACTGGGCAATACCACACTTTTTTAAATAGAGATATTTGCGGCTGAATAGTGAGCGACACACTCAAACTGCTTTATTTTTTAGATACCAAAGGCCCAAAACTGGATAGTACAGCGATTTGACCCATGGAACTGCGAAACCACACTGGGATGTCGGGCCTACACAAGGCTATTTTCAACAGATATATTTTTGTGTCACAACAGTCAGGAGACACTACTGTTTTTCTTTACGGAAAAAACTACCAAAAGCTGAATAATAGAGATTTTTTACCGTGGGATGGCAAAACCACAGTTATTGTTTACTGGGGTATACAACACTTTTTTAAATAGAGATATTTGCGGCTGAACAGTGAGCGACACACTCAAACTGCTTTCTTTTTAGATACCAAAGGCCCAAAACTGGATAGTACAGCTATTTGACCCATGGAACTGCGAAACCACACTGGGATGTCGGGCCTACACAAGACTATTTTCAACAGATATATTTTTGTGTCACAACAGTCAGGAGACACTACTGTTTTTCTTTACGTAAAAAACTACCAAAAGCTGAATAATAGAGATTTTTTACCGTGGGATGGCAAAACCACAGTTACTGTTTACTGGGGAATACCACACTTTTTTAAATAGAGATATTTGCGGCTGAACAGTGAGCGACACACTCAACTGCTTTTTTTTTACATACCAAAGGCCCAAAACTGGATAGTACAGCGATTTGACCCGTGGAACTGCGAAACACACTGGGATGTCGGGCCTACACAAGACTATTTTCAACAGATATATTTTTGTGTCACAACAGTCAGGAGACACTACTGTTTTTCTTTACGGAAAATATACCAAAACCTGAATAATAGAGATTTTTTACTGTGGGATGGCAAAACCACAGTTATTGTTTACTGGGCAATACCACACTTTTTTAAATAGAGATATTTGCGGCTGAATAGTGAGCGACACACTCAAACTGCTTTATTTTTTAGATACCAAAGGCCCAAAACTGGATAGTACAGCGATTTGACCCATGGAACTGCGAAACCACACTGGGATGTCGGGCCTACACAAGGCAATTTTCAACAGATATATTTTTGTGTCACAACAGTCAGGAGACACTACTGTTTTTCTTTACGGAAAAAACTACCAAAAGCTGAATAATAGAGATTTTTTACCGTGGGATGGCAAAACCACAGTTATTGTTTAATGGGGTATACCACACTTTTTTAAATAGAGATATTTGCGGCTCAACAGTGAGCGACACACTCAACTGCTTTTTTTTTAGATACCAAAGGCCCAAAACTGGATAGTACAGCGATTTGACCCGTGGAACTGCGAAACACACTGGGATGTCGGGCCTACACAAGACTATTTTCAACAGATATATTTTTGTGTCACAACAGTCAGGAGACACTACTGTTTTTCTTTACGGAAAAAACTACCAAAAGCTGAATAATAGAGATTTTTTACTGTGGGATGGCAAAACCACAGTTATTGTTTACTGGGCAATACCACACTTTTTTAAATAGAGATATTTGCGGCTGAATAGTGAGCGACACACTCAAACTGCTTTTTTTTTTAGATACCAAAGGCCCAAAACTGGATAGTACAGCTATTTGACCCATGGAACTGCGAAACCACACTGGGATGTCGGGCCTACACAAGACTATTTTCAACAGATATATATTTGTGTCACAACAGTCAGGAGACACTACTGTTTTTCTTTACGGAAAAAACTACCAAAAGCTGAATAATAGAGATTTTTTACCGTGGGATGGAAAAACCACAGTTATTGTTTACTGGGGTATACCACACTTTTTTAAATAGAGATATTTGCGGCTGAACAGTGAGCGACACACTCAAACTGCTTTTTTTTTAGATACCAAAGGCCCAAAACTGGATAGTACAGCGATTTGACCCATGGAACTGCGAAACCACACTGGGATGTCGGGCCTACACAAGACTATTTTCAACAGATATATTTTTGTGTCACAACAGTCAGGAGACACTACTGTTTTTCTTTACGGAAAAAACTACCAAAAGCTGAATAATAGAGATTTTTTACCGTGGGATGGCAAAACCACAGTTATTGTTTAATGGGGTATACCACACTTTTTTAAATAGAGATATTTGCGGCTCAACAGTGAGCGACACACTCAACTGCTTTTTTTTTACATACCAAAGGCCCAAAACTGGATAGTACAGCGATTTGACCCGTGGAACTGCGAAACACACTGGGATGTCGGGCCTACACAAGACTATTTTCAACAGATATATTTTTGTGTCACAACAGTCAGGAGACACTACTGTTTTTCTTTACGGAAAATATACCAAAACCTGAATAATAGAGATTTTTTACTGTGGGATGGCAAAACCACAGTTATTGTTTACTGGGCAATACCACACTTTTTTAAATAGAGATATTTGCGGCTGAATAGTGAGCGACACACTCAAACTGCTTTATTTTTTAGATACCAAAGGCCCAAAACTGGATAGTACAGCGATTTGACCCATGGAACTGCGAAACCACACTGGGATGTCGGGCCTACACAAGGCAATTTTCAACAGATATATTTTTGTGTCACAACAGTCAGGAGACACTACTGTTTTTCTTTACGGAAAAAACTACCAAAAGCTGAATAATAGAGATTTTTTACCGTGGGATGGCAAAACCACAGTTATTGTTTAATGGGGTATACCACACTTTTTTAAATAGAGATATTTGCGGCTCAACAGTGAGCGACACACTCAACTGCTTTTTTTTTAGATACCAAAGGCCCAAAACTGGATAGTACAGCGATTTGACCCGTGGAACTGCGAAACACACTGGGATGTCGGGCCTACACAAGACTATTTTCAACAGATATATTTTTGTGTCACAACAGTCAGGAGACACTACTGTTTTTCTTTACGGAAAAAACTACCAAAAGCTGAATAATAGAGATTTTTTACTGTGGGATGGCAAAACCACAGTTATTGTTTACTGGGCAATACCACACTTTTTTAAATAGAGATATTTGCGGCTGAATAGTGAGCGACACACTCAAACTGCTTTTTTTTTTAGATACCAAAGGCCCAAAACTGGATAGTACAGCGATTTGACCCATGGAACTGCGAAACCACACTGGGATGTTGGGCCTACACAAGACTATTTTCAACAGATATATTTTTGTGTCACAACAGTCAGGAGACACTACTGTTTTTCTTTACGGAAAAAACTACCAAAAGCTGAATAATAGAGATTTTTTACTGTGGGATGGCAAAACCACAGTTATTGTTTACTGGGCAATACCACACTTTTTTAAATAGAGATATTTGCGGCTGAATAGTGAGCGACACACTCAAACTGCTTTTTTTTTTAGATACCAAAGGCCCAAAACTGGATAGTACAGCGATTTGACCCATGGAACTGCGAAACCACACTGGGATGTTGGGCCTACACAAGACTATTTTCAACAGATATATTTTTGTGTCACAACAGTCAGGAGACACTACTGTTTTTCTTTACGTAAAAAACTACCAAAAGCTGAATAATAGAGATTTTTTACCGTGGGATGGCAAAACCACAGTTACTGTTTACTGGGGAATACCACACTTTTTTAAATAGAGATATTTGCGGCTGAACAGTGAGCGACACACTCAAACTGCTTTTTTTTTTAGATACCAAAGGCCCAAAACTGGATAGTACAGCGATTTGACCCATGGAACTGCGAAACCACACTGGGATGTCGGGCCTACACAAGACTATTTTCAACAGATATATTTTTGTGCCACAACAGTCAGGAGACACTACTGTTTTTCTTTACGGAAAATATACCAAAAGCTGAATAATAGAGATTTTTTACCGTTTGATGGCAAAACCACAGTTATTGTTTACTGGGGTATACCACACTTTTTTAAATAGAGATATTTGCGGCTGAACAGTGAGCGACACACTCAAACTGCTTCTTTTTTACATACCAAAGGCCCAAAACTGGATAGTACAGCGATTTGACCCATGGAACTGCGAAACCACACTGGGATGTCGGGCCTACACAAGACTATTTTCAACAGATATATTTTTGTGTCACAACAGTCAGGAGACACTACTGTTTTTCTTTACGGAAAAAACTACCAAAAGCTGAATAATAGAGATTTTTTACCGTGGGATGGCAAAACCACAGTTATTGTTTAATGGGGTATACCACACTTTTTTAAATAGAGATATTTGCGGCTCAACAGTGAGCGACACACTCAACTGCTTTTTTTTTAGATACCAAAGGCCCAAAACTGGATAGTACAGCGATTTGACCCGTGGAACTGCGAAACACACTGGGATGTCGGGCCTACACAAGACTATTTTCAACAGATATATTTTTGTGTCACAACAGTCAGGAGACACTACTGTTTTTCTTTACGGAAAAAACTACCAAAAGCTGAATAATAGAGATTTTTTACTGTGGGATGGCAAAACCACAGTTATTGTTTACTGGGCAATACCACACTTTTTTAAATAGAGATATTTGCGGCTGAATAGTGAGCGACACACTCAAACTGCTTTTTTTTTTAGATACCAAAGGCCCAAAACTGGATAGTACAGCGATTTGACCCATGGAACTGCGAAACCACACTGGGATGTCGGGCCTACACAAGACTATTTTCAACAGATATATATTTGTGTCACAACAGTCAGGAGACACTACTGTTTTTCTTTACGGAAAAAACTACCAAAAGCTGAATAATAGAGATTTTTTACCGTGGGATGGAAAAACAACAGTTATTGTTTACTGGGGTATACCACACTTTTTTAAATAGAGATATTTGCGGCTGAACAGTGAGCGACACACTCAAACTGCTTTTTTTTTAGATACCAAAGGCCCAAAACTGGATAGTACAGCGATTTGACCCATGGAACTGCGAAACCACACTGGGATGTCGGGCCTACACAAGACTATTTTCAACAGATATATTTTTGTGTCACAACAGTCAGGAGACACTACTGTTTTTCTTTACGGAAAAAACTACCAAAAGCTGAATAATAGAGATTTTTTACCGTGGGATGGCAAAACCACAGTTATTGTTTAATGGGGTATACCACACTTTTTTAAATAGAGATATTTGCGGCTCAACAGTGAGCGACACACTCAACTGCTTTTTTTTTACATACCAAAGGCCCAAAACTGGATAGTACAGCGATTTGACCCGTGGAACTGCGAAACACACTGGGATGTCGGGCCTACACAAGACTATTTTCAACAGATATATTTTTGTGTCACAACAGTCAGGAGACACTACTGTTTTTCTTTACGGAAAATATACCAAAACCTGAATAATAGAGATTTTTTACTGTGGGATGGCAAAACCACAGTTATTGTTTACTGGGCAATACCACACTTTTTTAAATAGAGATATTTGCGGCTGAATAGTGAGCGACACACTCAAACTGCTTTATTTTTTAGATACCAAAGGCCCAAAACTGGATAGTACAGCGATTTGACCCATGGAACTGCGAAACCACACTGGGATGTCGGGCCTACACAAGGCTATTTTCAACAGATATATTTTTGTGTCACAACAGTCAGGAGACACTACTGTTTTTCTTTACGGAAAAAACTACCAAAAGCTGAATAATAGAGATTTTTTACCGTGGGATGGCAAAACCACAGTTATTGTTTACTGGGGTATACAACACTTTTTTAAATAGAGATATTTGCGGCTGAACAGTGAGCGACACACTCAAACTGCTTTCTTTTTAGATACCAAAGGCCCAAAACTGGATAGTACAGCTATTTGACCCATGGAACTGCGAAACCACACTGGGATGTCGGGCCTACACAAGACTATTTTCAACAGATATATTTTTGTGTCACAACAGTCAGGAGACACTACTGTTTTTCTTTACGTAAAAAACTACCAAAAGCTGAATAATAGAGATTTTTTACCGTGGGATGGCAAAACCACAGTTACTGTTTACTGGGGAATACCACACTTTTTTAAATAGAGATATTTGCGGCTGAACAGTGAGCGACACACTCAAACTGCTTTTTTTTTTAGATACCAAAGGCCCAAAACTGGATAGTACAGCGATTTGACCCATGGAACTGCGAAACCACACTGGGATGTCGGGCCTACACAAGACTATTTTCAACAGATATATTTTTGTGTCACAACAGTCAGGAGACACTACTGTTTTTCTTTACGGAAAATATACCAAAAGCTGAATAATAGAGATTTTTTACCGTTTGATGGCAAAACCACAGTTATTGTTTACTGGGGTATACCACACTTTTTTAAATAGAGATATTTGCGGCTGAACAGTGAGCGACACACTCAAACTGCTTCTTTTTTACATACCAAAGGCCCAAAACTGGATAGTACAGCGATTTGACCCATGGAACTGCGAAACACACTGGGATGTCGGGCCTACACAAGACTATTTTCAACAGATATATTTTTGTGTCACAACAGTCAGGAGACACTACTGTTTTTCTTTACGGAAAAAACTACCAAAAGCTGAATAATAGAGATTTTTTACCGTGGGATGGCAAAACCACAGTTATTGTTTAATGGGGTATACCACACTTTTTTAAATAGAGATATTTGCGGCTCAACAGTGAGCGACACACTCAACTGCTTTTTTTTTAGATACCAAAGGCCCAAAACTGGATAGTACAGCGATTTGACCCGTGGAACTGCGAAACACACTGGGATGTCGGGCCTACACAAGACTATTTTCAACAGATATATTTTTGTGTCACAACAGTCAGGAGACACTACTGTTTTTCTTTACGGAAAAAACTACCAAAAGCTGAATAATAGAGATTTTTTACTGTGGGATGGCAAAACCACAGTTATTGTTTACTGGGCAATACCACACTTTTTTAAATAGAGATATTTGCGGCTGAATAGTGAGCGACACACTCAAACTGCTTTTTTTTTTAGATACCAAAGGCCCAAAACTGGATAGTACAGCGATTTGACCCATGGAACTGCGAAACCACACTGGGATGTCGGGCCTACACAAGACTATTTTCAACAGATATATATTTGTGTCACAACAGTCAGGAGACACTACTGTTTTTCTTTACGGAAAAAACTACCAAAAGCTGAATAATAGAGATTTTTTACCGTGGGATGGAAAAACCACAGTTATTGTTTACTGGGGTATACCACACTTTTTTAAATAGAGATATTTGCGGCTGAACAGTGAGCGACACACTCAAACTGCTTTTTTTTTAGATACCAAAGGCCCAAAACTGGATAGTACAGCGATTTGACCCATGGAACTGCGAAACCACACTGGGATGTCGGGCCTACACAAGACTATTTTCAACAGATATATTTTTGTGTCACAACAGTCAGGAGACACTACTGTTTTTCTTTACGGAAAAAACTACCAAAAGCTGAATAATAGAGATTTTTTACCGTGGGATGGCAAAACCACAGTTATTGTTTAATGGGGTATACCACACTTTTTTAAATAGAGATATTTGCGGCTCAACAGTGAGCGACACACTCAACTGCTTTTTTTTACATACCAAAGGCCCAAAACTGGATAGTACAGCGATTTGACCCGTGGAACTGCGAAACACACTGGGATGTCGGGCCTACACAAGACTATTTTCAACAGATATATTTTTGTGTCACAACAGTCAGGAGACACTACTGTTTTTCTTTACGGAAAAAACTACCAAAAGCTGAATAATAGAGATTTTTTACTGTGGGATGGCAAAACCACAGTTATTGTTTACTGGGCAATACCACACTTTTTTAAATAGAGATATTTGCGGCTGAATAGTGAGCGACACACTCAAACTGCTTTTTTTTTTAGATACCAAAGGCCCAAAACTGGATAGTACAGCGATTTGACCCATGGAACTGCGAAACCACACTGGGATGTTGGGCCTACACAAGACTATTTTCAACAGATATATTTTTGTGTCACAACAGTCAGGAGACACTACTGTTTTTCTTTACGGAAAAAACTACCAAAAGCTGAATAATAGAGATTTTTATCCGTGGGATGGCAAAACCACAGTTATTGTTTACTGGGGTATACCACACTTTTTTAAATAGAGATATTTGCGGCTGAACAGTGAGCGACACACTCAAACTGCCTTTTTTTTAGATACCAAAGGCCCAAAACTGGATAGTACAGAGATTTGACCCGTGGAACTGCGAAACCACACTGGGATGTCGGGCCTACACAAGACTATTTTCAACAGATATATTTTTGTGTCACAACAGTCAGGAGACACTACTGTTTTTCTTTACGGAAAATATACCAAAACCTGAATAATAGAGATTTTTTACCGTGGGATGGCAAAACCACAGTTATTGTTTACTGGGGTATACCACACTTTTTTAAATAGAGATATTTGCGGCTGAACAGTGAGCGACACACTCAAACTGCTTTTTTTTTAGATACCAAAGGCCCAAAACTGGATAGTACAGCGATTTGACCCGTGGAACTGCGAAACCACAATGGGATGTCGGGCCTACACAAGACTATTTTCAACAGATATATTTTTGTGTCACAACAGTCAGGAGACACTACTGTTTTTCTTTACGGAAAAAACTACCAAAAGCTGAATAATAGAGATTTTTTACCGTGGGATGGCAAAACCACAGTTATTGTTTACTGGGGTATACCACACTTTTTTAAATAGAGATATTTGCGGCTGAACAGTGAGCGACACACTCAAACTGCTTTTTTTTTAGATACCAAAGGCCCAAACTGGATAGTACAGCGATTTGACCCGTGGAACTGCGAAACCACACTGGGATGTCGGGACTACACAAGACTATTTTCAACAGATATATTTTTGTGTCACAACAGTCAGGAGACACTACTGTTTTTCTTTACGGAAAAAACTACCAAAAGCTGAATAATAGAGATTTTTTTTTTACCGTGGGATGGCAAAACCACAGTTAATGTTTACTGGGGTATACAACACTTTTTTAAATAGAGATATTTGCGGCTGAACAGTGAGCGACACACTCAAACTGCTTTTTTTTTAGATACCAAAGGCCCAAAACTGGATAGTACAGCGATTTGACCCATGGAACTGCGAAACCACACTGGGATGTCGGGCCTACACAAGACTATTTTCAACAGATATATTTTTGTGTCACAACAGTCAGGAGACACTACTGTTTTTCTTTACGGAAAAACCTACCAAAAGCTGAATAATAGAGATTTTTTACCGTGGGATGGCAAAACCACAGTTATTGTTTACTGGGGAATACCACACTTTTTTAAATAGAGATATTTGCGGCTGAACAGTGAGCGACACACTCAAACTGCTTTATTTTTTAGATACCAAAGGCCCAAAACTGGATAGTACAGAGATTTGACCCATGGAACTGCGAAACCACACTGGGATGTCGGGCCTACACAAGACTATTTTCAACAGATATATTTTTGTGTCACAACAGTCAGGAGACACTACTGTTTTTCTTTACGGAAAAAACTACCAAAAGCTGAATAATAGAGATTTTTTACCGTGGGATGGAAAAACCACAGTTATTGTTTACTGGGGTATACCACACTTTTTTAAATAGAGATATTTGCGGCTGAACAGTGAGCGACACACTGAAACTGCTTTTTTTTTAGATACCAAAGGCCCAAAACTGGATAGTACAGCGATTTGACCCATGGAACTGCGAAACCACACTGGGATGTCGGGCCTACACAAGACTATTTTCAACAGTTATATTTTTGTGTCACAACAGTCAGGAGACACTACTGTTTTTCTTTACGGAAAAACCTACCAAAAGCTGAATAATAGAGATTTTTTACCGTAGGATGGCAAAACCACAGTTATTGTTTACTGGGGAATACCACACTTTTTTAAATAGAGATATTTGCGGCTGAACAGTGAGCGACACACTCAAACTGCTTTATTTTTTAGATACCAAAGGCCCAAAACTGGATAGTACAGCGATTTGACCCATGGAACTGCGAAACCACACTGGGATGTCGGGCCTACACAAGACTATTTTCAACAGATATGTTTTTGTGTCACAACAGTCAGGAGACACTACTGTTTTTCTTTACGGAAAAAACTACCAAAAGCTGAATAATAGAGATTTTTTACCGTGGGATGGAAAAACCACAGTTATTGTTTACTGGGGTATACCACACTTTTTTAAATAGAAATATTTGCGGCTGAACAGTGAGCGACACACTCAAACTGCTTTTTTTTTAGATACCAAAGGCCCAAAACTGGATAGTACAGCGATTTGACCCATGGAACTGCGAAACCACACTGGGATGTCGGGCCTACACAAGACTATTTTCAACAGATATATTTTTGTGTCACAACAGTCAGGAGACACTACTGTTTTTCTTTACGAAAAAAACTACCAAAAGCTGAATAATAGAGATTTTTTACCGTGGGATGGCAAAACCACAGTTATTGTTTACTGGGGTATACCACACTTTTTTAAATAGAGATATTTGCGGCTGAACAGTGAGCGACACACTCAAACTGGTTTTTTTTTTAGATACCAAAGGCCCAAAACTGGATAGTACAGCGATTTGACCCATGGAACCGCGAAACCGCACTGGGATGTCGGGCCTACACAAGACTATTTTCAACAGATATATTTTTATGTCACAACAGTCAGGAGACACTACTGTTTTTCTTTACGAAAATAACTACCAAAAGCTGAATAATAGACATTTTTTACCGTGGGATGGCAAAACCACAGTTATTGTTTACTGGGGTATACCACACTTTTTTAAATAGAGATATTTGCGGCTGAACAGTGAGCGACACACTCAAACTGCCTTTTTTTTAGATACCAAAGGCCCAAAACTGGATAGTACAGAGATTTGACCCGTGGAACTGCGAAACCACACTGGGATGTCAGGCCTACACAAGACTATTTTCAACAGATATATTTTTGTGTCACAACAGTCAGGAGACACTACTGTTTTTCTTTACGGAAAATATACCAAAACCTGAATAATAGAGATTTTTTACCGTGGGATGGCAAAACCACAGTTATTGTTTACTGGGGTATACCACACTTTTTTAAATAGAGATATTTGCGGCTGAACAGTGAGCGACACACTCAAACTGCTTTTTTTTTAGATACCAAAGGCCCAAAACTGGATAGTACAGCGATTTGACCCGTGGAACTGCGAAACCACAATGGGATGTCGGGCCTACACAAGACTATTTTCAACAGATATATTTTTGTGTCACAACAGTCAGGAGACACTACTGTTTTTCTTTACGGAAAAAACTACCAAAAGCTGAATAATAGAGATTTTTTACCGTGGGATGGCAAAACCACAGTTATTGTTTACTGGGGTATACCACACTTTTTTAAATAGAGATATTTGCAGCTGAACAGTGAGCGACACACTCAAACTGCTTTTTTTTTAGATACCAAAGGCCCAAACTGGATAGTACAGCGATTTGACCCGTGGAACTGCAAAACCACACTGGGATGTCGGGCCTACACAAGACTATTTTCAACAGATATATTTTTGTGTCACAACAGTCAGGAGACACTACTGTTTTTCTTTACGGAAAAAACTACCAAAAGCTGAATAATAGAGATTTTTTTTTTACCGTGGGATGGCAAAACCACAGTTAATGTTTACTGGGGTATACAACACTTTTTTAAATAGAGATATTTGCGGCTGAACAGTGAGCGACACACTCAAACTGCTTTTTTTTTAGATACCAAAGGCCCAAAACTGGATAGTACAGCGATTTGACCCATGGAACTGCGAAACCACACTGGGATGTCGGGCCTACACAAGACTATTTTCAACAGATATATTTTTGTGTCACAACAGTCAGGAGACACTACTGTTTTTCTTTACGGAAAAACCTACCAAAAGCTGAATAATAGAGATTTTTTACCGTAGGATGGCAAAACCACAGTTATTGTTTACTGGGGAATACCACACTTTTTTAAATAGAGATATTTGCGGCTGAACAGTGAGCGACACACTCAAACTGCTTTATTTTTTAGATACCAAAGGCCCAAAACTGGATAGTACAGCGATTTGACCCATGGAACTGCGAAACCACACTGGGATGTCGGGCCTACACAAGACTATTTTCAACAGATATATTTTTGTGTCACAACAGTCAGGAGACACTACTGTTTTTCTTTACGGAAAAACCTACCAAAAGCTGAATAATAGAGATTTTTTACCGTAGGATGGCAAAACCACAGTTATTGTTTACTGGGGAATACCACACTTTTTTAAATAGAGATATTTGCGGCTGAACAGTGAGCGACACACTCAAACTGCTTTATTTTTTAGATACCAAAGGCCCAAAACTGGATAGTACAGCGATTTGACCCATGGAACTGCGAAACCACACTGGGATGTCGGGCCTACACAAGACTATTTTCAACAGATATATTTTTGTGTCACAACAGTCAGGAGACACTACTGTTTTTCTTTACGGAAAAAACTACCAAAAGCTGAATAATAGAGATTTTTTACCGTGGGATGGAAAAACCACAGTTATTGTTTACTGGGGTATACCACACTTTTTTAAATAGAGATATTTGCGGCTGAACAGTGAGCGACACACTCAAACTGCTTTTTTTTCAGATACCAAAGGCCCAAAACTGGATAGTACAGCGATTTGACCCATGGAACTGCGAAACCACACTGGGATGTCGGGCCTACACAAGACTATTTTCAACAGATATATTTTTGTGTCACAACAGTCAGGAGACACTACTGTTTTTCTTTACGAAAAAAACTACCAAAAGCTGAATAATAGAGATTTTTTACCGTGGGATGGCAAAACCACAGTTATTGTTTACTGGGGTATACCACACTTTTTTAAATAGAGATATTTGCGGCTGAACAGTGAGCGACACACTCAAACTGGTTTTTTTTTTAGATACCAAAGGCCCAAAACTGGATAGTACAGCGATTTGACCCATGGAACCGCGAAACCACACTGGGATGTCGGGCCTACACAAGACTATTTTCAACAGATATATTTTTATGTCACAACAGTCAGGAGACACTACTGTTTTTCTTTACGAAAATAACTACCAAAAGGTGAATAATAGACATTTTTTACCGTGGGATGGCAAAACCACAGTTATTGTTTACTGGGGTATACCACACTATTTTAAATAGAGATATTTGCGGCTGAACAGTGAGCGACACACTCAAACTGCTTTTTTTTTAGATACCAAAGGCCCAAAACTGGATAGTACAGCGATTTGACCCATGGAACTGCGAAACCACACTGGGATGTTGGGCCTACACAAGACTATTTTCAACAGATATATTTTTGTGTCACAACAGTCAGGAGACACTACTGTTTTTCTTTACGGAAAAAATACCAAAAGCTGAATAATAGAGATTTTTTACCGTGGGATGGCAAAACCACAGTTATTGTTTACTGGGGTATACTACACTTTTTTAAATAGAGATATTTGCGGCTGAACAGTGAGCGACACACTCAAACTGCTTTTTTTTTTAGATACCAAAGGCTCAAAACTGGATAGTACAGCGATTTGACCCATGGAACCGCGAAACCACACTGGGATGTCGGGCCTACACAAGACTATTTTCAACAGATATATTTTTATGTCACAACAGTCAGGAGACACTACTGTTTTTCTTTACGAAAATAACTACCAAAAGCTGAATAATAGACATTTTTTACCGTGGGATGGCAAAACCACAGTTATTGTTTACTGGGGTATACCACACTTTTTTAAATAGAGATATTTGCGGCTGAACAGTGAGCGACACACTCAAACTGCTGTTATTTTAGATACCAAAGGCCCAAAACTGGATAGTACAGCGATTTGACCCATGGAACTGCGAAACCACACTGGGATGTCGGGCCTACACAAGACTATTTTCAACAGATATATTTTTGTGTCACAACAGTCAGGAGACACTACTGTTTTTCTTTACGGAAAAAAACTACCAAAAGCTGAAAAATAGAGATTTTTTCCGCGGGATGGCAAAACCACAGTTGTTGTTTACTGGGGTATACCACGCTTTTTTAAATAGAGATATTTGCGACTGAACAGTGAGCGACTCACTCAAACTGCTTTTTTCTTAGATACCAAAGGCCCAAAACTGGATAGTACAGCGATTTGACCCATGGAACTGCGAAACCACACTGGGATGTCGCGCCTACACAAGACTATTTTCAACAGATATATTTTTGTGTCACAACAGTCAGGAGACACTACTGTTTTTCTTTACGGAAAAAACTACCAAAAGCTCAATAATAGAGATTTTTTACCGTGGGATGGCAAAACCACAGTTATTGTTTACTGGGGTATACCACACTTTTTTAAATAGAGATATTTGCGGCTCAACAGTGAGCGACACACTCAACTGCTTTTTTTTTTAGATACCAAAGGCCCAAAACTGGATAGTACAGCGATTTGACCCGTGGAACTGCGAAACACTCTGGGATGTCGGGCCTACACAAGACTATTTTCAACAGATATATTTTTGTGTCACAACAGTCAGGAGACACTACTGTTTTTCTTTACGGAAAAAACTACCAAAAGCTGAATAATAGAGATTTTTTACTGTGGGATGGCAAAACCACAGTTATTGTTTACTGGGCAATACCACACTTTTTTAAATAGAGATATTTGCGGCTGAACAGTGAGCGACACACTCAAACTGCTTTTTTTTTTAGATACCAAAGGCCCAAAACTGGATAGTACAGCGATTTTACCCATGGAACTGCGAAACCACACTGGGATGTTGGGCCTACACAAGACTATTTTCAACAGATATATTTTTGTGTCACAACAGTCAGGAGACACTACTGTTTTTCTTTACGGAAAAAACTACCAAAAGCTGAATAATAGAGATTTTTAACCGTGGGATGGCAAAACCACAGTTATTGTTTACTGGGGTATACCACACTTTTTTAAATAGAGATATTTGCGGCTGAACAGTGAGCGACACACTCAAACTGCCTTTTTTTTAGATACCAAAGGCCCAAAACTGGATAGTACAGAGATTTGACCCGTGGAACTGCGAAACCACACTGGGATGTCGGGCTTACACAAGACTATTTTCAACAGATATATTTTTGTGTTACAACAGTCAGGAGACACTACTGTTTTTCTTTACGGAAAATATACCAAAACCTGAATAATAGAGATTTTTTACCGTGGGATGGCAAAACCACAGTTATTGTTTACTGGAGTATAGCACACTTTTTTAAATAGAGATATTTGCGGCTGAACAGTGAGCGACACACTCAAACTGCTTTTTTTTTTAGATACCAAAGGCCCAAAACTGGATAGTACAGCTATTTGACCCATGGAACTGCGAAACCACGCTGGGATGTCGGGCCTACACAAGACTATTTTCAACAGATATATTTTTGTGTCACAACAGTCAGGAGACACTACTGTTTTTCTTTACGGAAAAAACTACCAAAAGCTGAATAATAGAGATTTTTTACCGTGGCATGGCAAAACCACAGTTATTGTTTACTGGGGAATACCACACTTTTTTAAATAGAGATATTTGCGGCTGAACAGTGAGCGACACACTCAAACTGCTTTTTTTTTTAGATACCAAAGGCCCAAAACTCGATAGTACAGCGATTTGACCCATGGAACTGCGAAACCACACTGGGATGTCGGGCCTACACAAGACTATTTTCAACAGATATATTTTTGTGTCACAACAGTCAGGAGACACTACTGTTTTTCTTTACGGAAAATATACCAAAAGCTGAATAATAGAGATTTTTTACCGTTTGATGGCAAAACCACAGTTATTGTTTACTGGGGTATACCACACTTTTTTAAATAGAGATATTTGCGGCTGAACAGTGAGCGACACACTCAAACTGCTTCTTTTTTAGATACCAAAGGCCCAAAACTGGATAGTACAGCGATTTGACCCGTGGAACTGCGAAACACACTGGGATGTCGGGCCTACACAAGACTATTTTCAACAGATATATTTTTGTGTCACAACAGTCAGGAGACACTACTGTTTTTCTTTACGGAAAAACTACCAAAAGCTGAATAATAGAGATTTTTTACTGTGGGATGGCAAAACCACAGTTATTGTTTACTGGGCAATACCACACTTTTTTAAATAGAGATATTTGCGGCTGAACAGTGAGCGACACACTCAAACTGCTTTTTTTTTTAGATACCAAAGGCCCAAAACTGGATAGTACAGCGATTTGACCCATGGAACTGCGAAACCACACTGGGATGTTGGGCCTACACAAGACTATTTTCAACAGATATATTTTTGTGTCACAACAGTCAGGAGACACTACTGTTTTTCTTTACGGAAAAAACTACCAAAAGCTGAATAATAGAGATTTTTAACCGTGAGATGGCAAAACCACAGTTATTGTTTACTGGGGTATACCACACTTTTTTAAATAGAGATATTTGCGGCTGAACAGTGAGCGACACACTCAAACTGCCTTTTTTTTAGATACCAAAGGCCCAAAACTGGATAGTACAGAGATTTGACCCGTGGAACTGCGAAACCACACTGGGATGTCGGGCTTACACAAGACTATTTTCAACAGAAATATTTTTGTGTCACAACAGTCAGGAGACACTACTGTTTTTCTTTACGGAAAATATACCAAAACCTGAATAATAGAGATTTTTTACCGTGGGATGGCAAAACCACAGTTATTGTTTACTGGGGTATAGCACACTTTTTTAAATAGAGATATTTGCGGCTGAACAGTGAGCGACACACTCAAACTGCTTTTTTTTTAGATACCAAAGGCCCAAAACTGGATAGTACAGCGATTTGACCCGTGGAACTGCGAAACCACACTGGGATGTCGGGCCTACACAAGACTATTTTCAACAGATATATTTTTGTGTCACAACAGTCAGGAGACACTACTGTTTTTCTTTACGGAAAACAATACCAAAAGCTGAATAATAGAGATTTTTTACCGTGGGATGGCAAAACCACAGTTATTGTTTACTGGGGTATACCAGACTTTTTTAAATAGAGATATTTGCGGCTGAACAGTGAGCGACACACTCAAACTGCTGTTTTTTTAGATACCAAAGGCCCAAAGCTGGATAGTACAGCGATTTGACCCGTGGAACTGCGAAACCACACTGGGATGTCGGGCCTACACAAGACTATTTTCAACAGATATATTTTTGTGTCACAACAGTCAGGAGACACTACTGTTTTTCTTTACGGAAAAAACTACCAAAAGCTGAATAATAGAGATTTTTTACCGTGGGATGGCAAAACCACAGTTATTGTTTACTGGGGAATACCACACTTTTTTAAATAGAGATATTTGCGGCTGAACAGTGAGCGACACACTCAAACTGCTTTTTTTTTTAGATACCAAAGGCCCAAAACTGGATAGTACAGCGATTTGACCCATGGAACTGCGAAACCACACTGGGATGTCGGGCCTACACAAGACTATTTTCAACAGATATATTTTTGTGTCACAACAGTCAGGAGACACTACTGTTTTTCTTTACGGAAAATATACCAAAAGCTGAATAATAGAGATTTTTTACCGTTTGATGGCAAAACCACAGTTATTGTTTACTGGGGTATACCACACTTTTTTAAATAGAGATATTTGCGGCTGAACAGTGAGCGACAAACTCAAACTGCTTCTTTTTTAGATACCAAAGGCCCAAAACTGGATAGTACAGCGATTTGACCCATGGAACTGCGAAACCACACTGGGATGTCGGGCCTACACAAGACTATTTTCAACAGATATATTTTTGTGTCACAACAGTCAGGAGACACTACTGTTTTTCTTTACGGAAAAAACTACCAAAAGCTGAATAATAGAGATTTTTTACCGTGGGATGGCAAAACCAGTTATTGTTTACTGGGGTATACCACACTTTTTTAAATAGAGATATTTGCGGCTCAACAGTGAGCGACACACTCAACTGCTTTTTTTTTAGATACCAAAGGCCCAAAACTGGATAGTACAGCGATTTGACCCGTGGAACTGCGAAACACACTGGGATGTCGGGCCTACACAAGACTATTTTCAACAGATATATTTTTGTGTCACAACAGTCAGGAGACACTACTGTTTTTCTTTACGGAAAAAACTACCAAAAGCTGAATAATAGAGATTTTTTACTGTGGGATGGCAAAACCACAGTTATTGTTTACTGGGCAATACCACACTTTTTTAAATAGAGATATTTGCGGCTGAATAGTGAGCGACACACTCAAACTGCTTTTTTTTTTAGATACCAAAGGCCCAAAACTGGATAGTACAGCGATTTTACCCATGGAACTGCGAAACCACACTGGGATGTTGGGCCTACACAAGACTATTTTCAACAGATATATTTTTGTGTCACAACAGTCAGGAGACACTACTGTTTTTCTTTACGGAAAAAACTACCAAAAGCTGAATAATAGAGATTTTTAACCGTTGGATGGCAAAACCACAGTTATTGTTTACTGGGGTATACCACACTTTTTTAAATAGAGATATTTGCGGCTGAACAGTGAGCGACACACTCAAACTGCCTTTTTTTTAGATACCAAAGGCCCAAAACTGGATAGTACAGGGATTTGACCCGTGGAACTGCGAAACCACACTGGGATGTCGGACCTACACAAGACTATTTTCAACAGATATATTTTTGTGTCACAACAGTCAGGAGACACTACTGTTTTTCTTTACGGAAAATATACCAAAACCTGAATAATAGAGATTTTTTACCGTGGGATGGCAAAACCACAGTTATTGTTTACTGGGGTATACCACACTTTTTTAAATAGAGATATTTGCGGCTGAACAGTGAGCGACACACTCAAACTGCTTTTTTTTTAGATACCAAAGGCCCAAACTGGATAGTACAGCGATTTGACCCATGGAACTGCGAAACCACACTGGGATGTCGCGCCTACACAAGACTATTTTCAACAGATATATTTTTGTGTCACAACAGTCAGGAGACACTACTGTTTTTCTTTACGGAAAAAACTACCAAAAGCTGAATAATAGAGATTTTTTACCGTGGGATGGCAAAACCACAGTTATTGTTTACTGGGGTATACCACACTTTTTTAAATAGAGATATTTGCAGCTGAACAGTGAGCGACACACTCAAACTGCTGTTTTTTTAGATACCAAAGGCCCAAAGCTGGATAGTACAGCGATTTGACCCGTGGAACTGCGAAACCACACTGGGATGTCGGGCCTACACAAGACTATTTTCAACAGATATATTTTTGTGTCACAACAGTCAGGAGACACTACTGTTTTTCTTTACGGAAAAAACTACCAAAAGCTGAATAATAGAGATTTTTTACCGTGGGATGGCAAAACCACAGTTAATGTTTACTGGGGTATACAACACTTTTTTAAATAGAGATATTTGCGGCTGAACAGTGAGCGACACACTCAAACTGCTTTTTTTTTTAGATACCAAAGGCCCAAAACTGGATAGTACAGCTATTTGACCCATGGAACTGCGAAACCACACTGGGATGTCGGGCCTACACAAGACTATTTTCAACAGATATATTTTTGTGTCACAACAGTCAGGAGACACTACTGTTTTTCTTTACGGAAAAACCTACCAAAAGCTGAATAATAGAGATTTTTTACCGTGGGATGGCAAAACCACAGTTATTGTTTACTGGGGAATACCACACTTTTTTAAATAGAGATATTTGCGGCTGAACAGTGAGCGACACACTCAAACTGCTTTATTTTTTAGATACCAAAGGCCCAAAACTGGATAGTACAGCGATTTGACCCATGGAACTGCGAAACCACACTGGGATGTCGGGCCTACACAAGACTATTTTCAACAGATATATTTTTGTGTCACAACAGTCAGGAGACACTACTGTTTTTCTTTATGGAAAATATACCAAAAGCTGAATAATAGAGATTTTTACCGTGGGATGGCAAAACCACAGTTATTGTTTACTGGGGTATACCACACTTTTTTAAATAGAGATATTTGCAGCTGAACAGTGAGCGACACACTCAAACTGCTTCTTTTTTAGATACCAAAGGCCCAAAACTGGATAGTACAGCGATTTGACCCATGGAACTGCGAAACCACACTGGGATGTCGGGCCTACACAAGACTATTTTCAACAGATATATTTTTGTGTCACACCACTCAGGAGACACTACTGTTTTTCTTTACGGAAAAAAATACCAAAAGCTGAATAATAGAGATTTTTTACCGTGGGATGGAAAAACCACAGTTATTGTTTACTGGGGTATACCACACTTTTTTAAATAGAGATATTTGCGGCTGAACAGTGAGCGACACACTCAAACTGCTTTTTTTTTAGATACCAAAGGCCCAAAACTGGATAGTACAGCGATTTGACCCATGGAACTGCGAAACCACACTGGGATGTCGGGCCTACACAAGACTATTTTCAACAGATATATTTTTGTGTCACAACAGTCAGGAGACACTACTGTTTTTCTTTACGGAAAAAACTACCAAAAGCTGAATAATAGAGATTTTTTACCGTGGGATGGCAAAACCACAGTTATTGTTTAATGGGGTATACCACACTTTTTTAAATAGAGATATTTGCGGCTCAACAGTGAGCGACACACTCAACTGCTTTTTTTTTACATACCAAAGGCCCAAAACTGGATAGTACAGCGATTTGACCCGTGGAACTGCGAAACACACTGGGATGTCGGGCCTACACAAGACTATTTTCAACAGATATATTTTTGTGTCACAACAGTCAGGAGACACTACTGTTTTTCTTTACGGAAAATATACCAAAACCTGAATAATAGAGATTTTTTACTGTGGGATGGCAAAACCACAGTTATTGTTTACTGGGCAATACCACACTTTTTTAAATAGAGATATTTGCGGCTGAATAGTGAGCGACACACTCAAACTGCTTTATTTTTTAGATACCAAAGGCCCAAAACTGGATAGTACAGCGATTTGACCCATGGAACTGCGAAACCACACTGGGATGTCGGGCCTACACAAGGCTATTTTCAACAGATATATTTTTGTGTCACAACAGTCAGGAGACACTACTGTTTTTCTTTACGGAAAAAACTACCAAAAGCTGAATAATAGAGATTTTTTACCGTGGGATGGCAAAACCACAGTTATTGTTTACTGGGGTATACAACACTTTTTTAAATAGAGATATTTGCGGCTGAACAGTGAGCGACACACTCAAACTGCTTTCTTTTTAGATACCAAAGGCCCAAAACTGGATAGTACAGCTATTTGACCCATGGAACTGCGAAACCACACTGGGATGTCGGGCCTACACAAGACTATTTTCAACAGATATATTTTTGTGTCACAACAGTCAGGAGACACTACTGTTTTTCTTTACGTAAAAAACTACCAAAAGCTGAATAATAGAGATTTTTTACTGTGGGATGGCAAAACCACAGTTACTGTTTACTGGGGAATACCACACTTTTTTAAATAGAGATATTTGCGGCTGAACAGTGAGCGACACACTCAAACTGCTTTTTTTTTTAGATACCAAAGGCCCAAAACTGGATAGTACAGCGATTTGACCCATGGAACTGCGAAACCACACTGGGATGTCGGGCCTACACAAGACTATTTTCAACAGATATATTTTTGTGTCACAACAGTCAGGAGACACTACTGTTTTTCTTTACGGAAAATATACCAAAAGCTGAATAATAGAGATTTTTAACCGTTGGATGGCAAAACCACAGTTATTGTTTACTGGGGTATACCACACTTTTTTAAATAGAGATATTTGCGGCTGAACAGTGAGCGACACACTCAAACTGCCTTTTTTTTAGATACCAAAGGCCCAAAACTGGATAGTACAGAGATTTGACCCGTGGAACTGCGAAACCACACTGGGATGTCGGACCTACACAAGACTATTTTCAACAGATATATTTTTGTGTCACAACAGTCAGGAGACACTACTGTTTTTCTTTACGGAAAATATACCAAAACCTGAATAATAGAGATTTTTTACCGTGGGATGGCAAAACCACAGTTATTGTTTACTGGGGTATACCACACTTTTTTAAATAGAGATATTTGCGGCTGAACAGTGAGCGACACACTCAAACTGCTTTTTTTTTAGATACCAAAGGCCCAAACTGGATAGTACAGCGATTTGACCCATGGAACTGCGAAACCACACTGGGATGTCGCGCCTACACAAGACTATTTTCAACAGATATATTTTTGTGTCACAACAGTCAGGAGACACTACTGTTTTTCTTTACGGAAAAAACTACCAAAAGCTGAATAATAGAGATTTTTTACCGTGGGATGGCAAAACCACAGTTATTGTTTACTGGGGTATACCACACTTTTTTAAATAGAGATATTTGCAGCTGAACAGTGAGCGACACACTCAAACTGCTGTTTTTTTAGATACCAAAGGCCCAAAGCTGGATAGTACAGCGATTTGACCCGTGGAACTGCGAAACCACACTGGGATGTCGGGCCTACACAAGACTATTTTCAACAGATATATTTTTGTGTCACAACAGTCAGGAGACACTACTGTTTTTCTTTACGGAAAAAACTACCAAAAGCTGAATAATAGAGATTTTTTACCGTGGGATGGCAAAACCACAGTTAATGTTTACTGGGGTATACAACACTTTTTTAAATAGAGATATTTGCGGCTGAACAGTGAGCGACACACTCAAACTGCTTTTTTTTTTAGATACCAAAGGCCCAAAACTGGATAGTACAGCTATTTGACCCATGGAACTGCGAAACCACACTGGGATGTCGGGCCTACACAAGACTATTTTCAACAGATATATTTTTGTGTCACAACAGTCAGGAGACACTACTGTTTTTCTTTACGGAAAAACCTACCAAAAGCTGAATAATAGAGATTTTTTACCGTGGGATGGCAAAACCACAGTTATTGTTTACTGGGGAATACCACACTTTTTTAAATAGAGATATTTGCGGCTGAACAGTGAGCGACACACTCAAACTGCTTTATTTTTTAGATACCAAAGGCCCAAAACTGGATAGTACAGCGATTTGACCCATGGAACTGCGAAACCACACTGGGATGTCGGGCCTACACAAGACTATTTTCAACAGATATATTTTTGTGTCACAACAGTCAGGAGACACTACTGTTTTTCTTTATGGAAAATATACCAAAAGCTGAATAATAGAGATTTTTACCGTGGGATGGCAAAACCACAGTTATTGTTTACTGGGGTATACCACACTTTTTTAAATAGAGATATTTGCAGCTGAACAGTGAGCGACACACTCAAACTGCTTCTTTTTTAGATACCAAAGGCCCAAAACTGGATAGTACAGCGATTTGACCCATGGAACTGCGAAACCACACTGGGATGTCGGGCCTACACAAGACTATTTTCAACAGATATATTTTTGTGTCACACCACTCAGGAGACACTACTGTTTTTCTTTACGGAAAAAAATACCAAAAGCTGAATAATAGAGATTTTTTACCGTGGGATGGAAAAACCACAGTTATTGTTTACTGGGGTATACCACACTTTTTTAAATAGAGATATTTGCGGCTGAACAGTGAGCGACACACTCAAACTGCTTTTTTTTTAGATACCAAAGGCCCAAAACTGGATAGTACAGCGATTTGACCCATGGAACTGCGAAACCACACTGGGATGTCGGGCCTACACAAGACTATTTTCAACAGATATATTTTTGTGTCACAACAGTCAGGAGACACTACTGTTTTTCTTTACGGAAAAAACTACCAAAAGCTGAATAATAGAGATTTTTTACCGTGGGATGGCAAAACCACAGTTATTGTTTAATGGGGTATACCACACTTTTTTAAATAGAGATATTTGCGGCTCAACAGTGAGCGACACACTCAACTGCTTTTTTTTTACATACCAAAGGCCCAAAACTGGATAGTACAGCGATTTGACCCGTGGAACTGCGAAACACACTGGGATGTCGGGCCTACACAAGACTATTTTCAACAGATATATTTTTGTGTCACAACAGTCAGGAGACACTACTGTTTTTCTTTACGGAAAAAACTACCAAAAGCTGAATAATAGAGATTTTTTACTGTGGGATGGCAAAACCACAGTTATTGTTTACTGGGCAATACCACACTTTTTTAAATAGAGATATTTGCGGCTGAATAGTGAGCGACACACTCAAACTGCTTTTTTTTTTAGATACCAAAGGCCCAAAACTGGATAGTACAGAGATTTGACCCATGGAACTGCGAAACCACACTGGGATGTCGGGCCTACACAAGACTATTTTCAACAGATATATATTTGTGTCACAACAGTCAGGAGACACTACTGTTTTTCTTTACGGAAAAAACTACCAAAAGCTGAATAATAGAGATTTTTTACCGTGGGATGGAAAAACCACAGTTATTGTTTACTGGGGTATACCACACTTTTTTAAATAGAGATATTTGCGGCTGAACAGTGAGCGACACACTCAAACTGCTTTTTTTTTAGATACCAAAGGCCCAAAACTGGATAGTACAGCGATTTGACCCATGGAACTGCGAAACCACACTGGGATGTCGGGCCTACACAAGACTATTTTCAACAGATATATTTTTGTGTCACAACAGTCAGGAGACACTACTGTTTTTCTTTACGGAAAAAACTACCAAAAGCTGAATAATAGAGATTTTTTACCGTGGGATGGCAAAACCACAGTTATTGTTTAATGGGGTATACCACACTTTTTTAAATAGAGATATTTGCGGCTCAACAGTGAGCGACACACTCAACTGCTTTTTTTTTACATACCAAAGGCCCAAAACTGGATAGTACAGCGATTTGACCCGTGGAACTGCGAAACACACTGGGATGTCGGGCCTACACAAGACTATTTTCAACAGATATATTTTTGTGTCACAACAGTCAGGAGACACTACTGTTTTTCTTTACGGAAAAAACTACCAAAAGCTGAATAATAGAGATTTTTTACTGTGGGATGGCAAAACCACAGTTATTGTTTACTGGGCAATACCACACTTTTTTAAATAGAGATATTTGCGGCTGAATAGTGAGCGACACACTCAAACTGCTTTTTTTTTTTAGATACCAAAGGCCCAAAACTGGATAGTACAGCGATTTGACCCATGGAACTGCGAAACCACACTGGGATGTTGGGCCTACACAAGACTATTTTCAACAGATATATTTTTGTGTCACAACAGTCAGGAGACACTACTGTTTTTCTTTACGGAAAAAACTACCAAAAGCTGAATAATAGAGATTTTTATCCGTGGGATGGCAAAACCACAGTTATTGTTTACTGGGGTATACCACACTTTTTTAAATAGAGATATTTGCGGCTGAACAGTGAGCGACACACTCAAACTGCCTTTTTTTTAGATACCAAAGGCCCAAAACTGGATAGTACAGAGATTTGACCCGTGGAACTGCGAAACCACACTGGGATGTCGGGCCTACACAAGACTATTTTCAACAGATATATTTTTGTGTCACAACAGTCAGGAGACACTACTGTTTTTCTTTACGGAAAATATACCAAAACCTGAATAATAGAGATTTTTTACCGTGGGATGGCAAAACCACAGTTATTGTTTACTGGGGTATACCACACTTTTTTAAATAGAGATATTTGCGGCTGAACAGTGAGCGACACACTCAAACTGCTTTTTTTTTAGATACCAAAGGCCCAAAACTGGATAGTACAGCGATTTGACCCGTGGAACTGCGAAACCACAATGGGATGTCGGGCCTACACAAGACTATTTTCAACAGATATATTTTTGTGTCACAACAGTCAGGAGACACTACTGTTTTTCTTTACGGAAAAAACTACCAAAAGCTGAATAATAGAGATTTTTTACCGTGGGATGGCAAAACCACAGTTATTGTTTACTGGGGTATACCACACTTTTTTAAATAGAGATATTTGCGGCTGAACAGTGAGCGACACACTCAAACTGCTTTTTTTTTAGATACCAAAGGCCCAAACTGGATAGTACAGCGATTTGACCCGTGGAACTGCGAAACCACACTGGGATGTCGGGACTACACAAGACTATTTTCAACAGATATATTTTTGTGTCACAACAGTCAGGAGACACTACTGTTTTTCTTTACGGAAAAAACTACCAAAAGCTGAATAATAGAGATTTTTTTTTTACCGTGGGATGGCAAAACCACAGTTAATGTTTACTGGGGTATACAACACTTTTTTAAATAGAGATATTTGCGGCTGAACAGTGAGCGACACACTCAAACTGCTTTTTTTTTAGATACCAAAGGCCCAAAACTGGATAGTACAGCGATTTGACCCATGGAACTGCGAAACCACACTGGGATGTCGGGCCTACACAAGACTATTTTCAACAGATATATTTTTGTGTCACAACAGTCAGGAGACACTACTGTTTTTCTTTACGGAAAAACCTACCAAAAGCTGAATAATAGAGAATTTTTACCGTGGGATGGCAAAACCACAGTTATTGTTTACTGGGGAATACCACACTTTTTTAAATAGAGATATTTGCGGCTGAACAGTGAGCGACACACTCAAACTGCTTTATTTTTTAGATACCAAAGGCCCAAAACTGGATAGTACAGAGATTTGACCCATGGAACTGCGAAACCACACTGGGATGTCGGGCCTACACAAGACTATTTTCAACAGATATATTTTTGTGTCACAACAGTCAGGAGACACTACTGTTTTTCTTTACGGAAAAAACTACCAAAAGCTGAATAATAGAGATTTTTTACCGTGGGATGGAAAAACCACAGTTATTGTTTACTGGGGTATACCACACTTTTTTAAATAGAGATATTTGCGGCTGAACAGTGAGCGACACACTGAAACTGCTTTTTTTTTAGATACCAAAGGCCCAAAACTGGATAGTACAGCGATTTGACCCATGGAACTGCGAAACCACACTGGGATGTCGGGCCTACACAAGACTATTTTCAACAGTTATATTTTTGTGTCACAACAGTCAGGAGACACTACTGTTTTTCTTTACGGAAAAACCTACCAAAAGCTGAATAATAGAGATTTTTTACCGTAGGATGGCAAAACCACAGTTATTGTTTACTGGGGAATACCACACTTTTTTAAATAGAGATATTTGCGGCTGAACAGTGAGCGACACACTCAAACTGCTTTATTTTTTAGATACCAAAGGCCCAAAACTGGATAGTACAGCGATTTGACCCATGGAACTGCGAAACCACACTGGGATGTCGGGCCTACACAAGACTATTTTCAACAGATATGTTTTTGTGTCACAACAGTCAGGAGACACTACTGTTTTTCTTTACGGAAAAAACTACCAAAAGCTGAATAATAGAGATTTTTTACCGTGGGATGGAAAAACCACAGTTATTGTTTACTGGGGTATACCACACTTTTTTAAATAGAGATATTTGCGGCTGAACAGTGAGCGACACACTCAAACTGCTTTTTTTTTAGATACCAAAGGCCCAAAACTGGATAGTACAGCGATTTGACCCATGGAACTGCGAAACCACACTGGGATGTCGGGCCTACACAAGACTATTTTCAACAGATATATTTTTGTGTCACAACAGTCAGGAGACACTACTGTTTTTCTTTACGAAAAAAACTACCAAAAGCTGAATAATAGAGATTTTTTACCGTGGGATGGCAAAACCACAGTTATTGTTTACTGGGGTATACCACACTTTTTTAAATAGAGATATTTGCGGCTGAACAGTGAGCGACACACTCAAACTGGTTTTTTTTTTAGATACCAAAGGCCCAAAACTGGATAGTACAGCGATTTGACCCATGGAACCGCGAAACCGCACTGGGATGTCGGGCCTACACAAGACTATTTTCAACAGATATATTTTTATGTCACAACAGTCAGGAGACACTACTGTTTTTCTTTACGAAAATAACTACCAAAAGCTGAATAATAGACATTTTTTACCGTGGGATGGCAAAACCACAGTTATTGTTTACTGGGGTATACCACACTTTTTTAAATAGAGATATTTGCGGCTGAACAGTGAGCGACACACTCAAACTGCCTTTTTTTTAGATACCAAAGGCCCAAAACTGGATAGTACAGAGATTTGACCCGTGGAACTGCGAAACCACACTGGGATGTCAGGCCTACACAAGACTATTTTCAACAGATATATTTTTGTGTCACAACAGTCAGGAGACACTACTGTTTTTCTTTACGGAAAATATACCAAAACCTGAATAATAGAGATTTTTTACCGTGGGATGGCAAAACCACAGTTATTGTTTACTGGGGTATACCACACTTTTTTAAATAGAGATATTTGCGGCTGAACAGTGAGCGACACACTCAAACTGCTTTTTTTTTAGATACCAAAGGCCCAAAACTGGATAGTACAGCGATTTGACCCGTGGAACTGCGAAACCACAATGGGATGTCGGGCCTACACAAGACTATTTTCAACAGATATATTTTTGTGTCACAACAGTCAGGAGACACTACTGTTTTTCTTTACGGAAAAAACTACCAAAAGCTGAATAATAGAGATTTTTTACCGTGGGATGGCAAAACCACAGTTATTGTTTACTGGGGTATACCACACTTTTTTAAATAGAGATATTTGCAGCTGAACAGTGAGCGACACACTCAAACTGCTTTTTTTTTAGATACCAAAGGCCCAAACTGGATAGTACAGCGATTTGACCCGTGGAACTGCAAAACCACACTGGGATGTCGGGCCTACACAAGACTATTTTCAACAGATATATTTTTGTGTCACAACAGTCAGGAGACACTACTGTTTTTCTTTACGGAAAAAACTACCAAAAGCTGAATAATAGAGATTTTTTTTTTACCGTGGGATGGCAAAACCACAGTTAATGTTTACTGGGGTATACAACACTTTTTTAAATAGAGATATTTGCGGCTGAACAGTGAGCGACACACTCAAACTGCTTTTTTTTTAGATACCAAAGGCCCAAAACTGGATAGTACAGCGATTTGACCCATGGAACTGCGAAACCACACTGGGATGTCGGGCCTACACAAGACTATTTTCAACAGATATATTTTTGTGTCACAACAGTCAGGAGACACTACTGTTTTTCTTTACGGAAAAACCTACCAAAAGCTGAATAATAGAGATTTTTTACCGTAGGATGGCAAAACCACAGTTATTGTTTACTGGGGAATACCACACTTTTTTAAATAGAGATATTTGCGGCTGAACAGTGAGCGACACACTCAAACTGCTTTATTTTTTAGATACCAAAGGCCCAAAACTGGATAGTACAGCGATTTGACCCATGGAACTGCGAAACCACACTGGGATGTCGGGCCTACACAAGACTATTTTCAACAGATATATTTTTGTGTCACAACAGTCAGGAGACACTACTGTTTTTCTTTACGGAAAAACCTACCAAAAACTGAATAATAGAGATTTTTTACCGTAGGATGGCAAAACCACAGTTATTGTTTACTGGGGAATACCACACTTTTTTAAATAGAGATATTTGCGGCTGAACAGTGAGCGACACACTCAAACTGCTTTATTTTTTAGATACCAAAGGCCCAAAACTGGATAGTACAGCGATTTGACCCATGGAACTGCGAAACCACACTGGGATGTCGGGCCTACACAAGACTATTTTCAACAGATATATTTTTGTGTCACAACAGTCAGGAGACACTACTGTTTTTCTTTACGGAAAAAACTACCAAAAGCTGAATAATAGAGATTTTTTACCGTGGGATGGAAAAACCACAGTTATTGTTTACTGGGGTATACCACACTTTTTTAAATAGAGATATTTGCGGCTGAACAGTGAGCGACACACTCAAACTGCTTTTTTTTCAGATACCAAAGGCCCAAAACTGGATAGTACAGCGATTTGACCCATGGAACTGCGAAACCACACTGGGATGTCGGGCCTACACAAGACTATTTTCAACAGATATATTTTTGTGTCACAACAGTCAGGAGACACTACTGTTTTTCTTTACGAAAAAAACTACCAAAAGCTGAATAATAGAGATTTTTTACCGTGGGATGGCAAAACCACAGTTATTGTTTACTGGGGTATACCACACTTTTTTAAATAGAGATATTTGCGGCTGAACAGTGAGCGACACACTCAAACTGGTTTTTTTTTTAGATACCAAAGGCCCAAAACTGGATAGTACAGCGATTTGACCCATGGAACCGCGAAACCACACTGGGATGTCGGGCCTACACAAGACTATTTTCAACAGATATATTTTTATGTCACAACAGTCAGGAGACACTACTGTTTTTCTTTACGAAAATAACTACCAAAAGGTGAATAATAGACATTTTTTACCGTGGGATGGCAAAACCACAGTTATTGTTTACTGGGGTATACCACACTATTTTAAATAGAGATATTTGCGTCTGAACAGTGAGCGACACACTCAAACTGCTTTTTTTTTAGATACCAAAGGCCCAAAACTGGATAGTACAGCGATTTGACCCATGGAACTGCGAAACCACACTGGGATGTTGGGCCTACACAAGACTATTTTCAACAGATATATTTTTGTGTCACAACAGTCAGGAGACACTACTGTTTTTCTTTACGGAAAAAATACCAAAAGCTGAATAATAGAGATTTTTTACCGTGGGATGGCAAAACCACAGTTATTGTTTACTGGGGTATACTACACTTTTTTAAATAGAGATATTTGCGGCTGAACAGTGAGCGACACACTCAAACTGCTTTTTTTTTTAGATACCAAAGGCTCAAAACTGGATAGTACAGCGATTTGACCCATGGAACCGCGAAACCACACTGGGATGTCGGGCCTACACAAGACTATTTTCAACAGATATATTTTTATGTCACAACAGTCAGGAGACACTACTGTTTTTCTTTACGAAAATAACTACCAAAAGCTGAATAATAGACATTTTTTACCGTGGGATGGCAAAACCACAGTTATTGTTTACTGGGGTATACCACACTTTTTTAAATAGAGATATTTGCGGCTGAACAGTGAGCGACACACTCAAACTGCTGTTATTTTAGATACCAAAGGCCCAAAACTGGATAGTACAGCGATTTGACCCATGGAACTGCGAAACCACACTGGGATGTCGGGCCTACACAAGACTATTTTCAACAGATATATTTTTGTGTCACAACAGTCAGGAGACACTACTGTTTTTCTTTACGGAAAAAAACTACCAAAAGCTGAAAAATAGAGATTTTTTCCGCGGGATGGCAAAACCACAGTTGTTGTTTACTGGGGTATACCACGCTTTTTTAAATAGAGATATTTGCGACTGAACAGTGAGCGACTCACTCAAACTGCTTTTTTCTTAGATACCAAAGGCCCAAAACTGGATAGTACAGCGATTTGACCCATGGAACTGCGAAACCACACTGGGATGTCGCGCCTACACAAGACTATTTTCAACAGATATATTTTTGTGTCACAACAGTCAGGAGACACTACTGTTTTTCTTTACGGAAAAAACTACCAAAAGCTCAATAATAGAGATTTTTTACCGTGGGATGGCAAAACCACAGTTATTGTTTACTGGGGTATACCACACTTTTTTAAATAGAGATATTTGCGGCTCAACAGTGAGCGACACACTCAACTGCTTTTTTTTTTAGATACCAAAGGCCCAAAACTGGATAGTACAGCGATTTGACCCGTGGAACTGCGAAACACTCTGGGATGTCGGGCCTACACAAGACTATTTTCAACAGATATATTTTTGTGTCACAACAGTCAGGAGACACTACTGTTTTTCTTTACGGAAAAAACTACCAAAAGCTGAATAATAGAGATTTTTTACTGTGGGATGGCAAAACCACAGTTATTGTTTACTGGGCAATACCACACTTTTTTAAATAGAGATATTTGCGGCTGAACAGTGAGCGACACACTCAAACTGCTTTTTTTTTTAGATACCAAAGGCCCAAAACTGGATAGTACAGCGATTTTACCCATGGAACTGCGAAACCACACTGGGATGTTGGGCCTACACAAGACTATTTTCAACAGATATATTTTTGTGTCACAACAGTCAGGAGACACTACTGTTTTTCTTTACGGAAAAAACTACCAAAAGCTGAATAATAGAGATTTTTAACCGTGGGATGGCAAAACCACAGTTATTGTTTACTGGGGTATACCACACTTTTTTAAATAGAGATATTTGCGGCTGAACAGTGAGCGACACACTCAAACTGCCTTTTTTTTAGATACCAAAGGCCCAAAACTGGATAGTACAGAGATTTGACCCGTGGAACTGCGAAACCACACTGGGATGTCGGGCTTACACAAGACTATTTTCAACAGATATATTTTTGTGTTACAACAGTCAGGAGACACTACTGTTTTTCTTTACGGAAAATATACCAAAACCTGAATAATAGAGATTTTTTACCGTGGGATGGCAAAACCACAGTTATTGTTTACTGGAGTATAGCACACTTTTTTAAATAGAGATATTTGCGGCTGAACAGTGAGCGACACACTCAAACTGCTTTTTTTTTTAGATACCAAAGGCCCAAAACTGGATAGTACAGCTATTTGACCCATGGAACTGCGAAACCACGCTGGGATGTCGGGCCTACACAAGACTATTTTCAACAGATATATTTTTGTGTCACAACAGTCAGGAGACACTACTGTTTTTCTTTACGGAAAAAACTACCAAAAGCTGAATAATAGAGATTTTTTACCGTGGCATGGCAAAACCACAGTTATTGTTTACTGGGGAATACCACACTTTTTTAAATAGAGATATTTGCGGCTGAACAGTGAGCGACACACTCAAACTGCTTTTTTTTTTAGATACCAAAGGCCCAAAACTCGATAGTACAGCGATTTGACCCATGGAACTGCGAAACCACACTGGGATGTCGGGCCTACACAAGACTATTTTCAACAGATATATTTTTGTGTCACAACAGTCAGGAGACACTACTGTTTTTCTTTACGGAAAATATACCAAAAGCTGAATAATAGAGATTTTTTACCGTTTGATGGCAAAACCACAGTTATTGTTTACTGGGGTATACCACACTTTTTTAAATAGAGATATTTGCGGCTGAACAGTGAGCGACACACTCAAACTGCTTCTTTTTTAGATACCAAAGGCCCAAAACTGGATAGTACAGCGATTTGACCCGTGGAACTGCGAAACACACTGGGATGTCGGGCCTACACAAGACTATTTTCAACAGATATATTTTTGTGTCACAACAGTCAGGAGACACTACTGTTTTTCTTTACGGAAAAACTACCAAAAGCTGAATAATAGAGATTTTTTACTGTGGGATGGCAAAACCACAGTTATTGTTTACTGGGCAATACCACACTTTTTTAAATAGAGATATTTGCGGCTGAACAGTGAGCGACACACTCAAACTGGTTTTTTTTTTAGATACCAAAGGCCCAAAACTGGATAGTACAGCGATTTGACCCATGGAACCGCGAAACCACACTGGGATGTCGGGCCTACACAAGACTATTTTCAACAGATATATTTTTATGTCACAACAGTCAGGAGACACTACTGTTTTTCTTTACGAAAATAACTACCAAAAGGTGAATAATAGACATTTTTTACCGTGGGATGGCAAAACCACAGTTATTGTTTACTGGGGTATACCACACTATTTTAAATAGAGATATTTGCGTCTGAACAGTGAGCGACACACTCAAACTGCTTTTTTTTTAGATACCAAAGGCCCAAAACTGGATAGTACAGCGATTTGACCCATGGAACTGCGAAACCACACTGGGATGTTGGGCCTACACAAGACTATTTTCAACAGATATATTTTTGTGTCACAACAGTCAGGAGACACTACTGTTTTTCTTTACGGAAAAAATACCAAAAGCTGAATAATAGAGATTTTTTACCGTGGGATGGCAAAACCACAGTTATTGTTTACTGGGGTATACTACACTTTTTTAAATAGAGATATTTGCGGCTGAACAGTGAGCGACACACTCAAACTGCTTTTTTTTTTAGATACCAAAGGCTCAAAACTGGATAGTACAGCGATTTGACCCATGGAACCGCGAAACCACACTGGGATGTCGGGCCTACACAAGACTATTTTCAACAGATATATTTTTATGTCACAACAGTCAGGAGACACTACTGTTTTTCTTTACGAAAATAACTACCAAAAGCTGAATAATAGACATTTTTTACCGTGGGATGGCAAAACCACAGTTATTGTTTACTGGGGTATACCACACTTTTTTAAATAGAGATATTTGCGGCTGAACAGTGAGCGACACACTCAAACTGCTGTTATTTTAGATACCAAAGGCCCAAAACTGGATAGTACAGCGATTTGACCCATGGAACTGCGAAACCACACTGGGATGTCGGGCCTACACAAGACTATTTTCAACAGATATATTTTTGTGTCACAACAGTCAGGAGACACTACTGTTTTTCTTTACGGAAAAAAACTACCAAAAGCTGAAAAATAGAGATTTTTTCCGCGGGATGGCAAAACCACAGTTGTTGTTTACTGGGGTATACCACGCTTTTTTAAATAGAGATATTTGCGACTGAACAGTGAGCGACTCACTCAAACTGCTTTTTTCTTAGATACCAAAGGCCCAAAACTGGATAGTACAGCGATTTGACCCATGGAACTGCGAAACCACACTGGGATGTCGCGCCTACACAAGACTATTTTCAACAGATATATTTTTGTGTCACAACAGTCAGGAGACACTACTGTTTTTCTTTACGGAAAAAACTACCAAAAGCTCAATAATAGAGATTTTTTACCGTGGGATGGCAAAACCACAGTTATTGTTTACTGGGGTATACCACACTTTTTTAAATAGAGATATTTGCGGCTCAACAGTGAGCGACACACTCAACTGCTTTTTTTTTTAGATACCAAAGGCCCAAAACTGGATAGTACAGCGATTTGACCCGTGGAACTGCGAAACACTCTGGGATGTCGGGCCTACACAAGACTATTTTCAACAGATATATTTTTGTGTCACAACAGTCAGGAGACACTACTGTTTTTCTTTACGGAAAAAACTACCAAAAGCTGAATAATAGAGATTTTTTACTGTGGGATGGCAAAACCACAGTTATTGTTTACTGGGCAATACCACACTTTTTTAAATAGAGATATTTGCGGCTGAACAGTGAGCGACACACTCAAACTGCTTTTTTTTTTAGATACCAAAGGCCCAAAACTGGATAGTACAGCGATTTTACCCATGGAACTGCGAAACCACACTGGGATGTTGGGCCTACACAAGACTATTTTCAACAGATATATTTTTGTGTCACAACAGTCAGGAGACACTACTGTTTTTCTTTACGGAAAAAACTACCAAAAGCTGAATAATAGAGATTTTTAACCGTGGGATGGCAAAACCACAGTTATTGTTTACTGGGGTATACCACACTTTTTTAAATAGAGATATTTGCGGCTGAACAGTGAGCGACACACTCAAACTGCCTTTTTTTTAGATACCAAAGGCCCAAAACTGGATAGTACAGAGATTTGACCCGTGGAACTGCGAAACCACACTGGGATGTCGGGCTTACACAAGACTATTTTCAACAGATATATTTTTGTGTTACAACAGTCAGGAGACACTACTGTTTTTCTTTACGGAAAATATACCAAAACCTGAATAATAGAGATTTTTTACCGTGGGATGGCAAAACCACAGTTATTGTTTACTGGAGTATAGCACACTTTTTTAAATAGAGATATTTGCGGCTGAACAGTGAGCGACACACTCAAACTGCTTTTTTTTTTAGATACCAAAGGCCCAAAACTGGATAGTACAGCTATTTGACCCATGGAACTGCGAAACCACGCTGGGATGTCGGGCCTACACAAGACTATTTTCAACAGATATATTTTTGTGTCACAACAGTCAGGAGACACTACTGTTTTTCTTTACGGAAAAAACTACCAAAAGCTGAATAATAGAGATTTTTTACCGTGGCATGGCAAAACCACAGTTATTGTTTACTGGGGAATACCACACTTTTTTAAATAGAGATATTTGCGGCTGAACAGTGAGCGACACACTCAAACTGCTTTTTTTTTTAGATACCAAAGGCCCAAAACTCGATAGTACAGCGATTTGACCCATGGAACTGCGAAACCACACTGGGATGTCGGGCCTACACAAGACTATTTTCAACAGATATATTTTTGTGTCACAACAGTCAGGAGACACTACTGTTTTTCTTTACGGAAAATATACCAAAAGCTGAATAATAGAGATTTTTTACCGTTTGATGGCAAAACCACAGTTATTGTTTACTGGGGTATACCACACTTTTTTAAATAGAGATATTTGCGGCTGAACAGTGAGCGACACACTCAAACTGCTTCTTTTTTAGATACCAAAGGCCCAAAACTGGATAGTACAGCGATTTGACCCGTGGAACTGCGAAACACACTGGGATGTCGGGCCTACACAAGACTATTTTCAACAGATATATTTTTGTGTCACAACAGTCAGGAGACACTACTGTTTTTCTTTACGGAAAAACTACCAAAAGCTGAATAATAGAGATTTTTTACTGTGGGATGGCAAAACCACAGTTATTGTTTACTGGGCAATACCACACTTTTTTAAATAGAGATATTTGCGGCTGAACAGTGAGCGACACACTCAAACTGCTTTTTTTTTTAGATACCAAAGGCCCAAAACTGGATAGTACAGCGATTTGACCCATGGAACTGCGAAACCACACTGGGATGTTGGGCCTACACAAGACTATTTTCAACAGATATATTTTTGTGTCACAACAGTCAGGAGACACTACTGTTTTTCTTTACGGAAAAAACTACCAAAAGCTGAATAATAGAGATTTTTAACCGTGAGATGGCAAAACCACAGTTATTGTTTACTGGGGTATACCACACTTTTTTAAATAGAGATATTTGCGGCTGAACAGTGAGCGACACACTCAAACTGCCTTTTTTTTAGATACCAAAGGCCCAAAACTGGATAGTACAGAGATTTGACCCGTGGAACTGCGAAACCACACTGGGATGTCGGGCTTACACAAGACTATTTTCAACAGAAATATTTTTGTGTCACAACAGTCAGGAGACACTACTGTTTTTCTTTACGGAAAATATACCAAAACCTGAATAATAGAGATTTTTTACCGTGGGATGGCAAAACCACAGTTATTGTTTACTGGGGTATAGCACACTTTTTTAAATAGAGATATTTGCGGCTGAACAGTGAGCGACACACTCAAACTGCTTTTTTTTTAGATACCAAAGGCCCAAAACTGGATAGTACAGCGATTTGACCCGTGGAACTGCGAAACCACACTGGGATGTCGGGCCTACACAAGACTATTTTCAACAGATATATTTTTGTGTCACAACAGTCAGGAGACACTACTGTTTTTCTTTACGGAAAACAATACCAAAAGCTGAATAATAGAGATTTTTTACCGTGGGATGGCAAAACCACAGTTATTGTTTACTGGGGTATACCAGACTTTTTTAAATAGAGATATTTGCGGCTGAACAGTGAGCGACACACTCAAACTGCTGTTTTTTTAGATACCAAAGGCCCAAAGCTGGATAGTACAGCGATTTGACCCGTGGAACTGCGAAACCACACTGGGATGTCGGGCCTACACAAGACTATTTTCAACAGATATATTTTTGTGTCACAACAGTCAGGAGACACTACTGTTTTTCTTTACGGAAAAAACTACCAAAAGCTGAATAATAGAGATTTTTTACCGTGGGATGGCAAAACCACAGTTATTGTTTACTGGGGAATACCACACTTTTTTAAATAGAGATATTTGCGGCTGAACAGTGAGCGACACACTCAAACTGCTTTTTTTTTTAGATACCAAAGGCCCAAAACTGGATAGTACAGCGATTTGACCCATGGAACTGCGAAACCACACTGGGATGTCGGGCCTACACAAGACTATTTTCAACAGATATATTTTTGTGTCACAACAGTCAGGAGACACTACTGTTTTTCTTTACGGAAAATATACCAAAAGCTGAATAATAGAGATTTTTTACCGTTTGATGGCAAAACCACAGTTATTGTTTACTGGGGTATACCACACTTTTTTAAATAGAGATATTTGCGGCTGAACAGTGAGCGACAAACTCAAACTGCTTCTTTTTTAGATACCAAAGGCCCAAAACTGGATAGTACAGCGATTTGACCCATGGAACTGCGAAACCACACTGGGATGTCGGGCCTACACAAGACTATTTTCAACAGATATATTTTTGTGTCACAACAGTCAGGAGACACTACTGTTTTTCTTTACGGAAAAAACTACCAAAAGCTGAATAATAGAGATTTTTTACCGTGGGATGGCAAAACCAGTTATTGTTTACTGGGGTATACCACACTTTTTTAAATAGAGATATTTGCGGCTCAACAGTGAGCGACACACTCAACTGCTTTTTTTTTAGATACCAAAGGCCCAAAACTGGATAGTACAGCGATTTGACCCGTGGAACTGCGAAACACACTGGGATGTCGGGCCTACACAAGACTATTTTCAACAGATATATTTTTGTGTCACAACAGTCAGGAGACACTACTGTTTTTCTTTACGGAAAAAACTACCAAAAGCTGAATAATAGAGATTTTTTACTGTGGGATGGCAAAACCACAGTTATTGTTTACTGGGCAATACCACACTTTTTTAAATAGAGATATTTGCGGCTGAATAGTGAGCGACACACTCAAACTGCTTTTTTTTTTAGATACCAAAGGCCCAAAACTGGATAGTACAGCGATTTTACCCATGGAACTGCGAAACCACACTGGGATGTTGGGCCTACACAAGACTATTTTCAACAGATATATTTTTGTGTCACAACAGTCAGGAGACACTACTGTTTTTCTTTACGGAAAAAACTACCAAAAGCTGAATAATAGAGATTTTTAACCGTTGGATGGCAAAACCACAGTTATTGTTTACTGGGGTATACCACACTTTTTTAAATAGAGATATTTGCGGCTGAACAGTGAGCGACACACTCAAACTGCCTTTTTTTTAGATACCAAAGGCCCAAAACTGGATAGTACAGAGATTTGACCCGTGGAACTGCGAAACCACACTGGGATGTCGGACCTACACAAGACTATTTTCAACAGATATATTTTTGTGTCACAACAGTCAGGAGACACTACTGTTTTTCTTTACGGAAAATATACCAAAACCTGAATAATAGAGATTTTTTACCGTGGGATGGCAAAACCACAGTTATTGTTTACTGGGGTATACCACACTTTTTTAAATAGAGATATTTGCGGCTGAACAGTGAGCGACACACTCAAACTGCTTTTTTTTTAGATACCAAAGGCCCAAACTGGATAGTACAGCGATTTGACCCATGGAACTGCGAAACCACACTGGGATGTCGCGCCTACACAAGACTATTTTCAACAGATATATTTTTGTGTCACAACAGTCAGGAGACACTACTGTTTTTCTTTACGGAAAAAACTACCAAAAGCTGAATAATAGAGATTTTTTACCGTGGGATGGCAAAACCACAGTTATTGTTTACTGGGGTATACCACACTTTTTTAAATAGAGATATTTGCAGCTGAACAGTGAGCGACACACTCAAACTGCTGTTTTTTTAGATACCAAAGGCCCAAAGCTGGATAGTACAGCGATTTGACCCGTGGAACTGCGAAACCACACTGGGATGTCGGGCCTACACAAGACTATTTTCAACAGATATATTTTTGTGTCACAACAGTCAGGAGACACTACTGTTTTTCTTTACGGAAAAAACTACCAAAAGCTGAATAATAGAGATTTTTTACCGTGGGATGGCAAAACCACAGTTAATGTTTACTGGGGTATACAACACTTTTTTAAATAGAGATATTTGCGGCTGAACAGTGAGCGACACACTCAAACTGCTTTTTTTTTTAGATACCAAAGGCCCAAAACTGGATAGTACAGCTATTTGACCCATGGAACTGCGAAACCACACTGGGATGTCGGGCCTACACAAGACTATTTTCAACAGATATATTTTTGTGTCACAACAGTCAGGAGACACTACTGTTTTTCTTTACGGAAAAACCTACCAAAAGCTGAATAATAGAGATTTTTTACCGTGGGATGGCAAAACCACAGTTATTGTTTACTGGGGAATACCACACTTTTTTAAATAGAGATATTTGCGGCTGAACAGTGAGCGACACACTCAAACTGCTTTATTTTTTAGATACCAAAGGCCCAAAACTGGATAGTACAGCGATTTGACCCATGGAACTGCGAAACCACACTGGGATGTCGGGCCTACACAAGACTATTTTCAACAGATATATTTTTGTGTCACAACAGTCAGGAGACACTACTGTTTTTCTTTATGGAAAATATACCAAAAGCTGAATAATAGAGATTTTTACCGTGGGATGGCAAAACCACAGTTATTGTTTACTGGGGTATACCACACTTTTTTAAATAGAGATATTTGCAGCTGAACAGTGAGCGACACACTCAAACTGCTTCTTTTTTAGATACCAAAGGCCCAAAACTGGATAGTACAGCGATTTGACCCATGGAACTGCGAAACCACACTGGGATGTCGGGCCTACACAAGACTATTTTCAACAGATATATTTTTGTGTCACACCACTCAGGAGACACTACTGTTTTTCTTTACGGAAAAAAATACCAAAAGCTGAATAATAGAGATTTTTTACCGTGGGATGGCAAAACCACAGTTATTGTTTACTGGGGTATACCACACTTTTTTAAATAGAGATATTTGCGGCTGAACAGTGAGCGACAAACTCAAACTGCTTTTTTTTTAGATACCAAAGGCCCAAAACTGGATAGTACAGCGATTTGACCCGTGGAACTGCGAAACCACACTGGGATGTCGGGCCTACACAAGACTATTTTCAACAGATATATTTTTGTGTCACAACAGTCAGGAGACACTACTGTTTTTCTTTACGGAAAAAACTACCAAAAGCAGAATAATAGGGATTTTTTACCGTGGGATGGCCAAACCATAGTTATTGTTTACTGGGGAATACCACACTTTTTTAAATAGAGATATTTGCGGCTGAACAGTGAGCGACACACTCAAACTGCTTTTTTTTTTTAGATACCAAAGGCCCAAAACTGGATAGTACAGCGATTTGACCCATGGAACTGCGAAACCACACTGGGATGTCGGGCCTACACAAGACTATTTTCAACAGATATATTTTTGTGTCACAACAGTCAGGAGACACTACTGTTTTTCTTTACGGAAAATATACAAGAACCTGAATAATAGAGATTTTTTACCGTGGGATGGCAAAACCACAGTTATTGTTTAATGGGGTATACAACACTTTTTTAAATAGAGATATTTGCGGCTGAACAGTGAGCGACACACTCAAACTGCTTTTTTTTTAGATACCAAAGGCCCAAAACTGGATAGTACAGCTATTTGACCCATGGAACTGCGAAACCACACTGGGATGTCGGGCCTACACAAGACTATTTTCAACAGATATATTTTTGTGTCACAACAGTCAGGAGACACTACTGTTTTTCTTTACGGAAAAAACTACCAAAAGCTGAATAATAGAGATTTTTTACCGTGGGATGGCAAAACCACAGTTATTGTTTACTGGGGAATACCACACTTTTTTAAATAGAGATATTTGCGGCTGAACAGTGAGCGACACACTCAAACTGCTTTTTTTTTTAGATACCAAAGGCCCAAAACTGGATAGTACAGCGATTTGACCCATGGTACTGCGAAACCACACTGGGATGTCGGGCCTACACAAGACTATTTTCAACAGATATATTTTTGTGTCACAACAGTCAGGAGACACTACTGTTTTTCTTTACGGAAAATATACCAAAAGCTGAATAATAGAGATTTTTTACCGTTTGATGGCAAAACCACAGTTATTGTTTACTGGGGTATACCACACTTTTTTAAATAGAGATATTTGCGGCTGAACAGTGAGCGACACACTCAAACTGCTTCTTTTTTAGATACCAAAGGCCCAAAACTGGATAGTACAGCGATTTGACCCATGGAACTGCGAAACCACACTGGGATGTCGGGCCTACACAAGACTATTTTCAACAGATATATTTTTGTGTCACAACAGTCAGGAGACACTACTGTTTTTCTTTACGGAAAAAACTACCAAAAGCTGAATAATAGAGATTTTTTACCGTGGGATGGCAAAACCACAGTTATTGTTTACTGGGGTATACCACACTTTTTTAAATAGAGATATTGGCGGCTCAACAGTGAGCGACACACTCAACTGCTTTTTTTTTAGATACCAAAGGCCCAAAACTGGATAGTACAGCGATTTCACCCGTGGAACTGCGAAACACACTGGGATGTCGGGCCTACACAAGACTATTTTCAACAGATATATTTTTGTGTCACAACAGTCAGGAGACACTACTGTTTTTCTTTACGGAAAAAACTACCAAAAGCTGAATAATAGAGATTTTTTACTGTGGGATGGCAAAACCACAGTTATTGTTTACTGGGCAATACCACACTTTTTTAAATAGAGATATTTGCGGCTGAATAGTGAGCGACACACTCAAACTGCCTTTTTTTTAGATACCAAAGGCCCAAAACTGGATAGTACAGAGATTTGACCCGTGGAACTGCGAAACCACACTGGGATGTCGGGCCTACACAAGACTATTTTCAACAGATATATTTTTGTGTCACAACAGTCAGGAGACACTACTGTTTTTCTTTACGGAAAATATACCAAAACCTGAATAATAGAGATTTTTACCGTGGGATGGCAAAACCACAGTTACTGTTTACTGGGGTATACCACACTTTTTTAAATAGAGATATTTGCGGCTGAACAGTGAGCGACACACTCAAACTGCTTTTTTTTTAGATACCAAAGGCCCAAAACTGGATAGTACAGCGATTTGACCCGTGGAACTGCGAAACCACACTGGTATGTCGGGCCTACACAATACTATTTTCAACAGATATATTTTTGTGTCACAACAGTCAGGAGACACTACTGTTTTTCTTTACGGAAAAAACTACCAAAAGCTGAATAATAGAGATTTTTTACCGTGGGATGGCAAAACCACAGTTATTGTTTACTGGGGTATACCACACTTTTTTAAATAAAGATATTTGCGGCTGAACAGTGAGTGACACACTCAAACTGCTTTTTTTTTAGATACCATAGGCCCAAACTGGATAGTACAGCGATTTGACTCATGGAACTGCGAAACCACACTGGGATGTCGGGCCTACACAAGACTATTTTCAACAGATATATTTTTGTGTCACAACAGTCAGGAGACACTACTGTTTTTCTTTACGGAAAAAACTACCAAAAGCTGAATAATAGAGATTTTTTACCGTGGGATGGCAAAACCACAGTTATTGTTTACTGGGGTATACCAGACTTTTTTAAATAGAGATATTTGCGGCTGAACAGTGAGCGACACACTCAAACTGCTGTTTTTTTAGATACCAAAGGCCCAAAGCTGGATAGTACAGCGATTTGACCCGTGGAACTGCGAAACCACACTGGGATGTCGGGCCTACACAAGACTATTTTCAACAGATATATTTTTGTGTCACAACAGTCAGGAGACACTACTGTTTTTCTTTACGGAAAAAACTACCAAAAGCTGAATAATAGAGATTTTTTACCGTGGGATGGCAAAACCACAGTTATTGTTTACTGGGGTATACAACACTTTTTTAAATAGAGATATTTGCGGCTGAACAGTGAGCGACACACTCAAACTGCTTTTTTTTTAGATACCAAAGGCCCAAAACTGGATAGTACAGCTATTTGACCCATGGAACTGCGAAACCACACTGGGATGTCGGGCCTACACAAGACTATTTTCAACAGATATATTTTTGTGTCACAACAGTCAGGAGACACTACTGTTTTTCTTTACGGAAAAAACTACCAAAAGCTGAATAATAGAGATTTTTTACCGTGGGATGGCAAAACCACAGTTATTGTTTACTGGGGAATACCACACTTTTTTAAATAGAGATTTTTGCGGCTGAACAGTGAGCGACACACTCAAACTGCTTCTTTTTTTAGATACCAAAGGCCCAAAACTGGATAGTACAGCGATTTGACCCATGGAACTGCGAAACCACACTGGGATGTCGGGCCTACACAAGACTATTTTCAACAGATATATTTTTGTGTCACACCACTCAGGAGACACTACTGTTTTTCTTTACGGAAAAAACTACCAAAAGCTGAATAATAGAGATTTTTTACCGTGGGATGGCAAAACCACAGTTATTGTTTACTGGGGTATACCACACTTTTTTAAATAGAGATATTTGCGGCTGAACAGTGAGCGACACACTCAAACTGCTTTTTTTTTAGATACCAAAGGCCCAAAACTGGATAGTACAGCGATTTGACCCGTGGAACTGCGAAACCACACTGGGATGTCGGGCCTACACAAGACTATTTTCAACAGATATATTTTTGTGTCACAACAGTCAGGAAACACTACTGTTTTTCTTTACGGAAAATATACAAAAACCTGAATAATAGAGATTTTTTACCGTGGGATGGCAAAACCACAGTTATTGTTTACTGGGGTATACGACACTTTTTTAAATAGAGATTTTTGCGGCTGAACAGTGAGCGACACACTCAAACTGCTTTTTTTTTAGATACCAAAGGCCCAAAACTGGATAGTACAGCGATTTGACCCATGGAACTGCGAAACCACACTGGGATGTCGGGCCTACACAAGACTATTTTCAACAGATATATTTTTGTGTCACAACAGTCAGGAGACACTACTGTTTTTCTTTACGGAAAAAACTACCAAAAGCTGAAAAATAGAGATTTTTTACCGTGGGATGGCAAAACCACAGTTATTGTTTACTGGGGTATACCACACTTTTTTAAATAGAGATATTTACGGCTGAACAGTGAGCGACACACTCAAACTGCTTTTCTTTTTTAGATACCAAAGGCCCAAATCTAAATAGTACAGTGATTTGACCCATGGAACTGCGAAACCACACTGGGATGTCGGGCCTACACAAGACTATTTTCAACAGATATATTTTTGTGTCACAACAGTCAGGAGACACTACTGTTTTTCTTTACGGAAAATATACCAAAACCTGAATAATAGAGATTTTTTTACCGTGGGATGGCAAAACCACAGTTATTGTTTACTGGGGTATACCACACTTTTTTAAATAGAGATATTTGCGGCTGAACAGTGAGCGACACACTCAAACTGCTTTTTTTTTAGATACCAAAGGCCCAAAACTGGATAGTACAGCGATTTGACCCGTGGAACTGCGAAACCACACTGGTATGTCGGGCCTACACAAGACTATTTTCAACAGATATATTTTTGTGTCACAACAGTCAGGAGACACTACTGTTTTTCTTTACGGAAAAAAACTACCTAAAGCTGAATAATAGAGATTTTTTACCGAGGGATGGCAAACCACAGTTATTGTTTACTGGGGTATACCACACTTTTTTAAATAGAGATATTTGCGGCTGAACAGTGAGCGATACACTCAAACTGCTTTTTTTTAGATACCAAAGGCCCAAAACTGGATAGTACAGTGATTTGACCCGTGGAACTGCGAAACACACTGGGATGTCGGGCCTACACAAGACTATTTTCAACAGATATATTTTTGTGTCACAACAGTCAGTAGACACTACTGTTTTTCTTTACGGAAAAAACTATCAAAAGCTGAATAATAGAGATTTTTTACCGTGGGATGGCAAAACCACAGTTATTGTTTACTGGGGTATACCACACTTTTTTAAATAGAGATATTTGCAGCTGAACAGTGAGCGACACACTGAAACTGCTTTTTTTTTAGATACCAAAGGCCCAAAACTGGATAGTACAGCGATTTGACCCATGAAACTGCGAAACCACACTGGGATGTCGGGCCTACACAAGACTATTTTCAACAGATATATTTTTATGTCACAATAGTCAGAAGACACTACTGTTTTTCTTTACGGAAAAAACTACCAAAAACTGAATAACAGAGATTTTTTACTGTGGGATGGCAAAACCACAGTTATTGTTTACTGGGGTATACCACTCTTTTTTAAATAGAGATTTTTGCGGCTGAACAGTGAGCGACACACTCAAACTGCTTTTTTTTTAGATACGAAAGGCCCAAAACTGGATAGTACAGCGATTTGACCCATGGAACTGCGAAACCACACTGGGATGTCGGGCCTACACAAGACTATTTTCAACAGATATATTTTTGTGTCACAACAGTCAGGAGACACTACTGTTTTTCTTTACGGAAAAAACTACCAAAAGCTGAATAATAGAAATTTTTTACCGTGGGATGGCAAAACCACAGTTATTGTTTACTGGGGAATACCACACTTTTACAAATAGAGATATTTGCGGCTGAACAGTGAGCGACACACTCAAACTGCTTTTCTTTTTTAGATACCAAAGGCCCAAAACTGGATAGTGCAGCGATTTGACCCATGGAACTGCGAAACCACACTGGGATGTCGGGCCTACACAAGACTATTTTCAACAGATATATTTTTGTGTCACAACAGTCAGGAGACACTACTGTTTTTCTTTACGGAAAATATACCAAAACCTGAATAATAGAGATTTTTTTACCGTGGGATGGCAAAACCACAGTTATTGTTTACTGGGGTATACCACACTTTTTTAAATAGAGATATTTGCGGCTCAACAGTGAGCAACACACTCAAACTGCTTTTTTTTTAGATACCAAAGGCCCAAAACTGGATAGTACAGCGATTTGACCCATGGAACTGCGAAACCGCACTGGGATGTCGGGCCTACACAAGACTATTTTCAATAGATATATTTTTGTGTCACAGCAGTCAGGAGACACTACTGTTTTTCTTTACGGAAAATATACCAAAACCTGAATAATAGAGATTTTTTTACCGTGGGATGGCAAAACCACAGTTATTGTTTACTGGGGTATACCACACTTTTTTAAATAGAGATATTTGCGGCTGAACAGTGAGCGACACACTCAAACTGCTTTTTTTTTAGATACCAAAGGCCCAAAACTGGATAGTACAGCGATTTGACCCGTGGAACTGCGAAACCACAATGGTATGTCGGGCCTACACAAGACTATTTTCAACAGATATATTTTTGTGTCACAACAGTCAGGAGACACTACTGTTTTTCTTTACGGAAAAAAACTACCTAAAGCTGAATAATAGAGATTTTTTACCGTGGGATGGCAAACCACAGTTATTGTTTACTGGGGTATACCAAACTTTTTTAAATAGAGATATTTGCGGCTGAACAGTGAGCGATACACTCAAACTGCTTTTTTTTAGATACCAAAGGCCCAAAACTGGATAGTACAGTGATTTGACCCGTGGAACTGCGAAACACACTGGGATGTTGGGCCTACACAAGACTATTTTCAACAGATATATTTTTGTGTCACAACAGTCAGTAGACACTACTGTTTTTCTTTACGGAAAAAACTATCAAAAGCTGAATAATAGAGATTTTTTACCGTGGGATGGCAAAACCACAGTTATTGTTTACTGGGGTATACCACACTTTTTTAAATAGTGATATTTGCAGCTGAACAGTGAGCGACACACTGAAACTGCTTTTTTTTTAGATACCAAAGGCCCAAAACTGGATAGTACAGCGATTTGACCCATGAAACTGCGAAACCACACTGGGATGTCGGGCCTACACAAGACTATTTTCAACAGATATATTTTTATGTCACAATAGTCAGAAGACACTACTGTTTTTCTTTACGGAAAAAACTACCAAAAGCTGAATAACAGAGATTTTTTACTGTGGGATGGCAAAACCACAGTTATTGTTTACTGGGGTATACCACTCTTTTTTAAATAGAGATTTTTGCGGCTGAACAGTGAGCGACACACTCAAACTGCTTTTTTTTTAGATACCAAAGGCCCAAAACTGGATAGTACAGCGATTTGACCCATGGAACTGCGAAACCACACTGGGATGTCGGGCCTACACAAGACTATTTTCAACAGATATATTTTTGTGTCACAACAGTCAGGAGACACTAATGTTTTTCTTTACGGAAAAAACTACCAAAAGCTGAATAATACAGATTTTTTACCGTGGGATGGCAAAACCACAGTTATTGTTTACTGGGGTATACCACACTTTTTTAAATAGAGATATTTGCGGCTGAACAGTGAGCGACACACTCAAACTGCTTTTTTTTTAGATACCAAAGGCCCAAAACTGGATAGTACAGCGATTTGACCCGTGGAACTGCGAAAACACACTGGGATGTCGGGCCTACACAAGACTATTTTCAACAGATATATTTTTGCGTCACAACAGTCAGGAGACACTACTGTTTTTCTTTACGGAAAAAACTACCAAAAGCTGAATAATAGAGATTTTTTACCGTGGGATGGCAAAACCACAGTTATTGTTTACTGGGGTATACCACACTTTTTTAAATAGAGATATTTGCGGCTGAGCAGTGAGCGACACGCTCAAACTGCTTTTTTTTAGATACCAAAAGCCCAAAACTGGATAGTACAGTGATTTGACCCGTGGAACTGCGAAACACACTGGGATGTCGGGCCTACACAAGACTATTTTCAACAGATATATTTTTGTGTCACAACAGTCAGGAGACACTACTGTTTTTCTTTACGGAAAAAACTACCAAAAGCTGAATAATAGAAATTTTTTACCGTGGGATGGCAAAACCACAGTTATTGTTTACTGGGGAATACCACACTTTTACAAATAGAGATATTTGCGGCTGAACAGTGAGCGACACACTCAAACTGCTTTTCTTTTTTAGATACCAAAGGCCCAAAACTGGATAGTGCAGCGATTTGACCCATGGAACTGCGAAACCACACTGGGATGTCGGGCCTACACAAGACTATTTTCAACAGATATATTTTTGTGTCACAACAGTCAGGAGACACTACTGTTTTTCTTTACGGAAAAAAATACCAAAAGCTGAATAATAGAGATTTTTTACCATGGGATGGCAAAACCACAGTTATTGTTTACTGGGGTATACCACACTTTTTTAAATAGAGATATTTGCGGCTGAACAGTGAGCGACAAACTCAAACTGCTTTTTTTTTAGATACCAAAGGCCCAAAACTGGATAGTACAGCGATTTGACCCGTGGAACTGCGAAACCACACTGGGATGTCGGGCCTACACAAGACTATTTTCAACAGATATATTTTTGTGTCACAACAGTCAGGAGACACTACTGTTTTTCTTTACGGAAAAAACTACCAAAAGCAGAATAATAGGGATTTTTTACCGTGGGATGGCCAAACCATAGTTATTGTTTACTGGGGAATACCACACTTTTTTAAATAGAGATATTTGCGGCTGAACAGTGAGCGACACACTCAAACTGCTTTTTTTTTTTAGATACCAAAGGCCCAAAACTGGATAGTACAGCGATTTGACCCATGGAACTGCGAAACCACACTGGGATGTCGGGTCTACACAAGACTATTTTCAACAGATATATTTTTGTGTCACAACAGTCAGGAGACACTACTGTTTTTCTTTACGGAAAATATACAAGAACCTGAATAATAGAGATTTTTTACCGTGGGATGGCAAAACCACAGTTATTGTTTACTGGGGTATACCACACTTTTTTAAATAGAGATTTTTGCGGCTGAACAGTGAGCGACACACTCAAACTGCTTTTTTTTTAGATACCAAAGGCCCAAAACTGGATAGTACAGCGATTTGACCCATGGAACTGCGAAACCACACTGTGATGTCGGGCCTACACAAGACTATTTTCAACAGATATATTTTTGTGTCACAACAGTCAGGAGACACTACTGTTTTTCTTTACGGAAAAAAATACCAAAAGCTGAATAATAGAGATTTTTTACCGTGGGATGGCAAAACCACAGTTATTGTTTACTGGGGTATACCAGACTTTTTTAAATAGAGATATTGGCGGCTGAACAGTGAGCAACACACTCAAACTGCTGTTTTTTTTAGATACAAAAGGCAAAAAGCTGGATAGTACAGCGATTTGAACCGTGGAACTGCGAAACCACACTGGGATGTCGGGCCTACACAAGACTATTTTCAACAGATATATTTTTGTGTCACAACAGTCAGGAGACACTACTGTTTTTCTTTACGGAAAAAACTACCAAAAGCTGAATAATAGAGATTTTTTACCGTGGGATGGCAAAACCACAGTTATTGTTTAATGGGGTATACAACACTTTTTTAAATAGAGATATTTGCGGCTGAACAGTGAGCGACACACTCAAACTGCTTTTTTTTTAGATACCAAAGGCCCAAAACTGGATAGTACAGCTATTTGACCCATGGAACTGCGAAACCACACTGGGATGTCGGGCCTACACAAGACTATTTTCAACAGATATATTTTTGTGTCACAACAGTCAGGAGACACTACTGTTTTTCTTTACGGAAAAAACTACCAAAAGCTGAATAATAGAGATTTTTTACCGTGGGATGGCAAAACCACAGTTATTGTTTACTGGGGAATACCACACTTTTTTAAATAGAGATATTTGCGGCTGAACAGTGAGCGACACACTCAAACTGCTTTTTTTTTTAGATACCAAAGGCCCAAAACTGGATAGTACAGCGATTTGACCCATGGTACTGCGAAACCACACTGGGATGTCGGGCCTACACAAGACTATTTTCAACAGATATATTTTTGTGTCACAACAGTCAGGAGACACTACTGTTTTTCTTTACGGAAAATATACCAAAAGCTGAATAATAGAGATTTTTTACCGTTTGATGGCAAAACCACAGTTATTGTTTACTGGGGTATACCACACTTTTTTAAATAGAGATATTTGCGGCTGAACAGTGAGCGACACACTCAACTGCTTTTTTTTTAGATACCAAAGGCCCAAAACTGGATAGTACAGCGATTTGACCCATGGTACTGCGAAACCACACTGGGATGTCGGGCCTACACAAGACTATTTTCAACAGATATATTTTTGTGTCACAACAGTCAGGAGACACTACTGTTTTTCTTTACGGAAAAAACTACCAAAAGCTGAATAATAGAGATTTTTTACCGTCGGATGGCAAAACCACAGTTATTGTTTACTGGGGTATACCACACTTTTTTAAATAGAGATATTGGCGGCTCAACAGTGAGCGACACACTCAACTGCTTTTTTTTTAGATACCAAAGGCCCAAAACTGGATAGTACAGCGATTTCACCCGTGGAACTGCGAAACACACTGGGATGTCGGGCCTACACAAGACTATTTTCAACAGATATATTTTTGTGTCACAACAGTCAGGAGACACTACTGTTTTTCTTTACTGAAAAAACTACCAAAAGCTGAATAATAGAGATTTTTTACTGTGGGATGGCAAAACCACAGTTATTGTTTACTGGGCAATACCACACTTTTTTAAATAGAGATATTTGCGGCTGAATAGTGAGCGACACACTCAAACTGCCTTTTTTTTAGATACCAAAGGCCCAAAACTGGATAGTACAGAGATTTGACCCGTGGAACTGCGAAACCACACTGGGATGTCGGGCCTACACAAGACTATTTTCAACAGATATATTTTTGTGTCACAACAGTCAGGAGACACTACTGTTTTTCTTTACGGAAAATATACCAAAACCTGAATAATAGAGATTTTTACCGTGGGATGGCAAAACCACAGTTACTGTTTACTGGGGTATACCACACTTTTTTAAATAGAGATATTTGCGGCTGAACAGTGAGCGACACACTCAAACTGCTTTTTTTTTAGATACCAAAGGCCCAAAACTGGATAGTACAGCGATTTGACCCGTGGAACTGCGAAACCACACTGGTATGTCGGGCCTACACAATACTATTTTCAACAGATATATTTTTGTGTCACAACAGTCAGGAGACACTACTGTTTTTCTTTACGGAAAAAACTACCAAAAGCTGAATAATAGAGATTTTTTACCGTGGGATGGCAAAACCACAGTTATTGTTTACTGGGGTATACCACACTTTTTTAAATAAAGATATTTGCGGCTGAACAGTGAGTGACACACTCAAACTGCTTTTTTTTTAGATACCATAGGCCCAAACTGGATAGTACAGCGATTTGACTCATGGAACTGCGAAACCACACTGGGATGTCGGGCCTACACAAGACTATTTTCAACAGATATATTTTTGTGTCACAACAGTCAGGAGACACTACTGTTTTTCTTTACGGAAAAAACTACCAAAAGCTGAATAATAGAGATTTTTTACCGTGGGATGGCAAAACCACAGTTATTGTTTACTGGGGTATACCAGACTTTTTTAAATAGAGATATTTGCGGCTGAACAGTGAGCGACACACTCAAACTGCTGTTTTTTTAGATACCAAAGGCCCAAAGCTGGATAGTACAGCGATTTGACCCGTGGAACTGCGAAACCACACTGGGATGTCGGGCCTACACAAGACTATTTTCAACAGATATATTTTTGTGTCACAACAGTCAGGAGACACTACTGTTTTTCTTTACGGAAAAAACTACCAAAAGCTGAATAATAGAGATTTTTTACCGTGGGATGGCAAAACCACAGTTATTGTTTACTGGGGTATACAACACTTTTTTAAATAGAGATATTTGCGGCTGAACAGTGAGCGACACACTCAAACTGCTTTTTTTTTAGATACCAAAGGCCCAAAACTGGATAGTACAGCTATTTGACCCATGGAACTGCGAAACCACACTGGGATGTCGGGCCTACACAAGACTATTTTCAACAGATATATTTTTGTGTCACAACAGTCAGGAGACACTACTGTTTTTCTTTACGGAAAAACCTACCAAAAGCTGAATAATAGAGATTTTTTACCGTGGGATGGCAAAACCACAGTTATTGTTTACTGGGGAATACCACACTTTTTTAAATAGAGATTTTTGCGGCTGAACAGTGAGCGACACACTCAAACTGCTTCTTTTTTTAGATACCAAAGGCCCAAAACTGGATAGTACAGCGATTTGACCCATGGAACTGCGAAACCACACTGGGATGTCGGGCCTACACAAGACTATTTTCAACAGATATATTTTTGTGTCACACCACTCAGGAGACACTACTGTTTTTCTTTACGGAAAAAACTACCAAAAGCTGAATAATAGAGATTTTTTACCGTGGGATGGCAAAACCACAGTTATTGTTTACTGGGGTATACCACACTTTTTTAAATAGAGATATTTGCGGCTGAACAGTGAGCGACACACTCAAACTGCTTTTTTTTTAGATACCAAAGGCCCAAAACTGGATAGTACAGCGATTTGACCCGTGGAACTGCGAAACCACACTGGGATGTCGGGCCTACACAAGACTATTTTCAACAGATATATTTTTGTGTCACAACAGTCAGGAAACACTACTGTTTTTCTTTACGGAAAATATACAAAAACCTGAATAATAGAGATTTTTTACCGTGGGATGGCAAAACCACAGTTATTGTTTACTGGGGTATACCACACTTTTTTAAATAGAGATTTTTGCGGCTGAACAGTGAGCGACACACTCAAACTGCTTTTTTTTTAGATACCAAAGGCCCAAAACTGGATAGTACAGCGATTTGACCCATGGAACTGCGAAACCACACTGGGATGTCGGGCCTACACAAGACTATTTTCAACAGATATATTTTTGTGTCACAACAGTCAGGAGACACTACTGTTTTTCTTTACGGAAAAAACTACCAAAAGCTGAAAAATAGAGATTTTTTACCGTGGGATGGCAAAACCACAGTTATTGTTTACTGGGGTATACCACACTTTTTTAAATAGAGATATTTGCGGCTGAACAGTGAGCGACACACTCAAACTGCTTTTCTTTTTTAGATACCAAAGGCCCAAATCTAAATAGTACAGTGATTTGACCCATGGAACTGCGAAACCACACTGGGATGTCGGGCCTACACAAGACTATTTTCAACAGATATATTTTTGTGTCACAACAGTCAGGAGACACTACTGTTTTTCTTTACGGAAAATATACCAAAACCTGAATAATAGAGATTTTTTTACCGTGGGATGGCAAAACCACAGTTATTGTTTACTGGGGTATACCACACTTTTTTAAATAGAGATATTTGCGGCTGAACAGTGAGCGACACACTCAAACTGCTTTTTTTTTAGATACCAAAGGCCCAAAACTGGATAGTACAGCGATTTGACCCGTGGAACTGCGAAACCACACTGGTATGTCGGGCCTACACAAGACTATTTTCAACAGATATATTTTTGTGTCACAACAGTCAGGAGACACTACTGTTTTTCTTTACGGAAAAAAACTACCTAAAGCTGAATAATAGAGATTTTTTACCGTGGGATGGCAAACCACAGTTATTGTTTACTGGGGTATACCACACTTTTTTAAATAGAGATATTTGCGGCTGAACAGTGAGCGATACACTCAAACTGCTTTTTTTTAGATACCAAAGGCCCAAAACTGGATAGTACAGTGATTTGACCCGTGGAACTGCGAAACACACTGGGATGTCGGGCCTACACAAGACTATTTTCAACAGATATATTTTTGTGTCACAACAGTCAGTAGACACTACTGTTTTTCTTTACGGAAAAAACTATCAAAAGCTGAATAATAGAGATTTTTTACCGTGGGATGGCAAAACCACAGTTATTGTTTACTGGGGTATACCACACTTTTTTAAATAGAGATATTTGCAGCTGAACAGTGAGCGACACACTGAAACTGCTTTTTTTTTAGATACCAAAGGCCCAAAACTGGATAGTACAGCGATTTGACCCATGAAACTGCGAAACCACACTGGGATGTCGGGCCTACACAAGACTATTTTCAACAGATATATTTTTATGTCACAATAGTCAGAAGACACTACTGTTTTTCTTTACGGAAAAAACTACCAAAAGCTGAATAACAGAGATTTTTTACTGTGGGATGGCAAAACCACAGTTATTGTTTACTGGGGTATACCACTCTTTTTTAAATAGAGATTTTTGCGGCTGAACAGTGAGCGACACACTCAAACTGCTTTTTTTTTAGATACGAAAGGCCCAAAACTGGATAGTACAGCGATTTGACCCATGGAACTGCGAAACCACACTGGGATGTCGGGCCTACACAAGACTATTTTCAACAGATATATTTTTGTGTCACAACAGTCAGGAGACACTACTGTTTTTCTTTACGGAAAAAACTACCAAAAGCTGAATAATAGAAATTTTTTACCGTGGGATGGCAAAACCACAGTTATTGTTTACTGGGGAATACCACACTTTTACAAATAGAGATATTTGCGGCTGAACAGTGAGCGACACACTCAAACTGCTTTTCTTTTTTAGATACCAAAGGCCCAAAACTGGATAGTGCGGCGATTTGACCCATGGAACTGCGAAACCACACTGGGATGTCGGGCCTACACAAGACTATTTTCAACAGATATATTTTTGTGTCACAACAGTCAGGAGACACTACTGTTTTTCTTTACGGAAAATATACCAAAACCTGAATAATAGAGATTTTTTTACCGTGGGATGGCAAAACCACAGTTATTGTTTACTGGGGTATACCACACTTTTTTAAATAGAGATATTTGCGGCTCAACAGTGAGCAACACACTCAAACTGCTTTTTTTTTAGATACCAAAGGCCCAAAACTGGATAGTACAGCGATTTGACCCATGGAACTGCGAAACCGCACTGGGATGTCGCGCCTACACAAGACTATTTTCAATAGATATATTTTTGTGTCACAACAGTCAGGAGACACTACTGTTTTTCTTTACGGAAAATATACCAAAACCTGAATAATAGAGATTTTTTTACCGTGGGATGGCAAAACCACAGTTATTGTTTACTGGGGTATACCACACTTTTTTAAATAGAGATATTTGCGGCTGAACAGTGAGCGACACACTCAAACTGCTTTTTTTTTAGATACCAAAGGCCCAAAACTGGATAGTACAGCGATTTGACCCGTGGAACTGCGAAACCACACTGGTATGTCGGGCCTACACAAGACTATTTTCAACAGATATATTTTTGTGTCACAACAGTCAGGAGACACTACTGTTTTTCTTTACGGAAAAAAACTACCTAAAGCTGAATAATAGAGATTTTTTACCGTGGGATGGCAAACCACAGTTATTGTTTACTGGGGTATACCAAACTTTTTTAAATAGAGATATTTGCGGCTGAACAGTGAGCGATACACTCAAACTGCTTTTTTTTAGATACCAAAGGCCCAAAACTGGATAGTACAGTGATTTGACCCGTGGAACTGCGAAACACACTGGGATGTCGGGCCTACACAAGACTATTTTCAACAGATATATTTTTGTGTCACAACAGTCAGTAGACACTACTGTTTTTCTTTACGGAAAAAACTATCAAAAGCTGAATAATAGAGATTTTTTACCGTGGGATGGCAAAACCACAGTTATTGTTTACTGGGGTATACCACACTTTTTTAAATAGTGATATTTGCAGCTGAACAGTGAGCGACACACTGAAACTGCTTTTTTTTTAGATACCAAAGGCCCAAAACTGGATAGTACAGCGATTTGACCCATGAAACTGCGAAACCACACTGGGATGTCGGGCCTACACAAGACTATTTTCAACAGATATATTTTTATGTCACAATAGTCAGAAGACACTACTGTTTTTCTTTACGGAAAAAACTACCAAAAGCTGAATAACAGAGATTTTTTACTGTGGGATGGCAAAACCACAGTTATTGTTTACTGGGGTATACCACTCTTTTTTACATAAAGATTTTTGCGGCTGAACAGTGAGCGACACACTCAAACTGCTTTTTTTTTAGATACCAAAGGCCCAAAACTGGATAGTACAGCGATTTGACCCATGGAACTGCGAAACCACACTGGGATGTCGGGCCTACACAAGACTATTTTCAACAGATATATTTTTGTGTCACAACAGTCAGGAGACACTAATGTTTTTCTTTACGGAAAAAACTACCAAAAGCTGAATAATACAGATTTTTTACCGTGGGATGGCAAAACCACAGTTATTGTTTACTGGGGTATACCACACTTTTTTAAATAGAGATATTTGCGGCTGAACAGTGAGCGACACACTCAAACTGCTTTTTTTTAGATACCAAAGGCCCAAAACTGGATAGTACAGCAATTTGACCCGTGGAACTGCGAAACCACACTGGGATGTCGGGCCTACACAAGACTATTTTCAACAGATATATTTTTGCGTCACAACAGTCAGGAGACACTACTGTTTTTCTTTACGGAAAAAACTACCAAAAGCTGAATAATAGAGATTTTTTACCGTGGGATGGCAAAACCACAGTTATTGTTTACTGGGGTATACCACACTTTTTTAAATAGAGATATTTGCGGCTGAGCAGTGAGCGACACGCTCAAACTGCTTTTTTTTAGATACCAAAAGCCCAAAACTGGATAGTACAGTGATTTGACCCGTGGAACTGCGAAACACACTGGGATGTCGGGCCTACACAAGACTATTTTCAACAGATATATTTTTGTGTCACAACAGTCAGGAGACACTACTGTTTTTCTTTACGGAAAAAACTACCAAAAGCTGAATAATAGAAATTTTTTACCGTGGGATGGCAAAACCACAGTTATTGTTTACTGGGGAATACCACACTTTTACAAATAGAGATATTTGCGGCTGAACAGTGAGCGACACACTCAAACTGCTTTTCTTTTTTAGATACCAAAGGACCAAAACTGGATAGTGCAGCGATTTGACCCATGGAACTGCGAAACCACACTGGGATGTCGGGCCTACACAAGACTATTTTCAACAGATATATTTTTGTGTCACAACAGTCAGGAGACACTACTGTTTTTCTTTACGGAAAATATACCAAAACCTGAATAATAGAGATTTTTTTACCGTGGGATGGCAAAACCACAGTTATTGTTTACTGGGGTATACCACACTTTTTTAAATAGAGATATTTGCGGCTCAACAGTGAGCAACACACTCAAACTGCTTTTTTTTTAGATACCAAAGGCCCAAAACTGGATAGTACAGCGATTTGACCCATGGAACTGCGAAACCGCACTGGGATGTCGGGCCTACACAAGACTATTTTCAATAGATATATTTTTATGTCACAATAGTCAGAAGACACTACTGTTTTTCTTTACGGAAAAAACTACCAAAAGCTGAATAACAGAGATTTTTTACTGTGGGATGGCAAAACCACAGTTATTGTTTACTGGGGTATACCACACTTTTTTAAATAGAGATTTTTGCGGCTGAACAGTGAGCGACACACTCAAACTGCTTTTTTTTTAGATACCAAAGGCCCAAAACTGGATAGTACAGCGATTTGACCCATGGAACTACGAAACCACACTGGGATGTCGGGCCTACACAAGACTATTTTCAACAGATATATTTTTGTGTCACAACAGTCAGGAGACACTACTGTTTTTCTTTACGGAAAAAACTACCAAAAGCTGAATAATAGAGATTTTTTACCGTGGGATGGCAAAACCACAGTTATTGTTTACTGGGGTATACCACACTTTTTTAAATAGAGATATTTGCGGCTGAACAGTGAGCGACACACTCAAACTGCTTTTTTTTTAGATACCAAAGGCCCAAAACTGGATAGTACAGCGATTTGACCCGTGGAACTGCGAAACCACACTGGGATGTCGGGCCTACACAAGACTATTTTCAACAGATATATTTTTGCGTCACAACAGTCAGGAGACACTACTGTTTTTCTTTACGGAAAAAACTACCAAAAGCTGAATAATAGAGGTTTTTTACCGTGGGATGGCAAAACCACAGTTATTGTTTACTGGGGTATACCACACTTTTTTAAATAGAGATATTTGCGGCTGAACAGTGAGCGACATGCTCAAACTGCTTTTTTTTAGATACGAAAAGCCCAAAACTGGATAGTACAGTGATTTGACCCGTGGAACTGCGAAACACACTGGGATGTCGGGCCTACACAAGACTATTTTCAACAGATATATTTTTGTGTCACAACAGTCAGGAGACACTACTGTTTTTCTTTACGGAAAAAACTACCAAAAGCTGAATAATAGAATTTTTTTACCGTGGGATGGCAAAACCACAGTTATTGTTTACTGGGGAATACCACACTTTTACAAATAGAGATATTTGCGGCTGAACAGTGAGCGACACACTCAAACTGCTTTTCTTTTTTAGATACCAAAGGCCCAAAACTGGATAGTACAGCGATTTGACCCATGGAACTGCGAAACCACACTGGGATGTCTGGCCTACACAAGACTATTTTCAACAGATATATTTTTGTGTCACAACAGTCAGGAGACACTACTGTTTTTCTTTACGGAAAATATACCAAAACCTGAATAATAGAGATTTTTTTACCGTGGGATGGCAAAACCACAGTTATTGTTTACTGGGGTATACCACACTTTTTTAAATAGAGATATTTGCGGCACAACAGTGAGCAACACACTCAAACTGCTTATTTTTAGATACCAAAGGCCCAAAACTGGATAGTACAGCGATTTGACCCATGGAACTCTGAAACCGCACTGGGATGTCGGGCCTACACAAGACTATTTTCAATAGATATATATTTGTGTCACAACAGTCAGGAGACAGTACTGTTTTTCTTTAGGGAAAAAACTACCAAAAGCTGAATAATAGAGATTTTTTACCGTGGGATGGCAAAACCACAGTTATTGTTTACTGGGGTATACCACACTTTTTTAAATAGAGATATTTGCGGCTGAACAGTGAGCGACACACTCAAACTGCTTTTTTTTTAGATACCAAAAACCCAAAACTGGATAGTACAGTGATTTGACCCGTGGAACTGCGAACCACACTGGGATGTCGGGCCTACACAAGACTATTTTCAACAGATATATTTTTGTGTCACAACAGTCAGGAGACACTACTGTTTTTCTTTACGGAAAAAACTACCAAAAGCTGAATAATAGAGATTTTTTACCGTGGGATGGCAAAACCACAGTTATTGTTTACTGGGGAATACCACACTTTTACAAATAGAGATATTTGCGGCTGAACAGTGAGCGACACACTCAAACTGCTTTTTTTTTTTAGATACCAAAGGCCCAAAACTGGATAGTACAGCGATTTGACCCATGGAACTGCGAAACTACACTGGGATGTCGGGCCTACACAAGACTATTTTCAACAGATATATTTTTGTGTCACAACAGTCAGGAGACACTACTGTTTTTCTTTACGGAAAATATACCAAAACCTGAATAATAGAGATTTTTTACCGTGGGATGGCAAAACCACAGTTATTGTTTACTGGGGTATACCACACTTTTTTAAATAGAGATATTTGCGGCTGAACAGTGAGCGACACACTCAAACTGCTTTTTTTTTAGATACCAAAGGCCCAAAACTGGATAGTACAGCGATTTGACCCGTGGAACTGCGAAACCACACTGGTATGTCGGGCCTACACAAGACTATTTTCAACAGATATATTTTTGTGTCACAACAGTCAGGAGACACTACTGTTTTTCTTTACAGAAAAAACTATCAAAAGCTGAATAATAGAGATTTTTTACCGTGGGATGGCAAAACCACAGTTATTGTTTACTGGGGTATACCACACTTTTTTAAATAGAGATATTTGCAGCTGAACAGTGAGCGACACACTGAAACTGCTTTTTTTTTAGATACCAAAGGCCCAAAACTGGATAGTACAGCGATTTGACCCATGAAACTGCGAAACCACACAGGGATGTCGGGCCTACACAAGACTATTTTCAACAGATATATTTTTATGTCACAATAGTCAGAAGACACTACTGTTTTTCTTTACGGAAAAAACTACCAAAAGCTGAATAACAGAGATTTTTTACTGTGGGATGGCAAAACCACAGTTATTGTTTACTGGGGTATACCACACTTTTTTAAATAGAGATTTTTGCGGCTGAACAGTGAGCGACACACTCAAACTGCTTTTTTTTTAGATACCAAAGGCCCAAAACTGGATAGTACAGCGATTTGACCCGTGGAACTGCGAAACCACACTGGGATGTCGGGCCTGCACAAGACTATTTTCAACAGATATATTTTTGCGTCACAACAGTCAGGAGACACTACTGTTTTTCTTTACGGAAAAAACTACCAAAAGCTGAATAATAGAGATTTTTTACCGTGGGATGGCAAAACCACAGTTATTGTTTACTGGGGTATACCACACTTTTTTAAATAGAGATATTTGCGGCTGAACAGTGAGCGACATGCTCAAACTGCTTTTTTTTAGATACCAAAAGCCCAAAACTGGATAGTACAGTGATTTGACCCGTGGAACTACGAAACACACTGGGATGTTGGGCCTACACAAGACTATTTTCAACAGATATATTTTTGTGTCACAACAGTCAGGAGACACTACTGTTTTTCTTTACGGAAAAAACTACCAAAAGCTGAATAATAGAAATTTTTTACCTTGGGATGGCAAAACCACAGTTATTGTTTACTGGGGAATACCACACTTTTACAAATAGAGATATTTGCGGCTGAACAGTGAGCGACACACTCAAACTGCTTTTCTTTTTTAGATACCAAAGGCCCAAAACTGGATAGTACAGCGATTTGACCCATGGAACTGCGAAACCACACTGGGATGTCGGGCCTACACAAGACTATTTTCAACAGATATATTTTTGTGTCACAACAGTCAGGAGACACTACTGTTTTTCTTTACGGAAAATATACCAAAACCTGAATAATAGAGATTTTTTTACCGTGGGATGGCAAAACCACAGTTATTGTTTACTGGGGTATACCACACTTTTTTAAATAGAGATATTTGCGGCTCAACAGTGAGCAACACACTCAAACTGCTTTTTTTTTAGATACCAAAGGCCCAAAACTGGATAGTACAGCGATTTGACCCATGGAACTGCGAAACCACACTGGGATGTCGGGCCTACACAAGACTATTTTCAATAGATATATTTTTGTGTCACAACAGTCAGGAGACACTACTGTTTTTCTTTACGGAAAAAACTACCAAAAGCTGAATAATAGAGATTTTTTACCGTGGGATGGCAAAACCACAGTTATTGTTTACTGGGGTATACCACACTTTTTTAAATAGAGATATTTGCGGCTGAACAGTGAGCGACACACTCAAACTGCTTTTTTTTTAGATACCAAAAACCCAAAACTGGATAGTACAGTGATTTGACCCGTGGAACTGCGAACCACACTGGGATGTCGGGCCTACACAAGACTATTTTCAACAGATATATTTTTGTGTCACAACAGTCAGGAGACACTACTGTTTTTCTTTACGGAAAAAACTACCAAAAGCTGAATAATAGAGATTTTTTACCGTGGGATGGCAAAACCACAGTTATTGTTTACTGGGGAATACCACACTTTTACAAATAGAGATATTTGCGGCTGAACAGTGAGCGACACACTCAAACTGCTTTTTTTTTTTAGATACCAAAGGCCCAAAACTGGATAGTACAGCGATTTGACCCATGGAACTGCGAAACCACACTGGGATGTCGGGCCTACACAAGACTATTTTCAACAGATATATTTTTGTGTCACAACAGTCAGGAGACACTACTGTTTTTCTTTACGGAAAATATACCAAAACCTGAATAATAGAGATTTTTTACCGTGGGATGGCAAAACCACAGTTATTGTTTACTGGGGTATACCACACTTTTTTAAATAGAGATATTTGCGGCTGAACAGTGAGCGACACACTCAAACTGCTTTTTTTTTAGATACCAAAAACCCAAAACTGGATAGTACAGTGATTTGACCCGTGGAACTGCGAACCACACTGGGATGTCGGGCCTACACAAGACTATTTTCAACAGATATATTTTTGTGTCACAACAGTCAGGAGACACTACTGTTTTTCTTTACGGAAAAAACTACCAAAAGCTGAATAATAGAGATTTTTTACCGTGGGATGGCAAAACCACAGTTATTGTTTACTGGGGAATACCACACTTTTACAAATAGAGATATTTGCGGCTGAACAGTGAGCGACACACTCAAACTGCTTTTTTTTTTTAGATACCAAAGGCCCAAAACTGGATAGTACAGCGATTTGACCCATGGAACTGCGAAACCACACTGGGATGTCGGGCCTACACAAGACTATTTTCAACAGATATATTTTTGTGTCACAACAGTCAGGAGACACTACTGTTTTTCTTTACGGAAAATATACCAAAACCTGAATAATAGAGATTTTTTACCGTGGGATGGCAAAACCACAGTTATTGTTTACTGGGGTATACCACACTTTTTTAAATAGAGATATTTGCGGCTGAACAGTGAGCAACACACTCAAACTGCTTTTTTTTTAGATACCAAAGGCCCAAAACTGGATAGTACAGCGATTTGACCCGTGGAACTGCGAAACCACACTGGTATGTCGGGCCTACACAAGACTATTTTCAACAGATATATTTTTGTGTCACAACAGTCAGGAGACACTACTGTTTTTCTTTACGGAAAAAAACTACCTAAAGCTGAATAATAGAGATTTTTTACCGTGGGATGGCAAACCACAGTTATTGTTTACTGGGGTATACCACACTTTTTTAAATAGAGATATTTGCGGCTGAACAGTGAGCGATACACTCAAACTGCTTTTTTTTAGGTACCAAAGGCCCAAAACTGGATAGTACAGTGATTTGACCCGTGGAACTGCGAAACACACTGGGATGTCGGGCCTACACAAGACTATTTTCAACAGATATATTTTTGTGTCACAACAGTCAGTAGACACTACTGTTTTTCTTTACGGAAAAAACTATCAAAAGCTGAATAATAGAGATTTTTTACCGTGGGATGGCAAAACCACAGTTATTGTTTACTGGGGTATACCACACTTTTTTAAATAGAGATACTTGCAGCTGAACAGTGAGCGACACACTGAAACTGCTTTTTTTTAGATACCAAAGGCCCAAAACTGGATAGTACAGCGATTTGACCCATGAAACTGCGAAACCACACTGGGATGTCGGGCCTACACAAGACTATTTTCAACAGATATATTTTTATGTCACAATAGTCAGAAGACACTACTGTTTTTCTTTACGGAAAAAACTACCAAAAGCTGAATAACAGAGATTTTTTACTGTGGGATGGGAAAACCACAGTTATTGTTTACTGGGGAATACCAAACTTTTTTAAATAGAGATATTTGCGACTGAACAGTGAGCGACACACTCAAACTGCTTTTTTTTATAGATACTAAAGGCCAAAACTGGATAGTACAGCGATTTGACCCATGGAACTGCAAAACCACACTGGGATGTCGGGCCTACACAGGACTATTTTCAACAGATATATTTTTGTGTCACAACAGTCAGGAGACACTACTGTTTTTCTTTACGGAAAAAACTACCAAAAGCTGAATAATAGAGATTTTTTACCATGGGATGGCAAAACCACAGTTATTGTTTACTGGGGTATACCACACTTTTTTAAATAGAGATATTTGCGGCTGAACAGTGAGCGACACACTCAAACTGCTGTTTTTTTAGATACGAAAGGCCCAAAACTGGATAGTACAGCGATTTGACCCGTGGAACTGCGAAACACACTGGGATGTCGGGCCTACACAAGACTATTTTCAACAGATATATTTTTGTGTCACAACAGTCAGGAGACACTACTGTTTTTCTTTACGGAAAAAACTACCAAAAGCTAAATAACAGAGATTTTTTACTGTGGGATGGGAAAACCACAGTTATTGTTTACTGGGGAATACCACACTATTTTAAATAGAGATATTTGCGGCTGAACAGTGAGCGACACACTCAAACTGCTTTTTTTTTAGAAACCAAAGTCCCAAAACTGGATAGTACAGCAATTTGACCCATGGAACTGCTAAACCACACTGGGATGTCGGGCCTACACAAGACTATTTTCAACAGATATATTTTTGTGTCACAACAGTCAGGAGACACTACTGTTTTTCTTTACGGAAAAAACTACCAAAAGCTGAATAATAGAGATTTTTTACCGTGGGATGGCAAAACCACAGTTATTGTTTACTGGGGTATACCACACTTTTTTAAATAGAGATATTTGCGGCTGAACAGTGAGCGACACACTCAAACTGCTTTTTTTTTGGATACCAAAGGCCCAAAACTGGATAGTACAGCGATTTGACCCATGGAACTGCGAAACCACACTGGGATGTCGGGCCTACACAAGACTATTTTCAACAGATATATTTTTATGTCACAACAGTCAGGAGACAATACTGTTTTTCTTTACGGAAAAAACTACCAAAAGCTGAATAATAAAGATTTTTTACCGTGGGATGGCAAAACCACAGTTATTGTTTACTGGGGTATACCACACTTTTTTAAATAGATATATTTGCGGTTGAACAGTGAGCGACACACTCAAACTGCTTTTTTTTTAGATACCAAAGGCCCAAAACTGGATAGTACAGCGATTTGACCCATGGAACTACGAAACCACACTGGGATGTCTCGCCTACACAAGACTATTTTCAACAGATATATTTTTGTGTCACAACAGTCAGGAGACACTACTGTTTTTCTTTACGGAAAAAACTACCAAAATCTGAATAATAAAGATTTTTTACCGTGGGATGGCAAAACCACAGTTATTGTTTACTGGGGTATACCACACTTTTTTAAATAGAGATATTTGCGGCTGAACAGTGAGCGACACACTCAATTGCTTTTTTTTTAGATACCAAAGGCCCAAAACTGGATAGTACAGCGATTTGACCCGTGGAACTGCGAAACACACTGGGATTACGGGCCTACACAAGACTATTTTCAACAGATATATTTTTGTGTCACAACAGTCAGGAGACACTACTGTTTTTCTTTACGGAAAAAACTACCAAAAGCTGAATAATAGAGATTTTTTACCGTGGGATGGCAAAACCACAGTTATTGTTTACTGGGGTATACCACACTTTTTTAAATAGAGATATTTGCGGCTGAACAGTGAGCGACACACTCAAACTGCTTTTTTTTTAAATACCAAATGCCCAAAACTGGATAGTACAGCCATTTGACCCATGGAACTGCGAAACCACACTGGGATGTCAGGCCTACACAAGACTATTTTCAACAGATATATTTTTGTGTCACAACAGTCAGGAGACACTACTGTTTTTCTTTACGGAAAAAACTACCAAAAGCTGAATAATAGAGATTTGTTACCGTGGGATGGCAAAACCACAGTTATTGTTTACTGGGGAATACCACACTTTTTTAAATAGAGATATTTGCAGCTGAACAGTGAGCGACACACTCAAACTGCTTTTTTTTTAGATACCAAAGGCCCAAAACTGGATAGTACAGCGATTTGACCCGTGGAACTGCGAAACCACACTGGGATGTCGGGCCTACACAAGACTATTTTCAACAGATATATTTTTGTGTCACAACAGTCAGGAGACACTACTGTTTTTCTTTACGGAAAAAACTACCAAAAGCTGAATAGTAGAGATTTTTTACCGTGGGTTTGCAAAACCACATTTATTGTTTACTGGGGAATACCACACTTTTTTAAATAGAGATATTTGCGGCTGAACAGTGAGCGACACACTCAAACTGCTTTTTTTTTAGATATCAAAGGCCCAAAACTGGATAGTACAGCGATTTGACCCATGGAACTGCGAAACCACACTGGGATGTCTGGCCTACACAAGACTATTTTCAACAGATATATTTTTGTGTCACAACAGTCAGGTGACACTACTGTTTTTCTTTACGGAAAATATACCAAAACCTGAATAATAGAGATTTTTTACCGTGGGATGGCAAAACCACAGTTATTGTTTACTGGGGTATACCACACTTTTTTAACTAGAGATATTTGCGGCTGAACAGTGAGCGACACACTCAAACTGCTTTTTTTTTAGATACCAAAGGCCCAAAACTGGATAGTACAGCGATTTGACCCATGGAACTGCGAAACCACACTGGGATGTCGGGCCTACACAAGACTATTTTCAACAGATATATTTTTGTGTCACAACAGTCAGGAGACACTACAGTTTTTCTTTACGGAAAAAGCTACCAAAAGCTGAATAATAGAGATTTTTTACCGTGGGATGGCAAAACCACAGTTATTGCTTACTGGGGTATACCACACTTTTTTAAATAGAGATATTTGCGGCTGAACAGTGAGCGACACACTCAATCTGCTGTTTTTTTAGATACCAAGGCCCAAAACTGGATAGTACAGCGATTTGACCCGTGGAACTGCGAAACACACTGGGATGTCGGGCCTACACAAGACTATTTTCAACAGATATATTTTTGTGTCACAACTGTCAGGAGACACTACTGTTTTTCTTTACGGAAAAAACTACCAAAAGCTGAATAATAGAGATTTTTTACCGTGGGATGGCAAAACCACAGTTATTGTTTACTGGGGAATACCACACTTTTTTAAAGAGAGATATTTGCGGCTGAACAGTGAGCGACACACTCAAACTGTTTTTTTTTTTAGATACCAAAGGCCCAAAACTGGATAGTACAGCGATTTGACCCATGGAACTGCGAAACCACACTTTGATGTCGGGCCTACACAAGACTATTTTCAACAGATATATTTTTGTGTCACAACAGTCAGGAGACACTACTGTTTTTCTTTACGGAAAATATACCAAAACCTGAATAATGGAGATTTTTTACCGTGGGATGGCAAAACCACAGTTATTGTTTACTGGGGAATACCACACTTTTTTAAATAGAGATATTTGCGGCTGAACAGTGAGCGACACACTCAAACTGCTTTTTTTTTAGATACCAAAGGCCCAAAACTGGATAGTACAGCGATTTGACCCGTGGAACTGTGAAACCACACTGGGATATCGGGCCTACACAAGACTATTTTCAACAGATATATTTTTGTGTCACAACAGTCAGGAGACACTACTGTTTTTCTTTACGGAAAAAACTACCGAAAGCTGAATAATAGAGATTTTTTACCGTGGGATGGCAAAACCACAGTTATTGTTTACTGGGGAATACTACACTTTTTTAAATAGAGATATTTGCGGCTGAACAGTGAGCGACACACTCAAACTGCTTTTTTTTTAAATACCAAAGGCCCAAAATTGGATAGTACAGCGATTTGACCCATGGAACTGCGAAACCACACTGGGATGTCGGGCCTACACAAGACTATTTTCAACAGATATATTTTTGTGTCACAACAGTCAGGAGACACTACTGTTTTTCTTTACGGAAAAAACTACCAAAAGCTGAAAAATAGAGATTTTTTACCGTGGGATGGAAAAACCACAGTTATTGTTTACTGGGGTATACCACACTTTTTTAAATAGAGATATTTGCGGCTGAACAGTGAGCGACACACTCAAACTGCTTTTTTTTTAGACACCAAAGGCCCAAAACTGGATTGTACAGCGATTTGACCCGTGGAACTGCGAAACCACACTGGGATGTCGCGCCTACACAAGACTATTTTCAACAGATATATTTTTTGTGTCACAACAGTCAGGAGACACTACTGTTTTTCTTTACGGAAAAAGCTACCGAAAGCTGAATTATAGAGATTTTTTACCGTGGGATGGCAAAACCACAGTTATTGTTTACTGGGGAATACCACACTTTTTTAAATAGAGATATTTGCGGCTGAACAGTGAGCGACACACTCAAACTGCTTTTTTTTTAGATACCAAAGGCCCAAAACTGGATAGTACAGCGATTTGACCCATGGAACTGTGAAACCACACTGGGATGTCGGGCCTACACAAGACTATTTTCAACAGATATATTTTTGTGTCACAACAGTCAGGAGACACTACTGTTTTTCTTTACGGAAAAAACTACCAAAAGCTGAATAATAGAGATTTTTTACCGTGGGATGGAAAAACCACAGTTATTGTTTACTGGGGTATACCACACTTTTTTAAATAGAGATATTTGTGGCTGAACAGTGAGCGACACACTCAAACTGCTTTTTTTTTTAGATACCAAAGGCCCAAAACTGGATTGTACAGCGATTTGACCCGTGGAACTGCGAAACCACACTGGGATGTCGCGCCTACACAAGACTATTTTCTACAGATATATTTTTTGTGTCACAACAGTCAGGAGACACTACTGTTTTTCTTTACGGAAAAAGCTACCGAAAGCTGAATAATAGAGATTTTTTACCGTGGGATGGCAAAACCACAGTTATTGTTTACTGGGGAATACCACACTTTTTTAAATAGAGATATTTGCGGCTGAACAGTGAGCGACACACTCAAACTGCTTTTTTTTTAGATACTAAAGGCCCAAAACTGGATAGTACAGCGATTTGACCCATGGAACTGCGAAACCACACTGGGATGTCGGGCCTACACAAGACTATTTTCAACAGATATATTTTTGTGTCACAACAGTCAGGAGACACTACTGTTTTTCTTTACGGAAAAAACTACCAAAAGCTGAATAATAGAGATTTTTTACCGTGGGATGGCAAAACCACAGTTATTGTTTACTGGGGTATACCACACTTTTTTAAATAGAGATATTTGCGGCTGAACAGTGAGCGACACACTCAAACTGCTTTTTTTTTTAGATACCAAAGGCCCAAAACTGGATAGTACAGCGATTTGACCCATGTAACCGCGAAACCACACTGGGATGTCGGGCCTACACAAGACTATTTTCAACATATATATTTTTATGTCACAACAGTCAGGAGACACTACTGTTTTTCTTTACGAAAATAACTACCAATAGCTGAATAATAGACATTTTTTACCGTGGGATGGCAAAACCACAGTTATTGTTTACTGGGGTATACCACACTTTTTTAAATAGAGATATTTGCGGATGAACAGTGAGCGACACACTCAAACTGCTTTTTTTTTTAGATACCAAAGGCCCAAAACTGGATAGTACAGCGATTTGACCCATGGAACCGTGAAACCACACTGGGATGTCGGGCCTACACAAGACTATTTTCAACAGATATATTTTTATGTCACAACAGTCAGGAGACACTACTGTTTTTCTTTACGAAAATAACTACCAAAAGCTGAATAATAGACATTTTTTACCGTGGGATGGCAAAACCACAGTTATTGTTTACTGGGGTATACCACACTTTTTTAAATAGAGATATATGCGGCTGAACAGTGAGCGACACACTCAAACTGCTTTTTTTTTAGATACCAAAGGCCCAAAACTGGATAGTACAGCGATTTGACCCATGGAACTGCGAAACCACACTGGGATGTCGGGCCTACACAAGACTATTTTCAACAGATATATTTTTGTGTCACAACAGTCAGGAGACACTACTGTTTTTCTTTACGGAAAAAACTACCAAAAGCTGAATAATAGAGATTTTTTACCATGGGATGGCAAAACCACAGTTATTCTTTACTTGTGTATACCACACTTTTTTAAATAGAGATATTTGCGGCTGAACAGTGAGCGACACACTCAAACTGCTTTTTTTTTAGATACTAAAGGCCCAAAACTGGATAGTACAGCGATTTGACCCATGGAACTGCGAAACCACACTGGGATGTCGGGCCTACACAAGACTATTTTCAACAGATATATTTTTGTGTCACAACAGTCAGGAGACACTACTGTTTTTCTTTACGGAAAAAACTACCAAAAGCTGAATAATAGAGATTTTTTACCGTGGGATGGCAAAACCACAGTTATTGTTTACTGGGGTATACCACACTTTTTTAAATAGAGATATTTGCGGCTGAAAAGTGAGCGACACACTCAAACTGCTTTTTTTTTTAGATACCAAAGGCCCAAAACTGGATAGTACAGCGATTTGACCCATGGAACCGCGAAACCACACTGGGATGTCGGGCCTACACAAGACTATTTTCAACAGATATATTTTTATGTCACAACAGTCAGGAGACACTACTGTTTTTCTTTACGAAAATAACTACCAATAGCTGAATAATAGACATTTTTTACCGTGGGATGGCAAAACCACAGTTATTGTTTACTGGGGTATACCACACTTTTTTAAATAGAGATATTTGCGGCTGAACAGTGAGCGACACACTCAAACTGCTTTTTTTTTTAGATACCAAAGGCCCAAAACTGGATAGTACAGCGATTTGACCCATGGAACCGCGAAACTACACTGGGATGTCGGGCCTACACAAGACTATTTTCAACAGATATATTTTTATGTCACAACAGTCAGGAGACACTACTGTTTTTCTTTACGAAAATAACTACCAAAACCTGAATAATAGACATTTTTTACCGTGGGATGGCAAAACCACAGTTATTGTTTACTGGGGTATACCACACTTTTTTAAATAGAGATATTTGCGGCTGAACAGTGAGCGACACACTCAAACTGCTTTTTTTTTTAGATACCAAAGGCCCAAAACTGGATAGTACAGCGATTTGACCCATGGAACCACGAAACCACACTGGGATGTCGGGCCTACACAAGACTATTTTCAACAGATATATTTTTATGTCACAACAGTCAGGAGACACTACTGTTTTTCTTTACGAAAATAACTACCAAAAGCTGAATAATAGACATTTTTTACCGTGGGATGGCAAAACCACAGTTATTGTTTACTGGGGTATACCACACTTTTTTAAATAGAGATATTTGCGGCTGAACAGTGAGCGACACACTCAAACTGCTTTTTTTTTAGATACCAAAGGCCCAAAACTGGATAGTACAGCGATTTGACCCATGGAACTGCGAAACCACACTGGGATGTCGGGCCTACACAAGACTATTTTCAACAGATATATTTTTGTGTCACAACAGTCAGGAGACACTACTGTTTTTCTTTACGGAAAAAACTACCAAAAGCTGAATAATAGAGAATTTTTTACCGTGGGATGGCAAAACCACAGTTATTGTTTACTGGGGTATACCACACTTTTTTAAATAGAGATATTTGCGGCTGAACAGTGAGAGACACACTCAAACTGCTGTTATTTTAGATACCAAAGGCCCAAAACTGGATAGTACAGCGATTTGACCCGTGGAACTGCGAAACCACACTGGGATGTCGGGCCTACACAAGACTATTTTCAACAGATATATTTTTGTGTCACAACAGTCAGGAGACACTACTGTTTTTCTTTACGGAAAAAAACTACCAAAAGATGAGTAGTAGAGATTTTTTCCGCGGGATGGCAAAACCACAGTTGTTGTTTACTGGGGTATACCACGCTTTCTTAAATAGAGATATTTGCGGCTGAACAGTGAGCGACACACTCAACTGCTTTTTTTTTAGATACCAAAGGCCCAAAACTGGATAGTACAGCGATTTGACCCGTGGAGCTGCGAAACACACTGGGATGTCGGGCCTACACAAGACTATTTTCAACAGATATATTTTTGTGTCACAACAGTCAGGAGACACTACTGTTTTTCTTTACGGAAAAAACTACCAAAAGCTGAATAATAGAGATTTTTACCGTGGGATGGCAAAACCACAGTTATTGTTTACTGGGGTATACCACACTTTTTTAAATAGAGATATTTGCGGCTGAACAATGAGCGACACACTCAAACTGCTTTTTTTTTTAGATACCAAAGGCCCAAAACTGGATAGTACAGCGATTTGACCCATGGAACCGCGAAACCACACTGGGATGTCGGGCCTACACAAGACTATTTTCAACAGATATATTTTTATGTCACAACAGTCAGGAGACACTACTGTTTTTCTTTACGAAAATAACTACCAATAGCTGAATAATAGACATTTTTTACTGTGGGATGGCAAAACCACAGTTATTGTTTACTGGGGTATACCACACTTTTTTAAATAGAGATATTTGCGGCTGAACAGTGAGCGACACACTCAAACTGCTTTTTTTTTTAGATACCAAAGGCCCAAAACTGGATAGTACAGCGATTTGACCCATGGAACCGCGAAACCACACTGGGATGTCGGGCCTACACAAGACTATTTTCAACAGATATATTTTTATGTCACAACAGTCAGGAGACACTACTGTTATTCTTTACGAAAATAACTACCAAAAGCTGAATAATAGACATTTTTTACCGTGGGATGGCAAAACCACAGTTATTGTTTACTGGGGTATACCACACTTTTTTAAATAGAGATATTTGCGGCTGAAAAGTGAGCGACACACTCAAACTGCTTTTTTTTTTAGATACCAAAGGCCCAAAACTGGATAGTACAGCGATTTGACCCATGGAACCGCGAAACCACACTGGGATGTCGGGCCTACACAATACTATTTTCAACAGATATATTTTTATGTCACAACAGTCAGGAGACACTACTGTTTTTCTTTACGAAAATAACTACCAATAGCTGAATAATAGACATTTTTTACCGTGGGATGGCAAAACCACAGTTATTGTTTACTGGGGTATACCACACTTTTTTAAATAGAGATATTTGCGGCTGAACAGTGAGCGACACACTCAAACTGCTTTTTTTTTTAGATACCAAAGGCCCAAAACTGGACAGTACAGCGATTTGACCCATGGAACCGCGAAACCACACTGGGATGTCGGGCCTACACAAGACTATTTTCAACAGATATATTTTTATGTCACAACAGTCAGGAGACACTACTGTTTTTCTTTACGAAAATAACTACCAAAAGCTGAATAATAGACATTTTTTACCGTGGGATGGCAAAACCACAGTTATTGTTTACTGGGGTATACCACACTTTTTTAAATAGAGATATTTGCGGCTGAACAGTGAGCGACACACTCAAACTGCTTTTTTTTTTAGATACCAAAGGCCCAAAACTGGATAGTACAGCGATTTGACCCATGGAACCGCGAAACCACACTGGGATGTCGGGCCTACACAAGACTATTTTCAACAGATATATTTTTGTGTCACAACAGTCAGGAGACACTACTGTTTTTCTTTACGGAAAAAACTACCAAAAGCTGAATAATAGAGATTTTTTTACCGTGGGATGGCAAAACCACAGTTATTGTTTACTGGGGTATACCACACTTTTTTAAATAGAGATATTTGCGGCTGAACAGTGAGAGACACACTCAAACTGTTGTTATTTTAGATACCAAAGGCCCAAAACTGGATAGTACAGCGATTTGACCCGTGGAACTGCGAAACCACACTGGGATGTCGGGCCTACACAAGACTATTTTCAACAGATATATTTTTGTGTCACAACAGTCAGGAGACACTACTGTTTTTCTTTACGGAAAAAAACTACCAAAAGATGAGTAATAGAGATTTTTTCCGCGGGATGGCAAAACCACAGTTGTTGTTTACTGGGGTATACCACGCTTTCTTAAATAGAGATATTTGCGGCTGAACAGTGAGCGACACACTCAACTGCTTTTTTTTTAGATACCAAAGGCCCAAAACTGGATAGTACAGCGATTTGACCCGTGGAGCTGCGAAACACACTGGGATGTCGGGCCTACACAAGACTATTTTCAACAGATATATTTTTGTGTCACAACAGTCAGGAGACACTACTGTTTTTCTTTACGGAAAAAACTACCAAAAGCTGAATAATAAAGATTTTTACCGTGGGATGGCAAAACCACAGTTATTGTTTACTGGGGTATACCACAATTTTTTAAATAGAGATATTTGCGGCTGAACAATGAGCGACACACTCAAACTGCTTTTTTTTTTAGATACCAAAGGCCCAAAACTGGATAGTACAGCGATTTGACCCATGGAACCGCGAAACCACACTGGGATGTCGGGCCTACACAAGACTATTTTCAACAGATATATTTTTATGTCACAACAGTCAGGAGACACTACTGTTTTTCTTTACGAAAATAACTACCAATAGCTGAATAATAGACATTTTTTACCGTGGGATGGCAAAACCACAGTTATTGTTTACTGGGGTATACCACACTTTTTTAAATAGAGATATTTGCGGCTGAACAGTGAGCGACACACTCAAACTGCTTTTTTTTTTAGATACCAAAGGCCCAAAACTGGATAGTACAGCGATTTGACCCATGGAACCGCGAAACCACACTGGGATGTCGGGCCTACACAAGACTATTTTCAACAGATATATTTTTATGTCACAACAGTCAGGAGACACTACTGTTATTCTTTACGAAAATAACTACCAAAAGCTGAATAATAGACATTTTTTACCGTGGGATGGCAAAACCACAGTTATTGTTTACTGGGGTATACCACACTTTTTTAAATAGAGATATTTGCGGCTGAACAGTGAGCGACACACTCAAACTGCTTTTTTTTTTAGATACCAAAGGCCCAAAACTGGATAGTACAGCGATTTGACCCATGGAACCGCGAAACCACACTGGGATGTCGGGCCTACACAAGACTATTTTCAACAGATATATTTTTGTGTCACAACAGTCAGGAGACACTACTGTTTTTCTTTACGGAAAAAACTACCAAAAGCTGAATAATAGAGATTTTTTTACCGTGGGATGGCAAAACCACAGTTATTGTTTACTGGGGTATACCACACTTTTTTAAATAGAGATATTTGCGGCTGAACAGTGAGAGACACACTCAAACTGTTGTTATTTTAGATACCAAAGGCCCAAAACTGGATAGTACAGCGATTTGACCCGTGGAACTGCGAAACCACACTGGGATGTCGGGCCTACACAAGACTATTTTCAACAGATATATTTTTGTGTCACAACAGTCAGGAGACACTACTGTTTTTCTTTACGGAAAAAAACTACCAAAAGATGAGTAATAGAGATTTTTTCCGCGGGATGGCAAAACCACAGTTGTTGTTTACTGGATTATACCACGCTTTCTTAAATAGAGATATTTGCGGCTGAACAGTGAGCGACACACTCAACTGCTTTTTTTTTAGATACCAAAGGCCCAAAACTGGATAGTACAGCGATTTGACCCGTGGAGCTGCGAAACACACTGGGATGTCGGGCCTACACAAGACTATATTCAACAGATATATTTTTGTGTCACAACAGTCAGGAGACACTACTGTTTTTCTTTACGGAAAAAACTACCAAAAGCTGAATAATAAAGATTTTTACCGTGGGATGGCAAAACCACAGTTATTGTTTACTGGGGTATACCACAATTTTTTAAATAGAGATATTTGCGGCTGAACAATGAGCGACACACTCAAACTGCTTTTTTTTTTAGATACCAAAGGCCGAAAACTGGATAGTACAGCGATTTGACCCATGGAACCGCGAAACCACACTGGGATGTCGGGCCTACACAAGACTATTTTCAACAGATATATTTTTATGTCACAACAGTCAGGAGACACTACTGTTTTTCTTTACGAAAATAACTACCAATAGCTGAATAATAGACATTTTTTACCGTGGGATGGCAAAACCACAGTTATTGTTTACTGGGGTATACCACACTTTTTTAAATAGAGATATTTGCGGCTGAACAGTGAGCGACACACTCAAACTGCTTTTTTTTTTAGATACCAAAGGCCCAAAACTGGATAGTACAGCGATTTGACCCATGGAACCGCGAAACCACACTGGGATGTCGGGCCTACACAAGACTATTTTCAACAGATATATTTTTATGTCACAACAGTCAGGAGACACTACTGTTATTCTTTACGAAAATAACTACCAAAAGCTGAATAATAGACATTTTTTACCGTGGGATGGCAAAACCACAGTTATTGTTTACTGGGGTATACCACACTTTTTTAAATAGAGATATTTGCGGCTGAACAGTGAGCGACACACTCAAACTGCTTTTTTTTTAGATACCAAAGGCCCAAAACTGGATAGTACAGCGATTTGACCCATGGAACTGCGAAACCACACTGGGATGTCGGGCCTACACAAGACTATTTTCAACAGATATATTTTTGTGCCACAACAGTCAGGAGACACTACTGTTTTTCTTTACGGAAAAAACTACCAAAAGCTGAATAATAGAGATTTTTTTACCGTGGGATGGCAAAACCACAGTTATTGTTTACTGGGGTATACCACACTTTTTTAAATAGAGATATTTGCGGCTGAACAGTGAGCGACACACTCAAACTGCTGTTTTTTTAGATACCAAAGGCCCAAAGCTGGATAGTACAGCGATTTGACCCGTGGAACTGCGAAACCACACTGGGATGTCGGGCCTACACAAGACTATTTTCAACAGATATATTTTTGTGTCACAACAGTCAGGAGACACTACTGTTTTTCTTTACGGAAAAAACTACCAAAAGCTGAATAATAGAGATTTTTTACCGTGGGATGGCAAAACCACAGTTATTGTTTACTGGGGAATACCACACTTTTTTAAATAGAGATATTTGCGGCTGAACAGTGAGCGACACACTCAAACTGCTTTTTTTTTTAGATACCAAAGGCCCAAAACTGGATAGTACAGCGATTTGACCCATGGAACTGCGAAACCACACTGGGATGTCGGGCCTACACAAGACTATTTTCAACAGATATATTTTTGTGTCACAACAGTCAGGAGACACTACTGTTTTTCTTTACGGAAAATATACCAAAAGCTGAATAATAGAGATTTTTTACCGTGGGATGGCAAAACCACAGTTATTGTTCACTGGGGTATACAACACTTTTTTAAATAGAGATATTTGCGGCTGAACAGTGAGCGACACACTCAAACTGCTTCTTTTTTAGATACCAAAGGCCCAAAACTGGATAGTACAGCGATTTGACCCATGGAACTGCGAAACCACACTGGGATGTCGGGCCTACACAAGACTATTTTCAACAGATATATTTTTGTGTCACAACAGTCAGGAGACACTACTGTTTTTCTTTACGGAAAAAACTACCAAAAGTTGAATAATAGAGATTTTTTACCGTGGGATGGCAAAACCACAGTTATTGTTTACTGGGGTATACCACACTTTTTTAAATAGAGATATTTGCGGCTGAACAGTGAGCGACACACTCAAACTGCTTTTTTTTTAGATACCAAAGGCCCAAAACTGGATAGTACAGCGATTTGACCCGTGGAACTGCGAAACCACACTGGGATGTCGGGCCTACACAAGACTATTTTCAACAGATATATTTTTGCGTCACAACAGTCAGGAGACACTACTGTTTTTCTTTACGGAAAAAACTACCAAAAGCTGAATAATAGAGATTTTTTACCGTGGGATGGCAAAACCACAGTTATTGTTTACTGGGGTATACCACACTTTTTTAAATAGAGATATTTGCGGCTGAACAGTGAGCGACACACTCAAACTGCCTTTTTTTTAGATACCAAAGGCCCAAAACTGGATAGTACAGAGATTTGACCCGTGGAACTGCGAAACCACACTGGGATGTTGGGCCTACACAAGACTATTTTCAACAGATATATTTTTGTGTCACAGCAGTCAGGAGACACTACTGTTTTTCTTTACGGAAAATATACCAAAATCTGAATAATAGAGATTTTTTACCGTGGGATGGCAAAACCACAGTTATTGTTTACTGGGGTATACCACACTTTTTTAAATAGAGATATTTGCGGCTGAACAGTGAGCGACACACTCAAACTGCTTTTTTTTAGATACCAAAGGCCCAAAACTGGATAGTACAGCGATTTGACCCGTGGAACTGCGAAACCACACTGGGATGTCGGGCCTACACAAGACTATTTTCAACAGATATATTTTTGTGTCACAACAGTCAGGAGACACTACTGTTTTTCTTTACGGAAAAAACTACCAAAAGCTGAATAATAGAGATTTTTTACCGTGGGATGGCAAAACCACAGTTATTGTTTACTGGGGTATACCACACTTTTTTAAATAGAGATATTTGCGGCTGAACAGTGAGCGACACACTCAAACTGCTTTTTTTTTAGATACCAAAGGCCCAAACTGGATAGTACAGCGATTTGACCCATGGAATTGCGAAACCACACTGGGATGTCGGGCCTACACAAGACTATTTTCAACAGATATATTTTTGTGTCACAACAGTCAGGAGACACTACTGTTTTTCTTTATGGAAAAAACTACCAAAAGCTGAATAAAAGAGATTTTTTACCGTGGGATGGCAAAACCACAGTTATTGTTTACTGGAGTATACAACACTTTTTTAAATAGAGATATTTGCGGCTGAACAGTGAGCGACACACTCAAACTGCTTTTTTTTTAGATACCAAAGGCCCAAAACTGGATAGTACAGCGATTTGACCCATGGAACTGCGAAACCACACTGGGATGTCGGGCCTACACAAGACTATTTTCAACAGATATATTTTTGTGTCACAACAGTCAGGAGACACTACTGTTTTTCTTTACGGAAAAAACTACCAAAAGCTGAATAATAGAGATTTTTTACCGTGGGATGGCAAAACCACAGTTATTGTTTACTGGGGAATACCACACTTTTTTAAATAGAGATATTTGCGGCTGAACAGTGAGCGACACACTCAAACTGCTTTTTTTTTAGATACCAAAGGCCCAAAACTGGATAGTACAGCGATTTGACCCATGGAACTGCGAAACCACACTGGGATGTCGGGCCTACACAAGACTATTTTCAACAGATATATTTTTGTGTCACAACAGTCAGGAGACACTACTGTTTTTCTTTACGGAAAAAACTACCAAAAGCTGAATAATAGAGATTTTTTACCGTGGGATGGCAAAACCACAGTTATTGTTTACTGGGGAATACCACACTTTTTTAAATAGAGATATTTGCGGCTGAACAGTGAGCGACACACTCAAACTGCTTTTTTTTTAGATACCAAAGGCCCAAAACTGGATAGTACAGCGATTTGACCCATGGAACTGCGAAACCACACTGGGATGTCGGGCCTACACAAGACTATTTTCAACAGATATATTTTTGTGTCACAACAGTCAGGAGACACTACTGTTTTTCTTTATGGAAAATATACCAAAAGCTGAATAATAGAGATTTTTTACCGTGGGATGGCAAAACCACAGTTATTGTTTACTGGGGTATACAACTCTTTTTTAAATAGAGATATTTGCGGCTGAACAGTGAGCGACACACTCAAACTGCTTCTTTTTTAGATACCAAAGGCCCAAAACTGGATAGTACAGCGATTTGACCCATGGAACTGCGAAACCACACTAGGATGTCGGGCCTACACAAGACTATTTTCAACAGATAAATTTTTGTGTCACAACAGTCAGGAGACACTACTGTTTTTCTTTACGGAAAAAACTACCAAAAGCTGAATAATAGAGATTTTTTACCGTGGGATGGCAAAACCACAGTTATTGTTTACTGGGGTATACCACACTTTTTTAAATAGAGATATTTGCGGCTGAACAGTGAGCGACACACTCAAACTGCTTTTTTTTTAGATACCAAAGGCCCAAACTGGATAGTACAGCGATTTGACCCATGGAATTGCGAAACCACACTGGGATGTCGGGCCTACACAAGACTATTTTCAACAGATATATTTTTGTGTCACAACAGTCAGGAGACACTACTGTTTTTCTTTACGGAAAAAACTACCAAAAGCTGAATAAAAGAGATTTTTTACCGTGGGATGGCAAAACCACAGTTATTGTTTACTGGAGTATACAACACTTTTTTAAATAGAGATATTTGTGGCTGAACAGTGAGCGACACACTCAAACAGCTTTTTTTTTAGATACCAAAGGCCCAAAACTGGATAGTACAGTGATTTGACCCATGGAACTGCGAAACCACACTGGGATGTCGGGCTTACACAAGACTATTTTCAACAAATATATTTTTGTGTCACAACAGTCAGGAGACACTACTGTTTTTCTTTACGGAAAAAACTACCAAAAGCTGAATAATAGAGATTTTTTACCGTGGGATGGCAAAACCACAGTTATTGTTTACTGGGGAATACCACACTTTTTTAAATAGAGATATTTGCGGCTGAACAGTGAGCGACACACTCAAACTGCTTTTTTTTTAGATACCAAAGGCCCAAAACTGGATAGTACAGCGATTTGACCCATGGAACTGAGAAACCACACTGGGATGTCGGGCCTACACAAGACTATTTTCAACAGATATATTTTTGTGTCACAACAGTCAGGAGACACTGTTTTTCTTTACGGAAAAAACTACCAAAAGCTGAATAATAGAGATTTTTTACCGTGGGATGGCAAAACCACAGTTATTGTTTACTGGGGAATACCACACTTTTTTAAATAGAGATATTTGCGGCTGAACAGTGAGCGACACACTCAAACTGCTTTTTTTTTTAGATACCAAAGGCCCAAAACTGGATAGTACAGCGATTTGACCCATGGAACTGCGAAACCACACTGGGATGTCGGGCCTACACAAGACTATTTTCAACAGATATATTTTTGTGTCACAACAGTCAGGAGACACTACTGTTTTTCTTTACGGAAAATATACCAAAAGCTGAATAATAGAGATTTTTTACCGTGGGATGGCAAAACCACAGTTATTGTTTACTGGGGTATACAACACTTTTTTAAATAGAGATATTTGCGGCTGAACAGTGAGCGACACACTCAAACTGCTTCTTTTTTAGATACCAAAGGCCCAAAACTGGATAGTACAGCGATTTGACCCGTGGAACTGCGAAACCACACTGGGATGTCGGGCCTACACAAGACTATTTTCAACAGATAAATTTTTGTGTCACAACAGTCAGGAGACACTACTGTTTTTCTTTACGGAAAATATACCAAAACCTGAATAATAGAGATTTTTTACCGTGGGATGGCAAAACCACAGTTATTGTTTACTGGGGTATACCACACTTTTTTAAATAGAGATATTTGCGGCTGAACAGTAAGCGACACACTCAAACTGCTTTTTTTTAGATACCAAAGGCCAAAAACTGGATAGTACAGCGATTTGACCCGTGGAACTGCGAAACCACACTGGGATGTCGGGCCTACACAAGACTATTTTCAACAGATATATTTTTGTGTCACAACAGTCAGGAGACACTACTGTTTTTCTTTACGGAAAATATACCAAAAGCTGAATAATAGAGATTTTTTACCGTGGGATGGCAAAACCACAGTTATTGTTTACTGGGGTATACCACACTTTTTTAAATAGAGATATTTGCGGCTGAACAGTGAGCGACACACTCAAACTGCTTTTTTTTTAGATACCAAAGGCCCAAACTGGATAGTACAGCGATTTGACCCATGGAATTGCGAAACCACACTGGGATGTCGGGCCTACACAAGACTATTTTCAACAGATATATTTTTGTGTCACAACAGTCAGGAGACACTACTGTTTTTCTTTACGGAAAAAACTACCAAAAGCTGAATAATAGAGATTTTTTACCGTGGGATGGCAAAACCACAGTTATTGTTTACTGGAGTATACAACACTTTTTTAAATAGAGATATTTGCGGCTGAACAGTGAGCGACACACTCAAACTGCTTTTTTTTTAGAGACCAAAGGCCCAAAACTGGATAGTACAGCGATTTGACCCATGGAACTGCGAAACCACACTGGGATGTCGGGCCTACACAAGACTATTTTCAACAGATATATTTTTGTGTCACAACAGTCAGGAGACACTACTGTTTTTCTTTACGGAAAAAACTACCAAAAGCTGAATAATAGAGATTTTTTACCGTGGGATGGCAAAACCACAGTTATTGTTTACTGGGGAATACCACACTTTTTTAAATAGAGATATTTGCGGCTGAACAGTGAGCGACACACTCAAACTGCTTTTTTTTTAGATACCAAAGGCCCAAAACTGGATAGTACAGCGGTTTGACCCATGGAACTGCGAAACCACACTGGGATGTCGGGCCTACACAAGACTATTTTCAACAGATATATTTTTGTGTCACAACAGTCAGGAGACACTACTGTTTTTCTTTACGGAAAAAACTACCAAAAGCTGAATAATAGAGATTTTTTACCGTGGGATGGCAAAACCACAGTTATTGTTTACTGGGGTATACCACACTTTTTTAAATAGAGATATTTGCGGCTGAACAGTGAGCGACACACTCAAACTGCTTTTTTTTTAGATACCAAAGGCCCAAAACTGGATAGTACAGCGATTTGACCCGTGGAACTGCGAAACCACACTGGGATGTCGGGCCTACACAAGACTATTTTCAACAGATATATTTTTGCGTCACAACAGTCAGGAGACACTACTGTTTTTCTTTATGGAAAAAACTACCAAAAGCTGAATAATAGAGATTTTTTAACGTGGGATGGCAAAACCACAGTTATTGTTTACTGGGGTATACCACACTTTTTTAAATAGAGATATTTGCGGCTGAACAGTGAGCGACACACTCAAACTGCCTTTTTTTTAGATACCAAAGGCCCAAAACTGGATAGTACAGAGATTTGACCCGTGGAACTGCGAAACCACATTGGGATGTTGGGCCTACACAAGACTATTTTCAACAGATATATTTTTGTGTCACAACAGTCAGGAGACACTACTGTTTTTCTTTACGGAAAAAAATACCAAAAGCTGAATAATAGAGATTTTTTACCGTGGGATGGCAAAACCACAGTTATTGTTTACTGGGGTATACCACACTTTTTTAAATAGAGATATTTACGGCTGAACAGTGAGCGACACACTCAAACTGCTTTTTTTTTAGATACCAAAGGCCCAAACTGGATTGTACAGCGATTTGACCCATGGAATTGCGAAACCACACTGGGATGTCGGGCCTACACAAGACTATTTTCAACAGATATATTTTTGTGTCACAACAGTCAGGAGACACTACTGTTTTTCTTTACGGAAAAAACTACCAAAAGCTGAATAATAGAGATTTTTTACCGTGGGATGGCAAAACCACAGTTATTGTTTACTGGAGTATACAACACTTTTTTAAATAGAGATATTTGCGGCTGAACAGTGAGCGACACACTCAAACTGCTTTTTTTTTTTTGATACCAAAGGCCCAAAACTGGATAGTACAGCGATTTGACCCATGGAACTGCGAAACCACACTGGGATGTCGGGCCTACACAAGACTATTTTCAACAGATATATTTTTGTGTCACAACAGTCAGGAGACACTACTGTTTTTCTTTACGGAAAAAACTACCAAAAGCTGAATAATAGAGATTTTTTACCGTGGGATGGCAAAACCACAGTTATTGTTTACTGGGGAATACCACACTTTTTTAAATAGAGATATTTGCGGCTGAACAGCGAGCGACACACTCAAACTGCTTTTTTTTTAGATACCAAAGGCCCACAACTGGATAGTACAGCGATTTGACCCATGGAACTGCGAAACCACACTGGGATGTCGGGCCTACACAAGACTATTTTCAACAGATATATTTTTGTGTCACAACAGTCAGGAGACACTACTGTTTTTCTTTACGGAAAAAACTACCAAAAGCTGAATAATAGAGATTTTTTACCGTGGGATGGCAAAACCACAGTTATTGTTTACTGGGGAATACCACACTTTTTTAAATAGAGATATTTGCGGCTGAACAGTGAGCGACACACTCAAACTGCTTTTTTTTTTAGATACCAAAGGCCCAAAACTGGATAGTACAGCGATTTGACCCATGGAACTGCGAAACCACACTGGGATGTCGGACCTACACAAGACTATTTTCAACAGATATATTTTTGTGTCACAACAGTCAGGAGACACTACTGTTTTTCTTTACGGAAAATATACCAAAAGCTGAATAATAGAGATTTTTTACCGTGGGATGGCAAAACCACAGTTATTGTTTACTGGGGTATACAACACTTTTTTAAATAGAGATATTTGCGGCTGAACAGTGAGCGACACACTCAAACTACTTCTTTTTTAGATACCAAAGGCCCAAAACTGGATAGTACAGCGATTTGACCCATGGAACTGCGAAACCACACTGGGATGTCGGGCCTACACAAGACTATTTTCAACAGATAAATTTTTGTGTCACAACAGTCAGGAGACACTACTGTTTTTCTTTACGGAAAAAACTACCAAAAGCTGAATAATAGAGATTTTTTACCGTGGGATGGCAAAACCACAGTTATTGTTTACTGGGGTATACCACACTTTTTTAAATAGAGATATTTGCGGCTGAACAGTGAGCGACACACTCAAACTGCTTTTTTTTTAGATACCAAAGGCCCAAAACTGGATAGTACAGCGATTTGACCCGTGGAACTGCGAAACCACACTGGGATGTCGGGCCTACACAAGACTATTTTCAACAGATATATTTTTGCGTCACAACAGTCAGGAGACACTACTGTTTTTCTTTACGGAAAAAACTACCAAAAGCTGAATAATAGAGATTTTTTACCGTGGGATGGCAAAACCACAGTTATTGTTTACTGGGGTATACCACACTTTTTTAAATAGAGATATTTGCGGCTGAACAGTGAGCGACACACTCAAACTGCCTTTTTTTTAGATACCAAAGGCCCAAAACTGGATAGTACAGAGATTTGACCCGTGGAACTGCGAAACCACACTGGGATGTCGGGCCTACACAAGACTATTTTCAACAGATATATTTTTGTGTCACAACAGTCAGGAGACACTACTGTTTTTCTTTACGGAAAATATACCAAAAGCTGAATAATAGAGATTTTTTACCGTGGGATGGCAAAACCACAGTTATTGTTTACTGGGGTATACCACACTTTTTTAAATAGAGATATTTGCGGCTGAACAGTGAGCGACACACTCAAACTGCTTTTTTTTAGATACCAAAGGCCCAAAACTGGATAGTACAGCGATTTGACCCGTGGAACTGCGAAACCACACTGGGATGTCGGGCCTACACAAGACTATTTTCAACAGATATATTTTTGTGTCACAACAGTCAGGAGACACTACTGTTTTTCTTTACGGAAAAAAATACCAAAAGCTGAATAATAGAGATTTTTTACCGTGGGATGGCAAAACCACAGCTATTGTTTACTGGGGTATACCACACTTTTTTAAATAGAGATATTTGCGGCTGAACAGTGAGCGACACACTCAAACTGCTTTTTTTTTAGATACCAAAGGCCCAAACTGGATAGTACAGCGATTTGACCCATGGAATTGCGAAACCACACTGGGATGTCGGGCCTACACAAGACTATTTTCAACAGATATATTTTTGTGTCACAACAGTCAGGAGACACTACTGTTTTTCTTTACGGAAAAAACTACCAAAAGCTGAATAATAGAGATTTTTTACCGTGGGATGGCAAAACCACAGTTATTGTTTACTGGAGTATACAACACTTTTTTAAATAGAGATATTTGCGGCTGAACAGTGAGCGACACACTCAAACTGCTTTTTTTTTAGATACCAAAGGCCCAAAACTGGATAGTACAGCGATTTGACCCATGGAACTGCGAAACCACACTGGGATGTCGGGCCTACACAAGACTATTTTCAACAGATATATTTTTGTGTCACAACAGTCAGGAGACACTACTGTTTTTCTTTACGGAAAAAACTACCAAAAGCTGAATAATAGAGATTTTTTACCGTGGGATGGCAAAACCACAGTTATTGTTTACTGGGGAATACCACACTTTTTTAAATAGAGATATTTGCGGCTGAACAGTGAGCGACACACTCAAACTGCTTTTTTTTTAGATACCAAAGGCCCAAAACTGGATAGTACAGCGATTTGACCCATGGAACTGCGAAACCACACTGGGATGTCGGGCCTACACAAGACTATTTTCAACAGATATATTTTTGTGTCACAACAGTCAGGAGACACTACTGTTTTTCTTTACGGAAAATATACCAAAAGCTGAATAATAGAGATTTTTTACCGTGGGATGGCAAAACCACAGTTATTGTTTACTGGGGTATACAACACTTTATTAAATAGAGATATTTGCGGCTGAACAGTGAGCGACACACTCAAACTGCTTATTTTTTAGATACCAAAGGCCCAAAACTGGATAGTACAGCGATTTGACCCATGGAACTGCGAAACCACACTGGGATGTCGGGCCTACACAAGACTATTTTCAACAGATAAATTTTTGTGTCACAACAGTCAGGAGACACTACTGTTTTTCTTTACGGAAAAAACTACCAAAAGCTGAATAATAGAGATTTTTTACCGTGGGATGGCAAAACCACAGTTATTGTTTACTGGGGTATACCACACTTTTTTAAATAGAGATATTTGCGGCTGAACAGTGAGCGACACACTCAAACTGCTTTTTTTTTAGATACCAAAGGCCCAAAACTGGATAGTACAGCGATTTGACCCGTGGAACTGCGAAACCACACTGGGATGTCGGGCCTACACAAGACTATTTTCAACAGATATATTTTTGCGTCACAACAGTCAGGAGACACTACTGTTTTCTTTACGGAAAAAACTACCAAAAGCTGAATAATAGAGATTTTTTACCGTGGGATGGCAAAACCACAGTTATTGTTTACTGGGGTATACCACACTTTTTTAAATAGAGATATTTGCGGCTGAACAGTGAGCGACACACTCAAACTGCCTTTTTTTTAGATACCAAAGGCCCAAAACTGGATAGTACAGAGATTTGACCCGTGGAACTGCGAAACCACACTGGGATGTCGGGCCTACACAAGACTATTTTCAACAGATATATTTTTGTGTCACAACAGTCAGGAGACACTACTGTTTTTCTTTACGGAAAATATACCAAAACCTGAATAATAGAGATTTTTTACCGTGGGATGGCAAAACCACAGTTATTGTTTACTGGAGTATACCACACTTTTTTAAATAGAGATATTTGCGGCTGAACAGTGAGCGACACACTCAAACTGCTTTTTTTTACATACCAAAGGCCCAAAACTGAATAGTACAGCGATTTGACCCGTGGAACTGCGAAACCACACTGGGATGTCGGGCCTACACAAGACTATTTTCAACAGATATATTTTTGTGTCACAACAGTCAGGAGACACTACTGTTTTTCTTTACGGAAAAAACTACCAAAAGCTGAATAATAGAGATTTTTTACCGTGGGATGGCAAAACCACAGTTATTGTTTACTGGGGTATACCACACTTTTTTAAATAGAGATATTTGCGGCTGAACAGTGAGCGACACACTCAAACTGCTTTTTTTTTAGATACCAAAGGCCCAAACTGGATAGTACAGCGATTTGACCCATGGAATTGCGAAACCACACTGGGATGTCGGGCCTACACAAGACTATTTTCAACAGATATATTTTTGTGTCACAACAGTCAGGAGACACTACTGTTTTTCTTTACGGAAAAAACTACCAAAAGCTGAATAATAGAGATTTTTTACCGTGGGATGGCAAAACCACAGTTATTGTTTACTGGAGTATACAACACTTTTTTAAATAGAGATATTTGCGGCTGAACAGTGAGCGACACACTCAAACTGCTTTTTTTTTAGATACCAAAGGCCCAAAACTGGATAGTACAGCGATTTGACCCATGGAACTGTGAAACCACACTGGGATGTCGGGCCTACACAAGACTATTTTCAACAGATATATTTTTGCGTCACAACAGTCAGGAGACACTACTGTTTTTCTTTACGGAAAAAACTACCAAAAGCTGAATAATAGAGATTTTTTACCGTGGGATGGCAAAACCACAGTTATTGTTTACTGGGGAATACCACACTTTTTTAAATAGAGATATTTGCGGCTGAACAGTGAGCGACGCACTCAAACTGCTTTTTTTTTAGATACCAAAGGCCCAAAACTGGATAGTACAGCGATTTGACCCATGGAACTGCGAAGCCACACTGGGATGTCGGGCCTACACAAGACTATTTTCAACAGATATATTTTTGTGTCACAACAGTCAGGAGACACTACTGTTTTTCTTTACGGAAAATATACCAAAAGCTGAATAATAGAGATTTTTTACCGTGGGATGGCAAAACCACAGTTATTGTTTACTGGGGTATACAACACTTTTTTAAATAGAGATATTTGCGGCTGAACAGTGAGCGACACACTCAAACTGCTTCTTTTTTAGATACCAAAGGCCCAAAACTGGATAGTACAGCGATTTGACCCATGGAACTGCGAAACCACACTGGGATGTCGGGCCTACACAAGACTATTTTCAACAGATAAATTTTTGTGTCACAACAGTCAGGAGACACTACTGTTTTTCTTTACGGAAAAAACTACCAAAAGCTGAATAATAGAGATTTTTTACCGTGGGATGGCAAAACCACAGTTATTGTTTACTGGGGTATACCACACTTTTTTAAATAGAGATATTTGCGGCTGAACAGTGAGCGACACACTCAAACTGCTTTTTTTTTAGATACCAAAGGCCCAAAACTGGATAGTACAGCGATTTGACCCGTGGAACTGCGAAACCACACTGGGATGTCGGGCCTACACAAGACTATTTTCAACAGATATATTTTTGCGTCACAACAGTCAGGAGACACTACTGTTTTCTTTACGGAAAAAACTACCAAAAGCTGAATAATAGAGATTTTTTACCGTGGGATGGCAAAACCACAGTTATTGTTTACTGGGGTATACCACACTTTTTTAAATAGAGATATTTGCGGCTGAACAGTGAGCGACACACTCAAACTGCCTTTTTTTTAGATACCAAAGGCCCAAAACTGGATAGTACAGAGATTTGACCCGTGGAACTGCGAAACCACACTGGGATGTCGGGCCTACACAAGACTATTTTCAACAGATATATTTTTGTGTCACAACAGTCAGGAGACACTACTGTTTTTCTTTACGGAAAATATACCAAAACCTGAATAATAGAGATTTTTTACCGTGGGATGGCAAAACCACAGTTATTGTTTACTGGGGTATACCACACTTTTTTAAATAGAGATATTTGCGGCTGAACAGTGAGCGACACACTCAAACTGCTTTTTTTTACATACCAAAGGCCCAAAACTGAATAGTACAGCGATTTGACCCGTGGAACTGCGAAACCACACTGGGATGTCGGGCCTACACAAGACTATTTTCAACAGATATATTTTTGTGTCACAACAGTCAGGAGACACTACTGTTTTTCTTTACGGAAAAAACTACCAAAAGCTGAATAATAGAGATTTTTTACCGTGGGATGGCAAAACCACAGTTATTGTTTACTGGGGTATACCACACTTTTTTAAATAGAGATATTTGCGGCTGAACAGTGAGCGACACACTCAAACTGCTTTTTTTTTAGATACCAAAGGCCCAAACTGGATAGTACAGCGATTTGACCCATGGAATTGCGAAACCACACTGGGATGTCGGGCCTACACAAGACTATTTTCAACAGATATATTTTTGTGTCACAACAGTCAGGAGACACTACTGTTTTTCTTTACGGAAAAAACTACCAAAAGCTGAATAATAGAGATTTTTTACCGTGGGATGGCAAAACCACAGTTATTGTTTACTGGAGTATACAACACTTTTTTAAATAGAGATATTTGCGGCTGAACAGTGAGCGACACACTCAAACTGCTTTTTTTTTAGATACCAAAGGCCCAAAACTGGATAGTACAGCGATTTGACCCATGGAACTGTGAAACCACACTGGGATGTCGGGCCTACACAAGACTATTTTCAACAGATATATTTTTGCGTCACAACAGTCAGGAGACACTACTGTTTTTCTTTACGGAAAAAACTACCAAAAGCTGAATAATAGAGATTTTTTACCGTGGGATGGCAAAACCACAGTTATTGTTTACTGGGGAATACCACACTTTTTTAAATAGAGATATTTGCGGCTGAACAGTGAGCGACGCACTCAAACTGCTTTTTTTTTAGATACCAAAGGCCCAAAACTGGATAGTACAGCGATTTGACCCATGGAACTGCGAAGCCACACTGGGATGTCGGGCCTACACAAGACTATTTTCAACAGATACATTTTTGTGTCACAACAGTCAGGAGACACTACTGTTTTTCTTTACGGAAAATATACCAAAAGCTGAATAATAGAGATTTTTTACCGTGGGATGGCAAAACCACAGTTATTGTTTACTGGGGTATACAACACTTTTTTAAATAGAGATATTTGCGGCTGAACAGTGAGCGACACACTCAAACTGCTTCTTTTTTAGATACCAAAGGCCCAAAACTGGATAGTACAGCGATTTGACCCATGGAACTGCGAAACCACACTGGGATGTCGGGCCTACACAAGACTATTTTCAACAGATAAATTTTTGTGTCACAACAGTCAGGAGACACTACTGTTTTTCTTTACGGAAAAAACTACCAAAAGCTGAATAATAGAGATTTTTTACCGTGGGATGGCAAAACCACAGTTATTGTTTACTGGGGTATACCACACTTTTTTAAATAGAGATATTTGCGGCTGAACAGTGAGCGACACACTCAAACTGCTTTTTTTTTAGATACCAAAGGCCCAAAACTGGATAGTACAGCGATTTGACCCGTGGAACTGCGAAACCACACTGGGATGTCGGGCCTACACAAGACTATTTTCAACAGATATATTTTTGCGTCACAACAGTCAGGAGACACTACTGTTTTCTTTACGGAAAAAACTACCAAAAGCTGAATAATAGAGATTTTTTACCGTGGGATGGCAAAACCACAGTTATTGTTTAGTGGGGTATACCACACTTTTTTAAATAGAGATATTTGCGGCTGAACAGTGAGCGACACACTCAAACTGCCTTTTTTTTAGATACCAAAGGCCCAAAACTGGATAGTACAGAGATTTGACCCGTGGAACTGCGAAACCACACTGGGATGTCGGGCCTACACAAGACTATTTTCAACAGATATATTTTTGTGTCACAACAGTCAGGAGACACTACTGTTTTTCTTTACGGAAAATATACCAAAACCTGAATAATAGAGATTTTTTACCGTGGGATGGCAAAACCACAGTTATTGTTTACTGGGGTATACCACACTTTTTTAAATAGAGATATTTGCGGCTGAACAGTGAGCGACACACTCAAACTGCTTTTTTTTACATACCAAAGGCCCAAAACTGAATAGTACAGCGATTTGACCCGTGGAACTGCGAAACCACACTGGGATGTCGGGCCTACACAAGACTATTTTCAACAGATATATTTTTGTGTCACAACAGTCAGGAGACACTACTGTTTTTCTTTACGGAAAAAACTACCAAAAGCTGAATAATAGAGATTTTTTACCGTGGGATGGCAAAACCACAGTTATTGTTTACTGGGGTATACCACACTTTTTTAAATAGAGATATTTGCGGCTGAACAGTGAGCGACACACTCAAACTGCTTTTTTTTTAGATACCAAAGGCCCAAACTGGATAGTACAGCGATTTGACCCATGGAATTGCGAAACCACACTGGGATGTCGGGCCTACACAAGACTATTTTCAACAGATATATTTTTGTGTCACAACAGTCAGGAGACACTACTGTTTTTCTTTACGGAAAAAACTACCAAAAGCTGAATAATAGAGATTTTTTACCGTGGGATGGCAAAACCACAGTTATTGTTTACTGGAGTATACAACACTTTTTTAAATAGAGATATTTGCGGCTGAACAGTGAGCGACACACTCAAACTGCTTTTTTTTTAGATACCAAAGGCCCAAAACTGGATAGTACAGCGATTTGACCCATGGAACTGTGAAACCACACTGGGATGTCGGGCCTACACAAGACTATTTTCAACAGATATATTTTTGCGTCACAACAGTCAGGAGACACTACTGTTTTTCTTTACGGAAAAAACTACCAAAAGCTGAATAATAGAGATTTTTTACCGTGGGATGGCAAAACCACAGTTATTGTTTACTGGGGAATACCACACTTTTTTAAATAGAGATATTTGCGGCTGAACAGTGAGCGACGCACTCAAACTGCTTTTTTTTTAGATACCAAAGGCCCAAAACTGGATAGTACAGCGATTTGACCCATGGAACTGCGAAGCCACACTGGGATGTCGGGCCTACACAAGACTATTTTCAACAGATATATTTTTGTGTCACAACAGTCAGGAGACACTACTGTTTTTCTTTACGGAAAATATACCAAAAGCTGAATAATAGAGATTTTTTACCGTGGGATGGCAAAACCACAGTTATTGTTTACTGGGGTATACAACACTTTTTTAAATAGAGATATTTGCGGCTGAACAGTGAGCGACACACTCAAACTGCTTCTTTTTTAGATACCAAAGGCCCAAAACTGGATAGTACAGCGATTTGACCCATGGAACTGCGAAACCACACTGGGATGTCGGGCCTACACAAGACTATTTTCAACAGATAAATTTTTGTGTCACAACAGTCAGGAGACACTACTGTTTTTCTTTACGGAAAAAACTACCAAAAGTTGAATAATAGAGATTTTTTACTGTGGGATGGCAAAACCACAGTTATTGTTTACTGGGGTATACCACACTTTTTTAAATAGAGATATTTGCGGCTGAACAGTGAGCGACACACTCAAACTGCTTTTTTTTTAGATACCAAAGGCCCAAAACTGGATAGTACAGCGATTTGACCCGTGGAACTGCGAAACCACACTGGGATGTCGGGCCTACACAAGACTATTTTCAACAGATATATTTTTGCGTCACAACAGTCAGGAGACACTACTGTTTTCTTTACGGAAAAAACTACCAAAAGCTGAATAATAGAGATTTTTTACCGTGGGATGGCAAAACCACAGTTATTGTTTACTGGGGTATACCACACTTTTTTAAATAGAGATATTTGCGGCTGAACAGTGAGCGACACACTCAAACTGCTTTTTTTTAGATACCAAAGGCCCAAAACTGAATAGTACAGCGATTTGACCCGTGGAACTGCGTAACCACACTGGGATGTCGGGCCTACACAAGACTATTTTCAACAGATATATTTTTGTGTCACAACAGTCAGGAGACACTACTGTTTTTCTTTACGGAAAAAACTACCAAAAGCTGAATAATAGAGATTTTTTACCGTGGGATGGCAAAACCACAGTTATTGTTTACTGGGGTATACCACACTTTTTTAAATAGAGATATTTGCGGCTGAACAGTGAGCGACACACTCAAACTGCTTTTTTTTTAGATACCAAAGGCCCAAACTGGATAGTACAGCGATTTGAACCATGGAATTGCGAAACCACACTGGGATGTCGGGCCTAAACAAGACTATTTTCAACAGATATATTTTTGTGTCACAACAGTCAGGAGACACTACTGTTTTTCTTTACGGAAAAAACTACCAAAAGCTGAATAATAGAGATTTTTTACCGTGGGATGGCAAAACCACAGTTATTGTTTACTGGAGTATACAACACTTTTTTAAATAGAGATATTTGCGGCTGAACAGTGAGCGACACACTCAAACTGCTTTTTTTTTAGATACCAAAGGCCCAAAACTGGATAGTACAGCGATTTGACCCATGGAACTGTGAAACCACACTGGGATGTCGGGCCTACACAAGACTATTTTCAACAGATATATTTTTGTGTCACAACAGTCAGGAGACACTACTGTTTTTCTTTACGGAAAAAACTACCAAAAGCTGAATAATAGAGATTTTTTACCGTGGGATGGCAAAACCACAGTTATTGTTTACTGGGGAATACCACACTTTTTTAAACAGAGATATTTGCGGCTGAACAGTGAGCGACGCACTCAAACTGCTTTTTTTTTAGATACCAAAGGCCCAAAACTGGATAGTACAGCGATTTGACCCATGGAACTGCGAAGCCACACTGGGATGTCGGGCCTACACAAGACTATTTTCAACAGATATATTTTTGTGTCACAACAGTCAGGAGACACTACTGTTTTTCTTTACGGAAAATATACCAAAAGCTGAATAATAGAGATTTTTTACCGTGGGATGGCAAAACCACAGTTATTGTTTACTGGGGTATACAACACTTTTTTAAATAGAGATATTTGCGGCTGAACAGTGAGCGACACACTCAAACTGCTTCTTTTTTAGATACCAAAGGCCCAAAACTGGATAGTACAGCGATTTGACCCATGGAACTGCGAAGCCACACTGGGATGTCGGGCCTACACAAGACTATTTTCAACAGATAAATTTTTGTGTCACAACAGTCAGGAAAAACTACTGTTTTTCTTTACGGAAAAAACTACCAAAAGCTGAATAATAGAGATTTTTTACCGTGGGATGGCAAAACCACAGTTATTGTTTACTGGGGTATACCACACTTTTTTAAATAGAGATATTTGCGGCTGAACAGTGAGCGACACACTCAAACTGCTTTTTTTTTAGATACCAAAGGCCCAAAACTGGATAGTACAGCGATTTGACCCGTGGAACTGCGAAACCACACTGGGATGTCGGGCCTACACAAGACTATTTTCAACAGATATATTTTTGCGTCACAACAGTCAGGAGACACTACTGTTTTCTTTACGGAAAAAACTACCAAAATCTGAATAATAGAGATTTTTTACCGTCGGATGGCAAAACCACAGTTATTGTTTACTGGGGTATACCACACTTTTTTAAATAGAGATATTTGCGGCTGAACAGTGAGCGACACACTCAAACTGCCTTTTTTTTAGATACCAAAGGCCCAAAACTGGATAGTACAGAGATTTGACCCGTGGAACAGCGAAACCACACTGGGATGTCGGGCCTACACCAGACTATTTTCAACAGATATATTTTTGTGTCACAACAGTCAGGAGACACTACTGTTTTTCTTTACGGAAAATATACCAAAACCTGAATAATAGAGATTTTTTACCGTGGGATGGCAAAACCACAGTTATTGTTTACTGGGGTATACCACACTTTTTTAAATAGAGATATTTGCGGCTGAACAGTGAGCGACACACTCAAACTGCTTTTTTTTAGATACCAAAGGCCCAAAACTGGATAGTACAGCGATTTGACCCGTGGAACTGCGAAACCACACTGGGATGTCGGGCCTACACAAGACTATTTTCAACAGATATATTTTTGTGTCACAACAGTCAGGAGACACTACTGTTTTTCTTTACGGTAAAAACTACCAAAAGCTGAATAATAGAGATTTTTTACCGTGGGATGGCAAAACCACAGTTATTGTTTACTGGGGTATACCACACTTTTTTAAATAGAGATATTTGCGGCTGAACAGTGAGCGACACACTCAAACTGCTTTTTTTTTAGATACCAAAGGCCCAAACTGGATAGTACAGCGATTTGACCCATGGAATTAAGAAACCACACTGGGATGTCGGGCCTACACAAGACTATTTTCAACAGATATATTTTTGTGTCACAACAGTCAGGAGACACTACTGTTTTTCTTTACGGAAAAAACTACCAAAAGCTGAATAATAGAGATTTTTTACCGTGGGATGGCAAAAACCACAGTTATTGTTTACTGGAGTATACAACACTTTTTTAAATAGAGATATTTGCGGCTGAACAGTGAGCGACACACTCAAACTGCTTTTTTTTTAGATACCAAAGGCCCAAAACTGGATAGTACAGCGATTTGACCCATGGAACTGCGAAACCACACTGGGATGTCGGGCCTACACAAGACTATTTTCAACAGATATATTTTTGTGTCACAACAGTCAGGAGACACTACTGTTTTTCTTTACGGAAAAAACTACCAAAAGCTGAATAATAGAGATTTTTTACCGTATGATGGCAAAACCACAGTTATTGTTTACTGGGGAATACCACACTTTTTTAAATAGAGATATTTGCGGCTGAACAGTGAGCGACACACTCAAACTGTTTTTTTTTTTAGATACCAAAGGCCCAAAACTGGATAGTACAGCGATTTGACCCATGGAACTGCGAAACCACACTGGGATGTCGGGCCTACACAAGACTATTTTCAACAGATATATTTTTGTGTCACAACAGTCAGGAGACACTACTGTTTTTCTTTACGGAAAATATACCAAAAGCTGAATAATAGAGATTTTTTACCGTGGGATGGCAAAACCACAGTTATTGTTTACTGGGGTATACCACACTTTTTTAAATAGAGATATCTGCGGCTGAACAGTGAGCGACACACTCAAACTGCTTCTTTTTTAGATACCAAAGGCCCAAAACTGGATAGTACAGCGATTTGACCCATGGAACTGCGAAACCACACTGGGATGTCGGGCCTACACAAGACTATTTTCAACAGATATATTTTTGTGTCACAACAGTCAGGAGACACTACTGTTTTTCTTTACGGAAAAAACTAGCAAAAGCTGAATAATAGAGATTTTTTACCGTGGGATGGCAAAACCACAGTTATTGTTTACTGGGGTATACCACACTTTTTTAAATAGAGATATTTGCGGCTGAACAGTGAGCGACAAACTCAAACTGCTTTTTTTTTAGATACCAAAGGCCCAAAACTGGATAGTACAGCGATTTGACCCGTGGAACTGCGAAACCACAATGGGATGTCGGGCCTACACAAGACTATTTTCAACAGATATATTTTTGTGTCACAACAGTCAGGAGACTCTACTGTTTTTCTTTACGGAAAAAACTACCAAAAGCTGAATAATAGAGATTTTTTACCGTGGGATGGCAAAACCATAGTCATTGTTTACTGGGGAATACCACACTTTTTCAAATAGAGATATTTGCGGCTGAACAGTGAGCGACACACTCAAACTGCTTTTTTTTTTAGATACCAAAGGCCCAAAACTGGATAGTACAGCGATTTGACCCATGGAACTGCGAAGCCACACTGGGATGTCGGGCCTACACAAGACTATTTTCAACAGATATATTTTTGTGTCACAACAGTCAGGAGACACTACTGTTTTTCTTTACGGAAAATATACCAAAAGCTGAATAATAGAGATTTTTTACCGTGGGATGGCAAAACCACAGTTATTGTTTACTGGGGTATACAACACTTTTTTAAATAGAGATATTTGCGGCTGAACAGTGAGCGACACACTCAAACTGCTTCTTTTTTAGATACCAAAGGCCCAAAACTGGATAGTACAGCGATTTGACCCATGGAACTGCGAAGCCACACTGGGATGTCGGGCCTACACAAGACTATTTTCAACAGATAAATTTTTGTGTCACAACAGTCAGGAAACACTACTGTTTTTCTTTACGTAAAAAACTACCAAAAGCTGAATAATAGAGATTTTTTACCGTGGGATGGCAAAACCACAGTTATTGTTTACTGGGGTATACCACACTTTTTTAAATAGAGATATTTGCGGCTGAACAGTGAGCGACACACTCAAACTGCTTTTTTTTTAGATACCAAAGGCCCAAAACTGGATAGTACAGCGATTTGACCCGTGGAACTGCGAAACCACACTGGGATGTCGGGCCTACACAAGACTATTTTCAACAGATATATTTTTGCGTCACAACAGTCAGGAGACACTACTGTTTTCTTTACGGAAAAAACTACCAAAATCTGAATAATAGAGATTTTTTACCGTCGGATGGCAAAACCACAGTTATTGTTTACTGGGGTATACCACACTTTTTTAAATAGAGATATTTGCGGCTGAACAGTGAGCGACACACTCAAACTGCCTTTTTTTTAGATACCAAAGGCCCAAAACTGGATAGTACAGAGATTTGACCCGTGGAACAGCGAAACCACACTGGGATGTCGGGCCTACACCAGACTATTTTCAACAGATATATTTTTGTGTCACAACAGTCAGGAGACACTACTGTTTTTCTTTACGGAAAATATACCAAAAGCTGAATAATAGAGATTTTTTACCGTGGGATGGCAAAACCACAGTTATTGTTTACTGGGGTATACCACACTTTTTTAAATAGAGATATTTGCGGCTGAACAGTGAGCGACACACTCAAACTGCTTTTTTTTAGATACCAAAGGCCCAAAACTGGATAGTACAGCGATTTGACCCGTGGAACTGCGAAACCACACTGGGATGTCGGGCCTACACAAGACTATTTTCAACAGATATATTTTTGTGTCACAACAGTCAGGAGACACTACTGTTTTTCTTTACGGTAAAAACTACCAAAAGCTGAATAATAGAGATTTTTTACCGTGGGATGGCAAAACCACAGTTATTGTTTACTGGGGTATACCACACTTTTTTAAATAGAGATATTTGCGGCTGAACAGTGAGCGACACACTCAAACTGCTTTTTTTTTAGATACCAAAGGCCCAAACTGGATAGTACAGCGATTTGACCCATGGAATTAAGAAACCACACTGGGATGTCGGGCCTACACAAGACTATTTTCAACAGATATATTTTTGTGTCACAACAGTCAGGAGACACTACTGTTTTTCTTTACGGAAAAAACTACCAAAAGCTGAATAATAGAGATTTTTTACCGTGGGATGGCAAAAACCACAGTTATTGTTTACTGGAGTATACAACACTTTTTTAAATAGAGATATTTGCGGCTGAACAGTGAGCGACACACTCAAACTGCTTTTTTTTTAGATACCAAAGGCCCAAAACTGGATAGTACAGCGATTTGACCCATGGAACTGCGAAACCACACTGGGATGTCGGGCCTACACAAGACTATTTTCAACAGATATATTTTTGTGTCACAACAGTCAGGAGACACTACTGTTTTTCTTCACGGAAAAAACTACCAAAATCTGAATAATAGAGATTTTTTACCGTATGATGGCAAAACCACAGTTATTGTTTACTGGGGAATACCACACTTTTTTAAATAGAGATATTTGCGGCTGAACAGTGAGCGACACACTCAAACTGTTTTTTTTTTTAGATACCAAAGGCCCAAAACTGGATAGTACAGCGATTTGACCCATGGAACTGCGAAACCACACTGGGATGTCGGGCCTACACAAGACTATTTTCAACAGATATATTTTTGTGTCACAACAGTCAGGAGACACTACTGTTTTTCTTTACGGAAAATATACCAAAAGCTGAATAATAGAGATTTTTTACCGTGGGATGGCAAAACCACAGTTATTGTTTACTGGGGTATACCACACTTTTTTAAATAGAGATATCTGCGGCTGAACAGTGAGCGACACACTCAAACTGCTTCTTTTTTAGATACCAAAGGCCCAAAACTGGATAGTACAGCGATTTGACCCATGGAACTGCGAAACCACACTGGGATGTCGGGCCTACACAAGACTATTTTCAACAGATATATTTTTGTGTCACAACAGTCAGGAGACACTACTGTTTTTCTTTACGGAAAAAACTACCAAAAGCTGAATAATATAGATTTTTTACCGTGGGATGGCAAAACCACAGTTATTGTTTACTGGGGAATACCACACTTTTTTAAATAGAGATATTTGCGGCTGAACAGTGAGCGACAAACTCAAACTGCTTTTTTTTTAGATACCAAAGGCCCAAAACTGGATAGTACAGCGATTTGACCCGTGGAACTGCGAAACCACACTGGGATGTCGGGCCTACACAAGACTATTTTCAACAGATATATTTTTGTGTCACAACAGTCAGGAGACACTACTGTTTTTCTTTACGGAAAAAACGACCAAAAGCTGAATAATAGAGATTTTTTACCGTGGGGTGGCAAAACCATAGTTATTGTTTACTGGGTGATACCACACTTTTTTAAATAGAGATATTTGCAGCTGAACAGTGAGCGACACACTGAAACTGCTTTTTTTTTAGATACCAAAGGCCCAAAACTGGATAGTACAGCGATTTGACCCATGGAACTGCGAAACCACACTGGGATGTCGGGCCTACACAAGACTATTTTCAACAGATATATTTTTGTGTCACAACAGTCAGGAGACACTACTGTTTTTCTTTACGGAAAATATACAAAAACCTGAATAATAGAGATTTTTTACCGTGGGATGGCAAAACCACAGTTATTGTTTACTGGGGTATACCACACTTTTTTAAATAGAGATTTTTGCGGCTGAACAGTGAGCGACACACTCAAACTGCTTTTTTTTTAGATACCAAAGGCCCAAAACTGGATAGTACAGCGATTTGACCCATGGAACTGCGAAACCACACTGGGATGTCGGGCCTACACAAGACTATTTTCAACAGATATATTTTTGTGTCACAACAGTCAGGAGACACTACTGTTTTCTTTACGGAAAAAACTACCAAAAGCTGAATAATATAGATTTTTTACCGTGGGATGGCAAAACCACAGTTATTGTTTACTGGGGTATACCACGCTTTTTTAAATAGAGATATTTGCGGCTGAACAGTGAGCGACACACTCAAACTGCTTTTTTTTTAGATACCAAAGGCCCAAAACTGGATAGTACAGCGATTTGACCCGTGGAACTGCGAAACCACACTGGGATGTCGGGCCTACACAAGACTATTTTCAACAGATATATTTTTGTGTCACAACAGTCAGGAGACACTACTGTTTTTCTTTACGGAAAATATACTAAAACCTGAATAATAGAGATTTTTTACCGTGGGATGGCAAAACCACAGTTATTGCTTACTGGGGTATACCACACTTTTTTAAATAGAGATATTTGCGGCTGAACAGTGAGCGACACACACAAACTGCTTTTTTTTTAGATACCAAAGGCCCAAAACTGGATAGTACAGCGATTTGACCCATGGAACTGCGAAACCGCACTGGGATGTCGGGCCTACACAAGACTATTTTCAACAGATATATTTTTGTGTCACAACAGTCAGGAGACACTACTGTTTTTCTTTGCGGAAAAAACTACCAAAAGCTGAATAATAGAGATTTTTTACCGTGGGATGTCAAAACCACAGTTATTGTTTACTGGGGTATACCACACTTTTTTAAATAGAGATATTTGCGGCTGAACAGTGAGCGACACACTGAAACTGCTTTTTTTTTAGATACCAAAGGCCCAAAACTGGATAGTACAGCGATTTGACCCGTGGAACTGCGAAACCACACTGGGATGTCGGGCCTACACAAGACTATTTTCAACAGATATATTTTTGTGTCACAACAGTCAGGAGACACTACTGTTTTTCTTTATGGAAAATATACCAAAACCTGAATAATAGAGATCTTTTACCATGGGATGGCAAAACCACTCTTATTGTTTACTGGGGTATACCAGACTTTTTTAAATATATAGATTTGCGGCTGAAGATTGAGCGACACAAACTGTTTTTTTTTTTAGATACAAATGGCCCAAAATGGATAATACAGAGGTTTGAACCGTGGAAGTGCAAAACAACACTTCTGTTTCTCTAGCCTACACCAGACTATTTTCAGCATTTATATTTGTGTCTGAAAAATCAGAGACACGCTTTTTTTGGGGGGGTGGGGGGACACACCAAAAGGTTAATAAGACTGGTATTTGTACAGTGTGAAGGAGGAAAAAAAAGGAGGATTTAGATGAAAAAAAAAGGATTTTTCCTTGCCCCCGACACCTGGTGCTAAGTCCAGCAATTTCAGCAACAGGAGCACACAGGATTGTAATGCAGCGTTTGCTGGTATAACCACTGTGTCTCCTATACAGCCTGCCTGCCTGGTATCTGGGATGGATATTAGTCCTGAAAAGGACTGTTTGTTTGTTCTGGCAGCCTTTACAGACCCTACACTAACTATTTCGCAGTTTATATCTCTCCCTCAATCAGCAGCGCTGTCCCTACACTGTCTAATCCGGAGAGACTGTGTCCAAGATGGCGGCACCCGGTTTTAAATACTCGAGGTGATGCTGTGCGGCCAGTCAATCACTGTAATGCCCACAACCAACATGGCTGCAGCATTACAGTGACTGGCTGGCAATCCCTGCATGTTCATTGGCTCTGTAAAGAGCGCCAAACATGCAGGGCCTAGACCCGAGCTCCCGCCCGAGTAACCTGGAAATGCTTGGTGCTCGCCGAACATCCCGAGTAGCGTGATGCTCGGGCGAGTACCGAGCAGTGTCGAGCATGTTCGCTCAACACTATTAGTCATCCAACCAAATCGCCTAGTGAGGATCAACTTGGTTTTAAAATTGCCTCAAAGCTCTACCTCAACCATCTTCTCTGAAACTCTGTTCTTGTTCCAGTTTGTTTGCCTTGTAAGTACAAGGACTATGCAAATGTCTTCTTTAAGCAGAGGGCCGAGACACTAAATCCACATTGTCTGTTTGGCTGCAGCATTCCCCTTTCTTTGGGTGCTGAACCATCCCGAAGAAGAGTTTATCTTCTATCTCTTACTGAAATTGAGGTGATGTCTGCCAAAATTAAAGAGACTCTGGAAAGAAGGTTAATCTGAAAAATTACATTTCCAGCTGGTGTAGGCTTCTTCGTCATAAAAAAAATATTGGTCTTTGAGATTGTGCATAGACTTTTGGGGTATGACTAAATTCACGCTGAAAGACTGTTATCTATTGCCCCTCATTTTTATTAAACTATTTGACAGGTTTAAAGGTGCTGCTATCATCACCAAATGAGATCTGCATGGAGCATTGTACAGTGCTTTTAAAAAGTATTCATACAACGTGAATTTTTCCACATTTTGTTGACATTACACCTACAAACTTAAATGTATTTTATTTGGGATTTTATGTGATATACCAACAGAAAGTAGCAAGTATTTGTAAAGTGTAAAGGAAATCATACATGGTTTTCTAATTATTTTAAAAATATAAATCTGAAAAATTGTGATATGCAATTGTATTCAGCCCCCTGTAGTCCCATACCCCTAAATAAAATCCGGAGTGACCAATTGCTTCCAGATGTCACATAATTAGTAAATTGAGTCCACTTGTGTGTAATTTATTCTCAGTATAACTACAGCTGTTCTGCAAAGGCTCTAGAGGTTTGTTTGAGAACATTATGGATCAAACAGCATCATGAAAACCAAGACACTCACCAAGATCGGTCAGGGATAAAGTTGTGGAGAAGAGTAAAGCAGGGTTAGGTTATAAAATAATAGCCAAAGCTCTGAATATCTCACAAAGCACTGTTAAATTCATGGAAGGTATAACGGGTCTGGGAGGTGGAACCTCTGAGCTACTATACAAGGGGGCGGTCCTTGTAAGGAAGCGGGTGGCTCCCAGGAAAGACGGGCAGGTAGTCACGGCAAGTGACACGGACAGACTCTGGGTAGAAGGGCAGGCAGTCACGGCAAGTGACAGGGACAGTCTCTGGGTAGAAGGGCAGGTAGTCACGGCAAGTGACAGGGACAGTCTCTGGGTAGAAGGGCAGGTAGTCACGGCAAGTGACAGGGACAGTCTCTGGGTAGAGGAACAGCAGGCAGGTGGCTGGTGAGCGCTCCCAGGTGAGCGGGCGAGAGTCTCTGGACAGGCAGGTGGTCACGGCAAGTGACGGCAGAACCTCCAGGTAGACTAGCAGACAGGTAGCAGGTGAGTGCTCCCAGGTGAGCGGGCAAGAGTCTCTGGACAGGCAGGTGGTCACGGCAAGTGACGGCAGAGCCTCCAGGAAGGCTAGCAGGCAGGTAGCAGGTGAGCGCTCCCAGGAGAGCGGGCAAGAGTCTCTGGACTGGCAGATGGTCACGGCAAGTGACGGCAGAGCCTCCAGGTAGGCTAGCAGGCAGGTAGCAGGTGAGCGCTCCCAGGTGAGCGAGCAGGCTGGTCCATAGACAGACTGACAGGTGTCGGAAGGCAGACCGTCGGACCGCAGGCTTGCAAGCAGGTAAGCGGATATCAGGCAGGTATCAAGCAGGAATCTGGCAGGTGACTGGCAGGTAACAGGCAGGAATCTGGCAGGTGACTGGCAGGTAACAAGCAGGATCGTGGCAGGTGACTGGCAGGTAACTGGTTATGGGACCTGAGGGCTGAAGCAGAGTGAAGGCTTTGCAACAACATTGCTCGGGCACCTCCATTTTGGAGGAGGTGCCTTGTATATGGAGAGGTCCTTCGGCCATTTGCCGGGGACTCCATAGGACGGCGCGCGTGGCCCCTTTAAGAGAGGGGGAGCGCGCGCGCCCTAAGCGCAGAGGCCGGGAAGCAGCGCGCGCTGCCAGCAGAGCGGGAGGAAGCCGCCGGGCACGGAGCGGAGAGGTGAGGGGAACGGCGTCCCTGCCTAGCAGGGGGCAGGGACGCCGATGCTACAGTACCCCCCCCCTTTAGGCCCCCCCTTTTTTAAGCCAGAGAGAAATTTAGCAAGGATGAGAGGGGCATGGATGTTCTCCCGGGGCTCCCATGTTTTCTCCTCAGGACCAAACCCCTTCCAATCTACCAAAAAAAAGGTCTTTCCTCTTACCCTCTTAGTGGCCAGAATACTCTCTACCTCAAAGACGTCTTCAGCGGAAACCGGAGCAGGAGGAGTACCTGGATTGTTGGAAAAAGAGTTAAAGACAACGGGTTTGAGGAGAGATACGTGGAAGGAGTTGGGAATCCGTAAGGTGGCCGGGAGTTTTAATTTGTAGGCCACTGGATTAATTTGCCTGAGGATTTCGAAAGGACCGATGAAGCGAGGACCGAACTTGTAGGAGGGTATCTTGAGCCGTACATGTTTGGAAGAGAGCCAAACCTTGTCTCCCGGACGGAATTGAGGCGGATCCAGACGTCTCTTATCAGCATATCGCTTCATCCGCTCGGAGGACTGAAGAAGTGCAGACCTAGTACTCTCCCAAATGGTAGAAAACTCGCTGACAAGAGACTGCGCGGCAGGGTTGTCCACAGAGGCGGAAACGGAATCCGGGGGTGCTGGCCATAGACAATAAAGAACGGGGACTTGGAAGAGGATTCACTCTCGTGGTTATTATAAGAGAACTCGGCCCAAGGAAGGAGGTCCACCCAATCAGAATGGTGGGCATTAACAAAGTGCCGGAGATAGCTGGTAAGGATCTGATTGATCCGCTCCACTTGACCATTGGACTGAGGGTGGTAAGCGGAGGAGAAGTCCAGGGTGACGTCCAGCAGTTTACATGTGGCTCTCCAGAAGCGTGAGGTAAACTGAACCCCTCGATCCGACACGATGTGGAGGGGTAGGCCATGGAGACGGAAGATATGGCGAATAAAGTCCTTAGCCAGCTCAGGTGCAGACGGAAGACCAGGCAGGGGAATGAAGTGGGCCATTTTAGAGAAGCGGTCCGCGACCACCCAAATGACAGTACACCCGGCAGAGACAGGAAGATTGGTAATGAAGTCCATAGCGATGTGTTGCCACGGGGCAACAGGTATGGGAAGCGGCAGGAGATGACCAGCTGGTAAGTGTCTGGGAACTTTGTTGCGGCCACAAGATGAACAGGCAGAGACAAAGTCTACCACATCCTTACGCAGGGTAGACCACCAGTAATGCCGGGAAATGAGTAGGAAGGTCTTCTTTTGGCCGGCATGGCCAGCTAGTTTAGAAGAATGACCCCAGCGAAGAACCCTCTCACGGTCTGGAGGCGCCACGAACGTCTTGCCGGGTGGAAGACGAGTCAAATCCAAGGGGGGCACATTCATCACCTTGGAGGGGTCGATAATGTGCATAGGCTCCTCCTCTTGGTCGGAGGACAGGAAGGATCAGGACAAGGCATCAGCTTTGACATTTTTGTCCGCCGGGCGGAAATGAAGGATGAAATCGAAGCGGGCAAAAAACAAAGACCACCGGGCCTGACGTGGATTAAGTCTCTGGGCATTTTGGAGATATGCCAGGTTCTTGTGATCCGTGTAGATGATCACCGGGTATAGAGCCCCTTCAAGCAGGTAACGCCATTCCTCCAGCGCCAATTTAACGGCAAGCAGTTCTCGGTCTCCTATGGAGTAATTGCGCTCAGAGGAGGAGAAGATTTTAGAGAAAAAGCCGCAGGTTACCATTCTCCCGGAGGAAGACTTTTGGGTGAGCACCGCTCTGGCTCCAGAGGAGGAGGCATCAACCTCCAGGTAGAACTGTTTGTTGCAGTCCGGACGGTGCAGCACAGGGGCAGAGGAGAAGGCTTGTTTCAGGGAAAGGAAGGCCTCCTCAGCTTCGGATGACCATACCTTGGGATTAGCTCCCTTATGGGTGAGCGCAGATATGGGCGCAGTCCGTGACGAGAAGTGAGGAATAAGGAGACGATAGTAATTAGCGAAGCCCAGGAATCGCTGTATCACCTTCAAGCCCTCCGGACGGGGCCACTTTAGGACAGCAGAGAGCTTCTCGGGATCCATTCGCAAGCCTGTCTGGGAGATAACATAGCCCAGGAAAGGAAGAGAGGTCTGCTCAAAAAGGCACTTCTTGTATTTAGCATAGAGGTGGTTCTGCCTGAGCCTAAGCAGGACCTGACGAACATCCCTCCGGTGTGTGAGAAGATCCAGAGAGAAGACCAAGATGTCGTCCAGGTATACCACCACGCAGGAGTAAAGAAGGTCACGGAAGATGTCGTTGACCAGTTCTTGGAAGACGGCGGGAGCATTGCAGAGACCGAAGGGCATCACACGGTACTCATAGTGTCCGTCCCGGGTATTAAATGCTGTTTTCCACTCATCTCCCTGACGGATACGGACCAAGTTATATGCTCCGCGTAGATCCAGCTTGGAGAAGATCCTGGCGCCTTTAAGACGATCAAATAACTCAGAGATAAGCGGAAGGGGGTATTTATTTTTAACCGTGATCTGATTGAGTCCTCTATAGTCAATACAGGGGTGAAGCGAGCCATCTTTTTTTTTGACAAAGAAGAATCCGGCTCGAGCCGGGGAAGTAGACTTCCGGATGAATTCCCTGGCCAGATTCTCCTCTATGTACTCAGACATGGCCCGGGTCTCTGCCGCAGACAACGGATAAATACGCCCACGGGGTGGAGTGGCACCGGGAACCAGGTCGATCGGGCAGTCATATGGCCTATGAGGAGGCAATGTCTCTGCTTCCTTCTTACCGAAGACGTCAGCATAGGGCCAGTAAGGAGCCGGAAGACTGGGTAAATTAGCCGGGATAGGTGGAGGACGAACCGGACGAACCGGAACCAGGCAGGTCTTATGGCAGGCCGGCCCCCACCGGAGTAATTCACCGGAATGCCAGTTCAACATGGGTTCATGTGTCTGGAGCTAAGGTAGACCTAGCAATAGGGAGTGGGAGAGACCGGACAACACATGGAAGGAGATTACCTCAGAGTGCAGCATTCCCACCTGCAGGGTTATGGGTTCCGTGACGAGCAGGATGGTCACCGGAAGGAGTCTTCCATCCACGGAGGCGACTGACAAAGGTTCAGCCAGAGACTTGGTGGGAATACGGTATTTCTCAATCAGGGACTGAGAGATGAGGTTTCCAGCGGATCCAGAGTCCAGATGGGCGAGTTCAAAGTGACCGTTCTCTCCCCAGGAGATAGATACAGACAAAGTCAGGGTTGGAGAGGACTTATTTTTGTCTAGGGTGACCTCTCCGAGCGGTCCTAGACACTAGAGTTTCCCGGCCTCTCCGGGCAGGAACAAATCAGGTGCTCCTTACTGCCACAATAGAAGCAGCTCCCCTCGGCTCGGCGTGACTCTTGGCGAGATTTGACCAACTTGGTCTGGTCGATCTGCATGGACTCGGGTGAGTGCGCGCGGGGAGTGACAGAAGAGGAGACAGGTTTCTGGAAAGTAGGAGCTAGGCGGGGAAACCTTCTCTCACGGGTGGTCTCTTTAGTACGTTCTTGAAACCGGATGTCAATCCGGGTAGCCAGAGACACCAGGTCATTCAGGGTGGTAGGAATGTCCCGACCGGCGAGCTCATCTTTAATCCGACCGGAAAGGCCCTCCCAGAAGACGGACACCAGGGCCTCATTATCCAAGGCAAGCTCAGAAGCGATGGTGCGGAACCGTATGGCATATTGGCCCACGGTGAGACTCCCTTGGCGGAGACGTAGCAAAGAGGAGGCAGATGAGGTCTTTCGTCCCGGTTCATCGAAGACCCTTCGGAAAGCAGTGAGGAAAGACGACAGGTCGGACACCAGGGGATCCCCTCTCTCCCACAGAGGGTTAAGCCATGCCAGTGCCTCCCCAGTGAGATGGGACATGATGAATGCCACTTTGGCTCGGTCGGAGATAAACTGGTGGGCCAGGAGTTCAAAGTGCAGGGTGCACTGGTTTATGAAGCCCCGAGCTTGAGCGGGGTCGCCTCCGAAGCGAGGAGGTGCAGAAAGCCGGGGACCGGGGCAGGATGCCATGGTATTGGTGGGCAGCGGCGCTGCCGGGTTGCGAGTCATGACACTAGCGGTGGTTACTGGTGGAGCAGTCAGAGTGTCCAGGCGAGAGTTGACATTCCGCAGGTGACTCAGGATGGACTCCTGTTGGGACCTCTGACGGGACAGTTCATGGCATAGGTCCGAGAGCGAGGGAGTTTAGGTGCCACCGGGTTCCATGGCCCGAGCAAACTGTAACGGGTCTGGGAGGTGGAACCTCTGAGCTACTATACAAGGGGGCGGTCCTTGTAAGGAAGCGGGTGGCTCCCAAGAAAGACGGGCAGGTAGTCACGGCAAGTGACAGGGACAGTCTCTGGGTAGAAGGGCAGGCAGTCACGGCAAGTGACAGGGACAGTCTCTGGGTAGAAGGGCAGGTAGTCACGGCAAGTGACAGGGACAGTCTCTGGGTAGAGGAACAGCAGGCAGGTGGCTGGTGAGCGCTCCCAGGTGAGCGGGCGAGAGTCTCTGGACAGGCATGTGGTCACGGCAAGTGACGGCAGAACCTCCAGGTTGACTAGCAGGCAGGTAGCAGGTGAGCGCTCCCAGGTGAGCGGGCAAGAGTCTCTGGACAGGCAGGTGGTCACGGCAAGTGACGGCAGAGCCTCCAGGAAGGCTAGCAGGCAGGTAGCAGGTGAGCACTCCCAGGAGAGCGGGCAAGAGTCTCTGGACTGGCAGATGGTCACAGCAAGTGACGGCAGAGCCTCCAGGTAGGCTAGCAGGCAGGTAGCAGGTGGGCGCTCCCAGGTGAGCGAGCAGGCTGGTCCATAGACAGATTGACAGGTGTCGGAAGGCAGACCGTCGGACCGCAGGCTTGCAAGCAGGTAAGCGGATATCAGGCAGGTATCAAGCAGGAATCTGGCAGGTGACTGGCAGGTAACGGGCAGGAATCTGGCAGGTGACTGGCAGGTAACAAGCAGGATCCTGGCAGGTGACTGGCAGGTAACTGGTAACGGGACCTGAGGGCTGAAGCAGAGTGAAGGCTTTGCAACAACATTGCTCGGGCACCTCCATTTTGGAGGAGGTGCCTTATATATGGAGGTCCTCCGGCCATTGGCCGGGGACTCCTTAGGACGGCGTGCGCGGCCCCTTTAAGAGAGGGGGAGCGCGCGCGTGCGCGCCCTAAGCACAGAGGCCGGGAAGCAGCGCGCACTGCCAGCAGAGCGGGAGGAAGCCGCCGGGCACGGAGCGGAGAGGTGAGGGGAACGGCATCCCTGCCTAGCAGGGGGCAGGGACGCCGACGCTGCAGAAGGAGTATGGCAAAACTACAAACCTACCAAAACATGGCCGTCTACCTAAACTGACATGATAATCAATGAGAGTTCTAATTAGAGAAACAGTCAAGAGGTCCATGGTCACTCTGGAAGAGCTGCAGAGATCCACAGCTCAGGTGGAAGAATCTATCCACAGTATAACTATTAGTAGTATACTCCACAAATCTGGCTTTTATGACAGAATGGCAAGAAGAACACCATTTTTGAAAGCAAGCCATAAAAAGGCCCACTTGCAGTTTGCAAAAAGCCATGTAGGGGACACAGCAAGCATATGGAAGAAGGTGCTCTGATTAGATGAGACCAAAGGAGAACTTTTTTGGGCTAAATGCAAAATGCTATGTGTGGCAGAAAACAAAAACTGAACATCATCCTGAAAATACCATCCCCACCCTCAAACATAGTGGTGGCAGCATCATGCTGTGACCATGCTTTTCCTCAGCAGCAACGGTAAAGTTAGTCAGAGTTGATGGGAAGATGAAATTAGCTAAATACAAAGCAATCCTAGAGGAAAACCTATTAGAGGTTGCAAAAGACTTGAGACTGAGGCATATGTTCACCTTCCATCAGAACAACGACCCTAAACATACTGCCAGAGTTGCAATGTAATTGTTTAGATAAAAGCATATTCAAATGTTTGAATGGCCTGTCACAGTCCATAACTAAAGCCCAATGAGAATCTGTGGCAAGCTTTTCAAAGAAGAATTGGCAAAAACATCAGCCTCTAAATGTACAAAGCTGGTAGTCATACTAAAAAAACTTGCAGCAGTAATTTCAGCGAAAGATGGTTTTACAAAGTAGTGACTCAGGGGGGCTGTATACATATGCACGTCACTATTTTCAGATTTATATTTTTAAAATATTTAGAAAACCATATATCATTTCCTTTAACCTTCACAAATACTTACAAAAGACAAAAAATATATATCTCATACCCTACCATCATTATACATCATTATGTATAATGATGGTACGGTATGAGATATATATTTTTTGTCTTTTGTAGGTTTTGCTTCTTTTTGCTAGTGTGAACATGCTCCTATTTCTTGCATGTCTACCATCTTAGACCTCAGTTCACATTGCTTGGTTCTTCACAAATACTTGCTGCTTTATGTTGGTATAGCACATAAATGTACAACCAAAAGAAAAGAGCATCACACAACAATAAGCACACCTGTATAAAAAATATACAAATTTATTGAGACCAAAATACAAGCACTAATATAAAAACAATTAAAACCGAGATAACCCAAAAACTGACATATACATAATAGAAGCAATGATATGGAACCCATTAAAATATACAGCAAGGGTCCAAAAAAACGATATGTACGGTATATGGCCATAAATAAGATCAGGTATACAGTGGGGAAAAAAAGTATTTAGTCAGTCACCAATTGTGCAAGTTCTCCCACTTAAAAAGATGAGAGAGGCCTGTAATTGACATCATAGGTCGACCTCAACTATGAGAGACAAAATGAGAAAACAAATCCTGAAAATCACATTGTCTGATTTGGAAAGATATTCTTTTCAAATTTTGGTGGAAAATAAGTATTTGGTCAATTACAAAAGTTCATCTCAATACTTTGTTATATATCCTTTGTTGGCAATGACAGAGGTCAAACGTTTTCTGTAAGTCTTCACAAGGTTGGCACACACTGTTTCTGGTATGTTGGCCAATTCCTCCATGTCCATGGCCAGATTGCCATCATCATATGCGGCGGGCAGGGAGTGATCCCTCCAGCTCCGTTGCTGACAGGAGGAAAATGGCAGCGGACCTGGAGGGATCCGTCCTCACCTCTGCTTCCTGCCCGGCGCTTCCTCCCTGACACAGGCCCGCGCTGCTTGACGACGTTGTGGCGCCCCTGCGGGTTCAGTCGCCTCAGAGGTACTGCATCTCACCCAGAGGTGTAGTATCTCACTCTCAGGTAAGGATGGAGTACTGCCCGGGACCCAAACATCTGCATCCAACACTACACTACTCCAGACCAGCAGGAGGGGCAAGATGCGCTGCTCCTCTGCTGAGCCCTGTCCCTGGCTGGAGTGGGGGGAACCAAGAGAGGGGGAACCATGTAGTGGGTGTGGGTGGAAGAAGGAGTTTAGGGAAGCACTTCGGCAAGTGTATAAAAAGGGATGGAACCATCTAGAAGGGTTGCAGTCAGAGGAGGACAATGAGGGGCGCAGGAGCTCTACAGGAGCTCTGCTCAGAAGAGCGGGCCTAGTGAGAGGCCCAGGAGATGAGACTGACTGAAGAGAGGAGAGGAGCAGGAAGGAAGGCTCCAGAAGGAAAGAGGGGATCCTAGGGGTACGGGAAGTGCTGGAGGCCACCCGTATGCCCGAATCTACCAGGACGTGGAGGGATCAGGCCGCAGAGGGGACTGGCCCCTAACTAGTGAGAATTGCAACATTCAACTAGGTAACCGGAGGGTGCAGCATTTCAGGTGCTGCAGCCAACAGCCACATCTAATTCACCAAAAAGGTGGCCATAGAGGACCCAGGGGACAGAGAAAACGTCAACCGACAAAGTCCGCGGTCACTGGCTTGGGACACTGGGTGTGAGGTGCAGGGAGACGGCCTAAAGGAACACACAGAAGGGGGTCCCGTTACGTACTCGGGAGGTACCTGAGGGTTTGCTGAACCCCTCCCTGAGTAAGCACAGGACGACGTGGGCGGTTATAATCCGGAAAGTGTAACCTGAGGAACTTCACAACTGTGAGTAAACCCTAAAGACTGCACCCCACTATCTCTTTGAATTATTGCTGCGCCATCATCCCCCTGCACCATACTGCACAGCAACATCTACCTCATACAACATCTACACTGCCCTGGAGCTAAGCTCTACCTGTGGAGAGCTAAACCAACTCTGCTGCATTAACAACAGCTCCAGAGGACCTGCTCCGCAGCGGCAGCTCCCTTTAGCCGCATACCACAGGTGGCGTCACAAGCATTAAAAGAACTTTAAATCCCCTTTATTAAATCATTCCCCTTTTCATTGACTGCCCTGGGTCACGGAGCGGGTCACTGCCACTGTGACATCCCCTGCCCCAACGACCGGCCCGGCTACCAAGTACCCCGCGGCCCAGGGGGCGCGTCAACGTCATCATGCAGCGTGCGCCTGGGTCAGAGAAAAAGTTTCCGGCAACGAGGCGGATGCTGCTGCAGGGGTGCGGTCTGAGAGGTAAGTTGTGTTTTTTATTTTTTTATACTGAGGGAGAGCAATGATGGGACTGGGGAGAGCAATGATGGGGCTGGGGAGAGCAATGATGGAACTGGAGAGAGCAATGATGGAGATGGGGTGAGCAATGATGGGGCTGGGGAGAGCAATGATGGGGATGGGGAGAGCAATGATGGGGCTGGGGAAAGCAATGATGGGGCTGGGGAGAGCAATGATGGGAATGGGGAGAGCAATGATGAAGATGGGGAGATCAATGATGGAGATGGTGGGGATGGGGAGAGCTATGATGAGGATGGTGGGGATGGGGAGAGCAATGATGGGGCTAGGTAGAGCAATGATGGGGGTTGCTGGGAGAGAGCAATGAGGGGGTGGTGTGGGGAGAGCAATGATGGGGGTGGTGGGAGAACAATGATGGGGGTGCTGGGAGAGAACAATGACAGAGGTTGCTGGGAGAGCAATGACGGGGGTGCTGGGAGAAAGCAATGATGGGGATGGGGAGAGCAATGATGAGGATGGTGGGAGAGAGCAATGATGGGGGTGCTGGGAGAGAGCAATGATGGAGGTGCTGGGAGAGAGCAGTGATGGGGGTTTCACTTTGCTTGTACTGTAAAGCCTTGTATATTTTCTGTGTGCACATAGCCTTACAGTTAATTGGGGAGAGTCACAGAGACTGAATAATTTATATTATTGGCTGGTGGAGATTATAGTTAATGGGGGGCATAGTGCTGCTTATCACTTTATATTTTGAATACTAAGTGGCTAATAGTATATTAATGGGGAGTACATATCTGTATTCCGGGGCACAGTGCGGGGGAGACACATGTATGTATACAATATATGAGACATTGTTATTTTCTAGGCTGGAGATCATTGTGACAAGAAAAGTCATGGCTGGGAGATGTCGACATGAAGGTCTGACCAGATGGAGAAGAAGCAGCAGAAACCGACTCTGATCAGATGAGACATCAGCGGTAAGTGCCTGGATGTAAATATTATTCTGTACCTGTACTGTGTGATTTGCAGTTATAATGTTACATGTAAAATCCCTTAGGCTGTATTCTCACATTTGTGTGAAATGTCCATGTGCTGCCAGATTTTTTTATGGGATGGGCCACGGACTCGTAGAGTTTTATAGATCCATTCACACATCCATGAAAATTACGGACCTGAGAATGAGATCTGTGAGGGTCAGAGAATGTCCTGTTCTTATCTGATTTTGAGGACGGCTCAGCTACAGGATCCCACCCTGACTCAGGCGCGGGAAAGGGTGGTAGAGGTAAATGGCGTAGCCCAACAGCCCAATGCAGATACTGTATTTCCACGCATGGTAGTCAACGATGAGTTGCTCTATAGGATAGATAAGATCAGGGACGAGGTCGTGGAATAGTTGGTAGTACCTCAGTCGTACCGTCGGGTGGTTCTAGATTTGGCACACACACACTTGCTGGGTGGACACTTAGGGGTAAAAAAAATGCAAGAACGTATCTTGCAGCAGTTCTTTTGGCCTGGGGTTTACGCGGAGGTCAAAAGGTACTGCGATTCCTGCCCCGAATGTCAGTTGACCTCACCCACCGCAAGTTTCCGTAGCCCATTGGTACCCCTACCAGTGATAGAGGTACCTTTTGAACGGATTGCAATGGATTTGGTAGGGCCCATTGTAAAATCCCCCCATGGCCACCAACATATACTGGTGGTCGTCGACTATACCACCCGGTACCCGGAGGCTATACCACTACGCCACACCTCGGCAAAACTGATTGCACGGGAGCTGTTTGCCATGTTCTGTCGCCTTGGACTACCTAAGGAGATCCTGATGGATCAGGGGACCCCTTTTATGTCCAAAGTGACAAGGGAACTGTGCAAATTGCTAAAAATTAAACAATTGCGCACCTCGGTGTACCACCCTCAAACCGACGGGCTAGTAGAACGGTTCAATAAAACCCTCAAGTCCATGTTAAAAAAGGTGGTTTCTAAGGATGGAAGGGATTGGGACATGTTGCTACCCTATTTGATGTTCGCCGTCCGTGAGGTACCCCAGGCTTCAACAGGGTTCTCTCCCTTTGAGTTATTGTATGGCAGACACCCTAGGGGTCTGTTGGACGTAGCCAAAGAGACATGGGAACAAAAACCGACTCCACATAGGAGTATAATTGAACACGTGGCTAGTATGCAGGACCGGATCGCGGCGGTCATGCCCATCGTGAAAGAACATCTGTTAGATGCCCAGGCAGCCCAGAGGCGCACATATAATAAAAGAGCCAGAGTCAGGTCTTTTAACAAGGGCGATCGGGTGTTAGTACTGGTACCCACAGCCGAGCGTAAGCTCATGGACAAGTGGCAAGGGCCATATGAGATTCGAGAAAAAGTGGGGGAGGTAAATTACCGGGTGTATTAGCCCGGAAGGAGGAAACCTGATCAGCTTTACCATGTAAACCTGCTAAAGCCTTGGAAAGATCGAGAGTGTTTAGTTACAGACGTCACCCCGGGCATATCACCAGAAAGTTCTCTACCTTCAGCCAGGGAAGCGTCCGAGGGGGAGGTCAGGATAAGTGATGCCCTCACTAAACAGCAGCGACGGGAGGCTCCCTCGCTGGTGCAGCACAATACCGACGTGTTCTCCGAGCTACCAGGTAGGACTACGGTTATCCAACATGACATTGTCACCAAACCTGGGGTAAGGGTGCGAATAAGACTGTACCGGGTACCCGAAGCCCGGAGGCAAGCCATCACGGCTGAGGTAAGACAAATGCTTCAGTTAGGCATCATAGAGGAATCACGGAGTGAGTGGGCTAGCCCCATCGTATTGATTCCGAAACCAGACTGATCGTTACGCTTCTGTAACGATTTTCGGAAATTGAATGAAGTGTCAAAGTTTGACCTTTATCCAATGCCCAGAGTGAACGAGCTGATTGAGAGACTGGGGCATGCCCAGTACTTTACCACGCTCGATCTCACCAAGGGTTACTGGCAGGTACCTCTAACAGATTCGGTGAAGGAAAAGACCGCCTTCGTAACTCCGGAGGGTCTATACCACTATGTGGTCTTACCTTTCGGGTTACATGTGGCCCCGGCTACATTCCAGAGGTTGATGGACATAGTGCTCAAGCCTCATCAGGAGTACACATCCGTGTATCTAGATGATATTATCATTTTTAGCACCGACTGGCATACGCACCTATCACAGGTACAAGCGGTGCTGGATTCTCTCGCGGGGTTATCGGCAAACCCAAAAAAATGTGCGATAGGGCTAGAGGAAGCCCGATATTTGGGGTATGTGATAGGCTGAGGAGCTATCAAGCTCCAAATCAATAAAGTTGAGGCCATAAAAAACTGGCCTAAACCGTCAAGTACAAAACAGGTGAGGGCGTTTCTTGGCATCCTTGGGTATTACCGCCGGTTCATACTTAATTTTGCTGGGCGAACGGCGGCCTTGACCGATCTCTTGAAAGGAAAAAAATCGGTAATGGTTCGGTGGAACCCTCAGGCAGAAGAAGCTTTTCAGTCCATGAAGTTGGCTCTGTGTGGACAGCCGGTCCTCATCAGCCCCAACTTCAAGGAAACCTTCATTGTACAGACAGATGCCTCAGAGGTAGGCCTAGGAGCGGTATTGTCACAAAAAGTGAATGGTGAAGAGCACCCGGTCACCTACTTGAGTAGAAAACCTGTCCCGGCAGAGAAAAACTATAGCGTAGTAGAGAAGGAGTGTTTGGCTATTAAGTGGGCCTTGGAATCGCTACGTTATTATTTACTCGGGCGTCAGTTCCGCTTGGTGATGGACCACTCACCCTTGGTATGGATGAGGAATGCCAAGGAGAGGAATGCGCGAGTCACCAGGTGGTTCCTGTCACTGCAAAATTTCAGTTTTTCTGTAGAACATCGCCCTGGGAAGTTGCAAGCAAACGCGGATGCCCTGTCCCGGGCACCCTGTATGGTGGCAAATGTTCAACCTCACAAGTTTGAACAGAGGGGGGGGGGATATGTGAGGCAGTGACTGGGATCGTATACGAGGGACGTTATATATCCCCCAGAATGTGTACAGAGACCTATTAAATCCATTGAAGTGCATTGCAGTCACAGACACAGCTGCGGCTGCAATGCAGGAATGAAGGTGAGCAATGACCTGGTCAGACTACCTGGCTAAGGCAGATTAAGTAAAAACCGGCAGGGCCTTCATTTCTTGGAGGAGGTCACAGGAGGCAGTGGGGTGGCCTCCTCCCTCCAACCCGGGTTTTCCAGTGGCTCTTGCCACAGGTCCTTTAAAATCCCTGCACTAAGGATTAGTGTTGTTCTATGTTGGAACCTGCTAGGAGGATAGCAGGAAAGCTCAGCAGGATTGAGTGTGGCTGAACCCACGATTGGGAAGACTCTGCACCTGTCAGGCTTTGAGCAGCCCGGCGCGGCCGTTGCCCCCAGCAACCATTGTTTATGGACTCACGTTAACCCAGCTGCGAACTGGAGGACTTTCTGTTTACCCGTGAGTTGCTGAATAAAAGCTGTTTATGTTGGACTTGTTTGGGTCACTGCCTCAGTATATTCTACTCTACCAGCCCATTTAAATTGTAGGTGTTTCAGCCCAGAAGTGACATGTTCTGTCAAGAGTTATAGGCTTGTAGCCCAAGAGAGGCATGTAGGCAGTAGAGATGAGCGGTGTTCGACTCGAACTGTTCGCCAATCTCAAATTCAAGCTGTTTTGGGTGGTGTTAGAGCAGTTCGGCGAACACGAACAATTTGAAAAAAATTCGGCTGTTCGAGGTTATGTTCGATAACTGTTCGTGCACCAAAATCATAACTGGATTTTTTCTCAGTAATGCTGAAAATGAATGTTAATACGCAGTTTGAGTGTACAGCGGGGCGGGGGGAGGGGCAGGGGATGGATCTCTGCATAAATAATGAAGATCTCCATTTTTTTTTCTCTTTCCCGCATTTACAGTGGGGAGGTGCAATCTGTCAGCCTATCAGCAGCGCACACACGGAGTGAACTGCTTTTTTTCACACAAGCAAGGGCATGTGTCATTGGCAGTGTATGTCACATGTCCTTGCCCTATAAGACCCAGCCATTTTCCCGTCGCCACCATTTTCTCACTGCTGCAGCTGCGTGTTAGACGGCACCGCTGTTGCTGTGTGCGCTATACTTTGTTAATTTCAAGCCAATTTTCGCACAAATCTACAGATAGCTTGGGAGTAGGGAATAGTTGTGATTGCAGTCCTTTTAAGGACTAGGTTACATCATTTCCTATGACTTTTATCAGGCAGGTCTGTGCTCTTAAATATATCGGTTGGGAGTAAAGAATAATTGTAATTGCAGTCCTTTTCAGGGCTAGGTTACATCAGTTCCTATCACTTTTATCAGGCAGGTCTGTGCTCTTTAATAGATAGGTTGGGAGTAAAGACTAATAATAATTGCAGTCCTTTTGAGGGCTAGGTTACATCAGTTCCTATCACTTTTTGCCAGGCAGGTCTGTTTTAGTGCTGTGCAAGTTTTTTTCACAGCATTTGGCTAAATCTAGCAAAGCAAATCCTTTTTGGCCTCTTGCAGTGTGTGTTAGTCAGTGGAGTAGCCTATCTGTGTTGCAAGCTACACCACCTGTGTATAGAATACCAATTTTTTTACTGCACCTAGTGAAGTAAAACCTTTTGGGCATAGCATCATTCTATTAGTCCATCTATACTAACCTCCACCAGGCTGCAAATTCAAAATAATTTTTATCTGCATCTAGCTCTGCAAAAATATTTCGGCTTGTAGCAGTGTGTGGGACTTGTTCTATTAGTCCATCTATACTAACCTCCACCAGGTTGCAAATTCAAAATAATTTTTTTCTGCATCTAGCTCTGAAAAAATATTTTGGCTTGTAGCAGTGTGTGGGACTTGTTCTATTAGTCCATCTATACTAACCTCCGCCAGGTTGCAAATTCAATATAATTTTTTTCTGCATCTAGCTCTGAAAAAATATTTCGGCTTGTAGCAGTGTGTGGGGCTTGATCTATTAGTCCATCTATACTAACCTCCACCAGGTTGAAAATTCAATATAATTTTTTTCTGCATCTAGCTCTGAAAAAATATTTCGGCATGTAGCAGTGTGTGGGACTTGTTCTATTAGTCCATCTATACTAACCTCCACCTGGTTACAAATTCAATATAATTTTTTTCTGCATCTAGCTCTGAAAAAATATTTCGGCTTGTAGCAGTGTATGGGACTTGTTCTATTAGTCGATCTATACTAACCTCCACCTGGATGCAAATTCAATATAATTTTTTTCTGCATCTAGCTCTGAAAAAATATTTCGGTTTGTAGCAGTGTGTGGGACTTGTTCTATTAGTCCATCTATACTAACCTCCACCAGGTTGCAAATTCAATATAATTTTTTTCTGCATCTAGCTCTGAAAAAATATTTCGGCTTGTAGCAGTGTGTGGGACTTGTTCTATTAGTCCATCTATACTAACCTCCACCAGGTTGCAAATTTAATATAATTTTTTTCTGCATCTAGCTCTGAAAAAATATTTCGGCTTGTAGCAGTGTGTGGGACTTGTTCTATTAGTCCATCTATACTAACCTCCACAAGGTTGCAAATTCAATATAATTTTTTTCTGCATCTAGCTCTGAAAAAATATTTGGGCTTGGGCTTGTAGCAGTGTGTGGGACTTGTTCTATTAGTCCATCTATACTAACCTCCACCAGGTTGAAAATTCAAAATAATTTTTATCTGCATCTAACCCAGCCAATACTTTTGGGCTAATACCACAGTTTGGCCACTCAGCTTTGCTTGGTTCCCATCCATTGTTTTTTGTGCAAACAACTCCAGAGTTGTGAATTAGTTAACCACCAAAACGAGTGGAAAAAGGCCTGCTGCAGGTGGAAAGGGGAATAGGCGTGTTGGGAAGGGAAAAAAAGGTTGTGTCCGTGGGGTAGGTGTTAAAGCAACAGTAACATCTGCAGAAGAAAGACCATCTTCCAGCCAAACTAAGATGTCTACTTCTTTTAGCGGACAATGTGATAAGATCCCTTTCTTACGGCCACGCCAATCGCTACAAATTCCAGATGAGGCACAGAAACAGCAGGTGCTTCAACGGATATCAAGTGCTCCTTTAAGTGGGCTCTCCTCCACCTCAACTTCAACATCACAAACACTCCAGTCCTCAGAGGTGTCACCCCAATCGCACTTGCTTCCTCACAGCTCCCAAGTCTCCAGCTGCCCGTCTGAGTATGGGGTAGAGCAGATGGTTGAGTCTGCAGAGCTGTTTACTCATACTATAGCCTGGGAATCAGAGGTTGGCTCCAGAGCTTCTGTGAATCCAGACGAGGAAATGATCTGCACTGATGCCCAGAATCTTTATGAGTAGGATCCAGGACCAGACGCAGAAGGTTCTGACCTTAATGTCGACCCAAGTTCCCAAACTGTAACTCCTGTTGGTGGAGACAGCGAGGAAGACGATGATGAGACTCAAATACCTGATTGGAGCGACAACTTTAGTTTTTTGTCAGGGCAGGAAGAGGTTGGCTCTGAGGACGACGGGTGTGATAACACACAGGGTGATGATGATGAGGTTGGAGATCCCACTTACTGTCAACCCACAGTCAGCCAGTCGATGAGGTCAGCAGAGGAGGTGGAGGAGGATGCTAGTGACGACGAGGTCAGGTTGCGTCTTCCTGGACAGAGACGTAGTACTGGATGCACGTCAACAACTGCATCCTCAAACACAACTCTGCCTCTGACTACAAGTCGTGGTGGCTCTTCAGGTCGCATGGGTGCTAAGCCTTCAATAGCCTGGGCATTTTTTCAGATCGATAAAGATGACCCAACTTGTGTTATCTGTAACATTTGTCAGCAAAAGCTAAGTAGAGGCCAAAAAATACATAGTTTGAGTACTTCATGCATGAACCGGCACATGGATATGAAGCATAAGTTGCAGTGGGAAGCTCACTGTGCTATAATGCGGCCTAGCCGGCCGGGCCAACCACCGTCTGCTACATCTTGTGCATCCGCGGCCTCTTCATCCTCTGTGACTGGGGGGACAGCAGTCACACCTGTTTTGGGACGCAGACCTGCCACCTCTTTACCCACAACAGCCAGCGTGATTGGCAGGTCATCATTTTCTTTCAATGTGGAAACACCAGCTGGTGTTCAGCGCTGTCCGACATCGATAGCACCACCTTTGGATCAAGGCAACCTAACATGTCCGCCTGCATCTTCCTCACAGACAGGCAGTTTGCCGGGGACACCCTTCTCAACTCCGTCTAAGCACAACAGCCAGCCCTCGGTCTCTCAGATGTGGACAAGTAAAAGACCATTTCCTCCTAGCCATGACAAAGCTAAGAGGTTGAATTTCACCATCTGCAAGCTCTTGGCTACAGAAATGCTGCCTTTTCGCCTGGTGGACAAAGAGGATTTTCGAGACCTTACGTCCGTCGCAGTGCCCCAGTACCAGATGCCCAGTTGGCACTACTTCTCAAAGAAAGGTGTGCCTGCGCTCCACCAGCATGTCGCACACAACATCACCGCTTCTTTGAGAAACTCTGTGTGTGACAGGGTGAATTTCACCACAGACACTTGGACAAGTAGGCATGGACAGGGGCGTTACATGTCGCTGACTGGGCACTGGGTAACTATGGTGACAGCAGGACAAGGGGCTGCTGTCCAAGTCTTGCCGTCCCCACGAGTTGTGCGTCAATCCTCTTTTTCTCTAAGTTCCTCCACTGCTTCTGCCTCCTCAACCTCCTCTCGGTCCTCCACCTGCACCCAAAGCCTGTCTGGTCATGCCACAAGCTTTCTAACTGTGCAGAAGGGATCCTGCACACCTCCTTACTATGCTGGCAGCAGGGCTCAATGTCATCAGGCAGTTTTTACTTTGAAATGTCTGGGAAATGTGAGTCACACAGCTGAGGAGTTGTGGTCAGCCCTGGAGAACCAGTTTCATGAATGGTTGTCTCCACTGGACCTGAAACCAAGGAAGGCCGTGTGCGACAATGCTGCAAACCTGGGTGCGGCCCTTCGCCGTGGCAATGTCACACACGTGTTGAACCTGGTTGTCCAGCAATTTTTAGCCCACTATCCCGGACTAGATGGCCTTCTGCAGAGGGCACGGTCGCTGTGTGCTCACTTCCGCCATTCGCATCCCGCAGCTCAGCGACTTACATCTCTACAGAAGTCGTTGGGCCTGCCACTTCACCGGCTAAAATGCGATGTGCCTACTCGGTGGAATTCAACTCTGCACATGTTGCAGCGACTGTGGCAGCACCGACAAGCCCTGGTGCAATACGTTCTGATGTATAGCCTAGGCCAACGAGATCCAGAGGTGGGGCAAATCACGCTAGAGGAGTGGTCTCAGATCAGGGACCTATGCACCCTTCTGCACAGTTTTGAAATGGCGACGAAGATGTTTAGTGCTGACGATGCCATTATCAGCATGACTATTACGGTGATTTACATGCTGGAGCACATGTTAAACAGAATTCAGAGTCAGGTGGTGGCACAAGAGGAGGTGGAGGAAGTAGAGGAGGAGGAGTTGTATGCGGAAGGGCTAACATCTGTAAGGTCCAGACGGTCGGCAGCACCAAGGCGGCAGGCATGTGAGGGTGGGGGAGATGGTTTTACCAGGGAGCATGGTAGCAGCCAAACTAGTGAGGAAGGTGCAGGAGCCCAGGAAGAAGTGGAGGACGAACTGATGGAAGACTCATCAGATGAGGGAGACCTTGATCACATTTCTGTTGTGCGAGGTTGGGGAGAGAGGGTAGAGGAAGGAAGCATGATTGTTACCTCGCCACCAACACAACAGGGACTTGGTGCTCCTGGATGCGCAAGACACATGAGTGCCTTCTTGCTGCACTACCTGCAACATGACCCTCGAATTGTGAGAATTAGAAATAATCCTGACTACTGGGTTGCCACACTGTTAGATCCCCGGTACAAAAGTAAATTTGCAGAAATTATTCCTGCCATAGAAAGAGATGCACGCATGCAGGAGTATCAGCAGAGACTGTTGCAGAATCTTACATGTGCTTTTCCACAAAACACTAGTGGTGCACGTAGTGAATCTCACAGTTCCAACTTGCCAACCGTGGGACCGTCAAGTGTTCAGCACTCAAAACGTAACAGAAACACAGTATCTGCTGGTAACATCAATTTTGCGGAATCATTTCACCACTTTTTTAGCCCATCCTTTGCAATGCCACAGGAGACAAGAAGTCTGACACATAGTCAACGCCTAGAGACGATGGTACAGGAGTATCTCCAAGTAAATATTGAAGCCATGACTGTGTCACTGGACCCTTGCTCTTTTTGGGCTTCCAATCGGGATAAATGGCCGGAGCTCGCCACTTACGCCTTGGAGATCTTGTCATGCCCCGCAGCCAGTGTTCTGTCTGAACGTGTGTTTAGCGCTGCTGGTGGTGTGCTGACAGATAAGCGCATGTGGCTCTCCACTGATAATGTAGACAGACTCACATTCATAAAGATGAACAAATCATGGATCCGAAATGACTTTTCTACCCCTGTGTCATCCTGGGGAGAGTAAAAGCTTGATGATTTGTTAAAATCACCTCACCAACCGTTTTAAGCTTTCAAATTACTAATCATGTTTATCTGTATCTTGGCTGGAAAATAATTTGGGCCTTGTAGCAGTGTGCAGTACTGATTCTATTAGGCCATCTATACTAAACTCCACCAGATTTAAAATTACTTATCATGTTTATCTGTATCTTGGCTGGAAAATAATTTGGGCCTTGTAGCAGTGTGCAGTACTGATTCTATTAGGCCATCTATACTAAACTCCACCAGATTTAAAATTACTAATCATGTTTATCTGTATCTTGGCTGGAAAATAATTTGGGCCTTGTAGCAGTTTGCAGTACTGATTCTATTAGGCCATCTATACTAAGCTCCACCAGCTTTCAAATTAATAATAATTTTTAGCTGCATCTAGCCCGGAAAATAATTGTGGGGCTCCTAGATGCGCAAGACACAAAATAATCTTGACTACTGGGTTGCCACACTCTTAGATCCCCCACACTCTTCGATCAACCTTAGCATTTTAATAAAGAACAAAAAAATGGTCATTTTTGAAATTATAAGCATTAGCATATTATTAGAAACTGAATTCAAACAGTTTTCAACTCAAAACTTTATTCTAGGTAATGTTACATTTGCACATACAACCCCTTGTTCGAAAGGAGCTTCTGAACTCTCTCGTCCATTGAATTTGTCAGGTTTTGGATGGTTTCTGCTTCAATTGTTTTGCATGAGGACAGAAAACCCTCCCAGAGCTGTTGCTTAGATGTGAACTGCCTCCTGCCGTCATAGACACTCCTTTTGATGATGCTCCAGAGGTTCTCAATGGGGTTGAGGTCAGGGGAGCATGGGGGTCACACCATAAGTTTGTCCCCTTTTATGCCCATATCAGCCAGAGATGCAGATGTGTTATGTGCAGCATGAGACGGTGCATTATCATGCATGAAAATGATCTTGCTGCGGAATACACGGTTCTTCTTCTTGAACCATGGCAGGAAGTGCTGTTTGAGAAACTCCACATACATTATGGAGTTCATCTTTACCCCTTCAGGGATCCTAAAGGGGCCGACAATCTCTCTCCCCATGATTCCAGCCCAAAACATTACTCCACCTCCTCCTTGTTGGCGCCGTAGCCGTGTTTGCATGGGGTGTCCATCAACCAGCCATCCTCCACTCCATCCATCTGGACCATCGAGCGTTGCATGGCACTCATCGGTGAACAAAACAGTTTTGAAGTCAGTCTTCATGTATTGTTTGGCCCACTGGATCTGTTTCTGCTTGTGTACAGTGGATAGAGGAGGTCGACAGGATGGCTTACGCACAGCTGCAAACCTCTGAAGGACCCTGCATCTTGTTGTTCGGGGGACATTGGAGGCACCAGCTGCTTCAAAAACTTGTCTGCTTCTATGACAAGGCTTTTTTGCCGCTGCTCTTTTAACCTGACGTAATTGCCTGTAGGAAAGAGTCCTCAATTTTCCCTTATCAGCACGCACACATGTGTACTGTGAATTAGCTACATACTTCTTGATTGTGAGAAGATCAGGATGAAGTGTCTTGGCAATGTTGATTGTAGTCATGCCTTGACCTAAACACTCCACAATTTGTTGCTTCTCAGCAGCCGACACATCCTTTTTCTTTCCCATTTTGGCAGAAAAAGTAGGCTGCTTAATAATGTGGGACAGCCTTCTTAAGTAGTCTTGCATTTCATTGGACACACCTGCCAAACTAATTAGCACAGGTGTCTGCAATTGCTTACAGTGATATAAAGAGCCCTGACACACATCACCATCAATGAGTTTAACTGACAAACAAAAAAATTCTTACCTTATCATTCCTAAACACTTTTTGCATAATAATTTGGAACACAGTGTACATGTGCTTTTCCACAAAACACCAGTGGTTCACGTAGTGAATCTTACAGTTCTAACTTGCCAACCATGGTCTGTATGGAGTTGTTCAATAAAGGGCCCAAAATTAAGATAACATAGACGGGAGAGGTCTCTATGAATACGAATTCCTAAGTATTTGATACCCTGTGAGGGCCAGGCAAAGGGAAAGTTGGACTGGATGGAATCCTGTATGGATTTGGGGAGGGAGACATCGAGGGCCTCAGACTTCGCTGCATTGATTTTAAAATTTGACCATGTAACAAAGTGATCTATTTCAGCCATATCAGCAGGGATGGATATATGTGATTGAGTGATATATACTAGGACATCATCAGCAAATGCAGAGCACTTGTACTCGGTGCCTCCCACCTCAATCCACCTAATATTGGGGTTATGGCGAATTGATGAGAGCAGGTGCTCCGTCACTAGGATGTATAAGAGAGGGGACAGAGGACATCCCTGCCTTGTCCCATTGGTGATTATGAAAGGTGATGAAAATGTTGCATTTATCTTCAGCCTAGGTGACGTATTGCGATACAGGGCCGTGATTTTGGCTATAAAAGGGTCCCCTAGACCCCTACCCCAAGCTTTTTAAGAGAATAATATATGGCGTGCCAGGAGACTCTATGGAATGCTTTCTCAGCATCCAACGAGAGTATCTAATTACAAATTTTTAACTGCATCTAGCCCTGGAAATACTTTGTGCCTAGTAGCAGTGTCTGCTAGTCAGTGGATTATCCCACCTGTTAAGCAAGCTACATCACCTGTAGTTTAGACACTTAATTTTTTCAAAGGAAATTGTTCTTGCCCCCGGGGCACTCAGTGAAGAGCATCGGGGAGGCACCACAAGGCACAGGGGCTGGGACTGGTGGTAGGACGCCTTGCGGTGGAATGCCAAGCTCTATCCTTATAAAAGCTTTTTAACTGCAGCAGCTTTAGTGGACGCTACTGGAGCTGGAATTACCGCGGCTGCTGGCATGAGACTTGCCCTTCAATAGATCCTTGTAAAAGGATTTAAAGTGTACTCATTCAAATTAGAGAGACAATTTAAATTAAAAAGATTAGACCTGCCTCCACCGCAGGGGGGCTCGCTCGACCCACCAGCGGACAGGCACCAGTATGGGGAGAGGGGGGCTGGCCGTCAGGGTCCACCGCAGCTCTGGCACAAACCCGGCGACACGGGTAGGAAGGACTGGCCGTGTCGGCTTCGCACTTTTTTGGTTTTAGAAGGGCATGACATGCCTATATCTGTGTCTCCCCCTCCTTTTACTCCTCCACCTCTTTTCTTTTCGCATGACTATATGTACTTGTCACTTTTCCATGTGTTAGTTGTGTCTTCTGAGCAGTTTGTCAGGTTTTGGACACCTTTGAAGGTGTTTTCTATGTGTTTTTGTTTGCCTGCCATTGGTTTTAACGGTGTTCGACGAACAGTTCGACGAACAGTTCGGCGAACATACGGGTGTTCGACGAACCGAACTGAACTCGAACACTACAGGGGTGGCTCAACACTAGTAGGTAGAGTAGTACCCATCAGATGGGAGGTCACCTTGCAGCGGTTGATGGGCACACATGAATTTGCCAATTTATGTGCTAAACAAAACTCCGTTTTTTGTAAGTAAAGTTTATTGAGTAATAACACAGTTTAAATCAAATGTTTTTATTGTCTTTATGTATTTTGGACATAATGGAGTGCTGCTGCGCTTTATTTTTTATATATACTGTATATATACAGTATATACCTATATATATATAATTCCCCCACATCTTTTCCCCACACATGCATATAAGCCCCCTCCTCCATCATGCGTTCTCAATTGCCTTGAGACAAGGCAGCCATGTGCTAAAACAGGTTTTGTTTTGCTAGTATGGTTGGAAATGAACAAAGACCTAAGGCAGTGGGCAGGGAATAATACATCATTTCCTGTCACATGAAGCTGGACACTTCCCGGACTTAAAACCCCAGAGCCCCACATGGTCACTCTCTTCTCTCTCTCTAGATGACCACCATGATGATGAGATCTAAGTACCGTATTTTTCGCACTATAAGACGCACTGGACCATAAGACGCACCTAGGTTTTAGAGGAGGAAAATAGGAAAAAAAATATTTAAGCAAAAAATAAGGTCATGATGCCCTGTTATAGGGGAGGGAGTTTGCTGCTGACACTGGTATTGGGGTAATGTCCCCCAATTCTGTTAATATCCTCCATCCTGGTATGTATGGCCCCTACTTCCTGGTATACGTGGCCCCATCCCATCTTGGTATACGTGGCCCTCATCCCCATCCTGGAATGCATGGCACCCCTTGATCACCCATCCTGGTATGCATGGCACCCCTTTATCACCCATCCTGGTATGCAAGGCACCCCTTGATCCCCCATTCTGGTATGTATGGCACCCCTTGAGCCCGCATCCAGGTATGCATGGCACCCCTTGATCACACATCCTGGTATGTATGGCCCCCCTTATCCCAATCCTGGTATGCATGGTACCCCTTGATTCCCCCTTCCTGGTATGCATGACACCCCTTGATTCCCCATCCTGGTATGCATGGCACCCCTTGATACCCCATTCTGGTATTTATGGCACCCCTTGAGCCCTCATCCAGGTATGCATGGCACCCCTTGATCACACATCCTGGTATGTATGGCCCCCCCTTATCCCCATCCTGGTATGCATGGCACCTCTTGATTCGCCCATCCTGGTATGCATGGCACCCCTTGATTCCCCATCCTGGTATGCATGGCACCCCTTGATACCACATAATGGTATGCATGGCACCCCCCTGATCCCCATTCTGGTATGTATGGCACCCCTTGATCACCAATCCTGGTATGTATGGCACCCCTTGAGCTCCCATCCTGGTATGCATGGCACCCCTTGATCACCCATTCTGGTATATATGGCACCCCTTGAGCCCCCATCCTGGTATGTATGGCACCCCTTGAGCCCCATCCTGGAATGGTTGGCACCCCTTGAGCCCCCATCCTGGTATGCATGGCAACCCTTGATTCCTCCATCCTGGTATGCATGGCACCCCTTGATACCCCATCATTGTATGCATGGCACCCCCCTGATCCCCATCCTGGTATGTATGGCCCCCTTTGATCACCCATCCTGGTATGTATGGCACCCCTTGAGCTCCCATCCTGGTATGCATGGAACCCCTTGATCACCCATCCGGGTATGTATGGCACCCCTTGAGCCTCCATCCTGGTATGTATGGCACCCCTTGAGCCCCCATTCTGGTATGCTTGGCACCCCTTGAGCCCCCATCATGGTATGCTTGGCACCCCTTGAGCCCCCATCCTGGTATGCATGGCACCCCTTGAGCCCCCATCCTGGTATGCATGGCACCCCTTGAGCCACCATCCTGGTATGCATGGCACCCCTTGATCACCCATCCTGGTATGCATGGCACCCCTTGAGCCCCCATCCTGGTATTCATGGCACCCCTTGATTCCCCCATCCTGGTATTCATGGCACCCCTTGAGCCCCCATCCTGGTATGCTTGGCACCCCTTGATCACCCATACTGGTATGCATGGCACCTCTTCAGTCCCCATCCTGGTATGCATAGCACCCCTTGATCACCCATCCTGGTATGCATGGCACCCCTTGAGCCCCCATCCTGGTATGCTTGCCACCCCTTGAGCCCCCATCCTGGTATGCATAGCACCCCTTGATCACCCATCCTGGTATGCATGGCAACCCTTGAGCCCCCATCCTGGTATGCTTGGCACCCCTTGATTCCCCCATTCTGGTATGCATGGCACCCCTTGATATTCCATCATGGTATGCATGGCACCCCCCTGATCCCCATCCTGGTGTTCATGGCACCCCTTGAGCCCCCATCCTGGTATGCTTGGCACCCCTTGATCACCCATCCGGGTATGCATGGCACCCCTTCAGCCCCATCCTGGTATGCATAGCACCCCTTGATCACCAATCCTGGTATGCATGGCACCCCTTGAGCCCCCATCCTGGTATGCTTGGCACCCCTTGATCACCCATCCTGGTATGCATGGCACCCCTTGAGCCCCCATCCTGATATGCATAGCACCCCTTGATCACCCATCCTGGTATTCATGGCACCCCTTAAGTCCCCATCCTGGCATGCTTGTCACCCCTTGAGTCCCCCTCCTGGCATGCTTGGCACCCCTTGATTTCCCCATCCTGGTATGCATGGCACCCCTTGATACCCCATCATGGTATCCATGGCACTCCCCTGATCCCCATCCTGATATATATGGCACCCCATGATCACCTATCCTGGTATGCTTGGCACCCCTTGATTCCCCCATCCTGCTATGCATGGCACCCCTTGATACCCCATCATGGAATGCATGACACCCCCCTGATCCCCATCCTGGTAAGTATGGCACCCCTTGAGCTCCCATCCTGGTATGCTTGGCACCCCTTGATGACCCATCCTGGTATGCATGGCACCCCTTCAGCCCCCATCCTGGTATGCATAGCACCCCTTGATCACCCATCCTGGTATGCATGGCACCCCTTGAGCCCCCATCCTGGTATGCTTGGCACCCCTTGAGCCCCCATACTGGTATGCTTCGCACCCCTTGATTCCCCCATACTGGTATGCATGGCACCCCTTGATACCCCATCATGGTATGCATGGCACCCCCCTGATACCCATCCTGGTATGTATGGCACCCCTTGATCACCCATCCTGGTATGCATGGCACCTCTTCATACCCCATCATGGTATGCGTGGCATCCCCCTGATCCCATCCTGGTATGTATGGCACCCTTTGAGCCCCCATCCTGGTATGCTTGGCACCCCTTGATCACGAATCCTGGTATGCATGGCACCCCTTGATTTCCCCATCCTGTTATGCATGGCACCCCTTGATACCCCATCATGGTATCCATGGCACTCCCCTGATCCCCATCCTGGTATGTATGGCACCCCTTGAGCTCCCATCCTGGTATGCATGGCACCCCTTGATTCCTCCATCCTGGTATGCATGGCACCCCTTGATACCCCATCAATGTATGCATGGCACCCCCCTGATCCCCATCCTGGTATGTATGGCCCCCTTTGATCACCCATCCTGGTATGTATGGCACCCCTTGAGCTCCCATCCTGGTATGCATGGCACCCCTTGATCACCCATCCTGGTATGTATGGCACCCATTGAGCCTCCATCCTGGTATGTATGGCACCCCTTGAGCCCCCATTCTGATATGCTTGGCACCCCTTGAGCCCCCATCCTGGTATGCTTGGCACCCCTTGAGCCCCCATTCAGGTACGCATGGCACCCCTTGAGCCCCCATCCTGGTATGCATGGCACCCCTTGAGCCACCATCCTGGTATGCATGGCACCCCTTGATCACCCATCCTGGTATTCATGGCACCCCTTGAGCCCCCATCCTGGTATTCATGGCACCCCTTGATTCCCCCATCCTGGTATTCATGGCACCCCTTGAGCCCCCATCCTGGTATGCTTGGCACCCTTTGATCACCCATCCTGGTATGTATGGCACCTCTTCAGCCCCCATCCTGGTATGCATAGCACCCCTTGATCACCCATCCTGGTATGCATGGCACCCCTTGAGCCCCCTCCTGGAATGCTTGGCACCTCTTGAGCCCCCATCCTGGTATGCTTGGCACCCCTTGATTCCCCCATCCTGGTATGCATGGCACCCCTTGATACCCCATCATGGTATGCATGGCACCCCCCTGATCCCCATCCTGGTATTCATGGCACCCCTTGAGCCCCCATCCTGGTATGCTTGGCACCCCTTGATCACCCATCCGGGTATGCATGGCACCCCTTCAGCTCCCATCCTGGTATGCATAGCATCCCTTGATCACCCATCCTGGTATGCATGGCACCCCTTGAGCCCCCAACCTGGTATGCATGGCACCTCTTGATACCCCATCAAGGTATGCATGGCATCCCCCTGATCCCCATCCTGGTATGCTTGGCACCCCTTGAGCCCCCCTCCTGGTATGCTTGGCACCCCTTGATTTCCCCATCCTGGTATGCATGGCACCCCTTGATACCCCATCATGGTGTCCATGGCACTCCCCTGATCCCCATCCTGGTATGTATGGCACCCCTTGATTACGCATCCAGGTATGCTTCGCACCCCTTGATTCCCCCATCCTGCTATGCATGGCACCCCTTGATACCCCATCATGGTATGCATGACACCCCCCTGATCCCGTTCCTGGTATGTATGGCACCCCTTGAGCTCCCATCCTGGTATGCATAGCATCCCTTGATCACCTATCCTGGTATGCATGGCATCCCCCTGATCCCCATCCTGGTATGTATGGCACCCCTTGAGCCCCCATCCTGGTATGCTTGGCACCCCTTGATCACCCATCCTGGTATGCATGGCACCCCTTCAGCCCCCATCCTGATATGCATAGCACCCCTTGATCACCCATCCTGGTATGCATGGCACCCCTTGAGCCCCCATCCTGGTATGCTTGGCACCCCTTGAGCCCCCATCCTGGTATGCTTCGCACCCCTTGATTCCCCCATCCTGGTATGCATGGCACCCCTTGATACCCCATCATGGTATGCATGGCACCCCCCTGTTCCCCATCCTGGTATGTATGGCACCCCTTGATCACCCATCCTGGTATGCATGGCACCTCTTGATACCCCATCATGGTATGCGTGGCATCCCCCTGATCCCCATCCTGGTATGTATGGCACCCTTTGAGCCCCCATCCTGGTATGCTTGGCACCCCTTGATCACAAATCCTGGTATGCATGGCACCCCTTGAGCCCCCATCCTGGTATGCATAGCACTCCTTGATCACCCATCCTGGTATGCATGGCACACCTTGAGCCCCCATCCTAGTATGCTTGGCACCCCTTGAGCCCCCCTCCTGGTATGCTTGGCACCCCTTGATTTCCCCATCCTGTTATGCATGGCACCCCTTGATTCCCCATCATGGTATCCATGGAACTCCCCTGATCCCCATCCTGGTATGTATGGCACCCCTTGATTACGCATCCTGGTATGCTTGGCACCCCTTGATTCTCCCATCCTGCTATGCATGGCACCCCTTGATACCCCATCATGGTATGCATGACACCCCCCTGATCCCCTTCCTGGTATGTATGGCACCCCTTGAGCTCCCATCCTGGTAGGCATAGCACCCCTTGATCACCCATCCTGGTATGCATGGCACCCCTTGAGCCCCCATCCTGGTATGCTTAGTACCCCTTGATCATCCATCCTGGTATGCATGGCACCCCTTCAGCCCCCATCCTGGTATGCATAGCACCCCTTGATCACCCATCCTGGTATGCATGGCACCCCTTGAGCCCCCATCCTGGTATGCTTGGCACCCCTTGAGCCCTCATCCTGGTATGCTTGGCACCCCTTGATTCCCCCATCCTGGTATGCATGGCACCCCTTGATACCCCATCATGGTATGCATGGCATCCCCCTGATCGCCTTCCTGGTATGTATGGCACCCCTTGATCACCCATCCTGGTATGCATGGCACCTCTTGATACCCCATCATGGTATGCATGGCATCCCCCTGATCCCCATCCTGGTATGTATGGCACCCCTTGAGCCCCCATCCTGGTATGCTTGGCACCCATTGGTCACGAATCCTGGTATGCATGGCACCCCTTGAGCCCCCATCCTGGTATGCATAGCACCCCTTGGTCACCCTTCCTGGTATGCATGGCACCCCTTGAGCCCCTATCCTGGTATGCTTGGCACCCCTTGAGCCCCCCTCCTGGTATGCTTGGCACCCCTTGATTTCCCCATCCTGTTATGCATGGCACCCCTTGATTCCCCATCATGGTATCCATGGCACTCCCCTGATCCCCATCCTGGTATTTATGGCACCCCTTGAGCTCCCATCCTGGTATGCATAGCACCCCTTGATCACCCATCCTGGTATGCATGGCACCCCTTGAGTCCCCATCCAGGTATGCTTGGCACCCCTCGAGCCCCCATCCTGGTATGCTTGACACCCCTTGATTCCCCCATCCTGGTATGCATGGCACCCCTTGATACCCCATCATGGTATGCATGGCACCCCTTGATACCCCATCATAGTATGCATGGCACCCCCCTGATCCCTATCCTGGTATGTATGGCACCTCTTGATCACCCATCCTGGTATGTATGGCACCCCTTGAGCTCCCATGATGGTATGCATAGCACCCCTTAATCACCCATCCTGGTATGCATGGCACTCCCCTGATCCCCATCCTGGTATGCTTGGCACCCCTTGATTCCCTCATCCTGGTATGCATGGCACCCCTTGATACCCCATCATGGTATATATGGTAGCTCCCTGATCCCCATCCTGGTATGTATGGCACCCCTTGATCACCCATCCTGGTATGTATGGCACCCCTTGAGCCCCCATCCTGGTATGCTTGGCACCCCTTGAGCCCCCATCCTGCTGCCCACAAAAAAAAATAAACAATCATACTCACCTCCTCTCTCCTCCAGCGCTGTCCCGTTCTGCTGCTGACACTCTTATTGTGTGAGCCGGGCATGGCAGGGTGCGCATGGCATCCTTGCCTTGCGCCCTCACACAGTATGAGAGCGCGCACACTGTACCGCAGCGCGGCTCCTGCTGCCGCTCTGCGGTCAGTGTGCCTGCTATTAAAGACCATGGATATTCACTACAACCCATGGGAGTGGGTTGTAGTGAATATTCATGAGCTTTAATAGCGGGCACACAGACCGCAGAGCGCAGCAGGAGCCGCACTGCTGTACAGTGTGCCGGCTATTAAGGAAAATGAATTTTCCCTGCTCCCCACGCCCATTGGCGTGGGGAGCAGGGAATACTCATTTTCTTTAGTACCGGGCACAGCGCAGGCTGCAGCAGTCGGCTGCTGTCTCCTGTGCCCCGCTGATCCCCCGCTGCTGCTCCCCCAGACCTCCTACCACGCAGTGCCACAGTATATACAGGGAGATAGTATTCAGACTATAGGACGCACCCCCCACTTTCCTCCAAAGTTTTTGAGGAATAAAGTGCATCTTATAGTCCGAAAAATAGGGTATCTATCTTACCCTGTAATCCCTAGATACTGATATCCTTATATCTCTATATATAGGGAAAGTTAGCATAGTCGGGTGGGCAGATATTGCATGTGTGATTAGGAAATTTGGGTGGAATATTATTAGGTAATTGTGGGTTGAATGTGTGGTATTGTTGTGATTTAACTGGATTAGTGTTGTAGCATCAATATATATGTATACAGTGGGGGGGGGGGGATAAGTATTTGATCCCTTGCTGTTTTTGTAAGTTTGCCCACTGACAAAGACATGAACGGTTTATAATTTTAAGGGTATGTTAATTTTAACATTGAGAGATAGAATATCCCCAAAAAAATCAAGAAAATCACGTTGTATAAATTAGATGCATTTTTGGCATTTTCAGTGAGAAATAAGTATTTGATCCCTCTGGCAAACAGTGGCAAAACCCTTGTTGGCAAGCACAGCAGTCAGATGTTTTTTGTAGTTGATGAGGAGGTTTGCGCACAAGTCAGGAGGAATTTTGGTACACTCCTCTTTGCAGATCAGCTCTAAATCATTAGGATTTTGAGGCTGTCGCTTGGCAACTCAGAGCTTCAACTCCCTCCATAAGTTTTCTATGGGATTAAGGTCTGGGAGACTAGCTAGGCCACTCCATGACCTTACTGTGCTTCTTTTTGAGCCACTCCTTTGTTGCCTTGGCTGTATGTTTTGGGTCATTGTTTTGCTGGAAGCCACGACCCATCTTCAATGCTTTTACTGAGGGAAGGAGGTTGTTGGCCAAAATCTTTCAATACATGACCCCATCCATCTTCCCTTCAGTACGGTGCAGTCTTCATGCCCCCTTTGCAGAAAAGCACCCCCGAAGTATAATGTTTCCCCCACCATGCTTCACGGTGGGGACGATGTTCTTAAGGTTATAACAGAGTAACATAGTTTTTAAGGTTGAAGGAAGACTAAGTCCATCTAGTTCAACCCATAGCCTAACATGTTGATCCAGAGGATGGGAAAAAAAAAACATGTGGCAAACACCAAGCTCCACATTGGGGAAAAAAATTCCTTTCTGACTCCACATACGGCAATCAGACTAGTTCCCTGGATCAACGCCCTATCAAGGAATCTAGTATATATAACCTGTAATATTATACTTTTCAAGAAAGGCATCCAGGCCCTTCTTAAATTTTAGTAGTGAATCACTCATTAAAACATCATGCGGCAGAGAGTTCCATAGTCTCACTGCTCTAACAGTAAAGAATCCGCGTCTGTGATTATGATTAAACCTTCTTTCCTCCAGACGTAGAAATGCCCCCTTGTCCCTGTCTCAGGCCTCAGAGTAAAAAGATCAGTAGAAAGGTCTTTGTACTGTCCCCTCATATACTTGTACATAGTAATAAGATCACCCCTAAGCCTTCGTTTTTCCAAACTAAATAACCCCAAGTGTAATAACCTGTCTTGGTATTGCAGACCCCCCAGTGCTCTAATAGCCTTGGTCGCTCTTCTCTGCACCCGATCCAGTTCAGCTATGTCTTTCTTACACACCGGAGACCAGAACTGTACACAGTATTGTAAGTGTGGTCGCACTAGTGACTTGTATAGAGGTAAAATTATGTTTTCCTCATGAGCATCTATGCCTCTTTTAATGCATCCCATTATTTTATTTTCCTTTGCAGCAGCTGCCTGACACTGGCCACTTAACATGAGCTTGTCGTCCACCAATACACCCACTTTTTCCGTGACAGTTTTGCCCAGTGTTTTACAATTAAGCATATAATTATTAGTGTTGAGCCACCCCCGTAGTGTTCGAGTTCGGTTCGGTTCGGTTCGTCGAACACCCATATGTTCGCCGAACTGTTCGTCGAACTGTTCGTCGAACACCTTCGAACACCGTTAAAACCAATGGCAGGCAAACAAAAACACATAGAAACACATAGAAAACACATAGAAAACACTTCAAAGGTGTCCAAAAGCTGACAAACTGCTCAGAAGACACACCTAACACATGGAAAAGTGACAAGTACATATAGTCATGCGAAAAGAAAAGAGGTGGAGGAGTAAAAGGAGGGGGAGACACAGATATAGGCATGTCATGCCCTTCTAAAACCAAAAAAGTGCGAAGCCGACACGGTGAGTCCGTTCCTGCCCATGCGACCTCCGTGTCGCCAGGTTTGTGCCAGAGCTGCGGTGGACCCTGACCGCAGCTCTGGCCTGACGGCCAGCCCCCCTCTCCCAATACTGGTGCCTGTCCGCTGGTGGGTCGAGCGAGCGGTGGAGGCAGGTCTAATCTTTTTAATTTAAATTGTCTCTCTAATTTGAATGAGTACACTTTAAATCCTTATACAAGGATCTATTGGAGGGCAAGTCTCATGCCAGCAGCCACGGTAATTCCAGCTCCAGTAGCGTCCACTAAAGCTTTTATAAGGATCGAGCTTGGCGGTCCACCGCAAGGTGTCCTACCGCCAGTCCCAGCCCCTGTGACTTGGGGTGCCTCCCCGATGCTCTTCACTGAGTGTCCCAGGGGCCCGAAGCATTTCCTTTGAAAAAATTAAGTGTCCAAACTACAGGTGGTGTAGCTTGCTTAACAGCTGGGATAATCTGCTGACTAGCAGACACTGCTACTAGGCACAAAGTATTTCCTGGGCTAGATGCAGTTAAAAATTTGTAATTAGATACTCTCGTTGGATGCTGAGAAAGCATTCCATAGAGTCTCCTGGCACGCCATATATTATTCTCTTTAAAAGCTTGGGGTAGGGGTCTAGGGGACCCTTTTATAGGCAAAATCACAGCCCTGTATCGCAATACATCACCTAGGCTGAAGATAAATGGAACATTTTCATCACCTTTCATAATCACCAATGGGACAAGGCAGGGGTGTCCTCTGTCCCCTCTCTTATACATCCTAGTGACGGAGCACCTGCTCTCATCAATTCGCCATAACCCCAATATTAGGTGGATTGAGGTGGGAGGCACCGAGTACAAGTGCTCTGCATTTGCTGATGATGTCCTAGTATATATCACTCAATCACATATATCCATCCCTGCTGTTATGGCTGAAATAGATCACTTTGTTACATGGTCAAATTTTAAAATCAGTGCAGCGAAGTCTAAGGCCCTCGATGTCTCCCTCCCCAAATCCATACAGGATTCCATCCAGTCCAACTTTCCCTTTGCCTGGCCCTCACAGGGTATCAAATACTTAGGAATTCCTATTCATAGAGACCTCTCCTGTCTATGTTATCTTAATTTTGGGCCCTTTATTGAACAACTCCATACAGACCACGGTTGGCAAGTTAGAACTGTAAGATTCACTACGTGAACCACTGGTGTTTTGTGGAAAAGCACATGTACACTGTGTTCCAAATTATTATGCAAAAAAGTGTTTAGGAGTGATAAGGTAAGAATTTTTTGTTTGTCAGTTAAACTCATTGATGGTGATGTGTGTCAGGGCTCTTTATATCACTGTAAGCAATTGCAGACACCTGTGCTAATTAGTTTGGCAGGTGTGTCCAATGAAAGGCAAGACTACTTAAGAAGGCTGTCCCACATTATTAAGCAGCCTACATTTTCTGCCAAAATGGGAAAGAAAAAGGATGTGTCGGCTGTTGAGAAGCAACAAATTATGGAGTGTTTAGGTCAAGGCATGACTACAATCAACATTGCCAAGACACTTCATCCTGATCATCGCACAATCAAGAAGTATGTAGCTGATTCACAGTACATACGTGTGCGTGCTGATAAGGGAAAATTGAGGACTCTTTCCTACAGGCAATTACGTCAAGTTAAAAGAGCAGCGGCAAAAAAGCCTTGTCATAGCAGCAGACAAGTTTTTGAAGCTGCTGGTGCCTCCAACGTCCCCCGAACAACAAGATGCAGGGTCCTTCAGAGGTTTGCAGCTGTGCGTAAGCCATCCTGTCGACCTCCTCTATCCACTGTACACAAGCAGAAACGGCTCCAGTGGGCCAGACACTACATGCAGACTGACTTCAAAACTGTTTTGTTCACCGATGAGTGCCGTGCAACGCTCAAAGGTCCAGATGGATGGAGTGGAGGATGGCTGGTTGATGGACACCCCATGCAAACACGGCTACGGCGCCAACAAGGAGGAGGTGGAGTAATGTTTTGGGCTGGAATCATGGGGAGAGAGATTGTCGGCCGCTTTAGGATCCCTGAAGGGGTAAAGATGAACTCCATAATGTATGTGGAGTTTCTCAAACAGCACTTCCTGCCATGGTTCAAGAAGAAGAACCGTGTATTCCGCAGCAAGATCATTTTCATGCATGATAATGCACCGTCTCATGCTGCACATAACACACCTGCATCTCTGGCTGATATGGGCATAAAAGGGGACAAACTTATGGTGTGACCCATCATGCTCCCCTGACCTCAACCCCATTGAGAACCTCTGGAGCATCATCAAAAGGAGTGTCTATGATGGCGGGAGGCAGTTCACATCTAAGCAACAGCTCTGGGAGTGTATTCTGTCCTCATGCAAAACAATTGAAGCAGAAACCATCCAAAACCTGACAAATTCAATGGACGAGAGAGTTCAGAAGCTCCTTTCGAACAAGGGGTCCTATGTGCAAATGTAACATCACCTAGAATAAAGTTTTGAGTTGAAAACTGTTTGATTTCAGTTTCTAATAACCTGCTAATGCTTATAATTTCAAAAATGACCATTTTTTTGTTCTTTATTAAAATGCATAGGTAGATCGAAGAGTGTGGCAACCCAGTAGTCAGGATTATTTCGAATTCTGACAATCTGAGGGTCATGTTGCAGGTAGTGCAGCAAGAAGGCACTCATGTGTCTTGCGCATCTAGGAGCCCCAAAATTATTTTCCGGGCTAGATGCAGCTAAAAATTATTATTAATTTGAAAGCTGGTGGAGCTTAGTATAGATGGCCTAATAAAATCAGTACTGCAAACTGCTACAAGGCCCAAATTATTTTCCAGCCAAGATACAGATAAACATGATTAGTCATTTTAAATCTGGTGGAGTTTAGTATAGATGGCCTAATAGAATCAGTACTGTAAACTGCTACAAGGCCCAAATTATTTTCCAGCCAAGATACAGATAAACATGATCAGTAATTTTAAATCTGGTGGAGTTTAGCATAGATGGCCTAATAGAATCAGTACTGCACACTGCTACAAGGCCCAAATTATTCTCCAGCAAAGATACAGATAAACATGATTAGTAATTTTAAATCTGGTGGCGTTTAGTATAGATGGCCTAATAGAATCAGTACTGCACACTGCTACAAGGCCCAAATTATTTTCCAGCCAAGATACAGATAAACATGATTAGTAATTTGAAAGCTTAAAACGGTTGGTGAGGTGATTTTAGCAAATCATCAAGCTTTTACTCTCCCCTGGATGACACAGGGGTAGAAAAGTCGTTTCGGATCCATGATTTGTTCATCTTTATGAACGTGAGTCTGTCTACATTATCAGTGGAGAACCTCGTGCGCTTATCTGTCAGCACACCACCAGCAGCGCTGAACACACGTTCAGACAGAACGCTGGCTGCGGGGCATGACAAGATCTCCAAGGCGTAAGTGGCGAGCTCCGGCCATTTATCCAGATTGGAAGCCCAAAAAGAGCAAGGGTCCAGTGCCACAGTCATGGCTTCAATGTTTACTTGGAGATACTCCTGTACCATCGTCTCTAGGCGTTGACTATGTGACAGACTTCTTGTCTCCTGTGGCCTTGCAAAGGATGGGCTAAAAAAGTGGTGAAATGATTCCGCAAAATTGATGTTACCAGCAGATACTGTGTTTCTGTTATGTTTTAAGTGCTGAACACTCGACGGTCCCACGGTTGGCAAGTTGGAACTGTGAGATTCACTACGTGCACCACTAGTGTTTTGGGGAAAAGCACATGTAAGATTCTGCAACAGTCTCTGCTGATACTCCTGCATACGTGCATCTCTTTCTATGGCAGGAATAATTTCTGCAAATTTACCTTTGTACCGGGGATCTAACAGTGTGGCAACCCAGTATTCAGGATTATTTCTAATTCTCACAATTCGAGGGTCATGTTGCAGGTAGTGCAGCAAGAAGGCACTCATGTGTCTAGCGCATCCAGGAGCACCAAGTCCCTGTTGTGTTTGTGGCGAGGTAACAATCATGCTTCCTTCCTCTGCCCTCTCCCCCCAACCTCGCACAACAGAAATGTGATCAAGGTCTCCCTCATCTGATGAGTCTTCCATCAGTTCATCCTCCACTCCTTCCTGGGTTCCTGCACCTTCCTCACTAATTTGGCTGCTACCATGCGCCCTGGTAAAACCATCTCCCCCACCCTCACATGCCTGCCGCCTTGGTGCTGCCGACCGTCTGGACCTTGCAGATGTTAGCCCTTCCGCATACAACTCCTCCTCCTCTACTTCCTCCACCTCCTCTTGTACCACCACCTGACTCCGAATTCTGTTTAACATGTGCTCCAGCATGTAAATCACCGGAATAGTCATGCTGATAATGACATCGTCAGCACTAAACATCTTCGTCGCCATTTCAAAACTGTGCAGAAGGGTGCATAGGTCCCTGATCTGAGACCTCTCCTCCAGGGTGATTTGCCCCACCTCTGGATCTCGTTGGCCCAGGCTATACGTCAGAACGTATTGCACAAGGGCTTGTCGGTGCTGCCACAGTCGTTGCCACATGTGCAGAGTTGAATTCCACCGGGTAGGCACATCGCATTTTAGCCGGTGAAGTGGCAGGCCCAACGACTTCTGTAGAGATGTAAGGCGCTGAGCTGCGGGATGCGAACGGCGGAAGTGAGCACACAGCGACCGTGCCCTCTGCAGAAGGCCATCTAGTCTGGGATAGTGGGCTAAAAATTGCTGGACAACCAGGTTCAACACGTGAGCCATACAAGGCACGTGTGTGACATTGCCCCGGCGAAGGGCCGCACCCAGGTTTGCAGCATTGTCGCACACGGCCTTCCCTGGTTTCAGGTCCAGTGGAGACAACCATTCATGAAACTGGTTCTCCAGAGCTGACCACAACTCCTCAGCTGTGTGACTCACATTTCTCAGACATTTCAAAGTAAAAACCGCCTGATGACGTTGAGCCCTGCTGCCAGCATAGTAAGGAGGTGTGCAGGATCCCTTCTGCGCAGTTAGAAAGCTTGTGGCATGACCAGACAGGCTTTGGGTGCAGGTGGAGGACCGAGAGGAGGTTGAGGAGGCAGAAGCAGTGGAGGAACTTCGAGATAAAGAGGATTGATGCACAACTCGTGGGGACGGCAAGACTTGGACAGCAGCCCCTTGTCCTGCTGTCACCATAGTTACCCAGTGCCCAGTCAGCGACATGTAACGCCCCTGTCCATGCCTACTCGTCCAAGTGTCTGTGGTGAAATGCACCCTGTCACACACAGAGTTTCTCAAAGAAGCGGTGATGTTGTGTGCGACATGCTGGTGGAGCACAGGCACACCTTTCTTTGAGAAGTAGTGCCGACTGGGCATCTGGTACTGGGGCACTGCGACGGACATAAGATCTCGAAAATCCTCTGTGTCCACCAGGCGGAAAGGCAGCATTTCTGTAGCCAAGAGCTTGCAGATGGTGAAATTCAACCTCTTAGCTTTGTCATGGCTAGGAGGAAATGGTCTTTTACTTGTCCACATCTGAGGGACCGAGGGCTGGCTGTTGTGCTTAGACGGGGTTGAGAAAGGTGTCCCCGGCAAACTGCCGGTCTGTGCGGAAGATGCAGGCGGACATGTTAGTTTGCCTTGATCCAAAGGTGGTGCTATCGATGTCGGACAGCGCTGAACACCAGCTGGTGTTTCCACCTCCAAAGAAAATGATGACCTGCCAATCACGCTGGCTGTTGCGGGTAAAGAGGTGGCAGGTCTGCGTCCCAAAACAGGTGTGACTGCTGTCCCCCCAGTCACAGAGGATGAACAGGCCGCGGATGCACAAGATGTGGCAGACGGTGGTTGGCCCGGCCGGCTAGGCCGCATTGTAGCACAGTGAGTTTCCCACTGCAACTTATGCTTCATATCCATGTGCCGGTTCATGCATGAAGTACTCAAACTATGTATTTTTTGACCTCTACTTAGCTTTTGCTGACAAATGTTACAGATAACACGAGTTGGGTCATCCTTATCGATCTGAAAAAATGCCCAGGCTATGCAAGGCTTAGCACCCATGCGACCTGAAGAGCCACCACGACTTGTGGTCAGAGGCAGAGTTGTGTTTGAGGATGCAGTTGTTGACGTGCTTCCAGTACTACGTCTCTGTCCAGGAAGGCGCAACCTGACCTCGTCATCATTAGCATCCTCCTCCACCTCCTCTGCTGACCTCATCGACTGGTTGACTGTGGGTTGACAGTAAGTGGGATCTCCAACCTCGTCATCATCACCCTGTGTGTTATCACACCCGTCGTGCTCAGAGCCAACCTGTTCCTGCCCTGACAAAAAACTAAAGTTGTCGCTCCAATCAGGTATTTGAGTCTCATCATCATCTTCCTCATTGTCTCCACCAACAGGAGTTACAGTTTGGGAACGAGGATCTACATTATGGTCAGAACCTTCTGCGTCTGGTCCTGGATCCGAATCATAAAGATTCTGAGCATCAGTGCAGATCATTTCCTCGTCTGGATTCACAGAAGCTCTGGAGTCGACCTCTGATTCCCAGGCTATAGTATGAGTAAACAGCTCTGCAGACTCAACCATCTGTTCTACCCCATACTCAGACGGGCAGCTGGAGACTTGGGAGCTGTGAGGAAGCAAGTGCGATTGGGGTGACACCTCTGAGGACTGGAGTATTTGTGATGTTGAAGTTGATATGGAGGAGAGCCCACTTAAAGGAGCACTTAATATCCGTTGAAGCACCTGCTGTTTTTGTGCCTCATCTGGAATTTGTAGTGATTGGCGTGGCCGTAAGAAAGGGATCTTATCACATTGTCCGCTAAAAGAAGTAGACATCTTAGTTTGGCTGGAAGATGGTCTTTCTTCTGCAGATGTTACTGTTGCTTTAACACCTACCCCACGGACACAACCTTTTTTTCCCTTCCCAACACGCCTATTCCCCTTTCCACCAGCAGCAGGCCTTTTTCCACTCATTTTGGTGGTTAACTAATTGACAACTCCGGAGTTGTTTGCACAAAAAACAATGGATGGGAACCGAGCAGAGCTGAGTGGCCAAACTGTGGTATAAGCCCAAAAGTATTGGCTGGGTTAGATGCAGTAAAACAATTTTATTACATACACAGGTGGTGGAGGTTAGTATAGATGGACTAATAGAACAAGTCCCACACACTGCTACAAGCCCAAGCCCAAATATTTTTTCAGAGCTAGATGCAGATAAAAATTAGTCTGAATTTGCAACCTGGTGGAGGTTAGTATAGATGGACTAATAGAACAAGTCCCACACACTGCTACAAGCCCAAGCCCAAATATTTTTTCAGAGCTAGATGCAGATAAAAATTAGTTTGAATTTGCAACCTGGAGGAGGTTAGTATAGATGGACTAATAGAACAAGTCCCACACACTGCTACAAGCCCAAGCCCAAATATTTTTCAGAGCTAGATGCAGATAAAAATTATTTTGAATTTGCAACCTGGTGGAGGTTAGTATAGATGGAATAATAGAACAAGTCCCACACACTGCTACAAGCCAAAGCCCAAATATTTTTTCAGAGCTACATGCAGATAAAAATTATTTTGAATTTGCAACCTGGTAGAGGTTAGTATAGATGGACTAATAGAACAAGTCCCACACACTGCTACAAGCCCAAGCTCAAATATTTTTTCAGAGCTAGATGCAGATAAAAATTATTTTGAATTTGAAACCTGGTGGAGGTTAGTATAGATGGACTAATAGAATGATGCTATTCCCAAAAGGTTTTACTTGGCTAAGTGCAGTAAAAAAATTGTATTATATACACAGGTGGTGTAGCTTGCAACACAGCTAGGCTACTCCACTGACTAACACACACTGCAAGAGGTCAAAAAGGATTTGCTTAGCTAGATTTAGCCAAATGCTGTGAAAAAAATTTGCACAGCACTGGCACAGACCTGCCTGGCAAAAACTGATAGGAAATGATGTAACCTAGCTCTCAAAAGGACTGCAATTACAATTAGTCCCTACTCCCAACCTATCTATTTAAGAGCACAGACCTGCCTGATAAAAGTGATAGGAACTGATGTAACCTAGCCCAGAAAAGGACTGCAATTACAATTAGTCTTTACTCCCAACCTATCTATTTAAGAGCACAGACCTGCCTGATAAAAGTGATAGGAACTGATGTAACCTAGCCCTGAAAAGGACTGCAATTACAATTAGTCTTTACTCCCAACCTATCTATTTAAGAGCACAGACCTGCCTGATAAAAGTCATAGGAAATGATGTAACCTAGTCCTCAAAAGGACTGCAATCACAACTATTCCCTACTCCCAAGCTATCTGTAGATTTGTGCGAAAATTTGCTTGAAATTAACACTCAAAGTATAGCGCACACAGCAACAGCGGTGCCGTCTAACACGCAGCTGCAGCAGTGAGGAAATGGTGGCTACGTGGAAAATGGCTGGGTCTTATAGGGCAAGGACATGTCACATACACTGCCAATGACACATGCCCTTGCTTGTGTGAAAAAAGCAGTTCACTCCGTGTGTGCGCTGCTGATAGGCTGACAGATTGCACCTCCCCACTGTAAATGCAGGAAAGAGAAAAAAAAATGGAGATCTTCATTATTCATGCAGAGATCCATCCCCTGCCCCTCCCCCCGCCCCGCTGTACACTCAAACTGCGTATTAACATTAATTTTCAGCATTACTGAGAAAAAATCCAGTTATGATTTTGGTGCACGAACAGTTATCGAACATAACCTCGAACAGCCGAATTTTTTTCAAATTGTTCGTGTTCGCCGAACGGCTCGAACACCGCCCAAAACAGCTCGAATTTGAGATTGGCGAACAGTTCGAGTCGAACACCGCTCATCTCTAATAATTATACATTTTATTTCCTCTGCCCAAGTGCATTACTTTACATTTATCCCCATTAAAGCTCATTTGCCATTTATCAGCCCAAGCTTCTAGTTTACATAGATCCTCCTGTAATACAGTCATATGAAAAAGTTTGGGCACCCCTATTAATCTTAAGCTTAATGTTTTATAAAAATTGGTGTTTTTGCAACAGCTATTTCAGTTTGATATATGTAATAACTGTTGGACACAGTAATGTTTCTGCCTTGAAATGAGGTTTATTGTACTAACAGAAAATGTGCAATCTGCATTCAAACAAAATTTGAAAGGTGCATAAGTATGGGCACCCTTATCATTTTCTTGTTTTAAATACTCCTACCTACTTTTCACTGACTTACTAAAGCACTTTTTTTGGTTTTGTAACCTCATGGAGCTTTGAACTTTATAGCCAGGTGTATGCAATCATGAGAAAAGCTACTTAAAGTGGCCACTTGCAAGTTGTTCTCCTGTTTGAATCTCCTCTGAAGAGTGGCATCATGTGCTCCTCAAAACAACTGTCAAATGATCTGAAAACAAAGATTATTCAACATAGTTGTTCAGGGGAAGCATACAAAAAGCTGTCTCAGAGATTTAACCTGTCAGTTTCCACTGTGAGGAACATAGTAAGGAAATGGAAGAACACAGGGACAGTTCTTGTTAAGGCCAGAAGTGGCAGGCCAAGAAAAACATCAGAAAGGCAGAGAAGAAGAATGGTGAGATCAGTCAAGGACAATCCTCAGACCACCTCCAGAGAGCTGCAGCATCAACTTGCTGCAGATGGTGTCACTGTGCATCGGTCAACTATACAAGGCACTTTGCACAAGGAGAAGCTGTATGGGAGAGTGATGCGAAAGAAGCCGTTTCTGCAAGCACGCCACAAACAGAGTTGGCTGAGGTATGCAAAAGCACATTTGGAGAAGCCAATTTCTTTTTGGAAGAAGGTCCTGTGGACTGATGAAATCAAGATTGAGTTATTTGGTCATACAAAAAGGCGTTATGCATGGTGGCAAAAAAACACAGCATTCCAAGAAAAACACTTGCTACCCACAGTAAAATTTGGTGGAGGTTCCATCATGCTTTGGGGCTGTGTGGTCAATGCTGGCACTGGGAATCTTGTTAAAGTTGAGGGATGCATGGATTCCACTCAGTATCAGCAGATTCTTGACAATAGTGTTCAAGAATCAGTGATAAATATGAAGTTACAAAGTGGATGGATCTTTCAGCAAGACAATGATCCAAAACACCGCTCCAAATCTACTCAGGCATTCATGCAGAGGAACAACTACAATGTTCTGGAATGGCCATCCCAGTCCCCAGACCTGAATGTCATTGAACATCTGTGGGATCATTTGAAGAGGGCTGTCCATGCTCGGCGACCATCAAACTTAACTGAACTGGAATTGTTTTGTAAAGAGGAATGGTCAAAAATACCTTCATCCAGGATCCAGGAACTCATTAAAAGCTACAGGAAGCGACTAGAGGCTGTTATTTTTGCAAAAGGAGGATCTACTAACTATTAATGTCACTTTTCTGGTGAGGTGCCCATACTTATGCACCTGTCAAATTTTGTTTGAATGCAGATTGCACATTTTCTGTTAGTACAATGAACCTCATTTCAAGGCAGAAACATTACTGTGTCCAACAGTTATTACATAGATCAAACTGAAATAGCTGTTGCAAAAACACCAATTTTTATAGAACATTAAGCTTAAGATTAATAGGGGTGCCCAAACTTTTTCATATGACTGTATAAAATTGTCCTCCTCTGTATTGATTACCCTGCAGAGTTTAGTGTCATCTGCAAATATTGAAATACTACTCTGTATGCCCCCTACAAGGTCATTAATAAATATGTTAAAAAGAAGCGGGCCCAATACTGACCCCTATGGTACCCCACTGTTAACTGTAACCCAGTCTGAGTGTGTTACATTAATAACCACCCTTTGTTTCCTATCACTGAGCCAGTTCTTAACCCACTTACATATATTTTCCCCTATCCCCATTGTTCTCATTTTATGTGTCAACCTTTTGTGTGGAACCATATCAAAAGCTTTTGAAAAGTCCATATACACAACATCCACTGTATTTCCTTTATCCAGTCCGGAACTTGCCTCTTCATAAAAGTTGATCAGATTAGTTTGACAGGAACGGTCCCGCGTAAACCCATGTTGATATTGGGTCATGAGGTTATTCTTCTTCTGATACTCTAGTATGGCATCTCTTAGGAAACCCTCCAGGATTTTACCCACAGTAGAGGTTAAGCTTACCGGCCTATAATTTCCAAGTTCAGTTTTTGCCCCCTTTTTGAATATTGGCACCACATTTGCTATACGCCAGTCCTGTGGTACAGACCCTGTTATTATGGAATCTTTAAAGATTAAAAATAATGGTCTATCTATGACTTTACTTAATTCCTGCAGTACTCGCAGGTGTATCCCATCCGGCCCCGGGGATCTGTCAACTTTAGTGATTTTTAGACGCCGCCGTACTTCCTGCTCGCTTAAGAAAGTGACATTTAATGGAGAATTTTTGTTATCACTAATCATGTTCTCTGTCATGCCATTTTCTTGTGTAAATACTGTTGAAAAAAAATCATTTAGCATATTAGCTTTTTCCTCATTCTCATCTGCCATTTCACCCAGACTATTTTTAAGGGGGCCAACACTATCACTTTTTAGTTTCTTACTATTTATGTAGTTAAAGAATATTTTGGGATTATTCTTACTTTCTCTGGCAATGAGTCTGTCTGTCTCAATCTTTGCTGCCTTGATTTGGTTTTTACAGAATTTATTTAATTTTCTGTATTTATTTAATGTCTCATCACTACCTACCGTATTTTTCAGACTATAAGACGCACTTTTTTCCTCCAAAATTTTGGGGGAAAATGGGGGGTGCGTCTTATAGTCCGAATGTTTCTGAGGAGGTATATATATATATATATATATATATATATATATATATAGTGTGCTTGGGGGAGCGGTTGCGGCGGAGGAGCGGGGCATAGGAGGCAGCAGCAGCCTGCTGCAGCCTACACTGTCCCCGCTGCTAAAGAAAATGAATATTCACTGCTCCCCACGCCCATAGGCATGGGGAGCACTGAATATTCATGCTCCTTAATAGCGGCACACAGTGTATCAGCAGCGCGGCTCCTGCTGCTGCCAGGCGATCACGTGTGCCCACTATTAAAGGGCATGAATATTCACCCCCTCTCCACCCCCATGGGCATGGGGAGGGAGTGAATATTCATGTCCTTTAACAGCGGGCACACGTGATAGCCCGGCAGCAGCAGGAGCCGCGCTGCGGCTACACTGTGTGCCGGCTATTAAGGAGCATGAAGTCACTGCTCCCCGAGAACACAGTCTCGGCGTGGAGAGCAGTGACTTCTGGCAGCTGATCTCTACTTGTGAGCTGAGCATGGCAGTGACGTCATGCACGGCTCACATGGAGAGATCAGTGCGGGCAGATAGGACGCTGTGCTGGAGGAGAGAAGAAAGGTGAGTAGGAGTGTTTATTTTTTTATGTGCAGCCTGATGGGGATTAGGGGGACCATGCATACTAGGATAAGGATGAGGGGCCATACATACCAGGGTAAGTATGAAGGGTGCCATGCATACCAGGATAAGGATGAGGGGGCCATGCATGCCAGGATAAGGATGAAGGGTGCCATGCATACCAGGAGAGGGATGAGGGGTGCCATGCATACCAGGATAGGGATGAGGGGTGCCATGCATACCAGGATAGGGATAAGGGGGCCATGCATACCAGGATAAGGATGAGGGGTGCTATGCATACCAGGATAGGGATGAGGGGTGCCATGCATACCAGGATAGGGATGATGGGTGCCATGCATATCAGGATGGGGATGGGAGCCACGTATAATAGGAAGGGGGGGCATATCTACCAGGATGGGAGATATTATCAGAATTGGGGGACATTACCCCTATTCCAGTGTCAGCAGCAGACCCCCTCCCCCTTAACAGGGCATCGTGACCACATTTTTTGCTTGCATTTTTTTTTCTATTTTCCTCCTCTAAAACCTAGGTGCATCTTACGATCCGGTGCGTCTTATTGTCCGAAAAATACGGTACTTGCTTTAGTTCTCTAAATGCTTTCTTTTTGTCACTTATTGCGTCCCTTACAGCTCTATTTAGCCATAGTGGTTTCCTCCTATTTCTAGCATGTTTATTCCCATAGGATATGTATTGTGCACAGGTCCTATTCAGGATGCTAATAAATGTCTCCCATTTGCTTTGTGTAGTTTTATGTCTCCGGATATCGTCCCAGTTTATTGCATTAAGATCATCTCTCAACCGTTGGAAATTTGCCTTCCTGAAGTTTAGTGTCCTTGTAACCCCTCTACTACACATCTTATTAAAGGATACATGAAAACTTATTATTTTGTGACCACTATTACCCAAGTGACCCCCAACTCGTATATTTGATATGCAGTCTGGCCTGTTGGTTAATATTAGGTCTAGCAGTGCCCCCCTTCTTGTTGGGTCCTGAACCAGTTGTGAAAGGTCTCTCATAGTTGTCAATAACCTATTACCTTTGCTGGAACTACAGGTTTCTGTTCCCCAATGTATTTCAGGGTAGTTGAAGTCCCCCATAATAATGACTTCTCCTTGAGTCGCTGCTTCATCTATTTGCTTTATGAGGATATTCTCCGCTGCTTCCATTATTTTTGGAGACTTATAACAAACCCCTATCAGTAATTATTTTTTCCCCCTCCCCTTATCTTCACCCACAGGGACTCTACATTTTCATTAGATTCTCATATATTCTCACGCAAGATGGGTTTTAACCCTAGAACGCATACCTGGGGTCTCGCAGGCCCACCCTGTTAATTGTTTTCTATTTTCTGCAAGATTACTTTAGTTAGAAATTTGAAACTCTAGGTATTCCTCAGGTATATAGTTGTTTGTCATTTTTGCTTGAGTTATTCCATGTTATTTGCACACGGGCCTTAAAGGCCCCAGGTATGTGAAAGTGTAGATTTTTATGGTCATGCGTTCTAGGGTTAAGGATGATTTTACATATAAACACACCCCTCCCCCTCGCTTGTTTGTACGGTCATTTCTGAACAGACTATAGCCCTGTAAATTAGCTGCCCAGTCATGGCTCTCGTCCAGCCATGGCTCAGATATCCCCACCATGTCATAATTATTTTCAAACAAATTCTAATTCCTCCATTTTGTTGGTGAGGCTTCTGGCATTAGTGTACATGTATTTTATGTATCTCTCTGTACTCATCCTTCTTCTTCCTCCAAACACGGCTAGTTGAGTTAATGTCAAAGAGCTAAATTTTAGTCTCATCTGAACACAGCACATTCTCCCAATAACTCACAGAATCATCCAGGTGTTCATTGGCAAACTTCAGACTTCACTGCACATGTTCCTTCTTGAGCAGGGGGACCTTGCCGGCAGTGCAGGATTTTAAACCTTTAAGGCGTAATGTGTTACCAATGGTTTTCTTGGTGACTGTGGTCCCAGCTGCCTTGAGATCATTAACAAGTTCCACCCGTGTAGTTTTAGGCTGATCTCTCACCTTCCTCATGATCAAGGATACCCCACGAGGTGAGATTTTGCATGGTGCCCCGGATCGATGTCGATTGACAGTCATTTTGTATTTCTTCCATTTTCTTACTATTGCACCAACAGTTGTCTCCTTCTCACCCAGCGTCTTACGTATGGTTTTGTAGCCCATTCCAGCTTTGTGTGGGTCTATGATCTTGTCCCTGACATCTTTAGAAAGCTCTGTGGTCTTGCCCATGTTGTAGAAGTTAGAGTCTGACTGATTAATTGAGTCTGTGGACTGGAGTCTTTTATACAGGTGACTATGTAAGACAGCTGTCTTTAATGCAGGTAACGAGTTGACTAGGAGCGTCTAACTGGTCTGTAGGAGCCAGAACTCATAATGGTTTGTAGGGGATCAAATACTTATTTCTCACTGCAAAATGCAAAAAAATGTATCTAACTTATACAATGTGATTTTCTTGATTTTTTGGGATATTCTATCTCTCAATGTTAAAATTAACCCACCCTTAAAATTATAGACTGTTCATGTCTTTGTCAGTGGGCAAACTTACAGAAACAGCAAAGGATCAAATACTTATTTCCCCTACTGTATATATACAGTGGTGGCCAAAAGTATTGGCACCCCTGCAATTCTGTCAGATAATACTCAGTTTCTTCCTGAAAATGATTGCAATCACAAATTCTTTGGTCTTATTATCTTCATTTAATTTGCTTGCAAGGAAAAAACACAAAAGAGAATGAAGCAAAAATCAAATCATTGATCATTTCACACAAAACTCCAAAAATGGGCCAGACAAAAGTATTGGCACCCTCAGCCTAATATTTGGTTGCACAACCTTTAGCCAAAATAACTGCGAACAACCGCTTCTGGTAACCATCAATGAGTTTCTTACAATGCTCTGCTGGAATTGTAGACCATTCTTCTTTGCAAACTGCTCCAGGTCCCTGATATTTGAAGGGTGCCTTCTCCAAACTGCCATTTTGAGATCTCTCCACAGGTGTTCTATGGGATTCAGGTCTGGACTCATTGCTGGCCACCTTAGAAGTCTCCAGTGCTTTCTCTCAAACCATTTTATACTGCTTTTGGAAGTGTGTTTTGGGTCATTGTCCTGCTGGAAGACCCATGACCTCTGAGGGAGACCCAGTTTTCTCACACTGGGCCCTACATTATGCTGCAAAATTTGTTGGTAGTCTTCAGACTTCATAATGCCATGCACACGGTCAAGCAGTCCAGTGCCAGAGGCAGCAAAGCAACCCCAAAACATCAGGGAACCTCCACCATGTTTGACTGTAGGGACCGTGTTCTTTTCTTTGAATGCCTTTTTTTTTTCCTGTACACTCTATGTTGATGCTTTTTCCCAAATAGCTCTACTTTTGTCTCATCTGACCAGAGAACATTCTTCCAAAACGTTTTAGGCTTTCTCAGGTAAGTTTTGGCAAACTCCAGCCTGGCTTTTTTATGTCTCGGGGTAAGAAGTGGGGTCTTCCTGGGTATCCTACCATACAGTCCCTTTTCATTCAGATGCCGACGGATAGTACGGGTTGACACTGTTGCACCCTCGGACTGCAGGGCAGCTTGAACTTGTTTGGATGTTAGTCGAGGTTTTTTATCCACCGTCCGCACAATCTTGCGTTGAAATCTCTCGTTAATTTTTCTTTTCCGTCCACATCTATGGAGGTTAGCCACAGTGCCATGGGCTTTAAACTTCTTCATGACACTGCGCATGGAAGACACAGGAACATTCAGGTCTTTGGAGATGGACTTGTAGCCTTGAGATTGCTCATGCTTCCTCACAATTTGGTTTCTCAAGTCCTCAGACAGTTCTTTGGTCTTCTTTCTTTTCTCCATGCTCAATGTGGTACACACAAGGACACAGGACAGAGGTTGAGTTAACTTTAATCCATGTTAACTGGCTGCAAGTGTGATTTAGTTATTGCCAACACCTGTTAGGTGCCACAGGTAAGTTACAGGTGCTGTTAATTACACGAATTAGAGAAGCATCACATGATTTTTCAAACAGTGCCAATACTTTTGTCCACCCCCTTTTTAAGGTTTGGTGTGGAATTATATCCAATTTGGCTTTAGGACAATTCTTTTTGTGTTTTTTCATTGAAGACAAATTAAATGAAGATAATAATACCAAAGAATTTGTGATTGCAATCATTTTCAGAAAGAAACTGAGTATTATCTGACAGAATTGCAGGGGTGCCAATACTTTTGGGCACCACTGTATATTTATAGCCGCCAGCTTGGGTATAAATATACAGTTGTGCTCAAACGTTTATATATCCCGGCAGAATTTTTCCTTTCTTGGCCTTGTTTCACAGAATATGAATGATAACAAAAAAAACTTTTTCTCCACTCATGGTTATTGGTTGGGTGAAGCCATTTATTGTCAAACTACTGTGTTTTCTCTTTTTAAATCTTAATGACAACCAAAAACATCCAAATGACCCTGATCAAAAGTTCACATACCCCATTTCTTAATACCGTGTATTGCCCCCTCTAACATCAATGACAGCTTGAAGTCTTTTGTGGTAGTTGTGGATAAGGTTATTTATTTTCTCAGATGGTAAAGCCGCCCATTCTTCTTGGCAAAAAGCCTTCAGTAACCTGTATATGTATGTAATAGACTGTAGACTTATGTGTGTGTAATAAATATTCTTTATTGATACACTGTTTTGTATCAGTTAGTATATAGTAGAAGGCACAGGTAATGTTAAGGCATAACTTAGTGGATATTAATTATTAATAGTCAAGTTCGACGGTAATAATTAATATCAGACCTCAATAGAGGTATAGGAGAGTTCCCCCATTAATAACTGGTATTTTTGGAGGGAAACGCGTCCTTTTACAATGGCAAGCCGGCCCCAACTGTTGCGATTTTGTTTTTCATGCTTCGCTCTGCGAAGACCTGTAGTCACTGTCTGTGAGCTGATCAGGCCAGAGGGGCGTGGACAGAGATAGCATTGATACACGGTGAAGTGTTGAGCTATTCTGTGCGCTCGGTTCCCAGACGAGTGACGCAGCTCTTCAGCCTCGGTGCTACACAATACAAAATCCACAACAGAAGAACCCAATCTTTTGTTTTCTATTCCTTTGAACTCGCCCTTTAACAATGGCGAGTCAGATCCAATTGTTGCGATTTTGTGTTTCGTGTTTCGCTCTGTGAAGACCTGTGGTCATTGTCTCTGAACTGATTAGGCCGAAGGGACGTGGACAGGTTACATTGATGCAGAGTGAACTGTTGTGTAATTCTGTGCACTCAGAGCGCTGAAAGTTCAGACGAATGACGCAGCTTTTCAGCACGAGCTATACACGGGACAAAATCTATAACAGAGAGACAAATCTTTTGTTTTCAGATTTTTAACGTTTTTCTGTTTGCTTTGAGCATTTAGGGTGATCTACACCAAGGTATTCTTCCAAAGAGGCATAGTCGTTGCTCTCAAGGGAGAGTCCAGCTCCAGGATGGCTCCAGGAAGAGTGAGTATGGATTTATCCACCCTGAAATGCTTGGCAGAGCACAGTAAATTTAACCCAGTACAACTCACTACACCCAAATCTGCAGAATTGCTGTGGTCTGCTCTATTGGAGCAAGTATGTGCTCATGATAGCATGTGTATAGACGGTCGGTCTTGAATAAAACAAACAAATGGCTCCACATGCTAGCTAAACTGATTTGTGTATATGAGGACTCACTGTATAAGACAGATTCCCCAAAGTTTCAACAAAGTTTGTAACAAATTTGCAGAGAGTTTGTGCCTTACAGACACAAGTGGCAGAGAATGGTAAATCTGATATGGATAGAAATAAGCAGATCTGCATTCTTGAATCACAACTGCTTGAGATTAAAAATCATTGTCTTGATATTGGTGCACAGCTGACTCGGTCTGAGGCTGAGATCAAAGCTTTTAAGGACAAGGCTAGTGATGCCATAATCAATCAGTTGAGTGTTGATCTTGATACTAGATCCCAACTGATTACAAATTTGCAAACTACCATCAAGGATTTTTCAAACATGGTGCCGGCCTTCTCTTTCTCTCTGAGACCAAGGCCAGATTCTCTACCAATTGTGCCCTGTGCAGGGCAAAAAGGGGGGGGGGTGATGGATCAAATATTTCATCAAATTTTGATCCAATCAATAAATGTAATGACAAGTCTAAAATAATGAGAAAATGCAAACGTAAAATTGTTAAAAGTGTATCCCTAGTGATGGAACAGTTTAAGATATTGAGACAAAAGGAAGTATGTTCTGTTAGGGGCCCTACATCAAGCATGGCACCCATTAGATGTTATGCCTGTGATGGCTCAGGTCATATTGCCAAGTACTGCAAATGGTCAGGTACAAGGAGAGAGAGAGGAAATATTGCTCTGTTAAATGTTTTAAATGTGGTCACTTTGGGCATATTGCAAGGAATTGTCATTGCACAATTAATTGTGAGAAATCCAGCAACATTGTCATGGAGAACAGACATTTACAGAGACAAAATAGTATTTTCTCTCAGTCTCATGTGCCCCACCAAGTGCAGATTTGTCAAAATGGCCGACTACAAGCAAGGGATGAAAGGGTAAATTTTGCACCCTAATAAAGCCTTGATTTAAACTCAAGCAGCAGAGTTTCTAACAGACCTGTACTGTTCTTTATGTATACAGTTGTTTTATCTTATTAGTTTATTTTCCTTTTTTGTTGTTTACTAGGTTTGTTCTTTTACAATATAAATATATTGTCAGACCTGTGAGGCTCAGACAGGTGGCAGAAAGGTTTTATAGGAGTCTCAATGTGTATGCAATTTACAACAGAATGTGTTAGTATGCTGGTTGTTCACTGTTTTCTATCAGACCCCCTGTGAAGTCTTATTTTAGCTCTAGTTTTTCAATAGGGTTTATAAAGGAATAGCACAGATCGCAGGATGTTTTTTTGTGCATTTTAGATTCAATAAAGGGTGTTGATTACGGGAACTAAGACAGGCAGAGAAGCATGGACAGGTAACTGACCTACACGATGGAGTGTCGTGTTATACTGTGTGCTTAGACCTTGAAGTTTAGACGGATAACATCGTTTTGTTTAGGATACACCTAGAAACAGAAGTGGCTGCGAGGGTTGTATGTTACTCTTTTGAATTGTGAAAAACTGGAAGGGTGTCTGTATAGGAAACACAAGCAAGTGACTAGAAGCAGACTAAAGGAAAATTGCATTTATTTTGTGGGGTTCAAGAGAGTCAATAGAAATTTACTGGGCAGCTCAGAAAAGGTTAACAGGGGGAGGTCACACTGAAGGAACAGGAGTTTGATGGGATAGGGAAGCACAAAATAAGGGAGGTTATCCAGTGCGAGGATGTTGATTAACTGCACCGGGAGAACACCCAGGAGCGTATTGTTCCTTTAATCCCATTTTAGGTATCGATGTAGCAGAGCATAGTCCTGAAGAACACCTATCGTTCCTGAGAGAAGACTTGACCTTCACCCAGATACCCCTGAGAGACGACAGAAGACCCCTCTTGTGTTTGGCACTGAGCTGAAACATCTCTCAGATTTCAGCCATGAGGAGGAGACTGTAAAAAAGCCCCACAGCTGCCTCTTCCTGTCATTGCCTCCTGGTAGTAATCATATATATTGGAATGTTTCTGATTTGCAGGAGGATCAAATGACTGTCTGCCCAACTGCTACACAGGAGTCAGGCTGAGCACCATGAGCTCAGCCGGAGACGGGGGTTAAGGACATGAGACAAATACCGTCCTTTACCCCAAATCCAATATATATCGTGTATATATGATTTGATGTAAATTTATGGGTTTTACTGTATACTGAAATTCCATATGTGTGCATATAGACACTTTAGGTGTAAGTGCGGGACTACCTGTGCATGGACATACTGTTAGAACTCTACTGTTAGGATTTTTCTATTTTGCTGGTCACTTGACCTTTTTGCCTATTTAATCCTGCTCCGCCCTTCTGGCCATGCTGGACTTCATTGTAATTTCTACTCTTAAGCTAGCCAGGTGCTTTGTAACCTTTCTCAGTCAGTTTAGCTAGGTCTTTTGACTTTTATGTTCTATGTTGTGTGTTTGTCTTTTTACTGCTACAATTTCTGCTAGGAGGTGTCCATCTTTCTCCCAGTCCCTAGTTCTTGTAGGGATCCCTCCCTCACTTCTATAGGTCTTCGTTCAGACTAGCTGAGGACTTTAGCGGGTCTGATCGCAGGATCAGGTTCCCCGTTACATCGTAGAGATCTAGCTTAGTTCTATAGTAGGGACAGCTCTCCTGTCTTTCCTTAGTGCTTGTAGCCTATCATAACAGTAAGTCCAGCCCAAAAATATCTCTAAGGAAAGACCTCCAGTTTCCATCATGGTGTCGGTTCAGGATTTGGCTCAACGCCTGCAGGGACTCTCTCTGGAGGTGGCCGAGCTCCAACAAGACGTGAGTAGCTGTTCTGGAGCGCATTTTGTGGAGCCAAAGGTACGATTGCCTGATTTATTTTTTGGTGAACAACAAGATTTTTTTTCCTTTAAAAATGCTTGCTTATTGTATTTTCGTTTGAGACCCAGATCCTCTGGTGATGAATCACAGCGCATAGGGTTCATAATGTCACTTTTGCGCAAAGAACCTCAGGGATGGGCCTTTTCTCTCCAACCTAGTGATCCATGCTTTAGATCAGTGGATAGTTTTTTTTCTGCTTTGGGGTTGTTGTATGATGATCCTGATCGTGTCTCATCAGCTGAGACGGAATTGAGACTTTTGAGACAGGGATCAGGTAATGTGGAAAATTATTGTACTCACTTCCGTCGGTGGTCTGCTCAGGTGGGGTGGAACGATTCAGCTCTGAAAAGTTTGTTTCTTGCTGGGCTAGGTGAAAGGGTTAAGGATCTGCTTATTGCTTACCCTACACCTGGAAACTTGCAGGAGGCAATGCAATTAGCTATACGGGTGGACAGGAGACTGCGTGCAAGGGTTAATGAGAGTAAATCCTTTGCCATGTCAGCTACTAGTCTTGAGAGGGACTGTTCTGACATTGGAGAGCCGATGGAGATTGGGGCGATGTCACCCCGCTCTCAGAAAAAGACCGCAGGTTTTCTGAATGTTTGTGCTTTTATTGCGGAAAATCTGACCATTTCATTAAGAACTGTGTGCTTCGTATGAACAAAGACAAAAAAAAAAAGGTCAGTTACGCCCGTATAGCCTGTTTAAACACTAAGGGGGTATTTCTTTCTGCTACTACTGCAGCTCAGGAAGAATTAATTGAATTTCGGGTATTTGTGGATTGTGGTTCTGCTCTGAATGTGATTGATGGGGGATTCTTGGAAAAACTTAAATTAAAACCCAAACCTTTGTCATCCCCTATTGCCGTGGTTTCTGTCGATGGCTCTCCCTTGAAATGTGTTACTCACAAGGTTTATGAATTTCCCCTCACTATTAATGGTATTCACCAAGAAAATTTGGATTTGGTAGTATTAAATAATTTGCCTTCTAAAGTAATTTTGGGGTTACCCTGGTTAAAATTGCACAATCCTGTACTGGATTGGTCTACTAATGAAATTAAGTCCTGGAGCCCGAAGTGTTATGACAAGTGTTGTAACGGGCGCATTGCTGCTGTGGATAAAGGGGAATTACCTGTATCTATTCAGGATTTTTGGAAAGTTTTTTCTGAGGAGGAGTCGCAAATTTTGCCTCCCCATAGAGACTATGATTGTACCATTGAATTTGTCCCTGGAGCAACTCTAAAAGCCGTTTATTTAATCTTACTATTCCTGAGAGAAAGGCTTTGGAGGAATACATACAGACGAGCTTGGCCGCCGGTCATATCAGACCCTCTAAGTCACCTGTGGCTGTTGGATTTTTTTTTGTTAAAAAAAAGGACGGCGGTTTTTACTTCCTTGTCTGGACTTTCGCGAGATTAATAAAATTACTGTACGTAATCCCTACCCACTGCCATTGATTCCTGATTTGTTTAACCAGTTAGTGGGGGCCAAGTGGTTCTCTAAAATTGATCTCCGGGGGGCATACAATTTGTTGCGCATGAAGGAGGGTGATGAATGGAAGACTGCTTTTAACACTCCTGTGGGTCATTTTGAGAATCTGGTTATGCCTTTTGGTCTTACCAATGCACCAGCATTTTTTCAGAATCTTATTAATGACATCCTTAGACCTTTGATCGGCAAAAATGTGGTTGTGTATTTGGATGACATTTTGATTTATTCGCCTGATCTGGAGTCTCATTGGCGGAGCGTACGTGAGGTATTACAGTTATTAATTGACAATTCGCTTTTTGCTAAGCTGGAGAAATGTGAGTTCGCTGTACAGAGAATTAGTTTTTTTGGGCTACATTATCTCCAGCGAGGGCTTTGAGATGGACCCGGTGAAAGTTCAAGCTGTGCAGGAATGGCCTAGGCCTATTGGTTTGAAATCGATACAGAGGTTTTTGGGTTTCGCCAATTATTACAGAAAATTCATTAAAAATGTTTCTATTATTGTTAAACCACTGACCGATCTCACCAGGAAAGGTGCTAATACGGTTCAGTGGACTACTGAGGTGCTTGTAGCCTATCATAACACATACTCAGATACCACAGCAAGTGTGTTCATGTGAGGGTGTTCATGCATTTAAAGCCGGTAGTGAACCCCAATTGCACATGGGTTAATGATCTGCATGTGCTCTATGGACTAGTTAGTATACATGCTATTTTAGCTCAAGTCTCTATATGCATTCAAACCAAAACCTTACTTTGGAATGGAATTGTGATATGTGTTTTGTGTGAATGAGGAAATAGAGTTTGGTTTCTCTAGGGACAGGGACAGGTCCCCTCATTTTCTAAGGCATTTGCCAGTTCAACCCTAGCAATGGTGAAGTTCGTAATGGATGGATTGAATGTCTGTTAGGATCAGACGGTGTTTCTTCCCGCAGTCAACTTAGGTATTTTGACATCACACCCTACTCAAAAAATTCTGACCTGCCTAGTAAAGATCTGCATATCTATCCATGGAAGAAACTCATCAACAATCTTCAATCAAGACTACAGGAAATGTGCCTGATGAAAGTCGTGACTGAGGGAAGTCGTGCCTCTACTGAAAGACCACAATTGATCGTACACCATGAAGAAGGAGGAGGTCAAAGAAAACACGTGGTGAGGCTCAACTACAGACTGTGACACCCAGGAGTCTCATCACGCCAGACGTACTCATAACCCTGCAGAAGCATGCTGCGGGAAAGGAACGGAAAGACTGGCAGGGTGTACACAGGATAGTGATGTGGGCCAACCTATAGACTGAGGGTAAAGCCACTCCAGACTATGAGCAGTAAGACGACTTTGGGATAGGCAGATACCTGAAAATTGGCATTGACATGACCACAGCAAAAAGACTTTAACAACAAAAAGACTTTGATTAAAGATCCAAGAAAGAAGCAGAGTGTATTCTGTGAAGGGATACGTTGGATTATGGTGAAAGGCAGAGAAGAGCTGATGGCCATGATGGGTGATGTCTAGGTACCTAAGTGCAGAATTATACTTTATTCCATCCTGAACTGTCACAACTTATAAATTGGGTTTGAGTAGGCAAATAAATTCCAGTACAACACTTCCCTCAGATTTCTTTGTCGTGTTCTCGACAACAGGGGGATTGTACAAGAGAAGCGCCCCAAAATGTACATATAAATATATATAGATATAGAGAGATAGAGAGATAGAAATATGTATATATGGAAATCTATACTTATAAATATATATATTGCATGTTAGTCCATGTATGATATCTATATATATATACCTATACAGTACAGACCAAAAGTTTGGACACACCTTCTCATTAAAAGATTTTTCTGTATTTTCATGACTATGAAAATTGTACATTCACACTGAAGGCATCAAAACTATGAATTAACACAAGTGGAATTATATACTTAACAAAAAATTGTGAAACAACTGAAAATATGTCTTATATTCTAGGTTCTTCAAAGCAGTCACCTTTTGCTTTGATGACTGCTTTGCACACTCTTGGCATTCTGTTGATGAGCTTCAAGAGGTAGTCACTGGAAATGGTCTTCCAACAATCTTGAATGAGTTCCCAGAGATGCTTAGCACTTGTTGGCCCTTTTGCCTTCAGTCTGCGGCCCAGCTCTCCCCAAACCATCTCGATTGAGTTCAGGTCTGGTGACTGTGGAGGCCAGGTCATCTGGCGTTGCACCCCATCACTCTCCTACTTGGTCAAATAGCCCTTACACAGCCTGGAGGTGTGTTTGGGGTCATTGTCCTGTTGAAAAATAAATGATGGTCCAACTAAACGCAAACCGGATGGAATAGCATGCCGCTGCAAGATGCTGTGTTAGCCATGCTGGTTCAGTATGCCTTCAATTTTGAATAAATCCCCAACAATGTCACCAGCAAAGCACCCCCACACCATCACACCTCCTCCTCCATGCTTCACGGTGGGAACCAGGCATGTAGAGTCCATCCGTTCACCTTTTCTGCGTCGCACAAAGACACGGTGGTTGGAACCAAAGATCTCAAATTTGGACTCATCAGACGAAAGCACAGATTTCCACTGGTCTAATGTCCATTCCTTGTGTTCTTTAGCCCAAACAAGTCTCTTCTGCTTGTTGCCTGTCCTTAGCAGTGGTTTCCTAGCAGCTATTTTACCATGAAGGCCTGCTGCACAAAGTCTCCTCTTAATAGTTGTTGAAGAGATGTGTCTGCTGCTAGAAATCTGTGTTGCATCGACCTGGTCTCTAATCTGAGGTGCTGTTAACCTGCCATTTCTGAGGCTGGTGACTCGGATAAACTTATCCTCAGAAGCAGAGGTGACTCTTGGTCTTCCTTTCCTGGGGCGGTCCTCATGTGAGCCAGTTTCTTTGTAGTGCTTGATGGTTTTTGCAACTGCACTTGGGGACACTTTCAAAGTTTTCCCAATTTTTTGGACTGACTGTGTTATGATCTGCAACATGAACTAAGGAAGGATAGGGGAAAGCTGTCCCTACAGTAAGACGTAGCTGAATCCCTATGATGTAGCCGGCTGCCAGTTCCTAGTGAACAGACCTGCCTTAGTCCTCGGCTAGTCTGAACGGAGACCTATAGCATAAAGGGAGGGGTCCCTAAAAGAACTAAGGACTGGGACAAAAATGGGACACCTCCAAAACAGAGAAGTTGTTGCAGAACACAAAAAGACAAACTGACAAAAAGGTACTAGAGGTCCCAGAAGGACCAAGCGAACTGACAGAGAAAGGCACAGAAGCACCTGGCTAGAGAAACAGTCAACCACTGGAGTCCAGCACAGCCAAAAGGGCGAGCTGGAATATAAAGGCAGATGGTCACGTGACCGCAAAACACAAGATGGAAAAAACAAACAGGAGGGTTCTAACAGTACCCCCTCTTTTATGAGGATCATCCGGATCCTCCAGGCCCAGGCATATCCAGAAACCTCTTGTGGAAAGCTTTAACAAGCCTAGGAGCAGAGACATCATCTGTACTTACCCAGGAGTTGTCTTCAGCTCTCCCTCTATGCCATTTTGAATTCAAGATACGAGAAATTTCATATTTGCCGTCTTCCACCACAGGAGGAACTGTGACAGTGGCGTCCCTATCAGATACATCAGCCTTTTTCAACAAGGAAACATGAAACACAGGATTAATCTTCCAGGAAGTAGGGACATCCAACCTAACAGCAGACGGGTTAACAACCTGAAGCACTTTAAATGGACCCACAAACTTAGGACCCAGTTTTTTAGAGGGAATCCTCAACCGCAGGTTCTTTGAGGACAACCAAACCATGTCACCCACAGTAAACAAAACCTCCTTACGTTTCCTGTCAAAATAGTTCTTGGACTTCTTGTTAGCCTCTTGAAGGTTGCAACGTACATTAGTCCAAACTCTCTCCAAATCAACGGAAAAATTCTCCTCCTCCGGCACCGCCGAACCCAATTTGGAGAACGAACCAAAAGATGGATGTCTCCCAGTACAGCAAAAAAAAGGAGAACACCCAGCAGAGGAGGATGTATAATTGTTAAGAGTAAATTCTGCGAGAGGCAGAAACTCAGACCACACCTCTTGATTGTCCGCCACAAAACAACGCAAAAACTGATCAACATCCTGGTTCTTTCTTTCAGTCTGTCCATTCGACTCAGGATGATAACCAGGCGAAAATGACAAATGGACTCCCAACCTGTCACAAAAAGCACGCCAAAAGCGAGCCACAAACTGAAGTCCTCTATCAGAAACAATATCAGTGGGAATGCCATGGAGCTTGACAATCTCCTTAACAAACGCCTTAGCGAGTGTCTTGGCGCAGGGCAACTTAAAGAATGGAACCAAATGACACATCTAACTAAAACGGTCCATGACCACCCAGATGACAGTAAAACCCTGGGACACAGGAAGATCAGTAATAAAATCCATTGTGAGATGCGTCCAAGGTGAACTAGGAACCTCCAGAGGGCAAAGCAACCCCGCAGCAGGAGTATGTGAAGCCTTTGACCTAGCACACACAATACACTGACGCACCCACTTGATGACCTCCCTCTGCCATCCCGGCCACCAAAAACTGCGACTGTTAAGTCTCTTAGTCTCCGAAATTCCTGGATGACGTGCCAACCGAGACTCATGACACTCCACAAACAAATCTCTCCTAAAGGCTCTAGGCACGAACAACCTCCCATGGGGAGTGTTAGATGGAGCATCATCTTGAGCTTTCAGAATCCCATTCTCCAAAACGGAGTTCAATGCCGCCACCACAACTCCTTTCTGTAAAATGCTCTCCTCCTCCTCGGCACCGACCGTAGGAAAGAAGTTGCGAGATAAAGCATCGGCTTTAACATTCTTAGTAGCAGGGATATAGGTAACAGAAAAATGAAACCGAGAAAAAAAAAGTGCCCACCTAGCTTGACGGGTATTCAAGCGCTTGGCAGCATCTAGATAGATCAAATTGCTATGATCTGTGAAAACCTGAATAGGAAATCTAGCGCCTTCCAAAAAATGACGCCAATGTTCAAACGTGAGTTTAATACCCAGCAACTCCCGATTTCCAATATCATAATTCAGTTCGGTTTCCGAAAAAAATTTTGGAAAGAAGGCACAAGGATGTACTCCACCCTTGTTCTCCTGAGACAAAACTGCTCCGACCCCCACCGATGAAGCATTGACCTCGACCAAAAAAGGCTTGGTCTCATCAGGCTGCATAAGGATAGGGGCAGAACTGAACCTCTCTTTGAGATACTCAAACGCTTCAATGGCCTCAGTAGTCCACTGGGCCGTATTCGCACCTTTCCTGGTGAGATGGGTTAGAGGTTTAACAATTACAGAAAAATTCTTAATTAATTTCCTGTAATAATTGGCAAAACCCAAAAATCTCTGTATAGATTTCAAACCAATAGGTCTAGGCCATTCCTGCACAGCCTGAACCTTCACAGGGTCCATCTCAAATCCCTCGCTGGAGACGATGTAGCCCAAAAACTAATTTTCTGCACAGCGAACTCACATTTCTCCAGCTTAGCAAAAAGTGAATTATCACTCAATAACGGCAAAACTTCACGTACACTCTGCCAATGGTACTCTATATCTGGTGAATAAATCAAAATGTCATCCAAATACACAACCACATTCTTACCAATCAAAGGTCTCAGGATGTCATTAATAAGGTTCTGAAAAAATGCAGGTGCATTGGTAAGACCAAAAGGCATCACCAGATTCTCAAAATGACCTACCGGAGTGTTAAAAGGAGCTTTCCATTCATCACCCTCCTTTACTCGTAACAAATTGTATGCCCCCCAGAGATCAATTTTAGAGAACCAGTTGGCCCCCACTAACTGGTTAAACAAGTCAGGAATTAACGGCAATAGGTAGGAATTGCGTACGGTAATCTTATTAATTTTACGAAAATCCAGACATGGACATAAACCCCCGTCCTTCTTTTTAACAAAGAAAAATCCAACTGCCACAGGCGACTTAGAAGGTCTAATGTGACTAGCAGCCAGGCTAGTCTGTATGTATTCCTCCAAGTCCTTTCTTTCAGGGATAGTCAGATTAAACAAGCGACTCTTGGGAAGAGTATCTCCCGGAACAAACTCAATGGCGCAATCATAATCCCTATGAGGAGGAAAAACTTGCGACTCCCTCCTCCGAAAAAACCCTCCAAAAATTTTGAATAGGTACAGGTAATTCCCCTTTTTCCACAGCCGCAATGCAACCATTACAACATTTATCATAGCACTTCGGACTCCAAGACTTAATCACATTAGTAGACCAGTCCAGTAAAGGATTGTGCAGTTTTAACCAAGGCAATGCTAGAACAACCGGAGAGGGTAAATTATCTAAAACAACCAAGTCCAAAATTTCTTGGTGAACTCCATTGATAGTGAGGGGAAATGCAGCAACCTTGTGAGTAATACATTTCAAGGGAGTGTTATCAATTGCAATCACAGAAATAGGAGATGACAAAGGTTTGGATTTCAATTTAAGGTTTTCCAAAAACCCTTTATCAATCACATTATGTGTTGAACCACAATCCACAAATACCTGAAATTCAATCAAACCTCCCTGCAAAGTAGTACTCCCAGAAAGAAATACTCCTGCAGAGAGTAAACAAGCTATACGGGCGTAACTGACCTTTTTTTTTTCTTTACTTAAACAAAGCTCCCAATACTTAATCAAATGGTCAGCTTTACCACAATAAAGACACAATCCCTCGGCGAACCTCCGGTCTCTTTCCTGAGAGGGGAGCGACTTCGCCCCAACCTCCATTGGTTCTCCGCCATCAGAGCAGATTTTCTGGGGACTAGGAACTGACATTACAAGAGTCTTTACCTCATTCAGCCTGCACCTCAGCCTCCTGTCCACACGAACAGCTAATTGCATGGCATCCTGCAGAGTCTCAGGTGCAGGGAATGCAATTAGCAGAATCTTAACCCTTTCACTCAGACCAGCAAGATATAAACATTTCAGCGCAGGATCATTCCATTTAACTTCTGCGGCCCATCTCCTGAAGTGTGTGCAATAATTTTCAACATCACCTTACCCCTGATTCAAACGCCTGAGTTCTGCCTCAGCAGATGAGATTCGATCAGGATCGTCATATAATAGCCCCATAGTAGAAAAAAATTCTTCAACAGACCTTAAACACGGATCATTAGGTTGGATAAAAAAGGCCTACCCCTGTGGTTCATTGCGCAAAAGTGACATAATAAAACCAATGCGCTGTGATTCCTTCCCAGAGGACCTTGGTCTCAAATGAAAATATAACAAGCAAGCATTTTTAAAGGAAAAAAAATCTTGCTGTTAACCATAAAAAACATCAGGCAGTCCTACCTTGGGTTCGACAAAATGCACTTCAGATCAGCTACTCACGTGTTACTGAAGCTCGGCCACCTTCAGAGACAATCCCTGCAGGCGTTGAGCCAAATCCTGGATGGAAACCATACTGATCCACGAATTTCTTTCCTTTTAGTTTTTTGGGCTGGACTTACTGTTATGATCTGCAACATGAGCTAAGGAAAGATAGGGGAAAGCTGTCCCTACAGTAAGACTAAGCTGAATCCCTACGATGTAGCGGGCTGCCTGTTCCTAGCGAACAGACCTGCCTTAGTCCTCGGCTAGTCTGAACGGAGACCTATAGCATAAAGGGAGGGGTCCCTAAAAGAACTAAGGACTGGGACAAAAATGGGACACCTCCAAAACAGAGAAGTTGTTGCAGAACACAAAAAGACAAACTGACAAAAAGGTACTAGAGGTCCCAGAAGGACCAAGCGAACTGACAGAGAAAGGCACAGAAGCACCTGGCTAGAGAAACAGTCAAACACTGGAGTCCAGCACAGCCAAAAGGGCGGAGCTGGAATATAAAGGCAGATAGTCAAGTGACCGCAAAACACAAGGTGGAAAAACAAACAGGAGGGTTCTAACAGACTGACCTTCATTTCTTAAAGTAATGATTGCCACTCGTTTTTCTTTACTTAGCTGCTTTTTTCTTGCCATTCAGTAGGACTATCAGCTGTGTATCCACCAAACTTCTGCACAACACAACTGATGGTCCCAACCCCATTTATAAGGCAAGAATTCCCACTTAATAAACCTGACAGGACACACCTGTGAAGTGAAAACCATTTCCGGGTGACTTCCTCTTGAAGCTCATCAAGAGAATGCCAAGAGTGTGTAAAGCAGTCATCAAAGCAAAAGGTGGCTACTTTGAAGAACCTAGAATATAAGACATATTTTCAGTTGTTTCACAGTTTTTTGCTAAGTATATAATTCCACATGTGTTAATTCATAGTTTTGATGCCTTCAGTGTGAATGTACAATTTTCATAGTCATGAAAATACAGAAAAATCTTTAAATGAGAAGGCGTGTCCAAACTTTTGGTCTGTACTGTATATATAATTCCCCCACATCTATTCCCCACAGATGTTTGTAAGCCCCCTCCTCCACCATGCATTCTCCATTGCCTTGAGACAAGGCAGCCATGTTATGAAACAGATTTTGCTAGTATGGTTGTAAATGAACAAAGACCTAAGCCAGTGGGCAGGGAATAATACATCATTTCCTGTCACATGAAGCTGGACTTTTCCTGGACTTAAAACCCCAGAGCCCCACATGGTCACTCTCGTCTCTCTCTCTAGATGACCACCATGATGAGGAGATCTGGCTAATTTTCTATCTTCCCCTGTAATCCCTAGATACTGATATCCTTATATCTCTATATATAAAGTTAGCATAGTCGGGTGGGCAAATATTGCATGTGTGATTAGGAAACTTGGGTGGAATATTATTAGGTAATTGTGGGTTGAACGTGTGGAATTATTGTGATTTTACTGGATTAGTGTTGTAGCATCAATATATGTGTATATATATATACTGTATATATATATATATATATATATATATATATATTTATATATATTTATAGTAGCCAGCATGGGTATAAATATATATGTATGTAAGAGACTGTAGACTTTTGTGTGTGTAATAAATATTCTTTATTGATACACTGTTTTGTCTCAGTTAGTATATAGTAGAAGGCACAGATAATGTTAAGGCATAACTTAGTGGATATTAATTATTAATAGTCAAGTTCGACGGTAATAATTAATATCGGACCTCAATAAAGGTGTAGGAGAGTTCCCCCATTAATAACTGATATTTTTGGAGGGAAACGCGTCCTTTTACAATAATGTACTCAGTTATTCTGTATAGCGCCATCCTTAGTTATATAGTTTAATCTTTTATTATGTATAACACCCTCCTTTATTACGTACCATCCTCTCTAGTTATATATGGTGCTGTCTCTTATTATATAGCTTCCTCTGCTATTATGTAGAGTGTTGTCCCTTAAATAGCGTATTCTTGTTATTTTTGTCAGTCAAAGCGCCCTCTTTTATTACATAGTCGCCTCTTGTTAGATATAAAATAAGTGCTGATGGAGCAGCAGGTGACAAGAAGAACAGTCCATCAGCTCCTCCATCAGAAAAGAAGCTTTCCCATGCTCCATCAGCCATTATTGCATTATACAGGTGCATCTCGCAAAATTAGAATATGATCAAAAAGTTAATTTATTTCAGTTCTTCAATATAAAAAGTGAAACTCATATATTATATAGAGTCATTACAAACAGAGTGATCTATTTCAAGTGTTTATTTCTGTTAATGTTGATGATTATGGCTTACAGCCAATGAAAACACAAAAGTCATTATCTCATCTCAGTAAATTAGAATACTTTATAACAACAGCTTGAAAAATGTTTTTAAAATCCAAAATGTTGGCCTACTGAAATGTATATTCAATAAATGCGCTCAATACTTGGTCGGGGTTTCTTTTGCATCAATTACTGCATCAATGTGGCGTGGAATGGAGGCGATCAGCCTGTGGCACTGCTGAGGTGTTATGGAAGCGCAGGTTGCTATGATAGCAGCCTTCAGCTCGTCTGCATTGTTGGGTCTGGTGTCTCTCATCTTCCTCTTGACAATACCCCATAGATTCTCTATGGGGTTAAGGTCAGGTGAGTTTTCTGGCCAATCAAGCACAGTTATACTGTTGTTTTTAAATCAGGTATTGGTGTGGCGCCCTGCTGCGCATTGGTGCCACAGAACTCAGAAGGGTGCATGGATGGACTTCTCCACAAGAGGCCCTCACATATTGACACACCTCCACCCTACCACCTCAGACCAGCAGAGGGAGCCCTGATAGGGATATATAGGGAGGGTGGAGCCAGGCAGTTCAGTTAGAGTTTAGAGTCAGACAGAGAAAGATGGTCTGAGAGCGTGCTGATGCTCAGAGCAGCGAAGAGGCAGCAAGCTGGCTGCTGTGCTTAGGCGAGCCGAGGCCTACAACACTTGTGAAGGCCTAGTGAGGGCCCTGAGTGGCCGAAGGCGAGAGGAGAAGTAAGAAGTAGCGAGGGGGCAGAGGAGCATACCAGGTTCACCCCGATATATATACCGGACACCGGGTCCGTGCCTACAGGGACCCTTTACACCTAGTAGGAATCAGTACCAGGGTTAGGAGTCACGGAGGCCCCAGCGTGCAGGGAGAGTGATCTCCAAGAGAAGGCCCTACCACCAGGTCAGCAGGTGCAAAGAGAGACAGTAACCAAGCTAGGCCTAGCTCCAGGCAGGTCAGAAGCTTAGTGAGTAAAGCCACGGATCAGGAGACCCTATACCCGCTCACTGGGGAGAGTCCAAAAGTGCGCCCTTCGTCCGGAGTACCCTGGACCGTGCTTGCACCATCACCAGTAAAGGTACTGAAGCTTACCCCCGTGTGAGTGTCCGTTTTTCCTCCGGGACCGTCCTGCCGTCTCTCCCCTGCACCACTATCCATTACACCCCACGCTGCCCTGGAGCTAGCTCTACCTGTGGAGAGCCACACCATCCCTGCTGCCGTAACACCAGCTCCAGCTCCAGAGGACTGCTCCGAAGCGGCGGCACCCCTTAGCCGCATTCCACAGGTGGCGTCACGAACACTTTAAATCCCTTATAAATATTCCCCTTTTACTGACCGCCCTGGGTCACAGACCGAGCCTGCAAACGTGATATCCCCCAGCAACCAGAGGCCCGGCTGCCGAGTACCCCACGGCCCAGGGGACGTGTCAGCTCTGGCGTCACGAACAGGATTGCGTGCCCGTCACCATCGGGTACTGTGCGGTTTAATGGACTGTAATACTCACTGTGGTGAAGGTTTCCCGCCATTCCCGAGATTTCCCGCCATTGTCCACCATTTTTCCTGTCGCCGCGAGGGAAGAAGAGGGGCATAACCACGGGAATCGGAGAGGCGTAACCGCTGGAAGCGCGCGAAGCCCAGGACACGCCCCGCCCCTGACGTCGAACCAGGAAGCATCAGGTCCTGGAAGGAGTCCAGAGGACTCTCTGACGGCAGACGCGAGCGACGTAAGGTCCCGGAAGAAGACCGTCACCCGCGGAGCTGCGGCCTACCTGATAAAGAAAGTGAAGAAGGTAGACTCCGGTTCACTAGGGGGGGCGCAACCATGGCCGACGACCAGCAAGCCGCCGGAGCACTGGTTAACGCTCCTGATGCCCAACCTGCGCCTGGCGCTGCACAGGGCGCTGCGGCCGCTCCACCGGCAGGGGTCATGACCCCGTTCATACCCATGGCCCTGCCGTATGTATTCTATGACCGTTAAACAGAGAGCCGCTGTTGTGCTGGGATAACTGACTGGTGCCACAGAGTGGGAAGTTGAAACCTGGCCAGCCGCAGACCAGGAATCAGTATCCATCATCTTTAAGAGACCGCAAACTGTGTTTGAAAACCGCACTGAGACAGATCTCTGGATGAGGTTCTACCACTGTGTCCAGAAACCTGAGGACAGTGTCCGGGACTGCGACTGGCGCTTACAGGAAGCCCTGCGGGCCCTGAAACAGGTTAGTCCAGCCAGCATACAAAATGAAAATAAAATGCTGATGGAACAGTTCATCTGGGGGTTGAGGTCCCAGGAGGAGAGCAGGACTGTAGACCATCCAGATGCCACCTTTGACACCCTTAAGGACATGGCTATAAAGGGTCTGCAGCCCCTGGAAAAATCAGATACTGCTATCCAGTATTACCAGGGTGGGGCCACCCCAGTGCCCGCAGCACCCACTGCTCCTTCATTAACGGCTGAAACAAAGATGCAAACAGTGTCTCCTAGCGAGCTGGACAGTCTACGCTCTGAAGTGCGCCAGTTAAGTAAAACCCTGGCCACTGTCCTGAGCACCCTGCGGCTACAGGAGGAGTCCGAGCCGGAAGGAAGGATACTACTCGCCGACAGCCCTGAGGATGTCCCCTGGATGAGAAGAAGAAGAAGGACAACGCCACCCCGTAGGAAGACAACGCCACCCCGGCGGAGGACAACGCCACCCCGTGGGAGGACCAACGACCAATGTCACCCTCCAGGAGAATTCATCTGCTATCGTTGCCAGAAGGCAGGCCACACAGCGCAGAATTGTCCTTTAAACGAGCAAACCCTGGGGCTGTGGGCCGACACCCAGGAGTAAATCAAGCAGGCCCATCAAGCTGGTACCACCGGTTCATAGGAGGAAGGCCTTTCCTGTCCATCGTGCTGGACGTGATAGCAACACCTGCGTTGCTGGATACCGGCTCACAGGTAACCATCATACCTGATGCCCTCTACAAAAGGTACTGGTCCGTAGATGAACTCCGCCCGCCAGCCCCGAACCTCTTCGTGTATGCCTCTAACGGCCTTCCTATTAACCTAGTAGGGGTTAAAGATGTGACAGTGAAGGTGGGGAGAGCGGAGCTAAAGGACCAGGCACTGATTGTAGTGGAAACTAACCCTAGTGATACAGACTTGTACATGATACTTGGTACAAATATTGTTGGTAACTGTTTGGGAGAAGTGTTATTTTTGCTCCAACAGATTGCTGACACTGCCAAACCAGGGCAGAGGAAGGTGCTCCAGAGAGAGATACGAGCCCTCCTGTACCAGCAACAGGTAAAGCTAACAGGTGGTGAAATTGGTAATGTACGGGTGACAGACCCGACACCCATTGTGATTCCCCCGATGAGTGAAATGCTGATTTGGTGTAGGGCAGCAATAAGTCTCAAAGGACAGAACTGCCAGGCGGTAGTGGAGCCCATTAGCTCAGAGCACAGACCTACGCTCTTAACTGCTAGAGGGGTGGTTGATGTACACAATGGGAGGGTACCCGTATGTCTCCTAAATTGTGGGGAGGATGAAATTAAATTACCAAGATAAGCCACTGTTGCCAGGTTGTATACCGTGAATGATGATGCCATACACACGGTGGAATCCTTGACCCAACCAGATACAGTGGAGGACAATGACTCCGAAGCTCAGTTGGAGGATTGGTGTCAACAGCTCCATGTTGGGACTGACACCACTCCTGTCCATCAAAAACAAGGTGTATACAGGGTGGTCCAGGAATACGAACAGGTATTCAGAAAACACCCACTTGATTTTGGGAGGATTAAAGGGGTACAACACCATATACCCACAGGTGACCATCCACCCATCAAAGAACGTTACAGGCTAATACCACCAGCACACTACCAGAAAGCGAAGGAAATGTTGCACGACATGAAGAAAGCAGGGGTAATAGCAGATAGCTGTAGCCCCTGGGCAGCTCCCCTGGTCCTGGTCTGGAAAAGGGATGGAAGCATGAGGATGTGTGTAGATTACAGACTGGTAAATTGCATAACACATAAAGATGCATACCCTTTGCCCCGTATAGAGAAATCCCTGGCTGCATTAAAGTCTGCAAATTACTTCTCTACCCTTGACCTCACTAGTGGGTACTGGCAAGTAGTAGTTGCTGAGTAGGACCTGGAGAAGACGGCCTTCACTATCCCGATGGGACTCTGCAAGTTCAACAGTATGCCGTTCGGACTCTGCAACGCCCCTGGAACGTTCCAGAGATTGATGGAGTGCTGTTTGGGACACCGTAACTTCGAGACCGAGCTGCTATACCTGGATGACGTGATAGTGTACTCCAAGACGTATGAGGACCATTTGAAGCACCAGGCGGAGGTATTTGAAGCATTGTCCCAGTATGGGATGAAATTGAAGCCTTCCAAGTGCCACCTGCTCAAACGGAAGGTTCAGTACCTGGGGCACATCATCAGTCCAGAAGGAGTAGCACCAGACCCGGAGAAGGTCACTGCCATCCAGAAATGGCCGGAACCGAAGAATCTCAAGGAGGTACGTCAGTTCCTGGGACTGGTCGGGTATTACCGGAGGTTTGTAAAGGACTACACCAAGAAGGCAGTGCCTTTGCAGGATCTCCTGGTAGGACAGTCCCACAGAGGCAAAAAACCATCTTCCAGTGGGTTAAAGAGCAGGCTGAGTCCTTTGCAGCGATGAAAGAGATCCTGACTGGTGAAGAAATCCTGGCCTACCCTGACTACAGCCAACCTTTCCTGCTGTACACTGATGCCAGCAACGAGGGACCAGGAGCTGTGTTAACAACGAGGGACCAGGAGCTGTGTTAAGCCAGAAGCAGTATGGCAAAGAGAAGGTGATTGCCTATGCTAGCAGGAAGCTTCGTTCGACCGAGAGAAATCCGGAAAACTATAGCTCCTTCAAGTTGGAGTTCCTGGCCTTGGTCTGGGCCATCACTGAACGATTCAAGCACTACCTGGCCTCCACAAAGTTCACGGCCTATACTGACAACAACGCCTTGACACATTTAGAGACAGCCAAGTTGGGAGCCATGGAACAGCGTTGGATGGCCCGACTGTCAAACTATTAGTTCACCATCAAGTACCGGGCAGGCCACAAGAATGCCAACGCCGATGCCCTATCCAGAATGCCTCACCAGTCGGACACTGAAGAAGAAGTGGATGACCTGGAGGAGATTGAGCTACCTGCCTTCCACAGAAATGGGATGGTCCACGAGCAGCACACCTCCAGGAGGTATCATGGTAAGACACTAAACCCTTTGCCTCACCACAGTTGGAAGGAGACCCAGGACAGTGACCCGGTTGTCAGCCATATCAAAGAACTGATAACCCAGGAGGTTCCTTCCTGGAGAAGGACGCTTCTCCACAAGCCAAGCAACTGTGGAATGAGAGAGGCCGACTGTTCATCTATAGAGAGAAGCTGTGTCGAAGGCATGTCAACCCTAGGACCCATGAGATGGTATGGCAGATCGTAGTGCCCAGGACAGACATCCAGATGGTGTTGGAGGCCTACCACGATCAAGTAGGGCACTTTGGCTGGAAAAAGCTAGAAACTCTCCTGAAGAATCGGTTTTATTGGGTTGGAATGCGGAGCTCCATAGAGAGGTGGTGCCGGGATTGTGGACCCTGTAGTCTCAGAAGAAAAGACTACAACAGCCAGAAGGCACCCCTGCAGTCCATCAAGACAACCCAGCCCCTGGAGATCGTCGCCCTGGATCACCTCAAGCTGTCACCCAGCAGGTCAGGCTACTCTTATGCACTGACCATGGTGGATCACTACTCCCAGTTCCTGGTGGTAGCCCCCGTCAAGGATCTGATGGCAGAAACTGCAGGCCCCATGGATACCCGGATAAGGTGCTGACGGATCAAGGCCCTGCCTTTGAAGCCGAGCTTTTCAAAGAGTTTTGCCATCTGTATGGGTGTAAGAAGATTCGGACTACACCGTACCACCCCCAAACCAATGGGTTATGTGAAAAGATGAATAACATAGTCATCGACCTGTTGAAGACCTTACCTCTAGTAGAAAAAAAACAGTGGCCGGACAAACTACCTGACCTGGTAGATCTGTACAATCAAATACCTGTGAGTTCCACCAATTGTACTCCAGCGTACCTCATGAGAGCAAGACCCGGAAAGTTGCCCATGGACCTGGAGCTTGGAGTGGTATAGCCAGAAGCAGACATGTCCACTGAAGACTGGGATACGAGCCGACAGGAGCAGTACAAGAGAGTACAGGCCTGTGTCGAAGACAGTCTAAGTAGGGTGAGAGATAAACAGGAAGCACAGTACAACAAGAGTGCACCAGCCGAACCCTTGACACCTGGAGAAGTTATTCTGAAACGAAAGAGAAGAAGCCACAAGCTTGACGACCAGTGGGAAAGGAAACCTTACAGTGTGTTGAATTCCAGATTCGATAATAGGAAAACCTGTCTAATTAGCAAAGACGGAGGAAGAACAACTGCAACGGTATCAAGAGACCATCTGAAGTTGTGCCCAAGTCCACTGAAGCCCCAGGAGGAAGTGCCTCTCACCGTACCGGAGGAGCCTAAAGAAGAAGTACTCCATACTGTCTTAGGAGATTTCCCGGCAGATTGGCCTCAACTGGATGGAGCGGTAATAATACCTGTGCTACACTTCTACCAACAGCCACAAGACTCTCCACTGTAAGTAAGACCTGTAAGTGCCTCGGAAGAGCCTGCTCAGGAAGAATCCCCGGAAGAAGGATCACCGGTAGAAGCAGAGCCAGTAGGCCCAGTAACCAGTGTACTTGCCAGTCCCGTAGAGAGGTTAAGGCAGTTTTGCAGTCCACCAACACATAGAGCGGAAAATAGCGTAAGCATCCACACTACACGCATTCCAGTACTACGTAGGTCATCACGTAGTACAAAAGGCCAGACCCCTGTCAGTTATAGAGAGTGAATAGAGGATCACTGACAGTATTAATAGTTACCCCGTAGGGTATGGTCTTGTAATAATTTCATATATTTAATTATTTATTTATCTTGCCTTGCTAATGGACAATATATGTGACACGGACACTTCTAATTGCATTTAGTTACCCGTAAGGGTATATATAAAAGACTCGGTGGCTGAGGACTATGAGCAGCCCAAAAACTGTCATGTACATAGTTGCACTCCCTGGAGTGCCTTTTAAGTGAACACGGAACAAAAACCCATTTGGCGTGGCGGAAGACGTGGCCCAGCACCTGGATCATCTATGCCCTGTAGCCACGCCCAGGGCCTACGTTGAGGGTTTTCAGGCGGGTCCCTCATGTTCCTTCATCGGTGAAATGGACACCAGGTTACGGGACTTACTGTGACTTAATTAATGTTATTTATAATTGTTATTATTGTGTTATAATGTTGCCTGTAACGTTCAAGAAAAGTGCCTCCCATAAAGGGAGGCACTTGAGAAAAATGCTTCAGTCCAGGAGTACTGAGTTTTACTAGGGGGGGATGTGAAGCCCTGCTGCGCATTGGTGCCACAGAACCCAAAAGGGTGCATGGATGGACTTCTCCACAAGAGGCCCTCACATATTCACACACCTCCACCCTACCACCTCAGACCAGCAGAGGGAGCCCTGATAGGGATATATATAGGGAGGGTGGAGCCAGGCAGTTCAGTTACAGTTTAGAGTCAGACAGAGAGAGAGGGTCTGAGAGCGTGCTGACGCTCAGAGAGCAGCGAAGAGGCAGCAAGCTGGCTGCTGTGCTTAGGCGAGCCGAGGCCTACAGCACATGTGAAGGCCTAGTGAGGGCCCTGAGTGGCCGAAGGCAAGAGGAGAAGGAAGAAGTAGCAAGGGGGCAGAGGAGCATACCAGGCTCACCCCGATATATATACCGGACACGGGGTCCACGTCTACAGGGACCCTTTACACCCAGTAGGAATCACCGGAACCCCTGGAGGACTACAGGTCCCAGGTTCACCAAACGCTGATTACAGTACCAGGGCTTGGAGTCACGGAGGCCCCAGCATCCAGGGAGAGTGATCTCCAAGAGAAGGCCCTACCACCAGGTCAGCAGGTGCAAAGAGAGACAGTAACCAAGCTAGGCCTAGCTCCAGGCAGGTCAGAAGCTTAGTGAGTAAAGCCACGGATCAGGAGACCCTATACCCGCTCACTGGGGAGAGTCCAAAAGTGCGCCCTTCGTCCGGAGTACCCTGGACCGTGCCTGCACCATCACCAGTAAAGGTACTGAAGCTTACCCCCGTATGAGTGTCCGTCTTTCCTCCGGGACCGTCCTGCCGTCTCTCCCCTGCACCACCATCCATTACACCCCACACTGCCCTGGAGCTAGCTCTACCTGTGGAGAGCCACACCATCCCTGCAGCCGTAACACCAGCTCCAGAGGATTGCTCCGCAGCGGCGGCACCCCTTAGCCGCATTCCACAGGTGGCGTCACGAACACTTTAAATCCCTTATAAATATTCCCCTTTTACTGACCGCCCTGGGTCACGGACCGGGCCAGCTACCGTGATATCCCCCAGCAACCAGAGGCCCGGCTGCCGAGTACCCCACGGCCCAGGGGGCGCGTCATTGGTACTTTTCGCAGTGTGGACAGGTGCCAAGTCCTGTGGAGATGAAATTTCCATCTCCAAAGACCTTGTGGGCAGAGGGAAGCCTGAAGTGCTCTAAAATTTACTGGTAGACGGCTGCGCTGACTTTGGTCTTGATAAAACACATTGGACCTACACCAGCAGATGACATGGCTTCCCAAACCATCACTGATTGTGGAAACTTTACACTAGACCTCAAGTAGCTTGGATTGTGTGCCTCTCCACTTTTCCTCCAGACTAAGGGACATTTTGAAACGCTTAGGAAGCCTTTGCAGGTGTTTTTGTTAATTATTTTAATTTGCTGAGATAATGACTTTTGTGTTTTGATTGGCTATAAGCCTTAATCATCAACATTAACAGAAATAAACACTTGAAATAGATCACTCTGTTTGTGTTGGCTCTATATAATATATGAGTTTCACTTTTTGTATTGAAAAACTGAAATAAATTAACCTTTTGATGATATTCTAATTTTGTGAGATGCACCTGTATATCTAACAAGAGAAGATGGTATGTAATAAAGAACAGGGCGCTATGTTATTCAAAACGTAAGGGACGGTGCTGTACATAACAAGAGAGAGAGCACCGTGTAATAAAGGACGGCAATATACATAATAAAGGAGGCTAGGTAAGAGGTATATATATGTTGGTGTGGCTATACTCACATGGTCAAAATTGTTGGTACCCCTCGTTTAATGAAAGAAAAACCCACAATGGTCACAGAAGTAACTTGAATCTGACAAAAGTAATAATAAATTATAAATCTATGAAAATTAACAAATGAAAGTCAGTCATTGCTTTTCAACCCTGCTTCCACAGAATAAAAAAAAAAAATTAAACTCATGAAATAGACCTGGACAGAATGATGGTACCCCTGAAAATAATGTGACAAAAGTGACATGTTAAATCAAGTTGTGCCCACTAATTAGCATCACAGGTGCCTACAATCTTGTAATCAGTCAGTGGGCCTGTATATAGGAATATAGATACTCACTGTGCTGTTTGGTAACAATGATAAATAGTTTTATCATTGTATCCCCTGTTCTGAAACCTAATTTTTAGGTCTGAGGCCTGGTTTTCAAATCTGGGTCATTAGAACAAATACAACGCATTCTTAAGAATTGTCCCGTAGGAATGCTTTTGCTTTTATGGTGGAAGTACAGTTATGTACACATTTACAGACACTTCTTAGTTTAGTGCTATTAACAATTCTTATTTTAATTAATTAATCATGCACTTTTCATTCACAGCACGTGTCACTTTATTGTGTGGATATATATTTATATCTGTTACTTTGTTTACATTATTTGCACTCTTGCACTTTTTGCACGTTGGATTTTGTATCCTTATCAGTATAATTTTATATGCTGCATATTTAATATTTATACATGTTGTTCATTATTCATTTTATATTTATTTATATTTATATTTGTTTATTATTTCATCTTTTTACATGTGTATGATTTTTCACCACATGATATTATATGTATTATTGATTTGTTAAAGATAAGATTCTAAAATCTACTAAAAAACATTATATGAAACTCTGATGTATACTAAATATCTATACTTATATTCTGTTATATGTTATGAATCTTGTTTTGCATGTATCTGTTATATTGGATATCATTTAGTCATATATACCCTCACTTTAATATATATTATGAAAACCTTGATATATATATATTAGATATCTGTACTCGTGTATCACTATATAAATATCCTGAAAGGACTAGTTGGAACTGGTTATAGAAGTGGACTTTCAAATTGTTTACAAGAAGGAGACAAAGGATTCAACATGAGACCTCCCAAAAGAATATTCTGGCGAATGAGGAGAATATCTGGGGAGGAAACACTTAACCCCATAGGACAACATAATGAGACTTATCTATACCATGGGCCAGAGACTACTGTGATTGCTCAATTGCCTCAGGGCGACACCCTATTGGGACCTTCCTTTATACTGAACATATATATGTTATGCTGGAACAGGCTCGGTCTGGCCTGGCGGGGCGCCAGGAAATTTCCCAGTGGGCCCCGGGCCCCTTGCAGAGGGAACAGTTGAATTAAAAAAAAAAAAAAAAAAAAAAAAGTAAAGTGGTCGTGGGCCCTTTAAGGGCGCGAGCACACACTTTCACCGACGCGATGCCCAGGACAGTAGCGGGAGGGTCCTGGGAGCAGGAGAGCAGGGGCTGCACTGCAGCGTCACACTCAGCAGACAGGGCCACACGTCTGCTAAAAGTGACGTCACAGCGCGTCCTGCACTGCAGTCTCCCACATTAGGGGCGCGTCTGTACACTGTATGGGCTGGAGACAAGCCAAGGTACTGTAATATTTGTGTGTTTGTATGGATTTTTATGTATATGCTGCCTGCATGTGTGTGTGTGTACTGTGTGTGTATATGCCTGTGTGTGTGTGTGTATATGCCTGTGTGTGTATATATATGCCTGTATGTGTGTGTGTGTATATTCCTGTGTGTGTGTGTGTATATATGCCTGTGTGTGTGTATATGCCTGTATGTGTGTGTGTGTATATGCCTGTGTGTTTACATTGTGTATGCCTGTGTGTTTATGTGTCTTCACACGTGTGTGTGTGCTTCCCTGCGTGTCTGCATTTTAGTGTGTGATTGTCTGAGTGTGTCTGTGCATTTCTGTGTGTGCTTGCCTGTGTGTGTACGTGTCCCCATTTCTGTGAGTATGTGTATCTGTGTGTGTATATTAGGGCTCTTCCACATGTCCTGATATTTACGGGACTGGAGATATCCGTGTCCACCTGTGTGTCATCCAAGTGACACATACTGGCGCTTGGGATCAGTATACAGTTAGCGCTGTTCCCAAGAGCCGGGTGCTGAGCGCTGCCCTCATCATAGATCCCTGCAGGCGCTGTGATCAGCAGCAGCGGGGTCAATGATGAGAGTAGTAGTCTACTCCCACCGTGTCCGTGTCCAACTGTAAAAATAAGAATAAAATAAAAAAATCCTTATACTCACCTCTCCTAAGCGTCACCTGCTGTAATCCGTGCGAGCGCTCACGCCGAGGAGAATGACTCCTGCAGCGAGCTTGCTCCAGAACTGCGCTTAGTGAATGACAGGGCACCGCTTGTTGAGCGCAACTCCGGAGCCCACTCGCTGCAGGAGACATTCTCCTCGGCGAGAGCGCTCGCACGGATTACAGCGGGTGACACTTAGTAGAGGTTAGTATAAGGATTTTTTTTTTTTTTATTCTTTTTACAGTTGGACACAGCGGGTATCGACTATTACTCTCATCATTGACTCTGCTGGTGCTGAACGCAGCGCCTGCAGGGATCTATGATGAAGGCAGCACTCAGCGCTCTTCCCAAGCACCGGATGCTAACTGTCATCAATGTGCGGGACATTTTGCGGTCTGGACAGCAGGTAAAAAACAGACATGTCAGCGTGTTTTGCCCACGGACACCACATGGTCTGTGGAAAGTGGAAACATACTGACATGTGCACATACGCATTCATGTGAATGTGTCTACGTGTGTCAGTGTCTCTGGTACGTGTGGAAACGGTCACTGCATGTACTGACGTGTGGAGGAGCCCTTAGTATGTGTCTGTGTGCGCTTGTTTTCGTGTGTGTAAGCGTGCTTCTGCATGTCTGTCTGGTCTTCCGAAGATTTCTTATATTTGGAGAGAGATGGGAGAGAAATTTTAGGAGACAGAATGGGGAGATGTGTGAAGAAACAGTATGGTGAACTAGGGGAGGGGTGGGAATGGGTGCGGGAACAGAATGGGGAAGAGATGTATAAGACAGTATGGAGAGTGGGGGAATAGTGTGAGGAGACAGTATGGAGGGAGAAAAGTGTAAGGTGACACAGCACAGAGACTAGGTAGTGTAGGGGAAGGTATAGTGATGCGGCAGTATGGGGGGAACAGTGTGAGGGCACAGAAAGGAGGGAACAGTATGCTGAGGAGGGGGAGTGTGATGAAGGGGCACAGTATAGAGACTGGGCAGTATAGGGGGGACACAGTGTGAGAGGACAGTGTGAAGAGGGGGCCCAGTATGGTAAGGAGAGGACAGTGTGGAGAGCAGGTACCATAAGAGGGGTAGAGTGTATGTCATATTGTGTGCAGGGAGCATTGTAAGAGTTAGGTTTATTCAGGGGCTCAGTGTAGATATTTTTATTCAGGAGCATTATAATGACACTGTATCTCTAAGGGCATCGTGTCGGGATGTGCTGCAGAAGACCGGAGAAGATGGAAGTCTGCAGAGACGAGCTGTGGATGAGAAAAGTCATCATGGAGACTGGACAAGAGGGAGAAAAGAAAGAGAACGACTCTAATCAGAGAAACCGTCTCAGGTAAGATACCTGGATGTAAATGTTCATTTGTGATCCTGCCTGCGTCTCATCAGTACTGTAGTTCCTGTATGGTCCGCAGTCTGATGATGACTGATAACAACTCCCAGTATCTCTATTGTTAGTTACATACTGGGAGTTGTAGGTTTATGCGATACAAAGATATATGGGGCTGACCTGACATTACAAATGATGGTGGTTCAGATGATGTATTCATGTACTGATGTGTTTGTGCGTGTCTGCGTGTTTGTGCGCGTCTGCGTATCTGGAATAATATGTATTTTTGTAAGATGCGTGTATGTAAGAGTCCATTGTGGTGTGTAATAACATTCATATGCTTGGGGCACCTTTACTAAATCTAATAGGACTTGCTCACATGTGTTAGGGAATTCCATTTGTCTTTCCACATTTAGGAACAGACAAGTGAAATTTGCTAACCTTGTCATAACTGTCACCATTGGGATGTGCTTGTATGAAGCGGGTTCAGGAGCTGAGCCTGCTCCATACCAGGCAGATGTAGGTTGTGTTACATAGCCGGCGTCTGCCTGTAACAGCAGTGATCAGAGCTCGCCTTGATTGCTGCTGTTTTGAGTATTTAAGTGCCCTTGTCAATCACTGACAGCGGCATTTAGATAGCACGATGGCCGGTGCATGCAGTCACCTGTTCCCTTCAGCCCCCTGTGACGCAGTTGCAGGTTGCTGATGGGTTGCCAGTAGTGCTGAGTGAGCGTGGTCGGACAAGGTGTTATTTCAGCATGCTCGGGTGTTATCCAGGTATCTTGTAGTGCTCTGCTAATATGCTCGAGTCCCTGCGGTAACATGTTTTGCGGCGGTAGACAGAAGCAACACATGCAGGGATTACCTAACAAACAGGCAATTCCTGCATGTGTTGCGTCTGCCTACCGCCGCAAAACATGCTACCCTGGGGACTCGAGCATATTAGCAGAGCACTACAAGATACCTGGATAACACCCGAGCATGCTGGGATCACACCTTATCCGACCACGCTCTCTCAGCACTAGTTGCCAGGTGCTGCTGCCATGTTAGTCGTTCAATGAAGCTCAGCCTGAGGTTGGGCTCCATGGAAGTGTCACAATAAAGGTGGCGGACGTTATTGCAGCACCCTCACTTTGTAGTTCGCGGTGACTGTAATGTCTCCCTCCTTGCACCGACCCAATAACAGGAAGCGAGTGGCGGCAGGGAGAATGAAACGTAATTTTCTCCGTGTAGCCAACGCTTTTCCATTAAGCTGTCTAACCAGGCTTTAAACCCTATTTACCTGCAGATTACCCCTATATCTGCAGATAAATAGCGTTTTTACAGGTGACAAGTTACCATTAAAGGGACTCTGGCAGTACGGAATGACTGTTCGAACAAAGTCCTGCCACTCAGAGCTTCACAGCGCAGCCAATCATGTAACTATAGTACATTATAGAAAAACATAACAAGTAATAAAACCGTTTATGGTGGGCTGTAGTGTGGGCCTCTAGAGTCAGTTCCCCTGGTGGGCCCTAGGCACCCCAGTCCGACCCTATGCTGGAATAATAAACACATCTTTCCTGCGTCATTTCTCTTCAAGAGAAGTTCAGTATCTGACTCTGTCTGTCCGATATCAAAGCTTCACGTATACACTTGAATAAGTTAATTTGGCAAGGGATAAGCAAAGGGTTGGGGTCCTTTGAAACTCACTTCCACAGATTCATACAGTATACACGTATCCTGTATAATCAACATATTGACTCATATTCCTTTGCACACAATTCATTACACATTTCTTTCTTCACAACTCTAGTCACACACTTCTCACATTCTTTGTTATTTCTGCCACCCTCACTTGTTTCCTTCTGACTCACATCACATCGCTTCCTTCTTTCCCATTCATATGCGTTCCAATCGTGGAGCGCATAGTTACCCCGCCCACTTCAATGACGCTATTTGCGTCACTTCCGCTTGTTGCGTTCCACAATGAAACGCACGCCGACACCTGCTCTTTCCGGTTGTCCTGCGGTCTTTGGAGCTGCGGTACACCACGGAGAGGCGATGCCTGGCTCATATGACATGGCGCCATGTTCAAACACATGGAACTTATTAGGTATTTACCATACATACTTCTGATTGGCCCGACTCTTGTTAAATACCCTCTGCCTACCTTCTGTCATTATATCCTCGTCAAAGCCCCTGGCGAAACGCGCGTTGGATCTGGTCACTAGGGTCAGTATAACTTATGTTATTATATGTTTCATACACTCACATGCTATAATTATCTCTTCAATGACTGTTTAACCACGTCTCTATTTCCATGGACTTCATAATTAGCACTATGCACTTTACTCTGGAATCTACTTAGAGGCTTTGTTGCACATTTATGTCTTGTTTGGGATTATGATTAATTGATTTTATGTATGGAAATTATGTCATAGCTATTATTATTCCCTGTGACCTTTCTGTTGTGTTACCTTTCCCCATCCATTTTAATTCATATGTATTTTTATTTTCTTTATTTATCAATAAATGTTATATTTTATATGACTATAGTTCGTGTGTCACGTATGTAGGTTCTTATAGTTACAAACACTTGAACGTCTGATTATACTTCTATATAGAATTTGTATAACAACAAAATATTAAGTTAAGAGTACCATCATTTCTGTCCAGGCCTATTTCATGAGTTTAATTTTTTTTTTAATTCTGTGGAAGCAGAAAAGCAATGTCTGACTTTCATTTGTTCATTTTCATAGATTTTTATTTTATTATTACTTTTGTCAGATTCAAGTTATTTCTGTGACCATTGTGGATTTTCCTTTCATTAAACGAGGGGTAGCAACAATTTTGACCATGTGTGTATACACTGTGTTCCAAATTATTATGCAAATAATATTTTCTCAGATTTTCCCAAATTACCTATATGAATTGCAGTCATTGTAATTTTCCAGTCAAATAACTATTAGAGTACAATTGAAAGGTTTTTGTACAAACTGCCTATGATAACAGTATATTTAAAAAAAAATAAAAAACTCAGGCATTATCATGCATGAAAATGATCTTGCTGCGGAATGCACGGTTCTTCTTCTTGAACCATGGAAGGAAGTGCTGTTTGAGAAACTCAACATACAGTACAGACCAAAAGTTTGGACACACCTTCTCATTTAAAGATTTTTCTGTATTTTCATGACTTTGAAAATTGTACATTCACACTGAAGGCATCAAAACTATGAATTAACACATGTGGAATTATATACTTAACAAAAAAGTGTGAAACAACTGAAAATATGTCTTATATTCTAGGTTCTTCAAAGTAGCCACCCTTTGCTTTGATGACTGCTTTGCACACTCTTGGCATTCTCTTGATGAGCTTCAAGAGGTAGTCAACGGAAATGGTTTTCACTTCACAGGTGTGCCCTGTCAGGTTTAATAAGTGGGATTTCTTGCCTTATAAATGGGGTTGGGACCATCAGTTGTGTTGTGCAGAAGTCATGTGGATACACAGCTGATAGTCCTACTGAATAGACTGTTAGAATTTGTATTATGGCAAGAAAAAAGCAGCTAAGTAAAGAAAAACGAGTGGCCATCATTACTTTAAGAAATTAAGGTCAGTCAGTCAGAAAAATTGGGCAAACTTTGAAAGTATCCCCAAGTGCAGTTGCAAAAACCATCAAGCGCTACAAAGAAACTGGCTCACATGAGGACCGCCCCAGGAAAGGAAGACCAAGAGTCACCTCTGCTTCTGAGGATAAGTTTATCTGAGTCACCAGCCTCAGAAATCGCAGGTTAACAACAGCTCAGATTAGAGACCAGGTCAATGCCACACAGAGTTCTAGCAGCAGACACATCTCTTCAACAACTGTTAAGAGGAGACTTTGCGCAGCAGGCCTTCACGATAAAATAGCTGGTAGGAAACCACTGCTAAGGACAGGCAACAAGCAGAAGAGACTTGTTTGGGCTAAAGAGCACAAGGAATGGACATTAGACCAGTGGAAATCTGTGCTTTAGTTGCAACCACCGTGTCTTTGTGCGACGCAGAAAAGGCGAACGGATGGACTCTACATGCCTGGTTCCCACCCTGAAGCATGGAGGAGGAGGTGTGATGGTGTGGGGGTGCTTTGCTGGTGACACAGTTGGAGATTTATTCAAAATTGAAGGCATACTGAACCAGCATGGCTACCACAGCATCTTGCAGCGGCATGCTATTCCATCTGGTTTGCGTTTAGTTGGACCATCATTTATTTTTCAACAGGAAAATGACCCCAAACACACCTCCAGGCTGTGTAAGGTCTATTTGACCAAGAAGGAGAGTGATGGGGTGTTACGCAAGATGACCTGGCCTCCACAGTCACCAGACCTGAACCCAATCGAGATGGTTTGGGATGAGCTGGACCGCAGAGTGAAGGCAAAAGGGCCAACAAGTGCTAAGCATCTCTGGGAACTCCTTCAAGATTGTTGGAAGACCATTTCCGGTTACTACCTCTTGAAGCTCATCAAGAGAATGCCAAGAGTGTGCAAAACAGTCATCAAAGCAAAAGGTGGCTACTTTGAAGAACCTAGAATATAAGACATATTTTCAGTTGTTTCACACTTTTTTGTTAAGTATATAATTCCACATGTGTTAATTCATAGTTTTGATGCCTTCAGTGTGAATGTACAATTTTCATAGTCATGAAAATACAGAAAAATCTTTACATCAGAAGGTGTGTCCAAACTTTTGGTCTGTACTGTACATTATGGAGTTCATCTTTACCCCTTCAGGGATCCTAAAAGGGCCGACAATCTCTCTTCCCATGATTCCAGCCCAAACATTACTCCACCTCCTCCTTGTTAGCGCCGTAGCCATGTTTGCATGGGGTGTCCATAAACCAGCCATCCTCCTCTCCATCCATCTGGACCATCGAGATCATTTCATGCATGATAATGCCCCGTCTCATGCTGCACATAACACATCTGCATCTCTGGCTGCTATGGGCATTAAAGGGGACAAACTTATGGTGTGGCACCCATGCTCCCCTGACCTCAACCCCATTGAGAACCTCTGGAGCATCATCAAAAGGAGTGCCTATGATGGCGGGAGGCAGTTCACATCTAAGCAACAGCTCTGGGAGGGTATTCTGTCCTCATGCAAAACAATTAAAGCAGAAACCATCCAAAACCTGACAAATTCAATGGACGAGAGAGTTCAGAAGCTCCTTTCGAACAAGGGGTCCTATGTGCAAATGTAACATCACCTAGAATAAAGTTTTGAGTTGAAAACTGTTTGATTTCAGTTTGTAATAACCTGCTAATGCTTATAATTTCAAAAGTGACCTTTTTTTTTTCTTTATTAAAATGAAAAGGTTGAAAACTCTGCTGTGCATAATAATTTGGAACATGCATTTGAGTGCAGTTTGAGTTTTTTATTTTTTTAAAAATATACTGTTATCATAGGCAGTTTGTACAAAAACCTTTCAATTATACTCTAATAGTTATTTGACTGGAAAATTACAATGACTGCAATTCATATAGGTAATTTGGGAAAATCTGAGAAAATATTATTTGCATAATAATTTGGAACACAGTGTATATATCTGTAGCTTTGTCACCATAAAAGGTGGGGGGCCCAGACACATTTCTTGCACAGAGGCCCCAAGCAGTCAGTGTCCGCCCATGAATACAACCATATAAATGAAAGATCCACATATATGTAGAATGTACCTATAGGTATTAAGCCACTACACCCAACTGAAAATTATCAGATCAGGTCCATAATATGGGATCAAAGAACCAAAGGTATACCATGAAAAATGTTAGTAGGGACAGACCTCATGCGTATCTTTACTGTTATGCAGCTTCATCAGGGGTATTTCCCCTGATGAATAGTGATAGTGTGTGCATCACACATTGCCATGGTTCCACAGGCTTTACCTGAGAGATTGCACAACCACTTTAAAAATAATTTTACCTGACTAATGAGTGTTTTGAGTAGCCTGTTTAGACTGTCTAATAGGAAACAAGTGGTCCTAGGAATACTCATTCCTGATTATTAACAAATGTAAATGGGCCTTAAGTGATGTTTGTAATTCTTGATGTGTATCATTTTACCAACATATGTCCAATATAATGGTGATTCATTTATATGCATGTCTGATATATGAGCAGTGCGCGTGCTTTATATGTCTGAGATGTGAGCATTGTGTACTGCACATGTTTGATATGTGAGTAGTGTGCTTGTGTTGCATGTGTCTGATATGTTAGCGGTGTGTGCGTGTACTGCATGTTTTTTATATCTATGTGGGGTGTATGTGCTGCATGTGTCTGATATGTGAGCAGTTTGTGTGCTGCAAGTGTCTAATACATCAGCGGTGTGTGAGTACTGCTTGTGTCGGATATGTGTGTGGTGTGTGCGCTGCATGCTTCTAATATGTCAGCAATGTGTGTTGCATGTGTCTGATATGTGAATGATGTGCGAGCCACTAAATAGAATGGGACTTGAACATCAGTAGACAGGAATTAAAGAGCAATTCTTAGGCCATCGCCCCACTATCAGTATTCGGTCAGGAGTGGGAGCCAAAACCAGGAGTGGGTGATAAATGCAGAATTGGTGACTTGTTTCTATTATACCTTTTCTCTGATTGGTCCTCACCTGGTTTTGGCTCCCACTCCTGAGAAAAAATACTGACCCAAATACTGACCAAATACTGATAGCGGGGCAGTGGCCTTAGTGAGAATTTCATTATTTAGCCACCACTTGAGTACCAATGTCTTATTAGTACAACACAAAGCAGCTTACGTTTTATTGCGGCCCCTTAGGCTATGTGCCCACGATGCAGAAATGAAGCAGAAAATTTCTGCAGCATTTCTGCATCTCTCTGGCAGAAAAAACGCATGCAGATTGTGCATGCGTTTTTCCTGCAGAATACATGCGGATTCACATGCGTTTAAGCATGCAGATTGACAAGCGCTTTCCAGGCGATAGCATCACTTGGAAAGTGCTTGACAACTAGGTCACACTGTATAAATCCATGCAAACAGCATGGATTTATACAGTGTGAACCGTAAAAATTAAAACAAATAAAGCTATACTCACCTCCGAGGCCCCGGTGTGTGCAGCAGCGCTCGTTCTTGTCTGGTTCCCGGCTGCCGGCATATCGCGAGACAGAGCGGTGAAGGGCCTGCGGTCACATGACTGTGACGTCACCGCAGGTCCTCAAGCGATGCCGGCATTCAGAGAGAAGCCGCCGGACAGGTGAATATAATTTTATTTGTTATTTTATTCTTTTTTTACAGGTACAATGGTACCCAGGTCTGGAGGAGAGTCTTCTCTCCTCCAGAACTGGGTACCATCCGCACATAGAGACGCATAGAAGCCGCTTGTAGAAATGTACAGTCGCGGTTTCTATGCGTTTCAATGCAAGTCAATGGCGGGAGTTCCGCTGCGCTACCGCAAAATTAAATGACATGCTGCGGATTTTTGTACGCAGCATAAACGCTGCGGAAAAATCCGCAGCATGTGCATAGAACATGCGGAATCCCCTTGGGGACCATGGGGTGCGGATTACCTAGCGTTTACGCTGCGGAAATTCCGCAGCATAAACGCTTGAAAACGCTACGTGGGCACGCAGCCTTAAAGTAGAAAAAACTGACAATGCAGCCCTCAGACTAAAAAAGGTTGTTCATCCCTGATTTACTGACCATAATAATCTGGAGTATTACTTTAGTCTGCCCGTAGGCTGAATTCCTGTCAAGTTCAGTCGTCACTTTTCTTCTTATGGTTTGACTTCACCCTGACCTACCGTCTTGCTGAGGAAAACTGATGCCCTAATCCAGATCCTTTCATCCATGCGATATCTCTGAAGATGCATTTTCACACATAATTGAACATGAACGTATCATTGTTTCTATCTTTTTTCTTCTACTTCTCCACCTAACGGAGGTTCTCTAGTGTCAAAAGCATTTGATCGGAAGGTCTTATATTGGGCTCATTCTTTTCTTTTCTCTGGTCACACAGGTGTTAAACAAACTGATGTACTCCTTTCTTATTTCTACTGGTGGCCCAAATGGAAACAAGACATTAAAGAATTTGTGGCATCTTGCTGTCAGTATGTGCAGTTGAAAATCTCACATCAGGTGCCTCCAGTTCCTCTTCAGCCTCTTTCTATACTACCAGAGCCCTGGGCTGAGATTATGATGGACTTTGTTACAGATCTTCCTGACACATAAGGGCTTACTACTATGTGGGTTGTTGTGGGCCGTTTCTCCAAGATGTCTCAGTTTATTCCATTATCAAGACTTCTATCTGCCCAACTATTTTCTCAAGTGTATTTAAAAGAAAACTTCCAGTTTCATTGTTTTCCAGCTCCCATAGTGTCTGACCGTAGTGTGCAATTTGTTTCCAGTTTGTGGAGGGGGCTCTGCAAGAATGTAAAAATCTCCTTAGTCATCTCCTCAGGGTATCACACACAAATTAATAGACAATCTGAGAGAAAGAATTAGTCAGTGGAACAATATCTTCAAATTTTCTTCAACTCCTATCAAGATAAATAGTCAGAATTGCTTTCTTGTACTGAATTCGCTCACAACAATTCAGTTTCATTATCTTTTCGGAAAACTCCATTTGTCAGTCAAGAACCTTGTCTTCCTCTGTCACTTGCTGTGAACTGTGTCTCTGAGGATATACTTTACATAACATACTGTATGAGCTGAAGTGCAATCCACTTTGCCTATAGCTGAGGTTAAATCAGAATACTGATAGACACCGTCAACCTATTCCTAACATCTCTCCTGGAGATAAAGTTTGGTTTTCCACCAATAACATCTATTTAAAGACTTGTTGCAATAAGTTAGCTCCTATTTTCATTGGCCCATTCTATATCATTCAGAAAATTAAACGTCTGAAGATACCTCCAATGTGAAAAATTCCTAATGCTTTTCATATTACCCTACTGTCACGGGTTTACTGCGACAGAGAGGGGGCAGAAGATTGCATCGTCTGATTTCACGTACTCCTGCACTGGTCAGAAGCACTTCTTCATATTAAACAGTATAGGTTTCTGTTAGCATGGCATGGGTTAATCTATTCAGCTTGGAGTTTCTGAAGCTTCCCAGCTTTGATGATCTCAGCTGTTCAGTATTGGCCACTCCCCTCTCCTATATATACTTGCCTCTGGCAAACTGGATTGACAGTGTTAAGTCTTGTACTGCCTGCTGAGGAGTTGATGAGTCGGTTGTTGGTAGAGGCATTTGGAGTGTTTATCTGTGACTACTGCTAAGTGTTTCGGCTGTGTGCAAATCCTCATCCTCTCCTATTTAGTTTCCCTTCCTTTTCTCCCCGGTGTTCCTCTTTGTTGTCTGTGAGTACATATTTGTATGATTGGTATTTTTATTTATCCCTGTACATCCTTCCTTGTTTGTGTACATACATACACTATTCCTCCCCACTTCCCTGGATGGGGGAGGGGGACAGATATAGGACTGATTCAGGAGTTCAGCAAGGTATGTGGCCACAGGATCTTCACCATCAGAAGTAATCTGGGGAGCAGGGATAGCTAGGGCGCCCCTAGCATTAGGGACAGGGAAGGAGCTCCTGGCCCCGGGAAATCTGACAACAGAATCGTGACATTTTCTTGTCCTCCACACATTTTCTCCAACAGTTAGGACAGTTCCTGCTTCTACCACTAGATTAGACTTGACGTATAAGATCAACCAAATTTTGGACTGTAAGCAGGTTTATTAGAATCTTTTTTACCTGATAGACTGGAAGGTATATGGTCCCTAGGATAAATTCTGGGTCCTCAAAAAGGGAAATAATGTTTTAATGTTACTCAGATTTCATGCCATGCACCTCTTTTTTGTGTGTCAGACTTAACTGGGAGGGCCCCTAAAAGAGTGGTACTGTTACACACCTGTCACAGCTTTGATGCCAGCCTCTGCACCCTTCTTTTTTGCCTGCCTTCCTTTGCTGTGGTCTGCACAGGTTGCCGGGCGAACTCCAGTGATGTCATCCCCCAAAGCCTTTTAAGGATGACTTTCACCCATGTGAATTCAGTTAACTTTTGCTTATGAGGTTGCCTCATCAGTTCTCTCAGCTGACTATATGCTCTGCAAACTCCTTTGGTTTCTACAAACTGAATCTACTTCCTGGCTCACACTTACTCATTAACCCTCTGTCTGCTGTGAACATAATGAGTTTCTCTCCGGACTTGCTGCATCTGAGTGCATCTGGTCTTTAAACAAGTTTGCCTGTTCATCTCTGCTGCAAGCAGCTATTCATTTGCTTGCTGATTAACCTTTCATTTATTGTAAGTGACGCGCCCCCTGGGTCTGTGTTGTGCAGGGGAACCCGGAACCGGGCCTGTTGTAGAATGCTGGGGGTTGTAGTCTACGTGTGGCGGTGACCCGGTCCGTGCCCAGGGTGGTCAAACCAGTGGCAGTCTTAATGTATAGCAAATGTCCGACTACGCCACCCGTGGATTGCGGTCAGTGGGGGACTGCCGCTGCGCTGCCGACCGCTGAGGCTGATGTTGTTTGCGCAGCCGAGTATGGGATAACTTCCCACGGGAGAAGTATTGCCTCAGGGCAGCTAATGTGAGAGATGATGGGAGTGATGGTGTGAGGGTCCCAGTGCTAATGGTGCTGGTGCGGCAAGGAATCACAGAGACGTGAGGTGCAGTTCAGGGTCTTTACTGATGGTACAAGGCAGACCCTCCCGGGAGTACTGGCTAGTATAAGGGGCCTGGTCAGTCTGCGAGCAAGCAGGAGTTCCCCTGGCCAGGTGGAGTTGTAGGCCTCCCCGTTTATCTGCACTCTTCCTGGCTACCTTGCTGTCAGCGGTTACAAGTAGCCCACGTCCCTGAGTATACCGTGTGGTGCTCACCCATATGGCTGGTGACTTGGGGCCTTCTGTTAGCCTCCGCTCCAGGATGGCGGCGCTGGTCCCTTCTTTGTGACTGAGCCTCCGGGCTTCTATGGCCAGAGGACCTGGAATCCCCTGCCGGCTGGTTTCTGCTGCTGGGTATATATCAGTCCCCACAGCCTCGGACTCCTGTGTCCGGTTTTAGTAACTTCAGCCAGGGCGAGCTATATCTCTGCTCACAGCCCCTGGCCTTCTGCCTCTGCTCCTACAGAGCTCCTGTTCTCACTTTCCCTCTCCAGGCTCTGACTGCTCTGCTTGTTCTGCAGGCTCTGTCTCTGTCTAACCTAATCCCGCACCAGACCCAGTTTATAAGGGCAGATTCCTCCCCTCCCAGGTCTGGGTGGGAAGTGTTGCATGCTTAGGGCTCCTGACTAGAGAAACCTCCCACTTGCTCTCAGACATAATATCTCTATTACTGTGGCAACCAGACCCCTGGGGTGTCACATTCCCCCCTAGTAAATTTTAGTACTCCGGGACTAAACCCATTTTTAAAGAAACATAAATACAGGGTATAAACAATAATACGATAACATATTTACAAGAAGCTTTAGTTCTTTAAAGGTCACGGCGTGTCCGCAACCGGGTGTCCATATCACCCAAGGTGAAGTTTTTGAAACAAGAGGGTGTCCATGTCACCCAAGGTGAAACTTTAAGCGAAGTAGGGGACCTGTCCAAAGCAAACCCCTTGCGTTGGCCTTGGGCGTGGCTGCAAGGGTAGACTAACTACTTTGGGCCGCAAGGAGGCCACGCCAGACAGGTTTTCTCTTCCGCGGCCGTCTTCACAAGAGGCACCAAGGTGCAACTATCTACAAAACTGTTCCGGTTATCCAGCGTCCATAACCTGTTAGTCCATAAAAATCTCCAGGGTAACTGAGAAACATAATTAATAACAGGCAACAAACATAAACCATAAACAGTTAACAGATAAATTCACAGTGCATTAGTTTAGATTCTCCAGCGAGCGGGCATCTGACCTCTAGTGACTCTAGTGGACCTACGGAGCTCACTAACTGGTTCTGCACTACAGGGTGTAGGAGGTGTTATGGGTAAGCTGGGCAGCTGTCTGCGCACTCTTTGGCTCACTAGGGGCACGGCAGGCTCACTACTAGCAGAGGGTTGATCCTCCTGTACTGCTGGTGTGGACTCTTCTGCCTCTTGGGCCGGCTGCTCTTCCAGCTCTACCGGTTCCTCTGTAGGCACTTGCGGGGCTGGCTGGAGAAAGGTGAGGACGGGTACCACGACAGCGCCGTTTACTTGTGTCCAAGACCGGGGGAAGTCTCCGAGTACGGTACTGATCATTTCTTCCCTTTCCTCTGCGGGTTGAGGGTTTCCTTGATCTTCTTCAGGGCTTTGCAGCTGCTCGGGACACTTCTTCAGGTGGTCTCTGCAGACAATGGCTGTGGTTTCTCCTCCATCCTTACTGATTACGCAGATTTTTGGGTTCTCATGACTTGATGGCAGTACGGTGTACGGGTCCTTCTCCCACTGGTCGTCCAACTTGTGGAGCCGCCTCTTCCTCTTCAAGACCTGCTCTCCAGGTACCAGGGGAACAGCGGGAGCATACTGGTTATAAGCCTTCTCTTGCCTTTCTCTAGCTTGAGACAGACTTCGCTCGACGCTCTCCTGTACTTTCCGATACTGCTGCTGCCGTTCTGTATCCCAGTCTGCCTCTGGCGAGGTGTCCTCAGGCGTCAGGACTCCCATATCCAGGTCAATAGGCAGCTTACCAGGTCTTGCTCTCATTAGGTAAGCCGGGGTACAGTTGGTGGAACCTACAGGGATGTGGTTATACAGGTCCACCAGATCGGGCAGTTTCTCAGGCCACAGACTGCGTTCTTCCAGGGGCAACGTTTTTAGCAGATTTAACACCACCTGGTTCATCTTCTCGCAGAGTCCATTGGTTTGAGGGTGATAGGGCGTTGTTCTTATCTTCTTGCAGCCATACAGGTTGCAGAACTCCTGGAAGACCTCCGTTTCGAAGGCTGGTCCTTGGTCTGTCAACACTTGGTCCGGGTACCCGTGTGGACGGCAGAAGTGCTGCTGGAAGGCTCTACCTGCTGTTTGAGCCATTAAGTCCTTGACCGGGACCACCACCAGGAACCGGGAGTAATGATCTACGATTGTGAGGGCGTAGACATACCCAGATCTGCTTGGAGCCAGTTTCACATGGTCCAGGGCTACCAGTTCCAGTGGCTGTCTGGTAATGATGGGCTGCAGGGGAGTCTTCTGGCTGGCTCGGTCTTTTCTTCTCAGGTGGCACGGGCCACAGTCTCTGCACCACCTCTCGATGGCTCCTCTCATGCCTACCCAGTAGAACCGTTCACGCAACAAGAACTCCAGCTTCTTCCATCCGAAATGCCCTGCTCCGTTGTGGTATGCCTCCAGAACCATAGCCTCGTCTCGTCTTGGGACCACTACCTGCCAGGTCAACTCATGTGTTCGAGAGTTAACCATTCTCCGGCACAGCTTCTCCCTGTAGAGGAACAGCTTACTTTTCTCCTTCCACAGTTGCTTGGTCTCCTCCGGAGCATCTGGGTCAAGACGGGCATCGGCCTGGGTCAGCATTTCCTTCACCAAATGGACTGCGGAATCACTGTCTTGCGTCTCCGCCCAGTTGTAGTGGGGCAAGGGATTGAACGTCACGGAGCGCCTGTCCTTCACACGGTGGGAATACAGGGTAATCCCATGACGGTGGAACGCAGGGAGCTCAACTTCTTCCAGATCTTCTGGATCTTCCCCTACGTCCGGTAAGTTCGGCATTCTAGACAGGGCATCCGCGTTGGCATTTGAGCGTCCTGTCCGGTATTTGATGGTGAATTCAAAGTTGGACAGGCGGGCCATCCATCTCTGTTCCAGGGCACCGAGCCTTGCAGTGTCCAGGTGTGTCAACGGGTTGTTATCCGTGTACACGGTGAATTTGGAGGAGGCAAGGTAATGCTTGAAACGTTCAGTCACTGCCCACACTACTGCCAGGAACTCCAGCTTGAATGAGCTATAATTCTCAGGGTTCCTCTCCGTGGGCCATAGCTTTCGGCTGGCGTAAGCGATTACCCGTTCTTTCCCTTGCTGGATCTGGGACAGTACGGCTCCTAGCCCGATGTTGCTTGCGTCCGTGTCGAGGATAAAGGGCTGGCTGTAGTCTGGATATGCCAGGATTTCATCCCCCGTGAGGGCCATCTTCAGCTGGCAGAAGGACTCCTCTTCCAGCTTTTCCCACCTAAAGGGCGGCTTCTGGTTTTTGGCTTTCCGAGATTGACCTATCAGGAGGTCCTGCATAGGGGCTGCCATTTTGGTGAAACCGGGAATGAATCTTCGGTAGTAGCCTACCAACCCGAGGAACTGCTGCACTTCCTTTATGCTGGAGGGTCTTGGCCAGTCCTTAATCACGGTGATCTTATCAGGGTCGGGAGCCACTCCGTCAGCACTCACCACGTGTCCCAGGTACTGCACCTTTGGTTTCAGGAGGTGACACTTGGAGGGTTTCACCTTTAGGCCGTAGTTTGCCAGAGCTTCAAACACTTCTGCCAGGTGTTTCAGGTGGTCCTCGTAGGTCTTGGAATAGACGATGACATCATCCAGGTATAACAGGACCATCTCGAAGTTCCGGTGTCCCAGACAGCATTCCATCAACCGTTGGAAGGTTCCTGGTGCGTTGCAGAGCCCGAACGGCATACAGTTAAATTCGCTGATACCCATCGGGGTGGTGAATGCGGTCTTCTCCCGGTCCGCCTCTGCTACAGGAACCTGCCAGTACCCGCTAGTGAGATCCAAAGTAAAGAAGAAGTTAGCAGATTTTAATGCAGCTAAGGACTCTTCTATCCTTGGTAACGGGTACGCATCTTTGTGTGTGATACGGTTGACCTTCCTGTAGTCTACACACATTCTCATGGTGTTGTCTTTCTTTTTCACTAAGACTAGTGGAGCTGCCCAGGGGCTACAGCTGTCCCTGATTACCCCAGCCTCCTTCATGTCTCTAAGCATCCCCTTGGCGTGTTGGTAGTGTGCCGGGGGTACGGGTCGGTATCTCTCCTTTATGGGAGGATGGTCTCCCGTGGGGATGTGGTGTTCTACCCCCTTTACTGGCCCGAAGTCTAGCGGGTGTTTACTAAACACTCTCTCGTACTCTCGAACCACCCGATAGACTCCCTGTTTCTGGTGTGAGGGAGTGGAGTCAGTACCCAAATGCAGTTGCTGACACCAGTCCTCCATTGGTTTCTTAGAGCCATTACCTTCCTCTGGTTGAGATGGAGGCAAGGGTTCCACGGCCTGTACAGAGTTCTGGTTGATGGTGAACAATTTGGCTAGCATGGCATACCGGGGCAGGTATACTTCTCTCTCCCCGATATTTATGATGTGAACGGGCACCCTCCCATGGCGTACATCGACCACCCCCCATGCTGTCAAAATGGTGGGCCTACTGTCTGAGTAGACGGGTTCTACCATTGCTTGGTAGTCTCTACCTCTTAGACCAATAGCTGCCCGGCACCAAATCATCATCTCACTTTTTGGGGGCATGGCAATAGGGAACGGGTCACACATTCTCACGCTACCTATCTCACCACAGATAGTTCCACCTGTTGCCGCTTCATCAGTGCCCGGATCTCTTTTTGGAGCACACGCTGCTGGCCGGAACTGGCGTTCTTGGCAACCTGCTGTAAAATGAGAATCACCTCTGCAAGACAATTTTCAATCACATTAGTTCCCAAGGTTATTCTAGGGTGACTCTCATGACGGTCTATGTCCACTATAATCAGTCCTTGTGCCGCCAGTTCGACTTTACCGATCTTAATGGTCACCTCTTTGAATCCCACCTGCGGCACGGGCTGACCATTGCTGGCGATGATACTCAGGTCGTCATCTGGGTAGCGGGTTATGTCCGAGTCATTCCAGTACTGTTTAAAGAGCACGTACGGGATGGTGGTCACCTGTGACCCAGTGTCTAGTAGGGCACTCATAGGAATGCCATCCAGTACCACAGGCAAGATTGGACGTCCCCCTACGTATTTATCACGCCAGTTTGATGGGCCTGATGGTCTTATGCCTGGGGGTTGGCCCTCTACCCCAGGCTGTGCCCGTTTAAATGACAGTACCTTGCCACATGTCCGGGTTGATTGCAGCGGCGGCAGATGGGTCGTCCGTCCTCGTTGTATCTGTCGCTGGGTCTTCCTCTGGCCGGTGGGGTCCTCCTCAGTCGGCGCCACGGGACGTCATCCGGTCCGGATGCCAGCTGGATCTTTCCTGGAGAAGAGACCTGTAAAGACTGCACAGTTCTGGTTAGCGCGGCAACGCTCTTAGTCAGCTCTTGGACCTGATGGTGCGAGTCTGTAGCCGGGTCACTGTTTAAAGCCTGCGCATCACCTCCCACAGGCCCTGCAGACAAGGGCGCCGTCTCCTGGTGGTAAGTGATAGCAGGGGGCCTGTGGGTCACAGCGCCACCTGGTGCCGGTTCTCGGAGCACCCGGATGGCTCTGTCCTTGAACTGTGCAAAGTCCAGGTCAGGGTCCTGTAAGGCCATTGCCCGCAACTGGGTTCGGTGGGCATTGCACAATAGACCCTCAATAAATTGTTCAGTCAACAGCTTATCTTCATTTCCCACGCTGTCAGGGTCTGCCTGCTTAATGGCTCTCAGGGCCTCTTGTAGGTTTAGAGCATAGTCTCTTATACTCTCATGTGCCCGCTGTTTACACCCGTAAAATCTGAGCTTTATTTCGGCTGAGGTGCGGGTATCAAATGTGTCTTTCAGCCGGGCTAGTATTTCTCTGACAGTCCTCTTCCTCCCAGGTGGCTAGGACTTTACCTCCCTTTGGGCTGCCCCGATTAATTGGCCCACCAGGATGCTCACTTTTTGCTCTTCTGTGAGGGGGTACACCTGGAAGAGGCTATCCAGTCTTTCTCTAAAGTCATTTAGAGTATGTGACTCCCCTGAGTACTGGGGTAGCCAGGTTGCCCCCGGGATATAGGGCATGGTGAATGGCATGACTGCTGCAGCGGTTGCACTGGCGGTGGCTGTGGCAGTGGAGCTCCCCTCGGTATCCTGCATCCTCCTCCCCCCTAGTGGACCGTGGCCTACCTTGCGATGCTCTTCTTCCGTAGGCCGCGGCTCCGCAGTCGATCGTCGGGGTTGAGGACCTGGCGTCGCGCTCCGATGACGTCAGCGTCGCTCTTCCTCCCTTCCAGGACCTTGCGCAGCGTCAGAGCGTGGGGCGGAGCGTGGGGCGGAGTTTCGGATCTCACGCGCTTTCGGCGTCCACGCCCCTCTTCTTCCCGTGCGGCGTCCCGAAGATGGCGTCCGAAGGCGGGAAGCAGCTGCGGATGGCGGGAAGAAGGCAGAAGACGGCGGGAAACGGTCCAAGATGGCGTCTGATGGCGGGAATCGGCTCCGGATGGCGGGAAACGACTCCGGACGGCGGGAAACTTCACCACAGGTAAGTATAAAAGTCTCTTTTTCAGGCACGCAGTACCCGGTGGTTGCGGGCACAAAATCCTGCCGACTACGCCAAAGTTGATGCGCCCCCTGGGTCTGTGTTGTGCAGGGGAACCCGGAACCGGGCCTGTTGTAGAATGCTGGGGGTTGTAGTCTCCGTGTGGCGGTGACCCGGTCCGTGCCCAGGGTGGTCAAACCAGTGGCAGTCTTAATGTATAGCAAATGTCCGACTACGCCACCCGTGGATTGCGGTCAGTGGGGGACTGCCACTGCGCTGCCGACCTCTGAGGCTGATGTTGTTTGCGCAGCCGATTATGGGATAACTCCCCACGGGAGAAGTATTGCCTCAGGGCAGCTAATGTGAGAGATGATGGGAGTGATGGTGTGAGGGTCCCAGTGCTAATGGTGCTGGTGCGGCAAGGAATCACAGAGACGTGAGGTGCAGTTCAGGGTCTTTACTGATGGTACAAGGCAGACCCTCCCGGGAGTACTGGCTAGTATAAGGGGCCTGATCAGTCTGCGAGCAAGCAGGAGTTCCCCTGGCCAGGTGGAGTTGTAGGCCTCCCCGTTTATCTGCACTCTTCCTGGCTACCTTGCTGTCAGCGGTTACAAGTAGCCCACGTCCCTGAGTATACCGTGTGGTGCTCACCCGTATGGCTGGTGACTTGGGGCCTTCTGTTAGCCTCCGCTCCTTGATGGCGGCGCTGGTCCCTTCTTTGTGACTGAGCCTCCGGGCTTCTATGGCCAGAGGACCTGGAATCCCCTGCCGGCTGGTTTTTGCTGCTGGGTATATATCAGTCCCCACAGCCTCGGACTCCTGTGTCCGGTTTTAGTAACTTCAGCCAGGGCGAGCTATATCTCTGCTCACAGCCCCTGGCCTTCTGCCTCTGCTCCTACAGAGCTCCTGTTCTCACTTTCCCTCTCCAGGCTCTGACTGCTCTGCTTGTTCTGCAGGCTCTGTCTCTGTCTAACCTAATCCCGCCCCAGACCCAGTTTATAAGGGCAGATTCCTCCCCTCCCAGGTCTGGGTGGGAAGTGTTGCATGCTTTGGGCCCCTGACCAGAGAAACCTCCCACTTGCTCTCAGACATAATATCTCTATTACTGTGGCAACCAGACCCCTGGGGTGTCACATAAGCATAACAAACTCTCCTCTGTACTTATTCACAATATGGCTAAGTGCCCACGATGCAGAAATGCTGCATATTTTTTCCGCTTCTCCCTGGCAGGAAAAACGCATGCGGATTTTACATGCATTTTTCCCGCATGGTAGAAGCGTTTATCTAGCATTTTTGCATGCATTTCTGCATGCGGGTTATCAAGCGCTTTTCCAAGCGATTTTAGCATCACTTGGAAAAGTGCTTGACAACTTGTTCACACTTTATAAATCCATGCAACCGGCATGGATTTATAGTAGTGTGACCAAGTTAGTTAAAAAAAAAGAATAAGAATGGTAAAAAATAAAGATTATACTTGCCTTCCGATGTCCTCCCGGTGTTTTCTCCGCTCCGTCCGATGTGTTAGGCGGCTCGTGGTTGTGTGAAGGACCCACAGTGACATCATTGAGTCATGTGTCAGGTCACATGACTCAATGACGTCATGGCAGGTCCTTCAGAACACTGCGACCCATACAGCAGACCAGACGGAGCGGAGAAAACACCGGGAGGACATCAGAAGGTAAGTATAATCTTTATTTTTTATTTTAAATTCTTTTTTTAACAGGTTCTATGGTACCTGGTTCTGGAGGATAGTCTCATCTTCTCTAAACCCGGGTACCATCCGCACATAGAAACGCATAATATCCGTGTGTACAAATGTACTGACACAGATATTATGCGTTTAAATGCAAGTCAATGGCGGCAATTACGTTGCGTGTCCACAAAATTAATGGACATGCTGCATATTTTTCCGCAATGATAATCTGCAGCGGAAATTTCCGCAGCATGTGCACAGCAAATGCGGATTATCATTGGGGACCATGGGGCACGTATTACCAAGCGTTTTTTAAGCGTTTTCGCTGCGGAAATTCCGCGGCAAAAAAGCTTGAAAAATGCATAGTGGGCACTTAGCCTATATGTCAGCAAATCCTGTAATGACTATACTTCTTCAGTTCCTGTGTTTGTTTACACTCTTGGCTTTGTGTCTTCTGGAGAGATTAGATTGCCTGCCTGTCATCCAACTTCTCTTGTCGACCTGGTCTTCACTGTTCCACTTGTTATCTGGCAAGTCTTGCCAACTGCACCATGACTTTTGACCTATGGACCTATGTGTTCACCCTGACATACTGGTTATTGGATACACCTCACCAAGTAAGACCTAACACGGAACAGACAGCACAGATAAAGCAGTTGCTGGTGTACAAATACACACGGAAACAGAAACTGTATAGGAAACTTTTTAGCAGGGAAGCAGTTAAACACAGGAATGCAGTCAGGTATCTTACAGCATGGCAAAGGTTAATAGTAATGAGGTAACAGAAAATGTAAACTGGAGACAGGCTTTAACCCCTTCATGACCTTGGATGTATCCATACGTCCAGCTCGGTAGGTACTTTCCGACCTTGGACGTATGGATACGTCCAGGCAATTTTGCACGCACAGAGCCTGAGCGCTCGTGATCGCCACTGTGTGTCAGCTGATTCTGATAGCTGACTTCCGGCACTAGGAGCCATGAGAGGTGCCCACACTGCTCCTGGCACTTTAATCCCCTAAATGCTGCAATCAATATCAATCACTGCATTTAGAGAGCAGGCAGAGGGAGGAAGCCCTCTCTGCCCTCCAGTAGGCGCTGCCGTGACGTCATCGCGAGAGGCCGATCGTTGCTATGGTGATGTGATGTCGTCATGATGTCATCATGACGACATCCAGGTCAACACAGCTAGCAAACTTACTAGATCATGCGCATTGCTATGCTTCATAAACGAGCAGCCTGCAAAAAGTCCCATAGTGGGACAAAGTAAAAAAGTGAAAAAAAATTGTAAAAATATTTAAAAAAAATCACACAATAATAATGAAAAAAATATATATATTTTGTACCCATAAATAAATATTTTTATAAAAAAAAAATAAACAAAAAAAGTACACATATTTGGTATCGCCGTGTCCTGGAACAACCCGACCTATAAAACTGTCCCACTAGTTAACCCCTTTAGTGAACACCGTAAAAAAAAAAAAAAACAAGGCATAAACGATGCTTTATCATACCACCGAACAAAAAGTGGAATAAAACGCGATAAAAAAACAAATGTAAATAAAAATGGTACCGCTGAAAACGTGATCTTGTCCCGCAAAAAAACAAGCCACCGTACAGCCCCGTCATCAGAAAATAAAAAAGTTACAGCTCTCAGAATACAGCGATGAAAAAATAATTATTTTTTCTAGAAAATAGTTTTTATTGTATAAAAGCATCAAAACATAAAAAAATTATATAAATGTGGTATTGCTGTAATTGTACTGTCCCGAAGAATAAAGCTGCCTTATCAATATTGCCACAAGCGGAATGACATTTAAAAAAAAAATAAATCCTGAATTGCTGTTTATTGTTCATTCTGCTTCAGAAAAATCAGAATAGAAAGCAATCAAAAAATGTCATGTGCCCAAAAATGGTACCATTAAAAATGACAACTCGTCCCGGAAAAAACAAGCCCTCACATGACTCTGTTGTACAAAATATGGAAAAATTATAGCTCACTAATATGGCGATGCAAAAACTTGTTTTTGCAAAAGAAAGCATCTTTTAGTGTGTGAGAGCAACCAAACATTAAAACTCCATATAAATTTGGTATCGCTGTTATCGCACCGACCCGAAGAATAAAGTCGTCTACTCACTTATACCGCACGAGGAACGGCGTAAAAAATAAATAAAACCAATTCTTCACCTGCTGTTGATTTGTTCATTCTGCCTCACAAAGATCGCAGTAAGGCTCGGCTCACATTTATCTGCGCTCTGCGCTGAGCGCTTACACTGGGGTTTCCATGTAAATCTCTGAAATACGTGATTCAGACGGCGAACCCCCAGAGGAAGATTCTCTATAATGAGGCAGATGGAGGCACTGTGGACACCATCTGACCTGTAATCCGGCAGTGTCCGCCTCTTTAGGCGTGCATAAAAGTGCGGTCCTCAACAGTTTTGTGCACCTCTGAAAAAAAGGACACCGCTGAACAGAGGCCAGGCGAATCCAGAATAACTCTGCTGCCTCATTATAATGAATGGATCCCTCGGGGGTTTCATCTGAATGACGTCAGTCGGAGATTTAGATGGAAACCCTGATAAAAGTGCTCAGTGTACAATTCCAGATAAATGTGATCCCAGATGTTATGTAAATTGTTCCTAACAAAAGCTTTAAATCAATCCACAAAAAAAGCAAGCCCCCACTCAGGTCTGTTATCTGTCAATGGAAATATAGGAGTTTTCATGTTACTGGTAGCACAAAGGTTCTGGAAAAGCACTATGGCTCCTTGTCCCCCAAAAGAAATCCAGCGAATTCTGTGCTCCCAAATCCAAATGCCTCCCTCCCTTCTGAGCCCCACAGTGTGCCTAAACCACAGTTAGCGTCCACATGTTTGGCATTTCTGTAGCGATGAGAGCTCACCTAATTTACATGTATGTGTCTCCAGAGGTACAAGCTGGGCACAACATACCGGTCACTACAATGTACTGGTCACTACCACATACTGGTCACTACAACGGCAGTTTGCAATTTTCACTCAGTAACATCCACTACTGCTTGTTTCTGGAAAACTCCTATGAAGTCAAAATCGTCACTACACCTGTAGATAAATTCCCAAAGGGCTATAATTTCCAAAATGGAGTCACTTGAGGGAGGATTCTGCTCTTCTACCACTTAGGGGCTCTGTATATGGAGTCCGCATACTATTCTAGGAAATCTGCACTCCAGGAGGCAAATAGCGCTCAGTCCCTCCCGAGTCTCGTCGTGTGGCTCAGCAGTACTGTACAGCCACATATGGGGTATTTCTACACTCAGCAGGAATTGTGGGACACATTTTTTGCCATTTTTACCCATTTCCCAGTATGAAAATTAAAAATCTGGGTCTAAAACAACATTTTGGTGGTAAAAATTATTTTTTCCTTCTCTGCCCAACGGTATAAAATTCTGTGACCCACCTTTAGTGTCAATATGATCACTGCACCCCTAGATTAATTGATTGAGAGATGTAGTTTGTAAAATTGGGTCTCTTATAGGGGGTTCTGCTGTTCTGGCACCTCAGGGACTCTGTCAATGTGACATGGCACCCTCAAACCAGTCCAGCAAAATCTGAACTCCAATATGGCGCTTCTTCCCTTCTGAGCTTTGCACTGTGCCTCAAAAGCAGTTTTTGACCACATATGGGGTATTGGCGTACTCAGGTGAAATTGCACAAATTTTGGGGTCCATTTTCTCCTGCTGTCCTTGTGAAAATGAAAAAAATTGGGGCTAAACAACATTTTTTGTGGGAAAAATATATTTTTTTCATTTTCACAGATTAACGTTGTAAAATTCTTTCTTAAGAAAGCAGTGAGTGCGAAACGTGCGTCGGGGTGCTGGTGGTGGCCCTCACTATTTGGTGCTAACATGGGTAAGTCATTACTTGATGCTTTTCCTGCTTCTCTTGCTTCATAGAGATTTTAGCTGACTGCTAGAAGTCTATTGAGACTAATTCATACTATACTCTATGGATGGCTATTATAGGAAGCAGATGTGTTTTGACTTTTGCATTATAGTCTTACCCTGGGTTTCATCACCTGTCTTTACTTGAACAATCCTTTTTGTCCTACCTCCATGCAGATGTTTTCTTTTCATTTTAACACTGTATAGTAAAATTTATTTTATATATTACACTAATAAAATTTGATTGATTTTACATGTCTTGTAAGTGCTTGTTTCTGGATACTTAGTATCCAAATGTAGGTCAGTATATGATATAACCCACTGCACTTTATGATATTGTGAATGGGGAGACGGAATATTATATGTCTCCAGCCAATATGAACCATATACAGTACAGACCAAAAGTTTGGACACACCTTCTCATTTAAAGATTTTTCTGTATTTTCATAACTATGAAAATTGTACATTCACACTGAACGCATCAAAACTATGAATTAACACATGTGGAATTATATACTTAACAAAAAAGTGTGAAACAACTGAAAATATGTCTCATATTCTAGGTTCTTCAAAGTAGCCACCTTTTGCTTTGATGACTGCTTTGCACACTCTTGGCATTCTCTTGATGAGCTTCAAGAGGTAGTCACCGGAAATGGTTTTCACTTCACAGGTGTGCCCTGCCAGGTTTAATAAGTTGGATTTCTTGCCTCATAAATGGGGTTGGGACCATCAGTTGTGTTGTGCAGAAGTCTGGTGGATACACAGCTGATAGTCCTACTGAATAGTGTTGAGCAACCCCCGTAGTGTTTGAGTTCGGTTCGGTTCGTCGAACACCCGTGTGTTCGCCGAACTGTTCGTCGAACTGTTCGTCGAACACCTTCGAACACCGTTAAAACCAATGGCAGGCAAACAAAAACACATAGAAACACATAGAAAACATCTTCAAAGGTGTCCAAAAGCTGACAAACTGCTCAGAAGACACAACTAACACATGGAAAAGTGACAAGTACATATAGTCATGCGAAAAGAAAAGAGGTGGAGGAGTAAAAGGAGGGGGAGACACAGATATAGGCATGTCATGCCCTTCTAAAATCCAAAAAGTGAGAAGCCGACACGTTCAGTCCGCTCCTGCCCGTGCCACCTCCGTGTCGCCGGGTTTGTGCCAGAGCCGCGGTGAACCCTGACGGCCAGCCCCCCTCTCCCAATACTGGTGCCTGTCCGCTGGTGGGTCGAGCGAGCCCCCCTGTGGTGGAGGCAGCTCTAAGCTTTTTAATTTAAATTGTCTCTCTAATTTGAATGAATACACTTTAAATCCATTTACAAGGATCTATTGGAGGGCAAGTCTCATGCCAGCAGCCGCGTAATTCCAGCTCCAGTAGCGTCCACTAAAGCTGCTGCAGTTAAAAAGCTTTTATAAGGATCGAGCTCGGCTGTCCACCGCAAGGCATCCTACTGCCAGTCCCAGCCCCTATGCCTTGGGGTGCCTCTTGATGCTCTTCACTGAGTATCCCGTGGTCCCGAAGCATTTCCTTTGAAAAAATTAAGTGTCCAAACTACAGGTGGTGTAGCTTGCTTAACAGCCGGGATAATCCGCTGACTAGCAGACACTGCTACTAGGCACAAAGTATTTCCTGGGCTAGATGCAGTTAAATATTTGTAATTAGATACTCTCGTTGGATGCTGAGAAAGCATTCCATAGAGTCTCCTGGCACGCCATATATGATTCTCTTAAAAAGCTTGGGGTAGGGGTCTAGGGGACCCTTTTATAGCCAAAATCACGGCCCTGTATCACAATACGTCACCTAGGCTGAAGATAAATGGAACTGTAGCACCCTGAGGGCTCGGTTGCTACAAAGGTATTGCACCTCACCCAGAGGTGTGATATCTCACTCTCAGGTAAAGATGGAGTGTGGATCAGGACCCGACACCTGCATGCATTACACCACATTGCCGTGGGGCAGGCCGACCAATATGCCTCTGAGATGGGCACGACAGTCCCTGTCCCTGGCTGGAGTGGGGGGAGGGAACACTGAGGAAGGGGAACCCTGTAGTGCAGGAGCAGGGAGGAAGCAGTTCCTGGGTGCATTGAGAAGGGAGTATAAAAGGTGGGCACCATCTTAGTTCAGTGCAGAGAAGTCTGAGCAGAAGTGGCAGGGAGCAGGGGCTCTGCATGAGCTCTGCTCCGGAGGCGGGCCTAGTAACAGAGGCCCAGGCCTGGAAGAGGGAGAAGGAAGGAAGAGGAGCGGAGAAGGCTCCAGGAACGAGGAATGAAGGGATCCCAGGGGTGCGGACGGGCGAGTCGCCACCGCACGCCCGAATCCACCTGCGTGGAGGGGTCAGGCCAAAGGGGGAGACCGGTCCCCGAAACTAGTGGAGGCAGGAAACGACCCTCTGCTAGAAACCGGAGGCTGTGACATTTTATGTGGCGCAGCCCCTCGCTACACCCGCTAGGAAGGCACCACATAGGGTCAAGGAAACTGGCGCCAAGTTTACCAAGAGGAGGCCCGAGGCAGCCGGACAGAAGGGTTGGTAAGAAAGGCCAGACAAAGGACACACAAAGGGGGTCCTGTGAAGCGCTCCAAAGTTATCTGGGAGTTGTCTGAGCCCCTCACCTGGTGAGCACAGTACGACGTGGGCAGCCGTTACCTGCAGACGTGGTCTGGATAATAAGAACTGTGAGTAAAGGCCCTGGACTGCATCACTGACTCTGTGTCGTTACTGCTGCTGCCCTGCACCATCACCCCCATCCTCCGCATACACTGCCCTGAGGCTATACTCCTCCCGTGGGGAGTTATGCTACGCTCTGCTGCACCCACAACACCAGCCTCAGCGGTCTGCCCTGCAGCGGCGGTTCACTCTGACCGCAATCACACGGGTGGCGTAGTCGGACATTTAAACATCAAAACCACATAAATAGTTCCGCCACTGGTTTGACCACCCTGAGCCACGGAACTGGGTCGCCGCCACGAAGACTACAACCACCAGCATCCACCAAAACGGGTCCAGCTCCGGGTGTCCCAAGGCCCAGGGAGTGCATCAGAACATTTTCATCACCTTTCACAATCACCAATGGGACAAGGCAGGGATGTCCTCTGTCCCCTCTCTTATACATCCTAGTGACGGAGCACCTGCTCTCATCAATTCGCCATAACCCCAATATTAGGTGGATTGAGGTGGGAGGCACCGAGTACAAGTGCTCTCTATTTGCTGATGATGTCCTAGTATATATCACTCAATCACATATATCCATCCATGCTGTTATGGCTGAAATAGATCACTTTGTTACATGGTCAAATTTTAAAATCAATGCAGCGAAGTCTGAGGCCCTCGATGTCTCCCTCCCCAAATCCATATAGGATTCCATCCAGTCCAACTTTCCCTTTGCCTGGCCCTCACAGGGTATCAAATACTTAGGAATTCCTATTCATAGAGACCTCTCCCATCTATGTTATCTTAATTTTGGGCCCTTTATTGAACAACTCCATACAGACCACGGTTGGCAAGTTAGAACTGTAAGATTCACTACGTGAACCACTGGTGTTTTGTGGAAAAGCACATGTACACTGTGTTCCAAATTATTATGCAAAAAGTGTTTAGGAGTGATAAGGGAAGAATTTGTTTGTTTGTCAGTTAAACTCATTGATGGTGATGTGTGTCAGGGCTCTTTATATCACTGTAAGCAATTGCAGACACCTGTGCTAATTAGTTTGGCAGGTGTGTCCAATGAAAGGCAAGACTACTTAAGAAGGCTGTCTCACATTATTAAGCAGCCTACATTTTCTGCCAAAATGGGAAAGAAAAAGGATGTGTCGGCTGCTGAGAAGCAACAAATTGTGGAGTGTTTAGGTCAAGGCATGACTACAATCAACATTGTGCGATGATCAGGATGAAGTGTCTTGGCAATCAAGAAGTATGTAGCTGATTCACAGTACACACGTGTGCGTGCTGATAAGGGCAAATTGAGGACTCTTTCCTACAGGCAATTACGTCAGGTTAAAAGAGCAGCGGCAAAAAAGCCTTGTCATAGCAGCAGACAAGTTTTTGAAGCTGCTGGTGCCTCCAACGTCCCCCGAACAACAAGATGCAGGGTCCTTCAGAGGTTTGCAGCTGTGCATACGCCATCCTGTCGACCTCCTCTATCCACTTCACACAAGCAGAAACGGCTACAGTGGGCCAAACATTACATGAAGACTGATTTCAAAACTGTTTTGTTCACGGATGAGTGCCGTGCAGCGCTCGATGGTCCAGATGGATGGAGTGGAGGATGGCTGGTTGATGGACACCCCACGCAAACACGGCTACAGCGCCAACAAGGAGGAGGTGGAGTAATGTTTTGGGCTGGAATCATGGGGAGAGAGATTGTCGGCCCCTTTAGGATCCCTGAAGGTGCTAAAGATGAACTCCATAATGTATGTGGATTTTCTCAAACAGCACTTCCTGCCATGGTTCAAGAAGAAGAACCGTGTATTTCACAGCAAGATCATTTTTTTGCATGATAATGCACCATCTCATGCTGCACATAAAACATCTGCATCTCTGGCTGATATGGGCATAAAAGGGGACAAACTTATGGTGTGACCCCCATGCTCCCCTGACCTCTACCCCATTCAGAACCTCTGGAGCATCATCAAAAGGAGTGTCTATGATGGCGGGAGGCAGTTCACATCTAAGCAACAGCTCTGGGAGGGTATTCTGTCCTCATGCAAAACAATTGAAGCAGAAACCATCCAAAACCTGACAAATTCAATGGACGAGAGAGTTCAGAAGCTCCTTTCGAACAAGGGGTCCTATGTGAAAATGTAACATCACCTAGAATAAAGTTTTGAGTTGAAAACTGTTTGATTTCAGTTTCTAATAACCTGCTAATGCTTATAATTTCAAAAATGACCATTTTTTTGGTCTTTATTAAAATGAAAAGGTTGATCGAAAAGTTTGGGGGATCTAAGAGTGTGGCAACCCAGTAGTCATGATTACTTCGAATTCTGACAATATGAGGGTCATGTTGCAGGTAGTGCAGCAAGAAGGCACTTATGTGTCTTGCGCATCTCGGAGCCCCAAAATAATTTTCCGGGCTAGATGCAGCTAAAAATTATTATTAATTTTAAATCTGGTGGAGCTTAGTATAGATGGCCTAATAGGATCAGTGCTGCACACTGCTACAAAGCCCAAATTATTTTCCAGTCAAGATACAGATAAACATGATTAGTAATTTTAAATCTGGTGGAGCTTATTATAGATGGCCTAATAGAATCAGTGCTGCACACTGCTACAAAGCCCAAATTATTTTCCAGCCAAGATACAGATAAACATGATTAGTAATTTGAAAGCTTAAAACGTTTGGTAGGGTGATTTTAACCAATCATCAAGCTTTTACTCTCCCCAGGATGACACAGGGGTAGAAAAGTTGTTTCGGATCCATGATTTGTTCATCTTTATGAACGTGAGTCTGTCTACATTATCAGTGGAGAGCCGCGTGCGCTTATCTGTCAGCACACCACCAGCAGCGCTGAACACACGTTCAGACAGAACGCTGGCTGCGGGGCATGACAAGATCTCCAAGGCGTAAGTGGCTAGCTCCGGCCATTTATCCAGATTGGAAGCCCAAAAAGAGCAAGGGTCCAGTGACACAGTCATGGCTTCAATGTTTACTTGGAGATACTCCTGTACCATCGTCTCTAGGCGTTGACTATGTGTCAGACTTCTTGTCTCCTGTGACCTTGCAAAGGATGGGCTAAAAAAGTGGTGAAATGATTCCTCAAAATTGATGTTACCAGCAGATACTGTGGTTCTGTTACGGTTTGAGTGCTGAACACTTGACGGTCCCACGGTTGGCAAGTTGGAACTGTGAGATTCACTACGTGCACCACTGGTGTTTTGTGGAAAAGCACATGTAAGATTCTGCAACAGTCTCTGCTGATACTCCTGCATGCGTGCATCCCTTTCTATGGCAGGAATAATTTCTGCAAATTTACTTTTGTACCGGGGATCTAACAGTGTGGCAACCCAGTAGTCAGGATTATTTCTAATTCTCACAATTCGAGGGTCATGTTGCAGGTAGTGCAGCAAGAAGGCACTCATGTGTGTTGCGCATCCAGGAGCACCAAGTCCCTGTTGTGTTGGTGGCGAGGTAACAATCATGCTTCCTTCCTCTGTCCTCTCCCCCCAACCTCGCACAACAGAAATGTGATCAAGGTCTCCCTCATCTGATGAGTCTTCCATCAGTTCGTCCTCCACTTCTTCCTGGGCTCCTGCACCTTCCTCACTAGTTTGGCTGCTACCATGCGCCCTGGTAAAACCATCTCCCCCACCCTCACATGCCTGCCGCCTTGGTGCTGCCGACCGTCTGGACCTTGCAGATGTTAGCCCTTCCGCATACAACTCCTCCTCCTCTACTTCCTCCACCTCCTCTTGTGCCACCACCTGACTCCGAATTCTGTTTAACATGTGCTCCAGCATGTAAATCACCGGAATAGTCATGCTGATAATGGCATCGTCAGCACTAAACATCTTCGTCGCCATTTCAAAACTGTGCAGAAGGGTGCATAGGTCCCTGATCTGAGACCACTCCTCCAGCGTGATTTGCCCCACCTCTGGATCTCGTTGGCCCAGGCTATACGTCAGAACGTATTGCACCAGGGCTTGTCAGTGCTGCCACAGTCGCTGCAACATGTGCAGAGTTGAATTCCACCGGGTAGGCACATCGCATTTTAGCCGGTGAAGTGGCAGGCCCAACGACTTCTGTAGAGATGTAAGTCGCTGAGATGCGGGATGCGAATGGCGGAAGTGAGCACACAGCGACCGTGCCCTCTGCAGAAGGCCATCTAGTCTGGGATAGTGGGCTAAAAATTGCTGGACAACCAGGTTCAACACGTGAGCCATACAAGGCACGTGTGTGACATTGCCCCGGTGAAGGGCCGCACCCAGGTTTGCAGCATTGTCGCACACGGCCTTCCCTGGTTTCAGGTCCAGTGGAGACAACCATTCATGAAATTGGTTCTCCAGAGCTGACCACAACTCCTCAGCTGTGTGACTCACATTTCCCAGACATTTCAAAGTAAAAACCGCCTGATGACGTTGAGCCCTACTGCCAGCATAGTAAGGAGGTGTGCAGGATCCCTTCTGCGCAGTTAGAAAGCCTGTGGCATGACCAGACAGGCTTTGGGTGCACGTGGAAGACCGAGAGGAGGTTGAGGAGGCAGAAGCAGTGGAGGAACTTTGACATAAAGAGGATTGACGCACAACTCGTGGGGACGGCAAGACTTGGACAGCAGCCCCTTGTCCTGCTGTCACCATAGTTACCCAGTGCCCAGTCAGCGACATGTAACGCCCCTGTCCATGCCTACTCGTCCAAGTGTCTGTGTGCGACATGCTGGTGGAGCGCAGGCACACCTTTCTTTGAGAAGTAGTGCCGACTGGGCATCTGGTACTGGGGCACTGCGACGGACATAAGGTCTCGAAAATCCTCTGTGTCCACCAGGCGGAAAGGCAGAGCTTGCAGATGGTGAAATTCAACCTCTTAGCTTTCTCATGGCTAGGAGGAAATGGTCTTTTACTTGTCCACATCTGAGGGACCGAGGGCTGGCTATTGTGCTTAGACGGGGTTGATAAGGGTGTCCCCGGCAAACTGCCGGTCTGTGAGGAAGATGTGTAGCACCCTGAGGATTCGGCTGCTACAGGGGTATTGCACCTCAACCCAGAGGTGTGATATTCCACTCCCGGGTAAGGATGGAGTGTGGAACTGAGCTAGTAGGCTGCATGCACTACACACATCCCATTTCCGGGGAACAGACCGATGGTACTCCCACTAGAGGAATGTGCAGGTACGACAGTGTCTGTTCCTGGCTGGAGTGGGAGGGGGGTGGAACATCCCAGTAGTGTAGGGGCAGATAGGGGGAGCAGCCTGGGTAAAGTTAGGAGCTCATTGGGTGCTGGTCACCTGAGCTCACACATAGAGGGAGTATATAAGGTGGGAACCATCTGAGATCAGGGTCAGTCTGTGAGACGTCAGTCAGTCAGTCTGTCTGAGAACCTGAGAAGCAGAGCAGAGGAGAAGAGAGAGAGACCCAGAGGCGCAGAGGGGACCCCAAGAGCCCATAAGAGAGCTAATAGGGTGAAGGGTCGGCAACAGGGTACCGGATCCCAAGCTGGCAGAGGCTACAGCACACCTTAGCCAGGAACCGGAGGTCGTGGGCAGGATCTGCCACGATCACCCACTAAATCCACCCGGAAGGCAGACCAAGAATAGGGTCAGGGAGCCCAGAGGAGGCTTGACCAACAAGAGGCCCGAGGGAGCCGGACTTAGGTGGATCCCTGGTGGGAACGGCCAGAAGAAGGGAGAGACAGAAAGGAGCTCAGGACCACACTCCGGAGTTGCCTGGGAGTTGACCGAGTCCAGGACCTGGTGGACGCAGCACGGCTTGGGTGGTCACTGCTGTACACAGTGACCCGAGCAACACCAGTAAGTAAAACCCTGGAACTGCATTTTATGCCTCTGAGTCTCCTTGCTGCACCTTCACAACCACCATCCTCCACGGCTGACCCCCTGAGGCTATACCCCTCCCGTTGGGGGTTATACTACCTAAGCTGCACTCACTTCATCAGCCTCAGTGGACCCTGCTGCAGCGGCGGCCGTATTGACCGCAAATCAACGGGTGGCGTAGTCGACACAAAAGAACATCTAGTAACATCATAAGGACTGCCACACACTGAGCTTGACACCCTGGGCACGGACCGGGTCACAGCCACTCGGAGACTACAACCCCCATCTGATCCGGCTCCGGGTATCCCCAACAACACTGGCCCAGGGGGTGCGTCAGATGCAGGCGGACATGTTAGGTTGCCTTGATCCAAAGGTGGTGCTATCGATGTCGGACAGCGCTCAACACCAGCTGGTGTTACCACCTCCAAAGAAAATGATGACCTGCCAATCACGCTGGCTGTTGCGGGTAAAGAGGTGGCAGGTCTGCGCCCCAAAACAGGTGTGACTGCTGTCCCCCCAGTCACAGAGGATGAAGAGGCCGCGGATGCACAAGATATGGCAGACGGTGGTTGGCCCGGCCGGCTAGGCCGCATTGTAGCACACTGAGCTTCCTACTGCAACTTATGCTTCATGTCCATGTGTCGGTTCATGCATGAAGTACTCAAACTATGTATTTTTTGGCCTCTACTTAGCTTTTGCTGACAAATGTTACAGATAACACGAGTTGGGTCATCTTTATCGATCTGAAAAAATGCCCAGGCTATGCAAGGCTTAGCACCCATGCGACCTGAAGAGCCACCACGACTTGTGGTGAGAGGCAGAGTTGTGTTTGAGGATGCAGTTGTTGACGTGCTTCCAGTACTACGTCATTGTCCAGGAAGGCGCAACCTGACCTCGTCGTCACTAGCATCTTCCTCCACCTCCTCTGCTGACCTCATCTCTTGGCTGACTGTGGGTTGACAGTAAGTGGGATCTCCAACCTCATCATCATCACCCTGTGCGTTATCACACCCGTCGTCCTCAGAGCCAACCTGTTCCTGCCCTGACAAAAAACTAAAGTTGTCGCTCCAATCAGGTATTTGAGTCTCATCATCGTCTTCCTCATTGTCTCCACCAACAGGAGTTACAGTTTGGGAACGAGGGTCTACATTATGGTCAGAACCTTCTGCGTCTGGTCCTGGATCCGACTCATAAAGATTCTGGGCATCAGTGCAGATCATTTCCTCGTCTGGATTCACAGAAGCGCTGGAGTCGACCTCTGATTCCCAGGCTATAGTATGAGTAAACAGCTCTGCAGACTCAACCATCTGTTCTACCTCATACTCAGACGGGAAGCTGGAGATTTGGGAGCTGTGAGGAAGCAAGTGCGATTGGGGTGACACCTTTGAGGACTGGAGTATTTGTGATGTTGAAGTTGATGTGGAGGAGAGCCCACTTAAAGGAGCACTTGATATCCGTTGAAGCACCTGCTGTTTTTGTGCCTCATCTGGAATTTGTAGCGATTGGAGTGGCCGTAAGAAAGGGATCTTATCACATTGTCCGCTAAAAGAAGTAGACATTTTAGTTTGGCTGGAAGATGGTCTTTCTTCTGCAGATGTTACTGTTGCTTTAACACCTACCCCACGAACACAACCTTTTTTCCCCTTCCCAACACGTCTATTCCCCTTTCCACCAGCAGCAGGCCTTTTTCCACTCATTTTGGTGGTTAACTAATTCACAACTCTGGAGTTGTTTGCACAAAAAAACAATGGATGGGAACCGAGCAGAGCTGAGTGGCCAAACTGTGGTATTAGGCCAAAACTATTGGCTGGGTTAGATGCAGAAAAAAATGATATTCAATTTGCAACCTGATGGAGGTCAGTATAGATGGACTAATAGAACAAGTCCCACACACAGCTAGAAGCCCAAATATTTTTTCAGAGGTAGATGCAGAAAAAAATTGTATTCAGTTTGCAACCTGATGGAGGTCAGTATAGATGGACTAATAGAACAAGTCCTACACACAGCTAGAAGCCCAAATATTTTTTCAGAGCTAGATGCAGACAAAAAATTATTTTTAATTTGCAACCTGATGGAGGTCAGTATAGATGGACTAATAGAGAAAGTCCCACACACTGCTAGAAGGCCAAATATTTTTTCAGAGCTAGATGCAGATATAAATTATTTTTAATTTGCAACCTGATGGAGGTCAGTATAGATGGACTAATAGAGAAAGTCCCACACACTGCTAGAAGGCCAAATATTTTTTCAGAGCTAGATGCAGAAAAAAATTATATTCAGTTTGCAACCTGATGGAGGTCAGTATAGATGGACTAATAGAACAAGTCCCACACACAGCTAGAAGGCCAAATATTTTTTTAGAGGTAGATGCAGATAAAAATTATTTTTAATTTGCAGCCTGATGGAGGTCAGTATAGATGGACTAATAGAGAAAGTCCCACACACTGCTAGAAGGCCAAATATTTTTTCAGAGCTAGATGCAGACAAAAAATTATTTTGAATTTGCAACCTGAAGGAGGTCAGTATAGATGGACTAATAGAGAAAGTCCCACACACTGCTAGAAGGCCAAATATTTTTTCAGAGCTAGATGCAGACAAAAAATTATTTTTAATTTGCAACCTGATGGAGGTCAGTATAGATGGACTAATAGAACAAGTCCCACACACAGCTAGAAGGCCAAATATTTTTTTAGAGGTAGATGCAGATAAAAATTATTTTTAATTTGCAGCCTGATGGAGGTCAGTATAGATGGACTAATAGAGAAAGTCCCACACACTGCTAGAAGGCCAAACATTTTTTCAGAGCTAGATGCAGACAAAAAATTATTTTTAATTTGCAACCTGATGGAGGTCAGTATAGATGGACTAATAGAGAAAGTCCCACACACTGCTAGAAGGCCAAATATTTTTTCGAGCTAGATGCAGATAAAAATTATTTTTAATTTGCAACCTGATGGAGGTCAGTATAGATGGACTAATAGAGAAAGTCCCACACACTGCTAGAAGGCCAAATATTTTTTCAGAGCTAGATGCAGACAAAAAATTATTTTTAATTTGCAACCTGATGGAGGTCAGTATAGATGGACTAATAGAACAAGTCCCACACACAGCTAGAAGGCCAAATATTTTTTTAGAGGTAGATGCAGATAAAAATTATTTTTAATTTGCAGCCTGATGGAGGTCAGTATAGATGGACTAATAGAGAAAGTCCCACACACTGCTAGAAGGCCAAATATTTTTTCATAGCTAGATGCAGTTAAAAATTATTTTTAATTTGCAACCTGATGGAGGTCAGTATAGATGGACTAATAGAGAAAGTCCCACACACTGCTAGAAGGCCAAATATTTTTTCAGAGCTAGATGCAGACAAAAAATTATTTTTAATTTGCAACCTGATGGAGGTCAGTATAGATGGACTAATAGAACAAGTCCCACACACAGCTAGAAGGCCAAATATTTTTTTAGAGGTAGATGCAGATAAAAATTATTTTTAATTTGCAGCCTGATGGAGGTCAGTATAGATGGACTAATAGAGAAAGTCCCACACACTGCTAGAAGGCCAAATATTTTTTCAGAGCTAGATGCAGACAAAAAATTATTTTGAATTTGCAACCTGATGGAGGTCAGTATAGATGGACTAATAGAGAAAGTCCCACACACTGCTAGAAGGCCAAATATTTTTTCAGAGCTAGATGCAGACAAAAAATTATTTTTAATTTGCAACCTGATGGAGATCAGTATAGATGGACTAATAGAGAAAGTCCCACACACTGCTAGAAGGCCAAATATTTTTTCAGAGCTAGATGCAGAAAAAAATTATATTCAGTTTGCAACCTGATGGAGGTCAGTATAGATGGACTAATAGAACAAGTCCCACACACAGCTAGAAGCCCAAATATTTTTTCAGAGGTAGATGCAGATAAAAAATATTTTTAATTTGCAGCCTGATGGAGGTCAGTATAGATGGACTAATAGAGAAAGTCCCGCACACTGCTAGAAGGCCAAATATTTTTTCAGAGCTAGATGCAGACAAAAAATTATTTTGAATTTGCAACCTGATGGAGGTCAGTATAGATGGACTAATAGAGAAAGTCCCACACACTGCTAGAAGGCCAAATATTTTTTCAGAGCTAGATGCAGACAAAAAAATATTTTTAATTTGCAACCTGATGGAGGTCAGTATAAATGGACTAATAGAGAAAGTCCCACACACTGCTAGAAGGCCAAATATTTTTTCAGAGCTAGATGCAGATAAAAATTATTTTTAATTTGCAACCTGATGGAGGTCTGTATAGATGAACTAATAGAGAAAGTCCTATATACTGCTAGAAGGCCAAATATTTTTTCAGAGCTAGATGCAGAAAAAAATTATATTCAGTTTGCAACCTGATGGAGGTCAGTATAGATGGACTAATAGAACAAGTCCCACACACAGCTAGAAGGCCAAATATTTTTTCAGAGCTAGATGCAGAAAAAAATTATATTCAGTTTGCAACCTGATGGAGGTCAGTATAGATGGACTAATAGAACAAGTCCCACACACAGCTAGAAGCCCAAATATTTTTTCAGAGGTAGATGCAGAAAAAAATTATATTCAGTTTGCAACCTGATGGAGGTCTGTATAGATGGATTAATAGAACAAGTCCCACACACAGCTAGAAGCCCAATATTTTTTCAGAGGTAGATGCAGAAAAAAAATATATTCAGTTTGCAACCTGATGGAGGTCAGTATAGATGGACTAATAGAGAAAGTCCCACACACTGCTAGAAGGCCAAATATTTTTTCAGAGCTAGATGCAGAAAAAAATTATTTTTAATTTGCAACCTGATGGAGGTCAGTATAGATGGACTAATAGAGAAAGTCCCACACACTGCTAGAAGGCCAAATATTTTTTCAGAGCTAGATGCAGATATAAATTATTTTTAATTTGCAACCTGATGGAGGTCAGTATAGATGGACTAATAGAGAAAGTCCCACACACTGCTAGAAGGCCAAATATTTTTTCAGAGCTAGATGCAGATATAAATTATTTTTAATTTGCAACCTGATGGAGGTCAGTATAGCTGGACTAATAGAGAAAGTCCCACACACTGCTAGAAGGCCAAATATTTTTTCAGAGCTAGATGCAGATAAAAATTATTTTTAATTTGCAACCTGATGGAGGTCAGTATAGATGGACTAATAGAGAAAGTCCCACACACTGCTAGAAGGCCAAATATTTTTTCAGAGCTAGATGCAGAAAAAAATTATATTCAGTTTGCAACCTGATGGAGGTCAGTATAGATGGACTAATAGAACAAGTCCCACACACAGCTAGAAGCCCAAATATTTTTTCAGAGGTAGATGCAGATAAAAATTATTTTTAATTTGCAACCTGATGGAGGTCAGTATAGATGGACTAATAGAGAAAGTCCCACACACTGCTAGAAGGCCAAATATTTTTTCAGAGCTAGATGCAGACAAAAAATTATTTTGAATTTGCAGCGTGATGGAGGTCAGTATAGATGGACTAATAGAACAAGTCCCACACACTGCTAGAAGGCCAAATATTTTTTCAGAGCTAGATGCAGAAAAAAATTATATTCAGTTTGCAACCTGATGGAGGTCAGTATAGATGGACTAATAGAACAAGTCCCACACACTGCTAGAAGCCCAAATATTTTTTCAGAGCTAGATGCAGAAAAAAATTATATTCAATTTGCAACCTGATGGAGGTCAGTATAGATGGACTAATAGAATGATGCTATGCCCAAAAGGTTTTACTTCACTAGGTGCAGTAAAAAAATTGGTATTCTATACACAGATGGTATATCTTGCAACACAGATAGGCTACTCCACTGACTAACACACTCTGCAATAGGCCAAAAAGGATTAGCTTTGCTAGGTTCAGCCAAATGCTGTGAAAAAAACTTGCACAGCACTGGCACAGACCTGCCTGGCAAAAACTGATAGGAACTGATGTAACCTAGTCCTGAAAAGGACTGCAATTACAATTAGTCTTTACTCCCACAATCTATCTATTTAAGAGCACAGACCTGCCTGATAAAAGTCATAGGAAATGCTGTAACCTAGTCCTTAAAAGGACTGCAATCACAACTATTCCCTACTCCCAAGCTATCTGTAGATTTGTGCGAAAATTGGCTTGAAATTAACAAGGTATAGCGCACACAGCAACAGCGGTGCCGTCTAACACGCAGCTGCAGCAGTGAGAAAATGGTGGCGACGGGGAAAATGGCTTGGTCTTATAGGGCAAGGACATGTGACATACACTGCCAATGACACATGCCCTTGCTTGTGTGAAAAAAAGCACTTCGCTCCGTGTGTGCGCTGCTGATAGGCTGACAGATTGCACCTCCCCACTGTAAATGCAGGAAAGAGAAAAAAAAATGGAGATCTTCATTATTCCTGCAGAGATCCATCCCCTGCCCCTCCCCCCACCCCGCTGTACACTCAAACTGCGTATTAACATTAATTTTCATCAATACTGAGAAAAAATCCAGTTATGATTTTGGTGCACGAACAGTTATCGAACATAACCTCGAACAGCCGAATTTTTCTCAAATCGTTCGTGTTCGCCGAACGGCTCTAACACCGCCCAAAACAGCTCGAATTTGAGATTGGCGAACAGTTCGAGTCGAACAACACTCATCTCTACTACTGAATAGACTGTTAGCTGCTTTTTTCTTGTCATAATACAAATTCTAAGTAAAGAAAAAAAGAGTGGCCATCAGTACTTTAAGAAATGAACTGTCCCCAAGTGCAGTGGCAAAAACCATCAAGCGCTACAAAGAAACTGGCTCACATGAGGACTGCCCCAGGAAAGGAAGACCAAGAGTCACCTCTGCTTCTGAGGATAAGTTTATCCGAGTCACCAGCCTTAGAAATCGCAGGTTAACAGCAGCTCAGATTAGAGACCAGGTCAATGCCACACAGAGTTCTAGCAGCAGACACATCTCTTCAACAACTGTTAAGAGGACACTTTGTGCAGCAGGCCTTTATGGTAAAATAGCTGCTAGGAAACCACTGCTAAGGACAGGCAACAAGCAGAAGAGATATGTTTGGGCTAAAGAACACAAGGAATGGACATTAGACCAGTGGAAATCTGTGCTTTGGTCTGATGAGTCCAAATTTGAGATCTTTGGTTCCAACCACCGTGTCTTTGTGCGACGCAGAAAAGGTGAACGGGTGGACTGTACATGCCTGGTTCCCACCGTGAAGCATGGAGGATGAGGTGTGATGGTGTGGGGGTGCTTTGCTGGTGACACTGTTGGGGATTTATTCAAAATTGAAGGCATACTGAACCAGCATGGTTACCACAGCATCTTGCAGCGGCATGCTATTCCATCTGGTTTGCGTTTAGTTGGACCATCATTTATTTTTCAACAGGACAATGACCCCAAACACACCTCCAGGCTGTGTAAGGGCTATTTGACCAAGAAGGAGAGTGATGGGGTGCTACACCAGATGACCTGGCCTCCACAGTCACCAGACCTGAACCCAATCGAGATGGTTTGGGGTGAGCTGGACCGCAGAGTGAAGGCAAAAGGGCCAACAAGTGCTAAGCATCTCTGGGAACTCCTTCAAGATTGTTGGAAGACCATTTCTGGTGACTACCTCTTGAAGCTCATCAAGAGAATGCCAAGAGTGTGCAAAGCAGTCATCAAAGCAAAAGGTGGCTACTTTGAAGAACCTAGAATATAAGACATATTTTCAGTTGTTTCACACTTTTTTGTTAAGTATATAATTTCACATGTGTTAATTCATAGTTTTGATGCCTTCAGTGTGAATGTACAATTTTCATAGTCATGAAAATACAGAAAAATCTTTAAATGAGAAGGTGTGTCCAAACTTTTGGTCTGTACTGTATGCAATTTGAATATTTGGTTCAGTAACAATCATATGAGTAGACCGATCATTGTCTTCAACAAGAACAGCATTCCAGATCATATTTTAATAGAATGGGTACATTTCATTAAAAAGCACAGCTTTGTTATCGTTTTGGGAACTACTAAGCTTCTGTTTCCTCCTTTTGAAATAAGTTTAGAGCCTTTATTTAACTGGTGGCAAATTTGACACTTGCGTAGGCCCCCTAATTCCTATGGAGGCACCGAGGGCGGAACCAATGGGAGCTATCGCACTACTCTAAACATCATTTGCTTTTTTGTCATCTAGACAATCAAATATGGTCACCTATAAACCTATTACCACTTTAGATTAACATTAACACCAAAACCACAAGCACTATTATTAATTTTTTTTTTAATACGTTATATTGTTTGGGTATTTTATGGTAGTTTAATGTAGGCTGCATTGTCAGTCATATATGGTGGTCTTATGCAGGCACTAAATAGAAGGCTTAGCTGGGCAATGTGTAGCTGTATTAATATACGTGCACACAATGTCTTAATTCCTAGTAAGGAGTGTCAGGTTTCCTTTTCATATCTGCAAAAGGCAGGCTCTGCAAAAGCAGCATTTGCCCCTTTGAACTGAACTCTAGGGCATCCACAGCCAGTAAAGACAAGATATAGCATCTAAACTAGAATATCGCACAACAAACAATTAAACAAAACCTCAGCAATTCATTCTTGAAAATATTCTCCTTTGATCCTCCCTTGTGTTATATTAGGAAACCAGCCCATAAAGCAATCAATTCAAATACATGTGCTAGGTCAACAAGATGACTCTAGGAGTCGCAAAGGATGCTATAACGCCCCGATGACTCGGGGCAAAGGATTTTTATACCAGTAAGCACATTTTATATATAAGTTTGTAAACAGCTGAACAAAATAAAAGTTTAAAAAACATCTATATTATTGAAATTACATTGACAACAGGACCATGCTTAAATAAATTGTCCACTATTTGGACAACTCCTTGTTATATCCCACGTTTGGCCCCGATAAAATAAAAAAGCCTATACTCACCTTCCGTGCCGGCGTTGTTCCCAGCGGTGTCGGCACTTGCTCTCCCCGGGTCCCCCGTGCTGTTGTTGTGACACGTGATGTCGGCGCCCAATCAGCGCTGGCGTCACTCTCTCTGCCTCCTGTCAAATTGAACATGAAGAGGAAGTCAGAGATCAGTTGCAGCCCAGACTTCCTCTTCATGTTAGATTTGTTGAAGGCGGGGACAGTGACACCAGCGCTGATGGGGCGCCGGGGTCACGTGTCACAACAACCAAACGAGAGTCCTGGGACCACGAGTGCTGGCACAGGAGTGAGTGAGTATAGGCTTTTTTATTTTATTGGGGCCAACATTTAGATCAAGAAGGGATTGTCCTAGTAGTAGACGACCCCTTTAGTGTGCGAAATTCTGATGTCGGGTTCCCTGTAAAACCAGATTAAAAGGAGTTTGAGGAGTTGTGATACACAAAAATTTCTGTGCTTTATTCAATCACTACCAAAAAACTCATGAGAGCTCATTTATATATCCAGGCTGATAAAAATCATACCCCAAAATTATCACATAACCCAAGATCAGAAGCATTAGTTTGTGTTACAATGAGGCAGACAGAAACATTTAATTTCATGCTAGATTCTGTATAGAAAGCAATTTGAAGCTTTCCTATTTAACAGAACTACATCAGATCTAATACTTATTTCAGAAAAACTTCTTCATTCTTACAGCTTAAAATAGTGCATCCTAAATATACATAACAGCTACAAACACAGAGGGACACAAAGTATTACCAGGGTCATGCACCCAGCTGAAGTACATTGTCCTAAAAGGTACAGTATAGTGATGAGCGAGCATGCTCTCTACTCGCCTGAGCATCTCACTGCTCGAGATACTCGGCGCTCGCCGAGTATTTCCGGGGTTGCTCGGCGGCAGCTCGAGTCTCCTCCCTAAATATTTGGAGCTCTTTAGACAGCCAATGAACACACAGGGATTGTCTGCCACACACTGTAATGCCGCAGCCATGTTGGTTGTGGCATTACAGTGATTGGCTGGCCGCACAGCGTCATCAGGTCTATATCAGACCTGGCGCTGCCATGCTCGTCACAGTCTACTCCGGAATCAGGCAGTGTAGAGGGAGGTGCTGCTGAGCTCGGGAGAGATTTGCTTGTTTCTTAGTTAGTGTAGGTATACCACCATATATTATACACATACCATCTCAACTAACAGTCCTTCTGAGGACTAATCCAGCTGCATAAAAATCAGTGCTAAGCAGGCAGGCAGTGTATGTGGCAGACTGGAGTGCATATAGCAAGAGGGTCCATTCCAGTACTGTCTGCTGCTGGTGCTTTTACAGACATTTCTAGAAATAGCCCCAGGTATCAGGAGCCAGGAATAATTTTTTTTTTTATCTTAATCTTGATCATTTGCTTAAAAAGCAATCCAGAGAACACCGTTTTTCTGCTCCATTTGCTTGTTGGCACTGCAGAATACAGCCAGATCCTTTCCATATTACAGCACTAAAAATCCATCTATTTAAATCTGTGGTTTGTCCATCACAAGGATCACATATAAGTGCGCTAAAAATTCTGCCATTTCTGGCCTCCATTGACATTTTGTTGCAGTGTGTCAGTGAAGTTATTGACACGAGGTCGCTGTTAAAAATAGTTACCTACAGGCCAGCTATTTAAAAGTGTGGTTTTCCTTCACACGTATCACATATCACTGCGGTTCAAATCCAGCCATTTGTAGTGAACGTGGAAAATATTGTCCTCCATTTAAAATGAGCAAGGTGTGTGGCAAGGGACGGGGAAGTGGACGTGATGGTGATGATGGTGCAGACAGAGGATGAGGCCGAGGCCGTGGGCTAGCTGAAATTGTGCCACAACAAACACCCACATCTTCTTGCTCGACCTTCCTGTCCCAATTAATAGGGGACCGCAGAACACCACTATTGAACACAGAGCAGTGTCAAAACGTTATTGTTTGGATAGCAGATAATGCTTCCAGTCACTTAGCCACCACCACCACCACCACCCTGTCTTCCACACGGTAAAGTCTTAGTAGCCGTGAGTCTGGACTGCATATTGCTCACCCTGATCCTCCTTCCTCCCACCGTGCCGAGCATCCCACACTTGGATACTCCGAAGAGCTTTTCACTTTTCCATTTATAGATTCAGGCCTCTCGCCGGATCCACTTGACGAGAGAGTGTATAATTGAACAATCTTGTAGTTTATTGCTAAAAGCTACGATTACTACGCGTTTCATGGACGTCCCGTCCACTTCCTCAGGAACATAGCTGAGCAGTTCAGCTATGTACCTGAGGAAGTGAACGGGACGTCTATGAAACGCGTAGTAATCGTAGCTTTTAGCAATAAACTACAAGATTGTTTAATTATACAATCTCTCGTCAAATTTCTTCACTACGGAGGAGCTACTTCATCCTACTACAGACAACCTTACAAGATCCCTAGGGATTCTGTGCTGGCTGCAGCCCTTTGCTACTAATTCTTACATGAGTTGTGCATTACACAACTCATAAAGGTGAGCACATTTTCTTTTTACCTACTTGGTTGTTGTTGGATAACAGCGCTATTGCGCCCCTATCTTTCTACTTATTTTCAGATCCACTTGAAGCGGGGCAAGAGGAGTTCGCATGTAGCGATGCCCAAATATTTGAGCAGCCACGGTCACACGAAGGCGACGGTGGGAAACTGTCACAACAGGTGGATGATGATGAGACACATTTGAAAGAAAGTCAGAAGGAGAACCAGGGTGTGGAAGTGGAAGACGAGGTGGTGGATGATATAGTAACTGACCCAACCTGGCAGGGGGACATACAAAGCGAGGACAGCAGCACACAGGGGGAGGAAGGCGTAGCACCACAACAGGCAGGAAGAAGCAGTGTGGTGGCCTCAGACAGAAGGCGGGCAACCGTTCCCCGTAACATCAACATGACGGAAGTTGCCAGTACAACTGTTAGGTCTTCCTGAGTCTGGTTGTTTTTTACAGACTCTGTCGGTAACCCCAAAAACGCCATTTGCACCACCTGCCAGGCCAGCATCTGCAGGGGTAGCAAAACTACCAGCCTGACCACCACCAGCATGATCAGGCACATGGCAGCAAAGCACCCGACTAAGTAGGCCGAAACCCAGGATCCAGGAACAGTGTCTATGGGTGGTACCACTGCTTCTTCCGCTGTTGTGCGTGCAAGCCAATCCTCTGTCCATGGCGCATGAGAAGATGCCTCCTGCCCTGCACCTGTCATTGCACACTCTCAACTAGCACCATTAGCAAGCACGTCCACGTCCTTGTCCCAGTGCAGCATTCAGTTGTCCATACCCCAGTCCTTGGAACGCAAGCGCAAATACGCAGTCAACGCCCCACAGGCCACACTACTAAGTTCACACATTTTGTGACTGCTTGCGCTCAAAATGTTGCCTTTTAGGCTCGTGGAGACTGAAGCTTTCCGCAACCTGATGGCGGCGGCCGCCCTTCGGTACTCAGTCCCCAGCTGCCACTATTTCTCCCGGTGTGCCGTCCGAGCATTACACGAGCACGTGTCCCACAACATTAGCCGTGCCCTCAACAACGCAGTTACTGGGAAAGTCCACTTAACCACGGACACGTGGACAAGTGCTTGTGGGCAGGGACGGTACACCTCGCTAACGGCACACTGGGTTAACATAGTGGAAGCCGGAACCCAGTCGGACCTTGGAACGGAACACGTCCTCCCGACGCCGAGGATTGCGGGCCCTGGGTCAATCAGAGTTGCCCCCACATTCTACAGCTCCTGCACCTCCTCCCCCTCTTCAGCATCCATCTCCGAAATGACCACATCAGTCGCAAGCTGAAAGCACTGCAACACTGCCTCGGCCAAGCAGCAACAGGCTGTGCTGAAGCTAATATGCTTAGGTGACAACCCACACAATGCTGAAGAGTTGTGGACAGCTCTGAAAGAGCAGGCAGCTCTGTGGCTGACACCGCTGAACCCACAGCCAGGCATGGTCATGTGTGACAATGGCCAGAACCTGGTGGCGGCTCTGAGGCGAGGTGAGCTCACACACGTATCATGCTTGGCCCATGTGCTTAACTTCGTGGTTCAGCAGTTTCTCAAAACCTACCCGGAGCTGCCGGATCTGCTTGTCAAAGTACGCCGCCTGTGTGCCCATTTTAGAAAGTGACCTACAGCTTCCGCCGCCCTTCCCGTGTTTCAGCAGGGTTTGCAGCTTTCGGCTCACCAACTGGTGTGTGATGTCCCCACGCGTTGGAACTCTACATTGCAGATGTTGGGAAGGATTTGTGAGCAGAAGAGGTCAGTTGTTGACTACCAGCATCAACAAGGCCGTCGGTATTCAGGCCAGATTCCACACATAAGACCTCAGGAGTGGACATGGATGTCAGACATATGTACCATCCTCCAAAACTTTGAGGACTCCACCAAGATGGTGAGTGGCAATGACACCATAATTAGCGTCACCTTCCTGCTTCTCTGTCTTCTGAAAAGCTCTCTGCTCACAATCAAAGAGGATGCATTGCATGCAGAGCATGATGAGATGGAGCAAGGAACCATACAGGGTGATTCCATGCAGTCCAACCTCATTTCATCCCAACGTGGATTGGGTGACAATGAGGACGAGGAGGAGGAGGAGCTAGTTTCATGCGCTATAGATGGTACTACCTGCACAACTGTCATACCGTCTGTTCAGTGTGGAGGCGTGAGGACAGGGGGGTGGGGAGGAGGAGGAGGAGAGCATGGTCAGCCGTCCTCTTGGTGAGGACACGGAAGTCTTGCCTGTTAGCAGTCTGGAACGCATGACTGAGTTTATGCTACGCAGCCTTTCCTGTGACCCTCGTGTTCTCCAAATTTTGGGTGACATTTATTACTGGTTGGTGACACTTCTAGACCCACGCTACAAGGAGAACTTTCTATCTCTTATTCCTAAGGCAGATAGGTCTACTAAAATTGGGCAGTGCCTGAATGCCCTTGTTGCGGAATTATGAAAAAAATTCCCATCTGAAAACGCTGGCGGTAGAGGTCACAGTTCATTGGACAACCAAGGAGTACAGGCAAGAGAGACACAACTCCAATCCAGTAGAGGCAGGGGAACAAAGTTCTGGGACAGTTTTCTCAGACCCTCCCACCTTACAGGCCCTGAGGCACGGGGTACTCTCACAAGGTGTGCAAAGTTTGGGAAGATGGTGAGGGAGTACCTTACTGACCGTACCAACGTCCTCCGTGATTTCTCTGTGCCTTATAATTATTGGGTATCCAAGCTGGACACGTAGCATGTTCTGGGTCTCTACACCTTGGAGGTCCTGGCCTGCCCTGCCGCTAGCGTTTTGTCAGAGCGGGTTTTCACTGCCGCTGGTGGAATTACAACTGATAAGCGCATCCGCCTGTCAACTGAAAATGCTGACAGGCTGACTCTTATAAAAATGAACAAGGGCTTGATTGGGCCAGACTTCTCAACACCACCGAAATGATAGCAGTGTAACATAAACTCAAATCCAGTGTCTTTTTTGGGAGATGTATTCCCATGCACCTCTTCACACCTACACATGGGTATACGCTTCCTGATTTTATCTATTTGCTCTTGTCCTCCTCCTTCTCCTCATCCTCCATCACCTTATCATTCACCACCATATCTACCATATCACCTTCTCTACATCTCTTGCAAGGGGCATTGGAGTTCCTCCAAATTTTTGGCAGCTTTTGCATTCACTGCATAGGCAAACACTATGGGAGACCAACTTCCTAATAATGGGAATATTTTTTCATGAGGCCCTCTACGTCTCTTCCAAGGGGCATTGGAGTGCCTCCAAATTTTTGGCAGCTTTTGCATTCACTGCATAGGCAAACACTATGGGAGACCCACTTCCTAATAATGGGAACATTGTTTTTAGGAGGCTTTCTGACCTCTATGTCTCTTCCAAGGGGCATTGGCGTTCCTACAAGTTTTTGGCAGCCCTTGCAGTCACTGCATACACAATAACAGTATAGGAGACCAACTCGTTAATAATGGGAACAAAAAAGCATAGCCGGCTGATGGCTCTCTAACAATAGAGAGGGCCGACTGCTGTCCCTTTAAGAATAGTAAGGGCCGCCTCATGGCCCTATAAAATAAGCTTTGTGACTTTCAGAATCAGAATCGCTCCCGTGTGCATGATTTGCAACTTTTTGACAGCTTTATTACATGTGAGGAATGTGTAAGAAATAGACATTCCTCACATGTATTAAAACTGTCAAACAGTCGCAAATCATGCACATGGGAGCGATTCAAACATATCACCGAGCAGCTGTAAATACTCGGAGCTCGGCCCGAGCATACTCGGCGAAAGGGTTAACAGAACATACTCGCTCAACACTAGTGCTCACCCATCACTAGTACAGTATAGATGGAATAATAAGGACAACTACAGTGCTCCTTAAATAGACTATAGATGTACATTGTCCTAAAAGGTACAGTATAGCTGGAATAATAAAGACAGCTACAGTGCTCCTTAAATAGACTATATGTATGGTAGAGCGGTGGTTACTGCAGGTTGTACGCTTGTCGGAAGAGGTAGGTCTTCAGGTTCCTTTTGAAGGTTTCCATGGTAGGAGAGAGTCTGATATGTTGGGGTAGAGCGTTCCAGAGTAGAGGGGATGCACGGGAGAAATCTTGTATGCGATTATGGGAAGAGGATATAAGAGGGGAGTAGAAAAGGAGATCTTGTGAGGATCGGAGGTTGCGTGCGGGTATGTACCGGGAGACTAGGTCAGAGATATATGGAGGAGACAGGTTGTGAATGGCTTTGTATGCCATGGTTAGGGTTTTGAACTGGAGTCTCTGGGTAATGGGGAGCCAGTGAAGAGATTGACAGGGAGGAGAGGTCGGGGAATAGCGGGGGGACAGGTGGATTAGTCGGGCAGCGGAGTTTAGGATAGATTGGAGGGGTGCGAGAGTGTTGGAAGGGAGGCCACAGAGCAGGAGGTTGCAGTAGTTGAGGCGGGAGATGATGAGGGCATGCACTAGTGTTTTGCATATTCATGGTTGGGGAATGTGCGGATCCGGGAAATATTTTTAAGTTGGAGTCGGCAGGAAGTGGAAAGGGCTTGGATATAGGGTTTGAAGGAGAGTCCAGAGTTACCCCAAGGCAGCTTGCGGGACTGGGGAGAGTGGACAGCCATTGACGTTGATAAATAGGTCAGTTGGGGGGGCTGAGTGAGATGGCGGAAAGATGATGAATTCTGTTTTATCCATGTTAAGTTTTAGAACTCTAACAGAGGAGAAGGATGAAATAGCGGATAGACATAGTGGGATTTTGGTTAGTAGGGAGGAGATATCGGGTCCAGAGAAGTAGATCTGTGTGTCATCGGCATAGAGGTGATACTGAAAGCCATGAGACTCTATGAGCTGTCCCAGGCCTAAGGTGTAGATGGAGAAGAGCAGGGGTCCTAGAACTGAACCTTGGGGAACACCGACAGATAGGGGGCGAGATGAGGAGGTGGTGTGTGAGTAGGAGACACTGAATGTCCGGTCTGTTAGGTATGAGGAGATCCAAGATAGGGCCAAGTATGTGATGCCGAGAGATGAGAGAGTCTGTAGTAAGAGGGAACGGTCCACTGTGTCGAAGGCAGATGACAGGTCCAGGAGGAGGAGGACAGAGTAGTGTCGCTTGGATTTGGCAGTTAGTAGGTCGCTGGTGACTTTAGTCAGTGCAGTTTCAGTTGAATGGTGCGGTCGGAAACCAGATTGTAGGCGGTCGAAGAGGGAGCAGGAGGAGAGGTGGGAGGACAGTTCAGAATGGACGTGTTGTTCCAGTAGTTTTGAGGCATAGGGGAGAAGTGATATGGGGCGATAGTGTTATGATCTGCAACATAAACTAGGGAAAGAAGGGGAGAGCTGTCCCTACAGTAAGACTAAGCTGAGTCCCTACGTTGTAGAGGGCAACCTGTTCCTTGTGAACAGACCCGCCTTCGTCCTCGGCTAGTCTGAACGGAGACCTATAGAGAAAGGGAGGGGTCCCTAAAAGAACTAAGGACTGGGACAAAAATGGGACACCTCCTAACAGAAGTTGTTGCAGAGCAAAAGATAAACTGACAAAAGTACTAGAGGTTCCAGAGGACCAAGCAAACTAGAGATAGATAGGCAAAAAAACACCTGGCTAGAGACAGTCAAAACAACACTGAAGTCCAGCAAAGCCAGAAGGACGGAGCTGGAATATATAAGAAGATGGTCACGTGACCGCAAAACACAAGATAGAAACAAAAACAAACAGGAGGGTTCTAACAGTACCCCCTCTTTTATGAGGATCCTCCGGATCCTCCAGGCCCAGGCCTATCCGGAAATCTCCTGTGGAAAGCTCTGACAAGTCTAGGGGCAGAGACATAATCCGCCTTTACCCAGGAGTTATCCTCGGGACCGAAACCTTTCCAAGCGACGAGATACTGCAATCTCCCTCTATGCCCTCTGGAATTCAGGATACGAGAAATTTCATATTCGCCGTCTTTCACCACTGGAGGAACTGTGACAGTGGCCTCCCTATCCGATACATCAGCCTTTTTCAACAAGGAAACATGAAACACAGGATTAATCTTCCAGGAGGTGGGAACCTCCAACCTAACAGCAGACTGGTTAACCACCTGAAGCACCTTAAATGGCCCCACAAACTTCGGACCAAATTTTTTAGAGGGAATACTCAACCGCAGATTCTTTGAGGACAGCCAAACCATGTCACCCACAGTGAACAAAACCTCTTTACGTTTCCTGTTAAAATACTTCTTGGACTTTTTGTTAGCCTCTTGAAGGTTACAACGTACATTAGTCCAAACTCTCTCCAAATCACCGGAAAAATTCTCCTCCTCCGGCACCGCCGACCCCAATTTGGAGAACGAACCAAAAGACGGATGTCTCCCAGTACAACAAAAAAAGGAGAACACCCAGCAGAGGAGGATGTATGGTTGTTAAGAGCAAATTCTGCGAGTGGCAGAAACTCAGACCACCCCTCTTGATTGTCTGCCACAAAACAACGCAAAAACTGTTCAACATCCTGGTTCTTTCCTTCAGTCTGTCCATTAGACTCAGGATAATAACCAGACGAAAATGACAAATGGACTCCCAACCTGTCACAAAAAGCACGCCAAAAGCGAGCCACAAACTGAGGTCCCCTATCAGAAACAATGTCGGTGGGAACGCCATGGAGCCTGACAATTTCCTTAACAAACGCCTTAGCGAGTGTCTTAGCGCAGGGTAGCTTAATGAAAGGAACCAAATCTTGCTAAAACGGTCCACGACCACCCAGATGACAGTGAAACCCTCGGACACAGGAAGGTCAGTAATAAAATCCATTGCCAAATGCGTCCAAGGCGCACTAGGAACCTCCAGAGGGCAAAGCAACCCAGCAGCAGGGGTAGGTGAAGCCTTTGACCTAGCACACACCGTACATTGACGCACCCACTTGATGACTTCCTTCTGCCACCTAGGCCACCAAAAACTGCGACTGATAAGTCTCTTAGTCTCAGAAATTCCTGGATGACCTGCCAACCGAGACTCATGATACTCCACAAACAAATCTCTCCTAAAGGTTCTAGGCACAAACAACCTCCCATGAGGAGTGTTAGATGGGGCATCCTCTTGGGCTTTCAGAATCCCATCTTCCAAAACGGAGTCCAATGCTGCTACCACAACTCCTTCCTGTAAAATGCTCTCCTCCTCCTCGGTACCAACCATGGGAGAAAAGCTGCGAGATAAAGCATCGGCTTTAATATTCTTAGTACCAGGGATATAGGTAACAGAAAAATTAAACCGAGAAAAAAAAAGTGCCCACCTAGCTTGACGGGCATTCAAGCGTTTGGCAGCATCCAGATAGATCAAATTCTTATGATCTGTGAAAACCTGAATAGGAAATTTAGCACCTTCCAAGAAATGACGCCAATGTTCAAACACGAGTTTAATAGCCAGCAATTCCCGATTACCAACATCGTAATTAAGTTCGGTTTCTGAAAATTTTTTCGAAAAAAAACACAGGGATGTACTCCATCCTTGTTCTCCTGAGACAAAACTGCACGGACCCCACCGAAGAAACATCAACCTCGACCAAAAAAGGCTCGGTCTCATTAGGCTGCATAAGGATAGGGGCAGAGCTGAACCTCTCCTTGAGATACACAAAAGCTTCAATGGCCTCAGTAGTCTACTGGACTGTATTCACACCTTTCCTGGTGAGATCGGCTTAACAATTATAGAAAAATTCTTAATGAATTTCCTGTAATAATTGGCGAAACCCAAAAATCTCTGTATCGATTTCAAACCAATAGGCCTAGGCCATTCCTGCACAGCCTGAACCTTCACCGGGTCCATCTCAAAGCCCTCGCTGGAGATAATGTAGCCCAAAAAAATAATTCTCTGCACAGCGAACTCACATTTCTCCAGCTTAGCAAAAAGTGAATTATCACTCAATAACTGCAACACCTCACGTACGCTCTGCCAATGGGACTCCAGATCTGGTGAATAAATCAGAATGGCATCCAAATACACAACCACATTCTTACCAATCAAAGGTCTCAGGATGTCATTAATAAGGTTCTGAAAAAACGCGGGTGCATTGGTAAGACCAAAAGGCATCACCAGATTCTCAAAATGACCTACCGGAGTGTTAAAAGCAGTTTTCCATTCATCACCCTCCTTCATTCGTAACAAATTGTATGCCCCCCGGAGATCAATTTTAGAGAACCACTTGGCCCCCACTAACTGGTTAAACAAGTCAGGAATTAACGGCAATGGGTAGGAATTGCGTACGGTAATCTTATTAATTTCACGAAAGTCCAGACATGGACGTAAACCGCCGTCCTTTTTTTTAACAAAGAAAAATACAACGGCCACAGGCGACTTAGAAGGTCTAATGCGACCAGCAGCCAAGCTCGTCTGTATGTATTCCTCCAAGGCCTTTTTTAAGGGATAGTCAGATTAAATAAGCGACTCTTGGGAAGAGTAGCTCCAGGAACAAACTCAATGGTGCAATCATAGTCCCTATGAGGAGGTAAAACTTGCGACTCCTCCTCTGAAAAAACCTTCCAAAAATCCTGAATAAGCACAGGTAATTCCCCTGTTTCCACAGCCGCAATGCGACCATTACAACATTTGTCATAGAACTTAGGACTCCAAGACTTAATCTCATTAGTAGACCAGTCCAGTAAAGGATTGTGCAGTTTTAACCAAGGCAAACCTAAAACGACTGGAGAGGGTAAATTATTTAATACCACCAAATCCAAATTTTCTTGGTGAATGCCATTGATAGTGAGGGGAAATGCAGCAACCTTGTGAGTAATACATTTCAAAGGAGTGTTATCAATTGCAATCACAGAAATAGGTGATGACAAAGGTTTGGATTCCAATTTAAGTTTTTCCAAAAACCCCTTATCAATCACATTAAGTGTTGAACCACAATCCACAAATACCTGAAATTCAATCAAATCATCCTGCAATGAGGTACTCCCTGAAAGAAATACTCCCTTAGAGCTCAAACAAGCAATACGGGCGTAACTGACCTTTTTGGTGCCCTGATGAAGGGGTGTGGAACACCCAGAAACGCGTAGGCATTTACCAATAAACAAGGATATTATTACATGTTCCTGACTTGAGGATCTTTCAGCGGCGCGGACATATATCTCTACTTTCACCGCCTTTGGATAAAAAATATCAGGGAGTCCTACCTTGGGTTCGACAAAATGCGCTCCAGAACTGCTACTCATGTGTTGCCGGAGCTCGGACACCTCCAGAGACAATCCCTGCAGGCGTTGAGCCAAATCTTGAACAGAAACCATACTGATCCCCGGATTTCTTTCCTTAAAGTTTTTGTTTGGGCTGGACTTACTGTTATGATCTGCAACATAAACTAGGGAAAGAAGGGGGGAGCTGTCCCTACAGTAAGACTAAGCTGAGTCCCTACGTTGTAGCGGGCAACCTGTTCCTTGTGAACAGACCCGCCTTTGTCCTCGGCTAGTCTGAACGGAGACCTATAGAGAAAGGGAGGGGTCCCTAAAAGAACTAAGGACTGGGACAAAAATGGGACACCTCCTAACAGAAGTTGTTGCAGAGCAAAAGATGAACTGACAAAAGTACTAGAGGTCCCAGAGGACCAAGCAAACTAGAGATAGATAGGCACAAAAGCACCTGGCTAGAGAGACAGTCAAAACAACACTGAAGTCCAGCAAAGCCAGAAGGGCAGAGCTGGAATATATAGGAAGATGGTCACGTGACCGCAAAACACAAGATAGAAACAAAAACAAACAGGAGGGTTCTAACAGGTAGCTAGTCAGAGAAGAAGGGTCAAGGGAAGGCTTTTTGAGGATGGGTGTCATTGAGGCATGTTTGAAGCATGAGGGGAAGACGCCAGTGTAGCGTCGGCATCCCTGCCTCCTGCTAGGCATGGACGATGTTCCCCTCACCTCTCCGCTCCGTGCCCGACGTCTTCCTTCCGCTCTGCTGGCAGCGCGCGCTGCTTCCCGGTCACTGTGCTTAGGGCGCGCGCGCGCTCCCCCTCTCTTAAAGGGGCCGCGCGCGCCGTCCTAAGGGGTCCCCGGCCAAAGGCCGGAGGACCTCACCATATATAAGGCACCTCCTCCAAAATGGAGGTGCCCGAGCAATGTTGTTGCAAAGCCTATCACTCTGCTTCAGCCCTCAGGTCCCGTTACCAGATACCTGCCAGTTACCTGCCAGTTACCTGCCAGATTCCTGCTTGATACCTGCCTGATACTTGTCTATCTGCTTACATTCCTGCGGTCCGACAGTCTGCCTACCAGCCCTGCCAGTCTGTCTATGGATCTGTTTGCCCGCTCACGTGGGAGCGCTCATCTGCTACCTGCCTGCTAGCCTACCTGGAGGCTCTGCCGTCACGTGCTGTAACCACCTGCCTGTCCAGAGACTCTTACCCGCTCACCTGGGAGCGTCCGCCTGCTACCTGCCTGCTAGCCTACCTGGAGGCTCTGCCGTCACTTGCTGTGACCACCTGCCTGTCCAGAGACTCTTACCCGCTCACCTGGGAGCGTCCGCCTGCTACCTGCCTGCTAGCCTACCTGGAGGCTCTGCCGTCACGTGCTGTGACCACCTGCTTGTCCAGAGACTCTTACCCGCTCATCTGGAAGCGTCCGCCTGCTACCTGCCTGCTAGCCTACCTGGAGGCTCTGCCGTCACCTGCTGTGACCACCTGCCTGTCCAGAGACTCTTGCCCGCTCACCTGGGAGCGTCCACCTGCTACCTGCCTGCTAGCCTATCTGGAGGCTTAGCCGTCACTTGCTGTGACCACCTGCCTGTCCAGAGACTCTTGCCCGCTCACCTGGGAGCGTCCACCTGCTACCCGCCTGCTAGCCTATCTGGTGGCTTAGCCGTCACTTGCCGTGACCACCCGCCTGTCAAGAGACTGTCCCCGTCACTTGCCGTGACCTCCTGCCCTTCTACCCAGAGACTGTCCCTGTCACTTGCCGTGACCTCCTGCCCTTCTACCCAGAGACTGTCCCCGTCACTTGCCGTGACCTCCTGCCCTTCTACCCAGACACTGTCCCCGTCACTTGCCGTGACTACCTGCCCGCCTACCCTGGGAGCCACCCGCTTCCTTACAAGGACTGCCCCTTTGTATCGTTGCCCAGACGTTCCACCTCCCAGACCCGTTACAGCCAGTTGTTAGTGACAGGTTGAAAAGGTGGGTTAGGGTTGGGATGAAGGTAGTGGTAAGGTTTGGGATGAGGTGGGACAGGATTGGGTCAAGTTTACAGGTGGTGAAGTGTGATTTGGAGAGTAAAGAGGAAAGTTGATCTTCCATAATGGTGGAGATGGTGGTTTTGGAGGAAGAGGGTTGAGTGGATATGAGGAGGGGCTGTGCGGACTTTAGGCAAACGCTTTGTCTGATGGTGTCAATCTTCTGCTTGAAGAATGAGGCAAAGTCTACGGCTGAAATAAGAGGAGAGGGAGGAGGCACTGGGGGGCGGAAGAGAGAATTGAAGGTGTTGAATAGTTGTTTAGGGTTGTGAGACAGGGGGGATATGAGATATGAGAAGCATGTTTGTTTTGCTGCAGTGAGTGTGGACTTGAAGGTAGTGAGGGACTATTTGAATGCAATGAAGTGCTCATTGGAGTGGGACCTTTTCCATCTACGCTCAGCAACCCGGAAGGCCCGTCGCAGTTCTTTGGTTAGGCTGGTGTGCCAGGGTTGCCTGTTCATTGTGCGAGCTTTGGTATGTGTGAGGGGGGCGACCGAATTGAGAGCTGCAGCTGTTGTGGTGTTGTATAAAGTGGCAGCAACGTCTGCATCATGTAAGAAACTAATGTCTCTAAGAGGGAGAAGGGATTCAGAGAGTGAGTGTAGGTCAAGGTGTTTAAGATTTCTGCGAGGGTGTGTAAGTTGGTGGAGTGGGGAGTGAGGACCTGGAGAGGAGAGAGGAGAGAATGCAAGTAGGTTGTGGTCAGAAAGAGGAAGGGGTGTGTTAGAGAGGTTAGACAGGGAGCAGAGGCAGATGAAGATGAGCCCAGAGTGTGGCCATCTTTGTGGGTGGTTGCGGAAGACCACTGAGTAAGGCCGAAGGAGGAAGTGAGGGATAGAAGCTTAGAGGCAGCTGAGAGGGAAGTGTCAATGGGGATGTTGAAGTCACCCATGATGATAGCGGGGATGTCAGTTGAAAGGAAATGAAGTAGCTAGTTGATGAAGTGGTCAAAGAAAGTGGTGGCTGACCTTGGGGGATGGTATATGACAGCCAGTTGGAGGTTGGAGGGGGAGTAGATGTGCACACAGTGCACCTCAAAAGAGGGAAGAGTAATGGAGTGCATCAGTGGGATTTGGGTGAAGGAGCAGTTATCTGATAGGAGGAAACCTACTCCTCCACCATGCTTGCCCTTGGAGCGGGGGGTGTGGGAAAGGTGGAATCCACCGTACGAAAGTACAGCAGGAGAGGCCGTTTCGGAGGGCGTGAGCCAGGTTTCAGTGATGCCGAGGAAGGAAAGCTTGGTAGTGATGAAGAGATCGTGAATGTAGGAAACTTTGTTGAAGAGCGAGAGTTCCATAGAGCTCCTGTTAGAGGGACTGTGGAGGCGGGGGCTGGGCGGATGGGTATAAGGTTAGAAGGGTTGACAGAGTTTGTGATAGATCGTGGGTAGGAGGTGGAAGTGACTGTGGGGATCGGGTGAGTAGGACCTGGATTTGGGGAGATATCACCAGCAGTGAGGAGGAGCAGAGAAAGTGTTAGTAGGTGGGAGCAGGAGAGGGCATGAGGTGGCTGTCTGTGTTTTGAGACACTGGATAGAATGTTGGGGAATAGTTCTGACGAGGAGGTGAGATGAATGGGGAGGATGGAGGGAGAGATGAAGCGTTCATTACTAGGTGTATGGATTAGGGGTGGTTGTAAAAAGTGAAGGACTATAGGGGTGAGAGTGCAAACAAACACAAACATTGTTTACTGTGGCTTAGTATCCAGTTACTTTCAGTTCCCTTCAGGTTCACTTCAGGTATAATTCATATTTCTCACACTTAAGCAATGGACACACTTAAGGTAATAGACACAGACTAAAGTCTAACAGACTCCTAGTTCACAATATATTTGCTACAGAATGCATTTAGCTGTGAACAAGAGAGGAGTGGTCTGTGCTCATCTTGACCAGCTGATTAAGGCTGAGCCACATGCTGGATATTCAAAGGCCAAGTAAACAGTCATAAATAAGAGTGGGGGGTAGTAGTTGCTAGTTGAAAAACGTACCATTAGTATATAGGAGCAGGAAGGTAGAGAGAAATCATCATGGAAATCAGGATGGGAAAGCTTGGTCACGTACAATTAGTATATAGGAGCAGGGAGAACGGAATTGCCTTACCTATTTGACACTTCATAAAGTGTATGGTAATGTAAAATGCTAGAGTATTACCACAGCAACCATAATATTCAGTGGAAAAAGCCATATGCTTACATTGACTTCTGATTCCTGCTGTAAGATGAACCTGTATCAGATGCTATGAATATGTTTCAATAAGCCAGAAATGTCAAAAAATACACCTTTAAAGCACTATTCCGGCATTTTTTTTATTTCACCCCCAGTGGGAAACTTAACAGCCACCGTCTTATGCTCTTTCTGGCGCCGCTCCGGTCCCGTTCCGCCATCTTTTGATCGCAGCTCCTTACTGGCTGAAAGTAAGAACTAATGGTCACAAGCTCTCAGAGTAAGTCTATGAGAGCCTCTTCTTAAATATAATTAAGAAATGACAGATAACAGAAACAGTGGAGGTCAAGATAAAGTCTGGAAGACCAAGCAAAATTTCAGTGAGAGCTGTTTGAAGGATTGCTAGAGAAGCAAATCAAAACCCCCGCTTGACTGGAAAAGACCTTCAGAAAGATTTAGCAGACTTTGGAATTGTGTTACATTGTTCTACTATTCAGAGACACCTGCACAAATATGGCCTTCATTGAAGAGTCATCAGAAGAAAACCTCTCCTGCATCCTCACCATACAATTCAGTGTCAAAAGTATTACTGTTCAGGTACTACTGTGGGGGCCATTATATAGAGTTGCAACTAATGTGGGGGCCATTATATAGTGTGGCAGCTAATGTGAGGGCCATTATATAGTGCGGCAGCTAATGTGGGAGCCATTATATAGTGTGGCAGCTAATGTGGGGGCCATTATATAGCATGACAGCTAATGTGAGGGCCATTTAATAGTGTAGTAGCTAATATGGGGGCCATTATACTGCTCGGGTACTACTGTGGGGGCCATTATATAGAGTGGCCGCTAATGTGGGGTCCGTTATACTGTTTGGGTACTACTGGGTAGGCCATTTTATAGTGTGACAGCTAATGTGGGAGCCATAATACAGTTTGAGCGCTACTGTGGGGGACCCTCATACAGTGTCGGAACTACTGTGGGGGCCATTATAAAGTGCGAAGCTATTGTGTGAGGCCATCAAAGTGTGGGGACTACTGAAAGGTCTATCATACAGTGTAAGGGTCATTTTACAGTGTGGGAGCTAATGTGGGGGCCATTATACAGTCCGGGGATGACTGTGGGGGCAGTCATACAGTTTGGGGGCCATCATACAGTGTGGGGGCTACTGCTGGAGCCATTATATAGTTTGGGAGATAATGTGAGTGCCATTATACAGTGTAGGGGCTAATGAGGGGTCTATTATACAGTGTGAGGACTATTTTGGTGTCATTAAACTGTGCTTTGAGGGCGCAGTGGGGCCACCATTCTGTGTATAGGGGAGCTGTGGGGGCATTATACTGTGTATAAGGGTGCTGTGGGGGCATTATATTGTGTCTAAGGGAGCTGTGGACGCATCATACTGTGTATAGGGGAGCTGTGAGACCATCATACTGTGTATAGGGGAGCTGTGGGCCCCTTATACTATGTATAGGGGAGCTGTGGGGGCATTACATTGTGTATAGGGGAGCTGTTAGCCTAATTTACTGTGTATAGAGGAGCTGTACATGGGACTATTACTGTAGATAGAGGGACTCAGGGAACATTATTAAATGTTAAATGGGCACTTAAGAAGCATTATTGTTATTGGGGTTACTCAGTGTATTGTGACCATCAAAGGGGCACACAGAGGGTATTATTACTATCTAGGGGCAAAATGTGGCTACTATTTTCTAGGACACTTACACAGCGTATTAATATTTTCTAGGGGGGCAATTTTACCATCTAGAGGGCACAAAAGAGTCATTTTACTTTGTAAGGGGAACAGTGGTGGGCATTAAGAGGAGCAATGTTATTGTACCACACAGTAGTATGGTAGTGTAGGTGTAGTTATATTGTGATATATGGCAGGATAAGGCATTTGTATAGGATGGGAATAGATGGGGATGGGACTGGAAACGTGAGAAGTCAAATGTGTCTTTGTTGTAATCTCTGCAGAAGACTCGTGGCTGGAAAAGTCATCATGTCAGTCTGGGTCAGATTGAAAAGACAGAAAAAGTGTCAGCTGTAAGTTATCTAATATATAACTGTACTGTAATCATCTCTATACTAAGTAGAGATGAGCGGTGCTCGACTCGAACTGTTCGCCAATCTCAAACTCGAGCTGCTTTGGGCGGTGTTCGAGTCGCTCGACAAACTCGAACGATTTGCAAAAAATTCGGCTGTTCGAGGTTATGTTCGATAATTATTCATGCACCAAAAGCGGAACTGGATTTTTTCACAGTAATACTGTTAATTAGTGATGGCGAGCATCTCAGTACTCGAGCGATGCTCGGGCGGGAACTCGGATCCCCGACCTGCATGTTTGGCGCTATTTAGAGCACCAATCATGCAGGGATTGTCTGCCACTCACTGAAATGTCACAGCCATAGTGGTTGTGGCATTACAGTGATTGCCCAAATCGATGGGAACAGTGCTCACAGTGAAACATGAAAAGCCGGCAATTCATCAGCGGCATACACGGGTACCCGACAATTTAGAACAGAAAGAATAGAGCATCACACATAGATTAGATAGATAGAAACATGTCAGTCACATATATAATAAGTACAGTGACAGTGTTGGTTACTGTACTTGTCATTTAGTGTTAAAATAAAGGATTTATTAAAAGAAAATTGGCGTGGGGTTCCCTGTAAATTTAGTCTCTAGCGGAGGTTAAGCAGACGGCTGGGGCAGATGTTTGAAGCCTGGGAAGGGGGTAATACCCACGGAGCTTCCCAGGCTACTAATATCAGCCCCCAGCTGGATACCTAGCCTTTACTAGCTATTAAAATGGGGGACCCAAAAAAAAATGACGTTGGGTCCCCCCTAATTTAATAGCTAGCAAAGGCTAGGCAGACAGCTGGGGGCTGATATTAATAATGCTATGAATATTGGCCCCCTCCCAGGCTAGAAACACCAGCCGTCAGCCACCCCAGAAATGGCGCATCCATAGAATGCGACAATTCTGGCACTTAGCCTCGCTCTTCCCACTGCCCTGCAGCGGTGGCAGTGGGGTAACAGGGCTGGGGTTGATGTCAGCTTATAATGCCAGCTGACATCCAGGGCCCTGGTGCGGTGGCTCACTGGGTAATAAAGGGGTTAGGGCCAGCTTGGTATTATCAGCTGGCCCTAAGCCCGAAATTCATGGGGTCACGCCAATATTAGACATGACCGCCATGAATTTCTAGTAAAGTATTTAAAAAAAACACAACACCCTGAATAAAGTCCTTTAATTGAAATAAACACACATTCCTTTAATGTTCTAAATTTAACTCTACTTACCGTATCGCCCATTCCAGCTGAAGCCAATGTCTTCTGCAATAAAAGTAAAATAATAAACAACCTCATCCTTACCTTTCCATGGTTCCCAGGATGGCTTCAGCTCTGCTACATTGACATGACAGGCTGGATCACAGCAGAAAGCTGCCATCCAGCTTGCCATGCCGCAGACACTGAGAAGCGCAGGCATGCTTGCGCTCCTCAGTGTCTCACTGTGACGGCATCCAGATGAGCCGAGTTCATGTCCAATGAACTCAGCTCACCACATGCACGTCACTGACAGCGTGGGAGAATTCTCCTGCGCATGCGGTGCCGACAAATGACGTCACCGCTTGAGAAGGAGAATTCTCCCACACTGGGATGGCATTGAGATGGCAGGCTGGATGGTAGCAGAACGCTGCCATCCAGCTTGTCATCTTTCAGAGATATTGCCTGCGCTCCGCAGTGTCTCTGAAGGATGGCATGCTGGATGGCAGTGTGTCACCCCAGGCCTGGATGCCACAAATATTAAAGGCTGTGTCTGAGAGCAGGAGGGAGGTTCCCTGGTCAGGGACCATTAGCATGCAGCACCTCCTCTCCCAGGCCAGTAGGGGGAGCAGGCTGCCCCTATAAAAGCTGGAACTGAGGCAGGGTTAGAGAGACCAGAACCCACTTCTGAAGTGACCAGAAGGGTTCCTTAGAGGAAGGGACAGGTCAGCCGCAGCTGAGGAGTCCGTGAGGCAGAGGAGGAACTGCAAGCCAGGGACAGAGGCGACGAGAGCCGATCCTGGCTGAGAGAACTACACTACCGGACATTGGGGTCCGAGGCTGTCAGGGTTGTAAGCCCAGCAGCAGAGAACCAACCCGTGAGGGATTACAGGTCCCTTGGCCTAAGAAGCCTGGAGGCTCCGCCACACAGAGGGACCAGTACAGCACGGAGAAGCAAAAGGTACCTAAGGCCCGAGTCGCAAGCCATACAGGCGAAGTACACGGCCAGCTCAGGGATGTGGGCTATTACACCACGAAAAGGGGGATAGTCAGCAAGGGCAGAGAGGGAACGGTAGGCCTTCACACTCACCCTGACCAGTGGGGCTCGCCCGAATGCTCTCAGACACCCAGGCCCATTCCTACTCGGTACTCCTGTTGGGTCAGTAGTAATACCTACAATAAAGACCCTGGACTGTTTGAAGCGGACTCTGAACTCTTATTACTGCGGCCTGCACTATCACCCCCAGCATTCACCTACACTGCCCTGAGGCTACACTCTTCCCGTGGGGAGTTGTCCTACCCCTGTGCTGCACACCAACATCAGCCTCAGTGGTCTGCCTCGCAGCGGTGGTCATCCCTGACCGCAATCCACGGGTGGCGTAGTCGGACATTCAAAACACTGATAAATAGACTGCCACAATTTGGTCTGATCACCCTGAGCCACGGGATCGGGTTGCCACTACTACCCCCAGCATCGCATAGAAGCCCGGTTCCGGGTACCCCACGGCCCAGGGGGCGAGTCAGCCTTGGCGTAGTCGGCAGGATTGTGACCAACCCACCACAAACGGGTATTGCGTGCCTGAAAAAGACTGTATACGTACCTTAAAAAGAGGTTTCCCGCCATCCGGAGCCGTTTCCCGCCATCTTCAGCCGTTTCCCGCCATCCTCAGCCGCTTTCCCGCCATCGGGCACCATCTTCGGGACGCCGCGCGGGAAGAAGAGGGGAGTGGACGTCCAAACCGCGCGAGACCTGAAGCCCCGCCCTACGCACCGACACTGCGCAAGGTCCTGGAAGGAGAGAGAGCGACGCTGACGTCACCAGTACGCGACGCAAGGTCCTCGCCCGGAGCAGCACCAGCGGAGCCGCGGCTTACGGAAGAGGATCAACGGAAGGTAGGCCACGGTTAACTAGGGGGGAGGAAGATGTCGGACGCGGAGGGACCTTCTACCACCAGCGTGGCTGCAGCGGCGGTGATGCCGTTCTCCATGCCCTACATCCCCGGAGCGGCCTGGCTGCCCCAATACTCAGGGGAATCCCATACATAAACTGACTTTAAGGAAAGGCTGCACAGTTTATTTAAAGTTTATCCCCTGACAGAAGAACAGAAAGTGAGCATTCTGACAGGGCAGCTAACCGGTGCAGCCCAACGGGAAGTGAAATCATGGTCAGATGAGGAGAAAAGGACTGTAAATGACAGTCTGACCCGGCTGTGGGGTACCTTTGACACCTGTACCTCAGCAGAGATCAAAATGCGGTTCTATGGCAGTAAGCAGCGAGCCCAAGATAGTATCAGAGACTATGCCTTGACCCTGCAAGAAGCTCTGGGAGCAATCAAACAAGCTGACCCTGGCAGCGTGCAGGATACCGATAAACTGTTAACTGATCAGTACATAGAAGGTCTGCTGTCCAGCGCCCACAGAACCCAGCTGCGCCTCATGGCCCTACAGAACCCCGATTTGACTTTTGCGCAGTTCAAAGATAGGGCCATCCGGGTGCTCCGAGAACCCGCACCAGGTGGCGCTGTAGCTTCCCGGCCCTGCCATCACTTACCACAAGGGGGCGGCACCCTACCCCGCAGACCTTGTGGGGGCTGATGCACAGGCCCTAAATCCATCCCAGCCTGCAAATCTGCACCATCAGGTCCAAGAACTAACAAAGGGTGTTGCTGCATTGACCAGGACCGTACAGTCGTTACAGATGGACCCGTCAGGACCAATCAAGCTGGCTTCAAGTCCAGAGGATGTCCCGTGGCATCGACAGAGGAGGATCCCGTCGTTCAGAGGGAGGCCCGCCGACCGTTACACTGAGGATGGACAGCCAATTTGCCGCCGTTGCAGCCAGCCGGGACACATAGCCAGGTACTGTACTTTAAATGGGTCCGACCTGGGGCAGAGGGCCAACCCCCAGGCATAAGGTCATCAGGCCCGTCTAATTGGCGTGAAAAGTACGTAGGGGGACGTCTGGTTTTACCCGTAGTGCTGGACGGTATCCTCATGAGCGCACTGCTGGACACCAGGTCCCAAGTGACTACCATCCCCTATGTACTTTTCAAGCAGTACTGAAGTGACACTGACATAACCCGCTATCCAGACAGTGACTTGAGCATCATCGCCAGAAATGGCCAGCCCGTGCCGCAGGTGGGGTTCAGAGAGATGACCATCAAGATTGGTAAAGTTGAACTGGCGGCACAGGGAGTGATCATTGTGGACATTGACCGTCGAGAAAGTCACCCTAAAATAACCTTGGGTGCTAAAGTGATAGAAAATTGTCTTTCAGAAGTGATTGTAATTTTGCAGCAGGTGGCGATGAATGCGAGCTCCAGCCAACAGAGGGTCCTCCAGAAAGAGATAAGAGCCCTGATGAGACGGCAACAGGTAGAACTGTCTGGTGGTGAGATCGGTAGCGTGAGGATGAGCGACCCGTTCCCCATTGCCATGCCTCCCAAAAGTGAAATGATGATCTGGTGTCGGACTGCAATCGGGTTAAGAGGGAGAGACTACCAAGCCATGGTAGAACCCGTGTACTCAGACAGCAGGCCCACCATTTTGACAGCCCGGGGGGTGGTTGATGTCCGCCATGGAAGGGTGCCCGTCCGGATCTTAAACATTGGGGAAAGGGAAATACACTTGCCCTGGTACGCTACATTAGCCAAATTGTTTGCTGTCGAACACAATGCTCTCAGGGTCGTGGAACCCTTGCCTCCATCTCCACCAGTGGAGGATAATGGCTCCCAGAAACACAAGGAGGACTGGTGCCAGAAACTCCACATGGGTGCTGACTCCACTCCCTCGCACCAAAAATAAGGAGTCTACCGGGTGGTTCAGGAGTACGAGAGAATCTTTAGTAAGCACCCACTAGACTTCGGCAGGGTGAAAGGGGTAGAACACCACATCCCCACGGGGAGCCACCCACCAATAAAAGAGAGATACAGACCTGTACCCCCTGCACACTATCAGAACGCAAAGGGCATGCTGAGAGAAACGAAAGAAGCCGGGGTCATTAGAGACAGCTGTAGCCCCTGGGCGGCCCCCTTGGTTCTGGTAAAAAAAGAAAGACGGTGCCATGAGAATGTGCGTGGACTATAGACAAATCAATCGTATCACCCATAAAGACGCGTACCCGTTACCTAGGATAGAGGAGTCTTTAGCCGCACTAAAATCAGCTACCGAAGGTTCATCCCCGGGTTCACTAAGATGGCAGCTCCAATGCAGGACCTCCTGATAGGTCAGTCTAAATCCAGAAGTCACAAGCCACCCTTCAAGTGGGACAAGCCGGAAGAGGAGTCCTTCCACCAGTTGAAGATGGCCCTCACGGGGGATGAGATCCTGGCTTACCCCGATTATGGCCAGCCTTTTATCCTCCACACAGACGCCAGTAATGTGGGGCTAGGAGCCGTACTGTCCCAAAACCAACAGCGCAGAGAAAGGGTGATCGCGTACGCCAGCCGGAAGCTGAGGCCCACTGAAAGGAACCCGGAGAATTATAGCTCCTTCAAGCTAGAATTCTTGGCAGTGGTGTGGGCCGTCACAGAACGGTTTAAACATTACCTGGCCTCCGCAAAGTTCACCGTGTACACGGACAACAACCCGTTGACACACCTGGACAATGCAAGACTTGGTGCCCTAGAACAGCGGTGGATGGCCCGGCTATCAAATTATGACTTCACAATCAAATACCGGGCAGGCAGAACCAACGCCAACGCAGATGCTCTATCAAGAATGCCCCACCTACCCGAAGGAGAAGAAGACTCGGAAGAGCTGGAGGAAGTAGAGCTCCCTGCATTCCACCGATATGGGGCCACTCAGTATTCTCACCGGGTAAAAGACAAAGACCTAACCACCGTCATGTTCAACCCCTTACCCCACCACGGCTGGGCTGAAACGCAAGATAGTGACCCTGCAGTTCACCTGGTGAAAGACCTGTTAACCCAGGCAGACGCTAGCCCTGGCCCGGACGCTCCAGAGGAAGCCAAGAAGTTATGGAAGGAGAAAAGCAGGCTATTCCTCTACGAAGGTAAGCTGTGCAAAAGGCTTGTCAATCACCGGACGCACGAGCTGACCTGGTAGGTAGTGGTCCCGAGACGGGATGCAGCGATGGTCCTGGAGGCCTACCATGACAGAGCGGGACACTTCGGGTGGAAGAAACTGGAGTTCCTACTGAGAGAGCGGTTCTACTGGATCGGTATGAGAGGGGCCATAGAGAAGTGGTGCAGGGACTGCGGCCCATGTCACCTCAGAAGGAACGACCGTACCAGCCAGAAGACACCCTTGAGGCCCATCGTCACCAGGCAGCCTCTTGAGCTGGTAGCTCTGGACCATGTGAAGTTGGCTCCAAGCCGGTCCGGCTACATCTATGCCCTCACGATTGTGGACCATTACTCTCGGTTCTTGGTGGTGGTCCCGGTTAAAGACTTGACGGACGAAACAGTGGCCAGAGCCTTCCAACAACACTTCTGCCGTCCACACGGGTATCCAGAACAGGTCTTGACAGATCAAGGTCCAGCGTTTGAGGCGAAAGTCTTCCAGGAGTTCTGCAACCTCTACGGCTGTAGGAAGATTCGGACAACACCTTACCACCCGCAAACCAACGGGCTGTGTGAGAAAATGAATAATATAGTCATTGATCTCCTCAAGACGTTGCCCCTGGAAGAACGCAGCCTGTGGCCGGAGAAGCTACCAGACCTGATAGACTTGTACAACCATATCCCAGTGAATGCTACCAACTGCACCCCGGCTTACCTGATGCGAGCAAGACCAGGTAAGCTGCCTATGGACCTGGAGATGGGAGTCCTGACACCCGAGGACAGATGCTGACTGGCATATGGAACGGCGGCTACAGTACAAGAAGGTACAGGAGAGTGTGGATGGGAGTCTGGCTCAAGCGAGAGAAAAGCAAGAGAGGCTCTTCAACCAACACGCCCCTGCTGGTCCCCTGGAACCTGGTGAGCAGGTCCTGAAGCGGAAGAGAAGGCTTCACAAGCTAGATGACCAGTGGGAGAGCGACCCGTACACAGTACTGCCGTCCAACCACAACAACCCGAAGGTATGTGTAATTACCAAGGACGGAGGAGAAACCGCTAGCACTGTCTCCAGAGACCACCTAAAATGGTGCCCCGAGCAACTGCAGAATCCAAGTGAAGATCAAGATGACCTTGAGCCCGCAGTGGACAAGGAGGAAATGGTCAGCACCGTTCTCAGAGAGTTCCTGCGGTCCTGCACTCAGATAAACAATGCCATAGTGGTACCCGTCCTACACTTCCTTCAACCTACCCAGCAGGAGCCTACAGGAGAGCAGGAAGAACAAGAAGAACAAGCAGCTCCGGAGGCAGAAGAACCCATGCCAGCAGCCCAGGAGAGTCAACCCTCTGCTAACAGTGAGCCTGCCATGTCTGCGGTAAGCCAAAGGACCCGCAGACAGCTGCCTGCCCTGCCTGTAAACCCAGCTAGTAGCTGTACCCTTAATACTAGTGGGGAAAGCCAGGTTAGACCACCACCAGACAGTGGGTTACGTAGGTCAACCCGGAGCACTAGGGGTCAAATACCAGCTTGCTGGAAGATCTAAGTACAAAGTCTACATTTACCTGTAAATATTTAATGTTTTATGGTTGTTATCTGGTTACTAATAATGTTTTTCCAGTTTTTCCTAGTACAATGGACTAACAGGTTATGAACTTTGAGTAACCGGGACTTCTTTGTAAAATATGTTCGGAGCCTAACCAAAGGAATGAATAAAGACTGTCAAGGACTCGGGGCAAGGACAGACCCCCACCTGGTTAAGGCTCCCGTTGTGTTGGTGAAATGGACACCCGGTCACAGATCGTACTGTGACCCTCTCCTTGTGTTGGTGATATGGACACCCGGTCACAGACTACACTGTGACCTAAAGAACTCAATTGTGCTTTGTTTGTTGCCATGTATTAATGTTGTCATTTATACCCTGTTTGTTTTTGGCCAAAAAGGCTTAGTCCCGGAGTACTAAACTTTACTAGGGGGGAATGTGTCACCCCAGGCCTGGATGCCACAAATATTAAAGGCTGTGTCTGAGAGCAGGAGGGAGGTTCCTTGGTCAGGGACCATTAGCATGCAGCACCTCCTGTCCCAGGCCAGTAGGGGGAGCAGGCTGCCCCTATAAAAGCTGGAACTGGGGCAGGGTTAGAGAGACCAGAACCCACTTCTGAAGTGACCAGAAGGGTTCCTTAGAGGAAGGGACAGGTCAGCCGCAGCTGAGGAGTCCGTGAGGCGGAGGCGGAACTGCAAGCCAGGGACAGAGGCAACGAGAGCCGGTCCTGGCTGAGAGAACTACACTACCGGACATTGGGGTCCGAGGCTGTCAGGGTTGTAAGCCCAGCAGCAGAGAACCAACCCGCGAGGGATTTCAGGTCCCTTGGCCTAAGAAGCCTGGAGGCTCCGCCACACAGAGGGACCAGTACAGCACGGAGAAGCAAAAGGTACCTAAGGCCCGAGTCGCAAGCCATACAGGCGAAGTACATGGTCAGCTCAGGGACATGGGCTATTACACCACGAAAAGGGGGATAGTCAGCAAGGGCAGAGAGGGAACGGTAGGCCTTCACACTCACCCTGACCAGTGGGGCTCGCCCGAATGCTCTCAGACACCCAGGCCCATTCCTACTCGGTACTCCTGTTGGGTCAGTAGTAATACCTACAATAAAGACCCTGGACTGTTTGAAGCGGACTCTGAACTCTTATTACTGCGGCCTGCACTATCACCCCCAGCATTCACCTACACTGCCCTGAGGCTACACTCTTCCCGTGGGCAGTTGTCCTACCCCTGTGCTGCACACCAACATCAGCCTCAGTGGTCTGCCTCGCAGCGGCGGTCATCCCTGACCGCAATCCACGGGTGGCGTAGTCGGACATTCAAAACACTGATAAATAGACTGCCACAATTTGGTCTGACCACCCTGAGCCACGGGATCGGGTTGCCACTACTACCCCCAGCCTCGCATAGAAGCCCGGTTCCGGGTACCCCACGGTCCAGGGGGCAAGTCAGCAGCATTCTGCTACCATCCAGCCTGCCATCTCAATGCCATCCAAGCGTGGGAAAATTCTCCTGCTCAAGCGGTGACGTAATTTGCCGGCACCGCATGCGCAGGAGAATTCTCTCACACTGTCAGTGACGTGCATGAGGTGAGCTGAGTTCATTGGACATGAACTCGGCTCATCTGGATGCCGTCACAGCGAGACACTAAGGAGCGCAAGCATGCCTGCGCTTCTCAGCGTCTGCGGCATGGCAAGCTGGATGGCAGCTTTCTGCTGCGATCCAGCCTGTCATGTCAATGTAGCAGAGCTGAAGCCGTCCTGGGAACCATGGAAAGGTAAGGATGAGGTTGGTTTATTATTTTACTTTTATTGCAGAAGACATTGGCTTCAGCTGGAATGGGCGTGACGGTAAGTAGAGTTTAATTTAGAACATTAAAGAATTGTGTCTTTATTTCAATTAAAGGACTTTATTCTGGGTGTTTGTGTTTTTTTTAACTTTCACTATGGGGTTAGTAATGGGGGCGTCTTATAGACACCTCTCCATTACTAACCTGGGCTTGATGTCAGCTGGCATTATAAGCTGACATCAACCCCAGCCCTATTACCCCACTGCCACCGCTACAGGGCAGTGGGTAGAGCAAGGCTAAGTGCCAGAATTGGCACATCCTATGGATGCGCCATTTCTGGGGCGGATGACGGCTGGTGTTTCTAGCCTGGGAGGGGGCCAATATTCATGGCACCCTTCCTGGGCTATTAATATCAGCCCCCAGCTGTCTGCCTAGCCTTTGCTAGCTATTAAAATAGGGGGGACCCCATGTCATTTTTTTGGGGTCCCCCATTTTAATAGCTAGTAAAGGCTAGGTATTCAGCTGGGGGCTGATATTAGTAGCCTGGGAAGCTCTGTGGGTATTACCTCCTTCCCAGGCTTCAAACATCTGCCTCAGCCGTCTGCTTAACCTCCGTAAGTGACTAAAATTACGGGGAACCCCACGCCAATTTTTTTTTTAATAAATCCTTTATTTTAACACTAAATGACAATAACAGTAACCAACACTGTCACTGTACTTATTATATATGAGACTGACATGTTTCTATCTATCTAATCTATGTGTGATGCTCTATTCTTTCTGTTCTAAATTGTCGGTTACCGATGTATGCCGCTGATGAATTGCCGGCCGGCTTTTTTAAAGAGACGGGTGCATGAAAACACTAATGCTCTATTCTATTCTATTCTATTCTATTCTGAGCAGTTTGTCAGCTTTTGGACACCTTTGAAGGTGTTTTCTATGTGTTTCTCTGTGTTTTTGTTTGCCTGCCATTGGTTTTAACGGTGTTCGACGAACCGTTCAACGAACATGCTGGTGTTCGACGAACCGAACCCGAACACTACGGGGGTGGCTCAACACTAATACTAAGACCAGAACTGCTATTACGACCATACAGCGATATACACTGATGAGTAAAAGGGTAACAATGTTTTGAACTTTTGACTTTCAGGCTCCATATGCCACCATCCATTACTGCTTTGAGACTACCATCATTTTATAGACAATCATATTAACTATCTCATACATAAATTTGACTTGCAACTATTTAGCATATGATTAGTTATGCAGATTCTTGTCATGTCAGTGCATTGTTACTGTTTTGCTCCTGGTGGTGGAAAAATCTTTTTGTTCCTGTAAACTACAAAAATACAACCTGTTCTCACATTCCTTAATAGCTCAGTATGTTATTAGGTTGACTGCCAAGCAAAAGGTCACTGGTTCAAATCAAGGAGCAGTCATGAAGATTTCCCAAGAAAAGAGAAACAACATCTTCCAGCTCATCAATAGCGGTTTCTTGCCCAAGAAAATTGCCAAACTGTATCATGTGAGTGCCATGACAGTTGGAAGAATACAAAATGAAGTCCGTCCATCCATTCAAAAGCTAGCAGGTGGACGTCAAGGCAAAATGTAAGAGTTAACAAGTCGGCTCATCATCTGGTCTATCAGTTATTGCGCGACAAACACAGCAGTGGAGGTGGCTCGTATGCTTCGTAATAGTGAGATCACAAACATCCATGCAAACACCGTGCGACTCATGTTACACAAGTCTGGAATGGTAACTCGAAAAAATGTGAAGAAGCTTCGACTTCAATATTGTCACCTGGAAACAGGTGATTTGGAGCGATGAGATGAAAATCAATAGGCTAGGCTCTGTTGGGTGCAAATGGGTCTGGAAGAAACAAGGGAAAAAGGGGCTAATGGATCAAGAAATTGAAGGAACTGTCAAGTTCAGGGGAGGAAGCCTGATGATATGGGATTGTTTCACTGCCAAAGGCGATGGTCGTCTCAATGCTGAGCTACATGTAAGTATCCTACAAGACGAGTTACTTCGTACACTCGAGTACTAAGGGTATGAAAATGGACAACACATATGCCGAGATTTGCGAAGAAATGGTTCAATGAGAATGAAGTAGAGGTGCTTGATTGGCCCCACACAGTCCCCAGACATCAACTCAATCAAACACACTTGTGCGTAGAGTTGAATAAAAACCTGTGTATACCCAAGTGAGTTTGACGCGCCCTCTGGGCCGTTGGGTACTCGGTAGCCGGGCCGGTTGTTGCTAGGGGAGATGTTACAGTGGCGGTGACTGGTCCATGACCCAGGGCGGTCAATAAAAGGGGTTTTAAAGAAAAGGATTATAGTTTTTATGTTTAATGTTCGTGACGCCACCTGTGGTATGTGGCTATATGGAGCCGCCGCTGCGGAGTAAGTCCTCTGGAGCTGTTGGTAATGCAGCAGAGTTGGTTCAGCTCTCCACAGGTAGAGCTAAGCTCCAGGGCGGTGCGGTGATGGTTAATGGTGAAGTAACTGTTGTTGTGCAGTGTGGTGTGTAACATCCCTGGCGGCGTGCTGGCATGGCTTACCACCTTCCACCATGCAAGACCGCCATCTTACCTATCAGTCCAGGCTGCACACTTTGCTCCAGTACCTGCTGTGTGCATGTCTCTTGTCTGATTGCTTAGGGTGACGGCGCGGTTATAGTTACTGTGTGTGCACTCCTAATGCGTCCCCAGCCTATTGTTGTGAGTCACTGGATACTTAAACCCCCTCCACCCAGTAGGAGGTGCCCGAGCAACACTTTCTTTCAGTGTGTTCTGTGCAACTGAGTTGCCAGGTCCTGCTCTGTATCTTGTCTGTTTCCGCCACCCTGGGGGCTGAGTACCCAGGCCTGTTACCTGTATCTGTGACTTCTAGTCTGTTCCACCACCCTGGGGGCTGTATACCCAGGCCCGTTGCCTGTATCTGTGACTTCTAGTCTGTTTCCGCCACCCTGGCGGCTGAGTTCCCAGGCTCGTTCCTGTATCTTGTTCCTGGTTCAGTTCCTGTCTGAACAGTGTCCTAGCCCATTACTCGTTTGTCTCTATGTTCATATCTTTCCTTTTCCTGCAGTGTCTGAACCTGCACCTAACTCCAAATCGTTGTCTCTGTACTTCTGTTTGTGGGTTTAGTGTCCACTTTCTACTTCATTGTAAGTACCTTGAGTGTATTTGCCTTGCTCTGCTTGTCTACCGCACCTGCGGGTTTTGCTCTGCTCTGCTTGTCTACCGCACCTGCGGTTTTGCTCTGCTCTGCTTGTCTACCGCACCTGCGGGTTTTGCTCTGCTTTGCTTGTCTACCGTGTCTGCGGGTTTTGCTCTGCTCTGCTTGTTTACTGCACCTGCGGGTTTTGCTCTGCTCTGCTTGTCTACCGCACCTGCGGGTTTTGCTCTGCTTTGCTTGTCTACCGCGTCTGCGGGTTTTGCTCTGCTCTGCTTGTTTACTGCACCTGCGGGTTTTGCTCTGCTCTGCTTGTGTACCGCACCTGTGGGTTTTGCTCTGCTCTGCTTGTCTACCACACCTGCGGGTTTTGCTCTGCTCTGCTTGTCTACCGCACCTGCGGGTTTTGCTCTGCTCTGCTTGTCTACCGCACCTGCGGGTTTTGCTCTGCTTTGCTTGTCTACCACGTCTGCGGGTTTTTCTCTGCTCTGCTTGTCTACCGCATCTGTGGGTTTTGCTCTGCTCTGCTTGTTTACTGCACCTGCGGGTTTTGCTCTGGTCTGCTTGTCTACTGCACCTGCGGGTTTTGCTCTGCTCTGCTTGTCTACCGCATCTGCGGGTTTTGCTCTGCTCTGCTTGTTTACTGCACCTGTGGGTTTTGCTCTGCTCTGCTTGTCTACCGCACCTGTGGGTTTTGCTCCGCTTTGCCTGTCTAACGCATCTGCGGGTTTTGCTCTGCTCTGCTTGTTTACCGCACCTGCGGGTTTTGCTCTGCTCGTCTACCGCACCAGTGGGTTTTGCTCTGCTCTGCTTGTCTACCACACCTGCGGGTTTTGCTCTGCACTGCTTGTCTACAGCACCTGCGGGTTTTGCTCTGCTCTGCTTGTCTACCGCACCTGCAGGTTTTGCTCTGCTTTGCTTGTCTATCACACCTGCGGGTTTTGCTCTGCTCTGCTTGTTTACCGCACCTGCGAGTTTTGCTCTGCTCTGCTTGTCTACCGCACCTGCGGGTTTTGCTCTGCTTGTCTACCGCACCTGCGGGTTTTGCTCTGCTCTGCTTGTCTACCGCACCTGCGGATTTTGCTCTGCTTGTTTACCGCACCTGCGGGTTTTGCTCTGCTCTGCTTGTCTACCACACCTGTGGGTTTTGCTCTGCTCTGCTCCTCTACGCCACCTGCGGGTTTTGCTCTGTTCTGCTTGCCTGCCGCACTTGCGGCTCTGTTCCTGTATCCCAGTCTGTACTGGTCCCTATCCTGCCTGCGTTCCTACCTGCCAGTACTCACCTGTCTGTATACCAGCCGTGCCTGCTAGTATCCACCTGTCTGCATACCAGCTGTGCCTGCCAGTACCCACCTGTCAGTATGCCAGCCTAACCTGCCTGTTCCTGCATTCCCGGTGTGGGTCAACAGCTGTGACCGGGGTCTACCTGGAGTAGCACCTGGTCCCTCTGCTCGGTTCCTCCCTGGTTCACGAAGTCGATTGAGCCGCCGTGCGACCTTGGTCGGACCGAGTTGATACTTAGTCTCGTCCCTCCAGGCACTCCTCGGTTCATGGTCTAGTGGGATCACTAACCACGCTCACGCCAGTCAGTCCGGGCATGTGCGTAACATGGTGCAGGGGATGATGGCACAGCAATAATTCACAGAGACAGTGGGGTGCAGTCTTCAGGGTTTACTCACGGTTATAGCGTTGCTCCTGGTTACAACGGCCAATTATCACCACCCACGTTGTTCTGCATTCACCGAGGCAGGGGTTCAGCAATCCCTCAGGTAATTCAAGAGCACTTAATGGAACCCCTTTCTGTGTGCCTTTCTCAGTCGTCTTCCTGCGCTGGCTCTCACCCTCTTGCCCTGCACCTCACAATCAGTGTCCCAAGCCGGTAACTTCAGATCTTGGCGGGCAACCTGGAGTTCCCTGGATCCTGTGCGGCTACCTTTTTGACGATTAATTGTGGCTGTGGCAACTACACCCTGAAAGTGCAGAAGCCTCCGGTTTCTAGTTGAATATGCAATTCACACTAGTTAGGGGCCGGTCCCCTCTGCGGCTTGATCCTTCCACTCCTGGTAGATTTGGGCGTACGGGTGGCCTCCAGCACTTCCCGTACCCCTAGGATCCACTCTTTCTTTCTTGAAGCCTTCCTACCTGCTCCTCTCCTCTCTTCAGTCTTTCTTCCTGGGCCTCTCTCACTCAGGCCCGCTCCTCCCGAGCAGGGCTCCTGCAGAGCTCCTGCTCCCTTCACTGTCCTCCTCTGAGACTGATCTGAACTCCACTCCACACACACCCAAGATGGCTTCCCTTTTTATATCCTCGTTCTCAAGTGCTCCCCTGACAGCTTCCTCCACCCACACCCACTACATGGTTCCCCCTCTCTTGGTTCCCCCAACTCCAGCCAGGGTCAGGGCTCAGCAGTGCAGCAGTGCATCTTGCCCCTCCTGCTGGTCTGGAGTAGTGTAATGTTGGATGCAGGTGTTTGGGTCCCGGGCAGTACTCCATCCTTACCTGAGAGTGGGATACCACACCTCTGGGTGAGATGCAGTACCTCTGTGGCGACTGAACCCGCAGGGGCGCCACAACTTGACCAGTAAGAAAGATGTTGAAGAGACCTGGGACCAGATTTCGATTGAGACATGTTTAAATCTGATTGAGAGCAGACATAGAAGGATTCAGACAGTGTTGAAAGCCAAAGGTGGTTTCACAAAATAACCAAAATTTAAATTTTTGATTTTTAGGGGAAAAACAGTAACAATGCCGTGACATGACGAGAATCTGCATAACTAATCATATGCTAAATAGTTGCAAGTCAAATTTATGTTTAAGATAGCCAAGATGATTGTCTATATAATGATGGTAGTCTCATGTTCGAAGCAGTAGTGGAATGTGAGATAAGGAGCCTGAAATTTTAAAGTTCAAAACATTGTTACCCTTTTGCTTGTCAGTGTATGTCACTGTATTGTCATAATAGCAGTTCTGGTCTTTGTATAGAGATGTATTTTCAGCCTGGTTATTTGCTGAGGTTCCCTTATACCTACAATTAGTGTGCGCCACCATACTTGTAACCAGGACCAACTCAGAAATTTCGCCCCCCCTACCTGAGCTGAACCCCTAACTATGCCTCTGGATTGGAGAGAATACTTTTTCTATGGAATATTTAGTAGCTAAGGTAGTGGAAGTAATATTGTCCCAGCCAGAATCATAAGGGAATCGGGTGACAGTCCAGAGGTATTTATGATCATCTTTACCAAATAGTAGGTATTCTATATCCAACTTGTTATGTTGTTTTATGAGTTAGCAAGCCTCAACCATCTGTTTAGAGGGATAGCTTTATATTAAGTATATATGGAACACCAATGTCTCTTTTTTATTTGGGTTTGGTAAGGAGTTTATATGGTAGTCTTGATTTTTTGAACTTGCAAATATATTGGGATATATAATCTGTTTAACCAAAGAGAAGGCCGGGAGGTCAATGGGTAGCATATTCAAGGTGTATAGTAGTTTAGGGAGAATGTAAGACTTAATTACATTTTTTCTGCCCATCCAGGACAAAAAGGGTAGATAATAGTTTTTTTAGGAGGTATTTGATAGTTTCAACTAAAGGGGGGTAATTTGATGTATTTGATGTAATTTTAATGCCATTTAAAAAGAGTATGTTTCTGTAAATGACTGATGTCTGTTAATGCAACTGAGATGTTAAAGGGAATCTGTCACCCCCTGGCACTTATCTGACCTCTAATATGGGCATACAGGTGATAGAAATGTAAATCTATACCTACCTGTATGCCTCATAGTAGAGGTCTGGTTGCTTTGAAATGTCTTTTTATTCAGTTCGTTTTCTCATTCTTGCAGGCCGGGGGACGGGAAGAAATCCCCGCCTACTTTGCTAATTACAATGTCCCCTCCTCCCCTGCACGTCACAGTGCCCTGTGACGTGCAGTCTCATCTTCCAGATCCCGTGCATGCACAATTCACCTATAACGCAAGGCGCACATTTTTTTCTCCCAGCTACATTTTTCCCAGCAGTGATCTTGTGCGCGGGCGCCGGGGAGTCACTCATTATAGGTGACAGGCAATCTCTGCATGTCACAGCTGTCTAACAGCCGTGACACTTGCAGGCGTGGCAACATTAAAAGAAATGCCGAGCATGCCAAAATACTCGGCGAGCACCCGAGCTTGCTCGCTGAAAGAGTTAATAAAACATATTGCTCAACACTAGTTATTTTCATTTGTCTGTTACTATAACTGAAAAGTCAAAGAAAATTCCCTAACAAAGATGTGAAAGAGTCCCTACAGATTTAGTAAATGTGTCCCAAAAATAAGAATGTTTTTACAGATACACACACCACAATACACTATTACATACACATACATCTTACAAATACACATATAATTCCATGTACAATTTCAGATACACAAACATGTACACATACAGTACTTATGACGCGCCCCCTGGGCCGTGGGGTACTCGGTAGCCGGGCCGATTGATGCTGGGGGATGTCACGGTGGCAGTGACCCGGTCCGTGGCCCAGGGTGGTCAATTAAAGGGAAAGTGAAAGGGGAATAAAGTATTTATAGAGCTAATGTTCGTGACGCCACCTGTGGTATGCGGCTATATGGAGCCGCCGCTGCAGTGCAGATCCTCTGGAGCTGATGGTGACCCAGCAGTTGGTTCAGCTCTCCACAGACAGAGCTTAGTTCTAGGGCAGTAGATGGTGATTTTATGAGGTAGATGTTGTTGGTGCTGTGTAATGCAGGTAATGGCGCAGATAATGACCAGTCCACAGCTTAATGGCGGTTTCCTCTTATCTTTACTTGCGGTTGTTAAGCAGACGGGGGCACGGGTACTAGCTGGTAGTAGAGGTCCGGGCGGCCTGGGAGCAAGTTGGGGATCCACCTCGCCAGGTGAAGTTGTAGGCCTTCCCTCTGCGCTAATCTCTTTGGCCCTGCTGCTTGAAGCTATGCTGCGGCCCTCGTCCCTGAGTAAAACGTCTTTTTCCTCACCCGTATGGCAAGCAGCTCGGGCCTTCCTTAAGTGTCGCTCCCACGTGGCGGTGCTGGGCCCTATGGTGCTGCTGTGTCGCCGGGCGACTGGTGGAGCAAGGAGACCTGCAGTATCCTGCCCTCCGGATTCTGCTGCTGGGCCTTCAGTGCCCCACAACCACGGACTCCAGTGTCCGGTTCCTTTGCGCTTCTCTCCTCTGGGGCGAGCTTGTACACAGCTCCCTTTCCCAGGTCCTTCCTCGTCGCTCTCCTGTCTCCATTTCCTCTCAACTGACATCTCACTAACCCCGCCTCCAGATTTCACTTTGAAGGGGAGGAGCTCCCCTTTCTGGTTTGGAGCCAGGAAAGTGTTGTATGCTGGTAAACCTGATCAGGGGCCCCTCCTTGCTTCCAGGCATGGCATCACCCCCTGTGAGGGAGGCAATGCCACTGTGGCAACCGGACCCCTGGGGTGCCATATTCCCCCCTAGTTAAATTCAGTACTCCCAGACTGAGGACACCTTTAGAATTAAACAATTAACAACAATAATAATTCACATTACCAAAAATTTACAAAGTCTCAAAAAGGCAAAAATTGCAGAACAACAAAAAACAAACAAAAATTGGGAGCAGTCATTGCGGCGCTTAGTCTTTACGCCACTATCCGGGAATTGTCTTTTTCGGGATACTGAAGTTTGGTTGGCAGGAACCGCCTCAACCTACTTTGTGTATCGTCCCTGGGCGTGGCTTCAGGGCACTCTGTTGGTGGGCCTGGTTTTCGGCCACGCCTGCGGTTTATTTTCAAGGCCAACCATTACCTTTATTCAACATTGTCCTGACCACACCTAGTCCTGTGGTCCATTTCTCCATCAATATAATAACTATATACACTCAGGATTACTTAAAAGTTCTTACAGGAAGTCTCTGTAGGCTCTCATATTTAACGGTTGCAACTATATAACATACACCATTATATTATTTACACTTTAGTCCCTATAACGGGCAGGGTGCTGACCTATGGTACTACGGGTTGATCTACGCAGTACATTTGTTGCCAGTGACCTACCCGGGTCGCTAGTGTCTACCACTGGTGTGGTGGGCTCAGTGTGGACTACACTACGATTAGTCTGAAGTAACACTGGTAGGCTTGGTAGTCTTCTACGACTTCTTTGACTCACCATGGGTATGACAGATTAACCGCTAGCAGGGGGTAGATTCTCCTGCTGATGAAGCATCTGTTTCTGGGGCCGACTGGTCTCTCTGCTGTTCTAGAGTCTCTGCGGCTTCCGGTGAAGCTTGGTTCACCTGTGTCCAAGACCGGGGAAATTCACCAAGGATGGTTTGAACCATTTCTTCCACCTTTTCTGTGTGCTGAGGGTTGTTTTGGTCTTCCTCTTTGTGTCTCAACTGATCAGGGCATATCTTCAGGTGGTCTCTTGAGATTGCCGCTGAAGTCTCTCCTCCATTTTTACTGATGAGACATACCTTGGTGTTGTCGAAATTTGAAGGTAAGACGGCTTATGGCTCAACCTCCCACTGATCATCTAATTTGTGAACTCGTCTTTTCCTTTTGAGTACCAGTTCTCCAGGTGACAAGGGAACAGCCGGTGCGTGCTGATTATAAGTTTTCTCCTGCCTCTGTCTCGTCTGGGACAAACTTCTCTCCACACATTCTTGCACCTTATGGTATTGTTGCTGCCGCTCCGTATCCCAATCTGCATCTAGTGATGTCGTCTCAGGTGTTAAAATTCCCATGTCTAAGTCAATGGGTAGCTTGCCAGGTCTTGCTCTCATCAGGTAAGCGGGTGTACAGTTGGTGGAGTTCACCGGGATGTGGTTATATAGGTCTGCCAAATCTGGCAGCTTCCCTGGCCACAGGCTACGTTCTTCAAGGGGCAACATCTTCAACAGGTCTATTACCACCTGGTTAATTTTCTCGCACAACACGCTGGTCTGGGAATGATACGGCATCGTCCTTATTTTCTTGCAGCCGTACAAGTTACAGAATTCTTGAAACACTTCTGCTTCAAAGGCTGGGCCTTGGTTGGTAAGCACTCGTTCAGGATAACCGTGTGGGCGACAAAAGTGTTGTTGAAATGCTTTGGCTGCCGTCTTAGCTGTCTGGTCCTTCACTGGCACTACTACCAGGAATCGGGAGTAGTGGTCTACTACGGTGAAAGCGGAGACATAGCCTGACTGGCTTGGAGCTAGCTTCATGTGGTCCAAGGTTACCAGTTCAAGTGGTTGTTTGGTGATTATGGGCTGCAGGGGAGCCCTCTGGCTATCACGGTCTTTCCGTCTCAGGTTGCATGGACCACATTCTTGACACCATCTCTCGATTGCTTTCCTCATGCCAGCCCAGTAAAATTGCTCACGTAGCAGGACTTCCAACTTTTTCCACCCGAAGTGCCCTGCTCCATCGTGGTACGCTTCTAAGACCATTGGCGCATCCCGTCTCGGGACTACTACCTGCCAGACCAGTTTGTGCATCGTAGATGAACAGCTTGCCCTTCTCCTTCCACAACTGTTGGGTCTCCTGTGGAGCATCTGGATCAGGGTGCGAGTCAGCTTGAGTCAGCAACTAGGTTGACAGCCGGGTCGCTATCCTGCGTCTCCGCCCATCCATGGTGGGGCAATGGGTTAAACGTTGCCCCCCTGTTGGCGGAGCGCTTGTTCCTCACACAATGGGAGCACTGGGTCACCCCGTGATGATGGAAGGTGGGTATCTCTATCTCCTCCAGCTCTTCCGGGTCTTCTCCCCCATCTGGCAAGTTAGGCATCCTGGACAGCACATCTGCATTAGCGTTATTATGCCCCGCCCGATACTTGATGGTAAACTCGTAGTTGGACAGTCGAGCAAACCATCGTTGTTCTAGAGCACCATGCTCCGCAGTCTCCAGGTGCGTCAGCGGGATGTTATCCGTGAAGACTGTAAATCTGGAGGAGGCGAGGTAGTGTTTGAAGTGCTCTGTTACAGCCCAGACTATTGCTAAAAACTCCAACTTAAAGGAACTATATTTGTCGGGGTTCCTTTCCATGGGCCGGAGCTTCCTGCTGGCGTAGGCAATCACTCTCTCTCTGCCCTGCTGTACCTGGGACAGCACTGTTCCCAATCCCACGTTGCTGGCATCCGTATGGAGTATAAAGGGTTGGCCATAGTCGGGGTAGGCCTGGACTTCTTCTCCCGTAAGAGCCACTTTCAGTTGAGTGAAGGATTCTTCTTCTTCTTTACTCCATTTGAATGGAGGATTCGGGTTCTTGGCCTTCTTGGACTGGCCCACTAAGAGGTCCTGCATGGGTGCCGCTATCTTGGTGAAACCCTTGATGAATCTCCTGTAGTAGCATACCAGCCCGAGGAACTGCCTCACTTCCTTGATAGTGGAGGGTCTTGGCCAGTCCTTGATCACGGTGACTTTTTCAGGGTCTGGTGCTACACCTTTGGCGCTTACCACATGACCTAGGTACTGCACCTCGGGCTTCAACAGGTGGCACTTGGACGGCTTTACTTTCAGGCCAAAACCAGATAGGGCTTCGAACACCTCGGCCAGGTGCTCCAGGTGGTCTTCGTATGTCTTTGAGTAGATGATTGCGTCGTCTAGGTACAGCAGAACGGTTTCAAAGTTTTTGTGTCCTAGGCAACAATCCATTAACTGCTGGAAAGTTCCCAGGGCGTTGCAGAGCCCGAATGGCATGAAGTTGAACTTGCAGAGGCCCATTGGTGTCGTAAACGCGGTCTTCTCTCTGTCTGCCTCTGCCACGGGAACCTGCCAATACCCACTGGTGAGATCCAAAGTGGAGAAATAGTTAGCGGATCTTAGTGCAGCTAATGATTCCTCAATTCTGGGTAATGGGTAGGCGTCCTTATGTGTAATGCGGTTAATCTGTCTATAATCAACACACATCCTCATTGTACTATCTTTCTTTCTAACGAGGAGTAATGGAGCTGCCCAGGGGCTACAACAATCTCTGATCACCCCAGCCTCCTTCACCTCCCGTAACATTCCCTTGGCACATTGATAGTGAGCTGGAGGTACAGACCGGTACCTCTCTTTATTGGGTGGATGGTCTCCTGTGGGGATATGATGTTGAACCCCTTTTACCTGCCCAAAGTCTAGTGGGTGTTTGCTAAAGACTCACTCATATTCTTGGACCACCCAGTACACCCCATGCTTTTGGTGCAAAGGGGTGGAGTCAGTGCCTACTTGTAGCTTCTGACACCAATCCTCCTTCTGCCCCTTGGAGCCATTATCCTCTGCCTGTTTGGACAGAGGCAAGGGTTCCACTGCCTTTATTGCGTTGTTACTGACAGTGAACAGCTAAGCAAGGGTGGCATACCGGGGTAAGTGGACCTCTTTCTCCCCACAATTCAGGATGCGTATCGGTACTCTCCCCCTGAAGACATCGACCACCCCCCGGGCCGTCAAGATGGTGGGCCTACTATCAGAGTACACGGGTTCTACCAGGGCCTGATAATCTTGACCCCTGAGACCTATTGCTGCCCGACACCATATTATCATTTCACTCCTAGGGGGCATTGCAATGGGGAATGGATCACTCATTCTGACACTACCGACTTCTCCTCCAGACAGCTCTACCTGTTGTCTTTGCATCAGGGCTTTGATCACCTTCTGCAGAACTCGCTGCTGGCTTGAACTGGCAGTCTCTGCGACCTGTTGCAACAAAACAGTAATTTCCCCCAGACAATTCTCTATCACATTGGTGCCTATAGTTATCATAGGATGGCTTTCTCAGCGATCAATATCTACAATAATCATCCCTTGTGATAGCAATTCTACTCGGCCAACCTTTATGGTCACCTCTTTATAGCCCACCTGAGGCAAGGGCTGACCATTGCTGGCAAAGATGTTAATATGTTCATCTGGACTGCGGGTAATGTCTGAATCAGTCCAGTATCGTTTATAAAGTATATATGGCATCGTTGTCACCTGGGAACCAGTGTCCAGCAATGCGTTCATCGGGATGCCATCAAGCATGACAGGTAGGACCGGTCGTCCTCCCACGTACTTGTCTCGCCAGCTTTTTGGACCTGGTCGTCTTACTCCTTCCTGGTTGTTGGCCCTCTGCCCCAGCGGTTGCACGTTTAAATTGCAGAATCTTGCGAGGTGCCCCGCCTTTTGACTCCGGTGGCAGATGGGTTGTCCGTCCTGGTCGTAGTGATCGCTGTTTCTCCCTCCGGTCGGTGGAATTCTTCTCTGTCATCGCCACGGGACGTCATCTGAACTGGAAGCCAACTGGATTCTTTCCTTTGGAGACACTTGCATGGTCTGCACGGTTTTGGTTAGTGTAGCCACGCTTTTGGTCAGCTCCTGGACCTGAAGGCGTAGGTCTGCAGAGGGGTCATTATCTAGGGTCTGCGCGTCAGCCTCCACAGGTACCGGGGAAAAGGACGCCACCTCCTGGTGGTATGTGATAGCTGGGCGCCGGAGGGGTGCAGTGCCACTTGGGGTTGGTCACAGCACCCGGATGGCCCGATCTTTAAATTGCACAAAGTCCAGATCAGGGTTTTGCAGAGCCATAATTCGCAGCTGTGTCTGGTGAGCATTAGACAGGAGCCCCTCGATAAACTGCTCAGTTAGCAATCTGTCCTCATCTCGCACACTGTCGGGGTCTACCTGTTTAATGGCCCGCAGCGCCTCCTGCAGGTTTAGAGCATAGTCCCTCAGACAGGGGGTACACTTGGAACAAACTGCGCAGTCTCTCCTCAAATTCGCTCAGGGTGTGCGACTCCCCTGAGTACTGGGGCAACCACGCCGCCCCCGGTATATATGGCATTGTTAACGGCATTACAGTGGCGGCGGCTGCGCCCGCGGCTGGATCCTCTCCCAGGTTGGGCATCTTCCTAGTGAACCTCAGCCAGGTCCTGGGTTTCTGCTGACGTACCAGTATGCTGCTCTGCTGGTGAGAGGGATCGCTTACCCGGCGGTTCCAGATTGGGGCCTCCTACTTCCCCTCCGCTGACGGCAAATGACGTGATGAAACAGTTCAGTAAAGTCTATGGCACACAGTACCCGGTTATACCGGGCTTCGTTTATCCTGTTCGGGACGCCAAGTTGACACGCCCCCTGGGCCGTGGGGTACTCGATAGCTGGGTCGGTCGATGCTGGGGGATGTCACGGTGGCAGTGACTCGGTCCATGGCCCAGGGCGGTCAATTAAAGGGAAAGTGAAAGGGGAATAAAGTTTTTAGAGATAATGTTCGTGACGCCACCTGTGGTATGCGGCTATATGGGGCCGCCGCTGCGGTGCAGATCCTCTGGAGCTGATGGTGACACAGTAAAGTTGGTTCAGCTCTCCACAGACAGAGCTTAGCTCCAGGGCAGTAGATGGTGATTTTATGAGGTAGATGTTGTTGGTGCTGTGTAATGCAGGTGATGGCGCAGATAATGACCAGTCCACAGCTTAATGGCGATTTCCTCTTATCTTTACTTGCTGTTTGTTAAGCAGACCGGGGCACGGGTACTAGCTGGTAGTAGAGGTCCGGGTGGCCTGGGAGCAAGTTGGGGATCCACCTCGCCAGGTGAAGTTGTGGCCTTCCCTCTGCGCTAATCTCTTTGGCCCTGCTGCTTGAAGCTATGCTGCGGCCCTTGTCCCTGAGTAAAACGTCTATTTCCTCACCCGTATGGCAAGCAGCTCAGGCCTTCCTTAAGTGTCGCTCCCACGTGGCGGTGCTGGGCCCTATGGTGCTGCTGTGTCGCCGGGCGTGTGGTGGGGCCAGGAGACCTGCAGTCTCCTGCCCTCCAGATTCTGCTGCTGGGCCTTCAGTGCCCCACAACCACGGACTCCAGTGTCTGGCTCCTTTGCGCTTCTCTCCTCTGGGGCAAGCTTGTACACAGCTCCCTTCCCCAGGTCCTTCCTCGTCGCTCTCCTGTCTCCAACTCCTCTCAACTGACAACTCACTAACCCCGCCTCCAGATTTCAGTTTGAAGGGGAGGAGCTCCCCTTTCTGGTCTGGAGCCAGAAAAGTGTTGTATGCTGGTAAACCTGATTAGGGGACCCCTCCTTGCTTCCAGGCATGGCATCACCCCATGTGAGGGATGCAATGCCACTGTGGCAACCGGATCCCTGGGGTGCCACACTTACATATACACTGTGTAGACAGGCAGCAAGATGGCGTCTGCTGCCGACAGGTCCAGAACGGAGTGGATGTGTCACCGAGGTACTTGGTCTTGGTGATTTGACACCTGCCGCAGTACGGGTTCAGGTCTTAAGAATGATTGGTAAGATATGGGCGGGACCACTGTTTCCCATCCTTCAATCCAGGAGGTTCTCCTGGAGTTAAAAAGGCAGCAGAGCTGCTCATAACTGTCTGGCTGTGGAGGTGTGAGCACCTCTGAACCTTAGGCCTGATTAAAGGCCTGTAGGATACTGGTCAGCTTTGACAGTGGCTGATAGGGCCTGAAAAGCCTGTAAGGATATTTCTGTTTGTTTCATTTGTTTCTAATGGTCTTAGAAGTGTACCACGATGGAGCAGGGCACTTCGGGTGGAAAAAGTTGGAGAGTTTTATTAAGTAAAATAAAACTTCCTTTGCACCAAGAAGTTTTGTGCCTGAGTGAACGTTACTCAGCTGCCTGAAAGTGAGTAAATACCTACAATTGGCGCCTAAGAGTGTGGGCAGTAATCCCAAGAAGCACATATGGTTGCTGGATAGAACTGTATGTCCCATGTGAAAGTGACGCGCCCAGGGGATGGGGACGACTCGGCGCCCGGGCCTTGTTGTTGGTTTTGGGGATGCCGCGGTGGCCGGCTCCCGGGCCTGTACCCTGGGGTCATTCTTAAAAAGGAAGGGAATGGGGGTGAGGTGTATGGGATAGGAAAAGTTTGTGACGCCACCCGTGGTGTCTGGTGAGGATCACCAGCGCTGCTACAGTCCTCTGAGGCCGGTGGTCAGGCAGCTTAGTTGGTGCAGCTCCCCACAGGTGGAGCGGGGCCTCAGGGCAGCATAGGAGAAGGGATGCAGGACAGAGTGGACCCAGCCGGGTCGGAAGAAGAATAGGCACACTCACAATAGTTCACTTCAGTACCTTTACTGGTGGTGTTTCAGGCACGATCCAGGGCACTGTAGGGTGAAGAGTGCATTTCAGGACTCTCCCCAGTGAGCGGGTGTGGGGCCTCCTGTTTCTTGCCTTTTCCTGATGAAGTTTATGACCTGCCTGGAGCTAGGCCTAACTTGGTCTCTGTCTTGCGCCGGCTGATCTGGTGGTAAGGCCTTCTGTTGGAGATCGCCCTCCCTGGTCTCTTGGGCCTCAGTGACTCCTGACCCTGGTATATCAGTCAGCTTTTGGTGTTCCTGGGACATGTAGTTCGCCAGGGGTTCCGGTAGTTTCTACTGGTCGTAGAGATCCCTGCAAACTCGGACCCGGTGTCCAGTATATGGTGTTGGGGTGAGCTGACTAAGCTCCTCTGCCCCCTATGTAGTTCGCTTACTCCACTTGCCTTCGGCCACGCTCGGGGTCCTCATTAGGCTTCACACTGGCAGTAGGCCTCGCTACTCTTCACTGCTCTTACGGCGCTGGTACACCTTGGGCTCACTAACCTGAGCTCCCTTAGTCTGGGCTGGACTGACTTTCTCTTTGGCTGCAGCAAACTTTAGACTGCTTACTCCAGGCTGTAGATTCCAGACTGACTGTAACTAGACTCCTTACAGACTTCAGACTTCAGACCAGACTAAACTGCCTGGCTCCACCTTCCCTATTTATATCCCTAACGGGCTCCCTCTGGTGGTCTGAGGTGGAAGGTGGAGGTGTGTGTATGCTATGAGGGCCTCTTGTGGAGGAATCCGTCCATGCACCCCTGTAGGATCTGTGGCACCAATGCGCAGCAGGGCGCCACATTCCCCCCTAGCAAAGCTCAGTACTCCCGGACTGAAGTACTTTTTATAACGACAATACAATAACTCTTCCCTTTATGGGAGGCAATTTCTTGAACGTTACATATAAAACATTATAAATAATAAATAGATATGTACAATATAATAAGCAACCCCAGAATTCAAGTCTCTTCCGGTGAGGTTCCCCGACAGGATGTCCATCTCAAAGGGTAAAGTACTTGGTAGCTTGAGGGACCTGTCCCAAACCCTCCACGTAGGCCGTGGGGTGGCTGCAGGGCATGGCGATCCCGAGTTGGACCTCCGTTAGTGCCACACCAAACAGGTTTTTCTTCTGAGGTCACCTAAAGGGGCACTCCAGGGAGTGCAATTATTTACAAGAAGCAGTTTTTGGGCTGCGCATAGTCCTCAGCCACAAAGTTCTTGATGTACCCTTACGGGTAATTAGAGGCAAACAAGAAAAGTGTCCATATCACTTAAATTGTTCATTATAAGGCAAAACACAAGTTAATAAAAACATATATGAAAATACACAATATAATACCCCAGGGGCAACTATCTACACTGTCAGAGTTTCCTTCTTTACTCTCTGTATCTGGCAGGGGTCTGACCTCATGTGCTACGTGTCGATCTGCCTAGTACGGGAGTATGGATGGTATCTGTGTCTGCACCGTCTGCTACCCTGTCAGTTCTACGTGTGGGTAGATTGTAAAACTGCCTTAACCTCTCTATGGGACTGGCAAGTGTACCATTGGCTGGGCCTTCTTGCTCTACTCCAACCGGGGATCCTTCTTCCGGGGATTCTTCTTGAGCAGGCTCTTCTGTATCACTTACAGGCTCTACTTGCTGTGGAGGGTCTTCTGGCTGTTGAAAGAAGTGGATCACAGGTATTATAACTGCTCCTCCTATTTGGGGCCAATCTGCCGGGAAATCTCCTAATTCAGTGTGGAGTACTTCTTCCTCAGGCTCCTCTGGTTCAGTGAGAGGCACTTCCTCCTGGGGCTTTAGCAGGTCTGGACACAACTTCAGGTGGTCTCTTGATACCATTGCAGTTGTTCTTCCTCCGTCCTTGGTGATTAGACAAGTCTTCCTGCTATCGAATCTTGACTTTAACACAGTGTAGGGTTCTCTCTCCCACTGGTCATCAACTTTGTGATTTCTCCTTTTCCTCTTTAACACCACTTCTCCTGGTGTGAAGGGTTCTGCTGGTGCACTTTTATTGTAGTAGGCTTCCTGCTTGTCTCTTACCCTATTCAGACTGTCTTCGACACAGGCCTGTACTCTTCTGTACAGCTCCTGTCTAGTCGTGTCCCAGTCCTCAGTGGACATATCTGCTTCTGGTTCTACTACACCAAGCTCCAGGTCCATGGGCAACTTCCCAGGTCTTGCTCGCATGAGATATGCTGGAGTACAATTGGTGGAACTCACAGGTATGTGGTTGTACAGATCTATCAGGTCAGGTAGTAGGTCTGGCCACTGATTTCTCTCCTCTAGTGGTAAGGTCTTCAGCAGGTCGATGACGATGTTATTCATCTTTTCACAGAGACCGTTGATTTGGGGGTGGTACGGTGTAGTCCAGATCTTTTTACACCCGTACAGATGACAGAACTCCTTGAACAATTCGGCTTCAAAGGCTGAGCCTTGATCTGTCAGCACCTGCTCCGGGTATCCATGGGGCCTGCAGAAGTACGCCTGAAACATCTTCGCCGCAGTTTCTGCCCTCAGATCCTTGACGGGAGCGACCACCAGGAACCGGGAGTAGTGATCCACCATGGTCAGGGCATAGGAGTATCCTGACCTGCTGGGTGACAGCTTGACATGATCCAGGGCCACGATCTCCAAGGGCCGAGTTGTCTTGATGGGTTGCAGGGGTGCCTTCTGGCTGCTGTAGTCTTTCCTTCTGAGGCTACAGGGTCCACAGTCTCGGCACCATCTCTCTATGGAGCTCCGCATTCCAACCCAGTAAAATCAACACTTCAGCAGGGTTTCTAGCTTCTTCCAGCCAAAGTGCCCCGCCTGATCGTGGTAGGCTTCCAACACCATCTGGATGTCTGTCTTGGGCACCACTATCTGCCATACCATCTCATGGGTTTTTGGGTTGACGCACCTCCGGCACAGCTTCTCTCTATAGATGAACAGCCGGCTCTTCTCATTCCAAAGCTGCTTGGTTGTAGAGACGCGTCCTTCTCCAGGGAGGAACCTTCCTGGGTTATCAGCTCTTTGATATGGCTGACAACCGGGTCGCTGTCCTGGGTCTCCTTCCAGCTGTGGTGAGGCAGGGGGTTTAACGTCTTACCGCGATGCCTCCTGGAGGCTCGTTGCTCGTGGACCATCCCATTCCAAAGAAAGACAGGTAGCTCAATCTCCTCCAGGTCATCCACCTCTTCTTCAGTGTCTGACTGGTGAGGCATCCTGGACAGGGCATCGGCGTTGGCGTTCTTGCGGCCCGCCCGGTACTTAATAGTGAGTTGGTAGTTTGACAGCCGAGCCATCCATCGTTGCTCCATAGCTCCTAACTTGGCTGTTTTTAGATGAGTCAAGGGGTTGTTATCAGTAAAGGCAGTGAATATACTGGAGGCTAGATAGTGCTTGAACCGCTCGGTGATGGCCCAGACCATGGCCAGGAACTCTAACTTGAAGCTGCTATAGTTCTCCGGGTTCCTCTCGGTCGGGCGGAGCTTCCTGCTTGCATAGGAGATCACCTTCTCTTTGCCATTCTGCTTCTGACTCAGTACAGCTCCTAATCGTTCGTTGCTGGCATCAGTGTACAGCAGGAACGGTTAGCTGTAGTCAGGGTAGACTAGGATCTCTTCGCCGGTCAGGATCTCCTTCATCACATTAAAAGATTCAGCTTGCTCCTTACACCACTGGAACGGGGGATTTCTGCCTCTGGGGAACTGTCCTACCAGGAGGTCTTGCAGAGGCGCCGCTTTCTTGGTATAGACCTTCACAAACCTCCGGTAATACTCGACTAGTCCCAGGAACTGACGTACCTCCTTGAGGCTCTTCGGCTACGGCCATTTCTGGATGGCAGTGACCTTCTCCGGGTCTGGTGCTACTCCCTCTGGACTAACGATGTGCCCCAGGAGCTGTACCTTTCGCTTGAGCAGGTGGCACTTTGAGGGCTTCAGCTTCATCCCATACCGGGACAGCGACTCAAATACTTCAGCCAGGTGCTTCAAGTGGTCCTCATACGTTTTGGAGTACACTATCACGTCGTCCAGGTATAGTAGTACAGTCTCGAAGTTGCGGTGTCCCAGGCAGCACTCCATCAATCTCTGGAACGTTCCGGGGGCGTTGCAGAGTCCAAACGGCATATTATTGAACTCGCAGAGTCCCATCGGGGTGGTGAAGGCCGTCTTCTCCCGATCCTCCTCCGCAACAGCTACTTGCCAGTATCCACTAGTGAGGTCAAGGGTGGAGAAGTAATTTGCAGACTTTAAGGCAGCCAGGGATTCCTCTATACGTGGTAAAGGGTATGCATCTTTATGTGTAATGCGATTTACTTGTCTGTAATCTACACACATTCTCATGCTTCCGTCCTTTTTCCTGACTAGAACTAGAGGAGCTGCACAGGGACTACAACTATCCCTTACTACCCCTGCCTTCTTCATGTCGTGCAACATCTCCTTCGCCTTCTGGTAGTGTACTGGTGGTATAGGCCTGTAACGTTCTTTGATGGGTGGATGGTCACCTGTGGGGATATGGTGTTGAACCCCCTTAATCCTCCCAAAGTCAAGTGGGTGCTTACTGAATACCTGCTCGTATTCCTGAACCACCCGGTGTACACCCTGCTTCTGATGGGCAGGAGTGGTGTCTGTCCCAACATGGAGCTGTTGACACCAATCCTCCACCTGGGTTGCCGGGTCATTATCCTCCACTTCGTCTGGTGAGGTTAAGGACTAAGCCGTATGTATGGAGTTGTTATTTACTGTGTACAGTTTGGCAACAGTGGTGTAGCGTGGTAATCTAACCTCGTCCTCCCCATAGTTTAGGAGGCGTATGGGCACCGTCCCATTGCGTACATCCACTACCCCTCTGGCAGTCAAGAGTGTAGGCCTATGCTCCGAGCTAAGGGGCTCTACTACCGCCTGGTAGCTCCGTCCTTTGAGAACTATTGCTGCTCTACACCAAATCAGCATTTCACTCATTGGGGGAATCACAATGGGTACCGGGTCTGTCACATGTACATTACCAATTTCACCGTCTGTCAGCTTTACCTGTTGCTGGTACATAAGGGCTCGGATCTCTTTCTGCAGTGCCCTTCTCTGCCCTGGTCTGGCAGTGTCAGCTATCTGTTGGAGCAAGAACAACACTTCTCCCAAATAGTTACTAACAACATTTGTGCAAAGTACCATATACAAGTCTGTATTATCAGGATTAGTTTCTACTACAATTAGTCCCTGGTCCTGCAGTTCCACTCTTCCCACCTTTACTGCCACATCCTTAACCCCAACTAGGTTAAGGGGGAGGCCGTTTGAGGCATACACGGAAAGATTGGGATCTGGCGGGTGAAGTTCGTCTATGGACCAGAACCTTTTGTAGAGGACATCAGGCATGATGGTTACCTGAGATCCTGTGTCCAGCTGAGCGGGTGTCGCGATGCCGTCCAGTATTATGGACAGGAAAGGTCTTCCTCCCACGAACCTGCGGTACCAGCTTGATGGGCCAGGGGGGTCTACTCCTGGGTGTCGGCCCCAGGGTTTTCTTGTTTAAAGGCATTGGTCGCTGGTCCTCCCAGGGGGTGGCGTTGTCCTCCTCCTCCTTCTCATCCAGGGGACATGCTCAGGGCTGTCGGCTAGCAGGGTCCTTCCTTCCTCCTCGGGCTCCGTCCGCAGCTGCAGGGCACTCAGTACAGTGGTCAGGGTTTTGCTCAACTGACGCACTTCAGAGCGCAGGCTGTCCAGCTCGCTAGGGGACGTTGCTGGAACCTTGGCTTCAGCAGCCACCGGGGAACAGGTGGACGCTGCAGGCACTGGGGTGGCCCCACCCTGGTAACATTGGATAGCAGTTGTTTCCAGGGGTTGCAGTCCTTTTATAGCCATGTCCTTAAGGGTGTCAAAGGTGGCATCTGGATGATCCAGGGACCACCAACGCACAGTCCTGCTCTCCTCTTGAGACCTCAGTCCCCGGATAAACTGTTCCTTCAGCATTTTATTTTCATTATCGATGCTGGTTGAACTAACCTGTTTCAGAGCTCGCAGGGCCCCTTGTAAACGCCAGGCATAGTCCCGAACACTGTCCTCCGGTTGCTGAGAGCAGTTGTAGAACCTCATCCGGAGGTCTGTCACAGTACGATTCTCGAAAACAGTCTGTAACTTTTTAAAGATTGCGGACACTGACTCCTGGTCTGCGGCCGACCAGGTTTCTACTGTACTTCTCGCTCCGCAGCACCAGTCAATTGTCCCAATACAACAGCGGCTCTTTGCTTGCCTGTCATAGAGTACATGTCCAGTATACCGCATATTTTCCTTTTGAATCCAGACATCTGATTTGCCGCTGTACTGGGGGAGCCACTTCGCTCCAGGGATGTACGGTAGGGCCATGGGTATGACAGGGGTTACAAGCCCTGCTGGTGGAGCGGCTGCTTCGACCTGCTCGGCGCAGAGCGCGGGTTGAACATCAGAGCGGTTAACAGGTACTCCGGCGTTGTGTTGTACTTCGGACATTCTGGCGCCCCCCTAGCGAACCGTGGCCTACCTTCTTTTCTTTTCTTCCGGTAAGCCGCAGCTCCGCAGGTGACGGTCTTCTTCAGGACCTTGCGTCGTTTGTGTCCTACGTCAGAGCGCTCCCCGGGGTTCCTTCCAGGACCTGGCGGTTCCTGGTTTGACGTCGAGGCGTGGGGCGTGTACGGGGCTTCTCGCGCTTCAGCAGGTACGCCTCTCAGTTTCCCGCGGTTACGCCCTTCTTTCCGCTCGGCGGCACAACAATGGCGGCGATCTTCGCCACAGTTAAATACACAGTTTTTTTGATTAAAGGTGCACAGTACCCGGTGGCAACGGGCACAACACTCCGTCGTTGCAGCGGGTATGGAATCCTGTTCGTGACTCCAGGAAGAGATGACGCGCCCAAGGGATGGGGACGACTCGGCGCCCGGGCCTTGTTGTTGGTTTTGGGGATGCCGCGGTGGCCGGCTCCCGGGCCCGTACCCTGGGGTCACTCTTAAAAAGGAAGGGAATGGGGGTGAGGTGTATGGGATAGGAAAAGTTTGTGACGCCATGTATTGCTAATAAAAATATGGATATCTTATAGCCTACATATTGTAACATATTGTTTATATGCTTTGATAAAGTGTGGTCATCAGACCAAGTGTGGAATATATTGCAATATACTGCAGTGTAATATCATTGATATACTGTGATACTGATAAGGTAGTTCTTTCACATGAACTGTCCTTGATGCATGCTATACACAAAGTGTTTGCTAGGTGTCAATGCAGTAAGACAATGTTAATTGTTCTATGGTCTATGAAGTTGTGTGTTTCAAAGATTCATTATCCTGATTTGTACACAAGTGACCAGTGTTATATTTGCTTTGTTATTGTAACCAAAATACTGATTCAGATAATGTGTGTACACTTACCATTATGTTCAATAAGAAATACACAGATCTATTGTCTAAAACAATGTTTATAGGTAAACTTCTCGAGATTACAGAACCTGGCCAATTCTGTATTATCGACGAATCATACTTATAAACATTAACCAGCTTTATGCTTCCATTGTCTAAACCTTATAAAAGTCACTGGAATCATGATACAGACAGAAGCTTTCTTGTGTAGACTTCTCAGGGGTTCTCTGTCAATTAGACAGATGATGCTCATAAACTCCTAGAGACAGAAGCCATAAGTTATACCTGCACTGATGTGTAGTGTTGTATGTACCTGCCCATGCAGTGTTGTGAAGACTTCCAGGGGTCTCTCTGTCTTGGTGAAATTGCTTCTCTGATGTTCCAGACGGATGATGTTTAAAAGCTCCTTGGTGACGAAGTGAGTATATATATATATATGTACTTAACCTTTGTATTATAACATATACAAAAGTGTATGCAATATCATCATATCATACTATTCCTTTAATTATGTATTTTACCTTTTAAATCAACTATTATAAATAAAATTGCGTTATATCGCAAAGGGTTGCCTTCTTTAAAGCCGTATCCGAACCTTATTGCTAAAAACTTGGCATAACACGCCACCCGTGGTGTCTGGTGAGGATCTGAGGCCGGTGGTCAGGCAGCTTAGTTGGTGCAGCTCCCCACAGGTGGAGCGGGGCCTCAGGGCAGCATAGGAGAAGGGATGCAGGACAGAGGGGACCCAGCCGGGTCGGAAGAAGAATAGGCACACTCACAATAGTTCACTTCAGTACCTTTACTGGTGGTGTTTCAGGCACGATCCAGGGCACTGTAGGGTGAAGGGTGCATTTCAGGACTTTCCCCAGTGAGTGGGTGTGGGGCCTCCTGCTTCTTGCCTTTTCCTGATGAAGTTTATGACCTGCCTGGAGCTAGGCCTAACTTGGTCTCTGTCTTGCGCCGGCTGACCTGGTGGTAGGGCCTTCTGTTGGAGATCGCCCTCCCTGGTCTCTTGGGCCTCAGTGACTCCTTACCCTGGTATATCAGTCAGCTTTTGGTGTTCCTGGGACATGTAGTTCGCCAGGGGTTCGGGTAGTTTCTGCTGGTCGTAGAGATCCCTGCAAACGCGGACCCGGAGTCCAGTATATGGTCTTGGGGTGAGCTGCCTAAGCTCCTCTGCCCCCTATGTAGCTCGCTTACTCCACTTGCCTTCGGCCACCTCAGGGCCCTCACTAGGCTTCACACTGGCAGTAGGCCTCGCTACTCTTCACTGCTCTTACGGCGCTGGTACGCCTCGGGCTCACTAACCTGAGCTCCCTGAGTCTGGGCTGGATTGACTTTCTCTCTGGCTGCAGCAGACTTTAAACTGCTTACTCCAGGCTGTAGATTCCAGACTGACTGTAACTGGACTCCTTACAGACTTCAGACTTCAGACCAGACTGAACTGCCTAGCTCCACCTTCCCTATTTATATCCCTAACGGGCTCCCTCTGGTGGTCTGAGGTGGAAGGTGGAGCTGTGTGTATGCTATGAGGGCCTCTTGTGGAGAAATCCGTCCATGCACCCCTCTAGGATCTCTGGAACCAATGCGCAGCAGGGCGCCACAAAAGCAGTTGCAGCAATGCAAGCACAGTCGGACAAAATGGAGGACCTAATCAAGCAGCTGGTCCAGGCCAACATGCAGCAACACCAAGCCCAGCGGGAAACTAATAAACTGTTGATGAATTTGATAACGTTAGGTCGTCATATTGAATATGTCGTCATTAGTGTTGAGCGCAAGTGCTCGTTACTCGAGTTTGCATTGGGGGCGGAGACTCAAGCATGTCACTCGAGCACCAACGATACTTGGTGTATACCTGAGCACCCGATACAAACTCGAATAGCGAGCAATTGTGCTAAACACTAGTCGTCATATCGTCACCATTTTGTATTTTTACTTTTAAAAAGTAGACCCTAACCCTAAGCCCAACTGTAATGGCAAAGAATGAAAGAAGTAAAACATTTAAAATTAAAAAAATGTAATCTGACCAAAGGGATGACACAGGGATTATTTATTAATTATTGGGCTTTTGATCACTGTGATAAAGTCTATCACAGTGGTCAAAAGTCTGGAACCAATAGGAAAATTCCTGTTGTCAGATGCTGGCCGGCAGTTCCCAGCGGGCACACTGTGCATGCGCCCGCCATTTTTCTTCATGAACAGGACCCAGAGGGACAGGGATGGAGAAGGAGGGCCCGGGGGATGTACTGAGGGGGGCTTGGGGACATCATTTCTCTCTCCTCTGACATGTTATATCATGTCAGCAGAGAGAGAAATTATTTTTATAGTAGACACACTTTTTTTGCTTGACCACTCTTTTTCATTGAATAACGACGATCATGTGATCGTGGACCAAAAAAAACGTCCCTGATAGTGTTCTCCAGGGTCTCAGCTATCCCAGTAGCTGGGACCCCAGAGATTTTCAGACTCTGGGGGAGGTGCTATAGGCTTATTCCAGATCGCCTTTTTAAAACTGCGATGAGGGAATAAGGTCCCTTAATGGCCGCCGTTTTAATGAGTATCGGCAGTCGTTAAGGGGTTAAAGAAATAAATAAATGATGCTGAATCATTATTTAAAGGGTCCAAAGTATAATGTGTTCATGATTCAGTGCAAAACAGTACAATGTTTACACAGACCACACAAAAGCCTATTGAGCATCTGCTTGCATTTACAGTATCTTCCCTTTCACCAATAGGCTAGGGTCCAATAGTTTTTTCTGCTGACTCTAGCTTCTGGGGATCATAACTCTACCTATAGGGTGTATATTTGACATCAGAATGGAATAGTTAGTTCTAGTGAGTGATCTGAAAGGGAAATAACACATAATCTCAATATTTTATGATACTAGGCTAAGCTGTCACAGAAAAGTGATATCACGATTAGGAATCGAGGAAGAAATTTTAGGGATCCTATCAATAGGAGATGTGGCGCCCCTGCAGGTTCAGTCGCCACAGAGATACTGCATCTCACCCAGAGGTGTGGTGCCCCACTCTCAGGTAAGGAGGGAGTACTGCCCGGGACCCACCCACCTGCATCCAACACTACACCATTCCAGACCAGCAGGCGGGGCAAGATGCACTTGACGCGCCCCTGGGCCTACTTGGTGTAGCGTTGCGCACGCGTGGGACTACCCGGAGCCGGGCCTGTTGGGGGTAGTAGTCTCGTGGCGGTGACCCGGTCCGTGCCCAGGGAGTCAAACTGTGTGGCTGAGTATATTAGCAGTAGATGTAGGACGACTACGCCACCCATTGAATGCAGCTATGGAGCTGCCGCTGCAGGGCAGACCGCTGAGGCCGGTGGAAGGATGGTGCAGCGTGGATGGTATAACCCCCAACGGGAGGGGTATGGCCTCAGGGCAGCCGACGTGGATGATGGGGGTAGTAGGAACCACTCAGAGACGATGCGGTGTAGTTCAGGGTCTTTACTGGTGACAAAGATAGACCCTCCCGGAGTACTGGCTAGCGGTCGGGGCCTGGTCAGTCCTTGAGCAGATGGGATTCCCCTTGGCCAGGCGGAGTTGTAGGCCTCCCCAACTAATTGTACTCTTCTGGCTTCCTTGCTAGAGGCGGGTAAAGGTAGCCCACGTCCCTGAGTGTACCGTGTGGTGCTCACCCGTATGGCCGGTGACTCGGGACCTTCTAGTGGCTTCCGCTCCACGACGGCGGTGCTGGTCCCACGCGTGTGACCGTGCCTTCGGGTTTCTTGGCCAGAGGACCTGAAATCCCCTGCCGGTCGGTTTCTGCTGCTGGGTCAGGGTTAATCCCCACAGCCTCGGACTCCGGGTCCGGTGGTAACTCTTCAATCAGGGCGAGCTCTTCAGCTGCCAGCCACTGATTCCTTTTAGCACTGCTCCCACTGAGCTCCTGATCTTTCTTTCCTAAGCTGCTTCTCTTCTTGGCACCACTACTTGCCAGATTAGTTCATGCGTCCGGGAGTTAACCATTCTGCGGCACAACTTCCCCTTGTAAAGGAACAGTCGACTCTCCTCAGCCCACAGTTGCTTGGCTTCCTCCGGAGCGTCTGGGTCAAGGCGTGCATCTGGCCGAGTCAGCATCTCCTTTACCAGTCGGACAGCAGGGTCACTGTCTTGCGTCTCCGCCCAGTTGTAATGAGGTAATGGGTTGAACGTAGCGGATTGCTTACTCCTTACACGGTGGGAATACTGGATAGTCCCATGACGGTGGAACGCGGGGAGTTCAACTTCTTCCAGTTCCTCTGAATCTTCCCCTATGTCCGGTAGGTTCGGCATCCTGGACAGGGCGTCCGCGTTGGTATTGGAGCGTCCTGCCCTGGAGCAGAGATGGATGGCCCGTCTGTCCAACTATGAGTTTACAATCAAATACCGGAAGTTGACGCGCCCCCTGGGCCAGTGCTGTAGTGCGGCGCACGTGTGCGCGGGGGAATACCCGGAGCCGGATCCGATGGGGGTAGTAGTCTCCGAGTGGCGGGGACCCGGTCCGTGCCCAGGGTGGTCAAACTAAGTGTGTGGCAGTCTTTGTAGATGTTGTTTAAGTGTCGACTACGCCACCCGTTGATTTGCGGTCGCAAGGCCGCCGCTGCAGAACAGTCCGCTGAGGCCGGTGGTATGTGTGCAGCAATGGTGGTATAACCCCCAACGGGAGAGGTATGGCCTCAGGGCAGCTGGTGCGGGTGAAGGGAGTGATAGAAAGGGCGTCCCGGCACCTTTAGTGCTGGTAGTGCGATGGAACACAGAGACTGATTGCAGTTTTCAATGCTTTACTCACAGATGTTATCAGTGTCAGTCCTGCAGGTGATGACGACCCGAGCCGTGCTGCGTCCACCAGGTACGGGGCTCGACCAACCCCCAGGCAGTTCCAGAGTGTGACCTTGAACTCCTTTCTCCGTTCCTTTCTCTGGCCGTCCCCACTAGGGACCCACCCATGTCCAGCTTCCTCGGGCCTTCTGGTGGCGAAACCTATCTCCGGTTTCCCTGACCCTATGTGGCGTGCCTTCGTGGTGAGTGTAGTGAGTGGTCACGCCAAGACGTGGCCACGACCTCCGGTTCCTGGCTGAGGATAAGTGGCCTCCACCAGTTCGGGATCCGGTACCCTGATCTGCCAACCCTTCACCCGCTGACTCCTAGCGTGTTCGGGTTCCCTCTTCCTTCATGTCTCTGGGCCTTTCTCCAGGTTCCATTCCTTCCTTGTTCCTTGTTCCTTTCCTCTTGTCTTTCTCTCTCTTGCTCCCTTCAGGAGCAGCACCCAGACAGGGCTGCTGCTCCCTGTCACTACTCTTCTCCTCTTTTTCTGTCTGACTGAACTCCTAAGATGGTGCCCACTTTTTATACTCCCTCTGACACCCGAGCCCAGGTGACTAGCACCCAATGGGCTCCTTCCTATGCCCAGAGTCCCTCCCCTCTCTGCTCCTGCACCACTGGGATATTCCTCCCCCCCTCCCACTCCAGCCAGGGACAGACGCTGTCGTACCTGCACATCTATCTGGTGGGAGTACCGTTGTTCTGTCCCCCGGAAATGGGATGTATGTGGTGCATGCAGCTAACTGAGTTCTAGTCCACACTCCATCCTTACCCGGGAGTGGAATACCACACCTCTGGTTCGAGGTGCAATACCCCTGTAGCAGCCGAGCCCTCGGGGTGCTACACACTGGCTTATGCTGAGCCCTGTGCCTGGTTGGAAGTGGGGGGAACCGAGTGAGGGGGAACCAAGCAGTGGGTGTGGGTGGAGGAACAAGAACAGGGGAGAACTTTAGTAGGAGTATAAGAAGAAGGGGAACCATCTAGAAGGGTTTAGTTCAGAGGAGACAGTCTGAGGAGAAGTAGTGGGAGCAGGAGCTCTGTAGGAGCTCTGCTCAGAGGAGAGAGCCTAGACTGAGAGGCCCAAGAGGACTGGCGGGACAAGGAAGGGAGCAGAGGGAAGGCTCCAGAAGCGAGGGGATCCCAGGTGCACGGCAAGTGCAGAAGCCACCCGTGCGCCCAAATCTACCAGAGCGTGGAGGGATCAGGCCGCAAAGGGGACCGGCTCCTAACTAGTGGAGAATTACAAGGCTCAGCTAGAAACCGGAGGCTTCTGTACTTTCAGGGTGCAGTTGCTCACAACCGCAACAAAATCGCTAAAAAGGTAGCCGCATAGGATTCAGGGGACTACACGTTGCCTGCCAAGATTCGAGGCTACTGGCTTGGAACACTGGTTGCGAGGCGCAGGGCAGGAGGGTGAGAGCCAGTGCAGGAATACGACCGAGGAAGGCACACAGAATGGGGTCCCGTTATGTACTCCTGAAACACCTGGGAGTTTGCTGTACCCCTGCCTTGGTAAACACAGGACGGCATGGGAGGTTACCCTGGCGCTGGGAACCTGGAGTCTGACAACTGTGAGTAAACCTTGAAGACTGCACCCCACTGTGTCCTAGAATTATTATCTGCGCCATCACCTGCACTACACTGCACAGCAACATTTACCTCATCAAATCACTGTGACACCCCCAGCACCGACCGGCCCAGCTACCGAGTACCCCACGGCCCAGGGGGCGCATCAGAGTCATGCTGAAAAGTCTCCATTATTGATGTTAGATTGGAGTGCTGAAGGGACAGGTCATGGAAGCTGGATGGAAAAGCCTGAGGAAGGTTCCCTCCACAAAATTGGATGTTGCAGGGCATTCTTGCCAATGAGAGTCACATTCAGCTCTGAGAAATGATCACGAGCCACATCCGAGCCCCCTCCCCCACAGTAGTGACACCCAGTACCTTGATATAAAGACAGTCAAAGCATCCCCACAAAAAGTACATTGTGACCTTCTGTCCCCCCACCTTATAGGCAGGATACTTACATCCAGTGCCAGCAGTTACCACTTTAACCCCATAAAGTATTCTTACATCAAGCATACGTATCACACTATTGCATCCAGCTTCAAGCACCTAACAGGCAGTATCATTCTGTCTCTAGCTTTACATTTTTATTCCCCCCACCCAGTATATAAATATTCACATCTGCTCTTCTGTGCATGGCTACTCAGAAAAGTCACCACCTGGAGGCCTGCTCTTCATTTCGGTTTGCTAGACCTGGTGGTAATGCATCAAGTTGACAATCGTGACCCCACATCATGGGACTGCAATCCACAGGTTGGGGATCCCTGTTGTAGAGTAAAGCCTTTTTGTGGGGGTGGAGCCAGAAGAATATGACGAGCCCCCTGGGCCGTGTGTGTGTGGGGATACCCGGAACCGAGGTTTTTGTGGGATGCTGGGGGTTGTAGTCACCGTGGCGGTGACCCGGTCCCGTGGCTCAGGGTGGTCAAACTAAATGGCAGTCTATAAGCTGAATGTCCGACTACGCCACCCGTGGATTGCGGTCAGAGTGTACCGCCGCTGCAGGGCAGACCGCTGAGTCTGGTATTGGAAATGCAGCAGAGGATAGTATAACTCCCCATGGGAGGAGTAGAGCCTCAGGGCAGAAAGTAGGGATGTTGGTGGTGATGGTGCGCGGGAGCAGCAGTAACCACACGGAGTCTGTCATACAAGTCAGGGTCTTTACTGTTGGTGGTATTAAGGGACCCGTCCGGAATACAGGTTAACAATAGAGGCCTGGTCAGTCTGAGAGCAACTGGGAAATCCCGCTGGTCAGGGGGAGTTTGTAGGCCTACCGAGCTGACTTCACTCTTTCTTGGCTATCCTGCTGTAGTGTAGTGGTAGCCCACGTCTCTGAGTGTACCATGTTGTTCTCACCCGTATGACTGGCGACTCGGGCCTTCCGTGCTTCTCACCCCTCCAGGGCAGTAGTGGTCCCTCTCGTGTGGCTGAGCCTCCGGGCTTCCTTGGGCCAGAGGACTTGAAGTCCCCTGCGTGGTGGTTTTCTGCTGCTGGGCTTATAACCCTCACAGCCTCGGACTCCAGTGTCCGGCTTTTCAAGTCTCTAGTCAGGATGAGCTCTTCTAGCTCCCCTCCTGGCCTTGTGTTCCTCCTCTGCCTACAGGGACTCCTCAGCCTGCTGCTGACCTGTCCCTATCTGCGACTTGTCTGGAACTTCTCTCTGGCTGGTCTCCCTAACCCCGCCCCAGATCCAGTTTATAAAGGGCAGGTTTCTTCCCTCCCTGGACTGAGGCAGGAGGTGCTGCATGCTAATTGACCCAACCAGGGAACCTCCCACCTGCTCTCAGACATGACATTGCTGCCACTGTGGCGACCAGACCTTGGGTGCTACAAATATATGTCAGTAATTTACGCTACAAAGTGCCCACTGCCATTATGTTGTCACTCCACTAATCTTTTCATTGTCTGCAGGCTATGATAGCAGTGCCACAGCCAATCATTGGACTTAGCAGCAAATGCCATCTACTGATTAGCTGCATTGTTGTTCACATGATGTCACTGCTGCAGCTTGTACACAATCGCCGGAGCAGCGGCAGAGCGGAGTATGAATAGTTTCTGAGCTTATTATTTTTAACATGGCCACAACAAATTTGTTGAAATGAGTTGATATAGGAAAAACCCCTAAACATAGGGTTAATGACACAGTGAAAAACAAATACTTGAACTACTGACCACAAGAAATTAGAATCAGATAAAATGAAATCCAAAAACTATTGGACTCTCGCCTATATGTGAAAGCTGAGATAAATAAAAGCAGACACATAGTAAGCTTTCATGTATTGTTTTGCACTGAATCACAAACAGATTACATTTTGGAGCATTTAACCAATTTAATACCAGGTCAAATAACCCCATTCCTGACTAAGCACATTTTCAGTTTTTTTATACATATATATTTGCTCTTAACAACTCAAAACATTTTTCTTGTTCAAATATTCAAATAATTTTTTTTTCACAATACATAGCTCTTAATATTTCTTTTATTTTTTTTGTTGAAATCATGGGAAAATGTAAAGAAAATTGGGAAATGTGTTTATTTTTATTTTTTTACAACAACGAAGAACTTATAAAAAATATTTTAAATTGCGTTCCCCTTTCCATAGATATTATTTTTATATATTGGGTATGGGTTTTTTTTCCGATGGAGCCGGGCTATAAACGGCACTTCAGGTTGTTGTTTTTTCTCTTGTTTTTTATTATTTATGTATTTTTTCATTTATTTTACACACTATAACCCATAGGTTTTTAAAAGAACTTTGGGGGCATTTGAACATATTAATACATTATTTTGATTGTTCATTTCTATTTTAACTGGGGCTTGTATCTTAACCCCAATTACAGGAAAAAGTCATCTTACCGGCAGCATAGCAGAGCAAACAGGAAGGCAAACATAATCATCAATACCTTATTTGTGAAGAGTCTGACTGTGTCTGACAGTCAGCGACTAACTCCCACAACAGCACAATATCCTGCAAGCTGCTTACTATGCAGTGATGTTTTAAAACATCATTGCAGAGTAAATTGTGGACTGACTGGACATCTCTGGCATTTTTGAAATAGGTAAAAACGATCTTTCACCAGTTTTGATCTTTTTCATTAGCTGGCCTCATCATCGAATAGTTGCTACAGAGCTAAAAAAAAAAAGTAGTTTTATATTTTTAATTTCTCATCTTCATTGCAGAGATATCAGCTTGTAAATTTTAGATACTAATTTCCACTAGACCAAGTGATCGTTATCAGAGGCTCTTCTCTGGGGACGTTGGCTAATGTGGGAGGGGGGGCAATACACTCCCAGAGAATGTCAGATCTGTATCAGAGCACTATGAGAGGAGAGATGCAAAAAATGTGCATAATAACATAGAGCTCTGCTCTTCTCCACTTACCTGCTTATAATCAACTAGCTATTGAACCCGTTCTACGCCCGGGTGGCAAGCATTTTTATTGGTATATGGTCTCCCATGCTGGTATGTGCTGCCCCCCTCCTGATATTTGTGCTGCCCCCCATCCTGTCCCCACCATCCTATCCTGGTATGCATGGCACCCCTCATCCCCAATCCTGGTATGCTTGCCACCACTCATCCCTATCCTTGTATGCATGACACCCCTCACCCCCAATCCTGGTATGCATGGCACCCCTCATCCCCATCCTGGTATGCATGGCACCCCTTACCCCCAATCCTGGTATGCATAGCACCCCTCACCCCCAATCCTGATATGCATAGTACCCCTCACCCCCAATCCTGGTATGCATGACACCCATCACCCCCAATCCTGGAAGGCATGGCACCCCTCATCCCCAATCCTGGTATGCATGGCACCCCTCACCCCCAATCCTGGTATGCGTAGCACCCCTCATCCCCAATCATGGTATGTATGGTACTCCTCATCCCTATCCTGGTATGCATGGTACCCCATCCCTCATCCCTATCCTGGTATATATGGTATCCCTCATTCTGGTATGCATGGGCCCCTCACCCACATCCTGGTATGCATGGCACCCCTCACCCCCATCCTGATATGCATGGCACCCCTCATCCCCAAACCTGGTATGCATGGCACCCCTCATCCCCAATCCTGGAATGCATGGCACCCCTCATCCCCAATCCTGGCATGCATGGCCCCCTCACCCCCCAATCCTGGTATGCATGGTCCCGTCACCCCCCAATCCTGGTATGCATGGTCCCCTCATCCCCCAATACTGGTATGTGTGGTACCCCTCATCCTGGTATGCATGGTCCCCTCACCCCCCAATCCTGGTATGCATGGTCCCCTCACCCCCAAATCCTGATATGTGTGGTACCCCTCATCCTGGTATGCATGATCCCCTCACCCCCCAAACCTGGTATGTGTGGTACCCCTCATCCCACCATTCCTGGTATGTGTGGCCCCCTCACACCCCAATCCTGGTATGTGTGGCCCCCTCACACCACAATCCTGGTATGTGTGGCCCCCTCACTCCCCAATCCTGGTACGTGTAGCCCCCTTATCCCTTTCACGCTGTACACACATACAAAAAAATAAACACTTATACTCACCTTTCTTCCCTGTGCTCCAGCGCTGCTGGGTCCTGTTCTGCCAGAAGCCGGGGGAGGAGTGTGGCGCCGGAGTACGCGCGTGCCCATACCACGCTGTCCGGCATCATTTTGCAAATGTGTCTCCAGTAAAATGCTGCCGGATAGCGCTATACGCCTCACTCCTGCCCCGGTCTCCGGCGAAGAGAGGCGCCGCGCCAAAGCTCCTCCCGGTTAGGTAAGTATGTAAGTATAGTGCCACAGATCGCGGTAGGCATTCAGTGTCTACGCATACCGTGATCTCCGGCGTCATAGACTCCTCTTACCTGTAACAGCTGGATGTGTGCTTCTGTCTGGAGCCAGACTGCGCAGTCTATAAAGGCTTCAGACAGAGACACACATCTCCCGTTATGTTATAGATGTAGATGCTGGTAGAGAGATCAATGAGGAGAGCAGAGCTGTGTGTCATTACATGACTCACACAGAAAATGCGGGGTCTTAACATCCCTGGAGGAATATTCTTTTTTCCTTTTACCCATGATGGCACCACACAAAAGAGGGGATCCGCCCATCAAGGACAGGAACCTACTGAGTAAAAGGGCAGAACCTCTTGCACGCATCAGTTGCTTTCCTGTCCTTAAGGGAATCTTTATCTTGAGAATCAGGTGTGGAAGCAGAAGAAAAGACTTACCCAGGCCCGGCCCGGTTGCCTGGAAGAACGACCCTGTGCTTGTAGCGCCGGAGTCGGGTCCTGAGGCGCCACTGCAGGTCCAGTGAGGGCTCATGCTGGCATGCAGAGATGAGCGGAAAAGACTCTCCATGTGTCTGCCGGCCGCCGCGTCATCCCAGGTCTGCGCATGCACAAGGCGCACTGGGAGTGGCGCACCCTGATGACAAGCAATCCGGTGGCTTCTGACCCAGAAGTGGTAACTTAACTTGCGGGGGGTCCAAAGGAGGTGTCCACATGGAAGGATAAGCTGTTGGATGGCTCCTCATTTAAATGGGATTCTGACTACCAGAGAGCGAGTTTTGCTCTGCTCTCCTTTCCATTGTGGTTATGGAGGAGCAGCAGCTGCAACAACCGCAGCGTCAGAGTATACGTGTGGCACCCCAGGGGTCTGGTTGCCACAGTGGTAGAAATACCATGTCTGAGAGCGAGCATGGGTTTTCCTGGTCAGGAGCAATATTGCATGCCACACCTCCTGCCCCAGTCCAGTCCAGGGAAGAGCCTGCCCTTTATAAACTGGATCTGGGGTGGGGTTAGAGAGTCGAGTCGAGTCTAGTTCCAGAGAAGGGAGAGAGCAGCAGCAAGGAGCTCTGTCGGAGCCAGGAGCTGAAGACCAGGGACTGGAGCAGAGCTCGTCCTGGCAGAAGACGCAGAGAACCGGACACCGGAGTCCGAGGCTGTGGGGATATCTACATCCAGCAGCAGAAACCACCTGGCAGGGGATTTCAGGTCCTCTGGCCATAGAAAGCCCGGAGGCTCAGTCACACGCAAGGGACCGGCACCGCCATCGAGGAGCGGAAGGCACCAAAGGCCCCAAGTCACCAGCCATACGAGTGAGCACCACACGGTACACTCAGGGACGTGGGCTACTACACGACTACAGCAGGGTAGCCAGAAAGAGTGCAGTCAGACGGGAAGGCCTATACCTCCACCTGTCCAGGGGGACTCTTGTTCGCTCACAGACTGACCAGGCCTCTAATGTTAGCCAGTACTCCCGGCAGGGCCTTCTTCATTACCAACAGTAAAGACCCTGAACTGCACTGCACGGACTCTGAGTCATTTCTGCTGCGCCCACGCACCACAACCCTCACCATCTACAGACGCTGCCCTGAGGCTATACTCCTCCCGTGGCGAGTTATACTACCCTCTGCTGCGCACACAATATCAGCCTCAGAGGTTTGCCCCGCAGCGGCGGTTCTCAGTGACCGCAATCCACGGGTGGCGTAGTCGGACATTTAAATATTACAAAACCAAAGAAACAGATCCGCCACTGGTTTGACCACCCTTAGCCACGGGATCGGGTCGCCGCCACGGAGACTACAACCCCCAGTATTACACAGAGACCTGGCTCCGGGTATTCCCCTATACACACGGCCCAGGGGGCGCGTCAACTTTGGCGTAGTCGGCAGGATTTCGTGCCCGCAACCACCGGGTACTGCGTGCCCAAAAGAAAGACTGTGATATTTAGCTGTTTTCCCGCCATCCGCCGCCATTTTACCGCCATTGGGATCCATCTCTGGGATGCCGCGCGGGAAGAAGAGGGGCGTGGACGCCAAAAGCGTGCGAGAGCTGAAGCCCCGCCTTACGCACTGACGTTGCGCAAGGTCCTGGAAGGAGCCGAGCGGACGCCAACGTCACCAGTGCGCGACGCAAGGTCCTCGACCCCGACGATCGCCTGCGGAGCCGCGGCCTACGGAGAAGAAGCAACGGAAGGTAGGCCACGATTAACTAGGGGGGAGGAAGACACCAGGAATGGAGGGAGCTCCCACCGCCAGCGCGGCTGCTGCCGCAGTGATGCCGTTCACGATGCCGTATATCCCCGGAGCGGCATGGTTACCCCAGTACCCTGAGCGACTTTAAAGAAAGACTGTATAGCCTATTCAAAGTATACCCCCTGTCCGAGGAACAAAAAGTGAGCATCCTGACAGGCCAGTTAATCAGGGCAGCCCAAAGAGAAGTGAAGTCCTGGTCAGCCAGGGAAAAGGGGACTGTAAAGGAAATACTGGCCCGTCTAAAGGAGACTTTTGATACCCGCACCTCAGCAGAGATTAAGCTAAAATTTTATGGGTACAAACAGCGGGCACAAGACAGTATACGGGACTATGCTTTGAATTTGCAGGAGGCCCTGAGAGCCATTAAGCAGGCAGACCCTGACAGCGTGCGGAATGAGGATAAGCTGTTGACTGAACAGTTCATTGAGGGTCTACAGTCCAGCGCCCACCGACCCCAGTTGCGTGTAATGGCCCTGCAGAACCCTGATTTGGACTTTGCGCAGTTCAAAGACAGGGCCATCCGGGTGCTCTGAGAACAGGCACCAGGTGGCGCTGTAACCCATAGGCGCCCTGCTATCACCTATCACCTTGTCTGCAGAGCCTGTGGGAGCTGATGCACAGGCTTTGGACAAAGACCCGGCTGCAGACCTGCACCATCAGGTCCAAGAACTGACCAAAAGCGTTGCCGCGCTAACAAGAACTGTGCAGTCTTTACAGGTGTCTTCCCCAGGAAAGATCCAGCTGGCTTCCAGTCCGGAGGATGTCCCTTGGAGTTGACAGAGGAGGATCTTATCGTCCAGAGGAAGACCCAGCGACCGCTACAACCAGGACGGACAACCCATCTGCCGCCGCTGCAATCAACCAGGACATATGGCAAGGTACTGTCATTTAAACGGGCCCAACCTGGGGCAGAGGGTCGACCCCCAGGCATAAGATCATCAGGCCCATCGAGCTGGCGTGATAAGTACGTAGGGGGATGACCGGCCTTGCCTGTGGTGCTGGATTGCATTCCTATGAGTGCACTAATGGACACCGGGTCACAGGTAACCACCATCCCCTATGTGCTTTTTAAGCGGTACTGGAATGACTCGGATATTACCCGCTACCCAGATGACGATTTGAGCATCATCGCCAGCAATGGTCAGCCCGTACCCAGGTAGGATTCAAGGAGGTGACCATCAAAATTGGTAAAGTTGAACTGCCAGCGCAAGGACTGATTATTGTGGACATTGACCGTCGTGAAAGCCGCCCTAAGATAACCTTGGGTACTAATGTTATTGAAAATTGTCTTGCAGAGATAATTGTCATATTACAACAGGTTGCGGTGAATGCCAGCTCCAGCCAGCAGCGTGTCCTACAAAAAGAGATCAGAGCCCTGATGAAAAGGCAACAGGTAGAACTGTCTGGTGGTGAGATTGGTAGCGTTAGGATGAGTGACCCGTTCCCTATCGCCATGCCCCCAAAAAGTGAGATGATGATCTGGTGCCGGACTGCAATCGGGTTAAGAGGAAGGGACTAACAAGCCATGGTAGAACCCGTCTACTCAGACAGTAGGCCCACCATTTTGACAGCACGGGGGGTGGTCGATGTACGCTATGGGAGGGTACCCGTCCGCATCCTAAACATTGGGGAAAGAGAAGTAATCTTGCCCAGGTATGCCACTCTAGCCAAATTGTTCACCGTTAACCAAAACTCTGTAAAGGCCGTGGAACCCTTGCCTCCATCTCAACCAGAGGAGGGTAACGGCTCCAAGAACCAAATGGAGGACTGGTGTCAGAAGCTGCATGTGGGCACCGACTCCACTCCCTCACACCAAAAACAGGGAGTCTACCGGGTGGTGCAGGAGTACGAAAGAGTCTTTAGCAAACACCCGCTAGACTTTGGGCAAGTAAAGGGGGTAGAACACCACATCCCCACAGGAGACCATCCACCCATAAAGGAAAGATACCGACCTGTACCCCCTGCACACTATCAGAATGCCAAGGGAATGTTGCGAGAAATGAAGGAGGCTGGGGTAATCAGGGACAGCTGTAGCCCCTGGGCAGCTCCACTAGTTCTTGTGAAAAAGAAAGATGGCACCATGAGAATGTGTGTAGATTACAGAAAGGTCAACCGTATAACACACAAAGATGCGTACCCGTTACCTAGAATAGAAGAGTCCTTAGCTGCATTAAAAACTGCTAACTTCTTTTCCACTTTGGACCTTACTAGCGGGTACTGGCAGGTTCCTGTAGCAGAGGCAGACAAGGAGAAGACTGCATTCACCACCCCGATGGGTCTCAGCGAATTCAACTGTATGCCGTTCGGGCTCTGCAACGCACCAGGAACCTTCCAGCGGTTGATGGAGTGCTGCCTGGGGCACCGGAAATTCGAGACGGTCTTGCTATACCTGGACGATATCATCGTGTATTCCAAAACATATGAGGACCATCTGAAACACCTGGCAGAGGTGTTTGACGCCCTGGCAGGCTGCGGCCTAAAAGTGAAACCCTCCAAGTGTCATCTACTAAAACCAAAGGTACAGTACCTGGGACACGTGGTGAGTGCTGACGGAGTAGCTCCAGACCCTGATAAGATCACAGTGATTAAGGACTGGCCAAGACCCTCCAGCATAAAGGAAGTGCGGCAGTTCCTCGGGTTGGTAGGCTACTACTGAAGATTCATCCCCGGTTTCACCAAAATGGCAGCTCCTATGCAGGACCTCCTGATAGGCCAGTCCAGGAAGGCCAAAAACCAGAAGCCGCCCTTCAAATGGGACAAGCTGGAGGATGAGTCCTTCCGCCAGCTGAAGATGGCCCTCACGGGGGATGAAATCCTGGCGTACCCTGATTATGGCCAGCCTTTTATTCTCCACACAGACGCGAGCAACATCGGGCTAGGGGCGGTGCTGTCCCAGATCCAACAGGGCAGAGAATGGGTAATCGCTTATGCCAGCAGGAAGCTCCGGCCCACGGAAAGGAATCCTGAAAATTACAGCTCCTTCAAGCTAGAGTTCCTCGCAGTGGTATGGGCAGTGACAGAGCGCTTTAAACATTACCTTGCCTCTTCCAAGTTCACCATGTACACGGACAACAACCCATTGACACACCTGGACACTGCAAAACTAGGTGCCCTGGAGTAGAGATGGATGGCCCGCCTATCCAACTATGAGTTCACCATCAAATACCGGGCGGGACGCACAAATGCCAACGCAGACGCCCTGTCCAGGATGCCGAACTTGCCGGACGGAGGGGAAGATCCAGAAGAACTGGAAGAGATTGAACTCCCTGCGTTCCACCGTCATGGGATTACCCAGTGTTCCCACCGAGTAAGGGACAGGCACTCTGCCACGTTCAATCCCTTACCCCACTACAGCTGGGCGGAGACGCAAGACAGCGACCCAGCCGTCCACCTGGTAAAAGAGATGCTGACACAAGCTGATGCCCGCCTTGACCCAGACGCTCTGGAAGAAACTAAACAGCTGTGGAAGGAGAAGAGTAAACTGTTTCTCAACAAGGGGAAGCTGTGTCGGAGAATTGTCAACTCCCGGACACATGAGCTGACCTGGCAGGTAGTGGTCCCGAGACGAGACGCGGCTATGGTCCTGGAGGCATACCACGACGGAGCAGGGCACTTTGGATGGAAGAAGTTGGAGTTCCTGTTGCGTGAACGGTTCTTCTGGGTAGGCATGAGAGGGGCCATTGAGAGATGGTGCAGAGACTGCGGCCCGTGCAATCTGAGAAGAAAGGACCGTGCCAGCCGGAAGACTCCCCTGCAGTCCATCATCACCAAGCAGCCACTAGAACTGGTAGCCCTGGACCATGTGAAGCTGGCTCCAAGTAGGTCCGGGTACGTCTACGCCCTCACCATCGTAGACCATTACTCCCAGTTTCTGGTGGTGGTCCCTGTCAAGGACTTAACAGCTCAGACAGCAGCTAGAGCCTTCCAGCAGCACTTCTGCCATCCACCCAGGTATCCGGAGCAAGTGTTGACTGACCAAGGTCCAGCCTTCGAAGCGGAGGTCTTCCTGGAGTTCTGCAACCTCTATGGCTGCAAGAAGATAAGGACAACGCCCTATCACCCCCAAACCAACGGATTGTGCGAGAAGATGAACCAGGTGGTGATAGACTTGCTGAAAACGTTACCCCTGGAAGAACGCAGTCTGTGGCCTGAAAAACTGCCTGATCTGGTCGACTTGTATAACCACATCCCAGTAAATTCAACCAACTGCACCCCGGCTTACCTAATGAGAGCAAGACCTGGGAAGCTGCCTATTGACCTGGAAATGGGAGTCCTCACACCCGAGGACTCCTTGCCAGAGGCAGACTGGGATACAGAATGGCAGCAGCAGTACCGGAAAGTGCAGGAGAGTGTTGAGAAAGGTCTGTCTCAAGCAAGAGAAAGGCAAGAGAGGACTTACAACCAGCATGCTCCCGCTGTTCCCCTGGCACCTGGAGAGCAGGTCTTGAAGAGGAAGAGGCGGCTCCATAAGTTGGACGACCAGTGGGAGAAAGACCCGTACACAGTACTGCCCTCTAGTCATGACAATCCGAAAGTATGTATTATCAGTAAGGATGAAGGAGAGACCACAGCCACTGTCTCCAGAGACCACCTGAAGAAGTGTCCCGAGCAGCTGCAAAGCACTGATGAAGACCAAGATAGCCCTCAACCCGCAGAGGAAAGGGAAGAAATGGTCAGTACAATACTCTGAGAATTTCCCCGGTCCTGGACACAAATTAACAACGCTATTGTGGTACCCGTCCTTACCTTCCTCCAGCCAGCCCCTCAAGGGCCTACAGAAGAGCAAGTATTGTTGGGAGAGCAACCGGCCCCGGAGGCAGAAGATTCCATACCAGCAGCCCAGGAGAATCAACCCTCTGCTAGTAGTGAGTCTGCCGTGCCCGTAGTGAGCCAAAGAGTACGCAGAAAGCTGCCCAGCCTACCCAAAACATCTCCAAATACCTGTAGTGCAGACAATATTGAGCCCATTACACAAGGGGTAGAAACAGGGGACCCAGAAAGGACACCACCTGATAGCGTGTTACGTAGGTCCACCAGGAGCACTAGGGGTCAAATGCCCGCTCGCTGGAGAATATAAAATGTGATATAAATGCCTGTATATTGCAAATGTTAAAATGGTTGTTGCCTGCATACTAATTATGTTTTTCTAGTTACCCGACAGGGTTCATGGACTAACAGGTTATGGAAAATGAATAACCGGAACTGTACCTTGTATATAGTTGCACCTGTAAAGTGCCCCTTTCTTGTCCCAGACCACAGAACAAAAACCCGTGGAGGTGGCTGAAGACGTGGTCCAACGCCGGATCATAGATGCCCTGTAGCCACCCCAGGGTCTACGTGGAGGGCTTGGGACAGGTCCCTCAAAATGCATCTCGGGTGACATGGACACCTGGTTATGGGAGCGCCGTGACCTAAAAAGACTAAACTTCTTGTATATATGTTGTGTTATTGCTTATACCCTGTTATGTCATGTTTCCATAAAATGTGTTTAGTCTCGGAGTACTAAAATTTACTAAGGGGGAATGTGGCACCCCAGTGGTCTGGTTGCCACAGTGGTAGAAATACCATGTCTGAGAGCGAGCATGGGTTTTCCTGGTCAGGAGCAATATTGCATGCCACACCTCCTGCCCCAGTCCAGTTCAGGGAGGAACCTGCCCTTTATAAACTGGATCTGGGGCGGGGTTAGAGAGTCGAATCGAGTCTAGTTCCAGAGAAGGGACAGAGCAGCAGCAAGGAGCTCTGTAGGAGCCAGGAGCTGAAGACCAGGGACTGGAGCAGAGCTCGTACTGGCAGAAGACGCAGAGAACCGGACACCGGAGTCCGAGGCTGTGGGGATATCTACATCCAGCAGCAGAAACCACCTGGCAGGGGATTTCAGGTCCTCTGGCCATAGAAAGCCCGGAGGCTCAGTCACACGCAAGGGACCGGCACCGCCATCGAGGAGCGGAAGGCACCAAAGGCCCCAAGTCACCAGCCATACGGGTGAGCACCACACGGTACACTCAGGGACGTGGGCTACTACACGACTACAGCAGGGTAGCCAGAAAGAGTGCAGTCAGACGGGAAGGCCTATACCTCCACCTGGCCAGGGGGACTCTTGTTCGCTCACAGACTGACCAGGCCTCTAATGTTAGCCAGTACTCCCGGCAGGGCCTTCTTCATTACCAACAGTAAAGACCCTGAACTGCACTGCACGGACTTTGAGTCATTTCTGCTGCGCCCATGCACCACAACCCTCACCATCTACACACGCTGCCCTGAGGCTATACTCCTTCCGTGGGGAGTTATACTACCCTCTGCTGCGCACCCAACATCAGCCTAAGCGGCGGCGGTTCTCAGCGACCGCAATCCACGGGTGGCGTAGGCGGACATTTAAACATTAAAAACCAAATAAACAGATCCGCCACTGGTTTGACCACCCTGAGCCACGGGCCCGGGTCGCCGCCACGGAGACTACAACCCCCAGTATTACACAGAGACCTGGCTCCGGGTATTCCCCTACACACACGGCCCAGGGGGGGCGTCATACGCAGCAATAGCAGGTGCACAAGTGACAAAGGAATCGACAGTAAGGCAAGTCAGAGAAGCTGAGAGCATCGGGACAGATCCACGGCCTCCAGGGGAGAACAATTGTGTGATTTGATCCAGCCTCCAAATTCGGTACCCTTACTAAACTAATGAGTGGGGAGTGATCTTTGTGAAAGTTCACAACAGTAATAAGTTCCTTTTCTTGTTGTTTAATTGTAATACCCCAGAGTTGGGTATTCCTAGAGAACTCTGTATCGGTTAAATGTGTATTAATGTTATAGTGATTCAGCACTTTTCATGCTAGTTTGTACAGTTAAGAGTTATTACCCTCACCAAGGCAGGTTGCCAAGTGAACACCAGTGGGTGGAGTTTTACACACAAAAGTAAGACACATTTCATAGGTAGTTTAGTTGAGTTCTAGTTAGAGTCTGTCTGAGAGAAGATGTAGACTAGAGGAGGAGAGGAGGAAGAGAGTCCTTAATGAGCGTTAAGAAGAGAAGCTCAGCGAGCACCACTAAACAGCCAAGCATGTAGGGGCTTATTTCCCTTGTTCCTATCAGCTTGCAAATGGAGCGGCTAACTTGAATTGCGGCAATTTAACAAAAGTACCGGACAACTTCTTTAAAAATTACCCAGCTCATGGCAGAAGAAACTCTGCTCAGCTTGTATCAAAAAAACTATTTGTGAGAATTTCCAAAATTTCGCCATGGATTTAAAGTCCGTTATTAAGGCAGATGTTAAAGATTCCCTTAAGACCCCAATCCATAAAAAAAGTGATAGAAGGGGAAAAAGAAAACCAGGATGTTATCATCTGATTCGGTTGAATCAGTGAAGTCAGAAGGTGAATGTGGATCTGATTCCTCTTCCTCTTCATCCTCTAATGGTGGTACAGGGGGCTAGACCATGCTTCCCTGGAGATGAGACATAAACAGATTGGTCAAAGCTGTAAGGGCAGCCATGGGTATCATAGATGCTAAAAAACCCAAATCAGTACAGGATATTATGTTCGGGAGGTCAGAGCAGGTGAACATTTCCAAAAAATGAGAAAATTCAAGCTCTTATTAAAAAGGAATGGGGAAAACCAGAAAAGAAAGGGTCGCTACCCTTGTCTTCAAAGAGAATGTACCCCTTTAAAGAGGAGGAGACTGCCCCAGGGGATAAAGTTCCAAAGATAGATTTATCAATGGCCAGAAAACCTACGATGCTTTTTGAAGGTAGGTTATCTTGAAAGAATCTCTTGATAGAAAGGCTGATGGATGCCTAAGGCATACCTGGGAATCCTCAGTGGGAGCCGGAAACCGGCTATCTTGGCAGGGACTGGCTGGCAAATTTTGGCCTGGGGGGCAAGCACAAATCAGTGGCCCATAATTAGCAGCCTGTACTTATTGGCTCCGATTCATTAAAGGGTTGGTCCGAAACAAAATTTTATTTTACTCCTAAATCTGTCTATGTAATGTCCTAATATGGTCTTTTTATTTTCCTAATATACCTTAAAGGGGTTGTCCGGTCAAAAGTGAAAAATCTGCAGTCACTCTGTGTGACTGCAGACTTATGAGAAAAATGAATTTTAAAAGTGAGGCAAAACCAAGCGTAGTTTACGTAGCGTTTTCCCTGTTAACACATTAGGATTTGCAGCAGAATTATCCCTCCATTCCCTCCCTCAGGAACCCGGCGGCAGCTGAAGAGGTGAGATGCTGTGGGGCCGGTGTCTGGCTGGGGCCGGTTTCTGGCGGAGCGGTGCGTGGCCGGGGCCGGTGCCTGGCTGGGGCCTGAGCTGGTGCCTGGCTGGGGCCGTTGTTGGACTGTGAGCGGCGAGGCAGAGCGGCGTGTGTGGCTTTCCGGTGGCTGCAGCCATCTTCCTGAAGCTGTAATCTACAGGAAAGTGGCCGCCAAAGCCAGCGCATGCGCAGACTGGGAGCTCGGGCGGCCATTTTCCTGTAGATCCCTGCTTCAGGAAGATGGCCACGGCCACCGGAAAGCAGCGCACGCCGCTCTGCCACGCCGCTCACAGCCCAACACCGGCTCCTGAGGGAGGGAATGGAGGGCCCTATGATCCTGCTCCACCACCACAACTCCCCACTACTGGAGCACTGCCTTCTTGCATCCAGGGTCCACAGCATTCCTCCACTTCCACCGGCTTCCTGAAGGACCCTGCCTCCTGTGACCCTCGCTCCACTTCCCCCCAGGTAAGATACCGTACCTATTCAGACTATAAGACGGACCCCTATCTTATAAAAAAAATTTTTTCCTATTTTCCACCCCAAAATTTGGGATACGTCTTATGGTCCGGTGCGTCTTATAGTCTGAAAAATACGGTAATTATTTATTCAGTAGCAACCAATGCTCTCTTATGGTGGCTAAGCGTAGAGAATCTGTCAGTAGGGATCCCATGGGTATATCAGATTGCGGACGTCATAACTACAGATGTAAGCACAAGAGGATGGGGAGCGCATCTCAGAGACTGTGTAGTCCAGGGTATTTCGTCAGAACACGAAAAGAGGAGTTCCTCCAACATGAAAGAACTTCTGGCAATGAAATATGCGAAGAAATTTCTCGTATCTCCCCAAAACCGTCAAGTTCCTATTCTGAACTGGCTTACATCAGGCATCAGGGAGGAACAAGATCTCGCTCCTTGATGGTGGTAACAGAGGAAATTTTCCAGATGGCAGAAAAACATTGCTTGTCATTAACAGAGTTGCGCATAAAAGGGAAAGAGAACGACAGGGGAGACTTCCTAAGTCACAATCAACTAAAACAAGGGGAATGGGCCCTGAATCCGACAGTCTTTCAGCAAATAGTAAGCTTATGGGGGCCTTCCAAATATAGATTTGTTCACAAACAGGCGGAACAGGAAGGTAAAACATTCTGCTTGCTAAATCCCAGGGAAAAACCTCCTGCAGTGGATGCCTTCCAGATTGCATGGAACTTTGATTTAGCCTGTGCCTTTCCTTCAGTAATGATGATCCCAGCAGCATTAAGGAATATCCGGTAGGACCAGGCGAAGATCATCCTCTCATTCTGGTCCAAAAGACCATGGTTTTAATGGATGAAGCAGATGTCAATCTGACGCGCCCCCTGGGGCTGTGGGGTACTCGGTCGGTTCTATTTGGGGTAGTCATGGTGGCAGTGACCCGGTCCGTGGCCCAGGGCGGTCAACAAGCGAAAAGTCAATTGGGGAAATAAAGTTTTGGGGAATAAAGATTTGTGACGCCACCCGTGGTATGGGGCTATAGATGGACACCACTGCTGTTCAGATCCACTGGGGCTGTTGGCGATGCAGCAGAGATGGTTTAGCTCTCCACGGGCAGAGCTAAGCTCCAGGGCAGTATATAGGACTTGATGAGGTAGATGTTGTTGGCAGGGACAGTGTAGTGCAGGGCCGGTGACTCAGCAATAAATCAAGGAAACAGTGGGGTGCAGTCTTCAGGCTTTACTCACAGTTCTTAGGCAGTTCCAGATTACCGCTGCAGCCAGTTATAACCGCCCACGTCGTCCTGTGTCCTCCAGGAAAGTGATCTAGCCAACTCTCAGATGATTTGGGTGCACTTGATCGGGACTCCCTTGTGTACCTCTCCAGGTCGTCTCCCTGCGCTGGCTCTCTTCCTCCTGCCCTGCGCCTCACACGCAGTGTCCCGGGCCAGTGGCCACAGGCCTTGTTGGGCGAAATCCTGCCTGTCCCCTTTGTCCTATAAGGCCACCTTTTCAGCGAATGTGTGTGGTTGTTGGCTACGGCACTTGAAGATACCGCAACCACGGGTTTGCTAGCTGAGTCTTGCAGTACTCAACTAATCTGAGGCCGGTCCCCTACCGCGGCCTGATCCCTTCATGGTCAGCGTGAACTCGGGCGCACGGGAGGCCTCCACACTCTCCGTGCCCCTAGGATCCTTTCTATCTCTGGATCCCCTCTCACTGCTCCGGTCTTCTCTCCTCACTTTCTGAACTCCTGCTCCAAGGACTGGAACCAGGAATCCCCTCAGACAGAACTCCAACTAAACTTCTTCTAGATGTTTCTACCCTTCTTTTTATACTCTTCCTTCAGTGCTCCCTTAAACTGCTTCCTCCACCCACCTCCTCTACTTAGTTCCACTCTCCAGACAGGGACCAGGCCTGTGCTCTCCCTTAGGAGCTATCTGGACCTTCCATCAGGAGTGGTGTACTGTAGTGTTGGATGTGAGTTTTTGGGTCCCGGGTAGTGCTCCCTCCTTACCTGAGAGTGGGGTACCACACCTCTGCCTGAGATGCAGTACCTCTGTGGCAACTGGACCCGCCCGCAGGGGCGCCACAAATCTCCGATCCATGGATCTTACCCGAGATCCCAGATCTACTCATCCAAGGTCCAGTCTGGCATCCGCAAGTGGCGGGCCTTTAGTTGGCAGCCTTGAATTTGAAAGGTCACTGTTAATCCAGGAAAGGTTTTCTTCAAGTTTAGTATCTACTTTACTTAAAAGCAGGAAACTGATAATGACAGAAATATATAGCAAGACTTGGAAAACGTTTCTGTCTAGTTCAGGGGAAAGTATGAGTGAGGAAATTGCTATTAAGTCTATCCTAGAGTTTCTCCAGAAAGGATTAGAGTTGGGGCTATCCACTAGCACTCTGTGACCCCTCTGGCAATAGATGTATAACTAGATTTATTAGTAAATATGATAGGTCTAGGCCAATCCTTAGTCCAAAGATTCCTCTTGGGAACCAAACTTGGTGCTGGACGCGTTAACCAACCCCACCTTCGAACCGTTCGAGGTTTCATCTGCTAAAAATCATACCCTAAAGATGGTAATTCTGGCAACGATAACTTCATCCCGTAGAGTCAATGATATCTGAGCCTTGTCAGTTAATTCCCCCTTTACACAGATTTTGGAAGATAGGGTTATTCTAAGACCAGATCCAGCCTTCCTTCCAAAAGTAGCCATGAAATTTCATAGGAGTCAGGAGATTAATCTTCCTTCCCTTTTGTACTAATCCTAGGAACCCAAAGGAGGAAAAATTCCACACACTGGATGTTAAGAGGGCTTTAATAAATTACGTGTCAGTAACAAAACCATGGAGGAAGAGCCAGTCGTTGTTTGTTTCCTTCCAGGGCTCTATAAAAGGTCTAAAAATCTCAAGGGGTACCTTAGCTAGATGGATTAAGGAAGCCATTAGGTTAACCTATTCCTCTAGTAGTAGATCAGTTCCAGAGAGCATTAAAGCTCATTCTACTCAAGCTTTCACGACTTTTTGGGCAGAGAAGGCGGAGGTGTCTATTGACTAAATAAGTAAGGCGGCAACATGGGCCTCTCTTTCAAACTTCTATAAGCACTATAGGCTTGAACTGACCTCCGCTGCTGCTCAATCCTTTGGGAGAAGGGTTCTACAAGTTGTGGTCCCTCTCTAGGGTGGATTTTGTTTCTCCGTAAATCTCTCATGTGGTGCTGTCATGGGTGAAATGAAAAGACAAAATTACTTACTCGTAATAGGATTTTTCTAGAGCCCATGACAGCACCCTTATATCCCCCCCCCTGTGACTGATAAGAAATATTGCTGTATAGTCTAGATGGTGTTGTTGGTTATGGTCTGGTGATGGAATGTATACATAACTGTCTTGGAGGTCCTCTCATGCTCTATAACCCAGCTGAAAGATTCCGCCCTTTTATTCGGTTCTTGATGGACGGATCCCCTCAAACCGGATGGAATAGCATACCGCTGCAAGATGCTGTGGTAGCCATGCTGGTTCAGTATGCCTTCAATTTTGAATAAACCCCCAACAGTGTCACCAGCAAAGCACCCCCACACCATCACACCTCCTCCTCCATGCTTCACGGTGGGAACCAGGCATGTAGAGTCCATCCGTTCACCTTTTCTGCGTCGCTCAAAGACACGGTGGTTGGAACCAAAGATGTCAAATTTGGACTCATCAGACCAAAGCACAGATTTCCACTGGTCTAATGTCCATTCCTTGTGTTCTTTAGCCCAAGCAAGTCTCTTCTGCTTGTTGCTTGTCCTTAGCAGTGGTTTCCTAGCAGCTATTTTACCATGAAGGCCTGCTGCACAAAGTCTCCTCTTAACAGTTGTTGTAGAGATGTGTCTCTAATCAGAGCTGCTGTTAACCTGCGATTTCTGAGGCTGGTGACTCGGATAAACTTATCCTCAGAAGCAGTGGTGACTCTTGGTCTTCCTTTCCTGGGGCTGTCCTCATGTGAGCCAGTTTCTTTGTAGCGCTTGATGGTTTTGCAACTGCACTTGGGGACACTTTCAAAGTTTTCCCAATTTTTCAGACTGACTGACCTTCATTTCTTAAAGTAATGATGGCCACTCGTTTTTCCTTACTTAGCTGCTTTTTTCTTGCCATAATACAAATTCTAACAGTCTATTCAGTAGGACTATCAGCTGTGTATCCACCTGACTTCTGCACAACACAACTGATGGTCCAACCCCCTTTATAAGGCAAGAAATCCCACTTATTAAACCTGACAGGGCACACCTGTGAAGTGAAAACCATTTCCGGTGATTACCTATTGAAGCTCATCAAGAGAATGCCAATAGTGTGCAAAGCAGTCATCAAAGCAAAAGGTGGCTACTTTGAAGAACCAAGAATATAAGACATATTTTCAGTTGTTTCACACTTTTTTGTTAAGTATATAATTCCACATGTGTGAATGTACAATTTTCATAGTCATGAAAATATAGAAAAATCTTTAAATGAGAAGGTGTGTCCAAACTTTTGGTCTGTACTGTATATCTACAAAACATGATGCATGATTTAACTGTATATAAAATATAACATTTATTCATAGTCTAAAATATGACAGCATAAAATAGTAGAGAAGAAATGCCCAGAATAGACGGACACTAGGGAATCAATATGTGCAATACCATAATTGTGTAATCACAATGCTGCACAGCATAGAGGTATAGCATCTGTAGAAATGGTATTATAATAAATAACAACAGTGCTCAAGTAAACTGCCATATATGATATACACCTAGCCAAATCAGTTCTCATACTTGCACTGACGAGGGCCAACAGCCCGAAACACTGTGTCTGCAAATTGAGATTCCGATTTGGCTATTATCCTAAGTCATATTGAATGACTCTTTAAAGGGTCGATTGTGACTTGTAGGATTGCTGCTTCCAATAGATGGCGCTATAGAGTTCAAGTCCTTTTTTTCTCTGAAGAGGCAATTTGCATATCATATACATAAAGTGCCTAGTGCATAATCAAAAGATGGCTTCACACATCAAAATTTAATTATAATAGAAAAAAGATTATTCAATAATAAATAGTTATTACATAATTATTACATAGAAAAGTGCCTAATGTCAAGATGCCTGTTGTACATATACTGCATAGTTGGTAAAAATGAAAGACTATAAGACAGGACTAATGATATGGTATGTAGAGATGAGCGTTGTTCTACTCGAACTGTTCGCCAATCTCAAATTCGAGCTGTTTTGGGCGGTGTTCGAGCCGGTCGGCGAACACGAACAATTTGAGAAAAATTCGGCTGTTCGAGGTTATGTTCGATAACTGTTCGTGCACCAAAATCATAACTGGATTTTTTCTCAGTAATGATGAAAATTAATGTTAATACGCAGTTTGAGTGTACAGCGGGGCGGGGGGAGGGGCAGGGGATGGATCTCTGCAGGAACAATGAAGATCTCCATTTTTTTTTCTCTTTCCCGCATTTGCAGTGGGGAGGTGCAATCTGTCAGCCTATCAGCAGCGCACACACGGAGCGAAGTGCTTTTTTTCACACAAGCAAGGGCATGTGTGATTGGCAGTGTATGTCACATGTCCTTGCCCTATAAGACCAAGCCATTTTCCCCGTCGCCACCATTTTCTCACTGCTGCAGCTGCGTGTTAGACGGCACCGCTGTTGCTGTGTGCGATATACCTTGTTAATTTCAAGCCAATTTTCGCACAAATATACAGATAGCTTGGGAGTAGGGAATAGTTGTGATTGCAGTCCTTTTAAGGACTAGGTTACAGCATTTCCTACGACTTTTATCAGGCAGGTCTGTGCTCTTAAATAGATAGATTGTGGGAGTAAAGACTAATTGTAATTGGAGTCCTTTTCAGGACTAGGTTACATCAGTTCCTATCAGTTTTTGCCAGGCAGGTCTGTGCCAGTGCTGTGCAAGTTTTTTTCACAGCATTTGGCTGAATCTAGCAAAGCTAATCCTTTTTGGCCTATTGCAGAGTGTGTTAGTCAGTGGAGTAGCCTATCTGTGTTGCAAGATATACCACCTGTGTATAGAATACCAATTTTTTTACTGCACCTAGTGAAGTAAAATCTTTTGGGCATAGCATCATTCTATTAGTCCATCTATACTGACCTCCATCAGGTTGCAAACTGAATATAATTTTTTTCTGCATCTAGCTCTGAAAAAATATTTGGGCTTCTAGCGGTGTGTGGGACTTGGTCTATTAGTCCATCTATACTGACCTCCATCAGGTTGCAAATTAAAAATAATTTTTTTCTGCATCTAGCTCTGAAAAAATATTTGGGCTTCTAGCAGTGTGTGGGACTTGGTCTATTAGTCCATCTATACTGACCTCCATCAGGTTGCAAATTAAAAATAATTTTTTTCTTCATTTATCTCTGAAAAAATATTTGGGCTTCTAGCAGCGTGTGGGACTTGTTCTATTAGTCCATCTATACTGACCTCCATCAGGTTGCAAATTAAAAATAATTTTTTTCTGCATCTAGCTCTGAAAAAATATTTGGGCTTCTAGCAGTGTGTGGGACTTGGTCTATTAGTCCATCTATACTGACCTCCATCAGGTTGCAAATTAAAAATAATTTTTTTCTGCATCTAGCTCTGAAAAAATATTTGGGCTTCTAGCAGTGTGTGGGACTTGGTCTATTAGTCCATCTATACTGACCTCCATCAGGTTGCAAATTAAAAATATTTTTTTTCTGCATCTAGCTCTGAAAAAATATTTGGGCTTCTAGCAGTGTGTGGGACTTGGTCTATTAGTCCATCTATACTGACCTCCATCAGGTTGCAAATTAAAAATAATTTTTTTCTGCATTTAGCTCTGAAAAAATATTTGGGCTTCTAGCAGTGTGTGGGACTTGGTCTATTAGTCCATCTATACTGACCTCCATCAGGTTGCAAATTAAAAATAATTTTTTTCTGCATCTAGCTCTGAAAAAATATTTGGGCTTCTAGCAGTGTGTGGGACTTGGTCTATTAGTCCATCTATACTGACCTCCATCAGGTTGCAAATTGAATAAAAAAATTTTCTGCATCTAGCTCTGAAAAAATATTTGGGCTTCTAGCGGTGTGTGGGACTTGGTCTATTAGTCCATCTATACTGACCTCCATCAGGTTGCAAATTAAAAATAATTTTTTTCTGCATCTAGCTCTGAAAAAATATTTGGGCTTCTAGCAGTGTGTGGGACTTGGTCTATTAGTCCATCTATACTGACCTCCATCAGGTTGCAAATTAAAAATAATTTTTTTCTGCATCTAGCTCTGAAAAAATATTTGGGCTTCTAGCAGTGTGTGGGACTTGGTCTATTAGTCCATCTATACTGACCTCCATCAGGTTGCAAATTAAAAATAATTTTTTTCTGCATCTAGCTCTGAAAAAATATTTGGGCTTCTAGCAGTGTGTGGGACTTGGTCTATTAGTCCATCTATACTGACCTCCATCAGGTTGCAAATTAAAAATAATTTTTTTCTGCATCTAGCTCTGAAAAAATATTTGGGCTTCTAGCAGTGTGTGGGACTTGGTCTATTAGTCCATCTATACTGACCTCCATCAGGTTGCAAATTAAAAATAATTTTTTTCTGCATCTAGCTCTGAAAAAATATTTGGGCTTCTAGCAGTGTGTGGGACTTGGTCTATTAGTCCATCTATACTGACCTCCATCAGGTTGCAAATTAAAAATAATTTTTTTCTGCATCTAGCTCTGAAAAAATATTTGGGCTTCTAGCAGTGTGTGGGACTTGGTCTATTAGTCCATCTATACTGACCTCCATCAGGTTGCAAATTAAAAATAATTTTTTTCTGCATCTAGCTCTGAAAAAATATTTGGGCTTCTAGCAGTGTGTGGGACTTGGTCTATTAGTCAATCTATACTGACCTCCATCAGGTTGCAAATTAAAAATAATTTTTTTCTGCATCTAGCTCTGAAAAAATATTTGGGCTTCTAGCAGTGTGTGGGACTTGGTCTATTAGTCCATCTATACTGACCTCCATCAGGTTGCAAATTAAAAATAATTTTTTTCTGCATCTAACCCAGCCAATAGTTTTGGCCTAATACCACAGTTTGGCCACTCAGCTCTGCTCGGTTACCATCCATTGTTTTTTTGTGCAAACAACTCCAGAGTTGTGAATTAGTTAACCACCAAAATGAGTGGAAAAAGGCCTGCTGCTGGTGGAAAGGGGAATAGGCGTGTTGGGAAGGGGAAAAAAGGTTGTGTCCGTGGGGTAGGTGCAGAAGAAAGACCATCTTCCAGCCAAACTAAAATGTCTACTTCTTTTAGCGGACAATGTGATAAGATCCCTTTCTTACGGCCACGCCAATCGCTACAAATTCCAGATGAGGCACAAAAACAGCAGGTGCTTCAACGGATATCAAGTGCTCCTTTAAGTGGGCTCTCCTCCACATCAACTTCAACATCACAAATACTCCAGTCCTCAAAGGTGTCACCCAAATCGCACTTGCTTCCTCACAGCTCCCAAATCTCCAGCTGCCCGTCTGAGTATGAGGTAGAACAGATGGTTGAGTCTGCAGAGCTGTTTACTCATACTATAGCCTGGGAATCAGAGGTCGACTCCAGCGCTTCTGTGAATCCAGACGAGGAAATGATCTGCACTGATGCCCAGAATCTTTATGAGTCGGATCCAGGACCAGACGCAGAAGGTTCTGACCATAATGTAGACCCTCATTCCCAAACTGTAACTCCTGTTGGTGGAGACAATGAGGAAGACGATGATAAGACTCAAATACCTGATTGGAGCGACAACTTTAGTTTTTTGTCAGGGCAGGAACAGGTTGGCTCTGAGGACGACGGGTGTGATAACGCACAGGGTGATGATGATGAGGTCGGAGATCCCACTTACTGTCAACCCACAGTCAGCCAAGAGATGAGGTCAGCAGAGGAGGTGGAGGAAGATGCTAGTGACGACGAGGTCAGGTTGCGCCTTCCTGGACAGAGACGTAGTACTGGAAGCACGTCAACAACTGCATCCTCAAACACAACTCTGCCTCTCACCACAAGTCGTGGTGGCTCTTCAGGTCGCATGGGTGCTAAGCCTTGCATAGCCTGGGCATTTTTTCAGATCGATAAAGATGACCCAACTCGTGTTATCTGTAACATTTGTCAGCAAAAGCTAAGTAGAGGCCAAAAAATACATAGTTTGAGTACTTCATGCATGAACCGGCACATGGACATGAAGCATAAGTTGCAGTGGGAAGCTCAGTGTGCTACAATGCGGTCTAGCCGGCCGGGCCAACCACCGTCTGCCATACCTTGTGCATCCGCGGCCTCTTCATCCTCTGTGACTGGGGGGACAGCAGTCACACCTGTTTTGGGGCGCAGACCTGCCACCTCTTTACCCGCAACAGCCAGCGTGATTGGCAGGTCATCATTTTCTTTGGAGGTGGTAACACCAGCTGGTCTTGAGCGCTGTCCGACATCGATAGCACCACCTTTGGATCAAGGCAACCTAACATGTCCGCCTGCATCTTCCTCACAGACCGGCAGTTTGCCGGGGACACCCTTATCAACCCCGTCTAAGCACAATAGCCAGCCCTCGGTCCCTCAGATGTGGACAAGTAAAAGACCATTTCCTCCTAGCCATGAGAAAGCTAAGAGGTTGAATTTCACCATCTGCAAGCTCTTGGCTACAGAAATGCTGCCTTTCCGCCTGGTGGACACAGAGGATTTTCGAGACCTTATGTCCGTCGCAGTGCCCCAGTACCAGATGCCCAGTCGGCACTACTTCTCAAAGAAAGGTGTGCCTGCGCTCCACCAGCATGTCGCACACAACATCACCGCTTCTTTGAGAAACTCTGTGTGTGACAGGGTGCATTTCACCACAGACACTTGGACGAGTAGGCATGGACAGGGGCGTTACATGTCGCTGACTGGGCACTGGGTAACTATGGTGACAGCAGGACAAGGGGCTGCTGTCCAAGTCTTGCCGTCCCCACGAGTTGTGCGTCAATCCTCTTTATGTCATTTTTCCTCCACTGCTTCTGCCTCCTCAACCTCCTCTCGGTCTTCCACCTGCACCCAAAGCCTGTCTGGTCATGCCACAAGCTTTCTAACTGCGCAGAAGGGATCCTGCACACCTCCTTACTATGCTGGCAGTAGGGCTCAACGTCATCAGGCGGTTTTTACATTGAAATGTCTGGGAAATGTGAGTCACACAGCTGAGGAGTTGTGGTCAGCTCTGGAGAACCAATTTCATGAATGGTTGTCTCCACTGGACCTGAAACCAGGGAAGGCCGTGTGCGACAATGCTGCAAACCTGGGTGCGGCCCTTCGCCGGGGCAATGTCACACACGTGCCTTGTATGGCTCACGTGTTGAACCTGGTTGTCCAGCAATTTTTAGCCCACTATCCCAGACTAGATGGCCTTCTGCAGAGGGCACGGTCGCTGTGTGCTCACTTCCGCCGTTCGCATCCCGCAGCTCAGCGACTTACATCTCTACAGAAGTCGTTGGGCCTGCCACTTCACCGGCTAAAATGCGATGTGCCTACCCGGTGGAATTCAACTCTGCACATGTTGCAGCGACTGTGGCAGCACCGACAAGCCCTGGTGCAATACGTTCTGACGTATAGCCTGGGCCAACGAGATTCAGAGGTGGGGCAAATCACGCTGGAGGAGTGGTCTCAGATCAGGGACCTATGCACCCTTCTGCACAGTTTTGAAATGGCGATGAAGATGTTTAGTGCTGACGATGCCATTATCAGCATGACTATTCCGGTGATTTACATGCTGGAGCACATGTTAAACAGAATTCGGAGTCAGGTGGTGGCACAAGAGGAGGTGGAGGAAGTAGAGGAGGAGGAGTTGTATGCGGAAGGGCTAACATCTGCAAGGTCCAGACGGTCGGCAGCACCAAGGCGGCAGGCATGTGAGGGTGGGGGAGATGGTTTAACCAGGGCGCATGGTAGCAGCCAAACTAGTGAGGAAGGTGCAGGAGCCCAGGAAGAAGTGGAGGACGAACTGATGGAAGACTCATCAGATGAGGGAGACCTTGATCACATTTCTGTTGTGCGAGGTTGGGGGGAGAGGACAGAGGAAGGAAGCATGATTGTTACCTCGCCACCAACACAACAGGGACTTGGTGCTCCTGGATGCGCAACACACATGAGTGCCTTCTTGCTGCACTACCTGCAACATGACCCTCGAATTGTGAGAATTAGAAATAATCCTGACTACTGGGTTGCCACACTGTTAGATCCCCGGTACAAAAGTAAATTTGCAGAAATTATTCCTGCCATAGAAAGGGATGCACGCATGCAGGAGTATCAGCAGAGACTGTTGCAGAATCTTACATGTGCTTTTCCACAAAATACCAGTGGTGCACGTAGTGAATCTCACAGTTCCAACTTGCCAACCGTGGGACCGTCAAGTGTTCAGCACTCAAACCGTAACAGAACCACAGTATCTGCTGGTAACATCAATTTTGCGGAATCATTTCACCACTTTTTTAGCCCATCCTTTGCAAGGCCACAGGAGACAAGAAGTCTGACACATAGTCAACGCCTAGAGACGATGGTACAGGAGTATCTCCAAGTAAACATTGAAGCCACGACTGTGTCACTGGACCCTTGCTCTTTTTGGGCTTCCAATCTGGATAAATGGCCGGAGCTAGCCACTTACGCCTTGGAGATCTTGTCATGCCCCGCAGCCAGCGTTCTGTCTGAACGTGTGTTCAGCGCTGCTGGTGGTGTGCTGACAGATAAGCGCACGCGGCTCTCCACTGATAATGTAGACAGACTCACGTTCATAAAGATGAACAAATCATGGATCCGAAACGACTTTTCTACCCCTGTGTCATCCTGGGGAGAGTAAAAGCTTGATGATTGGTTAAAATCACCCTACCAACCGTTTTAAGCTTTCAAATTACTAATCATGTTTATCTGTATCTTGACTGGAAAATAATTTGGGCTTTGTAGCAGTGTGCAGCACTGATCCTATTAGGCCATCTATAATAAGCTTCACCAGATTTAAAATTAAAAATAATTTTTAGCTGCATCTAGCCCGGAAAATAATTTTGGGGCTCCGAGATGCGCAAGACACATAAGTGCCTTCTTGCTGCACTACCTGCAGCATGACCCTCATATTGTCAGAATTCGAAGTAATCATGACTACTGGGTTGCCACACTCTTAGATCCCCCAAACTTTTCGATCAACCTTTTCATTTTAATAAAGACCAAAAAAATGGTCATTTTTGAAATTATAAGCATTAGCAGGTTGTTAGAAACTGAAATCAAACAGTTTTCAACTCAAAACTTTATTCTAGGTGATGTTACATTTTCACATAGGACCCCTTGTTCGAAAGGAGCTTCTGAACTCTCTCGTCCATTGAATTTGTCAGGTTTTGGATGGTTTCTGCTTCAATTGTTTTGCATGAGGACAGAATACCCTCCCAGAGCTGTTGCTTAGATGTGAACTGCCTCCCGCCATCATAGACACTCCTTTTAATGATGCTCCAAAGGTTCTGAATGGGGTAGAGGTCAGGGGAGCATGGGGGTCACACCATAAGTTTGTCCCCTTTTATGCCCATATCAGCCAGAGATGCAGATGTTTTATGTGCAGTATGAGATGGTGCATTATCATGCAGAAAAATGATCTTGCTGTGAAATACACGGTTCTTCTTCTTGAACCATGGCAGGAAGTGCTGTTTGAGAAAATCCACATACATTATGGAGTTCATCTTTAGCACCTTCAGGGATCCTAAAGGGGCCGACAATCTCTCTCCCCATGATTCCAGCCCAAAACATTACTCCACCTCCTCCTTGTTGGCGCTGTAGCCGTGTTTGCGTGGGGTGTCCATCAACCAGCCATCCTCCACTCCATTCATCTGGACCATCGAGCGTTGCACGGCACTCATCCGTGAACAAAACAGTTTTGAAATCAGTCTTCATGTAATGTTTGGCCCACTGGAGCCGTTTCTGCTTGTGTGAAGTGGATAGAGGAGGTCGACAGGATGGCGTATGCACAGCTGCAAACCTCTGAAGGACCCTGCATCTTGTTGTTCGGGGGACGTTGGAGGCACAAGCAGCTTCAAAAACTTGTCTGCTGCTATGACAAGGCTTTTTTGCCGCTGCTCTTTCAACCTGACGTAATTGCCTGTAGGAAAGAGTCCTCAATTTGCCCTTATCAGCACGCACACGTGTGTACTGTGAATCAGCTACATACTTCTTGATTGCCAAGACACTTCATCCTGATCATCGCACAATGTTGATTGTAGTCATGCCTTGACCTAAACACTCCACAATTTGTTGCTTCTCAGCAGCCGACACATCCTTTTTCTTTCCCATTTTGGCAGAAAATGTAGGCTGCTTAATAATGTGAGAGAGCCTTCTTAAGTAGTCTTGCCTTTCATTGGACACACCTGCCAAACTAATTAGCACAGGTGTCTGCAATTGCTTACAGTGATATAAAGAGCCCTGACACACATCACCATCAATGAGTTTAACTGACAAACAAACAAATTCTTCCCTTATCACTCCTAAACACTTTTTGCATAATAATTTGGAACGCGGTGTACATGTGCTTTTCCACAAAACACCAGTGGTTCACGTAGTGAATCTTACAGTTCTAACTTGCCAACCGTGGTCTGTATGGAATTGTTCAATAAAGGGCCCAAAATTAAGATAACATAGATGGGAGAGGTCTCTATGAATAGGAATTCCTAAGTATTTGATACCCTGTGAGGGCCAGGCAAAGGGAAAGTTGGACTGGATGGAATCCTATATGGATTTAGGGAGGGAGACATCGAGGGCCTCAGACTTCGCTGCATTGATTTTAAAATTTTACCATGTAACAAAGTGATCTATTTCAGCCATAACAGCAGGGATGGATATATGTGATTGAGTGATATATACTAGGACATCATCAGCAAATAGAGAGCACTTGTACTCGGTGCCTCCCACCTCAATCCACCTAATATTGGGGTTATGGCGAATTGATGAGAGCAGGTGCTCCGTCACTAGGATGTATAAGAGAGGGGACAGAGGACATCCCTGCCTTGTCCCATTGGTGATTGTGAAAGGTGATGAAAATGTTCTGACGCACCCCCTGGGCCTTGGGACACCCGGAGCCGGACCCTTTTTGGTGGATGCTGGTGGTTGTAGTCTTCGTGGCGGCGATCCGGTTCCGTGGCTCAGGGCGGTCAAACCAGTGGCGGAACTATTTATGTGGTTTTGATATTTAAATGTCCGACTACGCCACCCGTGGATTGCGGTCAGAGTGAACCGCCGCTACAGGGCAGACCGCTAAGGCTGGTGTTGTGGGTGCAGCAGAGCGTAGCATAACTCCCCACGGGAGGAGTATAGCCTCAGGGCAGTGTATGCGGAGGATGGGGGTGATGGTGCAGGGCAGCAGCAGTAACGACACGGAGTCAGTGATGCAGTTCAGGGCCTTTACTCACAGTTCTTATTATCCAGACCACGTCTGCAGGTAACGGCTGCCCACGTCGTACTGTGCTCACCAGGTGAGGGGCTCAGACAACTCCCTGATAACTTTGGAGCGCTTCACAGGACCCCCTTTGTGTGTCCTTTGTCTGGCCTTTCTTACCAACACTTCTGTCCGGCTGCCTCGGGCCTCCTCTTGGTAAACTTGGCGCCAGTTTCCCTGACCCTATGTGGTGCCTTCCTAGCGGGTGGAGCAAGGGGCTGCGCCACATAAAATGTCAGAGCCTCTGGTTTCTAGCTGAGGGTCGTTTCCTGCCTCCACTAGTTCGGGGACCGGTCTCCCCCTTTGGCCTGACCCCTCCACGCAGGTGGATTCGGGCGTGCGGTGGCGACCCGCCCGTCCGCACCCCTGGGATCCCTTCATTCCTCGTTCCTGGAGCCTTCTCCGCTCCTCTTCCTTCCTTCTCCCTCTTGCAGGCCTGGGCCTCTGTTACTAGGCCCGCCTCTGGAGCAGAGCTCATGCAGAGCCCCTGCTCCCTGCCACTTCTGCTCAGACTTCTCTGCACTGAACTAAGATGGTGCCCACCTTTTATACTCCCTTCTCAATGCACCCAGGAACTGCTTCCTCCCTGCTCCTGCACTGCAGGGTTCCCCTTCCTCAGTGTTCCCTCCCCCCACTCCAGCCAGGGACAGGGACTGTCGTGCCCATCTCAGAGGCATATTGGTCGCCCTGCCCCACGGCAATGTGGTGTAATGCATGCAGGTGTCGGGTCCTGATCCACACTCCATCCTTATCTGAGAGTGAGATATCACACCTCTGGGTGAGGTGCAATACGTCTGTAGCAACCGAGCCCTCGGTGCTACAGTTCCATTTATCTTCAGCCTAGGTGACGTATTGTGATACAGGGCCGTGATTTTGGCTATAAAAGGGTCCCCTAGACCCCTACCCCAAGCTTTTTAAGAGAATCATATATGGCGTGCCAGGAGACTCTATGGAATGCTTTCTCAGCATCCAACGAGAGTATCTACTTACAAATTTTTAACTGCATCTAGCCCAGGAAATACTTTGTGCCTAGTAGCAGTGTCTGCTAGTCAGCGGATTATCCCGGCTGTTAAGCAAGCTACATCACCTGTAGTTTGGACACTTAATTTTTTCAAAGGAAATGCTTCGGGACCACGGGATACTTAGTGAAGAGCATCAGGAGGCACCCCAAGGCATAGGGGCTGGGACTGGCACTAGGATGCCTTGCGGTGGACAGCCGAGCTCGATCCTTATAAAAGCTTTTTAACTGCAGCAGCTTTAGTGGACGCTACTGGAGCTGGAATTACGCGGCTGCTGGCATGAGACTTGCCCTCCAATAGATCCTTGTAAATGGACTTAAAGTGTATTCATTCAAATTAGAGGGACAATTTAAATTAAAAAGCTTAGAGCTGCCTCCACCACGCTATCCTGCTGAGTCCAGAACGGAAGTACAGCTGTGGATCGTCGCATTGAGGTGAAAAGGAGTATGGGCAGAATACGTGAGCGAAGGTGTGACTGTAGTACTGCAGTGTATGTATTGCATTTCACTGTGGAGCGCAGATCTGGTATCGTGTCAAATAAGAAACAAAGAGTGATGTGCATCTTATAATACAGGGTGGGCGATTTATATAGATACACCTAAATTAAATGGGAATGGTTGGTGATATCAACTTCCTGTTTGTGGCACATTAGTATATGGGAGGGGGAAAACTTTTCCAGATGGGTGGTGACCATGGTGGCCATTTTGAAGTCGGACATTTTGGATCCAACTTTATTTTTTTCAATGGGAAGAGGGTCATGTGACACATCAAACTTATTGAGAATTTCATAAGAAAAACAATGGTGTGCTTGGTTTTAACGTAACTTTATTCTTTCATGACTTTTTTACAACTTTATGACCACTTATAAAATGTGTTCCAAGTGCTGTCCATTGTGTTGGATTGTCAATGCAACCCTTTTCTCCCACTCTTGACACACTTGATAGCAAAACCACAGAAGAAATGCTAGCACAGGCTTCCAGTATCCGTTGTTTCAGATGCTGCACATCTCGTAAAGCGGCTTGCTTGGCTGTACACGGAGGTAGACACGGAACACTGTCTCTTTAAATTTTCGGGTTAGTTTATTAAGCGTCATAAACTAACCTGAAGTCCATAAAGTAAACACAGCCCATTCGGTATAAAGGGAAAACAAAAATACAAATATGCAGCACGGTCCGTACATCAGCCAGGGTCCAGCCACTCAAGGTAAGTCACACGTGGTTCAGCATAACACATGCAAGCTCCTCTCTGGAGTAGGTTTTCTCCAGACACTGACCACCTCCTGAGCCAAAAGGCTGGCTCTTTATAGCCCTAAACCACGCCTTGGAGTGGAGATAGGGTGGACGGTGTCCCTCCCAGCACTTAGTCATCCACCTGTAAAGCATGCCGTTTTAACCCTCTCTGTACCTAATGTGCAGGAGAAACTTCCATGTTTCACATCACTGAAGCCAATAGTCACAGTGAAACATATCTCCCCTCCAGTATTCTGCCAGTGACTTTGTCACAATGTGTATAAACTAGTGATGAGCAAGCATACTCGCAAGTACTTGGTACTCGGGTCCCCTCCCTGCATATTTGGCGCTCTTTAGAGAGCCAATCAACATACAGGGATTGCCTGCCACACACTGTAATGCCGCAGCCATGTTGGTTGTGGCATTACAGTGATTGGCTTGGCCGCACAGCGTCAACAAGTCTATATCAGATCTGGTGCCGCCGTGCTCATCACAGTCTACTCCGCAATCAGGCAGTGTAGGGAGAAGTGCTGCTGAGCTCAGGAGAGATTTGGTTGTTTTTAAGTTAGCGTAGGTATTCCACAAGATTCTCTACATATCCATCTCAACTAACAGTCCTTCTGAGGACTAATTCAGCTGCAGAGAGATATCAATGCCAGGCAGGCAGGGTATATAGCAGACTGCAGTGCATATAGCAAGAGGGTCCATTCCAGTTCTGTCTGCTGGTGCTTTTACAGATATTTATAGAAATAGCCCCAGGTATCAGGGGCCAGGAATCTTTTTTTTTTTATCTTAATCCTGATTATTTGCTTAAAAAGCAATCCAGAGAACAACGTTTTTCTGCGCCATTTGCTTGTTGGCACTGCAGAATACAGCCAGGTCCTTTCCATATTACAGCGCTAAAAATCCAGCTATTTAAAACTGTGGTTTGTACGTCACACGGATCACATATAATTGCGCTGAAAATTCTACCATTTCTGGCCTCCATTGAAATTTTGTTGCAGTGTGTCTGCGAAGTTATTGACACGAGGTCGCTGTTAAAAATAGTTACCTACAGGCCAGCTATTTAAAACTGTGGTTTGTCTGTCACACGAATCACATGTAATTGCGCTGAAAATTCTGCCATTTCTGGCCTTCATTAAAATTTTGTTTCAGTGTGTCAGCAAAGTTATTGACACCAGTTTGCAGGTTAAAAATAGTTACCTACAGGCCAGCTATTTCAAACTGTGATTTGTCCATCACACGGATCACATATAAGTTCGCTCAAAATTCTGCCATTTCTTGCCTCTATTAGAATTTTGTTTCAGTGTGTCAGCGAAGTTATTGACACCAGTTTACTGTTAAAAATAGTTACCTACAGGCCAGCTATTTAAAGCTGTGGTTTATCCGTCACACAGATCACATATAAGTTCTCTGAAAATTCTGCAATTTCTGGCCTCCAATAAAATTTTGTTTCAGTGTGTCAGCGAAGTTATTGACACCACTTTGCTGCTTAAAATAGTTACCTACACGCCCGCTATTTAAAACTGTGGTTTGTCCATCACATGGATCACATATAAGTTCGCTCCAAATTCAGCCATTTGTAGTGAGCGTGGAAGATATTGTCCTCCATTTAAAATGGGCAAGGCGCATGGCAAGGGACGGGGAACTGGACGTGATGGTGATGGTGCATGCAGAGGCCGAGGCCATGGGCAAGCTGAAATTGTGCCACAACAAACACTCACATCTTCTCGCCCGATTTTCCTGTCCCAATTACTAGGGGACCGCAGCACACCACTATTGAACCGAGAGTAGTGTCAAAAGGTTGTTGGTTGGATAGCGGATAATGCTTCCAGTCACTTTGCCTCCACCACCATCACCACCCTGTCTTCCACACGGTCAAGTCTCAGTAGCCGTGAGTCTGGACCGCATATTCCTCACCCTGATCCTCCTTCCTCCCACCATGCCGAATGCCCGGAAACAACTGATCCCACACTTGGACACTCCGAAGAACTGTTCACTTTTCCATTTATAGATTCGGGCCTCTAGCCTGGTTCACTTGAAGCGGGGCAAGAGGAGATCAAATGTAGCAATGCCCAAATATTTGAGCAGCCATGGTCATACAAAGGCGACGGTGGGAAAGTGTCACAAGAGGTGGACGATGATGAGACACAATTGCCAGAAAGTCAGGAGGAGGAGAAGGGTGCGGAAGTGGAAGACGAGGTGGATAATATAGTAACTGACCCAACCTGGCAGGAGGACATGCAGAGCAAGCACAGCAGCACACAGGGGGAGGGAGGCAGAGAACCCCAACAGGCAGGAAGAAGCAGTGTGGTGGCTGCAGACAGAAGGCGGGCAACTGTTCCCTGTAACACCAACATGACGGAAGTTGCCAGTACAACTATTAGGTCTTCCCGAGTCTGGTTGTTTTTTAAAGACTCTGCTGATAACCCCAAAAAGGCCATTTGCACCACCTGCCAGGCCAGCATTAGCAGGGGTAGCAAAACTACCAGCCTGACCACCACCAGCATGGTCAGGCACATGGCAGCAAAGCAACCGACTTTGTTGGCCGAAAGCCAGGGTCCAGGAACAGTGTCTGCAGGTGACACCATTGCTTCTTCCGCTGTTGTGCGTGCAAGCCAATCCCCTGTCCATAGTGCATGCGAAGATACCTCCAGCCCTATACCTGCCGTTGCATACTCTCAACTAGCACCATCAGCAAGCACGTCCTTGTCCCAGCGCAGCGTTCAGTTTTCCATACCCCAGTCCTTGGAACGCAAGCGCAAATACGTAGCCAACGCCCCACAGGCCACACTACTAAATTCCCACATTTCGCGACTGCTTGCGCTCGAAATGTTGCCTTTTAGGCTCGTGGAGACGGAAGCTTTCCGCAACCTGATGGCGGCGGCCGTCCCTCGTTACTCGGTCCCCAGCCGCCACTATTTCTCCCGACGCCGAGGGCCCTAGGTCAATCAGGATTGCCCCCACAGTCTACAGCTCCTGAACCTCATCCTCGTCAGTCTCCTCCTCCTCTTCAGCTTCCATCTCCAAAATAACCACATCAGTCACAAGCTAGAAGCACTGAAGCAATGCCTCAGCCAAGCGGCAACAGGCTGTGCTGAAGCTTATATGCTTAGGTGACAAACCGCACAGTGCTGAAGAGTTGTGGACAGCTCTGAAACAGCAGGCAGATCTGTGGCTGACACTGCTGAACCTACAGCCAGGCATGGTCGTGTGTGACAATGGTTGGAACCTGGTGGCGGCTCTGAGGCGAGGCGAGCTCACACATGTACCATGCCTGGCCCATGTGCTTAACCTCCTGGTTCAGCATTTTCTCAAAACCTACCCAGAGCTGCCGGATCTGCTTGTCAAAGTACGCCGCCTGTGTGCCTATTTTAGAAAGTCAGCTACAGCTTCCGCCACCCGTGCCGGGGTTTAGCAGAGTTTGCAGCTTCCAGCTCACCGACTGATGTCCCCACGTGTTGGAACTCTACACTGCAGATGTTGGGAAGGATTTGTGAGCAGAAGAGGGCAGTTGTTGACTACCAGAATCAACAAGGCCGTCGGTATTCAGTTCATACTCCACACATAAAACCTCAGGAGTGGACATGGATGGCGGTCATATGCACCATCCTCCAAAACTTTGAGGACTCCACCAAAATGGTGAGCGACGATGACGCCATACTTAGCGTCACCATCCCGCTTCTCTGTCTTCTGAAATGCTCTCTGCTCACAATCAAAGAGGATGCATTGCAGGCGGAGCACGATGAGATGGAGCAAGGAACCATACAGGGTGATTACACACAGCTCAGCCTCATCTCATCCCAATGTGGATTGGGCCAGACTTCTCAACACCACCGAATGGTAGCAGTGTAACATAAACTCAAATCCAGTGTCTTTTTTTGGGAGGTGTATTCCCATGCACCTCTTCACACCCACACATGGGTATACACTTCCTGATTTTGGCTATTTGCTCTTGTCCTGCTCTTTCTCCTCATCCTCATCCTCCACCACCATATCACCAGTGTGACCGTGGTCCATGATGCAACACCCACATGTTTTTTTTAAAGGATGTTTATGATGCCCATATACAAAAATTGTTATACAGTATGTTCATGTATACCCCCCAGGGGTAAATGTTTGTCAGCCCATACACTTAGTGCATTTATATTACAAATATAGGAGACCCGCTCCTTTCAAATGGGAACATTTTTTTATGAGGCCCTCCTCCACGTCATTTCCAAGGGGCATTGGAGTGCCTCCCAATTTTTGGTAGCCCTTGCATTCACTGCATAGGCCAACACTGTGGGAGACCGACTTCCTGATAATGGGAACATTTTTTCTGGAGGCCCTCTGACCTCCACGTCTCTTCCAAGGGGCATTGGAGTGCCTCCAAATTTTTGGCAGCTCTTGCATTCACTGCATAGGCCAACACTATGGGAGACCCACTTCCAAATAGTGGGAACATTTTTTCATGAGGCCCTCTACATCTCTTTCAAGGTTCATTGTGTATCGTCGGCGTCCCTGCCTCCTGCTAGGCAGGGACGCTGTTCCCCTTACCTCTCCGCTCCGTGCCCGGCGTCTTCCTCCCGCCCTGCTGGCAGCGCGCGCTGCTTCCCGGCCACGGTGCTTAGGGCGCGCGCGCGCTCCCCCTCTCTTAAAGGGGCCGCTCGCGCCGTCCTAAGGAGTCCCCGGCCAATGGCCGGAGGACTTCACCATATATAAGGCACCTCCTCCAAAATGGAGATGCCCGAGCAATGTTGTTGCAAAGCCTTCACTCTGCTTCAGCCCTCAGGTCCCGTTACCAGTTACCTGCCAGTCACCTGCCAGATTCCTGCCTATTACCTGCCAGTCACCTGCCAGATTCCTGCTTGTTACCTGCCAGTCATCTGCCAGATTTCTGCCTGTTACCTGAAAGTACCTGCCAGATTCCTGCTTGATACCTGCCTGATATCCGTTTACCTGCTTGCAAGCCTGCGGTCCGACGGTCTGCCTTCCGACACCTGTCAGTCTGTCTATGGACCAGCCTGCCCACTCACCTGGGAGCGCTCATCTGCTACCTGCCTGCTAGCCTACCTGGAGGCTCCGCCGTCACTTGCCGTGACCACCTGCCTGTCCAGAGACTCTTGCCTGCTCACCTGGGAGCGCTCACCTGCTACCTGTCTGCTAGCCTACCTGGAGGCTCCGCCGTCACTTGCCGTGACCACCTGCCTGTCCAGAGACTCTTGCCTGCTCACCTGGGAGCTCTCACCTGCTACCTGTCTGCTACCCTACCTGGAGGCTCTGCCGTCACTTGCCATGACCACCTGCCTGTCCAGAGACTCTTGCCTGCTCACCTGGGAGTGCTCACCTGCTACCTGTCTGCTAGCCTACCTGGAGGCTCTGCCGTCACTTGCCGTGACCACCTGCCTGTCCAAAGACTCTCGCCCGCTCACCTGGGAGCGCTCACCAGCCACCTGCCTGCTGTCCTTCTACCCAAAGACTGTCCCTGTCACTTGCCGTGAGTACCCGTCCTTCTACTCAGAGACTGTCCCTGTCACTTGCCGTGACTACCTGCCCTTCTACCGAGAGACTGTCCCTGTCACTTGCCGTGACTACCTGCCCTTCTACCCAGAGGCAGTCCCTGTCACTTGCCGTGACTACCTGCCCGTCTTCCCTGGGAGCCACCCGCTTCCTTACAAGGACCGCCCCCTTGTATAGTTGCTCAGAGGTTCCGCCTCCCAGACTCGTTACAGTTTGCTCGGGCCATGGAACCCGGTGGCACCCAAGCTCCCTCGCTCTCGGATCTATGTCATGAACTGTCCCGTCAGAGGTCCCAACAGGAGTCCATCCTGAGTCACCTGCGGAATGTCAACTCTCGCCTGGACACTCTGACTGCTCCACCAGCTACCACCGCTAGTGTCATGACTCGCAACCCGGCAGCGCCGCTGCCCACCAATGCCATGGTATCCTGCCCCGGACCCCGGCTTTCTGCACCTCCTCGCTTCGGAGGTGACTCCGCTCAAGCTCGGGGCTTCATAAACCAGTGCACCCTGCACTTTGAACTTTTGTCCCACCAGTTTATCTCTGACTGGTCCAAAGTAGCCTTTATCATGTCCCACCTCACGGGGGAGGCTCTGGCTTGGCTAAATCCTCTATGGGAGAGAGGAGACCCCCTGGTGTCCGACCTGCCAGCCTTTCTCACGGCTTTCCGGAAAGTCTTCGACGAACCCGGACGGAAGACCTCATCCGCATCGTCTCTGCTACGCCTCCATCAAGGAAATCTCACCGTAGGCCAATATGCCATACGGTTCCGTACCCTTGCTTCGGAGCTGGCCTGGGATAACGACGCCCTGGTGTCTGTCTTCTGGGAGGGTCTGTCCGGCCGTATTAAAGATGAACTCGCCGGTCGGGACATTCCTACCACTCTCGACGACTTAATAACACTTGCCACCCGGATTGACATCCGGTTCCAGGAGCGCGCCAAAGAGGTCACCCGTGAGAGGAGGTTTCCACGTCTAGCTCCTACCTTCCAGAAACCCGTCACTCTCTCCGTTACTCCTCAGGCACACTCACCTGAGCCTATGCCGGTCGACCAGACCAAGATGGTCAAAACCCGTCAAGACTTACGCCGTGCCGAGGGGAGCTGCTTCTACTGTGGCAGTAAGGAGCACCGGATCCGTTCCTGCCCAGAGAGGTCGGGAAACGCCTGTGTCTAGGATCGCTCAGAGAGGTCGCCCTAGACAAAAGTAAACCCTCTCCATCCCTGATGCTGTCAGTCTCCATCATCTGCGGAGAGAACCGCTATTTTGAACTAGCTCAACTTGACTCAGGAGCTGCTGGAAATCTCATCTCTCAATCCCTGGTAGAGAAATACCGTATTCCCACCAAACCTCTGGCCGTACCTTTATCTGTCGCCGCCGTGGATGGGGGCCTCTTACCACATCCCATCCAACTCATCACCGAATCTCTAACTCTGCAGGTGGGAATGCTGCATTCTGAGAGCATCTCCTTTCATGTTCTGCCTGGACTCTCTCACGCACTCTTGCTAAGCCTACCTTGGCTCCAGAAACATGCACCCGTGCTTGACTGGCAGACCGGAGAAGTCCTTCGCTGGGGACAGGACTGCCATAAGACTTGTCTAGTTCCCGTTCATCCTGCTCGTCCTTCTCCTACCCCAGTCAATGTACCCGGTCTACCGGTTCCCTATTGGTCTTATGCGGATGTCTTCAATAAAAAAGAAGCAGAGACATTACCCCCTCATAGACCATACGACTGCCCAATCGACCTGGTACCCGGCTCTACTCCTCCCCGTGGGCATATCTACCCTTTGTCCGCTGCAGAGACCCGGTCCATGTCAGAATATATTGAGGAGAATCTGGCCCGGGGATTTATCCGGAAGTCTACCTCCCCGGCGGGAGCAGGCTTCTTCTTCGTCAAAAAGAAGGACGGCTCACTCCGTCCATGTATAGATTATAGAGGCCTTAACCAGATTACAGTGAAGAATAAATACCCCCTCCCGCTCATTCCTGAATTATTTGACCGTCTGAGGGGGGCTAGAATCTTCACCAAACTGGATCTCCGTGGGGCGTATAACCTGGTCCGTATCCGTCAGGGGGATGAGTGGAAGACGGCATTCAACACCCGGGACGGCCACTATGAGTACCTTGTAATGCCCTTCGGTCTCTGTAACGCTCCTGCCGTCTTTCAAGAGTTGGTCAGTGACATCTTCCGTGACCTTCTCTACTCCTGCGTGGTGGTGTACCTGGACGACATCTTGGTCTTCTCTCCGGACCTTCCTACTCACCGGAGGGATGTTCGTCAGGTCCTGCTCAGGCTCAGGCAGAATCACCTCTACGCTAAATATGAGAAGTGCATCTTTGAACAGACCTCTCTTCCATTTCTGGGCTACATAATCTCTCAGACCGGCCTACAAATGGATCCTGAGAAACTGTCTGCCATCCAGAAGTGGCCCCGACCAGAGGGGTTGAAGGCTATTCAGCGGTTCCTGGGCTTCGCCAACTATTACCGCCTCTTCATACCGCACTTCTCTTCCCGGACTGCCCCTATCTCTGCGCTCACCCGTAAGGGCACTAATCCCAGAAGATGGCCGCCCGAAGCTGAGGAGGCCTTTCTTTCCTTAAAACAAGCTTTCTCCTCCGCCCTGGTGCTGCATCGTCCGGACTGCAACAAACAATTCTTCCTAGAAGTTGACGCTTCCTCCTCCGGAGCCGGGGCGGTACTTACCCAAAAGTCATCTTCCGGAAGAATGGTAACCTGCGGTTTTTTCTCCAAACTCTTCTCCTCTTCTGAGCGCAATTATTCTATTGGAGACCGAGAATTGTTAGCCATTAAGCTGGCACTGGAGGAGTGGCGTTACCTGCTCGAGGGGGCTCTTCACCCGGTAATAATTTACACGGACCACAAGAACTTGGCTTACCTTCAGAGCGCCCAGAGACTTAACCCGCGCCAAGCCCGGTGGTCCTTGCTTTTTGCCCGCTTTGATTTTGTTCTTCATTTTCGCCCGGCAGACAAAAACATCAAAGCTGGCGCCTTGTCCCGATCCTTCCTGGTATCTGATCTAGAGGAGGAACCTAAGCACATCATTGATCCCGCCAGAGTAATGCAAGTGGCCCCCGTGAATCTAAATCGACTCCCTCCCGGTAAGACGTTCGTAACTGTACCTGATCGGAGGAGGGTCCTACACTGGGGTCACTCGTCTAAGCTAGCTGGCCACGCCGGTCAGAAAAAGACCCTCCAGCTCATTACCCGGCATTACTGGTGGCCTACCCTGCACAAGGATGTAATAGACTTTGTTTCTGCCTGTGTGTCTTGCGCCCGCAACAAAGTTCCGAGACACCTGCCAGCCCGTCGCCTCCTTCCAATTCCAGTACCTGCTGCCCCGTGGCAGCATATAGCTATGGACTTTATAACGGATCTCCCTGTCTCTGCCGGTTGTATGGTCATTTGGGTGGTCGCTGATCGCTTTTCCAAGATGGTGCACTTCATTCCCCTGCCGGGCCTCCCGTCTGCACCCGAACTGGCTAAAGACTTTATCCGCCACATCTTCCGTCTCAATGGCCTGCCCCTCCACATCGTGTCAGATCGTGGGGTTCAGTTCACCTCACTCTTCTGGAGAGCCACATGTAAGTTGCTTGACGTCACTCTGGACTTCTCCTCCGCTTACCATCCACAGTCCAATGGTCAAGTGGAGCGGATCAATCAGAACCTGACCAGTTACCTCCGGCACTTCGTTAATGCCCACCATTCGGACTGGGTGGATCTCCTACCATGGGCCGAGTTCTCTTACAATAATCACGAGAGCGAATCTTCCTCCAAATCCCCGTTTTTTGTAGTCTTCCGTCAGCATCCTCGGATCCCATTTCCCGTCTCCACCTCGGTGGACAATCCGGCTGCGGAATCTCTCGTTAGCGAATTCTCCTCCATTTGGGAGAGTACCCGATCCGCACTCCTTCAGTCGTCCGAGCGGATGAAAAAACACGCTGACAAAAAACGCCTGGATCCTCCACAATTCCGTCCTGGAGATAAAGTCTGGCTCTCGTCCAAGTATGTCCGGCTCAAGGTTCCTTCTTACAAGTTAGGGCCTCGGTTCATCGGCCCACTGGAAGTTATCAAACAGATAAATCCGGTGGCCTATAAATTGAAACTCCCGGCCAACCTACGGATCCCTAACTCCTTCCATGTATCTCTCCTCAAACCCGTGGTACTTAACTCTTTTTCCAAGTCTACAGGTACGCCTCCTGCTCCGGTTTCTGCTGAGAACGAGTTTGAGGTAGAGAACATTCTGGCCACCAAAAGGGTAAGAGGAAAAACCTTTTTTCTGGTAGATTGGAAGGGGTTTGGTCCTGAGGAGAGAACGTGGGAGCCTCGGGAGAACATCCATGCCCCTCTCATCCTTGATAAATTTCTCTCTGGCCTAAAAAAGGGGGGGCCTAAAGGGGGGGGGGTACTGTAGCGTCGGCGTCCCTGCCTCCTGCTAGGCAGGGACGCTGTTCCCCTCACCTCTCCGCTCCGTGCCCGGCGTCTTCCTCCCGCCCTGCTGGCAGCGCGCGCTGCTTCCCGGCCACGGTGCTTAGGGCGCGCGCGCTCCCCCTCTCTTAAAGGGGCCGCGCGCGCCGTCCTAAGGAGTCCCCGGCCAATGGCTGGAGGACCTCACCATATATAAGGCACCTCCTCCAAAATGGAGGTGCCCGAGCAATGTTGTTGCAAAGCCTTTCAACTCTGCTTCAGCCCTCAAGTCCCATTACCAGATAGCTGCCAGTTACCTGCCAGATCTCTGCTTGATACCTACCTGATTCCTGTCTATCTGCTTGCATTCCTGCGGTCCGACAGTCTGCCTTCCAACTCCTGTCAGTCTGTCTATGGATTTGCCCGCCCGCTCACCAGGGAGCGCTCACCTGCTACCTGCCTGCTAGCCTACCTGGAGGCTCTGCCGTCACTTGCCGTGACCACCTGCCTGTCCAGAGACTCTTGCCCGCTCACCTGGGAGCGCTCACCTGCTACCTGCCTGCTAGCCTACCTGGAGGCTCTGCTGTCACTTGCCGTGACCACCTGCCTGTCCAGAGACTCTTGCCCGCTCACCTGGGAGCACTCACCTGCTACCTGCCTGCTAGCCTATCTAGAGACTCTCTCCCTGCTGTCACTTGCCGTGACCACCTGCCCGTCTAGAGACTCTTTCCCTGCTGTCACTTGCCGTGACCACCTGCCCGTCTAGAGACTCTTATCCTGCTGTCACTTGCCATGACCACCTGCCTGTCTAGAGACTCTTACCCTGCTGTCACTTGCCGTGACCATCCGCCTGTCAAGAGACTGTCCCCGTCACTTGCCGTGACCTCCTGCCCTTCTACCCAGAGACTGTCCCTGTCACTTGCCGTGACTACCTGCCCACCTTCCCTGGGAGCCACCCGCTTCCTTACAAGGACTGCCCCTTTGTATAGTTGCTCAGAGGTTCCACCTCCCAGACCCGTTACAGTTTGCTCGGGCCATAGAACCCGGTGGCACCCAAGCTCCCTCGCTCTCGGACCTATGTCATGAACTTTCCCGTCAGAGGTCCCAACAGGAGTCCATCCTGAGCCACCTGCATAGTGTTAACTCCCGCCTGGACACACTGTCTACCTCTTCGGGACCAGCTTCCAGTCGCACGACTCCTACCCTGGCAGCGTCGCTGCCCATCAATACCATGGCATCTCTTCCCGGTCCCCGGCTGTCCGCCCCGCCTCGTTTTGGCGGAGATCCCGGTCAGGCACGGGGCTTCATTAACCTGTGCACTCTGCACTTCGAACTGTCGGCACACCAGTTTTCCACCGACCGAGCCAAAGTAGCCTTCATCATGTCCCATCTCACGGGGGAGGCGCTGGCTTGGCTAAATTCTCTATGGGAGAGAGGAGACCCCCTGGTGTCCAACCTGCCAGCCTTTCTCACGGCTTTCCGGAAGGTCTTCGACGAACCAGGACGGAAGACCTCATCCGCCTCATCTCTGCTACGCCTCCGCCAAGGAAGTCTCACCGTTGGCCAATATGCCATACGGTTCCGTACCCTTGCTTCGGAGCTTGCCTGGGATAACGACGCCCTGGAGTCCATCTTCTGGGAGGGTCTGTCCGGCCGTATTAAAGATGAACTCGCCAGTCGGGACATTCCTACCACTCTCGACGACTTAATTACACTTGCCACCCGGATTGACATCCGGTTCCAGGAGCGCACCAAAGAGGCCACCTGTGAGAGGAGGTTTCCACGCCTTGCCCCTACCTTCCAGAGACCCGTCACTTCCTCCGTTACTCCCGCGCACTCTCCCGAGCCTATGCAGGTCGACCAGACCAAGATGGTCAAGACCCGTCAAGAATTACGCCGTGCCGAGGGGAGCTGCTTCTACTGTGGCAGTAAGGAGCACCGGATCCGTTCCTGCCCGGAGAGGTCGGGAAACGCCTGTGTCTAGGATCGCTCAGAGAGGTCGCCCTAGACAGAAATAAACCCTCTCCATCTCTAATGCTGTCGGTCCCTATCATCTGCTGGGAGAACCGTTATTTTGAACTGGCTCAACTTGACTCTGGAGCTGCCGTAATTCTCATTTCTCAGTCCCTGGTAGAGAAATACCGCATTCCCACCAAACCTCTGGCTGTACCCTTATCTGTCGCCGCCGTGGATGGGGGCCTCTTACCACATCCCATCCAACTCATCACCGAATCCATAACTCTGCAGGTGGGAATGCTGCACTCTGAGAGCATCTTCTTCCGTGTTTTGCCTGGACTCTCTCACGCCCTCTTGCTAGGCCTACCTTGGCTCCAGAAACATGCACGCGTGCTTGATTGGCAGACCGGAGAAGTTCTTCGCTGGGGACAGGACTGCCATAAGACTTGTTTAGTTCCCGTTCATCCTGCTCGTCCTTCTCCTACCCCAGCCAATCTACCCGGCCTACCGGTTCCCTATTGGTCTTTTGCGGACGTCTTTAATAAAAGAGAAGCAGAGACATTACCCCCTCATAGACCATACGACTGCCCAATCGACCTGATGCCCGGCGCTACTCCTCCCCGTGGGCGTATTTACTCTTTGTCCGCTGCTGAGACCCGGTCCATGTCTGAATATATTGAGGATAATCTGGCCCGGGGATTTATCCGGAAATCTACCTCCCCGGCGGGAGCAGGCTTCTTCTTCGTCAAAAAGAAGGATGGCTCACTCCTTCCCTGTATAGACTATAGAGGTCTTAACCAGATCACAGTGAAAAATAAATACCCCCTTCCGCTCATTCCTGAATTATTTGACCGTCTGAGGGGGCTAGAATCTTCACCAAGCTGGACCTCCGTGGGGCGTATAATCTGGTCCGTATCCGTCAGGGGGATGAATGGAAGACGGCATTCAACACCCGGGACGGTCACTATGAATACCTTGTAATGCCCTTCGGTCTCTGTAACGCTCCCGCCGTCTTTCAAGAGTTGGTCAATGACATCTTCCGTGATCTTCTCTACTCCTGCATGGTGGTGTACCTGGACGACATCTTGGTCTTCCCTCTGGATCTTCTCACTCACAGGAGGGACGTTCGTCAGGTCCTGCTCAGGCTCAGGCAGAACCACCTCTACGCTAAATATGAGAAGTGCCTCTTTGAGCAGACCTCGCTTCCGTTTCTGGGCTACATAATCTCACAGACCGGCCTACGAATGGATCCTGAGAAACTGTCTGCCATCCAGAAGTGGCCCCGACCAGAAGGGTTGAAGGCTATTCAGCGGTTCCTGGGCTTTGCCAACTACTACCGCCTCTCCTTTCCGCACTTCTCTTCCCGGACTGCCCCTATCTCGGCGCTCACCCGTAAGGGCGCTAATCCCGGAAAATGGCCGCCCGAAGCAGAGGAGGCCTTCCTTTCCTTAAAACAAGCTTTTTCCTCCGCCCCTGTGCTGCATCGTCTGGACGGCAACAAACAATTCTTCCTAGAAGTCGACGCTTCCTCCTCCGGAGCCGGAGCGGTACTTACCCAAAAGTCGTCTTCCGGAAGAATGGTTACCTGCGGCTTCTTCTCCAAACTCTTCTCCTCTTCTGAGCGCAATTATTCTATAGGAGACCGAGAATTGTTGGCCATTAAGCTGGCACTGGAGGAGTGGCGTTACCTGCTTGAGGGGGCTCTTCACCCGGTAATAATTTACACGGACCACAAGAACTTGGCTTACCTCCAGAGTGCCCAGAGACTTAACCCGCGCCAAGCCCGGTGGTCCTTGTTCTTCGCCCGCTTTAATTTCATTCTTCATTTTCGCCCGGCTGACAAAAACATAAAAGCTGTTGCCTTGTCCCGATGCCTTTTGGTCTCTGATCTTGAGGAGGAGCCTAAACACATCATCGACCCCGCCAAAGTAATGCAGGTGGCCCCCGTGAATCTAAATCGTCTTCCACCCGGTAAGACGTTCGTAACTGTACCTGATCGTGAGAAGGTTCTACACTGGGGACCCTCGTCCAAGCTAGCTGGCCACGTTGGTCAGAAAAAGACCCTCCAGCTTATTACCCGGCATTACTCGTGGCCTACCCTGCACAAGGACGTAATAGACTTTGTTTCAGCCTGTGTGTCCTGCGCCCGCAACAAGGTTCCGAGACATCTGCCAGCTGGCCGTCTCCTTCCTCTTCCTGTACCTGCTGCCCCGTGGCAGCATATAGCTATGGACTTTATAACGGACCTCCCTGTCTCTGCCGGTTGTACGGTCATTTGGGTGGTCGCTGACCGCTTTTCCAAAATGGCTCACTTTATTCCCCTGCCGGGTCTCCCGTCTGCATCAGAGTTAGCTAAAGACTTTATCCATCATGTCTTCCGTCTTCATGGTCTTCCTCTCCACATCGTATCCGACCAAGGGGTTCAGTTCACCTCTCGCTTTTGGCGAGCCATGTGTAAACTGCTGGGGGTCACCTTGGACTTTTCTTCTGCTTATCACCCACAGTCCAATGGCCAAGTAGAACGGATCAACCAAGTTTTAACCAGTTTCCTCCGGCACTTTGTTAATGCTCACCATTCCGACTGGGTAGATCTTTTACCGTGGGCCGAATTTTCCTACAATAATCACGAGAGCGAATCTTCCTCCAAATCCCCGTTTTTTGTAGTCTTCGGTCAGCATCCTCGAATCCCGTTTCCTGTCTCCGCCTCGGTGGATAATCCGGCTGCGGAATCTCTCGTTAACGAATTTTCCTCCTTTTGGGAAAGTACCAGATCTGCACTTCTTAAGTCATCCGAGCGGATGAAAAAACAGGCTGACAAAAGACGTCTGGATCCACCACAATTCCATCCTGGAGATAAGGTCTGGCTCTCGTCCAAATATGTCCGGCTCAAGATTCCGTCCTATAAGTTAGGGCCTCGGTTCATCGGTCCATTGGAAGTTATCAAACAAATCAACCCGGTGGCCTATAAATTGAAACTCCCGGCCAATTTGCGGATTCCTAACTCCTTCCATGTATCTCTACTCAAACCCGTGGTACTTAACTCTTTTTCCAAGTCTACAGGTACGCCCCCTGCTCCGGTTTCCGCTGAAAACGAGTTTGAGGTAGAGAACATTCTGGCCACCAAAAGGGTAAGAGGAAAGTCCTTTTTTCTAGTGGATTGGAAGGGGTTTGGTCCTGAGGAGAGAACATGGGAGCCCCGGGAGAACATTCATGCCCCTCTCATCCTTGATAAATTTCTCTCTGGCCTAAAAAAGGGGGGGCCTAAAGGGGGGGTACTGTAGCGTCGGCGTCCCTGCCTCCTGCTAGGCAGGGACGCCGTTCCCCCCACCTCTCCGCTCCGTGCCCGGTGGCTTCCTCCCGCTCTGCTGGCAGCGCGCGCTGCTTCCCGGCCTCTGTGCTTAGGGCGCGCGCGCTCCCCCTCTCTTAAAGGGGCCGCGCGCGCCGTCCTAAGGAGTCCCCGGCCAATGGCTGGAGGACCTCACCATATATAAGGCACCTCCTCTAAAATGGAGGAGCCCGAGCAATGTTGTTGCAAAGCCTTTCAACTCTGCTTCAGCCCTCAGGTCCCGTTACCAGATACCTGCCAGTTACCTGCCAGATCTCTGCTTGATACCTACATGATTCCTGTCCATCTGCTTGCGTTCCTGCGGTCCGACAGTCTGCCTTCCAACTCCTGTCAGTCTGTCTATGGATCTGCCCGCCCGCTCACCAGGGAGCGCTCACCTGCTACCTGCCTGCTAGCCTACCTGGAGGCTCTGCCGTCACTTGCCGTGACCACCTGCCTGTCCAGAGACTCTTGCCCGCTCACCTGGGAGCGCTCACCTGCTACCTGCCTGCTAGCCTACCTGGAGGCTCTGCCGTCACTTGCTGTGACCACCTGCCTGTCCAGAGACTCTTGCCCGCTCACCTGGGAGCGCTCACCTGCTACCTGCCTGCTAGCCTATCTAGAGACTCTCTCCCTGCTGTCACTTGCCGTGACCACCTGCCCGTCTAGAGACTCTTTCCCTGCTGTCACTTGCCGTGACCACCTGCCCGTCTAGAGACTCTTATCCTGCTGTCACTTGCCGTGACCACCTGCCTGTCTAGAGACTCTTAACCTGCTGTCACTTGCCGTGACCATCCGCCTGTCAAGAGACTGTCCCCGTCACTTGCAGTGACCTCCTGCCCTTCTACCCAGAGACTGTCCCTGTCACTTGCCGTGACTACCTGCCCACCTTCCCTGGGAGCCACCCGCTTCCTTACAAGGACTGCCCCTTTGTATAGTTGCTCAGAGGTTCCACCTCCCAGACCCGTTACACCCGCTCACCCCAAACCATCTCGATTAGATTCAGGTCTGGTGACTGTGGAGGCCAGTTCATCTGGCTTAGCACTTCATCACTCTCCTTCTTGGTCAAATAGCCCTTACACAGCCTGGAAGTATGTTTGGGGTCATTGTCCTGTTGAAAAATAAATGATGGTCCAACTAAACGCAAACCGGATGGCATTGCCACTGCAAAATGCTGTGGTAGCCATGCTGGTTCAGTATGCCTTCAATTTTGAATAAATCCCCAACAGTGTCACCAGCAAAGCACCCCCACACCATCACACCTCCTCCTCCATGCTTCACGGTGGGAACCAGGCATGTAGAGTCCATCCGTTCACCTTTTCTGCGTCGCACAAAGACACGGTGGTTGGAACCAAAGATCTCAAATTTGGACTCCTCAGACCAAAGCACAGATTTCCACTGGTCTAATGTCCATTCCTTGTGTTCTTTAGCCCAAACAAGTCTCTTCTGCTTGTTGCCTGTCCTTAGCAGTGGTTTCCTAGCAGCTATTTTACCATGAAGGCCTGCTGGCCAAAGTCTGCACTTAACAGTTGTTGTAGAGATGTGTCTGCTGTTAGAACTCTGAGTGGCATTAACCTGGTCTCTAATCTGAGCTGCTGTTAACCTGCGATTTCTGAGGCTGGTGACTCGGATAAACTTATCCTCAGAAGCAGAGGTGACTCTTTGTCTTCCTTTCCTGGGGCGGTCCTCATGTGAGCCAGTTTCTTTGTAGCTCTTGATGGTTTTTGCAACTGCACTTGGGGACACATTCAAAGGTTGCCCAATTTTTCGGACTGACTGACCTTCATTTCTTAAAGTAATGATGGCCACTCGTTTTTCTTTACTTAGCTGCTTTTTTCTTGCCATAATACAAATTCTAACAGTCTATTCAGTAGGACTATCAGCTGTGTATCCACCTGACTTCTGCACAACACGACTGATAGTCCCAACCCCATTTATAAGGCAAGAAATCCCACTTATTAAACCTGACAGGGCACACCTGTGAAGTGAAAACCATTTCCGGTGACTACCTCTTGAAGCTCATCAAGAGAATGCCAAGAGTGTGCAAAGCAGTCATCAAAGCAAAAGGTGGCTACTTTGAAGAACCTAGAATATAAGACATATTTTCAGTTGTTTCACGCTTTTTTGTTAAGTATATAATTCCACATGTGTTAATTCATAGTTTTGATGCCTTCAGTGTGAATGTACAATTTTCAAAGTCATGAAAATACAGAAAAATCTTTAAATGAGAAGGTGTCTCCAAACTTTTGGTCTGTACTGTATATATATTTATATACTGTATACAACCCCTGGCAAAAATTATAGAATCACCGGGCTCGGAGGATGCTCATTCAGTTGTTTAATGTTGTTGAAAAAAAGCAGATCACAGACATGGCACAAAACTAAAGTCATTTCAAATGGCAACTTTAGGGCTTTAAGAAACACTAAAAGAAATCAAGATTAAAAATGTGGTACTCAGTAAGGGTATTTTTTTTTCAGACCAAGCAGAAGGAAAAAATTATGGAATCACTCAATTCGGAGGAAAAAATTATGGAATCATGAAAAACAAACTCAAAAAAGAACACTCCAATACATCACTAGCATTTTGTTGCACCACCTCTGGCTTTAATAACAGCTTGCAGTCTCTGAGGCATGGACTTAATGAGTGACAAACAGTACTCTTCATCAATCTGGCTCCAACTTTATCTGATTGCTGTTGCCAGATCAGCTTTGCAGGTTGGAGCCTTGTCATCGACCATTTTTTTCAACTTCCACCAAAGATTTTCAATTGGATTGAGATCCGGACTATTTGCAGGCCATGACATTGACCTTATGTGTCTTCTTTCAAGGAATGTTTTCACAGTTTTTGCTCTATGGCAGGATGCATTATCATCTTGAAAAATTATGTCATCATCCCCAAACATCCTTTCAATTGATGGGATAAGAAAACTGTCCAAAATATCAATGTAAACTTGGGCATTTATTGAAGATGTAATGACAACCATCTCCCCAGTGCCTTTACCTGACATGCAGCCCCATATCATCAATGACTGTGGAAATTTGCATGTTCTCTTCATGCAGTCATCTTTATAAATCTCATTGGAACGGCACCAAACAAAAGTTCCAGCATCATCACCTTGCCCAATGCAGATTCATGATTCATCACTGAATATGACTTTCATCCAGTCATCCTCAGTCCACGATTGCGTTTCCTTAGCCCATTGTAACCTTGTTTTTTTCTGTTTAGGTGTTAATGATGGCTTATGTTTAGCTTTTCTGTATATAAATCCCATTTCTTTTAGGCAGTTTCTTACAGTTCGGTCACAGACATTGACTCCAGTTTCCTCTCATTCGTTCATCATTTGTTTTGTTGTGCATTTCCTGTTTTGGAGACATATTGCTTTAAGTTTCCGGTCTTGACGCTTTGATGTCTTCCTTGGTCTACCAGTATGTTTGCCTTTAACAACCTTCCCATGTTGTTTGTATTTGGTCCAGATTTTAGACACAGCTGACTGTGAACAACCAGCATCTTTTGCAACATTGCATGATGATTTACCTTCTTTTAAGAGTTTGATAATCCTCTCCTTTGTTTCAATTGACATCTCTTGTGTTGGAGCCATGATTCATGTCAGTCCACTTGGTGCAACAGCTCTCCAAGGTGTGATCACTCCTTTTTAGATGCAGACTAATGAGCAGATCTAATTTGATGCAGGTGTTAGTCTTGGAAATGAAAATTTACAAGGTAATTCCAAATTTTTTTCCTCAGAATTGAGTGATTCCATAATTTTTTCCCTCTGCTTGGTCTGAAAAAAATTACCCTTGCTGAGTACCACGTTTTTAATCTTGATTTCTTTTAGTGTTTCTTAAAGCCCTAAAGTTGCCATTTGAAATGACTTTAGTTTTGTGCCATGTCTGTGCTTTGCTTTTTTTCAACAACATTAAGCAACTGAATGAACATCCTCCGAGACCGGTGACTCCATAATTTTTGCCAGGGGTTGTATAATTTTTGGATATATTGTGGACTGGTATGTGCCTGGGGAGCTTTGCACCAAAATCTTTTGTTGGTGCTGTTCATTATCTTCTTTTTATATATATATATATATATATATATACACTGTATATATATATATACAGTACAAACCAAAAGTTTGGAAAATATGTCTTATATTCTAGGTTCTTCAAAGTAGCCACCTTTTGCTTTGATGACTGCTTTGCACACTCTTGGCATTCTCTTGATGAGCTTCAAGAGGTAGTCACCGGAAATGGTTTTCACTTCACTGGTGTGCCCTGTCAGGTTTAATAAGTGGGATTTCTTGCCTTATAAATGGGGTTGGGACCATCAGTTGTGTTGTGCAGAAGTCAGGTGGATACACAGCTGATAGTCCTACTGAATAGACTGTTAGAATTTGTATTATGGCAAGAAAAAAGCAGCTAAGTAAAGAAAAACGAGTGGCCATCATTACTTTAAGAAATGAAGGTCAGTCAGTCCGAAAAATTGGGCAAACTTTGAAAGTCTCCCCAAGTGCAGTTGCAAAAACCATCAAGCGCTACAAAGAAACTGGCTCACATGAGGACCGCACCAGGAAAGGAAGACCAAGAGTCACCACTGCTTCTGAGGATAAGTTTATCCGAGTCACCAGCCTCAGAAATCGCAGGTTAACAGCAGCTCAGATTAGAGACCAGGTCAATGCCACACAGAGTTCTAGCAGCAGACACAGCTCTTCAACAACTGTTAAGAGGAGACTTTGTGCAGCAGGCCTTCATGGTAAAATAGCTGCTAGGAAACCACTGCTAAGGACAGGCAACAAGCAGAAGAGACTTGTTTGGGCTAAAGAACACAAGGAATGGACATTAGACAAGTGGAAATCTGTGCTTTGGTCTGAGGAGTCCAAATTTGAGATCTTTGGTTCCAACCACCGTGTCTTTGTGCGAGGCAGAAAAGGTGAACGGATGGACTCTACATGCCTGGTTCCCACCGTGAAGCATGGAGGAGGAGGTGTGATGGTGTGGGGGTGCTTTGCTGGTGACACTGTTGGGGATTTATTCAAAATTGAAGGCATACTGAACAAGCATGACTACCACAGCATCTTGCTGCGGCATGCTATTCCATCCGGTTTGCGTTTAGTTGGACCATCATTTATTTTTCAACAGGACAATGACCCCAAACACACCTCCAGGCTGTGTAAGGGCTATTTGACCAAGAAGGAGAGTGATGGGGTGCTACGCCAGATGACCTGGCCTCCACAGTCACCAGACCTGAACCCAATCGAGATGGTTTGGGGTGAGCTGGACCGCAGAGTGAAGGCAAAAGGGCCAACAAGTGCTAAGCATCTCTGGGAACTCCTTCAAGATTGTTGGAAGACCATTTCTGGTGACTACCTCTTGAAGCTCATCAAGCAAATGCCAAGAGTGTGCAAAGCAGTCATCAAAGCAAAAGGTGGCTACTTTGAAGAACCTAGAATATAAGACATATTTTCAGTTGTTTCACACTTTTTTGTTAAGTATATAATTCAACATGTGTTAATTCATAGTTTTGATGCCTTCAGTGTGAATGTACAATTTTCATAGTCAGGAAAATGCAGAAAAATCTTTAAATGAGAAGGTGTGTCCAAACTTTTGGTCTGTACTGTATATATATATATATATATATATATATATATAATCCAGCTGCATATAATCAGTGCTAGGCAGTCAGACAATGTATGTGGCAGACAGCAGTGTATGATACAGCACAAGAGGGTCCATTGAACGTCCTGTCTGCTGCTCTAATAATTACAGATATGTGTAAATGACGCGCCCCCTGGGCCTGTGTTGTGCAGGGGAACCCGGAACCGGGCCTGTTGTAGAATGCTGGGGGTTGTAGTCTCCGTGTGGCGGTGACCCGGTCCGTGCCCAGGGTGGTCAAACCAGTGGCAGTCTTAATGTATAGCAAATGTCCGACTACGCCACCCGTGGATTGCGGTCAGTGGGGACCGCCGCTGCGCTGCAGACCGCTGAGGCTGATGTTGTTTGCGCAGCTGAGTATGGGATAACTCCCCACGGGAGAAGTATTGCCTCAGGGCAGCTAATGTGAGAGATGATGGGAGTGATGGTGTGAGCGTCCCAGTGCTAATGGTGCTGGTGCGGCAAGGAATCACAGAGACGTGTGGTGCAGTTCAGGGTCTTTACTGATGGTACAAGGCAGACCCTCCCGGGAGTACTGGCTAGTATAAGGGGCCTGGTCAGTCTGTGAGCATGCAGGAGTTCCCCTGGCCAGGTGGAGTTGTAGGCCTCCCCGTTTATCTGCACTCTTCCTGGCTACCTTGCTGTCAGCAGTTACAAGTAGCCCACGTCCCTGAGTATACCGTGTGGTGCTCACCCGTATGGCTGGTGACTTGGGGCCTTCTGCTAGCCTCCGCTCCTGGATGGCGGCGCTGGTCCCTTCTTTGTGACTGAGCCTCCGGGCTTCTATGGCCAGAGGACCTGGAATCCCCTGCCGGCTGGTTTCTGCTGCTGGGTATATATATCAGTCCCCACAGCCTCGGACTCCTGTGTCCGGTTTTAGTAACTTCAGCCAGGGTGAGCTATATCTCTGCTCACAGCCCCTGGCCTTCTGCCTCTGCTCCTACAGAGCTCCTGATGTATCTTTTCCTGTGTCTGCAGCTTCACTCTAGGCTCTGCCTGCTCTGCTTGTTCTGCAGGCTCTGTCTAACCTAATCCCGCCCCAGACCCAGTTTATAAGGGCAGATTCCTCCCCTCCCAGGTCTGGGTGGGCCGTGTTGCATGCTTAGGGCTCCTGACCAGAGAAACCTCCCACTTGCTCTCAGACATAATATCTCTATTACTGTGGCAACCAGACCCCTGGGGTGTCACATTCCCCCCTAGTAAATTTTAGTACTCCGGGACTAAACACATTTTTTTAAAGAAACATAAATACAGGGTATAACAATAACACGATAACATATTTACAAGAAGCTTTAGTTCTTTAAAGGTCACGGCGTGTCCGCAACCGGGTGTCCATATCACCCAAGGTGAAGTTTTTGAAACAAGAGGGTGTCCATGTCACCCAAGGTGAAACTTTAAGCGAAGTAGGGGACCTGTCCAAAGCAAACCCCTTGCGTTGGCCTTGGGCGTGGCTGCAAGGGTAGACTAACTACTTTGGGCCGCAAGGAGGCCACGCCAGACAGGTTTTCTCTTCCGCGGCCGTCTTCACAAGAGGCACCAAGGTGCAACTATCTACAAAACTGTTCCGGTTATCCAGCGTCCATAACCTGTTAGTCCATAAAAATCTGCAGGGTAACTGAGAAACATAATTAATAACAGGCAACAAACATAAACCATAAACAGTTAGCAGATAAATTCACAGTGCATTAGTTTAGATTCTCCAGCGAGCGGGCATCTGACCTCTAGTGACTCTAGTGGACCTACGGAGCTCACTAACTGGTTCTGCACTACAGGGTGTAGGAGGTGTTATGGGTAAGCTGGGCAGCTGTCTGCGCACTCTTTGGCTCACTAGGGGCACGGCAGGCTCACTACTAGCAGAGGGTTGATCCTCCTGTACTGCTGGTGTGGACTCTTCTGCCTCTTGTGCCGGCTGTTCTTCCAGCTCTACCGGTTCCTCTGTAGGCACTTGCGGGGCTGGCTGGAGAAAGGTGAGGACGGGTACCACGACAGCACCGTTTACTTGTGTCCAAGACCGGGGGAAGTCTCCGAGTACGGTACTGATCATTTCTTCCCTTTCCTCTGCGGGTTGAGGGTTTCCTTGATCTTCTTCAGGGCTTTGCAGCTGCTCGGGACACTTCTTCAGGTGGTCTCTGGAGACAATGGCTGTGGTTTCTCCTCCATCCTTACTGATTACGCAGATTTTTGGGTTCTCATGGCTTCATGGCAGTACGGTGTACGGGTCCTTCTCCCACTGGTCGTCCAACTTGTGGAGCCGCCTCTTCCTCTTCAAGACCTGCTCTCCAGGTACCAGGGGAACAGTGGGAGCATACTGGTTATAAGCCTTCTCTTGCCTTTCTCTAGCTTGAGACAGACTTCGCTCGACGCTCTCCTGTACTTTCCGATACTGCTGCTGCCGTGCTGTATCCCAGTCTGCCTCTGGCGAGGTGTCCTCAGGCGTCAGGACTCCCATATCCAGGTCAATAGGCAGCTTACCAGGTCTTGCTCTCATTAGGTAAGCCGGGGTACAGTTGGTGGAACCTACAGGGATGTGGTTATACAGGTCCACCAGATCGGGCAGTTTCTCAGGCCACAGACTGCGTTCTTCCAGGGGCAATGTTTTTAGCAGGTCTATCACCACCTGGGTAATCTTCTCGCAGAGTCCATTGGTTTGAGGGTGATAGGGCGTTGTTCTTATCTTCTTGCAGCCATACAGGTTGCAGAACTCCTGGAAGACCTCCGCTTCGAAGGCTGGTCCTTGGTCTGTCAACACTTGGTCCGGGTACCCGTGTGGACGGCAGAAGTGCTGCTGGAAGGCTCTAGCTGCTGTTTGAGCCGTTAAGTCCTTGACCGGGACCACCACCAGGAACCGGGAGTAATGATCTACGATTGTGAGGGCGTAGACATACCCAGATCTGCTTGGAGCCAGTTTCACATGGTCCAGGGCTACCAGTTCCAGTGGCTGTCTGGTGATGATGGGCTGCAGGGGAGTCTTCTGGCTGGCTTGGTGTTTTCTTCTCAGGTGGCACGGGCCACAGTCTCTGCACCACCTCTCGATGGCTCCTCTCATGCCTACCCAGTAGAACCGTTCACGCAACAAGAACTCCAGCTTCTTCCATCCGAAATGCTCTGCTCCGTTGTGGTATGCCTCCAGAACCATAGCCGCGTCTCGTCTTGGGACCACTACCTGCCAGGTCAACTCATGTGTTCGAGAGTTAACCATTCTCCGGCACAGCTTCTCCCTGTAGAGGAACAGCTTACTTTTCTCCTTCCACAGTTGCTTGGTCTCCTCCGGAGCATCTGGGTCAAGACGGGCATCGGCCTGGGTCAGCATTTCCTTCACCAAATGGACTGCGGGATCACTGTCTTGCGTCTCCGCCCAGTTGTAGTGGGGCAAGGGATTGAACGTCACGGAGTGCCTGTCCTTCACACGGTGGGAATACAGGGTAATCCCATGACGGTGGAACGCAGGGAGCTCAACTTCTTCCAGATCTTCTGGATCTTCCCCTACGTCCGGTAAGTTCGGCATTCTAGACAGGGCATCCGCGTTGGCATTTGAGCGTCCTGCCCGGTATTTGATGGTGAATTCAAAGTTGGACAGGCGGGCCATCCATCTCTGCTCCAGGGCACCGAGCCTTGCAGTGTCCAGGTGTGTCAACGGGTTGTTATCCGTGTACACGGTGAATTTGGAGGAGGCAAGGTAATGCTTGAAACGTTCGGTCACTGCCCACACTACTGCCAGGAACTCCAGCTTGAATGAGCTATAATTCTCAGGGTTCCTCTCCGTGGGCCGTAGCTTTCGGCTGGCGTAAGCGATTACCCGTTCTTTCCCTTGCTGGATCTGGGACAGTACGGCTCCTAGACCGATGTTGCTTGCGTCCGTGTGGAGGATAAAGGGCTGGCTGTAGTCTGGATATGCCAGGATTTCATCCCCCGTGAGGGCCATCTTCGGCTGGCAGAAGGACTCCTCTTCCAGCTTTTCCCACCTAAAGGGCGGCTTCTGGTTTTTGGCTTTCCGAGATTGACCTATCAGGAGGTCCTGCATAGGGGCTGCCATTTTGGTGAAACCGGGAATGAATCTTCGGTAGTAGCCTACCAACCCGAGGAACTGCCGCACTTCCTTTATGCTGGAGGGTCTTGGCCAGTCCTTAATCACGGTGATCTTATCAGGGTCAGGAGCCACTCCGTCAGCACTCACCACGTGTCCCAGGTATTGCACCCTTGGTTTCAGGAGGTGACACTTGGAGGGTTTCACCTTTAGGCCGTAGTTTGCCAGAGCTTCGAACACTTCTGCCAGGTGTTTCAGGTGGTCCTCATAGGTATTGGAATAGACGATGACATCGTCCAGGTATAACAGGACCGTCTCGAAGTTCCGGTGTCCCAGACAGCATTCCATCAACCGTTGGAAGGTTCCTGGTGCGTTGCAGAGCCCGAACGGCATACAGTTAAATTCGCTGAGACCCATCGGGGTGGTGAATGCGGTCTTCTCCCGGTCCGCCTCTGCTACAGGAACCTGCCAGTACCCGCTAGTGAGATCCAAAGTAGAGAAGAAGTTAGCAGATTTTAATGCAGCTAAGGACTCTTCTATCCTTGGTAACGGGTACGCATCTTTGTGTGTGATACGGTTGACCTTCCTGTAGTCTACACACATTCTCATGGTGTTGTCTTTCTTTTTCACTAAGACTAGTGGAGCTGCCCAGGGGCTACAGCTGTCCCTGATTACCCCAGCCTCCTTCATGTCTCTAAGCATCCCCTTGGCGTGTTGGTAGTGTGCCGGGGGTACGGGTCGGTATCTCTCCTTTATGGGAGGATGGTCTCCCGTGGGGATGTGGTGTTCTACCCCCTTTACTCGCCCGAAGTCTAGCGGGTGTTTACTAAACACTCTCTCGTACTCTCGAACCATCCGATAGACTCCCTGTTTCTGGTGTGAGGGAGTGGAGTCAGTACCCAAATGCAGTTGCTGACACCAGTCCTCCATTGGTTTCTTAGAGCCGTTACCTTCCTCTGGTTGAGATGGAGGCAAGGGTTCCACGGCCTGTACAGAGTTCTGGTTGATGGTGAACAATTTGGCTAGCGTGGCATACCGGGGCAGGTGTACTTCTCTCTCCCCGATATTTATGATGCGAACGGGCACCCTCCCATGGCGTACATCGACCACCCCCCGTGCTGTCAAAATGGTGGGCCTACTGTCTGAGTAGACGGGTTCTACCATTGCTTGGTAGTCTCTACCTCTTAGACCAATAGCTGCCCGGCACCAAATCATTATCTCACTTTTTGGGGGCATGGCAATAGGGAACGGGTCACACATTCTCACGCTACCTATCTCACCACCAGATAGTTCCACCTGTTGCCGCTTCATCAGTGCCCGGATCTCTTTTTGGAGCACACGCTGCTGGCCGGAACCTGCGTTCTTGGCAACCTGCTGTAAAATGAGAATCACCTCTGCAAGACAATTTTCAATCACATTAGTTCCCAAGGTTATTCTAGGGTGACTCTCATGACAGTCTATGTCCACTATAATCAGTCCTTGTGCCGCCAGTTCGACTTTACCGATCTTAATGGTCACCTCTTTGAATCCCACCTGCGGCACGGGCTGACCATTGCTGGCGATGATACTCAGGTCGTCATCTGAGTAGCGGGTTATGTCCGAGTCATTCCAGTACTGTTTAAAGAGCACGTACGGGATGGTGGTCACCTGTGACCCAGTGTCTAGTAGGGCACTCATAGGAATGCCATCCAGTACCACAGGCAAGATTGAACGTCCCCCTACGTATTTATCACGCCAGTTTGATGGGCCTGATGGTCTTATGCCTGGGGGTTGGCCCTCTACCCCAGGTTGTGCCCGTTTAAATGACAGTACCTTGCCACATGTCCGGGTTGATTGCAGCGGCGGCAGATGGGTCGTCCGTCCTCGTTGTATCTGTCGCTGGGTCTTCCTCTGGCCAGTGGGGTCCTCCTCAGTCGGCGCCACGGGACGTCCTCCGGTCCGGATGCCAGCTGTATCTTTCCTGGAGAAGAGACCTGTAAAGACTGCACAGTTCTGGTTAGCGCGGCAACGCTCTTAGTCAGCTCTTGGACCTGATGGTGCAGGTCTGTAGCCGGGACACTGTTTAAAGCCTGCGCATCAGCTCCCACAGGCCCTGCAGACAAGGGCGCCGTCTCCTGGTGGTAAGTGATAGCAGGGCGCCTGTGGGTCACAGCGCCACCTGGTGCCGGTTCTCGGAGCACCCGGATGGTTCTGTCCTTGAACTGTGCAAAGTCCAGGTCAGGGTCCTGTAAGGCCATTGCCCGCAACTGGGTTCGGTGGGCATTGCACAGTAGACCCTCAATAAATTGTTCAGTCAACAGCTTATCTTCATTTCCCACGCTGTCAGGGTCTGCCTGCTTAATGGCTCTCAGGGCCTCTTGTAGGTTTAGAGCATAGTCTCTTATACTCTCATGTGCCCGCTGTTTACATCCGTAAAATTTGAGCTTTATTTCGGCTGAGGTGCCGGTATCAAATGTGTCTTTCAGCCGGGCTAGTATTTCTCTGACAGTCCTCTTCCTCCCAGGTGGCCAGGACTTTACCTCCCTTTGGGCTGCCCCGATTAATTGGGCCACCAGGATGCTCACTTTTTGCTCTTCTGTGAGGGCGTACACCTGGAACAGGCTATCCAGTCTTTCTCTAAAGTCATTTAGAGTATGTGACTCCCCTGAGTATTGGGGTAGCCAGGTTGCCCCCAGGATATAGGGCATGGTGAATGGCATGACTGCTGCAGCGGTTGCGCTGGCGGTGGCTGTGGCAGTGGAGCTCCCCTCGGTATCCGGCATCCTCCTCCCCCCTAGTGGACCGTGGCCTACCTTGCGATGCTCTTCTTCCGTAGGCCGCGGCTCCGCAGTCGATCGTCGGGGTTGAGGACCTGGCGTCGCGCTCCGATGACGTCAGCGTCGCTCTTCCTCCCTTCCAAGACCTTGCGCAGCGTCAGAGCGTGGGGCGGAGCGTGGGGCGGAGCTTCGGATCTCGCGCGCTTTCGGCATCCACGCCCCTCTTCTTCCCATGCGGCGTCCCGAAGATGGCGTCCGAAGGCGGGAAGCAGCTGCGGATGGCGGGAAGAAGGCAGAAGACAGCGGGAAACGGTCCAAGATGGCGTCTGATGGCGGGAATCGGCTCCGGATGGCGGGAAACGACTCCGAACGGCGGGAAACTTCACCACAGGTAAGTATAAAAGTCTCTTTTTCAGGCACGCAGTACCCGGTGGTTGCGGGCACAAAATCCTGCCGACTACGCCAAAGTTGACGCGCCCCCTGGGCCTGTGTTGTGCAGGGGAACCCGGAACCGGGCCTGTTGTAGAATGCTGGGGGTTGTAGTCTCCGTGTGGCAGTGACCCGGTCCGTGCCCAGGGTGGTCAAACCAGTGGCAGTCTTAATGTATAGCAAATGTCCGACTACGCCACCCGTGGATTGCGGTCAGTGGGGACCGCCGCTGCGCTGCAGACCGCTGAGGCTGATGTTGTTTGCGCAGCTGAGTATGGGATAACTCCCCACGGGAGAAGTATTGCCTCAGGGCAGTTAATGTGAGAGATGATGGGAGTGATGGTGTGAGCGTCCCAGTGCTAATGGTGCTGGTGCGGCAAGGAATCACAGAGACGTGTGGTGCAGTTCAGGGTCTTTACTGATGGTACAAGGCAGACCCTCCCGGGAGTACTGGCTAGTATAAGGGGCCTGGTCAGTCTGTGAGCATGCAGGAGTTCCCCTGGCCAGGTGGAGTTGTAGGCCTCCCCGTTTATCTGCACTCTTCCTGGCTACCTTGCTGTCAGCGGTTACAAGTAGCCCACGTCCCTGAGTATACCGTGTGGTGCTCACCCGTATGGCTGGTGACTTGGGGCTTTCTGTTAGCCTCCGCTCCTGGATGGCGGCGCTGGTCCCTTCTTTGTGACTGAGCCTCCGGGCTTCTATGGCCAGAGGACCTGGAATCCCCTGCCGGCTGGTTTCTGCTGCTGGGTATATATATCAGTCCCCACAGCCTCGGACTCCTGTGTCCGGTTTTAGTAACTTCAGCCAGGGTGAGCTATATCTCTGCTCACAGCCCCTGGCCTTCTGCCTCTGCTCCTACAGAGCTCCTGATGTATCTTTTCCTGTGTCTGCAGCTTCACTCTAGGCTCTGCCTGCTCTGCTTGTTCTGCAGGCTCTGTCTAACCTAATCCCGCCCCAGACCCAGTTTATAAGGGCAGATTCCTCCCCTCCCAGGTCTGGGTGGGCCGTGTTGCATGCTTAGGGCTCCTGACCAGAGAAACCTCCCACTTGCTCTCAGACATAATATCTCTATTACTGTGGCAACCAGACCCCTGGGGTGTCACATAAACATAGCCCCAGATATCAGGGGCAAGGGAACTTTTTTTTTTCATCTTAATCTTTGATATTTGCTTAAAAAGCAATCCAGAGTACACCATTTTTCTGCTCCATTTGCTTGTTCTCACTGAAGAATAAAGCCAGATCTGTTCCATATTTCAGCAATAAAAATTCAGAAATTTGAACTGAACGTGGAAAATATTGGCCTCATTTTCCATACTGTTGCAGTGAGTCAGTGAAGCTGTTCACACTAGGTCTCCGTGTAGAATAATATCAATAAATTACAGGCCTACTGTTTAAAACCGTGGTTCTGTGTCGGACATATCACCTATAAGACTGTTCAAAAATCATACATTTCTTCCATTTTCATTCCGTTGCAGTGTGTCGGTTAAGCTATTCGCACTAGGTCTCCGTGTAGAATAATATTAGTAAATTACAGGCCTACTATTTAAAACCGTAGTTCTCTGTCAGACATATCACCTATAAGACTGTTTCAAAATGAGACATTTCTTCCATTTTCATTCCGTTGCAGTGTGTCGGTGAAGCTATTCACAAGATGTCTCTGTGTAGAATAATATTAGTAAATTACAGGCCTGCTATTTTAAATCGTGGTTCTCTGTCAGACGTATTACATATAACTGCGTTCCAAAATCAGCCATTTCTCGTGAATGTGGAAAATATTGTCCTCCATTTAAAATGGGCAAGGTGCGAGGCAAGGGACAGAGAAGTGGATGTGATGGTGATGGTGCATGCAGAGGCTGAGGACGTGGCCGTGGGCAAGGTGAAATTGTGGCACACCAAACACCCACAGCTTCTCGCCTGACCTTCCTGTCCCAATTTCTAGGGGACCGCAGCACACCACTATTGAACCCAGAACAGTGTCAAAAGGTTGCTGGTTGGATAGCGGATAATGGTTCCAGTCACTTAGCCACCACCATCACCACCCTGTCTTCCACACGGTCAAGTCTCAGTAGCCGTGAGTCTGGACTGCATATTCCTCACCCTGATCCTCCTTCCTCCCCCCATGCTGAGTGCCCGGAGACAACTGATCCCACACTTGGACACTCATAAGAGCTGTTCACTTTTCCATTTGTAGATTCAGGCCTCTCGCCCAGCCAGCTTCAAGCGAGTCAAGAGGAGAACGCGTTTAGCGATGCCCAAATATTGGAGCAGCCACAGTCACGAGAAAGCGACAGTGGTAAAGTGCAATTACTGCAGCAAGAGGTGGATGATGATGATGAGACACAATTGCCAGAAAGTCAGGAGGAGGACCAGGGTATGGAAGTGGAAGACGAGGTGGTGGATGATATAGTAACTGATCCAACCTGGCAGGGGGACATACAGAGCGAGGACAGCAGCACACAGGGGCAGGGAGGCGTAGCACCACAACAGGCAAGAAGAAGCAGTGTGGTGGCCGCAGACACAAGGCGGGAAAGCGTTCCTCGTAACGCCAACACGACAGAAGTTGCCAGTACAACTGTTAGATCTTCCCGATTCTGGTTATTTTTTAAATACTCTGCAGATAACCCCAAAAAGGTCATTTGCACCACCTGCCAGGCCAGCATCAGCAGGGGTAGCTAAACTAGCAGCCTGACCACCACCAGCATGATCAGGCACATGGCAGCAAAGCACATGACTAAGTGGGCCGAACCCCAGGGTCCAGCAACAGTGTCTGCGGGTGACACCACTGCTTCTTCCGCTTTTGTGCGTGCACCCAATCCCCTGTCCATGACGCATGCAAAGATGCCTCCCGCCCTGCACCTGTCGTTGCACACTCTCAAGTAGCACCATCAGCAAGCATGTCCACGTCCTTGTCCCAGGGCAGCATTCAGTTATCCCTACCCTAGTCCTTGGAACGCAAGCGCAAATACACAGCCAACGCCCCACAGGCCACACTACTAAATAAACACATTTCGCGAATACTTGCGCTCAAAATGTTGCCTTTTAGGCTCGTGGAGACGGAAGCTTTCTGCAACCTGATGGTGGTGGCCATCCCTTGGTACTCGGTCTCCAGCAACCACTATTTCGCCTGGTGTGCCGTCCCCGCATTGCACGAGCACGTGTCCCACAATATTAGACGTGCCCTCAACAACGCAGTTACTGGGAAAGTCCACCTAACCACGGACATGTGGACAAGTGATTGTGGGCAGGGACGGTACATCTCGCTGACGGCATACTGAGTTAATATAGTGGAAGCCGGGACCCAGTCGGACCTTGGAACAGAACACGTCCTCCCGACTCCGAGGATTGCGGGCCCTGGGTCAATTAGGGTTGCCCCCACATTCTACAGCTGCACCTCCTCCTCTTCAGAATCCATCTCTGAAATGACCACATCAGTCGCAGGCTGGAAGCACTGCAGCACTGCCTCGGCTAAGCGGCAACAGGCTGTGCTGAAGCTAATTTACTTAGGTGACAAACCACACAACGTTGATGAGTTGTGGACATCTCTGAAAGAGCAGGCAGATCTGTGGCTGACACCACTGACCCTACAGCCAGGCATCGTGTGTGACAATGGGCCGAACCTGGTGGCGGAGAAATGACAGCCGTAGTAGATAAGGTTTCCCTCTATGCCAGTACTTTCACCAAGCTAAAGAATATGGCTGTAGTGAAATACAACTCCCACTGAGAAGCAGTTTCAGACTGAAAAACATTGGGCCCACCAGAGGATTTAATTCCGAGGGCTCATCTTTCTCCCCCGCTCAAGAGCCCCATAGTAGCTGCAAAGTTTGCGCTATTATGAGCTCTCCTGATGGAGAAGCCAGGGCCCACCCAGCGATTCACTGGTGGGATCGTCCACCTCTGCCGAGAAGCAGAAAACCACAAAGTGGTGAAGTATGCCGGCACCAGTTCCCAAATCTTGCCGGTTTAGTCAAAAAAACCTCTATGATGGTTTTTCTAGCCCTCGGCTATCCACATCAGGAGGTGCTATGTCTAAATAAGCAGTCCTGATCAAATGTCCAAAAAATTATGAGAACGACAGCACTCACCAATGGATGCCAATAAAAGATCCTTTTATTTCAGATCCAGCATACAGACGTTGAGGCTGGTTCAAGGGTGCGGGGGTGAAAGAAGGACGATGGCCGTTTCACGCACGAGCAGAGCTTCTGGACCCGTGGAAGTGCTGCTCATATGCGAAACGGCCGTCCGTTGATGAGTGCTGTCTTTCTCATACTTTCTTGGACATTTGACCTGCCGAGAAGCAGTCCTGGCTAAGAAAAAAAGTGTGTGGGAAGGTTCCCAGACACTTTATGGCTGCTTTTTTACTGAGACGGAAACCCACGCAAACACGGGGAGAACATGCAAAATCATTGCAGATGTTGTCCTTGCTGGGATTTGAACCCAGAATCCCAGCACTGCAAGGCTTCAGTGCTAACCACTGAGCCACTGTGCTGCCCTCTCTCTGGTGGGCCTGTCCAACCCTTCTGAGAAGCAGCTCTGGCTAAGAAAAGTGTGTGGGAAGATTCCCAGACACTCTATGGCTGCTTTTTTGCTGTGGCCTGGCTCCAGTGAGATATACCGTCCCAGGCCACATTCACTTGTCCACGTGTTTGTGGTTAGGCAGTCCTTCCCACTAAGTGCACTGGGGAGGGCATGGGTAATGTTGTGGAACCCGCACTTGTGGAAGGCGGAGACGACACCGGGAGAAATAGTGGTGGCTGGCGCCATGAGGTTGTGGACAGCCACCTCCACGAGCCTAAAAGGCCACATTTCAAATGCAAGCAGCTGCCCAGAAATCTAGCAGTTTACTATTGCAGCCTGTGAGTGGGTGGGAGGGTGGCTGGCTGCATACTTGCGCTTGCATTCCAAGTAACAGAAAACTAAGCAAATGGTGGCCTCTATCATCATCATAGCTTCACCTGGGCACTATGAACTCTCCTGAAGGAGAAGCCAGGGCCAGTCCAACCCTGCCGAGAAGCAGCCCTGGCTAAGAAAAGTGTGTGGGAAGATTCCCGGACACTTTATGGCTGCTTTTTTACTGTGGACTTGACTCTAATGAGATGTACCATCCCTGGCCACATTCACTTGTCCACGTGTTTGAGGTTAGGTGGTCCTTCCCACTGGGGAGGGCGGCTAGGGACCGAGTATGGACACCCGGCCACCGCCATGAGGTTGTGGATAGCTTCTGTCTCCATGAGCCTAAAAGGCCACATTTCAAGTGGAAGCAGCTGCCCAGAAAAATGGAAGTTTAGTACTGCGGCCTGTGGGTGAGTGGCTGGCTGCATACTTGCGTTTGCATTCCAAGGAATGGGGTAGGGTCAACTGAATGCTGCGCTAGGACAAGGACGTGGATGGTGATTGTTGCAAGTCTGCAACGACAGGTGCAGGGCGGGAGGCATCTTCGCATGCACCAAGGATCACTTATGTTGGGCACACTTTTAGGCAGTGACCTCGTAGTCAGAGATGCTTCCAGGGGTCTTCCCCATGCTGTTCCCATGTCTTTTCAGCACTGTATGCATGTGTCTGATGATGTGTCACACCACATGGCCAGATAAGGTTGTAAAATGTTAAAATGACATTTCCCAGTGAATGCATTTGTCTTGGTTGAAAGCAGTGCAAAAACGCTTCAAAAACGCTACGTGTGAACATAGCCCAAGGTGTGGAGGAGCATTTTTGTTTTTGTTTATGTATTTTGCCTTAAATATAAGTCATTACCCTGGAAAGGATGTTCTTATATTTCCAAGGAAAATCCATTTTGGTTTAGTTTTTGCATGTTTTATTGTGAGTCCGTAAAAGGCGTAATACCTTTGACAACATTGTTCACATCAGTGACCTGGGCATCATAAATGCTTCCAGGGGTCTTCCCATACTGTCCCCATGTCATTTGAGCACTGTTCCCATTGATTTGGGCAATTTTTAGGCCCTCTGCAAACCGCCGGGGGGAGCCGCCGGAAAAATGCTCAAGTTTCCCATAGACTTACATTGGGCTCGTTAATCGGTCCGAGCACTCGAGCATTCCAATTTGCTCGAACGAGTACCCAAGCATTTTAGTGCTCACTCATCACTAATAAACATGTAAAATACCCATCAGACAAATCGAAAATTCCGAAAGAAAAGGTAAAAAACTGTTTGACTAGTTTAAACCATTGGGGGATATTGTATTAAGGATGGTAATCCATCGTATCTCTTTTTGGGCCAATAGTTTTTTCCAGTTTTTTCCAGTTCCCATCATGTATTCCTATGTACACCCAATCAATCACATTGACCTTAAACTGAGAAGAGTCACACTCATGGAATTTCTTAAAGTGACAAGTTAGTGTTTTTAGCTCATCAATGTCTTCAACATCCCTTGTGGTTTTAATGTCTAAGACATGTTCTCTTGCCCGTCTACGAAGTTCCCTGGACACCCAGGGTATTGCAACAGATCGTATGGGTTATTTTGTAGTTCTTGGTGTGGTCAGCATTCGTGAATTGTTTGGTGGATCCAATAATTGGACATGCCACACATGAGCCACACGGGCGGCATCCCCACATCGTGCCCTTGGAACCAAAGATGAACTTTGTTTTGGGTCCCTCGAGATGGCTGTGGACTAATAAGTCCTTTAAATTCTGTGAGCATCTGTATGTTACCATTGGGTTCCGTGGGATATAGGACACAAGTGTTCGATCCAATTGAAGGATCCACATCTCACCATTTCTCACGTTGTACATTGAGATAAATCTGACCACATCCTGATCTTCATTTTTCCGAGATTGGTATAGAAAATCTCTTCTTTTAGTGAATTTAGCTCTACGATAGCTCCGTTGGATCGTCCGTTCGTTATATCCTCTACTCCTAAATCTTTCTTTAAGTTCCGTCGCCTGATGCTCAAAATCAACAGCACTTGAGCACATGCGGTGCATTCTTAGAAATTTTCCCGTTGGAATACTGTTAATAAGGTTTTTGGGATGCAACGACTCCGCATGGAGGAGAGTGTACAGTCATGGCCAAAAGTATTGAGAATGAGACAAATAGTAATTTTTCCAAAGTTTACTGCTTCATTTTTTGTAATGACAATTTGCATATACTCCTGAATGTCAAAGAGTGATCAGCTTAACAGCAATTACTGTACTTGCAAAGTCAATATTTGCCCAGAAAATGAACTTTAACCCCCAAAACACATTTCAACATCATTGCAGTCCTGCCTTAAAAGGAGCAGCTAACATCGTTTTAGTTATTGATCCATTAACACAGGTGTGGGTGTTGATGAGGACAGGGCTGGCGATCAATCAGTCATGATTAAGTAAGAATGACATTACTAGACACTTTAAAAGGAGGCTGGTTCTTGGTATCATTGTTTCTCTTCAGTTAACCATGGTTATCTCTAAAGAAACACGTGCAGCCATCATTTCACTGCACAAAAATGGCCTAACAGGGAAGAGTATCGCAGCTATAAAGATTGCACCTCAGTCAACAATCTATCACATCATCAAGAACTTCAAGGAGAGAGCTTCCATTGTTGTCAAAAAGGCTCCAGGGCACCCAAGAAAGACCAGCAAGCGCCAGGACCGTATCTTAAAACTGTTTCAGCTGTGGGATCGGACTACCAGCAGTGCCGAGCTTGCTCAGGAATGGCAGCAGGCTGGTGTGAGTGCTTCTGCATGCACTGTGAGGCGGAGACTCTTTGAGCAAGGGCTGGTTTCAAGGAGGGCAGCAAAGAAGCCACTTCTCTCCAGAAAAAACATCAGGGACCGACTGATATTTGTTGCTGTTATGCACACGCCCGGGCTAAGCGGCGTGTGCGTGTGATTGGTAGTGATTCCACTGGACCGTGCCGGAGAGTGAATGCCTGGAGGGGCGTGACTAAGTATTCACCCGATCCGACCAGGGTCGCACGACGGCATACGACGCCAGTGCACCAAGGAGGAACCGAGCAGAGGGACCAGGTGCTACTCCAGGACAGACCCCGGACACGGCTGTTGACCCACACAGGGGAACACAGGAACAGGCTGGCAGGCTGGCACACAGACCGGTGGGCACAGGCAGGCACGACCGGTATGCAGGCAGGCGGGCATGCAGGCAGGGGGGTAAAGACAAGCACAGCTAGAGTGCAGACAGGGAGGCACTAGCAGGTAGGAACACAGGCGGGATAGGACCCAGTACACACCGGGACTCAGGAACAATACAGGCAGAGGGTTACAGGCAAGCACAGCTAGAGTGCAGACAAGGCTGAGCAGGGAGGACAGGGCTCTGTTCACACGGAACAGACAGGAAGGGAAAGACAGAGCCAGATACTCACACAGTACTTGCAGAGACAACAAGCAGGAGTTAGGTACGAGTTCAGACTCTGCAGAAAAAGGAAGGGAACGGACATAGAGGCAAAACAGGTAAAGGACAGGAGAGAGTTCAGACTGGAACTGAGTGTACGGAGGAGACCGACACTGCAGAGGGATACAGGAGCGGGTCTGGGAATACGGCCCCCAGAGAGGCGGAATGAACAGGCAAGGAGCGTGTTCAGACAGGACAGACCAGACACAGGAGCGGGTCTAGGAAATCGGCCACTAGAAGGCGGAACGAACAGGCAAGGAGCGTGTTCAGACAGGACAGACCAGACACAGGAGCGGGTCTAGGAAATCGGCCACTAGAAGGCGAGAGGAACAGGCTAGGAGCGAGTTCAGACAGGACAGACAAGATACAGGAACGGATCTAGGTAATCGGCCCCTAGAAGGCGGGAGGAACAGGCTAGGAGCGAGTTCAGACAGGACAGACAAGATACACAGAAAGGACTCAGTTCAGAAACGGGAGCTGATACCGCAAAGCAGGAGACATACAGGACTCAGTTCAGACACGGGAACTGATACAAAAAGCAGGAGACAAGAGACGGGACCTGGCACCTTCAGAGTGCAAGCACACACTGAAGGAAACACTATGCTCAGGCAGGGATAGAAGGGAGCTGCTGAGCTATATACCAAGTGACAGACAGCAATAGGCTGAGGACGCACAAGGGGTGTGACCCACAGCAGGTACAAAAGGCAGGAAGTGATCGGGCGCCGCCCTTAAGCAGCAGAAACAGACACAAACAGACAGCATGGAGGGAAGCCAGAGAGACATTCTGGACAGGAGATCAAGTGCGCCCTCTTGCACAGTGGGAGATGGACCACCATGCAAGGACGCCGCCAGGTATGTTACAATATTCTGCAAAAGGTACAGGGAGTGGACTGCTGAGGACTGGGGCAAAGTCATTTTCTCTGATGAATCCCCTTTTCGATTGTTTGGGACATCTGGAAAACAGCTTATTCGGAGAAGAAGAGGTGAGTGCTACCACCAGTCTTGTCTCATGCCAACTGTAAAGCATCCTGAAACCATTCATGTGTGGGGTTGCTTCTCAGCCAAGGGAATCGGCTCACTCACAGTCTTGCCTAAAAACACAGCCATGAATAAAGAATGATACTAGAATGTCCTCCAAGAGCAACTTCTCCCAACAGTCCAAGAGCAGTTTGGCGTCCAACAATGCCTTTTCCAGCATGATGGAGCACCTTGCCATAAAGCAAAGGTGATAACTAAATGGCTCATGGAACAAAACATAGAGATTTTGGGTCCATGGCCTGGAAACTCCCCAGATCTTAATCCCATTGAGAACTTGTGATCAATCATCAAGAGACGGGTGGACAAACAAAAACCAACAAATTCTGGCAAAATGCAAGCATTGATTATGCAAGAATGGACTGCTATCAGTTAGGATTTGGTCCAAAAGTTGATTGAGAGCATGCCAGGGAGAATTACAGAGGTCTTGAAGAAGAAGGGGCAACACTGCAAATATTGACTTGCTGCATTAACTCATTCTAACTGTCAATATAACCTATTGGTACTCATAATATGATTGCAATTATATTTCTGTATGTGATATGAACATCAGACAAACACTAATAAAAACCAGAGGCCAGCAGATCATGTGAAAATATAATTTTGGTGTCATTCTCAAAACTTTTGGCCATGACTGTACACTGCCGTTGGTTTGCTAAAAACATCCATTTGAATGATGGATCGATATTCAGTAAAACATCCAGAAAATGAAAGTTCTGTCTTCCAGTTTTGAAGGTGAGTTTGATATTCAAATTATTTGCATTCAAGGTGGAGATAAGAGATGCGACCTCCTCCTTGGAACCCTCCTCCTTGGAACCAGCAACCTCCAGAGTCAACCCTTTCAAGTGTTGAGCAAGCTCCTGGATGGTACTCATACTGAAGAAAACCCAGGAAGAGGAAAAAAAAAAAACAAAACTTTTTTTCCTTTTTTTTTTTTTAAACTTGGCTGGACATACTGTTATGTACTGCAACTAAGAAATAAGGAATAGGGGGAAAGGCTGTCCCTGCACTGAGACTCAGCTTAAACCCTACGCTGGGGTGGGTGCCCTATTCCTTGTGAATAGCCCCACCGACACTCCTACACTGAACTCAAAAGAAGACCTGAAGGAAGGGGAGACCTCCTAACAGAAAAGTTAATTGCAGAAACTAAGATTAAAGGGAACAAGAAGTCCCAGGATATCAATTGTCCTAAGCACAAAGAACTAACAAGTCTACTAAGCCAGAGAACAAGCGTAACATCACTGATGTCCAGCGGGGAATGGGAGACAGGTGCTGAGTAATAAAGAGTGAAGAGATCATGTGACCAAGACACCCAGCACCAGAGGAAAAGACTAGAAGCCAGCAAACCACAACAAGATGGCCGATAGTAAAACAACATAGATTCTAACAGTACCTCCCCTTTTACGAGGATCCTCCGGATCCTCTAGGCCTAGCCTTACCAGGAAATCTCCTGTGAAAAGCCTTAATTAGCCTTGAGGCTGAGACGTCCTAGGCCTTCACCCAGGAATTATCCTTGGGGCCGAAACCTCTCCAGGACACAAGATACTGTAATCTTCCTCTATGCCACCTGGAATCCAAAATGCGAGAAATCTCAAATTCAAGGTCCTCATCAACAGGAGGAACAGTAGGTTTCGCCTGCTTATCAGGCGTGTCCGCCTTCTTAAGTAACGACACATGAAACACAGAATTAATCCTCCAGGATGAAGGAATGCCCAACCTCACCGCTGCCGAGTTGACAATCTGAACCACTTTGAAAGGACCCACAAATTTAAGCCCCAGTTTTTTAGAAGGAATTTTCAAACGAAGATTCCTAGAGGACAACCAAACCATATCACGAACAACAAACAAGGACTCCTTTCTTTTTTTGTCAAAATACCTTTTTGATGTCCTGTTAGCCTCTTTAAGGTTCAGGCGTACACTGGTCCAAACCCTCTCCAAATCACCGGAAAAATTGTCCTCCTCCGGTACAGCAGACCCAACTTTGGAAAATGGACCAAAAGATGGATACCTGCCAGTACAACAAAAAAAAGGAGAACAACCAGCCAAGGAAGAAGTATGATTATTAAGGGCAAACTCCGCAAGTGGTAGAAATTCTGACCACATTTCCTGATTGTCTGCCACAAAACATCTCAAAAACTGCTCGACATCCTGGTTCTTCCTTTCAGTCTGTCCATTGGACTCTGGATGATACCCCGCCGAGAATGACAAATGAATTTTCAATCTGTCACAAAAAGCACGCCAAAAGCGAGCCACAAATTGTGGTCCTCTATCGGAAACAATCTCCGTGGGAACACCATGGAGCCTGACGATCTCCTTCACAAAAGCCTTAGCAAGAGTCTTGGCGCAAGGTAACTTGTTGAACGGAACCAGATGACACATTTTACTAAACCGGTCCACAACAACCCAGATGACAGAAAAACCCTCCGATAAAGGCAGATCGGTGATAAAATCCATGGCAAGGTGCATCCATGGTGAACTAGGAACTTCCAAGGGGCACAGCAACCCCGCAGCCAGAGTGTGAGAGGCCTTCGACCTAGCGCACACAGTACACTGACGCACCCACTTGATGACTTCCCTTTGCCACCCTGGCCACCAGAAACTCCAACCGATAGACTTCCTAGTTTCCGAAATCCCTGGGTGACCTGCCAACTGAGACTCATGACATTCAACAAATAACGCTCTCCTCAAGGCTCTAGGCACAAACAATTTACCACATGGAGTGTTAGTTGGTGCCGCACTCTGAGCTCCTAGGATGCTATTCTCCAACTCAGAATCCAATGCAGCCACCACCACCCCTCTCTGCAAAATACACTCCTCCCTCTCAGGATTCACCACTGGAGAGAAACTACGAGACAAAGCGTCAGCCTTAACATTCTTTGTCCTCGGGACAAAGGTTACGGAAAAATTGAACCGGGCAAAAAACAGTGCCCACCTAGCCTGACAGGCATTCAAATGTTTAGCTGCGTCTAGATAAACCAAATTCTTATGATCAGTGAAAACCTGTATAGGACGTCGAGCCCCCTCCAAAAAATGTCGCCAATGCTCGAACGTGAGTTTAATAGCCAAGAACTCACGATTCCCAACATCATAGTTGAGCTCTGTCTCAGAATTTTTTTTTGAAAAGAAAGCACAGGGATGCACCCCATCCTCACCCTCCTGGGACAGAACTGCCCCTACGCCTATAAATGAGGCATCCACCTCAACCAAAAATGGCTTGGTCTCATTCGTCTGGATAAGAACAGGAGCAGAGCTGAACCTCTCCTTGAGATACTCAAAAGCTTCAATAGCCTCAGTGGACCATTGGACTGTATTAGCACCCTTCTTGGTGAGATCAGTAATGGGTTTAGCGATGACAGAGAAATTCTTTATGAATTTCCTGTAATAATTGGCAAACCCCAAAAACCTCTGTACGGACTTCAAACCCTCAGGCCTCGGCCACTCCAGCACAGCCTGAACTTTCACTGGGTCCATCTCAAAACCATCACAAGAGACAAAGTAACCCAAAAAACAAATTTTCTGGACAGCAAACTGACACTTCTCCAATTTAGCAAAGAGTGTGTTATTTCTCAGTATCTGAAGAACTTCGCGGACTCTCTGCCAATGAGACTCAAGATCCAATGAATAAATCAAAATGTCATCCAGATAAACAATAGCACTTCAACCGATCAAGGGTCTCAGAATGTCATTGATGAAATTTTGAAAAAATGCAGGAGCGTTAGTAGGCCCAAAAGGCATCACCAAACACTCAAAATGACCTTCTGGGGTGTTAAAAGCTGTCTTCCATTCATCTCCATCCTTCACCCGCAGCAAATTATATGCCCCACGAAGCTCAATCTTAGAAAACCATTTAGCTCCGGTCAATTGGTTAAACAAATCCGGAATAAGTGGTAACGGGTAAGGATTGCGCACAGTGATCTTATTAATCTCCCGAAAATCCAGACATGGCCTAAGACCCCCATCCTTCTTTTTGACAAAAAAGAACCCAACCGCCACAGGAGATTTAGAGGGTTTTATGTGACCTGCAGCTAAACTAGTCTGAAGGTACTCCTTCAAAGCCTCCCTCTCAGGAATTGTCAGATTAAACAACCGACTCTTAGGGAGCTTATCATCAGGAACGAAGTCAATAGCGCAATCGTAATCTCTATGAGATGGTAAAGCTTTTGACTCCATCTCCGAAAAAACCCTCCAAAAATCCTGAATGGGTTCAGGTAACTCCCCCTTCACAACAGCCGCAATGTGAACATTACAACACTTACCATAACACCCCTGACCCAGGATCTTATGGAACCAGACGACCAGTCCATCAAAGGATTATGCACTTTTCACCAGGGCAACCCCAGGACGACCGGGGAAGGCAACTTAGCAAGTACAAATAAGTCAATCTGCTCCTGATGTTCCATATTCATAGTAAGCGGAAACTCAATGACCTTTCGAAGAATGCTCCCATGCTCCAGGGGAGTATTATCAATCGTCACCACAGGAAAAGGAGACGACAAAGATTCAGAATCAAACTTATACTTTTCAAGAAATTGTTGATCAATCAAATTATGTGCAGAACCACAATCCACTATAAACTACTTCCTCCACCCACCTCCTCTACCTAGTTCCACCCTCCTGACAGGGACCAGATCTGTGCTCCTTAGGAGCTATCTGAACCTTCCCTCAGGAGTAGTGTAGTGTTTAGTGTTGAGCGAGTATGTTCTATTAACCCTTTCGCCGAGTATGCTCGGGCCGAGCTCCGAGTATTTATAGCTGCTCGGTGATATGGTTGAATCACTCCCGTGTGCATGATTTGCAACTGTTTGACAGTTTTATTACATGTGAGGAATGTCTATTTCTTACACATTCCTCACATGTAATAAAGCTGCCAAACAGTTGTAAATCATGCACACGGGAGCGATTCAACCATATCACCGAGCATCTGTAAATACTCGGAGCTCGGCCCGAGCATACTCGGACAGAACATACTCGCTCAACCCTAGTAGTGTTGGATGTGAGTGTTTGGGTCCCGTGTAGTGCTCCCTCCTTACCTGAGAGTGGGGCTCGGCCCGAGCATACTCAGACAGAACATACTCGCTCAACCCTAGTAGTGTTGGATGTCAGTGTTTGGGTCCCGTGTAGTGCTCCCTCCTTACCTGATAGTGGGGTTCCACACCTTTGACTGAGATGCCCCCCCCCCCATTAAACACAGCACGTCCGCGGGCTGGAACAGAGTACAAAACAAGAATTTAAGACATGAAAGATTTTACAATGCTTTTCTGGATAAAACAGTACATAGATAACTTTTTCTTCCCTTTATGGGAGGCACTTTTTCTTAAACATTATATATAAAACAATATAAAATCACTTTAAATAACATTTTTTTCAAATATAAAACATTTTATCACTTTTTCAAGCAAGTCCAGCAGGCTGTAGTGAGATCCTTATCAGGATGTCCATCTCACTGGTGTAAGTGCAATGTGGGGGACCCGTCCACAAAAAAACCCAACTTAGGCCCTGGGCGTGGCTGCAGGGCATAGCTGATCCAGTCGTTGGACCAAATCTTCGGCCACGCCAAACGGGTTTTTGTTCAATGGTCTATAAAACCAACAAGAAACACCTTAAGAAGTGCTAACTTTTTACAATAAAAGTTCGGGCTGTTCAGCATCCACAACCACAGTCTCCTTTCTTGCTTAACCGGGTATTATAAAACTGTTCTTTAAACATTTTTTTCTTTTTTTTTCACACAGTACTGATACTAATACCCTTCCGGGTAACTATATACACTTTTTTTGCTCTGATAGTCAACTTAGTTCAGTGGTGGTGCTCCCCCTGGGGTAGCGTATGGTCACCATTAGCTGGCCCTGTCGGGTCATCAGCTTCTGATGGCAGGGGTACGTCCTCCTCCTCTTCCACTCTGTGTACATTTAGGACAAACCACCCATGTTCTCCACGGTGACGGGTGTAAGTGACTCGGTCACCAGGATACAGATCCCGTCCCGGGTGTCACTGTTGTAGGTGGGACTCCACGTCAAGCCAGTTGACGAACAGGTCCGTGGCTACCTGAGGCTCCCGGATAAAGCCCCAACCTCCTTCGAGGTCGAATTTTACCACGGTACCTTCCGCATGGGTACTCTGCTTGGTGGGCCTGGCTTTGCGGGCCCAGGTCTTGGCCTGCATATTACGGGCCTCCATCGCCTCCCATTGGACACGCAGTTCTCACCGCTCCGCCTCTAGCTTCCAGAGTTGTCGCCGGGGGAATCCCATGAGGTCGCCCTCCAGGTTGTCCCACCTGTACTCCTCTCCTATGGCGCAGGCAACCCGGGGCACTGGCGTAAGCACTAAGGGAGCTTTTTGTTGGTCCTCGACCCATGCGGACCAGTCCCACCTTGCGCGCCCGTACACCCAGCTGGGTGCAGGGGCAGATGGTTCCTCTAGGGGGCCTAGGAGGGTGTCGTTGGTGCCCAGGGCAGAGGCACTGCTGTTACCTGCGCTTGCTGTTGCTCCGGTGCTGCGCGTCTCCTCTGGGCTCAGGACAGGCCCCGCCGGGGCTGGGGTGCTGGTGGCAGGACTGGGCCTTGACCGTTGCCGGGTCAGCTTTTCCAGGAGCTTGTCCTTCCACCGTGGGACTGCGACCTTCTGGGCCTCCTACATCCGCCGGCCCAGCCCCTGCACCTCGGTGCGCAGGAACCCCATGTCCTCCGCGGGTAGTTGACTCAGGACGCACTCCAGGTTAAGGGGGGAGTCTTCTGCCTGCAGGCCACGGGCAGGAGTCTGGTGATCACCTCTTTCCATGGCGCCGGCCGGGTGCATTCTGACTCCTCCGCTTGTGGCCCTGCCCTGTCTCCAAGGTTTTTCTTCTCCTCTCCTCTTTTGGGGGCGGTTCCACTCCAGCTTGCTGTCAGCCACAGCAGGGGGCTGCGCCCCCAGACTGATGGACAAGTCCAAGTATATGGCCACAGGTGCATGGGGCGGGCTCTGTTTTTGGCGCCATTCCGGAACCCGGCCCATGATGGGAGACTTCGTTTCGTCCTTTAGCACACATATAATGGCGCCCGTTATTCTGGGGCAGGCGCCACTACTCAGTAACCAGCACAGTCTATAGGCACACGAGACTCGATGCAACGGGTCGGTACATCCTGTTCGTGACGCCAAAGGTGACGCGCCCCCTAGGGCCGAGGGGTACTCGGTAGCCGGGCCGGTCGGTTCTATTTGGGGTAGTCACAGCTGCAGTGACCCAGTCCGTGGCCCAGGGTGGTCAACTATTAAAGAAAAGGGGAATAAAGTTTTGGGGATAAAGTTTTCTGACGCCACCTGCGGTATGCGGCTATAGATAGCCGTCGCTGCTGTTCAGATCCACCGGACTGTTGGTGAAGCAGCATAGATGGTTCTGCTCTCCACAGGCAGAGCTAAGCTCCAGGGCAGTTAAAGAGGTAGCTTTGTTGTTGGTGTAGTGCAAGGCAGGTGATTCAGCCATTAAGTCAAGGACACAGCGGGGTGCCGTCTTCAAGTGTTTACTCGCAGTTATCAAGATGCTCCAAGTTACAACTGTGGCGCCCTGCTGCGCATTAGTGCCACAGATCCTGGAGGGGTGCATAGACGGATTCCTCCACAAGAGGCCCTCATAGCATTCACACACCTCCACCTTCCACCTCAGACCACCAGAGGGAGCCCGGATAGGGATATAAAAAGGGAAGGTGGAGCTAGGCAGTTCAGTCTAGTCTGGAATCTACAGCCTTGAGCATGCAGTCTACAGTCTGCTGCAGCCAGTGAGGAGGACAGTCCAGCTCAGACTCAGGGAGCTCAGGTTAGTGAGCCCAAGGCGTGCCGACGCCATAAGAGCGGTGAAGAGTAGCAAGGCCTACTGCCAGTGTGAAGCCTAGTGAGAGCCCAAGGCAAGTGGAGTAAGCGAGCTACATAGGGGGCAGAGGAGCTTAACCAGTTCACCCCAGAACCATATACCGGACACCGGGTCCGAGTCTGCAAGGACCTCTAGGACTAGCAGAAACAACCGGAACCCCTGGCGAACTACAATGGCATGTAAAAGTTTGGGCACCCCTAGTCAAATTACTGTTATTGTGAACAGTTAAGCAACTTTTAGATTAAGTGATCTCTAAAAGGCCTAAAATTAAATATGACACATTTCCTTTGTATTTTAGGCAAAAATATATTTATATTGTCATTTTTTATATTTTAGAAATTACAAAAAGGTAAATCGGCCAATGCAAAAGTTTCGGCACCCTAGCAGATTTATGTGCTCAGATAACTTTGACCAAGGTTCCAGACCTTAATTAGCCTTTTAGGGTTATGACTTCATCACTATCAATATCATCGTTAGGAAAGGCCAGGTGATACAAAAAACCCAGCCTCCTCTAACCTTGTGCCAAAGAACAGAAGCCACAGAAGCCATAGGTTCTTCTAAGCTGCTGGCTTGCACTCTGAAAATGAAAATGGTGGAGGCCCTCAAAGCAGGAGAAGGCTATAAGAAGATAGCAAAGCGTTTTCAAGCTGCCCTTTCCTCAGTTCTAAATGTAATTTAAAAATGGCAGTTAACAGGAACAGTGGAGGTCAAGATAAGGTCTTGAAGACCAGGAAAAATGTCAGTGAGAGCTGCTCGTAGGATTACTAGAGAGGCAAATCATAACCTCCGCTTGACTGCAAAAGACCTTCAGAAAGATTTAGCAGACTCTGCAGTTGTGGTACATTGTTTTACTGTTCAGAGACACCTGCACAAATATGGCCTTGATGGAAGAGTTATCAGAAGAAAACCTCTCCTGCTTCCTCACCATAAAATTGAGCATCAGAAGTATGCAAAAGAACATCGAAACAAGCCTGATGCATTTTGGAAACAAGTCTTGTGGACCAATGAGATTAAAATAGAACTCTTTGGCCACAATGATCAAAGGTATATGTGGAGAAAAAGGGCACAGAATTTCAGGAAAGAACATCTATCCAACCATTAAGCATGGGGGTGGATCAATAATTCTTTTGGGTTGTGTTGCAATCAATGACATGGGGAACATTTCACGGGTAGAGGGAAGAATGGATTCAATTAAATTTCCACAAATTCTTGATGCAAACATAGCACCATCTGTAAAAAGCTGAAGTTTAAAAGAGGATGGTTTCTACAAATGGATAACATTCCTAAACACACATCAAAATCCACAATAAACTACCTCAAAAGTCACAAGCTGAAGGTTTTACAATGACCCTCACAGTCCTCTGATCTAAACAGCACTGAAAATCTGTGGCTCGACCTCAAAATAGCAGTGCATGCAAGACAACCCAGGAATCTCACAGAAATGAAAGAATTTTCCAAGGAAGAATGGATGAAAATCCCTCAAACAAAAATTGAAAGACTCTTGGCTGGCTGCAAAAAGCGTTTATAAGCTGTGACACTTGCAAAAGGGGGGCTACTAGGTACTAACCATGCAGGGTGCCCAAACTTTTGCTTCGGCCCATTTTCCTTTTTGTAATTTATAAAATGTAAAAGATAAAATATACATATTTTTTTTGCCTACAATATACCGGAAATGTGTCATCTTTAACTTCAGGCCTTTTAGAGATCATTCCATCTTCAGCTTGCTTAACTGTTTACAATAACAGTAATTTTGACCAGGGGTGTCCAAACTTTTACATGCCACTGTATATGTCCCAGGAATACCAAAAGCTGACTGTAATACCAGGGTCAGGAATCACAGAGGACCAAGAGACCAGGGAGTGTGATCTTCAACAGAAGGCCCTACCACCAGGTGAGTCGGTGTAAGACAGAGACCAAGTTAGGCCTAGCTCCAGGCAGGTCACAAACTTAGCAGGAAAAGGCAAGAAACAGGAGGCCCCACACCCGCTCACTGGGGAGAGTCCTGAAATGCACCCTTCACCCTACAGTGCCCTGGATCGTGCCTGAAACACCACCAGTAAAGGTACTGAAGTGATCTGTCGTGTGTGTGCCTATTCTTCTTCCGACCCGCCTGGGTCCCCTCTGTCCTGCATCCCCTCTCCTACGCTGCCCTGAGGCCCTGCTCCGCACCAACTAAGCTGCCTGACAACCGGCCTCAGAGGACTGTAGCAGCGCTGGTGATCCTCTCCAGACACCACAGGTGGAGTCACGAACTTTTCCTATCCCATACACCTTTCCCCCACCATTTCCTTGCTTTTTTTAAGAGTGACCCCAGGGTACGGGCCCGGGAGCCGACCACCGCGACATCCCCATAAACCAAAACAGCAAGGCCCGGGCGCCGAGTCGTCCCCATCCCCTGGGCGAATCATCTCTTCCTGGTGTCACGAACAGGATTCCGTACCCACTGCAACGACGGAGTGTTGTGCCCGTTGCCACCGGGTACTGTGCACCTTTAATCAGAACTGTGTATTTCACTGTGGCGAAGATTGCCGCCATTGTTGTGCCGCCGAGCGGGAAGAAGGGCGTAACCGCGGGAAAATGAGAGGCGTACCTGCTGAAGCACGCGAAACCCCGGACACGCCCCACGCCTCAACATCAAGCCAGGAAGCGCCAGGTCCTGGAAGGAGCCCGGTGAACGCTCTGACGTAGGACGCAAGGTCCTGAAGGAAGACCGTCACCTGCGGAGCTGCGGCCTACCAGAAGAAAAGAAAAGAAGGTAGGCCACGGTTCGCTAGGGGGGCGCCGGAATGTCCGAAGAACAGCACAACGCCGGAGTACCGGTTAACCGCTCTGATGATCAACCCGCGCTCGGCGCCGAGCAGGCCGAAGCAGCCGCTCCACCAGCAGGGCTTGTAACCCCTGTCATACCCATGGCCCTACAGTACATCCCTGGAGCGAAGTGGCTCCCCCAGTACAGCGGCAAACCAGATACCCTGTCTGGATTTAAAAGGAAAATATGCGGTATTCTGGACATGTACTCTATGACAGGCAAGCAAAGAGCCGCTGTTCTATTAGGACAATTGACTGGTGCTGCGGAGCGAGAAGTAGAAACCTGGTCGGCCGCAGACCAGGAGTCAGTGTCCCCAATCTTTAAAAAGTTACAGACTGTCTTTGAGAATCGTACTGAGACTGACCTCCGGATGACGTTCTACAACTGCTCTCAGCAACCGGAGGACAGTGTTCGGGACTATGCCTGGCGTTTACAAGGGGCCCTGCGAGCTCTGAAACAGGTTAGTCCAACCAGCATCGATAATGAAAATAAAATGCTGAAGGAACAGTTTATCCGGGGACTGAGGTCTCAAGAGGAGAGCAGAACTGTGCGTTGGTGGTCCCTGGATCATCCAGATGCCACCTTTGACACCCTTAAGGACATGGCTATAAAAGGACTGCAGCTCCTGGAAACAACTGCTATCCAACGTTACCAGGGTGGGGCCACCGCAGTGCCTGCAGCATCCATTTTTTCCCCGGTGGCTGCTGAAGCCAAGGTTCCAGCAACGTCCCCTAGTGAGCTGGACAGCCTGCGCTCTGAAGTGCGTCAGTTGAGCAAAACCCTGACCACTGTACTGAGTGCCCTGCAGCTGCGGACGGAGCCCGAGGAGGAAGGAAGGATCCTGCTAGCCGACAGCCCTGAGGATGTCCCCTGGATGAGAAGGAGGAGGACAGCGCTACTTCCCAGGAGCATCAGTGACCAACGCCGAGGGACCCTGTCTGCCACCGCTGCCACAAGACAGGTCACGCCGTCCAGAGCTGTCCTTTAAACGAGAAAACCCTGGGGCCGAGGGCCGACACCCAGGAGTAGACTCCCCAGGCCCAACAGGCTGGTACAGCAGGTTCGTGGGAGGAAGACCTTTCCTGTCCATCGTGCTGGACGGCATCGCGACACCCGCTCTGCTGGACACAGGATTTCAGGTAACCATCATGCCTGATGTCCTCTACAAAAGGTTCTGGTCCATGGATGACCTAAGCCCACCAGCTCCAAACGTTTCCGTTTATGCCTCCAACGGCCTCCCCCTTAACCTAGTTGGGGTTAAGGATGTGGCAGTAAAGGTGGGAAGAGTGGAACTGAAGGACCAGGGACTAATTGTAGTAGAGACTAATCCTGATGATACAAACTTGAATATGGTACTTGGCACTAACATTGTTAGTAACTGTTTGGGAGAAGTTGTATTCTTGCTCCAACAGATAGCTGACACTGCCAGACCAGGGCAGAGAAGGGCGCTGCAGAAAGAGATCCGAGCCCTTATGTACCAGCAACAGGTAAAGCTAACAGGCGGTGAAATTGGTAATGTACGGGTGACAGACCCGGTACCCATTGTGATTCTCCCGATGAGTGAAATGCTGATTTGGTGTAGAGCAGCAATAGGTCTCAAAGGATGGAGCTACCAGGCGGTAGTAGAGCCCCTTAGCTCCGAGCATAGGCCTACACTCTTGACTGCCAGAGGGGTAGTGGATGTACGCAATGGGAGGGTGCCCGTACGCCTCCTAAACTATGGGGAGGATGAGGTGAGATTACCACGCTATGCCACTGTTGCCAAACTGTACACAGTAAATAATAACTCCATACACACGGCGGAGTCCTTAACCTCACCAGACGAAGTAGAGGATAATGACCCGGCAACCCAGGTGGAGGATTGGTGTCAACAGCTCTATGTTGGGACAGACACCACTCCTGCCCATCAGAAGCAGGGTGTACACTGGGTGGTTCAGGAATACGCGCAGGTATTCAGTAAGCACCCACTTGACTTTGGGAGGATTAAGGGGGTTCAACACCATATCCCCACAGGTCCACCCATCAAAGAGCGTTACAGGCCTATACCACCAGCACACTACCAGAAGGCGAAGGAGATGTTGCACAACATGAAGAAGGCAGGGGTAGTAAGGGATAGTTGTAGTCCCTGGGCAGCTCCCCTAGTTCTAGTCAGGAAAAAGGACGGAAGCATGAGAATGTGTGTAGATTACAGACAAGTAAATCGCATTACACATAAAGATGCATACCCTTTAACACGTATAGAGGAATCCCTGGCTGCCTTGAAGTCTGCAAATTACTTCTCCACCCTTGACCTCACTAGTGGGTACGGGCAAGTAGCTGTTGCTGAGGAGGATCGGGAGAAGACGGCCTTCACCACCCCGATGGGACTCTGCGAGTTCAATAGTATGCCGTTTGGACTCTGCAATGCCCCCGGAACGTTCCAGAGATTGATGGAGTGCTGCCTGGGACACCGCAACTTCAAGACTGTACTACTATACCTGGATGAAGTGATAGTGTACTCCAAAACGTATGAGGACCACTTGAAGCACCTGGCGGAGGTATTTGAGTCGCTGTCCCAGTATGGGATGAAGCTGAAGCCCTCAAAGTGCCACCTGCTCAAGCGAAAGGTACAGTACCTGGGGCACATTGTCAGTCCGGAGGGAGTAGCACCAGACCCAGAGAAGGTCACTGCCATCCAGAAATGGCCGTAGCCGAAGAGCCTCAAGGAGGTACATCAGTTCCTGGGACTAGTCGGGTATTACCGCAGGTTTGTGAAGGACTATATCAAGAAAACGGCGCCTCTGCAAGACCTCCTGGTAGGACAGTCCCCCAGAGGCAGAAATCCCCCATTCCAGTGGGGTAAGGAGCAAGCTGAATCCTTTAATGTGATGAAGGAGATCCTGACCGGCAAAGAGATCCTAGCCTACCCTGACTACAGCCAACCGTTCCTGCTGTACACTGATGCCAGCAACGAAGGATTAGGAGCTGTACTGAGTCAGAAGCAGAATGGCAAAGAGAAGGTGATCGCCTATGCACGCAGGAAGCTCCGCCCGACCGAGAGGAACCCAGAGAACTATAGCAGCTTCAAGTTGGAGTTCCCGACCCTGGCCTGGGCCATCACCGAGCGGTTCAAGCACTATCTAGCCTCCAGTAAGTTCACTGCCTTCACTGATAACAACCCCTTGACTCATCTGGAAACAGCCAAGCTAGGAGCCATGGAACAACGATGGATTGCTCGGCTGTCAAACTACCAATTCACTATTAAGTACCGGTCGGGCCGCAAGAACGCCAACGCCGATGCTCTGTCCAGGATGCCTCACCAGTCGGACACTGAAGAAGAAGTGGATGACCTGGAGGAGTTTGAACTACCTGCCTTTCATCGGAATGGGATGGTCCACGAGCAACGAAACTCCAGGAGGCATCGTGGTAAGACGTTAAACCCCCTGCCTCACCACAGCTGGAAGGAGACCCAGGACAGCGACCCGGTTGTCAGCTGTATCAAAGAGCTGATAACCCAGGAAGGTTCCTCCCTGGAGAAGGACGCATCTCTACAAGCCAAGCAGTTGTGGAATGAGAAGAGCCGGCTGTTCATCTATAGAGAGAAGCTGTGCCGGAGGTACGTCAACCCCAAAACCCATGAGATGGTATGGCAGATAGTGGTGCCCAAGACCGACATCCAGATTGTGTTGGAGGCCTACCACGATCAAGCAGGGCACTTTGGCTAGATAAAGCTAGAAACCCTGCTGAAGTGTCGGTTTTATTGGGTAGGAATGCGCAGTTCCATTGAGAGGTGGTGCCGGAATTGTGGACCCTGTAGCCTCAGAAGAAAAGACTACAGCAGCCAGAAGGCACCCCTGCAACCCATCAAGACAACTCGACCCTTGGAGATCGTGGCCCTGGATCATGTCAAGCTGTCACCCAGCAGGTCAGGATATTCCTATGCCCTGACCATGGTGGATCACTACTCACGTTTCCTGGTGGTCGCCCCCGTCAAAGACCTGACGGCAGAGACAGCAGCAAAGATGTTCCAAGCATATTTCTGCAGACCCCATGGATACCCTGAACAGGTGTTGACAGACCAAGGCTCAGCCTTTGAGGCCGAATTGTTCAAGGAGTTCTGCCATCTGTACGGGTGTAAAAAGATCAGAACTACACCGTACCACCCCCAAACCAACGGACTCTGTGAAAAGATGAATAACATCATCATCGACCTGCTGAAGACTATACCACTAGAGGCGAGAAATCAGTGGCCAGACCTACTACCTGACCTGGTAGATCTGTACAACCACATACCTGTGAGTTCCACCAATTTTACTCCGCCATATCTCATGCGTGCAAGACCTGGAAAGTTGCCCATGGACCTGGAGCTTGGTGTAGTAGAACCAGAAGCAGATATGTCCACTGAGGACTGGGACACGACCAGACAGGAGCAGTACAGAAGAGTTCAGGCCTGTGTCGAAGACAGTCTCACTCAGGTAAGGGACAAGCAGGAAGCCCACTACAATTAAAGTGCGTCCGCAGAACCCTTCACACCAGGAGAAGTGGTGTTAAAGAGGAAAAGAAGAAACCACAAACTTGATGGCCAGTGGGAGAGAGAACCCTACACTGTGTTAAATTCAAGATTTGGTAACAGGAAGACCTGTCTAATTACTAAGGATGGAGGAATAACAACTGCAACGGTATCTAGAGACTATCTGAAGTTGTGTCCAGACCTGCTAAAGCCCCAAGATGAAGTGCATCTCACCATACCGGAGGAGCCTAAAGAAGCAGTAATACACACTGAATTAGGAGATTTCCCGGCAGATTGGCCTCAACTAGGAGGAGCAGTGATAATACCTGTGATCCACTTCTTTCAACAGCCAGAAGACCCTCCACAGCAAGTAGAGCCTGTAAGTGCTGCAGAAGAGCCTGCTCAAGAAGAATCCCCGGAAGAAGGATCCCCGGTTGGAGCAGAGCAAGAAGGCCCAGCCAATGGTATACTTGCCAGTCCTGTAGCGAGGTTAAGGCAACCCTGCAGCTCCCCAACACTTAGAACTGACAGAATGGGAGGTAGTGCAAACACTAGTGCCTCACGCATCCCAGTACCACGTGAGATGACACATAGCACAAGAGGTCAGACCCCTGTCAGATACAGAGAGTAAAGAAGGAAATTCTGACAGTGTAAATAGTTGCCCCTGGGGTATTATATTGTGTATCTTCATGTATGTACTTATTACTTTGTGTTATCTTGCAATGGACAATTTAAGTGATATGGACACTTTTCTTGTTGGCCTCTAATTATCCGTAAGGGTACATCAAGAACTTTGTGGCTGAGTACTATATGCAGCCCAAAAACTGCTTCTTGTAAATAATTGCACTCCCTGGAGTGCCCCTTTAGGTGACCTCAGAAGAAAAATCTGTCTGGTGTGGCACTAACCGAGGTCCAACTCGGGATCGCCATGCCCTGCAGCCACCCCAGGGCCTACGTTGAGGGTTTGGGACAGGTCCCTCAAGCTACCAAGTACTCTGCCTGTGAGATGAACATCCTATCGGGGAACCTCACCAAAAGAGACTTGGATTCTGAGGTTGCTTATTGTATATATGTATATATTTATTATTTATAATGTTTTACATGTAACGTTCAAGCAAAGTGCCTCCCGTAAAGGGAAGAGTTGTTGTTTTTGTTGTTACAAAAAGTACTTCAGTCCGGGAGTACTGAGCTTTGCTAGGGGGGAATGTGGCGCCCTGCTGCGCATTAGTGCCACAGATCCCAGAGGGGTACATAGACGGATTCCTCCACAAGAGGCCCTCATAGCATTCACACACCTCCACCTTCCACCTCAGACCACCAGAGGGAGCCCGGATAGGGATATAAAAAGGGAAAGTGGAGCTAGGCAGTTCAGTCTAGTCTGGAATCTACAGTCTGGAGCATGCAGTCTACAGTCTGCTGCAGCCAGTGAGGAGGACAATCCAGCTCAGACTCAGGGAGCTCAGGTTAGTGAGCCTAAGGCGTGCCGACGCCATAAGAGCGGTGAAGAGTAGCAAGGCCTACTGCCAGTGTGAAGCCTAGTGAGGGCCCCGAGCGCAGCCGAAGGCAAGTGGAGTAAGCAAGCTACATAGGGGGCAGAGGAGCTTAACCAGCTCACCCCACAACCATATACCGGACACCGGGTCCAAGTCTGCAAGGACCTCTAGGACTAGCAGAAACAACCGGAACCCCTGGCGAACTATATGTCCCAGGAATACCAAAAGCTGACTGTAATACCAGGGTCAGGAATCACAGAGGCCCATGAGACCAGGGAGTGTGATCTCCAACAGAAGGCCCTACCACTAGGTCAGCCGGTGCAAGACAGAGACCAAGTTAGGCCTAGCTCCAGGCAGGTCACAAACTTATCAGGAAAAGGCAAGAAACAGGAGGCCCCACACCCGCTCACTGGGGAGAGTCCTGAAATGCACCCTTCACCCTACAGTGCCCTGGATTGTGCCTGAAACACCACCAGTAAAGGTACTGAAGTGAACTGTCGTGTGTGTGCCTTTTCTTCTTCCGACCCGGCTGGGTCCCCTCTGTCCTGCATCTGTGTCACCCTGGCCTGGATGCCACAAGTATAATAAAGCTGTGTCTGAGAGCAAGGGGGAGGTTCTCTAGTCAGGGGAACATTAGCATGCAATACCTCCTGTCACAGGCCAGTAGGGGGAGCAGGCTGCCCCTATAAAAGCTGGAACTGGGGGCAGGGTTAGAGAGAACTGGACGACATGTCTCAGGACTGAGAGGTCCCAGAGCAATGAGGGACAGTTGTATTGCACCCTAAGAGGAAGTGTGGCAGGAGGAGAGCCACAAGCCAGAGACAAGAGGCGAAGTGAGCCTGTCTTGGCAGATAAAGGACTTAATTTACCAGACTTTGGATTCTGAGGCTGGGAGGATTCCACATCCTCCAGCAGATAACCAGTCCGCAGGGGACTGTATATTCCTTGGCCTAAGAAGCCTGGAGGCCCTGCCACAACAGAAGGGACCAGAAAAGCCGTACCAGGCCGGGAGCAGAAAGGAACCCACGTTGCAGGCCATACAGGCGAGAATACACGGAGAGCTCGGAAACGTGGGCTGTTACCCTATAAGGAGGAGATAGCCAGAAGGAGAGCAGAAAGCACGGTAGGCCTACACCCTCACCCTGACCAGGGCCAATCTCCCAATTGCTCTCAGACATCCAGGTCCCCTCCTAGCCGGGACTGTCTTTGGGTCAGTTTACCTGTTCTAGTAAAGTCCCTGGACTGCAACCTGTTGTCTGTGTGCTCCTTGCTCCTCCAGCACTAACGGCACTGGGACTCTCGTCACCATCACCCCCATCTTCCATCATACTGCCCTGGGGCCGCACTCTTCCCGTGGGGAGTCACACTATCCCAGCTGCATACATCATCAGCCCCAGCGGTCTGCCTGGCAGCGGCGGTCCGCACTGACCGCAATCCACGGCTGGCGTAGTCGAACATACCAACAGCACATAGCAGACTACCATTGGTCTGACCACCCTGAGCCATGGAACTGGGTTGCCACTACTACCCCCATCGTTCCCTACTGCCTGGATCCGAGTGCTCCACGGCCCAGGGGGCAAGTCAGCTTTGGCGTAGTCGGCAGGATTGTAACCAACCCGCCACAAACGGGTATTGCGTGCCTGAAAGAGACTGTACACGTACCTGAAAAGAGGTTTTCCGCCATCCGGAGCCGTTTCCCGCCATTTCCAGCCGTCTCCCGCCATCTTCCGTCGGTTCCCGTCATCTTCAGCCGTTTTCCCGCCATCGGACGCCATCTTCAGGACGCCGCGCGGGAAGAAGAGGGGTGTGGACGTCCAAACCGCGCGAGACCCGAAGCTCCGCCCCACACACCGACGCTGCGCAAGGTCCTGGAAGGGAGAGAGAGCGACGCTGACGTCACCAGGACGCGACGCAAGGTCCTCGTCCGGAGCAGCATCAGCGGAGCCGCGGCCTACAGAAGAGGATCGTCAGAAGGTAGGCCACGCTTAACTATGGGGGAGGAAGTTGTCGGACACAGAGGCGCCCACTACCACCAACGCGCCTGCAGCAGCGGTGTTGCCATTTTCCCTGCCCTACATACCTGGAGCGGCCTGGCTGCCTAAGTATTCAGGGGAGCCCCATGCCCTAACTGACTTTAAGAAAAGGCTGTACAGTTTGTTCCAAGTCTACCCCCTGACAGAGGAACAGAAGGTCAGCATACTAACAGGGCAGTTAACTGGCGCAGCCCAAAGGGAGGTAAAGTCATGGCCCACTAAGGAGAAAAGGACCGTGAAGGGTATTCTGGCCCGGCTGCGGGGTACCTTTGACGCATGTACCTCCACTGAAATTAAAATGAGGTTCTATGGATGTAAGCAGCGGGAACAGGACAGCATCAGAGACTATGCCCTAAATTTGCAGGAAGCCTTGAGGGCCATCCAACAAACTGACCCTGGCAGTGTGCAGGAAACGGATAAACTGCTAACAGAACAATTCATAGAAGGTCTGCTGTCTAGCGCCCACAGGGCCCAACTGCGCCTCATGTTCTTTCAGAACCCTGACCTGACCTTTGCCCAATTCAAAGACAGGGCCATAAGGGTGCTCCGTGAACCCGCAACCAGTGGCGCTACAAACCCCCGGCGTCCTGCTCTCACCTACCACCAGGAGGCAGCGCCCTCCTCTATAGACTCTGTGGGGGCTGACGCACAGGCCCTGAACCAAGCCCTGTCGAAAGATCTGCACCACCAAGTCCAGGAGCTGACTAGGAGCATCACGGCATTGACCAGGACCATCCAGGCGTTACAAGTGGACCCGTCAAGACCCATCGAGCTGGCTTCAAGTCCGGAGGATGTCTCGTGGCGTCGACAGAGGAGGATCCCATCGTTCCGAGGGAGGCCCACAGACCGCTACGCAGAGGATGGACAGCCCATTTGCCGTCGATGCAACCAGCCCGGACACATTTCCAGGTACTGTAATTTAAACGGGTCCAACCTGGGGCAGAGGGCCGACCCCCAGGCATAAGATCACCAGGCCCTTATAATTGGCGTGATAAGTACGTTGAGGGGCGCCCGGTTTTACCCGTGGTGCTGGACGGTATCCCCATGAGCGCCTTGCTGGATACTGGTCGCAAGTAACCACTATCCCTTATGTACTTTTTAAGCAGTATTGGACTGATGCTGATATCACACGGTATCCAGACAACTTGAGCATCATCGCCAGTAATGGCTTGCCCGTGCCGCAGATGGGGTTCAAGGAGATGACCATTAAAATTGATAATGTTGAACTACCGGCACAGGGAGTGATTATCGTTGACATTGACCGTCGTGAAAGTCACCCTAAAATAACTGTGGGTACTAACGTGATTGAAAATTGTCTTTCAGAGGTAATTGTAATTCTACAATAGGTGGCGGTGAATGCTAGTTCCAGCCAACAGAGAGTCCTCAACAAGGAGATAAAAGCCCTGATGAGACGGCAGCAGGTAGAACTGTCTGGTGGTGAGATCGGTAGCGTAAGACTGAGCGACCCATTCCCCATTTCCATGCCTCCCAAAAGTGAAATGATGATCTGGTGTCGGACTGCAATCGGGTTGAGAGGTAGAGACTACCAAGCCATGGTAGAACCCGTGTACTCAGACAGCAGGCCCACCATTTTGACAGCCCGGGGGGTGGTTGATGTCCGTCATGGGAGGGTGCCCGTCCGCATTCTCAACATTGGGGAGAGGGAGGTACACTTACCTAGGTACGCTACACTTGCCAAACTGTTTGTTGTCGAACACAAGGCTATCAGGGCCGTGGAGCCTTTGCCTCCATCTCCACAGGCGGAGGGTAATGGCTCCCAGAAACAAAAGGAGGACTGGTGCCAGAAACTCCACGTGGGTGCTGACTCCACTCCCCTGCACCAAAAACAAGGAGTCTACCGGGTGGTACAGGAGTACGAGAGAGTCTTTAGTAAGCACCCGCTAGACTTCGGCAGAGTAAAAGGGATAGAACACCACATCCCCACAGGGAGCCATCCACCAATAAAAGAGAGACACAGGCCTGTACCCCCCGCACATTATCAGAACGCCAAGGGTATGCTGCGGGAAATGAAAGAAGCTGGGGTCATTAGAGATAGCTGTAGCCCCTGGGCAGCCCTCTTGGTTCTGGTGAAAAAGAAAGACGGCACCATGAGAATGTGCGTGGACTATAGACAAATCAACCGTATCACCCACAAAGACGCATATCCGCTGCCTAGAATAGAGGAGTCTTTAGCCGCAGTAAAATCAGCTAACTTCTTTTCTACTTTGGACCTTACTAGCGGGTACTGGCAGGTTCCTGTGGCAGAGGCTAACAAGGAGAAGACCGCCTTCACCACCCCGATGGGACTGAGCGAATTCAACTGTATGCCTTTCGGGCTCTGCAACGCGCCAGGGACCTTCCAGCGGCTGATGGAATGCTGTCTAGGGCACCGAAACTTCGAGACGGTCCTCCTTTACCTGGACGACGTGATCGTCTATTCGAAGACCTACGAGGACCATCTAAAGCAACTGGCCGAGGTGTTCGAAGCCCTGGCAGGCTATGGCCTGAAGGTGAAACCATCGAAGTGTCACCTGTTGAAACCAAAGGTCCAGTACCTAGGGCACGTGGTAAGTGCGGAAGGAGTAGCCCCCGACCCTGACAAGGTCACGGCAATCAAGAGCTGGCCAAGCCCCTCGAACATCAAGGAAGTGAGGCAATTCCTCGGGTTGGTAGGCTACTACCAAAGGTTCATCCCCGGGTTCACTAAGATGGCAGCTCCTATGCAGGACCTTCTGATAGGACAGTCTAAGTCCAGAAATCAAAAGCCACCCTTCAAGTGGGATAAACCGGAAGAGGAGTCCTTCCGCCAGTTGAAGATGGCCCTCACGGGGGATGAGATCCTGGCCTACCCTGACTATGGCCAGCCTTTTATCCTCCTCACAGATGCCAGTAATGTGGGACTGGGAGCCGTACTGTCCCAAAACCAACAGGGCAGAGAAAGGGTGATTGCGTACGCCAGAAGGAAGCTGAGACCCACCGAGAGGAACCCGGAGAATTACAGCTCCTTCAAGCTAGAATTCTTGGCGGTGGTGTGGGCCGTAACGGAACGCTTCAAGCATTACCTGGCCTCCGCAAAGTTCACCGTGTACACGGACAACAACTCGTTGACACACCTGGTCAATGCGAGACTGGGTGCCCTGGAACAGCGGTGGATGGCCCGTCTCTCCAACTATGACTTTGTGATCAAGTACCGGGCAGGCAAAACCAATGCCAACACTGATGCCCTATCGAGAATGCCTCACTTACCTGAAGGTGACGAAGACCCAGAAGAGCTGGAGGAGGTAGAACTCCCCGTGTTTCACCGGTATGGGGCCGCTCAATACTCCCACTGCGTGAAGGAGGAGGATCTAACAACCGTGATGATCAATCCCCTACCTCACCACAGCTGGGCCGAGACCCAAGATAGTGACCCTGCCATCCACCTAGTGAAAGATCTGCTTACCCAGGAAGATGCCCGCATGGATCCGGATGCTCCAGAGGAAGCCAAGCAGCTATGGAAAGAGAAGAGCAAGCTGTTCCTCTACGAAGGCAAGCTGTGCAGAAGGATTGTCAATCACCGGACGCACAAGCTGACCTAGCAAGTCGTGGTCCCAAGGCGGGATGCAGCTATGGTCCTGGGGGCTTACCATGACAGAGCGGGGCACTTCGGTTGGAAGAAACTGGAGTTCCTGCTAAGAGGACGGTTTTTTGGGGTCGGCATGAGAGGGGCTGTAGAGAAGTGGTGCAGAGACTGTGGCCTTTGTCACCTAAGGAGGAAGGACCGTGACAGCCAGAAGACACCCTTGAGGCCCATTGTCACCACGCAGCCTCTTGAGCTGGTAGCTCTGGACCACGTCAAATTGGCTCCAAGCCGGTCAGGATACATCTATGCCCTGACAATCGTGGACCAGTATTCCCGTTTTCTAGTGGTGGTCCCGGTAAAAGACTTGACAGCCCAAACGGCGGCCAGAGCCTTCCAGCAATACTTCTGCCGTCCACACGGGTATCCGGGACAGATCCTGACGGACCAGGGTCCAGCATTCGAAGCTGAAATCTTCCAAGAATTCTGCAACCGCTATGGCTGTAAGAAGATTCGGACAACGCCTTACCACCCACAAACCAATGGGATGTGTGAGAAAATGAACAACATAGTCATTGATCTCCTGAAGATGTTGCCCATGGAGGAACGCAACCTGTGGCCAGAAAAACTGCCGGACCTAATAGACTTGTACAACCATATCCCGGTGAATGCTACAAACTGCTTACCTGATGCGAGCCAGACCAGGTAAGCTGCCCGTAGATCTGGAGATGGGAGTCCTAACACCTGAGGGCACCTCCCCGGATGCGGACTGGGATACGGAAAGGCAACTGCAGTACAAGAAGGTACAGGAGAGTGTGGAGAAGAGCCTGGCCCAGGTGAGAGAGAGGCAAGAAAAACTCTTCAACCAACACGCCCCTGCTGGTCCCCTAGAACCTGGTGAGCAGGTCCTGAAGCGAAAGAGAAGGCTTCACAAGTTGGACGACCAGTGGGAAAGGGAACCCTACACCGTACTGCAGTCTGGTCACGACAACCCGAAGGTGTGCGTGATCACCAAGGACGGAGGAGAAACCACTAGTACAGTCTCCAGAGACCACCTAAAAAGGTGCCCTGAGCAACTCCGTAGTGCAGAAGAGGATCAAAGTGACCTTGAACCCGCAGAGGACAAGGAAAAATAATCAGCACCGTTCTCGGAGAGTTCCCTCAGTCCTGGACTCGGATATACGATGCGATAGTGGTACCCGTCCTGCATTTCCTGCAACTGGCTCAGCAACAACCTACACCAGAGCCGGAAGGTGAAGAAGAGCAAGCAGTTCCAGAGGCAGAAGAGCCTGTACCAGCAGCCCAGGAGAGTCAACCCTCTGCTGACAGTGAGCCTGCCATGCCTGCGGTAAGCCAAAGCACCCACAGACAGCTGCCTGCCCTACCTGTAAGTCCAGCTGGTAGCTGTACCCCTAACGCTAGTGGGGAAAGCCAGGTCGGTCCACCACCAGACAGTGGGTTAAGGAGGTCAACCAGGAGCACAAAGGGGCAGATACCCGCTCGCTGGAGAATATAGGGCGCACTAAAATTGTAAATAACCCTATTGCCAAATGTTGAAATGTTTGCCAAGTTACATGCATGTTTCGTAATTCTGTGTTTCAGTTTCTTGCAGTTACCATAAGGACTCAAAGGTTATGGACTTTTTATAACCGGGACCTTGTATGGACTGCGTTCGGAGCCTAACCAAAGAATGAACTAAGACTGTAAAGGACTTGGGGTAGGACAGACCCCCACCTGGTTAAGGCTCCCCGTTGTATTGGTGATATGGACACCCGGTCACTGACCACACTGTGACCTTAAGAACTCAATCTGTGCGTCACTTTCCTGATAATGTTTTATGGCCATGCATATTGTCTTTGTTTATTGTTTAGTCCCGGAGTACTAAATTTTACTAGGGGGGAATGTGTCACCCTGGCCTGGATGCCACAAGTATAATAAAGCTGTGTCTGAGACCAAGGGGGGGGTTCTCTAGTCAGGGGAACATTAGCATGCAATACCTCCTGTCACAGGCCAGTTAGGGGGAGCAGGCTGCCCCTATAAAAGCTGGAACTGGGGGCAGGGTTAGAGAGAACTGGACGACCTGTCTCAGGACTGAGAGGTCCCAGAGCAGAGAGGGACAGTTGTATTGCACCCTAAGAGGAAGTGTGGCAGGAGGAGAGCCACAAGCCAGAGACAAGAGGCAAAGTGAGCCTGTCTTGGCAGATAAAGGACTTAATTTATCAGACTTTGGTGTCTGAGGCTGGGAGGATTCCACATCCTCCAGCAGATAACCAGTCCGCAGGGGACTGTATATTCCTTGGCCTAAGAAGCCTGGAGGCCCTGCCACAACAGAAGGGACCAGAAAAGCCATACCAGGCCGGGAGCAGAAAGGAACCCACATTGCAGGCCATACAGGCGAGAGTACACGGAGAGCTCGGAAACGTGGGCTGTTACCCTATAAGGAGGAGATAGCCAGAAGGAGAGCAGAAAGCACAGTAGGCCTACACCCTCACCCTGACCAGGGCCAATCTCCCAATTGCTCTCAGACATCCAGGTCGCCTCCTAGCCGGGACTGTTTGTGGGTCAGTTAACCTGTTCTAGTAAAGACCCTAGACTGCAACCTGTTGTCTGTGTGCTCCTTGCTCCTCCAGCACTAAAGGCACTGGGACTCTCATCACCATCACCCCCATCTTCCATCATACTGCCCTGGGGCCGCACTCTTCCCGTGGGAAGTCACACTATCCCAGCTGCATACATCATCAGCCCCAGCGGTCTGCCTGGCAGCGGCGGTCCGCACTGACCGCAATCCACGGGTGGCGTAGTCGAACATACCAACAGCACGTAGCAGACTACCATTGGTCTAACCACCCTGAGCCACGGAACTGGGTTGCCACTACTACCCCCATCGTTCCCTACTGCCCGGATCTGAGTGCCCCACGGCCCAGGGGGCGAGTCACATCCCCTCTCCTACGCTGCCCTGAGGCCCTGCTCCACCTGTGGGGAGCCGCACCAACTAAGCTGCCTGACCACCGGCCTCAGAGGACTGTAGCAGCGCTGGTGATCCTCACCAGACACCACAGGTGGCGTCACAAACTTTTCCTATCCCATACACCTTTCCCCCACCATTTCCTTGCTTTTTTTAAGAGTGACCCCAGGGTACGGGCCCGGGAGCCAACCACCGCGACATCCCCATAAACTAAAACGGCAAGGCCCGGGCGCCGAGTCATCCCCATCCTCTGGGCGCGTCACAACTGCCAGATTATAACCACCCAAGTCCTCCTGTGTCCTCCAGGGAAGTGATCAATCCAACTCTCAGATAACTTGGATGCACTTGATCAGGACCCCCTTGGTCGTCTCTCTGCGCTGGCTCTCACCCTCCTCCCGTGTATCTAATCCTATCCTGTGTGATGCCGTCTGCTGAGCCGTGTATCTAATCCTCTCCTGTGTGATATTGTCTGCTGAGCCGTGTATCTAATCCTTTTGTGTATGATACTGTCTGCTGAGCCGTGTATCTAATCCTTCCCTGTGTGATACTGTCTGCTGATCTGTATCTAATCCTTGCCTGTGTGATACTGTCGGCTGATCTGTATTTAATCCTATCCTGTGTGATACTGTCTGCTGAGCTGTGTATCTAATCCTATCCTGTGTGATACTATCTACTGAGCCATGTATCTAATCCTCTCCTGTGTGATACTGTCTGCTGAGCTGTGTATCTAATCCTATCCTGTGTGATACTGTCTGCTGAGCCGTGTATCTAATCCTATCCTGTGTGATACTGTCTACTGAGCCGTGTATCTAATCCTCTCCTGTGTGACACTGCCTGCTGAGCCGTGTATCTAATCCTATCCTGTGTGATACGTCTGCTGAGCCGTGTATCTAATCCTCTCCTGTGTGATACTGTCTGCTGAGCCGTGTATCTAATCCTATCCTGTGTGATACTGTCTGCTGAGCTGTGTATCTAATCCTCTCCTGTGTGATACTGTCTGCTGAGCCGTGTATCTAATCCTATCCTGTGTGACACTGTCTACTGAGCCGTGTATCTAATCCTCTCCTGTGTGACACTGTCTGCTGAGCCGTGTATCTAATCCTATCCTGTGTGATACCGTCTGCTGAGCCGTGTATCTAATCCTATCCTGTGTGATACCGTCTGCTGAGCCGTGTATCTAATCCTATCCTGTGTGATACTATCTACTGAACAATGTATCTAATCCTATACTGTGTGATACTGTCTGATGAGCTGTGTATCTAATCCTATCCTGTGTGATACTGTCTGCTGACCCGTGTATCTAATCCTATCCTGTGTGATACTGTCTACTGAGCCGTGTATCTAATCCTCTCCTGTGTGACACTGTCTGCTGAGCCGTGTATCTAATCCTATCCTGTGTGATACATCTGCTGAGCCGTGTATCTAATCCTCTCCTGTGTGATACTGTCTGCTGAGCCGTGTATCTAATCCTATCCTGTGTGATACTGGCTGCTGATCTGTATCTAATCCTCTCCTGTGTGACACTGCCTGCTGAGCCGTATATCTAATCCTATCCTGTGTGATACTGTCTGCTGAGCCATGTATCTAATCCCATCCTGTGTGATACTGTCTGCTGAGCCGTGTATCTAATCCTCTCCTGTGTGATACTGTCTGCTGATCTGTATCTAATCCTTCCCTGTGTGATACATCTGCTGAGCCGTGTATCTAATCCTATCCTGTGTGACACTGTCTACTGAGCCATGTATCTAATCCTCTCCTGTGTGACACTGTCTGCTGAGCCGTGTATCTAATCCTATCCTGTGTGATACCGTCTGCTGAGCCGTGTATCTAATCCTATCCTGTGTGATACCGTCTGATGAGCCGTGTATCTAATCCTATCCTGTGTGATACTGTCTGCTGATCTGTATCTAATCCTTCCCTGTGTGATACTGTCTGCTGAGCTGTGTATCTAATCCTATCCTGTGTGATACATCTGCTGAGCCGTGTATCTAATCCTATCCTGTGTGATACTGTCTGCTGAGCCGTGTATCTAATCCTATCCTGTGTGATACATCTGCTGAGCCGTGTATCTAATCCTATTCTGTGTGATACATCTGCTGATCTGTATCTAATCCTATCCTGTGTGATACTGTCTGCTGAGCTGTGTATCTAATCCTAGCCTGTGTGATACTGTCTGCTGATCCGTGTATCCAATCCTCTCCTGTGTGACACTGTCTGCTGAGCCGTGTATCTAATCCTATCCTGTGTGATACTGTCTGCTGATCTGTATCTAATCCTTCCCTGTGTGACACTGTCTGCTGAGCCGTATATCTAATCCTATCCTGTGTGATACATCTGCTGAGCCGTGTATCTAATCCTATCCTGTGTGATACTGTCTGCTGAGCCGTATATCTAATCCTATCCTGTGTGATACATCTGCTGAGCCGTATATCTAATCCTATCCTGTGTGATACATCTGCTGATCTGTATCTAATCCTATCCTGTGTGATACGTCTGCTGATCTGTATCTAATCCTTCCCTGTGTGATACTGTCTGCTGATCTGTATCTAATCCTATCCTGTGTGATACTGTCTGCTGATCTGTATCTAATCCTTCCCTGTGTGATACTGTCTGCTAAGCCGTGTATCTAATCCTATCCTGTGTGATACTGTCTGCTGAGCCATGTATCTAATCCTATCCTGTGTGATACTGTCTGCTGATCTGTATCTAATCCTATCCTGTGTGATACTGTCTGCTGATCTGTATATAATCCTTCCCTGTGTGATACTGTCTGCTAAGCCGTGTATCTAATCCTCTCCTGTGTGACACTGTCTGCTGAGCCGTGTATCTAATCCTCTCCTGTGTGACACTGCCTGCTGAGCCGTATATCTAATCCTATCCTGTGTGATACATCTGCTGATCTGTATCTAATCCTTCCCTGTGTGATACTGTCTGCTGAGCCGTGTATCTAATCCTATCCTGTGTGATACGTCTGCTGAGCCATGTATCTAATCCTATCCTGTGTGATACTGTCTGCTGAGCCATGTATCTAATCCTATCCTGTGTGATACTGTCTGCTGATCTGTATCTAATCCTTCCCTGTGTGATACTGTCTGCTAAACCGTGTATCTAATCCTATGCTGTGTGATGCCATATGATTATTTGTGTTAATTATGAGTTTTCATTTATAGATTTATTCAATGTTTTTTTGTAGGTGGTGAGAAGTCTTACAATCACCTCTATGATACATAAATATTCTCCACAATGTCAATGTCTTTTTTTTATTTTTTTGTGGTTATATATATTTTTTTCCATAAACTGCATTTTAATGTGTTTTTTTTACCGTCCCTCGATAATATTTTTACCTTTTTTTATTAATTCTTTTTATATTTTTTATGTTTATTTTATTGTGGCTTTTTGTGATTTTTTTTTTCTTTTATTTCATAAACCTTTTAATGTTTTGCTTTTTTACAGAAATATAAAAACACATCTCGTATGATAAAATGATCACAGGACACCAGAGTTTGCTCCTTAGATTTATTGACTAATGTCTCCGGTCGCATTATGTTGGATTCACTATGGTTTTCATCCATCTGAAGGCGTTGAGGGACTTGAGTAATGGCGTGGATACGGGGAGAATACGGGGAGACATCTTCTTCACTCCTTGCGTCCTCTAACTTTACACTGCATGCCGGCGACGTCTGCGTCTGTGAACTGAGAGGAGAATAAACGTGAGTACCCTGCTGTCCGCAGCGCTGCTAGATGGCGGACATACTATCACCTGTCCTGCGGCCGGCATGGTGCTTGAGGGGGCTCCTCCTTGTTTTGCGTCGCCTCCTAAGTCCGCTCTGTTCTTGCTTCTTTCTTGATGGCATGATGGCAGTACTTTCTTCCGGTCCAGGAGTAAGGTAAGTGATGGCCCAGGGCTCCAGGGGGGATTTTTATAGCCCCTTACTGTTGTGATGCCATAATTCAATGACATAACAAGTGGGTGTGGCCCTTTGTTTAGTCAGAGGGTGTGGTCGGGTGACCTAAGCGATTTGCATATTCCGTGATGTCATCGCACTTGTCATGAACATTCCATTTGGAATCCTGGATTCCACCGGCTCATTCCGCTCCGGATTCCGGAAAAGGAACATTACGATATCAACAGACGCGCCCAGACGTCACCGCAGACATATGCCATAAACAAAATGGTCTTGTTGCCCATAGCAACCAGCCACAATGCAGCATTCCGAGCCACTTTAGAAGTAAAAGCTGAGCTGTGATTGGTTGCTATGGGCAACAAGTTTATCTTAGTGAACCCACTTTGTCCTGTGTGGAGTGCGCCTTTAACAGACGGGTGAGCAGAATGTTTAACATTTCGGGATATTTCTAGATTTTGAGTGGAAATTATCCAGAGGCAGAATCTGATCTCATGTTTTTCTGTCCGCAGTTCACAGACGCAGGCAGCGCCATTATTAAAGCCGACGGGTGAGAAGGGGACGTCTCCCGCTAGCGATGGCTCCGTGCAAACGTCCAGACATGCACAAGTGTCACCATAAAAAAATAAAACCGTTAACCGTCGCTACAGATAAATAGACATATGGAGCAGAATCCGGTGTCCTGTGATTACTTGATGACGTGGCGTTTGCTACGCACCGTAATATTCAGGCTGAATCCCCCTTATATAATCCTCACTGATGGACGTACACCCACCATATGACTCGCCCATGGGGAAGGGGATTACTCGGTTACCCGGGCCTTTAGCCTTAAGGAGGTCGCGGTGGTCGGCTCCCGGGCCCGTACCCTGGGGTCCCTCTTTAAAAAGGCGTTGATGGGTTGTTTAATTTTATTAAAGAGTTTGTGACGCCACCTGTGGCTTTTGGTGAGGTTCACCAGCGCTGCGCAGTCCACTGAGGCCGATGATAAGGCAGCTTGATGGTATAGCTCCCCACAGGTGGAGCTAGGCCTCAGGGCAGTGTATGGAAAGGGGATGCAGGACAGACGAGACCCAGCCGGGTCAGAGCAAGAACAGGCACAGACACAATAGTCACTTCAGTACCTTTTACTGATGAAAATTCAGGCACGTCCCGGAGCACTGTAGGGTGAAGGGTGCATGTCAGGATCCTCCCCAATGAGCAGGTTTTGGGCCTCCTGTTTCTTGCTTCTGCGTAGTAAGTTTCTGACCTGCCTGGAGCTAGGCCTAACTTTGTCTCTGTCCTGCGCTGACTGACCTTGTGGTAGGGCCTTTCCTTGGAGTACACGCTCCTCAGCTTGCGGGGCCTATGTGTCTCCTGGCTCTGTTACGTATCAGCACTTTAGCGATCCTGGGACCTGTAGTTCTCCAGGGATTCCGGTTTATCTTACTGGGTCATAGAGATCCCGGTAAACTTCGGACCCGGTGTCCAGTAACTGCCTCGGGGTGAGCCAGTTAAGCTCCTCTGCCCCCTATGTACTCACTCTCCACTCGCCTTTGGCCCACTCGGGCCCTCACTAGGCTACTCACACTAACGGCAGCTTGCCGCGCTTCACCGATCTTATGGCGCCGGCACACCTGAAGCTCACCTCTCTGAGCCACCCGGAGTCTTGATCTGGATAAGCTCCACTTCAGGATAGCAATTTGCAGGAGCTGGAACAGGCTTTTGTCCTCTGAGGTAACTCTTCTCAGACTGCACTGGACTCACTGCTAAACCAGACTGAACTAGACTCACAACTCTCTGCTGCCTGGCTCCACCTTCCCTATTTATCTATCCCTAACGGGCTCCCTCTGATGGTCTGAGGTGGAAGGTGGAGATGTGTGAATGGTTATGGGGGCCTCTTGTGGAGGAATCCATCAATACACCCTTCTAGGATCTGTGATACCAAGCGCAGCTGGGCGTCACATTCCCCCCTAGTTAAACTCAGCACTCCCGGGCTGAAGTACATTTTATATAACAATAACATTAGGAAACATAAGCAATACAAGAACAATCTTCCCTTTATGGGAGGCACCAATCTTAAACGTTACATAACAATAACAAATACAGAGTGTCCTCAGAATTCGAGTCTCCTATGGTGAGGTTCCCATACAGGATGTCCATCTCACTGAACAGAGTACTTGGTGGTTTTTGAGGGACCTGTCCTAAACCCTCAACGTAGGCCCTGGGGTGGCTGCAGGGCATGAAGATCCTGAATTGGACCTCCATCAGAGCCACTCCAGACAGGTTTTTCTTCTGAGGTCACCTAAAAGGAGCACTCCAGGGAGCGCAATTATATACAAAAAGCAGTTTTTGGGCTGCACACAGTCCTCAGCCACGAAGTTCTTAGGTAAATAAGAAAGTAAATAGGCAAAGCACAAATTAATGGAGGCAGACATATGCATTGGAAAATACACAGTTATACAATACATTTCAATTTAAATACACAATACCCCAGGGGTAACTATCTACATTTTCAGAATGTTGACCATTTACTGAGTGTACCTGACAGGGGTTTTACCTCTCGTGCTACGTGCTGATCTGCATAGTACCGGTATACGTAAAGTACTAGTAGGTGCACTACTTCCCAATGTGTCAGTACTAGGTGTGGAGGGGCTACTTGACTGCATTGACCTCACTACTGGACTAGCAAGCATACCATTGGCTGGGCCTTCTTGCTCTGCTCCTACCGGGGATCCTTCATCCGGGGATTCTGCTTGAGCCGGCACTTCTGCAGCACTTACAGGTTCAACTTGCTGTGGGTAGAAGGTAAGTACAGGGATGACTACTGCTCCTCCTAGTTGGGGCCAATCTGCTGGGAAGTCTCCTAAGTCAGTGTGGATCACTGCTTCTTTAGGTTCTTCCAGTTTGGTGAGAGGCACTTTTTTTTGGGGTTTCAGTAAGTCTGGACACAACTTTAGGTGGTCCTTGGACACAGTAGCAGATGTTCTTCCCCCATCTCGACTGATTATGCAGGTCTTCTTATTATCAAACCTTGACGGTAACACAGTGTAGGGTTCTTTTTCCCACTGGTCATCAAGTTTGTGGTTGCGTCTTTTCCTTTTCAATACTGTTTCACCTGGTGTGAATGGTTCCGCGGGTGCGTTTTTGTTGTAGTGCGCTTCCTGCTTTTCTCTCACCCGAGTAAGACTGTCCTTGACACAAGCTTGTACTCTTCTGTACTGCTCTTGTCTAGTCTGGTCCCAGTCCTCAGTGGTCATATCAGCTTCTGGTTCAACAACACCAAGCTCCAGATCCATGGGCAGCTTTCCTGGCCTTGCTCGCATGAGATATGCCGGAGTACAGTTCGTGGAACTTACTGGTTTGTGATTGTACAGATCTACTAGGTCAGGTAGTAGGTCTGGCCACTGGTTTCTCTCCTCAAGTGGTATGGTCTTTAGCAGGTCGATGATGATGTTGTTCATCTTTTCGCAGAGACCGTTGGTTTGTGGGTGGTACGGTGTAGTTCTTATCTTTTTACAACCGTACAAATGGCAGAACTCCTTGAACAACTCCTCCTCAAAGGCCGGGCCTTGGTCCGTCAGCACCTGCTCAGGATAACCATGGGGTCTACAGAAATACGCTTGGAACGTTTTTGCTGCTGTCTCGGTCGTCAAGTCTTTGACAGGGGCGGCCACCAGGAAACGTGAGTAGTGATCCACCATGGTCAGAGCATAGGAGTACCCTGAGGCCCCGTTCCACCTGTGGAGAGCCGCACCAACTAAGCTGCCTGACCACCGGCCTCAGAGGACTGTAGCAGCGCTGGTGATCCTCACCAGACACCACAGGTGGCGTCACAAACTTTTCCTATCCCATACACCTTTCCCCCACCATTTCCTTGCTTTTTTTAAGAGTGACCCCAGGGTACGGGCCCGGGAGCCGACCACCGCGACATCCCCATAAACTAAAACAGCAAGGCCCGGGCGCCGAGTCATCCCCATCCACTGGGCGCGTCACAACTGCCAGATTATAACCACCCAAGTCCTCCTGTGTCCTCCAGGGAAGTGATCAATCCAACTCTCAGATAACTTGGATGCACTTGATCAGGACCCCCTTGGTCGTCTCTCTGCGCTGGCTCTCACCCTCCTGCCGTGTATCTAATCCTATCCTGTGTGATGCCGTCTGCTGAGCCGTGTATCTATTCCTCTCCTGTGTGATATTGTCTGCTGAGCCGTGTATCTAATCCTTTTGTGTGTGATACTGTCTGCTGAGCCGTGTATCTAATCCTTCCCTGTGTGATACTGTCTGCTGATCTGTATCTAATCCTTCCCTGTGTGATACTGTCAGCTGATTTGTATCTAATCCTATCCTGTGTGATACTGTCTGCTCAGCTGTGTATCTAATCCTATCCTGTGTGATACTATCTACTGAACCGTGTATCTAATCCTATCCTGTGTGATACTGTCTGCTGAGCTGTGTATCTAATCCTATCCTGTGTGATACTGTCTGCTGACCCGTGTATCTAATCCTATCCTGTGTGATACTGTCTACTGAGCCGTGTATCTAATCCTCTCCTGTGTGACACTGTCTGCTGAGCCGTTTATCTAATCCTATCCTGTGTGATACTGTCTGCTAACCCGTGTATCTAATCCTATCCTGTGTGATACTGTCTACTGAGCCGTGTATCTAATCCTCTCCTGTGTGACACTGTCTGCTGAGACGTGTATCTAATCCTATCCTGTGTGATACGTCTGCTGAGCCGTGTATCTAATCCTCTCCTGTGTGATACTGTCTGCTGAGCCGTGTATCTAATCCTATCCTGTGTGATACTGTCTACTGAGCCGTGTATCTAATCCTCTCCTGTGTGACACTGTCTGCTGAGCCGTGTATCTAATCCTATCCTGTGTGATATCGTCTGCTGAGCCGTGTATCTAATCCTATCCTGTGTGATACAGTCTGCTGAGCCGTGTATCTAATCCTATCCTGTGTGATACTGTCTGCTGATCTGTATCTAATCCTTCCCTGTGTGATACTGTCTGCTGAGCTGTGTATCTAATCCTATCCTGTGTGATACGTCTACTGAGCCGTGTATCTAATCCTCTCCTGTGTGATACTGTCTGCTGAGCCGTGTATCTAATCCTCTCCTGTGTGACACTATCTGCTGAGCCATGTATCTAATCCTATACTGTGTGACACTGTCTGCTGAGCCGTGTATCTAATCCTATCCTGTGTGATACTGTCTGCTGATCTGTATCTAATCCTTCCCTGTGTGATACTGTCTGCTGAGCCTTGTATCTAATCCTATCCTGTGTGACACTGTCTGCTGAGCCGTGTATCTAATCCTATCTTGTGTGATACGTCTGCTGAGCCGTGTATCTAATCCTATCCTGTGTGATACATCTGCTGAGCCGTGTATCTAATCCTATCCTGTGTGTATTACTGTCTACTGATCTGTATCTAATCCTTCCCTGTGTGATACTGTCTGCTGAGCCGTGTATCTAATCCTATCCTGTGTGATACGTCTGCTGAGCCGTGTATCTAATCCTATCCTGTGTGATACATCTGCTGAGCCGTGTATCTAATCCTATCCTGTGTGATACTGTCTGCTGATCTGTATCTAATCCTTCCCTGTGTGATACTGTCTGCTGAGCCGTGTATCTAATCCTATGCTGTGTGATGCCATATGATAATTTGTGTTAATTATGAGTTTTCATTTATAGATTTATTCAATGTTTTTTTGTAGGAGGTGAGAAGTCTTACAATCACCTCTATGATACATAAATATTCTCCACAATTTCAATGTCTTTTTTATTTTATTGTGGTTATATTTTTTTTTTTACATAAACTGCATTTTAATGTGTTTTTTTTACCGTCCCTCGATAATATTTTTACCTTTTTTTATTAATTCTTTTTATATTGTTTATGTTTATTTTATTGTGGCTTTTTGTGATTTTTTTTTTTCATTTATTTCATAAACCTTTTAATGTTTTGTTTTTTTACAGAAATATAAAAACACATCTCGTATGATAAAATGATCACAGGACACCAGAGTTTGCTCCTTAGATTTATTGACTAATGTCTCCGGTCGCATTATGTTGGATTCACTATGGTTTTCGTCCATCTGAAGGCGTTGAGGGACTTGAGTAATGGCGTGGATACGGGGAGAATACGGGGAGACATCTTCTTCACTCCTTGCGTCCTCTAACTTTACACTGCATGCCGGCGACGTCTGCGTCTGTGAACTGAAAGGAGAATAAACGTGAGTACCCTGCTGTCCGCAGCGCTGCTAGATGGCGGACATACTATCACCTGTCCTGCGGCCGGCATGGTGCTTGAGGGGGCTCCTCCTTGTTTTGCGTCGCCTCCTAAGTCCGCTCTGTTCTTGCTTCTTTCTTGATGGCATGATGGCAGTACTTTCTTCCGGTCCAGGAGTAAGGTAAGTGATGGCCCAGGGCTCCAGGGGGGATTTTTATAGCCCCTTACTGTTGTGATGCCATAATTCAATGACATAACAAGTGGGTGTGGCCCTTTGTTTAGTCAGAGGGTGTGGTCGGGTGACCTAAGCGATTTGCATATTCCGTGATGTCATCGCACTTGTCATGAACATTCCATTTGGAATCCTGGATTCCACCGGCTCATTCCGCTCCGGATTCCGGAAAAGGAACATTGCGATATCAACAGACGCGCCCAGACGTCACCGCAGACATATGCCATAAACAAAATGGTCTTGTTGCCCATAGCAACCAGCCACAATGCAGCATTCCGAGCCACTTTAGAAGTAAAAGCTGAGCTGTGATTGGTTGCTACGGGCAACAAGTTTATCTTAGTGAACCCACTTTGTCCTGTGTGGAGTGCGCCTTTAACAGACGGGTGAGCAGAATGTTTAACATTTCGGGATATTTCTAGATTTTGAGTGGAAATTATCCAGAGGCAGAATCTGATCTCATGTTTTTCTGTCCGCAGTTCACAGACGCAGGCAGCGCCATTATTAAAGCCGACGGGTGAGAAGGGGACGTCTCCCGCTAGCGATGGCTCCGTGCAAACGTCCAGACATGCACGAGCGTCACCATAAAAAAATAAAACCGTTAACCGTTGTTACAGATAAATAGACATATGGAGCAGAATCCGGTGTCCTGTGATTACTTGATAATGTGGCGTTTGCTACTCACCGTAATATTCAGGCTGAATCCCCCTTATATAATCCTCACTGACGGACGTGCACCCACCATACACAACCAGCAATGGATGCCGAGATTAGGGCTCGTACCAAGCAGGACATCGCGCCAGAGCTCATGATACGATCAGATCTAGCGCCTAATGCAAGAGTTAAATGTCACTGTCAGAAATATTTTATGCCACTTGGGATTTTTTTTAGTTTTTCACTTCACTACATGGTAAAATTAATGGCGTCACAGAAAAAAAATTACAATAAAAATTAAATGCTCGGTCCTTAAGGCGATGGTCACACGTTCAGTATTTTACATCACTTATTTGGAAGCCAAAACCAGGAGTGGGTGAAAAATACAGATGTAAAATACGGACCGTGTGCACATGGTCTGAGGCTTCGTTCCCACAATGAATTTTTAATGCTGCGTTTTTTTCCCCAAAAAATGCAGGTAACCTGTTTTTCTTATTGGGTGCAGAAAATCTGCAACATCAAAAAGCCACCAAAAACTCATCATGGGAACTTAACCTAAGACGGTTAGGGTCTGTGCACACATTACAGATTGGTCACAAAACCTGCAGGGTTTCCTGATGCCAGCAAAGTGAATGAGAATTCTGAAGTCTCATGCACACGTTGCAAATTTCTGACCTCCAGATTTAAATCTGCGGCATGTCAATCGTTTCAGCATTTTTGATGCAAAAAATATCCACCAAAAACGCATAAAAAAAAAGGATTGTACGCTGCGTTTTTCCTGCCAAGAGTTGCAGAAATGGTGCAGAAATTTCTCTATCGCTTCATTGGGGGACACAGGACCATGGGTGTATGCTGTTGTCGGTAGGAGGTTGACACTAGGCAAAAAAGAAAAATAGCTCCTCCTCCGCAGTATGCACCCACCTACAGGCACCAAGCTCACCAGTTTAAGCTTAGTGTCTGTAGGAGATAGACCTGGATCCTAACAGATCCAACCCTGTTGTGTTTTATTAATCTTTGTTCTTTCTTTTTCAGATACAGCTCTTCAGGGCTAACAGGGAACACTGCGTCCCCGGTTAACCCATCTCACAAGTGACCGAGAGAGCAGTGTGGCAACCCCCACATCGCCCACTCTTGGACCCGCTGGGCAGGACTTATCCCCTGTCACCTCAGGGTGTCTCAGGGTGATTTCTGGTGGCCAGTCCTTGCCTGTTCCCCACCCCAGCCCCCTCCTCGGAGCGGCCTGGGAGGGAGACGGTGGTCCCTGCGGGTGACCTTCCCCCAGATTCTGGGGTTGACACTGTCTCCTGCACTGTCCAGGACCGGACAGTGCGGGAAGGAAGAAAAGCCAGGATCCCCCCTTTTCCACAGAGGACATCCTGAGACCATCCTCAGAGGGGAAGAGGAAGAAGACGTATCGGGATCCTAAGAGCACAGAGAGGTATTTCTTACCGTCTCTCAGTCGCAGGTCCCAGTTCCCCAGCGTTGCCCCCCCTCCCTCTCCCCCCTCTCACCAAACATGGCGCTTACTCTACAGCGCTTCCTGGGTCACGCCCACATCTTCTGCGCCCTCCCTCCTTCTTCCCCATTTTGCGTGGCTATTCTGCCCACGGTTTTCTCCGTTAGGAGGTGTCTCCGGGGGGTGGCCCCTCTTACCGACGGGTATACGCCCCTCCGACATCGACCAACCAGGGCTGAGGAGCATGGTGACGCTTCCGTCACGCCCTCGGGCTTCCCGCGGTCCTATCAGGTCGGGTCCTTCTAGCCCGCCCCCTTCCCATCCGCCTATCAGAGCCTTGGCACTCCTCGTCATCAGGGCAGCTTACTTTACTCCTCCCCTACGCCGACGCCATCACTCTGCCTCACTGCAGATCTTCTTCCAGCGGCACCTACTCTGTCTTCCAGCAGTGACCCTCTCCAGACTCACCTCCGGAGTTCTGTTGGGGGACACGGGACCGTGTTTTCTTCAGGATCGGGTAGGCTCTGTCTCACCGATCCACACCCTTTCCTGCTCACAGCCGCCCTCCTCTGCAGTATCCCTGGTCAGGCACATATGCCCAAACCAAGGGAGCTCTCGGTCCGTCCCTCTCATACTGTCACATACTATGCCTGTACTCTTTGCGATATTAAGTGGTCCGCGGGTCTCACAACAGCTTTCTGCTCGACCTGCAAACCTCCCGCCATGCTGGCACCCCAGGATCCCCCCGCCACTCAGGATGAAGGAACTCCCTCCCCTCCGGAGTGGGCTGTTGCTATGTCCCAATCTGTCTCTGTCCTCACCAAGGTATCTCAATCTCTGGTGCAGGTCTTAGAACGCTTACCAGAACGCTTGCCTATGTTATCCACGGCCACCAGTGCTCTGAACGTTCCCACAGACGGTTCGCAGGCACCCCTGCCCCCTTCTCCCAGGGGCAGACTGAGAGCACGTTCTCAGAAACGGACTCACACAAGCTCATCCTCCAGCTCTCCAGACTCCAAGATGCTCCCTGCGTCTCACACCTCTTCCCCGGAGGTCGCCCTGGGATCTAACTCTGCATCAGATTTAGACTCTGGTTCCGACTCAGACCAGTATTCCATGATCCAGGACATGATTGACAGCCTTATAACGGCCGTCAATCAGACTCTGCATGTTAAAGAGGACGAGAGCCCTTCTCAAGACTACTCAGTTTCTTTCAAAAGAATTAAGCGCCCCGCACGCAATTTCTCCAACCATGCAGAATTTGACGGTGTTTTTCAAAAGCAGTGGGAGCATCCAGAAAAGCGCTTTACAGGAAAGAAACAGTTAAACATGCTATACCCGTTTAACCACGACCTTATCAGTAAATGGACGGAGTCCCCAGCTGTGGATCCTCCTGTCTCTCGCCTCTCAGCCAAGACAGTGCTGTCTCTTCCGGACGGCTCCTCCCTTAAAGTTACTACGGATAGACAGGTTGAGGCCCTGGCTAAGTCAGCCTTTGAGGCTGCTGGCACCTCCCTTTGCCCTTCCTTCGCCTCAACTTGGGTATCTAAATCGGTGTCCGCATGGGCCAAACAGCTCAGGCAGGGCATCCTAACGGGGGCCTCCCCGGACGATCTGGCCGACCTAGCGGATCAAATCGGCCATGCAGGGAAATATCTACTCACGGCGTCCCTCAAATCCGCTGCATGCTCAGCCCGGGTCTCTAGCAATCTTATTGCCTTACGTAAAATTCTTTGGCTTAAGGCTTGGAGCGCCGACCCGGCTTCCAAAAGATCTCTACCTAATCTCCCTTTTCAAGGCTCAAAGCTGTTTGGGTCTAAGTTAGACCAGATCATCTCTGATGCCACTGGGGGCAAGAGCACCTCCCTTCCCCAGCACAGACCAAAACGCCCTTTTCCTAGGAGACGTTCCCTTCAGTTCCGGTCCTTTCGTCAGTTCACTCAACCGAACCCCTCCTCTCAACAGGACCGTACTCCAGCACAGCGGGAGAGACGTAAGCCTTCCTTTAGGCCCACTCCTAACTGGCGCCCAAAGGGTCGCTCCTCCAAGTCCTCTGGGTCCAGATCACGATCCAACAGGTTTTCCTCAGCATGACGGGTCACTCCCACCTGGGACTTCTCCCAGGGTGGGCGGCCGTCTGCTTCTGTTCTGAGACTCTTGGCTATCGGCAATAGAGGATGCCTGGGTCAAGGAGATTGTTACCTCCGGCTGCAAAATCGAATTCAACTCCAGCCCAGGAACACGATTCCTCAGGTCCCGCCCTCCTCAACCATCTCTGCTTCCCGGTTTCCTTCAGGCCATCGCCTCCCTTCTGCGCTCAGGAGTCATAGTCCCCATCCCCTTTCAGGAAAGGTTTTCCGGTTTTTACTCCAAAAAAGGACGGCTGATTCTGGATCTCAAACGGCTAAACCGACAAGTACGCATCCGGCAGTTCAGTATGGAGTCCCTCAGGTGGGTAATAGCCTCGATGGAAACAGAGGAATATCTATGTTCAGTGGACATTCAGGACGCGTATCTTCACATCCCAATCTGCGCATCACATCAGAAGTTACCAGTTCACTGCTCTCCCCTTCAGCCTCGCCTCAGCCCCAAGGGTCTTCACGAAAGTAATGACGACAGTCATGGCCATTCTTCGGACAAGGGGAATTGTAATCATCCCCTACCTCGACGACCTGTTAATCAAAGGCCCCACGTTCAGGGACTGTCTCCACAGCCTCCAGATCACCTTGAACACACTCTCGGTTAGGCTGGTTGATCAACACAGACAAATCCTCCCTGGCCCCATCCCAACGTTTAACCATTCTAGGGATGCAATTCGACAAGACCCGTGCCCGGGTCCTCCTTCCGAGGGAAAAGATATATTCTCTACAGCACGGGATCCACCTTCTCTCCAACCCAAGTCCACACTCCCTTCGTCTATGCATGAGTGTACTGGGAAAAATGGTGGCAGCCATGGAAGCAGTGCCGTTTGCCCAGTTCCATACCCAGCCTCTTCAACTAGCCCTTCTCTCAGCTTGGGACAAGAACCTGTCATCTCTAGATCGATGCATCAGGTTACCTCGTCAAGTGAGAGGGTCTCTAACCTGGTGGTCCCGCCCTTCTTCCTTCAGACCCGGGAGATCATTCCTACCGCTGCGCTGGCAGGTAGTCACCACTGATGCCAGTCTTATCGGTTGGGGGGCAGTCTTCCTTCACCACACGGTTTTGGGCCGGTGGAGTCCCCACGAAGTTTCCCTACCGATCAACATTTTGGAGATAAGGGCAATTTACCTGGCGTTGCGTCACTGGCAGGAGATCCTAGCAGGGTTCCCAGTCCGGGTACAATCGGACAATGCCACGGCCGTGGCATACATAAACCATCAGGGAGGAATGCGTAGCAAGCCCGCTTTAAGAGAGGTGGCAAGAGTGCTAGTTTGGGCCGAGAAGACAGTACCAGCAATCTCAGCAGTCCACATCCCACGGGTCGACAATTGGGCAGCCGACTTCCTCAGTCGGCAGGGCCTTGCCTCAGGAGAATGGTCTCTCCATCCCGAGGTGTTTTACCAAATCTGCTTACGGTGGGGCATGCCGGACGTCGACCTCATGGCGTCTCGGTTAAACCACAAGGTCCCATCCTTTGTAGCTCGGTCCCGCGATCCGCTAGCGATCGCTCAGGACGCGCTAGTCATATCATGGTCACAGTTCCAGCTGCCCTACCTCTTTCCCCCTCTACCTTTGATCCCTCGAGTCATCAAAAAGATCAAGACAGAGGGAGTACTGGTCATCCTAGTAGCCCCGGATTGGCCCAGACGCGTCTGGTACTGCCAGACCGTCCGGATCTTCTCTATCAAGGGTCTTTTCTTCATCAGAATTCTCGTTCTCTGAATTTAATGGTATGGCTGTTGAGGCCGCGGTGTTGAAGAAGGCGGTTTTACTGACAACGTCATTCAGACCCTAATTAACGCCAGAAAACCCGCTACCTCGCGCATATACCACAGAACCTGGAGAGCCTTTTTTCGTCACTGCGAACAGAATCAGCTGGCTCCCATGTCTTTTTCCTTACCGGTCATTTTGGCCTTTCTTCAGTCTGGCCTGGAGGCGGGACTCTCTCTTAGCACTCTCAAAGGCCAAGTTTCGGCCTTGTCCTTTCTTTTCCAACGCAGCTTGGCTGGCCGTCCTCAGGTCAAGACATTTCTGCAAGGGGTGGCCCACTTGGCGCCTCCTTATCGCCCTCCAGTGGACCCATGGGACCTTAATATGGTCCTAAGTGTTCTACAACAGCCCCCGTTTGAACCCATTCAGGACATCTCAGCCTCTCTTCTCTCCTGGAAGGTGGCTTTTCTGGTAGCGGTTACCTCAATCAGGAGGGTTGCAGAGCTCGCAGCTCTCTCTTGTCGGTCGCCTTTTCTGGTCTTCCATCAGGACAAGGTAGTGCTCAGGCCAGTGCCTTCCTTTTTGCCGAAAGTGGTCTCCTCTTTTCACATTAATGAGGACATTGTTTTGCCTTCCTTTTGCCCGGCTCCAGTGCATCCATGGGAGAAGTCCCTGCACAAACTGGACTTGGTCAGAGCTCTACGTGTGTACCTTTCTAGAATGGCCTCCCTTTGTCGTTCGGATGCCCTCTTTGTCATCCCTGAAGGGCATCGCAAGGGTCTTCCTGCTTCCAAGTCAATCATCGCCCGTTGGATACGTTCGACCATTTTGGAGGCATATCGCATCTCGGACAAACCTCCCTTTCCGGGAGTAAGGGCTCACTCCAACAGGGCGGAGGGGGCCTCTTGGGCGGACCGCCATCAGGCTTCGGCTTCTCAAATCTGTAAGGCCGCAACTTGGTCTTCACACCTTTTCAAGGTTTTACAAGGTCCACACTTATTCTTCGGCTGATGCCAGTCTTGGACGGAAGGTCCTGCAGGCGGCGGTTGCTGCAGTCTGACCTAGTCTGTGACTATCTAGTGTTCTCCCACCCAAGGGACTGCTTTGGGATGTCCCATGGTCCTGTGTCCCCCAATGAAGCGATAGAGAAAGAGGGATTTTTGGTACTCACCGTAAAATCTCTTTCTTGGAGCCTTCATTGGGGGACACAGCACCCTCCCTGATTTTGGGCATATGTCCAGTTGGCCCTGTTGGGCATCTCATTCAGTTTTCACGATTGTGTCCCGTTGGGCACTGCATTGTTGTTTTTTTATGCTTCTCCTACTGCTTTAGCCACTAACTGGTGAGCTTGGTGCCTGTAGGTGCACACTGCGGAGGAGGAGCTATTTTTCTTTCTTGCCTAGTGTCAACCTCCTAGCGACAGCAGCATACACCCATGGTCCTGTGTCCCCCAATGAAGGCTCCAAGAAAGAGATTTTACGGTGAGTACCAAAAATCCCTCTTTCTGCACCAAACACTTAAAGTGTTCACATACTCTTAAAGAAGATTACAATACACTATACAGTTGTGAATGCAGTATAATTAATGTACAAATGATCACATGCTCCAAGGGGAACAATTAAGCAGTTTAAAACTTTTTTTAATAATAAAAAAATATATATATAATTAAACCTCCCCCTGTATTGGACCAGACCTCCTCCTGTAATGTCACCCTCCTGTACTGTGCACCCCCTGTACTGGACCAGACCTCCCACTGTACTGTGCACCTCCCTGTACTATGCACCCCCTGTACTGGACCAGACCTCCCCCTGTACTGTGCACCCGCCTGTACTGGACCAGACCTCCTCCTGTACTGTGCACCCCCCTGTACTGGACCAGACCTCCCCCTGTACTGTGCACCCCCCTGTACTGGACCAGACCTCCCCCTGTATTGTGCACCCCCCCGTACTAGACCAGACCTCCCCCTGTACTGTGCACCCCCCTGTACTGGACCAGAACTCCCCCTGTACTGTGCACCCCCCCATGTACTGTGCACCCCCCTGTACTGGACCAGACCTCCCCCTGTACTGTGCACCCCCCTGTACTGGACCAGACCTCCCCCTGTACTGTGCACCCCCCTGTACTGGACCAGACCTCCTCCTGTACTGTGCACCCCCCCCCCTGTACTGTGCACCCCCCTGTACTGGACCAGACCTCCCCCTGTACTGTGCACCACCTGTACTGGACCAGACCTCCCCCTGTACTGTGCACCCCCCCTGTACTGGACCAGACCTCCCCCTGTACTGTGAACCCCCCCTGTACTGGACCAGACCTCTCCCTGTACTGTGCACCCCCCTGTACTGGACAAGACCTCCCCCTGTACTGTGCACCCCCCTGTACTGTGCACCCCCCTGTACTGTGAACATACCTCCCCCTGTAATGGACCAGACCTCCTCCTGTACTGTGCACCCCCTGTACTGGACCAGACCTCCTCCTGTACCGTGCACCCCCCTGTACTGGACCAGACCTCCCCCTGTACTGTGCACCCCCCTAATCACTGGAATTCTAAGACAAAGTAGAAGTCATTGTACTTTACATTGTCTCAGCTTTATTAGCTCCCTGGTTCATCCTTTTAACAGTCACTGCAGAGATTTAAAGGGGCAGCACATTGTAGATAAAGGAAAAGTTTCATCATTCACAAAAATCAGTAGACTGGAGGAGGACAGAGGAGTCTGGAGGAAGACAGAGGAGTCTGGAGGGGGACAGAGGAGTCTGGAGGGGGACAGAGGAGTCTGGAGGAGAACAGAGGAGTCTGGAGGAGAACAGAGGAGTCTGGAGGAGAACAGAGGAGTTTGGAGGGGAACAGAGGAATCTGGAGGGGAACAGAGGAATCTGGATGGGAACAGAGGAATCTTTAGGGGAACAGAGGAGTCTGGAGAGGAACAGAGGAGTCTGGAGAGGAACAGAGGAGTCTGGAGAGGGACAGAAGAGTCTGGAGGGGAACAGAAGAGTCTGGAGGGGAACAGAAGAGTCTGGAGGGGAACAGAAGAGGAGTATGGAGATGAAAAGAGGAGTCTTGAGAGGACAGAGGAGTCTGAAGGAGGACAGAGAAGTCTGGAGGGGACAAAGCGGTCTGCAGGAGAACAGAGGAGTCTGAAGGAGAACAGAAGGGTATGGAGGAGAACAGAGAAGTCTGGAGAAACAGGGGAGTCTGGAGGGGACAGAATACTCAGGAGGGGAACAGAGGAGTCTGGAGTGAACAGAGGAATCTGGAGGGGACAGAGATGTCTTGAGGGCACAGAGGAGTCTGGAGGGGAACAGAGGAGTCTGGGAGGCAACAGAGGAGTCTGGAGGGGAACAGAGGAGTCTGGGGGGCAACAGAAGAGTATGGAAATGAAAAGAGGAGTCTGGAGATGACAGAGGAGTTTGGAGAGGACAGAGGAGTTTGGAGAGGACAGAGGAGTCTGGAGAGGACAGAGGAGTCTGGAGGGGAACAGAGGAGTCTGGAGAGGGACAGAAGAGTCTGGAGGGGAACAGAAGAGGAGTATGGAGATGAAAAGGGGAGTCTTCAGAGGACAGAGGAGTCTGAAGGAGGACAGAGAAGTCTGGAGGGGACAAAGCGGTCTGGATGAGAACAGAGGAGTCTGAAGGAGAACAGAAGGGTATGGAGGAGAACAGAGAAGTCTGGAGAAACAGGGGCGTCTGGAGGGGACAGAGGACTCAGGAGGGGAACAGAGAAGTTTGGGGGAACAGAGGAGTCTGGAGTGAACAGAGGAATCTGGAGGGGACAGAGGGCTCAGGAGGGGAACAGAGGAGTCTGGGGGGCAACAGAGGAGTCTTGGGGGCAACAGAGGAGTCTGGGGGAGGACAAAGGAGTCTGGGGGAGGACAGAGGAGTCTGGGGGAGGACAGAGGAATCTGGAGACGGACAGAGGAGTCTGGAGGGGAAAACAGGAGTCTGGAGGGGAAAACAGGAGTCTGGAGGGGAAAACAGGAGTCTGGAGGGGAAAACAGGAGTCTGGAGGGGACAGAGGAGTCTAGAGAGGAGCAAAAAAGCTCAGAGTAGGACAGAGGGGTCTGAAGGAGAACAGAGGGGTCTGGAGAAGACAGAGGAGTCAGGGGAACAGAGGAGTCTGGAGGGGATTAAGGAGTCTGGAGGGGACAGAGGAGTCTGGAGGGGACAGAGGAGTCTGGAGGGGAACAGAGGATTCTGAAGAGCAACAGAGGAGTCTGGATGGGAACAGAAGAGTATGGAGGAGAACAGAGGAGTCTGGATGGGAACAGAAGAGTATGGAGGAGAACAGAGGAGTCTGGATGGGAACAGAAGAGTATGGAGGAGAACAGAGGAGTATAGAGGAGAAAAGAGGAGTATTGAGGAGAACAGAAGAGTCTGGAGGAGAACAGAAGATTATGGAGGAGAACAGAAGAGTATGGAGATGAAAAGAGGAGTCTGGAGACGACAGAGGAGTTTGGAGAGGACAGAGGAGTCTGGAGAGGGCAGAGGAGTCTGAAGGAGGACAGACGAGTATGGAGGAGAACAGAGGAGTCTGAAGGGGACAGAGGAGTCTGGATGAGAACAGAGGAGTCTGGAGGAGAACAGAGGAGTCTGGAAGGGACAGAGGAGTCTGGAGGTGAACAGAGGAGACTGGAGGAGAACAGAGGAGTCTGGAGGAGAACAGAGGAGTCTGGAGGGGATCAGAGGAGTCTGGAGGGGATTAGAGGAGTCTGGAGGGGACACAGGAGTATGGAGGAACAGAGGAGTCTGGAGGGGAACAGAGTAGTCTGGAGGGGAACAGAGTAGTCTGGAGGGGAACAGAGTAGTCTGGAGGGGAAAACAGGAGTCTGGAGGGTAACAGAGGAGTCTGAAGGAGGACAGAGGAGTCTGAAGGAGTATAGAAGAGTCTGGAGGAGAACAGAAGAGGATGGAGGATAATAGGGGAGTATGGAGGGGAACAGAGGAGTCTGGGGGGGCAACAGAAGAGTATGGAGATGAAAAGAGGAGCCTGGAGATGACAGAGGAGTTTGGAGAGGACAGAGGAGTTTGGAGAGGACAGAGGAGTCTGGAGAGGACAGAGGAGTCTGGAGGGGAACAGAGGAGTCTGGAGAGGGACAGAGGAGTCTGGAGAGGGACAGAGGAGTCTGGAGGGGAACAGAAGAGTCTGGAGGGGAACAGAAGAGGAGTATGGAGATGAAAAGGGGAGTCTTCAGAGGACAGAGGAGTCTGAAGGAGGACAGAATGATATGGAGGAGAACAGAGAAGTCTGGAGAAACAGAGGAGTCTGGAGTGAACAGAGGAATCTGGAGGGGACAGAGCGCTCAGGAGGGGAACAGAGGAGTCTGGGGGGCAACAGAGGAGTCTGGAGGAGGACAGAGGAGTCTGGAGACAGACAGAGGAGTCTGGAGAAGACAGAGGAGTTTGGAGGGGACAGAGGAGTCTGGAGGGGAACAGAGGAGTCTGGAGGGGACAGAGGAGTCTAGAGAGGAACAAAAAAGCTCAGAGTAGGACAGAGGGTCTGAAGGAGAACAGAGGGGTCTGGAGAAGACAGAGGAGTCAGGGGAACAGAGGAGTCTGGAGGGGATTAAGGAGTCTGGAGGGGACAGAGGAGTCTGGAGGGGACAGAGGAGTCTGGAGGGGACAGAGGATTCTGAAGAGCAACAGATGAGTCTGGATGGGAACAGAAGAGTATGGAGGAGAACAGAGGAGTATAGAGGAGAAAAGAGGAGTATTGAGGAGAACAGAAGAGTCTGGAGGAGAACAGAAGATTATGGAGGAGAACAGAAGATTATGGAGGAGAACAGAAGAGTATGGAGATGAAAAGAGGAGTCTGGAGATGACCGAGGAGTTTGGAGAGGACAGAGGAGTCTGGAGAGGGCAGAGGAGTCTGGAGAGGGCAGAGGAGTCTGAAGGAGGACAGAAGAGTATGGAGGAGAACAGAGGAGTCTGAAGGGGACAAAGAAATCTGGAGGGGAATAGAGGAGTCTGGAGAGGACAGAGGAGTCTGGAGGAGAACAGAGGAGTCTGGAGGAGAACAGAGGAGTCTGGAGGTGAACAGAGGAGCCTGGAAGGGACAGAGGAGTCTGGAAGGGACAGAGGAGTCTGGAGGAGAACCGAGGAGTCTGGAGGGGATCAGAGGAGTCTGGAGGGGACACAGGAGTCTGGAGGAACAGAGAAGTCTGGAGGGGAACAGAGTAGTCTGGAGGGGAACAGAGTAGTCTGGAGGGGAACAGAGAAGTCTGGAGGGGAACAGAGGAGTCTGAAGGAGTATAGAAGAGTCTGAAGGAGTATAGAAGAGTCTGGAGGGGAACAGAGGAGTGTGGAGAGGACAGAGGAGTCTGGAGAGGACAGAGGAGTCTGAATGAGAACAGAGGCATCCTGAGAGGAACAGAGGAGTCTGAATGAGAACAGAGGCATCCTGAGAGGAACAGAAGAGGATGGAGGATAATAGGGGAGTATGGAGGGGAACAGAGGAGTCTGGTGGGGAACAGGAGTCTGGAGGGGACAGAGGAGTCTGAAGGAGAACAGAGGCATCTGGAGAGGAACAGAGGGGTCTGGATGGGAACAGAAGAGTATGGAGGAGAATAGGGGCGTATGGAGGGGAACAGAGGAGTATGGAGGGGATTAAGGAGTCTGGAGGGGATTAAGGAGTCTGGAGGGGACAGAGGAGTCTGGAGAGGACTGGAGAGTCTGGAGGGGACAGAGGAGTTGGAGGGGAACAGAGGAGTCTGGAGGGGAACAGAGGAGTCTGGAGGGGACAGAGGATTCTGGAGAGGAACAGAGGGGTCTGGGGGGAGGAACAGAGGAGTCTGGAGGGGAACAGAAGAGTCTGGAGGGGAACAGAAGAGTCTGGAGGGGAACAGAAGAGGAGTCTTGAGATGAAAAGAGGAGTCTTGAGAGGACAGAGGAGTCTGAAGGAGCACAGAGAAGTCTGGAGGGGACAGAGGAGTCTGGAGAAGACAGAGGAGTCTGGAGAAGACAGAGGAGTCCTGAGGAGAAAACAGGAGTCTGGAGGGGACAGACGAGTCTAGAGAGGAACAAAAAAGTTCAGAGTAGGACAGAGGAGTCTCAAGGAGAACAGAGGGGTCTGGAGAAGACAGAGGAGTCAGGGGAACAGAGGAGTCTGGAGGGGACAGAGGAGTCTGGAGGGGACAAAGGAGTCTGGAGGGGACAAAGGAATCTGGAGGGGAATAGAGGAGTCTGGAGGGGAACAGAAGAGTCTGGAGGGGAACAGAGGAGCATGGAGATGAAAAGAGGAGTCTGGAGACGACAGAGGAGTCTGAAGGAGAACAGAGGCATCTGGAGAGGAACAGAACAGTATGGAGGAGAATAGGGGAGTATGGAGGGGAACAGAGGAGTCTAGTGGGGAACAGAGGAGTCTGGTGGGGAACAGGAGTCTGGAGGGGACAGACGAGTCTGGAGGGGACAGAGGATTCTGGAGAGGAACAGAGGGGTCTGGGGGGAGGAACAGAGGAGTCTGGAGGGGAACAGAAGAGTCTGGAGGGGAACAGAAGAGTCTGGAGGGGAACAGAAGAGGAGTCTTGAGATGAAAAGAGGAGTCTTGAGAGGACAGAGGAGTCTGAAGGAGCACAGAGAAGTCTGGAGGGGACAGAGGAGTCTGGAGAAGACAGAGGAGTCTGGAGAAGATAGAGGAGTCCTGAGGAGAAAACAGGAGTCTGGAGGGGACAGAGGAGTCTAGAGAGGAACAAAAAAGTTCAGAGTAGGACAGAGGAGTCTCAAGGAGAACAGAGGGGTCTGGAGAAGACAGAGGAGTCAGGGGAACAGAGGAGTCTGGAGGGGACAGAGGAGTCTGGAGGGGACAAAGGAGTCTGAAGGGGACAAAGGAATCTGGAGGGGAATAGAGGAGTCTGGAGGGGAACAGAAGAGTCTGGAGGGGAACAGAGGAGTATGGAGATGAAAAGAGGAGTCTGGAGACGACAGAGGAGTCTGAAGGAGAACAGAGGCATCTGGAGAGGAACAGAACAGTATGGAGGAGAATAGGGGAGTATGGAGGGGAACAGAGGAGTCTAGTGGTGAACAGAGGAGTCTGGTGGGGAACAGGAGTCTGGAGGGGACAGACGAGTCTGGAGAGGACAAAGGAGTCTGGAGAGGACAGAGGAGTCTGAAGGAGAACAGAGGCATCTGGAGAGAAACAGAGGAGTCTGGATGGGAACAGAAGAGTTTGGAGGAGAATAGGGGAGTATGGAGGGGGAACAGAACGGTATGGAGGTGAACAGAGAAGTCTGGAGAAACAGAGGAGTCTGGAGTAGTGTTGAGCCACCCCCGTAGTGTTCGAGTTCGGTTCGGTTCGTCGAACACCCGTGTGTTCGCCGAACTGTTCGTCGAACTGTTCGTCGAACACCTTCGAACACCGTTAAAACCAATGGCAGGCAAACAAAAACACATAGAAACACATAGAAAACACCTTCAAAGGTGTCCAAAAGCTGACAAACTGCTCAGAAGACACAACTAACACATGGAAAAGTGACAAGTACATATAGTCATGCGAAAAGAAAAGAGGTGGAGGAGTAAAAGGAGGGGGAGACACAGATATAGGCATGTCATGCCCTTCTAAAATCCAAAAAGTGAGAAGCCGACACGTTCAGTCTGCTCCTGCCCGTGCCACCTCCGTGTCGCCGGGTTTGTGCCAGAGCCGCGGTGAACCCTGACGGCCAGCCCCCCTCTCCCAATACTGGTGCCTGTCCGCTGGTGGGTCGAGCGAGCCCCCCTGTGGTGGAGGCAGCTCTAAGCTTTTTAATTTAAATTGTCTCTCTAATTTGAATGAATACACTTTAAATCCATTTACAAGGATCTATTGGAGGGCAAGTCTCATGCCAGCAGCCGCGTAATTCCAGCTCCAGTAGCGTCCACTAAAGCTGCTGCAGTTAAAAAGCTTTTATAAGGATCGAGCTCGGCTGTCCACCGCAAGGCATCCTACTGCCAGTCCCAGCCCCTATGCCTTGGGGTGCCTCCTGATGCTCTTCACTGAGTATCCCGTGGTCCCGAAGCATTTCCTTTGAAAAAATTAAGTGTCCAAACTACAGGTGGTGCAGCTTGCTTAACAGCCGGGATAATCCGCTGACTAGCAGACACTGCTACTAGGCACAAAGTATTTCCTGGGCTAGATGCAGTTAAAAATTTGTAATTAGATACTCTCGTTGGATGCTGAGAAAGCATTCCATAGAGTCTCCTGGCACGCCATATATGATTCTCTTAAAAAGCTTGGGGTAGGGGTCTAGGGGACCCTTTTATAGCCAAAATCACGGCCCTGTATCACAATACATCACCTAGGCTGAAGATAAATGGAACTGTAGCACCCTGAGGGCTCGGTTGCTACAGAGGTATTGCACCTCACCCAGAGGTGTGATATCTCACTCTCAGGTAAGGATGGAGTGCGGATCAGGACCCCGACACCTGCATGCATTACACCACATTGCCGTGGGGCAGGGTGACCAATATGCCCCTGAGATGGGCACGACAGTCACTGACCCTGGCTGGAGTGGGGGGAGGGAACACTGAGGAAGGGGAACCCTGTAGTGCAGGAGCAGGGAGGAAGCAGTTCCTGGGTGCATTGATAAGGGAGTATAAAAGGTGGGCACCATATTAGTTCAGTGCAGAGAAGTCTGAGCAGAAGTGACAGGGAGCAGGGGCTCTGCATGAGCTCTGCTCCGGAGGCGGGCCTAGTAACACAGGCCCAGGCCTGGAAGAGGGAGAAGGAAGGAAGAGGAGCGGAGAAGGCTCCAGGAGCGAGGAACGAAGGGATCCCAGGGTTGCGGACGGGCGAGTCGCCACCGCAAGCCAGAATCCACCTGCGTAGAGGGGTCAGGCCAAAGGGGGAGACCGGTCCCTGAAACTAGTGGAGGCGGGAAACGACCCTCAGCTAGAAACCGGAGGCTGTGACATTTTATGTGGCGCAGCCCCTCGCTACACCCGCTAGGAAGGCACCACATAGGGTCAGGGAAACTGGTGCCAAGTTTACCAAGAGGAGGCCCGAGGCAGCCGAACAGAAGCGTTGGTAAGAAAGGCCAGACAAAGGACACACAAAGGGGGTCCTGTGAAGCGCTCCAAAGTTATCTGGGAGTTGTCTGAGCCCCTCACCTGGTGAGCACAGTACGACGTGGGCAGCCGTTACCTGCAGACGTGGTCTGGAGAATAAGAACTGTGAGTAAAGGCCCTGGACTGCATCACTGACTCCGTGTCGTTACTGCTGCTGCCCTGCACCATCACCCCCATCCTCTGCATACACTGCCCTGAGGCTATACTCCTCCCGTGGGGAGTTATGCTACGCTCTGCTGCACCCACAACACCAACCTCAGCGGTCTGCCCTGCAGCGGCGGTTCACTCTGACCGCAATCCACGGGTGGCGTAGTCGGACATTTAAACATCAAAACCACATAAATAGTTCCGCCACTGGTTTGACCACCCTGAGCCACGGAACCGGGTCGCCGCCATGAAGACTACAACCACCAGCATCCACCAAAAAGGGTCCGGCTCCGGGTGTCCCAAGGCCCAGGGGGTGCGTCAGAACATTTTCATCACCTTTCACAATCACCAATGGGACAAGGCAGGGATGTCCTCTGTCCCTTCTCTTATACATCCTAGTGACGGAGCTCCTGCTCTCATCAATTCGCCATAACCCCAATATTAGGTGGATTGAGGTGGGAGGCACCGAGTACAAGTGCTCTCTATTTGCTGATGATGTCCTAGTATATATCACTCAATCACATATATCCATCCATGCTGTTATGGCTGAAATAGATCACTTTGTTACATGGTCAAATTTTAAAATCAATGCAGCGAAGTCTGAGGCCCTCGATGTCTCCCTCCCCAAATCCATATAGAATTCCATCCAGTCCAACTTTCCCTTTGCCTGGCCCTCACAGGGTATCAAATACTTAGGAATTCCTATTCATAGAGACCTCTCCCATCTATGTTATCTTAATTTTGGGCCCTTTATTGAACAACTCCATACAGACCACGGTTGGCAAGTTAGAACTGTAAGATTCACTACGTGAACCACTGGTGTTTTGTGGAAAAGCACATGTACACTGTGTTCCAAATTATTATGCAAAAAGTGTTTAGGAGTGATAAGGGAAGAATTTGTTTGTCAGTTAAACTCATTGATGGTGATGTGTGTCAGGGCTCTTTATATCACTGTAAGCAATTGCAGACACCTGTGCTAATTAGTTTGGCAGGTGTGTCCAATGAAAGGCAAGACTACTTAAGAAGGCTGTCTCACATTATTAAGCAGCCTACATTTTCTGCCAAAATGGAAAAGAAAAAGGATGTGTCGGCTGCTGAGAAGCAACAAATTGTGGAGTGTTTAGGTCAAGGCATGACTACAATCAACATTGTGCGATGATCAGGATGAAGTGTCTTTGCAATCAAGAAATATGTAGCTGATTCACAGTACACACGTGTGCGTGCTGATAAGGGCAAATTGAGGACTCTTTCCTACAGGCAATTACGTCAGGTTAAAAGAGCAGCGGCAAAAAAGCCTTGTCATAGCAGCAGACAAGTTTTTGAAGCTGCTGGTGCCTCCAACGTCCCCCGAACAACAAGATGCAGGGTCCTTCAGAGGTTTGCAGCTGTGCATACGCCATCCTGTCGACCTCCTCTATCCACTTCACACAAGCAGAAACGGCTACAGTGGGCCAAACATTACATGAAGACTGATTTCAAAACTGTTTTGTTCACGGATGAGTGCCGTGCAGCGCTCGATGGTCCAGATGGATGGAGTGGAGGATGGCTGGTTGATGGACACCCCACGCAAACACAGCTACAGCGCCAACAAGTAGGAGGTGGAGTAATGTTTTGGGCTGGAATCATGGGGAGAGAGATTGTCGGCCCCTTTAGGATCCCTGAAGGCGCTAAAGATGAACTCCATAATGTATGTGGATTTTCTCAAACAGCACTTCCTGCCATGGTTCAAGAAGAAGAACCGTGTATTTCACAGCAAGATCATTTTTTTGCATGATAATGCACCATCTCATGCTGCACATAAAACATCTGCATCTCTGGCTGATATGGGCATAAAAGGGGACAAACTTATGGTGTGACCCCCATGCTCCCCTGACCTCTACCCCATTCAGAACCTCTGGAGCATCATCAAAAGGAGTGTCTATGATGGCGGGAGGCAGTTCACATCTAAGCAACAGCTCTGGGAGGGTATTCTGTCCTCATGCAAAACAATTGAAGCAGAAACCATCCAAAACCTGACAAATTCAATGGACGAGAGAGTTCAGAAGCTCCTTTCGAACAAGGGGTCCTATGTGAAAATGTAACATCACCTAGAATAAAGTTTTGAGTTGAAAACTGTTTGATTTCAGTTTCTAATAACCTGCTAATGCTTATAATTTCAAAAATGACCATTTTTTTGGTCTTTATTAAAATGAAAAGGTTGATCGAAAAGTTTGGGGGATCTAAGAGTGTGGCAACCCAGTAGTCATGATTACTTCGAATTCTGACAATATGAGGGTCATGTTGCAGGTAGTGCAGCAAGAAGGCACTTATGTGTCTTGCGCATCTCGGAGCCCCAAAATTATTTTCCGGGCTAGATGCAGCTAAAAATTATTATTAATTTTAAATCTGGTGGAGCTTAGTATAGATGGCCTAATAGGATCAGTGCTGCACACTGCTACAAAGCCCAAATTATTTTCCAGTCAAGATACAGATAAACATGATTAGTAATTTGAAAGCTTAAAACGGTTGGTAGGGTGATTTTAACCAATCATCAAGCTTTTACTCTCCTCAGGATGACACAGGGGTAGAAAAGTCGTTTCGGATCCATGATTTGTTCATCTTTATGAACGTGAGTCTGTCTACATTATCAGTGGAGAGCCGCGTGCGCTTATCTGTCAGCACACCACCAGCAGCGCTGAACACACGTTCAGACAGAACGCTGGCTGCGGGGCATGACAAGATCTCCAAGGCGTAAGTGGCTAGCTCCGGCCATTTATCCAGATTGGAAGCCCAAAAACAGCAAGGGTCCAGTGACACAGTCATGGCTTCAATGTTTACTTGGAGATACTCCTGTACCATCGTCTCTAGGCGTTGACTATGTGTCAGACTTCTTGTCTCCTGTGGCCTTGCAAAGGATGGGCTAAAAAAGTGGTGAAATGATTCCGCAAAATTGATGTTACCAGCAGATACTGTGGTTCTGTTACGGTTTGAGTGTTGAACACTTGACGGTCCCACGGTTGGCAAGTTGGAACTGTGAGATTCACTACGTGCACCACTGGTGTTTTGTGGAAAAGCACATGTAAGATTCTGCAACAGTCTCTGCTGATACTCCTGCATGCGTGCATCCCTTTCTATGGCAGGAATAATTTCTGCAAATTTACTTTTGTACCGGGGATCTAACAGTGTGGCAACCCAGTAGTCAGGATTATTTCTAATTCTCACAATTCGAGGGTCATGTTGCAGGTAGTGCAGCAAGAAGGCACTCATGTGTGTTGCGCATCCAGGAGCACCAAGTCCCTGTTGTGTTGGTGGCGAGGTAACAATCATGCTTCCTTCCTCTGTCCTCTCCCCCCAACCTCGCACAACAGAAATGTGATCAAGGTCTCCCTCATCTGATGAGTCTTCCATCAGCTCATCCTTCACTTCTTCCTGGGCTCCTGCACCTTCCTCACTAGTTTGGCTGCTACCATGCGCCCTGGTAAAACCATCTCCCCCACCCTCACATGCCTGCCGCCTTGGTGCTGCCGACCGTCTGGACCTTGCAGATGTTAGCCCTTCCGCATACAACTCCTCCTCCTCTACTTCCTCCACCTCCTCTTGTGCCACCACCTGACTCCGAATTCTGTTTAACATGTGCTCCAGCATGTAAATCACCGGAATAGTCATGCTGATAATGGCATCGTCAGCACTAAACATCTTCGTCGCCATTTCAAAACTTGCAGAAGGGTGCATAGGTCCCTGATCTGAGACCACTCCTCCAGCGTGATTTGCCCCACCTCTGGATCTCGTTGGCCCAGGCTATACGTCAGAACGTATTGCACCAGGGCTTGTCGGTGCTGCCACAGTCGCTGCAACATGTGCAGAGTTGAATTCCACCGGGTAGGCACATCGCATTTTAGCCGGTGAAGTGGCAGGCCCAACGACTTCTGTAGAGATGTAAGTCGCTGAGCTGCGGGATGCGAACGGCGGAAGTGAGCACACAGCGACCGTGCCCTCTGCAGAAGGCCATCTAGTCTGGGATAGTGGGCTAAAAATTGCTGGACAACCAGGTTCAACACGTGAACCATACAAGGCACGTGTGTGACATTGCCCCGGCGAAGGGCCGCACCCAGGTTTGCAGCATTGTCGCACACGGCCTTCCCTGGTTTCAGGTCCAGTGGAGACAACCATTCATGAAATTGGTTCTCCAGAGCTGACCACAACTCCTCAGCTGTGTGACTCACATTTCCCAGACATTTCAAAGTAAAAACCGCCTGATGACGTTGAGCCCTACTGCCAGCATAGTAAGGAGGTGTGCAGGATCCCTTCTGCGCAGTTAGAAAGCTTGTGGCATGACCAGACAGGCTTTGGGTGCAGGTGGAAGACCGAGAGGAGGTTGAGGAGGCAGAAGCAGTGGAGGAACTTTGACATAAAGAGGATTGATTCACAACTCGTGGGGACGGCAAGACTTGGACAGCAGCCCCTTGTCCTGCTGTCACCATAGTTACCCAGTGCCCAGTCAGCGACATGTAACGCCCCTGTCCATGCCTACTCGTCCAAGTGTCTGTGGTGAAATGCACCCTGTCACACACAGAGTTTCTCAAAGAAGCGGTGATGTTGTGTGCGACATGCTGGTGGAGCGCAGCCACACCTTTCTTTGAGAAGTAGTGCCGACTGGGCATCTGGTACTGGGGCACTGCGACGGACATAAGGTCTCGAAAATCCTCTGTGTCCACCAGGCGGAAAGGCAGCATTTCTGTAGCCAAGAGCTTGCAGATGGTGAAATTCAACCTCTTAGCTTTCTCATGGCTAGGAGGAAATGGTCTTTTACTTGTCCACATCTGAGGGACCGAGGGCTGGCTATTGTGCTTAGACGGGGTTGATAAGGGTGTCCCCGGCAAACTGCCGGTCTGGGAGGAAGATGCAGGCGGACATGTTAGGTTGCCTTGATCCAAAGGTGGTGCTATCGATGTCGGACAGCGCTCAACACCAGCTGGTGTTACCACCTCCAAAGAAAATGATGACCTGCCAATCACGCTGGCTGTTGCGGGTAAAGAGGTGGCAGGTCTGCGCCCCAAAACAGGTGTGACTGCTGTCCCCCCAGTCACAGAGGATGAAGAGGCCGCGGATGCACAAGATATGGCAGACGGTGGTTGGCCCGGCCGGCTAGGCCGCATTGTAGCACACTGAGCTTCCCACTGCAACTTATGCTTCATGTCCATGTGCCGGTTCATGCATGAAGTACTCAAACTATGTATTTTTTGGCCTCTACTTAGCTTTTGCTGACAAATGTTACAGATAACACGAGTTGGGTCATCTTTATCGATCTGAAAAAATGCCCAGGCTATGCAAGGCTTAGCACCCATGCGACCTGAAGAGCCACCACGACTTGTGGTGAGAGGCAGAGTTGTGTTTGAGGATGCAGTTGTTGACGTGCTTCCAGTACTACGTCTCTGTCCAGGAAGGCGCAACCTGACCTTGTCGTCACTAGCATCTTCCTCCACCTCCTCTGCTGACCTCATATCTTGGCTGACTGTGGGTTGACAGTAAGTGGGATCTCCAACCTCATCATCATCACCCTGTGCGTTATCACACCCGTCGTCCTCAGAGCCAACCTGTTCCTGCCCTGACAAAAAACTAAAGTTGTCGCTCCAATCAGGTATTTGAGTCTCATCATCGTCTTCCTCATTGTCTCCACCAACAGGAGTTACAGTTTGGGAATGAGGGTCTACATTATGGTCAGAACCTTCTGCGTCTGGTCCTGGATCCGACTCATAAAGATTCTGGGCATCAGTGCAGATCATTTCCTCAACTGGATTCACAGAAGCGCTGGAGTCGACCTCTGATTCCCAGGCTATAGTATGAGTAAACAGCTCTGCAGACTCAACCATCTGTTCTACCTCATACTCAGACGGGCAGCTGGAGATTTGGGAGCTGTGAGGAAGCAAGTGCGATTGGGGTGACACCTTTAAGGACTGGAGTATTTGTGATGTTGAAGTTGATGTGGAGGAGAGCCCACTTAAAGGAGCACTTGATATCCGTTGAAGCACCTGCTGTTTTTGTGCCTCATCTGGAATTTGTAGCGATTGGCGTGGCCGTAAGAAAGGGATCTTATCACATTGTCCGCTAAAAGAAGTAGACATTTTAGTTTGGCTGGAAGATGGTCTTTCTTCTGCAGATGTTACTGTTGCTTTAACACCTACCCCACGGACACAACCTTTTTTCCCCTTCCCAACACGCCTATTCCCCTTTCCACCAGCAGCAGGCCTTTTTCCACTCATTTTGGTGGTTAACTAATTCACAACTCTGGAGTTGTTTGCACAAAAAAACAATGGATGGGAACAGAGCAGAGCTGAGTGGCCAAACTGTGGTATTAGGCCAAAACTATTGGCTGGGTTAGATGCAGAAAAAAATTATATTCAATTTGCAACCTGATGGAGGTCAGTATAGATGGACTAATAGAACAAGTCCCACACACAGCTAGAAGCCCAAATATTTTTTCAGAGGTAGATGCAGAAAAAAATTGTATTCAGTTTGCAACCTGATGGAGGTCAGTATAGATGGACTAATAGAACAAGTCCTACACACAGCTAGAAGCCCAAATATTTTTTCAGAGGTAGATGCAGAAAAAAAATATATTCAGTTTGCAACCTGATGGAGGTCAGTATAGATGGACTAATAGAGAAAGTCCCACACACTGCTAGAAGGCCAAATATTTTTTCAGAGCTAGATGCAGACAAAAAATTATTTTTAATTTGCAACCTGATGGAGGTCAGTATAGATGGACTAATAGAGAAAGTCCCACACACTGCTAGAAGGCCAAATATTTTTTCAGAGCTAGATGCAGACAAAAAATTATTTTTAATTTGCAACCTGATGGAGGTCAGTATAGATGGACTAATAGAGAAAGTCCCACACACTGCTAGAAGGCCAAATATTTTTTCAGAGCTAGATGCAGATATAAATTATTTTTAATTTGCAACCTGATGGAGGTCAGTATAGATGGACTAATAGAGAAAGTCCCACACACTGCTAGAAGGCCAAATATTTTTTCAGAGCTAGATGCAGAAAAAATTATATTCAGTTTGCAACCTGATGGAGGTCAGTATAGATGGACTAATAGAACAAGTCCCACACACAGCTAGAAGGCCAAATATTTTTTCAGAGGTAGATGCAGATAAAAATGATTTTTAATTTGCAGCCTGATGGAGGTCAGTATAGATGGACTAATAGAGAAAGTCCCACACACTGCTAGAAGGCCAAATATTTTTTCAGAGCTAGATGCAGACAAAAAATTATTTTGAATTTGCAACCTGATGGAGGTCAGTATAGATGGACTAATAGAGAAAGTCACACACACTGCTAGAAGGCCAAATATTTTTTCAGAGCTAGATGCAGACAAAAAATTATTTTTAATTTGCAACCTGATGGAGGTCAGTATAGATGGACTAATAGAGAAAGTCCCACACACTGCTAGAAGGCCAAATATTTTTTCAGAGCTAGATGCAGATATAAATTATTTTTAATTTGCAACCTGATGGAGGTCAGTATAGATGGACTAATAGAGAAAGTCCCACACACTGCTAGAAGGCCAAATATTTTTTCAGAGCTAGATGCAGAGCTGGACAGCCTGCGCTCTGAAGTGCGTCAGCTAAGTAAAACCCTGACCACTGCCCTGAGTGCCCTGCAGCTACAGGCAGAGCCCGAGCCGAAGGTAAGGAAAATACTCGCCGACAGTACTGAGGATATCCCCTGGATAAGGAGAAGAAGAAGGACAACGCCACCCAGTAGGAGGACAACGCCACCCCGTGGGAGGACCAACGACAAACGTCGCCCTCCAGGAGACTTCATCTGCTACCATTGCCACAAGGCAGACCACACCGCGCGGAACTGTCCTTTAAACGGGCAAACCCTGGGGCCAAGGGCCGACACCCAGGAGTAGATCAACCAGGCCCATCCAGCTGGTACGACCGGTTTGTAGGAGGAAGGCCTTTCCTGTCCATCGTGCTGGACGGCATAGCAACACCAGCATTACTGGACACCGGCTCACAGGAAACCAGCATACCTGATGTCCTCTTCAAAAGGTACTGGTCCATAGATGAACTCCACCTGCCAGCCTCGAACCTCTCTGTGAATGCCTCTAATGGCCTTCCTCTTAACCTAGTAGGGGTTAAGGATGTTACAGTGAAGGTGGGGAGAGTGGAACTAAAGGACCAAAGACTAATTGTCATAGAATCTAACCCTGGTGATACCAATCCGTATATGATACTTGGTACAAATATTGTTGGTAACTGTTTGGGAGAAGTGTTGTTTTTACTCCATCAGATTGCTGACACTGCCAAACCAGGGCAGAGGGAAGTGCTCCAGAAAGAAATTCGAGCCCTCCTGTACCAGCAACAGGTAACGCTAACAGGTGGTGAGATTGGTAATATACGGGTGACAGACCCGATACCCATTGTGATTCCCCCAATGAGTGAAATGCTGATTTGGTGTAGAGCAGCAATAGGTCTCAAGGGACAGAACTACCAGGCGGTAGTGGAGCCCATTAGCTCAGAGCACAGACCTACTCTCCTAACTGCTAGAGGGGTAGTTGATGTAAACAATGGAAGGGTACCTGTACGTCTCCTAAATTGTGGGGAGGAGGAAGTTAAATTGTCAAGATACGCCACTGTTGCCAGATTGTATACTGTGAATAATGATGCCATACACACAGTGGAATCTTTGACCCCACCGGATACAGTGGAGGACAATGACTCCGAAGCTCAGCTGGAGGAATGGTGTCAACAGCTCCATGTTGGGACTGACGCCACTCCTGTCCATCAGAAACACAGTGTTTACAGAGTGGTTCAGGAATATGAACAGGTGTTTAGTAAACACCCACTTGATTTTGGAAGGGTTAAAGGGGTACAACACCACATACCCACCGGTAACCATCCACCCATTAAGGAGCGTTACAAACCCGTACCACCAGCACATTACCAAAAAGCCAAAGAAATGTTGCATGACATGAAAAAGGCAGGGGTAGTAAGGGATAGCTGTAGCCCCTGGGCAGCTCCCCTGGTCCTGGTCAGAAAGAAGGACGGTAGCATGAGGATGTGTGTAGATTATAGACAAATGAATCGAATAACACATAAAGATTAGTGTTGAGCGAGTATGTTCTGTCCGAGTACGCTCGGGCCGAGCTCCGAGTATTTACAGCTGCTGGGTGATATGGTTGAATCGCTCCCGTTTGCATGATTTGCAACTGTTTGGAAGCTTTATTACATGTGAGGAATGTGTAAGAAATAGACATTCCTCCCATGTAATAAAACTGTCAAACAGTTACAAATCATGCACACGGGAGCGATTCAACCATATCACCCAGCAGCTGTAAATACTCGGAGCTCGGCCCGAGCGTACTCGGCGAAAGGGTTAACAGAACATACTCGCTCAACACTAATAAAGATGCATACCCTTTGCCCCGTATAGAGGAATCCCTGGCTGCACTAAAATCTGCCAATTACTTCTCCACATTGGATCTCACTAGTGGGTACTGGCAAGTCTCTGTTGCTGAGGAAGACCGGGAGAAGACAGCCTTCACCACTACGATGGGATTATGCAAGTTCAACAGTATGCCGTTTGGGCTCTGCAACGCCCCCGGAACGTTCCAGAGGCTGATGGAGTGTTGCTTAGGACACCGGAACTTTGAGACAGTGCTGCTGTACCTGGATGACGTTATGGTGTACTCGAGGACGTATGAAAACCATCTGAAGTGACGCGCCCCCTGGGCCATATTCTTTAGGGGGAATATCCGGAGCCGGATCAGATGGGGGTTGTAGTCTTCCGAGTGGCTGTGACCCGGTCCGTGCCCAAGGTGTCAAACTCAGTTGTATGTGGCAGTCCTACAGATGTTATCAAGTTCTTAATGTCGACTACGCCACCCGTTGTGTTGCGGTCACTGTGGCCGCCGCTGCAGCAGGGTCCGCTGAGGCTGGTGGTGTTGGTGCAGCTTGATAGGATAACCCCCAACGGGAGGGGTATAGCCTCAGGGGGATCAGGTGCAGAGGATGGGAGTTGTGGTGATGCAGTGTAGACGGCAATCAGAGACAGAGTCGGGTTATGCAGTTTAGGATGTTTACTCACTGCTGATGTTCTGGTCACTCCAGCTTCGAGTGACCTCCCGAGCCGTGCTGCGTCCACCAGGTTCTGGATCCAGCCAACCCCCAAATAAGTCCGGAGCGTGACCCTGAGCTCTCCTTCTGTCCTTTCTCTGGCCGTCCCCACTATTGATCCACCCAGGTCCAGCTCCCTCGGGCCTTCTGTTGGGAGACCCTTGGCCTCGGGTTCCCTGACCCTCCACGTGGTATGCCTTCGTGGTGGATGTGGTGGGTGACCGTGGCAAACGCTGCCCACGGTCTCCGGTCTCTGGCTGGGGTGTGTTTTTGCCCCCACCAGCTTGGGTTCCGGTACCCTGTGCCGACTCTTCACCCGGGGATTTAATTTGGGTTCTTGGAGTCCTTTTCTTCTGTTTCCCCCCCTCTGGGTCTCTCTCTCTCCTCTCTCACTCTGGGTCTCTCTTCTCCTCTGCTCGCTGACTTTCTCTCTGCAACTGACCCTGTTCTTAGTTGGTGCCCACCTTATATACACCCTCTATGTGTGAGCTCAGGTGACCAGCACCCAATGAGCTCCTATCTTTACCCAGGCTGCTCCGCCTATCTGCCCCTACACTACTTGGGATGTACCACCCCCCTCCCACTCCAGCCAGGAACAGACTCGGTCGTACCTGCACATTTCTAAGTGGGAGTACCGTCGGTCTGCTCCTCGGAAATGGGATGTGTGTAGTGCATGCAGCCTACCGAGCTCAGTTCCACACTCCTTCCTTACCCGGGAGTGGAATATCACACCTCTGGGTTGAGGTGCAATACCCCTGTAGCAGCCGAATCCTCAGGGTGCTACATTCCCCCCTGGTAAATCACAGCACGTCCTCGGGCTGTAAGACAAAAACATCACAAAACATACAAAATTTTTCATAAACATATAAAACATATAAAACATTATATATATATAGAACTTTCTCGTCGCCTCTGGCTCCTCCTCCGGTCACTGTGCAACGTGTGACCGGGTAAAGTGCGACAGTCTTTCTAGAAAAATGGTTTTCCTATAAAACCGGTAGGGGGCGCTTTAGGACGCGCAACTATATACAAGGATATGGCCGCTCTCAGTCCTCGGCCAGTTAAGGAGGGAAAGGGAATGGCTGCTCACAGTCCTCAGCCTGTGGGATTAAGGGTAAACGGGTGAACAGTTCACTCAGCTGGTCCCAACGGGGACTATATTTGCAGTAACAGTTTCTTTATACCCCGATCGGGTAACTATTTACAGCACCTGCTCCGCTGTACTCAACAACGTCTTCCTCCTGCTCCTTCTTTGGGGATCTCAGCTTCAGACCCGTCCGGATCCTCTTGCTCTTCCTCCTCACATCGCAGCTCCTCCTCTGTCAGGCGATGCACATGGAGGGCGTAAGGTCCTTTGGCACACTTGTGCCGGGTAAAGGTGACCTCGTCCCCGATATAAAGGTCACGACCTCTGTGCCCCTCCGGCAGATGGGACTCCACATCTCTGCGCGTGACAAAGACGTCGCCGGGGGTCTTGTGGTCTCTGATGAAGCCCCACCCATGCTGCATGTTGAACTTAATTACAGTCCCGGTGGTGCGGGGACTGTGCGCTGCACGGGGGTCCCTCCTGGTTCGGCTCTTCTGCTCGGCGCTCCTTATTTGGGCCTGTTGTTCCCGGACCCGCCTCTCTCTCCGCTCCCTCGCAAACTCCTCGAGCTGCTGTCGGCAGCACTCAGCACGCTCCGCTGCAGCTGCCCTGGTTTCTTGAGTGAACCCCATTAGGTCTTCTCCGGTGGGGTCCCACTCAAATTGGGTCTCTTCAAGCGGGGGCGAGATCCTTATCACGGGCTTCGGAGCCGGAATCAGGGGTGCACACATGGCCCCAACTCTCCTCTGGTGCTCCAGTTCATAATATTTCTGGGGCCAGATGAAAGGCTGCCCGTCCGGCCACGTGTGCTGGGCAAACAAGTCCTCTCCCAGACGCGGCACCCTTGGTTTTACGGGTGCGGGCGCGGTGGTGGTGGCGCCCGGGTTGCCCAGGCCTTGCGGCCAGGCCTGGGGCACCTGGAAGGTGAAGGGCACCGTTAGGACGGCGGCGCCCTGGGCTACCTGGCCTTGCGGCCAGGCCGGAGGCTCCGCGGAGGTAGGGGGCGCTGTTGGTGATGCGACGCCCGGGAATTCTAGGCCCTGCGACCAGGCTGGTGTTACTTCCTGTTTTGCCACGCTCGGGGTCGGTGCGCATGGCGTCACAGGGGTCGCGGCGGCGGCTTCCGGTTGGGGCCTAGTCTGCGTCGGTGACATGGCGTTTTCGGGCACAGCAGGGGGACTTTCGGGCTCTGCGACGGGGAGCTGGGGCAGGTAAGCGGTGTCCCGGTTTGGGGTATAGACGTCCCCTTTACCTGCCTCCATGCGTTCGGCTCCCTTCTCGGCGCCGTCTCCGGCCTTGGGTCCTCCCGCGCCATCCTCAGAGGCGGTCTGTCTCCTCATCTTGGCTGGCGTGCTCCGGGTCTTGGTTTGCTGGGCCATCTCTCGGCTCCACTCCGCCAATGTCTCTCGCTGTACCCGGGCCATCCTCCGTGCGAGGCCCTCCAGGGCAGTCTGTGCACACTCCCGGTCTCGGGGGAGCTGTGCAAGGACCTCCACTAGGCCTAGTGGGGTCGTGGTTTCCAGCAGGCTCCTGACCAACGGGTCGGTGCTGCTCTGCTCTTCTTCCAGCAGGCTCCTGGCCAGCGGGCCGGTGCTGCTCTGCTCTCTCGCCATCTCCGGGTGAGCTTCTCTGCTACTCTTCTCCAGGCTTCTTGCCTCCGGGTGCGCTCGCTCCAGACTGCTCCAGGCGGCACCCATCTTCGTTCTTTTCTTTCGTCTACTCCCACTTCGAGGGCGGTCCCGGGGCCACTTGGTGACTGTCAGCTCCAGGGGCGGTTCTTTCACGCTGACAGACACCTCTAGCATCACAGTCTCTGTTGGTGGGGGCGGTTTCCACTTTTGGCGCCATTTTCGGTCCTGGCCCACGATGGGAGGTGGCCTCTCGCCACCCTCTGGCACGCCCATAATGGCGTCCGCTCTTCCAAGGCGGGAAACCTTTGGAAATGGCGGGAATCGCTTCCCAGTGGCGGGAAACTCTGCAGATGGCGGGAAAACGCTGTTAATGGCGGACAACCGGCTGGAATCGACTGGTGATGGGGTCCGATGGCGGGGACCCTCCGGAACCGGCAGGAGACTTCTTTTTGAGGTAAACTCATTCTTTTCTTCAGGCACGCAGTACCCGGTTGTTGCGGGCACGTAATCCTGCCGACTACGCCAAAGTTGACGCGCCCCCTGGGCCATATTCTTTAGGGGGAATATCCGGAGCCGGATCAGATGGGGGTTGTAGTCTTCCGAGTGGCTGTGACCCGGTCCGTGCCCAGGGTGTCAAACTCAGTTGTATGTGGCAGTCCTACAGATGTTATCAAGTTCTTAATGTCGACTACGCCACCCGTTGTGTTGCGGTCACTGTGGCCGCCGCTGCAGCAGGGTCCGCTGAGGCTGGTGGTGTTGGTGCAGCTTGATAGGATAACCCCCAACGGGAGGGGTATAGCCTCAGGGGGATCAGGTGCAGAGGATGGGAGTTGTGGTGATGCAGTGTAGACGGCAATCAGAGACAGAGTCGGGTTATGCAGTTTAGGATGTTTACTCACTGCTGATGTTCTGGTCACTCCAGCTTCGAGTGACCTCCCGAGCCGTGCTGCGTCCACCAGGTTCTGGATCCAGCCAACCCCCAAATAAGTCCGGAGCGTGACCCTGAGCTCTCCTTCTGTCCTTTCTCTGGCCGTCCCCACTATTGATCCACCCAGGTCCAGCTCCCTCGGGCCTTCTGTTGGGAGACCCTTGGCCTCGGGTTCCCTGACCCTCCACGTGGTATGCCTTCGTGGTGGATGTGGTGGGTGACCGTGGCAAACGCTGCCCACGGTCTCCGGTCTCTGGCTGGGGTGTGTTTTTGCCCCCACCAGCTTGGGTTCCGGTACCCTGTGCCGACTCTTCACCCGGGGATTTAATTTGGGTTCTTGGAGTCCTTTTCTTCTGTTTCCCCCCCTCTGGGTCTCTCTCTCTCCTCTCTCACTCTGGGTCTCTCTTCTCCTCTGCTCGCTGACTTTCTCTCTGCAACTGACCCTGTTCTTAGTTGGTGCCCACCTTATATACACCCTCTATGTGTGAGCTCAGGTGACCAGCACCCAATGAGCTCCTATCTTTACCCAGGCTGCTCCCCCTATCTGCCCCTACACTACTTGGGATGTACCACCCCCCTCCCACTCCAGCCAGGAACAGACTCGGTCGTACCTGCACATTTCTAAGTGGGAGTACCGTCGGTCTGCTCCTCGGAAATGGGATGTGTGTAGTGCATGCAGCCTACCGAGCTCAGTTCCACACTCCTTCCTTACCCGGGAGTGGAATATCACACCTCTGGGTTGAGGTGCAATACCCCTGTAGCAGCCGAATCCTCAGGGTGCTACAGAAGCACCTGTCGGAGGTATTTGAAGTATTGTCCCGGTATGGAATGAAACTAAAACCTTCCAAGTGCCACCTGCTCAAACAGAAGGTTTAGTACCTGGGACAGGTCGGAGGGAGTAGCACCAGACCCGGAGAAGGTCACTGCCATCCAGAAGTGGCCTGAACCGAAAAACATCAAGGAAGTACGTCAGTTTCTGGGACTGGTCGGGTACTACAGGAGGTTCATAAAGGATTGCACCAAAAAGGCATCACCTTTACAAGATCTCCTGGTAGGACAGTCCAAGAGAGGTAAAAGTCCCCCATTCCAGTGGGATGAGGAGCAGACTGAGTCCTTTGCATCAATGAAGGAAGTCCTGGCTTACCCTGAATACAGCCAGCCTTTCCTGTTCACCGACGCCAGCAACGAGGGACTGGGAACTGTGTTGTCCCAGAAGCAAAATGGCAGAGAAAAGGTAATTGCGTATGCCAGTAGGAAGCTTCGCCCTACTGAGAGGAACCCGGAGAATTACAGTTCCTTCAAGCTGGAGTTCCTGGCCTTGGTCTGGGCTATCACTGAAAGATTCAAGCATTACCTAGCCTCAACTAAATTCACAGCCTTTACCGACAATAATCCCTTGACACACCTGGAGACAGCCAGGTTGGGAGCCATGGAACAGCGTTGGGTGGCCAGACTGTCGAATTATCAGTTCACAATCAAGTACCAGGCAGGTCACAAGAATACCAATGCTGATGCCTTGTCAAGAATGCCCCACCAGTCAGACACCGAGGATGAAGTGGATGATCTCGAAGAAATTGAACTACCTGCTTTCCACAGAAATGGAATGGTCCACGAGCAGCACGCCTCCAGAAGATGTCATGGTAGGACGCCAAACCCTCTACCTCATCACAGCTGGAAGGAGACCCAGGACAGTGACCCGGTTGTCAGCCTCATCAAAAGACTGATAACCCAAGAAGGTTCTCACCTGGAGAAGGATGCTCCTCCACAAGCCAAACACCTGTGGTATGAGAGAAGCCGGCTGTTCATCTACAGAGAGAAGCTGTGCAGAAGGTATGTCAACCCCAAGACCCATGAAATGGTGTGGCAGATTGTTGTACCCAGGACAGATATCTAGATGGTGTTAGAGGCCTACCATGACCAAGCAGGTCACTTTGGCTGGAAGAAGCTGGAAACCCTGCTGAAGGACCGGTTCTATTGGGTTGGAATGCTTAGTTCCATAGAAAGGTGGTGCCTTAATTGTGGACCCTGTAGCCTCAGAAGGAAAGACTACGGCAGCCAGAAAGCACCCTTGCAGTCCATCAAAACAACCCAACCCCTGGAGATTGTCGCTCTGGATCATGTCAAACTGTCACCCAGCAGATCAGGCTACTCCTATGCCCTGACCATGGTGGATCACTATTCCCGGTTCCTAGTGGTAGCCCCTATCAAGGACCTGACAGCAGAAACTGCAGCAAGAACGTTCCAAGCCTACTTCTGCAGACTCCATGGATATCTGGAAAAGGTGCTCACAGATCAAGGCCCTGCTTTCGAAGCTGAGCTATTCAAGGAATTCTGCCACCTGTATGGATGCAAAAAGATCCAGACTACACCATATCATCCGCAGACCAACAGTGTTAGGCGTCAGTCTGGTGCTGGATTTGAAATGGGTTCAGGACTTTCTGTGGTTTCCTATTTCAGTCCAGCCAGGGCAGATGCTGTTAGAGCATTGTCATCAGCCCCAACGCCTAGCTGGTCCACGAGCACTGTTTATCTCCCAGGTAGTTGTGCCTAACAATGTTAAGCCTGGGTTGCAGAGAGAGACAGTGCTTGCGGAGTCTAAGTCCAGAGTTTGCAGTACTGAGCATGTCTGTGACATGGCGGATCATGATTGGTAGTCTGGCACCCACCTGACCCGGTGACCTGGCACCGCCTGATTGGTCCACGGGTAACGTCACCAATGGCGCGTCGGTGGGCAGGGCTTAGTCTTTAAAAGGCCCGCCCACAAACATGGCGACGCGCTCAGATCATTTGAGCTGGTTGTTTGTGGTGTGCACGCTTAAACTCTTGGGCTCCTCTAAGAGCCATAGCTTTATGCAGGCAGGTAGCTTGAGCCATATAGAGCGGGTCTGCTCAGTCCGGTAGCACGCCGGCTGAGTGCACCGGCGGGTATCACACCCACATACTAGCGCCGTCTCCTATAGCGTAGTGCCTGTACCGAAGACAGGGCTACTGCTTCTTCTCCGGTCACACGTCTCCCTGCGGTTCTTGGAGATTGTGCGAACCGTCTTACCCTTCCGTGTGCATTATCACGAAGGGCTAAGATAGTTGATAGGTTCGTCGCCGGTCGCTCTCCCTCCGTGCGGTTAACGGAGATAGAGCGAATCGCCTTACCCGGTCCGGTGTGCTGTTAAAACGGACGGGTTATCAGTTTAGTTGTCGCTTTCCTTTCCACCCGGAAAGTGTTCGGCAGCAGTCCATTTGGCTGCATTGCGGACCCCGGGGTCGGTTGCGTTCCATTAAAATAAAGTTGTCTGCAACCGCCCTCCTAACAAATGGTATGTGCGAGAAGATAATAAACTTGACCAAAGGGTTCGCAATATGAAAGGTAAGTAGATAAATAGGTACTAACCCAAAAGTATATAGTGTCTCATGTGTGAGTCCTGCACTCACACATGAGACACTATATACTTTTTGTTTAGTACCTATTTATCTACTTACCTTTCATATTGCGAACCCTTTGGTCAAGTTTATTATCTTAGTGCAATATTCCTAATATGTTTACATATATACTTATGTCAATTCATTATTTATCCACTTGGATTTATTTATTATGAGTATGATTATAATTATATTTATTTATTTATTTACTATATTTACTCTTGATTTAATAGCACAGTGCACTTTCCTGTGGATATATACAAGATATATTTGATTTCTCGCATGATATTTGTCTTATTTATAGGCTAATAATATCTTACCCTAGTGTACTCTCTTTTTTGTGAGTGTCCTTATTAACTTTCCCTTTTTTACTATTTTTTGTGTGTTTTTTAAAAAGTTTTTTAATATGTAGTATTCAATAAAAGTGATATATTTTATTATTATTTGTGGTAGATGTACCTGGAGAGATAGTGCTAAAGCGGAAAAGAAGAGGTCACAAGCTCGATGACCAGTGGGAAAGAAAGCCCTACACTGTGCTAAACTCCAGATTTGACAACAGTAAAACCTGCCTGATTAGTAAGGATGGAGGTAAGACAACCGCAACAGTCTCAAGAGACCACTTGAAGGTGTGCCCAGGTCTACTGAAAACAACGGAGGAAGAAGTACCTCCTATAGCACCGGAAGAACCCAAGGAAGATGTGCTTCACACAGTTCTAGGAGACTTCCCTGCGGACTGGCGTCAACTTGATGGAGCAGTTATTATACCAGTAATACACTTCTATTAACCACAAGAAGAACCTGTGGGCGCCCTAGAGGAAGAGTCCCCAGTCAGAGGAGGATCACCCGTTGAAGCAGAGCCTGAAGGCCCAGTAATCAGTGCACTTGCCAGTCCCTTAGAGAGATTGAGGCAGTTTTATAATCTACCAGCTCGTACACCTGATAGGTTAGCAGAGAGTGTATACACAAACTCCAGTACCACCCCAGTGCTACGAAGATCCACACACAGCACACAAGGCCAAATCCCTGCCAGGTTTAGGGATTAAAATACAAAATGCCTAAAGTATAAATAGTTACCCAGTTGGGTATTGCCTATTGTTACTGTATAAACTGAAATGAATGTGTGCCTGTAGTTACCCGTCAGGGTACAGAGACTTGTAGGCTGAGGACTGTGAGCAGCCAAAAAACTGGCCTTGTAAATAGTTGCACTCATCAAAAGTGCCCCCCTTACTTGACCACTGAACAAAAACCCGATTGGCGTGGCCGAAGACGTGGTCCAACACCTGGATCACTTATGCCCTGTAGCCACGACAAGGGCCTACGTTGAGGGTTTTCAGGCGGGTCCCTCATGTTACTCATTTTTACGCGTCTTCGGTGAAATGGACACCTGGTTACGGGACTTACTGTAACTTTATTATTGTTATCATTATTATAATTATTGTTGTAACCTGTTACAAAATGCTTCAGTCCAGGAGTACTGAATTGTACTAGGGGGGGATGTGGCACCCTGCTGTTTACAGGTACCACAGGACCCAAAAGGGTGCACAGGACCCAAAAGGGTGCACAAGAGGCCCTCACTACAAACAAACACCTCCACCCTTCCACCTCATACCACCAGAGGGAGCCCTGATAGGGATATAGATATGGAGGGTGGAGCCAGGCAGTCAGTGAGTTCAGAGAGTGTGCTGCCACTGAAAGCAATGAAGACGCAGCACGTCTGCTGCTGGATTAAGGGCCCCGAGTGTGGCCGGAGGCAGTAAGGAAAGGAGAAAGGAGTTGAGGGGGCAGAGGAGCATCATAGGCTCACCCCAAGACACGAACCGGACACCGGGTCCACGCCTACAGGGTCCTTTATACCCAGTAGGGATCACCGGCATACCAGGAGGACTACAAGTCCCTGGTTGACCTGAAGCTAAACCCTTGACAGGACTAGGAACCACGAAGGCCCCGGCGTCCAGGGATAGTGGTTGCCAGAAAAAGGTCCTACTACCAAGCGACAGGTGAAGGAACAGCACGACACAGAAGCTAGGCCCAGTTGCAGGCTGGCCAAGAGCTTAGAGAGAGTGAGACACGGACCAGAAGGCCTTATACCCGCTCACTGAGGAGAAGTCCTGAAGTGCACCCTTCCTACTGAGTACCCTGGACTGCACCTGACATCCGCACCAGTAAAGGTACTGAAGTGAATCCCCTGTCTCTGTCAGTTACTCCTGCTGCGCCATCTCTCCTGATCTACAAGCCCCAGCATCACCACCATCTGCACCTACACTGCCCCGGGGGCCCGCTCCACCTGTGGGGAGCAGGAACATCCCAGCTGCCATCCAATCACCCCCGGAGGTCTGCAGCAGTGCCAGTAACCATTACCGGAAACCACAGGTGGCGTCACGAGACAAACTGTACACTAAAACCCCCTTTTAAAGAGAGACCCAGAGTATGGGCCCGGGAGCCGACTGCTGTGACCTCCTAAACAAGGTAAAAGGCCCGGGTACCGAGTCCCCTATATGCCCCCTGGGTGACAAACTGACATGGGCTTTTATTCTTGGAGTGGACTACAGGATGGCAGTGGGGCGATCCACTCCCTCCAGCCAAGGTCTTGCATATGGCTCATGTCCACAGTTTTCATTTAAAAACCTGCAGCAAAGGTTTGGGTGTGTCAGTGGTTTGTTTGCAAGCTGCAGAGCAGGAGACTCGGTGCACAGCAAGCTTGTGTGAAGGCATTACACACGACAACTAGTTTATACGGACTGTTTCGAGCATCCGGCTGCGATCCATAGGACACCATTTGCATTTAAGTTGTGAGTTTTTGCAAATAAAGACATTTAAGTTGAACTTTCCTTTGGTCACTGCCTCATTACCGCACAGTGTGAACACCGCCGCACTACAATATGGTGGAGAACGTGGGCAGTGTGAACTGAGGCATACCCCAAAAAGCTGCATGTCCGTGAAGAAACCTGCAAAGCTACAGCTCCGGCCGGCTGATACCATGGAGAAGCTACTAAAGCAATTGGTACTCACCCAGCAGCAGCAGCTGTAACAACAGCACAATCAGCAGCAGCAGCTACTGTATCAACAGCAGCAGAAAATGAACAAACTGATTTTGCAGCAGATTGCGGCCCTGCGAGAGAAGCCCACAGCCCCGATTCGTTCTGCGGCCCAGGACAAAGTCAGGTCAGAACTGAGGAAGATAAGTCCTGAGGACGACATGGAAGCTTTCCTCACCGTGTTTGAATGCACAGCGGAGTGAGAGAGCTTGCCAATTGCTCAGTGGGCTGAGGTTGTTGCCCCGTTCCTGATGGGAGATGCCCAGAAGGCGTACTTTGACCTCATCCAGGAGGATGCCTTGAACTACGGGAAGCTGAAAGGTGAGATCCTTGCCCGACTGGGGGTTAACACATATGTGTGGGCACAACGCGTGTACCAGTGGTCCTTTGCGGAGTACCGACCCGCTAGGTCTCAGGCATATGACTTGTTACAGTTGGTAAAAAAGTGGCTCCAGCCTGAGACCTTGAGCCCAGCCCAAATGGTAGAGAGGGTGGTGGTGGACCGGCTGGTGCAAACTCTGCCAGCAGCCATACAGCGTTGGGTGGGGCAAGGGGACCCGGGTAACCTAGACCAGGTGGATAGCCTGATCGAGCGGTATACAGTCACCCAGTACTTTGTACGGGACTCAACCCCACTGCGAGTAACCCGTTGGCCCCTGCAAGCCCAGGAGCCTGGAAGGGGGTCATGTCCCTCTGCTGGGGAGAGTCGGAACAAAGCCCACACTGACACACTGAGGGGGTACCCCGGAGTGAAGGTGGCAGGAGTCCAGCTTCCCCTAAATCGGCCTCCAGGACTAGTGGTGCCACAGCTATTAGATGCTGGCGATGCCAAGCGCCAGGACATGTGGCTGCCAACTGCCCCCTGACTGTTGAACCCATGTACTGCAGGTACAACTGCAGGTCGTCTATGTATGCTAGGACCGTCTACACCGCGGACCCCGTAGGTCCAACAGGCGAGCCCCATCTGTGCCAGGTGCGCGTCAATGGACATCGAGCCTCTTGGACTCAGGGAGCCTAGTGACTGTTATGTACTGCAACTAAGAAATAAGGAATAGGGGGAAAAGCTTTCCCTGCACTGAGACTCAGCTTAAACCCTACGCTGGGGTGGGTGCCCTATTCCTTGTGAATAGCCCCACCAACACTCCTGCACTGAACTCAAAAGAAGACCTGAAGGAAGGGGAAAGGGGTCCCTAAAAGATCTAAGGACTGGGAGCAAAAACTGGAGACCTCCTAACAGAAAAGTTAGCTGCAGAAACAAAGATTAAAAGGAACAAAACTGGTGGAACAAGAAGTCCCAGGATATCAATTGTCCTAAGCACAAAGAACTAACAAGGCTACTAAGCCAGAGAACAAGCATAACAACACTAATGTCCAGCGGGGAATGGGAGACAGGTGCTGAGTAATAAAGAGTGAAGAGATCACGTGACCAAGACACCCAGCACCAAAGGAAAAGACTAGAAGCCAGCAAACCACAACAAGATGGCCAATAGTAAAACAACATAGATTCTAACAGTGACCCTCGTCCATGGGTTATTGATCTCTGGGTTAGAACCTACTGGGGGGAAAAGTCAGGGTCGTATGCATACATGGCGAACTCCGCAAGTATCCGACGGTGGAGGTTACCTATTCCACTCTGTGTGGAGAGGTTAAACGTGGTGGGAGTGGTAAAGACTCTTCCTTACGGGTCTGTGCTGGGAAGAGATTTACCACTGTTTTGGTCGTTGAGGGAGAGAAATAAAGATGTGTCCGGAACCCGAAGATCCCGAGTCAGGGATACCTGCCTGTAGGGGTCGCCAACCTAGGGACAGAGTGTGAACCCGATAGGTTTCCCCTAGAGGTATTGGCAAGAGAGGTCAAGGAGACCCCATTGATCCCAGAGCTGGAAGTGTCCCGGGGAGCGTTTGGGACAGCTCAGCTACAGGATCCTACCCTGACCTAGGCATGGGAAAGGGTAATAGAAGTAAATGGGGTGGCTCAGCAACAGTGTGCAGAGACAGCTTTTCCGCGCATGGCGATCAACCAAGATTTACTCTATAGGGTTGACAAGATCCAGGATGAGGTCGTGGAACAACTAGTAGCGCCTAAGTCACGCCGTCAGGCGGTACTCGAGATGGCCCACACACACCTGCTAGGGGCATCTAGGGGTTAAAAAGACGCAAGAGCGCATCTTGCAATGGTTCTTTTGGCCTGAGATTTACGCTGAAGTACAAAGGTATTGTGAATCTTGCCCAGAATGTCAGCTGACCAAACCCACCGCAAGCTTCCGTAGCCCATTGGTACCTCTGCCGGTTATAGAGGTAACTTTTGAATGGATTGTGATGGATTTGGTGGGGCTCATTGTAAAGTCAGCACGTGGCCACCAACACATATTTGTGGTCGTCGATTATGCCCAGAGGCCATTCCGCTACGCCACACCTTCGCTAAACTTATTGCACAGGAGCTGTTTGCCATGTTCTGTCGCCTTGGGCTGCCTAAGGAGATCCTTACAGATCAGGGTACTCTTTTTATGTCCAAGGTGACGAAGGAACTGTGTAAGCTGCTGAAAATAAAACAGTTGTGCACATCGGTGTACCACCCACAGACCAACGGTTTAGTCGATCGATTCAAGTCGAACGGTTCAATAAAACCCTTCAAGTCCATGTTAAAAAAGGTGGTTTCCAAGGATTGGGACTTGTTACTGCCCTATTTGATGTTTGCTGTCTGCGAGGTACCACAGACATCCATGGGGTTCTTACCCTTTGAGCTATTCTATGGCAGGCATCCTAGGGAGTTGCTGGACGTAGCCAAAGAGATGTGGGAACAGGAGCCGACTCCGCATAAGAGTGTAACTGAGCACGTGGCAAATATGCAGGATCGGATCGCAGCGGTCATGCCTATAGCAAAAGAACATCCAATGGATGCCCAGGCAGCGCAGAGTCGCACGTATAATAAAAGGGCCACAGTCAGGGCCTTTAAAGAAGGGGATCGGGTATTGGTATTAGTGCCCACTGCAGAGAGTAAGCTCTTGGCCAAGTCGCAAGGGCCTTATGAAATCCGGGAGAAGGTTGGGGAGTTAAATTACAGAGTGTAGCAACCCGGAAAAAGAAAACCAGAACAACTGTATCACCTGAACCTGCTAAAAGCCTTCAAAGACTGGGAATGTTTGATTGTGGATGTGACTCCGGTCGTACCGTCTGGGAACCCTTTGTCACTGGCCAGGGACGAGGTCGGAGGAAAGGTAAAGATAAGTGATGCCCTCACTAAGCAGCAGTGGCGGGAGGCTCAGAAATTAGTGCAGCAGAATACGAACGTATTCTCCGAACTACACGGCCGCACCTCTGTCATCCAACATTACGTTGTCATCGAGCCTCAGGTGAGAGTGCGAATGAAACCGTACCATGTACCAGAAGACCAGAGGCAAGCCATTGCAGCAGAAGTAAAACAAATGCTCAAACTAGGAGTAATCGAGCAATCTCGAAGTGAGTGGGCTAGCCCCATTGTGCTGATTCCGAAGCCGGACGGATCATTACGATTATGTAATGACTTCCGAAAATTGAATGTGGTGTCAAAATTTAACCTTTATCCAATGCCCCGGGTGGACGAGCTGATTGAGAGACTTGAGCAGGTCCAGTACTTCACCATGCTCGATCTGACCAAGGGTTACTGGCAGGTGCCTCTGACAAAATCGGTAAATCACTATGTCGTCTTGCCTTTTGGGTTACATGAGGCCACGGCTACATTCCAGAAGCTGATGGACATAGTTTTGGAGCCCCACCAGAATTACGTGTGCGCATATTTGGATGATATTATCATCTTTAGTACTGATTGGCAGACCCACTTGTCCCAGGTACAAGCAGTAGTGGATTCGCTCAGAGTAGCGGGCCTGACAGCGAACCCAAAAAAATGTGCAATAGGTCTCGAGGAAGCCCGGTACTTGGGGTATGTGATTGGAGGTGGGGTTATCAAACCCCAAATAAACAAGATCAAGGCCATTCAAAACTGGCCCAAGCCTGTGACTACTAAACAAGTGAAAGCGTTCCTTGGCATCGTCAGGTACTACCGATGATTTATACCTAACTTTGCTGGGAGAACGGTGCCCTGAACGATCTGTTAAAGGGTAAGAAGTCGGTTAAGGTTCTGCTACGGATCCGGGTGGTGGAACCTCTGTGCTGCGGTGCAAGGAGGGACCATAGGGGCGTAACTAGGTATCAACTCGGACCGACCAAGGTGGTACGGCGGCTCATTCGACTCCGTGTCGAGGGAAGGACCGAGCAGAGGGACCAGGTGCTACTCTGGGACCGACCTTGCATGAGAGCAGGTGACTCCCACGGGTCAGAAGGCAGGGACTGACCGGTACAGCAGATCAGCACGGGAGGCAGGCTGACGGGTGATCCGGGTAGACGGACTGGCAGACACGGCAGGTAACAAGCTGGAGCCTCCAGGTAGGCTGGCTGGTAGGCACGGCAGGTAACAGGCAGGTGCTTCCAGGTAAGCGGGCTGGCAGGCACGGCAGGTAACAGGCAGGTGCTTCCAGGTAAACAGGCGGGCAAGGCCCATAGACAGACTGGCGGACTGGACTGTGGACAGACTGTCGGGCTGGAGAGTAGACAAGCTGGTGGACAGGACTGGTAGTCAGGCTGGCGGACCGGACTGGTAGTCAGGCTGGCGGACCGGACTAGTAGTCAGGCTGGCGGACAGGACTGGTAGTCAGGCTGGCGGGCTGGACTGGTAGTCAGGCTGGCGGGCTGGACTGGTAGTCAGGCTGACGGGCTGGACTGGTAGTCAGTGGGACCTGAGGGCTGAAGCAGAGTTTAACACACAAAGCTACAACCTTGCACGGGCACCTCCATTTTGGAGGAGGTGCCTTTTATATGAGAGGTCCTCCGGCCATTGGCCGGGGACTCCTTAGGACGGCGCACGCGGTCCCTTTAAGAGGGAGGGGGCACGCGCGGTCCCTTTAAGAGGGAGGGAGCGTGCACGCCCTAAGCACAGTGCCGGGGAAGCTGCGCGCGCCGGCAGCAGCAGAAGCAGGAGCGCCGGAGGACGCCGGGCGGGGAGCGCGGCGGTAAGAGGCACGGCGTCTCTGCCTGTCAGGAGGCAGAGACGCCGGTACTACGGGTTTGGTGGAATCCTCAAAAGGAGGAAGCGTTCCAGTCCATGAAGTCAGCGTTGTGTGGACAGCCTGTCCTCACCAGCCCCAACTTCAAGAAAGGCTTCATCATGCAAACGGATGCCTCTGAGCTAGTCCTAGGACCGGTACTGTCGCAAGAGGTGAACGGAGAGGAACATCCGGTCACCTACTTGAGCAGGAAACGTACTCCAGCAGAAAAAAATTATAGCGTAGTGGAGAAGGAGTGCTCGGCTATTAAGTGGGCCTTGGAGTCCCTATGCTATTAATTGCTTGGGAGACAGTTTCGTTTGGTAACGGACCATTCGCCCCTCGTCTGGATGAGAAATGCAAAGGAGAGGAATCCTTGGGTCACCAAATGGTTCCTGTCCCTACAAAACTTTAGTTTTTCAATGGAAGTCACGGGAAATGGGGATGCCCTGTCACTGGCACCCTGTATGGTGACAAGTGTTCAACCCCACAAGTTTGAACGGGGGGGTATGTGAGGCAGTGAGAGGAATTATATGCGAGGGACGTTATATGTATCCCCCAGAATGCGCATAGAAGCATATTGAACCCGCTGGAGTGCATTGCAATCACAGACACATCTGTGGTTGCAGTGCAGAATAAAAGTAAGTTTGGACTTGGTCAAGCTATTTGACCAAGGCAGATTTAGTAAAACCTGGGAAGGGGTTTTATTCTTGGAGTGGACTACAGGATGGCAGTGGGGTGGTCCACTCCCTCCAGCCCGGGTCTTGCATGTGGCTCATGTCCACAGTTTTCATTTAAAAACCTGCAGCAAAGGTTTGGGTGTATCAGTGGTTTGTTTGCAAGCTGCAAAGCAGGAGGCTTGGTGCATGGCAAGCTTGTGTGAAGGCATAACACAGGCCGGTGAAAGGCAAAGCAACAGATGAACCTCAGAGCAAGACGGCACGGCCGTCGCCCACGGCAACCAGTTTATACGGACTGTTTGGAGCACCCGGCTGCGATCCGGAGGACTCCATTTGCATTTAAGTTGTGAAGTTGTGAATTTTTGCAAATAAAGACATTTAAGTTGATCTTTCCTTGGGTCACTGCCTCATTACCGCACAGTGTGAACACCACCGCACTACAGCAGGCACCCACAGAGAGGAGGTAACGACAAGCTTAGGAAGCTGACAGTCCATTGAGGTACATGGCCAGGAGACCTGATTGTCCCAACTTGGCTTCTCCAAATGTATCCATAAAACCAGGTGATTGGAGGGTCCCAACCTGGCTTCTCCGAGTGTATGCTTGGGTCTCACGTGACCGGAAGGTCCCAACCTGGCTACCCCAAACATCTCCTTTGGACCCGGTGACCAGAGGGTCCCAACTAATCTTCCCCAAATGTATCCATGGGTTCTGTGATAGTCAAAGGAGCAGATCTGTATTCCTCCATCCAGGGCCGTGGTCCCTTAAGCTGCCATCCTGTAGAATCCAAATCTATGTCCCTCTTTGATGAAGCCATGTTGCCCTAGCTGTTGCTCTGGCAAGTCACTCTGATTCCTCTTCCAGAACGATAGAAATCACTTTTTATACCCACATACAGTATGTGGCTCAGGTCATCATCCACAGGTCAGGAAGGAGGTGCCAGGGGCTCATCTCTTTTGTTTGAGCAGTTAATCAATTTGCATACTTTGTTCTCCATTGCTGTGCAGGTCAACAAGCCACATGAACTTATACAATGGTAATCAAGCATCCATTTTTTCATGACACTGTCGTCCTTGTCCTCCAGAGATAACAGAAAATAAGTTCTAACAAACATCAACTCAAGTGTCAACATTCAGACAATATGACAAAGTCTCCTGACCTACTGAAAATAGACGTCTGGATAATTAACCCCATTACGTTCAATGACGGGGATAACCTGTCATGGCTGGGTGCGAGTTCGCCCACCAGGACAGATTATCCCTGCCATGCATTTAAACTGTCACTGCGTGTAAACACACAGTGACAGTTCTGTGCTGACAGCTGTCATAGACAGATGATCAGTATAGGAAGAGGTGCAGGGACCCATGCCGGTGGTCCCCACACCCAGATCGCTGTGATGTGTCAGTCAATCTAACTGACCGATCACAGCAAGATCACGCAGGAGATGCTGAAATATCAGCATCTCCTGCCCGATCAGAGCAGGAGCGCAGCGCTGCCAGTGGCCGAACTCCTGCACGAAACAGCCAGGAGCGGTGTCAGCGCCGCCCCTGGCTGTTAATCCCCTAAATGCTGCGATCGCAACATTCAGGAAGCAGGAAGAAGGATGGGAGTTCCCTCTGCCTTCAGATCGGCATCATCGCGGGGGCCCGACCATTGCCATGGTGACCGGGCGTCGTCATGATGACCACCAGGTCACCAAGCTACGGAAAGCTTCTGAGACCATGCAGCATGGTCTCAGAAGTATTCTGCACAGGTATAGTGCACAGCAATGCATTATACCTGTAGAAAAAGTAAAAAAAAGTGAAAGTCCCATAGTGAGACTACATAAAAAAGTTTAAAAAAAGTAAAGAAAATTGTAAAAACAAAAATGTTAAAATTAAAAATAAAAAAAAATCTTACACTAATAAATACACATTTTTATGGTATCACCGCGTCCAGAACAACACGATCTATAAACACGTTACACTAGTTAACCCCTTCAGTGAACGGCGTAAAAAAAAAAAAACAACCATGGGAAACTATGCTTTTTCGTCATACTGCTGGAAAAAGTGGACTAAAACATGATCAAAAAGACGAATGTAAATAAAAATGGTACCACTGAAAACGCTATCTTGTCCCATAAAAATCAGGCCACCATTCAGCTCCATCAGCAGAAAAATTAAAAAGTTACAGCTCTCAGCATACAGCGATGCAAAGATAATAAAAACTTTTATAGAAAAAAGAATTATGTAAAAGCGCAAAAACATAAAAAAGTGACATAAATTAGGTATTGCTATAATCGTACTGACCCAAAGAATAACGCTGCCTTATCAATTTTACCTCACAAGTAACAATATAAAAACAAAAACCTGAATTGCTGGTTTTTGTACATTCTGCCTCCCCAAAAATCAGAATAGAAAGCGATCAAAAAATGTCACGTGCCCGAAAATGGTACCAATAAAAATGTCAATTTGTCCCGCAAAAAACAAGCCCTCACATGACTCTGTTGGCTGAAATATGGAAAAATTATAGCTCTCAAACTATGGCGATGCAAAAACTAGTTTTTGCAAAAAAAAGCGTCTTTTAGTGTGTGACAGCTGCCAAACATAAAACCCAGATATAAATCTGGTATCGCTGTAATCGCACCGACCCGAAGAGTAAAGTCGCCTAATCACTTACACCGCACGAGGAACGGCGTAAAAAATAAATAAAACCAATTCTTCACCTGCTGCTGATTTGTTCATTCTGCCTCCCAAGGATCGCAGTACGGTTTGGCTCACATTTATCCTGCGCTCTGCGCTGAGCGCTTCCACCGGGGTTTCCGTGTAAATCTCTGAAATACGTGATTCAGGCAGAAACTCCGGTGGAACATTCCCTGTAATGGGGCAGATGGAGGCACCATGGACGCCGTCTGGCCTGTGATTCTGCAGTGTCCATCTTTTTAGGCGTGGGTAAAAGCGCGCAGTCAGCCACAGTTTTGTGAACCTCTGAAAAGAGGGACAACGCTGAACAGAGGCCAGACGGAGTCCAGAGTAACTTTGTTGCTTCATTATAGTGAATGGATCCCTTGGGGATTTCATCTGAATCACGTCATTCGGAGATTTAGATGGAAACCCCAAAGTAAGTGCTCAGCGTAGAGCACAGGATAAATGTGATCCCAAATGTTATGTAAAATGTTCTTAGTATTATAACAAGAAAAGAAGTATGTATAGACAGGGATCACCAGAGTACATAGATTCAAATCATTTTATTATACAAATAAATAGACAAACATTCCAAAATTAAAAACAGTTAAAAAGCACAAAGCTTAAACATGACAACAAGCCACAACACAATGTTGTATTGGCTAAACATCAACAAACAGGGTCACCAATAAATATAGCTTACACACTCTTAGATATAATATAGCATAGTACACCCTATTAATGTTAGAAATAGGGGGGGACATCACAATGGTACTCACATTAATAGAGTTATTTATGCTGTAGGCACAATTCACCCAAAATAGCTATGAAAGCTCCTGTCATAAAAGAGTGTAGGTAATAGCCATAAGTAAAGTGTATAGGTAAATACACACTAGAGGTATAGAAGGACCCCAACCCCATGCATATCGCCACTACCAGGTAGCTTCATCAGGAGAGAAAAATGTTTCCAAAAAAAGCTGCACATGAAAAGCCCCCACTCTGGTCCGTCATCTGTTAATGGAAATATAGGGGGCTTCCACGTTACTGGTAATACAAAGGTTCTGTAAAAGCGAAATGGCTCCTCACTCCCCAAAAGAAATTCAGCAAATTTTGTGCTCCCAAATCCAAATCCCTCCTCCCTTCTGAGCACCACAGTATGTCTAAACCACATTCAGGGTTCACATGTTTGGCAGAGGTATAATTTCCAAAATGGGATCACTTGAGGGGGGAATCTGCTCTTCTAGCACTTAGGATCTCTGTATATGGAGTCCCAAACTATTCCAGGAAAATCTGCGCTCCGGCAGGCAAATAGTGCTCCATCCCTCCCGAGTCTCACCGTGTGGCTAAGCAGTACTGTACAATTGTAGAACTGTGTTCTACTGTATTCAGTAGATTCAGTAGAAACTGCACAATAATTTTTCCCATCCATTTTCTCTTGTTACCCTTGTGAAAATAAAAAATTGGGGCTAAAAGATCATTTTTGTGGAAAAAAATAGAATTTTTATTTTCATGGCTCTACGTAATACATTTCTGTGAAGCACCTGGGGGTTCAAGGTGTTCACCACACATCTAAATATGTTCCTTGAGGGGTCTAGTTTCCAAAATGGGGTCATTTGTGGTATGTTTCCACTGTTTTGGCATATCAGGGGCTCTCCAAATGCAACATGCTGTCCGCTCCCGATTCCAGCCAATTTTGTGCTCAAAAAGTCAAACGGTGCTCCTTCCCTTCCAAGCCCCGCCATGCACCCAAACAGTGATATTCCCCCATATATGGGGTATTGGTGTACTCAGGAGAAATTGCACAACAAATTTGGGGGCCCCTTTTATCCTGATACCCTTGTGAAAATAAAAAAAATTTGATCTAAAGTAAAAAAATTTGTGAAAAAAAGTTAAATGTTCATCTTTTCCTTCCACATTGCTTCAGTTCCTGTGGAGCACCTGAAGGGTTAATAAATAATGATGAGCGAGCATGCTCACTACTGCTCGGTGCTCGCCCGAGCATCTCACTGCTCGAGATGCTCGCCGCTCGCCGAGTATTTCCGGGTTGCTCGGGCGGGAACTCGGGTCCCCTCTGTTATGATCTGCAACAAGTACTAAGGAAAGATAAGGGAAAACTTTCCCTACAGTAAAACTAAGCTAAATCCCTATGATGTAGCGGGCTGCCTGTTCCTAGCGAACAGACCCACCTAGTCCTCGGCTAGTCTGAACAAAGACCTATAGCTTAAGGGGTGGGGTCCCTAAAAGAACTAAGGACTGGGACAAAAATGGGACACCTCCTAAACAGAGAAGCTGTTGCAGAACACAAAAAGAAAAACAGACAAAATAGTACTAGAGGTCCCAGAAGGACAAAACAAACTGACAGAGAAAGGCACAGAAGCACCTGGCTAGAGAAACAGTCAAACACTGAAGTCCAGCACAGCCAAAAGGGCGGAGCTGGAAAAGAAAGGCAGATGGTCACGTGACCACAAAACACAAGATGGAAAAAACAAACAGGAGGGTTCTAACAGTACCCCCTCGTTTATGAGGATCCTCCGGATCCTCCAGGCCCAGGCCTATCCGGAAACCTCTTGTGGAAAGCTTTAACAAGCCTAGGAGCAGAGACATCATCTGTCCTTACCCAGGAGTTGTCTTCGGGACCGAAACCCTTCCAGGAGACAAGATACTGTAACCTCCCTCTATGCCATCTAGAATTCAAGATACGAGAAATTTCATATTCGCCGTCTTCCACCACAGGAGGAACTGAGACAGTGGCATCCCTATCTGATACATCAGCCTTTTTCAACAAGGAAACATGAAACACAGGATTAATCTTCCAGGAATTAAGGACATCCAACCTAATAGCAGACGGGTTAACAACCTGAAGCACTTTAAATGGACCCACAAACTTAGGACCCAGTTTTTTAGAGGGAATCCTCAATCGCAGGTTCTTTGAGGACAACCAAACCATGTCACCCACAGTAAACAAAACCTCCTTACGTTTCCTGTCAAAATACTTCTTAAGACTTCTTGTTAGCCTCTTGCAGGTTGCAACGTACATTAGTCCAAACTCTCTCCAAATCACCGGAAAAATTCTCCTCCTCTGGCACCGCCGACCCCAATTTGGAGAACGAACCAAAAGACGGATGTCTCCCAGTACAACATAAAAAAGGAGAACACCCAGCAGAGGAGGATGTATGATTGTTAAGAGCAAATTCTGCGAGAGGCAGAAACTCAGACCACCCCTCTTGATTGTCTGCCACAAAACAACGCAAAAACTCTTCAACATCCTGGTTCTTTCTTTCAGTCTGTCCATTAGACTCAGGATGATAAATGGACTCCCAACCTGTCACAAAAAGCGCGCCAAAAGCGAGCCACAAACTGAGGTCCTCTATCAGAAACAATATCCGTGGGAACGCCATGGAGCTTGACAATCTCCTTAACAAATGCCTTAGCGAGTGTCTTGGCGCAGGGCAACTTAATGAATGGAACCAAATGACACATCTTACTAAACCGGTCCACGACCACCCAGATGACAGAAAAACCCTCGGACACAGGAAGATCAGTAATAAAATCCATTGTGAGATGCGTCCAAGGCGCACTAGGAACCTCCAGAGGGCAAAGCAACCCCGCAGCAGGAGTATGTGAAGCCTTTGACCTAGCACACACAGTATACTGACGCACCCACTTCCTTCTGCCATCCAGGCCACCAAAAACTGATAAGTCTCTTAGTCTCCGAAATTCCTGGATGACGTGCCAACCGACACTCATGAAACTCCACAAACAAATCTCTCCAAAAGGCTCTAGGACGAACAACCTCCCATGGGGAGTGTTAGATGGAAAAAAATGTAGGATTTGGACTACCAACCATATCAGTGTAAATCTAGCATGGTAGAAGGTATATTAAAATATAACTTTTAATGATTATATGATAAAAATTGCCCATGGCTCAATAAAAATAGACAATAGACACGATAAACCAACAAAAGACACACATAGACATTTAGTCACAAACCCACGGGGGCGAGGGTAGAATTACCCAATATTACAACGCCCCAGCAATAAGGCAGTGACATGTAAATAAATGACAAAAAGGAACAATCTCACCGATAGTTGGAGTATAGTCTTACTCAAAGCACAAGAGGATCCCCACTTGGCTGGTTACTTCATCCAGAGAGGTACAATCCACAGAAGAGATACAAACAAATGGGGGGGGGGGAGACTACCCACACATTACCCATAAAGCGATATCTCATGTATAAATAGGTAAGCCGGGGATCTATTGCACATGTCCCAAAAAGTTTCCCATTCCCTACGCGTTTCGTTAGTCACTCATCAGGGGAGAGTGAGGAAATAGGGGACCGCTGTATAAGCACAGCATGATAGGATTCCCAAAAACAAAATACAAAAGGGAATTACATGTACTGCATGCTCAGATAATGGGTGGCGTTTTAAATATGCTCACTTTTAGCGCCAATTACAAACAAACAAACATCACTTCCGGTGCGCTATGTGACGCACCACAGTGTTCATGTGACCAGACTGAAGGCGCAGGTAATGACAGGGTAAAGCGTTCCATGCTGGAACGCATCGTCGATCAGGGAGGAACCGGAAGGGGCGGGACAAACATGTAACATCCGGTCCACTGCGCTCCAGCGTGAAACGCATAGGTCAGGTATCGCGCGGCAGTGACAGCACTGCGTCACTTCCGGTGCGCTATATGGCGCGCCACAGTGCTAATGTAACCGAACTATACACGAGGGCACCAACAAAGCGATGCATTCCACGGTGGAACGCATCGCCAAACCATAAAAACCGGCTCACTGCGCTCCAGTGTGGGGACACACCTGCAAAGTCCCACACAACATGTCACCACTAGTGTTGAGCGAAAATGCTCGACACTGCTCGGTACTCGCCCGAGCATCACGCTACTCGGGATGTTCGGGAGCACCGAGCATTTCCGGGCTACTCGGGCGGGAGCTCGGTTCTCCGCCCTGCATGTTTGGCACTCTTTACAGAGCCAATGAACATGCAGGGATTGCCAGCCAGTCACTGTAATGCCGCAACCATGTTGGTTGTGGGCATTACATTGATTGGCTGGCCGCACAGCGTCACCTCGAGTATTTAAAACCGGGCACCGCCATCTTGGACACAGACGGCTGGGAACAGACAGTGTAGGGACAGCGCTGCTGATTTAGGGAGAGATATATACTGCAAAATAGTTAGTGTAGGGTCTGTAAAGGCTGCCAGATCAAACAAATAGTCCTTCTCAGGACTAATATCCCTCCCAGATATCAGGCAGGCAGGCAGGCAGGCTTTATAGGAGACGCAGTGGTTATACCAGCAAACGCTGCATTACAGTCCTGTGGGCTCCTGTCGCTGAAATTGCTGGACTTAGCTCCAGGTCTCGGGGGCCAGGAAAAATCCTTATTTTTTCATCTAAATGCTCTTTTTTTTCCTCCTTCACACTGTACAAATACCCGTCTTATTAACCTTTTGGTGTCCCCCCCCAAAAAAAAAATAAAGTGTGTCTGTGACAGTTCAGACACAAATATATCTGTTTAAAATAGTCTGCTGTAGTCCAGAGTGTGGTTTTGCATTTCCACGGTTCAAACCTTCTGTATTATCCACTTTTGGGCCTTTTGTATCTAAAAAAAAACAGTTTGAGTGTGTCGCTCACTGTTCAGCCGCAAATATAAATATTTTAAAAAGTCTGGTATACACCTGTAAATTATAACTGTGGTTTTGCTGTTCCACGGTAAAAATCTCTATTATCCTGCTTTTGGCATTTTTTGCTGTAAAAAAAAACTGTAATAGTGTCTCCCTGATTGTTCAGACACAAATATATCTGTTGAAACTAGTCTGGTGTAGGCCAGAGAAACAGAAGTGTGGTTTTGCATTCTCCTTTTCACCTCAATGCGACGATACACAGCCGTACTTCCGGTCTGGACGCAGCAGGATAGCGTGTATTTTAATGCTTTCCTGCATCTCAGCGTGCCATGCACGCCGACGTCACTTCCCAAAGGGGGGCTGCGTTCAGAGGAGACGGAGGTGACACCGGTATTGGCATGCATGGCAGGAGCATTCACAGCTGGACACATTATACAGGGGGGCATCTGATTGGTCTCTCATCTCTTAAATACCTTCTTCTTGGAACCCTCCCACATATCCTCATGAAAGCCTGTGGCAAAATGCGCGTCAGATCCATACGGACGTTTTGGGGTCGGTATGTGCATTACTTTTTGACACTGACACTTTGTCTTATTTTAGCATGTGTATGCAACGCTGTTCATGGACATACTATATCATTAGTCCTGTTTTATTGTATTTAATCTTTACCAACTATGCAGTATATTGTTGTGCAACAGGCATATTGACATTGGGCACTTTTCTATGTAATAACTTTATTATTGAATAATTTTTCTTTCTATTATAATTATATTTTGATGTGTGAAGCAATCTTTTGATTATTCACTAGGCACTTTATGTACATGATATATGGCGATTTACTTGAGCACTGTTATTTATTATAATACCATTTCTATTGATGCTATACCTCTGTGCTGTGCAGCATTGTGATTACACAATTATGTTATTGCACATATTGATTCCCTAGTGTTCGTCTATTCTGGGCATTTCTTCTCTACTATTTTATGTTGTCATATTTTAGACTATGAATAAATGTTATATTTTATATACAGTTAGATTATGTGTCATGTTTTGTGTAACATACCTGGCGGCGTCCTTGCATAGTGGTCCATCTACCACTGTGCAAGAGCGCGCACTTGATCTCCAGTCCAGTCTGCTAGCCTGGCTTCCCTCCATGCTGTCTGCTTGCCTCTGTTTCTGCTGCTTAAGGGCGGCGCCCGATCACTTCCTGCTTCTTGTAGCTGCTGCAGGTACACCCCTTGTGCGTCCTCAGCCTATTGCTGTCTGTCACCTGGTATTTAACCCAGCTCCTCCCTGGAATCCATGCCTGAGCATTGTGTTCTGTCAGTTGGCTTCTGGTCACTGATGTGCCAGGTCCTGTCTATGTTTCCTGCCTTGCAGTATCAGTTCCCGTGTCTGAACTGTGTCCTGTCTGAACTACAGTATCTTCTAGCCTGTTGTCTTCTGCCTATCCTGGAGGCTGTATTTCCAGGCCAGTGTGAACACGCTCCTAGCCTGTTCTTTCCGCCTTCTAGGGGCCGCATACCTAGACCCTTTCCTGTATCTTGCCTGTTCCTGTCTTAACACACTCCTAGCCTGTTCGTTCCGCCTTCTAGGGGCCGCATACCTAGACCCGCTCCTGTATCTTGCTGCTGTGTCTGTTCTTGTCTGAATACTCTCCTAGCCTGTTACCTGTTTTTCTCTATGTCCGTACCTTCCCTTTTCCTGCAGAATCTGATCCCGTACCTAACTCCTACTCGTTGTCCCTGTACTCCCGTTTGTGAGTTTAGAGTCCACTCGCTACTTCATTGCAAGTATCTTGTGTGTACCTGGTTCTGCCTTTCCCTTCCAGTCTGTTCCGTGTGAACAGAGCCCTGTCCCCTCTGCTCTGCCTTGCTCACCGCTCCTGCAGTTTCCGCTTTGCTCTGCCTTGCTCACCGCTCCTGCGGTTTCCGCTCTGCTCTGCCTTGCTCACCGCTCCTGCGGTTTCCGCTCTGCTCTGCCTTGCTCACCGCTCCTGCAGTTTCTGCTCTGCTCTGCCTTGCTCACTGCTCCGGCAGTCTCGCTCTGCTCTGACCCTTTGCTCGCTGCTCCGGCAGTCTCGCACTGCTCTGACCCTTTGCTCGCTGCTCCGGCAGTCTCGCTCTGCTCTGACCCTTTGCTCGCTGCTCCGGCAGTCTCGCTCTGCTCTGACCCTTTGCTCACTGCTCCGGCAGTCTCGCTCTGCTCTGACCCTTTGCTCGCTGCTCCGGCAGTCTCGCTCTGCTCTGACCCTTTGCTCGCTGCTCCGGCAGTCTCGCTCTGCTCTGACCCTTTGCTCGCTGCTCCGGCAGTCTCGCTCTGCTCTGACCCTTTGCTCGCTGCTCCGGCAGTCTGGCTCTGCTCTGACCCTTTGCTCGCTGCTCCGGCAGTCTCGCTCTGCTCTGACCCTTTGCTCGCTGCTCCGGTAGTCTCGCTCTGCTCTGACCCTTTGCTCGCTGCTCCGGCAGTCTCGTCCTGCTCCTCTCTTGCTCACCGCTCCAGGCGGCCTTGTCCTGCTCTTCTCTCGCTCACCGCTCTGGGCGGCTTCACTCAGCTGTGTTTGTCCACCGCATCTGCGGTTCTGTTCCTGAGTCCCAGTCTGTACAGGGTCCTATCCACTCGATGCTCCAATCTGTCGTACCTGCCAGTACCTCCCTGCCTGCATACCAGTCGCGCTTACCAGCATCCGCCAGTCTGCATACCAGCCGTGTCTGCCTATACCCAGCAGTCTGTGTGCCAGCCTAACCAGTCTGTTCCTGTATTCCCCTGTGTGGGTCAACAGCCGTGTCTGGGGTCTGTCCTGGAGTAGCACCTGGTCCCTCTGCTCGGTTCCTCCTTGGTGCACTGGCGTCATATGCCGTCGTGCGACCCTGGTCGGATCGGGTGGATACTTAGTTACGCCCCTCCAGGCATTCACTCTCCGACACGGTCCAGTGGAATCACTACATATACACGCACACGCCACTCAGCCCGGGCGTGTGCATTACATTTTGTAGGTATATTTGATATTCTGGTGGACACATAGTACTAGATTACTCCTCCAAATTTTTGTTTGTTGAATAATAAAAATTATGTTTTATTTAGCTCTACAGCCACTATTCTATGATGTTTGACATGCTATAACTAGTGAAAGGTCCTCTTTAAATAGAATTTATTAAAAGTTATGTTTATTGTAAATAATGAAAGCGGGATTTGTGGCTGGATGAAGAGCTGAGCAATTGCACCTTCTCTAGGCTCCTGGTCCTGAGCGCTTTAAAATAGCCTACAGCAAGCATTTTAGTTATTTAACCTCCAATTTCCACAGCCATCCACACAGGAGACAACTTAATGTTAATTATGTTCAGAACCAAGCATAAGGATAGGAACAAAGGCAGACTGGAGACCTTTATTGAGATGGCAGGAGGATTCCAAGATGGTGCAGCTCTCTTCCTGCTACACCAGTACTGAGGAGATGTCACCCCACCCTGTCTGCGCTCCTCCACAGCTTCAAATGATTCACACTCAACCATTAGCTGAAAATCTATATTGAAAAAAACCTGCAACCAAAGATGGAATGGATATATTGTCTCCTTCAGTAACTCATCAGGTGTCTCTCATAATGAGCAGTGATGCTACTAAAATAACCCCTATCTCGGATGCAATGATGAGAGCCCTATTTATTGAATGAAAGCAATCTATCCATGATGATATAAACTTTGCAATTAATACTGTAAGGAGAAATATCACAGGTAGGGAACAGAACATCCTACATAGAATCTAAGGTGTAGGAGCTTACTGCAGAAGGCAATAAACTTGTCGATGTCCATAATTAAGTGAATGACGCAGGGGCAGACACAGACTGTAGTGGGCCCCTGTGCAAGAATTTTTTTTGGGCCCCCCCCCCTGCCCTTTATAGGGGGCATGAAGGCCCCCCCCCGTGCATTTCTCATTCCCCCCGTGCATCTCTCATTCCCCCGTGCATGTCTCATTCCCCCCACTCCTAGTTAATTAATTGTATTAAAAAAAAAAAACTTGTTATACTTACCCCAAGGGCCGTCTCCAGGTTTTTGTGGGCCCCTTTAACACATACCATGATTCATGATGCAAAGATACCGCAGAGAAATATATATATATAGTACAAGGCCAAGGATTTCACTTACTACATTACATGAACGATATCTATTGTAAATTCTACAATAGCTCAGAAACCGGCAAATCCTCACAGCGCACAGTTCAGACCGGACAGTATAGTCCTCCATACTACAGGATACTGACCCCTTATAATGTTCCATACAGGATACTGATCCCCATATAACGCTCCATACAGGATACTGGTCCCCATATAACACTGCATACAGAATACTGGCCCCCATATAACGCTCCATACAGAATACTGGCCCCCATATAACGCTCCATGCAGAATACTGTCCCCATATAACGCTCCATACAGAATACTGTCCCCCATATAACACTCCATACAGAATACTGACCCCCATATAACGCTCCATACAGAATATTGGCCCCCATGCAATGCTCCATGCAGGCTGCTCCCCCCTTATAATGCCCCATGCAGGATGACACCCCCCTTTTAATGCCCTATGCAGGATGTCACCTCTACCCCCCATAAAATGCCCCATGCAGGATGTTACCTCTCCCCCCCATATAATGCCCCTTGCAGGATGTCACTTCCCCCCTTTTCAATGCCCCATGCAGTATGTCAGACCACCCCCTCCCTTATAATGCCCCATGCAGGAGGTCACACCCCCCCTCCTTATAATGCCCCATGCAGTATGTCACACACACACCCTCCTTATAATGCCCCATGCAGGATGTCAATTCCCCCCTCCCCCTCTTATAATGCCCCATGCAGTATGTCACACACCCACCCTCCTTATAATGCCCCATGCAGGAAGTCACTTCCCCCCTTCCCCTCTTATAATGCCCCATGCAGGATGTCACTTCCCCCCTTCCCCTCTTATAATGCCCCATGCAGGATGTCACACTCCCCCCACCCCCATATAATGCCCCATGCAGGATGTCACTTCCCCCCTTCCCCTCTTATAATGCCCCATGCAGGATGTCACACTCCCACCCTCCTTATAATGCCCCATGCAGGATGTCAATTCCCCCCCCTCTTATAATGCCCCATGAGGTATGTCACACACCCACCCTCCTTATAATGCCCCATGCAGGAAGTCACTTTCCCCCTTCCCCTCTTATAATGCCCCATGCAGGATGTCACTTCCCCCCTTCCCCTCTTATAATGCCCCATGCAGGATGTCACACTCCCCCCCACCCCCATATAATGTCCCATGCAGGATGTCACTTCCCCCCTTCCCCTCTTATAATGCCCCATGCAGGATGTCACTTCCCCCTTTCCCCTCTTATAATGCCCCATGCAGGATGTCACACTCCCCCCCACCCCCATATAATGCTCCATGCAGGATGTCAATTCCCCCCTCCCCCTCTTATAATGCCCCATGCAGGATGTCACCCCCCTCCCTTATAATGCCCAATGCAAGATGTCACTTCCCCCCCTTCCCCTCTTATAATGCCCCATGCAGGATGTCACCCCCCCACCCACCCCCATATAATGCCCCCATGCAGGATGTCAATTCCCCCCTCCCCCTAACCCATATAATGCCCCATGCAGGATGTCAATTCCCCCCTTCCCCTCTTATAATGCCCCATGCAGGACGTCACTTCCCCCCTTCCCCTCTTATAATGCCCCATGCAGGATGTCACTTCCCCCCTTCCCCTCTTATAATGCCCCATGCAGTATGTCACCCCCCCTCCCTTATAATGCCCCATGCAGGATGTCACCTCTCCCCCCATATAATGCCCCATGCATGATGTCACCCCCCCATATAATGCCCCATGCAGGATGTCACCCCCCCATATAATGCCCCATGCAGGATGTCACACCCACTCTCCCCCCACCATATAATGCCCCATGCCATCATACATAAAAAAAAAAAATCAAATACTCACCTCACTTCTCACCTGATGCTGATCCGGACTCCAGCGTTGCGCGCGTCTTCCCGCTGTGACAGCTCAGGAGAGATCGCACGCGGTGTAAACATATCACCGCGCCCTCTGACCTGAGACGTCAGAGGACGCGGAAGACGCTGCGGAGGCACGGGGAGGGGTAAGTATTGTGCCGGCTGCCGTCACATGACCGGAGATGTCCCTGCGCTCAGGTCCTTCCTTCCGGAAATGCTCCAGGTATTGTAAGACCTGACTCAGAACATGCTGACTACTTGTTTTACTTTAGCTATACACCAAACAACATGTTGCTTTCTACTTGAAGCTAATGCTCTCATTTCAGAACACTTGGACCACTTGCCTGCATACCGTTAAAAACCCATAACTGGACTACTGTAGTGTTTAAATCACTGAAAATTTTTTGACGAGAGAATCCGCAGCAGGATTGTCCACCGAGGTAGAAACAGGAAACGGAATATTGGGATGCTGACCGTACACCACAAAGAATGGAGATTTGGCTGAGGATTCACTCAAATGGTTATTGTAGGAAAATTCGGCCCAAGGTAGGAGCTCCACCCAGTCACTTTGGTGAGCGCTGACAAAATGCTGAAGAAAACTAGTGAGGATCTGATTGATACGCTCAACCTGACCATTGGACTGAGGATGATAGGCCGAAGAGAAGTCCAAAGCGACATTCAGCAGCTTACATGTGGCTCTCCAGAAGCGTGAAGTAAACTGAACTCCTCTATCCCAGACAATATGGAGAGGTAAGCCGTGGAGACAGAAGATGTGAAGGATGAAGTCTTTGTCTAGCACTGGAGCAGAAGGAAGACTTGGAAAGGGAATGAAGTGAGCATTCTTGGAAAAGCAATCATCGACCACCCCAATGACAGTACAACCGGCCGCGGAGCAGAACGCACGGGAAGAGGAAGAAGTCGACCAGTCGGAAGTTGCCTAGGCGTCTTGTTACGGCCACAGGAAGAGCAAGCAGAGACAAAATCCGCAACATCCTTGCGCAGAGTCGGCCACCAGTAATGTCGGGAAATTAACAGAAGCGTCTTCCTCTGACCGGCATGTCCAGCCAGTTTGGAAGAATGACCCCAGAGTAAGACCCTCCTCCTATCTGGAGCTGCCACAAAGGTCTTACCAGGAAGAAGATGAGACAGATCAAACGGGGCGACAGTCATTATTCTGGAGGGATCAATGATATGCAGAGACTCCTCCTCTTGATCGGTAGACAGGAAGGAACAGGAGAGTGCATCTGCCTTAATATTCTTGTCTGCTGGACGGAAATGAAGGGTGAAGTTGAAGCGAGCAAAGAACAGGGACCATCTGGCCTGATGAGGATTGAGTCGCTGAGCGGATTGCAAGTACTAGAGATTCTTGTGATCCGTATAGATGACCCCCTCTAGCAAGAACCGCCATTCCTCCAATGCCAGTTTAATAGCAAGCAGTTCTCGATCACCAATTGAGTAATTGCGCTCCGAGGGAAAGAAGTGTTTGGAAAAGAAGCTGCAGGTTACCATCCGCCCGGATGAGGACTTCTGGGTGAGAACTGCTCTAGCCCCAGAGGAAGAGGCATCAACCTCCTGCAAGAACTGCTTGTTACCGTCAGGACACTGAAGCACCAGAGCAGAGACGAAAGCTTGTTTCAAGGATACAAAGGCGTTTTCCGCCTTGGGAGTCCATTCTTTGGGGTTAATCCCTTTGCGGGTCAGAGCAGAGATGGGAGCTGTCCGGGAGGAAAAGTGAGGAATTAACAGGCGGTAATAATTAGCGAACCCCAAAAACTGCTGAACAGCCTTCAACCCCTCCGGTACGGGAAGAACGGCAGACACATTTTCAGGATCCATCTTAAGCCCGGTCTCCGAGATTATGTATCGCAGGAAGGGAAGAGATGTCTGTTTAAAGATGCATTTCTCGAATTTGGCATACAGACGATTCTTCCTGAGCCTCTGCAGTACCTGTTGAACATCTCTTCGATGCGAAGGCAGATCAGAAGAGAACACCAGGATGTTGTCCAGATACGCTACCACGCATGAGTACAGAAGATCTCGGAAGATATCATTCACCAGTTTTTGGAAGACTGCTGGTGCATTGCAGAGTCTGAAGGGCATCACGCGGTACTCGTAGTGGCCATCCCGGGTGTTGAATGCTGTCTTCCACTCATCACTTTGGCGAATCCGGATAAGATTGTATGCGCTACGGAGATCGAGCTTAGTAAAGACCTTGGCACCCTTGAGGCAGTCAAACCACTCGGAGATGAGAGGCAGAGGATACTTATTTTTGATAGTGATTTGATTTAGGCCCCTATAGTCGAAACAAAGGCGAAGAGAGCCATCCTTCTTCTTGACGAAGAAGAATCCTGCTCCTGCCAGAGAGGTGGATTTCTGGATAAATCCCCTAGCAAGATTCTCCTCGATGTATTCGGACATGGCTCTGGTCTCGGCCACAGACAGGGGGTAAATTCAACCTTGGGGAGGTGAAGCACCAGGGATGAGGTCAATAGGACAGTCATACGGCCTATGTGGTGGAAGTATCTCAACCTCCTTCTTGTCAAAGACATCAGCGTATGACCAGTAGGGTGCCAGCAAGCCGGGCAAATTAGCTGGAGAGGACGGAGGTCGAGCAGGACGGACAGGAACCAAGCAGGTCCTGTGACACTCCTGACACCAATGGAGCACCTCTCCCGAACTCCAATTCAAGACCGACTCGTGTTTGAAGCCAGGGTAGACCAAGCAGTAAGGAGTGGGAGAGGCCAGACAATACGTACAGTGGGTACGGAAAGTATTCAGACCTATTTAAATTTTTCACTCCTTGTTTCATTGCAGCCATTTGGTAAATTCTAAAAAGTTCATTTTTTTCTCATTAATGTACACTCTGCACCCCATCTTGACTGAAAAAACAAAAATGCAGAAATTTTTGCAAATGTATTAAAAAAGAAAAACTGAAATATCACATGGTCATAAGTATTCAGACCCTTTGCTCAGACATTCATATTTAAGTCACATGCTGTCCATTTCCTTGTGATCCTCCTTGAGATGGTTCTACTCCTTCATTGGAGTCCAGCTGTGTTTAATTGAACTGATAGGACTTGATTTGGAAAGGCATACACCTGTCTATATAAGACCTCACAGCTCACAGTGCATGTCAAATGAGAATCATGAGCTCAAACGAACTGCCCAAGGAGCTCAGAGACAGAATTGTGACAAGGCACAGATCTGGGCTAGGTTACAAAACAATTTCTGCATTACTCAAGGCTCCTAAGAGCAGAACTGCCTCCATAATCCTTAAATGGAAGAAGTTTGGGACCATCAGAAGTCTTCCTAGACCTGGCCATCCATCCAAACTGAGCAATCGTGGGAGAAGAGCCTTGGTGAGAGAGGTAAAGAAGAACCCCAAGATTCACTGTGGCTGAGCTCCAGAGATGCAGTAGGGAGATGGGAGAAAGTTACACAAAGTCAACTATCACTGCAGCCCTCCACCAGTCAGGCCTTTATGGCAGAGTGGCCTGACAGAAGCCTCTCCTCAGTGCAAGACATATGAAAGCCCACATAGTTTGCTCAAAAACACATGAAGCACTCCCAGACTATGAAAAATAAGATTCTCTGGTCTGATGAGATGAAGATAGAACATTTTGGTGATAATTCTAAACGTTATGTGTGGAGAAAACCAGGCACTGCTCATCACCTGCCCTGTACAATCCCAACAGTGAAACATGGTGGTGGCAGCATCATGCTATGGGGGTGTTTTTCAGCTGCAGGGACAGGATGACTGGTTGCAATTGAAGGAAACATGAATGCGGCCAAGTAGAGATATCCTGGATGAAAACCTCTTCCAGAGTGCTCTGAACCTCAGACTTGGCCGAAGGTTCCCTTTCCAACAAGACCATGACCCTAAGCACACAGCTAAAATAACAAAGGAGTGGCTTCGGAACAACACTGTGACCATTCTTCACTGGCCCAGGCAGAGCCCTGACCTAAACCCAATTGAGCATCTCTGGAGAGACCTGAAAATGGCTGTCCTCCAACGTTCACCATCCAATCTGACATAACTGGAGAGGATCTGCAAGGAAGAATGGCAGAGGGTCCCCAAATCCAGGTGTGAAAAACTTGTTGCAGCATTCCCAAGAAGACTCATGGCTGTACTAGCTCAAAAGGGTGCTTCTACTCAATACTGAGCAAAGGGTCTGAATACTTATGACTATGTGATATTTCAGTTTTTCTTTTTTAATAAATTTGCAAAAATTTCTGCATTTGTTTTTTTCAGTCAAGATGGGGTGCAGAGTGTATTTTAATGAGAAAAAAAAATGAACTTTTTAGAATTTTCCAAATGGCTGCAATGAAACAAAGAGTGAAAAATTTAAAGGGGTCTGAATACTTTCCATTCCCACTGTAGAAAGAGATTTTCTCCGAGTGTAGCATTCCTACCGGAAGAACTACAGGCTCAGTGACAAACAAGATGGATTCAGAAAGAAGCTTCCCATGCACGGAGAGGAAGATTTTTTGCCTAGGACGACCTCTCCAAGTGATCCTAGACACTGGAGTTTCCCGGTCTCACTGGACAAGAGCGGATTAGATGCTCAGTACTGCCACAGTAAAAGCAACTTCCCTCGGCGCGGCGAACCTCCTGGCAAGAATTAACCATCTTTACTTGGTCTATTTGCATAGACTATTGGGAGGAGGCCAAGGCTGATGCTGGTTGAAAGACTGGCCTTTGGAAGGTTGGTGCAAGGTGCAGAGGCTTTTTCTCACTTATCACCTCCTTTGAACACTCCGAACCGGATGTCGATCCATGAGGCCAGCGACACCAGGTCGTCCAGAGAGGTGGTATGTCACGACCGGCTAGCTCATCCTTGATCCGCCCAGAAAGGCCCTCCCAAAAGGTAGACACCAGAGCCTTGTTGTTCCAGGCAAGTTCTGACGCGAGGGTGCGGAAAGGCACAGCGTACTGGCCCACAGTGAGACTCCCTTGGCGGAGTCGAAGGAGGGAGGAGGCAGTCGAAGATGTGCGTCTGGGCTCATCGAACACCCTCCGGAAAGCCTGGAGATCAGACACCAGAGGATCCCTTCTCTCCAACGGGGGGTTAAGCCACGCCAACGCCTCTCCGGTGAGATGAGACATAATAAATGCCATTTTAGCCCAGTCAGAAGCGAACTGATGAGCCAGGAGCTCAAAGTGCAGCGTGCACTGGTTGATGAAGCCCCAACATAGAGCGAGATCACCGCCAAAACGTGGAGGAGCAGATAGTCGGGGTCCAACGCTGGTTGCCACACTGCTGCTGGGAAGCGGTGATGCCGGAGCGGATGCGACTTGGTTGCAGCCGAGGTGAACAGTGCATCCAAACGGGAGTTTATAGTCCGCAGGTAGGACAGGATAGTATCCTGTTGAGATCTCTGGCGGGAGACCTCTTGACACAGATCTGAAAGCGATGGAGCCTGGGAGCCACCGGATTCCATGGCCTGTGCAAACTGTTACTGGTCCGGATGGTGGAACCACTGTGCCGTGGTACAAGGAGGGACCAGAGGGTAGTAACAAAGTGCCTACCCAGAACGACCTGGGCTACACGGCGGCTTAGTCGACTCCAGGAACCAAGGAGTCGACCGAAATGGCTCCTCACTCCCCAAAAGAAATTCAGCAAATTTTGTGCTCCCAAATCCAAATCCCTCCTCCCTTCTGAGCACCACAGTATGTCTAAACCACATTCAGGGTTCACATGTTTGGCAGAGGTATAATTTCCAAAATGGGATCACTTGAGGGGGGAATCTGCTCTTCTAGCACTTAGGGTCTCTGTATATGGAGTCCCAAACTATTCCAGGAAAATCTGCGCTCCGGCAGGCAAATAGTGCTCCATCCCTCCCGAGTCTCACCGTGTGGCTAAGCAGTACTGTACAATTGTAGAACTGTGTTCTACTGTATTCAGTAGATTCAGTAGAAACTGCACAATAATTTTTCCCATCCATTTTCTCTTGTTACCCTTGTGAAAATAAAAAATTGGGGCTAAAAGATCATTTTTGTGGAAAAAAATAGAATTGTTATTTTCATGGCTCTACGTAATACATTTCTGTGAAGCACCTGGGGGTTCAAGGTGTTCACCACACATCTAAATATGTTCCTTGAGGGGTCTAGTTTCCAAAATGGGGTCATTTGTGGTATGTTTCCACTGTTTTGGCATATCAGGGGCTCTCCAAATGCAACATGCTGTCCGCTCCCGATTCCAGCCAATTTTGTGCTCAAAAAGTCAAACGGTGCTCCTTCCCTTCCAAGCCCCGCCATGCACCCAAACAGTGATATTCCCCCATATATGGGGTATTGGTGTACTCAGGAGAAATTGCACAACAAATTTGGGGGCCCCTTTTATCCTGATACCCTTGTGAAAATAAAAAAAATTTGATCTAAAGTAAAAAAATTTGTGAAAAAAAGTTAAATGTTCATCTTTTCCTTCCACATTGCTTCAGTTCCTGTGGAGCACCTGAAGGGTTAATAAATAATGATGAGCGAGCATGCTCACTACTGCTCGGTGCTCGCCCGAGCATCTCACTGCTCGAGATGCTCGCCGCTCGCCGAGTATTTCCGGGTTGCTCGGGCGGGAACTCGGGTCCCCTCTGTTATGATCTGCAACAAGTACTAAGGAAAGATAAGGGAAAACTTTCCCTACAGTAAAACTAAGCTAAATCCCTATGATGTAGCGGGCTGCCTGTTCCTAGCGAACAGACCCACCTAGTCCTCGGCTAGTCTGAACAAAGACCTATAGCTTAAGGGGTGGGGTCCCTAAAAGAACTAAGGACTGGGACAAAAATGGGACACCTCCTAAACAGAGAAGCTGTTGCAGAACACAAAAAGAAAAACAGACAAAATAGTACTAGAGGTCCCAGAAGGACAAAACAAACTGACAGAGAAAGGCACAGAAGCACCTGGCTAGAGAAACAGTCAAACACTGAAGTCCAGCACAGCCAAAAGGGCGGAGCTGGAAAAGAAAGGCAGATGGTCACGTGACCACAAAACACAAGATGGAAAAAACAAACAGGAGGGTTCTAACAGTACCCCCTCGTTTATGAGGATCCTCCGGATCCTCCAGGCCCAGGCCTATCCGGAAACCTCTTGTGGAAAGCTTTAACAAGCCTAGGAGCAGAGACATCATCTGTCCTTACCCAGGAGTTGTCTTCGGGACCGAAACCCTTCCAGGAGACAAGATACTGTAACCTCCCTCTATGCCATCTAGAATTCAAGATACGAGAAATTTCATATTCGCCGTCTTCCACCACAGGAGGAACTGAGACAGTGGCATCCCTATCTGATACATCAGCCTTTTTCAACAAGGAAACATGAAACACAGGATTAATCTTCCAGGAATTAAGGACATCCAACCTAATAGCAGACGGGTTAACAACCTGAAGCACTTTAAATGGACCCACAAACTTAGGACCCAGTTTTTTAGAGGGAATCCTCAATCGCAGGTTCTTTGAGGACAACCAAACCATGTCACCCACAGTAAACAAAACCTCCTTACGTTTCCTGTCAAAATACTTCTTAAGACTTCTTGTTAGCCTCTTGCAGGTTGCAACGTACATTAGTCCAAACTCTCTCCAAATCACCGGAAAAATTCTCCTCCTCTGGCACCGCCGACCCCAATTTGGAGAACGAACCAAAAGACGGATGTCTCCCAGTACAACATAAAAAAGGAGAACACCCAGCAGAGGAGGATGTATGATTGTTAAGAGCAAATTCTGCGAGAGGCAGAAACTCAGACCACCCCTCTTGATTGTCTGCCACAAAACAACGCAAAAACTCTTCAACATCCTGGTTCTTTCTTTCAGTCTGTCCATTAGACTCAGGATGATAAATGGACTCCCAACCTGTCACAAAAAGCGCGCCAAAAGCGAGCCACAAACTGAGGTCCTCTATCAGAAACAATATCCGTGGGAACGCCATGGAGCTTGACAATCTCCTTAACAAATGCCTTAGCGAGTGTCTTGGCGCAGGGCAACTTAATGAATGGAACCAAATGACACATCTTACTAAACCGGTCCACGACCACCCAGATGACAGAAAAACCCTCGGACACAGGAAGATCAGTAATAAAATCCATTGTGAGATGCGTCCAAGGCGCACTAGGAACCTCCAGAGGGCAAAGCAACCCCGCAGCAGGAGTATGTGAAGCCTTTGACCTAGCACACACAGTATACTGACGCACCCACTTCCTTCTGCCATCCAGGCCACCAAAAACTGATAAGTCTCTTAGTCTCCGAAATTCCTGGATGACGTGCCAACCGACACTCATGAAACTCCACAAACAAATCTCTCCAAAAGGCTCTAGGACGAACAACCTCCCATGGGGAGTGTTAGATGGAAAAAAATGTAGGATTTGGACTACCAACCATATCAGTGTAAATCTAGCATGGTAGAAGGTATATTAAAATATAACTTTTAATGATTATATGATAAAAATTGCCCATGGCTCAATAAAAATAGACAATAGACACGATAAACCAACAAAAGACACACATAGACATTTAGTCACAAACCCACGGGGGCGAGGGTAGAATTACCCAATATTACAACGCCCCAGCAATAAGGCAGTGACATGTAAATAAATGACAAAAAGGAACAATCTCACCGATAGTTGGAGTATAGTCTTACTCAAAGCACAAGAGGATCCCCACTTGGCTGGTTACTTCATCCAGAGAGGTACAATCCACAGAAGAGATACAAACAAATGGGGGGGGGGGAGACTACCCACACATTACCCATAAAGCGATATCTCATGTATAAATAGGTAAGCCGGGGATCTATTGCACATGTCCCAAAAAGTTTCCCATTCCCTACGCGTTTCGTTAGTCACTCATCAGGGGAGAGTGAGGAAATAGGGGACCGCTGTATAAGCACAGCATGATAGGATTCCCAAAAACAAAATACAAAAGGGAATTACATGTACTGCATGCTCAGATAATGGGTGGCGTTTTAAATATGCTCACTTTTAGCGCCAATTACAAACAAACAAACATCACTTCCGGTGCGCTATGTGACGCACCACAGTGTTCATGTGACCAGACTGAAGGCGCAGGTAATGACAGGGTAAAGCGTTCCATGCTGGAACGCATCGTCGATCAGGGAGGAACCGGAAGGGGCGGGACAAACATGTAACATCCGGTCCACTGCGCTCCAGCGTGAAACGCATAGGTCAGGTATCGCGCGGCAGTGACAGCACTGCGTCACTTCCGGTGCGCTATATGGCGCGCCACAGTGCTAATGTAACCGAACTATACACGAGGGCACCAACAAAGCGATGCATTCCACGGTGGAACGCATCGCCAAACCATAAAAACCGGCTCACTGCGCTCCAGTGTGGGGACACACCTGCAAAGTCCCACACAACATGTCACCACTAGTGTTGAGCGAAAATGCTCGACACTGCTCGGTACTCGCCCGAGCATCACGCTACTCGGGATGTTCGGGAGCACCGAGCATTTCCGGGCTACTCGGGCGGGAGCTCGGTTCTCCGCCCTGCATGTTTGGCACTCTTTACAGAGCCAATGAACATGCAGGGATTGCCAGCCAGTCACTGTAATGCCGCAACCATGTTGGTTGTGGGCATTACATTGATTGGCTGGCCGCACAGCGTCACCTCGAGTATTTAAAACCGGGCACCGCCATCTTGGACACAGACGGCTGGGAACAGACAGTGTAGGGACAGCGCTGCTGATTTAGGGAGAGATATATACTGCAAAATAGTTAGTGTAGGGTCTGTAAAGGCTGCCAGATCAAACAAATAGTCCTTCTCAGGACTAATATCCCTCCCAGATATCAGGCAGGCAGGCAGGCAGGCTTTATAGGAGACGCAGTGGTTATACCAGCAAACGCTGCATTACAGTCCTGTGGGCTCCTGTCGCTGAAATTGCTGGACTTAGCTCCAGGTCTCGGGGGCCAGGAAAAATCCTTATTTTTTCATCTAAATGCTCTTTTTTTTCCTCCTTCACACTGTACAAATACCCGTCTTATTAACCTTTTGGTGTCCCCCCCCAAAAAAAAAATAAAGTGTGTCTGTGACAGTTCAGACACAAATATATCTGTTTAAAATAGTCTGCTGTAGTCCAGAGTGTGGTTTTGCATTTCCACGGTTCAAACCTTCTGTATTATCCACTTTTGGGCCTTTTGTATCTAAAAAAAAACAGTTTGAGTGTGTCGCTCACTGTTCAGCCGCAAATATAAATATTTTAAAAAGTCTGGTATACACCTGTAAATTATAACTGTGGTTTTGCTGTTCCACGGTAAAAATCTCTATTATCCTGCTTTTGGCATTTTTTGCTGTAAAAAAAAACTGTAATAGTGTCTCCCTGATTGTTCAGACACAAATATATCTGTTGAAACTAGTCTGGTGTAGGCCAGAGAAACAGAAGTGTGGTTTTGCATTCTCCTTTTCACCTCAATGCGACGATACACAGCCGTACTTCCGGTCTGGACGCAGCAGGATAGCGTGTATTTTAATGCTTTCCTGCATCTCAGCGTGCCATGCACGCCGACGTCACTTCCCAAAGGGGGGCTGCGTTCAGAGGAGACGGAGGTGACACCGGTATTGGCATGCATGGCAGGAGCATTCACAGCTGGACACATTATACAGGGGGGCATCTGATTGGTCTCTCATCTCTTAAATACCTTCTTCTTGGAACCCTCCCACATATCCTCATGAAAGCCTGTGGCAAAATGCGCGTCAGATCCATACGGACGTTTTGGGGTCGGTATGTGCATTACTTTTTGACACTGACACTTTGTCTTATTTTAGCATGTGTATGCAACGCTGTTCATGGACATACTATATCATTAGTCCTGTTTTATTGTATTTAATCTTTACCAACTATGCAGTATATTGTTGTGCAACAGGCATATTGACATTGGGCACTTTTCTATGTAATAACTTTATTATTGAATAATTTTTCTTTCTATTATAATTATATTTTGATGTGTGAAGCAATCTTTTGATTATTCACTAGGCACTTTATGTACATGATATATGGCGATTTACTTGAGCACTGTTATTTATTATAATACCATTTCTATTGATGCTATACCTCTGTGCTGTGCAGCATTGTGATTACACAATTATGTTATTGCACATATTGATTCCCTAGTGTTCGTCTATTCTGGGCATTTCTTCTCTACTATTTTATGTTGTCATATTTTAGACTATGAATAAATGTTATATTTTATATACAGTTAGATTATGTGTCATGTTTTGTGTAACATACCTGGCGGCGTCCTTGCATAGTGGTCCATCTACCACTGTGCAAGAGCGAGCACTTGATCTCCAGTCCAGTCTGCTAGCCTGGCTTCCCTCCATGCTGTCTGCTTGCCTCTGTTTCTGCTGCTTAAGGGCGGCGCCCGATCACTTCCTGCTTCTTGTAGCTGCTGCAGGTACACCCCTTGTGCGTCCTCAGCCTATTGCTGTCTGTCACCTGGTATTTAACCCAGCTCCTCCCTGGAATCCATGCCTGAGCATTGTGTTCTGTCAGTTGGCTTCTGGTCACTGATGTGCCAGGTCCTGTCTATGTTTCCTGCCTTGCAGTATCAGTTCCCGTGTCTGAACTGTGTCCTGTCTGAACTACAGTATCTTCTAGCCTGTTGTCTTCTGCCTATCCTGGAGGCTGTATTTCCAGGCCAGTGTGAACACGCTCCTAGCCTGTTCTTTCCGCCTTCTAGGGGCCGCATACCTAGACCCTTTCCTGTATCTTGCCTGTTCCTGTCTTAACACACTCCTAGCCTGTTCGTTCCGCCTTCTAGGGGCCGCATACCTAGACCCGCTCCTGTATCTTGCTGCTGTGTCTGTTCTTGTCTGAATACTCTCCTAGCCTGTTACCTGTTTTTCTCTATGTCCGTACCTTCCCTTTTCCTGCAGAATCTGATCCCGTACCTAACTCCTACTCGTTGTCCCTGTACTCCCGTTTGTGAGTTTAGAGTCCACTCGCTACTTCATTGCAAGTATCTTGTGTGTACCTGGTTCTGCCTTTCCCTTCCAGTCTGTTCCGTGTGAACAGAGCCCTGTCCCCTCTGCTCTGCCTTGCTCACCGCTCCTGCAGTTTCCGCTTTGCTCTGCCTTGCTCACCGCTCCTGCGGTTTCCGCTCTGCTCTGCCTTGCTCACCGCTCCTGCGGTTTCCGCTCTGCTCTGCCTTGCTCACCGCTCCTGCAGTTTCTGCTCTGCTCTGCCTTGCTCACTGCTCCGGCAGTCTCGCTCTGCTCTGACCCTTTGCTCGCTGCTCCGGCAGTCTCGCACTGCTCTGACCCTTTGCTCGCTGCTCCGGCAGTCTCGCTCTGCTCTGACCCTTTGCTCGCTGCTCCGGCAGTCTCGCTCTGCTCTGACCCTTTGCTCACTGCTCCGGAAGTCTCGCTCTGCTCTGACCCTTTGCTCGCTGCTCCGGCAGTCTCGCTCTGCTCTGACCCTTTGCTCGCTGCTCCGGCAGTCTCGCTCTGCTCTGACCCTTTGCTCGCTGCTCCGGCAGTCTCGCTCTGCTCTGACCCTTTGCTCGCTGCTCCGGCAGTCTGGCTCTGCTCTGACCCTTTGCTCGCTGCTCCGGCAGTCTCGCTCTGCTCTGACCCTTTGCTCGCTGCTCCGGTAGTCTCGCTCTGCTCTGACCCTTTGCTCGCTGCTCCGGCAGTCTCGTCCTGCTCCTCTCTTGCTCACCGCTCCAGGCGGCCTTGTCCTGCTCTTCTCTCGCTCACCGCTCTGGGCGGCTTCACTCAGCTGTGTTTGTCCACCGCATCTGCGGTTCTGTTCCTGAGTCCCAGTCTGTACAGGGTCCTATCCACTCGATGCTCCAATCTGTCGTACCTGCCAGTACCTCCCTGCCTGCATACCAGTCGCGCTTACCAGCATCCGCCAGTCTGCATACCAGCCGTGTCTGCCTATACCCAGCAGTCTGTGTGCCAGCCTAACCAGTCTGTTCCTGTATTCCCCTGTGTGGGTCAACAGCCGTGTCTGGGGTCTGTCCTGGAGTAGCACCTGGTCCCTCTGCTCGGTTCCTCCTTGGTGCACTGGCGTCATATGCCGTCGTGCGACCCTGGTCGGATCGGGTGGATACTTAGTTACGCCCCTCCAGGCATTCACTCTCCGACACGGTCCAGTGGAATCACTACATATACACGCACACGCCACTCAGCCCGGGCGTGTGCATTACATTTTGTAGGTATATTTGATATTCTGGTGGACACATAGTACTAGATTACTCCTCCAAATTTTTGTTTGTTGAATAATAAAAATTATGTTTTATTTAGCTCTACAGCCACTATTCTATGATGTTTGACATGCTATAACTAGTGAAAGGTCCTCTTTAAATAGAATTTATTAAAAGTTATGTTTATTGTAAATAATGAAAGCGGGATTTGTGGCTGGATGAAGAGCTGAGCAATTGCACCTTCTCTAGGCTCCTGGTCCTGAGCGCTTTAAAATAGCCTACAGCAAGCATTTTAGTTATTTAACCTCCAATTTCCACAGCCATCCACACAGGAGACAACTTAATGTTAATTATGTTCAGAACCAAGCATAAGGATAGGAACAAAGGCAGACTGGAGACCTTTATTGAGATGGCAGGAGGATTCCAAGATGGTGCAGCTCTCTTCCTGCTACACCAGTACTGAGGAGATGTCACCCCACCCTGTCTGCGCTCCTCCACAGCTTCAAATGATTCACACTCAACCATTAGCTGAAAATCTATATTGAAAAAAACCTGCAACCAAAGATGGAATGGATATATTGTCTCCTTCAGTAACTCATCAGGTGTCTCTCATAATGAGCAGTGATGCTACTAAAATAACCCCTATCTCGGATGCAATGATGAGAGCCCTATTTATTGAATGAAAGCAATCTATCCATGATGATATAAACTTTGCAATTAATACTGTAAGGAGAAATATCACAGGTAGGGAACAGAACATCCTACATAGAATCTAAGGTGTAGGAGCTTACTGCAGAAGGCAATAAACTTGTCGATGTCCATAATTAAGTGAATGACGCAGGGGCAGACACAGACTGTAGTGGGCCCCTGTGCAAGAATTTTTTTTGGGCCCCCCCCCCTGCCCTTTATAGGGGGCATGAAGGCCCCCCCCCGTGCATTTCTCATTCCCCCCGTGCATCTCTCATTCCCCCGTGCATGTCTCATTCCCCCCACTCCTAGTTAATTAATTGTATTAAAAAAAAAAAACTTGTTATACTTACCCCAAGGGCCGTCTCCAGGTTTTTGTGGGCCCCTTTAACACATACCATGATTCATGATGCAAAGATACCGCAGAGAAATATATATATATAGTACAAGGCCAAGGATTTCACTTACTACATTACATGAACGATATCTATTGTAAATTCTACAATAGCTCAGAAACCGGCAAATCCTCACAGCGCACAGTTCAGACCGGACAGTATAGTCCTCCATACTACAGGATACTGACCCCTTATAATGTTCCATACAGGATACTGATCCCCATATAACGCTCCATACAGGATACTGGTCCCCATATAACACTGCATACAGAATACTGGCCCCCATATAACGCTCCATACAGAATACTGGCCCCCATATAACGCTCCATGCAGAATACTGTCCCCATATAACGCTCCATACAGAATACTGTCCCCCATATAACACTCCATACAGAATACTGACCCCCATATAACGCTCCATACAGAATATTGGCCCCCATGCAATGCTCCATGCAGGCTGCTCCCCCCTTATAATGCCCCATGCAGGATGACACCCCCCTTTTAATGCCCTATGCAGGATGTCACCTCTACCCCCCATAAAATGCCCCATGCAGGATGTTACCTCTCCCCCCCATATAATGCCCCTTGCAGGATGTCACTTCCCCCCTTTTCAATGCCCCATGCAGTATGTCAGACCACCCCCTCCCTTATAATGCCCCATGCAGGAGGTCACACCCCCCCTCCTTATAATGCCCCATGCAGTATGTCACACACACACCCTCCTTATAATGCCCCATGCAGGATGTCAATTCCCCCCTCCCCCTCTTATAATGCCCCATGCAGTATGTCACACACCCACCCTCCTTATAATGCCCCATGCAGGAAGTCACTTCCCCCCTTCCCCTCTTATAATGCCCCATGCAGGATGTCACTTCCCCCCTTCCCCTCTTATAATGCCCCATGCAGGATGTCACACTCCCCCCACCCCCATATAATGCCCCATGCAGGATGTCACTTCCCCCCTTCCCCTCTTATAATGCCCCATGCAGGATGTCACACTCCCACCCTCCTTATAATGCCCCATGCAGGATGTCAATTCCCCCCCCTCTTATAATGCCCCATGAGGTATGTCACACACCCACCCTCCTTATAATGCCCCATGCAGGAAGTCACTTTCCCCCTTCCCCTCTTATAATGCCCCATGCAGGATGTCACTTCCCCCCTTCCCCTCTTATAATGCCCCATGCAGGATGTCACACTCCCCCCCACCCCCATATAATGTCCCATGCAGGATGTCACTTCCCCCCTTCCCCTCTTATAATGCCCCATGCAGGATGTCACTTCCCCCTTTCCCCTCTTATAATGCCCCATGCAGGATGTCACACTCCCCCCCACCCCCATATAATGCTCCATGCAGGATGTCAATTCCCCCCTCCCCCTCTTATAATGCCCCATGCAGGATGTCACCCCCCTCCCTTATAATGCCCAATGCAAGATGTCACTTCCCCCCCTTCCCCTCTTATAATGCCCCATGCAGGATGTCACCCCCCCACCCACCCCCATATAATGCCCCCATGCAGGATGTCAATTCCCCCCTCCCCCTAACCCATATAATGCCCCATGCAGGATGTCAATTCCCCCCTTCCCCTCTTATAATGCCCCATGCAGGACGTCACTTCCCCCCTTCCCCTCTTATAATGCCCCATGCAGGATGTCACTTCCCCCCTTCCCCTCTTATAATGCCCCATGCAGTATGTCACCCCCCCTCCCTTATAATGCCCCATGCAGGATGTCACCTCTCCCCCCATATAATGCCCCATGCATGATGTCACCCCCCCATATAATGCCCCATGCAGGATGTCACCCCCCCATATAATGCCCCATGCAGGATGTCACACCCACTCTCCCCCCACCATATAATGCCCCATGCCCCCATACATAAAAAAAAAAAATCAAATACTCACCTCACTTCTCACCTGATGCTGATCCGGACTCCAGCGTTGCGCGCGTCTTCCCGCTGTGACAGCTCAGGAGAGATCGCACGCGGTGTAAACATATCACCGCGCCCTCTGACCTGAGACGTCAGAGGACGCGGAAGACGCTGCGGAGGCACGGGGAGGGGTAAGTATTGTGCCGGCTGCCGTCACATGACCGGAGATGTCCCTGCGCTCAGGTCCTTCCTTCCGGAAATGCTCCAGGTATTGTAAGACCTGACTCAGAACATGCTGACTACTTGTTTTACTTTAGCTATACACCAAACAACATGTTGCTTTCTACTTGAAGCTAATGCTCTCATTTCAGAACACTTGGACCACTTGCCTGCATACCGTTAAAAACCCATAACTGGACTACTGTAGTGTTTAAATCACTGAAAATTTTTTGACGAGAGAATCCGCAGCAGGATTGTCCACCGAGGTAGAAACAGGAAACGGAATATTGGGATGCTGACCGTACACCACAAAGAATGGAGATTTGGCTGAGGATTCACTCAAATGGTTATTGTAGGAAAATTCGGCCCAAGGTAGGAGCTCCACCCAGTCACTTTGGTGAGCGCTGACAAAATGCTGAAGAAAACTAGTGAGGATCTGATTGATACGCTCAACCTGACCATTGGACTGAGGATGATAGGCCGAAGAGAAGTCCAAAGCGACATTCAGCAGCTTACATGTGGCTCTCCAGAAGCGTGAAGTAAACTGAACTCCTCTATCCCAGACAATATGGAGAGGTAAGCCGTGGAGACAGAAGATGTGAAGGATGAAGTCTTTGTCTAGCACTGGAGCAGAAGGAAGACTTGGAAAGGGAATGAAGTGAGCATTCTTGGAAAAGCAATCATCGACCACCCCAATGACAGTACAACCGGCCGCGGAGCAGAACGCACGGGAAGAGGAAGAAGTCGACCAGTCGGAAGTTGCCTAGGCGTCTTGTTACGGCCACAGGAAGAGCAAGCAGAGACAAAATCCGCAACATCCTTGCGCAGAGTCGGCCACCAGTAATGTCGGGAAATTAACAGAAGCGTCTTCCTCTGACCGGCATGTCCAGCCAGTTTGGAAGAATGACCCCAGAGTAAGACCCTCCTCCTATCTGGAGCTGCCACAAAGGTCTTACCAGGAAGAAGATGAGACAGATCAAACGGGGCGACAGTCATTATTCTGGAGGGATCAATGATATGCAGAGACTCCTCCTCTTGATCGGTAGACAGGAAGGAACAGGAGAGTGCATCTGCCTTAATATTCTTGTCTGCTGGACGGAAATGAAGGGTGAAGTTGAAGCGAGCAAAGAACAGGGACCATCTGGCCTGATGAGGATTGAGTCGCTGAGCGGATTGCAAGTACTAGAGATTCTTGTGATCCGTATAGATGACCCCCTCTAGCAAGAACCGCCATTCCTCCAATGCCAGTTTAATAGCAAGCAGTTCTCGATCACCAATTGAGTAATTGCGCTCCGAGGGAAAGAAGTGTTTGGAAAAGAAGCTGCAGGTTACCATCCGCCCGGATGAGGACTTCTGGGTGAGAACTGCTCTAGCCCCAGAGGAAGAGGCATCAACCTCCTGCAAGAACTGCTTGTTACCGTCAGGACACTGAAGCACCAGAGCAGAGACGAAAGCTTGTTTCAAGGATACAAAGGCGTTTTCCGCCTTGGGAGTCCATTCTTTGGGGTTAATCCCTTTGCGGGTCAGAGCAGAGATGGGAGCTGTCCGGGAGGAAAAGTGAGGAATTAACAGGCGGTAATAATTAGCGAACCCCAAAAACTGCTGAACAGCCTTCAACCCCTCCGGTACGGGAAGAACGGCAGACACATTTTCAGGATCCATCTTAAGCCCGGTCTCCGAGATTATGTATCGCAGGAAGGGAAGAGATGTCTGTTTAAAGATGCATTTCTCGAATTTGGCATACAGACGATTCTTCCTGAGCCTCTGCAGTACCTGTTGAACATCTCTTCGATGCGAAGGCAGATCAGAAGAGAACACCAGGATGTTGTCCAGATACGCTACCACGCATGAGTACAGAAGATCTCGGAAGATATCATTCACCAGTTTTTGGAAGACTGCTGGTGCATTGCAGAGTCTGAAGGGCATCACGCGGTACTCGTAGTGGCCATCCCGGGTGTTGAATGCTGTCTTCCACTCATCACTTTGGCGAATCCGGATAAGATTGTATGCGCTACGGAGATCGAGCTTAGTAAAGACCTTGGCACCCTTGAGGCAGTCAAACCACTCGGAGATGAGAGGCAGAGGATACTTATTTTTGATAGTGATTTGATTTAGGCCCCTATAGTCGAAACAAAGGCGAAGAGAGCCATCCTTCTTCTTGACGAAGAAGAATCCTGCTCCTGCCAGAGAGGTGGATTTCTGGATAAATCCCCTAGCAAGATTCTCCTCGATGTATTCGGACATGGCTCTGGTCTCGGCCACAGACAGGGGGTAAATTCAACCTTGGGGAGGTGAAGCACCAGGGATGAGGTCAATAGGACAGTCATACGGCCTATGTGGTGGAAGTATCTCAACCTCCTTCTTGTCAAAGACATCAGCGTATGACCAGTAGGGTGCCAGCAAGCCGGGCAAATTAGCTGGAGAGGACGGAGGTCGAGCAGGACGGACAGGAACCAAGCAGGTCCTGTGACACTCCTGACACCAATGGAGCACCTCTCCCGAACTCCAATTCAAGACCGACTCGTGTTTGAAGCCAGGGTAGACCAAGCAGTAAGGAGTGGGAGAGGCCAGACAATACGTACAGTGGGTACGGAAAGTATTCAGACCTATTTAAATTTTTCACTCCTTGTTTCATTGCAGCCATTTGGTAAATTCTAAAAAGTTCATTTTTTTCTCATTAATGTACACTCTGCACCCCATCTTGACTGAAAAAACAAAAATGCAGAAATTTTTGCAAATGTATTAAAAAAGAAAAACTGAAATATCACATGGTCATAAGTATTCAGACCCTTTGCTCAGACATTCATATTTAAGTCACATGCTGTCCATTTCCTTGTGATCCTCCTTGAGATGGTTCTACTCCTTCATTGGAGTCCAGCTGTGTTTAATTGAACTGATAGGACTTGATTTGGAAAGGCATACACCTGTCTATATAAGACCTCACAGCTCACAGTGCATGTCAAATGAGAATCATGAGCTCAAACGAACTGCCCAAGGAGCTCAGAGACAGAATTGTGACAAGGCACAGATCTGGGCTAGGTTACAAAACAATTTCTGCATTACTCAAGGCTCCTAAGAGCAGAACTGCCTCCATAATCCTTAAATGGAAGAAGTTTGGGACCATCAGAAGTCTTCCTAGACCTGGCCATCCATCCAAACTGAGCAATCGTGGGAGAAGAGCCTTGGTGAGAGAGGTAAAGAAGAACCCCAAGATTCACTGTGGCTGAGCTCCAGAGATGCAGTAGGGAGATGGGAGAAAGTTACACAAAGTCAACTATCACTGCAGCCCTCCACCAGTCAGGCCTTTATGGCAGAGTGGCCTGACAGAAGCCTCTCCTCAGTGCAAGACATATGAAAGCCCACATAGTTTGCTCAAAAACACATGAAGCACTCCCAGACTATGAAAAATAAGATTCTCTGGTCTGATGAGATGAAGATAGAACTTTTTGGTGATAATTCTAAACGTTATGTGTGGAGAAAACCAGGCACTGCTCATCACCTGCCCTGTACAATCCCAACAGTGAAACATGGTGGTGGCAGCATCATGCTATGGGGGTGTTTTTCAGCTGCAGGGACAGGATGACTGGTTGCAATTGAAGGAAACATGAATGCGGCCAAGTAGAGATATCCTGGATGAAAACCTCTTCCAGAGTGCTCTGAACCTCAGACTTGGCCGAAGGTTCCCTTTCCAACAAGACCATGACCCTAAGCACACAGCTAAAATAACAAAGGAGTGGCTTCGGAACAACACTGTGACCATTCTTCACTGGCCCAGGCAGAGCCCTGACCTAAACCCAATTGAGCATCTCTGGAGAGACCTGAAAATGGCTGTCCTCCAACGTTCACCATCCAATCTGACATAACTGGAGAGGATCTGCAAGGAAGAATGGCAGAGGGTCCCCAAATCCAGGTGTGAAAAACTTGTTGCAGCATTCCCAAGAAGACTCATGGCTGTACTAGCTCAAAAGGGTGCTTCTACTCAATACTGAGCAAAGGGTCTGAATACTTATGACTATGTGATATTTCAGTTTTTCTTTTTTAATAAATTTGCAAAAATTTCTGCATTTGTTTTTTTCAGTCAAGATGGGGTGCAGAGTGTATTTTAATGAGAAAAAAAAATGAACTTTTTAGAATTTTCCAAATGGCTGCAATGAAACAAAGAGTGAAAAATTTAAAGGGGTCTGAATACTTTCCATTCCCACTGTAGAAAGAGATTTTCTCCGAGTGTAGCATTCCTACCGGAAGAACTACAGGCTCAGTGACAAACAAGATGGATTCAGAAAGAAGCTTCCCATGCACGGAGAGGAAGATTTTTTGCCTAGGACGACCTCTCCAAGTGATCCTAGACACTGGAGTTTCCCGGTCTCACTGGACAAGAGCGGATTAGATGCTCAGTACTGCCACAGTAAAAGCAACTTCCCTCGGCGCGGCGAACCTCCTGGCAAGAATTAACCATCTTTACTTGGTCTATTTGCATAGACTATTGGGAGGAGGCCAAGGCTGATGCTGGTTGAAAGACTGGCCTTTGGAAGGTTGGTGCAAGGTGCAGAGGCTTTTTCTCACTTATCACCTCCTTTGAACACTCCGAACCGGATGTCGATCCATGAGGCCAGCGACACCAGGTCGTCCAGAGAGGTGGTATGTCACGACCGGCTAGCTCATCCTTGATCCGCCCAGAAAGGCCCTCCCAAAAGGTAGACACCAGAGCCTTGTTGTTCCAGGCAAGTTCTGACGCGAGGGTGCGGAAAGGCACAGCGTACTGGCCCACAGTGAGACTCCCTTGGCGGAGTCGAAGGAGGGAGGAGGCAGTCGAAGATGTGCGTCTGGGCTCATCGAACACCCTCCGGAAAGCCTGGAGATCAGACACCAGAGGATCCCTTCTCTCCAACGGGGGGTTAAGCCACGCCAACGCCTCTCCGGTGAGATGAGACATAATAAATGCCATTTTAGCCCAGTCAGAAGCGAACTGATGAGCCAGGAGCTCAAAGTGCAGCGTGCACTGGTTGATGAAGCCCCAACATAGAGCGAGATCACCGCCAAAACGTGGAGGAGCAGATAGTCGGGGTCCAACGCTGGTTGCCACACTGCTGCTGGGAAGCGGTGATGCCGGAGCGGATGCGACTTGGTTGCAGCCGAGGTGAACAGTGCATCCAAACGGGAGTTTATAGTCCGCAGGTAGGACAGGATAGTATCCTGTTGAGATCTCTGGCGGGAGACCTCTTGACACAGATCTGAAAGCGATGGAGCCTGGGAGCCACCGGATTCCATGGCCTGTGCAAACTGTTACTGGTCCGGATGGTGGAACCACTGTGCCGTGGTACAAGGAGGGACCAGAGGGTAGTAACAAAGTGCCTACCCAGAACGACCTGGGCTACACGGCGGCTTAGTCGACTCCAGGAACCAAGGAGGGACCGGGAAGGTGAACCAGGTGCCACTCTGGGACTGACCTCGTGTGAGAGCAGGCGACTCCCACGGGGCTGATAGCCGAAGCGGACTGGCATGACAGATGGGCAGACAGATGTGCAAGGCTGGTAGGCAGGGGATGGAGCTGATTGACGGACAGGCTCGTCTGGCAGGCTGATTGGCGGGCACGGCTGATAGACAGGCTGGCGAGCAAGGCTGACAGACAGGCTGGCGGACAGCACTGGGACCTGAGGGCTGGAGAGAGCGTTAGCACACAAACTACAACATTGCACAGGCACCTCCATTTTGGAGGAGGTGCCTAAAATATCGGCTCTCCTCTGGCCATTGGCCAGGGACATATTAGGACGGCATACACGGCCCCTTTAAGAAGCAGGGAGTGCGCGCGCCCTAAGCACAGTGCCCAGGGATCCGCGCACGTTGTGCACACCCCGGACACGCACAGCCAAAGGAGCAGAGGACGCCGGAGCAGAGCCGCGGCGGTAAGGGTTTTGGCATCTCTGCCGGGCAGCAGGCAGAGACGCTGGCGCTACAATCTATACATCACCACGACCATACTATCCATTTTCTTGACACGTTGGTAACCATTACTGCAGATGGCTTTTCAGTTTCAGAAGCAGACTGGTATGTGAAAATCAACTAACAAAAATAGTTTGTTGCACCATTCCAATTGTCATCCTAAGCATATAAAAAAATTCCTCCCAAAATCGCAACACTGCAGAGTGGATCGCATTGTCTCTAATGATTTAGTTTGAGACATTAGCCAAAACTAAATGAATCAAAACTTTCACCACAGAGGCTACCCCGAACACATCCTGAAAGCAAATTATCCATGGAATCCACCAGGTAATAATTCCCATAGAATGGTCTTTGTTAGTACTTATCATCCATTCATTGGCAGAATAAATCAATGCATTTTGAAACATTGGACTTTATTACAGAAGTCTTACTCTAATATTCCAAAATTCACAACCAAATCACTTCTTTGTAATAAACGACCTAAAAATATCAGGAACCACTTGGTCAGGGCATATGTGGGCTCTAAATTTGTAGGACTGATACAACATACTTCAACACTGTGAAGGGGTACTTTTGCATGTTTGAGTTGCTTACAGTGTTCAAACATTAATAAAGCTGATTTTTTTACCCATCCTCGGTCTGGTAAACGTTACCCAATTAAGGGTTATTTTACTTGTGAGTTGTCCTTTGTCATCTAGCTTATCAAATGCTCGTGTGGTCTTGGATATGTTGGGGAGACCACCCAGCATATCCGAGCCCGCATATCACAATATAAATCAACTAAACGTTGTGGACGTACAGTACTTTACTACCTATTCCAGCCCACTTTATCTCCATGGAACACACAATTTCCCAATTGAAATACCAAATCCTAAAATATGTAACTCAGGCTAGGAGAGGAGTAAAGAACGCGAATCCTATTGGATTCATGTCCTACAGACCTTATCCCCACACAATATTAACAGAGAGTATGAGGTCCAAAACTGATTAATGGGATTTGTTCAGTTCTAATTTATGGGACCTGTTTGAATTTGATATATTGTTATGATTGCCTATTAGCAACCTTTTTTCCTTCTGTTCCCCAGATATCGTAATAAATTCCTACAGGTATAGATCCTTATACATTATATGGTCTTCTAATCTCCACTTAGTTGATACTCTATCTTTCTTTATTATTTTTCTCTTTTTTTGTTCATATTATCCACCTTTTTTTTCTCAAGTTTTTCTTCTCCTTTCTTTTTGCTCCTCCTCCCTCTCCCTTTCTGTCAGTCTTTTTTATACCCCTCTTTCTTATTTCCCCTTGTTTTCTGTTTTTTTTTCCCATTGTTTTCCTTCTTCCACACCATATAAAGCGCCACTTAGCCACCAGACATCACCACGGCGCGATGAGCACCGCATAACCGCATGCTGGGACACAACAACAATACAGGTATTATTAAGTCCTTTAACATTCTTCCTTTGTATTGCCTCTTTGATACATATATATGCTCTTAATGGGGGTTACTCATTTGTTTATACTCCTCTTCTTTATGTTCAGTCTCTTCCCTTACCTCTTTCTCCTTTTGCTTTCATTTAAATTTTTTTCCTCTACCACTTTTTGGAGTCACCTTTTACCTTGGTACTTCACTCTCCAATATAACATCTTCTTTCTTCTTATTATTTTGACTTATAGGGAGCCTCGTGCTGCTTTGGACCTTTTTCCTATGCTTTGAACAATGCCTTACTGATCTTTAACCAATATGGGAACCACTATATTATGCCTCACTCAGAACACTACAATGGATTACCTTAAAATTAATTCACATATATCCATTTATATTGGACTACTTTGTTTGGTTCTATTAATTATTGGAACTATTGGTTCTCTTAATAATATTTGATTCATTGAACTCTTGAATTTACATAATGTGTTGTTTTTTCTGTTTGTTAACCTATAAGATACATGAAAATTATATTTAATTCAATTTATTAGATACATGACACTAATCATTTTCTGTTTACTATTTCTTGTTGTTTATTGTTTGCACAGATATACCTTGAAAAAGGCCATATGTGGCCAAAATGTTTGTAGAATGTTATCTGTTTACATTTGGGTCCTTATATATAAATAAAATATCACGCTTTACTGAGTGGAGTGGCAAAGTTTTTTATCTGCTGTTGTTACATTTAAAGATGACAGCTGTATCATTTCAAAAGTTGGTCACACACTAACAGAAGGAAAAATCAAAGATGAGTTGTACCAGCTAAAATGCAAGGAAAGTGTATACACTGCTAAACATCAACAGCACAAGAATTGTATCCATGTATGGAACAGGTGTCTTAAACATAGACCCAGAAGCAGTAAGAAAGTTAGTTAAAAAAAACTTGCTGATGGTATTACAGTTGATCTGTGTAATCAGATAATGAAATGTCAAGAAAATTCCTTCCTAAAAATAGTACTAAAAAAACAGAACAGTCTCTGGACTGAATACACACACGTTTGCAGTCCATTGAGTACTCAAACTCCTGGAAAGAAGAGATATTTTATCACATTTATCGATGATTATTCAAGATGTACAGTTGTCTATCTGCTTCACAGCAAAGATGAAGTTCCAGAGAAACTTGAAATATATGTCGCTGAAGCATATAACAAATTTGGGAGAATGCCAAAAATTCTGCGTGTAGATAATGGATCTGAATATACAAGTAATGAGACACAAAGCGTTTTAAGGAAAAATGGAATCGTGTTTCAGAACATTGTACCACATAAAACTGAACAAAATGGTGAAGCGGAAAGAAGAAACCAGACACTTTGTGAAATTGGAAGAAGTATGCTTTTTGAAGCAGATTTGCCAACAACATATTGGGGTGAAGCAATCATGACAGTTTGCCATCTTCAAAACAGACTACCAGGTAAGGGTATGTGCACACGATGCAGAAATGCTCAGGATTTTTTCCTGAGCGTTTCTGCATCTCTCTGGCAAGAAAAAACGCATGCGGATTGTACATGCGGTTTCCTGCCAGGGACATGCGGAAATGAAGCGGTCTTCACTTTCATTTCCGCCTGCGGGTTGACAAGCGCTTCCCAAGCGATTTTAGCATCACTTGGAAAGTGCTTGTCAACTTTACACTATATAAATCCATGCAACCGGCATGGATTTATATAGTGTGTGAATGTCAAAAAATAAAAAATAAATATATACTTTACCTTCTGATGGCCCCCGGTGTCCTGCTTCGCTCGGTCCCGGCTGCCGGCAGTGAAGACTTTAGGACCTTCCGACGTCAGCGTCACGTGACCCGTCACATGACTCTGACGTCAGCGAAGGTCCTTCTTCATTCAACCCCGAAGTGCCGCGAACCAAGCAGGAGCGCTGCGCGGGCCGTCAGAAGGTGAGAATATATATATTTTTTATTTTATTCTTTTTTTTTTAATGGTACCTGGGTCTGGATGAGAGTCCTCTCATCCACACCCGGATACCATCCGCACATTAGACCGCATGAAAAGCGCATCAACATATACAGTGATGCGGATTCCATGCGGTCTAATGCAAGTCAATGGTGGCAAAAGAGCAGCGTTTCCGCAAAATTAATTGACATGATGCGGATTTTTGACCGCAGCGTTTACGCTGCGGAAAAATCCGCATCATGGGCACAGCACATGCAGATTTCAATTGGGGAACATTGCTTCCCTTCTACCATGCGTTTTTCATGCGTTTCCGCTACTGCAAAAATGCCGTGGAAACGCATTAAATATGCATCATGTGAACTCAGCCTAAAGCTACTGAGAAAACTCCATTTGAGCAATGGAACAGTAAGAAGCCTGAGCTACAACGTATAAGAATATTCAGAAGTAAAGTATTTGTACATATTCCCAAAGAAAGACATACCAAGTGGGTGTTAGGCGTCGGTCTGGTGCTGGATTTGAAATGGGTCCAGGACCTTCTGTGGTCTCCCATTTCAGTCCAGCTGGGGCTGATGCTGCTCAGCATCACCATCAGCCCCAACGCCTAGCTGGTCCGTGAGCACTGCTTGTCTCCCAGGTAGTTATGCCTAGCAATGTTAAGCCTGGGTTGCAGAGTGAGACAGGGCTTGTGGAATCTAAGTCCAGGTTTTGCCGCACTGAGCATGTCCGTGACCTGGCGGCTCATGATTGGTGGGTTGGCACCCACCTGACCCGGTGACCTGGCACCGCCTGATTGGTTCACGGGTAACGTCACCAATAGCGTGTCGGTGGGCAGGGCTTAGTCTTTAAAAGGCCCGCCCACAAAGATGGCGACGCGCTCAGATCATTTCAGCTGGTTGTTTGTGGTGTGCACGCTGAAACTCTTGGGCTCCTCTAAGAGCCATAGCTTTATGCAGGCAGGTAGCCATATAGAGCGGGTCTGCTCAGTCCGGTAGCACGACGGCTGAGTGCACGAATACCCAGCGGGTATCACACCCACATACTAGCGCCGACTGCTATAGCGTAGCACCTGTACCGAAGACAGGGCTACTGCTCCTAGTCCAGTCACACGTCTCCCTGCGGTTCTTGGAGATTGTGTGAACCGTTTTAGCGCCAATCCCCATAGCGTAGCGCCTGTATCAAAGACAGGGCTGCTGCTGTTCCCACGGTCGCACGTCTCCCTGCGGTTCTTGGAGATTGTGCGAACCGTCTTACCCTTCCGTGTGCCTTAACACGAAGGGTTAAGATATTTGTTAGGTGCGTCGCCGGTCGCTCTCTCCTCCGTGCAGTTAACGGAGATAGAGCGTACCGCTTTACCCGGTCCGGTGTGCTGTTAACACGGACGGGTTATCTGTTTAGTTATCGCTTTTCCTTTCCACCCGGAAAGTGTTCGGCAGCAGTCCATTAGGCTGCATTGCGGACCCCGGGGTCGGTTGCGTTCCATTAAAATAAAGTTGTCTGCAACCGCCCTCCTAACAGTGGGAATCTCATTCAAAAGAGGGTATCCTGGTGGGCTACAGTTAAACCTTGAAAGGATATAGAATCCTGCACCCAGAAATGAACAAGGTCACAATAAGCAGAGATGTAATGATTTATGAGAACTTTGTGTCCCTCAAGTTTCATGACATCATACCAGCAGTCCAGCTGAAGCAACAACAATCTAAGTCACAATTTCAAAATAACAAGAAAAAGGATGTAGAAGTTTGGTTAAGTTCTTCAACTACTGAAGAAGCAACAGAAAAATGAGGTGAACCTGAAATAAGGAGATCGTCAAGATCAAACAAGGGTATACCAGCTAATTGTCTATCCTACGTTGTCAAAACACTACCAGAGCCGCAGTCATGGGATGAGATGCAACAACTACCTGTTCAAGAAAAAGTGAAGTGGATTAATGCTGCTAATGAGGAAATGAAGCCCCTTCAACTTCAAACTTGGAAACTCACTAAACTACCACAAGGCAAGAAAGCAATCAAATGTAAATTGGTTTTTAAGACAAAGTATGACAAGGCAAGGTTCACAGATATTAAGCAAGATTAGTCGCAAAAGGATATTTTCAGAAATATGGTGAAGATTATGATGCCACATTTTCTCCAATTGCTAAGCAGACCACATTCAGGACTCTAATGGCTATAGCTGCTGTGCAAAAGATGTTTATTGGACATCAAAACTGCCTTTTTAAATGGTGATATCGAAGAGGACTTGTACATGACACAATCTGAGGGTTTTATCAAAGAGGGTGAAGAGAATCTCGTTTGCATATTGCAAAAATCTCTCTATGGTCTTAAGCAATTGGCAAAAACATGGAACACCAAAATGAACAAAGTCTTATTGGAAGAAGGATTTTAAAAATGTCAAGCAGATCCGTGTTTATACACAAAATGCCCAGATGGAAAGTGGATGTATATTCTTTTATATGTAGAAAATGTGATTATGGTTCATCAAGAGGAAACAGAAATTGCAAAGAAGACTAATTCTGAATCAGCATTTTGAAGCTAAAGACCTTGGAAATGTGACAGGTTATCTAGGAATCCAGGTCCAAAGAGAAGAAGATGGAAGCTTTCTTCTAATTCAAAGCTGAAAAATCAACTCAATTATAAATCAGTTTGGAATGTCAGAGGTCAAAAGGTATATCAACCCCAATGGAACCATCCTACTTAAAGTTGCAAGGAGAAGATGAACTGCTATTTAGCAATGAGAAATACAGACAGGCAGTAGGAGCTCTTCTATACATTGCAAAAATGAATTGACCCAGTATCACAGCAACAATTGGAATTCTCTGCAGATATGTGGAAAAACCACGCCAAAAAGACTGGAATGCCGTTAAGAGAGTGCTTCGATATTTGAGAGAGACTCAAGACATAAATTTAAGGATATCTGCAACAGGAAATCTAAAACTCACAGGCTATATGGATGCAGACTTAAGTGATCGTAAATCGACAAGCGGGTATTTGTTCAAACTTGGAGAAAGTTCAATTTCATTTGTTTAAACCAATTATTAGGCAATCTTGGTAAGCCAACAACTCAACCAACGGTGATTTATGAAGACAACCAAGGATGTATTAAACTTGCATGCAGTGAGAAGATCAATTCGAGAACGAAACACATTGACATTAAACATCATCAACTGTGTGATTTGATAGAAAGTGGCATAATTGAGCTTGTTTATTGCAAGACTGACCAGATGATACCTGATGTTATGACCAAGCCACTTCTAAGAGCCAAATTTGAAGAATTCAAAACCACTATGGGACTAACAGGATAAGTAGTTGTTGAGTGGGGGTGTTAGAATAATGCTTATTATTGTATGTATTGCAACAACTACTGTTTAATAGTGTATGGGTTTCTGTCTCCAGCAATAGGGTTATATTGCCAGTAAATAGAGATGAGCAAGCACGCTTGCTAATGCTCGGTGCTCGCCCGAGAATCTCACTGCTTGAGATGCTCGGCGCTCGCTGAGTATTTCCGGGGTTGCTCGGTGGGAGCTCGGGTCTCCTCCCTGCATGTTTGGCGCTCTTTACAGAGCCAATGAACATGCAGGGATTGCCTGCCACTCACTGTAATGCCGTAGCCATGTTGGTTGTGGCATTACAGTGATTGGCTGGCCGCACAGCGTCATCAGGTCTATATCAGACCTGGTGCCGCCATGCTCATCACAGTCACTCCGGAATCAGACAGTGTGGGGAGAGGTGCTGTTGAGCTAGGGAGAGATTTGCTTGTTTCTAGTTAGTGTACGTGTACCAAACTATATTAGAGGCACATATCCATCTCAAGAAACAGTCCTTCTAAGGACTAATCCATCTGCAGAGATATCAGGCAGGTAGTGTATATAGGCAGGCAGGCAGGGTATATAGCAGACTGCAATGCACATAGCAAAAGAGGCTCCATTCCAGTTTTGTCTGCTGCTGCTGCTGCTGTTAGATATTTCTAGAAATAGGCCCAGGTCTCAGGGGCCAGGAAAAAAATTTTTGGGGATCTTAATCCTCATTATTTGCTTAAAAAGAAATCCAGAGAACACAGTCATTCTGCGCCATTTGCTTGTTGGCACTGCAGAATACAGCCAGCTCCTTGCCATACTACAGCGCTAAAAATCCAGCTATTTAAAACTGTGGTTTGCCTGTCACACGGATCACTTATAATTGCACTGAAAATACTGCCATTTCTGGCCTCCATAAAAAAAAAAATTCTGTGTGTCAGTGAAGCAATTGACACCAGTTTGCTGTTTAAACTAGCTACCTACAGGCCAGGTATTTAAAACTGTGTTTTCTCCGTCACACGGATCACGACATATACGTTTTCAGAAAATACAGCTATTTCTGACCTCCATTAAAAATTTGTTTCAGTGTGTCAGTGAAGCAATTGACACCAGTTTGCTGTTCAAAATAGTTACCTACAGGCCAGGTATTTAAAACTGTGGTTTGTCCGTCACACGGATCACATATAAGTTTGCTCAAAATTAAATAATTTGTAGTGAGCGTGGAACATATTGTCCTCCATTTAAAATGGGCAAGGCACGTGGCAAGGGACGGGTAACTGGACGTGATGGTGATGGTGCATGCAGAGGCGGAGGCCGTGGGCAAGCTGAAATTGTGCCACAACAAACACATCTTCTCGCTCGACCTTCCTGTCCCAATTAATAGGGGACCGCAGAACACCACTACTGAACACAGAGCAGTGTCAAAAGGTTATTGGTTGGATAGCAGATAATTAGTGTTGAGCGAGCATGCTCGACACTGCTCGGTACTCGCCCGAGCATCTCACTACTCGGGATCTTCGGCGAGCACTGAGCATTTCCGGGTTACTCGGGCGGGAGCTCGGGTCTCCGCCCTGCATGTTTGGCGCTCTTTACAGAGCCAGTGAACATGCAGGGATTGCCAGCCAGTCACTGTAATGCCGCAGCCATGTTGGTTGTGGGCAATACAGTGATTGGCTGGCCGCACAGCATCACCTCGAGTATTTAAAACCGGGCGCCGCCATCTTGGACACAATTGCTCCGGATCAGATGGTGTAGAGAGAGTGCTGCTGAGTTAGGGAGAGATTTATACTGCGAAATAGGTAGTGTAGGGTCTCTAAAGCCTGCAAAATCAAACAAACAGTCCTTCTCAGGACTAATATTCATCCCAGATATCAGGCAGGCAGGCTGTATAGGAGACGCAGTGGTTATACCAACAAACACTGCATTACAGTCCTGTGTGCTGCTTTTCAAATTGCTAGACTTAGCCCCAGGTCTCGGGGGCCAGGAAAAATCCTTTTTTTTTCATCTAAATGCTCTTTTTTCATTTTTTTTTTCCTCAGTCAGACTGTACAAATACCCGTCTTATTAACCTTTTGGTATTTTTAACCCCCCCCCCACAAAAAAAATTGAGTGTCTCGCTGACTGTTCAAACACAAATATATCTGTTTTAAAGATTCTGGTGTAGGCCAGATAACTAGAACTGTGGTTTTCCTCTTCCACGGTTCAAATCTCTGTGTAATCCACCTTTTTGCATAAAAAAAAAAACATTTTGAGTGTCTCGCTGACTGTTCAGACACAAATATATCTGTTTAAAAGATTCTGGTGTAGGCCAGATAACTAGAACTGTTGTTTTCCTCTTCCACGGTTCAAATCTCTGTATTATCCACTTTTTTGCCTTTTTTCAATAAAAAAAAACATTTTGAGTGTCTCGCTGATTGTTCAGACACAAATATATCTGTTTAAAGGAGTTTGGTGTAGGCCAGAGAAATAGAACTGTGGTTTTCCTCTTTCAAGGTTCTAATCTCCTTTTTATTACCCTTTTGCCATTGATAGTGCGAGTGTAAGCTATTTTACTTCATTTACAATGGGCAAGGCGCGTGGCAAGGGACGTGGAACTGAACGTTCTGGTGATGGTGCGTGCAGAGGACGGGGCCGTGGCCAAGGTGAAAATGTGCCACAACCAACAGCCACATCTTCTCGCTCCCAGTTCTTGACCGAATTACTAGGGAAGCACACAACAGCACCACTATTGCGAACTGATCAGTGTGAACAGGTTATTAATTGGATAGCAGATAATACTTCCACTCACCTGGGCACCACCACCTCCGGTCTGTCTTCCACACGGTCAAGTGTTAGTAGCCGTGAGTCTCGACTGCATACTCCTCCTCACCCTGATGCTCCTTCCTCCCACCATGCCGAGTGTCATCAGACAGCAACTGATCCCACAGTTGGACACTCTGAAGAGCTGTTCACTGGTCCATTTCCATATTTGGGCCCCAAGCCTGCTCCGCTTGAAGTGGTGTAAGAGGAGATCCCATGTAGTGATGGCCAAATATTTGAACAGCCACGACCACAGGAAGGCGACGCTGGCAATTTGTCACAAGAGGTGGACGATGACGAGACACAATTGCCATGAAGTGAGGAGGAGGACCGTGGTGCGGAAGTGGAAGAGGAGGAGGTGGTGGATGACCCAACGTGGCAGGAGGACACGCAGAGCGAGGCCAGCAGCACACAGGGGGAGGGAGGCAGAGTATCCCAACAGGCAGGAAGAAGCAGTGTGATGGCCGCAGACAGAAGGCAGGCAACCGTTCCCCGTAACACCAACACGAGGGATGTTGCCAGTACAACCGGTAGATCTTCCAGCGTCTGGAATTTTTTTAAAGACTCTGCTGATAACCCCAAAAAGGCCATTTGTACTACCTGCCAGGCCAGCATCAGCTAGGGTGACAAAACTACCAGCCTGACCACCACCAGCATGATCAGGCACATGTCAGCAAAGCACCTGACTTTGTGGGGCGAACCCCAGGGTCCACGACCAGTGTCAGCGGGTGTCACCACTGCTTCTTCCGCTGTTGTGCGTGTAAGAGAACCCCCTGTTGTGCGTGCAAGGCATTCCCCTGTCCATACTGCATGCAAAGATGCCCCCTCCTCTTAGTCTTCACTTGTTATGGCAGTTTCTCAAGAAATAGCATCAACGTCCACGTCCCACCGCAACGTTCAATTGTCCATATCCCAGACCTTTGAACGAAAGCGCAAATTTGCAGCCAACGGCCCATAGGCCACAGTCCTAAATTCGCACATTTCACGACTGCTTGCAGTGGAAATGCTGTCTTTTAGGCTGGTGGAGACGGAATCCTTCCGCAACCTTATGGCGGTGGCCGTCCCTCGGTACTCGGTCCCCAGCCGACACTATTTTGCCCGGTGTGCCATCCTCGCACTACGCAAGCACGTGTCCAAAAACATCTGCCGTGCTCTCAACAGCGCAGATACTGGGAGAGTCCACCTGACAACGGACACGTGGACAAGTGCTTGTGGCCAGGGACGATACATCTCCCTGACGGCACACTGGGTAAACATAGTGGAAGCCGGGACCCAGTCGGACCTTGGGACGGAACACATCCTCCCCACACAGAGGATTGCGGACCTTATGTCAGTCAGAGTTGCCCCCACAGTGTACAGCTCCTGCGCATTATCCTCCTCCTCATGTTCAGCCTCCATCTCAGATATCACCACATTAGTTACAAGCTGGAAGCACTGCAGTACTGCCTCAGCCAAGCGGCAACAGGCTGTGCTGAAACTCATAAGCTTATATGATAAATCTCACACTGCTTGTGAGTTGTGGACAGCTGTGAAAGAGCAGGCAGATCTGTGGCTGAGACTGCTGAACCTACATCCAGGCATGGTCGTGTGTGACAATGGCCGTAACCTGGTGGCGGCTCTGAGGCGAGGCGAGATCACACACGTACCATGCCTGGCTCATGTGCTTAACCTCGTGGTTCAGTGGTTTCTTAAATCGTACCCGGAGTTGCCAGATCTGCTCGTCAAAGTACGCCGCCTGTCAGCTCATTTTTGGAAGTCGGCTACAGCTTCCGCCGCCCTTGCTGTGTTGCAGCAGCGTTTGCAGCTTCCGGCACACCGACTGGTGTGTGATGTCCCCACACGTTGGAACTCTACCCTCCACATGTTGCAAAGGATTTGTGAGCAGAAGAGAGCAGTTGTGGAGTACCAGCTGCAACAAGGCCGTCGATATTCAGGTCAGACTCCACACATAAGACCTCAGGAGTGGACCTGGATGTCTGACATATGTACCATCCTGACAAACTTTGAGGAGTCCACCAAGATGGTGAGTGGCGATGACGCCATCATTAGCGTCAGCATCCCACTTGCCTGTCTTTTGCAATGCTCTCTGCAGAGAATAAAAGTGCAGGCATTGCAGCCAGAGTATGATGAGATGGATCAAGAAGCCGTAGCGGGCGATTACACACAGCCCAGCCTCATCTCATTCCAACGTGCATTGGGGGACAATGGGGGAGAGGAGGAGGAGGAGGCAGAACAGGAGCTGGTATTATGCGCTGTAGACGGTAGTACCTGTACAACTGTCATACCGTCGGTTCAGCGTGGGTGGCCTGAGGACAGGGGGGAGGAGGAGGAGGAGGAGGAGAGCATGGTTAGTCGTCATCTTGGTGAGGACACGGAAGTCTTGCCCATTACCAGTCTGGCACGCATGGCTGACTTTATGTTACGCTGCCTTAACCGTGACCCTCGCGTTGTCAAAATGTTGGGTGACAGTCATTACTGGTTGGTGACACTTGTAGACCCCCGCTACAAGGAGAACTTTCACTCTCTTATTCCTGAGGTGGAGAGGTCTACAAAAATGGGGCAGTACCAGAAGGCCCTTGCTGCAGAACTGTTAAAAAAATTCCCATCTGAACACGCTAGCGGCAGAGGTCACAGTTCGTTGCCCAACCAAGGCATACAGGCGAGAGAGATGCAACTCCAATCCAGCAGAGGCAGGGGAACACTGTCAACGTTCTGGGACAGTTTTCTGAGACCCGCCCAGCTTACAGACCCTGAAGCGCGGGGTACTCTCACAAGGAGTGGAAAGTTTCAAAAGATGGTGAGGCAGTACCTTGCTGACTGTACCAGCGTCCTCCATGATTCCTCTGTGCCTTTTAATTATTGGGTATCCAAGCTGGACACTTGGAATGAACTCGCTCTGTGTGCCTTGGAGATCCTGGCTTGCCCTGCCGTTAGCGTGTTATCAGAGCGTGTTTTTAGTGCCGCTGGGGGAATTATAACTGATAAGCGCACTCGCCTGTCAACTAACAATGCTGACAAGCTGACCCTTATCAAAATGAACAAGGGCTGGATTGGGCCAGACTTCTCATCACCACCAAATGACAGCAGAGTAACATAAAGTCAAATTCACTGTGTTATTTTGGGAGATGTATTCCCATGCACCGCTTCACACCCACACATGGGTATACGCTTCCTCATTTTGGCTGTTTTTTTGCTCTTCTCCTTATCCTCAGCCTCCACCACCACTATACCACCAGGGTGACCGTGGTCTGTGTTGCCAGCATTGCAAGTTCCTCCGTCCTAATTTTTGGCAGCTTTTGCTTGGAAGGCATAGGCAAAGACTATGGGAGACTCACTCCCCAATAATTGGAATAATGTTTTTAATATGCTGTACTGCATGGCTCTTGTAAGGGGCATTGAAACCGTCTTGTTAAGCTACTGTGACCTCCACATCTCTTCCAAGGGGCATTGAAATGTTGTTTTTAATTACCTCTAGCCTCCATGTCTGTTTCAAGGGGCATTGCAGTTCCTCATAATTTTTGGAAAGCCTTCCGTTCACTGCTTAGGCCAACAGTGTACAGGAGACCCAGTGTTAGGCGTTGGTCTGTGGCTGGATTCAAAATGGGTCCAGGATCTTCTGTGGTCTCCCATTTTGGTCCAGCCAGGGCTGATGCTGCTCAGCATCATCATCAGCCACAACGCCTAGCTGGTCCACGAGACGTACAGATTGTCTCCCGTGTATTGGTACCTAGCAATGTTAAGCATGGGTTGCAGAGGGAGACAGGGCGTTTGGAGTCTAAGTCCAGGATTCGCCGCACTGAGCATGCCCGTGACCTGGCGGATCGTGATTGGTGGTTTGGCACCCACCTGACTCAGTGACCTGGCACCGCCTGATTGGTCCATGGGTGGCGTCACCAATGGCGCATCGGTAGGCAGGACTTAGTCTTTAAAAGGCCCGCCCACAAACATGGCGGCACGCTCTGATCTTTGAGCAGTGATGCGATTGTGTGGACGACTGTGCTCCACGAGTAGTTTCTGTCAGGCAGGCTAGTTCCATAGAGGCAGGTAGTTTTGTCTAGCAGTCTGGCTCTGCCTAAGGGGTCGCCTAACACCCTGAGCAGCCTGCAGACATCCTATCCCCGGCTATCGCCTGTCAGTCACGTGGAGTAGTACCCTTTAGTCCGGTAGCACGCTGGCTGGAGGCACGTGTACCCGTCGGCGTAGTCACACACGCATCCTAGTGCCGCCACTGTAGTCCCTGTGCTGTAACAGGACTACAGATAGTTTTTCTCCGCCTTTCCACCCGCAAAGTGTTTGGCAGCAGTCCACCAGGCTGCATTGCAGACCCCGGAGTCTGTTGCGTCTCATTATATTAAAGTTGTCTGCAACCGCCCTCCTAACAGTATCAGAGCATCAGGGTCTTGTCGAACATGGCCGACAACCAGCAACTGCAGCATTACATACAGCAACTGGAGACCAGACTTTGGTCTCTGGAACAAGCTCCGGTCGCTGATATCACTGCAGTAGCTACCCAGGCGGCTTCTCAAGCAGCCAATCTGGTTAACTTGGCTGCGGTGAATGCTGCAACAGCTGCAACTGCCCCATTACCCCGTTTTGCTGGAGACAGTAAATCCTGCAGGGGTTTTATTAATTTATGCTCCGTTCAATTGGAGATGATGGAGACACGGTTCCCCTCCGAAAGAGCCAAATGTCATCTCATTACTCTCCCACAGGGCTCTGGAGTGGTCTACTCCTCTATGGGAGCGGAATGATCCAGTTGTAGCAAATGCGGGTCTTTTCCTTAAGACCCTAAAAAGTGTATTCCTAGGCCCTCAGGTCACGCATGATACGGCTCTTAAGCTTCTTGCGTTGATCCAGGGTTCAGCCACCACCAGTCACTGTGCCATCCAGTTTAGAACCCTAGCGGCTGAACTGGATTGGTCTGAGCAGTCGCTTTTCCCGGTGTTCTGGAAGGGTCTGGCTGTGCATATTAAAAATGCTCTATCTACCAGAGAGATTCCAACCTCCCTGGAGGAGTTAATCTCGCTTGCTAACCGAATAGATTTGCGTCATGCAGAACACAAATTAGAGCTGGAGGTCCCCAGACCCCAGTGTCGGTTGGCACCGTCCTTCTCTAGACCCGTTTCCAAACCCGTGACTCCTGACCCGGAGCCTGAGGCTATGGATATATCCCGGACTGAGTCTAGTCCCTCTCGTTCCCGACCTGCACATCTCTTGGAGTACCCCGTTAATAAGGGTTCCAAGCAGTCGGGAAAACGAGTAGGTCTTACCACCGTAGGAGGAGGTGTGTTAGATTCTGGGGCTTCTTCCTCCAAATTATTATATAAGGTGACATTGTCCTTCGGTATATCTGCAGTTACTGCCAAGGCGTGGGTGGACTCTGGTGCTGATGGCAATTTTTTGTCATCTACGTTTTCCCAGAGGCACGTCATTCCTATAGAGTTACTGCCAAGACCAATGAACATTAGAGTAATCAATGGTTCACTCCTGGACAAGCAAATCACCCACCAGTCAATTCCCCTCACCATGTCATTTCCTCAGGGCCACCGGGAGGTCATCTCCTTTCTTATTATTCCCGGTGGATTAGATGAGGTGTTATTGGGTCTCCCCTGGTTACGTTGTCATACTCCACACATTGACTGGAATACGGGGAGAATTTTTTCCTGGAGTGAGAATTGTGTGTCTCAGTGTATGGTTACTGTCACCCGGATGGTAGTTTCTGATCCCTCTACCGTCGTGGCTTCCGGTATTGATTCTTTGTCTGTCCCCAAGACCCGGGTCTTGTCAGATTATGCCAAAAAGAACTCTCAGGTAGAGTGGGTGGCTCCAGTGTCCTATAACCAGGTTCAGTCGGGGAGGACGTTTGTTTCCCCTAAGATACAAAATGAGGTGCTCTCCTGGGCTCATGCCCCTAATATCGGAGCTCATCTGGGGGTCAAACGTACCACTAAGTCCCTTCAACGGTCCTATTGGTGGCCCCGGTGGCGCCAGGACGTCAAGGACTTTGTTCTCTCATGTCCCGTCTGTGTGAGAGATAAATCTTTCCGCCAAAGTCCGGCTGGTCTTCCCCAGCTGTCACCCGTGACGGACTCCACACATAGAGTCGGTTGTCACTTCTCGTCGTCCTGCCCCCGTATTCTATCCGGGCGACAGAGTGTGGCTCACGGCCCGTAATACTAAAGTATGCGGGGATTCTGCAAGGTTTGCCCCCCGCTTTAAAAAAGGGTACCCTGTACACTGGAGGGGTCACGGTTCTGTGAATCCCCTCTGTGACCCGGTGGACCACATTTTTGCCCCCCTGCTCATGGAGGAAAGTGAGCATCAAGTGGAGGGGGATGATAGAGGGGGGGATAATGTTAGGCGTCAGTCTGTGGCTGGATTCGAATTGGGTCCAGGACCTTCTGTGGTCTCTCGTTTCAGTCCAGCTGGGGCTGAAGCTGCTCAGGATCGTCATCAGCCCCAACGCCTAGCTGGTCCACGAGACATACAGATTGTCTCCCGTGTAATGGTACCTAGCAATGTTAAGAATGGGTTGCAGAGGGAGACAGGGCGTTTGGAGTCTAAGTCCAGGATTCGCCGCACTGAGCATGCCCGTGACCTGGCGGATCGTGATTGGTGGTTTGGCACCCACCTGACTCGGTGACCTGGCACCGCCTGATTGGTCCATGGTTGGCATCACCAATGGCGCATCGGTGGGCAGGGCTTAGTCTTTAAAAGGCCCGCCCACAAACATGGGGGCACGTTCTGATCTTTGAGCAGTGATGCGATTGTGTGGACGACTGTGCTCCACGAGTAGTTTCTGTCAGGCAGGCTAGTTCCATAGAGGCAGGTAGTTTCGTCTAGCAGTCTGGCTCTGCCTAAGGGGTCACCTAACACCCTGAGCAGCCTGCAGACATCCTATCCACGGCTATCGCCTGTCAGCCACGTGGAGTAGTACCCTTCATTCCGGTAGCACGCCGGCTGGAGGCACGTGTACCTGTCGGCATAGTAATACACGCATCCTAGCGCCGCCACTGTAGTCCCTGTGCTGTAACAGGACTACAGATAGTTTTTCTCCGCCTATCTCTCGTGCTGCTAACGGAGATAGTGCGATTTGCTATACCCGTTCCAGTGTCCAGAAACACGGAAGGGTTTTACATTTAAGTTGGTTGCTTTCCTTTCCACCCGGAAAGTGTTAGGCAGCAGTCCACCAGGCTGCATCGCGGACCCCGGGGTCGGTTGCGTTCCATTATATTGAAGTTGTCTGCAACCGCCCTCCTAACACCCAGTTGCTATAAATGGAAAAAACGGTTTAGTTAAGGACCTCTGACCTCCATGTCACTTCCAAGGGGCATTGGAGTGCCTCAAAATTTTTGTTAGGCATTGCACTCACTGTATGCCCTATAACTGTGTAGCCGAACCGCTCCTTTTGGTACAGAAACATTTCCTACAAGACATGTGTGGTTGACTGGCCTGATATTGATGTGAATGGTCCCTGTTCCTCCTGCTCTTTCTCCTTTGCCACCACCTCATCCATCATTCATCACCTGAAGCTTTGTTTTAACAGGAGTCATAGAACTGGGATAGTAGCAGGAAAACATCCAGCAATCCTCGGAGGAGGTAGGATATGCGCCAAACGCCTAGCCGCTACAACATACATGTGCTTGCATTCCAAGGAGCAGAAAGCTAAGGAGATGGATGGCCTCATGATCATGAATAATTTACTCGTTGTGTAGGAGGCCGACCACTGCTGCTGTCTACCTTCTGAACTTTGTGTTGAAGCCTGATTGACCCAGGACCCGCAATCCTCTATGTCTGGAGGACGTGTTTGCATCCCAGTGTCCAACTGTGTCCCGGCTTCCACAATATTAACCCAGTGTGAAGGCGTCAGTGAGATGGACCATCCCTGGCCACATTCACTTGTCCACGTGTTTGTGGTTAGGCTGTCCTTCCCACTAAATGCACTGGGGAGAGCACAGGTAATGTTTTGGTATGCGCGCTTGTGTATAAGGTGCACCGGGACAAATAGGGGCGGCTGGGGACTGAGTATGGATACCAGGCCGCCGACGCAGCCATGACGTGGTGGCCAGATTCCGCCTCCACATGCCTAAAAGGCCCAATTTCAAGTGCAAGCAAGCAGTATGGTATTGCAGCCTGGGGGTGGGTGGGTGGCAGGCTTGCGCTTGCATTGCAAGGAATGGAGGAGGTACAATTGAACACTGCCCTGGGACAAGGACTTGCACGGGGATAGTTGCAAGTCTGCATCTTCTGATGCGGCAAGAATCACTTCTGATGGGCACACTTTTAGGCAGTGACCTGGGTGTCAGAGATGCTTCCAGGGGTCTTCCCCATGCTGTTCCCATGTCTTTTCAGCACTGTATGCATGTGTCACACAGCACATGGCCAGATAAGGTTGTAAAATGTTAAAATGACATTTCCCGGTGAATGCATTTGTCACGGTTAAAAGCAATACAAAAGTGCAAAAATGCATAAAAAAAAGCTTCTTGTGAACATAGCCCAAGGTGTGGAGGAGTATTTTTGTTTTTGGTTATTTATTTTACCTTATACACAAGTCTTTACCCTGGAAAGGATGTTCCTTAACATATTTCACAGGAAAGCAGTTTCGTTTTTGACCGTTTTATTGTGACTAACATTGGGCTCGTTGCTCGGGTCGAGCACCCGAGTATCACGGTGAGCTCGACCCGAGCTTCGAGCATCCGAGCATTTTAGTGCTCACTCAACACTACAGATAATGCTTCCAGTCACTTAGCCACCACCACCACCACCTTGTCTTCTACACGGTCAAGTCTCAGTAGCTGTGAGTCTGGACCGCATATTCCTCACCCTGAACTTCCTTCCTCCCACCATCCCACCATGCCAAGTGCCCAGAGACAACTGATCCCACACTTGGACACTCCAAAGAGCTGTTCACTTTTCCATTTATAGATTCGGGCCTCTCGCCTGGTCCACTTGAAGCGGGGCAAGAGGAGATCGCATGTAGCGATGCCCAAATATTTGAGCAGCCACGGTCACACGAAGGCAACGGTGGGAAAGTGTCACAAGAGGTGGACAATGATGAGACACAACTGCCAAGTCAGGAGGAGGACCAGAATGCGGAAGTGGAAGACGAGGTGGTGTATGATATAGTAACTGACCCAACCTGACAGGAGGACATGCAGAGCGAGGGGAGCAGCACACAGTGGGAGGAAGGCAAAGCACCCCAACAGGCAGGAAGAAGCAGTGTGGTGGCCGCAGAAAGAAGGCAAGCAACCATTCCCCGTAACACCAACAAGAAGGAAGTTGCCAGTACAACTGTTAGGTCTTTCCGAGTCCGGTTGTTTTTTAAAGACTCTGCCGATAACCCCAAAAAGGCCATTTGCACCACCTGCAAGGACATCATCAGCAGGGGTGTCAAAACGACCAGCCTGACCACCACCAGCATGATCAGGCACATGGCAGCAAAGCACCCAACTTTGTGGGCCGAACCCCAGGGTCCAGGAACAGTGTCTGCGGGTGGCACCACTGCTTCTTCCGCTGTTGTGCATGCAAGCCAATCCCCTGTCCATGGTGCATGTGAAGATGCCTCCTGCCTTGCACCTGTCATTGCACACTCTCAAGTAGCAGCATCAGGAAGCACGTCCACGTCCTTGTCCCAGCGCAGTGTTCAGTTGTCCATACCCCCGTTCTTGGAATGCAAGCGCAAGTACGCTGCCAATGCCCCACAGGCCACACTACTAAATTCCCACATTTCACGACTGATTGTGCTAGAAATGTTGCCTTTTAGGCTCGTGGAGATGGAAGCATTCCGCAACCTGATGGCGGTGGCCGTTCCTCGGTACTTGGTCCCCAGCCGCCACTATTTCTCCTGGTGTGCCGTCCCGCATTACACAAGCACGTGTCCCAAAACATTAGCCGTGCTCTCAACAACACAGTTACCGGGAAAGTTCACCTAACCACGGACACGTGGACAAGTGCTTGTGAGCAGGGATGGTACATCTCGCTGACGGCACACTGGGTTAACATAGTGGAAGCCGGGACCCAGTCGGACCTTGGGACGGAACACGTCCTCCTGACGCCAAGGATTGCGGGCCCTAGGTCAATCAGGGTTGCCCCCACAGTCTACAGCTCCTGAGCCTCATCCTCCTCAGCCTCCTCCTCCTCTTCAGCCTCCATTTCCGAAATGACCACATCAGTCACAAGCTGGAAGCACTGCAGCACTGCCTCGGCCAAGCGGCAACAGGCTGTGCTGAAGCTAATATGCTTAGGTGACAAACCTCGCAATGCTGAAGAGTTGTGGACAGCTATGAAAGAGCCTGACGAGGTCGTGTGTGACAATGCCCGGAACCTGGTGGCGGCTCTGAGGCGAGCTCACACACATACCATGCCTGGCCCATGTGCTTAACCTCGTGGTTCAGTGATTTCTCATATCCTACCCGGAGCTGCCAGATCTGCTTGTCAAAGTACGCCGCCTGTGTGCCCATTTTAGAAAGTCAGCTACAGCTTCCGCTGCCCTTGCCATGCTTCATCAGTGTTTGCAGCTTCCGGCTCACAGACTGGTGTGTGATGTCCCCACGCGTTAGAACTCTACACTGCAGATGTTGGGAAGGATTTGTGAGCAGAAGAGGGAGTTGTTGATTACCAGCATCAACAAGGCCGTCGGTATTCAGTTCAGACTCCACGCATAAGACCTCAGGAGTGGACATGGATGTCAGACATATGTACCATCCTCCAAAACTTTGAGGACTCCACCAAGATGGTGAGCAGCGATGATGCCATAATTGGCGTCACCATCCCACTTCTCTGTCTTCTGAAATGCTCTCTGCTCACGATCAAAGAGGATGCATTGCAGGCGGAGCACGATGTGATGGAGCAAGGAACCATACAGGGTGATTACACACAGCCCAGCCTCATCTCATCCCAATGTGGATTGGGTGACAATGAGGAAGTGGAGGAGGAGGAAGAACAGGAGCTATTTTCATGCGCTATAGACGGTACTACCTGCACAACTGTCATACTGTCTGTTCAGCGTGGGTGGCCTGAGGACAGAGAGGAGGAGGAGAGCATGGTCACTCGTCCTCTTGGTGAGGACACGGAAGTCTTGCCTGCTAGCAGTCTAACACGCATGGCTGAGTTTATGTTATGCTGCCTTTCCCATGACCCTCGCGTTCTCAAAATTTTGGGTGACAGACATTACTGGTTGGTGACACTTCTAGACCCACGCTACAAGGAGAACTTTCACTCTCTTATTCCTGAGTTGGACAGGTGTACAAAAATGGGGCAGTACCAGAAGGCCCTTGTTGCGGAACTATTAAAAAAATTACCATCTGAAAATGCTGGCGGCAGAGGTCATAGTTCGTGGGACAACCAAGGACTACAGGCGAGAGAGACACAGCTCCAATCCAGCAGAGGCAGGGGAACACTGTCAGAGTTCTGGGAGAATTTTCTCAGCCCCTCCTGTCGCACAAGCCCTGAGGCGCGGGGTACTCTCACAAGGAGTGCAAATTTGGGAAGATATTAAGGGAGTACCTTACCGACCGTACCAACATCCTCCGTGATTCCTCTGTGCCTTATAATTATTGGGTATCCAAGGTGGATACGTGGAATGAACTTGCTCTCTACGCCTTTGAGGTCCTGGCCTGCCCTGCCGCCAGCGTTTTATCAGAGCGGGTTTTTAGTGCCACTGGTGGAATTATAACTGATAAGCGCATCCGCCTGTCAATTGAAAATGCTGACAAGCTGACTCTTATAAAAATGAACAAGGGCTGGATTGGGCCAGACTTCTCAACACCACCGAATGATAGCAGCGTAACATAAACTCAAATCCAGTGTCTTTTTTGGGAGGTGTATTCCCATGCACCTTTTCACACCCACACATGGGTATACGCTTCCTAATTTTAGCTATTTGCTCTTGTCCTCCTCCTTCTCCTAATCCTCATCCTCCACCACCATATCATCAGGGTGACCGCGGTCCGTGATGCAACACCCACATCATTTTTTTAAAAGGTGTTTATGTTGCCCGTAAAAAAAAAAATCGATACAGTATGTTCATGTATACCCCCCAGGGGTAAATGTTTGCCCATACACTTAGTGCATGGGCATTACAAGTATTGGAGACCCGCTCCTTTCTAATGGGAAGATTTTTTATGAGGCCCTCTAAGTCTCTTCCAAGGGGCATTGGAGTGCCTCCCAAGTTTTGGCAGCCTTTGCATTCACTGCAACACTATGGGAGACTCTCTCCTTTCTAATGGGAATTTGTCGTTACTCTGGCCCTGCTCTATGTGTCTTTAAATTCTTAGTGGGGTTTTTCCTAAATTTGGTCAGCCGTTGGACTCACTTCATACCCTAGAGCTGTATAGCACACCTGCTCCTTTCTAATGGGAACATGTCGTACTCGTTACTGTGGTCCTGCTCTATGTGTCTTTAAATTGTTAGTTGGATTTTTCCTAAATTTGGTCAGCCGTTGGACTCACTGCATACCCTATAACTGTATAGCACACCCGCTCCTTTCTAATGGGAACATGTTGTACTCGTTACTGTGGCCCTGCTCTATGTGTCTTTAAATTCTTAGTGGGGTTTTTCCCAAATTTTGGCAGCCCTTGCAGTCACAGCATGGGCATTATCACTATAGGAGTCCTGCTCCTTTATAATGGGAACATTTTTTTTACTCTATGTCTCTTCAAAGGGGTATTGGGTTGCGTCCAAATTTTTGGCAGCCCTTGCAGTCACTACATACGCAATAACAGTATAGACCCACTCGTTAATAATGGGAACAACAAAGCATAGCAGGCTGATGGCTCTCTAACAATAGTGAGGGCAGACTGATGGCCTTTTAAGAATAGTAAGGGCCGTCTGATGGCTCTATAAAAATAGGCTTTGTGACTTTCAGAGTCCCTCCATCATAAATGAAACAGGATGTGTCTGATGATGTGTCACGCACCAGATTGCCAGATAAGGCTGTAAAATGTTAAAATGACATTTCCCGGTGAATGCATTTGTCTTAAAAAATAACGTAAAAAAAAAACAGTAGGATCTTTCTTTAGTATAAAAAATAGAGTCGCCAATGTAACCTCAATGTAATCACATTGTTCAGCTCCTGCACCTCCTCCTTCATCTCCGAAATGACCACATCAGTCACAAGCTGAAAGCACTACAGCACTGCCTTGACCAAGCGGCAACAGGCTGTGCTGAAGATAACATGCTTAATGCTTAGGTGGCAAACCGCACAGCGCTGCAGAGTTGTAGAAAGCTGTAACACAGCAGCCTGATCTGTGGCTCTCACCGCTGAACATACAGTCAGGCATGGTCTTGTGTGACAATGGGTGGAACCTGGTGATGGAGAAATGACTGCCGAAGTAGATACGGTTTCCCTCTATGCCACTCCTTTCACCAAGCTAAAGAATATGGCTGTGGTGAAATACAACTCCCACTGAGAAGCTGTTTCAGATTGAAAAACATTGGGCCCACCAGAGGGTTTGATTCTGAGGGCTCACCTTTCTCCCCCGCTCAAGAGCCCCATAGAAGCTGCAAAGTTAGCGATATCATGAACTCTCCTGATGTAGAAGCCAGGGCACGCCAGAGGAGTCTCTGGTGGGACCGTCCAACCCTGCCGAGAAGCAGTCCTGGCTAAGAAAAGTGTGTGGGAAGGTTCCTGGACACTCTATGGCTGCTTTTTTACTGAGGTGGAAACCCACGCAAACATGGGGAGAACATACAAAGTCCTTGCAGATGTTGTCCTTGCTGGGATTTGAACCCAGGATCCCAGCGCTGCAAGGCTTCAGTGCTAACCACTGATCCAATGTGCTGCCGTTCACCCTCTGATATCTAACATGCTGGAGAAACTTGCACCTACTGCCACTCTAGCTTCAGCTCCTTTGTGAGAAACTAATGTATTTGGGATGCCACTCAGTCTATCAAATAAAATTCCTGAGAAGGAATTTGGGGATGGTTTCGCTACTGGTACTGGGGCAGTGCTAATACTATCGCGTCGTACCATAGTTTACTGGAAATATTGCAGGCTGGTAGGAGGCAAGCAGATTCCCACAGAAAAGTACCAGCAGTAATGTTCAGGGACCCGCGCTTGTAGAAGGCGGAAACAACGCCGGGAGAGATAGTGGCTGCTGGGGACCGAGTATGGACACGAGGAATGAGGCATGAGGTTGCGAAAAGCTTCCGCCTCCACGAGCCTAAAAGGCCACATTTCAAGTGAAAGCAGCTTTACAGGACTTCCTGGGAGAAATGACAGCTGGAGTAGATATGGTTTCCCAAGTCCTTTCACCAAGCTAAAGAATATGGCTGTGGTGAAATACAACTCTCAGCAAAAAAAGCTGTGGACTGGCTCCGTACCGTCCCTGGCCACATTCACCTATCCATATGTTTGTGGTTAGGCGGTCCTTCCCAGTAAGTGCACTAGGGAGGGCACGGGTAATGTTGTGGGACTTGTGCTTGTGGAAGGCGGAGATGATACCGGGAGAAATAGTGGTGGCTGGGGACCAAGTATGGACACCTGGCCGCCGCCGGCATGAGATTATGAAAAGCTTCCGCCTCCACGAGCCACATTTCAAGTGCAAGCAGCTGTCAAAAATTTGGCAGTATAGTATTGCAGCCTGTGGGTGGGTGGGTGGCTGGCTGCCTATTTGCACTTGCATTCCAAGGAATGAGGTAGGGACAACTGAACGCTGCACTTGGACAAGGAGACAGTGATTTTTTGCTAGTCTGCAATGACAGGTGCATGGCGGGAGGCATCTTCGCATGCGTCAAGGATCACTTATGATGGGTACACTTTTAGGCAGTGACCTGGGAGTCAGAGATGCTTCCAGGGGTCTTCCTCATGCTGTTCCCATGTCTTTTCAGCACTGTATGCATGTGTCTGATGATGTGTCACACACCACATGGCCAGATAAGGTTGTAAAATGTTAAAATGACATTTCCCAGTGAATGCATTTGTCTTGGCTGAAAGCAGTGCAAAAGTGCAAAAACGCATCAAAAACGCTACGTGTGAACATAGCGAAAGGTGTGGAGGAGCATTTTTGTTTTTGGTTATTTATTTTTCCTTATATACAAGTCATTACCCTGGAAAGGATGTTCCTTAACATATTTCCCAAGAAAATCCATTTTGGATTCGTTTTTGTATGTTATATTGTGAGTCCGTAAAAGTGGCGTAATACCTCTAACAACGTTGTTGACAGCAGTGACCTGGGAGTTAGAAATGCTTCCAGGGGTCTTCCCCGTGCTGTTCTCATGTCATTTGAGCACTGTTCCCATCTATTTGGGCAATTTTTAGGCCCTCTGCAGACCGCCGGGGGGGAGAAGCCTGAAAAATGCTCGCGTTTCCCATAAACTTACATTGGGCTCGTTGCTCGGGTCGAGCACTCGAGTATTCCAATTTGCTCGACCCGAGCAACGAGTACCCGAGCATTTTAGTGCTCGCTCATCACTACCAGTAAAGCATTGTTAAAAAAAGAACCAGGAAGTTCCTGTTCACTGTGTGTGTAGCTTGAGCACACTTTATTTTCACTTTGTAAGCTGACAGACAAGATGCTAAGATCCTAAGCAATAAGAAATACCAGTTGTAAGGTGTGTTATCTTTGTTCCTGAATAAATATATATTCACTGCTGAACAGCTGGACAGTACAGAGATTAATCCGCTGGCAATAAGGTTTTTGCTATGTAATCTGACAGAGGCATGAGGTAGGGACAGAGACCTGGATTCCAGCAATGTATCACTTAGTTTACTGAGTGCAGAAGTTGTGATAGAATCACAGTTTTCTCTGCTGCAGTTCTAGCACAGTTGAGATGCTGAGCTGTGTATAATCCCGCACACACCACAGCTTTCTCTGTAGAGTGCATAGTGATAGAAAGCTGCTGATCATTACTGGGGGTGTGGTTGTACTTGGATGTATGTGGCATCTTGTCCTGTAGTGATAAATTGCTGATTGTATTGACAAGCAAAACACAGCCTAGTTAGAGGCACATTACTGTATTCATGGTCTCTTTCATTACATTATGGTGCTCTCAGACTACAGTCATGGCCAAAAGTTTTGAGAATGACACCAAAATTATATTTTCACATGATCTGCTGGCCTCTGGTTTTTATTAGTGTTTGTCTGATGTTTATATCACATACAGAAATATAATTGCAATCATATTATGAGTATCAATAGGTTATATTGACAGTTAGAATGAGTTAATGCAGCAAGTCAATATTTGCAGTGTTACCCCTTCTTCTTCAAGACCTCTGTAATTCTCCCTGGCATGCTCTCAATCAACTTTTGGACCAAATCCTGACTGATAGCAGTCCATTCTTGCATAATCAATGCTTGCATTTTGCCAGAATTTGTTGGTTTTTGTTTGTCCACCCGTCTCTTGATGATTGACCACAAGTTCTCAATGGGATTAAGATCTGGGGAGTTTCCAGGCCATGGACCCAAAATCTCTATGTTTTGTTCCATGAGCCATTTTGTTATCACCTTTGCTTTATGGCAAGGTGCTCCATCATGCTGGAAAAGGCATTGTTGGGCGCCAAACTGCTCTTGGACGGTTGGGAGAAGTTGCTCTTGGAGGACATTCTGGTACCATTCTTTATTCATGGCTGTGTTTTTAGGCAAGACTGTGAGTGAGCCGATTCCCTTGGCTGAGAAGCAACCCCACACATGAATGGTTTCAGGATGCTTTACAGTTGGCATGAGACAAGACTGGTGGTAGCGCTCACCTCTTCTTCTCCGAATAAGCTGTTTTCCAGATGTCCCAAACAATCGAAAAGGGGATTCATCAGAGAAAATGACTTTGCCCCAGTCCTCAGCAGTCCATTCCCTGTACCTTTTGCAGAATATCAGTCGGTCCCTGATGTTTTTTCTGGAGAGAAGTGGCTTCTTTGCTGCCCTCCTTGAAACCAGCCCTTGCTCAAAGAGTCTCCGCCTCACGGTGCGTGCAGAAGCACTCACACCAGCCTGCTGCCATTCCTGAGCAAGCTCAGCACTGCTGGTAGTCCGATCCCGCAGCTGAAACAGTTTTAAGATACGGTCCTGGCGCTTGCTGGTCTTTCTTGGGCGCCCTGGAGCCTTTTTGACAACAATGGAAGCTCTCTCCTTGAAGTTCTTGATGATGCGATAGATTGTTGACTGAGGTGCAATCTTTGTAGCTGCGATACTCTTCCCTGTTAGGCCATTTTTGTGCAGTGCAATGATGGCTGCACGTGTTTCTTTAGAGATAACCATGGTTAACTGAAGAGAAACAATGATGCCAAGAATCAGCCTCCTTTTAAAGTGTCCAGTGATGTCATTCTTACTTAATCATGACTGATTGATCGCCAGCCCTGTCCTCATCAACACCCACACCTGTGTTAATGGATCAATCACTAAAACGATGTTAGCTGCTCCTTTTAAGGCAGGACTGCAATGATGTTGAAATGTGTTTTGGGGGTTAAAGTTCATTTTCTGGGCAAATATTGACTTTGCAAGTACAGTAATTGCTGTTAAGCTGATCACTCTTTGACATTCAGGAGTATATGCAAATTGCCATTACAAAAAATGAAGCAGTAAACTTTGGAAAAATTACTATTTGTCTCATTCTCAATACTTTTGGCCATGACTGTACATAGTAAAAACTTGCTGACTGCTTCCCTTTAATACCCAACACCAAGTTGCTTTCTACTTGAAGTTAATGCTCCCATTTCTCAACATTTGGCCACTTACATACAAACCTTAGTCAGTGACTCTATACCACCCCCTGTTCCAGGATAAACCATTATCCTGAGGTTCACTTAGAACTGAACTATTGCTTTCTACTTTCCTAATATACCCTTAAAAGTTTTATCACTTCCTTTATGTTGTCTTGCTGTGGGGGATCTGTAATGAGGTTCTGCGGATCAACCAAACCTGTTAAACGGTTAATTCTGTATTTTTATTTTAAGTGATGGCGTATGTGTTCTCATGTATGATATAGCTGAAAAGGTGGGGTGGGACATGTGGAAGACTAAAAGCAAATATACAGCTTATTTAAATATATTTACAAAACAGTATGGGGATTTAACAGCCCCTTTAAATGGTCACTGCTCTGGAAAGCACAATGCTTGAAATATATTATTCTCTTCATTCAAGACACATATCTCAACTCTGAAGATTAATTCAGATTAATAAATATGGGTTGTCCAAGTTTTCCAATCAAAAATTCAATCAAGAGAAGAAGCGAAGGGAGATGTTATCCTAATTAGCTTAATTAACAATATCACATATATCATAGCAACATTATACGCTCCCAACACCAATCCACTACCCTTTTTCAAACGATTATTCACCACTATCACCTCAGTGAAACAAGGCTCTCTCTTTAAATATGGGGACTTTAATATGGTGGTTTGCGCCAGTCTGGAAAATTCCCCAATCCCTTCTCACCTTGGTCCAAATCTTTCTAACCTTCTCCTTTAAGAACATATATCGAATACATAGAGGGTTAATCACGATCAAGGTTACACATTCCAATCTAACCCATGCAATTTTTATTCAAGAATTGATTTAACTATTGTTGACATATGGCTAATACAAAAAATAAAAGCCACTGATATTGGGTCAATAACATGGTTAGACCATGTTCCAGTGTCATGCAAAATTGTTGAAAACTTCTATAAATCCCCATACTCATCATGAAGATTGAATAATATTTAACTTACTACTCCTGAACAAAAACGAGAAGTAGAAAGCTATTTAAAATAATTATTTCTAATAAATGACAATCCAGATGTTTCCAGTGAAACATTACGGTGTTCCCTGCATAAAGATCATAGAACCCCATAGCTTTCTGTAGACTTTCTTTACTCCTTTTTGAGCTATATTTCATTACCTAAACTATTCCAGGAGCAATTAAATAACCTAAATTAAGTTTATACACTATAAAAGTAGCTAATATTATAAAACATCTTAAAATAATAAATCCAAGGACCGGATGGGTTAGTAAAGGAATATGAAAAAAAAGATTTAATCCCATCATATCATCCTATATGACCAGTCTATTTAAGGATTTTACTCAAGAAGGTAAAATTAAACAAGAGATTCCATAAAATAGGTCTTTTTGCAGATGATATCATAAATGCTCTTGAAAATCGGATGCAATCCCTGCCTGAAATTATAGAAGTACGCTAGACTTTTAGCTAAATCTCTTACTATGGCCTAAATTGTACTAAATGTCAAATACTTGGATACAGACCAGATGGATTCTAAGACGCTAAAATTGATGTACTCTTTTCCATGGGGTAATGACTGAATCACTTATTGGGTTTTCACTTACCTTTTCCCTCTAAAAATATGGTACAAACCAATTATATCATCTTAAAGAAGGAAATTACAAATAACCTTTTAACTATACCTAATCAGTAAGTCTCTTGGTTAGGGCATATAGCATCTATTAAGGTGCTAAAAATACCTTCAGTATATGTTCAGAAATCTTCCTATCCAATTCCCCATGAAACATTTAAAAGACTTATAATCCATTATTCTTAAATGTGTTTGGTATAATAAGAAAGACAGTTCAAGCAGAAATATTGTACCTTCCAGTACCAAAAGGAGCCACGCGCTGCCCTTCGATTGTGCAATATTACATGCATTTTAGACCAAATGTGTTATCTATGGATAGAAGATCTTACGTCACAGTGGGTCATTATGGAAAAACATCTTTGAGGTAAAACTCTTTTCAAATTTTTTTAATGCCTCCATTCAAGGTAAATTCTTAGCAAAGAATCTCTTATCTATCACTCAAAACTTCCTGGAAATTTGCCATTTCTTAATTACCAATAAGCGAGTAATCACGTTTCCACTCTCAGAGTCCCTATAGCAGTTGTGAAAGCCTTCTATTCTAGTTTTAATGTGGAACCTTGGACTCAGAGAGGTGTTTTGACTATAACTGACTTATTTAATGAGGGAAATTTGATGCCTCGCTTCAAACTTAAAGAAAAATTCAATATCTATGATGAGGAAGTCCATTCCCTCATCTTAAAGTTAAATTTAATAATCAAATGGAGGACTCTCCTCATTGGCCCATCATCACAATTTTTTAGATAAAATTAAAAATAATTCTAAAAATGTTGGACATTTATCCTCAAGCTATAAAATGCTCATAGAGTCTAGATTTAACTTGGCCTCCTCACATAATAGGAAATGGACAATGGACGCTAATCTCCAATATTCAGACAATTAATGGGTGGAATCCTTTTCTATAGTGCTGAAAATCTCCAATTGTGTTAATCACCTGGAAAACTTCAGGAAGATCCTGTATATTTATTTCACACCCAACAGATTAAGTAGAATATTCCCAGATCTCTCTGCCTCCTCTATGCTGCTTTCTCCACTATGGGAGCCAATAAGCAATGTTCTTTCCAAGATTTGTAATTACAAAATCTCTCCGACAGCCAATCAAACAGTACTTATGTTAGATTTAGAGAGGTTTCCTATTATTCACAGAACAGTTGTTTTACATTGTATCATAGCTACAAAAATGAAGATCGCTTATTACTGGAAAAAAACTGAAGTACCATCACTTGCCGAAATTATCAGCCGAATCAATGAACACTGCTTCCAAGAGAAGAATATCGCCTTAAATTTAAATGTGTTCACTAAGTTCTTATTTAGCTTGCATCGCTTTCTAACAATACTGCTCCTGTGTATCATTAATCCATACTTGGAAATGTATTCTAATTCAGGAAGTTTCTCTATTCCTTTACTTTTTATGCCACCAACTTTTGTTTTTGTATTTTGTTACAAAATTATATATATTAATACATTATATAAATTCAATAAAATTTATACAAAAGAAAATAACTGATGGATATTTACAAATAGAAGCATGATGATATATTTTCTGGAAAGCTCAACCAGTTACAAATCTTCTTTAATTAAAATCAATTTAGGGCTGAAAGTTATTTGCATAATATTTAAGAACTATTTCAACTGTGTATACTTTGCATACAACAATATAGTCACTAAATCTTTATGAATTGCTACGCATAAATACTTCCACTTTTGTATTGGATTTGCTGAGGATTTATTTTTCATACGATTAAAATGTTCTTCAAAGTGATCATTGCTGTAAAAGAAAAGAAAAGACTGCTTCTGAAGCTCTCCGAGATGTAATAGGAGCATATCAGCATTCGCCTTTCGATTTAACTTGAACTTTCAGCCCATTGTTTCTGTGGAGAAAACAAATAAGTTTCACAATATTATCCATCTAGTGCCAGTATCATATTGACTTGTCATTAAGTACTCAGCATCTCAAAAATATTGACATTGTTACCAAGCACTGCCAAGACTGGAAACTCTGCCCACTTGAATGCAATCCATTACTACCTACATACCACTAAGTAATTGCTTGGGTACTTGTAAAGTCAATATTGTGTTGTCGTAGTACATTTATATTCATTTGAGATGCGAAACTGCTTTATGATGGTCAATTAGAGGTTTTGTTTTAAACCATATGCAAAGGACTTGTGATAAGAAGAGTATCTAAATTAAAGGACTGAGGGGCTTAGTGTGGGCCAGTTTTTCTTTTTTAATACATTTGCAACAATTTCTACATTTCTGGGTTTTTTTCTGTCAAGATGGGGTGCAGAGTGTACTTTAATGAGAAAAAAATGAACTTTTTAGAATTTACCAAATGGCTGTACTGAAACAAAGAGTGAAAAATTTAAAGGGGTCTGAATACTTTCAGTACCCACTGTATCTCTGTATCTATCCATTATCTATCTATCCATCCATTATCTATCCATCCATTATCTATCTATCCATTTATCTATCTGTCTATTTATCTATTATCTCTCTCTTTCTATCTCTCTATTTCTATCTATCTATTTAATATCTGTCTATCTATCTTTGTGCTCTGTGTATACATGTGTGCTGTATGTGTGTATACATATGTGTGTGTATATATATGTGAGTCACATATTGTGTATGTATTAGTACAAAAATGTTCAAAAAACACATAATATAAATCTGGGCTGGGAACAAAAGGTATAAAGTCCCCCCTAAATATGTATATCAGGTGAAAGGTGGAATACTCCCATATCATAAAACATCCACCAGAACCAAAAGAGTGGCGTAAACAAGGACCACCAAGCAAGGATGTTAGCTAAAAAAATCACTTTTTATTAATTAAGTGTTAAAACTTCATCACCAATACAGGTCTAATTAGGAGGAAATAGATAAGGAAACATCACAATCCAGGGCAAAACATGTGATTAATAGCAGCAAACGCTATATAAGTCCCAGTTACATATCATCAAGAGAGACAAGACAATATAAAGATAGTAAAGTGACAGAAGTCTAAAGTGACATGTGTTATTCAGTATCCAATGTAATGCTTACCCATGAATGAGGGAGGATTGGATGAGCCTGCCACAGCTGCCCGACGCACGTTTCACATAAAGCTTTCTTAAAAAGTGTTTGCTGCTATTAATCACATGTTTTTCCCTGGATTGTGATGTTTCATTATCTATTTCCTCCTTATTAGACCTGTCTATATACCTGTATTGGTGATGAATTTTTAATACTCAATTAATAAAAATAGATTTTTTTAGTTAACATCCTTGCTTGTGGGGTAGTCGTTTACTCCACTCTTTTGGTGCTTCTAGTTGTTCATATGGTGTATGTATGTAGCATCCACATTTATAAATATTGGCAGAGGAGATGAGAATTCATAGGTATAAACATGTCAGCAATCGCCCAATAAATGTGCAAACTGCTGCTCATTCATCGGGTGATTGGATTGTTTATGGCGGAACAAAAATCATTGTTCTCAGCAGCACGTGCATGTAAATGCAACATAAAGGCTTATGTGATGGTGCAATATGTGAGCATTTGGGGCCCCACTTTAAACTTTTGCCCAAGGCCTCACTTTGTCTAAAGCCGGCCCTGCTCTTATGTCATATGATCTGCAGCATTATTTGATACTAGTGCAGTTCTTCATTGGAGTAACATTTTTGTCTTAAGAAATGCTGCCATTTTTCATTCGTTTGACTGGCGGATAACCAAAACTATGTGACACAGATGCCTTACCATTAAACTGTAGGTTCATTATTTGATAATTTAGGTAATGATATATAATAATAATTACATAGCAAAAGTAAATTGGGAGTTTGCAGCCAGTTCTTGGGTGGATGGAAAGAAAAATTTACAATAAAGAAATTTTATCATTAGACCCCTTTAAGAAATTATACAAATGTACAGTCACTTGGAAATAGATATTATAGTAAATTAGTGCCTCCCAATTTACTTTGGCTATGTAATTTACCATGCAAATAGATAGCGTGTCTGAAATTCTTAACACGTCAGGATGACAATCAGAATATTAAAAGTAAGACACCCCTGTAGTTTGTGTGCTAAATAGACATAATTAAAAAAAAAATTACATTACTATTGGGATGCCTTACCATTGAGCTATCCAGTCAAGCGATAGCAACTGGCAGATTTTCTTGTCTTATGAGATCAACCATGAAAATACTCAGGGTGACTAAAAGTCATTGTGATTCTGATGTTTGAAGAAAGTCACACATCAGACTCACACATCAAAATCAAACATCATTTTAATTTGGCTTGCTTGCAGTGCCTAAGTCCCAATGAGTTTCAGACAGGTTTGCACTGAAAATCATATAACCAAATAGAACTCCTAGGTTTCTTCAATTGAGTTTATAGCTCAGTGGTTAGTGCACTGGCTTCTGGACACAGAATTTTGGATTCAAGTCCCATCAGCGAACAGTGACTTTTTTATTATTATTACAGTTGTAAAAGTCACTTATCAAAGTCACTTGTCAGAATCACTTGTCAAAATCACTTGTCAGAATCACTTTTCAGGATCACTTGTCAGAATCACTTGTCAGACAGGGTATTTAGCCTCAAACTGACATCATTCTGATGTTTGATTTTGATATCTGATCATGTCCTAAAACGAACACTGTACCCGAAACTGGAGTGAAAATGCCAATAAAAGTGTTTTATGCTACTTTTCTATCATAAACACTTTGACGAATCAAGGCCATGGTCTTCCCTATAAGCAATACTCATAGTGGACTTTACATCCACAAAAAAGCAGATGATGGGCTATGCTATTTTTCACCCTCTGAAAGAAACAGAAAATAACTCTAGAAATAAGAGGCATAAGGAAGTACAGTAGGTTATATAGACAGCTAGGGGCGCTGTATTATGATTCAGAACAACATTTAGATTGCACTCTCATAATATGCCTACATGAATTAGCGCTGGATTGGCAACTTGTCAATTCCTGATTGAAGATTGCAGAGGTTCCGTTATTACTGAAGAATTTTTTTTTTTCTACTGACTCGAAAGTATCTAATAATGTTTCATTTACCAGTGACCATAGAGCAGAGAGATGTTATCTGAGCACAAAGAAGCTTGGTACGGTGGCAAGTTCCTTGCTCTGGCATCAGTGGGCTTCACTCATCACTGGACAACATTAATGACAACCCCTTTAAAAGGAACCTTTTGGTTTCTTGTAGTCTCTAGTTTGCAGTCTGCTATTAGTTGATCAATTTCATAAGAGACTTGGAACTTACAAAACCAGTCTTAGAGCAGAAGAATCGAATCATTTAGCATTGTAAATGCTTTCACTGTCTCTTCTTCTTTTCTATATAAATCAGCTCAGCATGTATGGGAGTGGGGTGGCATAAGCCAGCTGACAGGCTTTCTAAGGGTAAGTGCCCACGATGCGTACCAGCCTGCGGTCCAGATGCTGCAGAAGAGCCGCCGGCGGCTTCCGCTCATCTATGCAAATGAGTGGCGCTATTTTTTTTTTCAACTGCGGACTTTCCTCATAGATGTTAGTCTATGGGGGAAGCCCGCATGCGGACCCGCAAGATAAATTGACATTCTGCGGTCTGGAAAGACGCGCCACATGTCAGTTTCTGCGGGTGAGACATGGGATTTCTAGAAATCCCATCCACTGTGCTGTAACATCTGGCCGCTGTGGGATTGATGCTGCATAAGTCCACAGCTTCAAACCCGCAGCGGCTCTGGATCATGTGCACATACCCTAATACACATGCAATTAGCAATTACCTGTTTGAGGAGCACAGCACACATTCATTGGAATAGGTATTTCCATCTGTTCCACAGACAGGGTTAAAGTCTCTTGTGCATCCCGGCATCTGTTCATATAGGTAACATTTTGGCTGAAATCAAATTACATAACAGATTACAAAGGACAATGACGAAATGCATTTACTGAAAGCTTTTCTCAGCTGTTGCCTATGATTATTTGAACAGTAATAATGAATGGTAACAAGCAATCACTCGACACAAAGGGGGGATATTATTATGTGCCTAAAAACTGTATTTCGTGCCTTACACTATATTTATCATATGTTTTAAAACACTTTCTGCTCCCTGTCCTATAAAGTTGTGTGGCCTAGCTGAAAAAGGTGTGATCTAGCGGAAAGGGGGTGACTTACCTTTTGGCGTAAATTTCTGGCATATAGTAAGTCAACTTATATGTGGTGTAAAATATGCTCTGAATTTATCAAACATATCTAAGCTTGCACAGCCTAAAAATAAACAGAATTGATAAATCTGCCCCATAGTCTTTGGGTTTAGGCGAGTGTATGAATAATCTTAGCTTTATAATAAGTGTTATTCATAAAAGTGAACATAAGGCATTGTATCTGATATAGAGATGTCTTTGTATTATGTTTCTTTGTTACAGTAACAATGATTTACGGCCATGTTTTTCCCAAACTTAAACATTCCTTATTAGGTAAAGCTTGTAAAGACATCCCCCTTTTTTTCTTATCTCTTTGCTTGTAATAAAGATATGTGACCAGGCATCTGAGACTCAGATGAGTCTGGGACACAGAATTGCTTGTGTGTTCTCTTGTCTCCGATCGATCGACTCCCTGATTTGATCAAAACTGGCAAATGTGTGAAGCCTCTTGAGCTTATCCTAACACTATGCTTATAGGTTTCCACATCATTACATGGCGCCGAAAACCCGGGATTGTCAGAACTGGATCTCCTTTGGACCCGACTGCAAGGATATCTCTCTAGGAACACTGAATGATGATCCGCGGTGAGTAGCCCATTGTGTTACTAAAAATTCAATGTTACCTAGAGGGCGCCAAGACGGGTAATTGGTGGTCCGAACAAGGCAATCTCTGTTGAACCTTTGCCGGTATTTGAATTTTGTTTGTATATTTTGTGGTCTGTCATATGTTTCAATGTGTCTTTAGATGTATAACTGTGATTGAATGACGATTGAATGAACATTGAATGAAGTGACAAGCCATCCTTGCCCAATGATTCTGGTCAGCACCTTCGCAGTTCTTCCTGTATATTTCAGGAGTTGGAGGATTGATATATGTTGTCCTCATTGTCTATGTGATTGTAAAGTCTGGATTGATATTGTTGTAAACTATGAATGTGGGACTGAATGATTTTTGAGTGACCAATAAGGGACTACGGTCTCCGATTGATAAGGGATCCCGTTAGGTGTGTTCCTTCACATGTGGTGAAGTGAAAAATTGGTCCGTAACAGGTTTAGTGAAGTGTTCATAACAGAGGAATCCTTCACGGCAAGGTAGTACTCTAAGGGTATTAATTGTCCCCTGTAAATTGATAAAGACACTCTTGAGAGAGGCACTGAATGCAGCCTTAGCCTGAATACATCAGGAGGATTTTATACCAGCGCTTGTGGACTGTGGATTGAGTGACTGACGTATTGTAAAATTGTGTTGGTGAGTCAGAATTGCTGTCCTCAGTGCCTGTGCTCTGTTTTATGTGAAATAGTTCTGATGAATCATCATCCTTGGTGTCTGTGCTGTTTGAACTCAAGAGTGAAAAAGTATAATAGGAGTTGTAGTCTCTATACCCAGTATATCCAGAGAGGGGAGACTTAACTCAGATTTCTTTGTCAAGCTGTGCCCCCTGAAGAATGTTGAAGGGAACTCCTTGTTCAGCGTACTTAAAACCTTACATTATGCTCTGATCTAGGTAGCCCCTCACTTTTTGTCCTAGATGTAATCTGTCTGAATTAGAGGAGGTGGACAAAGGTTTTGTAGAAAAATAACTTATTCTCTCATGACATGTTATGTTGACTAGTGGAAGCAATTGCAATAACTATTGGTAGTATAGTTTTTGGATTGTTGTTTGTTTGGTTATGTATCAAAGTTGTATGGGTACATACAGTACAGACCAAAAGTTTGGACACAACTTCTCATTTAAAGATTTTTCTGTATTTTCATGACTATGAAAATAGTACATTCACACTGAAGGCATCAAAACTATGAATTAACACATGGGGAATTATATACTTAACAAAAAAGTGTGAAACAACTGAAAATATGTCTTTTATTCTAGGTTCTTCAAAGTAGCCACCTTTTGCTTTGATGACTGCTTTGCACACTCTTGGCATTCTCTTGATGAGCTTCAAAAGGTAGTCACCGGAAATGGTTTTCACTTCACAGGTGTGCCCTGTCAGGTTTAATAAGTGGGATTTCTTGCCTTAAAAATGGGGTTGGGACCATCAGTTGTGTTGTGCAGAAGTCTGGTGGATACACAGCTGATAGTCCTACTGATTAGACTGTTAGCTGCTATTTTCTTGCCATAATGCAAATTCCAAGTAAAGAAAAACGAGTGGCCACCATTACTTTAAGAAATGAAGGTCAGTCAGTCCGAAAAATTGGGCAAACTTTGAAAGTGTCCCCAAGTGCAGTTGCAAAAACCATCAAGAGCTACAAAGAAACTGGCTCACATGAGGACCGCCCCAGGAAAGGAAGACCAAGAGTCACCTCTGCTTCTGAGGATAAGTTTATCTGAGTCATCAGTCTCAGAAATCGCAGGTTAACAGCAGCTCAGATTAGAGACCAGGTCAATGCCACACAGAGTTCTAGCAGCAGACACATCTCTACAACAACTGTTAAGAGGAGACTTTGTGCAGCAGGCCTTCATGGTGAAATAGCTGCTAAGAAACCACTGCTAAGGACAGGCAACAAGCAGAAGAGACTTGTTTGGGCTAAAGAACACAAGGAATGGACATTAGACCAGTGGAAATCTGTGTTTTGGTCTGATGAGTCCAAATTTGAGATCTTTGGTTTCAACCACCGTGTCTTTGTGCGACGCAGAAAAGGTGAACGGATGGACTCTACATGCCTGGTTCCCACCGTGAAGCATGGAGGAGGAGGTGTGATGGTGTTGTGTGCTTTGCTGGTGACACTGTTGGGGATTTATTCAAAATTGAAGGCATACTGAACCAGCATGGCTACCACAGCATCTTGCAGCGGCATGCTATTCCTTCCGGGTTGCGTTTAGTTGGACCATCATTTATTTTTCAACAGGACAATGACCCCAAACACACCTCCAGGCTGTGTAAGGGCTATTTGACCAAGAAGGAGAGTGATGGGGTGCTACGCCAGATGACCTGGCCTCCACAGTCACCAAACCTGAACCCAATGGTTTGGGGTGAGCTGGACCACAGAGTGAAGGCAAAAGGGCCAACAAGTGGTAAGCATCTCTGGGAACTCCTTCAAGATTGTTGGAAGACAATTTCTGGTGACTACATCTTGAAGCTCATCAAGAGAATGCCAAGAGTGTGCAAAGCAGTCATCAAAGCAAAAGGTGGCTACTTTGAAGAACCTAGAATATAAGACATATTTTCAGTTGTTTCACACTTTTTTGTTAAGTATATAATTCTACATGTGTTAATTCATAGTTTTGATGCCTTCAGTGTGAATGTACAATTTTCATAGTCATGAAAATACAGAAAAATCTTTAAATGAGAAGTTGTGTCCAAACTTTTGGTCTGTACTGTAGGGCTGGTTACCTGATGTGATATTTCCTAAAATTCTTCTTTTTCGAGAACATTTTGGTTTTGGGTGTTGAATTAATTCTCTTGCGAGCTAAGGAAGCTGGGAGAAGAGTAGAGTCTTCTATGGTTAAGACTCTTTGGGCCCATTCAGTTCTTCGGTTAACTGCGGGCATTAAAGTTGCAATCATGAGGACTAGCAACTGAAAGGAAATAAGCAGTCTGAGAGGTACCACCTTTGTCAATGCATGTGATATAGTGAAAAAACTAAGAAGGAATGGGAGAAGTGTATTTGCAATTAGGAAGGATTACTGGAAGATAGATAAGACCAGACTTGAGCTGGCTAGGATTTGGTTAGAAGTATTCAAAGCATCTCTCAATGAGTGAACATAAATCAGAGGAAAGAAAATAGACATAGAACTGAGTATGTAATCTATGATAGTATGAAAACACAGAGACCCCTGTAGTTTCTGTACTTGATGTAAAACTTACATCTTTTGTGACACACCTGCCTTATGCAGGAATTGCAGATATTGTGTACAGAATCCCCGTGGTGTTAATTACTGTGTCCTGTGGGTCCCCATGTCCATAGATGTCCAAGGTGCCTCTACCCCCATGAGAACCACGAGTCATGTACACTTTCTACCTCCTAGGATAGAGAATAACCTGCTAGTACATGATCCACCATAGGTATAGCCAATAGAATAATGGCCCTGGTCCCCCAGTGAGCTCATCACTCTTTGTACCCAGCTCCTGGACCCTCTAACATTTATAATGCTTCTCCATGGTGCTGAGGAGGCATATTGGGCCACATGGGATGATCTAGTCTCAGTCATTTTACAGTGATCCCTTACTATTGCTGCAGTGATTCATGAATGGTCTTAGATATATAGTCCAGACCGTAGAACACACTAGTCGCCAGGAGTGGCACAATAGGTTGATCTGAAGGATCTGAATGATTCAGCCCTGGGTGCTAAGGTAGAAAGCATGTCAAAGAAAGAGTTAATTAGGACTCTGCAGCAAGAAAGAAAAGAGGGAGGGGGAGAGTCCTGAGGGGGAGGAGTCCAGGGGAGGAGTCCTGAGGAGATAATTTGCATATTTCCACTGCATTTTGGGGTAAGTGAAGAGTCTCCGCGAGCTCAAAGAACACTGGATTTTGGCTGTTGGAGCTGAAAAGAGGACATCGGTAAACCAGGGGAGGAATCCTGAGGAGATAATTTGCATATTTCCACTGCATTTTGGGGTAAGTGAAGAGTCTCCGCGAGCTCAAAGAACACTGGATTTTGGCTGTTGGAGCTGAAAAGAGGACATCGGTAAACCAGGGGAGGAGTCCTGAGGAGATAATTTGCATATTTCCACTGCATTTTGGGGTAAGTGAAGAGTCTCCGCGAGCTCAAAGAACACTGGATTTTGGCTGTTGGAGCTGAAAAGAGGACATCGGTAAACCAGGGGAGGAGTCCTGAGGAGATAATTTGCATATTTCCACTGCATTTTGGGGTAAGTGAAGAGTCTCCGCGAGCTCAAAGAACACTGGATTTTGGCTGTTGGAGCTGAAAAGAGGACATCGGTAAACCAGGGGAGGAGTCCTGAGGAGATAATTTGCATATTTCCACTGCATTTTGGGGTAAGTGAAGAGTCTCCGCGAGCTCAAAGAACACTGGATTTTGGCTGTTGGAGCTGAAAAGAGGACATCGGTAAACCAGGGGAGGAGTCCTGAGGAGATAATTTGCATATTTCCACTGCATTTTGGGGTAAGTGAAGAGTTTCCGCGAGCTCAAAGAACACTGGATTTTGGCTGTTGGAGCTGAAAAGAGGACATCGGTAAACCAGGGGAGGAGTCCTGAGGAGATAATTTGCATATTTCCACTGCATTTTGGGGTAAGTGAAGAGTCTCCGCGAGCTCAAAGAACACTGGATTTTGGCTGTTGGAGCTGAAAAGAGGACATCGGTAAACCAGGGGAGGAATCCTGAGGAGATAATTTGCATATTTCCACTGCATTTTGGGGTAAGTGAAGAGTCTCCGCGAGCTCAAAGAACACTGGATTTTGGCTGTTGGAGCTGAAAAGAGGACATCGGTAAACCAGGGGAGGAGTCCTGAGGAGATAATTTGCCTATTTCCACTGCATTTTGGGGTAAGTGAAGAGTCTCCGCGAGCTCAAAGAACACTGGATTTTGGCTGTTGGAGCTGAAAAGAGGACATCGGTAAACCAGGGGAGGAATCCTGAGGAGATAATTTGCATATTTCCACTGCATTTTGGGGTAAGTGAAGAGTCTCCGCGAGCTCAAAGAACACTGGATTTTGGCTGTTGGAGCTGAAAAGAGGACATCGGTAAACCAGGGGAGGAGTCCTGAGGAGATAATTTGCATATTTCCACTGCATTTTGGGGTAAGTGAAGAGTTTCCGCGAGCTCAAAGAACACTGGATTTTGGCTGTTGGAGCTGAAAAGAGGACATCGGTAAACCAGGGGAGGAGTCCTGAGGAGATAATTTGCATATTTCCACTGCATTTTGGGGTAAGTGAAGAGTCTCCGCGAGCTCAAAGAACACTGGATTTTGGCTGTTGGAGCTGAAAAGAGGACATCGGTAAACCAGGGGAGGAATCCTGAGGAGATAATTTGCATATTTCCACTGCATTTTGGGGTAAGTGAAGAGTCTCCGCGAGCTCAAAGAACACTGGATTTTGGCTGTTGGAGCTGAAAAGAGGACATCGGTAAACCAGGGGAGGAGTCCTGAGGAGATAATTTGCATATTTCCACTGCATTTTGGGGTAAGTGAAGAGTCTCCGCGAGCTCAAAGAACACTGGATTTTGGCTGTTGGAGCTGAAAAGAGGACATCGGTAAACCAGGGGAGGAATCCTGAGGAGATAATTTGCATATTTCCACTGCATTTTGGGGTAAGTGAAGAGTCTCCGCGAGCTCAAAGAACACTGGATTTTGGCTGTTGGAGCTGAAAAGAGGACATCGGTAAACCAGGGGAGGAGTCCTGAGGAGATAATTTGCATATTTCCACTGCATTTTGGGGTAAGTGAAGAGTCTCCGCGAGCTCAAAGAACACTGGATTTTGGCTGTTGGAGCTGAAAAGAGGACATCGGTAAACCAGGGGAGGAATCCTGAGGAGATAATTTGCATATTTCCACTGCATTTTGGGGTAAGTGAAGAGTCTCCGCGAGCTCAAAGAACACTGGATTTTGGCTGTTGGAGCTGAAAAGAGGACATCGGTAAACCAGGGGAGGAATCCTGAGGAGATAATTTGCATATTTCCACTGCATTTTGGGGTAAGTGAAGAGTCTCCGCGAGCTCAAAGAACACTGGATTTTGGCTGTTGGAGCTGAAAAGAGGACATCGGTAAACCAGGGGAGGAGTCCTGAGGAGATAATTTGCATATTTCCACTGCATTTTGGGGTAAGTGAAGAGTCTCCGCGAGCTCAAAGAACACTGGATTTTGGCTGTTGGAGCTGAAAAGAGGACATCGGTAAACCGCGCGCCGAAGCATTTTTCACTGTTTTCAGAACATTAACAGTAAGATTATGGAAGAGTCCAGGAGCCATTTGGTGAGCTGCATATCCTGCTACATGTTCACAGACTTGCCAGTGGAAAAGCCAAACTTCACATGCCAGAAATGCAAGCTTGTGTCCCTGTTGGAGGAAAAGTTGCGAAATCTAGAAGAGAGGTTAACTACCTTGAAAATCATTAAGGAAGGTGAAGAGTTCTTAGACAGAGCAGAATTATCTCTTCATGATTCAGAAAGAGAAGAAATTCGAACTGCACCTGACGAAACAGAGGAATGGAAGCATGTGACCCACAGAAGCAGGAGGATCGAGAGGCAGTCAGCACCCATACTGCTCAGGAACCAGTACCAGGCTCTCACGCAGGAGAACCTTGAAGAAATACAGCAAGATAAGACTTTGCCAGCAATGAATAACCTTGTAAGTCCTCAGAATCCTCCTGGATGGAGAAAGAAGAATGTTGTGAAGAAAAAACGAAGAGTGGTGGTCATGGGGGATTCCCTGTTAAGAGGAACAGAGGCCGCTATCTGCAGACCAGACATAACCTCAAGAGAAATGTGCTGTCTTCCTGGAGCAAAAATTAAAGATGTGTCTGACAGGATATCAAGACTCTTCAGACCTACAGATCACTACCCATTCCTGCTAATACATGTGGGGACAAATGACACCGCAAGAAAGGACCTGGAAACCATCTGCAGTGACTTTGAAGACTTAGGCAAGAAAGTGAAAGAATTGGGAGCGCAGGTGGTCTTCTCATCCATCCTCCCAGTGGATGACCATGGAACAATGAGGTGGAATAAGATTCTACAGGTGAACAACTGGCTACGTCGATGGTGCCGTCAACAAGGATTTGGATTTCTGGATCACGGGATAAATTACCTATACGATGGACTACTTGCTAGAGATGGGGTGCACCTTACGAAGACTGGAAAACATGTATTTGGAAGTCGCCTTGCTACACTCATCAGGAGAGCTTTAAACTAGAACAATGTGGGAAGGGAAGCAAAAGGCCAGAAAAAGCCATACAGCTGACAAATACTATTGAGATCTCTGCTACTGGAAGTGGAAAGAAAGAACAAAGACAAAAAAATCTAAATAAAAATATGGGAGGAAGAGAAACCAATCACAAACTAAAATGTTTTTATACAAATGCACAAAGCATGGGCAACAAACAAGGAGAATTGGAACTACTAATGCAGGAAAAGAAATATGATGTCATTGGAATCACTGAAACTTGGTGGGACGATACACATGATTGGAATAAAAGGCTATAAGGATACAACTTATTTGCAAGAAACAGAATTGATAAACGAGGAGGAGGTGTCGCATTGTATGTTAGAAAAGCGTATATCTGCACAGAGATTGAAGCTTCAGAGACTGGGAGTTCTGTGGAAACTGTTTGGGTAAGAATACAAGGAGAGAACAACGGAAAGGACACCATTGTAGGCATTTACTACAGGCCACCTGGGCAAGCTGAAGATATGGATGAACTCTTTATGTATCAAATGACCAAGTTCTCCAAAAAATATGACGTAGTGGTCATGGGAGATTTCAACTATCCAGACATTTGTTGGGAATCTCTCTCAAGTAAAACTAACAGGTCAAGCAAATTCCTATCCTCTCTTGCTGACAACTTTATCTTCCAAAAGGTAGGGGAGAAAACAAGGGGATCTGCTACTTTGGATCTAATCCTTATAAACAGGGAGGAAATGGTTGAGGAGGTAAAGGTGGCTGGGACCCTAGGAGGCAGCGATCATGCTATTATAGAATTTTGGATAACTAGAGGAGGAAGACATGTGAAGACTCAAACTTCAAGGTTAGATTTTAGAAAGGCAGATTTTAAGAGACTCAGAAAGAGAATAGGAGGGATCCAATGGCTGGATGTCCTTAAGGACAAAAATGTCCAGGAAGGATGGGAAATTTTTAAAAATGAGATTCTCAAAGCACAATTGTTAACAATCCCGAAAAGTAGGAACAATGGGAAGCATTTAAGGAAACCAGGATGGATGAACACAGAACTTAAACACATGCTAAAAAGAAAGAAAGAAATGTTTATTAAATGGAAAGAGGGAGGCATATCTAAAGAAGATTATAATGCAGTCTGCAGATCCTGCAGGGCACGTATCAGGTTAGCTAAAGCTGACAATGAATTAAGGCTTGCAAGAGATGTCAAAAGCAAAAAAAAAAAAGGATTTTGGGGGTATGTCAAAAGTAAAAGAAAAGTCAAAGATGCTATAGGATTTTTACAGGATGAAAATGGAGAAATGGTAAGAGAGGATGTTGAGAAGGCCGAACTTTTTAATTCCTATTTTGCATCTGTTTTCTCTCAGAAAGAAAATGTAACATCAACTGATTTTCACTGTCCTTTTAAAGGAATAGAAGAATCCAAGTTATCTGTAAACAGAAAGATTGTGAGGGAATATTTAGCTAACATAAATGAGTTCAAGTCTCCAGGTCCAGATGAATTACACCCCAGAGTACTGAAGGAGATCGTAGAAGAAATTTTAGAACCACTCTCCATAATCTTTGAAAATTCTTGGAGAACAGGAGAAGTCCCAGAAGACTGGAGAAGAGCAAATGTTGTTCCTATCTTCAAAAAGGGGAAGAAGGTGGACCCAGGGAACTATAGGCCGGTGAGTCTGACTTCTATACCAGGAAAGATCTTTGAACAAATTATTAAACATCATGTATGTAAGTACCTGGATAAGAATGAAGTGATTAACCAGAGTCAGCATGGGTTTGTAACTAACAAGTCATGTCAGACTAACTTAATTTCCTTCTATGACAGAATCACTGACTGGGTGGATCAGGGAAATGCTGTAGATATAGTATATCTTGACTTCAGCAAAGCATTTGACAAAGTATCTCACACCATCCTTATTGAAAAAATGACCAAGTATGCAATGGACCAGGCAACTGTTAGGTGGATTCATAACGGGCTTAGTGATCGGACTCAAAGGGTGGTTGTAAATGGCTTCACATCCAGCTGGATGAATGTCTCAAGTGGGATACCACAGGGCTCTGTCCTGGGACCTGTATTGTTCAACATCTTCATCAATGATTTAGATGAAGGAATTGAGGGTAAACTGATTAAATTTGCTGATGACACAAAGCTAGGAGGGATAGCTAATACTAGAGAAGAGAGAGAGAGGATTCAAAAAGACCTAAATAAACTGGAGCAGTGGGCAGCAACCAACAGAATGGTTTTTAACAGGGAAAAATGCAAAGTACTACATCTGGGCAATAAAAATGAAAAAAGCATATACAGAATGGGAGGAATAGAGCTAAGCAACAGTACATGTGAAAAAGACTTAGGTATACTAATAGATCATAGACTGAACATGAGTCAACAGTGTGATGCAGCAGCAAAAAAGGCAAATACAATTCTGGGATGTATTAACAGAAGCATACAGTCTAGATCACGTGAAGTCATTATCGGTCTTTACTCCTCTTTGGTCAGACCTCATCTGGAATACTGTGTACAGTTTTGGGCACCACATTTTAAAAAAGACATAGACAAACTGGAACAAGTTCAGAGAAGAGCGACCAGAATGGTGACTGGTCTGCAAACCATGTCCTATGAGGAACGGTTGCAGGATTTGGGAATGTTTAGCTTGCAAAAAAGAAGACTGAGAGGAGACTTAATAGCTGTCTACAAATATGTCAAGGGCTGTCACATTGTAGAAGGATCATCTTTATTCTCATTTGCACAGGGAAAGACTAGAAGCAACGGGATGAAACTAAATGGGAGGAGACACAGATTAGATATTAGAAAAAACTTTTTGACAGTTAGGGTGATTAATGAGTGGAACAGGCTGCCACGAGAGGTGGTGAGTTCCCCTTCAATAGACGTCTTCAAACAGAGGCTGGACAGACATCTGTCTGAGATGATTTAGTGAATCCTGCTTTGAGCAGGGGGTTGGACCAGATGACCCAGGAGGTCCCTTCCAACTCTACCATTCTATGACTCTATGATTCTATGACTCTATGACTCTATGAGAGGGGAAAGCGATCATCAAGACATAGAGACTGCAGAAAAGTACATGTTGGTGTGGGAAAGAAAGAAAACAAAAGGGACTTTTTTTTTACGGCCAAATGTCCTTCAATATCAATAGCTACTATCCTGAACCCCCTATAGGAAACTGGCAATCCAGATGTCTCCCTGTGCCCCGTTGTCACCCCTTAGGGACCCACACTCACTGTCCCCATTTCTCTGAGGAGGGACAGACTGTTACCTTTATGATAGATACTGGATTAGCCAGTACAGTATTAATACATGAACCACTCTCCTCCAGCTGCTCTACGCCAGAGGCTGAGCTGAAGGCACTCGCTGCAGCGTGCAATCTGGGAAAAGGTAAAGAGATTCATGTATTTTCAGACTCAAGTTATGTTTTAAAGGGTCTCACATGACTTTGGCGCCATTTGGCAGAGCCATTTAATTTTCTGACCTCTGCTGGCAAACCTATGAGGCGGTAGAGCAGCTACTCACAGCACTCACCCTTCCCCGAAGGGCAGCTATCGGCATACACGGAACAAACTCCCCTTGCAGAAGGGAATGCCCTGGTCGACCAGGTGGCTAAGGAAGCAGCACGACTACCTCTGACAGGAATACTGGCCATAGCAGACACGGCCCCGCTAAGGACTCAGTGACCAAGAGTGCGGGAAGCCCCTTCCAAGAGGAGACTGTCACCGCACTGGCCCCAGTGGCCGTTGATTGTGAACCGCTGCAGGTCTTCCAGACCCAGACTCCCCCACACGAACAGAACGTATGGGCCAAAGCGGGTGCTGTATGGTCAGAGTCAGGGATATGGAAGGTAAACACCAATATTTGCCTCCCACACTGCCTGTTCCCCATGATGGCTGCCCTGGCACATTCCCCCGATGTACAACTCAAAGGGTGTTATGTGTGCAGTGGTGCTACAAAACTGATGCGTCTCAGGGTTCCCAAACGCGGCTCCAAAGTATGTCTAGTTTGTGCGAAACATAACCCCGGTAGACCTATTCGAGTCCCACAAAATGCACGCCAAAACCAGATTATCCGTTTTAGAGACTGCAGGAGGACTACATCCAGCTACCTAAGGTGGGTACTTATGAATACGTCCTGGTATGCATTGATCTCTTCCCTTGGTTGCCTGAAACTTGGGCCGTGACCAAAGTTCAAAACTAAATTTTGATGAGTGAGATGGTTTGTAGATATGGGGTACACGAAACATATAGAATGACAGAGAGACACTCTTCACTGGAGAACTGATGAAACAGATCATGGTCACTCTGGGGATAGAACAGGTTTTCCAAGTTCCCTATAACTCACAAAATGGTGGGAAGGTGGAACGCCTTAATGGTACTCTGAAATTAAAAATCCAGAAGTGAATGGAGGAAACACACTTGTCCTGGGTAGATTGCTTGCCCATTGCATTATATTCAGTGAGGACTGCCCCAAGGTGTAGAGAGAGAAGCTGTCCCCGATGAAATACTGTTTGGTGGTGTCCCTAAGACAGGATTGTATTTCCCGCAGCAGCAGCCTCCTATAGTTCCTTCACTGAATATGTCTTGGAGTTGCACAAATATCTGATTGTTAATCATAACCGTGTTATTTCCTCCAGACCCCAACTGTATAAGCGGCATACACATTGGTACCAGGAGAATGGGTCGTCATCAAGAGACATATGAGGAGACCACTGAGCCCAGATACAGTGAGCTATTTTAAGTACTGACCACTGCTATTTCTGTCAACCTCCATGGTAGAGACACTTGCCCATTACGCCAGCCACTGGAAAAAGGTCCTGATCCCCGGCAGCAGCAAAGATGATGATCGTGCCCCTTTGGACCATGTTGATGGCAATTGCATCCCTTTCCTTAACTCTCAATGATGTACTAAAGGAGGAGAGGACTGGAACAACAAACTGATAAGTATCAGCAAGTCCTTCTGCGAGACATAGTTTCTAAAGACTGTCCTAAGAACTGCTGGATATGCACTCACAGCCCAATATCCTCTGATACTATGCCATATACCGCAGTGCCCCCAACCCCATATGAGGCTTTCAACTATAGCTGTTTCCGCAAAGAGACTTTTGATACTGCCCGTTACAACTGAGGAATCCTCTGATTCAAGGACTTTTGACTTATATATGTTGCCTTGGGAGACTCACTGACATCATACCCTGCATACTGCCTAAGGATTTATATCTAGTATGTGGTCACCAGGCCTATAAATGGCTTCTCCCGGGTGCAGAGGGAACCTGCACCTTAGCACGCCTTACGCCTGCCACCTTCATACTCCTGCATGGTGACCTAGATACAAATGCTGTACCCAAACATTCCATATATAGAAATGAGCTGCAGATAAACCAACCGAATGGTAGACCTCGCCTCATATAGTGGAAATGGGGATAGGGAATAAGAGTATATGCATTTACCTTTTCATTACATAAATGTTGGTATTACTAGTGTATGTAACTGATAGAACTGGTATATTTGTTATGACGACACTATGTAAAGAGATGCGTAAGATCAGACATCATAGACCATCAGTTAACACATCTGCAAAATATCACAGTGCTCCTCCAGTAATCATATATGACGAGATTTACAAACAAGATGTCCACCAGTGAACGGGAACTGTCCCTTCCAGGCTCCCATAGCATGGGGAAGTAGCTGATGGATAAATTGTCTGTAAATAATAAAAAGGGAGGAATTGTTATAGTAAATATTTATACTTTGCTTTATTATTTAGAAAATTCACATATCTTTGATAATTTCGTATTTTAATATTAGCTTTAGAAGTGTTATTCATAAAAGTGAACACAGGGTGTTGTATCTGATATAGAGATGTCTTTGTATTAAGTTTCTTTGTTACAGAAGGCATAGAAAGCTGGGTAGAACCAGTTTTCTAGGAATTTAACAGTTTCCATGATTTACGACCATGTTTTTCCCAAACTTAAACATTCCTTTTTAGGCTATGTGCACACGAAGCGATTTTAATGCGTTTTTGCAGCGTATTTTTGCTACGAAAACGCATTAAAATCGCTTGTAATAGGTCCGCCATTTACTACAATTGAAATCCGCATGTGCTGTGCAGATCATGCGGAAATTTCCGCTGCGAATTCGCATTGCGGTAAAACCCGCAGCAAGACCAATTCTAGTGCGATTTCACTGCTAAATCGTCGCCATTGACTTGCATTGGATCGCATAAGATAAGCATGACTACATGTAGTCAATCGTATCTTATGCGATTAATGCACGGATGGTACCCGGGTCTGGAGAAGAGGAGACTCTCCTCCAGACCCAGGTACCATAGAACCTGTAAAAAAAAGAATTCAAATAAAAAATAACCTTATACTTACCTTCTGATGGCCCCCGCTCTGCTCCCGGCGTCGCTGCTGGCTCCGTGGCGGGTACCGGTAATGTAAAAGGACCTTCCATGACGTCCGCGGTCATGTGACAGGTCCTTTTACATTACCAAAAATACTTTGTTCGGTTAGTAACATTATACAGCAAGCCATATCTTACCTTGTCATTTAGTGCCACTGAAATTCAGGTGTGTGCAGAGCTGTTGCAGAGGAAAAAATCTAATTTTGTTTTTCTAATAGCGTGCTCCTACTACAGTATCTGAGCAACATGAGTGGGAAAAAGAGAGGTTGTGGTGGAAGGGGGAATAGGCTTGGTGTTCAAGGTATACGTGGGGTAGGTTGTAATGTTAGTTAAACCACTAGTGAACCAACACCGTCATGTCCTATCCAAAGACAAACTGACAACTTTTGTTACTGGACGGGCTAATCCACTCCCTTTCTTTGGCACAGCGATATGCCTTGTTGATAAGGGCCAGAAAGAGCAGGTGCTCCAGTGGATGGAAAGCGCTGCTTTAAGTGGCCTCTCCTCTTCTTCCTCCACCTCAACATCACACACAGTACAGTCCACAGAGGTGGCACCCCAATTACCGTTGCTCCTCCCCTCCCCGTGTCACAACTGTCCAAGTGCCCAACTGACTGTAGCGAACCACAGATGGGTGAGTCTGTAGAACTGTTGACCCATTTTATACCTTGGGCATCAGACGTGTACTCCAAACATTCACAGAGTCAAGAAGAGGAAGAAAGCATCTGCACTATAGGCCAAATTTTTTTTACGTTGGATTCGGGGCAGGACGAAGTAGGATCCAAGCAGGTTCCTGACCCTCATCACCAGACGTTAACCACCGGGGAGAGAGGTGATCCTGATGAGACTCAGATACACCTGAGGCTCAAGCGGACTGTACCGTGCTGTTAGGGCAACAAGAGGAGAAGGGTCACTCTGATGGCGAGGAATGAGATCCTACTTGGTTGGAACCCAGAGTAACGCAGCCGAGTAGCTCATCTGAGGAGATGGAGGAGGAAGACGAGGAGGTTACCTTCCGCCCTATGGCGCAGACACAGAGTGATGCAAGCACGAGGAGCACTGCATCCTTAGCCACAACTGTGGCTGTGGCCAGCAGCGGTCGCAGGTCTGGAGCTCGCAGGGGTGGCAAGGGTTGCCTAGCCTGGGCCTTTTTTGAGACTGCAAAGGATGAGCCAACTCACGCTATCTGCACACTTTGCAAGAAAAAACTCAGTAGAGGGAAAAAGTGCAATAATTTGACTACTACATGCATGAACCTTCACATGCGCACACAACATGCATTATGCTGGGAATCTCACTGCGCTAAAATGCAGACCAGCGGACCTCAACAACCCCACCAACCGCATCTGCTGCTTCTTCCTCCTCCTCTGTTACTGTGCCAAGTACTGACACTCAGGTCTCCCACCGCAAAACTTCTGGTTCTCTACCCGCTCCAGTCAGGCTGAGTGAGAGCCTGTCAGCTGTAACGGAAGCGGACATAACTGCTGTGTTTGTTTCACCGAGCACACCACATGTTTTTCAATCCACTGTAACATCTGCGCCTGCACCTCACAGTCCAGCAGTTTGTCCGTTTCATCATACTCCACCCTCTTTCAGCACCGCAGTCAGCCCTAGGTCCCGCAGTTGTGATTGTTAGAACTCTCCGGTTTTTTCTAGTTTGCTGGTCACATGACCATTTTTGCCTATTTAATCCGGCTCCGCCCTTCTGGCCTTGCTGGACTTCATTGTATTTACTACTCTTGAGCTAGCTTGTTGCTCTGTTACCGTTCTCTGTTAGTTTTGCTAGGTCTTCGGACCTCTATGTTCTTTGTTGTGTGTTTGTCTTTGACTGCTACAATTTCTGCTAGGAGGTGTCCAACTTTATCCCAGTCCCTAGTTCTTGTAGGGATTCCTCCCTTGCATCTATAGGTCTTCGTACAGACTAGCCGAGGACTTTAGCGGGTCTGATCGCAGGATCAGGTTCCCCGTTACATCGTAGGGATCCAGTTTAGTTCGATTGTAGGGACAGATCTCCTGTCTTTCCTTAGTGCTTGTAGCAGATCACAACAGTAAGTCCAGCCAAAAAAAAAAAAAATTTCTCTAAGGAAAGACCTCCAGTTTCCATGATGGTCTCGGTTCAAGATTTGGCTCAACGCTTGCAGGGACTCTCTCTGGAGGTGGCCGAGCTCCAACAACACGTGAGTAGCTGTTCTGGAGCACATTTGGTAGAGCCAAAGGTACGTCTGCCTGATCTATTTTTTGGTGAACAACAAGATTTTTTTTCTTTTAAAAATGCTTGTTTATTGTATTTTAGTTTAAGACCCGGATCCTCTGGTGATGAATCACAGCGCATAGGGTTCATAATGTCACTTTTGCGCAAGGATCCTCAGGGATGGGCTTTTTCTCTCCAACCTAGTGATCCGTGCTTTAGATCAGTGGATAGTTTTTTTTCTGCTTTGGGTTTGTTGTACGATGATCCTGATCGTGTCTCATCTGCTGAGTCTGAATTGAGACGTTTGAGGCAGGGATCAGGTAATGTGGAAAAGTATTGTTCTCACTTCCGTCGGTGGTCTGCCCAGGTGGGGTGGAACGATTCAGCTTTGAAAAGTTTGTTTCTGGCGGGGCTAGGTGAAAGGGTTAAAGATTTGCTGATTGCTTATCCCACACCCGGAAACTTGCAGGAGGCTATGCAATTAGCTATACGGGTGGACAGGAGACTGCGTGCAAGGGTTAATGAGAGCAAATCCTCTGCTATGTCAGCTCCAAGTGTTGAGAGGGTCTGTGCTGACAAAGGAGAGGCGATGGAGATTGGGGCGATGACACCCCGCTCTCAGGAAAAAGACCGCAGGCTTTCTGAAGGTTTGTGCTTCTATTGCGGAAATTCTGGTCATTTTATTAAGAACTGTGTGCTTCGTAGGAACAAAGAAAAAAAAATGGTCAGTTATGCCTGTATTGCCTGTTTAAATTCTAAGGGGGTATTCCTATCTGCTACTACCACTGCTCAGGAAGAATTAATTGAATTTCGGGTATTTGTGGATTGTGGTTCTACTCTGAATGTGATTGATGGGGGATTCTTGGAAAAACTTACATTAAAACCTAAACCTTTGTCATCCCCTATTGCTGTGGTTTCTGTCGATGGCTCTCCCTTGAAGAGTGTTACTCACAAGGTCTGTGATTTTCCCCTCACTATTAATGGTATTCATCAAGAGAATTTGGATTTGGTAGTATTGAATAATTTGCCTTCTCCAGTAATATTGGGGTTGCCCTGGTTAAAATTGCATAATCCTGTACTGGATTGGTCTACCAATGAAATTAAGTCCTGGAGCCCTAAATGTTATGACAAGTGTTGTAACAGATGTATTGCTGCGGTGGAAAAAGGGGAATTACCTGTACCTATTCAGGATTTTTGGAGAGTTTTTTCTGAGGAGGAGTCACAAATTTTGCCTCCCCATAGAGACTATGATTGTACCATTGAATTTGTCCCTGGAGCGACTCTTCCTAAAAGTCGTTTATTTAATCTTACTATTCCTGAGAGAAAGGCTTTGGAGGAATACATACAGACAAGCTTGGCCGCCGGTCACATTAGGCCTTCCAAGTCTCCTGTGGCTGTTGGATTTTTTTTTGTTTAAAAAAAAGATGGCGGTTTACGTCCTTGTCTGGACTTTCGTGAGATTAATAAAATTACTGTACGCAATCCTTACCCACTGCCATTGATTCCTGATTTGTTTAACCAGTTAGTGGGGGCTAAGTGGTTCTCTAAAATTGATCTCCGGGGGGCATACAATTTGTTGCGCATGAAGGAGGGTGATGAATGGAAGACTGCTTTTAACACTCCTGTGGGTCATTTTGAGAATCTGGTTATGCCTTTTGGTCTTACCAATGCTCCAGCATTTTTTCAGAATCTTATTAATGACATCCTTAGACCTTTGATCGGCAAAAATGTGGTTGTGTATTTGGATGACATTCTGATTTATTCGCCTGATCTGGAGTCTCATTGGCGGAGCGTACGTGAGGTTTTACAGTTATTAATGGACAATTCGCTTTTTGCTAAGCTAGAGAAATGTGAGTTTGCTGTACAGAGAATTAGTTTTTTGGGTTACATTATCTCCAGTGAAGGTTTTGAGATGGACCCGGTTAAAGTTCAAGCTGTGCAGGAATGGCCTAGGCCTATTGGTTTGAAATCGATACAGAGGTTTTTGGGTTTCGCCAATTATTACAGAAAATTCATAAAAAATTTTTCTATTATTGTCAAACCACTGACCGATCTCACCAGGAAAGGTGCTAATGCGGTTCAGTGGACTTCTGAGGCCATTGAAGCTTTTGTGTTTCTAAAGGAGAGGTTCACCTCTGCTCTCATCCTTATGCAGCCTGATGTGACTAAGCCGTTTTTGGTTGAGGTTGATGCTTCTTCTGTGGGGGTCGGTGCGGTGTTGTCTCAGGAAAGCAAGGATGGAGTACATCCCTGTGCCTTTTTTTCAAAAAAATTTTCTGAGACTGAACTTAATTACGATATTGGTAATCGGGAATTGCTGGCTATTAAACTCGCATTTGAACACTGGCGTCATCTCTTGGAAGGTGCTGAATTTCCCATTCAGGTTTTCACTGATCACAAAATTCTGATCTATCTTGATGCTGCCAAGCGCTTGAATGCCCGTCAGGCTAGGTGGGCACTTTTTTTCTCGCGGTTTAATTTTTCCGTTACTTACATCCCGGGTACCAAGAATGTTAAAGCGGATGCTTTGTCTCGCAGCTTTTCTCCTATGGTCAGTGCTGAGGAGGAAGAGGAGAGCATTTTACAAGAAGGTGTTGTGATTGCTGCTTTGGACTCCGTTTTGGAGGATGAGATTCTTAAAGCTCAGGAGAATGCCCCATCTAACACTCCCCATGGGAGGTTGTTTGTGCCTAGGACCTTTAGGAGAGATTTGTTTGTTGAGTGTCATGAGTCTTGGTTGGCAGGTCATCCAGGAATTTCTGAGACCAAGAGACTTGTGGGTCGCAGTTTTTGGTGGCCTGGATGGCAGAAGGAAGTCATTAAGTGGGTGCGTCAATGTACTGTGTGTGCTAGATCTAAGTCTTCGCATGCTCCTGCTGCGGGGTTGCTTTGCCCTCTGGAGGTTCCTAGTGCACCTTGGACACATCTGGCTATGGACTTTATTACTGACCTTCCCCCCTCTGAAGGTTTCACGGTCATCTGGGTGGTCGTGGACCGTTTTAGCAAGATGTGTCACTTGGTTCCCTTCATCAAACTGCCTTGCGCTAACAGACTCGCTAAGGCCTTTGTCAAGGAAATTGTCAGACTACATGGCGTTCCTACTCACATTGTTTCTGATAGGGGACCTCAGTTCGTGGCTCGTTTTTGGCGTGCCTTTTGTGACAGGTTGGGAGTTCATTTGTCGTTTTCATCCGGATATCATCCTGAGTCTAATGGCCAGACAGAAAGAAAGAACCAGGATGTTGAGCAGTTCTTGCGTTGCTTTGTGGCAGACAATCAAGAGGGGTGGTCTGAGTTTCTGCCATGAATTTGCTCTTAACAACCATACATCCTCTTCTGCTGGGTGTTCGCCTTTTTTTTGTTGTACTGGGAGACATCCGTCTTTTGGGTCATTCTCCAAATTGGTATCGGCTGTGCCGGAGGAGGAGAGTTTTTGCGGTGATTTGGAGAGAGTTTGGACGGATGTGCATGATAATCTTCAGGAGGCTAACAAAAAATCTAAGAGGTACATTGATAGGAAACGGCAAGAGGTTTCGTTTGCTATTGGTGACATGGTTTGGTTGTCCTCTAAGAATCTGCGATTGAGGATTCCTTCGAAAAAATTGGGTCCCAAGTTTGTAGGGCCCTTTAAGGTGCTTCAGATAGTTAACCAATCTGCTGTTAGGTTGGAGGTTCCTACCTCCTGGAAGATTAATCCGGTGTTTCATGTTTCTCTGTTGAAAAAAGCTGATGTGTCGGTTGGTGACGCCTCTGCCACTGTTCCTCCAGTGGTGGAGGACGGGGAATATGAAATTTCCCGCATCCTAAATTCTAGACGGTATAGAGGGAGTTTGCAGTATCTCGTCGCTTGGAAGGGTTTCAGACCCGAGGATAACTCATGGGTGAGGGCGGATGATGTTTCTGCTTCCAGACTTGTCAGAGCATTTCACAGGAGGTTTCCTGATAAGCCCGGTCCTAGGGGATCCGGAGGATCCTCTTAGAAGAGGGGGTACTGTTAGAACTCTCCTGTTAGGTTTTTTCTAGTTTGCTGGTCACATGACCATTTTTGCCTATTTAATCCGGCTCCGCCCTTCTGGCTTTGCTGGACTTCATTGTATTTACTACTCTTGAGCTAGCTTGGTGCTCTGTTACCGTTCTCTGTTAGTTTTGCTAGGTCTTCGGACCTCTATGTTCTTTGTTGTGTGTTTGTCTTTGACTGCTACAATTTCTGCTAGGAGGTGTCCAACTTTATCCCAGTCCCTAGTTCTTGTAGGGATTCCTCCCTTGTATCTATAGGTCTTCGTACAGACTAGCCGAGGACTTTAGCGGGTCTGATCGCAGGATCAGGTTCCCCGTTACATCGTAGGGATCCAGTTTAGTTCGATTGTAGGGACAGATCTCCTGTCTTTCCTTAGTGCTTGTAGCAGATCACAACAGTGATCACGTAAAAGATTGTTTCACCCTACACATGACAAAGCTAAGAGGTTGAACGCCACCATCTCAAATCTTTTGGCCACGGAAATGTTGCCTTTCCACCTGGTACATACAGACGGTTTCCGAAAGCTGATATCCGTCGCAGTCCCCCAGTACCAGTTGCCCAGTCACCATTACTTCTCTAAGAAAGCTGTGCCTGCGCTACACCAGCATGTTGCAGACAACATCACCCGTTTCTTGACTAAATCTATATCTGCCAGGGTGCATTTCACCACAGACACCTGGTAAGCATGGCCAAGGGAGTTACATCTCGCTGACTGGGCACTGGGTGACTCTGGTGGCTGTGGGGACAGGCTGGGAAGGGGCTGCTCCACAAATCTTGGAATCCCCAAGGCTTGCAGACGAAACCTCTGTATTTCGCACTTCCTCCACTGCTTCTGCATCCTCCACATCCTCTAGGGCCTCCCCCTGCGCAATCAACCTCTGCGTTAACGAGACACACGTTCCAACAGTGCAGAGCGAATCCACATTACCTCCATACTGAGCAGCCAGGGCTCACCACAATCAGGCAGTCTTCAAATTAATATGCCTTGGAGATTGCAGTCATACAGCTGAAGAGTTGTGGACAGCTCTCCAGGCTCAGTTTCAGCAATGGCTGTCTCCGCTGAACCCGAAGCCAGGGCACGTCATGTGCCATACGGTGAGAAACTGTTGGTGGCCCTACACTGAGGTGAACTCACACACTTTGCATGGCTCACGTCCTCAACCTGGTGGTATAGTGATTTCTCCAACAACTATCCCGGACTGGATGAGCTGCTTTAGAAAGTACGGAAGCTGTGTGCTCACTTCCGCCATTTGCATCCCTCATGTCATAGACTGGCATCGATAAAGAGGTCATTCTCCATGCCAGTTAACAGGTTGATATGTGATGTGCCGACACGGTGGAATTCCACTCTGCACATGTTGCAGTGACTGTGACAGCAGCAACGAGCCCTGACGCGTATGTTGTGTCATATAGCCTAAGCCAATGCAGTACGGATGTGGGGCATATCACGTTTACGGAGTGGGACCAGATTAAGGACCTCTGCACCCTTCTGCACAGTTTTGAAATGGCTACTAAACTAGTTAGCGCTGATAATCAGCATCTACATGCTGGGGAAGACTTTGAATAGCATGCAGTCGGAGGTGGTTGTGCCAGAAGAAGAGGAAGATGTGGAAGGGATAAGAATGTCTCAAAGTTCCAGACTGTTGTCACACAGGCGGATGCCAAGTGATGGTGGCTTCCTGCGATCGAGGGGGTTTGGTGATACCAGACATACTGTTAGTGAAGGTGCAAGAGCCGAGGAACAAATGGAGGAGGAAGAGGTGATGGGAGAGCAACAGTCAGAAGATGAAGAGGATAATCATCCCCTCTCTGTTGAACGTGGTTGGCAGGAGGGGACGGAGGAAACATGCATCAGTGTTACGCAGCCAACAATAGAGTCGGGCTTTGGACCACCTGGAAGAGTCCGACATATGAGTGCCTTCTTGCTACACTTTCTGCAACATGATCCCCGTATAGTTAGGATTCGAAATAATGCTGACTACTGGGTTGCCACTCTGTTAGATCCACATTATAAGAATACATTTTGCCATATGCTTCCCGCCCTGGAAAGGGACACGCTAATGTTGGAGTATCGAAACAAGCTTTTAAGCAACCTTAATAGAGCTTTTCCCCAAGATAGGAGTGAGGCACACAGTGGGCCAGTTCGTCAACGCCAAAACATTAGCAGCAGCAGCAGAGTAAGTGGCAGAAGCAATTTCTGTGAGTCCTTTCACACATTTTTTAGACCAGCTCGTGCACCAGCACAACAGAATACAAATATGACACTTGGAGAACGACTAGAGAGGATGGTGATGGACCATCTAGAGCTCAATACGAATACCATCAGTGAGGATTTTGACCCTTTTACATTTTGGTCTTCAAAAATGGATGAATGGCCTGAGCTCGCCTGTCACGTCTTGGAGGTTTTATCATGCCCAGCAGCCAGCGTTCTCTCAGAACGTGTGTTCAGCGCTGCTGGTGATGTCCTGACGGATAAGCGCACCCGGCTGTCCCATGAAAGTGTTGACTGCCTAACATTCATCAAGGTGAACAAGTCATGGATCTCAATGGACTTTTGCACCCCAATTGCAGACTGTACAGAGTAGGCGATGTTGTAGTTTTTGTGTGCTGCATTGATCTTGCGGAATTGCAGTCTGTGATATGGCTTGTGTGCCTGCTCTTGCTGCGTCTGCAGGTTTTAGGCCCTAATTTTTTGAAATGTGGAGAATACAGATTTGGTCGCTCAATCCATTGAGTTGACTGTAGTGGAAGAGGTGTCAGTCCCCATTATACTACTTATACTCTAGTGAAATTCATGCCATTTTGGTGGTTTTAGGCCCAAATGTTTTCAAATGGGAACAGTCCTGATTGGGTCTTCATCTACTGGGTTGGCTGTAGTGGAAGAGGTGTTGGTCCCCGTTATACTACTTATACTCTAGTGAAATTGATGCTACTTTGGTGGTTTTAGGCCCAAATGTTTTCAAATGGGAACAGTCCTGATTGGATCTCCATCTACTGGAATGGCTGTAGGGGAAGAGGTGTCGTTCCTAATTGTACAATTTCTACTGTACTGAAATTGATGCCACTTTGTTGGTGTCTGCCAGTAATTTTTGGAAATGTGGGGAATCCTGATTGAGTCACCATCTATTGGGTTGGCTGTAGTGGCAGAGGTGTTAGTCCCTATTATACTATTTATACTCTAGTGAAATTGATGCCACTTTGGTGGTTTTAGGCCCAAATGTTTTCAAATGGGAACAGTCCTGATTGGGTCTCTATCTACTGGGTTGACTGTAGGGGAAGAGGTGACGTTCCTAATTGTACAATTTCTACTGTACTGAAATTGATGCCACTTTGGTGGTGTCTGCCAGTAATTTTTGGAAATGTGGGGAATCCTGATTGGGTCTCCATCTACTGGGTTGGCTGTAGGGGAAGAGGTGTCGTTCCTAATTGTACAATTTCTACTGTATTAAAATCGATGTCACTTTGTTGGTTTCTGCCAGCAATTTTTGGAAATATGGGGAATCCTGATTGGGTCTCCATCTATTTGGTTGGCTGTAGTGGAAGAGGTGTTGGTCCCCATTATACTACTTATAATCTAGAGAAATTGATGCCACTTTGGTGGTTTTAGGCCCAAATGTTTTCAATTGTGAATACTCCTGATTGGGTCTCCACCTACTGGATTGGCTGTAGGGAAAGAAGTGTCGGTCCTAATTATACTATTTCTACTGTACTGAAATTGATGCCACTTCGGTGGTATTAGGCCCTAATTTAAGGAAATGTGAACACTCCTGATTGGCTGCATTGGAAGAGGTTTTGGTCTCCTTTACAATAGTTATGCTCTAGTGAAAATAATTTTTTAGTGCAGATATTGTTCTCCACACAGCGGTACACAGACCTGATAAACTCAAAATGGGTATATAAAGCAGACTGCATCTCAGCTTAAAATTGTTTGGGTCAGATATTCTTCTCCACACAGGGGGAAAAGAAAAAGGTTGGGTCCGAGCAGCTTTCTGACCTTCGACTGTACTGTGCTGTCAGGGCAAGAAGAAGAGGAGGGTGACTCTGAGGGCGAGGAATGGGATAACACATTGGATGACGATGAGGTTGCACATCCAACTTGGTGTGAACCCAGAGGCACGCAGCTGAGTAGCTCATCTGAGGAGGTGGAGGAGGAAGACGAGGTGGTTACGTTGCGTCATATGGTGCAGACACGGAGTGATGCAAGCACGAGGAGCACTGGATCCTTAGCCACAACCATGGCAGTGACCAGCAGCTTGCAGGGGCAGCAAAAGTAGCCTAGCCTGGGCCTTTTTTGAGACCACAAAGGATGAGCCAGCTCATGTTATATGCAAACTTTGCGATAAAAAACTCAGTAGAGGGAAAAAGTGCAATAATTTGACTATTACAAGCATGAACCTTCACATTTTCAATCAACATGTGTTACTCCATCAATCTCACTGCGATAAAATGTGGACCAGCTGACCTCAACAACCATCAGCTTCCCCATGAACCGCATCCGCTGCTTCTTCCTCCTCCTCTGTTACCATGCAAAGTATTGGCACGCTGGTCTCCCACTGCAGAACCTCTGCTTCTCTACCTGCTTCTGTAAGGCTGAGTGAGAGCCCGTCAGCTGTAACAGAAGCTGGCATGCATGCTGTGTTTGCTTCACCGAGCACACCACATGTTTCTCAATCCACTGCAACATGTCCCCCTGCACCTCATTCACGGTCCAGCAGTTTGTCCGTTTCACCGTACTCCGCCCTCTCTTAGCACTGCAGCCAGCTCTCAGTCCCGCATTTGTGGTCACGTAAAAGATTGTTTCCTCCCACACATGACAAAGTTAAGAGGTGGAAATCCACCATCTCCAATCTGTTGTCCACGGAAATGGTGGTGTCAGGCCCTAATTTTTTGAACTGTGAACACTCCTGTATGGCTGCTTTTTTACTGACGAGGTAACCAGAGAACCTGGAGGAAACCCCCGCAAACACAGGGAGAACATACAAACTACTCGCAGATGTTGTCCTCTATCATCATAAAGGAGTTAGCTCGTTGTCTAGGAGACCGGCCACTGCTGCTGTCTACCTTGTGAACATTGTGTTGAAGCTTGCAAGGTGTCACGGGTTTACCGTGACAGAGAGGAGCCAGAAGACAGCAGCGTCTGATTCCTCCCACTCCTGCAGTCATTAGAAAGAAGACTTTCGCCTTCATATTAGTCGGTGCAGGGGTTAATCTGCTCAGTTGTGAGCTCCTGGAAGTTTAACGTGATTTAGGCTCTCCACAGATTTGTCCCGTGCATATCCCCTACTGTGATAATGCAGTACCCAAACATATCAGACTGTCGCCTACAGTGGAAGCCTTGAAAAGGAAGCTGAAGACATACTTCATGTGACAAACGTACAATCTGTGGTAAGCCTTGCTCCAGCATACCGCTGCACGACTAGCTGTACCCTGACCTACTGTATCCTTACCCATCCCTTGTAGATTGCGCGCCCTCGCAGGCAGGGTCCTCTCTCCTCTTGTAGCAGTCGATGAGTCACTGACGGTGACTCCTTTTCACATGGAAAGCGCTACGGAATAAATGTCGCTGTAATAGTAATAATGATTACAGTACTTGTACTCTGGCTCAATTGATGGCACTTTCAAGGTGTCTACCCCTAATATGATGTGTTTTGGCAGTTTTTGGGCCCGTTTTAAGGTGTATGCATTTTTTTGCCCCCCCCCCCCCATTGAATCCTATGGCGTTCGGTAACGTTCGGTGAACATTCGATGAATAAATAAGCGAATATTGCAAATTCAGCTATCGTAATCCAAATCAAATATTGAAACATTCGCTCATCTCTATTCTTGAGATGTTGCTTCAGTATTGCCACATATTCTTTTCCTATGATGCCATCTATTTTGTGAAGTGCACCAGTCCCTCCTGCAGCAAAACAACCCCACAACATGATGCTGCTACCCCAGTGTTTCACAATTGGGATGGTGTTTTTAGGCTTCAAAGCTTCTCCCTTTTTCCTCCAAATGTAAAGATGGTCATTATGCCCAAAAAGTTAAATTTTAGTTTCACTGTGGTTATTGACACAATCTTACCAGCTTCCTCTATCATCTTCACAAGGTATTTTGCTTTTGTCCTTGAGTTGATATGCACATGTCAGACCAAAGCACGTTCATCTCTGGGACACAGAACCTGTCTCCTTTCTGAATGGTATGATGGCTGGACATTCCCATCTTGTTTGCACTTGCATATAATTGTTTGTACAGATGAACAAGGCTCCTTCAGGTATCTTGAAATTGCACCCAGGGATGAGCCAGACCAGTAACTATATCAACGGAAATTAATGCTAAACAGGATAATTACAGCATAAAATATACAGAAACAAATGTACAAAGAATCCTCAAGTTACTCTAGCTACCATAGCAGTCTCTTGTTATATGTTCTTATAACTTCTAACAAAGGGGTTGATACCGGTACAAGAGAAAGTCACTGTATTATTGCTTCTTCTAACACAGGCCCTCCGGTTCTTGTCGCTAGGCCGCAAGTCTTCCTGACAAAGTCTAACAAGGCTCGCTGGACCGCCTTTGCTTCAGTAGGCCCCCGCCCTGCCTGTTGTACTAGCCCAGACCAAACCCTGTACCGAACGTCGGTGCTGGAAGCAACGGCCTGGCTCACTCGTGCCTCCCGTTCATCACCACAGGCGTCCACCCCTGAGCGGAGTCTTCTCGGGGATCTTCAGTGCTTGACTGACGGCGGATGTCTCTTGTACCCGGGGAGATGAGAGCTGAGCCTCAGCTCTTGAAGGGTGCATTCTGGAATCCAGGTATTGACCGGCGCAGGTCAGGTTTTCGAGCCTTGACCGGCGTTGTCTGGATTCTGGAACTTGCCTGGTGTGGATCGGGTCTTCAGGTCTTGACCAGCGTCTGGATTCTGTAACTCGCCTGATGCCGTCAGGGTCCTGCTTACAGGCGCGCCACAGCCCACTGTCTCAGACCTTCTGCTGCAGACTGTCACCTCAGCCTTAGCATCTTCCTTGATACACGTCCTGCCCGTTCCTTAACTTGGCGCCAAATCTTTTCCCGTTTTGGCGCGCTCACCTTTTCTATCAGGGAACTGCGTTATTAAGGTCACCTGACCAGGTTCTTCAGTCAAACTGATCCTGTCAGAAACTCTCCCTCTTCTGGTTGGTTCAACAGGGTCTCATTTGGACAATAGATAGCAGTCTTCTAGCACAAATGCCACATGGTGCTGGGGATTCTTGTCTCTTATGTCGCACCTTCTAACATGTCATCCTTAATATGCTTTTCTGATATCCTTTTGACATCTGTTTTTTCATCACCGATTAACACAATGGAATAAGATGTGCGGAATCCAATAGGAGGTGCACTCCACTTAATAAATGATTAATGTAAGGGATGTATTAAAATCATATGCCATATCGATGCTGTCAGTACAATACCCATTTTCTCAGGCATTCATTGAGTTCTATGGGCAAACCTCTTCTGAAAAATGTAAGACTAGTAAATGCTGTGTCCGGTCCAGGTGATAAAATACTCATCTGAACTAGTCCACTAAGTTACATTGGTCAGTTTAAAATCCATTTCGCACATAGACAGAACATGAACCAAATATACTTACGTTTGAGTGTGGCCTTAGTATAAAGCAGATAAACATTATGCAACAGCGGAGACACAGGCAGAACAGCAGTATATTTCTTTTATTAAACAACTAATATTACTTATAAAACATGTATTATATGGTAACAATTTCTTAACAACATTTATGTAAATAATTTTATGCCCAAAAATGACAACATACATAAAATGACATAAACATATAATTTACAATTATTAACATAGAAAATTAATTTAGCCTTGTATCATTTTTAAACTGCTGATATATAAACCGAATGCCAAAAAATGAACGTATGTTCAAAAAATGAACATACGGATGAAAAATCTCCAAACCTCTCAGACACCTACAACAATTTTTCTCAGCTGTGGGAAAATGGGCTTGTAATTTATCAGAGCACAAGTTTGCATCCTGCTTACAACTGCATAGGCCAAACAAGGTGTGAACAGAGACTAGCATGTCTATAAAGCTTGCTATTACCATCTGCTGGGCAAATTCATGTATTTCGCTTTTGTGCCCAAAGTTAAAAAGTATCAAGATCAGCCACCAACTAAATTTGTTGTGTCTTTAATAGTGATGAGTGAGCACAAAAATGCTTGGGTACTTGTTGTTCGAGTGGGAAAAAAGGAAAAGGCTCGAGTGCTCGGTCCAAGTAACAAGCCCAATGTAAGTCTATGGGAAACTCGAGCATTTTTCCGGCAGCTCCCCCCGGCGGTCTGCAGAGGGCCTAAAAATTGCCCAAATCGATGGGAACAGTGATCAAATGACATGGGAACAGCATGGGGAAGACCACTGGAAGCATTTGTGACTCCCAGGTCACTGCTGTCAACAACATTGTCAGAGGTATTACGCCACTTTTACGGACTCACAATAAAACATACAAAAACGAAACCAAAATGGATTTTCCTGGGAAATATGTTAAGGAACATCCTTTCCTGGATAATGAATTGTATATAAGGCAAAATAAATAACCAAAAACAAAAAGACTCCTCCACACCCTGGGTTATGTTCACACGTAGTGTTTTTGATGCGTTTTTGCACTTTTGCATTGCTTTCAACCAAGACAAATGCATTCACCAGGAAATGTCATTTTCACATTTTACAACCTTATCTGGCCATGTGGTGTGTGAAACATCATCAGACACATCCTGTTTCATTTATGAAGGAAGGATTGTGAAAGTCACAAACACTATTTTTACAGCCTTACTATTCTTAAAGGGCCAGCAGTCGGCCCTCGCTATTGTTAGAGAGCCATCAGCCGGCTATGCTTTGTTGTTCCCATTATTAACAAGTGGGTCTCCTATACTGTTATTGCGTATGCAGTGACTGCAAGGGCTGCCAAAAATTTGGACGCAACCCAATACCCCTTTGAAGAGACATAGAGGACGGTCTCAGTAAAAAAAAATGTTCCCATCATAAAGCAGCGGGTCTCATATAGTGGAAATGCCCATGCTGTGACTGCAAGGGCTGCTAAAATTTGGGAAAAACCCCACTAACAATTTAAAGACACATAGAGCTGGGCCATAGTAACAAGTACGACATGTTCCCATTAGAAAGGAGAGGGTCTGCTATTCAGTTATAGGGTATGCAGTGAGTGCAACGGCTGACAAAATTTAGGAAAAACCCTACTAACAATTTAAAGACACATAGAGCTGGGCCACAGTAACGACATGTTCCCATTAGAAAGGAGAGGGTCTGCTATACAGTTATAGGGTGTGTGTAACATGCAGAAGTAGTGCAGTTGCTTCAAAAGCATTCAGCAACTATTAGAAGTAACACAAGCACAGGAGACAGGGAGTGTTTTAGCAGAGCCCCAGGGGGATTGTGGGGAAGATGTTTACTGTCTGGCTAGAGCCGAAGAGAAAGGTGGTGTATGATCTGCATCTCACAGAAGGCAAGGGAACAGAATTCAGGTCAGGAGGGAAGCTAAACACTGGTCAGATAGACTCCCTGAGCTAACAGTGCAGAGTATTATTGGGCAGAAAGATAAGGACTGGAAGGAATCCTGTCATAGGGATCATCTCCCTCATCAAACCACCCCCCTCCATCTCCATGCAGAATAAAGAATGATGTGCACTATTGAGTCCTTGTGAAGGAAAAACCTGTGGTTGTGTATGCATAGAAGTGTGCTGCAAAGATATCTAGTCTGTGCTGAATTATGCTACTGAAGAGACTGACGTTACTGTGCCTGCTTTAATAGACTGTACTGTGGTAAAGTCTGTTGCTTCAAAGAGTTAAATGGTACTGGCCGTACTTGATTAAACTCCACTGTTCAACTGTTTATGAAGACTCTTGTCAGATGTGTCTGGTCAGCAATTGAATCTATCGAGTGCCTGAGAGAAGCTGGAGCCTATGGTTGCCCTGAGTAACGGTTCCCCTAGGATTCCAAAGAATTCATGAAACCTGTCTCGCCCTATCTGAACATAGCGGCGTGCGTGTAACATTGGTGGCCCATGCGGGGACTCCTGAGGGGGAATTAGCATGTAGAGGGAGAAGAGGAAAAGTGTCTGGAAAAACACAGCAGCACAGCACCTCAATTCAACTCTGCTACACCAGTTAAAGGGGACCAGCCCTAAAGAAAAGTCACTAGAAGCAATGGATGTGGAAATACAAATGGACAGAATTAGTGAGCGGCTTCTTCAGTTAACCTGTGAAGAATTGAGAACAGTAGCAGAACATATAAAGATGTCAGAAGAACAGATTTCTAAAGCACACAACCGCAGGCAACTGCTAGCTGCCATTAATGCAAAAATGGATGAGCTGGGGGAGAAAGAAGCTTAAGACGTCATGGGGACATTCCTCCAGGACTTAACACAGTTTCTAACTAGGTTGAAGTTGGAGGATGGAGGGGCGGCACCAATCACCAAAAGAGGGAATCTCTTTCCGCAGACAGAACTACAGGAATTGAAAGATCAATTCAAAGCCCTAACAACAGCCCTGCAGGAATCGACCAAAACCTCTGAATGGGTGATTGAATCAGACAGAACCTTTAACCTGCTTGGGTTAGATAAATCAGGGAGACAGTCCTCTCTAACACCACAAATCACCATAAGGAAAGAATTAAAGATCCTGGGACAGATTGGAGAATCTGAACAGAAAGAGAAATTGTCTTATATGAACTTGTTGCACCAGATCGATGCAGGCTTACAGAAAGGCTACCAACCAGATAAGATCGTTGAGGTGGTGGTGAAAGCGATCAGCCCAGGACTGAACCTCCGTAGTATGCTAGAAATGAAGAGTCAATTGACCTTGCCACAGCTGAAGATGATTTTAAAAGGGCACTATAAAGAAGAGAGTGCTTCAGAATTGTTCCACCGACTCATTAACATCTCACAGAAAGATAATGAATCACCCCAAAGTTTCTTGTTCAGAGCAATTAAACTTAAGGATAGACTGTTGTTTGCATCCAGAGATATAGAAGCGGAGGAAAAGTTTGATGCTGGACTAGTCCAGAAGTTCTTGAGATCATTGGGAACGGGGTTAATCAGCAAAGACATAAAGTTGCAGCTGAAACAGTATCTAGAAGATCCCGGCATTCTGGACGAAGTCCTAATTGAAAAAATGAATGCGGCAGCTGGTTTGGAGTCAGAGAGCAAACAGAAATTAAAGAAAGGCTCTGCTCCTAAAATCACCAAAATGAGTTAGCTGAAGTTGGAGACCCCCCAGTGGCCAGTCCGAAGATCATCATGGAGACCCTCCAGTGCCACCTCCGAGAGGGAACCTTAAAAGAGAGGACCACCAGCGCTGACTGGGAGGAAGTAATAGGAGAACTGCGAGCCGAGTTGATTGAGGTGAAAAAGTTGATTCACTCCAGGCCAGAACCTAAATCCCTCAGACCCAGGAGTGGGTTCCAAAACAGAAGATACCCGGCTTGTGAAGCGTACCGTTCATCAAATCAGAATACGGTATGTGTCCACTGTCTAAGATGTGGTGAGGAAGGACATTATGCCAAGGAGTGCCAATGGTCGCGGTCGTTTGGGTTAAAAGACAGGAGGTGGCCAGTGCGGGGCGACTGGTGACCGTGACACGGAGGAGGCACCAGAAGCAGTGCCAGTTAGATGGACTCCTGGTAAAAGCACTGTGGGACACAGTAGCCCTAGCGAGCCTTTTAAATGAAGAATGGAGAATGAGCTACCTGCCACATACCTGTCTCTCATAACTCTTAGGATAAGTAAAACTCCACGGCAAAGCTGTCAACCAGACTGAAATCCCTTTCATCGGCTGGGTGGAAGTGACTTTCCAACTGAGGGCCACGAAAAACAGCAACACCATTGAGCTTTTAGTACCTTTTCCAGTGATCAGAATGTGGCAGAGGATCCTATCCTGGGTTATAATGTAATCAGTGAGGTCATCACGAAACACAAGTCAGGGACGCTGGTGGTGGATGCAATTGACACATAACCAACGACGTGGCGGAAAATGTGATTCATAGAGTAAAGAAAGCACAGAATACAATGGACCTAAAAGAAGTCAAGGTAGGCTGGCGCCCAACCATCATCCCTGCAAACCAAATGGTGGGGGTGAGGTGTGGAGTCTGGGTAGAACCCGGGAAGAAAAGTCCAGAAAAGACTGTTCATGCCAAAAGACTCCTCAGAACTTCCGGAAGGCCTAGTTCAAGGTGAGACTGTGCTTACGATTCCTACTGGTTGGTTTGCTCGAGTGACAATACCGGTGATGAATACTACGAAGCACAAAATTAGACTGGATTCAAAGACTGTGTTAGGTCACATCGAAACCGTTAAAATGGCATATCCAGCCAGTGTGAGACCAGCCCAGGCAGGGCCGGCTCCAGGTTTTTGTGGGCCCTGGGCGAAAGAGTCTCAGTGGGCCCCGTTAACACATACCACGATTCATGATGCACAGATACCGCAGAGAAATATATATATATAGTACAATGCCAAAGATTTCACTTCTTATATTACATGAGTGATATCTATTTGTAAATTCTACAATAGCTCAGAAACTGGCGAATCCTCGCAGCGCACAGTGGAGACCAGACAATATATTCTTCCATACAGTATTATGGGCCCCATATATTGCTCCATACAGAATAATGACCCCACATAGTCCTCCGTACAGTATTATGGGCACCACATAGTCCTCCATACAGTATTATGGGCACCATATATTGCTTCATACAGAATAATGCACCCCATATAACGCTCCATGCAGAATACTGGTCCCCAGACAACGCTCCATACAGGATACTGGTCCCCATATAACGCTCCATGCAGAACACTGGTCCCCATATAACGCTCCATGCAGGATACTGGTCCCCATATAATACTCCATGCAGAACACTGGTCCCCATATGATGCTCCATACAGGATACTGGCCCCCATATAACGCTCCATACAGGATACTGGTCCCCATATAACGCTCCATGCAGAACACTGGTCCCCATATAACACTCCATACAGGATACTGGTCCCCATATAACACTCCATACAGGATACTGGTCCCCATATAGCGCTCCATACAGGATACTGGCCCCCATATAACGCTCCATACAGGATACTGGCCCCCTTATAATGCTCCATACAGAATACTGGCCCCAACATAATGCACCATGCAGGCTGTGTCCCCACAAAATGCCCCATGCAGGATGTCACCTCCCCCCATATAATGCCCCATGCAGGATGTCACATCTCCCCCCAATATAATGCCCCATACAGGATGTCACCTCTCCCCCCCATATAATGCCCCATGCAGGATGTCACCTCTCCCCCCATATAATGCCCTATGCAGGATGTCACCTCTCCCCTCATATAATGCTCTATGCAGGATGTCACCTCTCCCCCCATATAATGCTCTATGCAGGATGTCACCTCTCCCCTCATATAATGCCCTATGCAGGGTCACCTCTCCCCCCATAGAATGCCCCATGCAGGATGTCACCTCTCCCCCAATATAATGCCCTATGCAGGATGTCACCTCTCCCCCTATATAATGCCCTATGCAGGATATCACCTCTCCCCCCATATAATGTCCCAAGCAGGATGTCACTTGTTCCCTCCCTATATAATGCCCCATGCAGGATGCCACTTGTTCCCCCCATATAATGCCCCATGCAGGATGTCGCTTGTTCCCCCCATATAATGCCCCATGCAGGATGTCACTTGTCCCCCCCATATAATGCCCCATGCAGGATGTCACCTCCACCCCCATATAATGCCCCATGCAGGATGTCACTTGTCCCCCCCCCACATAATGCCCCATGCAGGATTTCACTTGTCCCCCCCATATAATGCCCCATTCAGGATGTCACTTGCCCCCCCCCATATAATGCCCCATGCAGGATGTCACTTGTTCACCCCCCACCATATAATGCCCCATGCCTTCATACATAGATAAAAAAATCAAATACTCACCTCACTTCTCACCTGCTGCCATTGCTCCGGGCCCCTCCCCTGCGCCGGCGTCTTCCCGCTCTGCGCTGCCTGTGACAGCTCAGGAGAGAGTGCGGTGTAAAGACGTCACCGCACCCTCTGACCTGAGACGTCACAGTCAGAGGACGCGGAAGATACCAGAGCTGCTGCGGAGGCACGGGGAGAGGTAAGTATTGTGCGCCGGCAGCCGGGATCCTGACCAAGCGGAGGGGGGGGGCGCTGGCACCGGCACCACACCCACACCGCTCATGGGTCAATAGCACGCCGGGGTGCCCGACGGTGAGTGGGCCCCCCCCACCTGCTCAGGGCCCCAGCACTTGCCTGGGTGTGCCGGGTAATGACGCCGGCCCAGAGCCCAGTGGTCTATCGTGAATTCAGTCTCCCCACCAAGGAACAGGAGTTGACCAGAGGAGGAAATTCACGACCAACCTCGGGATCCTGGGTTCCCCCACTACCCCTAAAACACTTGTGTTCTGAAGATTGAGTGGTAGCAAAACAGATGCTGAGAGACGAGTGTTATGCATTCTCCAAAGATGACTCTGATATAGGCTGTATCCCGTCGTTGCAGTTGAAAATCAATTTGAAAGACACGACCCCAGTAACCAGAAGTTACATGTCTCTGCTGAAACCATTACACCGTAAAGTGAAAGAGTATTTACAAGACCTAATCAACAGAGGTTGAGTCCAAAAGTCAAAGTCGTCTTATTCCTCTCCTATTGTCTCTGTTAGAAAGAAGGACGGTACGTTGAGACTCTGCTGTGATTACCGGGAACTAAACCAAAAGTCAGTACCTGATCGGCACTCGATACCAAAGATTCAAGATGTGCTGGATACCCTAGCAGGAAGTACCTGGTTCTCTGTCCTCGATCAGGGTAAAGCATACCATCAAGGGTTTGTTGAAGAGTCCAGTAGACCTTTAACAGCATTCATCACACCATGCGGGTTGTATGAGTGGATCCGCATACCTTTTGGGCTCAGTTCAGCTCCAGCAGAGTTCCAGAGGAGCATGGAGACCTGTTTAGAAGGATTGAGGGATGAAATCTGCCAGCAGTACTTGGATGACAATGTGGTACACAGCAAAACCTTCCGGGAGCATGTTGAACACGTGAGGACCGTATTACAGCGGTATCAACAACACGGAGTTAAGTTGACCCCAAGAAGTGTGAACTTTTCAAAAAGCAAGTCCGATTTCTAGGGAAAATTGTGTCCGGAGAAGGATATACTATGGACCCAGCAGAAATCGCTCCGGTACTGGCCTTAAAAGACAAGTGGCAATCTACCGTCGGGGAGTTGAGGCAGATATTAGGATTCCTCTCCTACGACCGTACTTACGTTCGGAACTTCTCCATGATTGCCGCCCCACTATACCTCCTCTTGGGGTGGACAACAGAGTCAACAACACCCACAGAGAAAAAGAAGAACGCGGGTAGGACTGGGCTTAAAATAAACAACGCCGTTTCATCCCAACAGACCATTCTCTGGACAGCAGACCACCAGGAGGTATTGGAAGAACTAGTAGACTACCTGGTAAAACCACCCATCTTGGGATATCCTGATTTCAACTTACCATTTGTTCTTCATTGTGACTCTTCTCAAGTCGGACTGGGAGCTGCCCTGTATCAGCATCAAGATGGAAAATTGAGAGTCTTCGGTTACGGTTCTAGAACGTTGACAGACTCCGAGAAGAATTACAATCTACATTCTGGAAAAGTGGAGTTCCTGACATTGAAATGTGAACGATTTAGAGATTATCTCTATTACAGCAAAGAGTTTGAGGTTTACACTGACAACAACCCTTTGACCTATGTCCTCATTACAGCCAAACAGAATGAAACGGATGACAGATGGATCACTGAACTAGCTGACTTCAAATTCAGCATCAAGTACTGGCCAGGAAAATGCAATGCGGATGCTGACGGATTGTCGAGAATGCCACTAGAGCCTGAGGAGTTCATGCAAGAATGCTTGGAGGAAGTCAGTCTGGAAGCAATTGAGAGCACTACCCAAGCAGTACAAGCTTATCAAGAGGAAGACACACCATTGTGGTGTCCGTTGACAATGGAAATCAGTGTAAAAGCGAAAGAACAAGATCACCCCCTGTCCATTCAACAAGTACCAAAAGGAACAATCCATAAAGCACAACGGGAAGATCAGATAATTGGTCGAATACTACATTATGTGGACCAAAATTGGTTTCCAAGTAAACGGGAGAGAGATAATGAGTCAGCAGCAGTATCTGTCTTAGTTAAAGAATGGACGAAGCTCTACCTCAGTGGAGACGGTATCCTGTATCGTAAAGGAGGACAAAACCAGCAGTTGGTACTACCCAGAGTATTCCGTAGGTTGGTCTTCAAAGAACTACATGAAAAAATGGAACACCTGGGAGTGGAAAGGACAACAAACTTGATCCATGAAGGGTTCTTCTGGCCGTACATGTAGAGAGATATTGAGAGGTACATGACCAGGGAGTGTGGGTGTCTGAAAGATAAATGTCCCAACACATCGACCCAGGCACCTATGGGAAACATCCAAACTACGTATCCGTTCGAGATGATCTCAATAGACTTTCTACATTTTGAGACGTGCAAGGGTGGCTACAAATACATCTTGGTGGTGATGGACCATTTTACTCGATTTGTTCAAGCATATGCCACCACCAATAAATCGGGTCGAACAGCGACAGAGAAGATCTTCAATGATTTTGCTTTGAGGTTTGGGTTCCCTAAAAGGTTACACCATGACCAAGGAGGAGAATTTGAGAACAAGCTCTTTGCCAAGCTAGGAAAGTACTGTAGAATTCAGAGATCCCACACAACGCCCTATCACCCAGAGGGTAATGGACAAGTGGAACGTTTTAACCAGACATTATTGTCGATGTTGCGCACTTTAACAGCTGATGAGAAGAAAGACTGGAAGAGTTCTCTGTCAAAAGTGGTACATGCATATAACTGTACAAAGAGCGATGCAACGGGTTACTCACCCTTCTTCCTATTGTATGGACAATCGCCAAGACTGCCAATCGACATCATGTTCGATACTCTGGTGTCAAAGACTTACAGAACGTATCTGGAGTTTGTTCGGAAATGGAAGGAACGGATGGTAGAGGCATACAACATAGCGTCCAAAGTGGTTACGCAAGGACAAAGCAAGAGTAAGGAGTACTATGACTGAAAATATTATGGAGCAGAATTGGCATCGGGAAGCCCTGTGCTAGTCAAGAACGTACGTGAGAAAGGCGGTTCAGGAAAACTTCCTTCGTACTGGGAAGACAAGGTGCATGTGGTCGTAAGGAGGAAAGCTGATGACAGCCCAGTGTATGAAATCCGATTGGAAACAGGAGACAAGAAAACCAGAATAGTCCATCGAAATTTACTACTACCCTGTGATTATCTCCCACCGCAACAAGACTTCCCAGAAGTAGACCAACATTGTCCGAGATCGACTAAGGGACCACCACAGACTGAAGCTCCGGAGATGGATAGTGACCTTGAAAGTTCCGATGAAGAAGAACACACCGTTGTATTTCTTGGACCGGCAAGGAGAGGGATGTACCATCCTCAGGAGAGTGAACTAAGACCCGAGGCTCCAGATTTTTTGCACGAAGGAGTACAGATGAAGTCCAATTCAGATCTGACAATCAAACACCAGTCCCTGAAGAGACTGATCGACACTCAGGTGTAGCGAAATTACCAGACTGGGTGGAAACAGGCAATTCAGGAGAAGTACAGGAACTTACAGAGGCAGCTCCAAGAGCATCTGAGGAAGCACGGGAAATGAGTGTGGCGGAAGAAACTCCTGGGACCGAAGAACCCGTGGTATCTAAGGTGTTAGAACCCTCCTGTTTGTTTTTTCCATCTTGTGTTTTGCGGTCACTTGACCATCTGCCTTTAAATTCCAGCTCCGCCCTTGTGGCTGTGCTGGACTTCAGTGTTTGACTGTTTTTCTAGCCTTCGGTGCCTTTCTCTTTCAAGTTCACTTGGTCCTCTGGGACCTCTAGTACATTTTTGTCAGTTTGTCTTTTTGTGTTCTGCAACAACTTCTGTTTAGGAGGTGTCCCATTTTTGTCCCAGTCTTTAGTTCTTTTAGGGACCCCTCCCTTAATTCTATAGGTCTTCGTTCAGACTAGCCGAGGACTAAGGCGGGTCTGTTCACTAGGAACAGGCAGCCCTCTACATCATAGGGATTCAGCTTAGTCTTACTGAAGAGACAGCTTTCCCCTATCTTTCCTTAGTACATGTTGCAGATCATAACATAACAACAACCCACCAGGAGGATGTCGACTCGAGAAGTGAGGAGGCCCGTGATGCTGACATATGAGACACTTGGTGTCCCGAGTCAAATGCCAAGTACTGTTGACTGGAAACAGGTATCTCTGCCTACGGACCAGGTAAGCCCACTGGAGTGGTATTCACCACCGAGAGGCAGTATGGAAGATGTTGCCTACTAGAAAGACTTGTTTTCATGCTTTGATTTTCCTTAAAAGACTTTGTAGAAACAAAGAACTGTTGGAGCCTAGCGAGAGAGAGCTTGTTGAAGACTTACGAAAAGCTCCAGCTGCAGAGATGCTGATTGTTTTAATTGTGTTAAAGGTTTATTTCTTACAGGCGTCCTACAAGTAAAAGGTCGTAAGAATAGGTTGTTATCAATGTTTACGAACGTTATACCAATTCGACAATGCCAATTTGTATATGAAGTTATTCAACTTTCACCACTGTCTCAGAATTGGTCAGATTGACCAATTAAGACGAATGTCGAGGATGACATTCAAAAAGGAGGGAAGAGTGTGACATGCAGAAGTAGTGCTGTTGCTTAAAAAGCATTCAGCAACTATTAGAAGTAACACAAGCACAGGAGACAGGGAGTGTTTTAATAGAGCCCCAGGGGGTTTGTGGGGAAGTTGTTTACTGTCTGGCTAGAGCCGAAGAGAAAGGTGGTGTATGATCTGCATCTCACAGAAGGCATGGGAACAGAATTCAGGTCAGGAGGGAAGCTAAACACAGGTCAGATAGACTCCCTGAGCTAACAGTGCGGAGTATTATTGGGCAGAAAGATAAGGATGGGAAGGAATCCTGTCATAGGGATCATCTCCCTCATCAAACCCTCCCCCCTCCATCTCCATGCAGGATAAAGAATGCTGTGCACTATTGTGTCCTTGTGAAGGAAAAACCTGTGGTTGTGTATGCATAGAAGTGTGCTGCAAAGAGATCTAATCTGCGCTGAATTATGTTTCTGAAGAGACTGCCGTTACTGTGCCTGCTTTAATAGACTGTACTGTGGTGAAGTCTGTTGCTTCAAAGAGTTAAATGGTACTGGCCGTACTTGATTAAACTCCACTGTTCAACTGTTTATGAAGACTCTTGTCAGATGTGATTGGTCAGCAATTGAATCTATTGTGTGCCTGAGAGAAGCTGGAGCCTATGGTCGCCCTGAGTAACGGTTCCCCCAGGATTCCAAAGAATTCATGAAACCCCTCGCCCTATCTGAACCTAGCGGCGTGTGTGTAACATATGCAGTGAGTCCAATGGCTGCCAAAATTTAGGAAAGACCCCACTAACAATTTAAAGACACAGAGTTGGGCCATACTAACGAGTACGACATGTTCCCATTAGAAAGGAGAGGGTCTGCTATACAGTTATAGGGTATGCAGTGAGTCCAACGGCTGCCAAAATTTAGGAAAAACCCTATTAACAAATTAAAGACTCATACAGCTGGGCCACAGTAACGAGTACAACATGTTCTCATTAGAAAGGAGAGAGTCTGCTATTCAGTTATAGGGTATGCAGTGAGTGTAACGGCTGCAAAAAAATTTAGGAAAAACCCTACTAACAATTTAAAGGCACATAGAGCTAGGCCACAGTAACGAAATGTTCCCATTAGAAAGGTGAGGGTCTCCCATACTGTTTGCCTATGCAGTGACTGCAACAGCTACCAAAAATTTGGAGGAACTCTAATGCCCCTTGCAAAAGACGTAGAGGTCAGAGGGCCTCCTGAAAATAATGTTCCCATTATTAGGAGGTGGGTCTCCCATACTGTTTGCCTATGCAGTGAAGCCTCGGCTGACAAAAATTTGGAGGAACTCCAATGTCCCTTGCAAGAGACATAGATATGTTGATATGGTACATATGGTGGTGATATGGAGGTGGAGGATGAGGATGCGGAGAAGGAGGAGGACAAGAGCAAATAGACAAAATCAGGAATCGTATACCCATGTCTGGGTGTGAAGACAGAGGTGCATGGGAATAGAGTTAGACCTCCCAAAAAAATACACTGCATTTGAGTTTATGTTACGCAGCTATCACTCGGTGGTGTTGAGAAGTCTGGCCCAATCCAGCCTTTGTTCATTTTTATAAGAGTCAGCCTGTCAGCATTTTCAGTTGATGCGCCTATCGGTTATAATTCCACCAGCAGCACTAAAAACCCACTCTGACAAAATGCTAGCGGCAGGGCAGGCCAGGACTTCCAAGGCGTAGAGAGCCAGTTCATTCCATGTGTCCAGCTTGGATACCCAATAATTATAAGGCACAGAGGAATCACGTAGGTGCGGTCAGCAAGGTACTCCCACAGCATTTTCCGTAACTTTTCCCTCCTTGGCAGAGTACCCCACGCCTCAGGGCCTGTACAATGGGAGGGTCTGAGAAAACTGTCCCAGAACTTTGACAGTGTTCCACTGCCTCTGTTGCATTGCATTTGTGTCTCTCTCGCCTGTACTCCTTGGTTGTCCAACGAAATGTGACCTCTGCCGCCAGCGTTTTCAGATGGGAATTTTTTTAATAATTCCACAACAAGGGCCTTCTCGTACTGCCCCATTTTATTAAGCCTATCCTGCACGGGAATAAGAGACACAAAGTTCTCCTTGTAGAGTGGGTCTAGAAGTGTTACCAACCAATAATGACTGTCACCCAAAATTTGGACAACGCGGGGGTCACGGGAAAGGCAGCGTAACATAAACTCAGCCATGTGTGCCAGACTGCAAAGAGGCAAGACTTCCATGTCCTCACTAAGAGGATGACTGACCATGCTCTCCTCCTCATCCTCCTCCTCCCTGTCCTCAGGCCATCCATGCTGAACAGACGGTATGACAGTTGTGCAGGTAGTAAGTACCGTCTATAGCGCAGGAAACTAGCTCCCGTTCTTCATCCTCATCCTCCTCTTCCTCATTGTCAACCAATCCACGTTGGGATAAGATGAGGCTGGGCTGTGTGGAATCACCCTGTATGGTTCCTTGCTCCATCTCATCATACTCCGCCTGCAATGCATCCTCTTTAATTGTGAGCAGAGAGCGTTTCAGAAGACAGAGAAGCGGGATGGTGACGCTAATTATGGTGTCATTGCTGCTCGCCATCTTGGTGGAGTCCTCACAGTTTTTGAGGATGGTACATATGTCTGACATCCATGTCCACTCCTGAGGTTTTATGTGTGGAGTCTGACCTGAATACCGACGGCCTTGTTATTGCTGGTAGTCAACAACTGCCCTCTTCTGCTCACAAATCCTTCCCAACATCTGCAATGTAGAGTTCCAACGCGTGGGGACATCACAGATCAGTCGGTGAGCTGGAAGCTGCAAATGCTGCTGAAGGACGGCAAGGGCGCTGGAAGGGCTGTAGCTGACTTTCTAAAATGGACACACAAGCGGCGTACTTTGAAACGCAGATCCGACAGATCCGGGTAGGTTTTGAGAAACCGCTGAACCACGAGGTTAAGCACATGGGCCAGGCATGGTACGTCTGTGAGCTCGCCTCGCCTCAGAGCTGCCATCAGGTTCCGGCCATTGTCACGCACAACCATGCCTAGCTGTAGGGTCAGTGGTGTCAGCCACAGATCTGCCTGCTCTTTCAGAGCTGTCCACAGCTCTTCAGCGTTGTGCGGTTTGTCACCTAAGCAAATTAGCTTCAGCACAGCCTGTTGCCGCTTGGCCGAGGCAGTGTTGTAGTGCTTCCAGCTTGTGACTGATGTGCTCATGCGGGCTTTCCCCATAGACCTAACCTCTATGTGGAAAGCCTTCTTGTGAGAAAAAAAAATGGCCGCCGCTCATTTGCATAATGAGGGGAAGCCAGAGACTCGGGGCCGCAGTCAGCTCTAGATTGTGTGGACGTAGCCTAAAAATATATTGCTATATACTTGTATGAGCTGCTTCTGGATTCATTGCCTGCATTGTAGAGTCAAGTTAACTAAATCCTCCTATGTCTACCATTGAGAGCTGTAGCTCAGTGGTTAGAGCTACATGCTCTGAACACTGAGTTCCCAGTTTGAGTCCCAGCAGATACGATCACAGGAGAAGGAAGAGGTGAGTGTAAAGTAATTTAATTTATTCACTGACCAGAGAGAGGCCCTGCCCCTCGAGAGGAGGAGCTATGGAGCGACATCGGAGAGGTAAGTATAAATATAGCCCGGGAGAAGAGTTGAGCCGTGACAGGACAGTCCCGCAGAATACAGGACAGTCCTGCAGAATACAGGACGGTTGGGAGCTATGTTGGCAACACTATGCAGAGTCTATGATATATACAAAATGACATACTTTAATAGCCACACCACTGATGCAGTCAGGGGGAGCAGATGAATCCTTTTCTTAAACAAGAAGTAGGCCTTCCTCTTTCAATTAAAGTCTGTAGCCCGCATGACTGGCAAGGGCAGCGCAATCTTGGTCACTTATATTCCATATATAATTAAATGAATAACACCGTTTATTTTATAGATGCATAACTGGCTTACATAACATGTTATCACTGCAGAAATGTCCATCTTCTCTTTGCATGGGCCCAGCTTCCTAAATGTTGCCCCCTAAAATTTAGTGGTAGAATGGGCCCTCGGAGTCAATTCTATTGGCAGGCCCTGTGCACCCCATTATGATGCAATAACAGCAATAGATTGGAGACAAAGTGCTGAAACAAAACAAGGGTCCCTAAAATCCATACAAGTATTATACATAATGTGTTACATGAGAAGAAAATAAATGGTTATAAATCATAGTGTGTGGTATATGCCGAGGAGGAGCACAGATAAGAGGATAAGATAGACTAGAGAAAACTCTATTTGCTTTGCGCAGCAAGGAAAGACTGTCAGCAAATCTATAATAAATCAATGCATTAGTTTTTTAGTTCGAATCACTATATTATATGACTGCCAAAATCAAACCATGCTGCTACATTCTTGTTTCAAGCTAGAAGCTTGGGGAATGATACCTCTGCTGGGATTACAAATTGGAAGTACTGTACACTTGCAACCTAATAGATGTGAAAGCAGCCGGCGCTCTCAGATAGCGGCAGAACAATAGTCACAGGGGTCAGTGAATAGGTGAGCACAGTGTGGGAATCAGGTGCCCCCTTGCCTTTACAAAGGAAACTAGAAGCCGCAATTGAGTAAAGCAGAGAATACAGTACTAAGGGCATGAAAAGAGGGTTTTTATAAGACTTCTGTTTGTAAACTTATGACCTTTACTGTAATGTAGAAAACATGTAGCGGAAAATTTCTTATTATATGCCACCTTGTTAAACTATATTGGGCCTGTCACTAATTTTATATGGACAAGTTTAGTTTACCTACTGACTATCCAAAGTAATTAAACCACAAATAAGAATAGTTATATACTCGGTAACACTTTCAATTTAAAAGGAATGTGTCACTAAGCTTTTGCTACCCCATCCAGTGATGTATCACTTACTGAGCTTGCTTGCTGTCATTTTGATAACATCAGTTTCATCTGATGCAGATTTACCAGTTCTATGAATATTGTGCTCTGTATAACTTCGTCCATACCAACACTACTGATTGGCAGCTTTCTGCCCATGTACAGTCTACATAGAAAGCTGCCAATCAGTGGTGGGGATAAGGATTTATAGAGCTCATGAATATGCTTGACTACCTGGCAGCAGGTTTACTAGTCCTCCAGTGATAATCTTCTGCTAATAAAACAGTGATTTTATCAAAACTACACTAAGTAGCCCATTAAGTGATAAATTGCTAGAATCAGGGTCTCCGCCTCTACATTTGATTAAATGGCACAAACATGGTGACAGATTCCCTTTAAGGGAAATAATTGAGGGCAAATGTAATAAAAATCAATGACAATAAAAATTAAGAGAACCTTTCTGTACTAATAAGGTTTATTGGCATGTGACTAGGGCACACTATATGATTGGTCACATGAAAGGAGTAACTCTGCTCTTGAGAAATGCCCAATGATTCCAATGTACAACATACATCACTCAGTTTGAAATGATCATAAATAACAGAGAACAACAGTATAGGAAAAGAGTTGCCATTTAAACTTTATCCTATGTCATCTACAGATTTCTGACCACTATTTGCCTAATGGCCGTCCAACTATAGACTACTGAATATTTCAGTCTAAACTAAGACTGGGAGGGCAGCTTGAAACGTGAAAGCCATATCCTAATGTTTAGTAAAACACTTTGCTCCAACCAGCTTTCCACTTTCACTGGTAACCATCTCATGGTAAAAGGCCTTGTAATGCTGATTTTATATATTATATTATGGGTAGTTCTGTAAGCAGAACGAAAAAACATTGGGGCTTCTTATGTCTGTTTAAAATAGAAATAAAATCATGCTTACCACTCTTGCACCTTCTGCTTCGGGAACTGGCCACAAAGCTGTAAAAGCAAGTTAACATTTTATATTATGAAGTGTCTAGTAGAATGTATGCAAAGCTTTAATTTAAATGGAAGCTGACCTGCAGTACACAAGAACTGCCACTAGACAGTGCACAGAGATGTGGTGTTGTTGCTCCATACACGATATACTTCTAGTGGTTGTGGCACCAGTTATCAGCTAATAGTAGGGGTGCCGTGGGTTGAACACCCACCAATTTGATGTAGATGACATGTCCTGAGGAAAGGTCATCAATAGTTCATTCCTGGACAACCCCTTTAAGGTGCCCGAACGAATTAGACAAAAGTTGATAAAAGTAAATGATTCTAACCATAACAAATGTTCATTAGATAAAATTTAACAGCAGATGTTTTAGCCAAATGATGACACACAGCCATCACCTGAAAAAAATGGCGGTTGTGTTCAAAATTTTCATCTGATTGTTGGACATTGTTGGAAAATATCTATCAACAATCTTTCCTAAGAAGAGCATTCCCAGAAGAATCTTCTGCTTAATGTCATTGAACATTTATGACCAGGCTGACCAACTGCAATGACAAATATTGACTAAAACGAGTATTGCTGCATGGAGGAAGCGATCATTCAGTAGACAATCGTTCACCAACCTACAAACCCAATTCCAAAAAAGTTTGGACGCTGTCTAAAATAGAAAGATAACAAGGATGCAATGATTTGGGAATTTCTTATTGCCATATTTTATTCAGAAGTGGACAGACATTTTTCCATTTCATTTGCAAAAAAATACTAATTTAGAAACTGATGGAAGCAACGCATCTCAAAAAGGTTGGGACAGGCTTGACAACTAAGTCACATGACTGTATAAAAAGAGCATGTTAGAGAGGCAGAGTCTCTCGGAAGCAAAGATAGTCAGAGGTTCACAAATCTGTGAACAACTGCATCTGAAAGTTGTGGAAAAATTAAAAAAAATGTTTCCTCAACGTAAAATTGCAAATACTTTGATTATCCATTCATCTGCCGTACATAATATCATCAAAAAAATTCAGAGACATCCATGTACAGTACACAAAGGACAAGGCCGACGGTCAATATTGGAGGCTCCTGATCTATGGGCCATCAGTCGGCACGGCATTAAAAATATGCATGAAAGCTCTTTCAATGCAAAGAAAGAGCCATATATCAACATTGTCCTGAAATACTGCCATCTTCTCTGGGCCAGAGCTCATTTAAAACTGATACACAAAATGGATAACTGTTCTTTGCTTAGAAAAATCAAAATGTGAAATTCTTTATGGAAACCACGGATGCAATGTCCTGAGGACTCAAGAGGAGAGGAGCTATCCAGCTTGTTATCACTAGCCGACTAGTCTGGGAACACTAACGCCCCATCGACTAGTCAAAGGCCTCATTTACATCTAAACGAACATTAGAAATACTTTTTCTAAAGATCTCTTTGTGTGTGCAATGTAATAAAGGGACTGTTAAGCAGGGAACAACTTCTGGTGGTTCTGTGGGTACGGGTGACCTGACTGGTTCCCTTTAACTACACTTTTTCTTTTGTTGGTAACCTCCTTTAAGAGAAAATAAGATAAAAAAAATGGTCTGAGCAATATCAAAACAGCAAGGGCTGGTACAATTGCTCGAAAAAACTTTTTATAATGGTGCCCATTCCCTTTAAAGTTACACATTCAGAGCCTTTTATAAATATAATGCATATATGTTTTCTCTTTATCATTAAGAGATTTTCTCTAGTGAATAGAAAGTACATTTTTGATTCATCATCCAATCATGTATGAAAGGCTGACATCCCATTGACATTTGTACATATATAGTATGGAGAAAAGTAAAGTATTACTACAGGCATCATGTAAACAAGTGAATCCATGCCAATGATATACAATTAATTTATTTGGTAAAAGTAAATGTATGCTGGCTGGTTCCTACATTTATTAACGAATCTACAGTAACAGTTCACTGGGTAATTGGAAACAACATGAAAAATGCATGCAATAAATCCTTACAATAATATATTATGAATAACAAAAAAGAGACTATTTAAATGATCTCTTACTGGTGAGAACAATACCTCTGCATACCTGGTGTTAGTATGTAGAAAAGTAATGTGGAGAATATCAGAGTCTTCATGGTTTCTTCTCTCCTCTGACTTACAAGCTGTTTGCTCAGGACAGCACTGTGTTTCAGAATAGAACTCCCAGTGCCTGCCTTTGTCAGCTTCATTGGAACAAACCTGTGATGTCACACAACAGCAGTATATGCAGCCTTTGTAGCATGTCCAACAATTCATTAAGGAACACTGTACTTTCCTTAATATCTAATTCATATAGCAAGTCAATGTCTCTATTAAATTAGACGACATTGGCAGTATAAGCAAAGTAATAATAACATATAAAAATGTAGGAAGTATCAAATTCCCTTACTTACCTGTTAGTCTTACAGAAAAAAATGGTTGATTATAGTCTACAGCTCTCATGCTGTTGCCAAACTACAACTACAATCATACTCTGGTGGAAAGTCCTGTGATGGAGATCCCTGATCTATGGTCTTCTGTAATCAGCATCTTTATACTGCAAAGCAAGATTGGATAAGCATATATTGCATTACTGCGACATACTGCAAGACAAATATTAGATGTATTGTGACAAAGTCACTGGAAAAGTACTGGAGGGGAGATATGGTATGTAGCACTGAGATTGTTAGCTCCAGTAATATAAACATAGAAAAAATGTTCCAGCATACGAAGTGATGAGAGGGGTTAATCAGCCATGTTTAGTGCTAGAAGAATTAAACACCTGTAGAGAGGGAGGAGTTCAGAGGATAAATTCCCAGCCTTTTAAAGCATTTGGTGTGGGTTGGGCCTGGAGACACAAGCTCTGAATCTGTATTGTCATGTGAAGGAAAGCTAAACTATGGGTTGTTTGTTCCTGAAGCTGGTGGTTACCCGTAGCAACAAGGACTGTGCCATACGTTATGTTTTTCCTGTTAGGCCGGGATGGCAGTGTTTGTTTTGTTAACATTGACATAGTTTATGCAGTGCTCTTAATAAACCATCAGAACATTTAAAGAGACAGTGTTCCTGTGTCTACCTCTATGTGCAGCCGAGTGAACTAATCTGCCACAGTTGGTGTTAGAAGTGTGGTCAAGATCCCCTGGAAGCAAGTCTGACAGCTGTAGACAGACTGCCTGTCCTGGATGAAGGCGGCGGTAATAATGGAACAGCGGTCAAACAAAATGGAGGAGCTAATCAAGCACCTTTGTCCAAAGCCACCACCAGCAGCATTAGCTCCAGCAGCAAGAGCTGGCACAACAAAAGACAAGTAAGCTGCTGATGAAACAGCCGCACCAACAGTGCCTGTAACAGTAGCAGTAACAGCACCAGCAACAGCTCCGACAACAGCAGCAGATTGTTTTTCTCACAGAGGCAGTTAGTGGCATGGCAGCAGCTCCGATTCTAATGTCAGATGATGAATTCTCTGTCTGGAAAGCAGTGAGGAGAGCCTTGCAGAAGATGACACAAGGTGACGAAATAGAGGCCTTTTTAACTGTTTTTGAAACTCCCTCCAGAGCACCAGAGCAGTGGGCGGAAGTCCTGGCGCCATACTTGACGGGGGAGCCACAAAAGATCTGTTTATCCATTTCTCCTACAGGTATGCAACCCAACTTTTCCTATGCTGTGAGTTCTCCCTTCTTTGCTGGCATTAGTCTCTGGTATGCAACCCAACTTTTCCTATGCTGTGAGTTCTCTCTTCTTTGCTGGCATTAGTCTCTGGTATGCAACCCAACTTTTCCTATGCTGTGAGTTCTCCCTTCTTTGCTGGCAGTAGTCTCTGTTATGCAACTCAACTTTTCCTATGCTGTGATTTCTCCCTTCTTTGCTGGCATTAGTCTCTGGTATGCAACCCAACTTTTCCTATGCTGTTATTTCTCCCTTCTTTGCTGGCATTAGTCTCTGGTATGCAACCCAACTTTTCCTATGCTGTGATTTCTCCCTTCTTTGCTGGCATTAGTCTCTGGTATGCAACCCAACTTTTCCTATGCTGTGATTTCTCCCTTCTTTGCTGGCATTAGTCTCTGGTATGCAACCCAACTTTTCCTATGCTGTGATTTCTCCCTTCTTTGCTGGCATTAGTCTCTGGTATGCATTTCACCTACTCACTGTTCTACCCCCACCCTTATTTACGACCTCCTTGTTTATGTCGCGCCCTCCGGGGGCCTTACTGTTTGGGGACAGTATATATATATATATATATATATATATATATATATATATATATATATATATATATATATATATATCACGGTGGCTGGCCCAGGGCGGACAGTGCACAAAAGGGGTAGCGATTACTAATAAAGTTCAGAGAAATTCGTGACGCCACCTGTGGTGTCTGGTGAAGGTCACCAGCACTGCAGCAGTCCTCTGAGGCAGGTGACAAGGCAGCTAAAGATGGTACAGCTCCCCACAGGTGGAGCGAGCCTCAGGGCAGTGTAGATAGATAGATCGTGGAAGGTGCGCTGGGCGTTGTAGTGCAGGGGAAGAACGATGGCGCAGCCGGAGTAACGGACAGAGACAGGGAATTTGCTTCGTTACCTTTACTGGTACAACTGTTAAATCCAGTCCAGGGTACCCCAGGTGAAGGGCGCACTTTTGGACTTCTCCCCAGGGAGCAGGTATAAGGCCTCCTGATCCGTGTCTTCTTCCTAAGCTTCTGACCTGCCTAGAGCTAGGCCTGGCTTCTATGCTACATTTCTCCTTCACCTACTGACTTGGTAGTAGGACTTTCTTTTGGCAATCACTCTCCCTGGACGCTGGGGCCTTCGTGATTCCTAGTCCTGTATATGAGTTCAGCTTGGTCGACCTGGGACCTGTAGTTCTCCAGGGGTTCCGGTTCTTCCTACTGGGCATAAAGAACCCCTGTAGGCACGGAACCCGGTGTCCGGTATATAAATCGGGGTGAGCTTACTATGCTCCTCTGCCCCCTTAGTTGTTATGTTCTGCTACCAAAGCTAAGGAAAGAGAGGAGATCTGTCCCTACTATGAGACTCAGCTGAATCCCTACGATGTAACAGGGAACCTGATCCTGCGATCAGACCTGCTAAAGTCCTAATCTAGTCTGTACGAAGACCTATAGATGTGGGGAGGGAATCCCTACAAGTACTAAGGACTGGGAGGAATATGGGACACCTCCTAACAGAAATAGTAGCAGACAGACGAACAAACAAAATAGATAGAACATAGAGGTCCGTAGACCAAGCAAACTAACAGAGCTAGATACAGAGCACAGGCTAGCTAGAAAGTAGATATACAATGAAGTCCAGCAAAGCCAGAAGGGCGGAGCAGGACTAAATAGACCAACAAGGTCATGTGACCAGCAAAGGAAAAAAAACCTAACAGCAAGGTTCTAACAGTACCCCCCCTTCTAAGAGGATCCTCCGGATCCCCTAGGACCAGGCTTATCAGGAAATCTCCTGTGAAACGCTCTGATAAGTCTGGACGCGGAAACATCATCTGACCTCACCCAAGAGTTATCCTCGGGTCCGAAACCTTTCCAGGCCACAAGATACTGCAAACTACCTCTATACCGTCTAGAGTCAAGGATGCGAGAAATTTCATATTCCCCGTCCTCCACCACCGGAGGAACAGAGGCAGAGGCGTCACCATCCGACACAACAGCTTTTTTTAACAGAGAGACATGAAAGACCGGATTAATTCTCCAGGAGGTAGGAACCTCCAACCTAACAGCAGATTGGTTGACAACCTGAAGCACCTTAAAGGGCCCTACAAACTTGGGACCCAATTTCTTAGAAGGAATCCTCAACCGCAGATTCCTAGAGGACAACCAAACCATGTCACCAACAGCGAACAAAACCTCCTGTCGTTTCCTATCAAAGTAGTCTTTAGATTTTCTGTTGGCCTCCTGAAGATTACCACGCACATCCGTCCAAACTCTTTCCAAATCACCGGAAAAATTCTCCTCCTCAGGCACGGCAGATCCCAACTTGGAGAACGACCCAAACGACGGATGTCTCCCAGAACAACAAAAAAAAGGCGAACAACCAGCAGAAGAAGATGTATGATTGTTCAGAGCAAATTCGGCAAGTGGCAGAAACTCAGACCACCCCTCTTGATTGTCTGCCACAAAACAACGCAAGAACTGCTCAACATCCTGGTTTTTCCTTTCTGTCTGGCCATTAGATTCAGGATGATATCCGGACGAAAACGACAAATGAATTCCCAACCTGTCACAAAAGGCACGCCAAAAACGAGCCACGAACTGAGGACCCCTATCAGAAACAATGTCAGTAGGAACGCCATGAAGTCTGACAATTTCCTTGACAAAGGCCTTAGCGAGAGTTTTAGCGCAGGGCAGTTTGACGAAGGGAACCAAGTGACACATCTTGCTAAAGCGGTCCACGACCACCCAGATGACAGTAAAACCCTCAGAGGGGGGAAGGTCAGTTATAAAGTCCATAGCCAAATGTGTCCAAGGAGCACTGGGGACCTCCAAAGGACAAAGCAACCCCGCAACAGGAGTATGTGAGGACTTAGATCTAGCACATATAGTACATTGGCGCACCCACTTAATGACTTCCTTCTGCCATCCAGGCCACCAAAAACTGCGACCCACCAGTCTCTTGGTCTCAGAGATTCCGGGATGACCTGCCAACCGAGATTCGTGACACTCAACAAACAAATCTCTCCTAAAGGTCTCAGGCACAAACAACCTCCCATGAGGAGTGTTAGATGGGGCATTCTCCTGAGCTTTAAGAATCTCATCTTCCAAAACGGAGTCTAAAGCAGCTATCACAACACCTTCTTGTAAAATGTTTTCCTCTTTCTCAGCACCGACTATGGGAGAAAAACTGCGAGACAAGGCATCCGCCTTAACATTCTTAGTACCAGGGATGTAAGTAACGGAGAAATTAAACCGCGAGAAAAACAGTGCCCACCTAGCCTGACGGGCATTCAGGCGCTTGGCAGCATCAAGATATATCAGATTTTTATGATCCGTAAGAACCTGAACGGGAAATTCCGCACCTTCCAAGAAGTGGCGCCAGTGTTCAAATGCGAGTTTAATAGCCAATAATTCCCGATTACCAATATCGTAATTCAATTCAGTCTCCGAAAATTTTTTTGAAAAAAAGGCACAGGGATGTAATCCATCCCCGTTATCCTGAGACAATACTGCGCCAACCCCCACAGAGGAAGCATCAACCTCAACCAAAAACGGCCTAGTAACATCAGGCTGCATAAGGATGGGAGCAGAGGTGAACCTCTCCTTGAGATACACAAAAGCTTCAATGGCCTCAGAAGACCACTGAACCGCATCAGCACCTTTCCTGGTGAGATCAGTCAGAGGTTTGACAATACTAGAAAAATTTTTTATGAACTTTCTATAGTAATTGGCGAAACCCAAAAACCTCTGTATCGATTTCAAACCAATAGGCCTAGGCCATTCCTGCACAGCCTGAACCTTAACCGGATCCATCTCAAAACCTTTGCTGGAGATAATGTAGCCCAAAAAACTAATTCTCTGTACAGCGAACTCACATTTCTCCAGCTTAGCAAAAAGCGAATTGTCCATTAATAACTGTAATACCTCACGCACGCTCCGCCAATGAGACTCCAGATCTGGCGAATAAATCAAAATGTCATCCAAATACACAACCACATTTTTACCGATCAAAGGTCTAAGGATGTCATTAATCAGATTCTGAAAAAATGCAGGAGCATTAGTGAGACCAAAAGGCATAACCAGATTCTCAAAATGACCCACAGGAGTGTTAAAAGCAGTCTTCCATTCATCACCCTCCTTCATGCGCAACAGATTGTATGCCCCCTTAAGGTCAATTTTAGAGAACCACTTGGCCCCCAATAACTGGTTAAACAGATCAGGAATCAATGGCAGTGGGTAAGGATTGCGTACCGTAATTTTGTTAATCTCACGAAAATCCAGACAAGGACGTAAACCGCCGTCCTTTTTTTTTACAAAAAAAAATCCAACCGCCACAGGAGACTTAGAGGGCCTAATGTGACCGGCGGCCAAGCTTGTCTGTATGTATTCCTCCAAAGCCTTCCTCTCAGGAATAGTAAGGTTAAATAAACGACTCTTAGGAAGAGTCGCTCCAGGGACAAATTCAATAGAACAATCATAGTCTCTATGGGGAGGCAAAACCTGCGATTCCTTCTCAGAAAAAACTCTCCAAAAATCCTGAATAGGAACAGGCAATTCTCCCCTATCCAAAGCTGCAATACGCCCGTTACAACACTTGTCATAACATTTATGGCTCCAGGATTTAATTTCACTGGTAGACCAATCCAGTACAGGATTGTGAAATTTTAACCAGGGCAAACCCAATATTACTGGAGAAGGCAAGTTATTCAACACTACCAAATCCAATTTCTCATGGTGAACACCATTAATAGTGAGAGGAAATTCACTGACCTTGAGAGTAATATTCTTCAAAGGGGAGCCATCCACAGAAACCACAGCAATGGGGGATGACAAAGGTTCAGGTTTTAAATTGAGTTTTTCCACGAATCCCCCATCAATTACATTCAGTGTAGACCCGCAATCAACAAACACCCGAAATTCCATTAATTTTTCCTGAGCAATCGTGGAAGCAGCTAAAAATATACCCTTGGAATTTAAACAGGCAATACGGGCGTGACTGACCATTTTTTTTTCTTTCTTCATACGAAGCTCACAGCCTTTAATCAAATGACCAGATTTTCCGCAGTAGAAACACAAGCCTTGCGAAAAACGACGGTCTTTTTCTTGAGAGCGAGGTGCCACCGATCCAATCTCCATCGGTTCACCACTGTTAGTACACACATTATCATAACCAGAAACTGACATAGCAGAGGATTTGCTCTCATTAACCCTAGCACGCAGTCTTCTATCCACCCGTATAGCTAATTGCATAGCCTGTTGCAAATCTTCAGGTGTAGGATAAGCAATTAGCAGGTCTTTAACCCTTTCACTGAGCCCAGCAAGAAATAGACTTTTCAGAGCAGAATCGTTCCACCCTGTTTGAGTGGACCAACGACGAAAATGTGTACAATATTTTTCCACATTACCCGATCCTTGTTTTAGACGTCTCAACTCAGTCTCAGCTGATGCGACACGGTCAGGATCATCATATAATAGTCCCAAAGCAGAAAAAAAACTATCCACTGATCTGAAGCATGAATCACTAGGTTGCAAAGAAAAGGCCCACTCCTGAGGCTCTTTGCGCAAAAGTGACATTATGAACCCTACGCGCTGGGATTCATCCCCAGAGGACTTAGGTCTCAAACGAAAATACAATAAGCAAGCATTTTTAAATGAAAAAAATTCTCGGTGTTCACCAAAAAACAAATCCGGCAAACATACCTTAGGCTCCAAGAAATGTGCTCCAGGACAGTTACTCACGTGCTGACGGAGCTCGGCCACCTCCAGAGAGAGTCCCTGCAGGCGATGAGCCAAATCCTGAACCGACACCATGATGGAACAGAAAAATCTTTCCTTAGAGAATTTGCTGGCTGGACTTACTGTTATGTTCTGCTACCAAAGCTAAGGAAAGAGAGGAGATCTGTCCCTACTATGAGACTCAGCTGAATCCCTACGATGTAACAGGGAACCTGATCCTGCGATCAGACCTGCTAAAGTCCTAATCTAGTCTGTACGAAGACCTATAGATGTGGGGAGGGAATCCCTACAAGTACTAAGGACTGGGAGGAATATGGGACACCTCCTAACAGAAATAGTAGCAGACAGACGAACAAACAAAATAGATAGAACATAGAGGTCCGTAGACCAAGCAAACTAACAGAGCTAGATACAGAGCACAGGCTAGCTAGAAAGTAGATATACAATGAAGTCCAGCAAAGCCAGAAGGGCGGAGCAGGACTAAATAGACCAACAAGGTCATGTGACCAGCAAAGGAAAAAAAACCTAACAGCAAGGTTCTAACATTAGTTCCACTCTCCTTTAACTCTCGCCGTCGACCACACTCGGTGCCCTCACTAGGCTTCAGGGCTGCTGGAGGCCTAGCTTGCCTCATACAGCAGCCTGCGTGCTGCTACATCCTGAGCACACTCTAAACTCTCTGTAGACTGAACTGCCTGGCTCCACCTTCCCTTTATATATCCCTAATGGGCTCCCTCTGCTGGTATGAGGTGGAAGGTGGAGGTGTTTGCATGTAGTGAGGGCCTCTTGTGGAGAAATCCGTCCGTGCACCCTTCTGGGTTCTGTGGCACCGTGCGCAGCAGGGCGCCACATTCCCCCCTAGTAAAACTCAGTACTCCTGGACTGAAGCATTTTGTTAAACAAGGGTTACAACAATAATAATAACAATTACAATAATAACAACAACAATAAGGTTACGGCAAGTCCCGTAACCTGGTGTCCTTTTCACCAAAAGTACATGGTAGCATGAGGGACCCGTCCGCAAACCCTCCACGTAGGCCCTGGGCGTGGCTGCAGGGCATAGGTGATCCAGGTGATGGACCACGTCTTCCGCCACGCCAAACGGGTTTTTGTTCAATGGTCAGTAACAAGGCACTCCAGGGAGTGCAACTATTTATACGAACAGTTTTTGGGCTGCTCAAGTCCCCAGCCACAGAGTCCTTATACCCTTACGGGTAACTGTATACAGTTCAGTTCAGTTTCACATACTGTGCTTAGTAGTGGTGCTCCCTCCGGGGAGACACCTGTTTGCTGTAGGCTGGCCCAGCCGGGTCATCAGCCTTGGACTGCAGGGGGACCAGGGATGAAGCAGCACCGTTTGCGTCCGGGACAGGGACTTCACTCTTACCTGCTCCCGCAACTGCTCCAGCTCGGCCTGGCACCTCCCAGTCTTTACGCAGCTCCCCTGGAGCTGGGGTGCTGCCGGTCACTTGCAGCGCTGACTGCTGCTGGCCGTCGGACATCATTGCGCCCCCCACCGTAATGGGATCCATCACTCCGTACGGCCTCAATGAGACCGTAAATTTTGCATCTTTCCTGTAGACCATACTTTAATTCTCAGCTCTTTTTACTTATCCCTTCCTTTTTCCCGTGTTTGAATTTTATGTATGTTAATTTTGTAGTTCTAATTTTATTTTATTTTTTTCATTTCTATAATAGTGACCTATTCTCATGGTCATTTGAATCGGATCAATACCTCACTCAATTTTTCCCGGGGCAATTGGACTCTATCATTGGTGTTTAGAACATATGGATCACCCCTCTTCTCATGCAAAACATCTACTCCAGACAACATCGTATAATAATAATATTACTGTCGATCTGTCATTTGTTATTTGCATTTGTATAGGGGTCACCATATGTGGTCATTCATGTATATATTGAAAGGTTGCATCATATCAATTATGCTCTGGGATCCATGGTTATGTTGTTGGATTGTCCCGTGATGCAGTGCGCATGCTCGCGCCGGCTGCCGTATATCCGGGATTCAAGGGGCTTCTTGTGCTGTTGTGCGCGTGCGCGGGTGCCATGGTGACGCGTCCCGGCTCCCGTGCACGCGAGCTGATGGTAACGCCTCTGATGGATCACCGGACTGCGTGTTCCCGGGCGCACACACGCCGACGAGCGTCATTAATATGGGAGTGGTGTGTTATTCCCATGTGACCTACACTTTAGGTCCTTGCTGGCCGCGACTGACAGTGCACATGCGCTGGGAAGGCTGTATCTTTGGTCACATTCACACCATGTGACCTGTTACTATGAGAATTTAAGGTCCTGTTCTGGCTTAGTGCCATATCCCCCATGATGAAGCTGTAACACTGAAAAGCGAAACGTGCATTGGGGTCCAAGGGGGTTCCTGTGTGCCAGCTTGCTGCACTGTTCTTTTTCTTCTTTTTCTTCATCCTGCTCTCTGGTAAGCCATGGTCATTATATTGGATATAGTGGATAGACACATTACCTATGTATTCATAACAGTTTTATAATGACCTGATTATGCCTATCTCATTCATGCACTCTGTGTGATGATAACCTGTTAATTTAACAGCCCATTTTTGGTATATTATACACCTGTGTCGCTTAAAGGAAAAGAATCTTTTTCTAGTATAGGTCTGTGCAGGATTGACATATACACTGATAACTATATGCATTGCTGTGCACACATTTTGTACCAATTTTTTTGTCTGTTCTGTCTGCATTTTATCTATTCATGTCTTTTAATATATACCCAATAAAAATAGTTTTTATTTGCATCCATAATACTCCGTATTCCTCCTGATTTGTTAAATGTCTTAACTTGGAGTTGGATGGGGTTGCAGGGCCGTGACTCCCCGGCTGTGCCCCCCGGTATCTATATGAATAATGCCTAATCTGGGACTTTTTGTGTTAATTTGTATTTCTGTGTTATCCACAGTATCGCCCAGGGCCATTATGGACTTTAGGACACGCGACGAGGCGTGGACCCTTCAATTACATGATGTTTTAAAGATGGTGATGACATAGAGCTTGGCATTAATGGTATTGGTCTACAGGAAAAATTGACTAGATATAAGGAACTTACCAAAAAAAGGACACGTACATGGTGGAATCGGGCTTTTCTTGAAAAATACATCTCTAAGAGCCTTATACCTAGAGGTCTCAGAATACAGGTGTTCCCCTCATTTCCTATTGACAGCCCTGGGTTCAAGGAGAAATGGGAAGAATTATCGAATACTTGTTCCATCGGCTTTATGAGACTTTTATCTGAACTAAACTCCTCGTCCCTTATTGAGATGGAACTTGAAGTGGAAGACTTACAGAACTCCATTAAAAGTGAACTTTCAGTGGAGGCTTTTAAGAAATTTAATGAGAGTCTGGATCAGGACTATCAGAAATGGGAAAAAGAGGTGAGGGAATTGAAAATTAAAAAATTCCAGAGGGACACCAATGATCTACAAATGGAGAGAGTATATAGATGGCGAAATTTAAATAGTTGCTCCAGGGCCCCATCGAGATCTGGTTCGAGTATTCGATCACGTTCTGCATCAATCAAATCAAGCTCGTCACTGGAAGAATCCATTATGGGGGCTACTTCTAAAATTAGAAATGTGGAGACTGAGTTATCTATGGCAGCCACCAGGAATCGGGGGAAGCCAAATACACGTACTACGTCCAACACTAAAAACAATAAAAATGCGTTACATGTGATTAACCTTTCTAACCATCTATTGTCTGAAGCACAGATTGAAGTCCTTTCCAAAGGACTAACATTTGCACCTACTAATTCTTTCAACTTTTTTGCAGCATTGAAGGATCTACATATCTTTTCTCGCAAATTGATTTTGAGGAGGTTACATTACAATAGACAAATGAACATACATGGTTTGGATACTCCAGCCGAAGTTGAACCCCTTAGAGCCCTTGAGGATCTCCTTAGGGAACAGATGCCTGACCAGGAAGGTATGTTTCCTACTAATATTTTGCCCCGATCAACTAGGTTCCCCCCCTTGTCCCTCTGTGCTCCTGTGGAGATTTTTACTAAATTGGTGTCTGAGGAATTCAGAAAGATATCCACAAGAAGACGGTATGACAATTTCACACACCGTCAGATGGAGGCTCTAGTAGAACTACAATCACTTGGTGATGTGGTAATTAAAGCAGCGGACAAGGGGGGGAATGTGGTGATCTGTCCAAATACCCTATATGAAAAGGAAGCCTTCCGTCAATTACGGGATAGAACTACTTATATTAAATTGTCTTACAATCCCCTTTCATCCTTCTCCTGTATGCTGTTGGAAATTTTAACTAGAGCTTTGGATAATGGCATCATTACTAAAAAAGTTTTTGAGGGATTACTGATCCCTTACCCTAAGATCCCCACTTTTTACTTGTTGCCCAAGATCCACAAGGACCCTGTGGCCCCTCCGGGATGTCCGATCGTGTCAGGGATAGATGGTTTATGTGACCCTATCTGCAAGTTCATTGATTATTACTTAAAACCCTTGGTGGAAACTCTTCCTTCTTATGTAAAAGACACGACGGACGTCCTGAATAGGGTAAATGGGGTCTTTGTGGATCCGGACTGGATCATTGTGACGGCTGATATTGAGTCACTTTATACGTGTATTAACCATAAAGATGGACTTGAGGCGGTCCGTTTCTTCCTGGGGGGGACTGATCGGGATGGCCCTTTGTGTGACCTGGTGGTTGAGCTCCTTCAGTTCGTGCTCACGCATAATTTTTTTGTCTTTAAAGACCGTTTTTACCTTCAACAGCGCGGCACTGCCATGGGCGCGGCCTGTGCGCCCTCTTACGCCAACCTCTTCCTGGGCTACTGGGAGAGGAACATTTTTGGCGATGAGGGCGCGCATGCCGCTGACCGTGTGCAGTGCTGGCTGAGGTACATTGATGATGTTTTATTTTTTTGGCAGGGCACGACTGGGGAGCTCGATGTATTCATGGAGGAGTTGAATCGGAACACGATGAATATTAAACTCACATATAAGTACCATTCACGTTATATTGAGTTTTTAGACATCGGTCAGGAGGTTGACACTGATGCGTCCCTCCAGACCGATGTCTTCAGAAAATCGACTTCTGTCAACTCTCTCCTCCATGCTTCCTCAGCCCACCATGTATCCACAATTAGGGCCGTCCCGATTGGTCAGTTCCTTCAGATGAAAAGGATCTGCTCTACGGAAGAAAGATTTCAGATGCAGGCAGATGATCTCAGAAGTCCCTTTCTTCAGAGGGGCTACAGTAGGAGAAGCATTAGAGCTGGATACAATAGGGCCAAACAAGTCCCTCGTGGCCAGCTGCTTCAGTCCAGAAACAAGAAGAGTAGGTCTGACCAAACAGTCAGATTTATCTCTACATATAACCATGAATGGGAAACCATGAGGTTGGCTATGCTGAAATACTGGCCAATCCTCAGGACTGAACCATGTTTTACAGAATGTCTAGGTGAGGGGCCATCAATGACCCCAAGACGCAGTAAAAATTTGAAGGATTTATTGACACGTAGTCATTATGCTCCCCCCGTTCCTGGATTATTTGGCTCCCGACGGCCCCTTTTGGGTTGTTTCCCCTGCGGCCGTTGTGTCGCTTGTGCTAACATTATTCGCTCTACATCTTTTGCTTCCGTGGATGGCACACGAACTTTCAATATTAAACAATATATAACGTGTAGTACGACACACGTTGTATATTATGCAACTTGCGATTGTCCAAAAGTGTATGTAGGACTCACTTCAAGGGAACTACGAGTTAGGACCAGGGAACATGTTCGGGACATTGAGGCCCCCGGAACAATATCTGATTTTTCTACCCTAAAAACATTGCCACGTCATTTCAGTTCAATTCCACAACTGTAATGCAAAATCATTACGTATAAGGGGCATTGATGTGGTCTATGCCGGCATTAGAGGTGGCAATTTAAAGAAAATGCTCGCACAAAAGGAAGCACGGTGGATTACCGTACTGGGATCCATCACTCCGTACGGCCTCAATGAGACCGTAAATTTTGCATCTTTCCTGTAGACCATACTTTAATTCTCAGCTCTTTTTACTTATCCCTTCCTTTTTCCCGTGTTTGAATTTTATGTATGTTAATTTTGTAGTTCTAATTTTATTTTATTTTTTCATTTCTATAATAGTGACCTATTCTCATGGTCATTTGAATCGGATCAATACCTCACTCAATTTTTCCCGGGGCAATTGGACTCTATCATTGGTGTTTAGAACATATGGATCACCCCTCTTCTCATGCAAAACATCTACTCCAGACAACATCGTATAATAATAATATTACTGTCGATCTGTCATTTGTTATTTGCCTTTGTGTAGGGGTCACCATATGTGGTCATTCATGTATATATTGAAAGGTTGTTCTATTGTTCTGTGACGCAGTGCGCATGCGCGCGCTGGCTGCCGTATGTCCGGGATTCACGGGGCGTCTTGTGCTGTTGTGCGCGTGCGCAGGAGCCATGGTGACGCGTCCCGGCTCCCGCGCATGCGCGCTGACGGTGACGCCTCTGATAGATCACCGGACTGCTTGTTCTCGGGCGCGCACGCGCCGACGAGCGTCATTAATATGGGAGTGGTGTGTTATTCCCATGTGACCTACACTTTAGGTCCTTGCTGGCCGCGACTGACAGTGCACATGCGCTGGGAAGGCTGTATCATTGGTCACTTTCACACCATGTGACCTGTTACCATGAGAATTTAAGGTCCTGTTCTGGCTTAGTGCCATATCCCCCATGATGAAGCTGTAACACTGAAAAGTGAAACGTGCGTTGGGGTCCAAGGGGGTTCCTGTGTGCCAGCCTGCTGCACTGTTCTTTTTCTTCTTTTTCTTCATCCTGCTCTCTGGTAATCCATGGTCATTATATTGGATATAGTGGATAGACACATTACCTATGTATTCATAACAGTTTTATAATGACCTGGTTATGCCTATCTCATTCATGCACTCTGTGTGATGATAACCTGTTAATTTAACAGCCCATTTTTGGTATACTATACACCTGTGTCGCTTAAAGCAAAAGAATCTTTTTCTAGTATAGGTCTGTGCAGGATTGACATATACACTGATAACTATATGCATTGCTGTGCACACATTTTGTACCAATTTTTTTGTCTGTTCTGTCTGCATTTTATCTATTCATGTCTTTTAATATATACCCAATAAAAATTGTTTTTATTTGCATCCATAATACTCCGTATTCCTCCTGATTTGTTAAATGTCTTAACTTGGAGTTGGATGGGGTTGCAGGGCCGTGACTCCCCTGCTGTGCCCCCCGGTATCTATATGAATAATGCCTAATCTGGGACTTTTTGTGTTAACTTCTTCTCCAGGTAGGCCGCAGCTCCGCGGGCGACGGGTCTTCCTTCAGGACCTTGCGTCGTTCGCGTCTGATGTCAGAGTGTCCTCTGGCTCCTTCCAGGACCTGACACTTCCTGGTACGATGTCAGGGGCGGGGCGTGTCCTCGACTTCACGAGCTTCCAGCGGTTACGCCCCTCTTCTTCCCGCGCGGCGACCCAAAAATGGCGGATAATGGTGGGAAACAGTGGCAATTGGTGGGAAAAACTTCACCACAGTAAGATTTACAGTCTTTTAAGGCGCACAGTACCCGGTGGCAACGGGCACGCGATCCTGTTCGTGACACCAGTTGGGATGTCGCGCCCCCGGGGGCCTTACTGTTTGGGGACAGTATATATATATCACGGTGGCTGGCCCAGGGTGGACAGTGCACAAACGGGGTAGTGATTACTAATAAAGTTCAGAGAAATTCGTGACGCCACCTGTGGTGTCTGGTGAAGGTCACCAGTGCTGCAGCAGTCCTCTGAGGCAGGTGACAAGGCAGCTAAAGATGGTACAGCTCCCCACAGGTGGAGCGGGCCTCAGGGCAGTGTAGATAGATAGATGGTGGAAGGTGCGCTGGGCGTTGTAGTGCAGGGGAAGAACGATGGCGCAGCCGGAGTAACGGACAGAGACAGGGAATTTGTTTTGTTACCTTTACTGGTACAGCTGTTAAATCCAGTCCAGGGTACCCCAGGTGAAGGGGGCACTTTTGGACTTCTCCCCAGGGAGCGGGTATAAGGAGTCCTGATCCCTGTCTTCTTCCTAAGCTTCTGACCTGCCTAGAGCTAGGCCTGGCTTCTATGCTAGATTTCTCCTTCACCTGCTGACTTGGTAGTAGGACTTTCTTTTGGCAATCACTCTCCCTGGACGCTGGGGCTTTCGTGATTCCTAGTCCTGTATATGAGTTCAGCTTGGTCGACCTGGGACCTGTAGTTCTCCAGGGGTTCCGGTTCTTCCTACTGGGCATAAAGAATCCCTGTAGGCGTGGACCCGGTGTCCGGTATATAAATCGGGGTGAGCTTACTATGCTCCTCTGCCCCCTTAGTCCCACTCTCCTTTAACTCTCGCCATCGACCACACTCAGGGCCCTCACTAGGCTTCAGGGCTGCTGGAGGCCTAGCTTGCCTCACACAGCAGCCTGCGTGCTGCTACATCCTGAGCACACTCTAAACTCTCTGTAGACTGAACTGTCTGGCTCCACCTTCCATTTGTATATCCCTAATGTGTTCCCTCTGCTGGTATGAGGTGGAAGGTGGAGGTGTTTGCATGTAGTGAGGGCCTCTTGTGGAGAAATCCATCCGTGAACCCTTCTGGGTTCTGTGGCACTGTGCGCAGCAGGGTGCCACATTTACTCTGGCTTAAATATCCTGCATATGGCCCAGTGTTAATTATCTGATATAGATGAGCTGAGGCCACTCCCCTCTGTTTAACAGCGGCCTGCACTTTGTAGCAAATATACTCTATTTATGAGCTGTACGTCTGCAGCACGTGTCATCTGCCAATGTACCATACAAGTGTACCATACAAGTGTACAGCTCTGAATTAGTCCTGAATTTAATATGATGTATACAGACTGCACCTCGTCATCTATAACCATCACACTCTAATCAACATCTCTGTTTATCCATTTCTCCGACAGGTATGCAACCCAACTTTTCCTATGCTGTGATTTCTCCCTCCTTTGTTGGCATTAGTCTCTGGTATGCATTTCACCTACTCACTCTTCTACCCCCACCCTTATTTACGACCTCCTTGTTTACTCTGGCTTAAATATCCAGCATATGGCCCAGTGTTAATTATCTGATATAGATGAGCTGAGGCCACTCCCCTCTGTTTAACAGCTGCCTGCACTTTGTAGCAAATATATTTATGAGCTATACGTCTGCAGGGAGTGTCATCAGCCAGTGTACCATACAAGTGTAACATAGAAGTGTACAGCTCTGAATTAGCCCTGAATTGGAACTAAAAGGAACTGAAGGTAACTGGATACTTAGTCACAGTAAAAAATGTTCCTGTTTGTTTTCACTTTCTCCTCTATAATCCTTCACTTTCTACTAATCCCCCTAATCCCTACACCTAGTAAGGAATTGGTCATCTCTTTCTCCATCCTCCCCATCCACCTCACTTCCTCCTCAGAACTATTCCTCAACATACCGTATTTTTCGGACCATAAGACGCACCGGACCATAAGACACTACTAGGTTTTAGAGGAAAGAAATAGAAAAAAAAATTAAGCAAAAAATGTGGTCATGATACACTGTTAAGGGAGAGGGGGTCTGCTGCTGACACTGTTATAGGGGTAATGTCCCCCAATTCTGTTAATATCCCCCATCCTGGAATATATGTCCCCCTCCTTCCTGCTATGCGTGGCCCCCACCCCCATATGCATGGCACCCTTCATCCCCATCTTGGTATACATGATACCCCTTGATCCCCATCCTGGTATGCATGGCACCCATGATCACCATGCTGGTATGCAAGGCACCCCCTGATCCCCTTCCTAGTATGCTTGGCACCCCTGAGCCCCATCCTAGTATGCATGTGATCCCCATCCTGGTATGCATGGCACTCCCTGATCCCCATTCTGGTATGCAAGGCACACCCTAACCCCCATCCTGGCATTCATGACACCTCTGATCCCCATCCTGGTATGCATGGCACCCCTGATCCCCATTCTGATATTCATGGCACCCCTGATCCCCATCCTGGTATGCATGACACCCCCTGATCCCCATCCTGATATGCATGGCACCCCTGATCCCCATCCTGGTAATGCATGTCCCCCTGGTCCCCATTCTGGTATGCATGGCACCCTCTGATCCCCATCCTGGCAATGCATGGCCCCCCTGATCCTCAACCTGGTAATGCATGGCCCCACTGATCCCCATCCTGGTAATGCATGGCACTCCCTGATCCCCATCCTGGTAATGTATGGCCCTCCTGGTCCCCATCCTGGTAGTGCATGGCACCCCCAATCCCCATCCTGGTAGTGCATGGCACCCCCGATCCCCATCCTGGTAATGCATGGCCCCTCTGATCCCCATCCTGGTAATGCATGGCCCCCTGATCTCCATCCTGGTAATGCATGGCCCCCCTGATCCCCATCCTGGTAATGCATGGCCCCCCTGGTCCCCATTCTGGTAATGCATGGCCCCCCCTGATCCCCATCCTGGTAATGCATGGCCCGCTCTGATCCCCATCCTGGTAATGCATGGCCCCCCTGATCCCCATCCTGTTAATGCATGTCCCCCCTGATCCCCATCCTGGTAATGCATGGCACCCCCTGATCCCCATCCTGGTAATGCATGGCATCCCCTGATCCCCATCCTGGTAATGCATGGCACCCCCTGATTCCCATCCTGGTAATGCATGGCACCCCCTGATTCCCATCCTGGTAATGCATGGCACCCCCTGATCCCCATCCTGGTAATGCATGGCCCCCCTGATCCCCATCCTGGTAATGCATGGCCCCCCTGATCACCATCACACTGGAGGAAGGTGAGTCACAATGCTCCTTTCTTGTGGTGTTGGTGCAGTGTGTCGGCCATTGTTGCTGTGGTTTTGTGCTTGTGGGGCGGCGCGGCCTGGAGTCATGGGGACTCGGTCTTGCAGCATGAGTACTGTGAGGCACCAGGCCGCCCGCCCTGCTGGTGCATTGTCGCTGTGGCGGTGGTTAGCGCATGTCTCCGCTCCCGTTCAGGTAGGAAATGTTAGGACCCACTACGAGGTTTGCCGTGACGTGGCAGTGGGCTTCATACAGTCTGATCAGAATGTTAAACTAAGAACCTCATGTTGTTATATATATTTTTTCCGAGAGGCATTAGATCAAATGTTTGATTTTTGGAGGTGCGGTCCATGCTCCTTTTTTTGCATTACCAGGATGGGGATCAGGGGTGCCATGCATTACCAGGATGCGGATTAGGGGGGCCATGCATTACCAGGATGGGGTCAGGAGGGCCATGCATTACCAGGATGGGGATCAGGGGGTGCCATGAATGCCAGGATGGGGGTTAGGGGGTGCCTTGCATACCAGGATGGGGATCAGGGAGTGCCATGCATACCAGGATGGGGATCACATGCATACTAGGATGGGGCTCAGGGGTGCCAAGCATACTAGGATGGGGATCAGGGGGTGCCTTGCATACCAGCATGGTGATCATGGGTGCCATGCATACCAGGATGGGGATCAAGGGGTATCATGCATACCAGGATGGGGATCAGGGGGGGCCATGGGAGTGGGTTGTAGTGAATATTCATGGGCTTTAATAGCGGGCACACTGACCGCCGAGAACACCAGGAGCCACGCTGTGGCTACAGTGTGCGCGCTATTAAGGAAAATGAATATTCTTTGCTCTCCACGCCCATGGGCGAGGGGAGCACTGAATATTCATTTTCTTTAGCAGCGGGCACAGTGTAGGCTGCAGCAGGCGGCTGCTGCCTCCTGTGCCTCGCTCATCCCCCGCTGCCGCTCCCCCCCACCACCCACAGTATATAGTATATACTATGGCTAGTATTCGGACTATAAGACGCACCCCCCACTTTCTTCCAAAATTTTGGAGGAAAAATGTGCGTCTTACAGTCTGAAAAATTTGGTACAATCCTCCATCTCTAAGCACAGACAGCCACCTCATGCCTTCTCCTGCTCCCACCTAACACTTTCTCTGCTCCTCCTCACTGCTGGCGATATCTCTCCAAATCCCGGCCCCCCCACCACATCCCCACAGTCACTTCTACCTTTCATCCTAGATCTAGCACACATTTCTGCAACCTCTCTAACCTTATACCTAATCCGCCCAGCCCCCGCTTTCCCAGTCCCACTAACTGGAGCTATATGGAACGTTCACTCTGTCTGCAACAAACTTTCCTACATCCGTGATCTTTTCATCACTAACAAACTTTCCTTCCTCGTGATCACCGAAACCTGTCTCTCTCTACTCAACTCTCCTTCTCCAAAACCAGCTTCTCCGCCATCTCGGAAGATCAACTTTTCTCTTTACTTTTCAAGTCACATCTCACCACCTGCGAGCTTGACCCAACCCCGTCCCACCTCATCCCAAACCTTACCGCAGTCTTCATCCCAACCCTAACCCACCTCTTCAACCTGTCACTAGCAACTGGTGTCTTCCCCTCATGCTGCAAACATGCCTCAATCACACCCATCCTCAAAAAGACATCCCTTCACCCATCCTCACTGTCTAGCTATCGCCCCATATCACTTCTCCTCTATGCCTCAAAACTACTGGAACAACACGTCCATCTTGAGCTGTCCTCACACCTCTTCTCCAGCTGCCTCTTTGACCGCCTCCAGTCTGGCTTATGACCGCACCATTCTACTGAAACTGCCCTGACTAAAGTCACCAACGACCTACTGACCGCCAAATCCAAGCGACACTACTTTGTCCTTCTCCTTCTGGACCTGTCATCTGACTTTGACACAGTAGACTATTCCCTCCTACTACAGACGCTCTCATCTCTTGGCATCACAGACTTGGCCCTATCTTGGATCTCCTCATACCTAACAGACCGGACATTCAGCGTCTTCTACTCACACACCACCTCCTCACCTCGCCCTCTATCTGTATTGGACCCCTGCTCTTCTCAATCTACACCTTTGGCTTGGGAAAGCTCATAGAGTCTCACAGCTTTCAGTATCACCTCTATGCTGATGACACACAGATCTACCTCTCTGGACCTGATATCACCTCCTTGCTAACCAAAATCCCACACTGCCTGTCCACTATTTCATCTTTCTTCTCTGCTAGATTCCTAAAACTTAATATGCATAAAACTGAATTCATCATCTTTCCACCATCTCGCTCAACCCCCCCATCTGACTTATCTATCAAAGTCAATGGTTGTCTACCCTCTCCAGTCCTGCAAGCTCACTGCCTCGAGGTAACCCTTGACTCTGATCTCTCCTTCAAACCTCATATCCAAGCCCTTTCCGCTTCCTGCCGACTCCAGCTCAAAAATATTTCCCGGATCCACACATTCCTCAACCACGAATCTGCAAAAACACTAGTGCATGCCCTCATCATCTCCCGCCTTGACTACTGCAACCTCCTGCTCTGTGGCCTCCCTTCTACCACTCTTGCACCCCTCCAATCTATCCTAAACTCTGTTGCCTGACTAATCCACCTGTCCCCCCGCTATTCCCCGGTCTCTCCTTTCTGTCAATCCCTTCACAGGCTCCCCATTGCCCAAAGACCCCAGTTCAAAAGCCTAACCATGACATATAAAGCCATCCACAACCTGTCTCCTCCATGCATCTGTGACCTAGTCTCCCGGTACTTACCTGTATGCAACCTCCGATCCTCACAAGATCTCCTTCTCTACTCCCCTCTTATCTCCTCTTCCCACAATCGCATATAAGATTTCTCCCGTGCATCCTCCCTCTGGAACTCTCTACCCCAACGCATCAGACTCTCGCCTACCGTGGAAACCTTCAAAAGGAACCTGAAGACCCACCTCTTCCGACAAGCCTACAACCTGCAGTAACCTTCACTCCACCATACCGCTGCACGACCAGCTCTACCCCCACCTACTGTATCCTCACCAATCCCTTGTAGACTGTGAGCCCTCACGGGCAGGGTCCTCTCTCCTCCTGTACCAGTAGCTAATTTGTTTTTGTTTAAATTATTGTACTTGTTGTTTGCTATGTATAAACCCTTTTAAACATGTAAAGCGCCATGGAATTAATGGCGCTATAATAATAAATAATAATAAAATAATACTATGATTTAGCCTTACAGGACATAAATTACCAAGGAAAAGAGACATGCTATAAAGCAGTGATCACCATATACAAACAAATTTGAATATTATGAAAATATTAATTCTATTTTAATAAATACACGTCACACAACGCTATAATGTATTAAAATACAAGTAAAAACCCAGTGAACCCCACACTGAGTGAAAGCCCATCCACCCTGAAAGCCATCCCACATAAAAGTCTCATGCTGAATAATAAAGCAGGACTAGCATTAGCTGTTTCTGATGATCAATCTGCCACAACTACTCGATGGAAGCAAGCCAATATATATAGTGAGCCCCCATACAATAATGTAGCTAATGGAGAAACAAGCAAACAACAGGATTAAAAGGTCACACAGTGTAAGAGGTACAGATATTGAACCAGAACAAAAATTGATAAGACAGGGGGGACAATATCCAAACATAAACCCTGATTTTGGTACATAACCATGTTCAAATTACCTGTACAACCATAAATCCAGGGGCCTGATTAGAATGGCAATGTCATTAGCAGCATGCCCTGATTGGGAAAAATAAATCAATGAAAGTAGACACCACGGGATGGCGTGGATGGGCTGTCAGTGCCCTACACGTGTCACCACACATGGTGGCTTCATCAGGGGCCGGTGAGAAGTATGTCTTTTGGAACTGGCATGAACTTGGATTCAGGATGTCACGCGCCCCCTGGGCCATGGGGTACCCAGAGCCGGGCCAGTAGATGCTGGGGGTTGTAGTCACTGTGGCGGTGACCCGGTCCTTGACCCAGATGGTCAATCTAAGGGTAGTTTATGTATATCTGTTATGTATATTCCGACTACGCCACCTGTGGAATGCGGTTATTGGGAACCGCCGCTGCGGAGCAGTCCGCTGAAGCTGGTGGTATGTGCAGCAAGGTGATGTAACTCCCCACAGGAAGAGTGGAGCTTCAGGGCAGCGTGTATGGATGATGGTGGTTATGGTGCAGGTAGTCAGTAATGACACAGAGTCAGATAGTGCAGTCCCAGGGTCTTTACTCACAGTTATTGCAGTTCAAGTTACAGACGTCCAAGCAACTTCCCACATCATGCTGCACGCACTCAGTGAGGGGCTCAGTCCACCCTCAGGTATCTCTGGAGTATTTAGCAGGACCCCCTTCTGTGTGTCCTCTCTCTGGCCTGCTCCCTGCACCTCACACCTAGTGGCACTTCTATCTGGTACCCTCGGGCCTTGGCGGGCGACGTGTGTTCCGTCCCCTGGGTCCTATGTGGCTACCTTCTTAGTGTACTGGTGTGGACTTGTGGCCTGTGGTACTTGAAGTGCTGCAGCCTCCGGTTTCCTAGTTGAGCCTTAGTAGTTTCCTCCACTAGTTGAGGGACCGGTTCCCCTTATCTGGCCTGACCCCTCTACCTCCTGGTAGCAGCGGGCGTACGGGTGGCTTGCTGCACGGCCCGTACCCCTAGGGTCCCGTCACTCCTCGTTCCTGGAGCCTTTCCTGCTCCCTCTCCTCTCAGGCTTGGGCCTCTGTGCTAGGCCCGCCTCCGGAGCAGAGCTCGTGCAGAGCCTCTGCTCCTGTCACTTCTCCTCCTCTCACTGTCTGACTGGAACTCCACCCTGATCTAGGATGGTGTCTAGTTTTTATACCTCCTACTAAAAGTGCTCCCAGGAACTACGTCCTCCACCCCATCCACTACATAGTTCCCTCTCTCTAGGTGATTCCCCCCACTCCAGCCAGGGACCAGGGACTGTACTCTCCCGTAGGAGCAATCTCGCCCTGTTCCCCGGAAATGTGGTGTAGTGAATGCAGGTGTTAGGGTCCCGAGCCATACTCCTTCCTTAGCTGAGGGTGAGATACCACACCTCTGGGTGAGATGCAGTACCTCTGTGGCGACTGAACCCTCAGGGGCGCCACAGATGTAACAATGTGGTTGAAGAACTTAGGCTCCAGTTCTTCGAATACAACATTGTTTGAGTTTTGAATGTGCTCGATTTGGGGTCTATATACAGGATGTACCAGAGTTATGGATTCAGCTTTATGGACTTCTGTATGCAATATCTGAAACAACTTTGAGGAAGGAACTATGACCATAGATTTCTCCCACATGACTCACCTAACTTGGAAGGTCTTCTGGTTTAAAAGACAATTATGATACTGGGGGATTCTATGGGGGGCCCATATGTCCCAAATGTTATTTTGGTGAGGTTGCTCCACTCCTGAGGTTTAATGTCATGAATTGGTTTTTGACCCAGTGAATTCTCTTTAGGGTCCAGATCCCAGATTGCTCAGTTTCTGAGAATCAATATCTTGACCACACAGTTCTCCTCAGGGAGCTGATCTTGATTTTTTATGTTTCTGATAATCATTATTTTTGCATTTTTCTGTGGGGATAATGATTGTGTTAAAATTTTTTCTTTGGTATTTTTAGGCCATTGTATTGTGTTCACCTGTGTGTTGTGGTAAAGCAACTTGCTCGGCTCTCCAGAGGCAGACACAGGACACATGGTTTGGGTTAACTTCCTGCTGGTTTATTCAGTGGCATAATCTCCAGCAGTGTCCCATAAAAATAAACAGACCCTCTCGGGGTCAACGGGAAAAACAAAAAGATAAGGTATGACAGAGTCCAATAGTAAGCGAGGCTCTGCCTGCTGCAGGTAGCACAGTGAAGTCTTCAGCAACACCAGTCCTCCGGTGTTGCTCTCTGGTTTCACCCAAACACAGCCTGGAGACTTCACTCTCCAGACCACACACTCCAGAGAAACAAAGCTGACTGAGCATTTAACCCTGCTCAGCCACACCCTGAGGAGAGGTAGGGGAATGACTTCCCTCCCATCTCTACATCATTCCCATAAAACCACACCCTTTAAAAGAGTTAACCCCTAGCATATAACATGCTGGCAGAAAGTTTATAGGTTTTAGTTCACACAGGCTAGCAACCTGCGTGATACATCCCTCATATATTATACCAGTGACTCTGTCAAAGTGTATATTTGGTCACCGGTCACGGGCACCCATTCATAGTGCACTATGTGGCCAAAAATGAAGAGTATGTTAGAATATTGTTTATTTACCGCATTTGTAGGAATAAAGCAGAATCATCTATTGTAAGTACTGTTTAGTCGGTTTTTGGTTTTTTTTTCCCTTCTCCCCCCACTACAGATCCTCCCTTGGTGGCTTATTTAGTCCAAGAAATATGCAAGGGCTCATATTTTCCTTTTCTGGACCACATATTGAGTGCTCCCTGGTGTACACACGGAAAGTGGCTCAGGCCTGAACAATGGGACTGAGTTTATTTGACTTAACCCTGCCTTGTGTTATGTCCTTTACAAATTGACGGGCTTGATTGCCTTCTTAATTCTTGACATTATATTTATAAGGAAAGCCTTAATTTCTTCTGCATATTCCAACCTGGGGCAGGGGCATTATGGCATTACTTAATAATAATCTTTATTTATATAGCGCCAACATATTCCGCAGCGCTTAACAATTCAGAGGTTCATATACAACAGTCATAAGTAACATAGCTAAAGATAATACAATAATTACAGCAAAAACAATGACGACCCTGCTCGTAAGAGCTTACAATCCACAAAGTGCAGGGGCTTATTTACAAGGATGGTCCAGCCATCTTGAGGGGATGAGGGATAGATAAAGGCTGCATGAGGTCATCACCAGCCAGTATCTGTAGTGCTTTTTGGTTCGGTGGAGACTTATGTTTGGAGAAATAAGGGATGGGGTATAAGAATATAAAAGGACTTCGATTAGGGAACGTGATAGGCCACCCTAAACAGGTGTGTTTTTAGGGAGCGCCTAAAATTGTGTAAGTTGTGGTTTGTCCTAATTTCTTGGGGTAGAGCATTCCAAAGAATAGGTGCAGCTCGGGAGAAGTCTTGAAGCCGGAAGTGGGAGGTACGGATTAGTGTGGATGTTAGTCGAAAGACGCTTGCGGAGCGTTGAGAACGGGTAGGCCGATAAACAGAAATGAGGGAAGAGATGTAGGGGGGTGCCACACTGTGGAGAGCTTTGTGGGTGAAAACAAGCAATTTAAATTGGATCCTATAATTCATGGGCAGCCAGTGCAATGTCTGGCACAGAGTGGAGGGGTCTGAGTAACGGTTAGCCAAATAGATGACCCTGGCTGCAACATTAAGGATGGACTGGAGAGTGGAAAGTCGAGTGTGGGGGAGGCGAATTAATAGAGTAATCCAGGCGGGGGTGGATCAGGGCAACAGTGAGGGTTTTTGTTGCTTCCAAGGTGAGAGAGGGGCGGATTCTAGAGATGTTCTTCAGGTGCAAGCGACAAGAGCTGGCAAGAGATTGTATATGGAAGGTGAAGGAGAGATTGGTGTCAAACACAACGCTCAGACAACGCACCTGCTGGCTCGGCGTTATTGTGGTGCCACACACGGAGAGAGATGTCAGACTTAGGGAGGTGAGTAGACGGCGGGAGCAGAAGAAGTTCAGTTTTGGAAAGGTTGAATTTCAGATAGAGAGCGGACATGATCTTAGAAACTGCGGCCAGACAGTCACTGGTGTCATCAGCATAAAGATGGTACTGAAAACCAAATTTGCTGATGGTCTGTCCAATTGGGACCATGTAGAGAGAGAAGAGAAGAGGGCTAAGGACTGAACCGTGAGGAACCCCAATAGTGAGAGGAAGGGGGGAAGAAGTGGAGCCAGAGAACGATACACTGAAAGAGCAGTCAGATAGGTAGGAGGAGAACCAGGAGATAAATTCATATATGCATATATATATATTTCTGCAGAAAATACTTACCTTTATACTTGTATATACTTTTCTAATTAAATAATTGTATTATGTATTTGGAATAAGGTGATACTGTACCAGCCTGTGTAAATTAAGCGTAATTAAAAGCATTAGAAATACCATACTCTTGAGGTAGGGTCACTCTGGCGTGTACAGATTATGAGGGTGAGCTCTCATTAACAATGTTCCAGTTATTTCCGCTGCCCTCTACTATGTAGCGCATTGTAACTTACCGACTTTGACTAAACCTTTGTGGTTTCCATGGTGAGGGAAGCGTCATTTCCTTCACACTGCTTCTGTCATTGGCGCATGCGCTGTGTCTAGCACTTCCAGTTCGGAGGCTGCACTTCCGCTCTGGCCGCGCGCAGCTCCGGCCAGCTGGTGAGGATACTTTGGTAATTATAACATGTTGTATATATAGTAGCGTCATGACATACTTCTCACAAGCCTCTAATGAGCCCATCCACGCCATCCCGTGGTCTCTACTTTCATTGATTTATTTTTCCCAATCAGGGCATGCTGCTAATACCATTGCCATTCTAATCGGGCCCCTGGATTTATGGTTGTACAGGTAGTTTGAACATGGTTATGTATCAAAATCAGGGCTCATGTTTGGATATTGTCTCCCCTGTCTTATCAGTTTCTGTTCTGGTTCAATATCTGTACCTCTTACACTGTGTGACCTTTTATCCTGCTGTTTGCTTGTTTCTCCATTAGCTACATTATTGTATGGGGGCACACTATATTTATTGGCTGGCTTCCATAGAGTAGTTGTGGCAGATTGGTCATCAGAAACAGCTAACGCTAGTCCTGCTTTATTATTCAGAATGAGACTTTTTTGTGGGATGGCTTTCAGGGTGGATGGGCTTTCACTCAGAGTGGGTTTCATTGGGTTTTTACTTGTGTTTTAATATATTATAGTGTTGTGTGACGTGTATTTATTACAATGAAATTAATATTTTCATAATATTCAAATTTGTTTATATATGGTGATCACTGCTTTATAGCATGTCTCTTTCCTTTGGTAATTTATAGCTTGTACATGGCATGCTGCATGTTGATCCCGAACATTGGATGGCGCCCTACATTAGTGTTTTAAGCCTTACAGGACGCCAAAGAATATGACAAATTGAAAACAGAAATTTTAGTGAGTTTGGGGGTGACAATGTCTGTCAGGGCGCAACGGGTCTTCCGCTGGGCATATCACTGTGACAAAACCCCTCGCTCCCAAATGTTTGATCTACTGCAACTCATCCAAGAGTGGTTACTGCCGAAGTCCTCTACACCAGGGCAGATGGTGAAGCGAGAAGTAATGGACCGGTTCGTGCACTTCCTTCAGAGCCCGATGCAGACTTGGGTTGCCCTGGGAGAACCCAGGAACGCCGATGACTTGATCGGACTCAAAAGGTATCGGGGTTGACGGGTCTGTGGTGAGGCAACCCATTCCATACTGGGGGAGGGGCGGAGGTTAAAAAGGGGGTGGGGCATCCAAAGTCCAAGGGGACAGCAGAGGTAATGCCAAGGCCCTCAAGGGGGATATGTAATTTGCTGGAGATGTCACGGCCCAGGTCATATAGCTGCCCATTGTCCCCTGACCACTGAGCAAATGGACTGTAGCATGGGACGCCGGTATTCATTCTACACATATCCAGCTTACAGTGTGGACTGTCCACCCGGCAAAGGGCCCCAAGCTTGTCGTGTAAAAGTGAATGGCCTGCATATGACTGGACTACTAGACTAAGGGGGTTTGGTGACCCTCGTGAGGGCAACATTCCGTCTCCAATTGATCCCTGGGAAGAGATCTGAGTGGCCAGAGTGATCATTGAGACAGCACGAGGTACTGAGTCCCATGAGGTTGGCGTGGTCCAGGATTTATTGCACCTAGTTATCATAGGTCGGGTCTTTGTGTTGTTTTGGGACTTGTGGGGAGGGGCAGAGACCTCAATTGTTCCGGTAAGAAACGAGTTGGCCCTAAAAAAGTCTCACCAACCCCAGAGTGTGACGAGTTTCCCTTCTGCATAGTAGGTAAAGAGAAGAAGATAGTATCCTCACATGAGGCAGACATTCTGGAGGTAGGGGTAACCAGAGAAAATTTTGGGTTCACCCAACATAGGGACCTAACTCTAAAAGAGGCGTTCAATCAGGTAACCGTTATAAATGGCATAACACAGGAGTCAGGGGCTGACAATAGGTTTCCCTATTTCATGTTGAGTGGGGACTTATTGTACCGGGTAACTAAGAAATTGTTGGTATCAGGACCCTAAAGGGTGTTGGACAGGGCCCATTCACATGTCTTGGGTGGCCATCTGGGGGTGGAAAAAACTCAAGAACGGGTCATGCGGAGGTACCATTGGCCCAGATGTCACTGTGAAATCCTAGGGTATTGCAAGTCCTGTGCCACCTGCCAGTTAACCACTACCACCTCTCCTTTGCAAAATCCTCTTGTGCCACTATCCATCAAGGCAGGGCCACAGAGAAAACACGTTGAAACTCCATGTTGGCTGGACAGACCAGAAATGGACACGGAGGGTGTCACCATGGCAGAGACACTGTCACCGGCCCAGAAACAACAGTGCTGAGAACTGCTTCAGCAGAACTGGGACCTGTTTTCAGAGTTGCCAAGACATACGCAGGATGGTGAACATGGAATCCTGATGAAACCACATGTGCAGGTGAACCAAAAGCCATATAGAATCCTCAAAGCTCACCACAAGGTGATTTCGAAGGAGGGGGCTAAAATTGAAGCGTATCCAATACCAAGCGGTGATGAACTCATAGAGAAGCTAGGGTCAGCTAGATGCATCACCTCCCTGGACCTAACGAAAGGTTACTGGCAAATCCTCCTCTCTCAATGTGCCAAGAAGAAGACGGCCTCTTTTACACCTGACAGATGCTTCCAGTATAACAGAAGCCAATTCGGGCTGCAAAGAGACCCAGCTACCTTCCAGAGGGCCATAGACCGGCTCTTAGACCCTCACAAAAGGTAAGTTACCTCGACAATATTGTGATATTCAGCCCGGATTGGGGAAGTCATCTGCAGAAGGTCCAGGCCATGCTGGATGAGCTGAGCAAAGTGGGGTTTACCATAAACCCAAAGTAGTGTGCCATCGGGAAAAAGAAGGGAAAATATCTGGGCTACATCGTCTGAAGAAGCAAAGTAAAGCCACAAGTGAAAACGGTGGAGGCAGTCCAAAATTGGTTGAAACCAATCTCCAAAGAACAGTTTCGGGCATTTCTGGGAATGGTGGAATACTATCAGCGGTGTATCCTTAATTTCACCATGATGGCGCACCCCTGACCGACCTTCTTAAGGGCACGAAGACGTTAATGGCTAAATGGCCTCTTGAAGCAGAGATGGCATTCCAAGAGTTGAAACTCAGGGCTACAGGTCTTCATATTTCATGTGGAACCAGGCCTGGGAAGCTGCACAGTAATGCAGATGCCCTGTTTAGAGGAGGAGGGAGGAGTTCTGAGGATAGATTAGCAACCTTTTAGAGCATTTGGTGTGGGGTGGGTCTGGAGGTACAAGCTCTGGATCTCTACTGTCATGTCAAGGAAAGCTAAACCGTTGGTTGTTTGTTCCTGAAGCAGGTGGTTACCCATAGCAACAAGGACTATGCCATAAGTTAAGTTTTGTCTTTCCTGTTAGGCTGGGAAGGCCGTGTTTGTTTTGCTAACATTGCCGTGATTTAAACAGTACTCTTAGCCAGTCAGTACTCTTAACCATCAGAACATTTAAAGAGAGTGTTCCTGTGTCTACCTCTATGTGCAGCCGAGTGAATCGATCTACCACAGTATAGCTATTGATTCTTTCACAGTGTATCACCAAGGCATGAGTAAGAAGTGGCTATTAAACTGCATATATAGGGTTAGTCTGCATGTTAATATTGTTATGAAGGTTCCCGGCCGCAGTACTGAAAGTGTGACACTCAGGAGTAAATTAACTTTATTTCTCCCAGGAGCTGCCAGCTCAGTCATGCAGGCATGCATGGAACAATTACAGTCACCACTCACAGCACTGAGAGCAGCAGCTGCAACCTCACTCCCGGCACTGACTGACAGCCGGCTTGGCAATGATGCACTGCTGAGTCCAAAGTTAATTTTCTCACAAGTGCCGCACTTTCATGACTGCGACTGGGCACCTATGTAATGCTCTTAAAATGCAGATAAACCTTATATTTGCAGGTTAATAGCATTATCAGATCTGACAGGTTCCGTGAGGCAATGTTCACACATTCAGTATTTTATATCAGCACGTGTAAGCCAAAATCGGGAGAGGGACAATCAGAGGAAAAGTATAAGATAAGTCACCGCTTCTGCATTTTTCATCCACTCCTGGTTTTGGCTTACAAATACTGATGTAAAATACTGACCAAATACTGAACGTGGCCTTAAAAGGGTTTCCCCCCAAAGTACATTTTAATTAATAGGTCTTGGAACAATAAGTTCCACAATTGGATGTGATTAAAAAAATGTCCCTGTGCTGAGATAATCTTATAAATGTGCCCCTCCTATGCCCTGTGTAATGGCTGCCTGACCATGCATGAACATGGTCTGATCATACCACATCTCCTGGACAGGGAGCAAGAAAAAGAGAGGATACAGAGAGGACAGCACGGGATCGCAAATGATTCATTCTGTGAGGTAAAACAATGTTTTTAAACAGGTAGAGAAATGTTTTATCTCACAGAAAGCAGCATCTGCGATCCTATGCCGTTCTTCTGTATACTCTTTTGCTGCCTCCCCTGCATAGGAGATGTGATATGATCAGACACAGCCATTACACAGGGGCATATTTATAGGATTATGCCAGCAGAGGAAGATTTTTTTTTAACACATCCAATTGTGAAACTTATTATCATTCCAAGATCAATTGATTAAAATGAACTTTGTTTGTGGGAAAACCCCTTTAAGCATATGAAAAAATAGCAAATATCTTGTAAATATATGACTAGCATTAGAGAATAAGGCATATCATTCTTCCCCAATATTAACTCAAATAGGCATATACAGTACAGACCAAAAGTTTGGACACACCTTCTCATTTAAAGATTTTTCTGTATTTTCATGACTTTGAAAATTGAACATTCACACTGAAGGCATCAAAACTATGAATTAACACATGTGGAATTATATACAAAAAAGTGTGAAACAACTGAAAATATGTCTTATATTCTAGGTTCTTCAAAGTAGCCACCTTTTGCTTTGATGACTGCTTTGCACACTCTTGGCATTCTCTTGATGAGCTTCAAGAGGTAGTCACCGGAAATGGTTTTCACTTCACAGGTGTGCCCTGTCAGGTTTAATAAGTGGGATTTCTTGCCTTATAAATGGGGTTGGGACCATCAGTTGTGTTGTGCAGAAGTCAGGTGGATATACAGCTGATAGTCCTACTGAATAGACTGTTAGAATTTGTATTATGGCAATAAAAAAGCAGCTAAGTAAAGAAAAATGAGTGGCTATCATTACTTTAAGAAATGAAGGTCAGTCAGTCCGAAAAATTGGGCAAACTTTGAAAGTGTCCCCAAGTGCAGTTGCAAAAACCATCAAGCGCTACAAAGAAACTGGCTCACATGAGAACCGCCCCAGGAAAGGAAGACCAAGAGTCACCTCTGCTTCTGAGGATAAGTTTATCCGAGTCACCAGCCTCAGAAATCGCAGGTTAACAGCAGCTCAGATTAGAGACCAGGTCAATGCCACACAGAGTTCTAGCAGCAGACACATCTCTTCAACAACTGTTAAGATGAGACTTTGTGCAGCAGGCCTTCAAGGTAAAATAACTGCTAGGAAACCACTGCTAAGGAGAGGCAACAAGCAGAAGAGACTTGTTTGGGCTAAAGAACACAAGGAATGGACATTAGACCAGTGGAAATCTGTGCTTTGGTCTGAGGAGTCCAAATTTGAGATCTTTGGTTCCAACCAAAGTGTCTTTGTGCGATGCAGAAAAGGTGAACGGATGGACTCTACATGCCTAGTTTCCACCATGAAGCATGGAGGAGGAGGTGTGATGGTGTGGGGGTGCTTTGCTGGTGACACTATTGGGGATTTATTCAAAATTGAAGGCATACTGAACCAGCATGGCTGCCACAGCATCTTGCAGCGGCATGCTATTCCATCCGGTTTGCGTTTAGTTGGACCATCATTTATTTTTCAACAGGACAATGACCCCAAACACACCTCCAGGCTGTGTAAGGGCTATTTGACCAAGAAGGAGAGTGATGGGGTGCTATGCCAGATGACCTGGCCTCCATAGTCACCAGACCTGAACCTTATCGAGATGGTTTGCGGTGAGCTGGACCGCAGAGTGAAGGCAAAAGGGTCAACAAGTGCTAAGCATCTCTGGGAACTCCTTCAAGATTGTTGGAAGACCATTTCCGGTGACTCCCTCTTGAAGCTCATCAAGAGAATGCCAAGAGTGTGCAAAGCAGTCATCAAAGCAAAAGGTGGCTACTTTGAAGAACCTAGAATATAAGACATATATTCAGTTGTTTCACACTTTTTTGTTAAGTATATAATTCCACATGTGTTAATTCATAGTTTTGATGCCTTCAGTGTGAATGTACAATTTTCATAGTCATGAAAATACAGAAAAATCTTTAAATGAGAAGGTGTGTCCAAACTTTTGGTCTGTACTGTATAAAGTAATACATGTAAATAATACCACAATACGAATCCAAGCACTAATAGTGTGACGTTCGTACTGTATTCTCAGCATAAGTACATGTGAATATGTTATATAATGGCATAAATATTTAAACAGTAATACTATTTACCTGGAGTAAATGCTCATTTCCCTTGGAGCCACGCCAACAGGGGCATTTACTCCCGGTAAACAATATTACTGTTTACATATGCATGTAATTGTATAACATATGCACATAATGGTTAGTCATATATTTACAATTTCAAAATAGTACATTATTTTCATTCCAAAATCTGCGGTTGTGTCCCTGTTACGAGTGCCGCCATTCCATTGATGTAACTCTTTTTCACTATGTATTTTATGGTTTACATTACAAAATGTTCATGATATTTTTCATGATACTGGCTATTTATGCACAATTCTTTACAGGCTTAAAAGCCAGATTGGAGTCTAAACCTTTTCACAGATGTCCAGGTTATTAATGTATACTGCAGATTGCTCATGGCAAAGTCCACATTTTATTATGTAAGGTCTACTTATACAGGGGGTACGGAAAGTGTTCAGACCCCTTTACATTTTTCACTCTTTGTTTCATTGCAGCTATTTGGTAAATTCTAAAAAGTTCATTTTTTTCTCATTAAAGTACACTCTCCACCCCATCTTGACTGAAAAAAAAAACAGAAATGTAGAAATTTTTGCAAATTTATTAAAAAAGAAAAACTGAAATATCACAGGGTCATAAGTATTCAGACCCTTTGCTCAGTATTGAGTAGAAGCACCCTTTTGAGCTAGTACAGCCATGAGTCTTCTTGGGAATGATGCAACAAGTTTTTCACACCTGGATTTGGGGATCTTCTGCCATTCTTCCTTGCAGATCCACTCCAGTTTCGTCAGGTTGGATGGTGAACGTTGGTGGACAGCCATTTTCAGGTCTCTCCAGAGATGCTCAATTGGGTTTAGGTCAGCGCTCTGGCTGGGCCAGTCAAGAATGGTCACAGAGTTGTTCTGAAGCCACTCCTTTGTTAATTTATTTTATCATCATCATTTTTATTTGATTTTTCAAAACATAAATACATAACATACATCTAATCTGGTACATAGAGAGGTAAGAGTTCCCATACGCAGACTGAGTCTATAACAACTCTATTCACATATTTAATTGGTATAACAGATATAACAAACAACAAAATGAATTAGTTGACAGTTTATGTCTTATATCTCATTGAAGCCATCATGGATAATTAATGCATTTATATCTATGCCAGAAGTCCTGGCCCATTGATTGTTCCTCTCACCATTCTCTTCTTCATTTTAAGTTAAACGAAGAGGACCTAAGTTATTTTTGAGATCTTCTAGTATATACCATGCTGTAGATGTAAAGCATTCTACCATTTCCTTTTGATCTCTATTGAACAGCAATTTATAATAAACTGTTTCCATTTTAGAAGGTATTTACCCGCTTGCTTCTCTTTATTACCTAGGGCATCCTGTTGTTCTACCTCCATATAATGCTTCATTTGTGCTATTAGTTCCATAATGGGGGGGGGGGTATTGGGATCTAGCCAATGTTTTAGGAGCTGTTTTTTTGCCAATATAAGCCAGGTATGTAGTAGCTTGGGGGGACTCCCTATTAATTTGTTAGGGTTGTTTATGTTAGTCCAAACATGCAGCAGGGCTAAACATGGAGAAAGGACATATCCTGGTCCCCATGTGGTGTTAATCATGTCAGCTACCTGGTCCCAATAGGAAACCAATGCAGGACAGGACCAAAGGCCGTGTAGGAGGTCAGAATGTGGATATTGGCTCTTGGGACATGCAATTAGTCTATTAGAAAGTGGGTCTTTTTTTGGTAGATTAAAGGCGTATGTCGCACCATGCATGATTTTGAACGGAGTTTCTCTCCACGACTCATTTATAATATGTTTCCTGAATATCCTCCAACCCGTTCTAATCTTCTCGGGGATATCTACATCATCAAGTTGTTGTTTCCAGTATTTAAAAAAGGTATCTGGATGTGTTTCCACAAGGTTAGGTTTCATTGATGAATATACTGTATATATTGAGGGGGTACCCATTGGAGATGACAGGATATTATCCAGTTCATTTCAGGAAGTTTCAAAGGTAACATCTCTTAAGTTCGCCATGACGGAGAGTTTGATCTGTTCATATTGGAAATAGTGCTGTGAGGGTAGTTCATATTTTCCTAAAGTTTCTGCACGTTAGCTATCTCTGTTCAAATGGGTGAAGAAGGTGAGATACGTTCACAACACCAGCTTGTTGCCATTTTATAAAGAATTTATTTTCACTACCTTGGGGGAATTCTGAGTTGTGCCACAACGGAAGGTGTTTTGAGATTCTGAATGAAAGGCCATATTTTTTACTGACTGCTTTCTATGTAGAGATAGTATCTCTAAAGATCACGGATTTCTTGATTACGAAGGGTAGCGAGATAAAACGTGAGTGGAGGAGAGCTCCTTTGTTATTTTAGCTGTGTGCTTAGGGTCATTGTCTTGTTGGAAGGTGAACCTTCGGCCAAGTCTGAGGTCCAGAGCACTCTGGAAGAGATTTTCATCCAGGATATCTCTGTACTTGGCCGCATTCATGTTTCCTTCAATTGCAACCAGTCGTCCTGTTCCTGCAGCTGAAAAACACCCCCATAGCATGATACTGCCACCACCATGTTTCACTGTTGGGATTGTATTGGGTAGGTGATGAGCAGTGCCTGGTTTTCTCCACACATACCGCTTAGAATTATCACCAAAAAGTTCTATCTTCAGCTCATCAGACCAAGGAATCTTATTTCTCATAGTCTGGGAGTCCTTCGTATGTTTTTGAGCAAACTCTATGTGGGCTTTCATTTGTCTTGCACTGAGGAGAGGCTTCAGTCGGGCCCTCTGCCATAAAGGCTCGACTGATGGAGAGATGCAGTGATAGTTGACTTTGTGGAACTTTCTCCCATCTCCCTACTGCATCTCTGGAGGTCAGCCACAGTGATCTTAGGATTCTTCTTTACCTCTCTCACCAAGGCTCTTCTCCCACGATGGCTCAGTTGGGCTGGACGGACAGGTCTAGGAAGACTTCTGGTGGTCCCAAACTTCTTCCATTTAAGGATTATGAAGGCCACGGTGCTCTTAGGTACCTTGAGTAATGCAGAAATTCTTTTGTAACCTTGGCCAGATCTGTGCCTTGCCACAATTCTGTCTCTGAGCTCCTTGGGCAATTCGTCTGAGCTCATGATTCTCATTTGGTCTGACATGCACTGTGAGCTGTGAGGTCTTAAATAGACAGGTGTGTGCCTTTCCAAATCAAGTCCTATCAGTTTAATTAAACACAGCTGGACTCCAATGAAGGAGTAGAACCATCTCAAGGAGGATCACAAGGAAATGGACAGCATGTGACTTAAATATGAGTGTCTGAGCAAAGGGTTTGAATATTTATGACAATGTGTTATTTCAGTTTTTCTTTTTTAATAAATTTGAACAATTTCTATATTTCTGTTTTTTTTTTTCAAGTCAAAATGGGGTGCAGAGTGTACTTTAATGAGAAAAAAAATAAACTTTTTAGAATTTACCAAATGGCTGCAATGAAACAAAGAGTGAAAAATTTAAAGAGGTCTGAATATTTTCTGTAACCACTGTATTGGCTGGAATCGAGAACGGACATCATGTCCCGTTTGCAGAGCCCCTGATGTGGGGGGAGTTTCCACTGTTTAGGCACAAGTGACCAGATTTTGGAAACTAAACCCCTCAAGGAATTTATCTAAAGGTGTGGTGAGCACCTTGAACCCACAGGTGCTTCACAGAATTTTATAACGTTGAGCCATGAAAAAAAAAAACATTTTTCCCACAAACATGTTCCTTTTTCCCCATAGTGTTCATTTTCACAAAGGTAACAATAGAAAATGGACAGAACAATTTGTTGTGCAATTTGAGTAAAACGATACCCCCATATGTGGTGGAAAACAACTGTTTGGGCGCACAACAGGGCTAGGAACGGTAGGAGCGCCATTGGCTGAAATAGATTGCGGACGCCCTGTCACGTTTGCAGAGCCCCTGATGTGCCTAAACAGTGGAAACCCCCAACAAGTGACCCCGAATTCATCCAGATCCAGAGGTGTAGTTAGCATTTTTAACCCTTAGTCATTTTCCTTTGACTCAGCCCAATGTTATTCAATTTGGTGAATTGCCCATTTTTTTCACTAAGATGTTACTTTTCGCCTTAAGTTTTAAAAGGGGTAATAGGAGAAAATGGATGTACAATGTGGTCATATGTGGTTGAAAACTACTTTTGAGTGCAAAGCTCAGAAGGGAAGGATCGCCATATTGTAGTGCACATTTTGCTGGAATGGTTTGAGGGTGCTGTTTCACATTGGCAGAGCCCCTAAAGTGCCAGAACAGCAGAACCAAGCATAAGTGACCTCACATTTTACAAACTATACCTTGCAATGACTTCATCTAGGGGGTGCAGTGATCATATTGACACCACGGGTGTGTCAGAATTTTATAGCTTTGGGCGGTGAAGAAAAAAAAATACATTTTTACCACAAAATGTTGTTTTAGCTCCAGATTTTTACATTGTCACATGGGGAAATGGGTAAAAATGGCACCAAAATTTGTCACACAATCTCTGTTGAATGTAGCAATACCCCCTTTGTGGCTGTACCGTACTGCTTAGCCACACGGCGAGACTTGGAAGGAAAGAAGCGCTATTTGACTCTTGGAGAACAAATAATAAATTATTGTAGAATAGTTTGCCGACTCTATATACTCAGCTCCCAATTGCCAGAAGAGCATAAGCTCCCCCCTCCAGTGACCCGATTTTGGAACTTACACCCCTCTGGGAATTTATCTACACGTTGACTATTTTAAGTGAAAATTGCAAATCTGCCAGTACATTGTGCCCAGCTCGTGTTTCTGGAGACATGGACCCTATAAATTAAGTGGGCTCTCATCATTACAAAAATGCCAAACGTGAGTGCTAACTGCGGAAGGGAGGGGGGGGGTATTTGGAAGTGCAGATGTCGCTGGATTTCTTTTGGGGGGAGCCATAACGCTTTTCCAGAGCCTTTGTGCTACAAGTAACGTGGAAGCCCCTTATATTTCCATTGACAGACCTGAGTGGGTACTTGCTTTATTTGTGGATTGAGTTGAAGCTTTTCTTGGGAACATTTTACATAACATTTTGGATCACATTTAAACTGCACTCTAGGCTGAGCACTTACATTGGGGTTTGAATGATGTGACTCAGATGAAACTCCTGAGGGATCCATTCACTATGAGTCAGCAGTTACTCTGGACTCCGTCTCGCCTCTGTTCAGTGGTGTCCTCTTCAGAAGTGCACAAAACCGTTGTCGACCTCGCCGGATCATAGGCCAGACGGCATCCACAGTGTCTATCTGCCTCATTATAGGGAATATTCCGCCGGGGGTTCCGCCTAAATCACGTATTTCAGAGACTTACACCGAAACTCTGGTGTAAGCACTCAGTGTAGAGCGCAGGATAGATGTGTGCCGAGCCTTACTTCGATCTTTGTGAGGCAGCATGAACAAATCAACAGCAAGTGAAGAATTGGATTTATTTTTTACACCATTCCTCATGAGGTAGAAGTGATTGGACGACTTTATTCTTCGGGTCGGTGCGATTACAGCGATACCAAATTTATATAATTTTTTTTATGTTTGGCTGCTGTCACTCACTAGAAAACGCTTTTTTATTTTTCAAAACAGTGTTTGCATGGCCATATTTTTTCCATATTTCTGAAGGCAAGAGTCATGTGAGGGCTTGTTCTTTGTAGGACGATTGGCCGTGTTTATTGGTACCATTTTCCGTCACAACGTTTTTTGATCGTATTCTATTCCGATTTTTGGAAGGGAGAATTAACAAAAAGCAATTCAGGAATTGCTTTTTGTTTATAGCGTTCAAAGTGTGGTAAAAGTGAAAAGACAACTTTATTCTTCGGGTCAGTATGATTACAGGAATACCACATTAAAATCTTTTTTTATGTTTAGTCACTGTGAAGATCGGAGGTTGTGGGTTGTAATAATCACCTAGGCAGGTTAACAATGCAACAATATTTTATTCCTTGCATCCAAGGTTTTACAACAACTCCAGGTAAATGGCCAAAATACATTGCCTCTAGTCTACGATATCCCCTCCCTGGGGCGATACTCACTGTCTCCCAACTTTTGGTTGGCCTACGGCTTTCGTATCTCCAGCCAGTATAGTCTGTAGTCACAGTCCACGCTCCTTCAGACGACAGATAAAATGATAGAAGCACAGGTATCCAGTAGCAACAGTCCTGAACTAGAAAGTTCATAAAATCCAGACGACAGATCCCACAACTGTAACACGTTTATCCAGCCCAGTTGGCAACCGATCTCCAAATTCCATAAGCCATCCATACATGGGCTCCAGGACCTCAGCCTAGATTCTATTCCTTCAATGTCATTCCACCAACTCTGACTAAACATGAGGCTTCTCCTTCTCCCTCCCTGGGAGCCCTTCACCTGGGACTACATGCGAGACCCCCTGTGGTGATGGCTCTGGTGGGTCTACTATCCCCATCCACACAATGGGACTAGTGGCTGCTTGAACAATGGCTGGAGGCGCCCTGCGATAATAATGAGATTAATAGCATGATTGCTTTCCTTAATTAGCAATCTTGGGTCTGGCCTTCTGTATGCTTACTGTCACTGAATGGAAGCATTGATTCCTGAGGCTGAACTGATGAGCAAACAAATCACTAACAAAACACAGCAAGCAAATTTCTAATAAAAAACAAGTAAATCACTAAACACAATAATAAGATCGACGGAACCATTCCCCCGTGCCGGAAAAAGTCTGCACCCTTAGAGCCGTGTACTCCACTCTACGTCCATTGGTCCAGTAGTCTTAGAACAAGGCCGGCTCCTCAGTCGTTTTTACACAAAAACTATTTTATAGAAAAAATATTGTTTTTGCATTGCTCTATTCTGAGAGCTGTAGATTTTTTTTACTTTCCGCTGATGGAGCTGTGTGAAGGGCTTGTTTTTTGCGGGACAAGATTACGTTTTCAGAGATAGCATTTTTATTTACATTCGTCTATTTGATCGCGTTTTATTCAACTTTTTGTTCAGCAGTATGATGAAAGCATAATTTTTTGCCAGTTTTTTTTTTGTGTTCAGTGAAGGGGTTAAATAGTGGGACAGTTTTATAGGTCTGGTCGTTCCAAACGTGGTGATACCAGATATGTATACTTTGTTTATTTTTGTTTTTACATAAATATATGTATTTATTGGTTTAATATTTTTTTCATTTTGATTTTCTTTTGCAATTTTTTTTAACCTTGTCACAGGATGGGACATCAACTTTCCCTGCCCTGATCTAATACTCTGCAATGCTTGTAGGAACATGTATCACAATTTGGACAGTAAAATCACATAATCTTGAAATGCAAGTAGTACAAGGTATTGTCAGGGGCTATTGAAATCTTTATATATTACTCAGTCCAAATGTAAAATATTTGCTATACAGGTGAGAAGACAACCTTTCTTAGAATCTTCTAGAAGATCTTCCAAATATTTTATTAAAGGGGTATTCCCATCCAGTTCCCTTATGGCATATTGACAGGATATGTCATAAATGTATGATAAATGTGGATCACACCTCTGGGATGGGACCTGCATCCATCTGGAAAACAGGGCTGCAACAAGCATAGCTGTCAGAGGTGTCTGTGTGCACATATTTCTCTATTTATTTGTATGGCAATTCCAAATAGCTGAGATGGGAATTCCCATTTGAGTTGTCTACTCCAACTCTGTTTTTTTCTGAACTAGTTCTCAAAACTGGATAGCACACGCAAGATGTGAAAACTCTTTTACTTTTTTCCTCTGGAAGCCATGCCTTTTGTAATGGACGTCTTGGCTTTTAGCAAATTGTCCTTGAGGCTTTCATCAATATTATATTTAGGGTCTAAAAGTAGCAAATTTTTGCCCGAAAATGTATACTACTACACTTGATCACAAAAAAAGGAAAATGAGGGTTCTTTGCTGACATTTAAGCCGGTTTATCCATGTTCACTGTAGGTATAAGATATTGTCTACAGCTATATAATAGAGAGCTTCGTGTCACGACCATATTCAAAATTTATGTTGTGCGTGTAATCATTTTCTATGGGGAGAAAAACGTGATGGACTCAAATTGGCTCTCTAAGCTGTATGTGTGTATGGCAAATAATTACTGCTCATGCAGACGCAGTTCCTGCGATCATGGTCCAGGAGCCAAATTTCTTAGACTATAGTGCAAACTTAAATTTCCCATTTAATGTTTAGTTAAGTCACAATCTCATGTTATTCCCTTTATGAATAAACCAACTAGCCAAAAATAAGAAAAAAAATATCAGCATTATAAAACAAAACAGACTGACAAGATATCATTCACTAAGATAGCCCTTTATACAGTCTAGAGAGTAACACACAAATGACTATAAGACCGTCCAGTCAGATGTTACATGGAGCCAAATGTACATTCTTCTGTCCGTACATTCATTTATAGATTCCTTTTATCACACAACAGGACATTGAAGATTTATGCAGGTCAACGAATACAACCACTATGAGATGACAAGATTGTCCTAAATTAATATCAGTTACATGCAAAACATAGCACAACAAAGATCAAGAACATAACTGGAAGCCGCTCTGAAGTCAATGCTTTTACTGTGGAAATGTGAACAGGAACAATATCAAAAGTACATTCCACAAACATTTTTTGGCATATTTCAAATAATATATTTTCTTTTCACATATAGAAGATGGTTTCTCCTTGCCAATAATTACAATAACATCAGAGATACCGTATCTCTACAATTGCCATGTTCTAAAATACTTTTATGTAAGTGTACAGTTCCTTTTTCAATACACTAAAAAGGTCATTATACAAGTATGAACCCATCACATTATAAGGAGTGTTGGAAGAAATAAAACTGGTGGGAATTATGTGAAACAGTGTTGTGCTTACCTTTACCAAGACATTAGTGTTATTGCATGCTAGCAACAGTGCCACATTGCAGTAGCACCTCTGTCCACTAAAGATACTAGCTCTGTAAATATAGATTAGCTATAGAGTGGACGATCCCTTTAAGGATAGACTACCCACTAAAATGCCTGCTTTATGTTTTACGAATTCCAAGAAAATATTAATTAGCTATAGATGATCTCAATAATTTTGGCATTAGTAGGATATGCTAAATTACTTCAGACCCCATTTAAAAAAAAAAACAATGTATACTCACCTCCCGCAGAGGCTGTTTCAGTGATGTCGGAGATGCTACTCCTTCAAGGTCACGTCATGGTTGTTTCACGGGACTGCTGCAGCTAATCAGCGGCCACTGGATAGCTGCAGCCTTTACTATTTTGTCACAGTGATTATTGGCTGCAGCAGTCATGTCACACAACAATGTAACGTGATCAGCTTGGAACATAAGAGCCGGCATTGCTAGAACAGTGCTGCCGCAGGGGAAAAGTATCCTTGGCTTTGAATTTAAGGGCCCTGGAGTGATTAAGCAGGGGATGTCCATGTAGTGAGACATTTAATGAGACAGCTGTATTGTTAAAATTATAAGCCATGCCTCATGAGTTATAAAAGCTAGAGGGAAATGCTCCCAATTTTGCATGAATTTAGAAATCTTAATGAGCATTACCCTCCCAAAATGAAAATTGCAGCCACAATGCTCACCACTTTTATCTGGTACATGGGTCGGTTATTAAATGGTCAGTATGTGTAAACAAGTTTCTGTATGTAGAAATTCCTGAGACCTGCTTTGGATGACTATCACTGAAGAGATAGATTGGCAAATACTTAGTGCCAAAAATACATTTAATAATTGTTAAAATGTTTTTATACAAGGAAGCAATCAGATCTCTACCTGAATATAAGAATTTGTGCAAGTACCTCTGTTACTGGGCAGGACAGTTGTCAACACAACCATGTGATACCCAGCAGGCATCATGCATGCATCCTACTAATCAGAACAGGACTTATGCATGATAGAAACTGGGTGTTGATGGTTACCTCAACAACGGTCCCTCCAGCATGCAGCAATGTGCCCCTAAGATCCATGTCTGACTGCACAGGACAGGCACAGCTCAACCCCTTTAAAAATAATTACTATGCAGTCTTGTGGCCCCCACATACAGACTAATGTTGGCTGAAACCACCGTCCATACGGACGGGTCTAATGTGTATAGGGGCGCCGGCCAACTGATGGTCTGGGGAGATGTCAATCACATATGTCTGATTTCGGACAGTCAATCGCATTGTTCTCCTTGAGATAAGCCAATGGCTGACAAGTCAGTCGGTGGCTATCTCATAGAGAACACAGGAGCGCTCAGCCGCGCTAGCACTTCTGTGTATGGGAGAGTCTACTGAGCTGGCGGTCAGCCATCATTCAGTTGACAGCCATCTAATGTGTATAGCCAGCTTTACATAAAGAACAGAATACCACAGCTGATACTAAGCCACTCTCCAACTCTCAATTGTCAGTACTAATGAAGTTTTGAGCTGAACAGTCTGAAATATTTGACAGTCTGGTTGCAACAGATCATCAAGTAGAGCAAGGCAGGGTTTCCATTAAACTGAGGGCAGAAAAGAGCCATAGCAGAACAAGCGTTACAACTTTTTACACTATCTAATGTATTGACCTTATTACTCTAAAAGTAAGAAGCTTTTTTGTACATAGTCTCGATAAAGGAAAATGTTACAAATCTACAGGTATTAAAAAAAGTTTCTTCAGGCCAAATATAAATTGCTGTAGTCAGTCTGCGTGACTGCAGAATTCTAACAGTGTACAATCTGCACACTGTCAAGATTACCCTTTGCTACCTATTCGAGTGTCGTCCCATGACCACTCCTATGCAATATGAATACTGGCTGTATTATGTCAACTAGCAACTCTTCCTACTTTACTCTTCCTCGATTTTCAATGGAGAGAAACAGGAAAAGATGCTAGTCTGCATGTGAACATAAGTATGCAATCCCATATGCAAGTAGCGGAGGAGAATCCCGACAGAGTGCATATGGCACAATGTTCAGATTTAGCAATCTGCAGTCACATAGACTGACAACAGAAATGTATGTTTAGCACGGAAAATCCTTTTAAGCAAATGTCTCGTGAACGTTCACCTATTCATCTTTTTTAGAATTATATTGTACAATACTGAAGCAATTTACTTGAAGTGAAATGGAAGACTATGGAAATATTTCAAGTAGCTGCATTAAGCATAGAATATCACTCATGTATCCGTGTGATGGCCAAAACTATTATGGGGCTTGGCATGCATCCTCCTATGGAAGCTACAATAGTATTGGCAGAATCAGCCAAGAAACAGATTGCTGATGTTTGGAAACTAGCTATAATTTTCCAATGGCTATAAAGCTAAATATTTTTAATAACACTCTTAAAGGGAATCTGTCACCCCCTGGGAGATTTGAGACCTCTAATATGGGCATACAGGTTATAGAAAAGTAAATCTATACCTACCAGTATGCCTCATAGTAGAGGTCTGCTTGCAGAGAAATGTGTTTTTATAAAATCTGTCTTCACATGCTTGGCGCTGGGGGACGCCAAGAAATCCCCACCTATCTGATTAGTAATCCCAGAAATCCCCGCCTATTTGTTTATTTAGCCTCACCCCCCCCCCAGCTCCAGCATGTTATCCCCCTCTCCTGTGACGTGCAGGGGAGGGGGAGAACATGCTAAATAAACAAATAGGCAGGGATTTCTGGGCTTACTAATCAGATAGGCGGGGATTTCTGGGCTTACTAATCAGATAGGCGGGGATTTCTGGGCTTACTAATCAGATAGGCGGGGATTTCTGGGCTTACTAATCAGATAGGCGGGGATTTCTGGGCTTACTAATCAGATAGGCGGGGATTTCTGGGCTTACTAATCAGATAGGCGGGGATTTCTGGGCTTACTAATCAGATAGGCGGGGATTTCTGGGTTTACTAATCAGATAGGCGGGGATTTCTGGGATTACTAATCAGATAGTTGGGGATTTCTTGGCGTCCCCTGGGTGCCAAGCATGTGAAAACAGATTTTCTAAAAACACATTTCTCTGCAAGCAGACCTATACCTACCTGTATGCCTTGTTGTAGAGATTCACATTTCTATCACCTAATTGCCCATATTAGAGGTCTGATATCCCCCAGGGGGTGACAGATTCCCTTTAAACACTAAACCTGAAACTTTTACAGGGACGGACATTATAAACTGCATATCATAGCCCTGCACAAATATTCACTGCATGATTTTTCAGTGAAGAACAGAAAAGGTCATACTAAACATATTTGGGCTACCTCAATGCCCAAATAGCTTCATTCCATGTATAGTAAATATAATCAAAAGCAAGTATCTACTGTGCAGTAGAACAAGCAGCTACATTCTAAGTGCTAAGGTAATGTAAACACTTTTATGCTTAAAGGCCCCCATACACAATAGAATAAAGTCGGCTGAACTTGCCGATATTGGAAGAGATAAGGATCCAGCATATCCAATTCGACCAGACAAGAATTCTTTTTCTTCTAAGAGATAAGCCACTGGAAGAAATGTCTGGCAACAGGCTCTCTAATTGGGACACTTGGCAGAGCAAGCGCCCTTATGTTTGGGAGAGTCGGGCAAGATAGCTGCCAGCCAAACCATTGTCTGGCTGATTGCTTTCTAAAGTGTATGAAGGACTAAACATGAAGACATTTTCCATATCTTCAACTAGAAATTTTCCCATGCATGAAAAAATGTCTCAAGGGTCAGCAGTCAATTTATGTATAGTCTACCAAAAGCTACAGTTTTTTGGAATAGTGCAATCAGACCTCATTTTCTTACTAGCAAATATTAGGTCCCAGATAACTTAAAGAGTAACTAAACTTTTTATTTTTTTAATTATCCTTTTGGCATTGCAAAGTTATGGATGCAAAATAAGTATATTGCAGAGAAGCCTAACTCCCAAACACTTAATGCTGCTTTCAACTGCTGCTCAGCAAGAATCTGTACACTATATTCAGTCTGTATAAGGGACTTTCCCTGTCTGAGAATGAGGCCATAGCCCCACTCTCAGTATTCAGTCAGTATTTTTTCTCAGGAGTGGGAGCCAAAACCAGGTGAGGAACAATCAGAGAAAAGGTAGAATAGAAACAAGTCACCAATTCTGCATTTATCACCCACTCCTGGTTTTGGCTCCCACTTCTGTGAAAAAATACTGACCGAATACTGACCAAATACTGATAGTGGGGCCGTGTCCTTAGACTGCAGTTGGAAATAAAGAGGCTCAGACAGGAAAATTCCCATATATAAACGTTCTGTTGGGATCATGCTGAAAGACAGTTGCAAGCAGCTTCAAAAGGAGCATAAACTGGGCTTTGAAACAGTACTGTAGCATACTGAAGAGAGAAGAAAGCAAAGTACATGGGAGTATCTTTCAATCCTTCAGGATAATTACAGAAAATAAAGGTTAGTAACTCATTAAGTCCTCAGCTATAGGGCAAAATAGCAGTGAGCTTAGGGCCAAAAAGAAAACGCGAAAAAACCCAAACGTACAATTTTACAATTTGAATTATACAATTATGGTGGGTAAACATTCCTCTGCTGTTAAACTATTTTACTTCAATATAATGTCCTTTTAATCAACAAAACCTAAATTATCTAGATTTTGTACATGGGGAAAGAAAACGATTCAGTAGCAATGAAGATAAAAAAAAAATTATTATTCTTTCATATAGCCTATTAACTGGGTTTTCAAGACCTAATAGGAGACTGATTTTACCAGTTGGGGTCCAAATTTCAACACCTTAACTCAACATATGAATGAAGGGGTTGCTGCAAGTGAACAGAACTGAGCTGCAGTGCCAAGCACAGCCATATGTATGGCACTGTTCCTGAGTAAACAATTATAGGAATGTCTCCTTTCCTAGGCTGGCAAAGCACTTAATTTAACTGGTCAGGGTGCCAAGAATCAATCTTTGATTGGTTTGGTTGTAAGTCTATAGGCCCCCCATTCACATTAGATAAAGGTTGGCCAAACCTTTCGATATAAATGGGTTCTGCCAACAGACTTTTAAAAAAAAGGGGTGCATGCTTTCCTCAGCACAAATGGCATTGAGGGTTACAGATAATTTAGTGACAAAGAATTTATAATTGGTGGAGAAAGGTTGAACTTTATAGACCTAGGTCTTTTTTCAACCTATGTAACTAATGTGTATGGGGCACCGGCCAACTTAAGGTTGGGGGAGATGTTGATCAAAGCATGTCCAATCTCGGACTAACTCTTGCTTTGTTCTCCCGGAGATAAGCCGCCGACTGAATTGTCAGTAGGTGGCTTTCTCATTGAACGATCGGCCAAAGCATCGTTCTGTCGACAGCCATTTCATGTGTACGGTCAGCTTTAGAGAATATGTCCCACAATATTCTGGGAAGGCCAAAGATTGTATCTGTATCCGTTATCTGACAATAACTAATAATATAGTGTGGATCTTACACTGGTAGCTGTTCTGTCCAAAATCTTACAGACATTTCACACTTCCAAAAGACTACAAACTCTGTATGTCAAATCGTACAGAATTGACTTTCAGCATTTCTAAGTCTAGGTTTTTATAAAAATCCAGTGTATTAAAAGTGAATTTATTTTTTTCCCCTGGTGCTTGTGTCATTGAATTAGACAGAGAAAAAAAATATATGTGTCTGAAAATGTCAAGGTGTGAACAAGATGTGGTAAAATACATCATTTAACCAAAATACAAAAAAACACTATTTCAGGAGTCCACATATGCTATTTGAGGCCAATTGACAAACTGCACAGAGCTGCTCTGACTTTTTACCTGGCTTCGGCTTTTATTATTATTAAAAAAGAAAAAAAAAATGTGGTGGGCCAAGGCTAGATGGATTTCAAATTGTAGGATCTTTTCCTACTGCGACAAAGGTAACCCTTAAACACATGAAACTGTTGCAATACCTTTAACATTGAAGAGGTGCACAGAGTAAAAATGTAATCTTCGAGGTCAGTTCAAAATAAACTCAACATATTAAGTAGAAGGGCAACATTTAATTGCCGAGGTGCTACCATGGAGGACCAGAAGATGTAGTTTTTACCACATATCACATGACAGGAAAACAAAAGAGCAACCGGAGCTCTAGAAAGAGGTAAAACATTCTCATCCTGGTGGACAGAAAATTATAACCACATTGGAGAACACCATGACAGGAAATTCCAGTTAGGAAGATAGTAGTTCAATAAATTTAAACCTGCATAGTTAGTTAATTAAAGGCTCGTATAATGCAGTCCTACTCGTACCATCTTTCACCTATGTAATCTTTGAGTCACTACTTCCCGATACATAATTGATATGTAAATAAGTAGTAAAAATATGACAAATAAGTCATCCATGAAGCCTAGGATACCAAATAGAGCTTCAGGAATAATGTCCAAGGGTGAAACCAGATAGAACAATGCTCCAAGGAGGCAGAGTACAATCCTTATTCGAAACATTCGGAATAAGCCACCCACGGAAAACATTTCACGGAACGCATGGCGTAGAAGTGTTGGTAAGTCCATAATTCTATCCACAAGCTAAAATAGAGAAAAATAAAAATACTGTTATTTTACATGCTTTCATCTACAGACGTGGGTTCTGCAGGTTTACAACAAAAGCATATAAACAATTTCATTCCACTTACTGATCGAGGCTGACCAGAAAATCTTCTATTATAACTATTAACTTCCTGCAGTAATTCTTGGGCATCTTGCTCCCCGCTGGCTTGAAACACTGGAAACAATAATGTTACCTAACATATGAAAAATAATGTTAGTTTACTGTACAAAAGTAAAGCTGCAGCAAATGAACAATATAAAGGAAGGATTTTAAAAATAGTTGCTGTAAAAATGAAAGATATGTCAGCAGGATTTTGCTATGGAATCTGCGATAAATCCTACAAATAAACAGCACTTGAATAGAGAGTAAAATATAATATTTACTAAAATGGCTCTAAAAACAGATATAAAAACATCAAAAAACGTAAAAGATTCCAAAAGACAAATCAATGTTCATCACATAAATATAATCAAAAATGATATATTACATATAAGTAAAGTGCAAGTGCATAAGTATATATTCCCCCTTCAGATAGCTGTGTGGCGCGCAGGTATGTAAATCTTTTTTTGAATTGACTCTATATTGTTATTCTACACTTATTATAGTGGTTGTGAATTGCACCCTATTAAATCATGTTTAACTGTATACAGTTAGGTCCACATATATTTGGACAGAGACAACATTTTTCTAATTTTGGTTCTAGACATTACTAGTGATGAGCGAGCATGCTCGCCACTGCTCGGTACTCGCCCGAGCATCTCAGTACTCGAGATGCTCGGAGCTCGCCAAGTACTTTCAAGATGCTCGGGCGGGAGCTCGGGTCCCCGTCCTGCATGTTTGGCGCTATTTAGAGCACCAATTATGCAGCGATTGTCTGCCACTCACTGTAATGTCACAGCCATGGTGGTTGTGGCATTACATTGATTGCCCAAATCGATGGGAACAGTGCTCACAGTGAAACATGAAAAGCCGGCAATTCAGCAGCGGCATACACCGGTACCCGACAATTTAGAACAGAAAGAATAGAGCATCACACATAGATTAGATAGATAGAAACATGTCAGTCACATATATAACAAGTACAGTGACCATGTTGGTTACTGTACTTGTTATTTAGTGTTAAAATAAAGGATTTATTAAAAAAAAATAGTGTTTTCATGCACCCGTCTCTTTAAAAAAGCCGGCTGGCAATTCATCAGCGGCATATATCGGTACCCGACAATTTTGAACAGAAAGAATAGAGCATCACACATAGATCGGACATGTTTCTGTCTGTCAGTCACATATATAATAAGTACAGAGATAGTGTTGGTTACTGTACTTGTCATTTAGTGTTAAAATAAAGGATTTATTTTAAAAAAAATTGGCGTAGGGTTCCCCGTCATTTTAGTCTCTAGCGGAGGTTAAGCAGACGGCTGGGGCAGATGTTTGAAGCCTGCGAAGGGGGTAATACCCACGGAGCTTCCCAGGCTACTAATATCAGCCCCCAACTGAATACCTAGCCTTTACCAGCTATCAAAATGGGGGACCCTCCAAAAAAATTATGTGGGGTCCCCCCTATTTTAATAGCTAGCAAAGGCTAGGCAGACAGCTGGGGGCTGATATTAATAGCCCAGGAAGGGTGCCATGAATATTGGCCCCCTTGACAGGCTAGAAACACCAGCCGTCAGTCGCCTCAGAAATGGTGCATCCACAGGATGCGCCAATTCTGGCACTTAGCCTCGCTCTTCCCACTGCCCTGTAGCGGTGGCGGTGGGGTAATAGGGCTGGGGTTGATGTCAGCTTATAATGCCAGCTGATATCAAGCCCAGGTTAGTAATGGAGAGGCGTCTATAAGACACCCCCATTACAAACGCCATAGCAAAAGTTAAAAAAACCCACAAACACCCAGAATAAAGTCAATTAATTGAAATAAACACACAATTCTTTAATGTTCTAAATTAAACCATACTTACCATCACACCCATTCCAGCTGAAGCCAATGTCTTCTGCAATAAAAGTAAAAAAATAAAGCAACCTCATCCTTACCTTTCCATGGTTCCCAGGACAGCTCCAACTCTGCTACATTCACATGACAGGCTGGATCGCAGCCGAAAGCTGCCATCCAGCTTGCCATGCCGCAGACACTGAGAAGCGCAGGCATGCTTGCGCTCCTCAGTGTCTGGCTGTGACGGCATCCAGATGAGCCGAGTTCATGTCCAATGAACTCAGCTCACCTCATGCACGTCACTGACAGCGTGGGAGAATTCTCCTGCGCATGCGGTGACCGGGAGAGAATTCTCCTGCGATAACGGCAAGCGAAAGCGCAGGAGAATTTATCCACGCTGTCAGTGACGTGCATGAGGTGAGCTGAGTTCATTGGACATGAACTCGGCTCATCTGGATGCCGTCACAGCCAGACACTGAGGAGCGCAAGGATGCCTGCGCTTCTCAGTGCCTGCAGCATGGCAAGCTGGATGGCAGCTTTCGGCTGCGATCCAGCCTGTCATGTGAATGTAGCAGAGTTGAAGCTGTCTAGGGAACCATGGAAAGGTAAGGATGATGTTGGTTTATTATTTTACTTTTATTGCAGAAGACATTGGCTTCAGCTGGAATGGGCGTGACGGTAAGTATGGTTTAATTTAGAACATTAAAAAAATAGTGTGTTTATTTCAATTAAAGAACTTTATTCTGGGTGTTGTGTTTTTTTAAATACTTTACTAGAAATTAATGGCGGTCATGTCTAATATTGGCGTGACCCCATGAATTTCGGGCTTAGGGCCAGCTGATAATACCAAGCTGGCCCTAACCCCTTTATTACCCAGTGAGCCACCGCACCAGGGCCCTGGATGAGTTGGGTACAGCGCCAGAAGATGGCGCTTCTATGAACGCGCCATTTTCTGGGGTGGTTGCGGACTGCAATTTGCAGCGGGGGGGTGCCCAGAAAGCTTGGGCCTCCCTGCACTGCGGATTCCAGCCCCCAAGCTGCCTAGTTGTACCTGGCTGGACACAAAAATAGGGCGAAGCCCCACGTATTTTTTTTTTTTAATTATTTCATGATTTTTTAATAAATCCTTTATTTTAACACTAAATGACAAGTACAGTAACCAACGCTATCACTGTACTTATTATATATGTGACTGACAGACAGAAACATGTCTAATCTGTGTGTGATTCTTTCTGTTCTAAATTGTCGGGTACCGGTGTATGCCGCTGATGAATTGCCGGCTTTTTTAAAGAGACGGGTGCATGAAAATCGGAGGGCACTAGTGTTTTCCAATTGCCCTGCTATGTTTTTCCTGCACCCTCCTATATACCCTGCCTGCCTGTCTGCCTATATATTTTGCCTACCTGACATTTAATTGAGCACCGTTCCCATCGATTTGGGCAATTTTTGACCTTCTGCAGACCGCCGGGGGGGACCGCCAGAAAAAAGCTCGAGCTTCCCATAGACTTACATTGGCTCGTTGCTCGGGTTGAGCACCCGAGTATTCCAATGTGCTCGACCCGAGCTTCGAGCACCCGAGCATTTTAGTGCTCGCTCATCACTAGACATTACCACAATGAATTTTAAACAAAACAATTCAGATGCAGTTGAAGTTCAGACTTTCAGCTTTCATTTGAGGGCATACACATTAAAATTGGATGAAGGGTTTAGGAGTTTCAGCTCCTTAACATGTGCCACCCTGTTTTTAAAGGGACCAAAAGTAATTGGACAATTGACTCCAAGGCTATTTTATGGACAGGTGTGGGCAATCCCTTCGTTATGTCATTCTCAATTAAGCAGATAAAAGGCCTGGAGTTGATTTGAGGTGTGGTGCTTGCATTAAAGAAGGTTTTGCTGTGACGTAAACATGCGGTCAAAGGAGCTCTCCATGTAGGTGAAACAAGCTATTCTTAAGCTGCAAAAACAGAAAAAAAACACATCCGAGAAATTGCTACAATATTAGGAGTGGCAAAATCTACAGTTTGGTACATCCTGAGAAAGAAAGAAAGCACTGGTGAACTCATCAATGCAAACAGACCTGGGCGCCCACGGAAGACAACAGTGGTGGATAATCGCAGAATAATCTCCATGGTGAAGAGAAACCCCTTCACAACAGCCAACCAAGTGAACAACACTCTCCAAATGGTAGGCGTATCAATATCCAAATCTACCATACAGAGAAGACTGCATGAAAGTAAATACAGAGGGTTCACAGAACGGTGCAAGCCACTCATAAGCATCAAGAATAAAAATGCAAGACTGGACTTTACTACAAAAAAACATCTAAAAAAGCCAGAACAGTTCTGGAAGAACATTCTTTGGACAGATGAAACCAAGATCAATCTCTACCAGAATGATGGAAAGAGAAAAGTATGGCGAAGGCGTGGTACAGCTCATGATCCAAAGCATACCACATCATCTGTAAAACACGGCGGAGGCAGTGTGATGGCTTGGGCATGCATGGCTGCCAGTGGCACTGGGTCACTAGTGTTTATTGATGATGTGACACAGGACAGAAGCAGCCGAATGAATTCTGATGTATTCAGAGCCATACTGTATGCTCAGATCCAGCCAAATGCAGCCAAACTGATTGGTCGTCGTTTCATACTACAGATGGACAATGACCCAAAACATAAAGCCAAAGCAACCCAGGAGTTTATTATAGCAAAGAAGTGGAATATTCTTGAATGGCTAAGTCAGTCACCTGATCTCAACCCAATTGAGCCTGCATTTCACTTGTTAAAGACTAAACTTCAGACAGAAAGGCCCACAAACAAACAGCAACTGAAAACCACCACAGTGAAGGCCTGGCAGAGCATCAAAAAGGAGGAAACACAGAGTCTGGTGATGTCCATGAGTTCAAGACTTCAGGCAGTCATTGCCAACAAAGGGTTTTCAACCAAGTACTAGAAATGAACATTTTATTTACAATTATTTAATCTGTCCAATTACTTTTGGTCCCTTTAAAAACAGGGTGGCACATGTTAAGGAGCTGAAACTCCTAAACCCTTCATCCAATTTTAATGTGTATACCCTCAAATGAAAGCTGAAAGTCTGAACTTCAACTGCATGTGAATTGTTTTGTTTAAAATTCATTATGGTAATGTCTAGAACCAAAATTAGAAAAATGTTGTCTCTGTCCAAATATATATGGACCTAACTGTACATTGGTTATAGCCTCACGGGACTGTTTATATATATATACTTATGCATTTGCACTTTTCCTAAATGCAATATATAATTGTTGATTATATTTATGTGATGAATTCAGTTCCCATTGATTATTAGTAATACATTTCCAATTCTTTAAGACCCGCTCATTGTGCTGATTTTTTTCTGGTACTTTTTACGTATTTTAATGTATTTATCAGTTTTTATAGCGATGTAATAAATATTATATTTTACTCTCTATACAAGTGCGTTTTTTGTAGGATTTATGATTGATTTATTTGCCCACTTTCATTATTTTGTGAATTGGTAATCTATGGAATCAGCGAGCGGCATGAAAGGGGCAGAGGGCCCGATTTTAGCGATGTGTCACTTGCTGGACTGCTTGATGCAGTTTGATAAAATCCCTGCTTTCTCTGCTGTCGATGTAGCAGGAATTAAGAATTTTGAGCCATGTGTAACCCTGCCCACACCCCTGATTGGCAGTTTGCAGACAATGTACAGTGTATACAGAAAGCTGCCAATCAGTGATGTGGACGGAGTTACACAAAGCAAGTTGACCAAGCGGCATGTCACATCTAGTCTTGTAGAGATAATCTTCTGCTGATAAACACAGATTGTTCAGCAACTACAGCAAGCTGCTGAGCAAGTGACATCCCTGGCAGCAGGCTCTCTGTCCATTGGAATTTGTATGCCCTTAAAAATGATATTAATCATTTTGTGTGGACAAAACTAACATTTACCATATGACTATTTTATGTCAAAGAAGGTACGAAACCCAGCACAGCAAAAATAATTAAAAAGACCATCTTTAATACACAAATGTCTTCATAAAATAGAATAAAAAAAATCCAATGGAAAGGTATAGAAGTCTTATGTGTTTCAGACTACTGCAATTCAGAGACTACGAATCTGGTGGGATTTTAGCACAGTACAACAGTATATGGACAGAAATATGGTACCAAGAACCTTAAAAATTAAAAAAAAAAATGCCACTACAGACTATAATAACAGCTTTACCACTCAGTTGAATTCTATTCTTATGCATTGTTTCTTCAAACTAATGCAATTAATTATTCGAGAAGGAAAATACTAAATTGCAACAATTGGAAACGGACATTAACAAATTTAGACACTTAAATCTTTTGCCACTCATTTGAAAAAAGTTATCCGAAATAGAATAAACTCAGCAATACAGAGGATTCCATCATCTCCATTAAGAGAGCCAAGTTTGATCAGGATTGTAAAGATTATAAATTAAATAGGATATATTCCTGCTGAAAAACAGACAAGATCAAAATCTATTTTTGAGATCACGATACCGTCATAGACACCAAAAACAGAAGTGTCAGGTTTTTTTTTCCTCAGACCTGGACACCGATCTGTTTAACTCCGGTAGCTTAGACAATCGTTCTACCAGATATCAATTTAATCCCTTCTTGACCACAGACTGTAAATGTCGGCGCTTGCTGGGTTTTGTGCAGTGCCGACGTTTATCTGTGGTCCGCAGTCTCGCAGCGCTAGGGATCCACAGAGCCCTGAAAGCGTTGGAATTCCAGTGAAGAGCGATAGCTCTGACTGGCGACATCGGGACCTGATGAGCACAGGAGAGGAATCACATTAGGTTAGGTGCCCAGCAAAGAGGATAGCCTCTATCACACCTGAAAATCACACCTTAAACCAAATAAAAAGGAGAGAAGTTGACGCAACCTTTGCATTGTGCATCTGTCTGTGCCACACCAAGCATGGAAAAGAGGAGAAAAGAACTGCCTGATAACCAAAATTGTTAAAAAATATCAACAATCTCAAGGTTACAAGTCCATCTCCAAAGATCTTCATGTTCTTTTGTCCACGGTGCGCAACATAAGAAGTTTTCAACCCATGGCACTATAGCTAATCCCCTGGGATGTGGATGGCAGAGGAAAATTTATGAAAGGTTGCAACGCAGGATAGTCCGAATGGTGGATAAGCAACCCTAATCAAGTTCCAAAGAAATTCAAGCTGTACTGCAGGCGCAGGGTGCATCTGTGTCAGCGCCAACTATCGTTCAACATTTGAATGAAATAAAACGCTATGGCAAGAGACCCAGGAGGACCCCACTGCTGACACAGACAAGGAAAAAAAGAGACTGCAGTTTTCCAAAAATGTACGCGAGTAAGCCAAAAGCCTTCTGGGAAAGAGTCTTTATCTTTTGCTGCAATGATTCTTTTTGGTGGACAACCCAATAAACCACTACAATTTTTATAAGAATTATTGTGAAATTTTTCACATTTTCTTTGGAGTATCGCATCTGGTAAGAAGTCTTGAATAACAAAACGTGTGTGTATATATATATATATACAGTCATATGAAAAAGTTTGGGCACCCCTATTAATCTTAATCTTAATGTTTTATAAAAATTGGTGTTTTTGCAACAGCTATTTCAGTTTGATATATGTAATAACTGTTGGACACAGTAATGTTTCTGCCTTGAAATGAGGTTTATTGTACTAACAGAAAATGTGCAATCTGCATTCAAACAAAATTTGACAGGTGCATAAGTATGGGCACCTCGCCAGAAAAGTGACATTAATATTTAGTAGATCCTCCTTTTGCAAAAATAACAGCCTCTAGTCACTTCCTGTAGCTTTTAATGAGTTCCTGGATCCTGGATGAAGGTATATTTGACCATTCCTCTTTACAAAACAATTCCAGTTCAGTTAAATTTGATGGTCGCCGAGCATGGACAGCCCTCTTCAAATGATCCCACAGATGTTCAATGATATTCAGGTCTGGGGACTGTGATGGCCATTCCAGAACATTGTAATTGTTCCTCTGCATGAATGCCTGAGTAGATTTGGAGCAGTGTTTTGGATCATTGTCTTGCTGAAAGATCCATCCCCTGCGTAACTTCAACTTTATCACTGATTCTTGAACATTATTGTCAAGAATCTGCTGATACTGAGTGGAATCCATGCGTCCCTCAACTTTAACAAGATTCCCAGTGCCGGCATTGGCCACACAGCCCCAAAGCATGATGGAACCTCCACCAAATTTTACTGTGTGTAGCAAGTGTTTTTCTTGGAATGCTGTTTTTTTGCCGCCATGCATAACGCCTTTTTGTATGACCAAACAACTCAATCTTGGTTTCATCAGTCCACAGGACCTTCTTCCAAAAAGAAATTGGCTTCTCCAAATGTGCTTTTGCATACCTCAGCCGACTCTGTTTGTGGCGTGCTTGCAGAAACGGCTTCTTTTGCATCACTCTCCCATACAGCTTCTCCTTGTGCAAAGTGCGTTGTATAGTTGACCGATGCACAGTGACACCATCTGCAGCAAGTTGATGCTGCAGCTCTCTGGAGGTGGTCTGAGGATTGTCCTTGACTGATCTCACCATTCTTCTTCTCTGCCTTTCTGATGTTTTTCTTGGCCTGCCACTTCTGGCCTTAACAAGAACTGTCCCTGTGTTCTTCCATTTCCTTACTATGTTCCTCACAGTGGAAATTGACAGGTTAAATCTCTGAGACAGCTTTTTGTATCCTTCCCCTGAACAACTATGTTGAATAATCTTTGTTTTCAGATCATTTGACAGTTGTTTTGAGGAGCCCATGATGCCACTCTTCAGAGGAGATTCAAACAGGAGAACAAATTGCAAGTAGCCCCTTTAAGTAGCTTTTCTCATGATTGCATACACCTGGCTATGAAGTTCAAATCTCAATGAGGTTACAAAACCAAAAAAAGTGCTTTAGTAAGTCAGTAAAAAGTAGGTAGGAGTATTTAAAACAAGAAAATGATAAGGGTGCCCATACTTATGCACCTGTCAAATTTTGTTTGAAAGCAGATTGCACATTTTCTGTTAGTACAATAAACCTCATTTCAAGGCAGAAACATTAGTGTCCAACAGTTATTACATATATCAAACTGAAATAGCTGTTGCAAAAACACCAATTTTTATAAAACATTAAGCTTAAGATTAATAGGGGTGCCCAAACTTTTTCATATGACTGTATATGTGTGTTATAATTGTATATTATATACAGTGGTGGCCAAAAGTATTGGCACCCCTGCAATTCTGTCAGATAATACTCACAAATTCTTTGGTATTATTCTCTTCATTTAATTTGTCTTCAATGAAAAAACACAAAAAGAATTGTCCTAAAGCCAAATTGGATACAATTCCACACCAAACCTAAAAAAGGGGGTGGACAAAAGTATTGGCACGGTTTGAAAAATCATGTGATGCTTCTCTAATTCGTGTAATTAACAGCACCTGTAACTTACCTGTGGCACCTAACAGGTGTTGGCAATAACTAAATCACACTTGCAGCCAGTTAACATGGATTAAAGTTGACTCAACCTCTGTCCTGTGTCCTTGTGTGTACCACATTGAGCATGGAGAAAAGAAAGAAGACCAAAGAATTGTCTGAGGACTTGAGAAACCAAATTGTGAGGAAGCATGAGCAATCTCAAGGCTACAAGTCCATCTCCAAAGACCTGAATGTTCCTGTGTCTTCCGTGCGCAGTGTCATCAAGAAGTTTAAAGCCCAGGGCACTGTGGCTAACCTCCCTAGATGTGGACGGAAAAGAAAGATTGACGAGAGATTTCAACGCAAGATTGTGCGGATGGTGGATAAAGAACCTCGACTAACATCCAAACAAGTTCAAGCTGCCCTGCCGTCCGAGGGTACAACAGTGTCAACCCGTACTATCCGTCGGCGTCTGAATGAAAAGGGACTGTATGGTAGGATACCCAGGAAGACCCCACTTCTTACCCCGAGACATAAAAAAGCCAGGCTGGAGTTTGTCAAAACTTACCTGATAAAGCCTAAAACGTTTTGGAAGAATGTTCTCTGGTCAGATGAGATAAAAGTAGAGCTTTTTGGCAAAAAGCATCAACATAGAGTGTACAGGAAAAAAAAAAGAGGCATTCAAAGAAAAGAACACGGTCCCTACAGTCAAACATGGCGGAGGTTCCCTGATGTTTTGGGGTTGCTTTGCTGCCTCTGGCACTGGACTACTTGACCGTGTGCATGGAATTATGAAGTCTGAAGACTACCAACATTTTTGCAGCATAATGTAGGGCCCAGTGTGAGAAAGCTGGGTCTCCCTCAGAGGTCATGGGTCTTCCAGCAGGACAATGACCCAAAACACACTTCCATAAGCACTATAAAATGGTTTGAGAGAAAGCACTGGAGACTTCTAAGGTGGCCAGCAATGAGTCCAGACCTGAATCCCACAGAACACCTGTGGAGAGATCTCAAAATGGCAGTTTGGAGAAGGCACCCTTCAAATATCAGGTACCTGGAGCAGTTTGCCAAAGAAGAATGGTCTACAATTCCATCAGAGAATTGTAAGAAACTCATTGATGGTTACCGGAAGCGGTTGTTCGCAGTTATTTTGGCTAAAGGTTGTGCAACCAAGTATTAGGCTGAGGGTGCCAATACTTTTGTCTGGCCCATTTTTGGAGTTTTGTGTGAAATGATCAATGATTTGATTTTTGCTTCATTCTCTTTTGTGTTTTTTCCTTGCAAGCAAATTAAATGAAGATAATAATACCAAAGAATTTGTGATTGCAATCATTTTCAGGAAGAAACTGAGTATTATCTGACAGAATTGCAGGGGTGCCAATACTTTTGGCCACCACTGTATATAATATATATATACACACATACAAACAGTACAGACCAAAAGTTTGGACACACCTTCTCATTTAAAGATTTTTCTGTATTTTCATGACTATGAAAATTGTACATTCACACTGAAGGCATCAAAACTATGAATTAACACATATGGAATTATATACTTAACAAAAAAGTGTGAAACAACTGAAAATATGTCTTATATTCTAGGTTCTTCAAAGTAGCCACCTTTTGCTTTGATGACTGCTTTGCACACTCTTGGCATTCTCTTGAAACTTTTGGTCTGTACTGTACATATATATATATATATATATATATATATATATATACACATATACATACACACACACACAGTGGTTTGTGAAAATATTCCTCCCCTTGGCATTTTTCATGTTTTGCTACCTCCCAACCTGGAATTTCACAGTTTTTTTTGAGGGTTTGCATCAGTTCATGTAAAGATCATGCCTACAACTGTGAACTTTTTTTTTCTTTTTATTGTGAAGCAAACAACAAAATAGGACAAAAAGACTGAAAACTCCAGTGTGCAGAACTATTCACCCCCCTAAAGTCAGTACTTTGTAGAGCCTCCTTTTGCAGAAGTTACAGCTGCAAGTTGCTTTGGATAAGTCTCTGAGCTTTCCACATCTTGCCACTGGGATTTTTACCCACTCCTCAAGGCAAAACTGCTTCATCTCCTTCAAGTTAGATGGTTTCCTCTGGTGAATCTTCAAGTCTGACCACAGATACTCAATTGGATTAAGTCTGGGCTTTGACTAGGCCACTCCAAAATAGTTACACATTTCCCCTTAACTCCTTAGTGACACAGCTAATTTTGACCTTAATGACCAGGCCAAATTTTTGAAATCTGACCAGTGTCACTTTATGTGGTAATAACTCTGGAACGCTTCAACGGATGCCAGTGATTCTGAGATTGTTTTTTTACATAACATGTTGTACTTCATGTTAGTGGTAAATTTTGGTTGATCTGTTTTGCGATTATTCATGAAAATATCAAAAATTTGACAAATAAAATAACTTTGCAATCCGATAGCTATACCAAACAAAATAATTAATAAATAACATTTTCAACATGTCTACTTTACATTGCATCATTTTCTTTAGCTATGAAGTTAGAAGGGTTAAAAGTTGATCAGCAATTTCTCATTTTTCCAACAAAATTTACAAATACATTTTTTAGGGACCACCTCACATTTGAAGTGACTTTGGGAGGCCTATATTTTTCTATTCTAAAAACTGTACCCCTCAAGGTGCTCAAAACCACATTCAAGAAGTTTATTAACCCTTCAGGTGATTCACAGGAATTAATGGAATTTTGAAGGAAAAAATAAACATTTAACTTTTTTTCACAAAAATGTTACTTTAGACCCATTTTTTTTACTTTCACAAGGTGTATGGCAAGCAATCCCCACATGTTTTTTGGCTGTCTAACAGCCGCAAAACATGCGGGGCTGAGACTCGAGCATGTCACTCGAGCACTCGCGATACTCGGTGCATACGTGAGCAGCCCGATGCAAACTTGAATAGCAAGCACTTGCGCTCAACACTAATCATCATATCGTTTTTGTTTTTTTAACTTTTGAAAACCCTAACCCTTAGTCCAACCCTAACGGCAAAGAATGAAAGAAAAAAATAAATGAATCTGACTAAGGGGCTAACACGGGGGGACTGATTTACTAATTACTGGCTTTTGATCACTGTGATTAGTTCCTTTCGATCACTGTAATAGACTATGGGAAAAATCCCCGGCCGGCAGATATAAGCGGGCGCACTGCGCCCATTTTTTTTCAGGAAGAGGAGGCGGAAGGCTGGGGGACAGAGCAGGAGGGACCCGGTGATGGCTAAGGTACCGGGGGTGGGGCTTGGGAATATCATTTCTCTCTCCTCTGACATGAATATCATGTCAGAGCTTATTGGATATTGAAACTAAATGCTCGTTTCCCCTTGGATTAAATCATCGTACGGATTTAATGTATCTTTATTAATGTATAGCTACAGTGCTGGTCACTTATTGCCAACCCTTCACTTTTTTTAATAGACTGTACAATTTCTTCAGAAATAAATGGAAATGTACCAAAGTTATATCCTCAGGATTTTGTAATTATTGGTTCAAAGTAATACAAAAATAAAATATTTTTCATCTTCCACGCTGCAATTTCAAAGAAGAAACAGAATAAACAGCATGTGCAGCAATAAAGGCACCCCTAATAAATACTTGGCTGCACATCCTTTGGCATTGCTGACAGCCTCAAAATGTTTCTTATAGCCATCTATAAGCTTCTTGCACTTCTCAGCTGGAAATTTTCCCACTCTTCCTTTGCAGTTTGTTCAAGCTCTTGAATGTCTACAGGGTTCTTTTTCCCAATGGCAGATTTCAGCTCACCCCTAAGACTTTCAATGGGATTGAGGTCAGGACTCACTGCTAGCCACTTTAAAACAGTCCAATTTTTCTTTTTTAAACCATTCCTGTGTACTTTTGGATGTGTGCTTTGGGTCATTGTCTTGCTGGAAATCTCTTGATAATTCTCTAATTTCATTATTCCTGTGATATGGTCAAGGCCTCCAGTACCAGACGCAGCAAAGCAACCCCACAGCATTATGGATCCTCCACCATGCTTAACTGTTGGTAAGGTGTTCTTTTCCTTACAAGCTTCATTGCGCCATCTGTAAATAAACTGTTGCTTTGCATTGCCAAAAAGCTCTATTTTTGTTTTATCTATCCACAGAACATTTTCCCATAAGGATTGTGGTTTGTCAAGGTACGCTTTGGCAAAAGGTTAGTCATTTCTTTTTATGCCTTTTCGTCAGCAATGGTTTCTTCCTTGACCTTCACTCCTAAAGCTCTGTTTGGTTTAGTGTGCGGCGTATGTTACTTGTTGAAACCATAACCCCAGACTGTTCCAGGTTGGCCTTCAGGTTTTTGGATGTTTGACGTAGTGTTTTTTCTACCATTCGCACCAACCTTCGAAGACATCTCTTGTCAATTTTCCTCTTTTCCCCATGTCCAGGGAGGTTAGTGATGGTTCCATGCTTGGCAAACTTCTTAATAACATTGTGCACTGTTGAAACTGGGATACCAAGGTCTTTGGAGATGGCCTTATACCCTTTGGAAGTCTTGTGTTTGCTAATAATAGCAGTTCTGATGTCCTCAGACAGCCCCTTTGTCTTCACCATTGTGACAAAAGTAAAAGGGCCTACCATGTGGCTTTTTAAAACAGTGAAGTCATCATTCATTGGCTAATTGTCAGTGCCCAAGTGACATGAATTAATCATATGAGAATCTCTTTTGTGATTTACCATAGGTGAGTCAAAATGTGTTTCCATACTAAATTAATGTAAAGGGTGCCAATACCAGTAACACAGTAAGCTTTAGTTTTTTCTATTTTTCCCTCCCATTGTGTTTGGTTTTAAATTATTGTTTATCATCATTTGCTCTTTTGTATTTAACATGAGTGCTCTATACAAAAAAAATGGTTTCACTTGATTTATTTTTTTCAGGAGATATTACACATTATGTACTTGAACTTCATGGGTGCCAATCACGATGAATGGAGCTGTATCTATTTGGACATTTCATTGAATGTTATAGTTTTTCATGTGTTTTATTCATCTTTTTCGCTTTAGTAATTTAATCTAATATTCACTTAAAAGTTAAAATTTCATGAACTATATGTTGCAGGTGTAATCTAATTATGTGAATTTTGCCCTCCGGATCTATAAAAGACATACTCTTCATTTTGAGACCATATGGATTGGATAGGTCTATGACTAAAGACTAGCAGTAGTCCAAAACGCGCAAGACCTATATTCTATACCTTTCCATTGGAATTTTTTAGAGTGAAATGTGCTCTCAAATATTAGAAAACTAAGTTTTAGTAGAACAAAATGGGTAATTTCCTGCTGTAGCACGAAGGAGAAAAATTAAATACACTAACGACGGGCACACCTAAATATAAAAACAACTTTTATTGGTGTACAAGCATAAATTATAGAAAATATCAATGAACAAACCTAAACAGAAAAGATGTCACCCATGATGGCCCATGACTCATGTAGCCCAGACACCCCACGCGTATCGCTGTAGGTTACAGCTCTATTGCCTAGCACTTTCCCTGATGAAGCTGTAACCTACAGCGAAACGCGTGGGGTGTCTGGGCTACATGAGCCATGGGCCATCATGGGTGACATCTTTTCTGTTCCTTAGTATATTTTGGTTAGCACATTATCTAGCACTAGACACTTTATCTATTACAGCTTTGGCTAGTAATAGTCTATGAGCGGTTTTCATATGTGGCTATAATAACCTTATAAGCATTTTTATATACTTCCTATAGGCTTCTCTTGTGTCTATTTATTGTTGGATAACTGGATACATCTGGCTACATCTATTCGAGATTGCCATTAATTATTACATTATTTGAGATTTAATACATTAGTTTACATATTGCATCTTACAGTATATTTCAATCTTTCTGTAGCTCATCTCCAGTATGCCTTGTTTTCACTTGTGTGGGACATAGCATACTATTTCTTTATCCTTTAGGATTATTGGGGTATTATATGGTATCCTCCGTATGCATTATGCATGGCTTATACTAATTCTATGTACCATTGCCAGCAATATTTATAAAAGATGGTGTATTATTATGCTGTTATGTCTACCTTTTGGCATGTCACCTTGGACCTTATTTGCACCTGATTATGTGCGGCTCAAGTTTTTTCATTGATATTTTTATATATTTTTATGCTTGTACACCAACAAAAGTTGTTTTTATTTAGGTGTGCATATCATTTGTGTATTTCTTTTTTCTCCCTCATGACATATGTTCCTTGATACACAATGCAGAACCCTGTAGTATTTATTTAGGTTGTGCACCCATTTTTGTATATTATCCTGCCGTAGAACTCAAACTACAGATCCAATAGTATGCAAGAATATAGTTAAAAAGGAGAAATAAAAATGTGACAGCTTTAAACTGGCTAGGAAGAGTCCTGAAGCCAATCCAGGTAAGAATCTTTGGAAAGAAGTGAAATCTGCTATTGGAAACAGAAACCCTGCACACATTCAAGAAGAAACTATCAGCAGACAGGTGCTCACAGAAAAAGGTTTCAACTCTAATTGTTGCCAAAGGTTGTGCAACCAAGAATTGCTTTTAATCCTGTCCATGTCATATACTATGTTTCATCTTTAGTTAAATGAATACATCAACTTTTTTTGCTAAATGTATTAAAATATTCCAATGATACACAGAAGGATCTCCACTATTTTATAACAATCAGGGTTGCCAATAATGTTGACCACAACGTTAGATAAACTTAAAGGGGTTGTCCTGCCTTAAGCTACAAGACAGCAATCTCTGTATGTGACTGCAGACTTGTGAATCCTCACAATGCGCGCTGTGAGGATTCTCCGGTGCCGGGAGCGGGCGGACATATGACCGGAAGCATGTGATTTGCCTACTTTCGGACACATTCCGACAACTTTCTCAATAAACTTACACTGAGCAAGGCCGCGCCCATCTAGTAGGCATACTTGACTGCAGACTTGTAGCGCAAGGCCGGACCACTCCTTTAACATGTTAGTGAATATAATTTCAACATCAAAGAATCTTACGACAAATGAAACCATGAGCGCTCATAGGTGTTTAGCTTGCTATAATGGAAGCAGTAAAAAAAAAAATTTCTTAAGAGGTTAAACTATGTATCTTGTTCTGAATTGACATGTATTTATAGCAAAAAAAAATGTAAACTATTAAAAAATTTTTCTTACGGTCTGTCGGCAAATAGGGCAGCTGATAGCACCAAGCCATGACCCGTATCTCCAGTACGCCACAATGCATGCACCTATTCAGAGATAATTAGTACATTTTTTATTTGTATACTAACCAACAAAAAAGACAATCACAAAAATATAAAAATTAAACAGTTTTAATTACCACAAAAAAGATGTCCACAGTTTGTTTCCACTGGAAACGTAGCTTGCTGCAAACATACTGGGCAAGACATATCGGAGTAGAATTGATGTCGAGGTTGCACAGTTGTTTCCTGTAAATACAAAACATCGGAGCAAAAAAACTAGCGTTTATAAATCTGTGCATCGTGAGGACTATTTTTCCTAGGTTCAATGCACTTTTGAGAGATGTCATTTTAAAGCTACTCCTCCAAAGTAAACAAAATAAACACAATCAATACCCCACACTACTGTACATAAATTCATTAGCTATCTACTTCGGTCTGCTTTCTAATCATTCTACTTGATTAGACACCAGGTATGTCTCAGCTCCCTGTCAGATCCACCCAGTAGTAAATTGGTGTAATACCCCTAGATTTCTTTTCTGTAATATTTCTTCTTGCGGAGTGACATGTTGAGCACGTCAGGTGAGGAGACTTTTAAAGCCACAATGCTCCTCTGGGAAATATGCAAATTGTCTAATCAGAGAAGAAGAGAACTAGAACTCTAGTGCCACCTACAGGAAGTAGCAATCCTAAAAGTTAATAGTGACCCTTTAACGAACCTTATCGCATGACTTAGGATAAAAAGCCAAGATCAGAAACTCACTTTGCAGACACTGTGTTTCGGGGTACTGCATTGACAAGGGGTAGTACCCCGAAACACAGTGTCTGCAAATTGAGTTTCTGCTCTTGGCTTTTTATCCTAAGTCATGCGATAAAGCTCGTTAAAGGGTCACTATTGACTTTTAGGATAGCTACTTCCTGTAGGTGGCGCTAGAGTTCTAGTTCTCTTCCTCTCTGAAGAGACAATTTACAGAAAAGGCAAAAAAAACAGCACTTGTGCATTTCAGTTTAGATTCTGACCAATTTTAGATGGAACATGAATAACAATACACAAAAGATAACATACCTGTTCATTTTGTAGCTGATCTCTAATGGCCTGCACACGTTCTTGATTTTCAGGGTGAATGTTTTGCTGCTCACTTCTGTTTTTTTATGAAAAGATAACATTATGTTTGCAACACTAGAACAAAACATTCCCGATCCATAGTCATGGTATGAAATTTGTTTAGCCATGAAGTTAGTTAATTCCAGGACTGTCTGAATTATCACTCTTGATTACCCATACACATTCAAGCAGCCAACACCTATCTTTATGGATAGGACTAGCCTTAAAATGGTGATATACATTAGATGAATGTCTGCTGTACCATTTGATTTTGGCAGAACTGGACAACCATCCAAGGTGGATGGGGAGCCACAACTCTCTTCCCAGATGATAGAATAAAGATGGGTTTGGCATGTTGGATTTCAACATGCCAAATACCTTACTTCTCAATATAGACAAGCCACTAACAGTTGCATGGTTTTGAGAGATCGGAAACAACTGCTATTGACTAAATGCTCGGCTATCTAAGTTGCATGGACGGCTTTAGAATGATGGCCCTTTCTATAATGGCATCCTCAGACTAGTAAACTGTTCAACCAAATCACAATAACAATTTCTCATATTCAAGACAAAACCATTTTTTGGGCTATATGCAAAGATACCTGACAGAACATGCAAAACATACCGTAACATTAAATATGTGAGAGCAGCAATAAAGCTTAAACTGATGACCACTGCTACAACCACTTGGTTGCTTACACCTTCAATTAACGACCCATCATCTAATGGAGGGTGAAAAATATCTTGTTGGTTTTCAGCCATCCCAAAACACAGACATTAATTTCTGAAAAACAAGAAGTTTCAAAAAGTGTGTTAAAATAAAATAACATATGTATTCCATATTTTCAACCAGATTAAGAATAAGAAAAAAAGCAAGCTATTCTGAATGTCTTTTTAATGGAATAACCAAATAGTTAAACATATAAAATATTAAAACAAAAACTTGTTTAAAGTAAACATCAACATTTAGTTTGGATAAATCTTACTTTTATTCATACTTGTCACAAAGGTTTTCATGGCTTTTCAGCATCATTCTAATTCACCTATTAGGATCCATTGTAAAACGGAACAGTAAAGCCAGAAAGTAATATGTAATATGGTCTTTGATTCTATCTACAAGTTGTTCAGATCTAGTGAAAACCAATGTCAAGGCGGCTTATGGTGTGACATAATCCAAGTAGTGCTTATTTATTGAAGCCGATGTAGCACAAGTGCCGCCTCTCCGCTGGTCTGCAGAGTCACCATTATGTCTACAGCACAAAACTGCTGTAGCCTGTCACAGAGCACAGCAGTCTCATGCCGCTCATCTTGGCATCACATTACGAGTATGTACACGTCACCGCAACATCCTTGTCAACAGAAACCGGCAGAGAGCTGACATTGAAGTGGCAAGTGCTTCAGCAGATACAGTGGGGAAAAAAGTATTTAGTCAGCCACCAATTGTGCAAGTTCTCCTACTTAAAAAGATGAGAGAGGCCTGTAATTGACATCATAGGTAGACCTCAACTATGAGAGACAAAATGAGAAAATAAATCCTGAAAATCACATTGTCTGATTTGGAAAGAAATTTTTTTTCAAATTTTGGTGGAAAATAAGTATTTGGTCAATTACAAAAGTTCATCTCAATACTTTGTTATATATCCTTTGTTGGCAATGACAGAGGTCAAACGTTTTCTGTAAGTCTTCACAGGTTGGCACACACTGTTGCTGGTATGTTGGCCCATTGCTCCATGCAGATCTCCGCTAGAGCAGTGATGTTTTGGGGCTGTCGGTGGGCAACACGGACTTTCAACTCCCTCCAAAGGTTTTCTATAGGGTTTAGATCTGGAGACTGGCTAGACCACTCCACGACCTTGAAATGCTTCTTACGAAGCCACTCCTTCATTGCCCTGGCGGTGTGCTTGAGATCATTGTCCTGCTGAAAGACCCAGCCACGTTTCATCTTCAATGCCCTTGCTGATGGAAGGAGGTTTGCACTCAAAATCTCACGATACATGGCCCCATTCATTCTTTCATGTACACGGATCAGTCGTTCGGGTCCCTTGACAGAGAAACAGCCCAAAGCAAGATGTTACCACCCCCATGCTTCACAGTAGGTATGGTGTTCTTTGGATGCAACTCAGCATTCTTTCTCCTCCAAACACGACGAGTTGGGCTTCTACCAAACAGTTCTACTTTGGTTTTAATCTGACCATATGACATTCTTCCAATACTCATCTGGATCATTCAATGCTCTCTAGCAAACTTCAGACGGGACCGGACATGTAATGGCTTAAGCATGGGGACACGTCTGGCACTGCAGGATCTGAGTCCCTGGCGGCGTAGTATGTTACTAATTGTAGCCTGTGTAACGTTGGTCCCAGCTTTCTGCAGGTCATTCACTAGGTCCCCCTGTGGGGTTCTGGGATTTTTGCTCACCGTTCTTGAGATCATTTTGACCCCACAGGGTGAAATCTTGTGTGGAGCCCCAGATCGAGGGAGATTATCAGTGGTCTTCTAGGTCTTCCATTTTCTAATTATTGCTCCCACTGTTGATTTCTTCACACCAATGCTGCTGGCCTATTGCAGATTCAATCTTCCCAGCCTGGTGCATAGCTACAATTTTGTTTCTGGTGTCCTTTGACAGCTCTTTGGTCTTCACCATAGTGGAGTTTGGAGTGTGACTGTTTGAGGTTGCGGACAGGTGTCTTTTATACTGATAAGTTCAAACAGGTGCCAGTACTAAAGGTAATGAGTGGAGGACAGAGGAGCCTCTTAAAGAAGAAGCTACAGGTCTGTGAGAGCCAGAAATCTTGCTTGTTTTTAATTGACCAAATACTTATTTTCCACCAAAATTTGAAAAAAATTTCTTTCCAAATCAGACAATGTGATTTTCAGGATTTGTTTTCTCATTTTGTCTCTCATAGTTGAGGTCGACCTATGATGTCAATTACAGGCCTCTCTCATCTTTTTAAATGGGAGAACTTGCACAATTGGTGCCTGACTAAATACTTTTTTTCCCCACTGTAAGTGTTGTTTGGTTTGTTATTTTACAACATAATCAGCTTTGGGATCCATTTACATGGACTGCTGACCTGTAAACCTTTACCGATTGGCGGTTGTATAATAGCCATTATACAAAGCCAGACTAAAGTAAACGATATGCAATCAGTAATCTGTAATAAATTGATTAGTGCGCTTAGGCTACCATGGTTCTCAGCACTGCGAGTTCTGTTTACACAGGACGATGCACCTCCAAGAACAATGTTCTTTTGTGATACACAAAAATCATTTCACCCAATGAACAAGCATTTTGCTCGTTTATCAGGCGATTGGCAGCCTGTTTACACTCAAAGATTATTGTGAAATGAGCATTCTTAAAAGGAGGGTTGGGAAATTTTAGGGCTCCAGCACCTAAAATGTCTTTTCTAAATATCCATCTTTACATCCTAATCACTTTTGTAATGAGCTTTATTATAAAATGCCCTGCATTTCTCCCTATCTGGCTAATCCATAAACGTTTTTTTCTTTCCTATGACGTTTCATCTGAGAGGAGTGTCAAAGAGAACGTCACAAGAGGTTGGGGCTGAACTCAGCTTTGTGCAGTGTCTATCACCCCATCTGGAAGAGGAGGTCATCAGGGGGCAATTACTCACTGCAGTTTATTACATTGCTGCTCTCTGATCATGTCCTGGTTCCATGGTGATAGAAGCTGTGGGACAGGCGAGTGCAGCACCCACATTCTGCCTCCATCTCCGGCGCCACATCTTCTAACTGTGAAACAAGGTGTCATAAGAGCTGGAGATAGGAGCAGTGAGTGACCCCAATGCTGCCTCCTGATGATAATTTGCTTGAGGGTGGTGCAAAAAGCTGTGGGGCGGTACTGGTGTCACTCCCTGATTCTTTCTCCGACCCCTGACGACATCTTGTTTCACAGTTGAAAAATGAGACAGAGGAGATGAAGCAAAGTGCCGCTGCGCTCCCCTCTCCCACATAGTCTATCACCATGGATCGAGGACATCTTCAGAGGGTGCCGATGACATCCTGTTCCATGGAGGGGAGATAGACGTTGCAGGAAAGTGAATGTAGCCCCAGCCTCCTGTGATGTCCTGTTTGAGACTGCTCTCAAACGTCACAGGAAGTGAAAAAAAAAAAAAAAAAAGTGACACCAGCGCAGGCCCATAACTGCTATCAACACCTACTTAAACAATTTGTCATCAAAAGGGACAGTGCTGGCATCACTCACCTGGCTTCTAGACTGATGACACCCCCTTTCACAGTAATAAGCTGTGTTGGTGGGGATAGAAGTAGAGTGCCAGAGCTCGGTCACTTCTCCCACAGCTTCTATCAGCGCCACGGATTCCGGACATCTTCAGAGGGCGGAAATGAAAAACTGTGGTGACCACAGCGACACCCCCTGATGGCGTCCTGTTCCAGGAGGAGGGATAAACGCTGTCTCTGCCTCCTGATGATGCCTCGTTTGAGACTCCTCTCAAACAAAATGTCACAGGAAGCAAAATAAAAAACAGATTTAGGGCTTAGTAGTATAGGAAGCAGTGTAGGGTATTCTATAAAAAAGCAAATCACAAAAGTGCTTATGGTGTAAAAAATAGATATTTATAAAGACATTTTAGGTATTGAGCAACCAACTTTAAGCACCAATTTTTTAATGAAAACAAACCACCTTTAAAAGTATATCACATTGAGATGTCAGACCAGATGATTGTACAGAATTGACTAGTGCTCAATTGAAACTACTTATCTATTTCTGCAGAGAAGGGCTACAGATCGATTTGGCAGGAGTTCTCTTCTGTAAAAACCATTGGTTTCCTGGCAACTAGTAAGCAGGTGTCACGTAAGGTGTAGGAAAGACTAAATGCAACATGAAGGGAAGGGGGAAAAGGGGGCCCAGACTCTAGGGAAAGGGGGTAGTGGAGACCTCCTAGGCTGACCTACAGGTGCATCTCACTAAATTAGAATCTCATCAAAAAATTAATTGATTTCAGTTCTTCAAAACAAAGTGAAACTCATATTATATAGAGTCATTACAAACAGAGTGATCTATTTCAATTATTTATTTATGTTAATGTTGATGATTATTATGAAAACACAAAAGTCATTATCTCAGTAAGTTAAAATAATTAACAAAAAACACCTGCAAAGGCTTCCTAAGCGTTTAAAAAGGTCCCCAAGTCTGTTTCAGTAGGCTCCACAATCATGGGCAAGACTGATGACTGGACAGATGTCCAGAAGGCAGTCATTGACACACTCCACAAGGTCCCAGAGTTCCAATTTTCATTTGGAAATCAAGGTCCCAGCGTCTGGAGGAAGAGTGGAGAGGCCACAATCCAAGCTGCTTGAGGTTTAGTGTGAAGTTTCCACAATCAGTGATGGTTTGGGGAGGCATGTCATCTGCTGGTGTAGGTCCACTGTGTTTTATCAAGACCAAAGTCAGCACAGCTGTCTACCAGGACATTTTAGAGCACTTCATGCTTCCCTCTGCTGACAAGCTTTTTGGAGATGGAAATGTCATTCTCCAGCAGGACTTGGCACCTGTCCACACTGCCAAAAGTACCAATACCTGGTTTAAAAACAACAGTATCACTGTGCTTGATTGGCCAGCAAACTCGCCTGACCTTAACCCCATGGAGAATCTATGGAGTGTTGTCAAGAGGAGGATGAGAGACATCAGACCCAACAATGCAGATGTGCTGAAGGCTGCTATCAAAGCAACCTGGGCTTCCATAACACCTCAGCAGTGGAGAGTGACCAGGACTGAACAACTGAGACCATCAAAGCCAGAAAGCTCCAGGAGCGGTCAACTGAACAGATTAACCCTTGCACTGCGAGCAGAAACCTGCACTGTTTAATATGATGGTGAAGTGCTTCTAATCAGTGCAAGAGTAGGTGAAATCAGACACTGCTGACTTCTGGACCCTCTCTGTCATGATAAACCCATTGACAGCAAGTCTGTGCCCAACAAAGTCACAGCTGTCACAGAACATCACATTACACAACTCATAAGCTGTAGGTCATAGAGACCCTATATACCCTGAGGACGTCATAATAAAAGTGAAACATGGGGGAGGATGGAGGCTAGGTGAAGTATGGTGTTATGTGGGACAAACTATTATTTTTTGTAGTACATATAAATTATTATGCAAATATTATAGTTTGGTATTACGATGAAAATATAGCTAAAACTATTTGTGTTTTCCTTTTTTAATTCATATTTTTTTTGTTCACACCAAATAACCTGTTGAATGAATTATCCAGGTTATTATGGTATTATGGATATCTATTATGTATAGGCTTTTTGAGAAGACAGAAGCTGTGTCTTTACCTTAGGGTCTCTAGCTGTCAGATACCAGTCGACCTCCTGCTACATTGCCGGAGCTTTAGCCCCTTCACTGTAAATTTGTGGTGCTTGGTCTTTATCAGGTCAGAAATGTGTGTAGTATCTAAATAACATGCTTCCCAGACAGATTTGCCCTGAGACAGATCATGGTTGCTACCACATGATGTTCACCGTTTACACTGAGTAAATAGGAGGAGGATTCAGGTTGTCATTCAGCATGGTTACTGCTATAGGCTGGGGCTACACAGAGACTTCACAACATGGGGGTACATCAGCATGACTGATGAGTCCGAGGCAGGAGCCATCGATGGTTAACCTTTGACAAACGTAAATCATAAAAGTTTAGGCTTGAGCGACCTGTGTCGCAGCCAAAGAGCACTGCATGTCGCTGCTTAATCGCAGCATAATGCAAGACTTGCACTGCAACCGGCAAGGCACTGCAACCACAACAAGCAGAAAGTCAGAAACCGTTGCATGCTTTGCTGTTTCATTCACTCGCACTATTCTGCGATACAGCAGTCTTCGGACAAAAGTCACCATTTTGCCTAAGCCTTAAAGGAGGTGTGTCACTCCCAAAACTCCAAGTAAACTGCTATTACAGTCATATAGGGGAGTAAGCCCCAATAAAAATCATGCCTGTTGTATTGATTTGACTGCTTTTACATTTTAGTCGATATGAAGATTACTGTTCTATGATGCACCCTTGGCATGGCCAAGGGCTCTGTGCGCCATTCTGCCCCCTCAATTAGCATGAGGCAAACTACTCATTAGATGATTGACAACAGTTGCTTGCACAGAGTGAGCACTGCCTTAAAGAGTAACCGTAGCTTTAAATTTTTATTTCATAAATCAATGGGAAAGTCTTGATACAATGCAACGTATGATTAATGATAAAGCGTAACCGTTGTTTTCATTTTTTATTTCAGAAATCGAGAGTACAAATGAAAATAATGAACTGTGTAATATATCTTATCAGAGAAATCTGCTTCCTCCGCCAGGACTGATCAGGACTCTCAATTCACTGATAAAATCTGCCTTCAGTAAATACAGATCCGCCCATTACAGCAATGGAAGATGGTAGTTTCATAGTTTTAAGGTTGAAGGTAGACAAAGGGAACCTGTCACCAGAAATAACACTAATAACTTGCAGATATGGGGTTAATCTCCAGGTTAACAGCGTTATTATTATGCTGCCGAATGCAGAGGGAAGAAAATTAACTTTATTCTCCTCACCAGCATTCGGTTTCAGTCATGGAGGCGGGGGCGCCGCTGGTTCAGTCACTGCTCTGAGAATACAGAGCGGCCGCTGTAACCGCGACCCTGACAGTTGGCCTCAATATAGAGCAAGTGTCAGTCAGGGCCGCTCTGTATTCAGCAGTGACTGAACCCATGGCGCCCCCACCTCCATGACTGAAACCGAATGCTGGTGAGGAGAATAAAGTTAATTTTCTTCCCTCTGCATTTGGCTGCATGCAGGCACCAGACAGCATAGCTGATCAAATCAGCTATCATGGGCCCCTAACAGCTGCGGATGGAATTGCAATCCACCTACAGCTGTTAACATGTTAAATGCCGCTGTCAATCTCTGACAGTGGCATTTAACATGAGCTTGCTGGTAGCGCATCACAAACCCAGCCCATCAGCGACCCTGTCACATGATCACTGGGCAAAGATGAGTAGTCATGCCAACCAGGGGTCTGCAGAAACACCAAGGTTACTTACCGGTAGCCGGTTTTTCCTGAGCCCATGACAGCACACCTTGAGAGAGAGGATCCACCCCACCAAGGACAGGAAACCGTCTGAAATAAAAGGGCGGTACCTCTCCCTCGCTTCAGTTGTTTACAGAGCATTGAGAGGACCTCCCTAAAGAGGTTAGGCACATAACCAACACCACAATATACATATACACACCACCCCAAACAGTGCACACCAGGGTGTGAGAAACATAGAAAAAATAAGGGGGGGAAACTACGGGTGCTGTCATGGGCTCAGGAAAAACCGGCTACCGGTAAGTAACCTTGGTGTTTTCCCCTCCCCCATGACAGCACACCTTGAGAGAATTTTGGAGAATTTATGAGCACCCTAGGGAGGGACCACCGCCTGAAGTACCCTTCTCCCAAAGGTGAGATCAGAAGAGGATAGATCCAACCGATAGTGCTTAAAGAAGGTGGATGGTGTAGACCAAGTAGCAGCCCTACATATCTGCTCGATCGAGACGTCTGCTCTCTCTGCCCAGGAGGTTGCAACGGCTCTGGTGGAATGAGCCCTCACATTGTCCGGGGCTGGAACCCCTGTGGACGTATAGGCTAAGCAAATGGCCTCCCTGAGCCACCTAGAGATGGTACCCTTGGACACCCCGTGACCTTTCCTACACCCTTGAAAGGCCAGGAACAGAGAACCGTCTTTCCTCCACAGACTAGTCATGTGAATGTACTGTAGCAGGGACCTCCTAACATCTAGGCTATGGAACCTGACTTCCCCTGGGTTCTTGGGATTGCTGCAGAACGAGGGTAGCACAATCTCCTGACTACGGTGAAATCTAGATACCACCTTGGGAAGGTATGCTGGATCTGGCCGCAAGGTGACCCTATCCTCAAAGATTTGTGTGTAAGGAGGATTAACCGAAAGGGCCTGCAGATCACCCACCCTACGGGCTGACGTTAAGGCCACTAGGAGGATGGTCTTAAGGGTGAGAATTTTTGGAGAAACCTTGTGTAGAGGTTCAAATGGTTCACTAGTAAGAGCGTTCAAGACTAAGTTCAGGTCCCAAGGAGGAACACCCAAGGATCTAACCGGTCCTGCTCTGGCACAGGACTTGATAAACCTCGAGATCCACCTATTCCCAGCCAGATTACAATTGTAGAGTGCTCCCAAAGCTGAAACTTGAACCTTAAGGGTCCCTGTAGCTAGACCCAGGTCCCGCCCCTTTTGCAGAAATTCCAGGATCCCTCTGATCGGAGGTTTGCTCGATAGCGGGATATCTATAAACTCTAGGAATTTACCCCAAACCCTTCTATAAATCTTAGTTGTAATTGGTTTTCTGCTCCCCAATAAAGTAGAAACTAAGCCTGGTGAAAACCCCTTGCTACTCAATAGCGACCTCTCAAATTCCATGCCGAAAGATGGAACCCCCTGGCCTGGGCATGGAATACTGGTCCCTGCATGAGAAGGTCCGGCCTCTCTGGTAGAATCCAGGGATCTGACACCGACATTAGCCGAAGCAGAGAGAACCAAGGCCTCTTGGGCCAAAAAGGGGCTATCAAAATCACCCTGGCGCCTTCCTCCCGGATCTTCCTCACCACTACTGGAATCATCACTAATGGCGGAAAGGCATAGGCCTTCCTGAACCCCCAAGGAATCTGGAGGGCATCTACGGCATGGGGATTTTCTGCCGGATTTAGGGAGCAAAATCTCTGCACCTTTCTGTTTGCCCTTGTGGCGAACAGGTCTATGTCTGGCTGCCCCCATAACTGGACAATCTGATGGAAGACCTCCGGGTTCAACCCCCACTCCCCCTGTCTTAGGGTATGGCGGCTTAGAAAATCTGCTTTCACGTTTTCTATCCCCTTTATGTGAAGGGCGCTGAGGGATAGGAGGTTTCGCTCTGCTAGACCAAGGATCCTGTCTGCCACCACCATCAGAGGGCGTGACCTTGTCCCTCCTTGGTGATTCACATAGGCTACTGCTGTCCGGTTGTCGGACCTGACCTGGACATGGTGATTTTGGATGTGAGGGAGGAAGGCCCTGAGGGATCTTTCTACGGCCCAAAGCTCCTTTAAGTTTGAGGATGCTCCCCCCTCGTGGTAAGCCCAGTGACCCTGTATTGCGAGTTCTGCCAGATGATCCCCCCATCCGGAACTGCTTGCGTCGGTCGTAATTACCCGATCTACTGGTCTGGACCATTGAACGCATGCGGTTAGATTTCCCCTGACTGTCCACCACGAAAGGGAATCTACTACTTGTGGGGAGAGAGAGAGCCTGCCTTCTAAATGCCCGTTGCAGGACCTCTGTGCTGACAGGACCTCCCACTGAAGCCGCCTCATATGCCCCTGGGCCCACATTACTGCTGGGAGACAGGCCGTCATAGAACCCAGGAGGGACATTGCCTCTCTCAGAGACATCTCTGGAGCTTGAATGGCCTTCGAGACTAATGCAATCAACCTGCAGATTTTGTCCTCTGGGAGGAAGCAGGTTTGGCGACGAGAGTCTAGGATTAGACCCAGAAAGGTCTGAGTCCTGGAGGGGGTTAGTCTTGATTTTTTGGAAATTTACTAACCACCCCAGCTGACGCAACACTTCCGTGACCACTAGGAGCTGACTGGAGCAGTGGGCTTCTGTTTTCCCTATTATCAAGAAGTCGTCTAAATATGGCACGATCACTACATTCTTGATCCGTAGGAAGGCTGTCACTTCTGCTATTAGTTTCGTAAATATTCTCGGGGCAATGGAGAGGCCAAAGGGTAGGGCAGCAAACTGAAAATGCCTCAGCTTCCCCTGAATAAACAGGGCTACTCTCAGAAACTTCTGATACTCCGGATGGATTGGGACGTGATAATATGCGTCCTTCAAGTCTATTACAGCCATAAAGCAGTTGCGATGTAAGAGCTTCACTGCCGAGCTTACTGACTCCATCTTGAAAGTCTGGTTTTCTACTACTTGGTTCAGACTCCTGAGGTTGATGATGGTCCTTAAGGACCCGTTTGTTTTTTTTATCATGAATAGTGGGGAATAGAACCCCCTCCCTCTCTGTGTTGCTGGTACTTCGAGAAGGACCTGCTTTCCTACTAACTCTAACACTTCTGTTTCCAGGGCTAATTGTTCTTCCTGGACCTTTCGTAGGGGGGTAACCACAAAGGTCCGCCAGGGGGTCTGGCTGAACCGGATCTTCAGGCCTCCACTGATAATTTTCAGAATCCAGGGGTTTGCTGTTATCGCATCCCAAGCTGGAAGAAAGTGGGAAAGCCTTCCACCCACTTCCAGCCTGGCGTCATTGGGAGGATCTCTTCGAACTCGAGGATGGTCCTCCAAACATGTAGCCCGATTCTTTTTTGGACTTGGCTTCCCATTTCTTTTTGTCTCCCGGAGGACGACCCCGGTTAAATTTTCTCCTCCGAAAACTAAATCTTCTTGGTTCCCCCGAAAATCCCAGGAACCCTTTGGTTTTATCGCCTGCTTTTTCCAACAGGTCTTCTAACTTTTGGCCAAACAGGAGTCTACCATCACATGGGAGGGAGCACAGTTTCTGTTTCGAAGGTAGGTCGCCTGGGCAACCTTTGAGCCACAAGGCCCGCCTGGCTGCGTTGGATAGTCCCGCTGCCCTAGCTGACAGTCTGACCGAGTCAGCTGAAGAGTCGGCCAGGAAGGCCGATGCTGTTTGTATTAGAGGTAGCTCTGCAAGCCTGTCTGGAGACCTTTTTATCTTTAAGCTGGTCTTCCAGCTGTTGGAGCCACACCATCAAGGACCTCGCCACACAGGTGCTAGCCACCGCTGGTTTTAGGCCACCTGCCGCCGCCTCCCACGTGTGGCGCAGGAAGGAGTCAGCTCTTTTATCCAGGGCATCTTTTAGGACGCCAGAGTCCTCCAAGGGCAGGGAAGATCTTTTCGATGACCTTGCCACAGTCCCGTCCACCTTGGGGATCTTATCCCAAGGTTCCGCATCCTTCTCTTCGAAGGGGTACCTTCTTTTGGAGAAGGAGGGTAAAGCCCCTGATCTCTCAGGTCTCCTCCACTCCCGGTCAATGAGGCCCTGAATCTTACTGTTAACCGGAAATGAGCGTCTCTTCTTCTCTCCCAAGCCCGCAAACATGATGTCCTCCCGGGATTTAGATGCTCTCTCTTCCTCCAGACCCATGGTTGATCTTACTGCCCTAACCAGTCTGTCTGTATTCTCAATGGGGAAGCAGGGTCTACCGCCCCCCGATGAGGAAGAGGACGATGAATCCCACTGCTCCTCGGACTGGGAGGAATCAGAGACGGGGGAAACCTCTCTACGGGGCCTTTTCTTCCCTCTAAGGAACCCTTTCAGGGACCCCTGAACTTCTGCATGTACTATGGACTTTAAATCTGCAGCAAAATCCCGGGAATTCTCAGCTATGGTTTTGGTCACACAGCCCTGGCAAAGTGGTTTCTGCCACTCTACTGAGAGAGAAGCTTGGCAAAGGGCACACATTCTATGCTTTTGCTTGGCACTACTCTTCTTAGGCTCCTAAAAAAAGGAAGCACATAAGAGACTTCCCGTTATTAACCAGTGACATTCACGAAGCTCACTCACCCTCGGAGGTCACAAACGGGTACCGGATTCGGAGGCTGTCGCAGAACCGATGATTCCATTCTGGATGGTCCCGAGGCACTCGAAGCCTTACTCCTGCGGCTGCCACTACGATTACTCGAGCGGCTGTCTGTAAACGATGCATCCCTCTGCTTTTTCTGTTGCTGAGGTGGGGGGGTAAGCTGCTGCTGCTCCTGGCTATCTGGATCAGCCATGTCTCAGAAGCGCACCACGCTTCCAGGATAGCTCCCCCCCTTAAATATAGGGCCATCCAGCCTCCTCCGGTCTGTGGGCCCTCCCCCTTCCTCAGGCCGGAGCTCCGTTGAAAAAAAAAAAAAAAAAAAAACGGCCTGGGACGCTCCGATGGGCGCCGCCATCTTGGATCGGCGCCGCCTCCTGACGTCACCCAGCGCACCGCTCCCAGCGTGCCCTGCGCCGTGACGTCAGGCGCATCACACCCGGAAGCGTTCCACACTGCAGGGGGAGGACGGCGCCGCGGTCTCCGGGAGGACAGAGCCTGCCTCACCGCGTGCGCCCCGCTCGGCGCAGAGACCCCAGGGGAAGCTGCGGACGGCGCTTCTGGGATACTGAACCCGGTGCACAGGCCAGTGCCCGCTCTTCCACACCGGGACAGCCCCAGGTAAGTCTTCTTTCTTCCAGACAGGTTCCCCATCAAGGACAGGAAACCAACTGAAGCGAGGGAGAGGTACCGCCCTTTTATTTCAGACGGTTTCCTGTCCTTGGTGGGGCGGATCCTCTCTCTCAAGGTGTGCTGTCATGGGGGAGGGGAAAAACTCCCGTTCTTGTCATTGCTGATCTGCTATGAACACCATAGAAGATGATGATTTCTGCCACACATAGCAGGGCTGAAGCAAGGAGACTATTGAAGTAAAAAAAAAAAAGGAAGAAAAACGCCAGAATTATGTTTTTTTGATCGAAGCAACATTGCAATAAAATGTAACAACAGGCGATCAAAACATTGTACCTGGCCCAAAACGTTAACAATAAAAACGTAAACTCGGCATGCAGAAAGTAAGCCCTAACCCAGCCCTTGAAAAATGGAGAGGCTACGGGTCTCAGAAAATGGCGCTTTTTTTTTTTTTAACTACACAAACTCTGGATTTTTTTTGTCACCACTCAAATCAAAAAGAACCTATACATGTTTGGTATCTACAAACTCCTAATGACCTGGAGAATCTTAATGGCTGGTCAGTTTTAGCATTTAGTGAACATGGTTATAAAAAAAAAACATTGTGGAATTTTTTTGCAATTTCACCACACTTTGAAATTTCCAGTTTTACAGTACACTATATGGTAAAATCAATGGTGTCGTTGAAAAGTAAAACTCATCCCGCAAAAAAACAAGCCCTCACACGGCCATATTGACAGAAAAATAAAAAAAAGGTATAGCTCTGGGAAGAAGGGGAGCAAAAAACGAAAACGCAAAATCCCAAGATCATGAAGGGGTTAATGAATCCCATTATTTTGTCTTGGTAGCGGCTGTCTGACACTATCAGTGCTCAGAGTTCTGAGGAGAACTGTAAGGCTATGTTCACACATTGTGTTTTTGCTGGGGGGTTTTTCTGCAGCAAAACTTGCTCTCTTGGCAGTAAACTTTCAATGGGTGAAAAATGCTGATAAAACGCTGAAGGAAGTGACATGCGGCATTTTGCAAAACCCGAGGTTTTGAACAAAATACTGAGGACAAAAAAAAACGAGCTGTGTGCATGAGATTTCTGAAATCTCAATCTTTGCTGGTACTGCATAAAGCAGGTAAAAATTTGCATTAAAAAAAAAAAAAAAACGCTGAAAAAAATGCAATGTGTGAACATACCCTTAGGCTATGTGCCCATGATGTTCCCGCTGCGGCCCCGTCGCTGCAGAACAGCCGCGCGGCTTACACCCTCATTAGGCAAATGAGCGGCCACAATTAATTTTTTCACATGTGGACTTTCCTCATTGATGTTAATCTATGGGGAAATTCCACATGTGAACTCGCAAGAGGAATTGACATGTTGTGAGTCTGAAAGACGCGCCGCATGTCAGTTTCCGCAGGTGATTCGCAGGTGCCCAGAGATGCATAGTGGACATGGGTTTTCTAGAAATCCATCCACTATGCTGTAACATCTGGCTGCTGCGGGTTTGATGCTGCATAGACACGTAGCTTCAAACCCGCAGTGGCTCCTGATCGTGGGCACATACCCTTACTGTGGTTTCAACAGAACTTGCAGAATGTCTGCCTGCCTCTAGCTCCTCCTCCCCTCCATAGCTGCCATCTACAGTGCCTTGTGAAAGTACTTGGCCCCCTTGAACTTTTCTACCTTTTGCCATATTTCTGGCTTCAAACAAAGATATAAAATTCTAATTTTTGGGGGAAGAATCAACAAGTGGGACACAATCGTGAAGTGGAACGAAATTTATTGGATATTTTAAACTTTAACAAATTAAAAACTGCCCCTTTACTTTCAGTGCAGCAAACTCACTCCAGAAGTTCAGTGAGGATCTCTGAATGATTCAATGTTGTCCTAAATGACTGGTAATGATAAATAGAGTCCACCTGTGTGTAATCAAGTCTCCGTATAAATGCACCTGCTCTGTGATAGTCTCAGGGTTCTGTTTCAAGTGCAGAGAGCATCATGAAGACCAAGGAACACACCAGGCCGGTCCGAGATACTGTTGTGGCGAAGTTTAAAGCCGGATTTGGATACAAAAAGATTTACCAAGTTTTAAACATCTCAAGGAGCACTGTGCAAGCGATCATATTGAAATGGAAGGAGTGTCAGACCACTGCAAATCTACCAAGACCCGGCCGTCCCTCTAAACTTTCATCTCGAACAAGGAGAAGACTGATCAGAGATGCAGCCAAAAGGACCATGATCACTCTGGATGAACTGCAGAGATCTACAGCTGAGGTGGGAGAGTCTGTCCATAGGACAACAATCATTCGTGCACTGCACAAATCTGGCCTTTATGGAAGAGTGGCAAGAAGAAAGCCATTTCTCAAAGATATCCATAAAAAGTCTCGTCTGAAGTTTGCCACAAGCCACCTGGGAGACACACCAAACATGTGGAATAAGGTGCTCTGGTCAGATGAAACCAAAATCAAACTTTTTGGCCACAATGCAAAATTATATGTTTAGCGTAAAAGCAACAGCTCATCACCCTCAAAACACCATCCTGACTGTCAAACATGGTGGTGGCAGCATCATGGTTTGGGTCTGCTTTTCTTCAGCAGGGACAGGGAAGATGGTTAAAATTGATGGGAAGATGGACAGAGCCAAATACAGGACCATTCTGGAAGAAAACCTGTTGGAGTCTGCAAAAGAGACTGGGACGGAGATTTATCTTCCAACAAGACAATGATCCCAAACATAAAGCAAAATCTACAATGGAATGGTTCAAAAATAAATGTATCCAGGTGTTAGAATGGCCAAGTCAAAGTCCAGACCTGAATCCAATCGAGAATCTGTGAAAAGAGCTGAAAACTGCTGTTCACAAACGCCCTCCATCCAGCCTCAATGAGCTCGAGCTGTTTTGCAAGGAAGAATGGGCAAGAATTTCAGCCTCTCGATGTGCAAAACTGATAGAGACATACCCCAAGCGACTCGCAGCTGTAATCGAAACAAAAGGTGGCGATAAAGTATTAACTCAAGGGGGCCGAATAATATTGCACGCCCCACTTTTCAGTTTTTAATTTGTTAAAAAAAAGTTTAAAATATCCAATAAATTTCATTCCACTTGGACGCGCGCACATTCCCTGCACGGGTCTCGTGGACGCGCACACATTCCCTGCACGGGTCTCGTGGACGCGCACACATTCCCTGCACGGGTCTCGTGGACACGCACACATTCCCTGCACGGGTCTCGTGGACGCGCGCACATTCCCTGCACGGGTCTCGTGGACGCGCACACATTCCCTGCACGGGTCTCGTGGACGCGCACACATTCGCTGCACGGGTCTCGTGGACGCGCACACATTCGCTGCACGGGTCTCGTGGACGCGCACACATTCGCTGCACGGGTCTCGTGGACGCGCACACATTCGCTGCACGGGTCTCGTGGACGCGCACACATTCCCTGCACGGGTCTCGTGGACGCGCACACATTCCCTGCACGGGTCTCGTGGACGCGCACACATTCCCTGCACGGGTCTCGTGGACGCGCACACATTCCCTGCACGGGTCTCGTGGACGCGCACACATTCCCTGCACGGGTCTCGTGGACGCGCACACATTCCCTGCACGGGTCTCGTGGACGCGCACACATTCCCTGCACGGGTCTCGTGGACGCGCACACATTCCCTGCACGGGTCTCGTGGACGCGCACACATTCCCTGCACGGGTCTCGTGGACGCGCACACATTCCCTGCACGGGTCTCGTGGACGCGCACACATTACCTGCACGGGTCTCGTGGACGCGCACACATTAGCTGCACGGGTCTCGTGGACGCGCACACATTAGCTGCACGGGTCTCGTGGACGCGCACACATTCCCTGCACGGGTCTCGTGGACGCGCACACATTCCCTGCACGGGTCTCGTGGACGCGCACACATTCCCTGCACGGGTCTCGTGGACGCGCACACATTCCCTGCACGGGTCTCGTGGACGCGCGCACATTCCCTGCACGGGTCTCGTGGACGCGCACACATTCCCTGCACGGGTCTCGTGGACGCGCACACATTCCCTGCACGGGTCTCGTGGACGCGCACACATTCCCTGCACGGGTCTCGTGGACGCGCACACATTAGCTGCACGGGTCTCGTGGACGCGCACACATTAGCTGCACGGGTCTCGTGGACGCGCACACATTACCTGCACGGGTCTCGTGGACGCGCACACATTACCTGCACGGGTCTCGTGGACGCGCACACATTAGCTGCACGGGTCTCGTGGACGCGCACACATTAGCTGCACGGGTCTCGTGGACGCGCACACATTAGCTGCACGGGTCTCGTGGACGCGCACATTACCTGCACGGGTCTCATGGACGCGGGGTCCAGCAGGGTCTGTCAGTTGTCACTTTGCGGTAACTTGTGCTGCAACTACAGGACCGCGCGCAGAGGAGTCCAGTCAGCTACAGGGAATGCCCGGGAATCACACTGCAGGCAGAGCGGCGTTCAGGTTCCCATGTAGTCAGCCTGTCAGCTACTGGGACGGGACAGGACAGACTCATGACTTCCTGGAGGAGGGCTCTGAGCAGGAACTTCCATCACTTCCTGCTGCACAGCACACACTCACACACGGCTTCCTAATGGCTCGGTGCTCCCTAGTCCCTAATGGCTCGGTGCTCCCTAGTTCCTAATGGCTCGGTGCTCCCTAGTTCCTAATGGCTCGGTGCTCCCCAGTCCCTAATGGCTCGGTGCTCCCCAGTCCCTAATGGCTCGGTGCTCCCCAGTCCCTAATGGCTCGGTGCTCCCCAGTCCCTAATGGCTCGGTGCTCCCCAGTCCCTAATGGCTCGGTGCTCCCTAGTCCCTAATGGCTCGGTGCTCCCCAGTCCCTAATGGCTCGGTGCTCCCCAGTCCCTAATGGCTCGGTGCTCCCCAGTCCCTAATGGCTCGGTGCTCCCCAGTCCCTAATGGCTCGGTGCTCCCTAGTCCCTAATGGCTCGGTGCTCCCTAGTCCCTAATGGCTCGGTGCTCCCTAGTCCCTAATGGCTCGGTGCTCCCTAGTCCCTAATGGCTCGGTGCTCCCCAGTCCCTAATGGCTCGGTGCTCCCCAGTCCCTAATGGCTCGGTGCTCCCCAGTCCCTAATGGCTCGGTGCTCCCCAGTCCCTAATGGCTCGGTGCTCCCCAGTCCCTAATGGCTCGGTGCTCCCCAGTCCCTAATGGCTCGGTGCTCCCCAGTCCCTAATGGCTCGGTGCTCCCCAGTCCCTAATGGCTCGGTGCTCCCCAGTCCCTAATGGCTCGGTGCTCCCCAGTCCCTAATGGCTCGGTGCTCCCTAGTCCCTAATGGCTCGGTGCTCCCTAGTCCCTAATGGCTCGGTGCTCCCTAGTCCCTAATGGCTCGGTGCTCCCTAGTCCCTAATGGCTCGGTGCTCCCCAGTCCCTAATGGCTCGGTGCTCCCCAGTCCCTAATGGCTCGGTGCTCCCCAGTCCCTAATGGCTCGGTGCTCCCCAGTCCCTAATGGTTCGGTGCTCCCTAGTCCCTAATGGCTGGTTGCAGTTGATCTTTTGTGGTCCTTGTGCTGAGGTGACTACAGTGGAGTTGCTTGAACAAGGTCCTCAAAAAATCACCTCGAATGGAGCTGATTCCAGGAGCTCCTCATAGACTCCATTCTAGTGGCCTCATCTGGCTTATTAATGCTTTTTGAGGGAATTGCCCAAGTTTTTAATGGAACAGACATCACAAGTCATACATGAATTTTTTTACACTTACATTTTTTATGCATTTGGGCAAATTTTTTTTTTTCCTGATTAGTAAACTTGCATTTTTATTATCACTTTTTGTAATATAAAAAATTACACATTACTGAAATGATTGTTCAGTTTTGCCAAAATCTGACTTTTGCTGTGTGATCACCAGTCCTGTCCACAGCACTGACATTTTTGAAGAGCTCTGGGAGAGGCGTAAAAGAGCGCCACCGTCAGTCATCATAATGTGCCGCACAGAGATGTCCGGGGTCACTGGAGACCACTGCTGGTAATATACATATATACAGGAATGTCCGGGGTCACTGGAGACCACTGCTGGTATAATTTACACCACTTTTCTGATGTAAATTCTGTCGGCTGCGCTCAGTCACTGTCACAACCCTCTGCAAATCTCCACCCACTCTTAGATCGGAGGTGATTTTTTGAGGACCTCATTTTAACTCCACTGTAGACGACTCACTAGTGAGGTGAATAGAATGGAGTTGATTTTTTGAGGACTCACGGGAGCCTTCACTAGTCTAGATGGTTCAGTACTGAGGTGTCTAGAATGGAGCTGCTAAGAGGTCCTCAAAAAATCAACTCCGATCTAGACGACTCATTACAGAGATGGCTAGAATGGAGTTACTGAAGCGAGGGGTTATAAAGAGGCCCAGGAATAATGAGATTACAGGTGCTTTGTTCTTCTCTTTGGTCTGTACAGTATTATGTATACCAGCTTTATAATTATAACGATATCATGCACTGGCAGACATAGACATAAAAGAGCCTCTGTGCAAGAACAATATATGGGCCCTTTGCAGCCCCAGAGCTCCTAAAAATGCAAAATTGCACTTGCGTTGGAGGCGCCCTTTTCCCTTGGGCCCCTGTGCGGCCGCACTGGTTGCACCAATGATATGTCCATCCCTGATTTCCTGGCTTTTTAATGCTTTTTTAGGGAATTGCTCAAGTTTTGCACCAGTCCTGTCCACAGCACCAACATTTTTGAAGAGTGGGCAGAGCTTCGCGAGGAGAGGCGTAAAAGATTGTTGTGCTCCATCACTGTCATGACCCTCCCTGCAAATTTCCACCCGCTCTTCAAAATGGTGGTGCTGGCCAAGACTTGTGCACATACACGAAAAGTTAACTTCTATCAAAACTGAACAATCTGAGCTATTTGTTATATTACGAAAAGCGATAATAAAAAACAAATTTTATTAATTTAAAAAAATGGCCCAGCTTTCTCCCTCTCACACTCATTAAAGGGGATATCCGGGACTTAATGAAAAACAATAAATGTGCCTAAGCACTAACATTCAGGTAGTTGCTACCTACCTGCCTGTTGTGCCCGGCACTGTTCTTCCCCGGCACACAGCGGTCACAGACCCCTCCTGGCGGGAATTCAGCTGCCTCTGCTGATGTCACATCAACAGAGCGGCGGCTTCTTTTCTGTGTTTGGTTTACATAGTCATACTGTGCTGACAGAGTCCTTTAAAAGGGGTTGTGCAGTGAAAACAAGTTATGACCTAACTATGGGATAGGTGATAACTTGCTGATCAGTGAGTGTGCGACCACTGTATTCACTATAAAATGATGAGAATTACAGTCAAAACTATGTGCATAAGTTTCTTCTTAAAAAAAAAAAAATCACTGACACCTTAAATTTTTTTTACGGACCGGGCAAAAATTGCCATATTTTTATGAACTTTTCTGGACGGTTGGCAACTTTGGAAGCCGGGAGTGTGGTCACATGTTGCAACCTGTGGGCCACTGTTTTCAGCCCTTTGGCTGCCTCAGTCCACGAGCCAGACAGGAACAGCCAGAGGGCCAGATGTGGCCTGCGTGCTGCACTTTGCCCAGGTCTGATGTATACCAATCCATGTACTATAGATTTGAGTTACTGCAAATTATATATACCTTCTCGGCTAAAAACAACACCTTAACAAAATTGCTAAGAGGAGCATTTTTACCCCTCTGTAAAATATGCAGTGTGACTTTTGCCAGAGCCTGTCCTATGGAACAGCAGTCAGACCCTCAGCACTGATGGCCCTTTAACCCCTTTCCGACATGCCACGCCACGGGAGCTAAGCGATGCCGCGATCAAGTGCGGGTGTCAGCTCTATGTGAGAGCTGACACCACGCAGCAACACCCACGATCATGGGTGTTTAGCCCCTGTGATGCCGCTGTCAATAGTGACAGTGACATCGCAGGGCATCTGTCACGGGTGTGTCAGAGGTGACAGACAGTCGCCCTGTAGTGGGTTGCAGAAGATCTCCACGTTTGGCATTGCAGACAGCTGCTTAGATAAGAGGCTGTTTTTAGGACCGAGCGACTACCTCTCTCTTGCTAATTAGCTCTCTGGCCTGGGTGTTTATATACCTGGTGTGTCTGAGAGGGCATCGCCGGTTATATTAATTTCTACTTGTGAAGCTTAGCAGGAGCTGTACCTCGTCCTATCTGTAGCTTGAGGCCGTGTGCACATTTGGAGTTCATCTAAAGCTAAGCCATTTTCACCTGTTTTGTCTACCCTTGTTGTCTTCAGAGTTTTAGTGGAGGTTGGCTAGTGCTCATCTCCTTCCATGCCTAGTCGTAGCCTTACGCCAGGGAAAGTAGGGTGAGGCACACAATCAGCAATTGCTGAGGAGGCTATCTAGGGACGTTAGTTGAGACAGGGTGACGCTAGACCAGACTAGGAGATCTCCACTTCCCCCTTTCCTTAGTGTCTGGGCTCCCTCTCCCTTTTCCCTCTGTGTTGCACTTACACCTGGCATGACAGCATCGCAGAGGGAGTGAGACCATCAGCACAGCGCATCGCGTTGTGCTGATGGTCTCCATGGTAACCCCCAGTCCCAAGATGGCCACGGGGTCCTTCAGGCAGGTGGCCTGAGAGCAGGAGCTGAGATGCCGCCTTCCTGTCTGTCAGATGCTGATCTGATGCTCTGCAGTGCAGATGCATTGCTGAGTATTAGATCAGCGATCAAGGCAGGGAAAGTTGATGTCCCATAGTGGGACAATGTAATAAAATGTAAAAAAGTTAATAAAAATTATAAAAATATGTTTAGGCTATGTGCCCACGATGCAGAAATGAAGCAGAAAATTTCTGCAGCATTTATGCATCTCCCTGGCAGAAAAAACGCATGCAGATTGTGCATGCATTTTTCCTGCAGAATACATGCGGAATACATGCGGATTCACATGCGTATCCACATGCAGATTGACAAGCGCTTTCCAGGCGATAGCATCACTTGGAAAGTGCTTGACAACTAGGTCACACTATATAAATCCATGCAAACAGCATGGATTTATATAGTGTGACCGTAAAACAATGCTTCAAATAAAGCTATACTCACCCCCGATGCCCGGCGTGGCTGCAGCGCTGCTTCCTCGCTGGTTCCTGGCTGCCGGCATATCGCGAGACACAGCGGTGAAGGGCCTGCGGTCACATGACTGTGACGTCACCGAAGGTCCTTCAGCGCTGCCGGCAAGCAGAGAGAAGACGCCGGACAGGTGAGTATAAACTTTATTTTTTTTTTTATTCTTTTTTTACAGGTACAATGGTACCCAGGTCTGGAGGAGAGTCTCCTCTCCTCCAGAACTGGGTACCATCCGCACATAGAGACGCATAGAAGCCGCTTGTACAAATGTACAGACACGGATTCTATGCGTCTCAATGCAAGTCAATGGCGGGAGTTCCGCTGCGCTTCCGCAAAATTAATGAACATGCTGCAGATTTATGAGCGCTGCAGAAACGCTGCGGAAAAATCCGCAGCATGTGCATAGAACATGCGGAATCCCCTTGGGGACCATGGGGTGCGGATTACCTAGCGTTTCACAAGCGTTTACGCTGCGGAAATTCCGCAGCATAAACGCTTGAAAAACGCTACGTGGGCACTCAGCCTTAAAAAAATCACAAAATAAAGAACAAAAAAAAAAAAGAAAAATATGAATCCAATAAATACATTTACTGTATCTGTGTAAAACAAATAAACAAAAAAGTACACATATTTAGTATTGCTGCGTCCTGAACAACCTGACCTATAAAACAGTCCCACTAGTTAACCCCTTCAGTGAACACCATAAAAAACATAAATGAAAAACAAGGCAAAAAACTATGCTTTAACATCATACTGCTGAACAAAAAGTGGAATAAAACGCAATCAAAAAGACGAATGTAAAGAAAAATGGTATCGCTAGAAAAATCATCTTGTCTCACAAAAAAACATACATACAGCTCCATCATCAGAAAAATAAAAAAGTTACAGCTCTCAGAATAAAGCAATGCAAAAATAATTTTTTTATATAAAATCATTTTTATTGTGTAAAAGCGCCAAAATTGGGTCTAAAAGTAAAATTTTTGTGAAAAAACGTTAAATGTTTATTTTTTCCTTCTACATTCCATTAATTCCTGTGAAGCACCTGAAGGGTTAATAAACTTGAATGTGGTTTTGAGCACTTTGAGGGGTGCAGATTTTAGAATGGTGTCACATTTGGGTATTTTCTATCATATAGACTACTTAAAGTCACTTCAAATGTGATGTGGTCCCTAAAAAAATGGTTTTGTAAATTCTGTTGTAAAAATGAGAAATCGCTGGTCAACTTTTAACCCTTTTAACTTTCTAACAAAAAAAATCATGTTTACAAAATTGTATTGATGTAACGTAGACATGTGGGAAATGTTATCTATTAACTATTTTGTGTGACATATCTCTCTGATTTAAGGGCATAAAAATTCAAAGTTTGAAAATTGGGAAAATTTTCACAATTTTCGCCAAATTTCCGATTTTTTCACAAATAAATAAATGTAAGCCATATCAAATAAATTTTACCACTATCATGAACTACAATATGTCACGAAAAAATAATCTCAGAATCACCGGGATCTGTTGAAGCGTTCCAGTAATTACCTCATAAAGTGACAGTGGTCAGAATTCAAAAAATTGGCCTGGTCAGGAAGGTGAAAACAGGCTTTGGGGTGAAAGGGTTAATAAAAATCCATAAAAATGTTTTGTCCCATATGACTTCTACAACAGGTCAGGCTGTATGGGCCACAGAGAAGGGTAAGTCGCCACAGAAGGCCAGTGTAACAGGCCAAAGTATACCCCGTCCAGCTTAAATCCAGGTATAGTTTGGCCCAGGCCAGAGTATAACTCGGGGAATAAACTATCCTAGGCTAAACTATACCCCTCCAGAATATACCCCTCTATTTTATGAGCCCTTGTAAATTAGATAGATTTTAGATGCCATTTTTTTCTCCTCCAGGCTACAATATACCCCTCTATTTTCTATTTTATGAGCCCTGGTAAATAAGATGATAGATTTTAGATGCCATTTGTTTACTCCACCAGGCTACAATATTCCCCTCTATTTTCTATTTTCTGAGCTCTTGTTAATGAGATAGATTTTAGATGCCATTTTTTACCCTCCAGGTACTATATACCCCTCTATTTTATGAGCCCTTTTAAATGAGATTTTACATGCCATTTTTTAATAACTTAATCATGTTAATCACATGATGAAGATTAATCTTACAATACAATGCGACTGGGAAGTCTAACATCTGAGATGTGTCATCTTGGTTGTAATGACTCAGAAGTTAGCGTTCCACATCTATATATTTAGAACTTTAGGATTTAAGTTAATTATCTTCTCACATAACTTAACTGACAAACCTGAACCCCCATGAAGATGTTGAAAAATTAAGTAATTCATGCGTATATCACTCAACACTGTTGATATCAAGGGGTTGTATAATCTGGCATGAGTGCATTTGAAATGGCTTAGGCCATAATATACCCGGGGTATAATCCAGGCTAGGCCGCTTTAACCCCGGTTGTAGTCTGAACTCGGGGTATACTCTGGCCTGTTACATCGAGATACACCGAGACATTGCTGGGACCTAATAAATTGGTTACATAAGCGATTATCATGTTTTTATTTACTTTTTTTATTTTTTAAATGCTGCTGAAGAAAAAAAAAAGTGTCAGCGAGATCTGAACGATTTAGTGCAGGTCTACTGGTGATGACTTTGCTGCAGATCGTTTCACCAACAAATTGCAATATTTTAACATACCCTGGAGTTTTAGAAATATAGAAATGAAAATTCAAACCATAGTTCTCAACCAGTTTAAATTAAAACACATATAGAAATAAGTCTAACAAAAAGGAGAAATATATAAATATATTTATACATACAAGTCTATAACAATGAATTTTACAAACCAGTAAGTTGAACTAAGCCAAGTTAGAGATAACCTAAAAAACACAGGAGTAGTAGCCATAATAATAAAAAATTTATTTTATTTAAGCAAAAGATACATGATAAAATTGATTAAAAAGGGGGGAAGAATCAGAGAGAGCTACAAAAACGGGTCAAAACATATATTAGAAATGTAAGGTATTCTACTTATGATCCATATATACATACAGGACAAATATCCTATTGTATGTGACAGATTATCAAACCTATTCAGAATGATACATGCAATTCGGATGAAGCATACCCGAAACGCGCGTCAGGGGCCTCTTGTGAACTACGATTTTGGGTCTGTATGCATTCCTTATCTGCATCCTTCTTTTGTGAATGTATTCCTTGATTAATCAATATGTTTTGTTGATATTCTTACAGGTGCAGCTCACTAACTTAGAATATCATCAAAAAGTAAATTTATTTCATTTCTTAAATACAAAAAGTGAAACTCATATTATATAGAGTCATTACAAATAGAGTGATCTATTTCAAGTGTTTATTTCTGTTAATGATTATGGCTTACAGCCAATGAAAACACAAAAGTCATTAACTCAGTAAATTAAAATAAGTAATAAAAAACACCTGCAAAGGCTTCTTAAGCATTTAAAAAGATTCCTTAGTCTGTTCAGTAGGCTCCACAATCATGTGGAAGACTGCTGACTTGACAGATGTCCAGAAGGCAGTCATTGACACACTCCACAAGGTCACTGAGTTCCAATTTTCATTTGGAAATCAAGGTCCTAGAGTCTGGAGGAAGAGTGGAGAGGCACACAATCTAAGGTGTTTGAGGTCTAGTGTGAAGTTTCCACAATCAGTGATGATTTGGGGAGGCATGTCATCTGCTGGTGTAGGTCCACTGTGTTTTATCAAGGCCAAACTCAGCGCAGCCGTCTACCAGGAAATTTTAGAGCACTTCATGCTTCCCTCTGCCGAAAAGGTTTTTGGAGATGGAAATTTCATTCTCCAGCAGGACTTGGCACCTGTCTACACTGCCAAAAGTACCAATACCTGGTTTAAAAACAACAGTATCATTGTGCTTGATTGGCCAGCTAACTCGCCTAACCTTAACCCCATAGTGTTATGATCTGCAACATGAACTAAGGAAAGATAGTTTTACTGTAGGGACAGCTTTCCCCTAAGCTGAATCCCTACGATGTAGCGGGCTGCCTGTTCCTAGCGAACAGACCCGCCTTAGTCCTCGGCTAGTCTGAACAAAGACCTATAGCATTAAGGGAGGGGTCCCTAAAAGAACTAAGGACTGGGACAAAAATGGGACACCTCCTAAACAGATAAGTTGTTGCAGAACACAAAAAGACAAACTGACAAAAGGTACTAGAGGTCCCAGAAGGACCAAGCAAACTGACAGAGAAAGGCACCGAAGCACTAGGCTAGAGAAACAGTTAAACACTGAAGTCCAGCACAGCCAGAAGGGCGGAGCTGGAATATAAAGGCAGAGGGTCACGTGACCGCAAAACACTAGATGGAAAAAACAAACAGGAGAGTTCTAACAGTATCCCCTCTTTTATGAGGATCCTCCGGATCCTCCAGGCCCAGGCCTATCCGGAAATCTCCTGTGGAAAGCTTTAACAAGCCTAGTAGCAGGGACATCATCCTTCCTTACCCAGGAGTTGTCTTCGGGACCGAAACCCTTCCAGGAGACAAGATACTGTAATCTCCCTCTATGCCATCTAGAATTCAAGATACGAAAAATTTCATATTCGCCGTCTTCCACCACAGGAGGAACTGTGACAGTGGCGTCCCTATCAGATTCATCAGCCTTTTTCAACAAGGAAACATGAAACAGAGGATTAATCTTCCAGGAAGTAGGGACATCCAACCTAACAGCAGACGGGTTAACAACCTGAAGCACTTTAAATGGACCCACAAACTTAGGACCCAGTTTTTTAGAGGGAATCCTCAGCCGCAGGTTCTTCGAGGACAACCAAACCATGTCACCAACAGTAAACAAAACCTCCTTACGTTTCCTGTCTAAATACTTCTTCGACTTCTTGTTAGCCTCATGAAGGTTGCAACGTACATTGGTCCAAACTCTCTCCAAATCACAGGAAAAATTCTCCTCCTCCGGCACCGCCGACCCCAATTTGGAGAACGAACCAAAAGATGGATGTCTCCCAGTACAATAAAAAAAAGGAGAACACCCAGCAGAGGAGGATGTATGATTGTTAAGAGCAAATTCTGCGAGAGGCAGAAACTCAGACCACACCTCTTCATTGTCCGCCACAAAACAACGCAAAAACTGTTCAACATCCTGGTTCTTTCTTTCAGTCTGTCCATTAGACTCAGGATGATAACCAGACGAAAATGACAAATGGACTCCCAACCTGTCACAAAAAGCACGCCAAAAGCGAGCCACAAACTGAGGTCCTCTATCAGAAACAGTATTCGTGGGAACGCCTTGGAGCTTGACAATCTCCTTAACAAACGCCTTAGCGAGTGTCTTGGCGCAGGGCAACTTAATGAATGGAACCAAATGACACATCTTACTAAAACGGTCCACGACCACCCAGATGACAGTAAAACCCTCGGACACAGGAAGATCAGTAATAAAATCCATTGTGAGATGCGTCCAATGCGCACTAGGAACCTCCAGAGGGCAAAGCAACCCCGCAGCAGGAGTATGTGAAGCGTATGTCCTAGCACACACAGTACACTTGATGACTTCCTTCTGCCATCCAGGCCACCAAAAACTGCGACTGATAAGTCTCTAAGTCTCCGAAATTCCTGGATGATCTGCCAACCGAGACTCATGACACTCCACATACAAATCTCTCCTAAAGGCTCTAGGCACGAACAACCTCCCATGGGGAATGTTAGATGGAGCATCATCTTGAGCTTTCTGAATCCCATTCTCCAAAACAGAGTCCAATGCCGCCACCACAACTCCTTTCTGTAAAATGCTCTCCTCCTCCTCGGCACCGACCGTAGGAGAGAAGCTGCGAGATAAAGCATCGGCTTTAATATTCTTAGTACCAGGGATATAGGTAACAGAAAAATGAAACCGAGAAAAAAAAGTGCCCACCTAGCTTGACGGGCATTCAAGCGCTTGGCAGCATCCAGATTCTTATGATCTGTGAAAACCTGAATAGGAAATCTAGCGCCTTCCAAAAAATGACGCCAATGTTAAAATGTGAGTTTAATAACCAGCAACTCCCGATTTCCAACATCATAATTCAGTTCGGTTTCCGAATTTTTTTTCAAAAAGAAGGCACAAGGATGTACTCCACCCTTGTTCTCCTGAGACAAAACAGCTCCAACCCCCACCGATGAAGCATCGACCTCGACCAAAAAAGGCTTGGTCTCATCAGGCTGCATAAGGATAGGGGCAGAACTGAACCTCTCTTTGAGATACTCAAACGCTTCAATGGCCTCAGTAGCCCACTGGGCCGTATTCGCACCTTTCCTGGTGAGATCGGTTAGAGGTATAAGAATTACAGAAAAATTCTTAATGCATTTCCTGTAATAATTGGCAAAACCCAAAAATCTCTGTATACCTTTCAAACCAATAGGCCTAGGCCATTCCTGCACAGCCTGAACCTTCACAGGGTCCATCTCAAAGCCGTCGCTGGAGACAATGTAGCCCAAAAAACTAATTTTCTGCACAGCGAACTCACATTTCTCCAGCTTAGCAAAGAGTGAATTATCACTCAATAACTGCAAAACTTCACGTACACTCTGCCAATGGGACTCTAGATCTGGTGAGTAAATCAAAATGTCATCCAAATACACAACCACATTCTTACCAATCAAAGGTCTCAGGATGTCATTAATAAGGTTCTGAAAAAATGCAGGTGCATTGGTAAGACAAAAAGGCATCACCAGATTCTCAAAATGACCTACCGGAGTGTTAAAAGCAGTTTTCCATTCATCACTCTCCTTCACTCGTAACAAATTGTATGCCCCCCGGAGATCAATTTTAGAGAACCACTTGGCCCCCACTAACTGGTTAAACAAGTCAGGAATTAACAGCAATGGGTAGGAATTGCGTACGGTAATCTTATTAATTTCATGAAAATGCAGACATGGACGTAAACCCTGTCCTTTTTTTTAACAAAGAAAAATCCAACTGCCACAGGCGACTTAGAAGGTCTAATGTAACCAGCAGCCAGGCTTGTCTGTATGTATTCCTCCAAGGCCTTTCTTTCAGGGATAGTCAGATTAAACAAGCGACTCTTGGGAAGAGTAGCTCCTGGAACAAACTCAATGGTGCAATCATAATCCCTATGAGGAGGTAAAACTTGCAACTCCTCCTCTGAAAAAACCCTCCAAAAATCTTGAACAGGTACAGGTAATTCCCCTTTTTCCACAGCCGCAATGCGACCATTACAACATTTATCATAGCACTTCGGACTCCAAGACTTAATCACATTAGTAGACCAGTCCAGTAAAGGATTGTGCAGTTTTAACCAAGGCAATCCTAGAACAACCGGAGAGGGTAAATTATCTAAAACAACCAAGTCCAAAATTTCTTGGTGAACTCCATTGATAGTGAGGGGAAATGCAACCTTGTGAGTAATACATTTCAAGGGAGTGTTATCTATTGCAATCACAGAAATAGGTGATGACAAAGGTTTGGATTTCAATTTAAGGTTTTCCAAAAACCCTTTATCAATCACATTAAGTGTTGAACCACAATCCAGAAATACCTGAAATTCAATCAAATCTCCCTGCAAAGTAGTACTCCCAGAAAGAAATACTCCTGCAGAGCGTAAACAAGCTATACCGGCGTAACTGACCTTTTTTTTTTCTTTACTTAAACAAAGCTCACAATACTTAATCAAATGGTCAGCTTTACCTGTTATGTTCTGCTACCAGAGCTAAGGAAAGAGAGGAGATCTGTCCCTACGATAGAACTCAGCTTAATCCCTACGATGTAACAGGGGACCTGATCCTGCGATCAGACCTGCTAAAGTCCTAAGCTAGTCTATACGGAGACCTATAGATGTGGGGAAGGAATCCCTACAAGTACTAAGGACTGGGAGGAAAATGGGACACCTCCTAACAGAAATAGTAGCAGACAGACGAACAAACAAAATATATAGAACATAGAGGTCCGTAGACCAAGCAAACTAACAGAGTTAGATACAGAGCACAGGCTAGCTAGAAAGTAGTTATACAATGAAGTCCAGCAAAGCCAGAAGGGCGGAGCAGGATTAAATAGGCCAACAAGGTCATGTGACCAGCAAAGGAAAAAACCTAAGAGCAAGGTTCTAACAGTACCCCCCCTTCTAAGAGGATCCTCCAGATCCCCTAGGACCAGGCTTATCAGGAAATCTCCTGTGAAACGCTCTGATAAGTCTGGACGCGGAAACATCATCCGACCTCACCCAAGAGTTATCCTCGGGTCCGAAACCTTTCCAGGCCACAAGATACTGCAAACTACCTCTATACCGTCTAGAGTTAAGGATGCGAGAAATTTCATATTCCCCGTCCTCCACCACCGGAGGAACAGAGGCAGAGGCGTCACAATCCGATACAACCGCTTTTTTCAACAGAGAGACATGAAATACCGGATTAATTCTCCAGGAGGTAGGAACCTCCAACTTAACAGCAGATTGGTTGACAACCTGAAGCACCTTAAAGGGCCCTACAAACTTGGGACCCAATTTCTTAGAAGGAATCCTCAACCGCAGATTCCTAGAGGACAACCAAACCATGTCACCAACAGCGAACAAAACCTCCTGTCGTTTCCTATCAAAGTAGTCTTTAGATTTTCTGTTGGCCTCCTGAAGATTACCACGCACATCCGTCCAAACTCTCTCCAAATCACCGGAAAAATTCTCCTCCTCAGGCACGGCAGATCCCAACTTGGAGAACGACCCAAACGACGGATGTCTCCCAGAACAACAAAAAAAAGGCGAACAACCAGCAGAAGAAGATGTATGGTTGTTAAGAGCAAATTCAGCAAGTGGCAGAAACTCAGACCACCCCTCTTGATTGTCTGCCACAAAACAACGCAAGAACTGCTCAACATCCTGGTTTTTCCTTTCTGTCTGGCCATTAGATTCAGGATGATATCCGGACGAGAACGACAAATGAACTCCCAACCTGTCACAAAAGGCACGCCAAAAACGAGCCACGAACTGAGGACCCCTATCAGAAACAATGTCAGTAGGAACGCCATGAAGTCTGACAATTTCCTTGACAAAGGCCTTAGCGAGAGTTTTAGCGCAGGGCAGTTTGACGAAGGGAACCAAGTGACACATCTTGCTAAAACGGTCCACGACCACCCAGATGACAGTAAAACCCTCAGAGGGGGGAAGGTCAGTTATAAAGTCCATAGCCAAATGTGTCCAAGGAGCACTGGGAACCTCCAAAGGACAAAGCAACCCCGCAGCAGGAGTATGTGAGGACTTAGATCTAGCACATATAGTACATTGACGCACCCACTTAATGACTTCCTTCTGCCATCCAGGCCACCAAAAACTGAGACCCACCAGTCTCTTGGTCTCAGAGATTCCGGGATGACCTGCCAACCGAGATTCATGACACTCAACAAACAAATCTCTCCTAAAGGTCCCAGGCACAAACAACCTCCCATGAGGAGTGTTAGATGGGGCATTCTCCTGTGCTTTAAGAATCTCATCTTCCAAAACGGAGTCCAAAGCAGCTATCACAACACCTTCTTGTAAAATGTTTTCCTCTTTCTCAGCACCGACTATGGGAGAAAAACTGCGAGACAAGGCATCCGCCTTAACATTCTTAGTACCAGGGATGTAAGTAACGGAGAAATTAAACCGCGAGAAAAACAGTGCCCACCTAGCCTGACGGGCATTCAGGCGCTTGGCAGCATCAAGATATATCAGATTTTTATGATCCGTAAGAACCTGAACGGGAAATTCCGCACCTTCCAAGAAGTGGCGCCAGTGTTCAAATGCGAGTTTAATAGCCAATAATTCCCGATTACCAATATCGTAATTCAGTTCAGTCTCCGAAATTTTTTTTGAAAAAAAGGCACAGGGATGTAATCCATCCCCGTTATCCTGAGACAATACTGCGCCAACCCCCACAGAGGAAGCATCAACCTCAACCAAAAACGGCTTAGTCACATCAGGCTGCATAAGGATGGGAGCAGAGGTGAACCTCTCCTTGAGATACACAAAAGCTTCAATGGCCTCAGAAGACCACTGAACCGCATCAGCACCTTTCCTGGTGAGATCGGTCAGAGGTTTGACAATACTAGAAAAATTTTTTATGAATTTTCTGTAATAATTGGCGAAACCTAAAAACCTCTGTATCGATTTCAAACCAATAGGCCTAGGCCATTCCTGTACAGCTTGAACTTTAACCGGGTCCATCTCAAAACCTTCGCTGGAGATAATGTAACCCAAAAAACTAATTCTCTGTACAGCGAACTCACATTTCTCCAGCTCAGCAAAAAGCGAATTGTCCATTAATAACTGTAATACCTCACGTACGCTCCGCCAATGAGACTCCATATCCGGCGAATAAATCAAAATGTCATCCAAATACACAACCACATTTTTGCCGATCAAAGGTCTAAGGATGTCATTAATAAGATTCTGAAAAAATGCAGGAGCATTAGTAAGACCAAAAGGCATAACCAGATTCTCAAAATGACCCACAGGAGTGTTAAAAGCCGTCTTCCATTCGTCACCCTCCTTCATGCGCAACAGATTGTATGCCCCCTTAAGGTCAATTTTAGAGAACCACTTGGCCCCCATTAACTGGTTAAACAGATCAGGAATCAATGGCAGTGGGTAAGGATTGCGTACAGTAATTTTGTTAATCTCACGAAAATCCAGACAAGGACGTAAACCGCCATCCTTTTTTTTTTACAAAAAAAAATCCAACCGCCACAGGAGACTTAGAGGGCCTAATGTGACCGGCGGCCAAACTTGTCTGTATGTATTCCTCCAAAGCCTTCCTCTCAGGAATAGTAAGGTTAAATAAACGACTTTTAGGAAGAGTCGCTCCAGGGACAAATTCAATAGAACAATCATAGTCTCTATGGGGAGGCAAAACCTGCGATTCCTTCTCAGAAAAAACTCTCCAAAAATCCTGAATAGGAACAGGCAATTCTCCCCTATCCAAAGCTGCAATACGCCCGTTACAACACTTGTCATAACATTTATGGCTCCAGGATTTAATTTCACTGGTAGACCAATCCAGTACAGGATTGTGAAATTTTAACCAGGGCAATCCCAATATTACTGGAGAAGGCAAGTTATTCAAAACTACCAAATCCAATTTCTCATGGTGAACACCATTAATAGTGAGAGGAAATTCACAGACCTTGAGAGTAATATTCTTCAAAGGGGAACCATCCACAGAAACCACAGCAATGGGGGATGATAAAGGTTCGGGTTTTAAATTGAGTCTTTCCAAGAATCCCCCATCAATTACATTTAGAGTAGACCCACAATCAACAAACACCCGAAATTCCATTAATTTTTCCTGAGCAATTGTGGAAGCAGCTAAAAATACACCCTTGGAATTTAAACAGGCAATACGGGCATGACTGACCATTTTTTTTTCTTTCTTCATACGAAGCTCACAGCCTTTAATCAAATGACCAGATTTTCCGCAATAGAAACACAAGCCTTCAGAAAATCTACGGTCTTTTTCTTGAGAGCGAGGTGCCACCGATCCAATCTCCATCGGTTCACCACTGTTAGTACACACATTCTCATAACCAGAAACTGACATAGCAGAGGATTTGCTCTCATTAACCCTTGCACGCAGTCTCCTATCCACCCGTATAGCTAATTGAATAGCCTGTTGCAAATCTTCAGGTGTAGGATAAGCAATTAGCAGGTCTTTAACCCTTTCATTGAGCCCAGCAAGAAATAGACTTTTCAGAGCAGAATCGCTCCACCCTGTTTGAGTAGACCAACGACGGAAATGAGTACAATATTTTTCCACATTACCTGATCCCTGTCTCAAACGTCTTAACTCAGTCTCAGCTGATGAGACACGGTCAGGATCATCATATAATAGTCCCAAAGCAGAAAAAAAAATATCCACTGATCTGAAGCATGTATCACTAGGTTGCAAAGAAAAGGCCCACTCCTGAGGCGCTTTGCGCAAAAGTGACATTATGAACCCTATGCGCTGGGATTCATCCCCAGAGGACTTGGGTCTCAAACAAAAATACAATAAGCAAGCATTTTTAAATGAAAAAAATTCTCGGTGTTCACCAAAAAATAAATCCGGCAAACATACCTTAGGCTCCAAGAAATGTGCTCCAGGACAGTTACTCACGTGCTGACGGAGCTCGGCCACCTCCAGAGAGAGTCCCTGCAGGTGTTTAGCCAAATCCTGAACCGACCCCATGATGGAACAGAAAACTCTTTCCTTAGAGAATTTGCTGGCTGGACTTACTGTTATGTTCTGCTACCAGAGCTAAGGAAAGAGAGGAGATCTGTCCCTACGATAGAACTCAGCTTAATCCCTACGATGTAACAGGGGACCTGATCCTGCGATCAGACCTGCTAAAGTCCTAAGCTAGTCTGTACGGAGACCTATAGATGTGGGGAAGGAATCCCTACAAGTACTAAGGACTGGGAGGAAAATGGGACACCTCCTAACAGAAATAGTAGCAGACAGACGAACAAACAAAATATATAGAACATAGAGGTCCGTAGACCAAGCAAACTAACAGAGTTAGATACAGAGCACAGGCTAGCTAGAAAGTAGTTATACAATGAAGTCCAGCAAAGCCAGAAGGGCGGAGCAGGATTAAATAGGCCAACAAGGTCATGTGACCAGCAAAGGAAAAAACCTAAGAGCAAGGTTCTAACATTACCACAATAAAGACACAATCCCTCGGCGAACCTCCGCTCTCTTTCCTGAGAGCGGAGTGACACCGCCCCAACCTCCATCAGTTCTCCGCCGTCTGAGCAGATTTTCTGGGGACTAGGAACTGACATTACAGGAGTCTTTACCTCATTCAACCTGCATCTCAGCCTCCTGTCCACAGGAACAGCTAACTGCATATCATCCTGCAGAGTCTCAGGTGTGGGGAATGCAATTAGCAGATCCTTAACCCTTTCACTCAGACCAGCAAGAAATAAACATTTCAGCGCAGGATCATTCCATTTAACTTCTGAGGCCCATCTCCTGAAGTGTGTGCAATAATTTTCAACATCACCTGATCACCTGACCCCTGATTCAAACGCCTGAGTTCTGCCTCCGCAGATGAGATTCGATCAGGATCGTCATATAATAGCCCTATAGCAGAAAAAAAAATTTCAACAGACCTTAAACACGGATCATTAGGTTGGAGAGAAAAGGCCCACCCCTGTGGTTCATTGCGCAAAAGTGACATAATAAAACCAATGCGCTGTGATTCATTCCCAGAGGACGTTGGTCTCAAATGAAAATATAACAAACAAGCATTTTTAAAGGAAAAAAAATCTTGCTGTTTACCATAAAAAACATCAGGCAGTCCTACCTTGGGTTCGACAAAATGCGCTCCAGAACAGCTACTCACGTGTTGCTGAAGCTCGGCTACCTCCAGAGACATTCCCTGCAGGCGTTGAGCCAAATCCTGGATGGAAACCATACTGATCCCCGAATTTCTTTCCTTTTAGTTTTTTGGGCTGGACTTACTGTTATGATCTGCAACATTATTATTATTATTTATTATTATAGCGCCATTTATTCCATGGCACTTTACATGTGAAGAAGGGCTATACATACAAGAACAATTACAATAATCTTGAACACAATGTGACGGCGATTGGTACAGGAGGAGCGAGGACCCTGCCCGCGAGGGCTAACAGTCTACAAGGGGTGGGTGAGGATACAGTAGGTGAGGGTAGAGCTGGTCGTGCAGCATTATTTGTGGAGTGGTGGTTACTGCAGGTTGTAGGCTTGTCGGAAGAGGTGGGTCTTCAGGCTCTTTTTGAAGGTTTCCACTAAGGAAAGATAGGGGAAAGCTGTCCCTACAGTAAGACTAAGCTGAATCCCTACTATGTAGCAGGCTATCTGTTCCTAGCGAACAGACCCGCCTTAGTCCTCGGCTAGTCTGAACGAAGACCTATAGCATTAAGGGAGGGGTCCCTAAAAGAACTAAAGACTGGGACAAAAATGGGACACCTCCTAAACAGAGATGTCGTTGCAGAACACAATAAGACAAACTGACATAAGGTACTAGAGGTCCCAGAAGGACCAAGCAAACTGACAGAGAAAGGCACCGAAGCACCAGGCTAGAGAAACAGTCAAACACTGAAGTCCAGCACAGCCAGAAGGGCGGAGCTGGAATATAAAGGCAGATGGTCACGTGACCGCAAAACACAAGATGGAAAAAAACTAACAGGAGGGTTCTAACACATAGAGAATCTATAGGGTATTGTCAAGAGGAAGATGAGAGACACCAGACCCAACAATGCAGACGATCTGAAGGCTGCTATCAAAGCAACCTGGGCTTCTATAACACCTCAGCAATGCAGTGGATACCCATTGGGGGTATATACTGTACTGCACATCGGTAGGATATTGTTCCACTGAATATTAAATGTAACCTCCAGGGGTATATATTCCATGTATCATTCTGAATAGGTTTCATAATCTGCCACATACAATAGGATATTTGTCCTGTATGTATATATGGATCATAAGTTGAATGCCTTACATTTGTAATATATGTTTTGACCTGTTTTTGTAGCTGTCTCTGATTCTAATCCCCTTTTTTTAATCAATTTTATCATGTATCTTTTGCTTAAATAAAATGTATTTTATTTAATTATGGCTACTACTCCTGTGTTTTTGTAGGTTATGTTCAAGTTTGGGAGTGCCCTGTATGATTTGTTCTAATAGGATTAACTAAACAAGTTAGAGATAAGTAACGATGAAAACAAAAAGCACACGAGTGACATCACCCCCCCCCCCACAGGCCCACCAACATGCAGCCCCACGTGACTGCATCACCCTCTTCCCTGTGCAGACCAACTCTCCCACATGCAGCCTCATGCATGTGAAATCAACCCCTTCCCTGCACAGCCCACCCAACCACATGCAGCCACATGCAAGTAACATCACCCACTACCCGAGCATCAGCCCGGAATACAGCCCCACATGAATGACATTGCCCCCATTCACCACGCAGACCCCCACCATGCACAATGTGATTGATTTCATCCCCTTCCCTTTGCAGCCTCCCAGCATGCAACTTGACACAGCACCATCATGCATCAGTCCCCCAGCCTGTAGCCTGAGAAAAGTAACATCACCACTATCCCCGCACAGCCCCCCATGAGTGACATCACTCCCTTCCCTGCACAGCCCCCAGCATGTAGCCCCATGTGAGTAATATAATCTCCTTCCTTGTGCAGCCCCCCAGCATGCAGCCCAACGCGAGTGACATTACTCTCTTCACTATGCAGCCCCCAGCCCCAGGCATGCAGCCTCTCAAAAGTGACATTACCCTTTTCCCGACACAGCCATTCCCTTCACCATGCAGCCCCCTTACCCTTGCAGCCACACACCATGCAGCATCATCACCCCCATTTCCCTCACAGCCCCTTCTCGATATGATCCCCTTCCCCGCCAGCCCCTCCTACTCATGACCCCCTTCCCCACACATCCCCTGATCATTATCCCCTCCTTCTCCTCACAGCCTTTCATCATCATCCCCCCCTTCTATGCACAGACCCTCATCATCATCCCCACCTTCTAAGCACAGCCCCTCATCATCATAATCCCTTCACGGTGCAGCCCCCAGCCCTACGCAGCCACCAAGCATGCAGCCTCACGAGTGGCATTACCCACTTCCCGACACAGCCATAAGCAAGTTACATCACCGCCTTCCCTTTTCAGCCACCTAGCATGCAGCATCATCACCCCCTTCCCCGCACAGCCCCTCCTCCTCATGACTCCCTTCCCTGCACAGCTCCTCATCCCTTCTCCACACAGTCAATCACCATCATCCCCCCTTCTCCGCACAGCCTCTCATCATCATCCCCCCTTCTCCGCACAGCCTCTAATCATCATCCCCCCTTCTCCGCACAGCCCCTCATCATCATCCCCCCCTTCTCCGCACAGCCCCTCATCATCATCTTCGCCCTTCTCTGCACAACCCCTCATCATCATCTTCCCCTTCTCCTCACAGCCTCTAGTCATCATCGTCCTCCCTTCTCCGCACAGCCCCTCATCATCATCATCCCTCTTCTCCACACAGCCCCTTATCATCATTGTCCCCCCTTCTTCACACAGCCCCTCATCATCGTCTCCACTTCTCCACACAGCCCCGCATCATCGCCCCCCTTCTCCGCACAGCCCCTCATCATCATCGACCCCCCTTCTCCGTACAGCCCCTCATCATCTCCCCCTCTTCTCCACACAGCCCCTCATCATCATCGACCCCCCTTCTCCGTACAGCCCCTGATCATCTCCCCCTCTTCTCCACATAGCCCCTCATCATCATCTTCCCCCTTCTCCGCACAGCCCCTCATCATCATCTTCCCCTTCTCCTCACAGCCTCTAGTCATCATCGTCCCCCCTTCTCCGCACAGCCCCTCATCATCATCATCCCCCTTCTCCACACAGCTGTTTATAGAATGGTAAAACATCTGGTACCAGGAGCCTTTGGCATGTTTCATCTCCGGTGATATATTTGATATATTTGTTCGGTGTTAATTGACATCTGAAGAGCTGGCCACTCAGAAGAAAGATAATATATTGAACAAATAGAACCTGTCAGAATTTGTGCAACATTTGGTTACGCAAGCATTTGTTTTCAAACAAGATATAAGCTAGTGAAGTTTTCAGCTAAGACAGAAGCCTGTTAACGTGTGGACTAAAAGGGGACACCCTGACGTCGCAGTGTGGATTCGTCCCAGGACTTTTCTCTGTCTTTGCTATTTTGCTTCTCATAGCTGATGCTTTCCCGGACAGATGATGTATGTTGCTCTTGGTGAAGCTTTTCCTGTATAGTGTGCGCTGTAAGTACTTTACCTTTGTGATTTATATTATGCAAAAGTGTACGCAATATCACACTATTTCCTATTTTCTGTAATCATTTAATTATAATAAAAAATAATCGCCTTCTTTAAAGCCATATCCGCGCCCTTTAAATAATTGGCAAAACATTTGGCGTCAGAAGTGGGATACGCAGAAGGCTTAAATTTTAGCTAAATTCCGATAATCCGGAATTTTGAGACCAAATTCCAATAGACCGGAAAAGTGTGCAAAATTGCGTAAAACATGTTTCTCTTTAAGAAAAAAGAGGTTGTAAATATATCTGTTGATATTCCAGGCTGGGAGCAGGCTCCCTACTGTGTTTTGGCCAATGAGTGGTCGCAATGTGTTGGATTAAGTGAATCATGGGATAAGTGTATGAAAGATGCTGAACCAGCTGATGTGGTGACATGTTTGCAAAGGGTGAAAGTTGAAAGGAACAAGGAGTTGAATGCAGTGAGCAGAAGAGGTTGGATCTTGTTACATGCTTATAGGAAGCAGCATGAAGAGCGTATTCAGCTGTTGCAAAAAATACAAGCATTAGAACAGCAAGTGTGTGAGATACAGAGTGCTCTGACAGTAGCACAATGCCAGAACAGGCTGCTTATGGATAAATGTGATGGATAGCAACATGTCACAGAAAAAGCAGCCATACGAGTAGCACAGTACAAATATAAAAAGAGACGTGGTAAAGTGAATAAGAAAAAGGTCGCTTTGTCCATAGCCAAAGCTGGGGTTCAGTGGGATCCCGATCAATGGGATGGCGATGTGTGGGTTTCCACTGATTCTGATTCTGAACAGAAGGATTAGTGCTTTAATGAGAAAAGAGAGGTTAATTCCCCTACTAACTGAGTAAAAGCACATCCCATACATCGCAGGCGGATCATAGATATCCCTGTAGGTGCACAACAGAGAGATGTGTTGGAGGATTATAGTCAGCAAGAACTTAATGATCTTCATGATCGTTTTTCTCAAAAAGCCAATGAATCATTGATTACTTGGGTGGTAAGACTGTGGGAGATAGGGGCCCATGGAGTACAAGTGGATGCAGTAAATGGTCCCAAGTTTGTGCAACTGAGTCATGAACCTGTAGTGAAGGAAGCGTTCCGTACACTGCGGATTCGGTCGCAACATTCGACTTGCAGTATGCTAGATGTCGTGGATATGGCATTACAGCATAAATATCCATCTGAAGCAGATTGGCCCCCTAATGAGAAGCCATGGTTTACATTAAAAGATTGTTCCCAAAGGTTGATGGAAGAGGTCATGAAAAATGCAATTTCTGCAGGGACCTATGATGACTACATGGCAGTCCTTGTTAGTGTGTCTGTCAGAAATCGCATAATCAGGGCTACTCCCCCAGCTTATGAACATATAATGATGACCCTAATAGTAAACCAGACTTGGAAGACCATCTCCAACACCCTAGAGGCAGTTCGGCAATTGGGGGATTTGGGAGATTGGGGCCCCTGGAATTGTTACGGTGACCCTCTTTGTTTTAAGGAGAACTTTGGAATAGACAGCAAAGTGTCTTCACATTGCCAGTGAGATTCAAATTAAGATACTTCATCGATGAAGGAAGAGAGACAGAATACATGTGACATGCATTGTCAGCAGGTAGAGTCTTCTGGCGTGGCAACAAAGACTCACCATATTTCTTAGCTAGACAGAACAGAACTTCATTGTTACATACAACTGAACAGAAAACCGAAATAGACTTAAAAGTAACAAACACATTTCCCTAGGCCCAGCGTAAACCTTCTTGTCAAGAACTTCACAGGAAACAAGTATCTTAGTCAGGCATTCCACAATGTAAAATCAGAAAACACTCAAGCAGACTTCAGACCTAGCAAAAATATAAATTGTTTTTTTTCTAAATTAATAATGATATCTAGATATTAAAAAAATTAACCATAACAGAATAGTGGTAATTTTGTTTCCGGAGAGCACCATAGAAAATCTAAAAACAATAACAATGGCTCCCACATATCGCGCAAGGATATGTTTATTGCTTTGTTGAAAGATGGGGTTCCCAAAGAGGAAATTGATGGGATTGGTACTGATGAAATGTGGAAATTATACCAAAAGCGAGGGCTTCATAAGAAATCAGGAAGTTCACAAAATAAAAAGGTGACAGTGGAAGATTCTGGATCCCCACAGTGTGGGCGTAGTCGGACACAGAGAGAAAGAAGGCCCACTGCCTCTTCGTCCCCAGTGAAACCCACACACAAATGAAGAGAACCTGCAATAAGTGCCGAAAATTCATGTTCATAACACGTCAGACTAAAATTAAAGTGAACAATCCCTTTAACAAAAGGTGTTAAAACCTCTCTACTCCCAGCCATTGTGAAGAATTGTGAGCAGAAAGTCAGAGGAGAATACAACTAAACCAAAGAGCAATGAAGAGCAAACAATCATACAATTGGAGTCCTTGACTTAAATTCAGGGAGCTTTAAACTGGAGGTTAGTCATCTTCAATCCTAGTGAGCCAAGATAGCAGAGGCAGATAACAGTGGAGCCCTGAATTTTAAGGCAGGCAAGGAACAGCCACAGTAACGTCCGACGTGAAACCTTGTGTTGGTACTCCAGATGAGCTGAGACCCGTTGGTTCATTCATTCTCCATGTATCCGGAGCACTGGAACTTGCACTTTAGACTGAAAGGCTATGTTAGATGAACAGAACCATGGTTATCTCTTCTTTCAACATTTTAGGTAAACAAGATGCTTTAGGCTTTGATTTGTAAAAGATCATTCACATGTCAGTTTTTCATGTATATGTGCCAGTATTGTTTTTAACTGGCAGTATGCAGCACATTATGTGCTAGGGGCAATTCACATCAGTTTTTTTGCTAACCAATGATCCACATAAAAAAATGAGTCATATCCTAATTTGCTTCAATTTCTGGACCAAGCTTGTCCATTCAAATGAATGGGTAAGTAAATAAAAAGGACAATAAATGGATGGCATCTGAGATGCATCTGTGTGTTGTCCATTTTTCAGTTACTGGTTGGTAGGAGAAGTTTGGGAAATCACAATCATTTTTTTTTTACATACCAGAAAAACCGATGATACACAGATGGTAGAAACTGACACACAGGCCAAAAATAGATTAAAAACTGATACACAGAAAAAATTGTAATTTTTCGGGGATGTGAAAAATCACTAATGCGGATTATCATTGCGGAAAAAAACTCAGCACTACCAATTATTTTGCGGGACTTACATTAGAACGCGTGCATTCTGCTTCACTAGATAAGGACTTGCGGAATGCATGCGTTCTAATGTGTGGATGGTACCCAGGTCTAGAGGAGAGGAGAGTCTCCTCCGGACCCGGGTACCATAGAAAACTGTAAAAAAAAGAATAAAATAAAAAATAAAGATTATATTTACCTTCTGGCGGCCCCCGCTCTCCTTGTCTTCACTTGCCGGCAGCTAGCGATGGACTGGAGGACCTGCGCTGACGTCATAGTCATGTGACGGGTCACACGATGCTGACGTCGGCAGGTCCTTCAGTGTATCGCTGCCTGCAGCCGGGACGGAGGGAATCAAGACTGGGGGGGCCATCGGAGGGTAAGTATATATTTATTTTTTTAGTTTTAACCATTCTTTTCGGTCACACTATATAAATCCATGCCATTTGCATGGATTTATATAGTGTGACCAAGTTGACAAGCACTTTCCAAGCGATGCTAAAATCGCTTGGAAAGCGCTTGTCAACCCGCATGCAGAAATGCATGTGAAGAACGCTTCACTTCCGCATGTCCCTGGCAGAAAAACGCATGTACAATCCGCATGTACAATCCGCATGTACAATCCGCATGTACAATCCGCATGCGTTTTTTTCTGCCAGGGAGATGCAGAACCGCTCAGGAAAAATCCGGAGCATTTCTGCATCGTGGGCTCGTGGGCACATAGCCTTACATTTGTGAGTATAATAAGTACCTTTTCACTGCTTATCCAGTTTAGTGGATCTACACTATATTCCGTTTTATTGGTTTAGGTACCTTGTCACGTGGATCCATCTGAATTGTGACGTTTACAGGGATACCTGCTGTTTCACTTTGGATTTTTCACTGGACTGAATTACTTGGAAACCAAGGACTCTATTCACATTAACCTTTATCTGAATAAGGTGGTGAGCTCTGTCCCATTTTTGCCTAATGATGTAGTATAGTGGGTTGTTTTGCACTTTTACTCACTACATTTTTAAAGGCTAAAAAAGTGTCGTAACTACAGTATAACGATAAATCTTTCATTATAAATTAGGAAGTAACTTCTAATCAGGTATTATATGTGTAAGGGATACTCCTCATGGCTGCTGGTTTTGGTAAAGACATTCTTGATCTTATGAAATGGCATTTGTCTTTGGCCAGAGGTGTATCATGGCTTTCTGGCACCCGGGACAAGAGTTCAGTTTGGCGCCCCCTCCCCCACCCCAGGACATATGTGATTTGCACACTTAGTCACTTGCCGACAAGCTGCTCTGCCTAATTCTCTCAATGTTCAGTGAAAAACTGAGAGAAGCAGAAAGAGAAGCTCGCTGTCACGTGACTGTAAGTATGAAAATCCATATGAGTGAAGTATCCATGTGATGACTGCTGGAACCTGCAAGAAGAACTGAATCCTGACAGCGAGTATACTACATGCTGTTAGAATTGGCTACAAGGCTTCATTTTATAATTGAAGGGCTTGTTCAAGTTTGAGATTAAACTCCACAGTCACTCTATGTGACTGCAGGCTTCTGAATTCTCACAAAGCATGCACTGCACACTTTTAGGATTCTGCCTTGCACAAGTATGCGATTTGTATACTTCTGACCACATTCCGACTAGATGTGTCCAGCCTCGCTCAATTCATTGTCATTAAGGCCACGCATGTCTAGTCAGCATGTGACCGCAAGTATACAAATCGCTTGCACAAGAGAATCCTGACAGCGGGCAGTGCGCACTGTGAGAAGTCAGAAGCCTGCAATCACATAGTGTGACTGCAGGCTCATCACAAACTTAAACAACCCCTTTAACGCTCCTAACATAAATAAAAATATGAGAATTAGTCAGTATCACAAAAAACATTTACATCCAGGTACCTAATAGATGATGTTGTCTCTAGAGTCATTCTCTTCCTTTTCTTCATCTTGTCCAGACGCCATGATGACTTTTCTCATCTACACTCGTCTCTGCAGACTTCCATCTTCTCCGGTCTTCTGCAGCACATCCCCACACAATGCCCTTAAAGATAGCAGTGTCATTATAATGCTCCTGAATAAAAATATCTACACTGAGCCCCTGAATACATAATTGCCGCTCACTATATTCCCTGCACAAAATATGACCCTCACACTGTCCCTCTTATGGTACCTGCTCTCCACTCTGCCCTGTCCTTTCCATACTGGGCGCCCTCTTCACACTGTTCTCTGACACTGTGTCCCCCCTATAGGGCCCATTCTCTATACTGTGACCCCTCATAACACTCTCCCTCCTTGGCTTACTGTCCCTTCCTGGCTGTGACCTTACATTGTCCCCCCCTACTACGCCCCCAACACTACTCAGTCTCTATTCTGTGGCCACTCACACTTTTCTCCCTCCATTATTTCCCCCTCCTCCTCATACTGTCTTCTCTCACATCCCCCTGCTAACCATACTGTCTCCTCATATATTTACCCTCACACACCCCCCCAATTCCCCATACTGTCTGCAGACATCACATCATCCTCGCTCCCCATACTGTGTCCGCATACATTCCCCTCCTTCGCTCCCCATATGGCATATGCACCCATTCTCCTCATTCTGTGTCCGCACTAATCACCCACACACAAAATCTCTCCCACCCCTCTCCCCACACTAAATCTCACTTGCAGCCATACAATAAATCTCCACCACACTAAATCTCCCCCACAGCCATACAATAAATCTCCCACCAGGCAATATAATAAATCTTCCCCCAGCCATACCATAAACCCCCCCCCAGCCATACAATAAATCTCCCCCCACACTAAATCTTCCCCCAGCCATACAATAAATCTCCCACCCAGTAATATAATAAATCTTCCCCAGCCATACACTAAATCTCCCCCCAGCCATACAATAAATCTCCCCCCATAGTAAATCTCCCCCCAGCCATACCATAACTCACCCCCCATAGTAAATCACCCCCTAGCCATACTATAAGTCACCCCTTAGCCATACCATAAATCACCCCCCATAGTAAATCACCCCCCAGCCATACCATAAATCACCCCACAAAGTAAATCACCCCCAGCCATACATAAATCACCCCTCATAGTAAATCACCCCCAGCCAAACCATAAATCACCCCCAACCATACCATAAATCACCCCCCATAGTAAATCACCCCCCAGCCATACAATAAATCACCCCCCATAGTAAATAACCCCCCAGCCATACCATAAATCACCCCACAGTCATACCGTAAATCACCCCCCATAGTAAATCACCACCATAGTAAATCACCCCCAGCCATACCATAACTCACCCCCCATAGTAAATCACCCCCCCAGCCATAGCATAAATCACTCCCTAGCCATACAATAAATCACCCCCCAGTCATACTATAAATCACCCCCTATAGTAAATCACCCCCATAGTAAATCACCACCATAGTAAATCACCCCCAGCCATACCATAAATCACCGCACATAGTAAATCACCCACACATAGTAAATCACCCCCCCATAGTAAATCACTCCCCAGCTATAGCATAAATCACCCACTAGCCATACAATAAATCACTCCCCAGTCATACTATAAATCACCCCCCATAGTAAATTCCCCCCCAGCCATAGCATAAATCACCACCCATAGTAAATCACCCCCAAGCCATACTATAAATCACCCCCCATAGTAAATCACCCCCCCCCAGCCTTACAATAAATCACCCCCCATAGTAAATCACCCCCAAGCCATAACATAAATCACCCCCCATAGTAAATCACCCCACACAATGAATTTTCACCTCCATTCCATCTTCGGTGTCTTCAGCTCTGAAGCACAGAGTACTTTCCACCAATGGCTGCCTCTGCAGCTGCAGCGCCGGTGGGTGACGTCAGCAGCATGATCACATGACCTGATCATGCTGCTGGCGTCGCTCTGACCCTGAGGTCAGAGCTTCAACGCTGGTAGCCAGCACACTGTAGATTCTCTGAGCTGGGTGTCAGCTTGACATCCTGCTCAGAGAACTGCCAACTCCTAGTCCGGGGGGGCGGCGGAACGCAGCAGCCGGGGGAGTCACATTGAACCACCGCATTAGGCGGTCCGACTGCGCCCCCCTGCCGGCTGCGCCCGGGGCACATGCCCCGGCTGCCCCCCCCTAGATACACCTCTGCTTTGGCAATAAATATGTACAGTGAGAAAATAAGTATTTGATACACTGCTGATTATGCAAGTTTTCTCACCTACAAAGAATGGAGAGTTCTGTCATTTTTATCGTAGGTACACTTCAGCTGTGAGAGGCAGAATCTAAAAAATATCCAGATCTTTTAGGTTTTGGAGCTGTCACTGGGCAATATTGAGGTTTAGCTCCCTCCAAAGATTTTCTATTGGATTCTGGCCTGGGGACTGGCTAGGCCACTCCAGGACTTTGAAATGCTTCTTACGGAGCCACTCCTTAGTTGCCCAGGCTGTGTGTTTCGGGTCATTGTCATGCTAGAAGACCCAGCCAGACCCATCTTCTCATACAGAGGGAAGTAGGTTCTCAGATGGTAAAGCTGCCCATTCTTCTTAGCAAAAAACCTCCACTTCCTGTAAATTCCTGGGCTGTCTAGCATGAACTGCACTCTAGAGATCTCCCCAGAGTGGCTCAGTGATATTGAGGTCAGGAGACTGAGATGGCCACTCCAGAACCTTCACTTTGTTCTGCTGTAGCTAATGACAGGTCGACTTGGCCTTGTGTTTTGGATCGTTGTCATGTTGGTAATGTCCAAGTACGTCCCATGTACAGCTTCCGGGCTGACGAGTGCAAATTTGCCTCCAGTGTTTGCTGATAGCGTGCTGCATTCATCTTTCCTTCAATTTTTACCAAGTTTCCTGTGCCTTTGTAGCTCACACATCCCCAAAACATCAGCGATCCACCTCCGTGCTTTACTGTAGGAATGGTGTTCCTTTCATCATAGGCCTTGTTGACCTCTCTCCAAATGTAAAGTTTATGGTTGTGGCCAAAAAGTTCAATTTTGGTCTCATCACTACAAATTACCTTGTTCCAGAAGTTTTGAGGCTTGTCTCTGTGCTCTTTGGCATATTGTAGGCGAGATACTTTGTAGCATTTGCGCAGTAATGTCTTTCTTCTGGCGACTCGACCATGCAGCCCATTTTTCTTCAAGTGCCTCCTTATTGTGCATCTTGAAACAGCCACACCGCTAGTTTTCAAAGAGTCCTAAATTTCAGCTGATGTTATTTGTGGGCTTTTCTTGGCATCTCGAACAATTTTTCTGGCAGTTGTGGCCGAAATTTTAGTTGGTCTACCTGACCGTGGTTTGGTTTTTACAGAGCCCCTGATTTTCCACTTATTTATCACAGTTTGAACGCTGCTGACTGGCATTATCAATTCCTTGTATATTTTTTTGTATCCCTTTTCTTGTGTTATACAGTTCATCTACCTTATCCCGTAGATCCGTTGACAATTCTTTTGCTTTCCCCATGAGTCACAATCCAGAAATGTTAGTGGCTGGATGAAAGATGCAAGAGTCTGTCTGGATCCCAGAAACTCACTCAGCTTTTATACACACACACTGATTACAAGCAAACAGGTCACAGGTGAGGATGTTACTTTTAGTAGCCATTCAAACCCATTTGTGTCAAATTCTGTGCATGATATCAGGCCAAAATCACCAAGCTTTGTGAACTTTTGATCAGGGTCATTTGGAAGTTTTTGGTTGCCAGTTAGATCTAAAAAGAGAAAACACAGTAGTTTGACAATAAATGGCTTCACCCAACCAATAACCATGAGTGGAGAAAAAGTTTTTTGTTATCATTCATATTCTCTGAAACAAGGCCAAGAAAGGAAAAATTCTGCCAGGGTACGTAAACTTTTGAGCACAACTTTATGTTCATGGAGCTTCACTAGATGGCACTAAGCATGCTTGACTATAAGGCTGTGTGCACACGTTGAATTTTTGCTGCGTTTCTTCAGTGCAGATTTGTCACAAAACCTGAGGGTTTTCCTGATGCCACCAAATTGAATGAGAATCCTGAAGTCTCATGCACACGTGGCTTATTTGTGACTTGCAGATTTGGTGCAGATTTAAATCTGCAGCAGGTCAATTCTTTCAGCGTTTTTGCTGCAGATTTCACCCATACTGGCTATGTTCACACGTTGCGTTTTTTATGCAAAGTAAAAGCTGCTTTTTATAGTACCAGCAAAAGCTATGAGATTTAAAGTGCACCTGTCAGGAGGATTGTGCTTAGTAAACTACATACACTGTCAGGTGGGTGCCATTAACTAAGTAAAATGATACCATTGTTGATGTAATCCGTGCAGTGGTTCTTTTATAATCTTTATTTTCATTTATGCCTATCTCTGGCCTCTGACAGGTCACTGTGCTTCCAGTGACCTGCCTACTATTTTAAATATTGCCTTTGTAATTTGTCTGCCAATTTGAAATTTACATCCCCCAAAATGGCCGCCGAAGCCCGCGCATGCACAGTTGCATCTTTCGGTTGCTGAGAGATGCTACTGCGTGGGCGACGGGGGCCTTATTGCTTCAGGCAAGTTTATTTTTCCTGTATCAAAATGGAGCCCACATATGCGTAGTAGCATCTATCGCTTGCCGATGCTACGGCACACGTGTGGGCGCCATTTTGCTACAGAAAAAAGAAACTTCCCTGCCGCCCTCGCTAGCATTTCTCGATTGCCAAGAGATGCTACTGCGCATGCGCGGCACCATATTGCCTAAATTTTGGAAATACACCAATACTAATTTAAAGACACATAGAGGTAGGACTCAGTAAGGACATGTTCCCATTAGAAAGGAGCGGTTCTGCTATACAGTTATATTGTATGCAGTGAGTATAACGGCTGCCAAAATTTGGGAAAAACCCCAATACCAATTTAAAGACACATAGAGGTGGGCCTCAGTAATGACATGTTCCTATTAGAAAGGAGCGGTTCTGCTATACAGTTATAGCATATGCAGTGAGTGCAATGGCTGCCAAAATTTGGGAAAAACCCCAATACCAATTTAAAGACACATAGAGGTGGGCCTCAGTAACAAAATGTTCCCATTAGAAAGGAACATTTCTTGCGTATTCAGTGACTGCAATGGCTGCCAAAAATTTGGACGCACTCCAATGCCCCTTGGAAGAGACTTAGATATGGTGATATGGTAGTGATATGGTGGTGGAGGATGAAAATGAGGAGAAGGAGGAGGACAAGAGCAAATAGACAAAATCAGGAAGCATATACCCATGTCTGGGTGTGAAGAGGTGCATGGGAATAGACATGGACAGGGGATTTGTGTGCACGCACAACAGCGGAAGAAGCAGTGGTGTCACCAGTAGACACTGTTTCTGGACGGTGGTGTTCGGCCCACCTAGTCGGGTGCTTTGCTGTCATGTGCCTGATCATGCTTGTGGTGGTCAGGCTGCTAGTTTTGCTACCCCTGCTGATGCTGGCCTGGCAGATGGTGCAAATGTCCTTTTTCGGGTTATCTGCAGAGTGTTTGAAAAACAACCAGACTCGGGAAGACCTAACAGTTGTACTGGCAACTTCTGTCATGTTGGTGTTCCGGGGACCGGTTGCCCGCCTTGTGTCTGCGGCCACCACACTGCTTCTTCCTGCCTGTTGTGGTGCTACGCCTCCCTCCCCCTGTGTGCTGCTGTCCTCACTCTGCATGTCCCCCTGCCAGGTTGGGTCAATGACTATATTGTCCACCACCTCGTCTTGCACTTCCGCACCCTGGTCCTCCTCCTGACTTTCTGGCAATTGTGTCTCATCATCATCCACCTCTTGCGAGAGTAATTGCACTTTCCTAGCAGTGCCTTCGTGTGTACGTGGCTGCTCAAATATTTGGGCATCGCTAAACGCGTTCTCCTCTTGCTCTGCTTGGAGCTGGCCAGGCGAAAGGCCAGAATCTATAAATGGAAAAGTGAACAGCTTTTCGGTGTGTCCAAGTGTGGGATCAGTTGTCTCTGGGCACTCAGCATGATGGGAGGAAGGAGGATCAGGGTGAGGAATATGTGGTCCATACTAAGAGCTACTGAGACTTAACCATGTGGAAGACAGGGTGATGGTGGTGGCAAAGTGACTGGAAGCATTATCTTCTTTCCAATCAACAACCTTTTGACACTGCTCTGGTTTCAAAAGTGGTGTGCTGTGGTCCCCTAGCAATTGGGACAGGAAGGTCGAGCGACAAGATGTGGGTGTTTGTTGTGGCACAATTTCAGCTTGCCCACGGCCTCGGCCTTTGCATGCACCATCACAATCACGTCCACTTCCCCGTCCCTTGCCACACGCCTTGCCCATTTTAAATGGAGGATACTATTTTCCATGTTCACTATAATGGCTGGATTTGTAGCGCAGTTATATGTGATACGTCTGATGGACAGCCACGGTTTTAAATAGCGGCCCTGTAGTTTACTATTCTTCATAGCGATCATGTGTGAATAGCTTCACTGACACACTGATGCAAAATTCTAAATGGAGGACAATATTTTCCACGTTCACTACAAATGGCTGGATTTGTGGCGCAGTTATATGTGATACGTCTGACAGACACCCACGGTTTTAAATAGTGGCCCTGTAGTTTACTATTCTTCACAGCGATCACGTGTGAATAGCTTCACTGACACACTGATGCAAAACTCTAAATGGAGGACAATATTTTACACGTTCACTACAAATTTGTAGATTTTTATTGCTGTAATATGGGATCACGTGTGATGATGGAAAAGATCTGGCTGTATTCTGCAGTGCTAACAACCAAATGGAGCACTAAAGTGGTGTACTCTGGATTGCTTTTTGAGCAAATAATCAGCCCAAACAAGTCTCTTCTGCTTGTTGCCTGTCCTTAGCAGTGGTTTCCTAGCTGCTATTTTATCATGAAGGCCTGCTGCACAAAGTCTCCTCTTAACAGTTGTTGAAGAGATGTGTCTGCTGCTAGAACTCTGTGTGGCATTGACCTGGTCTCTAATCTGAGCTGCTGTTAACCTGCGATTTCTGAGGCTGGTGACTCGGATAAACTTATCCTCAGAAGCAGAGGTGACTCTTGGTCTTCCTTTCCTGGGGCGGTCCTCATGTGAGCCAGTTTCTTTGTAGCGCTTGATGGTTTTTGCAACTGCACTTGGGGACTGTACAATTTTCATAGTCATGAAAATACAGAAAAATCTTTAAATGAGAAGGTGTGTCCAAACTTTTGGTCTGTACTATACATACACGCATAAACACATTTGAAACACAAAAATACACATAAACAGACAACACACAATGATATCTGCCTGCACACACAAACACACACACACACTCAATCACTCACACACACTCTCACACACTCTCTCACACACACTCACCATCCCCCGGCTCCAGTCCTCCTGCTCCTCTCCGGTGCAGCAGTGCAGGCCGGGCGCACACTGCGTGATGTCACAGCTAGGAGACACGGCCGCGCACAGGGCCGTGTCTCCTAGCAGTGACGCGGCCGGGCCAGCACAGGGAAGTTAACAGCTGCAGTGCTGGCCTGGCCGAAGAAGAGTAGCGGCCTTGCGCCGCTGCTGGGGGTGCGGTCCGGGGGCACCCCCTGCCACAGTCTGCCGCGGCGCCGCACATATAATGAGGGCAATCTGGCCATAGACACCCCGGAGCCCCGGGCCCCCTGGAGGCCCGAGGCCCCGGGCGGTAGCCCAGATTGCCCTCATTATAATCCGCCTATGGTGTTTGCAAATAAACTGCTTTTTTGCTCTGATGTTTCTTCATTATACATTTTAAATTTTTCTTGTCATTATTCAGTTTTTATGACCATGTAGAGAGACTAAAAAAAGTCTGTAATAACAATCTTTCTCCATATTATGTGAAAAAAAAGAAAGAAAACAATGTCCTGCTGGACAGAGCTTGGTTTAGTGTAATTAAGATACAATGTCTCCTTAGTTTCCCTTTTCTACCCTATATGAACGTGTTTTAGTTTCTCACCCTGGATTTTTGTATTTTCATATCTTTCTTCACACTTCCCTCTTCCTTTGTAAGCAGTGTCTTGCAGCCTCCTCTCTGGTTCCTCAGGAAGTACGAGTTAGGTGATGTTTTTAGTTGTGCGACTAGGACTTTTCCAGTCTGTACTAGACCAGGGACCAGTTGTTTGTAGGTGCTGCGCCTCCCGGTGGTTGAACTTCCCTTTGTCCGTTACACTTGTGTGTGAGTGTGCAGTGTTCATAACAGGCACATACATCCCAGGAGACGATGGGGCATATACATCACAGGAGACGCCGAGGCATATACATTACAGGAGTGGGTGGGGCAAATACATCACGGGAGATGCTGGGGGCATATACATCACATGAGATACCGGGGCACATACATCACAGGAGGGGCAGGGGAGGGGGCATATACAGTCATGGACAAAAGTGTTGGCACCCTTGAAATTGTTCCAGAAAATGAAGCATTTCTCCCAGAAAATTATTGCATTTACACATGTTTTGTTATACACATGTTTATTTCCTTTGTATTGGAACAATACGAAAAAAACTAGAAAAAAAGGAAATTGAACATAATTACATACAAAAACCCAAAAATGGGCCGGACACAATTATTGCCACCTTTCCAAAATTGTGGGTAATTAACTTTGTTTCACCAGTGGAAGTAACAAGCATGGGCAATATGAAAATCAAACCTGAAACCAGATAAAAAGGGGAGAAGTTGACTCAATCTTTGCATTGTGTGTCTGTGTGTGCCACACTAAACATGGCAAACAGAAAGAGAAGAGAACTGTCTGAGGACTTGAGAACAAAAATTGTAACAAAATATCAACAATCTCAAGGTTACAAGTCCATCTCCAGAGATTTTGATGCTCCTTTGTCCATGGTGCGCAACATACCGTATTTTTCAGACTATAAGACGCACTTTTTTCCTCCAAAATTTTGGAGGAAAATGGGGGGTACGTCTTATAGTCCGAATGTTGGGGGGGGGGGTATATTTATGTGTGGTGTGGAGGGAGCGGTAGAGGGGGAGGAGCGTGGCACAGGAGGCTGCACGTAGCCATCTATACACAGTGGGAGACTGCACGTAGCCATCTATACACAGCGGGAGGCCGCACGGCGCCATTTATACACAGCGGGAGGCCGCACGGCGCCATCTATACACAGCGGGAGGCCGCACGGCGCCATCTATACACAGCGGGAGGCCGCACGGCGCCATCTATACACAGCGGGAGGCTGCACGTAGCCATCTATACACAGTGGGAGGCTGCACGTAGCCATCTATACACAGCGGGAGGCCGCACGGCGCCATCTATACACAGCGGGAGGCCGCACGGCGCCATCTATACACAGCGGGAGGCCGCACAGCGCCATCTATACACAGCGGGAGGCCGCACAGCGCCATCTATACACAGCGGGAGGCCGCACAGCGCCATCTATACACAGCGGGAGGCCGCACAGCGCCATCTATACACAGCGGGAGGCCGCACGGCGCCATCTATACACAGCGGGAGGCCGCACGGCGCCATCTATACACAGCGGGAGGCCGCACGGCGCTATCTATACACAGCGGGAGGCCGCACGGCGCCATCTATACACAGCGGGAGGCCGCACGGTGCCATCTATACACAGCGGGAGGCCGCACGGCGCCATCTATACACAGCGGGAGTCTCAGTGCTTTGCAAGAGCAGTCAATAAATTCTGCTGGACTAATTCTGAGCACCATAAAGTCTGGTTCACTTCTAACCTGCTGTCTTCATTTTCAGCTTGCTGAATTCTAACTCATTTACTGTCATTCGAGACGATGCCTTTGCTGGTCTCTTTCACCTTGAATACCTGTAAGTGCTCCACTAAATGTCATATTTTTGATTCTGTTCTTCATCTTTTGGCATGTGCAATTGTATGAGCAAGTATTCATATGAATTTATGACCTACTTAAACCTTCGAGGACCTTAAATTTTATTCAATCAAATTTTTTTCCAGTTTAAAACTATGGGACATATATGTGCCTTGGTCCTCAAAGGGTTTTTAAAGGGGCATTTTTTTTTATATACCTTGAAATTAAGCCCTACCCCATGGAATGAAGCCCTACCTACATGACATCTGAGAGCTACATGGATCCCGCTTGTGAGGTGCCTGTCCGTCACTACTATTCAGTTTTAGGGTCCACTCACTAAGCCATATATTCTCTCATGCAAGAGAATAGGGCCAATTATGCTAATGACACTCGGCTCAAACTCTGTCAGAGCTTCAACTGAGTGTGATCCGATTCTCTCGCAGCACAGATATGGAGAAGATGGAGAACTTACTTTCTCCATCTTCTCCATAGTCTCTGTGAGTGTTCATCGGACTGCACTTGGATGACATCCGAGTGCAGTCCAATGTTTTACGTGCACACATAGACTTGTATGGGTGCACATGGTCCGAATATCGAATGAGATTATTTTCTCATGCCGATAATCGCAGATCTGCACTGTCCCATAGTATAACATAGGGCCGAGTCCTATCCGATAAAACATCACATAGCATTCGGCCGTGTTATACGACAGTGTGAGCGAGCCCTTAGAGTCAAGGAATATTTACATGCAGATGATGATATTACTCTCCCAGTGTATATTTTTTTAGACGAGTTCATAGTAAATGCTTTGCCTTTTTGACATGTGATCAACTAAAGAACCAGAAAGATTTAGGACCTCCCCTATAGAGAAACGGAAAATAGTTTGGAGGACTTGCATGTCCTTTTTTATTTATTATGAGAAAATCATAAAAGATCCTGTTTTTTAACCATGCTGTGACTTTCTGCTGAGGGAGAGGGAGAGAGCTGCCCTATTCAGAGTCTGTAATAAGACCTGCTGACAAAAGTGTTGAAGATACAGTCTAATGTGAATTAACAATGAAAAAAAGTTAATTTCACAAATGGCTTGTATTTTTTTTTTTTACACAAACTTTTTTGCGTTTACAGCTCCTTTAAAGGGAATCTGTCATCGGGTTTTTGCCACCTAATCTGAGAGCAGCGTAATGTAGGGTTAGAGGCACTGATTCCAGTAATGTGTCACTTACTGGGCTGCTTAGTGTTGGGATTTGAACCCAGGACCCCAGCGTTGCAAGGCTGCAGTGCTAACCACTGAGCCACCGTGCCACCCACTGTTAAGAGGAGACTTTGTGGAGCAGGCCTTCATGGTAAAATAGCTGCTAGGAAACCACTGCTAAGCACAGGCAACGAGCAGAAGATACTTGTTTGGGCTAAAGAACACAAGGAATGGACATTAGACCAGTGGAAATCTGTGCTTTGGTCTGATGAGTCCAAATTTGAGATCTTTGGTTCCAACCATCATGTCTTTGTGCGACACAGAAAAGGTGAACGGATGGACTCTACATGCCTGGTTCCCACCGTGAAGCATGGAGGAGGAGGTGTGATGGTGTGGGGGTGCTTTGCTGGTAACACTGTTGGGGATTTATTCAAAATTGAAGGCATACTGAACCAGCATGGCTACCACAGCATCTTGCAGCGGCATGCTATTCCATCCGGTTTGCGTTTAGTTGGACCATCATTTATTTTTCAACAGGACAATGACCCCAAACACACCTCCAGGCTGTGTAAGGGCTATTTGACCAAGAAGGAGAGTGATGGAGTGCTACGCCAGATGACCTGGCCTCCACAGTCACCAGACCTGAACCCAATCGAGATGGTTTGGGGTGAGCTGGACCGCAGTGTGAAGGCAAAAGGGCCAACAAGTGCTAAGCATCTCTGGGAACTCCATCAAGATTGTTGGAAGACCATTTCCGGTGACTACCTCTTGAAGCTCATCAAGAGAATGCCAAGAGTGTGAGAAGGTGTGTCCAAACTTTTGGTCTGTACTGTAGATTACAGCAAATGATTGAGTAAGCGAGCAGCTCCTACAGTTACACGAACTATGGAAATATTCAGCTGCTCGTATAATAGTGCTTGGACTAAACACTGTTTATTAGAAGACTACAAGATGAACGCAGATAAGTGTTTGATCCATAGCAGATTTCCAACATGCTCTATTAATTTCAGTTTATGCGTTATTTCTTTGGTTCTATTGTTAAACCTATAAATTTTCAATAAAATTTCAGTATTAAAAAAAAATATGGTGGAGATTCAAAGATGTTTTTGGGTTGGTTTGCTGCCTCTGGTATTGGGTGCTTTGACTGTGTGCAAGGCATCATGAAATCTGAAGATTACCAAAGGATTTTGGGTCGCAATGTAGTCCCCAGTGTCAGAAAACTGGGTTTGCATCCTAGGTCATGGCTCTCCCAGCAGGACAATGTCCCCAAACATAGTTCTACAAGCACCCAGAAATGGATAGAAACAAAGCGCTGGAGAGTTCAGAAGTGGCGAGCAATAAGTCCGGATCTAAATCCTATTGAACACCTGTGGAGAGATCTCAAAATTGCTATAGAGAGAAGGTACCCTTCAAATATGAGAGACCTGGAGCAGTTTGCAAAAGAAGGTCCAAAATTCCAGTTAAGAGATGTAAGAAGTTTGTTGATGGTTATAGGAAATGATTGATTGCAGTTATTAATTCCAAAAGGTGTGCAATCAAATATTAAGTTGAGGGTGTGAAAAATTTTGTCCGGACTATTTTTTTTTTTGTGAAATTATGACCAACTTGCCTTTTTTTTTCTGTGTTTTTTGTGTTATTGCAATACACACAAAAGAAATAAACTTGTGTATAACAAAACGTGTAATTTTCTGGGAGAAATACTTCATTTACTGGAATAATTTCAAGGGTGCCAACACTTTTGGCCATGACTGTACATCACAGGAGGAACTGAGAGCACATCACATATATCACATAAGACGCAGGGGTAAATACAACACAGGAGACGCTAGGGGCACATACATCACAGGAGGGGCTGGGGGCACATACATCACATGAGTAGCCAGGGCACATACATCACAGGAGATGCTGGGGCATACACATTATAGGAGGGGCTGGGGGCACATACATCACATGAGGGGCCAGGAGCATATATACAATACAGGAAGTGCTGGGGCATATATACATCACAGGAGAGGCCGGGGGCATATATACATCACAGGAGAGGCTGCCTCTGCTGTTGTCGTCAGTAAGGCTGTGTGCTCACGATGCGTTTTTTTAAGCATTTCCGCAGCGGCAAAAACGCTGCAGAAACGCTTAAAAACACATGGTAGAAGGCCTGCCTTTTTCCCCAATGATAATCCGCATGTGCTGTGCACATGCTGCGGAAATTTCCGCTGCGGGTTATCATTGCGGAAAAAAACGCAGCACTGCCAATTATTTTGCGGAAGCGCTGCGTTTTCGCCGCCATTGACTTGTATTGGAACACATGGAATCCGCATCACTGCATCTGTACATGCGGATTCCATGCGTTTCAATGTGCGGATGGTACCCAGGTTTGGAGAAGAGGAGACTCTCCTCCGGACCCGGGTACCTTAGAACCTGTAAAAAAAAGAATAAAATAAAAAATAAATATTATATTTACCTTCTGATGGCCCCTGGTGCACTTGTCTCTGTTTGCCGGCAGCTCGTGGTAGACTAAAGGACCTACGCTGACGTCGGCAGGTCCTTCAGTGTACAGCGAGCTGCCGGCCAGCCGAGACGGAGCGAATAAAGACTCCGGGGGCCATCAGAAGGTAAGTATATATCTATTTTTTTATTTTTTACCATTCTTTATGGTCACACTATATAAATCCATGCCGGTTGCATGGATTTATATAGTGTGACCAAGTTGTCAAGCACTTTCCAAGTGATGCTAAAATCGCTTGAAAACACAAAACTGACACACCCAAACCTCTGCTGCAGGTTTTTAAATGAAAACTGTGGACATGAGCCACTTGTAAGACCCGGCTGGAGGGAATGAACCGCCCCACTGCCATCCTGTAGTTCACTCCAAGAATAAAAGCCCATGCCGGGTTTTACTAAATCTGCCTTGGTCAAATAGCTTGACCAAGTCCAAACTTCCTTTTATTCTGCACTGCAACCACAGCTGTGTCTGTGATTGTAATGCACTCCAGCGGGTTCAATATGCTTCTATGCGCATCCTGGGGCATACATACCGTCCCTCGCATATAATTCCCCTCACTGCCTCACACATGACTCCGTCAGCAGAAAAACAGAAAACTTATAGCTCTCAAAATATGGTGTGCTTTTTTTGCTTGTGATAGTAGCAAAAACTACATAAATCTGCTATCACTGAATTCGTACTGACCTGAAGAATAAAGTCGTCTTTTCACTTATACCACAAGGTGAATGCGTAAAGAAATAAAAAAATAAAACCAGTTCTTGAACTGCTGTTGATTTGTTCTTTCTGCCACCCAAATATCGCAATAAAATTCAGTTCACATTTCGGTAAATCTCTGAAATACGTGATTCACACAAAATCCCCAACTGAACAATCCCTATAATAAGGAAGATGGAGTAATTTTGGACACCGTCAGGCCTATAATCTGGCGGTGTCTGTCTTTTAGGCTTAATTTTAGGCATGCACAAAAGCATGGTTGGCTACAGTTTTGGGCAACTCTGAAAAAATCAACACCGCTAAACAGAGGCCAGATACAGCCCAGAGTAACTCCCCTTACCTCATTAGTGAATTGATCGTGTCTCCAAAAGCACGTGCTGGGCACAATGTATAGTGCAGTACAATGTACTGGTCACTACAATGGCATATTTGCACTTCCACTCTGCAACTGTACTTGTTTTTGGAAAACACCCATGGAGTAAAAAATCGTTGCTATACCTATAGATCAATTCCCAGAGGGGAGTAAATTCCAATAAGGGGTCACCTGAGCATAGGTTCTGCTGCTCTGGCACTTGAGGGCTCTGCAAATGGAGTCCGCAAATTGTTTTGGGAAAATATGCATCCTAAAAGTTAAATAGCACTCCTTCTCTCTCGAACCCTGCCGGGTGGCCAAACAGTGCTGTACAGCCACATATGGGATATTGCCACATTTAGGAGAAATTGTGTAATAAAATATGGGACAATTTTACCTATTATCCTTTGTGAAAATGAAAAATCTGGAGCTAGAATAATATTTTAATGGTAAAAATATAATTATTTTTTCTTCACCGTCCAATAGTATAACATTTTGTGACACTCTTGTGGTGTCAATATGCTCTCTGCCCCCCTTGATAAATTCATTAATGGGTGCAGTTTGTAAAATTGGGTCACTTATTGGGGGTTCAGCAGTTCTGACACTTCAGGGGCTCTGCCAATGTGACATAACACCTGCAAACCATTACAGCAAAATGTGCACTTCAATATGGAGCTACTTCCGTCCTGAGCTTTGCACTGTGAGTCTGAAAACTAGTTTCCGACAACATATAGGGTACTGGCATTCTCAGGAGAAATTGTGTAACAAATTCTGTGGTCGAAAACTACTTTTGAGGCACAGTGCAAAGCTCAGAAGGGAAGAAGCGCCATATTGGGGTTCAGATTTTGCTGAACTGGTTTGAGGGTGTCATGTCACATTGGCAGAGCCCCTGAGGTGTCAGAACAGCAGAAACCTCCATATATTACCTTATTTTATAAACTACACCCCCAGTGAATTCATCTAAGGGTGCAGTGATCATATTGACATAACATGTGCCTTACAGAATTTTATACCATTGGGAAGTGAAGAAAGAATAATTAAATTTTTACCACTAAAATGTTGCTTTAGCCCCAAGTCTTTATTTTTTCTAAGGGCTAGCTGGAAAAATGGACCTCAGTTTGTTGTAAAAATTTCTCCTGAGTGCACCAATACCCGACATGTAATCGGGAAATACAGGTGCATCTCACAAAATTAGAATAACATCAAAAAGTTTATTTCAGTTCTTCAATACAAAAAAATGAAACTCATATATTATATAGCGTCATTACAAACAGAGTGATCTAATTCAAGTGTTTATTTCTGTTAATGTTGATGATTATGGCTTACAGCCAATGAAAACACAAAAGTCATTATCTCAGTAAATTAGAATAATTAACAAAAAACACCTGCAAAGGCTTCCTAGGCATTTAAAAATTTCCCTTAGTCTGTTTCAGTAGGCTCCACAATCATGGGGAAGACTGCTGACTTGACAGATGTCCAGAAGGCAGTCATTGACACTCCACAAGGTCCCAAAGTTCCAATTTTCATTTGTAAATCAAGGTCCCAGAGTCTGGAGGAAGAGTGGAGAGGCACACAATCCAAGCTGCTTGAGGTCTAGTGTGAAGTTTCCACAATCAGTGATGGTTTGGGGAGGCATGTCATCTGCTGGTGTAGGTCCACTGTGTTTTATCAAGAGCAAAGTCAGCGCAGCCGACTACCAGGAAATTTTAGAGCACTTCATGCTTCCCCCTGCTGACAAGCTTTTTGGAGATGGAAATTTCATTCTCCAGCAGGACTTGGCACCTATCCACACTGCCAAAAGTACCAATACCTGGTTTAAAAACAACAGTATCACTGTGCTTGATTGGCCTGCAAACTCGCCTGACCATAACCCCATAGAGAATCATAGAATCATAGAATGGTAGAGTTGGAAGGGACCTCCTGGGTCATCTGGTCCAACCCCCTGCTCAAAGCAGGATTCACTAGATCATCTCAGACAGATGTCTGTCCAGCCTCTGTTTGAAGACATCCATTGAAGGGGAACTCACCACCTCTCGTGGCAGCCTGTTCCACTCATTAATCACCCTAACTGTCAAAAAGTTTTTTCTAATATCGAATCTGTGTCTCCTCCCATTTAGTTTCATCCCATTGCTTCTAGTCTTTCCTTGTGCAAATGAGAATAAAGATGATCCTTCTACAATGTGACAGCCCTTGACATATTTGTAGACAGCTATTAAGTCTCCTCTCAGTCTTCTTTTTTGCAAGCTAAACATTCCCAAATCCTGCAACCGTTCCTCATAGGACATGGTTTGCAGACCAGTCACCATTCTGGTCGCTCTTCTCTGAACTTGCTCCAGTTTGTCTATGTCTTTTTTAAAATGTGGTGCCCAAAACTGTACACAGTATTCCAGATGGGGTCTGACCAAAGAGGAGTAAAGACCGATAATGACTTCACGTGATCTAGACTGTATGCTTCTGTTAATACATCCCAGAATTGTATTTGCCTTTTTTGCTGCTGCATCACACTGTTGACTCATGTTCAGTCTATGATCTATTAGTATACCTAAGTCTTTTTCACATGTACTGTTGCTTAGCTCTATTCCTCCCATTCTGTATATGCTTTTTACATTTTTATTGCCCAGATGTAGTACTTTGCATTTTTCCCTGTTAAAAACCATTCTGTTGGTTGCTGCCCACTGCTCCAGTTTATTTAGGTCTTTTTGAATCCTCTCTCTCTCTTCTCTAGTATTAGCTATCCCTCCTAGCTTTGTGTCATCAGCAAATTTAATCAGTTTACCCTCAATTCCTTCATCTAAATCATTGATAAAGATGTTGAACAATACAGGTCCCAGGACGGAGCCCTGTGGTACCCCACTTGAGACATTCATCCAGCTGGATGTGAAGCCATTTACAACCACCCTTTGAGTCCGATCACTAAGCCAGTTATGAATCCACCTAACAGTTGCCTGGTCCATTGCATACTTGGTCATTTTTTCAATAAGGATGGTGTGAGATACTTTGTCAAATGCTTTGCTGAAGTCAAGATATACTATATCTACAGCATTTCCCTGATCCACCCAGTCAGTGATTCTGTCATAGAAGGAAATTAAGTTAGTCTGACATGACTTGTTAGTTACAAACCCATGCTGACTCTGGTTAATCACTTCATTCTTATCCATGTACTTACATACATGTTGTTTAATAATTTGTTCAAAGATCTTTCCTGGTATAGAAGTCAGACTCACCGGCCTATAGTTCCCTGGGTCCACCTTCTTCCCCTTTTTGAAGATAGGAACAACATTTGCTCTTCTCCAGTCTTCTGGGACTTCTCCTGTTCTCCAAGAATTTTCAAAGATTATGGAGAGTGGTTCTAAAATTTCTTCTACGATCTCCTTCAGTACTCTGGGGTGTAATTCATCTGGACCTGGAGACTTGAACTCATTTATGTTAGCTAAATATTCCCTCACAATCTTTCTGTTTACAGATAACTTGGATTCCTCTATTCCTTTAAAAGGACAGTGAAGATCAGTTGATGTTACATTTTCTTTCTGAGAGAAAACAGATGCAAAATAGGAATTAAAAAGTTCGGCCTTCTCAACATCCTCTCTTACCATTTCTCCATTTTCATCCTGTAAAAATCCTATAGCATCTTTGACTTTTCTTTTACTTTTGACATACCCCCAAAATCCTTTTTTATTGCTTTTGACATCTCTTGCAAGCCTTAATTCATTGTCAGCTTTAGCTAACCTGATACGTGCCCTGCAGGATCTGCAGACTGCATTATAATCTTCTTTAGATATGCCTCCCTCTTTCCATTTAATAAACATTTCTTTCTTTCTTTTTAGCATGTGTTTAAGTTCTGTGTTCATCCATCCTGGTTTCCTTAAATGCTTCCCATTCTTCCTACTTTTCGGGATTGTTAACGATTGTGCTTTGAGAATCTCATTTTTAAAAATTTCCCATCCTTCCTGGACATTTTTGTCCTTAAGGACATCCAGCCATTGGATCCCTCCTATTCTCTTTCTGAGTCTCTTAAAATCTGCCTTTCTAAAATCTAACCTTGAAGTCTGAGTCTTCACATGTCTTCCTCCTCTAGTTATCCAAAATTCTATAATAGCATGATCGCTGCCTCCTAGGGTCCCAGCCACCTTTACCTCCTCAACCATTTCCTCCCTGTTTATAAGGATTAGATCCAAAGTAGCAGATCCCCTTGTTTTCTCCCCTACCTTTTGGAAGATAAAGTTGTCAGCAAGAGAGGATAAGAATTTGCTTGACCTGTTAGTTTTACTTGAGAGAGATTCCCAACAAATGTCTGGATAGTTGAAATCTCCCATGACCACTACGTCATATTTTTTGGAGAACTTGGTCATTTGATACATAAAGAGTTCATCCATATCTTCAGCTTGCCCAGGTGGCCTGTAGTAAATGCCTACAATGGTGTCCTTTCCGTTGTTCTCTCCTTGTATTCTTACCCAAACAGTTTCCACAGAACTCCCAGTCTCTGAAGCTTCAATCTCTGTGCAGATATACGCTTTTCTAACATACAATGCAACACCTCCTCCTCGTTTATCAAGTCTGTTTCTTGCAAATAAGTTGTATCCTTTTAGCCTTTTATTCCAATCATGTGTATCGTCCCACCAAGTTTCAGTGATTCCAATGACATCATATTCCTTTTCCTGCATTAGTAGTTCCAATTCTCCTTGTTTGTTGCCCATGCTTTGTGCATTTGTATAAAAACATTTTAGTTTGTGATTGGTTTCTCTTCCTCCCATATTTTTATTATTTAAATTGTTTTGTGTTTGTTCTTCCTTTCCACTTCCAGTAGCAGAGATCTCAATAGTATTTGTCAGCTGTATGGCTTTTTCTGGCCTTTTGCTTCCCTTCCCACATTGTTCTAGTTTAAAGCTCTTCTGATGAGTGTAGCAAGGCGACTTCCAAATACATGTTTTCCAGTCTTCGTAAGGTGCACCCCATCTCTAGCAAGTAGTCCATCGTATAGGTAATTCATTCCGTGATCCAGAAATCCAAATCCTTGTTGACGGCACCATCGACGTAGCCAGTTGTTCACCTGTAGAATCTTATTCCACCTCATTGTTCCATGGCCATCCACTGGGAGGATGGATGAGAAGACCACCTGCGCTCCCAATTCTTTCACTTTCTTGCCTAAGTCTTCAAAGTCACTGCAGATGGTTTCCAGGTCCTTTCTTGCGGTGTCATTTGTCCCCACATGTATTAGCAGGAATGGGTAGTGATCTGTAGGTCTGAAGAGTCTTGATATCCTGTCAGACACATCTTTAATTTTTGCTCCTGGAAGACAGCACATTTCATCTATGGGGTATTGTCAAGAGGAAGATGAGAGACACCAGACCCAACAATGCAGACGAGCTGAAGGCTGCTATCAAAGCAACCTGGGCTTCCATAACACCTCAGCAGTGCCACAGGCTGATCGCCTCCATTCCACGCCACATTGATACTGTAATTGATGCAAAAGGAGCCCAGACCATTTACTGAACATACATTTCAGTAGGCTGACATTTCAGATTTTAAAAACATTTTTCAAGTATTCTAATTTACTGAGATAATGATTTTTGTGTTTTCATTGGCTGTAAGCCATAATCATCAACATTAACAAAAATAAACACTTGAAATAGATCACTCTGTAATGACTCTATATAATATACGAGTTTCACTTTTTGTATTGAAGAACTGAAATAAATTAACTTTTTGATGATATTCTAATTTAGTGAGATGCACCTGTACTTTTCAGGCACAGTGCAAACCTCAGAAGGGAAGGAGTACCATATTATAGTGCAGATTTTACTGTTATGATTTGCAGGTGCCATGACCCACTGGGAGAGCCCCTAAGATGCCAGAACAGCAGAACCCCTCATAAATGACCCCATTTTACAAATTACACCTCTCAATAAATTCATCTATGCAGTGATCATATTGACATCACAGGTGTGTCACAGAATTTTATACCATTGGGCAGCGAAGAAAAAAATAATTACATTTTTACCACCAAAATTTTGTTTTAGCCTCAGATTTTATATTTTCACAAGGGGAAATGGGTAAAAATAGCACTAAAATGTGTCTCACAATTTCTGCTAAACATGGCAATACCTCATATGTGGCTGTACAGTACTACTTAGCCATATGGCGAGACTCGGGAGAGGCGGAGCGCTATTTGCCTTCAGGAGTGCAGATTTTCCTAAAATAGTTTGCGGACGCCATAATACAGAGCCCCTAAGTGCTAGAAGAATAGATTCCCCCCTCAAGTGACCCCATTTTGGAAATTATACCCCTTAGAGAATTTATCTAAAGGTGTGACGATTTTAACTCCATGGGTGTTTTCTAGAAACAAGCAGTAATGGATGTTGCCGAGTGAAAATTGAAAAGTGCAGTTGTAGTCCCCAGTACGTTGTAGTCCCCAGTACGTTGTAGTTACCAGTATGTTGTAGTGCCCAGCTCATGCTTCTGGAGACATGCACCCGTAAATTAGGCGAGATCTCATCGCTACAGAAATGCCAAACATATGGATACTAAATGTGGTTTAGGCACACTGCGGCTCAAACGGGAGGGGGGCATTTGGATTTGGGAGCTGAATTACTTTTGGGGGTCGAGGAGCCATTTAGCTTTTTTAGAGCCTTTGTCCTACGTGGAAGCCCCCTATATTTCCATTTGCAGATGACGGACTTGAGTCAGGGCTTTTTTTGTGGATTGATTTGAAGCTTTTGTTAGGAACATTTTACATAACATTTTGGATCACATTTATCAGACGCTCTACGCTGAGCACTCATATCAGGGTTTCCGCCTAAATCTCCAAGTGACGTAATTCAGATGAATCCCCAGAAAGATCCATTCATTATAATGAGGTAGTAGAGTTACTCTGGACTCCATCTGGCCTTTGTTCAGCGTTGTCCTTTTTTTCAGAGGTGCATAAAACTGTGGCCGACGGCACAAACCAGATTGCGTTTACCGTGCTTCCATCTGCCTCATTACATGGAATCTTCCGCCGGGGGTTCCATCTGAATCACGTATTTCAGAGATTTACAAGGAAACCCTGGTGTAAGCGCTCAGCGTAGAGCGCAGCATAAATGTTAGCCGAGCCATACTGCGATCTTTGGGAGGCAGAATGAACAAATCAACAGCAGGTGAAGAATTGGTTTTATTTATTTTTTACGCTGTTCATTGTGCGGTATAAGTGATTAGACGACTTTATTCTTCGGGTCTGTGCGATTATAGCAATACCAAATTTATATCGTTTTTTTATGTTTGGCTGCTGTCACACACTAAAATACGCTTTTATTGCAAAAACTAGTTTTTGCATCGCCATAGTGAGAGCTATCATTTTTCCATATTTGTGCCAATAGAGTCATGTGAGGGCTTGTTTTTGCGGGACAAGTTGACGTTTTTATTGGTACTATTTTCAGGCACATGACACTTTTTGATCACTTTGTATTGTGATTTTTGAGAGGCAGAAAGAACAAAAACCAACAATTCAGGAATTTTTTTTATGCCGTTGCACGTGTGGTAAAATTGATAAGGCAGCTTTACTCTTCGGGTCAGTACAATTACAGCGATACCACATTTATATCTTTTTTATGTTTTGGAGCTTTTACAAAATAAAAACTATTTTATAGAAAAAATTTTTTTTTTGCATCGTTTTATTTTGAGAGCTATAACTTTTTTATTTTTCCGCTGATGTATCTGTATGGCGGCTTGATTTTTGCGGAACAAAATGACATTTTCAGCTATATAATATTTTTATTTACATTCGTCTTTTTGATTGCATTGTGTTCCACTTTTTGTTCAGCAGTATGATGAATAAGCAACAGTTTTTTTCTTTTTTTCAGTGAAGGGGTTAACTAGTAAGATATTTTTATAGGGCGGGTCGTTCCAAACGTGGTGATACCAAATATGCTAACTTCTTTTTTTCATAAAAATATTTATTTATGGGTACAATATGTATATATATTATTATTTTGTGATTTATTTTTTTTAAAACATTTTACAATATTTGTTTTACTGTTTTTTACTTACTCCTTCGATAGGACCTTCACTTACACAGCAGGTGCATTGTTATGCTTTATAACTGTCAGTGCTGCACTGACACAAGTTAGTTAGATCAGGGTTCCCCAACTCCAGTCCTCAAGGCCCACCAACAGGTCATGTTTTTAGGATTTCCTTAGTATTACACAGGTGATAATTGCATCACCTGCACAGGCAATAATTCCATCACCTGTGCAATACTAAGGAAATCCTGAAAACATGACCTGTTGGTGGGCCTTGAGGACTGGAGTTGGGGAACCCTGAGTTAGATCATACACTGCTCATGATCTAACTAACTTGCTAGAGCCTGGTGACCAGACTGCATTGGGTTACCATTGCAACGATCGGGCCACCTCGATGACGTCGCAGGGGCGCCAATCGGAGGGCAGAGGGAGCCCCCTCCCACTGCCTGCCTTCTAAATGCTGCGATCAATGATTAACAGCCTAAATGCTGCGATCAATGATTGCAGCATTCAGGGGGTTAAACTTCCGGGAGCGGTGCGTGCACATTATCCTAGCACGTTCGTTCATCACTAATGGTGTTGCAATTTCAATTATGAGTGTAGTACTTTTCCTAGTGTATTATAGTATCAATCCTATCTACGTGTTACAGTACTGCTCCTATCTAGGTGTAGGGCCGCACAGTGGCTCAGTGGTTAGTACTGTTGCTTTCCATCAATTGGGTCATGGGTTCAATTCCCACAAAAGACAACATCTGCAAGGAGTTTGTATGTTCTTCCTGTGTTTGCACAGGTTTCCTCCAGGTACTTGTTTCCTCCCACACTCCAAAGACATACTAAGGAATGTGATGATGCTACATAAGCAAAGCATAATAAATAAATTATAGTACAGCTACAATACCCTCGTATTGTAGTACTACTCCTATTACCATGTGTTATAGTTAGAAATTTCCATTTAATCAAAAGTAAAAACTATATTAAAAGTAAAGTACTGTATTTTTTAGACGCACCCCAAATTTTGGGGTGGAAAATAGGAAAAAAATATTTTTTATAAGATGGGGGTCCGTCTTATAGTCTGAATAGGTACCGTATCTTACGGGGCGGTGGAGCAGGGGTCACAGGAAGCAGGGTCCTTCAGGAAGCCAGCGGAAGTGGAGGAATGCTGCGGAAACTGGGTGCAAGAAGGCGGTGCTCCAGCAGCCGGGAGTTGCGGTGGTGGTGGAGCAGGAACCCGGCGGCTGCAGCAGAAGAGGTGAGATGCTGCGGGGCCGGTTTCTGGCTGTCAGGGGCCGGTGTCTGGCTGTCAGGGGTCTGTGCGTGGCTGGCAGAGCGCCGTGTGCGTCTTTCCGGTGGCAGCCATCTTCCTGAACCTGTAATCTAGAGGAAAATGGCTACCCGAGCTCACAGTCTGCGCATGCGCTGGCCATTTTCCTGTAGATCACAGCTACCTAACAAGCCCTTTATAGTGTTTGCACATTAACAATTCTCCAGTGAGTTTTTTTCAGCCCTGGAGTGGCGTTTTAAATGTATATTATATATATGTATATACTCACCCTCTAGCGTCTTCACCGTTTTTCAGCACCATTACGGTCCCGCGGCACCATCTTGTAAGAGCAGGTTCTGACTGGCAGGAAGTCAGAAGCTACATTACAAGCTCTCAATGCAAGTTTAGGAGACACAGAACGAGGGTCTCATAGACTTGTATTGAAAAGTGACCACCGCGACGCTCCATGAAACACTGAAGCTGCCGGCAGGTCACTTTTCGCCGGAGACCGACGGGAACGATGCTAGAAATCGATGAAGGCGGTTGCAGGTGAGTATGAGACTAGGGGCAGTGAAATTACATTTAAAGCATCACTCCAGCCGTGCAATAAAAAAAGTCTGGAGTGGTGCTTAAATAAAGTATTTTAAAAAAAGTCAGTTTTTAATATGCAAATTAATCTTTTGACTAGTCGATGGGGTGTTTGTTTCCCCAGGCTAGTTGTCCCACTCACTATATTATCACACCCCTGTGGGCATGATAACATGATTTGTAAGAGTCTTCGCCAGCCCTCTGCAAATCTCGAGCATGCGCGCGACTTTCCTTCCCACAGATCATTGCACCTCCGAAGCCGGGTGTATGCTTCCCAGGTTCATGCACTGTGCATCAGGAAGCAAAGAAGAAGCTTGATCTTTGGCTCCTCAAGTTGACGTCAGGCTACTTCTTCACTTCCAGACATGCGCAGTGTGCCTCTGAAGATGGGGAGCGTACATCTGGCTTCAGAAGTGCAATGACCTATTGGAAAGAAAGTGTAACGCATACACGAATTTTTCAGAGTGCTGGTAATGAAGCTGTCTCTTGCAAATCATGTTATCACGCCCACAGGTTTAATTTGCATATTAAAACGGACTTTAGAAATACTTCTTTAAAGATCTGTTAATATGTCACACACTATAATGTGCTAGTTAGACAGGGTGTTCATAAAGGAATAGATAAATGCTGGTGGTTTGGAGGGCATAGGGGACTTGTCAAGTTTCCTTTAATGCTGGGATGGGGAACCTGTAGCCTGTGGGCCATTAACGGCCTGCCACGTCATTTTCTTAAGCCCACTGATTCCCGGGGACCACGTATTCTGGCTGGCAGCCGGCTCTTTAATCGCCATTGATACTGCGTGCACGCGTATGCAGCATTCACTACTGAACGCTGCGACGTGTGGAATAAAGGATTACATCCTGTGTCAGGATTACTTTGTGAGCGGAGTCTGCACAGTCTGCCTCCAGTCCCACTGATGACAACAGCAGCGGCAGCCCCGGTCCCTCCTGTGATGTATATATGCCCCCGGCCCCTCCTGTAATGTATGTGCCCTGGTGTCTGATGTGATGTATGTGCCCCAAGCCCCTCCTGTGATATATATGCCCCGGCATCTCCTGTAATGTATGTCCCCGGCGTTTCCTGTGATGTATATGTCATGGCTCTACTCCGGGGCTCGAACTGGTGACCTCTGGCTGTGTGGTTGCTTTCCCTCTCTGTTGGGCCATAGCCTGAGTTTTCTTTGACCAACTGCTGATAATGCTATTGTCTTAAATTTGCTTTGCTGTTTTGCTTGTGTGCAGGTGTTCTTACTTCTTTGTTTGGTTTGCCCTATCGCATCTGGGAAGGGGCTATTTATACTCTATTGGCACATGCAGTCTTTGCTGGCTATATTCCAAATTAGATAGACATTTGGAGTCCCAGCTCTCCAGTTAAGGATTATCTTTTTGAGGTTTTCTCCATTGCTTATCCTGCAGTTAGTTTTTTTTGTTTGTGTGTTCCCCTTTCCAGCACTCATCCCATTTTGCTACATTTAGAGTCTGGGGGTTTCCACGTATACCGAAGGTCTTTTTGTATTCCCTTCTTTTAATTCCGTCTTTGATGTATGACTGTGTGCATAAGTCCTTAGCCCTGTGCCTCACCCTCTGTCTGAGTGAACTATGTTCTGTTGTTGTTATTTTGGTTTACACTCTGTGTATAGTTGAGGGTGCGGCTAAAGACACTCAGGGTCAGTCAACGTTGAGTGGGGGCGCCATTGCGTAATTTTAGGGTGCCAACGTCCGTGGTCAGGCAGGGACAAATCAGGGTCAAGTTAGGGATTTGCCTAGTCTGTATAGAAACCTATGGTGTGAAGGTTGAAGATCTTCCCTGGTTTGTTCACCCCCGTGCAAGTGTTAGGGCTCAGTCATAACAGTATATGTCCCAGTGTCTCTTGTGGTGTATATGCCATGAGCCCCTTCTGTAATGTATATGCCCCGGCGTCTCCTGTAATTTATGTGCCCCGACGTCTCATGTGATGTATGTACCCCAGTGTCTCCTGTGATGTATATGCCCCCAGAGTCTCCTGTAATGTAAAATGCCCCGGCATCTTCTGCTATGTATGTGCCCCGGCGTCTCTTGTGATGTATATGCCCCAGCATCTCATGTATGTGCCGTGGCGTCTCCTGTGATGTATATGCCACCAGCCCCTCCTGTAATCTATATGTCCTGGCCTCTCCTGTAATGTATGTGCCCCAGCGTCTCCTGTGATGCATATGCCCGAGAATTTTATATATGTGCCCCGTCATCTCCTGTGATGTATATGCCCACAGCTCCTCCTGCGATGTATATGCCCCAGCCTTTCTATAAATGTAAAATGAGCAAAGATTTATCCCTGTGAGGAGACCTGCAGTGTAATATGCATACGTGTTCAGAACTTACTGCTGTGAGTTCCTTTCAAAATTCATTGCAAAGTGTTACACGCACGCCGCTAGGTTCAGATAAGGGCCAAAAACCACTGGAAAAAAACACAAAAACAAATCAAGTTGGTAATTCTGCAAATACAAAAATTAGTTATTAAACTAAGAAAAACTAAATGGCTTAACTTTGTTTGGTCTTGAAGGGCCAAAATTCCCTGGACCTGAACACTCAGCAGGATAACATATCGACCTTTTGCAACAAGAAAGAGTTATACTTTGTTACTGTGGACTGACTAATATGTCCCGCTCTAGTGACTTGCCTTGACCCAAGGCTCAATAACAGCTTCTGTCTTGAGATGATTAGTTACATAACATTGCAGAAGACATGCATTCTTTAGCTGCTACACAGAGAGAAGCAGATTTCTAACTGATGAAGTATTATCCCAAAGTGAAAACCATATGGAAATCCACATAGCAAGTATACAAAATAGAATACTCATTCGCTGCCCATCTCTTCAGTAATACAATGAAAGACAAGGACATTATTTTGAGCTGATACACAATTTTTGAATTAAAAATTGGTTCAAACTATTGAAACCTTGGTGGTGGTTAAGTACAAAGAGGGCTTGAAGCACTCACCTATTCTATACTATATTGACTTGAGTCTATACTGACTTCAATTTATGTAATGTAATATGATATGTCCCATGCAGAAAAACATGTAGATGGCCCCTTGACTCAGTTATAGATTCCATACTATATGATGGGAACAGTGCACCATGCAGCTTCTTGTCAAAATGATGCACATCATTATAATTCATTGGGGTCCGCTGGGCTCCATTACGGATCTGACAGTGCATTGTGATTGAATGGGAACAACTATGCAAACATGAACAGAGCTTCATGCTTCTATTAACGGGAACCTGTCAAAAAAATAGCTATTAACCCGCAGAAATGATGTTAATCTGCAGGTTAATAGCGCTACCAACCTGCCCGGCGCCCGCATGTAGCCGAATGCTGCGGGGAGAAAATTAACTTTATTCCCTCCAGCAGCGTTTGGGTTTCAGTCTTGGGAGTGGCGCCGGTGCTACTTCAGTCACCGCCAGAGCAGCTGGTGTCTTGAGTTTCTGCACAATCGGCAACTGGGGTTCTTACACCGAGGTGAGAGCAGGATTTGCAACCTGGGAGACAGCTGGTGCATCACCGTGAAGGCGGCTCAGGAGTCGTATGAAGGGTGAGTGTCCCGTGCTACGGGCATGGTCCACACCATGTCACACACACAACTCAAATAAAGATTTAGTCTTCGTGTTGAGAAACGTTTTAACAGGTTTAGATCAAGAACGTGGGCAAAGTAACCCACCTTTAGTACCAGGTGGGGAGTCTTCTCCTCAGCTTGGGATGGATTCCATTGTTCAAGGCTGTTTTTAGGGATTCAGATTTTTTGCGGAGGGGCTCCTTTGGGTTCTCACCTGGTTGGGGAAACGAGAGAAAAGATTAGTCGTAGAGAGTATATTGATATTTGGTCTCTTGTTTCCACCAATCAGGTGACTATCGATAATGAGCACTCGTTTGAAAGGAATGACAAGAAAATCAAAGTGGCTAAAACATTTGATAATTTGCTACAGGCCTTTCTCGTGTTGGTTCGCCAGATCTGTTGTAAAAAGGTCCGGAGTTGTTGGTATATGTGGACACCATTTTTAGTGCCCATAAATTGCAAGAGGGGTCGGCTTGGTGGAAATACGACGAGGAGTTCCTCCAACGCCTGGCGCTATGCCCAGGCGTGGGTTAGGCAACAAAAGCTATGGACGTTTGGATTCAATTAATTTTGGCCCAATGCCCATAACAACAGTCCTTTCCTGTCAGTCCCTAGTGTCAGTTTCAGCCAAACCTAGTGGGACATGTTGGTTATACAACGAGGGGCACTGCAGGTTTTATGTCACATGTAAGTTCAAACATGCTTGTACAGTATGTGGGAGAGCACACGCAGCATTGTGCAGTTTCCATAGACAGAAGCAGGTTCCCAGAGAGGGCTCTGCCAGTGCAGGCAAGAATTCCGGTGAAAAAGGAAGTTCTACTGTACTGGCTAGAATGATACCCCAAGAATCTATCTTAAAACCCTCACAAAACCCCTCCCGAAGCAAAGGTGCTTCGGGAGGGGTTTTGTGAGGGTTTTAAGATACCTTTTCTTTTTTTCAGCAGTGGCATTGTTCAGTTCTAATTTAAAATCAGTTCAGGATAATAAGGTGTTAGTCAAGAAAAAATTGATGAAAGAGGTGGCACTTGGCAGAATGGCAATTACTTCTGATGGTGAAGATGCCGTGCCGAGGTCACGTGCCTTGCTGTGCTCCTACATCAATCCTTATCTGTCCCCTTCCCCACCAGGGAAGTGGGAAGTAGAAGTAAGAATGCACCTACCAGACAAACAAGGGAACACAGACGAGGTTAAATGAAAATACCAATCATACAAAAATGCAATCACAAACAACAGAGTGTAACACTGGAGAGTTAAGGAAGGAGAATCCAAATAGGAGAGGATGAGGATGTGCACATAGACAAACACCATCACCTCCTACAACCAACACCTCCAACTCCAGAACCAGGCAGTATGAAATAACACTGGCTATCCCTGATTGCTAGAGGCGAGTATATGTAGCAGAGAGGAAGTGACCAACACTCAACAGCTGAGACCATCAAACCAGGAAAGTTCCAGGAGCTCTCAACTGAACAGATTAAACCCTGTACTGCTAGCAGTAACCTGCACTGTTTAATATGATGGTGAAGTGCTTCTAATCAGTGCAGGAGTACGTGAAATCAGATACTGCGGTCTTCTGCTCCCTCACTGTCGCAGTAAACAGTGACTTCGGCGGATGGGCAACCAGTGCAAAGACTGGCACAGGGTGGAGGCATTAGTGTAGCGGTTGGATAGAAATATGATCTTGGCTGCTGCGTTCAAGATAGATTGGAGAGGGGAGAGTTTAGTAAGAGGGAAATTCATTAGTAGAGAGTTGCAGTAGTCCAAGCGAGAATTAATCAGAGCAACTGTAAGGGTATATGCACACGTTATGTATTTGCAGCAGAAATTTCTGCGTCTCTTGGCAGCAAAAAAGCAAAAGTGTAAAATAGGCATATTTTTGCCGCATTTTTTACATGCGTTTTTGTTGCATATTTTTTCCCACTCATTAGTATGGGTAAAATTTGCAGCAAAAACAGTGAAAGAGTTGACATGCTGCAAATTTAAATCTGCTGCAAATCGGCAAGGAAAAAATAAGTAACATGTGGATGAGTTTTCAGGAATCTCATGCACTTTACTGGTATTAGGAAATCCTTCAGGTTTTGTGACATATCTACGCAGAAAAAAAATACAACAAAAACGTGACAAAACTGCAATGTGTGCACAGATCCTAAGAGTTTTTGCAGAGTCAAAGGTAAGTAAAGGTCAAATTCTAGAAAAGTTTTTGAGATACAGGTAGGTGACATGAGAGAGCAAGTCATCGGATATAGAGAATAAATGAAAGATCTGAATGAAATATTACCCACAAGACAATGAGTGTTAAACACAAAAACACAATGATTATAGCCACATGTAAGAGGGATTTCACCAAGGACCAAATGGTCAATATAAAATACCCATACAATCAAAATTGTGTGCTATATGGAGAAAAAATTAATGGCAGACCATTCGGATGAGAGCACAAAAACAAGAGAACCACCGAACGTTTGGTCCAAATATCAGTATGACAATGGTTGGGATGGATAAAAAACCTTTCTTAAAGTAATGGTTATAGTGGCACTACAAGCACAAGAATGCCCGCATTCAAACATAAATGCAAATACAAAAAATGATAGGTAAATCACCATGATTAAAGGACCAATAGAAAATAAGCATGTGGACAATCTTGCAAAATATGGTATATGGAATCGGAAAAAATAACACCAGGTACAAAGATGGTAGCATGCAGTGCCTATATGATACACCCAATAATTTTGTGTATAAAGATAAAATTAATTGAATCAAACAAGTATTAAACTACTAAGTAAAAAATGGTGTATTATCAGGCACCATGTAAATATGTGTAACAAATGGTGGTGTATAAATGCCTATCCCCAACAGTGCATGTGGTGGATATGATTGCCGGTATGTGATGTCATCACAGCAGAAAAAATGGAAGAAGGAGGGGAAAGGAAAAAAGGGGGAAGGGAGGTGGGTTGGAGAAGGAAGGTGGGGGGGGAATTAAGTTGCAAGTGGTCATAAATGGTAATGGAGGGGAAATACACAAAATTATTGGGTGTATCATATAGGCACTGCATACTACCATCTTTGTACCTGGTGTTATTTTTTCCGATTCCATATACCATATTTTGCAACATTGTCCACATGCTTATTTTCTACACTGTACACGGATTAACCTAATAAATAAATGTAAAAAATTATGTGGGGTCCCCCCTATTTTTGATAACCAGCCAAGGTAAAGCAGACAGCTATGGGCTTATATTATCAGACTGTTCATTCTACCTTCCAAAACCTGAACAAGGCTTGGCTCACATTTATCCTGGGCTCTCCACTGAGCGCTTACATTGGGGTTACGTTTTACATGGATGGCACAAGGACGGCATACGGATAACCCACACGGGTGGCACACGAATGACGCACATGGACATGGATAACACCGGTACTAGTTTTTCCAGTACCGGTAAAATCAGGACTTGTGAAGGGGACCTTAGATGAGACATAATGTTAGAAACAGCAGACATACAATCCCTGGTATTTTGTAGTAATGCGGGGCTGATGTCAGCATAAAAAGTATATAGTTGGGTGTTATCATCATAGAGATGGTTCTGAAAACTAGTACTGAAATCTAATCTGCAGATACGTTGTCCAATAGGGGCAGTGTACAGAGAAAAGAATACAGACCGAATGCTCATGAACTGGATCATTGTGCTACTGTCTATTGAAGCTGAATAAAAATGGGAATGTTGAACAAAGAAACCCCACTTCCCCAGGGAACAAACTACATATAATAAAGCAAAAATACAGATTAAAGAGACATACGTGTAACGTTACATGAAATAGGTCCATATAGTGCAAATTGTGCATAGCTTTGCCACAATTTAGCAGTAATAATGTGGAACAGAGTCCTACAAAGGGCGGCACAGAATAAATATATACACTGCTCAAAAAAATAAAGGGAACACACCAATAACACATCCTAGATCTGAATGAATTAAATATTCTCATTAAATACTTTGTTCTGTACAAAGTTGAATGTGCTGACAACAAAATCACACAAAAATCATCAATGGAAATCAAATTTATTAACCAATGGAGGCCTGGATTTGGAGTCACCCCCAAAATTAAAGTGGAAAAACACACTACAGGCTGATCCAACTTTGATGTAATGTCCTTAAAACAAGTCATAATGAGACTGAGTATTGTGTGTGGCCTCCACGTTCCTGTATGACCTCCCTACAACGCCTGGGCATGCTCCTGATGAGGTTGCGGATGGTCTCCTGTGGGATCTCCTCCCAGACCTGGACTAAAGCATCCGCCAACTCCTGGACAGTCTGTGATGTAATGTGATGTTGGTGGATGGAGCGAGACATGATGTCCCAGATGTGCTCAATCGGATTCTGGTCTGGGGAATGGGCGGGCCAGTCCATAGCTTCAATGCCTTCATCTGGCAGGAACTGCTGACACACTCCAACCACATGAGGTCTGGCATTGTCCTGCATTAGGAGGAACCCAGGGCCAACCGCACAAGCATATGGTCTCACGAGGGGTTTGAGGATCTCATCTCGGTACCTAATGGCAGTCAGGCTACCTCTGGCGAGCACATGGAGGGCTGTGCAGCCCTCCAAAGAAATGCCACCCCACACCGTTACTGACCCACTGCCAAACCGGTCATGCTGAAGGATGTTGCAGGCAGCAGTTCGCTCTCCATGGCATCTCGACTCTGTCATGTCTGTCACATGTGCTCAGTGTAAACCTGCTTTCATCTGTGAAGAGCACAGGACGCCAGTGGCGACTTTGCCAATCCTGGTGTTCTGTGGCAAATGCCAAGCGTCCTGCACGGTGTTGGGCTGTGAGCACAACCCCCATCTGTGGACGTCGGGCCGTCATACCCACCTCATGGAGTCGGTTTCTAACCGTTTGTGCAGACACATGCACATTTGTGGAGGTCATTTTGCAGGGCTCTGGCAGTGCTCCTCCTGTTCCTCCTTGCACAAAGGCGGAGGTAGCGGTCCTACTGCTGGGTTGTTGCCCTCCTACGGCCCCCTCCACTTCTCCTGGTGTACTGGCCTGTCTCCTGGTAGCGCCTCCAGCCGCTGGACACTACGCTGACAGACACAGCAAACCTTCTTGCCACAGCTCACATTGATGTGCCATCCTGGATGAGCTGCACTACCTGAGCAACTTCTGTGGGTTGTAGAGTTCGTTTCATGCTACCACGAGTGTGAAAGCACAACCAAAATTCAAAAATGTCCAAAACATCAGCCAGAAAGCATTGGTACTGAGATGTGGTCTGTGGTCCGCACCTGCAGAACCACTCCTTTACTGAGTGTGTCTTGATAATTGCCAATAATTTACATCTATTGTCTATTCCATTTGCACAACAGCATGTGAACTTGATTGTAAATCAGTGTTGCTTCCTAAGTGGACAGTTTGATTTCACAGAAGTTTGATTTACTTGGAGTTATATTCTGTTGTTTAAGTGTTCCCTTTATTTTTTTGAGCAGTGTATATAGATGTCTCAAGGCAATAAGTAAAACAGCCAGACAATAGAGAATGCAAATAGAGAAAAGCTCAATATAACAAAAAATTAAATATAATGTATATACAGTGGCTTGCGAAAATATTCACCCCCATGGGTTTTTAACTACCGTATTTTTCGGACTATAAGAACACTTTTTCCCTCCAACATTTTGGAGGAAAGTGGGGGGTGCGTCTTGTAGTCCGACATATGTATATACAGTACAGACCAAAAGTTTGGACACACCTTCTCATTTGATGATTTTTCTGTATTTTCCTGACTATGAAAATTGTACATCCACACTGAAGGCATCAAAACTATGAATTAACACATGTGGAATTATATGCTTAACAAAAAAGTGTGAAACAACTGAAAATATGTCTTATATTCTAGGTTCTTCAAAGTAGCCACCTTTTGCTTTGATGACTGCTTTGCACACTCTTGGCATTCTCTTGATGAGCTTCAAGAGGTAGTCACCAGAAATGGTCTTCCAACAATCTTGAAGGAGTTCCCAGAGATGCTTAGCACTTGTTGGCCCTTTTGCCTTCACTCCGTGGTCCAGCTCTCCCCAAACCATCTCGATTTGGGTTCACGTCTGGTGACTGTGGAGGCCAGGTCATCTGGCGTAGCACCCCATCACTCTCCCTCTTGGTCAAATAGCCCTTACACAGCCTGGAGGTGTGTTTGGGGTCATTGTCCTGTTGAAAAATAAATGATGGTCCAACTAAACGCAAACCGGATGGAATAGCATGCCGCTGTAAGATGCTGTGGTAGCCATGCTGGTTCAGTATGCCTTTGATTTTGAATAAATCCCCAACAGTGTCACCAGCAAAGCACCCCCACACCATCACACCTCCTCCTCCATGCTTCACGGTGGGAACCAGGCATGTAGAGTCCATCCGTTCACCTTTTCTGCGTCGTACAAAGACACGGTTGTTGGAACCAAAGATCTCAAATTTGGACAGACCAAAGCACAGATTTCCACTGGTCTAATGTCCATTCCTTGTGTTCTTTAGCCCAAACAAGTCTCTTTTGCTTGTTGCCTGTCCTTAGCAGTGGTTTCCTAGCAGCTATTTTACCATGAAGGCCTGCTGCACAAAGTCTCCTCTTAACAGTTGTTGTAGAGATGTGTCTGCTGCTAGAACTCTGTGTGGCATTGACCTGGTCTCTAATCTGAGCTGCTGTTAACCTGCGATTTCTGAGGCTGGTGACTCGGATAAACTTATCCTCAGAAGCAGAGGCGACTCTTGGTCTTCCTTTCCTGGGGCGGTCCTCATGTGAGCCAGTTTCTTTGTAGCGCTTGATGGTTTTTGCAACTGCACTTGGGGACACTTTCAAAGTTTTCCCAATTTTTCGCACTGACTGACCTTCATTTCTTAAAGTAATAATGGCCATTCGTTTTTCTTTACTTAGCTGTTTTTTTCTTGCCATAATACAAATTCTAACAGTCTATTCAGTAGGACTATCAGCTGTGCATCCACCAGACTTCTGCACAACACAACTGATGGTCCCAACCCCATTTATAAGGCAAGAAATCCCACTTATTAAACCTGACAGGGCACACCTGTGAAGTGAAAACCATTTCCGGTGACTACCTCTTGAAGCTCATCAAGAGAATGCCAAGAGTGTGCAAAACAGTCATCAAAGCAAAAGGTGGCTACTTTGAAGAACCTAGAATATAAGACATATTTTCAGTTGTTTCACACTTTTTGTTAAATATATAATTCCACATGTGTTAATTCATAGTTTTGATGCCTTCAGTGTGAATGTACAATTTTCATAGTCATGAAAATACAGAAAAATCTTTAAATGAGAAGGTGTGTCCAAACTTTTGGTCTGTACTGTATATATATATATATATATATATATATATATATATATATATATACATATATACACTGTGGCTGTGGGTGGTGTGCGGGAATCGGCAGCGGCGGAGGAGCGGGGCACAGGTGCCATACATACCAGGAAGAAGGATGAGGGGTGCCATACATACCAGGAAGAGGGATGAGGGGTGCCATGCATACTAGGAAGAGGGATGAGGGGTGCCATACATACCAGGAAGAGAGATGAGGGGTGCCATACATACCAGGAAGAGAGATGAGGGGTGCCATACATACCAGGAAGAGAGATGAGGGGTGCCACACATACCAGAAAGAGGGATGAGGGGTGCCACACATACCAGGAAGAGGGATGAAGGGTTCCATACATACCAGGAAGAGGCATGAGGGGGGCCATACATACCAGGATGAGGGATGAAGGGTGCCATACATACCAGGATGAGGGATTAAGGGTGCCATACATACCAGGATGGTGATGAGGGGGGCCATACATACCAGGATGAAGGATGCCATACATACCAGGATAGGGATGAGGGGGGACCATACATACCAGGATGAGGGATGAAGGGTGCCATACATACCAGGATGGGGATGAGGGGTACCATGCATACCAGGATGGGGATGAGGGGTGCCATGAATACCAGGATGGGGATGAGGGGTGCCATGCATATCAGGATGGGGATGAGGGCCACGTATAACAGGAAGGAGGAGGCCATATATACCAGGATGGGGGATATTAACAAAATTGGGGGACATTACCCCTATAACAGTGTCAGCAGCAGACCCCCTCTCCTTAACAGAGCATCATGACCACATTTTTTGCTTATATTTTTTTTTCTATTTTCCTCTTTTAAAACCTAGGTGTGTCTTATGGTCCGGTGCGTCTTATAGTCAGAAAAATACGGTATTTTGTTACATTGCAACCTGTGTTTTAACATTTTTGTAATCCAATGAGATACATCAGCACTAAATATTCTAAGTTGGTGAAGTGAGAAAAATATAGACATAAATTACATTTATGAGATCAAATAACTAAAAATTGGCATGTGCATATGTGTTCACCACTTTTGCGATCAAGCCCCTAAAAACTTCTGATGCAAGCAATTATCTTCATACAGTAAGTCACATGCTTAGTGAAAGAAAGAAGTCCACCTGTGTGCAATCTAAGTGTCACATGGTCTGTCAGTATTATACATAACTTTACTGAAAGGCCACAGAGGGAGCCACAACGGTCGTTAAGGGGCCTTATTCCTCAGAGTGCAGCGCCGCCCCGCTGCTGAAATTCCCACGGGTGTCAGTTGTATATGACAGCTGACACCCTGTGGTTTCAATCCTGGCCGGTGTTGAAGCTGATCGGGCCTGATTGAGGTCATGTGATGACCCCAGGGTACGGTGGCCTGTGAGATCGAGCTATAAGCTGGGTCTCACAGGCTATGTCAGTGAAACACTAACAGACTCATGCACTGCAGTACACGACTACTGCAGTGTATGAGATCAGTGATCAAAATAAAAATGATACATGTGACTCAGTGGGACCAAGTGAAAAAGTAAAATAAAATATGTAAAAAAGTAGAAAAAAAAACACAAAAAAAATGCACACATATTACTAGAAGCCGTTTCGTCACACAAAACACAGCATTTGTGATAAAACAAAAATAAACAAAAAAAAGTACACATAATTGTCCGGAACGACCCACTCTACAAAACTGGCAATTTATTTATTCTGTAAGGCAAACACCGTAAAAAAAAATAAATAAAAAACATACCAAAAATGTAGTTTTTTCATCATACTGACTCACAAAAAAGTGAATAAAAAGTGATCAAAAAGTCATATGCAAAAAAAAAAATTGCCAAAATGAAAATGTCAAACCGTCCCACAAAAAACAAGCCCTAATATGGCTCATTTGGCAAAAAAAATAAAAAAGTTACAGCTCTCAGAATATGACGATGCAAAATCAAATTCATTTTTGTAAAATATTGATTCTAGTGTGTAAAAATAGCAAAGCATAAAAAAAGATATAAATCAGGTATCGCTGTAATCGTACCGACCTGACGAACAAATCAGTCTTATTACTTTTACCGCACAGTGAACTTAAAAAAAAATAAAAAATAAAAGCTATAACTGAATTGCTGGTTTTTGTTCATTCTGTTTGAAAAATCTGAATATAAAGCGATCTAAAATTATTATGTGTCCCAAAATGGTACCAAAAAAATCTGCAACTCGTCCCGCAAAAAATAAGCCCTCATACAACTCTGTTCGCCAAAAAATAAAAAAGTTACAGCTCTCAGAATATGGTGACGAAAAAAACTACTTTTTTATAAAAAAGCATTTTTACTGTATGATAGCAGCAAAACCTACCATATATAAATCTGGTATTGCTGTAATCACACCGAACTGAAGAATAAATCCGCTTTATCACCTATACTGCACTGTTAACTGCTAAAAAATAAGGACTATATTTGTACTGCTATTTGTTCATTCTACCTCCCAAAAATCTGAATAAGGCTGGGCTCACATTTATCCTGCACGCTCCGCTGAGCGCTTAAGTTGGAGTTTCCGTGTAAATTCCCCAAAAACGCGATTCAGACAAAACCCCTGATGGAACCACTCACTTATGAGGCTGATGGAGTCACAGTGGTCTGGTTTGTGTTCCGGCAGTGTCTTTTTAGCACACAAGTGTGGGCGACCACAGATTAGTGCTCGCCTAAAAAGATGGATGCCACCGGAGCAGATGCCAAACGGACTCCAAGTTGTCTACATTTGCTCCATTATGGTGGTTGGTTCCGTCTGAATCACATTTTTTGTGGGATTTACACGGAAACCCCGACGTAAGTGCTCAGCGTAGAACACAAGAAGGTGATCCCAGCCTTATTCTGGAAGTGATCGAAAAATATTATGTACCCCAAAATGCTACCAATAAAAAACATAATTTAAACTGCACAAAACCAGCCCCCATTCAGGTCTATCATCTGTCACTGAAACTATAGGGGGTTCCCACTGGCAGAACAAAGACTCTGGAAAAGCGACGGCTCCCATCCCCTCAAATAAAATCCAGTGAAATCTGCACTCCCAAATCCAAATGCCCCCCTCCTTCTGAGCCCCACTGTGCCTAAACCGCATTAAGCGGCCACATGTGTGCCATTATTGTAGTGGGGAGAGAGCACTTAATTTACAGGGCGCGTATCTCCTGAAGCACAAGCTGGACACAATGTATGGGGGCACTACAATATATGGGGGCACTACACTGTATGAGGGCACAACGTAAACTGGCATATTTGCAATTCTCCAGAAAAAAGCCTGGCGGGGATGTTACAAAATAGTCACTACAGCCGTAGATGAATTCATTGAGAGGTGCAATTTCTACAATGGGGTCACTTTCAGGGGTTTTCTGCTGTTCTGGCATCTTTGGGGCTCCACAAATGTTGCCCACAAACTATTCTAGCAAAATCTGTGCTCCAAAAGCCAAATAACGCTCCTTCCTTCTCAGCCCTAACATGTGGCGCAACAGTAATTTCTCACGACATATGGGGCATCACTGCATTTGAGAGAAATTGCACAATAAATGATGGGGTTCAATTTCACCTATTAATCCTTGTGTACCTGACACATTTGCAGCAAATACAAAAATTTATTTTTTACCACAAAAAATTCATATTTCCATGTTTCAATGTTATAAAATTCTGTGAGACACCTATGGATTCAAAATACTCACTACTCCCCTAAATGAATTCCTTAGGCAGTAAAGTTTCCAATATAGGGTCACCTGGGGTTTTCTGCTGTTCTGGCACCTCAGGAACTCAGCTAATGGAACCCACAATCAAATTCAAACAGAATCTGCATTCTAAAAGTCAAGTAGCGCTCCTTCCCATCTGATCCCTGCCGTGTGCTCAAACTGTAGTGTATGACCACATATGGGGTACTGCCACATTTGGGAGAAATTGCATAACAAACTGTGGGGTCCAATTTCTCCCTTTACCCCTTGTGTAAATTATAAATTTGGTGCTATAACAGTTTTTTTGTGGAAAAAATTAATTTTTTTGTTCTCACATCTAAAAGTTATAAAGTTTTGTGAATAACTTGTAGGTTAAAAATGCTCAGTAAACCTCCAGATGAATTCCTTGAGGGGTCTAGTTTCCAAAATGGGGTAACTTGTGGGGGGTTTCCACTGTTTAGACACATCAGGGGCTCTACAAATGCGACATGACGCCCGCAGACCATTACATCAAAGTCTGCGTTCCAAAACATCACTACTTTCTTTCCGAGCCCTGCTGTGCACCCAAACAGTAGTTTTTCTCCACATATGGGGTATTGGCACACTCAGGAGAAATTGTGCAACACGTTTTTGGGTCAATTTTCTCCTGTTACCCTTGTGAAAATAAAAAATTTGAGGCTAAAAGTACATTTTGTGGGAAAAATTAGATTTTTATTTTCACGGCTCTATGTCATAAACTTCTGTGAAGCACCATCAAGGTGCTCACCACACATCTAGATACCTTCCTTGAGGGGTCTAGTTTCCAAAATGGGGTAACTTGTGGGGGCTTTCCATTGTGTAGGCAAATCAGGGGCTCTCCAAATGCGACATGGCGCTCGCTCTTGATTCCAGCCATTTTTGCATTCAAAAAGTCTAACAGTGTACCTTCCGAGACCTGCTGTGCGCCCAAACAGTAATTCCCCCCCACATATGGGGTATCGGTGTACTCAGGAAAAGTTGCACAACAAATTATATTCTAATTTAGTGAGATGCACCTGTATTTGAATCACTATGTACAAACAAAGGAAGCATCTTATTCATTTAATAATCTACCGGCTCATTGTTATAGAAGTCTGTGATTGAGGATAAAGTCACATTTACATGCAGCTGAAATATGGGGCCATGGAGTTGATTACTGGTGGGTCCTTGGCACCCCAGTCCGACACTGTATATACAGTACAGACCAAAAGTTTGGACACACCTTCTTATTTAAAGATTTTTCTGTATTTTTATGACTATGAAACTTGTACATTCACACTGAAGGCATCAAAACTATGAATTAACACATGTGGAATTATATACTTAACAAAAAAGTGTGAAACAACTGAAAATATGTCTTATATTCTAGGTTCTTCAAAGTAGCCACCTTTTGCTTTGATGACTGTTTTGCACACTCTTGGCATTCTCTTGATGAGCTTCAAGAGGTAGTCACCGGAAATGGTTTTCACTTCACAGGTGTGCCCTGTCAGGTTTAATAAGTGGGATTTCTTGCCTTATAAATGGGGTTGGGACCATCAGTTGTGTTGTGCAGAAGTCAGGTGGATACACAGCTGATAGTCCTACTGAATAGACTGTTAGAATTTGTATTATGGCAAGAAAAAAGCAGCTAAGTAAAGAAAAACGAGTGGCCATCATTACTTTAAGAAATGAAGGTCAGTCAGTCCGAAAAATTGGGCAAACTTTGAAAGTATCCCCAAGTGCAGGTGCAAAAACCATCAAGCGCTACCAAGAAACTGGCTCACATGAGGACCGCCCCAGGAAAGGAAGACCAAGAGTCACCTCTGCTTCTGAGGATAAGTTTATCCGAGTCACCAGCCTCAGAAATCGCAGGTTAACAGCAGCTCAGATTAGAGACCAGGTCAATGCCACACAGAGTTCTAGCAGCAGACACATCTCTACAACAACTGTTAAGAGGAGACTTTGTGCAGCAGGCCTTCATGGTAAAATAACTGCTAGGAAACCACTGCTAAGGACAGGCAACAAGCAGAAGAGACTTGTTTGGGCTAAAGAACACAAGGAATGGACATTAGACCAGTGGAAATCTGTGCTTTGGTCTGATGAGTCCAAATTTGAGATCTTTGATTCCAACCACCGTGTCTTTGTGCGACGCAGCAAAGGTGAACAGATGGACTCTACATGCCTGGTTCCCACTGTGAAATGGAGGAGGGGGTGTGATGGTGTGGGGGTGCTTTGCTGGTGACACTGTTGGGGATTTATTCAAAATTGATGGCATACTGAACCAGCATGGCTACCACAGCATCTTGCAGCGGCATGCTATTCCATCCGGTTTGCGTTTAGTTGGACCATCATTTATTTTTTTAACAGGACAATGACCCCAAACACACCTCCAGGCTGTGTAAGGGCTATTTGACCAAGCAAGAGAGTGATGGGGTGCTACGCCAGATGACCTGGCCTCCACAGTCACCAGACCTGAACCCAATCGAGATGGTTTGGGGTGAGCTGGACCGCAGAGTGAAGGCAAAAGGGCCAACAAGTGCTAAGCGTCTCTGGGAACTCCTTCAAGATTGTTGGAAGACCATTTCCGGTGACTACCTCTTGAAGCTCATCAAGAGAATGCCAAGAGTGTGCAAAGCAGTCATCAAAGCAAAAGGTGGCTACTTTGAAGAACCTAGAATATAAGACATATTTTCAGCTGTTTCACACTTTTTTGTATATAATTCCACATGTGTTAATTCATAGTTTTGATGCCTTCAGTGTGAATGTACAATTTTCATAGTCATGAAAATACAGAAAAATCTTTAAATGAGAAGGTGTGTCCAAACTTTTGGTCTGTACTGTATATACAATCTTTATTTGTAGAGTAACAAAATATATGCCGTGGTCACGCGTCCTCTGACATCCAGCTCCTCAATCTCTGTCTAACGCGTCAGTGGAGGGCGGTGACATGTGACGTCGGACGCCACCTCCACTGCTTTCTCTTACACGAGCACCACTACATACTGCTTGTTATAAGAGAGGTGAGTCTCTATAAAAGGATACCTGTAAACTCCTAATGTACACTCATTATGAGTTCCCTCAGCACACTGGCACCACTCAATATGAGACCCCTCAGCACCCTGGCACCACTCAATATGAGACCCCTCAGCACACCGGCACCACTCATTGAGACCCCTCAGCACACTGGTACCACTCATTATGAGACCCCCTCAGCACACTGGCACCACTCAACATGAGACCCCTCAGCACACTGGCACCACTCAATATGAGACCCCTCAGCACACTGGCACCTCAATATGAGACCCCTCAGCACACTGGCACCACTCCTTATGAGACCCCCCTGCACACTGGCACCTCAATATGAGACCCCTCAGCACACTGGCACCACTCATTATGAGACCCCCCTGCACACTGGCACCACTCAATATGAGACCCCTCAGCACACTGGCACCACTCATTATGAGACCAATCAGCACACTGGCACCACTCATTGAGACCCCTCAGCACACTGGCACCACTCATTAGGAGACCCCTCAGCACACTGGCACCACTCATTATGCAACCCCTCATCACACTGGCACCACTAATTATGAGACCCCTCAGCACACTGGCACGACTCAATATGAGACCCCTCAGCACACTGGTACCACTTATTATGAGACCCCCTGAGCACACTGGCGCCACTCATTATGAGACCCCTCAGCACACTGACACCACTCCTTATGAGACCCCTCAGCACACTGGCACCACTCCTTGTGAGACCCCTCAGCTGCCATCTCAGCACACTGGCACCATTCATCATGAGACCCCACAGCACACTGGCACCACTCATTATGAGACCCCACAGCACACTGGCATCACTCAATATGAGACCCCACAGCACACTGGCACCACTCAATATGAGACCCCACAGCACACTGGCACCACTCAATATAAGACCCCACAGCACACTGGCACCACTCCTTATGAGACCCCCTCAGCACACTGGCACCACTCATCATGAGACCCCCTCAGCACACTGGCACCACTCATTATGAGACCCCTCAGAACACTGGCACCACTCATCATGAGACCCCCTCAGCACACTGGCACCACTCATTATGAGACCCCTCAGCACACTTACACCACTCCTTATGAGACCCCTCAGAACACTGGCACCACTCATTATGAGACCCCACAGCACACTGGCACCACTCAATATGAGACCCCACAGCACACTGGCACCACTCATTATGAGACCCCACACACTGGCACCACTCAATATGAGACCCCTCAGCACACTGGCACCACTCATCATGAGACCCCTCAGCACACTGGCACCATTCATCATGAGACCCCACAGCACACTGGCACCACTCATTATGAGACCCCCTCAGCACACTGGCACCACTCATTATGAGACCCCTCAGCACACTGGCACCACTCATTATGAGACCCCTCAGCACACTTACACCACTCCTTATGAGACCCCTCAGAACACTTGTACCACTCATTATGAGACCCCACAGCACACTGGCACCACTCAATATGAGACCCCTCAGCACACTGGCACCACTCATTATGAGACCCCTCAGCACACTGGCACCACTCATTATGAGAACCCACAGCACACTGGCACCACTCATTATGAAACCCCACAGCACACTAGCACCACTCAATATGAGACCCCTCAGCACACTGGCACCATTCATCATGAGACCCCACAGCACACTGGCACCACTCAATATGAGACCCCTCAGCACACTGGCACCACTCATTATGAGAACCCACAGCACACTGGCACCACTCATTATGAAACCCCACAGCACACTAGCACCACTCAATATGAGACCCCTCAGCACACTGGCACCATTCATCATGAGACCCCACAGCACACTGGCACCACTCAATATGAGACCCCTCAGCACACTGGCACCACTCATTATGAGACCCCACAGCACACTGGCACCACTCATTATGAAACCCCACAGCACACTGGCACCACTCAATATGAGACCCCTCAGCACACTGGCACCACTCATCATGAGACCCCTCAGCACACTGGCACCATTCATCATGAGACCCCACAGCATACTGGCATCACTCAATATGAGACGCCACAGCACACTGGCATCACTCAATATGAGACCCCACAGCACACTGGCACCACTCAATATAAGACTCCACAGCACACTGGCACCACTCATTATGAGACCCCTCAGCACACTGGCACCACTCATCATGAGACCCCCTCAGCACACTGGCACCACTCATCATGAGACCCCCTCAGCACACTGGCACCACTCCTTATGAGACCCCTCAGCACACTGGCATCACTCCTTATGAGACCCCTCAGCACACTGGCACCACTCATTATGAGACCCCTCAGCACACTGGCACCACTCAATATGAGACCCCTCAGCACACTGGCACCACTCAATATGAGACCCCTCAGCACACTGGCACCACTCATTATGAGACCCCTCAGCACACTGGCACCACTCATCATGAGACCCCCTCAGCACACTGGCACCACTCATTATGAGACCACTCAGAACACTGGCACCACTCATCATGAGACCCCTCAGCACACTGGCACCACTCATTATGAGACCCCTCAGCACACTGGCACCACTCATTATGAGACCCCTCAGCACACTGGCACCACTAAATATGAGACCCCTCAGCACACTGGTACCACTCAATATGAGACCCCTCAGCACACTGGCACCACTCATTATGAGACCCCTCAGCACACTGGCACCACGCCTCATGAGACCCCTCAGCACACTGGTACCACTCATTATGAGACCCCTCAGCACACTGGCACCACTCATTGAGACCCCTCAGCACACTGGCACCACGCCTCATGAGACCCCTCAGCACACTGGCACCACTCATTATGAGACCCCTCAGCACACTTGCACCACTCCTTGAGACCCCACAGCACACTGGCACCACGCCTTGAAACCCCCCAGCGCACTGACACCACTCATTATGCGACCCCTCAGCACACTGGCACCACTCATCATGAGACCCCCTCAGCACACTGGCACCACTCATTATGAGACCCCTCAGCACACTGGCACCACTCATTATGAGACCCTCTCAGCACACTGGCACCATGCCTCATGAGACCCCACAACACACTGGCACCACTCATCATGAGACCCCACAGCACACTGGCACCATGCCTGAGACCCCACAGCACACTGGCACCACTCATTATGAGACCCCACAGCACACTGGCACCACTCATTATGAGACCCCCTCATCACACTGGCACCACTCCTTATGAGACCCCTCAGCGCACTGGCACCACTCATTATGAGACCCCCTCATCACACTGGCACCACTCCTTATGAGACCCCTCAGCGCACTGGCACCACTCCTTATGAGACCCCTCAGCGCACTGGCACCACGCCTCATGAGACCCCACAGCACACTGGCACCACTCATCATGAGACCCCCTCAGCACACTGGCACCATGCCTCATGAGACCCCACAGCACACTGGCACCACTCATCATGAGACCCCACAGCACACTGGCACCATGCCTGAGACCCCACAGCACACTGGCACCACTCATTATGAGACCCCACAGCACACTGGCACCACTCATTATGAGACCCCCTCATCACACTGGCACCACTCCTTATGAGACCCCTCAGCGCACTGGCACCACTCATTATGAGACCCCCTCATCACACTGGCACCACTCCTTATGAGACCCCTCAGCGCACTGGCACCACTCCTTATGAGACCCCTCAGCGCACTGGCACCACTCATTATGAGACCCCCTCATCACACTGGCACCACTCCTTATGAGACCCCACAGCACACTGGCACCACTCATTATGAGACCCCTCAGCGCACTGGCACCACTCATCATGAGACCCCTCATCACACTGGCACCACTCATTATGAGACCCCCTCATCACACTGGCATCACTTCTTATGAGACCCCACAGCACACTTACACCACTCATCATGAGACCCCTCAGCACGCTGGCACCACTCATCATGAGACCCCTCAGCACACTGGCACCACTCATCATGAGACCCCCTCATCACACTGGCACCATGCCTCATGAGACCCCACAGCACACTGGCACCACTCATCATGAGACCCCTCAGCACACTGGCACCACTCATTATGAGACCCCTCAGCACACTGGCACCACTCATCATGAGACCCCCTCAGCACACTGGCACCACTCATCATGAGACCCCTCAGCACACTGGCACCACTCATTATGAGACCCCTCAGCACACTGGCACCACTCATCATGAGACCCCTCAGCACACTGGCACCATGCCTCATGAGACTCCTCAGCACACTGGCACCACTCATCATGAGACCCCACAGCACACTGGCACCATGCCTGAGACCCCACAGCACACTGGCACCACTCATTATGAGACCCCACAGCACACTGGCACCACTCATTATGAGACCCCCTCATCACACTGGCACCACTCCTTATGAGACCCCTCAGCGCACTGGCACCACTCATTATGAGACCCCCTCATCACACTGGCACCACTCCTTATGAGACCCCTCAGCGCACTGGCACCACTCCTTATGAGACCCCTCAGCGCACTGGCACCACGCCTCATGAGACCCCACAGCACACTGGCACCACTCATCATGAGACCTCCTCAGCACACTGGCACCATGCCTCATGAGACCCCACAGCACACTGGCACCACTCATCATGAGACCCCACAGCACACTGGCACCATTCCTGAGACCCCACAGCACACTGGCACCACTCATTATGAGACCCCACAGCACACTGGCACCACTCATTATGAGACCCCCTCATCACACTGGCACCACTCCTTATGAGACCCCTCAGCGCACTGGCACCACTCATTATGAGACCCCCTCATCACACTGGCACCACTCCTTATGAGACCCCTCAGCGCACTGGCACCACTCCTTATGAGACCCCTCAGCGCACTGGCACCACTCCTTATGAGACCCCCTCATCACACTGGCACCACTCCTTATGAGACCCCACAGCACACTGGCACCACTCATTATGAGACCCCTCAGCGCACTGGCACCACTCATCATGAGACCCCTCATCACACTGGCACCACTCATTATGAGACCCCCTCATCACACTGGCATCACTCCTTATGAGACCCCACAGCACACTTACACCACTCATCATGAGACCCCTCAGCACACTGGCACCACTCATCATGAGACCCCTCAGCACACTGGCACCACTCATCATGAGACCCCTCAGCACACTGGCACCACTCATCATGAGACCCCTCAGCACACTGGCACCATGCCTCATGAGACCCCTCAGCACACTGGCACCACTCATTATGAGACCCCACAGCACACTGGCACCACTCATTATGAGACCCCCTCATCACACTGGCACCACTCCTTATGAGACCCCTCAGCGCACTGGCACCACTCATTATGAGACCCCCTCATCACACTGGCACCACTCCTTATGAGACCCCTCAGCGCACTGGCACCACTCCTTATGAGACCCCTCAGCGCACTGGCACCACTCATTATGAGACCCCCTCATCACACTGGCACCACTCCTTATGAGACCCCACAGCACACTGGCACCACTCATTATGAGACCCCTCAGCGCACTGGCACCACTCATCATGAGACCCCTCATCACACTGGCACCACTCATTATGAGACCCCCTCATCACACTGGCATCACTCCTTATGAGACCCCACAGCACACTGGCATCACTCATCATGAGACCCCTCAGCACACTGGCACCACTCATCATGAGACCCCTCAGCACACTGGCACCACTCATCATGAGACCCCTCAGCACACTGGCACCATGCCTCATGAGACCCCACAGCACACTGGCACCACTCATCATGAGACCCCACAGCACACTGGCACCACTCATCATGAGACCCCCTCAGCACACTGGCACCACTCCTTATGAGACCCCTCAGCACACTGGCATCACTCCTTATGAGACCCCTCAGCACACTGGCACCACTCATTATGAGACCCCTCAGCACACTGGCACCACTCATTATGAGACCCCTCAGCACACTGGCACCACTCAATATGAGACCCCTCAGCACACTGGCACCACTCATTATGAGACCCCTCAGCACACTGGCACCACTCATCATGAGACCCCCTCAGCACACTGGCACCACTCATTATGAGACCCCTCAGCACACTGGCACCACTCATTATGAGACCCCTCAGCACACTGGCACCACTGAATATGAGACCCCTCAGCACACTGGTACCACTCAATATGAGACCCCTCAGCACACTGGCACCACTCATTATGAGACCCCTCAGCACACTGGCACCACTCCTTGAGACCCCACAGCACACTGGCACCACGCCTCATGAGACCCCCCCAGCACACTGACACCACTCATTATGCGACCCCTCAGCACACTAGCATGACTCCTCATGAGACCCCTCAGCACACTGGCACCACGCCTCATGAGACCCCTCAGCACACTGGTACCACTCATTATGAGACCCCTCAGCACACTGGCACCACTCATTGAGACCCCTCAGCACACTGGCACCACGCCTCATGAGACCCCTCAGCACACTGGCACCACTCATTATGAGACCCCTCAGCACACTGGCACCACTCCTTGAGACCCCACAGCACACTGGCACCACGCCTTGAGACCCCCCAGCGCACTGACACCACTCATTATGCGACCCCTCAGCACACTGGCACCACTCATCATGAGACCCCCTCAGCACACTGGCACCACTCATTATGAGACCCCTCAGCACACTGGCACCACTCATTATGAGACCCCCTCAGCACACTGGCACCATGCCTCATGAGACCCCACAACACACTGGCACCACTCATCATGAGACCCCACAGCACACTGGCACCATGCCTGAGACCCCACAGCACACTGGCACCACTCATTATGAGACCCCACAGCACACTGGCACCACTCATTATGAGACCCCCTCATCACACTGGCACCACTCCTTATGAGACCCCTCAGCGCACTGGCACCACTCATTATGAGACCCCCTCATCACACTGGCACCACTCCTTATGAGACCCCTCAGCGCACTGGCACCACTCCTTATGAGACCCCTCAGCGCACTGGCACCACGCCTCATGAGACCCCACAGCACACTGGCACCACTCATCATGAGACCCCCTCAGCACACTGGCACCATGCCTCATGAGACCCCACAGCACACTGGCACCACTCATCATGAGACCCCACAGCACACTGGCACCATGCCTGAGACCCCACAGCACACTGGCACCACTCATTATGAGACCCCACAGCACACTGGCACCACTCATTATGAGACCCCCTCATCACACTGGCACCACTCCTTATGAGACCCCTCAGCGCACTGGCACCACTCATTATGAGACCCCCTCATCACACTGGCACCACTCCTTATGAGATCCCCTCAGCGCACTGGCACCACTCCTTATGAGACCCCTCAGCGCACTGGCACCACTCCTTATGAGACCCCACAGCACACTGGCACCACTCATTATGAGACCCCTCAGCGCACTGGCACCACTCATCATGAGACCCCTCATCACACTAGCACCACTCATTATGAGACCCCCTCATCACACTGGCATCACTTCTTATGAGACCCCACAGCACACTTACACCACTCATCATGAGACCCCTCAGCACACTGGCACCACTCATCATGAGACCCCCTCATCACACTGGCACCATGCCTCATGAGACCCCACAGCACACTGGCACCACTCATCATGAGACCCCTCAGCACACTGGCACCACTCATTATGAGACCCCTCAGCACACTGGCACCACTCATCATGAGACCCCCTCAGCACACTGGCACCACTCATCATGAGACCCCTCAGCACACTGGCACCACTCATTATGAGACCCCTCAGCACACTGGCACCACTCATCATGAGACCCCTCAGCACACTGGCACCATGCCTCATGAGACCCCTCAGCACACTGGCACCACTCATCATGAGACCCCACAGCACACTGGCACCATGCCTGAGACCCCACAGCACACTGGCACCACTCATTATGAGACCCCACAGCACACTGGCACCACTCATTATGAGACCCCCTCATCACACTGGCACCACTCCTTATGAGACCCCTCAGCGCACTGGCACCACTCATTATGAGACCCCCTCATCACACTGGCACCACTCCTTATGAGACCCCTCAGCGCACTGGCACCACTCCTTATGAGACCCCTCAGCGCACTGGCACCACGCCTCATGAGACCCCACAGCACACTGGCACCACTCATCATGAGACCCCCTCAGCACACTGGCACCATGCCTCATGAGACCCCACAGGACACTGGCACCACTCATCATGAGACCCCACAGCACACTGGCACCATGCCTGAGACCCCACAGCACACTGGCACCACTCATTATGAGACCCCACAGCACACTGGCACCACTCATTATGAGACCCCCTCATCACACTGGCACCACTCCTTATGAGACCCCTCAGCGCACTGGCACCACTCATTATGAGACCCCCTCATCACACTGGCACCACTCATGAGACCCCTCAGCGCACTGGCACCACTCCTTATGAGACCCCTCAGCGCACTGGCACCACTCATTATGAGACCCCCTCATCACACTGGCACCACTCCTTATGAGACCCCACAGCACACTGGCACCACTCATTATGAGACCCCTCAGCGCACTGGCACCACTCATCATGAGACCCCTCATCACACTGGCACCACTCATTATGAGACCCCCTCATCACACTGGCATCACTCCTTATGAGACCCCACAGCACACTTACACCACTCATCATGAGACCCCTCAGCACACTGGCACCACTCATCATGAGACCCCTCAGCACACTGGCACCACTCATCATGACCCCTCAGCACACTGGCACCACTCATCATGAGACCCCTCAGCACACTGGCACCATGCCTCATGAGACCCCTCAGCACACTGGCACCACTCATTATGAGACCCCACAGCACACTGGCACCACTCATTATGAGACCCCCTCATCACACTGGCACCACTCCTTATGAGACCCCTCAGCGCACTGGCACCACTCCTTATGAGACCCCCTCATCACACTGGCACCACTCCTTATGAGACCCCTCAGCGCACTGGCACCACTCCTTATGAGACCCCTCAGCGCACTGGCACCACTCATTATGAGACCCCCTCATCACACTGGCACCACTCCTTATGAGACCCCACAGCACACTGGCACCACTCATTAGGAGACCCCTCAGCGCACTGGCACCACTCATCATGAGACCTCTCATCACACTGGCACCACTCATTATGAGACCCCCTCATCACACTGGCATCACTCCTTATGAGACCCCACAGCACACTTACACCACTCATCATGAGACCCCTCAGCACACTGGCACCACTCATCATGAGACCCCTCAGCACACTGGCACCACTCATCATGAGACCCCTCAGCACACTGGCACCACTCATCATGAGACCCCTCAGCACACTGGCACCACTCATCATGAGACCCCTCAGCACACTGGCACCATGCCTCATGAGACCCCACAGCACACTGGCACCACTCATCATGAGACCCCTCAGCACACTGGCACCACTCATTATGAGACCCCTCAGCACACTGGCACCACTCATCATGAGACCCCTCAGCACACTGGCACCATGCCTCATGAGACCCCTCAGCACACTGGCACCACTCATCATGAGACCCCTCAGCACACTGGCACCACTCATCATGAGACCCCCTCATCACACTGGCATCACTCCTTATGAGACCCCACAGCACACTTACACCACTCATCATGAGACCCCTCAGCACACTGGCACCACTCATCATGAGACCCCTCAGCACACTGGCACCACTCATCATGACCCCTCAGCACACTGGCACCACTCATCATGAGACCCCTCAGCACACTGGCACCACTCATTATGAGACCCCACAGCACACTGGCACCACTCATTATGAGACCCCCTCATCACACTGGCACCACTCCTTATGAGACCCCTCAGCGCACTGGCACCACTCCTTATGAGACCCCTCAGCGCACTGGCACCACTCATTATGAGACCCCCTCATCACACTGGCACCACTCCTTATGAGACCCCACAGCACACTGGCACCACTCATTATGAGACCCCTCAGCGCACTGGCACCACTCATCATGAGACCTCTCATCACACTGGCACCACTCATTATGAGACCCCCTCATCACACTGGCATCACTCCTTATGAGACCCCACAGCACACTTACACCACTCATCATGAGACCCCTCAGCACACTGGCACCACTCATCATGAGACCCCTCAGCACACTGGCACCACTCATCATGAGACCCCTCAGCACACTGGCACCACTCATCATGAGACCCCTCAGCACACTGGCACCACTCATCATGAGACCCCTCAGCACACTGGCACCATGCCTCATGAGACCCCACAGCACACTGGCACCACTCATTATGAGACCCCTCAGCACACTGGCACCACTCATCATGAGACCCCTCAGCACACTGGCACCATGCCTCATGAGACCCCACAGCACACTGGCACCACTCATCATGAGACCCCTCAGCACACTGGCACCACTCATTATGAGACCCCTCAGCACACTGGCACCACTCATCATGAGACCCCTCAGCACACTGGCACCATGCCTCATGAGACCCCTCAGCACACTGGCACCACTCATCATGAGACCCCTCAGCACACTGGCACCACTCATTATGAGACCCCTCAGCACACTGGCACCACTCATCATGAGACCCCTCAGCACCCCGGCCCTGCTTCTTCTGGGAGGAGCAGCCAGTAACATCTGCACCCAGGGACCGTCCTCCTCCTCCTCCTCCTCCTCCTCCTCACACAGCAGCTGTATGAGAGAACCGGGCCTGCAAAATATCCGGTGATTGTGCGCAGTGAGCGCTGGGTGTCAGCCGTGCATCACCCACAGACAGGCACTGCGAGCAGGGGAAGAGGAGGAGACCGACCACCCATCCCCCAGCAAGAGCGCCAGGCCCGGAGCAGGGGGACAGCACCGGATCCCTCCCAGCATAGCCAGCCAGACAGCACGGAGGGCGGCCAGACCCCGCTAGCCGGTGTCTCTGCTGTCACGCGGTACATGTGATCTGTGGCGGACTGCAAAGAGGATGTTAAACGTGGAGAGCCTGGACCGGGTGGATCTGTGTGAGAGTCTGTTGACGTGGGTAAGTGGACTGACTGTCCCTTCCCCCACCCTAGATGAGGACACCCCATGCCGGGTCTTGTACTTCCAATGCAGCCATCACTCAATGGATCATACCTTAGGGGTCGGCAGCCAGGAGTATTATAGCCGAGCACTTATCGGTGGCAGAGACCCCATCATATCTCCCCCATAGGAGTGAAGGTTGTGCTGTCGGCTGGATCACTAGGGTCTTAGGATAATAGGTATTATCCCTCAGGTGAAGTCAGGTCAGCGTGTACTGTGGTGGTCTCTGGGGTGGCCGCTCTTCTGGCCCTATCACTAGTCTGCCGCTAATAAAGGGTCAGGGCTGTGAGTTCTGTACGGTGGATTCCACAGCTGTAACGGAGCCGTCGGTGCTGCACGGCAGACCCCGTTCACTATAATGGGGTATCTCATTTTTCTGGAAATAAAGTAACCGCATGCGCTCTTTTATAGAGGAGCGAATACCATGCAGTATGCTTCTTTACACTGGGAGCCTATAGGTGCGCCATAGGTCCAAGCCTTCCATACCAGGTCCCCTGCTGACTATAGGATCTGATGCAATGTACACGGCTAGATCCGCTGGGTTCACAGTTGCATCAGAGCCTTGCGGCCTCTCAGAAGGAAAGGTTCAGCATGCTGCACTAATTTTTTTTCCCCCGGTAAACAGACACCCTAACAGAAACAGAGCAAACCCCATTATATTTGGTGGGGTCTGTCTGGCACATTTGTGGTCTTACGCCGCGGATCTATTTCCTTCATGAGTCTAATTTTGCTGTTAGAACAGAAAAAAAGTTCTAACACCAGTGTGACCCTGGCCTGTCATGCGAGTGCATCAAAGGGTTATTCCTAAAATATAAAGGGTTGTAAAATTGTCAAGTGCTTGAAAAAACAAACAACTTTGCCTTTTTATCAAAAATCCTCTATGTTCTCAAGAAGAGGTCCTTTTAATTCTGCAGTTTACTGCTCGGTGCCTAAGTTACCGGCCACACCTGCAGTCCATCAGAGGTGGGCATTTTCCTAGGCAAGGAGCAGAAGCTTGGAACTTCTTACTTTACAGCTTCAAGTGTTGCTGTGAGGCTTTCCGGATAGCTGGATCCAGCCACCTTAAAGTGGTTGTCCACTACTCATACGACCCCTTCTGAATCCCAATGTTTCTCCACTAAAATGACACTGGCTCTCCCATGGCTTGACATTATTATGTCATGTGATCCCTGCTGCCAATCAGCGCTGGCTTCACTCTCCTTTCCTACGGACAAAGCAAGACATCCGGAGGCGGTGAGAGCTGCTGCTGCTCTGTCAGTTCCTCCAGATGTCAATTATACTTGTAGGAGAGGAGAGCGAAGCCTGGACTGATTGGGTCTCAGGGATCACGTGACATAACAATGTCACACGAGCCTTGGGAAAGCCATTGCCAACACCGCTGCAATGGTGCAGGCACCAGAGGCGAGTATAGGTGTTAATATTTTACTGGAGTAAAACATAGGTATCCAGAAGGGGTTGTCTGAGTAGTGGACACCCTCTTTAAGTGCCACTGCACTCCTCCAATGCTGCTGAGGTAAAGCTGCCTTTGCTTTTGTAGCATCAGAGAGTGCACCATTCACACCAGTATAGTGACAGTGCTGCTGATCCCAATTGTTAATTTTCAGAAGCAGCAGTGCGCTCCGGAATACAGAAGATAAGTACACCCTTTTAAGTTATACTCTATCCATAGTATAGGGGATACGTTACTAATCTCTAGGGGTCCGTCTGCAGGTGCAAGAGGACTCTGCTGAGCCGGGTTCCCGATCATTAATCTCAAAGCTTTGCACTAGAGCAGAAATGCTCATGCTTGACTTCCACTACAGTCACTGTCGATGGGACTGCCGGAAAAAGCAAAGACTGGGCTCTGCAAAGCACTGGTTCTTGGGTTCCAGAACCCACACACCAGTGTTCAGACCCCCCAGTGAATCAGTAAGTTATTCCCTATCCAAAAGGAAGGGGACAACTTAATAACCCTTGTTTAATCCGTATTCAGATGAGGTGTATTTTTTAATGCTGGTTTTATCTATCCTAGAAGGGAATCTGTCATCAAGAAATGTCCCTATATGGGTATGCAGGTCTTTTAAATCTAAATCCAGTGACACCTTTACGTCTTCTATCTGTTGCTGCATTCCTAAGTAATAAGTATTTTATTTCATATGCAAATGAGGTGTTAAGTGCTCAGGGTGTGCCAGAGCCCCTAACATGTTATTTTCCTGCCCCTTAACAGACTCCTTAGCTTAATTGACAGCTCACTGTCTGTGTGACATCAGGCACTAGGCCAAAAAAATCAGACAGACAGCAATCATTTAAGCTAAAGAGGCTGGTGCTGGGTGAGAGGCAGAGGCTTGGGAAGTGCTCTGTCATGCCCAAAGCACTTAACGCCTCATTTGCATATGTATGAAAACACAAATTACCCGGGAATGCAGCAGCAGATAATAGAAATAAAGGTGTTGATGGGTTTATATATTACACCCCCATACAGTATATGTGGTTTGCAGGGTTGATCTTTCTGATAGATTCCCTTTAAGAATATCAATGCTGGTGGTTACTACCGTCCTACCAGCGCATTTCTGTGTAGAAAAGGCCGTCTCTAGTGAATCTTGGGAATATCAGATTAGTACTGATGTCTGCTGCATATGTGTAAATCCAATTTATATCATCCGCTGGATTATTTTCTCCCATTCATACCTGCTTCCCTAATGTTGGATTTGCTCTGGCTCGTAATTGGTGTATGTTGGGGTCACCAGAGGTCAGCATTGTCTTATTGATGGGACATAGTATTGTGGCAGTGATATAACAGACAATGAAGGGCGATGACGGCTGTGATGTAAATAATGAGGTGCCGTCCATGTGATTGTGTATACAATGTGGTGAAGGACGTGTCAGCCTTGTCACAGCCCCTTTGTCTGACACGGAGCCGTCTGGATCTATCTCCCATTATTATATCATGAATATCTGCCCTGGAGCTTTTACCACTTCTACAGTTCAGCAGTGACCCATTCATTCCTGACCTTCCTATCTACAGATGTAGCAGTGCTGATTTCTCCATTGTTACAGTGTATAATTATCTTTGAGATAACGTAGTACTGTAAATTATTTCTTTGTAATCTCGGTGTAGAAATTGTGAATACTCCTATCTCTGGCCTTGCAGTATCTAATGGTTATATTGTAGCGAACAAGATTTTTAAAGACTTTGTTCACACAATGCAGCGCATAAGGCATTTGTCTATTGTTTCATGTATTTTTGTGGAGGTGAGTGGGACTTAAATGAAATGATTGTTGTCAGGGAAAGCACTGCGGTTTTGTATGCCATACTAGCAGGGCTGTGGAGTCGGTAAGCCAAACCTCCGACTCCTCAATTTCCATGACACCGACTCCACGACTCCCTCATACATGGCTCATGTGTAAGTGATAAATTTACTGTAGCACAGATTCATCTCAGCTAAAAGTCTAGACCCTTAGATCAGGAATAGGACAGACATTTATAGGACATCTCATAACTTTCCCAAATTCTTATGAAAAAATATTCCCCACAAACTGCATTGAACTACTGTACCCAATTTATTATACATTTTAGAAGTTGGAGTCGGTCTATTTTATACCGACTCCGATTCCACAGCCCTGCGTACTAGTATACAGTGTGCTTAGGGGCTGACGTCTGTCTGTATTACCGGACAGCCTCTGATTTGCTTTTTTAGGCTAAGTGCACACGATGTGGTTTTAATGCGTTTCCGCGGCGGTCTTTCCGCTGCGGAAACGCATTAAAACTGCTTGGTAAAAGGTCTGCCATGTAAAGAAATGATAATCTGCATGTGCTGTGCCACTGCAGATTATCATAGCAGCACAAACCGCAGAATAACCAATTCTTGCGCGATTCCGTGGCAAATTCGTGACTTGCATTGAATCGCAGCAAACCCACATGTATAATAACCGTCATGGACTTATATAGTGTGACCAAGTTAAAAGTTAAAAAAAGAATAAAAATGGTAAAAAATAATAAAAAAACCCCAAAAACATTATACTCGTCTTCTGATGGCCCGCTGTCTTCTTCTCTGGTGCGTCCGGTGTCTTGGGCGGCTTGCGGTGGTTTGAAAGGATCTTCCATGACTTCATTTAGTCATGTCGGCGGTCGAGTGACCTGTCACATGACTAAATGATGTAATAGAAGGTCCTTTTACACCATCGCGAACCACCGGGGAGCCAGGACGCATCGGAGAGAAGACCGGGGGCCATCAGAAGACGAGTATAATGTTTATTTTTTTATTTCAAATTCTTTTTTTTTTTTTTTAAAGGTTCTATGGTACCCGGGTCTGGAGGAGAGTCTCCTCTTCTCCAGACCCGGGTACCTTCCGCGCATTGAATCGCTTAATATCCGCATGTGCACATGTAGTGATGTGGATATTAAGCGATTCAATGCAAGTCAATGGCGGTGAAAATGACGCGATTCCGGAAAATAATTGGTAGTGCTGCGGATTTTTCCACAATGATAATCCGCAGAGGAAATTTCCGCAGCATGTGCACAGCAGGATTATCATTGGGGAACATAGCAGACCTTCTACCAAGCGTTTTTTAAGCTTTTCTGCAGCGGAATTGCCGCTGCGGAAACGCTTAAAAAGCACATCGTGGGCACACAGCCTTATAATTTGTGTTTTAGATGTTACATGTTTGATTTCAATGGTTGCTGTGTAATTCTTCAGACGTGAGCACTTGCTGACCGTTTCTAATTACTGCTGATTTCAGGAAGGCTGTGCTAAATTTAATGCTGGGTTCAGGCGAGCATCTCTGTAAAATCATGCTTTTTTCACCCCGAAAAACTAGACATGTGCCATCAGTATGTCATCTGTATGTCATCCATCTTTATACATCATCATTTAAAGTTATACAAGGCCATATACATTTTCCTATATTAAAAATTTGAATTGACTCATTAAAAATGAATGGATGCTGTATGGATGGTGCCTGTATGACATCCATTATTTTAAGGCACCCTCTGAGTATGATTAAAAAAAAAAGACCATTTTGTCTTTGTGGAAAATCTTCCATGTACACTGGCAATCATTTGTGTGGTCCGTGGCACTCTTCTGAATGAGTACTGAGGCTTTTTTCTTTTTGCCTCAAAAAACTTTTATGTGCCTTCCAAGAGAAATCCTGATCAGAATCCATGCGTTTTTTTTTTTGTTTTACAAGATTTTAGGTTCTGACACAGATTTTGAAATCAACAGAGTATTTGAAACTGTTTTTAATGTGGATTTTTAGTGTATCAGCTTCAAAACCCACTGTCAAAACTGTGTGATCATGCTTGTCGTAAATGGAGTTCTACAGTGGCTTGCGAAAATATTCAACCCCCTTTGAATTTTTAATGTTTTGCTGCCTCACAACCTTGAATTTCACTGTTTTTTTTGCGGGTTTCCATCAGTTCATGTAAAGAACATGCCTACAGCTGTGAACATTTGTTTTTCTTTTTATTGTTAAGCAAACAACAAATAGGACAAAATAACTGAATACTTCAGTGTGAATAACTATTCACCCCCCTAAAGTCAGTACTTTGTAGACCCTCCTTTTGTGGCAATTACAGCTGCAAGTCGCTTTGGATAAGTCTATGAGCTTTCCACATCCTGCCAATGGGATTTTTGCCCATTCCTCAAGGCAAAACTATTCCAGCTCCTTCAAGTTAGATGGTTTCCTCTGGTGAACAGCAATCTTCAAGCCTGACCACAGATTCTCAATTGGATTAAGGTCTGGGCTTTGACTAGGCCACTGCAACACATTTACACTTTTTCCCTTAAATCACTCGAGTGTTGCTTTGGGACATTGTCTAGTTGGAAGGTGAACCGCTGTCCCAGTCTCAAATCACTGACAGGTTTTGCTCAGGAATATCCCTGTATTTTGCACCATTCATCTTCCCCCTCGACTCATATCATTTTCCCTGTCCCTGCTGCTGAAAACATCCCCACAGCATGATGCTTCCACCACCATGTTTTACTTTGGGAATGGTGTTCTTGGAGGTGATGAACTGTGTTGGTTTGGCACCAGACATAGCGTTTACCTTGGTGGCCAAAAAATTCAATTTTGATCTCATCTGACCACATTATCTTCCTCCATACATTTGGGGAGTCTCTCATGTCTTTTGGCAAACTAAAAATGAGCCTTACAATTTTTGTGTGTAAGTAAAGGCTTTTTTTCTGCCCACTCATCCATAAAGGCCACTTCTATGGAGTGTACAGCTTATTCTGGTCGTATGGATAGATACTCCAGTCTCTGCTTGGGAACTCTGCAGCTCCTTCAGGGTTATCTTTGGTCTCTGTGCTGCCTCTCTGATTAATGCCCTCCTTGCTTGGGCTGAGTGTTTTGGTGGGTGGCCTTCCCTTGACAGGTTTGTTGTGGTATCATGTTCTTTCCATTTGATGATAATGGATTTGATGGTGCTCTGGGGGATCATCAGAGATTGGGATATTTTTTTTATAACCCAACCCTGACTTGTACTTCTCAACAACTTTGTCCCTGACTTGTTTGGAGATCTTCTTGGTCTTCATGGTGTTCTTTGGTTAGTGGTGGCTCCTGCTTAATGGTGTTGCAGCCTCTGTGGCCTTTCAGAAAAGATGTGTATATACTGACAGACCATATGACACTTATATTGCATACAGGTGGACTTCCTTTCACTGAGCATGTGACTTATGAGGGAAATTGCTTATTCCAGAAATTTTTTTAGTGGCTCCATAGCAAAAGGGGTGAATACATATGCACATGCCAATTTTTAGTTATTTGATCCCATATATTTAATTTATGCCGATATTTTTCTCACTTCACCAACTTAGGCTATTAAATGCCGATTCATCACACACAAATCTGATTACAAAAATATTTAAACACAGGTTGTAATGTAACAAAATAGGTACAAAGCCAAGGGAGGTGAATAATTATGCAAGCCACTGTAATTCTACATATCAAAAGATGGCGCACTTGGATCACTACCTGCATTTAAGAAGCTGTTCAGTTGGGCCAAGAATTGTTAGAATTTGGACCAGAAACTACATTTGCTTTTCAGCTATGGGAACCTTCCTTTACTGGTAATTTTTAGGGTGGATTTACTCAAGGTAGTTATTTTTAAAACTTCTGCACCTGATCATTGAGAATTTGGGTGTTAGTTTTCTTATTCCTAGCAGAGAATTTCTCACGTATGCGATGTAATTTTACGACCGATACAGAAGTTTTTTGGGATTGTTGGTGGTCCGAGCAGTCGAACCTACCCAGATCAGACATTAAAGGGAACTTGTCAGCAGGTTTTTGCTATTTAAACTGACACTAACATAGTATGGTGGCAGAGATCCTGATTCCAGGGCTGTGTTCTTTAGTTTCAATACAACCAATGTTTTATCAACAGGAGAATCCTAGAGGACTAGTTCTCATGTGCAGGCCAGTCCAGCTAATCTGTGTAACCCCACCCCCACCACTGATTGACAGCTTGCAGATAATGGACAGTGTATTCTGGAAGCTGCCAATCAGGGGTGTGGGTGGGATTATAAATCTACAGCAGAGGGATTTTATTAAAACTGCAGTCTTGTAAGTGACCCATCACTGGAATCAGGATCTATGTCCCTACATCATGCTGATCTCAGACTCCATAGCTAAAACCTGTTGACAGATTTCCTTTTAGTAGTTTTATGGGTGTATATTTTACATTTCTTATGTAGAAATTGTGTTCATAAAATGTTAGTAGTTTTCCACTTTTATTCAGCTAAATGAAGTCCTACAACTCTCTAATCTTTTTTGTGCTCCAGGTATTTGTTTGCTGTCGTGTATGAGAACATTCTTGATTGCATTCAGAGGCAGCAAACATGTGCATAGGTAGATTTCTGTATGGCGGCTGTGTGACCTGTCACTTGACTGCTATGAATAATAGATCTGGCACTTTACAAATGCTGTAGAGGAAGCAGGTTCTCTATAATCTATAGCTTTTCCTATTAGTGTTTGTGTCAAATAGGGCACGACATCTCATTGTGCTGAGAGTCAGGCTGGAGCAATTGGGTTTCCCAGGATACAAAATTAGAAAAGATTTTTGGAAAAGCTCCTGAAATCTACTTGGAAGAAGCCCTAGAGCACTTGCTCTGATCAGTAAGTATGCAGTTCCATCCTTTTGGAAGTTACAGCTGTAGATTCCTATCCCTGGTTTTAAAAGGGCCGCCCTTGTGCAATATGCTCCATGCTACGTCATCAATCCACTCCAGGAGAAAAAAAAAAGGACTGAGAAATTTATCTGCGTTTTCTCACTGGTCATTGGGTTTAATAATCAGAAGGATTCACTATGTGCTATGTCGGGCATCGTTTTCAGCGGTATTCACCTAGCTCAGGTGGGCGCACTAAAATGTAACTGACTACGTTTTGGTGCTTCCCTGAAATAACTGGGTACTGCCGAAAATGAGGTCCGGCATAACTCACATAGCATCATTATAGCCAATGGGTCTTTCAATGCAAACGTTCAAATCCCATTTTTCAGGTCTTCAGACTATGGTGGACTACATAGCAGTAGTTTTACTTGTTCTCGGTTGATAATCTCCTGCTGATAGAACTGTGATTTTGTAAAAACTACAGCCAGCAGCCCAATAAATGACAAATCGCTGGAATTGGGGTCTCTGTTTCTACATCATGCTGCTCTTAGATTAGGTGGAGAAAACTTGGTGACAGATTCCCTTTAAGACCCCTCTATACACTAGATGGTTGTCAACTGACCGATGGGTCGGCTGATTGTTAGCCAGCAGCCATCTCTTCTGACCCATACACAGGATTTCTCGAATGGTCAAACTCTTCTTTGTTCTCTATGAGAAACCGCTGCCAGAAATCTCTGCCAGCGGCTTATTTCTTAAGAAACTAAAGTATTGGCAGTCCAAAATAAGACATGCTGGATCCTTCTGTCACCTGACATCTATTGGGGACAGTTGGGAGGCTCCCAAACACATTAGAACGTTGGCCGAATTAATTGCTATTGGCGGGTTCAGCCAAGATTAATCCATTGTCTTTGGGGGGCCTTTAGGCTGCTACACTTGTTTTCCAGACGCTGGACATTGAATTATTGATCTGTGATATGGCCCTAGGTTTTTTTTTCTTTTTAAGAATAGGTTATTTGCCATAAAAAAATATCTCCTTACACAGTAGTAAAATGTCCAATTCTTTGTTTGCCATTAAAAGGGTACATTTACAAGGGACCTCCTTCATCTGTAATTCCACAGCAGAAAATATAGATCCAGATATTGCTGGGAAAATTAATGTAGGCAAGCAGCACATTTAAAGTGTTTGGGCCAATATTGGAAGTTATACCTAATCCTACGAATAGGGAATAACCTTGATTGGTGACGGTCCGCCCATTGAAATAGGGGATAACCTCCAATCTTGGAACAAGCCATTTAAGTCTTTGCTTTGCACAGAGTGATACACACTTAGAAATTCACAGCATAAACTGACATGCTACAGATCTGCGTGCATGAGATTTCTTAAAGAAGCATTCCCAGGAAACTTTATTGGCAGAAGCTGTGTATATGTAGTGTAGGTTAGGTGCACTAATATATTTGTGGATTGCTGCTTTTCTCAGTTTCCAGCACCACTACAGTCCTCTTCTGGGTCACCAGACATCTATTTCTTGCATGATCACACTGGAGTTTATTTTTGAGCCAGAGGTAGCTTTTTCCATAGATGTTTATTTTAATATTGACGTCCGACTCACTCATAAACCCCTGTGTGATCTGGCTGGTTGGAATAGAAGTCACGTGACTCAGGAGAGGACCAGAGTGGCACTGGAATCCAGGGAAGACTGTCAAGTGTATGACTGCTATCACACTACACTACAGACACACATACATAGTGGCACTGGAATCCAGGGTAGACTGTCAATGTGTGACTGCTATCACACTACACTACAGACACACATACATAGTGGCACTGGAATCCTGGGTAGACTGTCAATGTATGACTGCTATCACACTATACTACAGACACACATACATAGTGGCACTGGAATCCTGGGTAGACTGTCAGTGTATGACTGCTATCACACTACACTACAGACACACATACATAGTGGCACTGGAATCCAGGGTAGACTGTCAGTGTATGACTGCTATCACACTATACTACAGACACACATACATAGTGGCACTGGAATCCTGGGTAGACTGTCAGTGTATGACTGCTATCACACTATACTACAGACACACATACATAGTGGCACTGGAATCCAGGGTAGACTGTCAGTGTATGACTGCTATCACACTATACTACAGACACACATACATAGTGGCACTGGAATCCTGGGTAGACTGTCAGTGTATGACTGCTATCGCACTACACTACAGACACACATACATAGTGGCACTGGAATCCTGGGTAGACTGTCAGTGTATGACTGCTATCGCACTACACTACAGACACACATACATAGTGGCACTGGAATCCTGGGTAGACTGTCAGTGTATGACTGCTATCGCACTACACTACAGACACACATACATAGTGGCACTGGAATCCAGGGTAGACTGTCAGTGTATGACTGCTATCGCACTATACTACAGACACACATACATAGTGGCACTGGAATCCAGGGAAGACTGTCAGTGTATGACTGCTATCGCACTACACTACAGACACACATACATAGTGGCACTGGAATCCAGGGAAGACTGTCAGTGTATGACTGCTATCGCACTATACTACAGACACATACACAGATTTACAGAATAAAAGTTTAAAGGGAGTACTACTTTCAAACACAACACCGCTACTGCAGATCCGACAAAATCTGCATATATACTAAAATCAGCTTGCAAGTCATGGGCTATGTGCTAAATTCTGTGTTCCCATTTGATTTCCAGTCCATATACAGAAGGGTGAAATGAAACTGCCCCTCCTTGAATACGCTGTTTGTTTTTCCTTGTAATGTCGCAGGAAAAGTTCTCGTGTTGTCATGCTGTTGTAGTGGTTTACCCGAACTATTTCACAGGAAGCCAAGCCTTTTATTCTTTGTTTAATGCTACAAGCCTAAATTATTGGCTGACATTTCTGAGAGGAAAAGATAAAGTTGCCTAATCGTAAAATAAAGTTGATCACAGTAGGAAAGTTGCATTAAAGGGGGTTTCCCACAAAGTTTAATTTTAAAGTTGATTTTAATCAATAGATCTTGGAATAATAATAAATTCCACAATTGGATGTGTTTAAATAAAATGTTCCTGTGCTGAGATAATCTTATAAATGTGCCCCTGCTGTGTACTGTGTAATGGCTGTGTCTGACCGTGCAGGAACATGATCTGATCATACCACATCTCCTGAGCAGGGGAGGAAGCAAAAGACTATACAGACATTACAGCAGGGGATCACAGAGGATTCTAAGAGGTAAAACATTTCACTGCCTGTTTTTACAAAAAGTTTTACGTCAAAGAATTATTTGTGATCCCGTGCTGTAATGTCTGTATACTCTTTTGCTTCCTCCCCTGCCCAGGAGATGTGGTATGATCAGACCATGTTCCTGCACGGTCAGACACAGCCATTACACAGTACACAGCAGGGGCACATTTATAAGATTATCTCAGCACAGGAACATTTTATTTAAACACATCCAATTGTGGAAATTATTATTATTCCAAGATCTATTGACTAAAATGAACTTTGTTTGTGGTAAAACCCCTTTTCAATGTGTGTGAAACCCTCATATAGTAAGGCAATAGGGGGAAATCAGGCCGATAGGATATCTTGGAGACAATAACACAACCAGAGAAGTATGGAAGCTGCTTGGGGAGGTTGTCATCTTAATGTGTGTGGCCAGCTTAATCGGCTTTCAGCAGATGTTTTTTTGTCTTATTAAGGATAAGGTTTCATTGTTCTGTTACCAAAAACGTCTACATGTGTCCCCTCCTACCCCCAGTGGCCAGTGGTGCCAGAGCCTGTGGTCCTGCTGTAAGGTTTGGATAATGCTCTTCTTTGCTTGTTCTGAGTAATCGTCAAAAAGGAAATGTCTATAGGAGAATTCCATAGTACAATTCCTTACGAATACCTCTTACCTGAATTAAGAGCGATTCAGGAGAGCGAGTATATGTTTCTGAAATGCCTACTGTTTTTCACAGCTATGAATGAGGTTTATTGAGGTTCCTGCCTCTAAATGAAGGCATTTGCACAGGTAAATGGTCCCCCTGATGGGCCTGGGAAGAGGCTATAGAAAACGGCTATGCAATATTCTTACTTGGATGACCGGTCACATTGTACCTGCAGTCCGATCTGTGTACATCATGGTATAGATATAGGTATGGTAAAACTTGTAATTTATTCATTGAAATCCCTGGTGTTTGTGACTCGCCCCCTGGGCCGTGGGGCACTCGAGACCGGACTTCAGGGCAATGCTGGGAGTAGTAGTGGCGACCCATTCCCATGGCTCAGGGTGGTCAGACCAGTGGCAGCCTTTTATATGTTTTAGGTAATGTCCGACTACGCCACCCGCGAATTGCGGCTATCATGAACCACCGCTGCAAGGCAGTCCCCTGAGGCTGATGGTATGTGCAGCTGAGTTAGTATAACTCCCCAAGGGAAGAGTGTAGCCTCAGGGCAATGTAGTAGATGGAGGGGGTGATGGTGCAGGGAGTCCCAGTACCGTTAGTGCTGGCGAAGTAAGAAGCACAAAGACAACGTGTTGCAGTCCAGGGTCTTTTACTCACAGTTCGTATACTCCAAGCCACTTCGGTACCGGTAGTAACTGCCCAAGCCGTGCTGTGTCCACCAGGCGAGGGGCTCGGTCAACCCCCAGGCAATTCAGGAGTATGGCACAGGACCCCTTCTATCCTTCCTCTGGCTCGTGCCCCACCAGTGACCAAACTTTTGTCCAGCTGCCGCGGATCTATGCGGGTAAACGTGGGCCCCGTTTCCCGCTATCCTATATGGTGCCTTCCTAGCAAGGTTTAGCAGGGGGTCGCACCAAGTGATGATCACGACCTCCGGTTCTTGGCTGAGGATTATTTGCCTCCACCAACTTGGGATCCGGTACCCTTTTCTTGCCTGACCCGTCACCTGTAATTTCCTGGGTCCTTAGGGTCCCTTCTGCCTTCTTGTTTCTGAGCCCTTCTACACTTTGGGTACTTCTCCTCTTTTTCCGTTCCTTTCTGTTTCTGTTCCTTTCTCCTGGCTCCGGCCTTCACCCTAGACCCGCCTTTGAGCAGGGCTCCTACAGAGCCTCCGCTCCCTGTCTTCTCCTCTCACTGACTAGACTCCTGTCCTAAGATGGTGCCCACCTTTTATACCTCCCCTAGAGTGTGAGCTCAGGTGACCAGCAACCAATGGGCTCCTACCTATGCTCAGAAACCTTCCCCTTCTGCTCCTACATCACTGGGTTTCCCCCCCCCCTCCCCACTCCAGCCAGGGATATGGTCTGTCGTGCCTGCATTACTATATAAATGGGAGCACCGTTGAGCTGTCCCCCGGAAATGGGGTGTGTGTGATGCATGCAGCTAACTGAGCCCTGGTCCATACTTCATCCTTACCCGGGAGTGGAATACCACACCTCTGGTTGAGGTGCAATACCCCTGTTGTGGCTGAACCCTCGGGGCGCTACATTTGAATACATGATTCCAGTAGGCGGTCCTACTAGTGATTGACAGCTAGCTCTACATGTAAAGTCATACAGGGGGAGACCGTCAATCACTGAATAGGACTGGCCGCTGGACTCATACAGTGGTGTGAAAAAGTGTTCCCCCTTCCTGATTTCTTATTCTTTTGCTTGTCTGTCAGACTTAAATGTTTCAGATCACAAAACAAATGTTAATATAAGACAAAGATAACACAAGTAAACACAAAAGCAGTTTTTAAATGAAGGTCTTTATTATTAAGGGAAAAAGAAATCCAAACCTACAGGGCCCTGTGTGAAAGGCCGCAGCACATCATGCACAGTAGCATCTATCGGCAGGCGTTATATGCCCCTGCACATGCGCAATCGCCATTTTATTGTAGTAAAAAAAAACATTTTTTTTTTAGCTCCAGCAAAAAAATGGCACAGACACATGAGCAGTAGCAGCTATCGCCAGCGCCATTTTGCTGGATGTAAATTTTTTTTTTTTCCTAACCCCACATAGTATATGCATTATGGAAAATAGGAGGCAGGTCACTGAAGGATCAGTGAGCTGTCTAAAGCGCATACAGATAAATATGTAAGCAGAGCGCCCCTCACAGGCCGCCCGAAGCACCAAAATCTAATTATCTCAAAACTGCAATTAAAGATTAAAAAAGAACCACAGGACAGATTTCGTTAACCCAGGTATCATTTTAATCAGTGTAATGTCACCCACCTGACGGTGTAAGTAGTTTACGGAGCACAATCCTGCTGACAGGTACGCTTTTAAGTGATTTGTTGATTGAGAACAGGTGTGGCAGTAATCAGGCCTGTGTGTGGATAGGGAAATTGAACTCTGCTTCCCAAATATTTGATAAACCACAGCTAAATTATGTTTTAAGGGATGCAGGGGGGGGGCGGCAATCATTTTTTCACACAGGGCCCTGTAGGTTTGGATTTCTTTTTCCCTTAACAATAAAGATCTTCATTTAAAAACTGAATTTTGTGTTTGCTTGTTATATTTGTCTAATATTTAATTTTGTTTTGTGATCTGAAACATTTTAAGTGCGACAAACATGCAGAAAAATAAGACATCAGGAACGGGGCAAACACTTTTTCACACCACTGTATGCATACAAGTACGGGGGCTTTTAATGAATAAAATGCAAGTTTTATTGAAACTTTTCCCAAAAAATTGTCTATTGATGTGCTCAGCTCCTCCTGCTGTATATCATTCTGTATGCACATTAGATGCGATTTTCTACATGATGGGTTCCCCTAACTTACTTGATTGGGAATATTGCTTCTCAGTTTACTAAGTATTATAGACACATTAAATCTGCATGTCGTTTAACCGTAATCTGCCGTGGTTTTGGGCTGCAGTACTTGGCCGTGCAGTTTTTAAAGGTAATTCATGTAAGATAAACGCGTTTCAACACCTGACCAATTATATATGTGTTTTAGATGCCATTCAAAATCAAAGTCCCACTGTTGTGTGTGTGTGTGTGTGTGTGTGTGTGTGTGTGTACCCATAGAACATATGTCACGTGTAGAGGAAGACCTTAACGTCCAGTCCCCTTCTAGGCAGTGGGTTTGGGGCTCCGCATAGTGTGGGTTATGTGAATGTTGCTTTGATTATCTCGGTAGAATCCTGGTAATACAAGTGAAAATCTAGTCCTGTGCATGTATTCAGATAGCCTCACTCTGTCACCTCTGCAGTTTACCATCAAGCCCTAAAGTTCAAGGCCTGTGTAAAGTAGCCGATGTTAATCTCAGCAAGGCATGCAGTGTGCTGGCTCCCAACCAGCTGATGACCGTCCCAGATATTCAGGAGTTGTCAGATTACAAGGAGGTGACGTCCTTCCCATGCAGCTGGGAAAAGAGTTCAGCTGCACAGTTATGGACGAGATGTACTCTTCTGGGGAAGCTATTCACTGGGAGTTGTATTATATTTTCTTGCACTCGTTTAAGTAAGGATATTTCTTCATTATTGCTGTACTCTGTGTGAGAAGGTCACTGGTAAAATACTGGAGGTGAGATATGTGACACTCAGGATGTTAGCCTCAGTGATATAAACCTGGATAAATGCTCCAGCATACGAAGTGCTGAGGGGGGGGGTAATCTGCCATATTAAGGGCTAGGTTTTTGTGGGCAGCTGAAGAGTGTATGGGAGGCTGTCCACCATGTCTCCTTCCCAGGGTGTGGTCCAGAAGGTATATGTGGAGCCTTTGGACTCATTCATTGTTCAGTGTGCCTGGAGATGAGAGATACAGAGCTGGGCTCATTTTAAAGAGAGCTGAACCTTGTGTTTTTCCCTGAGCACATTTTGAACTGGTTTATGCCGCACATTTTTACTAAACCAGTGGAGGACTTAAATGGAAAGTGCTCCTGTTTCTAGCTCTTTGAGCAGCCGAGTGAGCAGATCTACCACACGGTAGTATTTTTACATTCTATGCCTTTCTGAAATTATTTTCCAAAATTATATCTGCACACCTGAAGGAAGCGTGTGCTTGTTTGCTGGTGAACTGCGCTAGTTTAGATATTGACATTTTCAAAACTGACGATGTTTTGTCCTTTTTAAATGGATTTTCCCATGAACAAATTACATTTTAATTAAGATCTTAGAATAATACAATTGTGGAACTTATTATGTGTTAAAAAAGAAATGTTCCTGTGAGGAGGAAGCAGAGTATACAGACATTACAGCACGGGGATCTCAGCTGCTGCTTTCTGTGAGGTAAAAATAAGCAGCAAATGTTTTACCTCTTACAGCAGGGGATCACAGCTGATTCTAATATCTGTATAGTCTTTTGCTTCCTCCTCTGCCCAGGAGCTGTGGTATGATCAGACCATGTTACACATCCATTACACAGTACACAGCAGGGGCACATTTATAACATTATCTCAGCACATTTTATTTAACATCCAATTGTGGAACTACTTATTCCAAGATCTATTAATTAAAATGTACTTTGTTCATGGGAAAACCCCTTTAATGCCCTGCAAAACTTCCCATTATAAATGGGATATTTTTTTCCCCCTTTATACTTTTTAGTGTGCCCAGTTTTTTTTGGAAGGAGGGGGGAGTGCACATAAGGTCATATTTAATTCTACATGTAGTTATCGGAAAATGGTCAGAACCAGGAAAAATATGCCACATTTCCTCTTTTGTCATGCTCTTGTTTAATCATTACGTAAAAAAGGATTCCTCTTAATTCTCCCATCAATACTGATCCAAGTAAAAAAGTATTTTGGTAACCTACATTTTGCATGACAGTAACATATTCATGCTTGAGTCACTGGTGCCTATATACAATTTCTTAGGAGGAAGGGAAGTTTTTTTTCTTTATTACTTTATGGATATATTTTGGGAATTTCACAAGGCATCTGCTATTATATACTTACATATTATATACTTTCTTTGGTGAAACCCGCTGACAGCACACATACAGGTTCATACATTAGACTGAATGTTATACACTGTCGTTCTGACATTAGATCTCAAACACAATGTGAACCTAGTCTAACAAGTTCATGGCCAAAACTCTGCACATAGCTCTACCGTTGTGTTGTTGAGCAAAGGTGTATGGGGAAAAGTTATGGTGAGTGTTAGCTTGGCTATTAATTCTTCTAAGGTTTGGCCTACATAAGCACCTATAACACTAAAATCGCATCATATCACACCTAGGTTTTTTGTTGTGATGATCCCATACAAAGCTTGTGACCTTTCTTGTTATTGAGCACTTCTGTTTATGTGATATGTAAAACAAGTTTCATTCTTTAGCATTTTATCCACTGAAATTTGGGTTTCTTTTTGTGATGTATATATGTACAGTACAGACCAAAAGTTTGGACACACCTTCTCATTTAAAGATTTTTCTGTATTTTCATGACTATGAAAATTGTACATTCACACTGAAGGCATCAAAACTATGAATTAACACATGTGGAATTATATACTTAACAAAAAAGTGTGAAACAATGCAGAAAAATCTTTAAATGAGAAGGTGTGTCCAAACTTTTGGTCTGTACTGTATATATTATATAATATTCTTAACTCGACCTATCCTTTGAGCCTTTCATGAGCTGTCCATTTTTATGTTTTTCAGATACAGACATTTCATGTAGATGCACCATGTAAGACCGTAGAAGACCTTACCAGTGGGGTTGCAATGGCTATGGTCCTTCAGAAAATGTAAGTTGACACATTAGTATATAATTCGAATGTAAGGCTAGTTTACACCTGTATTCCCTGACTGTTTGTTATTTTTCTTTACCCCAACATCATCTGTCGAGTGAACCCTTTACAGTAGTTGGTGGGGTTGGTGGGTTTGGAAGACTTTGCTTTCATGTGTATGAGTGCCTTTAAAGGTAGAGATTTGGAATGTTTCAGGAGACCTTTTCATAGATTTGATGCTTTGGTTTGCCTTGCTTCTAGAGATGAGTGAACCCGAACTTTAAAGTTCGGGGTTTATACCTGTCCGGTGCTGAACTCCAAACACTGACTTCTCCTGGAAGTCAGTTTCAGTGTTCGGAGTTCCGAGAGGAGAGAGAGAGATTTTTCCAGCTACACAGATCGGGTCCCCATTGATTTTAATGGGGTTTCAGTTCAAGTTCGGGTACAGTTCTGGTAACCGAACTATAGATTAAAGTTCAGTCGGGTATCAGAACCCTAACTTCCATGGGTCCGCTCATCCCTGCTTACTACGATTACACTCATGGAAAGGAAGCCAGTAGGAGTGCTCCTTGTAGGATGCGTCATGTTGCATGCCAAGAAAACGTATACCAAATTCAGGCATGTTTCTTAAAACCTGCCAAGGTAAAAACAGGATTTCCTTAAAACTTCATGTCTGTAGTTAGTGAATTGGTCAGTAGGTTTTTCCTTACTCTACTCCGACAGTGATAATCTCCTGCTGATAAAACAATGATTGCATTGAAACTACAACAAACGGCCCAGTAAGTGACACATCACTGTTTTCAGGGTCTCTGTCTCTCCCCCCCATCATGCTCTCAGATAACATACCAAAAACCTGCTGACAGATTCCCTTTAATGTAGGCCTCAGATTCTCTTGCGTAAAATAGGGTAGAAATCTAGAAATCTCATGCTGTTATCTACTGGTTGACAGCTGAAGCCTGAGCTCACAGTGACAATGGAGGAGGCTACTAATGGCAACTGTCAACTGCATCACAATTTGCCATAGGACGCCAGAAACAGGAAGCCAATGATAACTATGGAGGAGACACGATAATGTAGGCCGGGATCTTGATTTGAGATCTGAGGGATCAACAAAAGATCTTTAAGCTGTCTATACACATTTAGTGTATATCTACCAAACCAGATAATTTTAGTAGGATCGAACAACCATCTAATTTGTATGGTGGGTTCTCCTGTCTTTTCCCCAGGAAGATAAGGGTCAGGCAGTTATATTTCAGTTTATTTAGGTTGCCTGTAGGTATGGTTGACTGTGATGCTAACATTGTCTATTTTTAGGCCATTAACCATATATAACCATTGCTCTATGGTAAGAATATGAAATACTGTAGTGCAACCTATGCTTTTATCATACATGATTTTATTTTTTTCTGATAAATAATTTGTAAGTACTGTAATTTAATCCGCCATTGTTGTGGCATCTTTTATTTTAATAATCTGTTGTCGCTATAGAGATGCCACTTTTATGTTCCCATCCTTTAGTAGAACTTTTTGCAATTTGTTTTGTCTTTTTCCAGCGAACCTACATACTTCGATGACAACTGGTTAAACAGGATAAAAACTGATGTGGGAGACAATTGGAGGCTGAAGGTACAGTTCTCTGGGTTTGTTTCCACTATTTGTATGTGTTTGTGCTACCTTTTCCCCACATTACACTGATCTTTGGCACGGTATTCACACAATGAACATCTTGAAAGTTAGTCTTATTCTCCCCATTTGTCTGCTGCCAGGCTCTACTATATTAAATTGTACAATAACTCCGTGCCAATATTTAAGAGGACTTTACAAAAAGTCGATTTCTGTGGTCTGAAATGGAGAAATAACAGCCTTTTCAATAAACCTTATTGATTTTTTTGGGTGGTCTTTTACCGGATTGTTAACACAGGCCAAGTACTGATGGGCACAGAATGTCCATTAGTATGATCATTGTGTCCCCATACAGCATCTTGTCTGTAGCACATCCCCTGTTTTACACGGTGAGATGCAATGATGATGATAATATTTTTTATGCCGCCATAAACTATTCAGTCACCCATTGGGCGATCACCGGAATCAAATGTTTACACGGGCCAATAATTCTGAACAAGGTAATTCTAATTTTGATGAGAATTATCCTACATTGACCCAAACAGTGGACAAGTGCTAGACTATCAGGTAAGCTTTTTCGATGATGTTCTTGCATGGGACTATTTTTGGCCCAGGCTGAATTACCTGATTTCTGTACCAATATATCCAATTTTATTGTGTATGTATGTGTATATACAGTTTATCCTGTCCTGTAGTGGCTGGATGTTCCATAAAAGCAAGCGAGTCTGACCTACTGAGTGACCTTCACCAAGCCGAGCAATAATTTTGGCTGCTTGAGGTTTAGCAGAAGCTTTACTTTGAAATCACAACAGGTGTTGTGCTGTTACGTCAGTTGGACGTTGTGACTGGACGGAGATTAACAGATACTTTGAAGAATAATCTGTCACTAGGGCACTGTTCACATCTGAATCGCAGAGAACTCAATGCTGTGATGGATCAATTGTCTCATCAACACCTGCAGTGATCTAGACAAACCATTAGCTTATAATTTGAGTCCCTTGACGTTTGACGAGGGATCCGTCATGTTAATGTAAAAATAGCGCGGAATGCACAATTATTGTTCCCATCAATCTCTACAGAGTTTACAACATAGGATCTTGGCTGCACAGATTTTTCTGTGATATCTATGCAGTTGTAAAATTTATTACTCCTTTTTTCTCACACAAGGTGTGGGTAAGACTTAGTGCAACACAAAGGGAAGAAGGAAAGGTAGCCCAGACTCTAGGGAAAGGGGGAAGTGGAGACCTCCTAAGCTGATCTGCTATCACCCTGTCTCCCCTAACATCTCTGTATTGGCTCTTCACCAATCGCCGGACGCGAACTTCACCCTTTCTTTCCCTTGCGTTGGGCCCTGGCTAGGGAAGGGAGGGGGATGAGTGCTAGTCGATCCCCACTGACAACTAAAGACAACAAGGGGAAACAAACAAGGAAGGTAGCTTGGCTTTTAGTCAACTTCAGAGGGTTTAACACCCGTCCTCATCACTCCAGAGAGGATGAAGTAATGCGCTTGCTCCGAGCCTTCACAAAGGGTAATGTGAGTATCGCTGGCACCTTCCTCCAGCAGACAGCAGATATTTATACACTCAGGCAAGGGTGTTAATTAGCCTGAGGAAGGTAGCCGCTGGGTCCTAGAGACAGCCTCTAAGAAGATGTCTGTAATGCCAAACGTAGAGATCTGCAACCAACTGCAGGGCGACTGTCTGTCCCTTCTGACACACCCGTCACATTTTTCTATAGTTTTTTTTTTTTTGCACTGCTACAAGTGACTGATTAGCCTCTTCCTGACATGGGACCAAATATACGTCCAATCTTCCTAGGTCTTCCCACAAATGGACGGATCAGTATGTCCAGGTGATTGTGCAGGCACAGGAGCTGTGACCAGCAAGATCACTGCCAGCACTGTCCCTGGCTGTTTAACTGTCTACATGCTGAGGTCATTAGTGATCTGTTACGCCTTGCCATAAGCAGGGTCTAATAAATCTCCAGTACGTGTAACACAACAATTGTAAAAATATATATAAAAAAACAAACCTCAAAATAAAGAACATAAACCTCATAAAAAATGTTTCGCCAATTAAAATGCATTTTTATGTCAAAAAAAATTTTTCATACTTATCTGGTATTGTCCTGTTAAAATAAGTAACTGGACCATTCTTCAGACGAGATCCTCCACAAACAGTTGTAGAAAAGATAAAAAAAGCTTCAGGAAAAACACTGGTACGTTGGCATCTAAAAGATGTCGTATGCACAAGCACACCCCTGATGGAGCCATTCACTATAATGAGGCAGATAGAGCCACTTTAGATTCAATCTTGTCTCCTTCCTTGCGGGGTACCATCTTTTTCAGGCTCTACAAAGCGCAGTCGACCATGCTTTTGTACACCTCTGAAACAACGGACACTGTTGATCAAGAGTCCGTACACAATTCAAAGTGACTCCATCTGACTCATTATAGTGAACGGTTCTGTCTGAGTCACGTATATCGGAGCTTTAGACGGAAACCTCAATGTACGTGCTCCGCATAAATGTGAACCGAGCCTTAAAAATCATCAAAAATATTTTGTACCCCAAAATGATACCAGTAAAAATGTCAACTTTACGTGAGAAACCAGCCCACACTCAGGTCTGTTAATGGAAATATAGGGGGTTTCCACGTTACTGGCAGAACAAAAGGGTCTGGAAAAGTGACATGGCTTCCCTCCTCCCAAAAAAACCCTCAAGCTAAATCTGCACTCACTAATCCAAATGCCCCATCTGTGCTAAGCCTCTTGGTGTGCCTAAACTGCAGTTAGTGTCCACATGTATGGCATTACTGTACATGTGAGAGCCCACTTTGAAATTTATGGGGCGCAAGCTGGGCACAATTTATTGGGCACTAAGCTGGCATTTTTGCAATTTTCACTCTGCAACACCAACGCTGGAAAGTAACTGTGAAGTCAAAATAGTCACTACTGAGTAGGGGGTGCAATTTCCAAAATGGGGTCATTTGAGTGGCTGTACAAATGGTGCCCTCTAACTATTCTAGGAAAATCTGCACTCAAAGTCTAATAGCGCTCCTTCCTTTCAGGCCTCGCCGTGTGGCCAAACAGTACTTAACGACCACATATGAGGCATTGTCACGTTTGGGAGAAATTGCGTTACAAACTATGTGGCCATTTTCACCTATTCCCCCTAGTAAAAATGAAACAAATATGTGGCTCAAACAACATTTTACGAGGAAAAAATGTAAATTTTGTTTTCTTTACCTCCTTAATGGTATAAAATTCTGTGAAAAAACTTGTTGTTATCATGACTCACTATACCTCTAGATGAATTCATTGAGGGGGTTTAGCTTAGAACATAGGGTGGGGGGTTTCTGCTGTTCTGAAACCTCAGTAGCTCTGCCATTGTGATGTGGCACCTGCAAACCATTCCAGCAAAATCTGCACTCCAATATGGTACTCCAAGTGTCCAAACAGTAACATCTGCCCATGTATGAAGAAAGTTGTACTCAGGTGAAAATGGGCTTAACGTTTTTTTTCCCTCATATTACCCCCTGTGAAAATAAAAAATTTGAGGCTAAAGCAACATTTTAGTGGAAAAATATCCAATTTTTTTTTATTTTCACGGCCTAATAGTATAAAATTTTGTGAAGCAGCCGTGAAATCAGAATGCACATACGGTAATCACCGTAGATGAATTCCTTGATCAGTGTAGTTTCCAAAATCGGAGTCACTTGGGGGTTTCTGCTGTTTTGGCACATCATAGGCTCATGAAGTGTGCCATGGCTTTTTCTGTCTTTTGGAGTACAATTATGGCTGGACTTGACAAATTGCATGTCTCAGAAAGGAAGGAGTGCTATGTGCCTAGTTTCTGGTCACATATGTAGTATTGGCCTATTCAGATGAAATTGTGCAACAAAGTGCGGGGGCTCTCCATGTTATCCTTGTGATATAATAAAAATTTGGGGCTAAGACAACATTCTAGTACAAAAAAATAATTTTCCTTCCACTTAAAGGGTTAATAAACTTCCTGAAATTAGGTTTTTAATGCCTTTAAGGGATTGTCCTGCCTAAAATGATAAGTCTGCAGTCACTCTGTACACTTATGAATCCCCCCCCCCCCACCAGCGCACGCACTGTGCGCTGCAATGATTTTTAAGCCGGGACCAGAAGGTATATATGAATTTATACATACTCCCGGCAAGAACCTGTCTAGTGGGCGCAGCCTCGCTCTATACACTGTCGCACACTATCATACATTTCTGCTATCTCTCTGATGGATTCATTTTTTTTCAGCCTAATGATGGTCTATTTTTCTTCCATTGAGAGCACCTTTAACTACATGTTGTGGGTTCACAGCAACAGCTTTGAGATGCAAATGCCACACCTGGAATCCGCTATAATTTATCTGTGATAAATTAAGATGAATGTGTGGTTTGTCTTAAACCCATAGTAGTACCAAAATAAGGTATTATCCTAAGTGCCCGACACACGTTTCGCGAGGGCTTCTTCTAAGGGGCGACGTCGCTCATTATGATAAACGCATTTATAAATATATTTTTTTGGGGGGAAAATTTGGCCATCATGTTTATAACCTATTGTTCTTTGATTGTACTTTAAGCACACAATAGTTACACAATGTGAGTTCCATTTCATCTAAACCTCGCTGATCATTAACTGCAAAATTTTCTTTAAGCTCAGTTCATATTTGCCCACTGGCTAGCTGACAATTTTTGGAGGTTGTATATCCCTTTTAAAAAGAGACCGCTATGTATTGGAGAGATGTAATTCCTAAACCTTTACTCCAATTAAGATGTGAATACCCTCAAATTAAAGCTGAGTCTGCACTTTAAACCCATATAAATTTATATAACTGCATCTTGAATATGTTTTGGTAAACAGCTAAAATGCCAAAACTTTTGTCACTATTTAAATATTTCTGGACCTACAGTACCTGTATGTCTGATCTCATTTTCTCTTTTTAGATCAGTAATCTGAAGAAGATTTTGAAAGGTATTTTGGACTACAATCATGAGGTAATTACATTTGGAATGCTGAAGATAATGACATTGCTTAGATTTATGATGAATAACATCTATTTTGCTCAAAATGAATTTTTGTCATTTATTTTTATATTGCACTTTTCCCTTTGGAGTCCATTAGACATTGAGGCTGGTTTTCAGGTCACAAATGTGGAATAGCTACGCCACTAGGATGTTGGGGAGCATTATGGTCCCTTTTCTTGCCTTTGGGTGTACGTTCAAAATTGCTGGACCAATGTTGGTGTATTAGTCAACGTAACACCTGTTCACTACTGCAGCTTCAGGTGTAGTCCTCCAGGTTTCAACCTTGAAAACTTATAGGTTCAGGCAGAGAAGCAGCACTCCAGTAGGATTATGTACTGTAAAAATTGTCTTTTTCGTCCAAGTCCACCTTCAGCTAAATAATCCTATTGAGAGTTTTAGGAGAGCTAACACAATATTGTATTATTAGGCTGTGTGCCCATAATAGCAGCGTTTTGGATGCAGCTTACCTCCGCTGCGTTCTACATTAGAAGCACAGTGGATGGGATTTATAGAAATACCATGCCCACTGTGCTTCTATTTGACGCAGTGTAAACTCCCCCGCGGCGCGTCTTTACTTTACGAGTCGCAGCATGTCAATTTCTGTTGCGGAGACGCTGGTCTCTGAATCAGAAATTTCCCCAATAGAATGTATTGGATACATGAACACATGTGGATTTACCTGTGTTATCGAATGCAGCGCTTTGGACGCAGTGAAAATACGCTGCGTCCAAAGCGCCGCTATAGCCTGATCGCGGGCACATAGCCTTAGACTTTCTATGAATCTGTACTTGTTGTTGCATTATTAAATAGAAACTCCCAACAGCTTGAGCTTTATTGTTGCTCAATCATGTGCATGCTTTAGGTCTTGTTAATATTTTCTACTCCTTTCAGGTTTTGGGACATCAGATAAATGATTTTACGCTTCCAGATGTTAGTTTGGTTGGAGAGCACTCGGACGCTTCTGAACTAGGAAGAATGCTCCAGCTTATTTTAGGCTGTGCTGTAAAATGCGAACAAAAGCAAGGTAATCCATGTTTGTCTTTATTGTCCTTTTAATATACAGTTGATGTCATAAGTTTACATACCCTTAAAGAAGTTGTCCACTACTTGGACAACTCCTTCTCATACCTCCTGCTTGGCCCCGGTAAAATAAAAAAATCATACTCCCCTCCCTTGCCGCTTCCGTTCCAGTGGTGGTGGTGTTGTATTACTTTGGACCACTAATTAAAAAATCCTGAGGATCTAACTTTGGTACATTTCCATTTATTTTCTGAAGATATTGTACAGTCTAGGAAAAAAATGAAGGGGTGCCAATAATGGTGAACAGCACTGTGTATTCTTGTAAAACACTTCTTGATCCTCAAAGATTAAAACATCATAGAGGTCAGTATGTTTCACTTATACAGCGCCATCAATTCCACAGCGCTTTACAGACATTCTCGCTACTGTTCCCTTTTGGGGCTCACAATCTAAATTCAATAGATTGGAATGTGAGAGGAAACCGGAGAACCCTGAGGAAACCCACGTAAACATGGGGAGAACATACAAACTCCTTGCAGATGTTGTCCTTGGTGGGATTTGAACCCAGGACCCCAGCGCTGCAAGGCTTCAGTGCTAACCACTGAGGTTGTTGCACTGCAACAAGGTAATGGAGTGGTCATCAGGAAGCCCTGACCTCAATACCATAGAAAATGTATGGGCAGAACTTAATAGCATGTGTGAGCAACGAGACCTTCAATCCTGACTTGGGTACACCGGTTCTGTCAGGAGGAATGGACCAAAATTCCAGCAACCTATTGTGAGACCCTTGAGGGAAACATTTGAGCAACGTTAGACAATTTAAAAGCAAATAGTAGCCATGTGTAAGTATGTAAACTTCTGGGCCACTGGGAATGCAATGAAAGAAACTAAAGCTGAACTAAATCATTGTCTCTAGTATTATTTTGACACTTCACATTCTTGAAATATAGTTGTGATCCTAAAGTTTGCCTTTGTTTTTATAGATGCATTTTCAGTTGCAAATTGGACCCTTTTGAGAAAGAAAGAAAAAATATTTTTTCAGTGTAAATGCGCTGGCATTTCTCTCTTTAAAAATCCAGTTGTCATTTTTATATACATTTTTTTTTCAGCTCTTTCTGCTCATTTTCTGCACAGAAACACAACTGAAAAAGTGCAGCGTTTATGATATGGGGGATATGGCCCAGAAGTGCAGTGAAAAATGCTTGAAACTTTTTTTTTTAGAAGTCAAAAAGAACACTAAAAATAGTGTGTGAAGGTAACCTAAGTCATACATTGAGGAATTGTGGCACGTTATAAAAGGTATTCCACAAGAAATCTGCTAAAACCCCATTGCCATTACAAGCAGGCTTACATTTATCATTCCTTCGTCAATTATTGCCTGCTGTCTGATCACATAGGTACCAGATACCAGATAAGTTTTTTATCACACTATTAGAAGGACTTGTAGTTTGTGCAACTTCATGAATGGTTACCCAAAGGTCAGAAAGTTCTAATATGATGCTTAGGTTTGGATGCTGTTTATCGGGGCTCATTTTATCATAAAACAGAAAGTAGTGAGTTTTCTTTTTTTATTTTAGAATTTTATATAATGTGATTGGGATGATTGTATTTCAGTGTAGTTACTTATGTCCGCCATTGTACGTATATTAATGTATGTGACCTTTTATTGGCAGAGTACATCCAAACCATTATGATGATGGAGGAGTCCGTACAGCATGTGGTGATGACTGCCATCCAGGAGGTATGCCATCTTCAGTTATAGTTTTCTGCCCTGTTTGCTCTTAATAAAGAACACTACCTAGTTTACCAATGCCTGGCCATGTACTGCACTCACCTATTGGCTTTTAACTCTATGCTACAGAGTACTTAACGCCATATTCCCACTTGTAAAAAAAAATTAAATAAAAAAGCTGCCTTTTTGCAAGTGTCAGCTCCAAAATACAAAGTGGCAATCTGCTCTGATTATTGCATTTTTGCTGCATTTTCTTTTTATGCATTTACCCCCTTTTTTAATGTTTTTTTTTTTTTTGTTAATGTGGATTTGAAGCAGCATTTTTAATGCATTAATTTTAGTGCAGAAATGCTGGAATTCTGCACTTAAAAACACAACTGTATTTTTTCAGAAGCCTATAGGGAGAAACCAAACCAAAGTTCAACGGTGTTAGTCATGAAATTACATCCACCTTGACTTAAGCTATTAAATGCAGCAGATTTTCTGTACAAAAAAACCCGCATTGTTTGCGCTACGCGAGCACATTGTCTGTCTAAAGTATTTACAACTTTCCAGATGCCACCTGGCACTGCATATTTGCCACATTGGTTTCAATGCTATCCAACTCCTATATCAGACATATGAAAAGTACGGTAATTGCTTACATTTTAAAAGGTTCTTTCCATCTCATAGTGATGTCATATGGCTAAAAATGTGATCAAGATATTTTTATTAAAGGGTTTTTTACAATAACTGCGATAGGGGGAGGAAACAAATGTATAATAATGGAATATGTAAATCTTAAACACTTGAGAAGGCATGAAGAATTAAAAAAAAAAATACCATTCTTTTTTTTTTTAAAGGGAGTCTGTCACCCCCCTGGGACCTATCAGACCTCTATTATGGGCATACAGGTTATAGAAATGTGAATCTATACTTACCTGTATGTCCCATATTACAGGTTTGCTTGCTTTGAAATAGCTTTTTATTAAATTAGTTTTGACAAGCTTCTCGTCCGGGGTACATGAAGAAATCCCCGCCTATTAACTTAATTTCCATACCCCCCCTCCCCTGCAGGTCACAGTGCCCTGTGACGTGCAGTTCCCAACCGGATCCCGCACAACTTACCCTGCATGGAGGCGCTCTTCTTCCTGCCGTCTGTGTAGCCTTGTGGAGCAGGAAACTTGTGCGCAGCCGCCGGTGAGTCACTCTGCCTTCCCAGCGCCTGCGCACAAGTTTCATCAGTAATATTATTTTACATTAGTTTATAATACTGTCATGTTTTAGAATAGAAAGAAAAGAAGGACTGGAAAGACTCAAAGCGCAAAATAGTGTCTTATCTGGGTAACAATGGTAAAAGTATTGCACAATGGTCTTGCACCTGGTCGGGTTGTGTGCACACAACCACTGGTAATGCTGCAGACCCACGAGAAGATGAAATGGCTGTCGTGGTTGTCTTGAAGAAGAAGTTTGCATACTTCGAAACGGGTTGACTAAATAAGCCACTTGTACTCGGTTTGGCACCTTCATCCTTCCCACATGGCAGCGCACAATTAACCCATTTGTTTCTCCATTACCTGCATGTTTTAGAATTGGAAACGTAGGGGAAAAAATTGCTTCACAACTAGGCAATGCCCTCTAAACACTGGGCATGGCCCTGGTTGCCATGAGCTCATTAACACTGCGCTGGCTGCTGGGATAGATAGCAGTCATGTGATTCCATTAGGGGAAGCCAAACCTTTTACCTGTAGCAGGCAATGGTCTTAATATGTGATTGTGTCAAGTCCAGCAGGACAGGATCTGTGCAGGCTACTAGAGAGGTTGCACTGAGCATGGAAACCCACTCTAAGTGGCCTGCACGCCTGCTGAGATCTTACGGACATAGGTATTTATGTTGGCACATTTCCACATTAACATTCTTTTATTTTACCTGACTCCTTCAGCACCTTTTTAATAGAGCTTTAACATTCTGCGATTGCTATTCTGTAATTCATTGATTTGCACAGTTTATTCATGGAGCTATTTCGTTCTAAACGAAGCGTGGGGCTGAGAAATGATCTGGTCTGAATATTCTCCGACATGTCTGTTCTAACATGGTGGTCTCTTTCCAGCTAATGAGTAAGGAAACCCCCGTTTCTATTGGAACAGATGCCTATGCCGAACTTGACAAACAGGTAACACTGGGGGGATTAAACTAACCTTGAATGCAGGGATTCTGATATAAAAATGTGCTAAATATTTCTGCATTGGCTGAACAATTTCTTAAAAATTGGGCAGAGCTTAGCAGTATGGGTCATAGTCAAATGCAAGTCACCAAATATACATACTGGCGTAAACTATAGTGGAAACTTCAATTTGTGGGGCATTGATAGCCCAAAATGCGTCGGCTTTCTCAAGAGGTAAGTGCCTCTCTCTTAATAAATGCGTGCCACTGAGGTTTTTCTTTTTTTTAAGACTGGAGTATCATGACAAGTCTTTATAAAATCATTACATTTATTCCAGTTTCCCTATAAGACATGGTATTTTACACTTAAGCTTTTCACACGTTGACTAAAAATCCCCACTTGAACTAGAACATGTGGGCATAAGAAAATAAGTGAAATAAAATAAAATTCTAGATGTTTTGCAGAGGATCTACACAAGTCTCCTGATCCAACCTTGCTTTACTAATGCAGCATTGCCCCCTTTGCTTCATTTGGGACTGGGTTGCCATTTTTTCCACCTTGTAAAGAACTTCTCTGAGCAGGAAAAATCCAAATGGGCTCTCATGCCTTCATTCGAGGGCTAGGTGGGGGTCCTTTTGATTGGGCCTCCAAAGAGTAATGATGGCATTTTTTAGCATTATGCCATTCCAGCAATTTCCCTTTATTGTGGTTAACTTCTTATGGTTAAAAAAAACTCCTTTGAGTATAGTTTTACAGCTAAACTAGACCTATTAGCCAAAACTAATTTTTTTTTCAAAAATCTTTCTAAATAGCTAAAGAAATCAACAGAAGAACTGAATGAAGCATTGGCAGCAAAAGAAGAAATTGCCCAGAGGTGTCATGAACTTGACATGCAGGTTAGTGTCTGGGTGTCATCCCAGGTAGCATGATGCACACTTGTGTCGGAGACTTTTAACACTTGGATTGTAACTTCCATTCATAACTGAAGCACAATGATCAACCTGGTTTGTTAAATGTCAGACCCCATTAACTTCTAAAAGGGTCCATCAGGATCTGTTGTGGTTTTCATCATTTTGATGAGACAATAGCACTGCACCTGGCACTCTTGTTTTTGTCAAATGAGCTCAGCCTGCCGACAGACACGTCTGATGGCAGTGTGAACCAAGTGTTGTATTTAGTGGCCATTAATCATTTAAAGTGTAACTGGTTTATTTTTTATTGCTGATTGGCTTTTGCAAGGTTATGAAATTTTGTATTTATATTTCATTAGCTTATTTTGCCCCCTCTGAAACACCATGCTTGAGTGCTATTTTAACTTCTTTGTTCAAGCTCCCTAAGAATCTGCTTTGAACTGTTGCTCAGCTAGAATCTGTAATCTATTTAAAAAAATAAAAAAGTCCTATGTACAGGAATTCCCCTGTCTGATCATAGAGGAAGGGAGCAGATGGGCTCAGACAGGGAAAGTCACCTACTGATTGGAAATAGAGTACTGATTCTTACTGAGCAGCATTTGAAAGCAGACTCTTAAGGAGCTTGAACTAGGCTTTTAATACAGTGCTGCACTTGGTGTTTGCTAGAGTAGGAGACTAATTAATGCAATGAAGTATATTACAAAAATTCATAAATTGCAAAGGCTGATCAGTAAGTTTAATTTAAAAAAAAGGTTGTTACTCTTTATAACTACAGTGTAAAGCAAAGGAGACAGAGGAGTATCAGAAACCTTTGGTGAGACAGGAGATGGATATCTGCCTACCTCAGACTTATCATACAGTATCATAATGAACCAGAAGCAAAACTAAAATTCAAGTCAACAATGAAGAAAATTAATTGGGGGAACACATTACCCCTGGGTGGTAGCTTCCATGTATTTTTAAAGTCCATAGTCCACATCTACTTCAATGACTACAATGAAAGCGATTCTTAATCAGAATCCTTTTCAGAATTAATATTTCATGGCAAGTATTTTCAGGGGTATTTATTGCTTAGTGTACCAGATCTAATGCTTTTGTATATTGTCTTTGCATCCAGAAATAAAATGAAGCAAAGTTTGAGACACCATGTAAGGCTAAATTCACACTGTGTTTTATGTTTACATTTTAGATTTACGCAGCTATATGTATATACCGTAACGTACTTTTACCATTTTAAAATTTCCTTTTGGTTTAAATCTGGCCATTCTCCAATACTGCTGCCTCTTCGACTCCATGTGAAGTTTTTTTTTTTTTTTTTTTTTAATTTTTTTTTATTCAAAAGATTTTATTGAACAAAAAGAAACAACATTACCGTCAATATAGCAGCGGGGAGAAAGAATGATAATATAAAGAAATAATAATCATTTGCTTTCAAGCAATGAACTGCCGATGCTCTGCATAATAAATGAAAGAAGTTACATTCACCCTTATACCCACTTTTACCCCAACACACCCCCCTCATTTTCCCAACCCCATTGTCTGAAGTGCAAAATATATCTACTCCTGCAGCGGTCAGCAATAGTAAGAGAATACGGTATAGTATTGTAATGGAGCTCCAGCCATATTTAGGAACCTTATCATAGGAGTAGTACATTAAATATCCCATCACTAGCTAGAGTGTTGGACACTACAGCCGGACATTTAATCCAGAATCCTCATTGTTTATTGAATTTTGCAGTTGCACCTCTCTTAATGTATACCCTTTTCGCCAATGGAATTCTGTTGTTTTGGCACTGTATGCACTTTCTAGCTTGGTGCAGAATTTTAGCTATTGCCAGCTGTATCGGCGTACATCCCGTACAAAACTTAGAACACAAGTTTTAACATTCAGAGAGCTTGATCTCTTTGATCAGGTTTCCAACATTAGTCCACAACCCCTTTCATTTAGAACACGACCAGAACATCTGGACAAGGTCTGCACCTTCTCCCCTGCATCTTGGACAGCTGTCATCTAATTTGAGGCCCATTTTATGTAGCACCCTTGGGGTTCTTTAGACTCTTTGTATGAGAAATAACTGAGATTGCCTCTGAGTAACTTTAATAGGCACTTTTCCTGGAGATTCTAGACTATCTTCCCATGCCTCTGAAGAAATATTCCCCACATCTCACTCCCAACTGGACTCGACCAGAGCTATGAGCTCTCCCAAAATATTCGATAACAGGGATTTATACAGTAGGAAGATAATGGCTTTAGCTTGGATTACATAATCTAGTATGACATTAGATGAAATAGAAAAATCAGATATACTTTCCTGGGCCCTCGCAGCATGCCTCAAATACTTCTAGAAGTCAGAATTACGCAAATTAAACGTATGCTTTAGCTGTTGAAACGAGCAGAAATGCCCATTGTGATATAATTGAGACACATACTTTAGACCATGCCTTTTCCAATCTCCAAAGCCTTCCAAATGGCAAAATTCCCTTAGATAAGAGGTATACTTAGTGCAGTCACGCATCCCTAACAGCTTTTTGCAATTCCACCAAACTTTATGTATAAGAAGCAGAGTAGGGAAATTTTTTGATTTTAGCTTTGAAGTTCTCTTCCCCCTATGAAGATCTATTCTAGAAATATATTTTGTCTCTTACTCTAGCAGTTGGGGCCTTATACAAAAACTTAAGCCATTGAATGAAATTGGGGCCAAAACACATGACCCTAAGCACTTCCCAGAGGTATTTCCATTCCACACTATCAAATGGCTTTGTGGCCTCGAGGGAAAGTATAGCCTTGTTGCATGGGTCTACCTGTGCATCATACAAATTTAAAAATAACCTCCGCAGATTAATAGCAGTTGATTTTGAGGGCATAAAGCCAGCCTGGTCCGGGAGTATCAGTGGTAATAACAGAATTTAATCTGTCTGCCTGAATTTTAGCAAGCATTTTAACATCTGAGGTCAATAAGGAAATAGGACTTTAAAGGAGTCCGGCAGTTCTTTATCTTTTCCCTTTTTCGGTAGGACAACTATTATTGCTTCATATAGTGATTTTGGCAACTCGCCCTTCAAGAAAGCATTATTAATCATCTACAAGTAGTGCGGCAGAAGTTCCCCCTCAAATAGTTTAAAAAGTTGAAAAGACTGCAGACTATATGAACCTATGAAGTGAATTAATAGTCTTTTGTTAGGTGTGTCTCTTGTAGTCCAATTATTGCAGAACGAACCTTTTTAATATACCTGAGCATTGCATATCTTTCCAAACTATCGCTTAGTCCTCTTATATTCCAAGATGGCAAATTCACGGTCATACCCATTTTTGTCCTTAAAAAGAAAAAAGGGAAGATATGTAGGACCAGATATCCAACGCTGAATCTTATTCCAGGCAATATACCATTAGAAGAATCTGAGTAACAGAATAGCAGCACTTCAAACACCCCCTCTCCCCCACTCCACCAACTCTGGACCACGAACCAGCCCCACCCGTGCTTTTAAAGCGTAAACCAGGGGTCTCAAACACGCGGCCCGCGGGCCGCATGCGGCCCCTGAGGCTGCTTTATGCGGCCCGCAGGCACAGACCCCTTGATGATCTTGACCAGGTCCAGGAGGAGCCGCCGACAGCAGCGCTGCATTGCCGCACAGAGACTGTTTCCCAGCACTGCATTTCCAATGCCAGCCGCCGGCCAATCAGAGGCCAGCAGCTGATATCTGCGTGTCGGCGCAGCGAGTATAACGTCATTGCCATATGCAGATGTCAGCTGCTGGCCTCTGATTGGCCGGCGGCTGACATTGAAAATGCTGTGCTGGGAGACAGTCTCTGTGCGGCAAAGCAGCGCTGCTGTCGGCGGCTCCTCCTGGACCAGGTCGGGATCGTCAAGGGGTCTGACTCTGTGGTGCCTGCGGGCCACATCTGCAGGAAGGCCGCCGAGGGAACGGAGGACAGGTGAGAATCATCTTCTTTTTTCTTTTTATGTGTGTGAAGAACAGCACAGGGGGCACATAGCCACAAGAGGGGACCTGGATGGGGCACATAGCCACAGGATGGGGACCTGGATGGGGCATATAGCCACAAGATGGGGATCTGGATGGGGCACATAGCCACAAGATGGGGATCTGGATGGGGCACATAGCCACAAGATGGGGATCTGGATGGGGCACATAGCCACAAGATGGGGACCTGGATGGGGCACATAGCCACAGGATGGGGACCTGGATGGGGCACATAGCCACAAGATGGGGACCTGGATGGGGCACATAGCCACAAGATGGGGACCTGGATGGGGCACATAGCCACAAGATGGGGACCTGGATGGGGCACATAGCCACAAGATGGGGACCTGGATGGGGCACATAGCCACAAGATGGGGACCTGGATGGGGCACATAGCCACAAGATGGAGACCTGGATGGGACACATAGCCACAAGATGGGGACCTGGATGAGGCACATAGCCACAGGATGGGGACCTGGATGGGGCACATTAGTACAAGATGTTTGCCATTATTACTATATGATGCTAATTGTAAGACAATATTACTGAATGTGGCCAATTGGGGGAAACAAAATTGTAAAAATCAAAAAAATAAAAATAAAGCATGAAAAAATATTGGGCACTAAAAATGCTGTTTTATATGTAAACTAAAGTAAACACAAAAAAGTGCACGTTTATTATCGCCACATCCATAACGACCCAAGCCATAAAAAAATAAACACGGAAAAAATGTTCAAAAGGTGTATACAAAAAAATGGTATCACTAAAAATGTCACATTGAACAAAGAATGCGGCCCCCCAAATTCAAATTTTTTCCATGTGCGGCCCATATACCCAGCCGAGTTTGAGACCCCTGGCGTAAACCTACCCTTACAAGTAAAGGTTGGGGCACGGAATGACACTATACCATTACCTTCGGGTGTACACTCCTGTGAAGAAAAAAGGAACATTAGACGAGAAATGAGAATTATCTCATTAATGGAGCCTCAAAAGAGGATCCACAGCACTAATGAAAAATAAGAATTATTTGCGTCATTTTAAACCATGAATACAGCACAAATTAAACATGCATAGAGCAGAGAAATTGAAACATAGCACCAGTCCTGAGGGTTAGCAAATATGTCTGGGCCAACAGGAGACGAATGGCCAAAAAAGTCAGCCCAAACCTTCGGAGTCCACAGACACAGACCCACTCCGATTCAGACCCTACTACTGGCTGCGGCCCCATGACTGATTTGTTGCTCATGGCTGTCCAGCCACCATAGACTATAGGGCATCCCTAGGGGACTCCAAAAAAAATCTGTAGAACCAAGGGCCAACACCTTAATGTCCAGGAACAGGGATCTTTTTTTACGCTGAACCTCCAGATAAATTTGCGAAAAATAAAATTCATTTGCCCCCTAGCATTGTGTCCTACCTCTATCTTGCTTTCCTAAGGATAATGTCCCTGTCTTTTTAGTGCAGGATTTTAATCCGGATGGGACGAGGGGGTCTCCCGGTCTCGTGAAGACTCGATGGGCTCTCTTCACTGCGAACAAAGGAGTGAGGACATCTTTCCTAAATGTGTCCTGCAGCCATTTTTCAAAAAAGCAGTCCGGGTCACCACCCTTCCACTTTCTCTGGGACCCCAACCAGTCTTATGTTGCTAAGTTCCTGGCGATTTTTCAGATAGTCACTCACTGACGTAGTACACTCCGCCACCTATTGCACGTAATGGCGGATTATAGCAATTGTTTCTTGTATATATCCCACATGACCTGTCAGTGTAGTGAGTGTAGAATTGCATTTAGTAACTGCATTTAATACATCCTGCAGGGATGAAGAGCTCTCCTGAGGGTTTTCATTAGGATTACTGGGATTGCTCAATTTCCGTATAGGAGCTGCTTCTGTGCTTATTGAGGTCTGAAGGAAAGAAGCCATTAGAGAGTCCTCCTCCTCCTCCTCCTCCTCCTCCTCCTCCTCCTCCTCCTCCACCTCCACCTCCACCACCACCTCCTCCACCACCACCACCTCCTCCACCACCACTCTGAATTCGGGACCTTTCTCCAAAGCGAGCTTTGGACCCTGTGTGGCCTCCACAGCGAGCTTTGGACCCTGTGTGGCCTCCACAGCGAGCTTTGGACCCTGTGTGGCCTCCACTGAACTCTGCATCGGAGTGCTGGACGGGTGAGACCTGCGGGCATTTTGCTCCAGCTGCAACGCCACATCCACACTCAAGTCCCTCTGTCTCCTCCTGTCAGCCACTCGGATGGCATATTGAAAATAGGCCAGCGCTGCTTCCTCCTCTCTGCCCATCTTTTTACTTTGGGTCATGGCACGGCGCGGCTATCAAAATAGCTCCCCAGGCTCCAGGAACCCTGACTTGAAAGGGTGGGGGTAATCACTGATCAGATGAGTGCAGCCGGAGCCCTCCTAAAGCACGTCTCACTGCATACACCGCTCGGCCATGTCCACCTCCATGTAAAGTTTAAAGGGAAAGTTTGTGTGTAAACTAAAAATGTTTCTTATCTATTTGTCATATCTGATTTATATTAACCAATTCAGGATCGTAATGTGATAGGACTGTTCAAATTACTTTTTTTTTTTTTTTACATGGATCGAGTGTCTGTGTGAAAAACTTGCAGCATGGACTATTCTCTTTCTAGCTTTGGATGAGACTATTCAAGTTTATGGGTGCGCAAAAAAATTGGAGGCCATGCAGAGCATCCGTGTGGCATCTGATTTTTGTGGATACATTGCCATTATTAACCTAGGAAACGATCTGATCATGTACATTTTTGAATGTAGATATATGAAAACGGATTGCACATGCATGCCACATGGACGTAAAATACGGACACATGGATGGCAGACAGATGAAAATTGTCTGAGCGTTCTGGATGAAACCCGATGGATTTTTCATGTAGTCGTCTGACCCTGGCCTTGATTTGTGCCAGCAAACTATCATACATGCCATGCATCATATTTACTATTAGTGCGAATTAAGCCAACTAATAGGTGGTGTGCGCATGAAGTAGACAGCTGAATAATGCTTCACATTTCTCATTCATGACAAGTCACAGAAATAGATTTGACACATTTGTAGATTGCTACACTACAGAAATGTAGACATATTAGCATTGAATGTATATTTCGGAAATGCCCGCTGCCATTTCTATCAAGCCAAATATTCTCTTTCACAACCAGTATGACAGTTATTCAGATGTCCCTAATATTTTGTTTAGTAAGTTGCCCAAAGAGGTTACTTGAATGGGGCAGGTTGTGTCTGGCTATCTTCTTTGCTTTCATAAGCTTGTACTCTTGTGTGAACTGGAGCGTACATGCTTGTAGACCATTACCACCTCATGTAATCTTCATGCCCACCCTTGCAGAACCTATAGTATTACACCAATCTCTTGATCGCCGCCATATTATAGTCACATCTTTAGTTGAATACACAAAAAATGGTAAATCTGTATTCTTTTGTGCTAGAGTCCAATGAAATCCGTTAACTGCTTTCTTATTTTGCTTTCTGTGCCAATAAAGGCGTACTCTATCCAAGAGGAACGAGATAAGCTGAGATATGAATGTAATGAGCTAGAAGAAAGGGTAAAGTTGTGAATGCCCACACCCCAGCATCAAACACTTAGACCTCATTCAGATGTCCATTTTTTTTTCACGTACATGAATAAAACATACTGATGTGTTGGATCAGAATTTCGTCAGTGTTTAGTCAGTGTGTCCATTTTTACCATCAGCGATTTTTCTTATCTGCCAGTGAAAAAAAAAATTGTACAGCTGCCCCTCCCATTGCAATGTTAAAAACGGACAGCCCACTGATTGCACGCGGACGGCACCCATGTGCTGTCCTTGAGTTTGACAGACCTGCAGACTTGTGTGAGTGGTTTTTGATCCATAAGTCGGATCGAGAACAGACATATCTCTGTGTTTTTTTTGCAGTGACAATCTGCAAAAAACCTCTGACGTATAAATAGCCCCATAAACCAACGAGTACGTGTTCTATGCATGAAAAACATGGATGGAACGTACTTGGAAAAATGGACGTCTGAATGAGGCCTTACTAACACAATGTTGCTTTGGTTTGCATATGCACTGTGCTTTTCTGCTCCGAAATACTAATATTGGTTAACTCTTCTGTTAGAAAAATGTTTCCCAAGATTTGCACATTCAGCTGTATTACATGAGTAGAACCCAGCGGAGGTCAGCAATGTAGTAGCATGACTTGTTTCTGCACCAAATATTAATATATGATGATGAAATATGGTTCCATGGTCTGGTACTGTGCGTTCTTTAACATATATGTATATGTTGGACTTGCTAGCATGAATCTTTTAATGGTTTTGCCAATGGTTATTGCTCTTTTATGCCAGCTGTCCCCACCCATTCACTCACTATGACTTTTTTGTTGTTTTTGTAGCTGACAGTTGATGCTGCTGTCAGCGTTAAAAGGGCTTACCCCATCGGGGACATTTATCACAAATTGACAGGGGTGAGACCTACATCTTTCTAAAAAAAAAATGGGGCCCTGTTGCCCACTTCTGTTAGGAGAGGTGGTCATGCATGTACGGCTCTCTATTGAAATTGAAGAGCAAAAAACTTTCTGAACTCACATTAAAATTAAAAACTACTATGACCCTGCATTTATCAAACAGTTATGGCATATCTTGTCATTATGCCCTTCAATTGGCAGAAGTGGGTACCACCATAATATTCTGTAAGAAATATTCCATTATCCAGTCTGTTCCTCCATTACTGAGAAATCAGTGTTTGAAGTGAAATGCAAATGAGGCTGAAGATCTATCTGTAGATCCGAAGCCTCTGCCACTCCAGCTCTATGTACTGTATGTGTGTGGGGTGGGTGGGGGGGGTATAAGTTTCAGCTGAGCCGACAACTACCTAAAGTGTATGATAAGCTTGGGTTTTGTTACTCTGGAATTCACTGATGTCCTGACTTCAGTTTTGTGTGTGATCTGCTAAGAAGATTGTAATGTTTTAAAATCTAAGCAATTTTACAATGATTAATACAATTCTTTCTACTTCTTATAAATATGTTTGGACTTTAACCCTGCAATGGTCGCAGTGCCATCATGGATTGTAATAACACTGTGACGGTTACACGAGTGCTCTGAGTGGATGGCATGTTACCTGGATTGCACAAGAAAATGTCACCTACAAATCCTTATTTACACTGAAGAGTGAATTTTTACTGTTTGCTTTTTAAGGTCGCGGCGCTCCAAGAAGAGAAGAGCAGTTTACTTGCCGAAAACCAGGTTATTATGGAACGCCTAAATCAGTCTGATTCTTTAGAAGATCCGAATAGTCCGGCTGGAAGAAGGCACCTCCAACTTCAGACACAGCTAGAGCAGCTACAAGAAGAAACCTTTAGGTAGAATGCATATTATTTTATGTGCAGCAGACAGCCATTAGAAATAACTCTTAATGGGGTTGTCCAGGTTTGCCATGGGTCTACAGTCTCTGTATGTGACTTCAGACTTCTGAATCCTCACAGCACGCACATTGCACACTGTCAGGATTCTTCGGTCGCGAGAGTGGACCGTCGTGTGAACGCAGATACGCGATTTGCATACTTCCGGTCACATTCCGACTAGACGTGCACAGCCTCGTTTACTGCAAGTGAATTGAGTGAGGCCATGCATATCTAATTGCTTTTGGCATCAGTAGCGGAGAATCCTCACAGCGTGCAGTGTGCGCGCTTTCAGGATTCAGAAGTCTGCTGCCACATAAAGTAACTGCAAACTTTCATCCCAAACCTGGACAACCCCTTTACATCTTTACATATATATCAGACCATGCAGAGCCAGGTTTATATGGTTAGGAAAATACCTGGCAGTCATTGGGCTTTTCAAAAATCCTAACGGTTTGCTGTCCATCCTAACATCTGTATGAACATTCTTTGCAGACTTTCACATCTGCGGCACGCCTTGTGGGTTATTCAGATAGTTTAGAAATGTCAAATATTTCAGTTTAAAGGGAAAATGTACGTCACATACAGAATGCAAATCCACCATCAGATTTACAGTGCACATCCTTGGCAGATGATGTGAACGTAAGGGTGCAACAGTGTAGGTAATTGTTCATATTCTGCAGTCTTTAGTCTACACAGCATAATTTTTATAGCAACGAAGATATTGATTAGAGAGGTCCTAATACTGTGCTTCTTGCCATTCCCGCACACTTCATGTAGATTGATTGTGGGCACCTTTGAACTTGACTGTCTATTTAATGAGGGTAGTAGCACCCATACACTGATACAGATGCTTTGTAATGCTGTGACTCACTGACTGTTAAATGGTTAACTATTAAGAAAAAAATAATTTTACTCACATAAGATGTTTTCATCAATGACTGATTGCTTTGCAGTTCCGGTAGAATAGTTCCATTCCTGTAAAAAGGATTTCTTGAAAGTGGGTTTTAACAAATATGGTGGAAACCACAGTTATATGCAACGTACGAACATATATTTAGTAGAGGATCTGCCCCGATTTTTTTTATGTTGTGAAATCGCCCCATTATTTGTTAGCACAGCCTTTCCCAAGGACCACACAGTGTCCTGAAAATGGCTAATGATTGAGGGGCATATGACTAGACACGTCCATCAGCAACCTCCATTTAAAAACCGCTGTCCTATACTAGTTTCACGGTCTGTTTAAACTAGTGCCATGCCTTAGGCTGTGTGCCCACTATGCTTTTTTCAAGCGTTTTTGCCGTGGAATTTCCGCAGCAAAAACGCTTGGTAATACGTGCCCCATGGTCCCCAATGATAATCCGCATGTGCTTTGCACATACTGCGGAAATTTCCACTGCGGATCATCTTTGCGGAAAAATCCGCAGCACGTCCATTAATTTTGCGGACACGCAGCATAATTGCCGCCATTGACTTGCATTGAATCTCTTAATATCCGCATGAGCACATGCGGATATTATGCGATCCAATGTGCGGATGGTACCCGGGTTTGGAGAAGATGAGACTCTCCTCCAGACCCGGGTACCATAGTACCTGTAAAAAAAAAAAGAATTTAAAATAAAAAAATAAAGATTATACTTACCTTCTGATGGCCCCCGGTCTCCTCAGCGATGCGTCCGGTCTGTTGTATGGGTCGCAGTGGTGTGAAAGGACCTGCCATGACGTCATTTAGTCATGTGACAGGTCACGTGACCACTGACGTCGGCGGTCGCGTGACCGGTCACATGACTAAATTACGTCATGAAAGGTCCTTTCACACCACTGCGACCGATACAACAGACCGGACGCAGCGGAGAAAACACCGGGGGCTATTGGAAGGTAAGTACTTTCCAAGTGATGCTAAAATCGCTTGGAAAAGCGCGTGATAGCCCGCATGCAGAAATGCATGCAAAAACGCTTGACAAACGCTTCTACCTGGCGGGAAAAACTCATGTAAAATCCGCATGCATTTTTCCTGCCAAGGAGAAGCGGAAAAAATCTGCAGCATTTCTGCATCGTGGGCACAAAGCCTTACGTTTAGAATTAAGTTCTTTGGGTGGCTAGAATAACACTGCAGGTAAACTCTTCTTGTCGTCCAAAACTGGACTGTCTCCCAAAAAGCAAATGACCCCATTGTGAACAGAATTTGACAACTTTGTAAACCAACACAAGAGACCTAAGACTATTTGTAGATAATATCAGTCGTTTTTGAGAATGTATATCTATTTTTTCCTATTCTTGTTTTATTGTTACCCTAAACAAAGGTTTTCATCTTTTCTAGGCTTGAAGCGTCCAAAGATGATTACAGGATACGATGTGAAGAGCTCGAAAAAGAGATCACAGAGCTAAGGCAGCAAAATGAAGATTTAACAACACTAGCCGATGAAGCACAGTCACTGAAAGATGAAATGGACGTGCTAAGGTACAGGCCAAGACTTTCCTATCTATCGCATTCACATTTTGTCAAACTTCAAAACCTTTTATCCGCTGTGTTATATTGCTAAAAACGATTTCTCAGATTTAGATAGATATCCAGATATAAACACACCCCTCAACATTGCAACACCAAGAAGGAAAAGTTGTGGAACTATTAAAATCGCAGGATCGATAAACATGTGACTGATATGTAAATGATGAAACAAAATTTTCAAAATATCTAAATTTTTTTCAGTGCCATGCGCAGCATAAATATACACACTTGCATGCCTTTGCTGCTCTCAACATTACATCGCCAAGACGCGTGTTGCTTGTACTACCTGAACGTGCTACTTTGGTCTGCAACTATGGACTGAACTTGTCTCTCATCGAATACATCCAGGATGTCATCAGTCAGAAAATGGAAAGGAAGCCGCCAGCAGCGGATATTGATGAATTGCACAGCTACATTCAAAAAGGCAAAACATTCCTCAGACAACCATTAATAATCTCAGTGAAAGCAGCCAAGGCGTGTAAGATGTGTATTTCGGTGCTCATACGTAATATTGAATAAATTGAGATTGGTGTAGAAAAATACTGGAAAGTAGGAATACTTTTAAAAACAGAAATATATTGTATTTTGATAATAGGTAAAAATAAAATGAATGAACAAAAGAGAAAAATAAATGAAAAGAATATTTGGTGTGACAACCCTTTGCCTTCAGAACAACATCAATCCTTCTAGATTCAATTGTACACAGATTTTGTAAGAACTCAGCAGGGAGGTTATTATAAATATCTTTGAGAACTAACCACAGATCTTCTGTAGATGTAGGCTTGAAGAAATCAATTTGTCTCTTCATGAAATCCCAGACAGACTAGATGATGTTGAGATCAGGGCTCTGTGGGGGCCATATCATCACTTCCAAGACTTTTTATTCTTCTTTACACTGATGATACTTCTTAGTGACATTCTCTATATGTTTGGGATCGTTTTCCTGTTACAGAATAAATTTGGAGCCAATCAGACGCCTCCTTGAGTATTGCATAATGGAGACTGTATTTCTCGGGATTTAGGAAACTTTCAATCCTAACCAAATTCCAAACTCCATTTGCTAATATGCAGCCCCAAACGTGCAAGGAACCTCCACCATGCTTTACTGTTGCCTGCAGACACTCATTATTGTGCCGCTCTCCAGACCCGCAGTGAACAAACTGCCTTGTATTACAGCCAAATATTTCACATTTTGATTTATCAGTCCAGAGCACTTGCTGACATTTTTCTTTAACCTCAGCTTTCGTGCATGGTTGGGTAGCCTGGCCTTGTCTCTATGTTGAAGATGTGGCTTTTTGGCCTCATTTCTTCCATGAAGACCATTTCTGGCTAGATTAAAAAGAAAAAATAGTCTACATCATTCTATTGGAAATAAAATCAACAAACCAATATATGACCAAGGAATTCCCTTGGTGCAAAAATCTTACATCCATACCAAAAGTAAAGACTGTGCTCACCATGGGGTTAGAAAAAAGGTAAAAAAAGGAACCTTTCCATTTTGCAATATCACAGAAAAGTAAGCATGTTGTTTCTTTTTAAGGTTCTTGGCCGAGCACTGCATTTACGTTCCTGAAAGTTGCTTGTTTCTTGGTGTCCTCCAATGCTGAGAAATACAGGCATATAATTATCCATCATGCAGTACCATCAGGGAGGTGTCTGATTGGCTCCAAATATATTCTGCGGCAAGACAACAACCCCAAACATAGCAGTCTCATAACAAACTAATTTTCAGCGTAAAGAAGAACATGGTGTCCTGGAAATCATGATATGGCCCCCAAAGATCCCTAATCTTAACATCGAGTCTGTGTGTGATTATTTGAGAGGCATAAGAATTTGCAGAAGCCTATATCCACAGAAGATCTAAGGTTAGTTCTCCCAAGATGTTTGGAACAACCTCCCTGCCAAGTTCCTTCAAAAACTGCATGGAAGTGTATTTAGAATGGAAGCAGAAACCTGCAGGCTGGGGGCCACACGGGGTCTGCTATGCCATTGTGTGTGGCCCCCATCTCATCTGGTCACAGTAAGGCTTGCCTGTGTGTGGCTGTTTGCATGTAGTTTACATAGCAAAAAAAAGCTGGGTGTCACTCTTTCATCTGTGTCCTCCATAAATGTTAGGAGAATAAGGTCTCTTTACCTTTCTTTTTTTATTCCAAAAAGATGGATATGCGTTTTACTGGTGACCATCTATGCTTGTGACTGTTTATGTTGTAGTTTATGGCATTTAAGTTTACAATGGGCAGAGCCACATTCACGCATGGCCTTCTCCGAAGTGTAAACTGTTGGTAAAGAGTGAAGGTTGCACAGGCAATTATGGCATCCGGAATCATGGTATGGCCAATCATTTAACTACATCTTCTCATTTTCCTTCTTTCCCTTCTCCTTTTCCTCTTTGACAGCTTTCGTTTGATAGAGCCAGAGAATGGTGGAGCTAGATGGGGAAGAAAAGCAGGTGGGAAGGTGTAGATAAATTATTGGCCCCGCCATGAAGCACTGCGCGCCTGTGCTTGGTTTGAGCAGTCATTCTGTGCAGACAGTCCCTTTTAAGTATTTTTGCAGCCTTTGGGAGGGATCCAACATGACAATCTCGCCCTTGTTCTCACAATCCTGTTTGATGCACTATTGATTTCAAAGTTGTTAAAAACCTTGACCACAGTTTCCCACATAATGGCCGGTGAGAATATTAGTCTGGAACCAGTTTCAGGTGACGCCATAGCATGGACACTAGGATACAGCCATGTCAAAGGCTATAGAAAGCGTCTCAAAGAAGACAAGCGTCACGTCATTCAGACGTCTGTGTTTTTACCTATTGTCTTCCTGTGTATTTTTTGTATGGACACATTGTATTCTTTCAATACTCACCTGCCCATTTTTACTTGTGTACCTACAGTCTCTCTAGAAAAGGGTCATGGTCTTACCCTAGACTTTGTGCACCAATCTCACACACACAATGAACGTGTCCACATAAAAAAAAATAAATGACCGTACGCTGATGGCATCAGTGTGCTGTCTATTCTTTGATTTGTTTTTTAGGAGATCCGCCTCTGTTTTGGACCCCTTTCCATGTTGTTTGGTTTTGTTTTTCTTTTTTTTATATATATTTTTATATTTTGTTTTTACCATCCGTGTACTACCGATTTTTCACAGAAACATGGAATGTAAATTGATCAGAACGCTGATAAGGAAAAAAAAAGTGCCTTTAGGGTCTTTTGGTTGTAATTGTAGTGTGAAAATAAGGGGAAGATATTTGTAAGGCTGTGTGCCCACGATGCGTTTTTAATGCGTTTCCGCAGCGTTTTTGCAGCTGCGGAAACGCTTTAAAAACGCATGGTAGAAGGCCTGCCTTGTTCCCCAATGATAATCCACATGTGCTGTGCACATGCTGCGGAAATTTCCGCTGTGGATTATCATTGCGGAAAAAAACGCAGCACTACCAATTATTTTGCGGAAGCGCTGCGTTTTCGCCGCCATTGTCTTGCATTAGACCGCATGGATTACGCATCACTGTATATGTAGATGCGCATTCCACGCGTTCTAATGTGCGGATGGTACCCGGGTGTAGATGAGAGGAGAGACTCCTCCACACCCAGGTACCATTAAAAAATCTGTAAAAAAAGAATAAAATAAAAAATAAATGTATACTTGCCTTCTGTCGGCCCGCGCTGCGCTCCTCCTTGCTTCCGGGCACTTTGCAGTGAATTGAAGGACTTGCGCTGACGTCAGTCATGTGACGGGTCACGCGACGCTGACATCGGCAGGTCCTTCAGTCTACCGCTGTCGGCAGACGGGACGGAGCGAAACAAGACAGCGCGGGCCATCGGAGGGTAAGTATACATTTATTTTTTTATTTTTACCACTCTCTCGGGTCACACTATATAAATCCATGCTGTTTGCATGGATTTATATAGTGTGACCTAGTTGTCACAAGCACTTTCCAAGTGATGCTAATCGCTTGGAAAGCGCTTGTCAATCCACATGCGGAAATGTCAGTGAATAACGCTCCATTTCCGCATGTCCCTGGCAGGAAAACGCATGTACGATCCACATGTACAATCCGCATGTACGATCCGCATGTACAATCCGCATGCGTTTTTTTCTGCCAGGGAGATGCAGAAACGCTCAGGAAAAAATCCTTAGCATTTCTGCATCGTGGGCACATAGCCTTATAGTGATGGTTCGTTCGCGAACGAACCAAGATAAAGAGCCGACTCCCTGTTGTGTACGATAGAAGCCGGCACCCTAGTGAGAGCTACTAAATACTCTGAATGGCTCTAACTGGGCGCCAAAAATTCTGGTGTTTGGCGGACGTAACACGCCCATCCAAACCAAACTCCACCCACTCATCAACTTAATTGGTTAACTGCAAGTAGGCGGAGTTTCGGCCATGGATGGGTGGGGTTTCAGCCGCATTATCGTCAGTTTAAATATGTGTTCACCTATTGTAAAAACACATTTAGTAGGGATCCATTTAGGCCCAAGTGAGCCCACCCTCCTACAGAGCGCTGCCACATTTGTACATGGCTTCAGACCACTCGGTTACCTTCCTTTGTGCTGGTAGGTATAGCATTGGTTAGTTTTTCCGATTATTTGTCCCCATTGATTTCACTGGGTTTTGATATGTGGCCAGGAAAGCTTGCTTTTTGTAGTAAGCAGGATTGTCTGGCCTCCCGAGCTTCTCGCCACCTTACACAGAAGTACAAATGAATTCTGGTAAAGTTTTACCATTGAAGTCGATAAAGTCCCAGATCCAATGGAAAACATCCACTATCATTTGTTTCCAAACAATAAAATTGGAATTCAAGCATTCTTTGAACAGATGCATAGTAACAAAATGATTGTAAGGACTTTTGTAAATCCTCATACCAGTGCCAGGGACATTTTCTCACATGCAATACAGATGTAATTTTAGAATTGTAGCAAAACGGTCATGTTTTTGCAACAACAAAAAAATCAGTTTTCCTTTTATTACACAAATGCAAAAATCATATCTATAGACCCAATAGAGGATATCTGCAAAAATTATTGTGTTATTTGTTGTAAATTTCTGCAGTTGTGGAAAATCTGGTGTTTTTTTTAAAGGAAAAAATCGAGTGCTGCCTAACTTTAGTCATGGGATGTTGACTGCGAGGGGGTTGTTCCACTGCTTTTAAGCCTGGGCTGCACTGCAACGTTTTGTACCAATACTGATTGATTGCAGTCCCAAGCAATACATTAAATTGTATTAAATTGGGTGGACTGTAGCTGCCACTTAACAATTAAAATCAATAAATGGCGCTTCAGAAAGTCATAGTGTAGCCAGACCTAATATTGATGACCAATACTTAGGATAAGTCATCAATAACATGTCAGTGGCACCTGGTACTCCCACCAAATGAATAGGATAGGATCTGCAGTCCCTGGTAGTGACCACTACAGTTGACAGAGCTCTGCAGCTTTTTTGCCAATATCCAGCTACCAATAGACTGAGTACTGCTGACTGCTGTTGATGCCAGGTGTGGGACCCCCTCTAAAGGGAACCTGTTTTGTTATACTTGCAGTTCGATCTGCAGACAGCATGGTATAGAGCAAGAGAGGCTGAGCAGAATGGTATATAGGTTTGTTGGGAAAGTTTATCAAGTCTAAAATGGGCAGATTTTGCTTATTTTATTCCTCCTGTACCCCTGAATATTCTGTTTTTTTATTTTTATTATTTTGATTATGTAAATCCTCCATACCGTTCCAGAGATCTGGGCTGTTTTATTCAGTGCTAATCTAATGGTTTTTAAAAGGGGGCGTTGCTCTCAGGGTAAGACTATGTTCACACTTGGTGTTTTTGCTGCGTTTTTTTTCTGCTTTTTTCAGGATCCCAAAGTTCAGCTTTGCTTCCACCACAGAAGCATGAACACAGGTCACCAATGTAAGACATATGTGAAACCTTTAAACCATTTTTGGAAAAACATTTTTTATGTCTGAAAAAATATTGACCATTCTGAACAAAAAAGTTCACATGAGTTAATGAAAAAATACACAATTACAAATGTAACAGCATGGGGAGGTGAATTAGTTGGGAATAGTTTACCCAAGACATTGGCAGTGCATTGAATTTGTAGGACACTGTTTACTTTGACCCTTTGGTCAGCCTTTGAGTTGATCACCTTGGTCGGCCAATGTTTACTTTACACATATCACTAATTTAATTAAACTGTACTAATCCTAACTGCCATTCTCAGGTCACCAGGACACCAAGACATTATGTTTTACACTTGGGAAAGTCACAAGAATAAACTGGTTTTACGTACTGCTGTACATGCTTTTTTTTTACTAACAACGCAGCAAAACCTGATAAGTGCTTTTTTTGCACTTACTCATTGCTTTCTATGGGTGAAAAAATGCTGCAAAAACGCTAAGAAGTGACATGCTGCAGTTTTCAAAAACGCAGCAGTTTTTCAATCCATGTCTGGAAAAAAAACAATGTGTGTGCATAAGATTTCTGAAATCTCATAGCTTTTGCTGGTACTGTAAAACGCATAATTTAATTTGCATAAAAACAAAAAAACAAACAAAAAAAAAAACGCAAGTTGTGAACATAGCCTAATAATGCAAAGCAGTCTTTTAAAGACCAGAGAATCCAGTGAGACATTGTTGATAAAGATCATAAAAATGAGCATTCAGTAAAAAATGCCCAGATCTCTGAGACTATATGGCGAATAAATAAAGTACCTTGAACAGCAGGAATAAAATAAAAGCAAACACTGGCCACTTTTGACCTGGTGACAGGTCTTCTTTAAGCAAGAGATGGAATCTTTGACAAACAAGTGGTTATATATGGTTGACTTCTCTCCGCTGTTCATTTCTGCATTTTGCTAGCATTGACAGCTTTGAATTTTCCCTAGAGTTTATGCTCTAACTTCCTGGACAGATAGAGCCTTCAATTCATCAAAACAATTTTGCCAGAACTCTGGTGCAACTTGCTTTGAAAAGTCGCAAATGTTATGCACAACCAGGAAGATGCTAAAAAATAACTTTTGGCATTTTCACAACAGTTTCTCCCACCTTTGCTAAAATGAGCAGGGCTGGATTAAAACAGGGGTGCTGTGAGAGGGGAAGACCACAGCTCGTCTAATTCATGAGAAATCTTACTCCAGTCACTGACTGGAGTAAGATCAGTGGCAGGGCAAACAGAAGTGCATGCCACTTGTCAGACGCTCCTGATTCATGAATCAGGTACGTCTGACTCCACCACACCCGCTCATCAAGACCGGCTTGACTATCTGGGCCATAATTCCAGTGTTCCTAGACCAATTAGTGTTGAGTCTTGTATACTAAATTATCATGCTGTCTAAGGCCATGTTCACACGTTCAGTATTTGAGTATTTTACCTCAGTATGTGTAAGCCAAAATCAGGAGTAGAACAGTTAGAGGAAAAGTATAATAGAAACACCTCACCTCTTCTGTATTTATCACCCACTCCTGGTTTTGGCTGACAAATACTGAGGTAAAAAACTGACCAAATACTGATAGTGTGAACGTGGCCTAATTGTAGTAGTCAACAAGATGTCAGATTACAAGCCGATTGCTTCCAGCCTTTGAAAATGGCTATGTTTATTCCTATGTATATAGGCTGAAATCATATCTTCTATTTTACCTGCCGTCTTAGGCTATCTACACACATCTTGGAAGTAATAGGCAGTGAAAAAATGCTGAAAAGGCACCTAGTGTGAACATGGCTATAAAATTTTGCTGCGTTTTTAGTGAAAATAAGCAAGTTCAGCACTATGTGAAACTCATTAATTTTTAAGATTTTACTATCTTGTGTTGGACACTGAAATGGTAGTTTGTATTAGAATCGTTTAATTAAATTAGTGATGTGTACAGTGTAAACATTGGCTGAGCTACGCGTGAGATTGAACAATGTCTGTGCAACTGAATGGCAGACCATAGTGTGAAAGTAAATAGTGTCATACAAACTCAATGCACTGCCAGTGTCTTAGGTAAACTATTCCTGAACAATTCACCTCCCCCCACTGTTACATTTGAAATTCTGGTTAGTATGGTTTCACATATGTCTTGCATTGGTGACCTGTGTTCATGCTTCTGTAGTGGAAGCAAAGCAGAACTTTGGGTTCCTAAAAAAACACACTAAAACCTGTGTTTTTGATGCAGCTTTTTTTCCTGCCAAGAGATCAGGTTTTGCTGCAGAAAAAAAGGCTGAAAAAACGCAATGTGTGAACAAAGCCTTAATGTTCTGGCCTTCAAAATTCATAGAAAGCAATGTCTTTTCCTCCAAGGCAGGATATTCTGATCAGTGACGAGCGAATCTGCAAATTAGTTAGTCCTCACTAATTTGGGCAGAAGTTTGATTTGCATCAAATGTTCCATATTATGCTCTTCAGATCTCAGAGCGTAATAAAGGTAGGGTGAAATAAAAATATACTCTCCCCATTGTTCACATGTTCAACAGCCTAGTGTCCAGGCCTTCATGCAGCTCCCTTCTGCCTCTGCTTTATTTTTGCACCTTGCACAATTTCCTCTTCCTCCATCTCTACACGGCACTGTGACTTCCGGCGACGAGTAGGCCTCTGATGTCACGACACACATTGTAACGTGCATCACCTGAGGCACTAACGAAGCTTCAGGCATTGTACGTGGTGACATCAGAGGCCTACTTGGTGCCAGAAGTCCTAGCACAGAGTGGAGATGGAGGAAGATGATGTGGGGCAGAAGTTAAGACCGGTGGGAGTTGTACGGAGGGCCAGAGAGGAGATGGCACTGAGACAAGTGAGGTGCACTCTTGCAGTTGCATTTCACAAAATATCCAATTTTTCATTATCAGATATGATATGACACCATAGATACACTTCCTTATTTTAATCTTTATTGAGAATTTTTCCATTTTTTACAAGAAACAAAACATCAGGTATGTGAAACCTTATATTAGTTGAAAAACATTAAACCAATCTTGTGTTGTAATTATATTGTAACAAACGAATAATCAGATTATATCCTAAACTCTGCTGCCCGACTAATCCACCTGTCCCCTCGCTATTCCCCGGCCTCTCCCCTCTGTCAATCTCTTCACTGGCTCCCCATTACCCAGAGACTCCAGTTCAAAACCCTAACCATGGCATACAAAGCCATTCACAACCTGTCTCCTCCATACATCTGTGCCTAGTCTCACGGTACTTACCTGCACGCAACCTCCGATCCTCACAAGATCGCCTTCTCTACTCCCCTCTTATCTCCTCTTCCCACAATCACATAGAAGATTTCTCCCGTGCATCCCCCCTACTCTGGACCTCTCTACCCCAACATAGACCCTCGCCTACTGTGGAAACCTTCAAAAGAAACCTGAACACCCACCTCTTCCAACAAGTGTGCAACCTGCAGTAACCATCGCTCCACCACACCGCTGCACGACCAGCTCTACCCTCACGTACTGTATCCTCACCCATCCCCTGTAGACTGAGCCCTTGTGGGCAGGGTCTTCTCCTCTCCTGTACCAGTCACCATCACATTTTGTTCACGATTATTGTAATTGTTTGTGCTATGTATACCCTTTTTCACATGTAAAGCGCCATGAAATAAATGGTGCTATAACAATAAATAATATTAATAATTATATGTAATATAAAAAGGAAGTGTAGTTAAACAACATACTCACATATAGACAAGGATGGGAAAGAGTATGTGATGGCAGTGATTGAATGGCCTAGTGTAGAAACGTGATGAATATGAAAGTCAGGTGAGCCCAAAAAATGGCCCACAGGAACCAAATAAGATTAAATCTCTCAACAGTGTTTTCGCTCGGAGCAGTACGATATTCAACATTTCTAATATCTTTTGATACGGACATATAGATCAAGCAGAGAGGGAGGGGAGGTTTGCTTCCAGTGGAAGGCTATTAAACGCTGTGCTGCCGCAAAGGTATGAAGGAGCATTCTGATGGTCTCCTAGATGTAGACTGGGGAAAAACTGAGGGTCTAGAGCAGGATGTCAAACTCAAATACACAGAGGGCCAAAATTAAAAACTTGGACAAAGTCGCAGGCCAACTTTTGATATTTATTTAAAAAAATGTGTACAAGGAAGTTTTTCCTTATGATCTAATATGGAACCAAACTTAAAGGGGTTGTCCCACAAACAAAGTACATTTTAATTAATAAAACTTGAGACAGATCACATGACCAGAGCATTGGGTATTTTCTCGTAGGCAGGGGCGTACAAACAATCATGGCGTCCCAAAGCAGAAGTTCTAATTGGGCCCCACGCCCCTCTAAAAAAAAACCTTAAAGTTTGGTGGGGTCACAGAAGAGCATATCTCCCAACTTTGCAGCCCTTGCAAAGTAATTTTCCTACTATTGAAGCCCCTAGATTGCCATTTTCATTGCCCCAATAAAGTATGATGCCAACAAAAGTGCCCCAAACACAGTATGATACTTCCAGAGTAAATTCGTCCACAGTATACTTCACACACATGGTATGATGACCCTATCCCCCCCCACTCTCAACTCCCCTGGCAAAGTATGGTGACCCAACACAGTATGATGCCCCAACTGTGATCCTCATACAGCCCTCCACACAGCATAATGGGGGCCCCACATAGTCCTCCATACAGTATAATGGGCCCTACATAGTCCTCAATTCAGAATAATGGCCCCACATAGTCCTCCATGTGGCTTCATGAGCCAAATATAATCACCCTGAGGGCCAGAGTTTGACATGTATGGTCTAGAGGTACATCCACATCCAAGATTTGTATGATGAGACGTTGGGTGTTTGTCCATAGTGATTTAATCAAAGAGCAGTCACAAAATATATAGAAAATAGAACCTCGTGCTGAGGCACATCGCCAGCATAAAGGAGAAAGAGGAATCCAATTTGTGTAAGAACTCTGGTGTATGTTACCAGAACATGAGAAAATACGGAGTTTACATATATACACTGTAAGTGTATATATGTGTGTATTGTGAGATCTCCGCAGTTGGTAATAGCGAGTCCCATATGTGTACATTTAGAAAACCTGTTAAAATTAACCCATTGTGGACATTAAACATTAAAAACCGTGTGCTCTGGGCCCTGCTGGTCACTTATGAGCTATAATGAATTCTTGAAACATCTATGACTAGTTTAATTATATTTGTAACCTTTAATTTACCTTGTCTTCTGTTCTTTCAGGCATTCATCAGATAAAGTAGCAAAGCTAGAGAGTCAGGTAGAGTCTTACAAAAAAAAGCTAGAAGACCTGGGAGATCTCCGTCGGCAGGTGAAACTGCTAGAAGAAAAAAACACCATGTACATGCAAAATACAGTCAGCTTGGAAGAGGAGCTCCGGAAAGCAAATGCTGCTCGGAGTCAGCTGGAGACCTACAAGAGACAGGTACGCCTTGGCCTTTCCGTGGTTTTGAGTTCAAGTTGTCCAATACTCCTTCTCATACCCCACACTTGACCCTGATTAAATAAAAAGCTTATACTCCCCTCCCGTGCTGGTGCTGTTCCAGCGGTGTCAGCACTCTCTCTCCCAGGAATCTTGTGCAGTTGTTGTGACACATGAAGCTGGCGCCCAATCAGCGCTGCCGTCACTGTCCCCACCTCCTGTCGAATTGAACATGAAGATGAAGTCAGAGATCAGCTGCAGCCCGCACTTCCTCTTCATGTTCTATTTGTCCGAAGGTGGGGACAGTGATACCGGCGCCGTCATGCGTCATAACAACCACACAGGAGCCCCGGGAACGCGAGTGCTGACACCGCTGAAATGGTGCCAGCATGGGAGGTGAGTATAGGCTTTTTTTATTTTATCAGTGCCAAACATTTAGATCAAGAAGTGGTTGTCCTAGTAGTGGGATAATCCCTTTAATGTTTTTGTCCTTTGTTTGCCTTCTAATGTAATGTGTTTTAATTTCTTAACAGGCCGTGGAGCTTCAGAATAGACTGTCAGAAGAATCGAAAAAAGCTGACAAATTGGATTTTGAGTACAAGAGATTAAAAGAAAAAATTGACAGCTTACAAAAAGAGAAGGATGTAAGTATTTTTCTCTAATAACCCCCCACGACAGCACACACTGGAGGATGTAACCCCACCCTAATAGGGACAGGAACAACGAAGAGGTTTAAATGGCCCCTCCCACATCCTCCCTCCAGTGTTATTTCCTGTCCCTATCAGGGATGAAGAGGCCATCCCCGGTGTGCTGAGCCGGCAACCGGCACTGGGGGAAAGCTGCTAGCCGGGCAACGGAGGATCGAGTGGTCTTTACTTCTCCTCCTCAGGGTGCTGCTCCCGTCTCCTCTGGATTCGGGACCCCCTCCTGCAGTCCGCGCTTTCGGGCAAGGTCTGCAGGATCTTCTGACCGGAGGCCTCTCTCTGAGCTCTCCGGTCCATCTCCTCCTCCTCTCCCCTGCTGGATGCGCGGGCGATGTCGGCTCCAGGATGTGGAGCGCACGCTGCGGCGCCGGAAGTGACGTCAGACGCCGGGCGGTGGATGATGACGTCACTTCCGGCAGTTTGCGTTCCACTGTGAACCGCATCAAAAAAGCTATGGAGGAAGAAGAGCGGAATGCCGCCGTTGATCAGGAATCTTCATCTGGACACCGGGGGAGGAGACCTCTAAACAGAGGGAGGCGCTGGTCCGGTCGCCCATAAAAGGAGCACTGGACAGGAAGACCTCTACAGGTAGGACAAAACCATGTCTGTTGAAGCTTCTCGCTCTGCATCTGTAGAGCCCAGCGCCGGTCCGGTCCCAGTAAGTATGGCACTGGTAGTCCATCTCCCAGATGCAGGAAATAGTGATTATAGCTCCCCTTCCCTTCTCCCCTCTCTTGTAGGGGGACGAGGAACCTGCATCTGGAGAAAAAGTTAAACCGTCACGCAGATGTCCCATCTGTACAAAAAAACTATTGTCCTCCCATAGAAAGCCCCTATGGAAGGACTGTACGGAGATGGAGGAGATAAAGGGGATTGTACGTCAGGAGATCAAATCCTCCTTAGCCTCGGTTACTCTCCCTACTCCCTCACCTAGTCAGGGTTCTACATCTACTCCCTCAGCAGCCAAAAAGAGGAAGATTAGCCCGCCAGAGGGAGGGGAGGAAGACTCTCAAGAGGAGATGTATATCTCGGAAGATCTTCCAGAGGAAGGTGAACTAAGTCCAGCCCCTGATAACTCCCAACGAGAGAGATATTACTTTCCATCAGATAGTTTGGAGGAATTCCTCATGGCAGTAAGGAGAACTATGGAGGTCGAGGAAGAAAAAGTGCCCCAAACAGTACAGGATCAGATGTTTGGGGGGCTACGTTCCAGGAAAAAATTGGTGTTCTCTATACACCAGAGTATTAGGGACTTAGTCTTAGAGGAGTTGGAATCGCCAGAGATTAAATACCCCTACAGAGTTAAGGGATAGATTTCCTGTAGACAATGAGACGGCAGAATGCTGGTCTGAAGTCCCAAGATTGGATATCCAGATTGCACGAGTAGCAAAGAAAACCACACTGCCCTTTGAAGATTCCTCTCAATTAAAAGACCCCTTGGAACGCAAAATGGAGGGACTACTCAGAAAATCCTGGGAGACCTCGGCAACACTATTAAGCACCAACGCAGTCTCTACGGGCGTAGCTCGATCAATGGCTCGTTGGCTAGATCAACTGGAGGAACACCAAGTTTCAGGCACCCCCAGAGAAGACATCTTGGCATCCCTACCGCTTCTACAGAAAGCTGCGGGGTTTTTAGCAGACGCCTCTGCAGAATCCGTGAGAGTGGCGGCAAGAGCATCTGGGCTATCAAACTCTGTAAGAAGGGCCCTATGGTTGAAATCCTGGAACGGCGACATGGCATCAAAAATGAAGTTGTGTTCCATCCCCTTTAAGGGGAAATACATGTTCGGGCCAGCCCTAGATGATCTTCCAGAGAAGGCCTCAGACAAGAAGAAGGCCCTCCCGGAACCTAGGAATGTGAGGAAGAGGCCTTTTTGTCCCTCCCAAGAGCAGACCCCTCAATATAGGGGTAAAGGCAAAACAGGACGATGGAGCTACCCAAAAGGTAGAGGAGGCAAAAATCTTTTTCTCTCCCAAAACCAACGTCAGAACAGACCATGACATCAGGACAGTCAGTGGAAAGAAATCTGCTCAGACCCATGGGTCCTGAGGGTTGTCGAGTTCGGAGTAAAAATAAATTTCTCCTCCTATCCTCCAGAGAGGATAAGGTTAAGGCTGTGTGCCCACGATGCATTTTTGGTGCGTATTTTGGTGCGTGTTTGCAGCGTGTAAACGCTCCAGAAACGCATTGCATACCTTATTCCATGACTTCCTATGACATTCTGCAAGTTCTGTGCACATGGTCCGTATTTTTTCTGCTCAGATTTTACTCGCAGAAAAAATACGGACATGACCAATTCTTGTGCGTTTCTGCATGCGTATTTGCCTATACAATGCATTGGAAAAACGCATGGCAAATACGCGTCAAAAACGCATGTAAAATAGCATGCGTTTTTCTGCCAAGGAGATGCAAAAATGCTCAGGAAAATTTCTGCATCGTGGGCACTAAGCCTAACACCGCTCTCCTCTGAGTCGTCAGGCCACCCTGATATCCGGTCTTACAGACCTATTGTCCTCAGGGATGATATCCCTGGTTCCTACAAGAGAGATAGGCACAGGACATTCCAGACTCTTCCTAATAAAAAAACCAAATGGCTCACACAGAGTTATAATCAATCTAAGGCCACTGAATCCTTATATCCACTACCAACGATTCAAAACGGAATCCATCAGGTCGACGGTCCTCCTGATAGGACAGGACCATGTCATGGCCACAATCGACCTCCAGGATGCATATTACCACACCCCCACGCATCCACTTCACAGGAGGTTCCTAAGATTCGCAGTGGCTCAGGGGGATCAAATAGTCCACTATCAATTCAGTGTTCTCCCATTTGGAATTTCATCAGCCCCGCGAATATTTGCAAACGTCATGGCAGAAGTCATGGGTTTTATCAGGGGTCAAAACATTTCAATAGTACTATACCTCGACGACCTGTTATTAATCGGGCCCTCAGTACCAGTACTCCGAGAACATCTACAGTTGACCACTCAGATCCTATCATCTCCTGGGCTGGTTAGTGAACCAGAAAAAATCAGATATGGTTCCCTCCATGACAAAAACATTTCTAGGAGTACTATTGGATTCCCACAGCCAGATGTCATTCCTGCCCAAACAAAAACAGGTCATGATAAAAGCAAAAATCAATGTCCTAAAGAGCAGAAGATCAGTATCCTTAAGAGACACCATGTCGGTTCTCGGGTCTATGACATCCTGTATTCAGATGGTGGCCTGGGCTCAGGCGCATACCTGAACATTACAGACCCACATTCTTACGAATTGGGCGGATCCCCACAGTCTCTGAACAGGAGAATCCCTCTACCACCACGAGTAAGGACCTCTCTATTCTGGTGGCTGAACGAAAAAAATCTGAACAGAGGAGTACCATGGATCCAGAATCCGCTAGTAACCATAAAGGTGGATGCCAGCGAAAAGGGATGGGGAGCCATGGTCTCCCAAGAGCTATTCCAGGGTATATGGACCAAAGAGGTGAGTCAACTCTCATCAAATTTCAGAGAACTAAAAGCCGTAGAGGAAGTCCTCAGAGCAGCCGAGCCTCTGGTCCAGAAATCTCACATTCAGATATTTTCAGACAATATCACCACGGTAGCCCACCTTCGTCATCAAGGGGGCACAAGATATGAAAGCTTAAAATCAATCTCAGCAAGAATATTTTCCTGGACCGAAGAACATCTTCTATCCTTGTCGGCTCTTCATATCAAAGGTTCAGTCAATATCCAGGCTGACTTCTTAAGCAGAACAAAGATTCATCCAGGAGAGTGGAGCCTAAACCCAGACGTCTTCCAGATGTTAGTCGAGAGATGGGGCTATCCAGAGGTAGATCTCTTCGCCGGACATCAGAACGCGAAAGTACCTCAATATTTCTCCCTGGATCCAAACGGCCCTTGCCTGGGTGTGGACGCATTCGCTTACAAATGGGAATTCAGCGTATGCCTTTCCCCCATTACCTATCCTTTCAAAAACCTTACAGAAGATAAGGACCGAAGGGACCAGAGCAATCCTAGTGGCCCCTCGCTGGCCAAAAAGAAGTTTGATTGGAACGTTAACCAGTCTGAGTGTGGAGAGCCCTCTAATCCTTCCTCCCATCAAGGATCACCTTCTCCAGGGACCGATTCACCATCCGGATCCCAAGAGACTACACCTAACTGCCTGGCTTCTGAATTCCTGATATTAAAAACAAGAGGCCTCTCAGAGAAAGTCATCAAAACTCTACAGAAGAGCAGGAAACCTGTAACGAACACCTTTTACCATAAGATCTGGAAAACCTTCTTAAGGTGGTGTGCACCCACTCGCCCAGACCCTCATAGGGCTCATGTGGCTCAGATTCAAGACTTTTTACAAGAAGATCTGGACAAAGGTCTCAGACCTATAACTATTAAGGTCCAGGTAGCGGCGTTAAGTTCATACTTCGATTAAAGACTAGCGGAACATCAGTGGGTGAGAAGATTTATGACAGCAGCCACCCGCATCCACCCTAGAGTAACAGACCTGGTTCCACCCTGGGACCTTAACATTGTTCTGAAAGGGTTAACCCTTCCACCCTTTGAGCCCTTATCAACCATAAGACTGGATAGGCTGACCTGGAAAACTGCTTTCCTGGTGGCAATAACTACAGCCAGAAGAGTGTGTGAACTACAGGCCCTTTCGGTCAACGAACCCAACCTGAGAATCCTGGAAGATGGTCTAATTTTCCAACTTGACCCTTCATTTCTACCTAAGGTGGTCTCAAATTTCCACAGATCCCAGGAGATAATCCTGCCATCTTTTTGTGACAACCCAAAAGACAAAAAAAAGAGATGGAATTCCACGCTTTGGACGTTCGGACAATAGTACTGCACTATCTTCAGGAAACAGAAGAAGGAACGAAAGCCAAGAACCTATTTTGTCCATACACAAGATCCAAACAGAGGAAAGAAAGCTGCAAAATCCACAATAGCCAACTGGATTAAGAGGGCCATTACGGAGGCTTACCAGATCCAGGATCTACCTCCTCCAGCAAAGCTCAAGGCCCATTCTACAAGGGCGATATCTGTCTCCTGGGCTGAAAAAGCCAGCGCATCCATCGAACAGATTTGCAGAGCTGCTACGTGGTCCTTGATTCATACTTTCTCCAAACACTACAGACTAGATCTAATGTCTGTTGGAGATTTAGCCTTCGGAAGGAAGGTCCTTCAGGCTGTTGTCCCTTCCTAGTATATCTTTGGTATGCCTCCTGTGTGCTGTCGTGGGGGGTTATAAGAGAAAATAGAATTAGACTTACCGGTAATTCGGTTTCTAATAACCCACCACGACAGCACGGGTAATTCCCTCCCCCTTGCTTATTGTTTCTACGACAGCTTGATCAGTAGAAATAAAAACTAATTTGAAGCATCTATACTCTTGTGGTCCTTTGTAATAACACTGGAGGGAGGATGTGGGAGGGGCTATTTAAACCTCTTCGTATTTCCTGTCCCTATTAGGGTGGGGTTACATCCTCCAGTGTGCTGTCGTGGTGGGTTATTAGAAACCGGATTACCGGTAAGTCTAATTCTATTTTCACCTTGCTCAAGAAGCCAGGTACTGGGGCAGATTTACAACCGTATTTACTACATACGCATGAGATCCACATCTCACTGAATCCCATATAAATATTGTGCACACATTGTTCAGTGATTCACTCAGATAGCAATCACAAATGTGTGACACTTCAAGTGCCGAGCTGAGAAATACCCCTTGGAGGTTGAAACTTTGTGTAAAAGATGCACTTTTCTGGAAATAGATCTCTTCACATTTTCCATTGAAAAGCAAGGCTCGTGAATTGAACTGCACATTTACAGTGGGGAAAAAAAGTATTAGTCAGCCACCAATTGTGCAAGTTCTCCCACTTAAAAAGATGAGAGAGGCCTGTAATTGACATCATAGTTAGATCTCAACTATGAGAGACAAAGTGAGAAACAAATCCTGAAAATCACATTGTCTGATTTGGAAAGAAATTTTTTTTCAAATTTTTATGGAAAATAAGTATTTTGTCACCTACAAAGAAGCAAGATTTCTGGCTCTCACAGACCTGTAACTTCTTCTTTAAGAGGCTCCTCTGTCCTCCACTCATTACCTGTAGTACTGGCACCTGTTTAAACTTATCAGTATAAAAGACACCTGTCCGCAACCTCAAACAGTCACACTCCAAACTCCACTATGGTGAAGACTAAAGAGCTGTTGAAGGACACCAGAAACAAAATTGTAGCCCTGCACCAGGCTGGGAAGACTGAATCTGCAATAGGCAAGCAGCTTGGTGTGAAGAAATCAACTGTGGGAGCAATAATTAGAAAATTGAAGACATAGAAGACCACTGATGATCTCCCTCGATCTGGGGCTCCACACAAGATCTCACCCCGTGGTGTCAAAATGATCTCAAGAATGGTGAACAAAAATCCCAGAATCACACGGGGGGGGGGGACCTAGTGAATGACCTGCAGAGAGCTGGGACCATCGTTACACAGGTTACCATCAGTAACACACTACGCCGCCAGGGACTCAAATCCTGCAGTGCCAGACGTGTCCCCCTGTTTAAGCCATTATACATCCGGGCCCGTCTGAAGTTTGCTAGAGAGCATTTGGATGATTCAGAAGAGTATTGGAAGAATGTCATATGGTCAGATTAAACCAAAGTAGAACTGTTTGGTAGAAACCCAACTCATTGTGTTTGGAGGAGAAAGAATGCTGAGTTGCATCCAAAGAACACCATACCTACTGTGAAGCATGGGGGTGGCAACATCATGCTTTGGGGCTGTTTCTGTGCCAAGGGACCAGGACGACTGATCCGTGTACATGAAAGAATGAATGGGGCCATGTATCGTGAGATTTTGAGTGCAAACCTCCTTCCCTCAGCAAGTGCATTGAAGATGAAAGGTGGCTGGGTCTTTCAGCATGACAATGATCCCAAGCACACCGCCAGGGCAACGAAGGAGTGGCTTCTTAAGAAGCATTTCAAGGTCCTGGAGTGGCCTAGACAGTCTCCAGATCTAAACCCTATAGAAAACCTTTGGAGGAGATCTGCATGGAGGAATGGGCCAACATACCAGCAACAGTGTGTGCCAACCTTGTGAAGACTTACAGAAAACATTTGACCTCTGTCATTGCCAACAAAGGATATATAACAAAGTATTGAGATTATCTTTTGAAATTGACCAAATACTTATTTTCCACCAAAATTACAGGCCTCTATCATCTTTTTAAGTGGGAGAACTTGCACAGTTGGTGGCTGACTAAGTACTTTTCTTCCCCCCTGTGTTACTTCTACAACCCATTGCTATGTCTCTTAACGTGGGCAGCCTTCGGTGTATTGTTAACAGGAAAAGTGCTGAAAAACAATGCCAGGTGTTGGTTTTCCCCTGTGACAGATTCATCAGCGGGCAGTGCTTCCAAGTTGATAAAGTCTTGCACACTGTTCCCTGTGGGAGAGGCTCTCGCCCTCTGTATGGTAATAATAAATCTTCTACTGAACTTCCACATTGCTCAGTCCATAAATGTTCTGTGTTTGAATTCTGTATGGAAAAATTATGGAATCCTCCACTGGATTCTGCAGCATAATATAACTGTATTAGAGGGATGTAGAGAGCCAGCATACGGTGTACAAGAGGTGTCTGTCTCCATGTGTGGCTCTGCACCATCATGCAAGCTCCGTATACATGAGACCTTAGTTTCACATATCGTCAGGTTATAATTTTTAATAACAAACATGTGGGAGCTAATACTATTAAAGGGGGTTGTCCACTTTCGTAAAACTTTTTCCTATAGCTTGTATTAGTAATTAAAAAAAAAACTGTGCTTTACTTACCCCGCCCGGGTCCAGCACTGAGCCGCCGCCACTGCTCCCAACAGCGTAGTGATTCTGAGCGGCTTGGGCTGTCTACGTTGGCTGAACTCCGTTTTTTAACTACTATCAGAACTTATTGGAAAAACTTTTCTGAAAGAGGACAACCACTTTAAGCTGTGACGTGGTATACAACACAGGCTCATAGGACAGAAATCCTGAAACTTGTAAAAATCATGACAATGGATGTTCCACTCTCACGTTTGCTTGGAGTTTAGCTGTCGGCATGCTGCCTGCTGTGCTAGCTGTTACATTTAATAATGCCATTATGCTCCGTATTGTGTATGCCTAAACAGTGTCTGAATGTACATACAGATTGAACATGTTTTGGGGATGTTTTGAAGTTGACATGAAATATACCAGTTTACAATGCCTTACATAAAGTGTAAGAGATTTTCCACATATAACAGTAGAGTTCTTACATTTGGTAACGCACTGTAGTACAGATGATAATGAATTTATGTTGATTTGTGAAGGTACTGCTGGAGCATCAGTTGGGCAGATCGATTTGCAGGACTTTGGTCTCCTCAATCTTCCGGGTCTGTATTTTGTGACTGCTGGGTGGGAGCTCTTGCCTTCCAGGATCCCGATGTGCCTTTTGATTAGCCAGGCTGGTGCGACATCATATGTACGAGCTTCTCATCCAGCAGGCACATAGCGCTGACCCGGCCAATAGACCATCGATCCATCCCACTCTAAAACAAATAACTACTCAGTACAAGCTGTGTCCATGAGCCATGACACCATTTCTAGCCGTTGTATAACGGATCCAACATCAATCAGCAAAAAAAAATGATTTTAACGGGATCTGTTTATTTAACATTGAAGTCTATGGAAAACTGATCAGTTAAATGGCCATATATGTTTTGTTCCAATTAAAAAGGATCCAGTGAGCAAAAAATGGATCCTTGTCAAGTGAAAGAAAAACTGATGGCTATTTAACAGATCTGTTTTCCATAGACTTCAATGTGCTGTCTATGCACTATAGGAAACACTGCACTTCTTCCTCCAGACCCAGTGGTCATGTTATCGCTGGGAGTTGGGAGGGAGCAGGAGCCGCTTGAGTCCTACAAGTCAGAAGAAAGGCTGAATTTCCCCTGTAACTGTGGCAAATATACCAGCCAAAGTAACAAAGGAAATGAGATGTAAAAAAAAAAAAAAAAAGTATTTTAAATGTTGAAATTTCCTCCAAAGGTTTCTTTATGACCTAATTGGGGAGCAACATGTGAAATAAGTGAATAAATAAAAAGCAGGGCGGAATATGTCTCCAGGCCATAGGTCTGTGAATGTGATTTTATCCACCCACTTGTGAATACAGCCTTATTGTATCAGTCATTAGTGTTTGCCATGTGGCACACATCTGATTTATGTTCCAGCATACCTGGCATGTTACTATTATGCACAGCTTTCTTTCTGTCTATCTTTGTGCATTTTCCCAAATGACCTAAAACATTATTTTTGTATTCTTCTAAAACAGAGACTAAGATCCGAAAGGGATTCTCTGAAGGAAACTATTGAGGAGCTAAGATGTGTGCAGGCTCAAGAGGGTCAGCTTACTACAGCAGGTAACGTGTCTGTGACCACAGCCATAGCGCCGGTTGGGTTCTTCCATAGTTTGAGGGCGCATACTCTTCCTTATTTGGTTAGACTTTCTTTTTAATATTTCTTTCGATATTTTACCTTCACAGGGTTAATGCCATTAGGTAACCAGGAACCAGTAGACAGCTTGGCTGCAGAAATTATTACACCTGAAATAAAGTAAGTGTAGCTTGTACTTATTTGCTGATATTTTACTTGTTTAAGAGGAAACTGCATATATCTCACTTGCCACCCAACAGATAATTTACCAAAAGCAAGGAGTTTGTGAAAGAAGAAATAACTCTTGGCTTCCTTGCATTATACCATACAGGAAGTAGTGACATTTAGCCCACCGCGATCATTAGCTCCGGGGGCTGAACAAGATGATATATCCAGGACTTACTAACAGGCAGGTAGTTGCTACCAACCTGCCTGTTGTGCCCGACTCCGTTTTTGCCTGCACAGAGCAGTCACAGACTTCTGCTGATGTCATGTCAATAGAGTGGCAGTTTCTCTTCCTGTTGACAGGGCGGGACTACTGGTGTCCTGCTGACTGACAGTCGTCTCTCTGCTGCCTAATTGGGGGAAGTTGGCTGTCAATCAGCATGATACCAGTAGTCCCGCCCTGTCAACAGGAAGAGAAACTGCTGCTCTGTTGACGGGGATATATAAACAGGAATACCCATGAGTATAATGGCATAACAAACTTTATTAATAGACAGTTTCTTTAAAATTAGTACATCAAGTATAAATAGTGTTACACAAGTGGAAACATGCAGAAAAGTAAGCCATACTCCATTGCTGAGCTCAGAACGTGGCCCCAAAAGGGTCACAAGAGGCATGAGAAAGCTAAGGGAGTCTACCGGCGAAACGCGCATCGAGGCTATGTCTCGCCGTTGCTCCGTCCCTGTGCTGTCCCCCTCTGGGCTGGGCCCCTTTCTACTGGGTGAGTGATTCTCTACATATTAATTTTGATGGCGCTGACTCTAAAAATTTACTACAATAAAAGCAGAGTTATAGGATCACTTGATCCTTTCTTTGTCTCTCCATCATTGTTTATTGTGACCCTTTTGGGGCCCCGTTTTGAGCTCAGCAATGGAGTATGGCTTACTTTTCTGCATGTTTCCACTTTTGTAACACTATTTATACTTGATGTACTAATTTTAAAGGAATTGTCTATTAATAAAGTTTCTTATGCCATTATACTCATGGGTTCTCCTGTTTATATATACTTTTGAGTAAGCACAATTGTGTGGGGATGGGGATGAGTTGATTTTTCAGACCCCCAACCTGCACTACTTATGATGTGGGCTGAAGTTTGCTTATTGACTCTGTTGACAGGGAGTAGCTGAATCTCTGGCAGGAGCGAGCGGTCAATGACCGGCGTCGGGTGAAACAGACAGGTAGTTGCCTCTGTTAGCAGCTACATGCCTGTTAGTGCTTAGACACGTTTTTTTTTTTTTTTTTAAGTCCTGGATATCCCCTTTAATCTGGGAGTTGTGGAAACCTTTTACTTACAAGTACCCTTTTAAATGTTATTAATGAAAAGGTTTCAAATTCTGTCATTGCTTGTCGTTTCTGTTCCATGAGCAATATTTTGTGCCAGCTTTTCTATTGTGTTATAAACTCAACTTCATACAGGTAAATGGTGTTCAGTATTTGATCCCCAATTGTGTGTTTTAACCCCTTCCTGACATATGACATAATAGTATGTCATACGCCAGGTCCCTGTCTCCTGAACATGCATCTTTCCTGGGAGATGATGGCTGTGTTACACAGCCAGCATTGGCCTCTAACAGCAGTGAGCAGAGCTGAGCTCCACCACCTTGTTAACCACTTAAATGCCGCTGTCATTATCTGACAACGGCACTCAAAGAACACGATCTGTGGGAGTAGGTGCACAAAGTTCCATGTGCCCATCCTCCACCCCACCCCCTCACTTGTGTGACTGGATAACGGGGTGACCATGGGTTGTCCTGGCTGCTGAAGGCCCCGCTGCCTGCTAAGACGGTGCTTCTGTGAAGAGCAGACTGATTTTTGCTATGTACTGCAATACTTGTATTGCCATATGTAGTGTAAGTGATCAGATCCCAAAAATCACCCTTTCCCCCACGAGATTAAAGAAATAAAAAAATGAACGTAAGTGGTATCTGTGTCCATAGAAGGCCAGTTGATAAAAAATATGAAATTAACCCAATCCGTAAACGACGTAACGAGAAAAAATAGTTTTTTTCAGTTGCCACAATCCCACAAAAATAATGCAAAGCGATCAAAATATTGTATGTACCCCAAAATGCCATCAATTAAAATTAACATAAAATCCTCTAGCTCGCCATGCAAAATTGCGGAATATTCTTTTTTTTCTTCGACATTTCACTTCACTTATAATTTTTCCTATTTTTACAATACATTGAATGGTAAAATGAATGGTGTCTTTCAACATTTCAACTTGTCCCTCAAAAAATAAGCCCTCATATGACTAGGTGAGCTGAAAAATAAATGGTCTCCTGGAAGTAGGGGAAGATTGGCCAGTTAGTTACATGTTCTAGCCAGCTTGTTCTTTTACATTACAATTGCTCTCCAAATAACTATCCATAAACACATGAGGCCAATTCATCAGTTTGCGCCAATAGTTTGGCATAAAACATCAAATTGTCACAATTTTTCCCAATTTGTAGTTGTGCAGAATAAAAAAAGAATTACTATGTCTTTTGACGTTTTTACACCAATTGTGGCAACTTTCTGAAAGGTGGCTGGCATTAAGCTGGAGGGTTGTTGCCAAGTGCAGCCCAACAAATCCATCATCTTTTATGAAACAAGGAGTGGATTAAGACAGAATTGTACTCCAGCAATGAATAGAGAATGTTTCTGGCACACGGCAGCTGAAACATGTGCCAAATTCAGCCATCAGTGCATGACTCTTGATGAATTTGACCCATCTTACGCCAGCGCACCCTGAATTAAGGCTGGCGTACAAAGCGCCAGTGTTGATGAATCTCCTATACAGTTAATGAAGAAATTGCTAGTGCAGAGATGCATTGAATGTCACACTGTTAAAGCGAGGTTGGATTGTTTTGGGTGCGATCATTTAAAGAAGTTGTCTGGTCTGGAGATACGTTTGTCATATATCCTGTTCTGAGCTAATAAAAGGAATCCTACTTTCAGAATTGTCATCTGTTGGCCAGAGTAGAGGGCTTACAAAGAACTTCTCTCTTGCTCGGCAGCACCTGTTCTGTATTACACATATAACTCCATACATCAAAGTTATAACAAAAGGATTTTGGCATAAAAAGCTTTGAAAAGTCTCAAAAATTTGGCATAAAGCAAGGCTGCACTAAAATGTTGAGATTTTTGCCGTTCCCATCCCATTTTTGCCCAGCTTCGCCACAGTGGGCAGAGCTGGGACGGGTGTGGCAGCCCCCACTCGGCAAATTCCTGACGAGCGTCGGAGTTCCTTGTACCACCAATCTTACTCCAGTCCTCAACTGGAGTAACATTTGTGGTGAGGCGCACACCACTTTTCAGACTTGCCGGATTCATTAAGAGGCGTGCGTCTTTTATTGAATCGGGAGCGTCATGTTATCTCATCAAGACCGGCGTGAACAACGGCAGTTTTGATGAATCGGGCCATAGTCTTTTGGATTAAATGGCACTGTGTAATGCAGAATGTGATGGTGTTGCAGGGAATTTGAACACTTAAAGGGGTATTCCCATCTCCAAGATAGCAAATACCTCCAATTAGAAATGTAGTGTAGTTCTTCTGATTCTCTAGGTCTCTTTCCTCATGTGCAGGCATTGCAGGACCTTAAGAATCCATGGTTATGACCGCTGATATAGTGACAGTTAACTAATTGCTAGTGGTCGTAACCAAGGATACCTAAGGTCCTGCAATGCCTGTACATGAGGAGAGAGACATAGCAAATCAGAAGAACTATACTACATTTCTAATATTATTATTCTTACTTCTACTACGTATTGGGATAGGATCTTGGAGATGGGAATATCTCATAATGCTACTTGTTTTTTTTTTTTTTGTCGAGAGACCCTTCTAACAAGTAAAACAGGTAGACAGGGTTTCTACAAATAAATGAATGGTGACCTCATTACGTTTTGGATACTATTTTGGGGCAGTTGATTTATTTTGTGTATGAACAGTAGGTAGATACTCCAATTTCTGTAAAGACAACGTGAGCTATTTTTTTAATTGGAAGTATAATGAATGATCTCTGGGTACCGTCTGGAAAGCTGCATACACGCTACGGCAATGAACTTGTGGAGGCATGCAGAAATTAAGAAGCAGCAACTAATCTTCCTGTGTTTTTTTTTCTCAAGGGAGAAACTGATTCGCCTTCAGCATGAAAATAAGATGTTAAAAATTAATCAAGAAGGATCAGACAATGAGAAAATCACTCTGTTACAGAGCTTGCTTGATGATGCAAACACGCGGAAAAATGAGCTGGAGACGGAGAACAGGTGTGGAAAAGCATATGCCGCTTTGGCGTTGCTTTGAGAAAGACAGATTCTTGCCAGCTTGTTTTCTTCCTCAGTGTGTGCTGTATTATCTACAATGTAGGACATCTAACATACAGTTATTATGTACACATTCATGTTCTTTCTATAGAACAGCTGTTCTTTCTATATAGATGTGCCTAGTGGCACTCCATGTATATTTTGCTGCTGGGACCCATTTCTGTCTTTCTGTCCTGATTATAGATCGATCCATCCTTTAGTTATGTTACATAATTCCATTAATGTGATTTACATTTTCATCCTTTTTGTGTTTTTCTAGACTTGTTAATCAGAGACTGATAGAAGTGCAGTCACAAGTAGAAGAATTGCAGAAGTCCTTACAAGAACAAGGAGCAAAGGCAGAAGATGTAGGTCTTATGTCAGTGCTAGCAGGCTTCTGCTATGGAAGGAAAGTTCTCTTACTATTCTAGCGCTATTACACTTTATATAGAGAGAGATCCTAACGCGTAATCACAGCGTGATGGTTGTAGTTGGGAAAATATCAGCACGTATATATCAGGCTATGTTCACATTTCAGACCCATCATCAGTTTTTTCCCTATCTCTAAAATGAGTGTGTGCTGGATGGTGCGTAGTGCGAATGCCAAATGAATCCCTTTAACCAATGGATGCAAAACCATTCTCCAGTGCTTTCATCCCACTTGTAGCACGCATATGGTGAAAGATGGCACTGTAATGCGCAGAGGCGTATGAAGCTGCATGAGTCTTGTGCTACTTTGCTGTGGTTACATATGGGAAGCCCAATTCTGGCTGCTGGACGTAAAGCTTCTTCCTGCATCACCCTCATCCAAGGCTATGTGCACACACCGCTTTCTTTAGAAGTGTGTGAACCCACCGAGTTTCTCAAGCAGAAGATGCTTCTGAAAATGCCAGTGGTGATTTTCCTGAAGCGTCTTTTTTTTAGTGTTTTTTTTTGCTACTGACGTTTCCATTCACTCTTTTACTTGTGTACAAATTGGCGGAAAACACCAAAATAATGGCTGGGTCACTTTTTTAAGCCACTTTGCATCTTTGGAAACCAGAAGCGGTTAAAAGCAGCCCTAAAGACTGAGCATTTGCACATAAAGTCATTTTTTTACACTGCAATGCATAGGTTTGTTCTTTTTAGCATGTTTCAGGAGGGTTAAAGAGCATACCCGCCTAAAAAAAAGACTGTGCACATACCCTAACAGGAGACTGATCCAAGGAGGAGCCCTTAGATGCGGTCACTATGTGACAGCGGATGCGTGCTGTACCTGTGCTGAAGGGTCCCTTCCTAACAGAATTACCACTGCAATTAGGAAATATGAACCCCCGCTCTATGGTAGTTACAATCAATATAGTGTGTATTGAAGATCTTTTACATGTGCATGTCGCCCTCTACTGGAGGTAGCAGAAAATTTTGAAAGAAAAAAGTACTGTAATAACTCTATTTACTTGATTTTCTTTACAATGCTTCTTTTGCTTGGACTTTCACAAGGCAATAGTAAGTACAGGATTGTGATTAACAATTCCTTTTTAGTACAGTAAAGAATAGGCATATAGAATTTCAATAAAAATTGTATACATTGCTGATCCTTTTTTTTTTTTTTTTTCACCCATATAGACCAATATAAAAAGAAATATCTTGTGTATGAACCCTGATTCCTTTGCCTGGATTATCCCATGCATAACAAATGACTATATTTTATCAATACTGCTTTGAATGTGATAAAAAAAAATCCTAAACTTTGTAATCCTGTTACACTATAAGGACTCGTGCACATGGCCGTATTTTTGATCCGACAAAGCATTGTATTGTACTCGGACCAATGGTATTCTATGGGGCTGTGCACATGTCAGACTTTTACCTTGGACCATGCCGGTCCGAGGAAAAATCACTGCATGCCTGAGTTGAATCCGATATTTGGATCTCACTCAGCCATGGAACCTATCAAACTGCACTCGGATGACATCTGAGATCCGCCTGATTTCCACCGACTGACAGAATGGAGAAGATGGTGAAATCTTTTTCTCCATCTTCTCCTCATCTGACCACACTCTGACCACCACAATTGATCCGATTTTTCTCAGACGAGAGAATATACGCTCGCATGACCCTGGCCTAAAGTTGTGTGCTTAAAGGGATATTCCAGTCTCAGTCATTGTTGAGATAAAATATTTGTCTCTGTGGTAGTCCCAGGCAGTCGAGACCACCGAAACAGTGCTGTTTCTGTAACACCTAATCACTTCTGTGGGAGTTATAGAAGCAATGTATCTCTCCGCACTTGGCTCTTTCCGTAGTCCTTGCCGCCACATGTAGGCATGTATTCATATTTTAACCATGAATGACTGAGATGGGAATCCACCTTTTTGAGTTTGAAATGTTTAACCATAACAGTTTTGATAGATATCAAGTACTTTTTAGGTGACATGTTGTTTTTTTTTTTTTTTTTGCTTAAGTCACTTCTCTTAAAGAAGAAGCTTGAAGAACATTTGTAAGTATACTCTCCCTTCAAAAATGAAGATATACGGTATAATTGCCTTAGTGTATAGGCTAATTTAGAGGGGCTGATTTTGGGCCTTTACAGTGTACCGGTTGTTTATATACAAGTCAATCAGTTGTTACTTACTGGCTTGTTCACATGGGGTGTCGAAATCTTCTGGGAGCAGAACGTTAGTTAATACGATAGTTCTGTCTCCATACAGTATCATGTTGGCAGCACATTCCCCATTTAAATGGACGACGTGCTTGTGTTAACGATGGTTTTTATGGTGGCATAAATGATCCGGTCAGAAAGCAAATTGATTGACATGGACAGGATGAGTTTCTGGGCATGGTAGAAAATAATCAGAAAAGCTAATAGTCTAAAAATATTTTTTTTTTTTCCCGCTACTGATCAAAGGATATGTGGAACAAGGGAAACATAGGTCAACTGGCGTAAATAATCACATTTTATTAGTAATATCCCATGACATATAGTGTCAGAATAAGAATTAAAAATATACAAAAGACAACAAAGTGCAGAGTGCCAGCAGCTTACAGGGGAATCCGAACAATCTGCCATTAGGCAATGATACAAGTTGTCAGTAACCATGGGAAAGCGGCAGTGAGCGCCATAGATCGTGTTTATACAAACGTGATACCATAAGGTACTAGTACTTATGAGGCGTTCCTGCCATCACCCCCTTCTTCACAGGGATTTCTCAGACCGTGCCTGACATTTTGGGTAAGCCTGTGTGCGCCTTTACTCTGGATTAACCTCATATGAGGCAGTACCTGCTTGTATGATTACATTTGCTACATGTAAGAGGGTCTTAAATTTGGTTGTGCTAATTCAGTGTTTGGGTCACTGGTGAACACATAGAATAGGGCCCCTGTGTAAGAACAATATATTGTTCTTACACAGGGGCCCTTATATTGTTCTTACACAGGGGCCCTTATATTGTTCTTACACAGGGGCCCTTATATTGTTCTTACACAGGGGCCCTTATATTGTTCTTACACAGGGGCCCTTATATTGTTCTTACACAGGGGCCCTTATATGGGCCCTTTGCAGTCCAATAGATCATCATAATGAATAATTGCACCTGCTTAGGAGGTGGGAATGGGCCCCCTAACCTCTTGGGCCCCTGTGCGGTTGCACCAATGATGTGTCCACCCCTGGTTTGGATAGTGTATTTGAAAAACCGGTCGTCTTAATTGTTTGTATATTTGCAGAGAGAAGCTTCATGAAGCCAACAATGAATTACAGAAGAATCGTGCAATTATTGAAGATTTGGAGCCACGTTACAACAATAGCTGTATGTTTATTTTTCTGATTTAGAGGAAAATTGTTAAAATATAAAAAAGTGACTAAAATTAATATTATTTGAAAACCTTCAGGATATTCTTTTCACCAACCAATCTTTCCCATTAGTAATGGGATATAATGTATTGGCATGCTCCTGTATACAGATACATTATGCCCTTTCCTCTATGATGCATTGGCTGCTAATAGGGTAACACTTGGTGTACTGTAATAATAGGCTTACACTTCCAGGGTCCTTTGTAGGTACTAGGGCAAATGATTCTCCCAGTGACCTGATCAAAGTAGGGAGTCTCCATTATTATTACTACTACTGATACTGATCAGAGCTTCCTCCAATCCTAGCGCACAGAAGCCTGCTCTAAGAAGTGGAACTATTAGTTACACTTTGTTTTTAGAGTAGAGAAGTTCAGGGAGCCATTAATCTCTTCCCTCATCCTGTCCACTGCATCAATGCTAAAAGATGTCACTGAAGACTAAGGACCTGCCCCGCCCGACATCACAAGACAGTGTGTTACGGTATTTTCGATTATTGTGCATCCAAAGTATTTAGAATTATATTCTGTATATTCAAATGTTAATTTGTGTCCCTTTTTTTCTTCTTGTTATGTGTGGCCACAGGGTAAATAGAACAGAGTGTCTGGTGGCAGGTGTGCTTTATGCATACATGTGTGAAGCTTTATATGAACCCTTCCTTTTCTTTCTGACATATAACATAACATAATTAAATTGACTGTAATATATTTACAAAAGCTATGTTAGTATTACCTTCTGTTTCTACTCTGTCTTCCTCTTTTCCTACCATCCCTTCCAACTAATGATGAGCGAGCATGCTCGCCACTGCTCGGTACTCGCCCGAGCATCTCAGTACTCGAGATGCTTGGAGCTCGCTGAGTACTTGCTTGATGCTCGGGCGGGAGCTCTGGTCCCAGTCCTGCATGTTTGGCGCTACTTAGAGCACCAATCATGCAGGGATTGTCTGCCACTCACTGTAATGCCACAGCCATGGTGGTTGTGGCATTATAGTGATTGCCCAAATCGATGGGAACAGTGCTCACAGTGAAACATGAAAAGCCGGCAATTCATCAGCGGCATACACCGGTACCCGACAATTTATAACAGAAAGAACAGAGCATCACACATAGATTAGATAGATAGATAGATAGATAGATAGATAGAAACAGGTCAGTCACATATATAATAAGTACAGTGACAGTGTTGGTTACTGTACTTGTCATTTAGTGTTAAAATAAAGGATTTATTAAAAAAAAAATTGGCGTAGGGTTCCCCGTAATTTTAGTCTCTAGCGGAGGTTAAGCAGACAGCTGGGGCAGATGTTTGAAGCCTGGGAAGGGGGTAATACCCACGGAGCTTCCCAGGCTACTAATATCAGCCCCCAGCTGAATACCTAGCCTTTACCAGCTATTAAAATGGGGGACCCCAAAAAAAAATGACGTGGGGTCCCCCCTATTTTAATAGCTAGCAAAGGCTAGGCAGACAGCTGGGGGCTGATATTAATAGCCCAGGAAGGGTGCCATGAATATTGGCCCCTTCCCATGCTAGAAACACCAGCAGTCAGCCGCCCCAGAAATGGCGCATCCATAGGATGCGCCAATTCTGGCACTTAGCCTCGCTCTTCCCACTGCCCTGTAGCGGTGGCAGTGGGGTAATAGGGTTGGGGTTGATGTCAGCTTATAATGCCAGCTGACATCAAGCCCAGGTTAGTAATGGAGAGGCGTCTATAAGACACCCCCATTACTAACCCCATAGTGAAAGTTAAAAAAAACACAAACACCCAGAATAAAGTCCTTTAATTGAAATAAAGACACAATTCTTTAATGTTCTAAATTAAACTCTACTTACCGTCACGCCCATTCCAGCTGAAGCCAACGATCTCCTGCAATAAAAGTAAAATAATAAACCAACCTCATCCTTACCTTTCCATGGTTCCCAGGACGGCTTCAGCTCTGCTACATTGACATGACAGGCTGGATCGCAGCAGAACGCTGCCATCCAGCTTGCCATGCCGCAGACGCTGAGAAGCTCCTCAGTGAAGCTCCTCAGTGTCTGGCTGTGACGGCATCCAGATGAGCCGAGTTCATGTCCAATGAACTCAGCTCACCTCATGCACGTCACTGACAGCGTGGGAGAATTCTCCTGCGCATGTGGTGCCGGCAAATGACGTCACCGCTTGAGCAGGAGAATTCTCCCACGCTGGGACGGCATTGAGATGGCAGGCTGGATGGTAGCAGAACGCTGCCATCCAGCTTGTCATCCTTTGGAGACACTGCTTGCGCTCCTCAGTGACTTTTATCTTTGGGGTCATCTGAAGGCAATTGTCTATGTTGTGAAGATATGAGATGTGCAGCATCTGAAACAACGTATACTGGAAGCCTGTGCTAGCATTTCTTCTGCGGTGTTGCTATCAGTGTGTCAAGAGTGGGAGAAGAGGGTTGCATTGACAATCTAACACAATGGGCAGCACTTTGAACACATTTTATAAGTGGTCATAAACTTGTAAAAATCTCATGAAAGAATAAAGTTACGTTAGAACCAAGCACACCATTGTTTTTCTTATAAAATTCTCAATAAGTTTGATGTGTCACATGACCCTCTTCCCAAAATAAAGTTTGATCCAAAATGGCTGACTTCAAAATGGCCGCCATGGTCACCACCCATCTGGAAAAGTTTTTCCCCTCCCATATACTAATGTGCCACAAACAGGAAGTTAATATCACCAACCATTCCCATTTAATTTAGGCGTATCCATATAAATGGCCCACCCTGTATTTCTTATTTTTGTGTGAGTTTGAAAGAACAAAGTGTGTCATCTATTTATTGTCAAAATGTACTCATTGTATAACTTTTCTTCTAATAAAGCAATGAAAATTGAAGAATTGCAAGAAGCTTTAAGGAAGAAAGAAGAGGATATGAAACAAATGGAAGAACGCTACAAAAAATACCTAGAAAAAGCGAAAAGTGTAAGACTCGAAATGAATGAGGTCACTATGCTGTGACTGTCAGTTATGTAGCCCAGAGCTTGTCTTCAGTTTAGTGTTTTTTAATTCCTTATTAGGTTATTCGTACATTGGATCCCAAGCAGAATCAAGGAACAGGGCCAGAGATCCAAGCTTTAAAAAATCAACTGCAAGAAAAGGATAAAATGTTCCATTCTTTAGAGGTGAGGGTTTAGAGGACTGTGATTTAGAAATGTGTTTTCTTTTTTTTTTTTTAACTGAAGAAATCCGTATTGTAGACAGGGTTGAGAACACAAAGGGCATCTTTACAGACACGGGTCCACCCAGCCGGTGCCACCTCCCAACTCTTCTCCCCTTCCTGGAACAAAGCACTAGCTTGTACTTCTGTTCCCCAGCATGTAGCGAAGAAGGACCATTGAGCAAAATGATTTAGTATTTTACCCACAGAAATATGCAGTATTCTGCAGTAAAGGTTTGTGTAGTGGTGGTCCCAGCAGCACCACTGTTCTTGTTGCTACATACCTTAGGTCAGCGGCCTTAACTTGTGCCATCTGTTACTGACAAGTCATGCATAGTTGTTTTTAGTATGATCGAAAATCACTTGATATGAGCCTAGGGCTCATGAATTGAAATCTTGAATATGAGTTGTCTTGCGTTAAACACTATACACCAGGGTGTTAAACTGTGTATTCAAGGAGGTATCGTCTTTGTACCGTGCCCCGGATGCCCTATAATACACAATACCGATATTTAATATTGGTGCCTCAAAGGCGTTTAAAGGAGCAGTGCCATGACACGTATTAATGGCATAGCCCTAAATAACACATAAGCGGGGGATCTCTTTCTAGCACCTGCGACCCACACCCATTTGCCTTCTAAACCTTCAGATTCAATGAATAGATGGATATGCTCCTGAACAGCTCCTTCCGTTGTAGTCTCTTACTCCTATAAATGTCAGTGGGACCCCCCTCAACCAGTAATATGTGGCTTGTTCTGTTGAAAGGCATTTAAAGGGGTTGTCCACTACTGGACAGCCCCTGCATAATTACTGCAGGGCCCCATGTAAAATAAAGATGATGTATAGTTACCTCCCACAGCGACAGCCTTGCAGCTATGTTGATGCTTCTATTCTCAGTAGGTCACATGGAGCTGTCTGTTGTGTCACAGGTATGCTGCAGCCAATCAGCGGCCGTTGATCAGCTGTAGTTTATCAATCTTGCATCAGAGTGGACGACCGCTCTGGCGACATAGTGAGAGCTGCTGCAGTCAATCAGATACCACTGATTGGGTGCTGCAGACCTGTGAACCATCAGGAATAGCCACGCCAACTAGCTGGAAGGGTGCCGCTGTGGGAGGTAAGTACATGGGCCCATGTAGTGATTAAGCAAGGGTTGTTAATTAGTTGACAACCCCCTTTAAGATCTTAAAATGAGCGTCCCTTAACTATTTTGAGTGAAGCTAATATAGCTTTAATATACTGTGAAATGTTTTGTATTTATCATATTTACATGTATATTTTACTATGTTCCAAGTTGAAATAAAGTATAACTTTTTTATTTTTTTCCTAATTTATTTATTTGATTTATATTTTTATAGAAAGAGTATGAGAAAACCAAGTCCCAGAGAGATCAAGAAGAAAAGCTGATTGTCAGTGCATGGTATAATATGGTAAGGCTCTTAACTATTCTAGTATGTTCAGTTTTTGTAGACTGGATAGAGGTTAGTAGGACAAGCTTTGAGAAGGCTTATGTCGTCAGTACTACCTATCTGCTGAAAGGGATCAATGATGACAATATCAGACGTCAAGCAATATGGCCTTCAGATTTAAGCCACGGCCCCACTATCAGTATTTGGTCAGTATTCGGTCAGTATTTTTTCTCAGTAGTGGGAGCCAAAACCAGGAGTGGAACAATCAGAGAAAAGGTATAATAGAAACAAGTCACCAATTCTGCATTTATCACCCACTTCTGGTTTTGGCTCCCACTCCTGAGAAACAATACTGACTGAATACTGACCAAATACTGATAGTGGGGCCGTGGCCTTAACTTGTAACAGGGCCATTTATTGGTCGAAAATGCTTTCCCTAGCTCATCCTCGTTGATTCATCTTCTAGATGCCTTAAAGGGAGTCAATCAGCGCAAAGTGATGGTTTAAACCAAGCACAGGCATATTTGGTGCATCCTTAGCGTGGCCGAGCAGATCAGGGCACTGTATATTACATAAAAAATGGTTGAGTGGGCTTGAGCTCCCTAGTGATCGGAGTATTCTTTTATAGTTAATCTCATGCCTTTTAATTTTTCTTTGCAGGGTATGACCCTACATAAAAAAGCCGCAGAAGACAGGCTGGCAAGCACAGGTTCAGGCCAGTCATTCCTTGCAAGACAGAGGCAAGCTACAAGTTCCAGAAGGTCTTACCCAGGGCATGTACAGCCGGCCACAGCGAGGTAGAAGAACCTTATGCCAGGAAATCTGCACCATAACCTTGTGTTGCACATAGCTGCATTTCAGGAAATGTCACCATTGTGCTTTTACTTTGTTTCTTCTCTTTTTAATAAGTTTTTCAGAATTCTGTCTTTTTGGTCTGAAGTTCTTTATTTTACATGTGCCAAATAACTTTACACCATAATGACGTGTAAAGAGTGTCCTTTCCTGTGACTTTTAAATAAGAAAATGTAACTGGCTGGTCTTTCTATGTGATCTTATGAATGATGATTCCCACCAGTGACCTCTTATCTGGGTGGAAATTGTGTTTTTATTCTACATGAGTACGGAGGAACAAATCCCACAATGCTGGGAGGGCAATTACTGTTATTTCACAGACTTCCCAAATTAATTTCAGGAGGGATTTTTTTTATGAAAAACATCCATGGGCAGCAGTGCTGTGCCAGGCACCATATGACAAGGGCTGAAGTGGACATGTTATTTTAGAAGGAGGAACTGAATGTTTGCGATAGTCTGTGCACTGTGCCCATGCAGCATTTTCCAAACCACTTGTGGTTGTTTGCACGTGATGTGTTACATTCGCACATGTACTCCTCTAAATGTGCATACATGCAAGCATGTGGTTACATTTCATAGAGAGAATCTTTTGTCTTGTTAAAGGAAGATTGATTTACTACCTGAAAAATGCCATTTGTAAGCACAGAATGTTCAACTGTATTTTCAGGAATATGTATATAACTTAGGTGCTACAATTGGCTGGGCTGACAGGATGCACCTTGCCTCAATAACTGATTAGAATGCTCACTCTGACCACACATTTACCATACTTTTATTTTTCTAGGTTTTTATGTCATTTTATCTTTAAAAAAAAAATTCTGATCAGACTGATAGATGTCTATTAGAATTGAGCAAAAAGATTTGCAGGACTGTCTCATAAGTGGGGCCGGGCATGCTGGCAGGTAAGAGGAGGGTCTCAGGACTCCGGTTCGGTGGTCATGGACTACCAATGTTGCCACTGGAACAGGATCCTGCAAATCTTTTTGCTCAAATCTAATTTGCAATCATTTATACATTTTAGTAACAAAAGAGGCCCATGTAAACTAGGGCACCCATAGGGTGCTAGAATGGAAATGCATGTTTAGACTTTAGTGGGTGCTGATACAGCGCCTAAAAGACCTCTAGGGACATTATGTATGTGCCTAATTTAAAGGTTGTTTGTCCTTGGGAGAGAGGTCCTTTATATGGAGTTTACACAATTGGTAAACCGTCGATTTGCATGTCTTAAGTAATTTATTCACCATATAAAATGAACGTAATTTGTGCCACTATGAATGTTTGGTGTGTGCGGTGACTGGTTCATTACGTGCACAGTAAGGTCGCACTTTAAATAACCTGTCATTTGGCTCTACCTTATAATGTTCGGTAGTGTTTTTTGTTCTACTTGTTAAGTGAGGCTACCCCTATGGTTCTGTAAATTTAGACTACAGATTGTTTCTTACAATTACAATGTTTAGCTCCGGAAAATATTGCATGCACACATTAATATATAGATGAGTCAAAACTATCCATTAACATTATACTGAAGTGTGCACAGGATTTCCAGCCATCCTTTTCCTGGCTTGCCCTTCTATAACAGACCTATTGACAATTAGCTATGTCTCATGGCAGACGATTAGGGCAAGTCAATGATAATTGTATGCTATGGATTGATAAACTTCCAGTCTGGCCATCTCTTGTTGTCTGTACTCAGTTAATAGTCTTAAAGGGTTGTCCACTACTCCACAAATACCACTGGTTTGAGTAATAGAATTTAGAAAAAAAATCATACTTGCTGCCTGGACTTGCGCTGCTCCAAGAACTGTGTCCCCAATGATATCATGACATTGTTTGTGTGTGACATGAACAATGTAAAGAGAATGCTGGCCGACAGAGCGGAGGAATGGTGCCGGTCCAGAATGGCAAGAATGTTTTTTTTTTTTTACCTTTTTTAATTTTATTTAGCAAGCTGAGGGTGTACAATTGGGGTTGTCCAAGAGTGGTTACTAACATAGATGCATGTTTTGGCCAACTTTAGGCTAAGAGACTGAATTTGTCCATATCTGATTGTCAGTCATCCGTTCTTAAGAGGACCTCCATCCAAAATCATTGCATGTGTTTCCAAAGAGTTTCACCGGAAACACAGCTGGTACACCGCCAACTCTGTCCTTTATGCCCTGTGTAGAATAACCACAAATGCACCAGAAGTCACTGCTGGATGTTGCTGCCCAGATTACCATTTGCACGCTTCTTTTTTTACATGGATTTCTATATATCATACCATTCTGTTACATTCGTAGTGTTTTGTGTGTATGTTGTGTAATCTGTAGCAGAAATCTTCATAACTTCAGTCCTAATACATTATAAGGCGAGGATGTTAACTATTTGTTCTCTTTTGAATAATAATCAAATAATTATTAATCAAATTTCCTGCTTAATTTTGATATCCTCCAGTATGTGTGATTTGATTTTGATAATTCATCTGCATAACCTGTGGGCGGCTGTCCTAATTCTTTCTTATTTTCGCAGTTCTAGATTACAAATCTACTTACATTAATGCTAATAATAAAATCTAGCCTTTCTATAGCCACACATTTATGGAAATTGCGACTGGCAGACCTTTCTTAGTAATGTACATCAGAGTTGACATTCTTTGACTGGCATGACTTTTATCGAAAAGGCGTAAAAGCCTGTTATACGCCAAGTCAGACTGACTTTCCTACAAGATGGTAGGGAGATGTTAGCAGGTCAGTCGGCAGGCCAGAAAATATAACCGTAAAGAATGGAGACATGCACACAAGAATTTCTAGGTGCTGTCTTCTTGCAGTCCTTTCATTGGCATTGACTACAGATGCATTATCATACTGTCTGGAGCACTATTTAATGCACATAAAGCTTCAATATGCTTTGTTAATGTATTGGCTGTTGCTGCTTTACCATTTCTGTTGTGGTGTAGGTGCTGCTTAAGAACACATTCAGAGGGTATCTGTCACCAAATAAAAGGGAACATTGTCCTTTATATGACTGATGGACCTTTCATCAAGCAAGCAAAAATACGTACTTGCTGGATGTAAATGATTGTCCCTTAGCCCTTTTGGTCAGTCAGATGCCAACTGGGCTAGTGCCTGCTCCAGATGTGCCAAGAAGGGTCCGGTACACTCATTTATATACTGACTACATTGTTTTTTTCAGATGCACCTACTATATAGATTCCCTGAAAAAAAGTAAAAGGCCTTTTGGTTATAGATGCATATATTTAAACATATTTCATGAAATGCTAATATACTATAGAAATGATCAGATTAATCACATTTGATTATGTACCGATTATCTGCATATAGATCACTGGTGGCCTGGACAGTAGTTCTCCTCCCAATAACATTGTTGGGGATTCCACATTTCCGAGCCCCTCGATGTAATTTATGATTTGATTGGCTGAGATTTAACAAGTCACTCTTTGGAGAAAACTCCTTTTCTCAGCGCTTCTCGCAGTGCATAGCCGTAAATGTTTGCTTTCCATTTTTCTTCATTTTGTGCGTGCGTGATAATTCCAACAGATGAGAATGTGCCAATGGTGGAGATACCCAAGTTACATCTAAGAGAATATTACACGACTGTGGTCCATCATCACATCCAGTCCACTAGGTCTCTCAATGTCTTCCATCTTCTGTTTTTGTTCCTGAAATTTGGTTTGCATCGCCGGAAAGCTGCCGCCATCAAGGAACAAGCAAAAGTATAAAATCTATTTCACCGAGCCCGATGTATCTAATATTCATTGATAATGAATAACTTCTTACACTCCACCTAGAATTATTGTTAACTAGAGCCCTGAGAAACAAGTAGACCAAGACATCTCATTCTTGTTTAATTGCAATAACTCCAAACTGGATGTATCTAGAAGTCTTACTGCATTGATCATCCATATCGGCATTTATTATTATTAATTATTATAGCGCCATTTATTCCATGGCACTTTACATGTGAAAAAGGGGTATAATACAAGAACAATGACAATAATCTTGAACACAATGTGACAGCGACTGGTACAGGAGGAGCGAGGACCCTGCCCGCGAGGGCTCACAATCTACAAGCCATCCTCCATCCCGACCTGAGGTCGTCAGCCATGCTTAAATATAAAGCAATTGTCCTCGTCTACTTATTTCTCTACAGGTATATTACACGTGTATGACTTGCATTGGATTGAGGGTTTGTAGACTTCATGCTCCACTTCACGCCATTAATATTTTCTCCTTGCTATTTATTTTCAGTGATGTCATTGCATGACCGTGGCATGATGTGCCGTCAGATTTTGCATGGAAATTTGTGTGCGGACGGCCTAACCAGCAGACTAACCACCATTAGGGGCAGTGATCTAACCTAGGCTTGCTTCCTTCTATTTATGCTTCTAATTGAAGCGCTTTGTATCTGTGTCGTAGCTTGGCCTCAAGGTATTGTGCTTTTTTTTCTTTATGTATTTTAAGAACAAAGTGCACCTCATGTGGATCGGACTCCTATCGTGTAGCCCATCTAGCTACCATTTAATATAATGAGTGGCACAGCTGCTACACGTACTGTACCCAAAGTAAATCATGGCAAGGACTGACACTGGTTAGGGGCAATGCCGCTTTCAAGCTTGCTAATGTCGAGCTCACATATAACCACTTGTACCCACCAAAATGGCTGCAAAGAAGGACTGGCGAGTATACGTACTTAATAAAGTTTGTTGTACACTTCCTGTTGTGTAGATCGTTGCAATATGTAATTAGTACATTTTGTTAATATGACTGTTCAACAATGAAATGACTAGTTTACATTTTCATGTTCTCTCTTTTTCTTTAAAAAAAAAAATAGCATCAGATTTTATATTAAATTCTACAACTTCTTGTATGTCGTTGCCACTTAGGATTCATTTTCCGACATATACTTTCTACGGAGTCATTTGGATATACTTGCTGCCTTAGCCTTTATTTAAATAAACCAAGCTCATATTAACGTATTTCTACTTACACTTCTTGTATTTCTATGAATATATTTGTATTTAGACACGCCGAGTCTCTGGCTCCAGTTCTGCCTGTTTTATTGTATAGATTAAAATGCAACTTTTTACTGCAGTATTACTTCAAATAGAACAGTACATTTACATTTTTAATACTGAAGCCGATTCAATGTACATTTTATTTCAGCTGTTATCGGATTGTAAAAAAAACAAACCAAATCCTTTAACTCTATGTGCGACATCCCTTAGCAATGTCAGTGCTTTTAATATTTTGTAAATGTAAATGTGTCCTTTTTATCACAATGGCGAACAAACTTCTAGTCAACTTTTATAATGTATCTGCAACTTCCGTCCAATTGGAGACTCTTCGCACGTTGTTGATGTACCATAGTCTATCAAGCGTGATGGATTATGTCTACCCAGCATGCACTAGTTTTCCTTTGTACTATAGTTGCTTGCCATTTCTTTTATGGTCCCTGCTTGAAAATTTGGATAGCAGAAAAATTGTATTCTTTTCTGTAACTTGATTAACCCATTGCGAATGCAAGACCCATATCGCTACATCTGTGGTCAGTGCTACATAGAAGGACATGTTGGAGTCAGTAGTGACAAGGCTCATGTATATAAGATGAATGGTTATCATTACGAACATGAAATGTACATTTTTCAGTCAATTCTTCCAGTGTAACCAGAAGTGTACTTTTGTTAAGAAACCTGTAAATAAACTATTTTAAAAGAAATTAACTCTGTATAATCTGTTTCCGCTTAATGCAAATGCTAGTTACAATAGGTGGCTCTACAGTTTCTACCCTCTTCTTCGAGAAATTAAATATGCAAATTGCCTTTTCAGAGGTGCATTGCATGGCCTATAAGACTCCTCATACCAGCATGTCACTCTCCACATGGAGACATGTCCCTTAGATCCTTGATAGCACCCTCTCGTCCAGCCAAGTCACACCTCTTACTTTGCACTGATGAGAGGGAAAACACAGTGAAATACCTGTCTGGTTTGGCTTTTATCCTAAGTCATGTGGCAAGGCTCGTTAAAGGGAATCTGTCAGTAGGATCAACCTTCCTAAGCTTTCTATGTGGGCATGTAGGTCAGAGAAAGCTGAATAAAATTTTACCTTGGTATCTGCGAGCTGATGTTTAGTTCCTAAGGAATCTATTTTTTTCCCTTCCCCCACAACAGCACCATTGAGAGAGACTGGATCCTCTCATCCAGTGACCGGAAACCACAGCTTTTATGAAGCAGTGCCTCTCCACCCATTTCATTAGTTTCCTGGCCTTGAAGGGAGATCTACAGACCCCCAGTACTACCAGGGGATATTAGTCTATTAGTTCCAGTTACCTGGGGGGGGGGGCTCTTGCTCCTGCTAGCATGTTGAGCATCCGGTTTCCATGACGCTGAACGTCAGGGATAACTTCGAGAGTTTGGCCTACTAGGGTGCGGTTGCTCCACAGCCACAAACAAGCGCTGGAATGCCCTGACACAGAACGTCAGTGGTCACTTCTGGGAGAGGGTTGAAGAAGCAACTCCAAAGCACGCTTCCCAGAGAGGGAGCGTTTGCGCTCTGTATTGCAGTGTTGCCATGAAGGACATCAGCTAGTCCAGAGATCCTGGGGAAGATCCAGCCCCACTAAGCATGGTAGTTCCTGCTTTAGAAGTGTGGGTGAGTTACAGGCTTTTGGTTTTCCAGTCTAATACTATTTCTTCAAATGTATTCTAGGACAGGCCCAAGAAGGCACAAGCAAAAAATAAGGAATGTGACCTATGAAAAAGTAAACTGTTACTGGCATATGATAAGAACTTATGTCAGTAGTGTATTGATATTCATTATCGGAAGAATCCCCGTCCTTAATGGAAAATTTGAGGTCTATTATTAAATATGAAATTAAAATTTAACTTAAAGGATTTAGCGGTAAAGAGTTCCGAAAGGCCTCATCAGGGAAACAGGACATCACGCTAGACTCTAGCTCTGATGGAGAGATTGATGATGGAGAATTAGAGGGGTTTTATTCAGAGGGGTTTTACCTCTTCTTCGTCCTCTGACGACTGAGGGTCAGCCATGGTTTCCTGCTGAAGATATGGATAAGCTGCTAAAAGCGGTTAGACAATGAAGATAGAGGATATAAAAGAATCTAAAGTCATGTAAGATTTGATTGGTGGCTTAGAGGTCTAAGCAATAATGTTAACTCGTTCATACAGTGTTCTCTTTCAGAAAGAAAGAACGAAAAGTAAAAGAAAACTGATAAAAATGTATTTATTCCAAATTGAGTTAAAAGAAAGTACCCTTTCGAGACTATTTGTGATAAAGAACGCAAGAACAACGTGGCCATTTCTAGGGTGTCTCGTAAATCCACTTTGCCGTTTGACACAGGTCTTCTAAGAGACCCTTTAGACAGGAAGGTGGAAAGCTTCCTGAAAAGATCTTGGGAGTCAGGAGCAGCAGCGTTTACACCTAATATAGCGGCTACATGCATTGTAAGATCTTTAATTGTATGGCTCAGTCAGCTAGAATCTCAGATTAGGAATAAATGCCCTTTACACCATTTGTTGGCAAACCTACTGATTACCCTAAAGGCAGCAGATGTTTTAGCTATGCTTCTGCGGATGCAGTAAGATTACCAGCACACACTTGTTTCCTGCCAAATTTAACCTTCTGGGCTCTGGTTGAAGAATTGGTCAGGAGATCTTTACTCAAAGTCGAGGCTGTGTGGCCTTCCTTATCGGAGCAAATTTCTTTTCAGTCCAGTCTTTGATGAGATTTTGGCTAAAGTATCTGATACAAATTTAAAGTTTTTCCCTCTCCAACACTCCCATGGTTTAGAAGGCCCTTGCATCCATCTAGGAGAAACGGACAGTTTGACCCTCCCCCAGTGAGGATCATGGCTACTAAAGTTCAGTCCTCCAAGATAGGCCAGCAAGCCCTAGAACAGGAAGTTCTGTTATTCCTGCAGAAGGATGTCCTAGCTCCAGTTCCCAAATCAGAACATGGAAAAGGTTTCTAAAGCTCTCTATTTTTATGACTGAAACCAGATCTTTTGTTCAGAACCATTGTAAACTTAAAACCGTTCCTAAAAGTAAAACAATTGAAAATGAGAACTATATGGTTGGACGTAAAACTTCTGTTTCAAGGGAGGTTCTTTAGCCATATTAAATCTGCAAGAATCCTATCATCATGTGCCAATCATTCGAGATCATCAAAAATTTCTGAGGGAGGTAGTAAATATTCAAGGGGTTTTGCTTTATTTATAGTTCCAGGCCCTATCCTTTAGCGTGTCAAAAACCCCAAGGGTATTTACAAAAATTGCTTCAGAAATGTCAGCCAATATCAGGGAAAAAGACATTGACAATGCTTTTAAGATTTTACTTGGGAAGGAGGGGGGGGGGAGAAGAGATACTGAAGCATTTCAAAAACATGAGAATAATTCTGATTCACTTACAGTTCTTTTCTAGGAACTGAAAATTAGCTTCTAAAATACGAGAGGTAATGTGAGGCCAAGCCGCTGAGTAGTAGCATTGTGCATTTACACTTGTCAAGTTGACACACTGTTCCAAAAACTATTCTGTATTCTCAAAGGAGAACATTCTTTATGTAGTGAAATCTTTCTTTTCATAGAGAAAGATGTACATACTGTAAGTACCTTCGAGGGAGGTCACAGTCCAGGTCTGTCCCATACAAATTCACTGTGCATGCTGTGCTTAAAAGACACAGTAATAAGCATATAATGAGGAAGGAACTACCTGAAGGCCATGCCACGTATTGGGATCTTGATCTCTGAATGGAGATGCATGATGGTGGAGTACAACGTCTACTTCAGTGGACTGATCATTAGTGCATACTTTAGAGCCATAGATATATAATCAATATTGAAAAATAATAACTTGAGTACTAGTTATCTACAGGTCACATCCGCTTAGCATGTTACAAAATTAATTGGTAAATATTGGACAAGAAAGTATAGTTAAGTGGCCTAATTTAAAATTCATTGTCAATGGGCCCAAATTAATTTAATTAAAAAAAAATCCTATACTCTCTTCCCAAGCCGGCGCTGCTCCTTTGCACTTGTGACTGTGTTCACCTCTTGGGGAGGAGTGCTTGTCCATGTGAGAGAAAAGAATCCATTTTGAGTATGTGGTATCCATCTTGTCTTGTAACTTCTGTGTAATGGTGATCAAGTAACACTGATGGGCAGTGAGGTTTCAAATTTCTATTCACTCCCCTTATGGTTACTATTGGTTCATAGGTCAGAGGGAACTATTCCTTTGTCTCTGACCCTATTTAAAGTGCCACATGTGTTAATAAAGCGGAAGTCTTTTCTTGTACACCATTCCTGGCTGTGCTGTATTGATTTCCAGAGCGCTCGTAAAACAAATCTTATTAATTTGAAGTTCGGTAGGCATGGAAGAGAGCGTATTTCGCTCACATCCTGGAACTGTATTCAGGATTTTTTTTTTATGGATCACCCATCCCTGGGCCATTGACAATACGTTTTAAAGTAGGAGAAAACTTTTTCTCAATCAAGGCAGAAATTAAAGCAACCACCCCAGTAGAAGGGTCACTTTTTATGCTATGTCAGGGATTGATTCTAATCCCCGTCAATCCGGAGGAAATCAAGGGCATCCATCCCCCAGATTGCCTAACCCCGCTCCACGCCACCATCTGAACCCTTTCGAGCCCACTTCTGCTGCTTAGTGGCACCGCTGACATTGAGACCTACCTGAAGTCCTGAAGCTGTGGCCTCTCATGTACGTACCCGCCCTGATTGGTCCTAGCGGCATTCTCCTGCCCCTCCTCCAGCGGTGGGATGACTCTGACTAACAGTGGCTGGTGGGCGCTGAGGCTCCAGAGGTGAGAGGTTCCTGTGCTTCACTGTGGGGGAGGGGTTATTTTCCAAGGCTCAGTTTCCTGCTGGACAGGAGCCAGCGCCAACACACACTGCTCCCGATGCCCCTCCTCCTGTGTGGTACTGCTACTGGGGTGGGAAGCACCCTACCAGAAACCGCTCCTATCCAGCTATACTCACAGCTCTGCTGGTTCTCTGACTGCACTCCCTCAACATGTGCTAAGCACCTTCCTTCTACTGTAAATTTTTCTAGAGCAATATTGCAGTTCCATTTTTCCAAAATTCCATATGTACATAATGTAGCACTTATCTATTTTCATGGAAGTAATGTACAGGGTGGGCCATTTAAATGGATACACCTAAATAAAATGGGAATAGTTGGTGATATCAACTTCCTGTTTGTGGCACATTAGTATATGGGAGGGGGAAAACTTTTCCAGATCGGTGGTGACCATGGTGGCCATTTTGAAGTCGGCCATTTTGGATCCAACTTTATTTTTTTCAATGGGAAGAGGGTCATGTGACACATTAAACTTATTGAGAATTTCATAAAAACAATGGTGTGCTTGGTTTTAGCGTAACTTTATTCTTTCATGAGTTTTTTACAAGTTTGTGACCACTTATAAAATGTGTTCAAAGTGCTGCCCATTGTGTTGGATTGTCAATGCAAACCTCTTCTCCCACTCTTGACACACTGATAGCAACACCGCAGAAGAAATGCTAGCACAGGCTTCCAGGATCCATCGTTTCAGATGCTGCACATACGTGGCTCTTACTCATTTGCCAGTTACTATTGCTTATTACTGTTGACCTTGTCTCTGAACATGCTCAAGGCACTACATTGCTCTGCGGCAACTCAAATTGTATACTTAATCCTAAGCTTGATAAGTCTTCAGACACCCAACCCCCAGAACCCTCACCAACTCCTCTTTCAACAGACTCTGCCTCCTTTAACAAACATCTTTCTTGTAATCAGTGGGTAGACTTATGGAGAGAGATGCACCCTTTGGTCAAAGATTATACTTCTTTTTATCCACGACACTTAGTCTATACTAGAATAGATCACATTTTTGCACACCCAGTGTTCATACCTAACATAAACATTTCCATCCTTTCCACTCCTTGGTCAGATCATTATCCGATTCAGCTGTCCTGCTCCTTACTACACCCACATCCTCGCTCATTCAACTGCACTCTGAGCGATTTTCTTTTGTTCTCCTATCCAGAAATCTCCCAAAAGATTGAGTAAGCACCTTGAATATTACTTCTCTTTGAACCAGCAGACTGCCTCTCCACCAATATCCCTTTGGGAAGCTCATAAAGCAGTTCTAAGAGGCTTCTTCATTCAAGAAGCTGTTCTCAAGAAAATAGATAGAATTGTTGGAACAGCTGATCTTGAGAATAAGATGTCAGTATTAGAGTCCTTGATAAAAAGCTTGCCCTCCCCCTCTACATATCGAGACCTTACAAACGCATGCACGCGCTGAACTTGACCTTTGCCTCCCTGAAAACGCAGATTCAGCCCTTCGTTAGTCCCAACAGTGCTTTTACGCTCTTAATAATTAAAACAACTCCAACCTTGCCTGATGCCTCAATTGCCTCCCTGTACCACGTACCCCAATACGGCTAAACTTGCAATAGATCACTCTCTTATTCCAACAGCAACTCGAACAACAATACAACGATCCTTCCCCGGACAAAAAATAGAAGCATTCCTTAACTCTATTTCCCTTAAAGCCCTCAACTCCAACATGACTGATCTCCTAAATCAGGCCATCACCTATCCCGAAATAGAAGGAGCTATCCGTCAACTAAAACTTAATAAAAGAAACAGGCCCAGATAAACTCGAATACCATTACACCAATTGCCAATGCACCAGGGCAATCGGGTTAATGGTAAGACAAAGCGCCAGAATTGGCACGTCTAACCCCATTACCATTGACCCAGATTGCCAACGCCTGGCAAAGAGCCAGAATTTGTGTATCTAATGGAGGCACCAATTCTGGGGCTGCTGCAGGCTTGTATTTTTAGGCTGAGAAGGGCCCAAATTCCATCGATCTTCCCAGTCTGATAATATCAGCCAGCAGCTGTCTGCTTTACCTTTGCTGGTTATCAGAAATGGGGGAGACCCCACGTCATTTTTTTTCATTTATGTATTAGCTTAATGCAAGTACAGTAGACAACACATGCAAAACACTAATTATATCTCTCATGGATATCTAATAAATATCTATCTCTATCTTTGCATATTTAACACCTAAATATCTGTCATTTCTGTTCTGCATTCTTTTCCATTATGTGTTACACAGATGGTGCACATGGATACCACATGTATGACACACACGTTCACATGGACATGGATAGCATCGGTACTAGTTTTTCTAGTACAGGAAATATCAGTGCGTGCGAAGGGGGCCTTGCACGGACATTGCCAGGAGCCCTCACATTTACAAGCAGCCCTTTGAAGGCAACAATAATGCTGATATGGCCCTTGGTGAAAACGAATTTGACACCCCTGTCAAAGAACATGAATCTTTTAACCCTTTCACCCTGAATCCTGTTTTTCTTTTCCTGAACAGGCCAATTTTTTCACAAATCTGACCAGTGTCATTTTATGAGATAATAACTCTGGAACTATTCAACGTATCCCACTGATTCTGAGATTTTTTTTTTTTACATATTGTACTTCATGATAGTTGTAGAATAGTGTTAAAATTTCATCGATATGACTTGTTTATTTGTGAAAAAAAAACAGAACTTTGGCAAAAATTTAGTAATTTTCAAACTTTTCATATTTCTGCCCTTAAATCAGAGTTATGTCACACAAAATAGTTAATAACTAATATTTCCCACATATCTACTTTACATCAGCACAATTTTTGAAACCATTTTTTTTGTTATGAAGTTATAAGGGTTAAAAGTTGACCAGTGATTTCTCATTTTTCCCAACAAAATTTACAAAACCATTTTTTTAGGGACCACATCACATTTGAAGTGACTTGGGGGTTTATGTGACAGAAAATATCCAAAAGTGAGACCATTCTAAAAATTGCACCACTCAAGGTGCTCAAAACCACATTCAAGAAGTTTATTAACCCTTCACGTGCTTCACTGGAACTGAAGCAATGAGAAAGGAAAAAAATGAACATTTAATTTTTTTTCACAAAAATGTTACTTCAGAGCCATTTTTTTTTATTTTCACAAGTGTAACAAGAGAACATGGACCCCAAAATTTGGTATGCAATTTCTCCTGAGCATGCTGATACCTCATATGTGGGGGAAAACCACTGTTTAGTTGCACGGCAGGGCTCGGAAGGGAAGGAGCGCCATTTGACTTTTTGAACGCAAAATTTGCTGGACTAGAGAGCGGACGCCATGTCGCGTTTGGAGAGCCCCTGATATGCCTAAACAGTGAAAAAAAACCACAAGTGACCCTATTTTAGAAACTTCACCCCTCAAGGATTTTATCCAGGGGTATAGTGAGCATTTTGAACACACAGGTACGACACAGAATGTGATAACATTAGGTCTTCATATTGAAAAAGTTCATATTTTTCACAAAAATGTTGCTTTAGCCCCACATTTGTCACTTTTGCAAGAGTTAACACCAAAAAGTGGACCCCATAGTTTGATATCCACTTTCTTATGAGTTCAGCGATACCCCACATGCAGTCAAAAAGTTCTGTTTGGACAGCAGGGCTTGGAGCAGAAGGAGCAATATTTGAATTTGGAACACAAATTGGCTGAAATACATTGCGGGCACCATGTCACATTTGCAGGGCCCCTAACGTGCCTAAACATCAGAAACCCCCCACAACTGACCCCATTTTGGAAACTACATTATATCCAGGGGCATTTGATAACATTAGATTGTCATACTGAATACATAGTTATTAGTGTTGACCGCAAGTGCTTGCTGCTCGAGTTTGCATTGGGTGTTCGGGCACCGAGTATCGCTAGTGCTGGAGTGACATGCTCGCGTCTCCGCCCCGCATGTTTTGCGGTTGTTAACAAAGAAGAACATGCGGGGATTACCCGTGTATGGCAGGTAATCCCCACATGGTTTTTTTTGGCTGTATATCAGCTACAAAACATATGGCACAGAGACTTGAACATGTCACTCGAGCACCCGCAATATGCATACTCAAACACCTGATGCAAACTTAAGTAACGAGCACTTGTGCTCAACACTAGTCACCATATCATCATTTATTTTTTTTAACTTTTGAAAAAAAAAACCCAATCCTAACTCCAACCCTAAACTGCACCCTCTCCGTGACTCCTACCCCAAGCCTAACCCTAACATAGCCCTAACCCTAACCCAACCTTAAGACACCCCTAAGCCTACCCTCTCCCTAATACAACTCTAACCCTAAGACAACCCTACCCTAACACTAACACAACCCTAAACTGAACCCTAAGGCTGTGTGCCCACGATGCGTTTTTAATGCGTTTCTGCAGCTGCGGAAACGCTGCAGAAATGCATTAAAAACGCATGGTAGAAGGGCAGCAATGTTCCCCAATGATAATCCGCATGTGCTGTGCACATGCTGCGGAAATTTCCGCTGCGGATTATCATTGCGGAAAAAAACGCAGCACTACCAATTATTTTGCGGAAGTGCTGCGTCTTCGCCGCCATTGACTTGCATTAGACCGCATGGATTACGCATCACAGTATATGTAGATGCATAATCCAAGCGTTCTAATGTGCGGATGGTACCCGGGTGTAGATGAGAGGAGAGTCTCATCCACACCCAGGTACCATTAAAAAATCAGTAAAAAAAGAATAAAATAAAAAATAAATGCATATTTACCTTCCGGCGGCCCGCTCCGCTCCTCCTTGCTTCCCGGCACTTTGCAGTGGATTGAAGGACCTGCGCTGACGTCAGAGTCATGTGACGGGTCACGCGACGCTGACGTCGGCAGGTCTTTCAATCCACTGCTGCCGGCAGCCGGGACCGAGCGAAACAAGCCAGCGCGGGCCATCGGAGGGTAAGTATAGATTTTTATTTTTTATTTTTAACCACTCTCTCGGGTCACACTATATAAATCCATGCCGTTTGCATGGATTTATATAGTGTGACCTAGTTGTCACAAGCACTTTACAAGTGATGCTAATCGCTTGGAAAGCGCTTGTCAACCCGCATGCGGAAATGTCAGTGAATAACGCTCCATTTCCGCATGTTCCTGGCAGGAAAATTCATGTACAATCCGCATGCGTTTTTTTCTGCCAGGGAGATGCAGAAACGCTCAGGAAAAAATCCTGAGCATTTCTGCATCTTGGGCACATAGCCTAACACAACCCTAACCCCAACCCTAACTGCAAAGAATGAAAATTTTTTTTTTATAATGTTGATATGATTAACCCCTTTCCACATGATACATACTAATACGTATCTGCGGCCTGGGCCTTATGGACCAGATACGTATTAGTACACATTGGCGATTACGCCTGCACACAGGCTGTGTGGGCAGAATCGCCACCGGGTGTCAGCTGATTGTCACAGCTGACACCCGGTGCTATGTGTGGGGAGCGGTCCCGCACCGCTCCCAGCACATTAACCTCCCCGAAATGCTATGATCGAAGTCGATCGCAGCATTCTGGGAGCAAGGGGAAGACCCTGCGCCCCGTGGTGTCTGTGGCCGGGTCCTGTGGTTGTCATGTGACCCGAATGTCGTCATGACGACATCAGGAAGATACTTTGATCATGCCCAGTGCATGATCATAGTATCTTTTCCCTCTGCAGCGCTGACAGCCTGTATAGCACAGGGATGGTGCTGCATGGTGGGACAACGTGTAAAAGTTAAAAAAGAATCAGCAAGTGAAAAAAAGAATTGTAAAAATATTTAAAAATAAACTGAAAAAAAAATCCCCCAAAAATAAAAATATATTGTACCAATCAATAAATAGTATTATGAAAAAAAATAAAATAAATAAAAGTACACATATTTGGTATTACCGCATCCAGAATGACCTGACCTATAAAACTGTCCCACTAATTAACCCCTTTAGTGAACACGACAAGAAAAAAAAAAAAAAACGAAGCAAAAAACGATGCTTTGGCATACCGCCAAACAAAAAATGGAATAAAACGCGATCAAAAAGACTATAATTATTTACGATGTAAATAAAAATGGTACCACTGAAAACGTCATCTTGTCCCGCAAAAAACAAGCCGCCATACAGCTCCATCAGTCGAAAAAAAAGTTATAGCTCTCAGAATAAAGCGATGCAAAAAATATTCTTTTTTCTATAAAAGTAAAAGCGCCAAAACATAAAAAAACCTATATAAATGTGGTACCGCTGTAAACATACTGACCCCAAGAATAAAGCTGCTTTATCAATTTTACCACACGCAGAATGGCATAAAAAAAAATAAAAAAAAACTATCCCTGAATTGCCTCCCAAAAATCGGAATAGAAAGCAATCAAAAAATGTCACGAGCCTGAAAATGGTACCATTAAAAACGCCAACTCGTCCTGCAAAAATCAAGCGTCACGTGACTGTCGGCCGAAATATGGAAAAATTATAGCTCTCAAAATATGGCAATGCAAAAACTACTCTTTGCAAAAAAATAATAAATAATAAAAACCCGCTATAAATCTGGTATCTCTGTAATCACACCGACCCAAAGAATAAAGTCGTCTAATCACTTATACAGCACTAGGAAAGGCGTAAAAAATAAACTCTAGGGTTAGGTTTGTGCTAGGGTTAGGATTGGGCTAGGGTTAGGGTTGGGGTTGGGATTTTTTCAAAAATAAAGGAAAAAAAATGACAATATGGCAACTAGTGTTGAGCGCAAGTGTTCGCTGCTTGGGTATGCACCAAGTATCGCAGGTGCTTGAGTGACATGGTCGAGTCTCCGCCCCATATGCTTTGCGGCCAAAAAAACCTGGCGGGGATTGCCTGCCATGCACGAGCGATCCCCGCATGTTTTTTTTGGGTGTGCCGTGAATCATGCGGGCCGGTGACTCAAGCATGTCACTCGAGCACCCGCGATACATGGTGCAAACCTCAGTACCCGATGCAAACTCAAGTAGTGAGCACTTGCGCTCAAGACTAATGACAACTTATTCAATATCATGACCTAATGTTATCAATTTCTGTGTCGTACCACTAGGTTCAAAATGTTCACTATACCCCTTGATAAAATCCTTGAGGGGTCTAGTTTCCAAAATGGGGTCATTTGTGGGGGTTTTCCGCTATTTAGGCACATCATGGGCTCTCCAAACGCGAAATGACGTCCGCTCTCAATTCCAGCCAATTTTGTGTTCAAAAAGTCATACAGTGCTCTTTCCCCTCTGCACACTGCCGTGCGCCCAAACAGTGTATTTTCCCCACATATGGGGTATCGGCATACTCAGGAGAAATTGCACAAAAGTTTTTGGGGTCCATTTTCTCCTCTTACCGTTGTGAAAATAAAAAATTTGGGGCTAAAACATCATTTATGAAGAAAAAGTTTGATTTTTTTATTTTCACGGCTCTATGTTCTTAACTTCTGTGAAGCACCTGGAGGTTCAAGGTGCTCACCACACATCTAGATAAGTTTCCTGAGGGGTCTAGTTTCCAAAATGGTGTCACTTGTAGGGGGGTTTCCACTATTTCGGCGAATCAGGGGGCTCTCCAAACGCTACATGGCATCCGCTAATTATTCAAGCAAATTTTATAGTCAAATAGTCGAACGGCACTCCTCTCCTTCTGAACCCTACCGTGCGTCCAAACAGTGGTTTTCTCCCACATATGGGGAATCTGCTTACTCAGGAGAAATTGCACAACAAATGGTATGGTGCAATTTCTCCTGTTACCCTTCTGAAAATGAAAAATTGGGGGCTGTAAAACATTTTTGAGGGGAAAAATGTGAAAATGTTATTTTACGGCTCAATATTATAAACTTCTGTGAAGCACCTGCGGGTTCAAGGTGCTCACCACACATCTATATAAGTTCCCTGAGGGGTCTAGTTTCCAAAATGGTGTCACTTGTGGGGGGTTTCAACTGTTTAGGCACATCAGGGGCTCTCCAACCGCAACATGGTATCCGCTAATTATTCAAGCAAATTTTACATTCAAAAAGTCAAATGGCGCTCCTTCCCTTCCGAGCCCTGCCATGCACCCAAACAGTGTTTTGCCCCCACATATGAGGTATTGGCATGCTCAGGAGAAATGGCACAACAAATTTTGGGGTCCATTTTTTCCTGTTACCCTTGCAAAAATAAAAAAATTGGGGTCTAAAGTAACATTTTTGTGAAAAAAGTTAAATGTTCATTTTTTTCTTTCCAAAAATTCCTGTGAAGCGCCTAAAGGGTTAATAAACTTCTTGAATGTGGTTTTGAGCACTTTGAGGGGTGCAGTTTTTAGAATGGTGTCACTTTGGGGTATTTTCTTTCATAAAGTCCCCTCAAAGTCACTTCAAATGTGATGTGATCCCTAAAAAAATGGTTTTGTAAATTTTGTTGGAAAAATTAGGAATTGCTGGTCAACTTTTAACCCTTATAGCTTCCTAACCCCCCAAAAATTTGGTTCCTAAATTGTGCTGCTGTAAAGTAGACCAGTGGAAAATGTTATTTATTAACTATTTTGTGTAACATATCTTTCTGATTTAAGGGCATAAAAATTCAAAGTTTGAAAATTGCAAAATTTTCAAAGTCTTTGCCAAATTTCTGATTTTTTCACAAATAAACGCAAGTGATATCGAAGAAATTGTACCACTATCATAAAGTACAATATGTCACGAAAAATCATTCTCAGAATCAGTGGGATCCGTTGAAGCGTTCCAGAGGTATTACCTCATAAAGTGACAATGGTCAGAATTGTAAAAATTGTCCCGGTCATTAACGTGCAAACCACCCTCAGGGGTAAAGGGGTTAAGGGTATGACAAAGGGGGATTATATTAACTACTTATTGGCTTTTGATCACTGTAATATCACAGATCACTGTGATATCAGAGATCAAAATAACCAATAGAAAAAATTATCTACTGTTGCTGGGCACCGGCTGACAGATCTCAGTGGGCACACTGCGCCTGCCATTTTTTATTAAAGACAATGACGTGGAGGGGCGGAGTAGGAGTGCCGCGGGATGGATCAGAAGGGCCCGGTGATGGCAGAGGTACTGGGGAGGGCATCATTTCTCTCTCCTCTGACATGTATATCATGTCAGAAGAGATAGAAATGATTGTAGCAGTGGCATACTTTTTTTTTATTTTTTACTTGATCGCTGTTATTAATTGAATAACGGCGATCACGTGATTGAGGACCGGAAAAACTGGCCCTGATCATGTTTTCCAGGGTCCCAGCTAGTACCCTTAACTGCCACCATTAAAAGTCGTATCGGCGGTCGTTAAGGGGGTTAATTTTCTAATCTTAAGCTTAGACTGCAGTATTTTCACTAAATTGTCTCATTTAATTTGTTACATTTTGCTCTGTAATGTTTTTTTTCCATTATTCTTTTTCTTCATTCTAAAATCGAAAATCCTATAAGAACAATAATAAATCTCAAACGGGTCCTCTCCCTGAAGGGAGTTTTTTTTTTTTTTTATTACAAAATGGAAAACGTACCCTACATTCCAGAACTGTGGAACTTTGCAATGCTAACTTGTGTCAGAGATCACTGTTTGTCAACTGAAAAGAGCTAATGAAGACCTTGTACAGATATCTAACTAAATATACTGTTTACCATTATTTTTAGTAACGCTCAGTAGGTGGCGCTCTAAAATTGTCTTTTACGGAGTTTCTATTTCATGTAACATTTATTGAAAATGCATCAGTGTTCTTAAAAAGAACATTGGGACAGATCTATTTGTACTGTTGCATGAACTATTTCTGGCACAGAGTTTATTTTTGTATTTAAGTGATGTCTGTAAGAAAAAAACACATTTACAAACAGTTATGTATTGATAGATCCATGTAATGTTTGCCACATACATTAGATATTTGCTATGTCAACAGGATCTACTAACAATCTATAGGTTATGCAGAGGCCTGAGTGTCTACACAGCTAAACAGTCTAAAAACCCTTGTACACATTAGATAGCTGTAAGTTGAATGATCGTTTGGGTGACAGCAATCTTTCCCAGCTTCCCCATACATAGGAGCACTCAACCAAACGCTTGTGTGTTCACTCGGAGAGCCAGCTGGTATAGAATTATCTCCGTGCCGAACAAAAGGATAAAACATTGAAATTTAACAAGTCGAATCTTCCTCTTCCCCCCACATTTGTATGAGGAGAGTCGGGAGTCTCCCATACACATTAGATTGTTGGCAGATATTAGTGTGTTTGGCCCTACAGTCAAGACCAAAAGTTTTGAGACTGACACAAATTTTGGTTTTCACAAAGTTTGCTGTTTTAGTGTTTTTAGATCTTAGATGTTTCTATCGTTACGAAAGTACAATTATCAGTGTTTCATAAGTTTTTATACTTCTAATGAAAAATACACCAATATTTATTGTGTTGACCATTTTTTTTCAAGACTTCTTTAATTCGCCCTGACATGCTGGATATCAGATTTTGAGCCAAATTGTGACTGATGACAACCCATTCTTGTCTAATAAGTGCTTAGCGTTTATCATAATTTCTGTGTTTTTGTTTGTCCCCTTGCTTTTGGAGGATTGACCACAGGGTCTTAATGGGATTAAAATCTGGGGCGTTTCTTGGCTATGGACCCAAAATGTCAATGTTTTGCTTACTGAGCCACTTAGTTATCACATTTGCCTTGTGATATGGTCTCCAGCATGCTGGAAAAAGCATTGTTCATCACCAAATAGCTCCTGGATCATTAGGAGAAGTTGCACTTGGAGGATATGTAGATACTATAGATATAGATACCTCTATACTGTCGACACACAGATCTACCTCTCTGGACCCGATATCTCCTCCCTACTGTTATGCACTCGCCCGGACTGACTGGCGTGTGCGGGTGTTGTGGTTCCACTGGACCATGGACCGGAGAGTGCCTGGAGGGGCGTGACTAAGTATCTGGCCGATCCGACCAAGGTGGCACGACGGCATACGACGCCAGTGCACCAGGGAGAAACCAGGCAGAGGGACCAGGTGCTACTCCAGGTCAAACTCCGAACACGGGGGTTGACCCACGCTGGGATTACTGGAACAGGCAGGTTAGGCTGGCACAGACTGGTGGATGTAAGCAAACACAGCAGGTATGCAGATGGGTGGATACAGGCGAGTATGCAGGCAGGGAGGTACTGGCCGAAAGGACGGGCTGGAGCACAGAGAGGTTAAGACCCAGTACAGACTGGGTCACAGAACCGCAGATGCGATAGACAACCACAGCAGAGAGGGAACGCCCGAAGCGGTGGGCAAGAACAGAGCAGGACGGGGCTGCAGGAGCAGTGAGCACAAGCAGGGCAGGACAGGACTGCCGGAGCAGCGGGCAGAAGCAGGGCAGGGCGGAAACCGCAGAAGCAGTAAGCAAGATAAGAGCAGAGCAGAAACTGCAGGAGCGGCAAGCAAGGCAAGAGCAGAGTGAAAACCGCAAGAGCGGCAAGCTAAGCAGGAGCAGAGCGGACACCGCAGAGCGGTAAACAAGGCAGGAGCAGAGCAGAAACCGCAAGAGCGGCAAGCTAAGCAGGAGCAGAGCGGACACCGCAGAGCGGTAAACAAGGCAGGAGCAGAGCAGAAACCGCAAGAGCGGCAAGCTAAGCAGGAGCAGAGCGGACACCGCAGAGCGGTAAACAAGGCAGGAGCAGAGCAGAAACCGCAAGAGCGGCAAGCTAAGCAGGAGCAGAGCGGACACCGCAGAGCGGTAAACAAGGCAGGAGCAGAGCAGAAACCGCAAGAGCGGCAAGCTAAGCAGGAGCAGAGCGGACACCGCAGAGCGGTAAACAAGGCAAGGGGATAGGACTCTGTTCACAAAGAACAGACGGAGAAGGAAAGGCAGAACCAGAAGCACGCACAGTACTTACATAGACGTAGCGAGCGTACATTAAATTCACAACAGAGGTACAGAGACGACGAGAAGGAATTTAGGAGCGAGTTCAGACTCTGCAGAAAGACGCAGAAAACAGACATAGAGGGAAAAGGGAGACAAGGTTAAAGTAGAAACGAGGCACAGACAACAGGGAACAGAGGAACGGGAACAGAGACAGCAAGGCAGGAACACAAACAGGACTCTGTTCAGACGGGAACAGATACCGCAAGGCAGGGACACAAACAGGACTCTGTTCAGACGGGAACAGATACCGCAAGGCAGGGACACAAACAGGACTCTGTTCAGACGGGAACAGATACCGCAAGGCAGGGACACAAACAGGACTCTGTTCAGACGGGAACAGATACCGCAAGGCAGGGACACAAACAGGACTCTGTTCAGACGGGAACAGATACCGCAAGGCAGAGACACAAACAGGACTCTGTTCAGACGGGAACAGATACCGAAAGGCAGAGACACAAACAGGACTCTGTTCAGACGGGAACAGATACCGCAAGGCAGGGACACAAACAGGACTCTGTTCAGACGGGAACAGATACCGCAAGGCAGAGACACAAACAGGACTCTGTTCAGACGGGAACAGATACCGAAAGGCAGAGACACAAACAGGACTCTGTTCAGACGGGAACAGATACCCCAAGGCACAGACAGGCAGATCTAGGAATACGGCCCCTAGAAGGCGAAAGAACAGGCAAGAAGCGAGTTCACAAGAACAGACCACAGTTCAGACACAGAACTGGAAAACAGGCAGGAAAACAGGATAGGACCTGGCATGTCAGAGACAAAAAGCCAACTGACAAGAAACAATGCTCAGGCGCCATCTTGAGGAAGAAGGTGGTATAAATACCCAAAGATGGACAGCAATAGGCTGAAGGTGCAACAGGGGCGTGTCCGCAGCAGGTACAAGAAACAGGAAGTTCAGCGGGCGTCGCCCTATGCAGCCAAAACAGACAGACAGCAAGGAGGGAAGCCAGAGAGACATTCTGGACTGGAGATCAAGTGCGCGCTCTTGCACAGTGGGAGATGGACCACCATGCAAGGACGCCGCCAGGTATGTTACAGTACCCCCCCCTTACGCCCCCTCTTCTTCAGGCCTGCCAGAATCTTCCGCAGGGAATTCGAGGACCAGTCGTTCACTTCAAGGAGATCACTTCCACTGTCCACAGGAAAAATTGATCTCATCTGGTTAGCTAGGATGCTACCTCCTATCCAGCCATCCTTAGCAACAGACGAAACGGGTGGAGTACCAGGAACAGCACACAAGGAAGTCTCTCTCCACATATTTTCAGGTGGCACCCCAGAGGGTACAGGAGACAACTGGAAGTCCTTCACCGGGTTGGAGGGGGACAGAGACTTGGGGGTAATCTCTGCTTCGAGGTACATCTTGTCAAGCTCACAGGAAGAAATAGATGGGTTATCAGGTACATAATGAGGAAAAGTCACTGTCTCTTTGTTATCTGGTGGTACCCCGGAGAATTCAGGAAACAACTGGAGGTCCTCCGCCGGGTCAGAAGAGTGCAGAGGCTCAGAGAAAACATCTGCTTCAGAGTACACTAGGTCGGACTCACTGGAGGAAGCAGGCGAGGTATCGGGTACCGAGTATAGGAAAGTCTCTGTCCATTCACCACCAGGTGGCACCCCGAAGGGTTCTGGAGTCAACTGGAGGTCCTCCGCCTGGTCAGAGGGGTGTAGAGACTCAAGGGTAACCTCTGCTTCAGAGTACACAAGGTCGGACTCACTGGACGAAGCAAGCGAGGTATCAGATCCAGGATATAGGAAAGTCTCTGTCCATTCACCACCAGGTAGCACTCCGAAGGGTTCTGGAGACAACTGGAGGTCCTCCGCCTGGTCGGAGGGGTGTAGAGACTCGGGAGTAACCTCTGCTTCGGAGTACACTAGGTTGGACTCACTGGACGAAGTGAGCGAGGTATCAGGTACAGAGTATAGGAGAGTCTCTGTCCTTTCGCTACCAGGTAGCACCCCGAAGGGTTCTGGAGACAACTGGAGGTCCTCCGCCTGGTCGGAGGGGTGTAGAGACTCGGGGGTAACTACCACTTTGGGGTACCCATTGTCAGGCTCACAGGACGAAGCGGACAAAGTATCGAGTACCGAGTGTAGAGAAGTCTCTCTCCATTTGTCATCGAGTGGTATCCCGGAGGATTCAGGAGGCAACAGGGGGTCCTCCGCCAGGTAGTAGAGGTGCACAGACTCAGAGGTAACCACAGCTTTGGAGCATCCTTGGACATGCACACCGGTTAAAGTGGGTGAAGCATCTGATCCCGGGTGCAGGAAGTTCTCCTGTGTGGAGTCTGGATGGGCAGAAGTCTCTTCGGGCAGGAGAACCGGAGCACTACCCACGCACATTACCCGTTTGGGCTTCTCCGGGATACAGGGAGATGAAGCTTCAGTAGGGACTTCAAGGTTGGGGTCAGGAGGTCTCAGGGAGGACAGACCCTGGCGTGACGGCTTGCCTCTACGTCTAGCACGTCTGGACTGCCTCTTGAGGTTGGGAGAAGTATTCCGGAAAGCGTAGTCACCCTGTGAGGATTCTGGGTGGGCAGTAGTCTCATTGGGCTGGAGGACTATTGCGCTACCCACACACATTACCCATCGGGGCTGCTCCGGGATATTGGGAGGTGAAGCTTCAGCAGGAGCCTCCGGGTTAGGATCATCGAAGACCATTAGAAAGGCCACCAGGAAGGCCATTAGGTCCAGGAGGATCGGATCCTGTGTTTCATATAGGGGGTTGATCCATTCCAAGGCATCACCCGCCAGGTAAGACATAATGAATGCCACCTTAACCCGATCGGTGGGAAAACATAGAGGGTAGAACTTGAAGTGTAGCATGCATTGCTCCACAAATGCACGACTTTGTCTTGGATCCCCATAGTAATGTGGCGGATCCGCAGGAACGAGAGCAGATAGATCCATCTGGACGGGTGCGTAATTCGCCTGGAACTCAGCTGAGAAAAAAAAAAAAATATTTATTTATTTTTAATGCATGTATTCGCTGGAAAACTTCTCAGAGAGCGAAGGCCGTGGGACTCAACGGGAACCATGGCCTGAGCATGCTGTTATGCACATGCCCGGACTGACTGGCGTGTGCGGGTGTTGTGGTTCCACTGGACCATGGACCGGAGAGTGCCTGGAGGGGCGTGACTAAGTATCTGGCCGATCCGACCAAGGTGGCACGACGGCATACGACGCCAGTGCACCAGGGAGAAACCGGGCAGAGGGACCAGGTGCTACTCCAGGTCAAACTCCGGACACGGGGGTTGACCCACGCTGGGATTACTGGAACAGGCAGGTTAGGCTGGCACAGACTGGTGGATGTAAGCAAACACAGCAGGTATGCAGATGGGTGGATACAGGCGAGTATGCAGGCAGGGAGGTACTGGCCGAAAGGACGGGCTGGAGCACAGAGAGGTTAAGACCCAGTACAGACTGGGTCACAGAACCGCAGATGCGGTAGACAACCACAGCAGAGAGGGAACGCCCGAAGCGGTGGGCAAGAACAGAGCAGGACGGGGCTGCAGGAACAGCGAGCACAAGCAGGGCAGGACAGGACTGCCGGAGCAGTGGGCAGAAGCAGGGCAGGGCGGAAACCGCAGAAGCAGTAAGCAAGATAAGAGCAGAGCAGAAACCGCAGGAGCGGCAAGCAAGACAAGAGCAGAGTGAAAACCGCAAGAGCGGCAAGCTAAGCAGGAGCAGAGCAGACACCGCAGAGCGGTAAACAAGGCAGGAGCAGAGCAGAAACCGCAAGAGCGGCAAGCTAAGCAGGAGCAGAGCGGACACCGCAGAGCGGTAAACAAGGCAGGAGCAGAGCAGAAACCGCAAGAGCGGCAAGCTAAGCAGGAGCAGAGCGGACACCGCAGAGCGGTAAACAAGGCAGGAGCAGAGCAGAAACCGCAAGAGCGGCAAGCTAAGCAGGAGCAGAGCGGACACCGCAGAGCGGTAAACAAGGCAGGAGCAGAGCAGAAACCGCAAGAGCGGCAAGCTAAGCAGGAGCAGAGCGGACACCGCAGAGCGGTAAACAAGGCAAGGGGATAGGACTCTGTTCACAAAGAACAGACGGAGAAGGAAAGGCAGAACCAGAAGCACGCACAGTACTTACATAGAAGTAGCGAGCGTACATTAAATTCACAACAGAGGTACAGAGACGACGAGAAGGAATTTAGGAGCGAGTTCAGACTCTGCAGAAAGACGCATAAAACAGACATAGAGGGAAAAGGGAGACAAGGTTAAAGTAGAAACGAGGCACAGACAACAGGGAACAGAGGAACGGGAACAGAGACAGCAAGGCAGGGACACAAACAGGACTCTGTTCAGACGGGAACAGATACCGCAAGGCAGGGACACAAACAGGACTCTGTTCAGACGGGAACAGATACCGCAAGGCAGGGACACAAACAGGACTCTGTTCAGACGGGAACAGATACCGCAAGGCAGGGACACAAACAGGACTCTGTTCAGACGGGAACAGATACCGCAAGGCAGAGACGCAAACAGGACTCTGTTCAGACGGGAACAGATACCGAAAGGCAGAGACACAAACAGGACTCTGTTCAGACGGGAACAGATACCGAAAGGCAGAGACACAAACAGGACTCTGTTCAGACGGGAACAGATACCGCAAGGCAGGGACACAAACAGGACTCTGTTCAGACGGGAACAGATACCACAAGGCAGAGACACAAACAGGACTCTGTTCAGACGGGAACAGATACCGAAAGGCAGAGACACAAACAGGACTCTGTTCAGACGGGAACAGATACCGCAAGGCACAGACAGGCAGATCTAGGAATACGGCCCCTAGAAGGCGAAAGAACAGGCAAGAAGCGAGTTCACAAGAACAGACCACAGTTCAGACACAGAACTGGAAAACAGGCAGGAAAACAGGATAGGACCTGGCATGTCAGAGACAAAAAGCCAACTGACAAGAAACAATGCTCAGGCGCCATCTTGAGGAAGAAGGTGGTATAAATACCCAAAGATGGACAGCAATAGGCTGAAGGTGCAACAGGGGCGTGTCCGCAGCAGGTACAAGAAACAGGAAGTTCAGCGGGCGTCGCCCTATGCAGCCAAAACAGACAAACAGACAGAAAGGAGGGAAGCCAGAGAGACATTCTGGACTGGAGATCAAGTGCGCGCTCTTGCATAGTGGGAGATGGACCACCATGCAAGGACGCCGCCAGGTATGTTACACCTACTAAGCAAAATCCCGCAATGTCTGTCCGCTATTTCATCCTTCTTCTTTGCTAGATTTCTAAAACTTAACATGGATAAAACAGAATTCATCATCTTTCCACCATCTCATTTAACCTCCCCATCTGACCTATCTATCAACGTCAATGGCTGCTCACTCTCGCCGGTCCTGCAAGCTCGCTGCCTTGGGGTAACCCTGGACTCTGGTCTCTCCTTCAAACCACACATCCAAGCCCTTTCCACTTCCTGCTGACTCCAACTCCAAAACATCTCCCAGATCCGCACATTCCTCAACCATGAATCTGCAAAAACACTAGTGCATGCCTTCATCATCTCCCGCCTCGACTACTGCAACATCCTACTCTGGCCTCCCTTCCAACACTCTCGCACCCCTCCAATCTATCCTAAACTCTGCTGCCCGACTAATCCACCTGTCCCCTCGCTATTCCCTGCCCTCTCCTCTCTGTCAATCCCTTCACTGGCTCCCCATTGCTCATAGACTCCAGTTCAAAACCCTAACCACGGCATATAAAGCCATCCACAACCTGTCTCCTCCATACATCTGTGACCTAGTCTCCCGGTACATACCTGCACGCAACCTCCGATCCTCACAAGATCTCCTGCTCTACTCCCCTCTTATCTCCTCTTCCCACAATCGCATACAAGACTTCTCCCGTGCATCCCCCTACTCTGGAACTATCTACCCCAACATATCAGACTCTCGCCTACCATGGAAACCTTCAAAAGGAACCTGAAGACCCACCTCTTCCAACAAGCCTACAACCTGCAGTAACCATCGCTCCACCATACCGCTGCATGACCAGCTCTACCCTCACCTACTGTATCCTCACCCATCCTTTGTAGTCTGTGAGCCCTCGCGGGCAGGGTCCTCGCTCCTCCTGTACCAGTCGCCATCACGTTTTGTTCAAGATTATTGTAATTATTTTGGTATGTATACCCCCTTTTACAAGTAAAGCGCCATGGAATAAATGGCGCTATAATAATAATAAATAATAATAATACTATTCTTTATTCATGGTTGTGTTCTTAGGCAAAATTGTGAGTGAGATCACTCACTTAAATAAAATGCAACCCCACACATGAATGGTCTCAGATTGCTTTACTGTTGACATGACACAGGACTCATGATAGTGCTCACCTTTTCTTCTGCAGACAATCATTCTTCCAGATGTACCAAACCATTTGAAAAAATAACTTTTCCCCAGTCCTCTGCAGTATAATTCCTGTACTTTTTGCAGAATATCAGTCTATCTTTAATGTTTTCCTTGGATATGAAAGGCTCATTTGATGCCTTTCTTGATGCCAGGCCAGCCTCCAAAGCCTTTGCCTCACCATGCATGTAGATGCACTGACACTTGCTGCCATTTCTGAGCAAGCTCTGCACTGGTGTTAAACCCATCCTACATCTGAATTCTCTTTAAGAGACACCTGGCACTTGCTAGGTTTTCTTAGGTGCCCTGAAGCTGCATTCACCAAAATTTTACCTTTCTCTTGAAAGTATTTGATGATATGATAAATAGTTTATTTAGGGGTAATCTTACAAGCATCAATGTTCTTGCCTGTAAAGCCCTTTTGATGCAAAGCAATGATGACTGCACATGTTTTCTTGGAGGTAACAATGGTTAACAGATGAAAACAATAATTTCAAGCCCCAAACCCCTTTTAAAGAAACCAGTCTGCTCTTATAATTCAATCAGCATGACAGAGTAATATCAGTTGCCTTGTCCTTGTTAACACTTTCTACTGAGCTAACGAGAAAATCATTGAAATAGTGTAAGAAGGTCATTTTGTGGCAGGGCTGGTGGAAATGGGTTTTGTGATTAAGTTAATTTTCATAACAAGAAGTAACTTTGCAATCTAGAGTTAATGAGAACCTGTCACCATGAAAAGGCAGTCCAATCTGCAGGCAGCATGTTATAGAACAGAGAGGGCTGAGTAGATTGAGGTATAGTTTTGTGAGAAAAGGTTTAATTTTACTTGTATTTTCATAATTTAATCCTCTACTCTTTCTGGGATTTTTGGTCCAGTGGGTGGTCTTAACAGTGACTGACAGTTATCTTTGTATAAGTGTGCATACTGGGATAGCTGTCAGTCACTGATAGGACCACCCACTGGATAAAAAAAATCCCATAAAGAGCTGAGGATCAAATGATTAAAAAAAAAACCACCGGTTATACTGAATCTTTTTTCACAAAACTGTATTTCATTCTGCTCCTCTCCCTCTGCTGTATAGCATGGTGTCTGCAGATTGGACTGCATTTTCATGGTGACAGGTTCCCTTTAATACATATTGCTTCTATAAAAACTGAAGCAAGCAAACTTTGGGAAAGCAATAATTTGTGTCATGTGTATGGAGTACTGAACAAGGACTGAAGTGTTTATAGATTGTGCTTCTTTTTACCCTGCTGTACTAGTGGTGTGCAGTTGACAGCTATCTCACTGAGCTGAACTGAAAGTGTATGTTAATGAAGGATTTGGAGTATTAAGATGACAGCAGAGTGCTCGTGTATTTTATGTATGTCTAGCTGAAAAGGACACTGAACAATGGTCTTGATTATTTATTTTGCACCTTTTTTGTCTAGTTTTTGGCATTTTTTTTTTATTTTCGACAAATTCTTCTATTAGTTTGCAGCTTCTTTTATGTCTACTTTATATGTTTACTTGTTGTTTGCCATAGCGACCATTTAAAAAAAAAAAAAATTACAAAGTCTTTTTTGACAAATGTACTCTAGTCCCCCCAAAGCAATTCTTACGGCCCCCGTCAATGAGGTGACGCAGTTATGTTTTGGGCTGGAATCATGGGGAGAGAGGCAGTAGAGTCCCCAAAGATGTGAAAATTATCTCTGCAAAGTATATGGAATTTCTGACTGATCACTTTCTTCCATGGTACAAAAACAAACGTGCCATCCATAGCAAGATCATCTTGATGCATGATCATGCACCATCGTAGCATCATTGGCTGCTATGGGCATAAGGGGATAGAAACTCATGGTGTGGCCACTAGCCTCCCATAACCTCAACCCTATTGAGAACCTTTGAAGTATCCTCAAGCAAAAGATCTATGAGTGTGAGAGACAGTTTACATCAAAACAGCAGCTCTGGGGGCTATTCTGTCATCCTGCAAAGAAATTCAAGCAGAAACTATCCAAAAACTCACAAGTTCAATGGATACAAGAATTGTAAAGGTGATATTAAAGAAGGGGTCCTATGTTAACATGTAACTTGGCCTATTAAGATGCTTTTGAATGAAAAAGCTTTTGATTTCAGATATTGTGACATCTTAATGCTGCAAATTCAACTAATAACCATTTTCATAGTTTCGTATTTTTAAGGTTGAAGGTAGACTTAAAAAGGTATTCCCATCTCCAAGATCCTATCTCAATATGTAGTAAGTGTAATAATAATAATAGTAACAAATACCTCCAATTAGAAATGTAGTATAGTTTTTCTGATTAGCTATGTCACTTTCCTCATGTGCAGGGTATTGCAGAAGCTTAGGTAACTATGGTTACGACCATTAACCGCTAACTAACTGTCACTATATAAGTGGTTGTAACCATGGATACCTAAGCTACTGCAACGCCCTGCATGGGCTAAGTGACAAAACAATCTGAAAAACTATACTACATTTCTAATTGGAGGTATTTGCTAATATTAATATTACACCTACTACATATTGGGATAGGATCTTGGACATGGGAATACCCCTTTACATGTAAAGACAGCCTAGCATGTTGATCTAGAGGAAACTGTAGTGCATAATAATTTGGGACAGTTCATTTACTTTTTTTAGTTTTGAAAAAAATACTGTTATTTCATGACACCTCCTATCAGTGTGTCTGGACACAGTGAATGACAGTTCTGCTGTCCAATGTAGGACAGCGACGTGCTGTCAGTATGGTGATTGACAGCTCAGCCGTCCAATCGAATGCTGGGGCGTGCTGAGCTGTCAGTGTCTTAAGTGACAGTTTAGCCATTCAATCAGGACCAGGGTGTGCCGGGGCTTCATCCATGTGTCTCCTGTTCAGAGTAATTACTTGTCTATTTAGCCAGCTCTCTGCCTTAGATTGCTGCCAATTTTAGCTTTGCTCATGAGGTGCGTGTTTGCTCTGTGCTCCTAGTCTTGTATTCTGATCTTTGCTGTTTGACCTTGGATTTGCCTTGACCATCCATTTGCCTAGCCCTTTTGTCGTGACCTTCTTGAAATTCTGACCTCGGACTGTTACTTGACTATGCCTTTGTCTCACTCCTCTGTCTATGACGTACCCTCCTGGCTTTTGACCTCGGACCTCTTGACTACCCTGGCTCATGGCTTGTACATGAGTAGTGACTAGCGTCACATTATCCTTGGGAGGTTTGTCCAATAAAATGTGATTTGTCCTCTAGCGGTTGATGATTTGAATATTATACTGACTCATTTGCGTCCACCATTTAGGAAAATCAGAGAAAAATAGCATTTGCATATTAATTTGGAACGTGGTGTATTCTCTGAAACACTCAAGCTTTTCAGAGAAAGATATATCTGGCTGCACAATTGGCTGAAACGGACCCTGATTCTTGTTGCCAATTTGGGCAGTATAGCTCAGCTGCCAGGTTCCTTTTAAAAAACTTTCCTAATTTATTGTTTGGGTTATTATGTCCGGAAGTATTCTAAGCATTTCTATGTTGTTTGCTGTTATGTGACATGTGAAATTTTGTTTATTTTACATACTTTTTATACATAGTTTATGTGATTATTAGTTTAATCTTGGTTTATGTCTAATTTCCATAAATGCAAAATGGAAAAACGGCCATAGAGTTGTTTTTAGAGCCCAGGATTGACTAAACATGAACATCCCAGGACATGAAAATGAAATGAGGAAGATGGGCAACACAGACCACAATATGCCGGCTGCAGAGGAGCATATGAAAAATCATCTGAGTTTCATCCAGAAAATACAGACAATTTTCAGCTAATTTTCATCCGAGTGTCCGTTTTTCACATATGTGTGACATCCATGTGATGTCCGTGTGACGTCTGTTTTCATACATCTACACTACAAATGTATATGATGAGCACATACAGCTTCCTAAGTTTATAATTGAAATGTATCCGAATAAATTGGATGCCAACTCGGATTTCCCATGTATGATCAGTTTTTTTTTACACACTCATAGACTTGAATAGATGAGTCTCATGCGAGACTCGGAAGAAAGAAGTGCATGCTGCGATTTTTTTCTTGCCATGGGCAGTCGGACAGAGAAAAAAAATCATTCATCTGAACTGCACTACTGAATGACATGGGTCAGTGTGCTGTCCGTGTGCTACCCGATTAAAAATCTGATGTCACAAGGCCGATTTATGCACTCATGAATGCATGAGCCCTAAAGATGAGATTTGGGTCAAAGAACAAGTACCGTATATTGTCCACATTGCTTACTCCATAAATATGAGCAACGTGGGTCCCAATGCAAAATCTGTAATCTACCACGTGACATTTATAATTATGGTTTATATATTATACCGCCATTTCTTTATCCCAATAGGTCTGCCCACAGCTGATGGAGAAATACATCACCAGAGATGCCATGTGAAATAAACAAATCCGCAAATTTGCCTTATTCATCCATTTTTATGTTGCACCTGGGTTACTTTGTATTCTTAATGTATTCTTTCTTGGAAGATAGCTGATTGATGCATAATCTTCTTCATTTTATATCCGTGCACTTAGCTGCTATTTTTATCTATTAAAGAGATCAGAATGTATTATGCTGCTTCTTTCTAGGTGCACATTATTATTTCTAATATGGCTTATTCTGTGTAAATGACATGTAGAATAACAGTCCTTGATCATTTTCCCCTTTTAAAAAAAAATATATATGCAAAATAAGATGGTCATAAATTCTTTTAGGTCAGTATGTGTGACCCCTAGCGATCCTAAGAACGGGGTTCAGTAGAGCACGGAAGTGCGTATGATTGACCCTCCCTCTAACCATTGTCAATGGGACTGCCGAAGAAAGCCAAGTACAGCGATCAGCTATTTTCGTCAGTCCCATAGACAATGAATGAAGCAAAGACTGAGCATGCGTATTATTGCTCCATTCCACATAGGGCTCCTGGTTTTGGGCTCGCAGGGGGTTCATGGCAGTTGGACCCCCCAATAACATTGGATATATTTTGTGAATAACCTTTTAAAAGCCTTTCTTCCCTCTGAATGTTGAGTCTTAAAAGCATTTCCTTTATTATTGTACTATTGACTATACATGAAAACTAAGGGAGAAAAGCTTTTTTTCTTTAAACACTCTGCCCATATGAATAGCTTTGTTGCCTGTAACCCCTTCATGACATCTGACGTACATATACGTCATATGTCGTGTCCCTGATTTTGATGCGGATTTACATGCTGAGCCCCCATTTTTCCCAGCAGATGATGACTGATTTAATCTGCAATGATGTGCCTTTGACTGTTAACCTGTTAAATGCCACTGTCAATCCCTGCCCATTGGAGTGCTGTGACATGATCACAGCCAGGGGTCTGCTGATGACCCCCTTGGAGATCATGATTTTAGCTATACACATCAGTGCTGATGCACTGCTATGTATAGTGCTACTTGTTCCAATTGGTGGCGCTACAGAGTTCAAGTCCTCTCCATCTCTGAAGAGGCAATTTTCATATTAAATTTCCCAGAGGAGCATTGCATGGCGAATAAGCCTCCTTACCTTAACGTGCCAGAGCCGGTATGTCACTCTCCACAAGAAGAAACATTACCCCTTAGACCTCAGTCCAGAGCCTCTCATCTAGCCAAATCAGTTCTCATACTTTGCACTGACGAGGGCCAACAGCCTGAAACACCGTGTCTGCAAATTGAGATTCTGATTTGGCTTTTATCCTAAGTCATATTGCACGACTCGTTAAAGGGTTGATTGTGACTTGTAGGATTGCTGCTTCCAATAAGTGGCGCTATAGAGTTCAAGACCTCTCCATCTCTTAAGAGACAATTTGCATATAGAAAATGTACATATCTAAGTAATAAAATGGCATTCATGTTGTTTTTAGAGTTGATATTGTAAAAAAAATTAGTCAACATAAATCTAGGGATTAGTTTTATGTTGCACTCTTTTCTTTTTAAATAGAAAAAATAAAAAAAAACTCTTTTAAAAGGAGTTGTCTCAACTTATTCCCTATAAATGCGATGTGGAATAACTTTCAGGCCGCTGGGGTCTGACCACTGGGACCCCAATGATCCTGAATGGATGTGCACATGATCTTTGCTCCATTCACATGCCCCAGGTTCTTAAGATCAGTGGGGTCCCAGTGGTCAGACTCCCTTCGATGGTGAAGTCATCCCTTATCTATTATGGCAGCTATAAAATGCAAAAACTGAAATCTTGGATGAAGATATATATGGTGAGTGCCATGAATTTTCTACTCTTCATGAAGGATGCTCTATCTATGATAACTCCCAAACTTGAAATGCAGACATACAAAATAATAAACATATACCTATACTAAGGTATGGATAAGATACACTGAAACTGCTGTGTATACAAAACATAGGAGAGACAGACTGCTGTATAAACAGTCATGGAAGAAAGTTTTGGAACACTTGAAATTGTCCCAGAAAATGAAGTATTTCTCCCAGAAAATTATTGCAATTACACATGTTTTGTTATTCACATGTTTATTTCATGGAACAACACAAAACACAACACAAAAAAAACTCAGATACAAAAGGCAAATTGGACATAATTTTAAACAAAACCCCAAAAATGGGCCAGTCAAAATTGTTGGCACCTTTCCAAAATTATGGGTAAACAACTTTGTTTCAAGCATGTGATGCTCATTGAAAGTCACCTGTTGGAAGTAAGTGTGGGCAATATGAAAATCACACCTGAAACCAGATAAAAAGGGGAGAAGTTGACTTTTTTTTTTCAGTGTGTGTCTGTTTGTGCCACACTAAGCATGGAGAACAGAAAGAGGAGAAGAGAACTGTCTGAGGACTTGAGAACAAAAATTGTTAAAAAATATCAACAATCTCAAAGTTACAAGTCCATCCCCAGAGATCTAGATGTTCCTTTGTCCATGATGCACAAAATAATCAAGACGCTTACAACCCATGGCACTGTAGCTACTCTCCCTGGATGTGGATGACAGAGAAAAATTGATGAAAGATTGCAACGCAGGATAGTCCGGATGATGGATAAGCAGCCCATCAAGTTGCAAAGAAATTCAAGCTATCCTGCAGGCTCAGAGTGCGCCGTGTCAGCGTGAACTATCCGTCCACATTTGAATGAAATGAAATGATATGGCTGGAGACCCAGTGGGACCCCACTGCTGACACAAAGATCTAAAAAAGCTAGACTGCAGTTTGCCAAAAGGTATGTGAGTAAGCCAAAATCCTTCTTGGAAATAGTCTTGTGGACAGATGAGACCAAGATAGAGATTTTTGGTAAAGCACATCATTCTACTTTTTCCTGAAAATATAATGAGGCTTACAAAGAGAAGAACACTACCTACAGTCAAATATGGTGGAGGTTCAAAGATGTTTTGGGGTTGTTCTGCTGCCTCTGGCTCTGGGTGCCTTGACAGTGTGCAAAGCATCATGAAATTGGAAGATTACCAATGGATTTTGGGTCACAATGTAGAGCCCAGTATCAGAAAGCTGGATTTGCATCCTAGGTCATAGGTCTTCCATCAGAACTCCAAACCTACTTCAAGAAGCACCCAGAAATGAATGGATGGTGAGATCTTAAGATTGCTGTTGGGTGAAGACACCCTTCAATATGAGAGACCAGGAGCAGTTTGCAAAAGAAGAGAGGTCAAAAATTCCAATTGAGATTTGGAAGAAGCTTGTTGATGGTTATAGGAAGCGATTGATTACAGTTATTTATTCCAAAGGGTGTGCAACCAAATATTAAGTTGAGGGTGCCAACAATTTTGTCCGGCTCATTTTTGAGGTTTTGTGGAAAATTATGTCCAATTTGCCTTTTTTTTCTCTATTTTTTTTGTGTTGGTCCAATACACAGGAAATAAACGTGTATAACAAAACGTGTAATTGCAATAATTTTCTGGGAGAAATACTTCATTTTCTGGAACAATTTTAAGGGTGCCAACACTTTGGCCATCACTGTACATTACATAGGAGACATGAGACTGCTGTATACATCATAGGAAACACTGAGAATGCGGTATATACAGTAGTGTTCAAAATAATAGCTGTGTGTTCAAAAACATGAGTTAAGCACAAAATCTTTATACTAGTTTTTATTTCCATACATTGGGAACATTGCACACTGTTTTCTAATTCAAAACATGAAGAGAAATGTATATAATTTTTAACTACTTTACAGAAAATAACAAAAATGAACATTGGGCTGTTCTAAAAAATAGCAGTGTCTGCATTTGTCTTTACAAGCTCACAATATGTACTCTTTTTTTGAGGATTTATCATTCCTGTGAATCACTAACCTAATATTTAGTTGTATAACCACAGTTTAGAACTGCTTCACATCTATGTTGCATAGAGTCAACCAACTTCTGGCACCTGTCAACTGTTACTCCAGTAAAAAGAGAAAAAATTCCAGCTTCAAGCATGGAAGCAAAAGCTCTTTTGACAAAGAACACAGGTCTAGGCGTTCGAAACACGTAGCTCTCTACCTATCTGAATTCATTATGGAATCTGTTTTTAAAGAATAAAATATTCTCTTTTGGACTATGTTTGAAGCTGGAATTTTTTCTCTTTTTATTGGACAATTCATGTGAGTGGTTCCTCGTGTTCCGTGATTTAAAGACGCCTGAGTCCAGGTGAGCTGGTGTTTCCTTTACAACTGTTATTCCAGCCCAGGATGCTTTGACTACATTCCACAATTTTTTGGCATTTGTAGGCTTTGCCTCAGAAATGGCATTTTTGATGTCACCCTACAAATGTTCTATCGGATTAAGGTCCAGGGATTGGGCTGACCAAGCCATAACCTCAATTTTGTTGGAATGGAACCAAGGTTTTGCTCATTTACTGGTGTGTTTAGGTTCGTTGTCTTGTTGAAACACCCATTTCAAGGGCATATCCTCTTCAGCGTAAGGCAACATGACCTCTTCAAGTATTTTAACATATGCAAACTGGTCCATGATCCCTGGTATGCGGTATATAGGTCCGGCACCATAGTAAGAGAAACCTGCCCATATCATGATGCTTGGCCACCATGCTTCACTGTCTTCAGAGTGTACTGTGGCTTGAATGCAGAGTTTGGGGGTCATCTGACGAACTGTCTGCTGAATTTTGACCCAAAAAGATCAATTTTACTTTCATCAGTCCATAAAATGTTTCTCCATTTCTCTTTAGGCCAGTTGATGTGGTCTTTGGTAAATTGTATCCGCTTCGGTACATGTCTTTTTTTTTAACAGTGGGACTTTGCGGGGACTTCTTGCTAAGAGATTAGCTTCTCACAGGAGTCTTCTAACTGTCACAGTACTCTCAGGTAACTTGAGACTGTTTTTGATCATCCTGGAGCTAATCATTGGCTGAGCCTTTCCAATTCTGGCTATTCTTCGATCCATTTGAATGGTAGTCTTCCATTTTCTTCCACATCTCTGGTTTGCTTTCCATTTTAAAGCATTGGAGATCATTTTAGCTGAACAGCCTATCACTGGGGGCTGCCGTTTTCATGTGTATAATGACAGTTACACACCTGAAATACGGCAACCCCTGTACATAGGAGTCTGCGGTCGCTGTCCACATCTACTGTATTGTGGCATGCCCAGGTCACAGCTGTAGGACGAGATCAAGGACGAGTGCAACACTTTCCCCCTATCACTGCTCAGCGTGAGCTGAGTGGCAACAGGAGCTGCCAGGCAGGGAGTGATGACAGCAGATGCAGAGAGTGGAGGTCCTGGATGAGGTGAGTATCAGAGGCAGGGAGCTGTGATCGCAGCCTGATATCAGTAGTACAGCACCAGGTGGCTGATCACCGTTCACCGCCATGCTCAGAGCACAGCAGAGAAATCATCACGCTGCTGTGCTCTGAACATGCTGACACAGCTCTGCTATATCACTGTAAACTGACATAGCAGAGCTGTGTATTTAATGCCCATCATGGTGACTATGTGGGGCTCATTATATGGTGGAGCACTATGTGGAGTGCATTATACTGTGGAGCACTATGTGTGGCCATTATACTGTATTGTTCACTGTGTGGGGCCACTATACTGTATTGAGCACTCTGTGGTGCACATTATACTGTGGAGCACTATGTGGGGCCATTATACTGTGGAGCATTATGTGGGGCCATTATACTGTGGAGCATTATGTGGGGCCATTATACTGTGGAGCACTATTTGAGGCCATTATACTGTGTAGCACTATTTGAGGCCATTATACTGTGGTGTATATCATATTGTGGAGCACAATGTGAGGCCATTATACTGTATTGAGCACTATGTACAGCCATTATACTGTAATGAGCACTATGTACAGCCATTATACTGTATTGAGCACTATGTGGGGGCACTATAATGTATTGAGCACTATGTGGGGCCATTATTCTGTATGGAGGACTATGTGGGGCCATTATTCTGGATGGAGCACTATGTGAGGCCATTATATTGTATGGAGCACTATGTGGGGCCATTATACTGTATGGTGCACTATGTGGGGCCCATTGTACTATATGGAGGACTATATGGGGAATCTTGGGGGTTCAATAGGACAAAATTACTTTGTAAGGACTGCAAAATTAAGAGCTCTTTTGGTGACCCCACTGATTTTTTTTTTTTAGTGGGGGGTCGGGGCAACTGAGAACTTATGCTATAGGGCCCCACGAATTCTATGTTGGCCTCCAGGGGTACCACCCTGAGCCATGTATCTAATGCCCATCATGGTAATATTGCCACCAGAGCCGTGTATCTAATATCCATTACATTATACCACTGCTCCCCTAGAAGTAGACAGAGCGGGGTCACTCATTTCTAAGTGACTAGTAGTGTAATGTGTGACCCCGCTCTGTCTACTTCTATGGGAGTAGTAATGTAGTGGATAGAGCGGGATCACACATTACATACAGAAGATACTGCGTATTTAATCCCATCCTATGTGATACACTCCACTGAATCCAATATCTAATCCCGTCATATAATGTACTACAATGAACTGTGTATCTAATCCCAGCATGTGTTACTCTAAGCGTACCCAATCGCAGCACGTGATACACTCCCAGTATCTAATGCCTGTTTATGATACAGTGAGCAGCACCATTTTACAGAATTGATGCTGCCAGCTATCCTTGGTGACGCTGTCTATTTGTCAGTATCACTTTGCAGTCACCAATAAAATGGCTCCGCACTGTGATCCTAAACTTCATCCTCCCTTATCCTTTTGCAAACACCCAGAAGGGGAGGAGAGGAGTGATGTCACACACATGTGCAGATCCAGCCCACATTTACTGCAGTAGTAATGTGAGCTGACACTACACTAGGTTTTAATGGCAAATTTCAGCAGCTGTACTCCCCTAGTGTTTAAAAGTGAAAAATATCAAACCTTTTAAATTATTTTTTAGATTTTACTTCATTAAAAACAAATGATAATATTTTTAAAAAATTAAAACATTAACACTTTACATTTTGAAAATTTTGATGGTACCTTCCCTTGAAGCATTGCATGTTTAGGTCCATGACCTGGGCTTCCAAATGTATAATAAGCTGGTATCTTGCACAGATATATTCACTCTCAAAAGGCTGTTCAAGGCATGCATACATCCCACAAGATACATGCCTGTTAGAATTGTCCATGGAGCACATACAGTGGTGTGAAAAAGTGTTTGCCCCCTTTCTGATGTCTTATTCTTTTGCATGTTTCTCACTCTTAAAATTTTAAGATCACAAAATATTAGATATTAAACACAGATAGCACAAGTAAACACAGGTTTTAAGTGAAGGTCTTTATTATTAAGGGAAAAAGAAATCCAAACCTGCAGGGCCCTGTGTGAAAAAGTGATTGACCCCTCACTTAATGTTTTAACTGTGGTTTATCACATCTTTGGGAAGCTGAGTTCAATTTCCCTAGCCACACACAGTCCTGATTACTGCCACACCTGTTCTCAATCAAAAAATCACGTAAATAGGACCTGCCTGACAAGGTTAAGTAGACTAAAAGATCCTCAAAAGCTAGACATCATGCTGCGATCTAAATAAATTCAGGAACAAATTAGAAACAAAGTACAGTCATATGAAAAAGTTTGGGCACCCCTATTAATCTTAAGCTTAATGTTTTATAAAAATTGGTGTTTTTGCAACAGCTATTTCAGTTTGATATATGTAATAACTGTTGGACACAGTAATGTTTCTGCCTTGAAATGAGGTTTATTGTGCTAACAGAAAATGTGCAATCTGCATTCAAACAAAATTTGACAGGTGCATAAGTTTGGGCACCCTTATCATTTTCTTGTTTTAAATACTCCTGCCTACTTTTTACTGACTTACTAAAGCACTTTTTTTGGTTTTGTAACCTCATTGAGCTTTGAACTTTATAGCCAGGTGTATGCAATCATGAGAAAAGCTACTTAAAGTGGCCACTTGCAAGTTGTTCTCCTGTTTGAATCTCCTCTGAAGAGTGGCATCATGGGCTCCTCAAAACAACTGTCAAATGATCTGAAAACAAAGATTATTCAACATAGTTGTTCAGGGGAAGGATACAAAAAGCTGTCTCAGAGATTTAACCTGTCAGTTTCCACTGTGAGGAACATAGTAAGGAAATGGAAGAACATAGGGACAGTTCTTGTTAAGGCCAGAAGTGTCAGGACAAGAAAAACATCAGAAAGGCAGAGAAGAAGAATGGTGAGATCAGTCAAGGACAATCCTCAGACCACCTCCAGAGAGCTGCAGCATCAACTTGCTGCAGATGGTGTCACTGTGCATCGGTCAACTATACAACGCACTTTGCACAAGGAGAAGCTGTATGGGAGAGTGATGCGAAAGAAGCCGTTTCTGCAAGTACGCACAAACAGAGTCGGCTGAGGTATGCAAAAGCACATTTGAAGAAGCCTATTTCTTTTTGGAAGAAGGTCCTGTGGACTGATGAAACCAAGATTGAGTTGTTTGGTCATACAAAAAGGCGTTATGCATGGTGGCAAAAAAACACAGCATTCCAAGAAAAACACTTGCTACCCACAGTAAAATTTGGTGGAGGTTCCATCATGTTTTGGGGCTGTGTGGTCAATGCCGGCACTGGGAATCTTGTTAAAGTTGAGGGACGCATGGATTCCACTCAGTATCAGCAGATTCTTGGCAATAGTGTTCAAGAATCAGTGATAAAGTTGAAGTTACGCAGTGGATGGATCTTTCAGCAAGACAATGATCCAAAACACCACTCCAAATCTACTCAGGCATTCATGCAGAGGAACAATTACAATGTTCTGGAATGGCCATCCCAGTCCCCAGAACTGAATATCATTGAACATCTGTGGGATCATTTGAAGAGGCTGTCCATGCTCGGCGACCATCAAACTTAACTGAACTGGAATTGTTTTGTAAAGAGGAATGGTCAAAAATACCTTCATCCAGGATCCAGGAACTCATTAAAAGCTACAGGAAGCGACTAGAGGCTGTTATTTTTGCAAAAGGAGGATCTACTAAATATTAATGTCACTTTTCTGGTGAGGTGCCCATACTTATGCACCTGTCAAATTTTGTTTGAATGCAAATTGCACATTTTCTGTTAGTACAATAAACCTCATTTCAAGGCAGAAACATTACTGTATCCAACAGTTATTACATTTATCAAACTGAAATAGCTGTTGCAAAAACACCAATTTTTATAAAACATTAAGCTTAAGATTAATAGGGGTGCCCAAACTTTTTCATATGACTGTAACTGAGATGATCAGTCTGCAGAAGGTTATGAAGCCATTTCTAAAGCTTTGGCACTCCAGTGAACCACAGTGAGAGCCATTATCCACAAATGGCGAAAACATGGAACTGTGGTGAACCTACCCAGCAGTGGCCAGCCAACCAAAATTACCCCAAAAATGCAGCGACGACTCATCCAAGAGGTCTGCTGTGGCGTCTCCTTAAAAAGGCGGTTCATGCTTGAAAATCCTCCAATATGGCTGAATTACAAGAATTTTACAAAGATGAGTGGGCCAAGATTCCTCCAGAGCGTTGTAAAAGACTCATTGCCAGTTATCGCAAATGCTTGATTGCAGTTGTTGCTGCTAAGGGTGGCCCAACAAGTTATTAGGTTTAAGGGAAATCACTTTTACACGCAGGCGTCACGGGTGTGTCAGCGGTGACATACAGTCGCCCTGCAGTTGGTTGCAGGAGGTCTCTACATTTGGCATTACAGACATCTTCTTAGAGGCTGGCTGAGTCTAGGACCCAATGACTACTTCCCTCTGGCGTATTAGCTACCTGGCCTGGGTGTATAAATACCTGGTGTGTCTGAGAGGGAGGTGCCGGCGATATTCATTATTACTTGTGAGGCTTTAGCAAGAGCAGCACTTTGTCCTCTCTGGAGCTTGAGGCCGTGTGCGCATTTGTTTGGAATCGTCTAAAGCTAAGCAATTCCCCCTTGTTTGTCTACCCTTGTTGTCTATAGAGTTTAGTGGAGATCAACTAGTGCTTATCTCCTTCCTTCCCTAGCCTTAGCCATACGTCAGGGAAAGTCAGGGCGAGGCACGCGTGCGGCGATTGGTGAAGAGCCAATATAGGGATGGTAGTTGAGACAGGGTGACACTAGACCAGACTAGGAGGTCTTCACTCCCCCTTTCCCTAGTGTCTGGGCTCCCTTTCCTTCTGTGTTGCACTAAGTTTTTCCCACACCTTGCGTGACAGCAGGGCCCTATAAGTTTGGTCTTCTTTTTCCCTTAATAATAAAGATCTTCATTTAAAAACTGCATTTTGTGTTTACTTGTGTTATCTTTGTCTAATATTTAAATGTGTTTTGTGATCTGAAATATTTAAGTGTGACAAACATGCAAAAGAATAAGAGATCAGGAAGGGGGCAAACACTTTTTCACACCACTGTACTTAAATGAGGTTGAACAGTACAGATAATATCAAACAACAATGCAAAAACAAATAAAGGAAAGCACCAAACTTAAAGCTGCATTAACCCTGGTCGATAATCAGATCCTAATGGTAATAATGACCCATTGTTCATAATAATTGTGTAGTGAGAATTCAGGTTCAGGTATCAGTGTGAACACAGTGCACGATGTTCAATGTTACAATCTAATGATCGTTGCTCAATCATTCCATTCACAATTCTTGTCTTGTATAAACACTTGTCTGACCACTCGCATCTTTCGTTTAAATGATTATCTGCTCGTGTAAATGAACCCTTAGTTTCCAATGTTCTTGTGTTAAATTCTGTCATTGTGGTAAACTATGCGCTTAGCTGGTTGCTCACACTTGATGCAATCCTGGCTGCACTTAGGAAGCCTCACTTGGAGTCTCTGGAAATCTGCTCTTTACAGAGCCATAATAAGGCATCCATAGAAATCTTGGGCTCAGGTGTGCAATGCATGCCTCTGATTTGACACTGATTTCTTTCTATCCTGTTCCATATGAATTCCTACCTTCCTCCATCAGATGCTGAATTACAGAGGTAGAAGCACTCCACTGAGGGAAAAATATCTCTGTAATGCAGTTCCGTATAAAGCACCATATGGCAGCACACAGAGTTTCAATGTCATTGTAGAATGGAGCTAAAGGGACTCAATGTGCCTCTGTATAGCTTACATGATCACACAGCTGTGCCATGTGTTTAAAGAAGTCCACTACTTGGACAACTTCTTGTCATACCCCACACTTGGCCCCAATAAAATAAAAAAGCTTATACTCACCTCTCGTGCTGGCGCCTTTCCCGCGGTGTCAGCACTCGCTCTCCCCAGGGCTCTCGTGCTGTTGTTGTGACACATGACACCGGTGCCCCCACCTCCTGTCGAATTGAACATGACAAGTAAATCAGAGAGCAGCCACAACCTGGACTTCCTCTTCATGTTCGATTTGTCTCAAAGGTGGACACAGTGACGCCGGCGCTGATTGGGCACCGGGCTCACATGTCACAACAACCGCAAAAGAGCCCTGGGACCGCTGGAATGGCGCCAGCATGGGAGGTGAGTATAAGCTTTTTTATTTTATCTGCCCCTAACATTTAGATCAAGAAGGGGTTGTCCTATTAGTGGACAACCCATTTAAGGCTTTAGCTTACTGGTATTCTCTGTTATTAATGCTTGCAGTTTTAAAAAGAGTTTACAGTATGTGAACTTTGTGAAAACTTTGCTTTTTTTAGTATATGATTCTAAGTTTTGTGCATTTTCAGCTATTTCCAATCTCACTGTCATGTTACCCAATTCATCTGATGGAAGCATGTTTTAGTGAGAACTGAATTGTGTGTCATTGGTCGCCAACAGGAAAAAGAATCTGTTACGATCTGTTCATCTCCTTTCTTTCCTTACCATATTTTGTGCTTTTGGTTGTGTTAGCAAGGGTTGAATTAAGGGTAAGGCTTTTGATACTACATAAGCAACCCCCCGAGGAAGCCAATGCGAAACGCGCGTTGGGGCTGCTGTGGTGGTGTCCCACACTGGTTGATTATGGGTAAGAACTTGTTTTAAGACTGCTGTGATCTATGTGATGAGAATTAGTGTGGCATACTAAATACAGACATAGCTGTCCTTATACATATATATTTTGAGCACTAGTAGTTTAAATTTGATATATTTATCACAGGTATTCTGCCCAGTCCAGCTTAATATTAATTGTGGGCGGACGCCATACTTTGTAACACCTGATCTAAGCTGCTAATCATGCACTACTATATTGTATGTGTAGAAATTGCCTATGTAATTATGCTTTGGAGTTAATAAAGTTTTGTGATTTTTTTATGGATATTTTTACTCCGTTGTTTGTTGTTGTAATAAAGAAACGTAGGAAGCAGAAATGGTAAAATACATTTACAGGTTTGAACAGTAAAAAAAAGAAAATCACATTTTTGAAGCATTGTTCACCTCTAGTATAAAGTCTGTAGTGATGGCAGATGACCTCAATCTACAAATGTAGCATTAATAAGTTCAAATAACATTATTTTCAGAAAACAAAGTATTGCTGTTATTGTTCTTAAAAACACAAATATAGTTCAAATATAGTTCTTTTTAATTAGTGCAGAATGGCTACACTTCCATAATTGTCATATTATTACAAAGCGATAAAACCCTGAATTGTCACTTTTTTCAAGTGAATGTATCATGAGAAAATTACCTATTTTTAAATCAGTTTTTTTGTGCTAAATGAATTTTTTTCGGCAATGTGTTTTCTTCTTTTACATCACAATCTACATTAAGAGACAAAATTAGAAATATTGCAATTTTCACACTGGAAACTGGAGCTATTTTAGACTCGAACTTCCTGCTCTTTCAGAAAGAGTTTTCAGCAGGATTACAATCAGTTGATAACACATGACATGATCCATCTATCGCAATTCCTGATGTCACAGCTGACCCTGCTCCCTTTTTCCCTTTCACAATGAATTTTTCACACGCTCATTAGATGCTTAAATACAAAAGATAGAGACTGAGTTGGTCTATTGCTGCTAATGTACATGTGAAATTCCGGAAACGAATCAGAGGTATGAGTCTAGAATAGCCCCATTGGCCATTGTGAAAAGCATTGATGAAAATGTAAAAAAATTAAACAATGTAATTTTATGATGGTATATTCCCTTTAAGACAACGCCTTTTATTCCAAGCAGTTGCTGCATTAATATCTTTCAAATAAAGTAGTGTTTTCTCATGAAATTATTTATTTGTTCTCTTCTTTGAAGAGTAAATGACAGATGTGCAATCCTAACAAAATACATTCTTAGATAAAAATAATTTTATTTTTGCTTTATACAGTAAATCTAAAATACATCTATGTCACAGTACAATGTACATTTCCCAAGTGCATTATGGGATTAATATGAAACCATCCTTCTTCAAGAGAAGAAAAATATAACTTTTCCAATAAGAAAGTCTATTATGTTCATTATTAATCTGTAGATTATATTATCGGTTCATTAGAAGGTAAAGCACTTAGGGCAACAGTCACTATAAACTTGTATGCCAATAGACCCTTTTCCAGTGCTGGCAAACATAGTATTGTCCGTTTACATGAATGCCTAGTCGTGCCAGTAGCTGTTTTATCTTGTCAGATCTTCATTGTATTAACAGTTGCTGTAAATAGCAAAAAAACATTAAAAGTAAAATAAAAGCTGATTGAACTGAAGAGCCGCTCGTAGTTTCCTGCGTAAAATGATAATTTCCATATCTTCTGGGCTGTGGTTCCACTGTGACATACCCATTGATAATTCGGATTTGTGGAGGAGGGTCGGTGACACTACAATAGATGAGAAAATAAAGTCATTAATGTTTTTTTTTTTTTTAAAAAAACAGATGCTAAGTGAATTTAACCCCTTCACCACCAAAGCCTGTTTTCACCTTCATAACCAGGCCAAATTTAACAATTCTGACCAGTGTCACTGTATTGTTTTTTCCTAAGCTTACACTGTGTGCAGAATTATTAGGCAAATGAGTATTTTGATCACTTCGATACTTTTTATACATGTTGTCCTACTCCAAGCTGCATAGGCTTGAGAGCCAACTACCAATTAAGTAAATCTGGTGATGTGCATCTCTGTAATGAGGAGGGGTGTTGACTAATGACATCAACACCCTATATAAGGTGTGCTTAATTATTAGGCAACTTCCTTTCCTTTGGCAAAATGGGTCAGAAGAGAGATTTGACGGGCTCTGAAAAGTCCAAAATTGTGAGATGTCTTGCAGAGGGATGCAGCAGTCCTGAAATTCCCAAACTTTTGAAGCGTGATCACCGAACAATCAAGCGTTTCATGGCAAATAGCCAACAGGGTCGCAAGAAGCGTGTTGGCCAAAACAGGCGCAAAATAACTGCCCATGAATTGAGGAAAATCAAGCGTGAAGCTGCCAAGATGCCATTCGCCACCAGTTTTGCCATATTTCAGAGCTGCAACCTTACTGGAGTATCAAAAAGCACAAGGTGTGCGATACTCAGAGACATGGCCAAGGTAAGGAAGGCTGAAAAACGACCACCTTTGAACAAGAAACATAAGATAAAATGTCAACAATGGGCCAAGAAATATCTTAAGACTGATTTTTCAAAGGTTTTATGGACTGATGAAATGAGAGTGACTCTTGATGGGCCAGATGGATGGGCCAGAGGCTGGATCAGTAAAGGGCAGAGAGCTCCACTCCGACTCAGACGCCAGCAAGGTGGAGGTGGGGTACTGGTATGGGCTGGTATCATCAAAGATGAACTTGTGGGACCTTTTCGAGTTGAGGATGGAGTGAAGCTCAACTCCCAGACCTACTGCCAGTTTCTGGAAGACAACTTCTTCAAGCAGTGGTACAGGAAGAAGTCGGTATCATTGAAGAAAAACATGATTTTCATGCAGGACAATGCTCCATCACATGCATCCAACTACTCCACAGCGTGGCTGGCCAGTAAAGGTCTAAAAGAAGAAAAAATAATGACATGGCCCCCTTGTTCACCTGATCTGAACCCCATAGAGAACCTGTGGTCCATCATAAAATGTGAGATCTACAGGGAGGGAAAACAGTACACCTATTGGAACAGTGTCTGGGAGGCTGTGGTGGCTGCTGCACGCAATGTTGATCGAAAACAGATCAAGCAACTGACAGAATCTATGGATGGAAGGCTGTTGAGTGTCATCATAAAGAAAGGTGGCTATATTGATCACTAATTTTTTTGTTTTTTGTTTTTGCATGTCAGAAATGTTTATTTCTAAATTTTGTGCACTGATATTGGTTTACCTGGTGAAAATAAACAAGTGAGGTGGGATTATATTTGTTTTTTATTAAGTTGCCTAATAATTTTGAACAGTAATAGTTACCTGCACAAACAGATATCCTACTAAGATAGCCAAATCTAAAAAAAAACACTCCAACTTCCAAAAATATTAAGCTTGGATATTTATGAGTCTTTTGGGTTGATTGAGAACATAATTGTTGATCAATTAGAAAAATAATCCTCTAAAATACAACTTGCCTAATAATTCTGCACACAGTGTATTGTACTTCATGATAGTGGTAAAATTTGTTCGATATGACTTGCATTTATTTGTGAAACAAAATTGAAATTTGGCAAAAATGTTGAAAATTTTGCAATTTTCAAACTTTGAATTTTTCTACCCTTAAATGAGAGTTATGTCACACAAAATAGTTAATAAATAACATTTCCCACATGTCTACCTTACATCAGCACCATTTTTGAAACATCATTTTTTTTGTTAGGAAGTTAGCATTGTTAAAAGTTGATCGATTTCTCATTTTTCCAACACCATTTTTTTAGGGACCACATCACATCACATTGGAAGTAATTTTGGGGGGCCTACATGACAGAAAATGCCTAAAACTGACACCATTCTAAAAACTGCACCCTCAAGGTGCTGAAAACCACATTCAAGAAGTTTATTAACCCTTCAGGTGTTTCACAGGAATTAATGGAATGTGGAAGGAAAAAATAAACATTCAACTTTTTGTCACAAAAATGTTAACTTTAGACCCAATTTTTTTCACTTTCACAAGAGTAACAGGAGAAAATGAACCCCAGAATTGGTTATGCAATTTCTCCTGAGCACGCCAATACCGATATGTGGGGGTAAACCACTGTTTGGGCGCACGGCAGGGCTCGGAAGGGAAGGAGCGCCATTTGACTTTTTGAATGTAAAAATTTGCTGGAATAATTAGCTGGCACCATGTTGCCATTTTTCCACAAAAATGAGTTTTTTAGCCCCAAATTTTGCATTTTCACTAGGGTAACAGGAGAAATTGCACCATACAATTTGTTGTGCAATTTCTCCTGAGTACGCCAATACCCAATATGTGGAGGAAAACTACTGTTTGTGCGCATAGCAGGGAAGGAGTTCCATTTGACTTTTTGAACTCAAAATTTGCTGAAATAATTAGCGAACAAAATGTCATGTTTGCAGAGCTTCTGATGTGCCTAAACAGTGGAAAACCCCCACAAGTGACACCATATTGGAAACTAGACCCCTCAGAGAACTTATCTATGTGTGGTGAACACCTTGAACCCCCAGGTGCTTCACACAAGTTTAAAACATTGAGCCATGAAAATAAAAAACTCACATTTTTCCCACAAAAATTGTCTTTTAGCCCCAATTTTTTTATTTGCACAAGGGTAACAGGAGAAAATGGACCCCAAAATGTGTTGTACAATTTCTCCTGAGTACACAGGGGAAAACTACTGTTTGGGCGCATGGCAGGGCTCAGAAAGGAATGAGTGACATTTTGGAACGCAGACTTTGATGGAATGGTCTGCGGGTGTCATGCCACGTTTGCAGAGCCCCTGATGTGCCTAAACAGCTAGTCGAAAACTCCCACAAGTGACCCCATTTTGGAAACAAAACCCCTAAAGGAATTTATGTAGACATGTGGTGAGCACCTTAAACTGCAGGTGCTTCACAGAATTTTACAACATTGATCTGTGAAAATGAAAAAAATATGTTTTCCCCACAAAAATGTTGTTAGCTCCCAATTTTTTCATTTTCTCGAGGATAGTGTGGCGCCCCTGAGGGTTCAGTCGCCACAGGGGTACTGCGTCTCAGAACAAGGTGTGGTATCTCCTCTCCCAGGTAAGGATGGAGTACCTCACAGGACCCCAACCACACACTCAACACTACACCACTCCAGTTCTGAAGGGGGCCTAAAGCACCATAGTGCTGCCCCGGGCCTGAATGGAGGAGTTGGGGGGAACTAAAGTTAGGGGGAACCACGTAGTGAGTGAGGGTGGAGGAAGCACTTTACTTTAGCACTTAATACAATCATATATAACTGGAGGCCATTTTAGGAACCAGGTCTTTGGTCATGGGTCTTTGGGACGGCAGGTCAGCACAAGGCTGCAGCCGCCTCAGGGTCCACGGTTCCCAGTCTCAGGCCTTGAGACGGGGGATTGGGGCAGAGTTATAACCGGCTCTGTCCCCGGTTGGAGTCCAACCAAGAAGGCCCAGGAGGGGAGCAGAGGAGATAGGCTCCACAGGCGAAAGGATCTCAGGGGGCTGCGGACGGAGTGGAGTCGCCACCTGCATACCTTATTCTGGCCCTGCCAGAGAGACCCTGCCGCAAGAGGGGGTACCGGTCCCCGATTATCTGACTTTGCACTTCACGTCTCTGTCGGAAAAGTCCGGAGGCTTATGTGGATCCCAGGGGGATACGGACGGAACGGAGTCGCCACCTGTATGCCCCAATCTGAGTTTATCCAGAGGGACCCGGCCTTACGCCACGTTCTCACTACAAGTCACCAAAAAGGGCACCCAGTCGGTCCGGGAACTATACGTTACCCATAAGGGACATCGCAGTACCCGTACGGGACTCAGTGGGGGACACAAGGCGGGATAAGTTCAACAAGAGAGGAACACTTTAGAGCGGGGGTCCTGTCAATTGCTCCTGAACTACCTGGAGTGTGCCGCAGCTCGACGTGTGACAGCAGAGAGAAGCTCTGAGCTGAGAAAACGCTACCGTGAGTAAAGACTTGGATGACTTCAACTACTGCCTCTGTCTGTTCTTTCCTCCGCGGCTCTGCATCCGCCAGCGCTCTATTCTGCATCCCTTTCTATGCTGCCCTGAGGCCCTACTCCACCTGTGGGGAGCCGAACCATCTATAGCTGCCCTGACACCGGCCTCAGAGGACTGTCGCAGCGCTGGTGATCCTCACCAGACACCACAGGTGGCGTCACGAACATTTCCCCTTTTCCATGCACCCCCCCCCCTTCCCTTTGCTTTTAAGAGTGACCCCAGGGTACGGGCCCGAGAGCCGGCCACCGCGGCATCCCAAAAACCAACAACAAGGCTGAGGAAGAATGATGGGCATAGAACGATCACTAATGGATCAATCTGTCCCCATACAGTATCATGTTATCAGCAGCACATCTTCAGTCTACACCGGCGATGTGCTGCTGAGAACAATGATTTGTGTTTGGGTATAAACAAGCTAATCACTCGATGAATAGGCAGCATTGTGCTCGTTTAGTATAATACACCCCATAGTCCTCCATAATATAATGCGCCCTATAGTTCACCATACAGTATAATACACTCCTCATAGTTCTCCATACAGTATAATACACTCCTCATAGTCCTCCATACAGTATAATGCACCCCCCATAGTCCTCCATACAGTATAATGTACCCCACATAGTCCTCCATACAGAATAATGGGCCCCACATAGTCCTCCATACAGTATAATGCGCCCTATAGTCCTCCATACAGTATAATGCACTCCCCATAGTACTCCATACAGTATAATGCAGCCACCATATAGTACATACAGTATAATACACAGCCTGTAGTCCTTGATAGAGTATAATGCCGCCCCCATAGAGTATAGTGCAGCCCCCATAGAGTATAATGTAGCCCCCATACAGTATAATGCAGCTTCATATAATAAAATGTAGGCCCCATATAGTATAATGCATGCCCATATAATATAATGTAGCCCCATATAGTATAATGCAGCCTCCCCATCTATTATAATGCATGCACATATAATGTAGCCCCATTTAGTATATTGCAGCCCCCCCATCTAGTATAATGCATGCACATATAATGTAGCCCCATTTAGTATATTGCAGCCCCCCCATCTAGTATAATGCATGCCCATATAATATAATGTAGCCCCATCTATTATAATGCAGCCCTCCATACAGTATAAAGCAGGCCCAAATAATATAATGTAGCTCCCATATAGTGTAATGCAGCCACCCCCCCCATACAGTATAATGCAGGCCCATAATATAATGTAGCCCCCATATAGTATAATGGAGGCCCATATAATGTAGCCCCCATATAGTATAATGGAGGCCCATATAATATAATGTAGCCCCATATAGTATAATGCAACCACCCCACCATACAGTATAATGTAGCCCACATATAGTATAATGTAGCCGCAGCCACATACAGTATAATGCAAACCCATCTAATATAATGCACTCTGGACTCCATCTGGCCTCTGTTCAGCTGTGTCCTTCTTTAACAGAGGTGCACAAATCTGTGGCCAACGGATTTTTTATGCACGCCTAAAAAAACGGACACCACCGGATCAAAGGCCAGACAGCGTCCACATGGCCTTCATCAGCCTCATTATAGGGAATCTTCCACCGGGGGTTCCGTCTGAATCACATAGAGTTAAGCGGAAACCTCGGTGTAAGCGCTCAGCGTAGAGCGCAGGATAAATGTGTGCTGAGCCATACTGCGATCTTTGGGAGGCAGAATAAACAAATCAACAGCAGGTGAAGAATTAATTAATTAATTTTTTATGCCGTTCTTCGTACGGTATAAGTGATTAGATGACTTATTCTTTGGGTCGGTGCGATTACAGCGATACCAGATTTATATTGTTTTTTTATGTTTGACTGCTGTCACACGCTTAAAAGACACCTTTTTTGCCAAAACTAGTATTTGCATCCCCATATTTTAAGAGCTATAGTTTTTTCATATTTCGGCCAACACAGTCATGTGAAGGCTTGTTTTTTACAGGACGAGTTGCCATTTTTATTGGTACCATTTTCGGGCACATGATAATATTTTGATCGCTTTCTATTTCAATTTTTGGGAGGCAAAATGAACAAAAACCAGCAATTCAGGAATTGTTTTTTGGGGGTTATTTTTATGTCGTGTGTAGTGTTGAGCATTCCGATACTGTAATATCGGGTATCGGCCGATATTCGCGGTATCGGAATTCCGATACTTAATTCCGATACTTTTACAATATCGGATACCGGAATCGGAAGTTCCCATAATGCCTGCGCTCTGCAGTGTCTGTGAAGGATGACAAGTTGGATGGCAGCGCGATCCAGCCTGTCATCAGAATGCCATCCCAGCGGGGGAGAATTCTCCTGATTGTTTAAAAGCCGGCGCGCGGTAAAAAGCCGCCGGCTTTTAAACAATCACACAGCCCCATACTGCTTCCCCGCAGCCTCCCACCCCGATCCTCCGCTCCCCTCGCCACCTCCAATCCCAATCGTAAATTAGGACCGGGCGGGGAGCGCAGCACCAAGGAGCGAAGGACCCGGGCGGGGAAGCCGGCAGTGAAAAGACTTCACCGCCGGCTTTCCCGTTCTGTGCTGCGCTTTCCCGCCGGTTATTTCAAATGAATAGCTGAGGTATCAGGTGATGCCGATCAGCTGTTCATTTGAAGTAGCCGCGGTGCCCTCAGAGGGTTCATGTGAGTTCATGCTTGACTGCATTGCATGAACTCACACGAACTTTCCCACGGCCGCACAGGTCAGCCTCACCTCCCAGACCCGTCATGATTAGTGTGTGTGCGGGGTGTGTGTGCGGGGTGTGTGTGCGATGTTTGTGCGGGTGTGTGCGGTGTCTGTGCGATGTGTGCGGGGTGTGTGTGCGGGGTGTCTGTGCGATGTTTGTGCGGGTGTGCGCGGTGTCTGTGCGTGCAGGCGGACATAGGCCGATTTGACACTACTACTCCCATCGGCCTATGTCTGTCCCCCGTCCACTCCTGCCAGCAGGATCAGCTCGATGGGAGCAGTAGTTCCCATCAGCCTGATCCTGCTATTTAAATTGCCCTACTGTGTCCCCAATAAATGTTAAATACATGTCATTGGTGGCCAGTGGTTGCCTACAATAAATTAGTTCATACATTACCTGTCCCCGCCGATCGCCACCTAAAATAAAGTAAAAAATAAAAAACTACACCTATACTCACCTAGACACCTAATTCCCCGAAGCCATCGATCTCCTGTAATAAAATATAAAATAATAAACCACAACCTTATCCTTACCCCTCCGTAGTAGTCCACGAGTGTCCCACGAAGATCTCCAGTTCAGAGCAGCCACATAGAATGTGACCGCTCTGAACCGCTGCCGCCGCTAGAATGACGGGGCCGTAAGGGTTCACCGGAGTTCAGGCAGCGCTGCTCCGGTTAGCTCCTTTACAGCCCTGCTGTATCGTGAGAAATTCCCACGGTACAGCAGTGCCGTAAAGGAGGTCTCCGGAGCTGCGCTGCCTGAATGCACTCCGGTGACCTCAGTCAGTGGCTCCCGCTGCCGGGAGCGGACGTGTTCCCGGCAGCGTGAGCTTACAGCAGCCATGACAGCTGTCACCATCTCCAGATGTGACAGCTGTGCATGGGAGATCAGCGCAGGAACGTGGACAGGTAACTATTATTTTTAGTAAACTAAGAATTAAATAAAATTGTGTGTTTTATTTCAAATAAATTATTTTTTTCTGGGTGTAGTGTGTTTTTTCTTTTTAACACTTTGTAGGTTAGTAATGGGGGTGTCTTATAGACACCCATCATTACTAACCTGGGCTTCATGGCAGCTGGCGCTGACATGAACCCCACCACTATTACCCCCTGCCACCGCACCAGGGCAGCGTGGAAGAGCGAGGCTAAGTGCCAGAATTGGCGCATCCTATGGATGCGCCATTTCTGGGGCGGCTGACGGCTGGTGTTTCTAGCCTGGGAGGGGGCCAATATTCATGGCACCCTTCCTGGGCTATTAATATCAGCCCCCAGCTGTCTGCCTAGCCTTTGCTAGCTATTAAAATAGGGGGGACCCCACGTCATTTTTTTTGGGGGGGTCCCCCATTTTAATAGCTAGTAAAGGCTAGGTATTCAGCTGGGGGCTGATATTAGTAGCCTGGGAAGCTCCGTGGGTTTTACCCCCTTCCCAGGCTTCAAACATCTGCCCCAGCCGTCTGCTTAACCTCCGCTAGAGACTAAAATTATGGGGGATCCCACGCCATTTTTTTTTTAAATAAATCCTTTATTTTAACACTAAATGACATTTGAGGAGTTAATAAAGATGCAGTCCCTAAATTATTATTTATTTTTTAATTAATTTTTCCCAAAACTTTTGACGTGGGCTTCGCCATATTTTTGTATGCCAGCCAGGTACAGCATCCAGCTTCTATGAACGCGCCATTTTCCGGGGCGGCTGCAGACTGCAATTTTCAGCGAGGGGCAGAAAGCTTGGGCCTCCCTGCGCTGCAGATTCCATCCCCCAGCTGTCTAGTTGTACCTGGCTGGACACAAAAATAGGGAGAAGCTCCACGTTTTGTTTTTTTTAATTATTTCATGAAATTCATGGAATAATTAAGAAAAAAAGGGCTTCCCTATATTGTTGTGTCCAACCAGGTACAAATAGGCAGCTGGTGGTTGGGGGCAGCCCGTTCCTGCCTGCTGTACCTGGCTGGACACAAATATAGTGCAAAGCCCCACGTCAATTTTTTTTAAATTATTTCAGGAAATTCATGAAATAATTAAAAAAAAATTATGTGGGGCTTCGCCCTATATTTGTGTCCAGTCAGGTACAGCAGGCAGGAACGGGCTGCCCCCAACCACCAGCTGCCTATTTGTACCTAGCCGGACACAACAATATAGGGAAGCCCTTTTTTCCTTAATTATTCCATGAATTTCATGAAATAATTAAAAAAAAAAAATGCGTGGGGCTTCGCCCTATTTTTGTGCCCAGCCAGATACAACTAGGCAGCTGGGGGCTGGAATCCGCAGCGCAGGGAGACCCAAGCTTTCTGGGCCACCCCCGCTGCAAATTGCAGTCCGCAGCCGCCCCAGAAAATGGCGCGTTCATAGAAGCGCCATCTTCTGGCGCTGTACCCAACTCATCCAGGGCCCTGGTGCGGTGGCTCACTGGGTAATAAAGGGGTTAAGGCCAGCTTGGCATTATCAGCTGGCCCTAAGCCCAAAATTCATGGGGTCACGCCAATATTAGACATGACCACCATGAATTTCTAGTAAAGTATTTAAAAAAACACAACACCCAGAATAAAGTCCTTTAATTGAAATAAACACACAATTCTTTATTGTTCTAAATTAAACCATACTTACCATCACGCCCATTCCAGCTGAAGCCAACGATCTCCTGCAATAAAAGTAAAATAATAAAGCAACCTCATCCTTACTTTTCCATGGCTCCCACGACAGCTTCAGCTCTGCTACATCGAGATGACAGGCTGGACCGCAGCAGAACGCTGCCATCCATCCTGTCATCCCGCAGACACTGAGAAGCGCAGGCATACTTCCACTCCTCAGTGTCTGGCTGTGACGGCATCCAGATGAGCCGAGGTCATGTCCAATGAACTCAGCTCACCTCATGTACGTCACTGACAGCGTGGGAAAATTCTCCTGCACTCAGCACTTCAGCGTGAGAATTTTCCCACGCTGTCAGTGACGTGCATGAGGTGAGCTGAGCTCATTGGACATGACCTCACCTCATGTATGTCACTGACAGCGTGGGAGAATTCTCACGCTGAAGCGCTGAGTGCAGGAGAATTTTCCCACGCTGTCAGTGACGTGCATGAGGTGAGCTGAGTTCATTGGACATGAACTCGGCTCATCTGGATGACGTCACAGAGAGACACTGCAGAGCGCAAGCATGCCTGCGCTTCTCAGTGTCTGCGGGATGACAGGCTGGATGGCAGCGTTCTGCTGCGGTCCAGCCTGTCATCTCGATGTAGCAGAGCTGGAGCTGTCCTGGGAACCATTGAAAGGTAAGGATGATGTTGCTTTATTATTTTTCTTTTATTGCAGGAGATCGTTGGCTTCAGCTGGAATGGGCGTGATGGTAAGTATGGTTTAATTTAGAACAATAAAGAATTGTGTGTTTATTTCAATTAAAGGACTTTATTCTGGGTGTTTGTGTTTTTCTTTAACTTTGACTATGGGGTTAGTAATGGGGGTGTCTTATAGACGCCTCTCCATTACTAACCTGGGCTTGATGTCATCTGGCATTATAAGCTGACATCAACCCCAGCCCTATTACCCCACTGCCACCGCTACAGGGCAGTGGGAAGAGCGAGGCTAAGTGCCAGAATTGGCGCATCCTATGGATGCGCCATTTCTGGGGCGGCTGACGGCTGGTGTTTCTAGCCTGGGAGGGGGCCAATATTCATGGCACCCTTCCTGGGCTATTAATATCAGCCCCCAGCTGTCTGCCTAGCCTGTGCTAGCTATTAAATTAGGGGGGACCCCACGTTATTTTTTTGGGGGGGTTCCCCCATTTTAATAGCTAGTAAAGGCTAGGTATTCAGCTGGGGGCTGATATTGGTAGCCTGGGAAGCTCCGTGGGTATTACCCCCTTCCCAGGCTTCAAACATTTGCCCCAGCTGTCTGCTTAACCTCCGCTAGAGCCTAAAATTAAGGGGAACCCCACGCCATTTTTTTTTAAAATAAATCCTTTATTTTAACACTAAATGACAAGTACAGTAATCAACACTATTACTGTACTTCATATATATGTGACTGACATGTTTCTATCTATCTAATCTATGTGTGAAGCTCTATTCTGTCTATTATAAATTGTCGGGTACAGATTCTGAATTGCCGGCCGGCTTTCTTAAAGAGACGGTGCACGAAAACACTAATATTTTTTTAAATAAATCCTTTACACTAAATGACAAGTACAGTAAGCAACACTGTCACTGTACTTCATATATATGTGACTGACATGTTTCTATCTATCTAATCTATGTGTGAAGCTCTATTCTGTCTATTATAAATTGTCGGGTACAGATGCTGAATTGCCGGCCGGCTTTCTTAAAGAGACGGTGCACGAAAACACTAATATTTTTTTAAATAAATCCTTTACACTAAATGACAAGTACAGTAAGCAACACTGTCACAGTACTTCATATATATGTGACTGACATGGTTCTATCTACCTAATCTATGTGTGAAGCTCTATTCTTTCTGTTGTAAATTGTCGGGTACCGGTGAATGCCGCTGATGAATTGCCGGCTTTTCATGTCATTCTACATTATTCTTAGTTGTTTTACTTCATGTAGAATTAACCTACAAGGAAAGAAAGGGTTTATTTTCATTCCGATATTTGTGTCCCATTGACTTGCATTGGTTTCCGGTATCGGAATCGGCGATATCCGATACTTTTTGGGTATCGGCCCGATCCAATCCGATACGATATTTCCTGATATCGGAAGGTATCGCTCAACACTAGTCGTGTGGTAAAATTGATAAGGCAGGTTTATTTATCACGTCAGTACGATTACAGCGATACCACATTTATATCTTTTTTATGTTTTGGCACCTTTATGCAATAAAAACTATTTTATAGAAAAAATAATTATTTTTGCATCGCTTTATTCTGAGAGCTAGAATTTTTTTATTTTTCTGCTGATGGAACTGTATTGCAGTTTCTTTTTTGCGAGACAAAATAACATTTTCAGTGGCATAATTTTTATTTACATTCGTCTTTTTGATCACGTTTTATTCCACTTTTGCTCGGTTCGGCAGTATGATAAAGCATAGGTTTTTTTTAGTTTTTTTTTATGGTATTCACTAAAAGGGTTAACTAGTGTGACATTTTTATAGGTCGGGTCATTCCGGACGCGGTTATACCAAATATGTGTACTTTTTTTTTTCATAAAAATATTTATTTATGGATATATATATATATATATATATATATATATATATATATATACACTGCTCAAAAAATAAAGGGAACACTTAAACAGCAGAATATAACTCCAAGTAAATCAAACTTCTGTGAAATAAAACTGTCCACTTAGGAAGCAACACTGATTATTGGCAATTATCAAGGCACCCTTAATAAAGGAGTGGTTCTGCAGGTGGGGACCACAGACCACATCTCAGTACCAATGCTTTCTGGCTGATGTTTTGGTCACTTTTGAATGTTGGTTGTGCTTTCACACTTGTGGTAGCATGAGACGGACTCTACAACCCACAGAAGTTGCTCAGGTAGTGCACCTCATCCAGGATGGCACATCAATGTGAGCTGTGGCAAGAAGGTTTGCTGTGTCTGTCAGCGTAGTGTCCAGAGGCTGGAGGCGCTACCAGGAGACATGCCAGTACACCAGGAGACGTAGAGGGGGCCGTAGGAGGGCAACAACCCAGCAGCAGGACCGCCACCTCCACCTTTGTGCAAGGAGGAACAGGAGGAGCACTGCCAGAGCCCTGCAAAATGACCTTCAGCAGGCCACAAATGTGCATGTGTCTGCACAAACGGTTAGAAACAGACTCCATGAGGGTGGTATGAGGGCCCGACGACCACAAATGGGGTTGTGCTCACAGCCCAACACCGTGCAGGACGCTTGGCATTTGCCACAGAACACCAGGATTGGCAAAGTCACCACTGGCGCCCTGTACTCTTCACAGATGAAAGCAGGTTCACACTGAGCACGTGTGACAGACGTGACAGAGTCTGGAGACGCCGTGGAAAGCAATCTGCTGCCTGCAACATCCTTCAGCATGACCGGTTTGGCAGTGGGTCAGTAATGGTGTGGGGTGGCATTTCTTTGGAGGGCCGCAAAGCTCTCCATGTGCTCGCCAGAGATAGCCTGACTGCCATTAGGTACCGAGATGAGATCCTAAGACCCCTTGTGGGTTGCAGAGTCGGTCTCATGCTACCATGAGTGTGAAAGCACAACCAACATTCAAAAGTGACCAAAACCTCATCCAGAAAGCATTGGTACTGAGATGTGGTCTTTGGTCCCCACCTGCAGAACCACTCCTTTATTGAGGGTGTCTAGATAATTGCCAATAATTTCTATCTATTGTCTATTCTATTTGCACAACAGCATGTGAAATTGATTGTCAATCAGTGTTGCTTCCTAAGTGGACAGTTTGATTTCACAGAAGTTTGATTTACTTGGAGTTATATTCTGTTATTTAAGTGTTCCCTTTATTTTTTTGAGCAGTGTATATACAGCTCTGGCAAAAATTAAGAGACCACTGCACAGTTTTCTAAGAATCACCATCACTACATGTCTGACAGTCATTCCATTCCAGTGTCAGTTGAATTCCAACCAAAGTACACCTCATTCTACTTAATGTGCTTCTGATTAGGTGATCACCTGAACCAAATCTTATGTAATGAGGGAAAGTATAAAAAACACTGCTGTGGTCTTCACAATCCTCTTGCAATAGGACAAGCTGGATGGCAAAACAAGTGCTAGGAATAGCCCAAATGTAATTTGAATGAAAAAATAACTTTTAACCATGCCAAAGGAGTTGAAAAGAAAAGTCCTGAGTGAGGAAAAGAAGGGCTCAATTCTGGCTTTACAAGCAGAGGGATACAGTGAGCGTCATGTTGCCTCCATCCTTAAAATTTCAAAGACGGCAGTCCATTATAACAAGGTCAAGCAGCAGACAATGGGGACAACAAAGCTACAGACCGGCAGAGGGCGAAAGCGACTCTCCACTGACCGGGATGACCGTCATCTTATTTAAATGTCACTCAGCAACCGCAGGATGACATCAAGTGACCTACAAAAGGAATGGCAAATGGCAGCTGGGATGAAGTGCACGGCAAGAACAGTTCATAACAGGCTCCTAGAGACAGGCCTCAAGTCATGTAAAGCTAGAAAAAAAAGCTTTTCATCAATGAGAAGCAAAGGAGAGCCAGGCTGAAGTTTGCCAAAGAACATAAGGATTGGACCATAGAGGAATGGAGTAAGGTAATCTTCTCTGATGAGTCTAATTTTCAGCTTTTCCCAACACCTGGTCTTCTAATGGTTAGACAGAGACCTGGAGAAGCATACAAGCCACAGTGTCTTGCACCCACTGTGAAATTTGGTGGAAGATCGGTGATGATCTGGGGATGCTTCAGCAAGGCTGGAATTGAGCAGGTTAATCTTTGCGAAGGACGTATGAATCAAGCCGCATACAAGGTTATCCTTGAAAAACACTTGCTTCCTTCTGCTCAGGCAATGTTCCCTAACTCTGAGGACTGGTTTTTCCAGCACGACAATGCCCCATGCCACACAGCTAGGTCAATCAATGTGTGGATGAAGGAGCACCACATCAAGACCCTGTCATGGCCAGCCCAATCTCCAGACCTGAACCATATTGAAAACCTCTGGAATGTAATCAAGAGGAAGATGGATAGTCACAAGCCATCAAACAAAGAAGAACTGCTTAAATTTTTGTGCCAGGAGTGGCATAAGGTCACCCAAAAGCAGCGTGAAAGACTAGTGGAAAGCATGCCAAGACGCATGAAAGCTGTGATTAAAAATCATTGTTATTCCACCAAATATTGATTTCTGAACTCTTCCTGAGTATTGTTGTTTCTAAATGAATAAGAACTTGTTTTCTTTGCATTATCTGAGGTCTGAAAGCACGGTTTCTTTTTTATTTTTTTGATGATTTCTCATTTGCTGCAAATAAATACAAATTTTTTAGCTTTGAATTTCGGAGACATGTTGTCAGTAGTTTATAGAATAAAACAACAATGTACATTTTACTCAAAAATATACCTATAAAGAGAAAAATCAGAGAAAATGAAAATTTTGCAGTGGTCTCTTAATTTTTGCCAGAATTTCTTTTTCACTTTTTTTTTGTTTTTTCTTGTTTTTTTACTTAGTCCCACTATAGGACTTTCACTTTTCGCAGGCTGATCGCTTGCATATCATAGGACTGCAGGAGCATTCCTATGCTGTACAAACTGTCAGCGCTACCCTGACAAAGTTTCTAGATCATGCACTGAGCATGATCTAGCAAGTTTGCTAGCTCTGGTGACCCGGATGATGACATCGGGTCACCATAGCAACTATCGGGCCCCCGCGATGTTGTCGCAGGGGCGTCAATTCAAGGGCAGAGGGGGCTTCCTCCTTCTGCCTGCTCTCTAAATGATGCAATCGATTTTGGGGTAAAAGTGAGGGTTAAATTGCCGGGAGTGCTCCTGGCACTGAGTGCCGGGTGTCAGCTGTCAGAATTAGCTGACACCCGGCGGCGATCGCGCGCACAGCTCCATGCGTCCAAGGTCGGTAAGTACCAGGTGACCTGGACATATGGATACGTCAAAGGTCATGAAGGGGTTGAAGAACAACTCCTACACTTCACTACCGCATTTTTACCAAGGTTTCTATCAAAATGGTAATAGGAGTTTTCATTGTAGAACTTCATTTTTGGTCACTAAATTTTACAAATATGACAGGCTACTGTAAAGTTTATTTAGGGCTACGGTAACTCCAAGGTGAAAATTAATGTGGATATGCCATGATTGTCTGACATTGCAATATTTTTTATATCCACCAGTAACTGGTTCCAAGTCAATAAACTAAAGGCAAAGATACTTGAAAATTGTCATGTGTGCACTTTTCATGGCAGGCTGGCATATGCTTCCACGAACAGTCTTAGTGAAAGCCATTCCTTTCACCCAGGGATTGCCCTGGCTGTCATTCTTTAAACACTGTACAAGAATCTGGACTTACACAGGGAACCCTGGGCTGAGGCCGCAGAATCAGCTGCTAACCGATGAATCAAGCTGTCTTGAGGCAGTGATTCAAGGAAAGTCCAACTTAAACGGCTCTATTTGGCAAAAACTCACAACTCAAAAGCAAAAGCTGACCTCCGGATTGCAGCTGGGATAACCACACAGTCCGTGTAACCCTGTTTCCGTGGGAGATGGCCACGCCATGTCACTTAGGGTGCATCAGATATGCTGCCTTCACAGACCTGTGTTCAGCCTCACACAAGCTTGCAGAGCTTCCTGCTCTGCTGCTAGCAGTCCCAACACTGACACACCCAAACCTTTGCTGCAGGTTTCTAAAAGTAATCTGTGGCCATGAGCCACTTGTAAGACCCGAGCTGGAGGGAGTGAACTGCCCCACTGCCATTCTGTAGTCCACTCCAAAAATAAAAGCCCATGCCGGGTTTTCCTAAATCCAACTTAGCCCAATTGCTTGACCAAGTTCAAACTTTACTTTTATTCTGCACTGCAATCACAGCTGTGCCTGTGACAGCAATGCACTCCAGCAGGATCAATATGCCTCTATGCACATCCTAGGAGACACATACTGTCCCTCACATATGATCCCTCTCACTGCCTCACATTGTATATCCTTTATTTCTGATAACTGCTTTACATCTGTGTGCATGTAGTAAATTAACATCTGACAGCTGTGGACAGATATTGCAGCCCAAGCTGACTGGACTACATTCCACAGTTCTTTTGCATTCTTAGGTTATCAAAAACAGCTTTATAGATGTCACGCCACAAATTCTCAATCAGATTTAGGTCTGGGGATTGGGCTGGCTACTTCATAACATCAATCTTGTTGGTCTGGAACTAGGATGTTGACCGCTTGCTGGTGTGTTTGAGGCTGTTGCCCTGCTAATACACCCATTTCAAGGACATTTCTTCTTCAGCATAAGGCACCATGATCTCTTCTAGTGTTTTGATATATTCAAACTGATCCATGGTGCCTGATAAATGGGTCCAATTCCATTGTATGAGAAACATCCCCAAACCATTATGCTTTCACCGCCATGTTTTACCATCTTCAGAGTGTATTGTGGCTTGAATTCAGTGTTTTATAGGTCGTTTCACGAACTGTCTGAGGCCTTTAGACCCAGTAAGAACAATCTTGCTCTCATCTGTCCATAGAATGGTGCGCCACTTTCTCTTTATGCCAATCAATATGTTCTTTGGCAAACTATAACCTTTTCAACACGTCTTTTTTCAGAAAACCACCAGGTACAACATTTGCTGCCCTCCTTCTTTAAATAAGGGCCATAATTGACACCTGTTTCTTCACAGAATGAATGACCTCACTAACTGAACTCCACACTGCTATTAATTAGAACACCCCCTTTCATTAAATGAGTACATTACACCCAATTAGCAGTGTGCCATGTCATGACTGTTGATTTTGTTGGTTGCTCATTGCTCACCTACATCTAGTCATGATTCTTTTCCCATTTTGTATGATCTTTTCTGCCAAACATAGTAATTAAACACATTAGTGATGTTAGATTGCTATTATTTTGTACATAACTGTATCTCCGCCAAAAATTGTAGACAATTCTAGTTTAACCCCTTCAGGACCCAGCCTATTTTGACCCTAAAGACCTTGGCATTTTTGTCAATTCTGACCAGTGTCCCTTTACGAAGTAAAAACTCTGGAACACTTCAACGGATCCTAGCGATTCTGAGAATGTTTTTTCGTGACATATTGGGCTTCATGTTAGTATTAAATTTAGGTCGATAATATTTGCGTTTATTTGTGAAAAAATCAAAAATATGGGAAAAATTTTGAAAATTTTGCAATTTTCAAATTTTGAATTTTTATTCTGCTAAACTAGAGAGTGATGTGACACAAAATAGTTAATAAATAACATTTCCCACATGTCTACTTTATATCAGCACAATTTTGGAAAAAAAAAAATTTTTGGTAGGAAGTTAGAAGGGTTCAAAGTTCATCAGCAAATTTTCTTTTTTCCAGCAAAATTTGCAAAGCCATTTTTTTTAGTGACCACATCACATTTGAAGTCCCTTTGAGGGGTGTACATGACAGAAAACACCCAAAAGTGACACCATTACAAAAACTGCACCCCTCAAGCTACTCAAAACTACATTCAAGAAGATTATTAACCCTTCAGGTGCATCACAGGAACTAAAGCCACATGGAAGAAAAAAATGAACATTTTTATTTTTCTAACAAAAATTTTCTTTTAGCCTAAATTTTTTAATTTTCACATGGGTAACAGGATAAAATGCATCCTAAAATTTGTTGGTCAATTTCTCCTGAGTACACTGATACCTCATATGTGGTCATAAACCACTGTTTGGGCACACGGCAGGGCTCAGAAGGGAAGGAGCGCCATTTTACTTTTTGAATGGAAAATTAGCTCCAAAAGTCAAATTGCGCTCCTTCTCTTCTGAGCCCTGCCATGCGCCCAAACAGTGGTTTATGACCACATATGAGGTATCATTGTACTCAGGAGAAATTGACCAACACATTTTAGGATGCATTTTATCCTGTTACCCATGTGAATATTAAAAAATTTAGGCTAAAAGAAAATTTTTGTGAAAAAAAAAGTACTTTTTTGTTTTCACAGATCATTTTGTGAAGCACCTGGGGGTTCCAAGTGCTCACTATGCATCTAGATAGGTGCCTTGGGGGGTCTAGTTTCCAAAATGGGGTCACTTGTGGGGGAGCTCCACTTTTTAGGCACATTAGGGGCTCTCCAAACGCAACATGGTGTCCGCTAACAATTTGAGCCGATTTTCCATTCAATTTGTTTGCGGACACCATGTCCCGTGTGGAGAGCCGCTGTGTGCCCAAACATTGGAGCTCACCTACAAGTGACCCCATTTTGGAAACTATACCCCCCAAGGCACCTATCTAGATGCATAGTGAGCACTTGGAACCCCCAGATCCTTCACAAATTAATCCGTAAAAATCAAAAAAGTGTTTTTTTTTCCACTTTTTCATTTTTATGAATCAATTTGTGAAGCACCTGGGGGTTCCAAGTGCTCACTATGCATCTAGATAGGTGCCTTGGGGGGTCTAGTTTCCAAAATGGGGTCACTTGTGGGGGAGCTCCAATGTTTGGGCACACAGCGGCTCTCCAAAAGCAACATGGTGTCCGCTAACAAATTGTCGACTCAAATTGTTAGAAGACACCATGTTGCGTTTGGAGAGCCGCTGTGTGCCCAAACATTGGAGCTCCCCCACAAGTGACCCCATTTTGGAAGCTAGACCCCCCAAGGCACTTACCTAGATGCATAGTGAGCACTTGAAACCCCCAGGTCCTTCACAAATTAATCCATAAAAATAAAAAAGTGTTTTTTTTTCCACTTTTTCATTTTTATGAATCAATTTGTGAAGCACCTGGGGGTTCCAAGTGCTCACTATGCATCTAGATAGGTGCCTTGGGGGGTCTAGTTTCCAAAATGGGGTCACGTGTGGGGGAGCTCCAATGTTTGGGCACACAGCGGCTCTCCAAATGCAACATGGTGTCCGCTAACAAATTGTCGGCTCAAATTGTTAGAAGACACCATGTTGCGTTTGGAGAGCCGCTGTGTGCCCAAACATTGGAGCTCCCCCACAAGTGACCCCATTTTGGAAACTAGACCCCCCAAGGCACCTATCTAGATGCATAGTGAGCACTTGGGACCCCCAGGTCCTTAGGAAATTAATCCGTAAAAATAAAAAAGTGTTTTTTTTTTCACTTTTTCATTTTTATCAATCAATTTGTGAAGCACCTGGGGGTTCCAAGTGCTCACTATGCATCTATATAGGTGCCTTGGGGGGTCTAGTTTCCAAAATGGGGTCACTTGTTGGTGAGCTCCAATGTTTGGGCACACAGGGACTCTCCAAACGCAAAGGGTTCCAATTTGTTAGTGGACACCATTGTGTAGTGCATGTCAGGTTGGTGTGCGGTGTGGTATATTGTAGTGCATACACCACACACACACACACAACACACACACACAATCTCATACACTACAACACACACACACCAACCTGACATAGCCTCCTCAGCTGAGTACGCCCTAGACTGGGATGAGCGGGACGGGCGGGACATTTTGTGTGCTTTGTGCGTGTGTAAAAAAAAAAAAAAAAAAAAAATCAAAACTTTATTATAGTGTGAGTGTACGTGTGTGTGCTTGGTGTAACCTTCTGCAGTCACGTGTGGAGCCGGTCAGGCGTAGGGGCCGGTCAGGCGTAGGGGGCGGTCAGGCGTAGGGGGCGGTCAGGAGTAGGGGGCGGTCAGGCGTAGGGGGCGGTCAGGCGTAGGGGGCGGTCAGGAGTAGGGGGCGGTCAGGCGTAGGGGCGGTCAGGCATAGGGGGCGGTCAGACGTAGGGGGCGGTCAGACGTATGGGGCGGTCAGGCGTAGGAGGGGGCTGAGGAGATGGAGGAGCCAGAAGCAGCAGCAAGGGGGGTGATCACTGGGGCAGGAGCCGGCAGCAGCAAGGGGGGGTAGGAGGCCGGCAGCATCGGGGGGTGATTACTGGGGCAGAAAGGGGAGCAGGAGCTGGCAGGAGCAGGGGGCTGATTACTGGGTTTTCGGGGGGGGTGATCACTGGGAACAGGGGGGGGTGAACACTGGGAACAGGGGGGGTGAACACTGGGAACAGGGGGGGTGAACACTGGGGGAGGGGGTGATTATTGGGAGGTGGGGGGTGATATCACTGGGACTGGGGGATGGTGGGTTTGATCACAGGAGCAGGGCATTTACACTGAGCCTGCTGCTGCTGTGATCACAGTCCACCGGCTGTCAGAAGGAGAGCAGCAGCCGGTGGATGAAGACGTGGGAGAGGGAGCGGAGGTCGGGGTGCAGGTATGAAAGTGGAGGGGGGGTGGAGAGGGGGGCGGGGGGGGTCGCGGGGAGGGGTGGAGGGGGGGGCGGGGGGAGTGGCGGCAATACTTACCGCTGATCAGCGGTGGCGGCGGCAGACGCGATCCACAGGGTCCACAGCAGGGGGTCCGCAGCAGGGGGTCCGCAGCAGGGGGTCCACAGCAGGGGGTCCACAGCAGGGGGTCCACAGCAGACGATCTAGGGTTGGGAAGGTGCTGGGAGGTTTCAGCCATCCCTCCATATCTGATTGGGGCTAGTATCCATGTGACGCTAGCCCCCCAATCAGATCTGGGGGGAGGGGGGGAACAGAGGTGACACTCCCCCCAGCCAATGGCTGATGCTGTAAGCATCAGGCAATGCCCAGATTTAAATATTACACCAATTTTCATTGGTGAAATATTTAATTCATACCGATTGGCAATTTCACTAAAAGTGAAAATGAAACAGCCAATCGGAGGGGTCCCAGGCACGGGGGGGTTAATCCACCCTCCGGGGGGTTGACTTCAGGATGTCCAGTTGCAGTAGCAACTGTGACACCTGAGCGACCCCGCTCGCAGGCGCTGCAGGGGCTCTTTCCCTCCATGTCACAGACGCTGTGACATGGGTCGGGAACGAACTGTTTTCCATGTCACAAACGGTGTGACACGGGTCGGGAAGGGGTTAAAATTGTATAATTCTACATCTCCACTTATTGTACCTTTCTTTGGTAAAGGGCAGTGTATTTTTTAACACAATAGGTCGATATGAAAGTCAGACCTAGCCTAGATAACCTGGGAAATGAAAATTTGGGGAATTGAGATTGTTCCCAATTATGAGCCCTCTCCCCTTCTGAAAACATTACATAAGGGAATGTAGGTGTATATACGAGTGTAAGTTCCAGTTTCATGGTATGCTAGTGTGTTTGTGTTGTGAAATGGGACAGCTGCAATTGGTACCAAGTTTATTATGTTCACAAACACACTGCCAAGCACACACTGGATAGGAGATCTCGCCTGTTAGAGGGTGAGGCATTTCACAGCCCAACTCCAAAGAGCTTTTTTTTTTTGTTTGTCCACTGAAGTGAATATAATTCTCACATTAACATGCCATGACATTAGCAATCTGTGAGGATGCCTGTCATAAAGATCTCTTCCTAACATTGATAGTGATTTGTCTCTAGAGAAATTTCAGTAATATCTTTTAAAGGGGGAATCCAGTCAGTGATAAAGATCTGATGGGTCTGAAATCCATTTAAGGAGATGATACTGGTGAAGTCTGTGATCTTGGTCCACTACTGGAGAATGAAAGGGTTCTTAATACTGCATTTGGAATGCTCTATCATGCTTTTCATCCTGAAGATCATTAGTGGTCTAAAATCCTAAGACCACATATTTAACCAGTGTTATTTATAACATGGAAAAATATCATGACTGGATTCACAAGGGAATAAGTCTGATTGTAACTATAAATGGATCTGGATGGACACCTTAAAAATGCTTACTATCCAATTATTCATATCTATATAATATCATACAAGCAGTAGATACCAAAAAGGTCAAGTTCTGATGTCTCTAAGAAATATCAGAAGCTGTCCTAAACTATCACATATAACCTTTTACTAGTATAAAAGTAACATGATATACAGTTGAAACCAGAAGTTTACATACACTATATAAAAAGACACATATGCATGTTTTTCTCAATATCTGACATGAAATCAGGATAAACCTTTCCCGTTTTAGGTCAATTAGGATTACCATAATTTTAAATGTTTGCCAAATGCCAGAATAATGAGAGAGAATGTTTTAAGGCATATTTATTACTTACTGCAAAGTCAAAAGATTACATATATTTCATTAGTAGTGATGGGCGAGCACTAAAATACTCGGGTACTCGATGCTCGGGTCGAGCACATTGGAATACTCGGGTGCTCGACCCGAGCAACGAGCCCAATGTAAGTCTATGGGAAACTCGAGCATTTTTCAGGCGGCTCCCCCGGCGGTCTGCAGAGGGCCTAAAAATTACCCAAATCGATGGGAACAGTGCTGAAATGACATGAGAACAGCATGGGGAAGAACCCTGGAAGCATTTCTGACTCCCAGGTCACTTCTGTCAACAACATTGTCAGAGGTATTACGCCACTTTTACAGACTCACAATAAAACATACAAAAACAAAACCAAAATGGATTTTCCTGGGAAATATGTTAAGGAACACCCTTTCCAGGGTAATGACTTACAGTTAGGTCCATATATATTTGGACAGAGACAACATTTTTCTAATTTTGGTTCTAGACATTACCACAATGAATTTTAAACAAAACAATTCAGATCCAGTTGAAGTTCAGACTTTCAGCTTTCATTTGAGGGTATCCACATTAAAATTGGATGAAGGGTTTAGGAGTTTCAGCTCCTTAACATGTGCCACCCTGTTTTTAAAGGGACCAAAAGTAATTGGACAGATTAAACAATTGTAAATAAAATGTTCATTTCTAGTACTTGGTTGAAAACCCTTTGTTGGCAATGACTGCCTGAAGTCTTGAACTCATGGACATCACCAGACGCTGTGTTTCCTCCTTTTTGATGCTCTGCCAGGCCTTCACTGCGGTGGTTTTCAGTTGCTGTTTGTTTGTGGGCCTTTCTGTCTGAAGTTTAGTCTTTAACAAGTGAAATGCATGCTCAATTGGGTTTAGATCAGGTGACTGACTTGGCCATTCAAGAATATTCCACTTCTTTGCTTTAATAAACTCCTGGGTTACTTTGGCTTTATATTTTGGGTCATTGTCCATCTGTAGCATGAAACGACGTCCAATCAGTTTGGCTGCATTTGGCTGGATCTGAGCACACAGTATGGCTCTGAATACATCAGAATTCATTCGGCTGCTTCTGTCCTGTGTCACATCATCAATAAACACTAGTGACCCAGTGCGACTGGCAGCCATGCATGCCCAAGCCATAGCACTGCCTCCGCCATGTTTTACAGATGATGTGGTATGCTTTGAATCATGAGCTGTACCACGCCTTCGCCATACTTTTCTCTTTCCATCATTCTGGTAGAGGTTGATCTTGGTTTCATCTGTCCAAAAAATGTTCTTCCAGAATTGTGCTGGCTTTTTTAGATGTTTTTTTAGCAAAGTCCAGTCTAGCCTTTTTATTCTTGATGCTTATGAGTGGCTTGCACTGTGCAGTGAACCCTCTGTATTTACTTTCATGCAGTCTTCTCTTTATGGTAGATTTGGATATTGATACGCCTACCTCCTGGAGAGTGTTGTTCACTTGGTTGGCTGTTGTGAAGGGGTTTCTCTTCACCATGGAGATTATTCTGCGATCATCCACCACTGTTGTCTTCCGTGGGCGTCCAGGTCTTTTTGCATTGATGAGTTCACCAGTGCTTTCTTTCTTTCTCAGGATGTACCAAACTGTAGATTTTGCCACTCCTAACATTGTAGCAATTTCTCGGATGTGTTTTTTCTGTTTTTGCAGCTTAAGGATGGCTTGTTTCACCTGCATGGAGAACTCCTTTGACCGCATGTTTACTTCACAGCAAAACCTTCCAAATGCAAGCACCACACCTCAAATCAACTCCAGGCCTTTTATCTGCTTAATTGAGAATGACATAACGAAGGGATTGCCCACACCTGTCCATGAAATAGCCTTGGAGTCAATTGTCCAATTACTTTTGGTCCCTTTAATAACAGGGTGGCACATGTTAAGGAGCTGAAACTCCTAAACCCTTCATCCAATTTTAATGTGGATACCCTCAAATGAAAGCTGAAAGTCTGAACTTCAACTGCATCTGAATTGTTTTGTTTAAAATTCATTGTGGTAATGTCTAGAACCAAAATTAGAAAAATGTTGTCTCTCTCCAAATATATATGGACCTAACTATAAACAGTTATATGAAAAAGTTTGGGCACCCCTATTATTCTTAAGCTTAATATTTTCTTAAAATTGGTGTTTTTGCAACAGCTATTTCAGTTTGATATTTGTAATAACTGTTGGACACAGTAATGTTTCTGCCATTAAATGAGGTTTATTGTACTAACAGAAAATGTGCAATCTGCATTCAAACAAAATTTGACAGGTGCATAAGTATGGGCACCCTTATCATTTTCTTGTTTTAAATACTCCTACCTACCTTTCACTGACTTACTAAGCACTTTTTTTGGTTTTGTAACCTCATTGAGCTTTGAACTTCATAGCCAGGTGTATGCAATCATGAGAAAAGCTACTTAAAGTGGCCGCTTGCAAGTTGTTCTCCTGTTTGAATCTCCTCTGAAGAGTGGCATCATGGGCTGCTAAAAACAACTGTCAAATGATCTGAAAACAAAGATTATTCAACATAGTTGCTCAGGGGAAGGATACAAAAAGCTGTCTCAGAGATTTAACCTGTCAGTTTCCACTGTGAGGAACATAGTAAGGAAATGGAAGAACACAGGGACAGTTCTTGTTAAGGCCAGAAGTGGCAGGCTAAGAAAAACATCAGAAAGGCAGAGAAGAAGAATGGTGAGATCAGTCAAGGACAATCCACAGACCACCTCCAGAGAGCTGCAGCATCAACTTGCTGCAGATGGTGTCACTGTTCATCGGTCAACTATACAACGCATTTTGCACAAAGAGAAGCTGTATGGGAGAGTGATGTGAAAGAAGCCGTTTCTGCAAGCACGCCACAAACAGAGTCGGCTGAGGTATGCAAAAGCACATTTGGAGAAGCCAACTTCTTTTTGGAAGAAGGTCCTGTGGACTGATGAAACCAAGATTGAGTTGTTTGGTCATACAAAAAGGCGTTATGCATGGCGACAAAAAAACAGCATTCCAAGAAAAACACTTGCTACCCACAGTAAAATTTGGTGGCGGTTCCATCATGCTTTGGGGCTGTATGGCCAATGCCGGCACCGGTAATCTTGTTAAAGTTGAGGGACGCATAGATTCCACTCAGTATCAGCAGATTCTTGACAATAATGTTCAAGAATCAGTAATAAAGTTGAAGTTACGCAGGGGATGGATCTTTCAGCAAGACAATGATCCAAAACACCGCTCCAAATCTACTCAGGCATTCATGCAGAGGAACAATTACAATGTTCTGGAATGGCCATCCCAGTCCTCAGACCTGAATATCATTGAACATCTGTGGGATCATTTGAAGAGAGTTGTCCATGCTCGGCGACCATCAAACTTAACTGAACTGGAATTGTTTTGTAAAGAGGAATGGTCAAAAATACCTTCATCCAGGATCCGAGAACTCATTAAAAGCTACAGGAAGCGACTAGAGGCTGATATTTTTGCAAAAGGAGGATCTACTAAATATTAATGTCACTTTTCTGGTGAGGTGCCCATACTTATGCACCTGTCAAATTTTGTTTGAATGCAGATTGCACATTTTCTGTTAGTACAATAAACCTCATTTCAAGGCAAAAACATTACTGTGTCCAACAGTTATTACATATATCAAACTGAAATAGCTGTTGCAAAAACACCAATTTTTATAAAACATTAAGCTTAAGATTAATAGGGGTGCCCAAACTTTTTCATATAACTGTATATAAAGCAAAATAAATAACCAAAAACAAAAATGCTCCTCCACACCTTGGGCTATGTTCACACGTAGCGTTTTTTATGCGTTTTTGCACTTTTGCATTGCTTTCAACCGTGACAAATGCATTCACCAGGAAATGTCATTTTAACATTTTACAACTTTAGCTGGCCATGTGGTGTGTGAGATATCATCAGACACATCATGTTTCATTTATGAAGGAGGGACTCTGAAAGTCACAAAGCCTATTTTTATAGGGCCATCAGGCGGCCTTTAAAATTCTTAAAGGGCCAGCAGTCTGCCCTCACTATTCTTAGAGAGCCATCAGCCGGCTATGTTTTATTCTTCCCATTACTAAAGAGTGGGTCTCCCATACTGTTATTGCATATGCAGTGAGTGGCAGGACTGCCCAAAATTTGGATGCACCCCATTACCCCTTTGAAGAGACTTAGAGGAGGGCCTCCTGAAAACAATGTTCCCATCATTAGGAAGTAGGTCTCCCATTGTGTTTGCCTATGTAGTGAGTGCAAGGGTTGCCAAATATTTGGAGGCACTCCGATGCCCCTTGGAAGAGACGTGGAGGTCAGAGGGCCTCCTGAAAACAATGTTCCCATTATTAGGAAGTGGGTCTCCTATTATGTTTGTCTATGCAGTGAATGCAAGGATTGCCCAAAATTTGGAGGCACTCCAATGCCCCTTGGAAGAGATGTAGAGGAGGGTTTCCTGAAAACAATGTTCCCATTATTAGGAAGTGGGTCTCCCATTGTGTTTGCCTATGCAGTGAATGCAAGGGTTGCCAAAAATTTGGAGGCACTCCAATGCCCCTTGGAAGAGACGTAGAGGAGTGTTTCCTGAAAACAATGTTCCCATTATTAGGAAGTGGGTTTCCCATTGTGTTTGCCTATGCAGTGAATGCAAGGGCTGCCAAAAATTGGAAGGCACTCCAATGCCCCTTGGAAGAGACGTGGAGGAGGGCCTCATAAAAAAATGTTCCCATTAGAAAGGAGCGGGTCTCCTATACTTGTAATGCCTATGCACTAAGTGTATGGGCTGACAAACACAACTGTCCACAACTCTTCAGCATTGTGCGGTTTGTCACCTAAGCATATTAGCTTCAGCACAGCCTGTTGTTGCTTGACCGAGGCAGTGCTGCAGTGCTTCCAGCTTGTGACTGATGTGGTCATTTCGGAGATGGAGGCTGAAGAGGAGGAGGAGGCTGAGGAGGATGAGGTGCAGGAGCTGTAGACTGTGGGGGCAACCCTGATTGACCTAGGGCCCGCAATATTTGGCGTCAGGAGGGCGAGTTCCGTCCCAAGGTCTGACTGGGTCCCGGCTTCCACTATGTTAACCCAGTGTGCCATCAGCGAGATGTACCGTCTTTGCCCACAAGCACTTGTCCAAGTGTCCGTGGTTAGGTGGACTTTCCCGGTAACTGCGTTGTTCAGGGCACGGCTAATGTTCTGGGATACGTGCTTGTGTAATGCAGGGACGGGACAGCCGGGAGAAATAGTGGCGGCTAGGGACCGAGTACTGAGGGACGGCTGTTGCCATCAGGTTGCGGAATGCTTCCGTCTCCATGAACCTAAAAGGCAACATTTCGAGCGCAAGCAGTCATGAAATGTGGGAATTTAGTAGTGTGGTCTGTGGGGCATTGGCTGCGTATTTGCGCTTGCGTTCCAGGGACTGGGGTATGGACAACTGAACGCTGCGCTGGGAAAAGGACATGGACGTGCTTCCTGATGCTGCTACTTGAGAGTGTGCAACGAGAGGTGCAGGGCAGGAGGCATCTTCGCATGCTCCATGGACAGGGGATTGGCTTGTATGCACAACAGCGGAGGAAGCAATGGTGCCACCTGCAGACACTGTTTCTGGACCCTGGGGTTCTGCCCACAAAGTCGGGTGCTTTGCTGCCATGTGCCTGATCATGCTAGTGGTGATCAGGCTGCTAGTTTTGACACCACTGCTGATGCTGGCCTTGCAGGTGGTGCAAATGGCCTTTTTGGGATAATCAGCAGAGTCTTTAAAAAACAACCAGACTCGGAAAGACCTAACAGTTGTACTGGCAACTTCCTTCGTGTTGGTGTTACGGTGAATGGTTGCCTGCCTTCTGTCTGCGGACACCACACTGCTTCTTTCTGCCTGCTGGGGTGCTCTGCCCTTCCTCCCCCTGTGTGCTGCTCTCCTCGCTCTGCATGTCCTCCTGCCAGGTTGCGTCAGTTACTATATCATCCACCACCTCGTGTTCCACTTCCGCACCCTGATCCTCCTCCTGACTTTGTGGCAATTGTGTCTCATCATCGTCCACTTCTTTTGACACTTTCCCAGCGTCGCCTTTGTGTGACCGTGGCTGCTCAAATATTTGGGCATCGCTACATGCGATCTCCTCTTGCCCTGCTTCAAGTGGACCGGGCGAGAGGCCCGAATCTATAAATGGAAAAGTGATCAGTTCTTCGGAGTCTCCAAGTGTGGGATCAGTTGTCTCCAGGAACTCGGCATGGTGGGAGGAAGGAGGATCAGGGTGAGGAATATGCAGTCCAGACTCACGGCTACTGAGACTTGACCGTGTGGAAGACAGGGTGGTGGTGGTGGCAAAGTGACTGGAAGCATTATCCGCTATCCAACCAACCTTTTGACACTGCTCTGGGCTCAATAGTGGTGTGCTGCAGTCCCCTAGTAATTGGGACAGGAAGGTCGGGCGAGAAGATGTGGGTGTTTGTTGTGGTACAATTTCAGCTTGCCCACGGCCTCGGCCTCTGCATGCACCATCGCCATCACCATCACGTCCCTTGCTACGCGCCTTGCCCATTTTAAATGGAGGACAATATCTTCCACGCTCACTACAAATGGCTGAATTTGGAGCGAAGTTATATGTAATCCGTGTGATGGAGAAACCACAGTTTTAAATACCTGGCCTGTAGGTAACTATTTTGAAGAGCAAACCGGTGTCGAAAACTTTGCTGACACACTGAAAAAAAATTAGAATGGAGGCCAGAAATGGCAGAATTTTCAGAAAACGTGTATGTGATCCGTGTGACGGACAAACCACAGTTTTAAAAAGCTGGCCTGTAGGTAACTATTTTGAACAGCAAACCGGTGCCAAAAACTTTGCTGACACACTGGAAAAAACTTTGAATGGAGGCCAAAAATGGAGGTATTTTCAGCGCAATTATATGTGATCCATGTGACGGAGAAACCACAGTTTTAAATACCTGGCCTGTAGGTAACTATTTTGAACAGCAAACTGGTGGCAAAAACTTTGCTGACACACTGGAAAAAAATTTGAATGGAGGCCAAAAATGGCAGTATTTTCAGCGCTATATGCACTGCAGTCTGCTATATACATTGCCTGCCTGCCTATATACACTGCCTGCCTGATATCTCTGCAGATGGATTAGTCCTCAGAAGGACTGTTTGTTGAGATGGATATGTGTAATATACTTGTTTTCTTCCTACACTACCTAATACACAACCAAATCTCTCCCTAGCTCAGCAGCACCTCTCCCTAAACTGCCTGATTGTGGAGTAGACTGACGAGCACAGCGGCGCGCAGGTCTGATATAGACCTGATGACGGTGTGCTGCCAGCCAATCACTGTAATGCCACAACCAACATGGCTCTGGCATTACAGTGAGTGGCAGGCAATCCCTGCATGTTGATTGGTGCTCTAAAGAGCGCCAAACATGCAGTGAGGGAACCCGAGCATCCGCCCGAGCATCTCGCAAGTACTCGGCGAGCTCCGAGCATCTCGAGTACTGAGATGCTCGGGCGAGTACCGAGTATTTGCTAGTATGCTCGCTCATCACTATTCATTAATATTTGGTACCATTGCCCATAAACTGAATGACTTGGGTCAAACGTTTGAGATATCCTTCCACAAGCTTCTCACAATAGTTTGGAATTTAGGCCCATTCCTCCTGACAAAACTGGTGTAACTGATCCAGGTTTGTAGGTCACCTTGCTCGCATCCGCTTTTTCAGCTTTGCCCATAAATTTTCAATAGGATTGAGATTAGGGCTTTGTGATGGCCACTCCAAAACATGGACTTTGTTATCCTTAAGCCACTTTGTTACCATTTTGGCAGTATGCTTTGGGTCATTGTCCATTTGGAAGACCCATTTCTGTCCAAGCTTTAACTTCCAAACACATGACATCATCATATGGGCAGTCCAGAATTGTTTAAAGGCATAGTAATGTTACTATACTGTATGTAAACTTTTGACTTTGCAGTAAGCAATAAAAATGCCTTAAAACATTCTCTGTCTCTCTCTCTCTCATTATTCAGGCATTTGGCAAATATTAAACATTATGGTAATCCTAATTGACCTAAAAAGGGAAAGGTTTATTCTGATTTCATGTCAGATATTGAGAAAAACATGCATATGTATCTTTTTATATAGTGTATGTAAACTTCTGGTTTCAACTGTATATATTGTGGTAGATTGGCTCACTTGACAGCACACAGAGGTAGACACGGGAACACTGTCTCTTTAAATTATTATTATTTATTTATATAGCACCATTGATTCCATGGTGCTGTATATGAGAAGCGGTTACATCCAAAATAAAGATATCACTTACAGTAACAGATAAACAATGACAGACTGGTACAGAGGGAGGAGAACCCTGTCCTTGCGGGCTTACATTCTACAGGGTGGTGGGGAAGTAGGCAGTAGGTGAGGGGTTGCAGCAGCACCGGTGTTGGTGAGGCGCAGGTCCGGTGTTGGTAAGGCAGCAGCTCCAGTGGTGTTGAGGAAGCAGCGGGGTCATGGCAGGCTGTAGGCTTTCTTGAAGAGATGGGTTTTCAGGTTCTGTCTGAAGGATCCAAATGTGGTGGATAGTCGGACGGAAATTCTTCCCAGATTTATTAGACAGGCAGGATAAACCATGGTGAAGTAAAAATAAACACGGCCCTTTTGGCCAAAGTAGGAAAACAAAACAAAATGTTAGCACAAAGCACAGTCCTTGTGGCAGCGGGGATCAGAGTTTAGCAAACAAATGGATGTTTTTTTTTTTGTTTTTCACAAAGCACTGGAGTTCCTGTCTCCAGCCCCTACTGAACACTGAATGATTCAAAAGGCTGGCTATTTATAGCCCAGGCCAAACCCTGGGGTGGAGATATGGTGAACGGCCTCCCACCCGCTCTACAGCTGTTCACATAAAATTCTAGCCCATTAAAAATGGCCGATTAACCCTTAGACACAGCATGCTGGAGCATACTTCTAGGTTTCAACTCACTGAAGCTAATAGCCTCAGTGAAACATATCTCCCCTCCAGTACTATGCCAATGACTTTGTCACACATCCCCCCCTATGCCCAAAGGGGTTTTGGCACCTTCAGTCATCAAACAGGGAAGTCTAGACAGGGCATCTGCATTACCGTGTAGCTTCCTGGGCTTGTGCTCCACATGAAAACTAAAGTCCTGGGGGGCTGGAAACCACATAGTCACCCAAGCATTCTTCCTCTTTCTTTCCCCCATCCATCTCAGCGGTGCATGATCTGACACTAGCCTGAACTTTCGGCCTAATAGGTAGTATCTCAGAATGTCAATTGCCCACATGATGCCTAAGCACTCTTTTTCCACGATGGGGTAGGTTTTCTCACAGAGAGTTTTCTGCTCAAGTACAGGATGGGATGTTCCTCCCCATTTACTTCTTGGGACAACACTGCTTCTATCTCGACCTCTGAGGCGTCCATTTGGACTATGAACTCCTTACTGAAGTTCAGCGCGACCAAGACCAGCTGCTTACACAAGGCAAGCTTCAACTCTTTGAGCGCCATGTCCGCTTCAGAAGACTATTTGGCCATCAACATCTTCGTGCCTTTAATAAGGTCGGTTAGGAGTGCGGCTATCATGGCGAAATTCGCGATAAATTGCCAATAGCATCCCACAATTTCCAGAGATGCCTGAAACTGTTTCTTCGAGACCTGTTGCTGCAAATTTTGGATTGCCTCCACCTTTTTCACTTGTGGCTTTATTTCGCCTCTTCCAACTATGTAGCCCAAATATTTTGCCTCTTCTTTTCCTATGGCGCACTTCTTTGGGTTTATAGTAAACCCTGCCTTCCTCAGAGCATCCAGTACCACCTGGACCTTCTGCAGGTTACTTCCCTAATCTGGGCTGAAGATCACAATGTTGTCCATATAAGCTGTGGCATACTTTTTGTGAGAGACTAGGATCCGGTCCATGGCGCTTGAAGGTAGCTGGGACTCCCTGCAGACTGAACGGCATCCTGGTGTATTGAAAGTACCTGTCAGGTGTAGAGAAGGCTGTCTTCTCCTTGGCACTTGGAGATAGGATAATTTTCCAGTACCCTTTCGCTAGGTCCAGGGTGGTGATGTATCTGGCTGGACCTAGCCTCTCAATGAGTTCATCCACGCGGGGAATCGGATAGGTGTCGAATTTGGAAACCTCATTTAGCTTCCTATAGTCATTTCAAAAACGCCATTCTCCATCAGGCTTCTGCACCAGGACAATGGGGCTGAACCAGCCACTCTTCGATTCCATGATGATGCCAAGGCTCAACATTCTCTTTACCTGCTTCGAGATCACCTCGTGGCATGCTTCTGGAATCCGATATGGCTTGAGGTTCACCCGTACATGCAGTTCTGTAAGGATCTCATGTTCACCAACATGAGTACATCCAGGCAACTCCAAAATAAGGTCCTGGTTCCGCTGAAGCATTTCTCGGTTGCTTCTGGGCTGGTGACAGTTTCTCGGCCACTGATACATCCTCGATCCTGGCTTCAGAATTGGCCCCCAGACATGTAGCTTCCACCAGTTCCCTGTCCTGGCACTGTTTAAGAAACTTGATGTGGTATACCTGGTACGGCTTTCTTCTTCCTGGCTGGTGGACCTTGTAGTTGACATCACTCAGCTTTTCAACCACCTCATACGGCCCTTGCCAATTGGCCAGAAATTTTACTTTCAACTGTAGGAACCAATACCAATACCCAGTCTCCAGGGTTGAACTGTCTCAACCTTGCGGCCCAATTGTAGACCCTAGCCTGGGCCTCTCGTGCTCGAAGGAGGCTCTCCTTTACAATCAGCATCGCCCTCTCAATCCGGTCCTGCATCTGAGCCACATGCTCGATGATGCTCCAGTGCGGTGTAACCTCTGCTTCTCAGGTCTCCATCGCAATATGGAGAAGTCCCCGAGGGTGCCGTCCGTACAGAAGCTCAAACGGTGGGAATCCTGTAGAGACCTGGGGGACTTCCCTAATGGAGAACAGCAGATACGTCAGTAGGCAATCCCAGTCTCGCCCATCCTTCTCCATGACCTTCTTCAACATGGATTTCAAGGTCTTATTGAATCTCTCCACCAGTCCGTCCATCTGCGGATAGTATATCGACGTCTGGAGTTGTGTAATCTGGAGAGCTTTACACGACTCCCTCATCTTAGACATAAAAGGAGTTCCTTGGTCTGTCAGGATCTCCTTTGGCAGTCCTGTCCAGGAGAAAATATGAACTAGCTCTCGGGCTATAATGCTGGTGGAGGAGTTTCTCAGTGGTACCGCTTCCGGGTATCGAGTTGCATAGTCAAATACCACCAGGATGTATTTGTGCCCCCTGGCGGACTTAACCAAGGGCCCGACAAGGTCCATGGTAATCCTGTCAAATGGGACCTCTATAATAGGCAATGGCACTAGGGGACTTCGGAAGTGAGATACGGGAGCAGTTAGCTGACAGGCAGGGGAGGACCAACAGGAGTAAATAATCTCTCTGTGACAGCCAGGCCAGTAAGACCTTTGAAGGACCCGCTCTTGGGTTTTCTCTACTCCCAGATGCCCACCCAAGACTTGAGAATGGGCCAAATCTAATACCCTACGCCTATAGGGACATGGCACCAACAACTGCTCTATCACTTCTTCTCTTAGTTTAGTGACCCGATATAGCAGCTCCTCATTTAAAGTGAAATATGGAAACCTGGTGTCAGCCCCCGGCTTTTGAGCGACTCAATTTACCACAGACACATTGTCAAATGTCCCTTTTAAAGTAAGATCCCTCATTTGAGCAGTCCCAAATTTCCCCCCAGAACACCCAATTCAAGAATCTCGGCCTGATATGTCACCGTAAGGACACACAGGGGGAACTAATCCGCCTCTGACTTTGATGGGGATTCATCTGGGGTGAACCGGCTCATGTCTGAGTCACTTGGCACCCCAGCGTTCTACCATAAGTCCCAGAACAAGCTAAAGTCCTTCCCTAATTTCACTGGGTGTAGAAGGTCTTTAACCACTCCAACCTCATGCGCCGCAGTTCATTTTTATAGTCACTCTGGGTACTCTTTGGTGTCCTCGTGAATACAGCGGATGCCCACGTTTTTCCCAGGGATCAACTGGTTGGGGGGAGTGTGGCCCTTATCAGAGTCACCAAACTCCCCGAATCCAAGAGTGCTGTTACTAGTATCCCATTTATTGTTATGGGACATGCCTGTAGCCCCTCACCGGGCTGACAGTCAACATTGCAGACTGGAAAGGCATAATATGAACAGTGCCTCCCCATGCTGCAGTCCATCTGTTCAGAGGACATAGGACAATGGGCAGCTATGTGTCCAGGACCATTACATCTCCAACAGGTCAAGTCTTTACCAGCAGATTTTGAAAACCCCTCAGGAACCTCTTGGGACTTCAAACTCTCCCCAGTTGTGGCTCTACTACCCCTCTTTTGAGATTCGGGATCCTTATGGGTACCCCAGTATGGGGATGCAACAACTCCCAGCTTCCTTAGGGACCTCTCAACCACCTGGCACCTTTTTACTAGGCCAACTAGGTCGCCTGCATTTCGGGGGTCCCTCTGGGTAACCGCAACGACCTGGGAAGGGAGTGGATAAATCTGTCTATAACAACTCGCTCGAACATTTGGTCTGGAATGGAGGACTCCGGCTGCAACCACTTTGGTACAAGATGCAGTAAGTCGAACATCTGGGAGCTAGGGGGTTTGTCACCACAATATACCCAGTGGTGAACTCTTTGGGCTCTGACCGATATACTCACTTCTGCGCATGCCAAAATTTCGTTTTTTAATATGGAATACTCCTGTGCATCCGGTAATGCCAGGTCATAATAAGCCTTTTGGGGCTCCCCAGTTAGATAGGGAGCCAACACCTCCTCCCACTGTTCTGGCAGCAGCTTCTCTCATTCTGCTACCCATTCAAAAACAGTCAAAAATGCCTCCACATCAACCCTTGGGGGCATCTTTTGCTTGGCTCGTCTTACTGCTTTCCAGACTTACGAGTCATCACCTGGACTTGGGGAGAGGGGCTGCCGGCCTCCCACGAACCGCCTCTTTGAGCCACTCAGTGTGCTGCTGCTGTTGTCGGTACTGGTCTGGTTGCTGCTGTTGCTGTTGACGGTACTGGTCTTGTAGCTGCTGCAGGTGCTGCTGCTGTTGTTGGATCTGTTGCATCAGCAGCTTACTTGTCCCTTGATGTGCCAGCTGTTGCTGCTGTTGGGCCAGCTGTTGCTGCTGTTGGGCTTTCACAAGGTGCTTAATCAGGTCCTCCATGCTGTCTGACTTCGCTTCCTTGCTCACTGCTGACTTCACCCAAGACTTACAGGATATCCAGAGTTGTCACACATGCTCACTGGGGAAATTTCCCGCACTTCTAGGACCACCTGTGGTAGATCGGCTCACATGACTGCACCAGGATGTAGACACTGGAACGCTGTCTCTTTAAATTCTTCCCAGGTTTATTAGGCAGCATAAACCATGGTGAAGTAAAAATAAACATTGCCCTTTTGGCAAAAGCAGGAAAACAAAACAAAATGGTAGTCCTTGGGATCCGCCGGCTCAGAATTTAGCAAACGGTTCAGTTTTTCCTTGTCGGACACAAAGCACTGGAGTTCCTCTCTCCAGCCCCTACTGAACACTGAATGATTCACAAGGCTGGCTATTTATAGCCCAGACCACACCCTGGGGTGGAGATATGGTGAACAGCCTTCTTCCAGCTCTACAGCTATTCACATAAAATCCTAGCTTGTTAAAAATGGCTGATTAACCCCTAGACACATAGTGTGCAGGAGAAAACTTCTAGGTTTCAACTCACTAAAGCTAATAGCCTCAGTGAAACATATCTCCCCTTCAGTACTTTGCCAATGACTTTGTCACAATATATACAGTACAGACCAAAAGTCTGGACACACCTTCTCATTTAAAGATTTTTCTGTATTTTCCTGACTATGAAAATTGTACATTCACACTGAAGGCATCAAAACTATGAATTAACACATGTGGAATTATATACTTAACAAAAAAGTGTGAAACAACTGAAAATATGTCTTGTATTCTAGGTTCTTCACAGTAGCCACCTTTTGCTTTGATGACTGCTTTGCACACTCTTGGCATTCTCTTGATGAGCTTCAAGAGGTAGTCACCGGAAATGGTCTTCCAACAATCTTGAAGGAGTTCCCAGAGATGCTTAGCACTTGTTGGCCCTTTTGCCTTCACTCTGCGGTCCAGCTCACTCCAAACCATCTCGATTGGGTTCAGGTCTGGTGACTGTGGAGGCCAGGTCATCTGGCGTAGCACCCCATCACTCTCCTTCTTGGTCAAATAGCCCTTCACAGCCTGGAGGTGTGTTTTGGGTCATTGTCCTGTTGAAAAATAAATGATGGTCCAACTAAACGCAAACCAGATGGAATAGCATGCCGCTGCAAGATGCTGTGGTAGCCATCCTGGTTCAGTTTGCCTTCAATTTCGAATAAATCCCCAACAGTGTCACCAGAAAAGCACCCCTACACCATCACGCCTCCTCCTCCATACTTCTCGGTGGGAACCAGGCATGTAGAGTCCATCCGTTCACCTTTTCTGCGTCGCACAAAGACACGGTGGTTGGAACCAAAGATCTCAAATTTGGACTCATCAGACCAAAGTACAGATTTCCACTGGTCTAATGTCCATTCCTTGTGTTCTTTAGCCCAAACAAGTCTCTTCTGCTTGTTGCCTGTCCTTAGCAGTGGTTTCCTAGCAGCTATTTTACCATGAAGGCCTGCTGCATAAAGTCTCCTCTTAACAGTTGTTGAAGAGATGTGTCTGCTGCTAGAACTCTGTGTGGCATTGACCTGGTCTCTAATCTGAGCTGCTGTTAACCTGCGATTTCTGAGGCTGGTGACTCGGATAAACTTATCCTCAGAAGCAGAGGTGACTCTTGGTCTTCCTTTCCTGGGGCGGTCCTCATGCTAGCCAGTTTCTTTGTAGAGCTTGATGGTTTTTGCAACTGCACTTGGGGACACTTTCAAAGTTTGCCCAATTTTTCGGACTGAGTGACCTTCATTTCTTAAAGTAATGATGGCCACTCATTTTTCTTTACTTAGCTGCTTTTTTCTTGCCATAATACAATTTCTAACAGTCTATTCAGTAGGACTATCAGCTGTATATCCACCAGACTTCTGCACAACACAACTGATGGTCCCAACCCCATTTATGAGGTAAGAAATCCCACTTATTAAACCTGACAGAGCACACCTGTGAAGTGGAAACCATTTCCGGTGACTACCTCTTGAAGCTCATCAAGAGAATGCCAAGAGTGTGCAAAGCAGTCATCAGAGCAAAAGGTGGCTACTTTGAAGAACCTAGAATATAAGACATATTTTCAGTTGTTTCACACTTTTTTGTTAAGTATATAATTCCACATGTGTTAATTCAAAGTTTTGATGCCTTCAGTGTGAATGTACAATTTTCATAGTCATGAAAATACAGAAAAATCTTTAAATGTGAAGGTGTGTCCAAACTTTTGGTCTGTACTGTATATACATATATACAGTGGGGGAAATAAGTATTTGATCCCCTACAAACCATTATGAGTTCTGGCTCCTACAGACCAGTTAGACGCTCCTAATCAACTCGTTAGCTGCATTAAAGACAGCTGTCTTACATAGTCACCTGTATAAAAGACTCCTGTCCACAGACTCAATTAATCAGTCAGACTCTAACCTCTACAACATGGGCAAGACCAAAGAGCTTTCTAAGGATGTCACAGACCTGCACAAAGCTGGAATGGGCTAAAAAACCATAAGTAAGACGCTGGGTGAGAAGGAGACAACTGTTGGTGCAATAGTAAGAAAATGGAAGAAATACAAAATGACTGTCAATCGACATCGATCTGGGGCACCATGCAAAATCTCACCTCGTGGGGTATCCTTGATCATGAGAAAGGTGAGAGATCAGCCTAAAACTACACAGGGGAAACTTGTTAATGATCTCCAGGCAGCTGGGACCACAGTCACCAAGAAAACCATTGCTAACACATTACGCCTTAAAGGTTTAAAATCCTGCAGTGCCCGCAAGGTCCCCCTGCAAAGAGGAGTGGACCAAAATTCCTCCTGACATGTGCGCAATCCTCATCATCAACAACAAAAAAGTCTGACTGCTGTGCTTGCCAACAAGGGTTTTGCCACCAAGTATTAAGTGTTGTGTGCCAGAGGAATCAAATACTTATTTCTCACTGCAAAATGCAAAAAAAAATAGCTAATTTATACAATGTGATTTTCTTGATTTTTTTTGGATATTTTATCTCTCAATGTTAAAATTAACCTACCCTTAACCCCTTAAGCCCCGCGGGTGGTTTGCACGTTAATGACCGGGCCAATTTTTACAATTCTGACCACTGTCACTTTATGGGGTAATTACTCTGGAACGCTTCAACGGATCCCCCTGATTCTGAGATTTTTTTTTCGTGACATATTGTACTTCATGATTGTGGAAAAATTTCTTCGATATCACTTGCGTTTATTTGTGAAAAAAATGGAAATTTGGCGAAAATTTTGAAAATTTTGCAATTTTCAAAATTTGAATTTTTAAGCCCTGAAATCAGAGCGATATGTCACACAAAAGAGTTAATAAATAACATTTCCCACATGTCTACTTTACATCAGCACAATTTTGGAACCAAAATTTTTTTTGTTAGGGAGCTATAAGGGTTAAAAGTTGACCAGCGATTTCTCATTTTTCCAACAAAATTTACAAAACCATTTTTTTAGGGACCACATCACATTTGAAGTCACTTGGAGAGGTCTTTATGACAGAAAATACCCCAAAGTGACACCATTCTAAAAATTGCACCCCTCAAGGTGCTCAAAACCACATTCAAGAACTTTATTAACCCTTCAGGTGCTTCACAGGAATTTTTGGAATGTGGAAGAAAAAAATGAACATTTAACTTTTTTCACAAAAATGTTACTTTAGACCCAATTTTTTTTATTTTCACAGGGGTAACAAGAAAAAATGGACCCCAAAATTTGTTGTGCAATTTCCCCTGGGCACGCAGATACCCAATATTTGGGGAAAAAACACTGGGCGCACGGCAGGGCTCGGAAGGGAAGGAGCGCCATTTGACTTTTTGATTGTAAAATTTGTTTGAATAATTAGCGGACGCCATGTTGTGTTTGGAGAGCCCCTGTGTGCCCAAACTTTGGAGCTCCCCCACAAGTGACCCCATTTTGGAAACTAGACCCCCCAAGGCACCTTTATAGATGCATAGTGAGCACTTGGAACCCCAGGTGCTTCACAAATTGATTCGTAAAAATGAAAAAGTGAAAAAAAAAACACTTTTTCATTTTTACGAATCAATTTGTGAAGCACCTAGGGGTTCCAAGTGCTCACTATGCATCTAGACAGGTGCCTTGCGGGGTCTAGTTTCCAAAATGGGGTCACTTGTGGGGGAGCTCCAATGTTTGGGCACACAGGGACTCTCTAAATGCAACATGGTATCCGCTAACAAATTGAATGGAAAATCGGCTCAAATTGTTAGAGGACACCACATTGCGTTTGGAAAGCCCCTCTGTGCCCAAACTTTGGAGCTCCCCCACAAGTGACCCCATTTTGGAAACTAGACCCTCCAAGGCACCTTTATAGATGCATAGTGAGCACTTGGAACCCCCAGGTGCTTCACAAATTGATTCGTAAAAATGAAAAAGTGAAAAAAAAAAACACTTTTTCATTTTTACGAATCAATTTGTGAAGCACCTAGGGGTTCCAAGTGCTCACTATGCATCTAGATAGGTGCCTTGGGGGGTCTAGTTTCCAAAATGGGGTCACTTGTGGGGGAGCTCCAATGTTTGGGCACACAGGGACTCTCTAAATGCAACATGGTATCCGCTAACAAATTGAATGGAAAATAGGCTCAAATTGTTAGCGGACACCACATTGCGTTTGGAAAGCCCCTCTGTGCCCAAACTTTGGAGCTCCCCCACAAGTGACCCCATTTTGGAAACTAGACCCCCCAAGGCAACTTTATAGATGCATAGTGAGCATTTGGAACCCCCAGGTGCTTCACAAATTGATTCGTAAAAATGAAAAAGTGAAAAAAAAAACACTTTTTCATTTTTACGAATCAATTTGAGAAGCACCTGGGGTTCCAAGTGCTCACTATGAATCTAGATAGGTGCCTTGGGGGGTGTAGTTTTCAAAATGGGGTCACTTGTGGGGGAGATCCAATGTTTGGGCACACAGGGACTCTCCAAATGCAACATGATATCCGCTAACAAATTGAATGGAAAATCGGCTCAAATTGTTAGCGGACACCACGTTGCGTTTGGAGAGCCCCTCTGTGCCCAAACTTTGGAGCTCCCCCACAACTGACCCCATTTTGGAAACTAGACCCCCCAAGGCACCTTTCTAGATGCATAGTGAGCACTTGGAACCCCCAGGTGCTTCACAAATTGATTCGTAAAAATGAAAAAGTGAAAAAAAAAACACTTTTTCATTTTTATGAATCAATTTGTGAAGCACCTGGGGGTTCCAAGTGCTCACTATGCATCTAGATAGGTGCCTTGGGGGGTCTAGTTTCCAAAATGGGGTCACTTGTGGGGGAGCTCCAATGTTTGGGCACACAGGGGCTCTCCAAACGCAACATGGCGTCCGCTAACAATTTGAGCCGATTTTCCATTCAATTTGTTAGCGGACACCATGTCGCGTTTGGAGAACCCGTGATGTGCCTAAACAGTGGAGCTCCCCCACAAGTGTCCCCATTTTGGAAACTATACCCCTCAAGGATTTTATTAAGGTGTATAGTGAACATTTTGAACCCAGAGGTACGGCACAGAATTTGTTTACATTAGGTCATCATATTGAATAAGTTGTCATTATTCTTGAGCGCAAGTGCTCGCTACTTGAGTTTGCATCGGGTACTCAGGTATGCACCATGTACAGCGTGTGCTCGAGTGACATGCTCGAGTCCCTGCTCCGCATGTTTCACGGTTATTAGACACCCCAAAAAAAACATGCGGGGATCGCTCGTGCATGGCAGGCAATCCCCGTAAAGTTTTTTGGCCGCGAAGCATATGGGGCAGAGACTCGAGCATGTCACTCAAATACCCACGATACTCAATGCATACCAGAGCACCCGATGCAAACTCAAGTAGCGAGCACTTGCTCTCAACACTAGTCGCCATATCGTCATCTTTTTTTCTTACTTTTGAAAAAAATCCCAACCCCAGCCCTAACCCTAGCACAACCCTAGCCCTAGCACAACCCTAGCCCTAGCACAACCCTAGCCCCAGCACAACCCTAGCCCCAGCACAACCCTAGCCCCAGCACAACCCTAGCCCCAGCACAGCCCTAGCCCCGAACCCAGCCCTAACCCTAGCCCAATCCTAACCCAAGAGTTTATTTTTGACGCTGTTCCTTGTGCGGTATAAGTGATTAGACGACTTTATTCTTCGGGTCGGTGTGATTACAGCAATGCCAGAATCATATGGGTTTTTTATGACTGACAGCTGTCACACACTAAAAGACGCATTTTTTGTAAAATCTAGTTTTTGCATCGCCATATTTTGAGAGCTATAATTTTTCCAGATTTTGGCAGACAGTCATGTGACGGCTCGTTTTTTGCGGGATGACTTGACGTTGTTATTGGTGCCATTTTCAGGCACGTGACATTTTTTGATCGCTTTCTATTCCGATTTTTGGGAGGCAGAATAAACAAAAACCAACAATTCAGGAATTGTTTTTTTTTTTTTTTTTAATTCTGTTCCGCGTGTGGTAAAATTGATGAGGTATCTTTATTCTTCGGGTCAGTACGTTTACAGCGGTACCACATTTGTATCATTTTTCTATGTTTTGGCGCTTATACACAATAAAAGCTATTTTATAGAAAAAAATATTTTTTAGCATCGCTTTATTCTGAGAGCTATAACTTTTTTATTTTTCGGCTGATGGAGCTGTTTGGCGGCTTGTTTTTTGTGGGACGAGATGATGTTTTCAGCGGTATCCTTTTTATTTATATGCGTCTTTTTGATCGCGTGTTATTCCACTTTTTGTTTGGCGGTATGGTCATAAAGCATTGTTTTTTGCTTCGTTTTTTTTTTTTTTTTTTTTTACCGTGTTCACTGAAGGGGTTAACTAGTGGGACAGTTTTATAGGTCAGGTTGTTCCGGACGCGGCGATACCAAATATGTGTACTTTTATTTTATTTTTTTTTTTTTTATAATAATATTTATTGATGGGTACATTATATTTTTATTTTTGGTGGATTATTTTTTTTATTTTTTTTAAATATTTTTGCAAATTTTTTTTAAATTTTTTTTTCCACTTTCACACAGTTTATACACTTTATTACTTTGCCCCACTCTGGGACTTTCACTTTTTTTTCTCTGATCGCCTGCATGGCACAGGAATGCAGCACCATCCCTATGCCATGCAAGCTGTCAGAAATGCACAGTGTGAAGATTGCTTGGAGATGCACTGCGCATGTCCAAGCAATCTTCCTGCTGTCTGGTGACCCGGATGTTGTCATGACGACATCGGGTCGTCATGGCAACACCCGGGAAGCCTTTGCAGACTGCGCTGGAAGCCGGAAGAGGAGGTGAGTATCGGTGATCACCTCCCCTTGCCCCCGCGATCGCAGCATCGCGGGGGTTAATGTGCTGGGAGCAGTGCAGGACCGCTCCCTGTGACAATCAGCTGACACCCGGCGGCGATCGCGCCCGCACAGCCTGTGTGCGCGCGCGATCGCCATGACGTACTAATACGGGTCTGGCTCTTAAGTCCCAGGGCATAGACGCGTATTAGTACGGCAAATGTTGTTAAGGGGTTAAATTATAGACTGTTCATGTGTTTCTCAGTGGGCAAACTTACAAAAACAACAAGGGATCAAATACTTATTTCCCCTATTTTGCATATTCCACATATAGCGCGTATGTGGAATATGCAAAATGACATGATGTGTGATTGCAAACATTTTCCTATAGGATCCTTCTATATAACACATCAATTCTTAAGAATGCATTCTAGTCTCCTAAGAGTGTATTTCTAATAGCCGATTATCATGAACGAATGTTCCTAGCCAGTGTAAACAGGCTGCCAATCACCCGATGAACAAGCAAAATACTCTTTCATAGGGTGAAAAGATTTTTAAGTTTCTTAAAAAATTATCATTCTCGGCAGCACATTGTCCTATGAACACAGGAAATGTGCTACCGAGAACAATGACAGCTTAAGTGCACAGAACGATCTATTAACAATCATTCGCTGCACATTGGAAGCACTGATGGCCTGTGTAAACAGACTATTAAACGACTGCCGATTGGCAAACTGGCTTCTAAAGGGTACATCATCTGACCCCATCTGCATATCTGACTGTCTTTTCCAAACTGTATCTATCTGTCTCCCGGTATGTTTCCTGCATCCAATATCTGCTGTGTATCCACTGATCCCTGCTAATATCATTTTATCTGTCCTTGGTATTTTTGATCCCATCTGCACGTTCATCACCTCAAACCTTTGCTCCCAATACACACTGGTCCCTGACTGTCTGTTTCCTGAATACATTTAGCCTCTGTGTCCTAATTACTCCCCCTTCCCTCCACCCATGCTTTTGTGAGCAGTCTTCTTGCGGCTCCTCCCCTCCTGCACTCACCTGAGCCATCTCATGTGCAGTTCAGAGCTCCATAAATCAAGCGAGCAAAGTCTGACACAGATGGGTCTGGCTTCTAAAGGGTCGCTTTTTAAGGGTCTAAAAATGAAATATTCGAGAAGTGACCAGAAGGTACAAATAACTATTTACTAATTGCACTTATCCTTCTCATTCACACTTAACATTCATTACGCTTACATACGCCCTTACTGTTTTTGCCCCACTAATCCTCACTATCCTTCGCTATCCCCAAACCCCAGCACCCTGTAACCAAATCATCATCTCTACTTACCTCTTACCTCCCCACCTGACCTCATCTGCAGACCTGCTCCTCAACCTCAGATCTATCCTACCAAAACATAACACAAGCCGGACACTCTCCTTCTCCCACCTGCTCTCCCTCTCTCTGCTTCTCCTCACTGCTGGCAACATATCTCCCAATCCTGGACGCCCACAACTTGCACCTTCCACCAATTCCCCCACCTATTGCTTCAAACCAACTGCAAACTACCACAACCTCTCCTACGTAAAACCCGTGCCCCTGATGCCCACCCCCCTGCTCCCTCTCTCTGGACCAGTGATTGTCTGTCTGCTGTGTCTAACATTATGTCCTCCCTCTATCTAAAGCTGCATCTGTCAAAAACGGAACTACTCGTATTTCCTCAGTCCACTAACCTACCTATGCCCGATATTGTCATTTCCGTTTGTGGCTCAACCATCACTCCCCAGCAACAAGCCCGCTGTCTTGGGGTCATTTTTGATTCAGATCTTTCCTTCACTCCTCACATCAAATCACTCGCTCGTTCATGTCATCTACACCTCAAAAACATCTCAAGAATCAGGACTTTTCTCATCTTTGACTCGGCAAAAACTCTTACTGTAGCTCTTATTCATTCTCGTCTCGACTATTGCAACTCTCTACTAATCGGTCTCCCTCTTACTAAACTCTCCCCTCTCCAATCCGTCCTGAACGCAGCAGCCAGGATCATATTCCTCGCCAACCGCTACATCGATGCCTCTTCCCTGTGCCCATCCAATATAGAGTTCAATTTAAACTTATCACGCTTACCCACAAAGCGCTCCATGCTTCAGAACCCCCCTACATCTCCTCCCTTGTATCAGTATACCACCCTACATGTGCCCTTCGTTCAGCCAATGACTTAAAACTAAAATCCTCCATAGTCCGAACTTCCCACTTCCATCTCCAAGATTTCTCGCGTGCTGCGCCAATTCTTTGGAATGCACTACCCAGGACAGTTCGATTAATTCCCAATACCCACAGTTTCAAGCGGACCCTAAAAACCCATTTATTTAGACTGGCCTATCGCCTCAACACACTATCTATCTGTCCCAGTTTTGGCCCATATTAAAATCTGCTTCAATTTCAGGTTCATACCATCCATGCACTTAATAGCCTTGGTCAGGACTGTACACATACTCGCTGGCGACCAGTTCATGTATTATTATTTATCCTATTTAGTATATCAAGGCTGCATTATACAATATATGTACATTTTACCTTTTGTGCCTCCCCCATTTCCTTAAAGACTGTAAGCTTGCGAGCAGGGCCCTCACTCCTTTCGATATGAGATATGCTTATTCTGTATTGTCTGTATAAGTCCCCCCTAAAATTGTAAAGTGCTGCAGAATATGTTGGCGCTATAAAAATAAAAATTATTATTATTATTATTAGGAACCTGAAAACCCATCTCTTCAAACAAGCTTACAGCCTGCCATGACCCCAACCTACTGTCTCCTTCTCCATTCCTGTAGAATGTAGAGGGTCCTCTTCCCTCCGTACCAGTCTATCATTGTTAGTTTGTTTACTGTAAGTGATATCTGTATTTGGTATGTAACCCCTTCTCATGTACAGCACCATGGGATCAATGGCGCTATATAAAAAAATAATAATAATAATAGAAAAAAAGACGCAAAACGGCACAGACAATTTAAATATGCGCCTGGGAGTCACCAAGGCTGAGAGACTCCACCAATGGAGCCAAAAGCAGTTATGGAATATAACTACTCATCGCATTTATTAGGCAGTAATCTGTCCATAAGAAGCATCAGCAATACAGCAGGTAGATGGTGTGCAATAAATGAAAGCTGACCTGCATCAATCATTGGTGCCCATACAGTATCGTTATGTTTGGCAGCACATCCACTGTGCACACAAGGGAATATGCTGTTGACAACCATTATATTTATATCTACATAAATACTTACTACTTGATCAGTGGACATGTTTACAATGAACAAATGTTCATATTAAGGGTATGTGCACACGATGCAGAAATGAAGCAGAAAATTTCTGCATCTCCCTGGCAGAAAAAACGCATGCAGATTGTGCATGCGCTTTTCCTGCGGAATACATGCGGATCCACATGCAGATTCACATGCGTTTCCGCATGCAGATTGACAAGCGCTTTCCAGGCGATTTTAGCATCACCTGGAAAGTGCTTGACAACTAGGTCACACTATATAAATCCATGCAAACAGCATGAATTTATATAGTGTGACCAGAGAGAGTGTATATACTTACCTCCGATGGCCCGCGCTGCCCTGCTCAATCCGTTCTCCCTCGCCGGCAACTTTGAATTGAAAGACCTGCCGACGTCAGCGTCATGTGACCCGTCACATGACTCTGACGTCAGCGCAGGTCCTTCAACTCACTGCAAAGTGCCGGGAACCAAGCAGGAGCGGTGCGCGGGCTGACAGAAGGTAAGTATATATTTATTTTTTATTTTATTCTTGTTTTACAGCTTTTTTAATGGTACCAGGGTGTGGAGGAGACTCTCCTCTCATCTACACCCGGGTACCATCCGCACATTAGAACGCGCCAATAGCGCAAGTACAAATGCAGTCTTGCGGAATTGGCGCGTTCTAATGCAAGTCAATGGCGGCGAAAACGCCGCGTTTACGCAAAATTAATTGACATGCTGCGGATTTTTGAGCGCAGCGTTTACGCTGCGGAAAAATCCGCATCATGGGCACAGCACATGCGGATTTCAATTGGGGAACATTGCTTCCCTTCTACCATGCATTTTTAATGCGTTTCCGCGGCGTTTACGCAACTGCAAAAACGCCGCGGAAACGCATTAAATACGCATCGTGTGAACTCAGCCTAACTCTCGTTCGGCCAATCCTTGATCCTTGTGAATGAAAATGAGCCTTTAATTGAAGTTCATTTTCATCATAAATTTGTTATGCTAAGTGGCCACAATGGATATTGTTTTTGTACAAAAAGTACTACAAAACACATATGACCCTACAGACAAAAAACATTAAATGCAAAAGTGAACCAGAATTTTACATTCTGCCTGCCAGGAGGAGTACTATCTTCAATCTCTACATACATTCCTCTTTTTCAGCATTACAAAATGCTTTTACAATAAAAAGTTATTTATTAAGCAGATAATAAATAGTCAATCACGTTGGTCAGATTCTAGATTAATAAATAACCGGCTCTGTACAGTATAATTGCTATTACCATTACTCCATAGCTCGAGGCTATTTCTAACCTCATAAATTCAACAGTAATTTCCAGTAATCTGATAAAAATCAAACTGGATCTATTTCATAAGGTAAGCTACAGTGTTCTGAAAGAAAATATGCAAATCTTTGTACTAAATACTGTAACTTATTAAATTGGCCATAAGAGACAGAGATATCATTTTTTTATCCTAGGTGATATATGTATATAGGCCATTTCAGTATAGAGTTCCAACCTATCGGCCATAGTACTTACATATATCAATTATGGGAGTCAAAAGTTAAATACGTGTCACTAAAGGACTACCAATAAAGCATGACCTGTATTATAAAATTCTAATTTTATCTCCACACTGGATGTAGACAAAATGGTGAAAATTGATAATGGGGAATCTTACTGAAGAACCTAGTCTAATGGCTCTTTTATATGAGCTGTTAAAGTGCCCATAACAAATTTGACTGACAATAAAGCAAGTCAATTGGTAATTGGTTAATACCATTTACATGCTGCAACAAATGTGAGGATTTCGTAAGAATTTTATGTGAATATTCATACAATACACTTTGCATTATTATTGGCAGCACATTTCCTGGCAACAGACAATAATAACAGCCCTTGAGAAAGCAGACAAGCGAAACACGCATAGAAACTGCACCATACAGTACATATGATCTACTCCTGTTCTACATATCATGGGTATGAATGACATTTATACACGGTGGTTATCCAGGAAAATGTTATATATATTTTCAATTTTTTTTGCTCTAGGATTGCATTCTATGATGTATGAAGTGAGTTATGGTACTGACTTTATGATGCATTTGCCCTTTTAATCTCCTTGTTAAGTTATAGGTATGCAATATGACCGAGATATATATTGCGAGTGTTATAAACATATGGTTTCCCTGCTGTTTATTTAAATTTTCCTTATTAAGCCTCTATATAACTGTATAAATTGTGTTTTTATGTTGTACAATAAATATGTATTTTTTATTATTATAATAGCATTCTCATTGTAATTTCTTTGGTGCTGCGATCATTTTTATGTTCATATAAAATATATGATCTATGTAAAATGTGCATTTTGTCATTTGTCCTTTAATTGATTGATCGGTGTAAACTTGGCAATCATCAGGATGGTTCAGGTGAACATCGTCCTATGTAAAAAGTAGTGATGGGCGAGCACTAAAATGCTCGGGTGCTCGATGCTCAGGTCGAGCACATTGGAATACTCGGGTGCTCGACCCAAGCAACGAGCCCAATGTAAGTCTATGGGAAACTCGAGCATTTTTCAGGCGGCTCCCCCGGGCGGTCTGTAGAGGGCCTAAAATTTGCCCAAATCGATGGGAACAGTGCTCAAATGGCATGGGAACAGCATGGGGAAGACCCCTGGAAGCATTTCAGACTCCCAGGTCACTGCTGTCAACAATGTTGTCAGAGAGTATTACGCCACTTTTACGGACAATAAAACATACTAAAACGAAACCAAAATGGATTTTCCTGGGAAATATGTTAAAGAACGTCCTTTCCATGGTAGTGACTTCTATATAAGGCAAAATAAATAACCAAAAACAAAAATACTCCTCCACACCTTGGGCTATGTTCACACGTAGAGTTTTTGATGTGTTTTTGCACTTTTGCATTGCTTTCAACCGTGACAAATGCATTCACAGGGAAATGTCATTTTAACATTTTACAACCTTATTTGGCCATGTGGTGTGTGAGACATGATCAGACACATCCTGTTTATGAAGGAGGGACTCTGAAAGTCACAAAGCCTATTTTTATAGGGCTATCAGATGGCCTTTACTATTCTTAAAGGGCCATCAGCCAGCTAGGCTTTGTTGTTCCCATTACTGAAGAGTGGGTCTCTTATACTGTTATTGCGTATGCAGTGAGTGGCAGGGCTGCCCAAAATTTGGACGCACCCCAATACCCCTTTCAAAATTTGGACGCATCCCAATACCCCTTTGAAGAGCCTTAAAGGAGGGCCTCCTGAAAACAATGTTCCCATTATTAGGAAGTGGGTCTCCCATTGCTTTTGCCTATGCAGTGAATGCAAGGGTTGCTGAAAATTTGGAGGCACTCCAATGCCCCTTGGAAGAGATGTGGAGGTCAGAGGGCCTCCTGAAAACAATGTTCCCATTATTAGGAAGTGGGTTTCCCATTGTGTTTGCCTATGCAGTGCATGCACGGATTGCCAAAAATTTGGAGGCACTCCAATGCCCCGTGGAAGAGACGTGGAGGTCAGAGGGCCTCCTGAAAACAATGTTCCCATTATTAGGAAGGGGTTTCCCATTGTGTTTGCCTATGCAGTGAATGCAAGGGTTGCCAAAAATGTGGAGGCACTTCAATGCCCCTTGGAAGAGATGTGGAGGTCAGAGGGCCCCCTGAAAAATGTTTCCCATTATTAGGAAGTGGGTCTCCCATAGTGTTTGCCTATGCAGTGAATGCAAGGGTTGCCAAAAATGTGGAGGCACTCCAATGCCCCTTGGAAGAGATGTAGAGGGCCTCATGAAAAAATGTTCCCATTATTAGGAAGTGGGTCTCCCATAGTGTTGGCCTATGCAGTGAATGCAAAGGCTGCCAAAAATTGGGAGGCACTCCAATGCCCCTTGGAAGAGACGTGGAGAAAGGTCTCATACAAAAATGTTCCCATTAGAAAGGAGCGGGTCTCTTATAATTGTAATGCCCATGCACTAAGTGTATGGGCTGACAAACATTTACTCCTGGGGGGTATACATGAACATACTGTATAAAAAATTTTTTTTTACGGGCATCATAAACACCCTTTAAAAAAATTATGTGGGTGTTGCATCACGGACCACGTTCACCCTGGTGATATGGTGATGGAGGATGAGGATGAGGAGAAGGAGGAGAACAAGAGCAAATAGCCAAAATCAGGAAGTGTATACCCATGTGTGGGTGTGAAAAGGTGCATGGGAATACACCTCCCAAAAAAAGACACTGGATTTGAGTTTATGTTACGCTGCTATCATTTGGTGGTGTTGAGAAGTCTGGCCCAATCCAGCCTTTGTTCATTTTTAATAAGAGTCAGCCTGTCAGCATTTTCAGCTGACAGGCAGATGCGCTTATCAATTATAATTCCACCAGCGACACTAAAAACCCACTCTGATAAAACGCTAGCGGCAGGGCAGGCCAGGACCTCCAAGGCGTAGAGAGCCAATTCATTCCACGTATCCAGCTTGGATACCCAATAATTTTAAGGCACAGAGGAATCACGGAGGATGTTGGTGCGGTCAGCAAGGTACTCCCTTAGCATCTTCCCAAACTTTGCACTCCTTGTGAGAGTACCCCGCGCCTCAGGGCCTGTGCGATGGGAGGGGCTGAGAAAATTCTCCCAGAACTTTGACAGTGTTTCCCTGCCTCTGCTGGATTGGAGTTGTGTCTCTCTCGCCTGTATTCCTTGGTTGTCCAACAAACTGTGACCTCTGCCGCCATCTTTTTCAGATGGGAATTTTTTTAATAGTTCCGCAACAAGGGCCTTCTGGTACTGCCCCATTTTTGTAGACCTGTCCGCCTCAGGAATAAGAGATACAAAGTTCTCCTTGTAACGTGGGCCTAGAAGTGTCACCAACCAGTAATGACTGTCACCCAAAGTTTTGAGAATGTGAGGGTCATGGGAAAGGCAGCATAACATAAGCTCAGCCATGCGTGCCAGATTGCTAACAGGCAAGACTTCTGTGTTCTCACCAAGAGGACGACTGACCATGCTCTCTTCCTCCTCTTTGTCCTCAGGCCATCCACGCTGAACAGACGGTATGACAGTTGTGCAGGTAGTACCGTCTATAGCGCATCAAACTAGCTCCTGTTCTTCCTCCTCCTCCTCTTTCTCATTGTCACCCAATCCACTTTGGGATGAGATGAGGCTGGGCTGTGTGTAATCACCCTGTATGGTTCCTTGCTTCATCTCATCGTGCTCCGCTTGCAATGCATCCTCTTTGATTGTGAGCAGAGAGCGTTTCAGAAGACAGAGAAGGGGGATGGTGATGCTAATTATGGTGTCATCGCCGCTCACCATCTTGGTGGAGTCCTCAAAGTTTTGGAGGCTGGTACATATGTCTGACATCCATGTCCACTCCTGAGGTCTTATGTGTGGAGTTTGAACTGAACACCGAAGGCTTTACTGATGCTGGTACTCAACAACTGCCCTCTTTTGCTCACAAATCCTTCCCAACATCTGCAGTGTAGAGCTCCAATGCGTGGGGACATCACACACCAGTCTGTGAGCCGGAAGCTGCAAGTGCTGCTGAAACACAGCAAGGGCGGCGGAGTCTGTAGGTGACTTTCTAAAATGGGCACACAGGCGGCGTACCTTAACAAGCAGATACGGCAGCTCCGGGTAGGATTTGAGAAACCACTGAACCACGAGGTTAAGCACATGGGCCAGGCATGGCACGTGTGTGAGCTCGCCTCGCCTCAAAGCCGCCACCAGGTTCCGGCCATTGTCACACACGACCATGCCTGGCTGTAGGTTCAGCAGTGTGAGCCACAGATCTGCCTGCTCTTTCAGAGCTGTCCACAACTCTTCAGCATTGTGCGGTTTGTCACCTAAGCATATTATCTTCAACACAGCCTGTTGCCGCTTGGCCGAGGCAGTGCTGCAGTGCTTCCAGCTTGTGACTTATGTGGTCATTTCGGAGATGGAGGCTGAAGAGGAGGAGGAGGCTTAGGAGGATGAGGTACAGGAGCTGTAGACTGTGGGGGCAACCCTGATTGACCTAGGGCCCGCAATCCTTGACGTTGGGAGGATGTGTTCCGTCCCAAGGGTCGACTTGGTCCCGGCTTCCACTATGTTAACCCAGTGTGCCGTCAGCGAGATGTACCATCCCTGCCCACAAGCACTTGTCCACATGTCCATGGTTAGGTAGACTATCCCGGTAACTGTGTTGAGGGCATGGCTAATGTTTTGTGACATGTGCTTGCGTAATGCGGGGATGGCACACCGGTAGCAATAGTGGCGGCTGGGGACCGAGTACCGAGGGACGGCCACCACCATCAGGTTGCAGAATGCTTCCGTCTCCACGAGCCTAAAAGGCAACATTTCGGGCACAAGCAGTCGCGAAATGTGGGAATTTAGTAGTGTGGCCTGTGGGGCTTTGGCTGCGTATTTGCGCTTGCATTCCAAGGACTCGGGTATGGACAACTGAATGCTGCGCTGGGACAAGGACGTGCTTCCTGATGCTGCTACTTGAGAATGTGCAACGACAGGTGCAGGGCAGTAGGCATCTTCGCATGCACCATGGACAGGGGATTGGCTTGCATGCACAACAGCAGAAGAAGCAGTGCTGCTACAAGCAGACACTGTTCCTGGACCCTGGGGTTCGGCCTATAAAGTCGGGTGCTTTACTGCCATGTGCCTGATCATGCTCGTGGTGGTCAGGCTGGTAGTTTTGCCACCCCTGCTGATGCTGGCCTGGCAGGTGGTGCAAATGGCCTTTTTGGGGTTATCGGCAGAGTTTAAAAAACAACCAGACTCGGGAAGATCAAACACTTGTACTGGCAACTTCCTTTGTGTTGGTGTTACGGGGAACGGTTGCCCGTCTTCTGTCTCTGGCTACCACACTGCTTCTTTCTGCCTGTTGGGGTGCTCTGCCTCCCTCCCCCTGTGTGCTGCTGTCCTCGCTCTGCATATCCTCCTGCCTGGTTAGGTCAGTTACTATATCATCCACCACCTCGTCTTCCACTTCTGTACCCTGGTCCTCCTTCTGACTTTCTGGCAATTGTGTCTCATCATCGTCCACCTCTTGTGACACTTTCCCACCGTCGCCTTTGTGTGATCGTGGCTGCTCAAATATTTCATCGCTACATGCGATCTCCTCTTGCCCCGCTTCAAGTGGACCGGGCGAGAGGCCTGGATTTATAAATGGAAAAGTGAACAGCTCTTCAGAGTGTCCAAGTAAGGGATCAGTTGTCTCTGAGCACTCAGCATGGTGGGAGGAAGGAGGTTCAGGGTGAGGAATATGCGGTCCAGAATCACGGCTACTGAGACTTGACCGTGTGGAAGACAGGGTGGTGGTGGTGGTGGGTAAGTGACTAGAAGCATTATCTGCTATCCAACCAATAACCTTTTCACACTGCTCTGTGTTCAATAGTGGTGTTCTGCGGTCCCCTATTAATTGGGACAGGAAGGTCGAGCGAGAAGATGTGGGTGTTTGTTGTGGCACAATTTCAGCTTGCCCACGGCCTCGACCTCTGCATGCATCATCACCATCACGTCTCGTTCCCCGTCCCTTGCCACGTGCCTTGCCCATTTTAAATGGAGGACAATATCTTCCAAGCTCACTACAAATGACTGAATTTGGAGCGAACTGTGATGGACAAACCACAGTTTTAAATAGCTGGCCTGTAGGTAACGATTTTGAACAGCAAACCGGTGTTAAAAACTTTGCTGACACACTGAAACAAATTTTTAATGGAGGCCAGAAATGGCAGTATTTTCTGAAAATGTATATGTGATCCGTGTGACGGACAAACCACAGTTTTGAAATAACTGGCCTGTAGGTAACTATTTTTAACAGCAAACTGGTGTCAATAGCTTCACTGACACACTGAAGCAAAATTTCAATGGAGGCCAGAAATGGCAATATTTTCAGTGCAATTATATGTGATCCGTATGACGGACAAACCACAGTTTTAAATAGCTGGATTTTTAGCGCTGTAATATGGAAAGGACCTGACTGTATTCTGCAGTGCCAACAAGCAAATGATTCAGAAAAATTGTGTTCTCTGGATTGCTTTTTAAGCAAATAATGAGGACTCAAACCTGTATCAAGAAGTCTCTCGCCAGAGATCCCAACAGGATACTATCCTGTCTTATCTGCGGACAGTCAACTCCCGTCTGGACGCGCTGTCCATCCCGACTGTGTCCGCCTCTAACCGAGCAGCACCCGCTTCGGCGGCACCTCAACCCAGTAGTGCTGCGGCACCCAGCTTTTGACCCCGGCTTTCTGCACCTCCACGTTTTGGTGGTGACCCTGTCGGGGCTTCATTAATCAGTGAACGCTTTGAACTCCTGGCACACAAGTTCACCTCCGACCAGGCCAAGGTGGCATTCATCATGTCTCACTTCACCGGAGTTGGCATGGCTTAACCCTCTGTAGGAGAGAGAGGATCCTCTGGTGTCCGATCTCCAGGCTTTCCCCGCAGCTTTCCGGAAGGTGTTCGATGAGCCTGGACGAAAATCTTCTACTGCCTCCTCACTTCTCTGACTCCGCCAAGGGAGTCTCTCTGTGGGACAGTATGCCATGCGTTTCCGAACCCTCGCATCTGAACTTGTCTGGAACAATGAGGCCCTGGTGTCCACCTTTTGGGAGGGCCTTTCCGGACGGATCAAGGATGAGCTAGCCGGTCGTGACATACCTCCCTCCCTGGACGACCTGGTGTCATTAGATACCCGGATTGACATTCGTTTTCTGGAACATGCTAAGGAGGCGACCAGTGAGAGAAAACCTCTGTGCCTCACTCCAATCCTCCAAAGTCCAGTCTCGCAACCAGCACTCCCCCAGGTGTCTTCTACAGAGCCTATGCAAATTGACCAAGTCAAGATGGTCAAGTCTCGCCAGAAGACCCGCCGCGCCGAGGGGAGTCGCTTCTACTGTGGCAATATTGAGCATCAGATCCGCTCCTGCCCGGTGAGACCGGGAAACTCCAGTGTTTAGGACCGCTCGGAGAGGTCGTCCTAGGCAAGAGTTCTTCCTCTCCGCCCTTGACTCTGCCCGTTTCTGTTACCAGTGGTGAGACCTGCTTCTTCGAGACTGCCCATCTGGATCCTGGAGCCGCTGGGAATCTCATTCAACAGGCCATTGTGGAGCATTTTCAGATTCCTACCATACGTCTGGCGGATCCTTTAGCGGTTTCCTCTGTGGATGGAAAGCTTCTCCCTGAAACCATCTTGTTGATTACTGAGCCGGTAACTCTTCAGGTGGGAATGCTGCACTCGGAGAATATCTCGTTTTACATACTGTCCGGTCTCTCTCATCCCCTCTTGCTTGGTCTACCTTGGTTACAGAGACATGAGCACGTCCTGAATTGGAGCTCGGGTGAGGTGCTCCGTTGGGGTCAGGAATGCCATAAGACCTGTCTGGTTCCGGTTCGTCCTGCTCGACCTCCGTCTACTCCGGCTAACCTACCTGGCCTGCCAGCACCCTACTGGTCCTATGTGGACGTCTTTGATAAAAAGGAGGCAGAGACACTACCACCTCATAGGCCGTATGATTGCCCCATCAACCTAATACCTGGTGCTTCACCTCCTTGCGGGCGAATTTACCCCTTGTCGCTGGCCGAGACCCGTGCCATGTCTGAATACATTGAAGAAAATCTTGCTAGGGGATTTATCCAGAAATCCACCTCTCTGGCTGGAGCAGGATTCTTCTTTGTCAAAAAGAAAGATGGCTCTCTGCTTCCTTGTATCAACTATAGGGGCCTAAACCAGATTGCCCATCAAATATAAGGACCCCCCGCCTCTCATCTTGGAGCTGTTTGACCGCCTAAAAGGCGCAAAGATCGTCACTAAGCTCGATCTTCGTGGGGTGTACAATCTGATCTGGATTCGCCAGGGAGATGAGTGGAAGACGGCATTCAACACTCGGGATGGTCACTACGAATACCGCGTGATGCCCTTCGGTCTCTGTAATGTTCCAGCCATCTTCCAGGAGTTAGTGAACAACATCTTCCGTGATCTCCTGTATTCCTGCATGGTGGTGTACCTGGACGATATCTTGGTGCTCTCTCCTGATCTGCCCTCTCACCGGAGGGATGTTCGTCAGGTCCTGCTAAGGCTCCCGAAGAATTACCTGTATGCTAAGTACGAGAAATGCCTCTTTGAGCAGACCTCCCTACCATTTCTGGGGTATATCATCTCTGAGACTGGACTGCGGATGGATCCCGAGAAGGTGTCTGCCGTGTTAAAGTGGCCCCGACCTGAGGGGTTGAAGGCTATCCAGCGGTTTCTGGGATTCACTAACTATTACCGCCTCTTCATTCCTCATTTCTCCTCCCGGACAGCTCCCATCTCTGCTCTCACCCGGAAGGGAAGGAAGCAAATCCCAGGGAGTGGACTTCCGAGGTGGAGAATGCCTTTGTCTCTCGTCCGGATTGCAATAAACAGTTCTTCCTGGAGGTTGATGCCTCCTCCTCCGGGGCCGTAGCAGTGCTAACCCAGAAATCCTCGTCCGGGCGAATGGTGACCTGTGGTTTCTTCTCCAAACTCTTCTCTCCGTCGGAGCGCAATTACTCCATAGGAGATCGAGAACTGCTGTCCATCAAATTAGCGCTGGAGGAGTGGCGCTACTTGCTTGAGGGGGTCCTGCACTCGTTGGTCATCTACACTGACCATAAAAACCTTGCTTATTTGCAGATCGCCGAAAGACTAAACCCGCGTCAGGCCAGATGGTCTTTATTCTTTGCTCGATTCTGCTTCACTCTTCATTACCGCCCGGCAGACAAGAACATTAAAGCCAACGCTCATTCCCGCTCATTTCTGTCTACCGACCAAGAGGAGGAGCCTCTACACATCATTGACCCCTCCAGAATAATGACTGTTGCTCCGTTCGACCTGTCTCATCTACCTCCTGGTAAGACCTTTGTAGTGGCTCAGGATCGGAAGACGGTCTTACTCTGGGGTCATTCGTCCAAACTGGCTGGCCATGCCGGCCAGATGAAGACGCTTCTGCTCATTGCCCGGCATTATTGGTGGCCCACCCTGCGCAAGGATGTTTTGTCGCAGCTTGTTTCTCTTGTGCCCTTAACAAGATACCTAGGCACCTTCCAGCCAGTCGTCTTCTTCCTCTTCCCGTGCCTTCCGCTCTGTGGCAACATATTGCAATGGATTTCATCACGGATCTTCCCGTATCGGCCGGTTGTACTGTCATTTGGGTGGTCGCCGACCGCTTCTGCAAGATGGCTCACTTCATCCCTCTGCCTGGTCTTCCGTTTGCACCTGTGCTGGCTAAGGACTTCATCCGTCACATCTTCCATCTCCACGGCTTACCCCTCCACATTGTCTCGGACCGAGGAGTTCAGTTCACTTTTCACTTCTGGAGAGCCACGTGCAAGCAGCTGGATGTCTCTTTGGATTTTCCTTCGGCCTATCATCCTCAGTCTATTGGTCAAGTGGAACGTATCAATCAGATCCTTACCTGTTTTCTTCGGCACTTTGTCAACGCTCAGCATGGAGATTGGGTAGAGCTCCTGCCCTGGGCCGAGTTTTCCTATAACAACCATGTGAGTGAGTCTTCTGCTAAGTCTCCGTTTTTTGTGGTTTACGGTCGACACCCCCGGATTCCATTTCCCGTCTCCTCTTCAGTGGACAATCCTGCCGTGGAGTCTCTTGTCAGTGAACTGAATTTTCAGCGATTTGGGAAGACACTAGATCTGCGCTCCTTCAGTCCTCCGAGCGGATGAGGAAGCATGCTGATAAGAGACGTCTGGATCCGCCTCAATTCCGTCCGGTAGACAAGTTGGGTCCGCGGTTCATCGGTCCGTTCGAGATTCTAAACCAAATAAATCCAGTGGCTTACAAGCTGAAACTCCCGGTCTCCTTACGGATTCCCAACTCCTTCACGTGTCTCTCCTCAAGCCGGTTGTCCTTAATTCTTTCTCTGACGATCCAGGTACCACTCCAGCTCCAGTCTCTGCTGAGCACGTCTTTGAAGTAGAAAACATTTTGGCCATCAAGAGGGTAAGAGGAAAGACTTTCTATCTTGTGGATTGGAAGGGGTTTGGTCCTGAGCAGAGGTCTTGGGAGCCCAGGGAGAACATTCATGCCTCTCGCCTTCTACAAAAATTTATTGCGGGCCTAAAGAAGAGGGGGCGTAAAGGGGGGGTACTGTAGCGTCATCCATGTGTTTGTTTTTACCACCGGTGTGTCATCAGAGTTTTTAATGGATAGAGTAATAGATAAATTACAAAACTTCTCTTATAATTTGTGTAGCATCGGCGTGTCTGCCTTCTGCCGGGGAGACGCCGTTCCCCTCACCGCCGCGGTCCTGGTCCGGCGTCCTCCAGCTCCCCTGCTGCTGCCCGGGGTGCGGGCATCTTTCCGGGCACTGTGCTTAGGGCGCGTGCGTGCTCCCTCCCTCTTAAAGGGACCACGCGCTCCGTCCTGAAGAGTCCCTGGCCAATGGCCGGAGGACCACTCCTATTTAAAGCACCTCCTCCAAAATGGAGGTGCCTGTGCAAGGTTGTTGTTTGTGTGCTAACACTCTCCTCAGCCCTCAGGTTCCAGTGCCCGCCAGCCTGTCTTTAGCCGTGCCCACTCGCCTGTCTATCAGCCGTGCCCACCTGCCTGTCTATCAGCCGTGCCCGCCAGCCTGTCTACCTGCTGTGCCCACCGGCTTGCCTACCTGCATCACCTGTCAGTTTACCTGCTGTGCCCTCCGGCTTGCCTACCCGTATCACCTGTCAGGCTACCTGCCATGCCCGCCTGCTTGCCTACCCGGATCACCTGTCTGGCTATCTGCCATGTCCACCTGCTTGCCTACCTGTATCACCTGTCTGTCTGCCGGCCGTGTTCATCCGCTGTACCTGTCAGCTTCAGCCATTTGACCCGTGGGAGTCGCCTGCTCTCACACAAGGTCGGTCCCAGAGTGGAACCTGGTTCACCTTCCTGGTCCCTCCCTGGTTCACGGAGTCTACTAAGCCGCCGTGTGGCCAGGGTCGGTCCGGGTAGGCACTTAGTTACGCCCCTCTGGTCCCTCCTTGCATCACAGCACAGAGGTTCCACCACCAAGATCCGTAACATTTTGCAATGTTAAATACTACATATGGTACATTGACGCCATCAGTGTGCTTTACGTGGTTTTCACAGACACATAGACTTGTATTGGCACTTTTCATATGTGCTGCCAGCAGGGGTGGATTAAGAGTAGCCAGGACCCCGGGCAGTTTAGAAGGTGTGGGCCCCCCAAGGTACCCAATGTGTCACGTCCCATTTCACATGATCCCATTTGATAGATCATGTGATAGGTCATGTGAGTAACACACAGGTGCACTGGTGTACATATGTAGATCGAAAATGACAGAGATAGTGGTGTGCAAAGCACACCATGAGAATTTTTCCCTTATGTACAGCACTATACATATTAGGGCATGGGTGGGAGATTAATTTTCCCAAACAGTCACATGAGAAACTGTGACTGTTGTGGAGGCCGAACGAATAGGCTGAAATTTATTTTGCTCAATATTAATTATAATGATTTTTTATATTAATTGTATGACTTTATATTGAGCACAATTAAGTATGCTGACATCCCCCTATGTATGAGCCCCCACATAGCCCCTTCAATCAACAACCAAAGCGATCAACCTTTGGGGCCCTTATTCTTGTAAACCATAACAAAAAAAGACCTTAAAAAAATGTTATTAATTAGTTAATTTTAAACTCACATAAATAAAGAATACAATATATAAATACATAAAGACAGAAATGCACAAAGAAAAAAATGGCCGGTGCTTCCAAAACAAGAAATAGGTGTGAACAGGTGCTTACTAGAATCAGCTACCTCCATATACAGCTAACAAACAAAGCAGCACACTGCAACGCTAAGTGTGCGAACATGAAATATATGAAATTTGAATAGCATTGCTGCTGTAGAAAATAGAAATAAATGAGGAATCTTAGCGCATAAATTGGCCAATTCATGTGTACCTGATTTTAATTGCAGCAAGATCTTAATATCCCACACACAAACAGACATAAGTCTCTTAGAGTTCACATTGATAGGGTCCTGGTATTTTTTAGAAATGCCTTATCGCGGCTACCAGGTACACATGAATTGGCCAATTTATGCGCTAAGATTTTTTCATTTATTTCTGTTTTCTAAAGCAGTAATGCTATTCAAATTTCATATATTTCATGTGCTGCTTTCAGTGTGCAGCTTTATTTGTTAGATATATGATGTCCTTGTCAAACCCTTCAGATCATAAACGACCAGTCATGTCGCAGTGCAAATAACTCCACAAAGCAGCAAGCGGTGTCCTGTCACTCATTGAGCGCAGCTCCGGGGCTGCTCGCTGCAGCGCCTCATTCTCCCCGGCTCCTCTGTTGCATGGATTACAGCGGGGGACACTTAGAAGAGGTGAGTATAAGAATTTTTTATTTTATTCTCATATTTACAGGTGGGCAATGCGAGAGCAGACACTACAACCCTCATCATTGTCCCTGCTGGTGCTGGTCACAGCGCCGGCAGGGAACCATGATGAGAGCAGTGTTCAGCATCCGGCACTTGGGAACAGCGCTAACTGTACTGCTGATTCCCAAGTGCCGGTACGTGTCACACAGATGTCATCCATGTGCGGTACGTGTTTACACGGACCCATTCACTTTAATGGGTCCATGGAATCAGTGCTGCCGGCCAAAAACAGACATGTCAGTGTGTGGATCACGTGGTCCGTGGACACACACTCACATGTGCGCAGACCCATTCATGTAAATGGGTCTGTATGTGCCAGTGTCTATGATACGTGTGGAAACTGTCACCACACGTACCGGACACACTGACGTCTGAAGGAGGCCTAAAATGGGGTTGTTTGAGTAGTGGAAAACCCTGTGCCCCGGCACTGACAGCTGCTCAGCATTAGGGCTCTTCCACATGTCTGGAAATTACCAGTATTGGAAAAAACAGTACTGGAGATATCCAAGTCAGTGTGTACCTGTGTGGAATACGTGTGGCAACCATGTGCTGCATCAGGATCACATGTGCCGACGCCTGGGAATTAGCGCTACAGTTAGTTCCCAAGCACGAACTGCTGGAGGCATCACTCATCATTGTCCCCTGCTCGCGCTGCAATCAGCACCAGCAGAGGACAATGTTGAGAGTTGTATTGTGCGGCCGCTGTGTTCAGCAAGTGTTAAAATAAGAATAAAATAAAAAAATCCTTATACTCACCTGACCCACACTGTAATTCATCTGTCCGACAGGCGACCGTACACGCCGAGGAGCAGAGCAGAATTACTCGCTGAGGCGAGCGGAGCCCTAACCTGCGCTGAGTCATTCTGCTCTGCTCCTTGGTGTGTGTGGTCGCCTGTCGGTCAGAAGGGTTACAGAATTGAACACTGGATTTTTCCAACTTCGGATAGGTGAGTATAAGGATTTTTTTATTTTATTCTTACTTTTGCACTTGCTGGACACAGCGAGGGCTGAATACATTAATTCCCTGCTCATGCTGATCACAGCTCCAGCAGGGAACCATGATGAGGGCAGCATTCAGCACCCGGCGCTTGGGGACAGCACTAACTGTATACTGATTCCCAGGCGCTGGTACGTGTCACACTGATGACACATGGATGTCATCAGTGTGGAATGTTTTGCAGCCCATGCGGTGTGGAAAGAACAAACATGTCAGCGTTTTTTTTACACGGACACACGGTCCGTGGAAACGCACTGGCATGTGCACAGACCCATTCATTTGAATGTGTCTACGTGTGTCAGTGTCTAAGGTACATGTGGAAACTGTCACCACACGTATCGGAGATACTGACGCGTGAAAGAGCCCTTAAAGCCGGTTTCTAGTCAGTGCAGGAGCGCAGTTACAGTGTACATGTATAGTAATAATGGCTCATGAGTCCCCAGCATCACTTATGTGATCGGCCAGTCATGTGACCACGTTTGCTATCTGCATGTGTTGACTACACTTTTTCTGCTTGTCTCAATTCTCTTCAATTGAGAGAAGCCAAGCCGACACAAGCAAATAGCAAACATGTGGTCGCTGATCACATAAGTGATGCTGCGGACTCATTACAGAAGTTGTGTTGCACCGCACCCTGTCATGATTTACTAGTCTGCAGTCACATAGAGTGACTGCTTAATTTTATCCCATGCCCGCACAACCCCTTTAATAACTTTATACAAATAATGAGCTGCTTATTATGAAATTATTAAAGGGATTGTCTAGTCTGAAGCTACAAGTGTGCAGTAACTATGTGACTGCAGACTTGTGAATCCTCACATTGCACGTCCAGCACACTGTCAGGACTCTCCAGTGCGGGGAGCAGGTTGTCATGTGACCTCATGTACGCGATTTGCAAACACCTGGCCATATTCCGACTAGACTGTTTACGGTCTCTCTCAATACACTTGTATTGAATGAGGCCGAGCAGTTGGAATGTGGCCAGGAGCATGTAAATCGCATGCTCGCTGATACGGGCAATGGTGAAACCTCACAGTGTGCGCAATGTGAGGATTCACAAGTCTGCAGCCACAAAGATTCACAGCAGACTTGTAGATTTAGACCGGACAACCCCTTTAGACACAGTGCAGCTCATGGCATGGTTACTGTATGGGGGCTGCTTATACTATCAGGCAGGGGCCTATTATAAGACCTAAGCTGTAAATATAATAAGTCCCTACCTCCCCATCTCCACCCTCCCAAGACAGCAGCTATGACATGAGATTACACATAATCTCAGCACACAAGGCCCCCAGTGCCACCCCCACTACCCCAAATCAGCTCCCCCTATTCCCCTCACATCCACCCCACTCCCACAGTAACATTATATGCTGTAATTCATTAAAAAAAACTAAATTGGCTCCAGCAGCACTTACATATGAGCTTGATGATGATTGGTCTGGGCCAGGCACGATCTAGGCACAATCTCTGCTGCAGCTGCTCATTAGGACTCAGGGTCCAGTATGGACCAATCATGGCGCTCATGGGGAGGAGCTAACTGCAGTTCTGCCAGCCTATAGAAGATCAGGACAGGCCGGCTTGTTCAGCTTCTCAGCTCAGGCAGGGAAGCGAGGGAGGTGGAGCGGCACCTCTTCTGCAGACAGTACAGCAGGCTTGTAAGTCAAAGACAGCTTTTGAAAAGACGTAGCTGTGCTGTGTATGCTGGGTCCTGCTCTGCATGACATCATGCGGAAGGGCAGGACCAGCATCCTTTAAACAGCCTGCGGCCACGGGCCAGTGGCAGTGACAAAACACATGCAATTGTGAATTATAATGGGGGCAATTCATGCCCCCCCCCCGAGCCTCGGGCCCCGGGCGGCAGCCCAGATTGCCCTCATTATAATCCACCTATGGCTGCCGGAATAACATGGACATGTATCTGTGAGTTTTGCACAGCAATACGGTCTGACAAAAAACACGGAGATATGAATAGCACCATAGATTATAATGGGTACGTGTTGTGTCTGTGAAAAAAATGGATACAACACGTACTGGAAACACAGATGTCTGAATGAGGCCTAGTATCAGGAGCACTGCCACTTGTTCACATAAAATACTGTGGATAATATCATGCATTGTAGAGGAAGCACACTCACTGGTGGGACTACTTAAAGCACCACTCCTCTTTTTTTTATTGCACCGCTGGAGTGGTGCTTTAAATGTAATTTCCCTGCCCCTGTCTCATACTCACCTGTCGACGCCTTCATCCATTACCAGCGTCACTCCGGTCTGTCTCCAGCAAAAAGTGACCTGCCGACAGCTCCAGTGTTTCATGGAGCGGCACGGAGGTCACTTTTCAATACAAGTCTATGAGGACCTCGTTCTGGCTCTCATAGACTTGCATTGAGCGCTTGTGAAGTAACTTCTGACTTCCGGACAGTCAGAAGCTGCGCTCACAAGATGGTGCCACAGGACCAGAGTGGTATGAAAAATGGTGAAGATGCTAGAGTGTGAGTATATGACCAGGGACTTAAAGCGCCACTACAGCACTGAACAAAAACAAAACGCTGAAGTGGTGCTATAACTTTTTAAAACAGTTTATATTGGATAAGGTTAAGCAGGACATTTTCTTTTTAGCTTTTGTTTTTCAGCTTAAACTATTAAAATAACACCTCAAATCTTCCCCATTTATATACATGTAACAAGTAGTGTGACCTTCTGAAATTCACACAAGCATATGAAAAACCGTCCATTTTTCTTTACGAAAAACAGATGATTTTTCATCTGTTCAGGGTTCCAGGTTGGAAAAAATCACGTCCATAGATGTAATAATGTAGCAAATCCATGAAAAACATGTGCCTTGCAGAAGGTGTCTGTATGGTTTCCAGCTTTTTTATCTACCCATTGACTTCAATGAGCGAATCATTGCAGCAAGTCAAATGCATCTATGGCATGTTTCATTTTATTTCAAGCAGAGCGAACTGTGTGTCTACGTGGAAAAATATCTGTGCGTATTGACGACTGTGGGTCTGTGTCCATAGCACACGGTCAATATCCAAAAATTGAATCGAATTTTTTTTACCTGTCTTGAATTCGAACCCAGAGGTCACTAAAATGACGATGTTTGTCTTTCTTTGACTTTTTCTTTTTATACTTCCTGTCATTCTTGTCCACTATATCTACATTATCCGACATGAGCAGGTTTGGTATCATCTCCTTTTCTTTGCGAGGGTTCATTTCATGCCTTATTTTGGAAGTAAATGTACACGGAGCTGACGACATTGAGGCTGGAGAAGGTGATAACTTTTTAGTTTTGCCACTTTTAAAAAGAAACAAAGACAGGTTCCATCATTAGAAACATTTTATGAATGAAATAAATTTCCTTAAAATGGAACCTATGATTTATGCTTGCCAAACCACAGGGAGCATGAATCCGAGCCTGGCTGTATGGTTGCACTCAGGAGAAATAACTGTCAATCACCTGGAGGGGGTGGGGAGAAGCTACATCAAACACATCTCCCGGCAGTCTCTCCAAAATACACCTGGCTGATATTGTGCAGCCAGGCTCTGATTCATGCTGCCTATGGTTTGGCAGCATCAATCAACTGACAGGTTCTCTTTAAAGCAGGTCTACAAATTGTAAAAAATAGACTAGATGTCAGAGACAGACTATTAGTTATTAAAGTAAAAAATAGTTATTATTTCAATTTTTATTTCATAAATCAATAGTACACATGAAAATAAGCAACTTTGTAATATATCTTATCAGAAAAATGTGCTTCTTTCTCTGCCAAAATTAATCAGTCATTATTATCTAAATTCTCAATTTTGAGGTAAAATCAGTATTCAGTGAAGACAGACTTTCTCATTACTGAGATAGGAGATGGGAAAAAGTATATTTTTTAATTGTTTGATTTTTAATAGGGTAAAAGGGGGGTGATTTAAACTTTTGTATTTTTTTCATTTTTTTAATATGTAAAACTTTTTTTTACTGTATATAATAGTCCTCTTTGGAGACTTAAGGTTTCAATCGTCCAATCACCTGTGCTATATATAACATGGCTTCAGCACTGCTATGTTTAGCAAAAATCACGAACTCCTATGAACGCCGGCCATAGCCGGCGTTCACAGGAGTATTGTGATTACAGGCACAGGGGTCTTCAGCAGACCCCTGGCTGTCATGGCAACCCATCAGCACCCTGTGATCATGTGAGGGCGTGCTGATGGGCGAGATCAATGACACGCTTCCTGTCAGCACCTGTTAAATGCTGCTGTCCGTGATTGACAGCATCATTTAACTGGTTAACAGCCGCGGGTGGATCTTGGATGCAATCACGGCAGTTAGAGGCACTTGATGGCTGATTATATCAGCCATCAAGTGCAGGGAAAGATGCAGGCTCAGCGTGTGAGCACGCATCAAAGGCAGGGGCATAGCCAATGACGTAACTATACATAATCGGTCGTGAAGGGGTTAATGGGTGCAGAAATGGTGCAGAAAATCTACAACATCAAAAATTCACCAAAAGCTTTATGTGGGAACGCGGGAAGAATTATCAGAAAATGATCTATTGTATACATCGTTTTTTTTGGTTACATGCAATTTTTAAACATTTTTGTCAAGTTTTTTTTTCATATCACAATCTTTAGTATAAAAAAAAAAATTGCAATCTTGCAACTTTCACACTGACCGTTTGGTTATTTTAAATGCTAAGGTAGAATTTTCAGCAGACAAATGACAAGTTTTTTTTTATTTTTAATAAAGATCGTGAAATAAAAAAAATATATAAAATAGTTAAAGAAAGACATAATACAAAATACATAATTGTCTCATATGATGATGATTCCAATTACTGATATCTACACACATTGATATTCACTTTACATAAAGTACAAGCACCCCCTTACCTCATGATCGACTTTCCGGCAGGGGTGTGGCACACGTCATAGCCGTACCGTTTTAAAATATCAATGACCGTATTATTACCCATGAAATGACCTGCACATAGATTAAAACAATAGCGTCAATGATTACTACATAATAAAAAGGATTATTTTTATCCTCATTCACTATGGTGAAACGATAACTGTAGGAGGCCGTTTTGCACTTTTTTCAATTAAACAATTAATTTCCCTAATAATGATGTAGGTCTTGCAACTTTTATGCCTTAGCTTATGTTCACACTGATGGATCTGCTTCAAATTTCACCTCAAAAACCCTGTGTGACTTTATGGCCTTATACAAATTATCACGACCTTGTGATTTTCCATTTTTGCGTTTTCATTTTTTGCTCCCCTTCTTCCCAGAGCCATTCCTTTTTTATTTTTCCGTCAAAATGGCCATGTGAAGGCTTGTTTTTTGCGGGACGAGTTGTACTTTTGAACGACATCATTGATTTTACCATATCATGTACTGGAAAACGGGAAAAAAATTCCAAGTGCTTTGAAATTGCAAAGAAAGTGCAATTCCACAATTGTTTTTTGGGTTTTTTATTTATCATGTCCACTAATTGCTAAAACTGACCTGTAATTATGATTTTCCAGGTCATTACGAGTACGCAGATACCAAACATGTATAGGTTCTTTTTTATTTAAGCAGTGAAGAAAATTACCAAAGTTTGTAAGAAAAAAAAATGGCGCCATTTTCTGAGACCCATAGTGAATCCATTTTTGGGGATCTGGAGATGGGTGAGGGCTTATTTTTTGTGCGACAAGTTGCCATTTTTATTGATACCATTTTGGCGTTGATACGATGTTTTGATTGCCTGTTATTGCATTTTATTGCAATGTTGCAGCGACCAGAAAAATGTAATTCTGGGGTTTCGATCTTTTTTTCATTATGCTGTTTACCGATCGGATTCATTTATTTTATATTTTGATAGATCGAGCGATTCTGAAAGCAGCGCTAGCAAATACGTGTATTTTTTTTATTATTATTTTATTTTGAATGGGGCAAAAAGGGGGTGATTTGAACTTTTTTTTTAAAAAAAATTAATATTTTTTTAAAAGTTTTTTTTCTTTTTACTTGCTTCATTAGTCACCTTAGGACTTAAAGCTGCGATCTTCCGATCGTAGTACTCCAGCCCTGCTATATGTAGCAGAAATCATCATCTCCTATGAATGCTGGCCCGTCTGCAATGACAAGCACGGAGATCTTTTGCAGACACCCATCTGTCACGACAACCCATTGGCGCCCCGCGACTACATGACCAGGCGCGAGTTAAATGCCGCTGTCAGAGATTGAAAGCGGCATTTAACATGTTAACAGCTGTGGGTGGATCGTGATTCCACCCGCAGCTATTAGGGGCACATGACAACTGATCAAATGAGCTGTAATGTGCCGGGACAGATGCGGGCTCAGCACCGGAGCCCGCATCAAATACAGGGTCATGACCTATGACGTACCTATACGTCATAGGTTGTGAAGGGGTTATAAATCTAATGCATTTGGATTCTCCTAAGATGGGGCGGATATATGAAAATGCATCTCACAGACATTACAAGTATAAATATTTAACATGTGTTTCACAATATTTTTAAAGGGGTTGTCCACTATATGGATAACCCTTTTATAAATTAAGTAGCTCCTCCTGTAAAATAAAAACAACATATATATAATATATACACCTCTCACACAGGCGGCATTCCAGTAATTTCGGCACTGGGTCTCATATGTTATACCACGTGAGACCTGCAGCCAATCAAAGGCTACTATTGGGCTGCTGTGCTCTCACTTCTTCCGCTTGTTCGACATTTGTCAGAGGGAAAGTGAAGCACAGCAGCCCAGTAGTGGCCACACAATATCACACGAACCCCGGCAGACATGAAGCTGACATCTCTAGAACGCTGCCGCTGCTGCGGAAGGTGATTATCTTTATTTTACACGGGGGACTATTTAATTTAAAAAGGGGTTGAGGAAGTAGTGGACAATGTGGGATGATATGGAGGACTTAGCACATTGTTACCAATTTATTGGAATGGCTTCTATGGAAGCCTATAGGAATGTACAACCATGAGGACGAAACTTGCCATGACAATAACCACAGGAACTGGACTACCATCAATCAGCTGACCATCAAGTAGACTGCTTTATAGGATAGGTTGATTTGTTGATTTCACAGGATAACCTATTTAAGATTGCCCAGTCACAAAAATTAGGAATGCTTCTGTTTCGCATTGGTTTTTTTTAAACCTTAGTATGCACTTTTTTTTACATATTGTTCCCATTGACTAATATGTGAAAATAAAATGTACATTTTACATGAAGTACCACAAACTGTATGTAGTTTCAGTTGAGAAAACATTTCCTTTAAAACGCATGAAGTCTGTTTTTTTTATTCTCGTCCACCTGTCACTTGAATGACTGAACAGCTGCTGAAAACCTGCTAGAATCCTATATGGAGCGTCTAAGGTGGTGTCATTCTCAGTGACTGGAAATAAACACTCTCAGTTCTGGCTATCGTACATTGTCAGCTTATCTATCTATATCTGGCATAAGTAAAACTTACCGATGTAAAATATAATGTGTGTGAAATATTATCAATCACAAAACAAGTAAAGCGCTAGGTGACATTCAGACCTCTCTGACTGCAATATAAACCTTTATGCATGACGGCATTGTTAGCCAGCAGGCTTTGTGTGGGTATACAATGAGGTAATAGGATTCTCCTTTCCAGATGGTTTTACATGAGGTTGAGTGTAACCTGATACAAATTCCCTGATATTAGGCTCACTTAGTCAAGCTCTCAAGTATGTTTAGGTGAGTGAATATTACAAGCTAATATCTAGGAAGCAATGCAAGAACCAAAAGGGTTGTTTGGGACTTTAACAATGATGACTTATCCTTAGGATAGATGATCAATGTCTGATCGATGGGGGTGCGACACCCGGTACACCGCCAATCAGCTGTTCCCGATGTCAGCAGCTGGAACTACTCAGTTGTAGAGCTACACAGCTCCGTCAACTGTATAGTGGTCGGGTACCGCACATCCGCCACCTATTTAAATCAGACATTAATGATCTATCTTAAGAATAGGCCATCAATGTTAATGTCCCAAAAAAAACTTTAATTGCATGGATGGATGAATTGACGGACACATAAATAGACAGACACTATTGGGATGTCATTTATTCACTTGGTACGTCACTCAGCTTTCCCATCCTGTGATTTTCCCTACCACTGCTGCATGCATTCACTTGGTATGTTTTTTAACTAATCACTGCTTTACCCCCACCTCCTCACTTCTTTATGACCTCCTTGTTTACTCTGCCTGTGATATATCCTGCATCTGGCTCATTCCTAATTATCTGATAAAGATGAGCACAGGCCACTCCCCTATGTTTGACATGTGAATGCATTTGTTAGCAAATATATTGTGAACAATACGTCTGCAAGACGTCAGTCTGCTGGTGGACCATACAAAGGCAACATTTAAGTTTTGAATTATGCCAGAATTGAACCTGAAGGGAACTGACGGTAACTGGATACATAATCACTGTAAACAATGTTTCTGTTTGTTTTCACTCTCACCCCTATAGTCCTTCACTTCTTACTAACTCTACTTATCCCTACACCTAGTAATGAACTGGTAATCTCTCCCTCCATCATCCCCATCCATCTCAGTTCCTCATCAGATCTGTTCCTCAACATACAATGCTGTGTCTCCAAACACAGACAGTCACCTCATGCCCTCTCCTGCTCCCACCTACTAAAACTCTCTCTGCTCCTTCTCACTGCTGGTTATATCTCCCCAAATCCTGGTACTCATCACCACATCCCCACAGTCATTTCTACCTCTTATCCATCATCTATGACACATTTTCGCAACCTTTATAACCTTATACCCATTCCCCCTGCCTCCGCTTCACTATTCCCTCTAACAGGAGCTCTTTGGAACGCGTGCTCTGTCTGTAACAAACTTTCCCACATCCACATGATCTTTTCATTACTAACAAACTTTCCTTCCTCACCATTACCAAAACCTGGCTCACCCCCACTGACACAGCCTCTTCAGCTGCACATTCGTATGGTGGATTCCACCTTTCCCATACCCCCCGCCCCAGCGGCAAGCATGGGAGAGGAGTCTGTTTTCTCCTGTCATTACTTTCCCCTCTTTTGAGGTGCACTATGTGCACATCTACTCCCTCTCCAAAATCCAACTAGCTGTCATTTACCGCCCCCAGAGCCAGCCACCACCTTCTTTGACCAGTTCACCACCTGGCTACTTCATTTCCTTGCCACTGACATCCTCACTATTGTCAAGGGTGACTTCAACATCCCCATTGTCACTTCCCACTCAGTTGTCTCTAAGTTTCAGTCTCTCACTTCCTCCTTCGGCCTTGCTCAATGGTCTTCCGCAGCCACTCACAAAGATGGCCACACACTGTAACTCATCTTACATTCTCTTCCCTCTCCTCTCCAGGTCCACAATCCCGAGTCCACAAACTTGCACACCCTTACAGAAATCTCAAACACCTCAACCTACACTCACTCTCTGAATCCCGTCTCCCTCTTAAAGACATAAGTTCCTTATACGATGCAGATGCTGCTGCCGCGTTATATAACACCACAACAGCTGCAGCTCTTGAATTGGTTGCCCCCCTCACTCATATCAAAGCTTGCACAATCAACAGGCAACCCTGACACACCAGCCTGAGTAAAGAACTGAGATGGGCTTCCAGGGTTGCTGAGCTGAGATGGAAAAGGCCCCACTCCAATGAGCACCTCATCGCATTCAAATAGTCCCTCACTAATTTCATGGCCACACTCACTGCAGCAAAATAAACCTACTTCTCATCTCTCACAACCTTAAACAGCTATTCAGTACTTTCAATTCCCTCCTCCATCCCCCTGCACCTCCTGTCTCTCTCCTCATCTCAGCTGAAGACTTTTCCTCATTCTTCAAGCAGAAGATTGACAACATCAGGCAAAGCTTTTGCCTAAATTCCCCAAAGCCCCTTCTCATAACTACTCAACCCTCCTCCTCCAAAACCAGCTTTTCCGCCATTATGGAGATCAACTTTCCTCTTTCCTGTCCAAATCACATCTCACCACCTGTGAACTTGACCCAATCCCACCACAACTCATCCCAAACCTTACCGCAGTCTTCAACGCTATCCACCTTTTCAAGCTGTCAATAACAACTGGTGACTTCCCCTCATGCTTCAAACATGCCTCGATCACACTAAAAGCCCACTCTTGACCCATCCTCTCTGTCTAACTATCGCCCCATATCACTTCTCCCCTATACCTCAAAACTACTGGAACAACACGTCATTTTGAACTGTTGTCTCACCTCTCCTCCTGCTCACTCCTTGACTGTTTACAATCTGGATTCCGACTGCACTATTCCTCTGAAGCTAAAGTCACCACTGACCTACTAACTGGCAAATCTAAACGACACTACTCTGTCCTCCTCCTCCTGGACTTGTCATCTGCCTTCTACACAGTGGACCATTCCCTCTACAGTTTCTCTCATCTCTTGGTATCACAGACTTGGCCCCATTTGGATCTCCGCATACCTAACAGACCGGACAGTCAGCGTCTCCAACTCACACACCACTTCCTCATCTTGCTCCCTATCTGTCGGTGTCCCCCAAGGCTCAATTCTAGGACCCCTGCTCTTCTCCATCTACACCTTTGGCCTGGGACAGCTCATAAAGGCTCACGGCTTTCAGTATCACCTCTATGATGATGACACACAGATCTACCTCTCTGGACCTGATATCACCTCCTTACTAACCAGAATCCCACAATGTCTGTCCGCTATTTCATCTTTCTTCTCTGCTAGATTTCTAAAACTTAACATGAATAAAACTGAATTCATCATCTTTCCACCATCTCACTCAAACCCCCCCAACTCACCTATCCATTAAAGTCAATGGCTGCCCACTCTCCCCAGTCCCGCAAGCTCCCTTCCTCGGGGTAACCCTTGATTCTGAGCTCTCCTTAAAACCTCAGATCCAAGCCTTTCCACTTCCAGCCAACTCCAACTCAAAAATATCTCCCGGATCCGCACATTCCTCAACCAAGAATTTGCAAAAACACTAGTGCACACCCTCATCATTTCCTGCCTCGACTACTGCAACCTCCTGGTTTGTGGCCTCCCTTATAACACTCTTGCATCCCTCCAATCTATCCTAAACTCTGCTGCCCTACTAATCCACCTATCCCTCCGCTATTCCCTGGCCATTACTCTCTGTCAATCCCTTCACTGCAGTTCAAAACCCTAACTTTGGCATTCAAAGCCATCCACAACCTGTCTCCTCCATATATCTGTGACTTAGTCTCCCAGAACTTACCTGCACACAACCTACGATCCTCACAAGATCTCCATCTCTACTGCCCTCTTATCTCCTCTTCCACAATTGCATACAAGATTTCTTCTGTGCATCCCCCCTACTCTGGAACTCTCTACCCTAACATATTAGACTCTCGCCTACCGTGGAAACCTACAACCTGCAGTAACCCTCATTCCACCATACCGCTGCCTGGCCAGCTCTGCCCTCATCTACTGTATCCTCACCCATCCCTTGTAGATTGTGAGTCCTCACGGGCAGGGTCCTCGCTCCTCCTGTACCAGTTGATGACTCGTTTTTGTTCAAGATTATTTTACTTGTTTTTTGCTATGTATACAATATTTCACATGTAAAGCGCCATGGAATAAATGGCGCTATAATAGTAAATAATAATATTGTCAGGATCATATGACCTGGACACAGGAAAAGTCTACAGCTAGGAGATGTGTCCTAGAGTGAGTGTTTGGCCAATATCTGGTATTTTTCTTATATAGTAAGGACAGGTGATGGATCACATGGTGTGATTAGCAGATGGAGATGACATTTACAAATGTTTAGAGATTTTAAAAATTAGAATCAGAATGTACCTGCTTTTTATAGGAATATGATTTCTTACATGTATTATTATGACACTATGTAATTACATTAATATATATGTATTTGGCTTTGTGCACCTCATAGTTCTATATTGCATTGTCACTTTCATATTTATTGTTCCATTTTAATTTATGTAAATTTATGTATTTATTAAGTGTTCACCCTTTATACATCACTAAATTGCATTACATTTGTCATGCTAGCGAAAGGTCAATTTCTGTTGTTTCTGGAGCTAAAACGTTGCATTTGAGATGGGTCAATAAAAGTACCTCCAGTTGTTTGCACACTTTATTTGGAGAGCTGCCTGCCTTTATATTTTAGACTCTTATCTGTCTACACGCATCTATGAATAAATTGTAACTATTACCCATGGCTGGGTTTCCTATTAAACAAAAGAGGTCCTATTCAAGGGCAGCCCTGCAGGAAAGGTCACCTTGTTACTCAGGAATGGAATATACGGTAGCTCATGTAGTAGGAGAGGTAGTCTTTATTCAATACTACATGCCATGTACTAAATTGTATTACACCTGACTACATGTACGCATGGATAGTCTCTTATACATCTTTACTACCTAATCAAAGTCTTTAGCTCCAATTCATCCCCTGTCCTGTGCTTCTAAATATTATTCAGAATCTGCACCCTACTAGACTTCTGTCTCCACACCCTCCATGCACACGATAACTACACTCGATACTTGAGTATTGCACTTAAACATACAGGCTGATGACCGGATCATGCAGTCTTACATGAAATCCCTATTTATTATAATTGCCAGACATGAAATATAAAGTACTTTCAGCGAATCCTATTCCTGCATATCCCTCATTAACACTGGGGTATGAAACGCCAGTCTTAATGAATAGGGGCCTTTGACTTCCCAGGCCCCTGAGATGTATATCTGAGTCTACCTTTACCTGCACCAAAAGCGAAGAAAAAGCTCTTTTCCGGAAACTCTTCCAACAGATCCTTCACTCTCTTTCCCATTCGTTCATTTCTTTTGTAGATTAGCTCTTGGCGAAAATAATTATCAATCTCTTGTGCAGTTATTTGTTCATGTGGTGGCAAGGTGGCATTTATAAAATTAGGCACCTGAAAAACACAACAAGACTGAATTGTAGGGATGTGTAGATAAAAGCAAAGCGTAGCTCAATTTAACACTTCTATTGAATTTGCTACTAATATGCTATTATTCTCAAACAGTATGTCCCTGATCTGTGTTATCAGATAAAAGTTCACCTAGATTCATAATAAGGGACTGTATAAATAACATTCTCAAGTTCCGGATCATTGGAGACAATCCCACAAAAACTTCCAGAGCTCTAACAAAATACAAACTCCATGTTATTCGCATTGAAAATGGACAGATACCGACGTTTTGTATCTAATGGAGAGGTAAAGCATATATCTAGCACTACCATGCTTACTAAAGAATGAAACAGTTGTAGATAGGAGCATTTCTGCAGACGCTAAATTGGCCACACACAGATGGACCTTTCTATTTAGCCCACTTGAGTAGCCAAACGAAGTTGTTATGCTTTTGACAGTTTGCATGTTCTGTCTGAATGATCTTACAATAGCATTTAATTGTCATGTAATATGCAGGATTATATTGGGGTCACATATGCTGTGACATTATATCTATAGTAACTTTGTGTCCCCAGTACCAGGGTCAGAATGCCAGTTGGTCTATGTACAGTGTGTTCTTAAAGTCTATATCTTCTTTGTTTCTTCTGGAGATAAGCTCCTTAAAGTATATCTAACATCTTCTTGAAATAAAATGTGTGATGTATGTGTAGAATTAGGAAGTGAACATTATATCAGCACACTGACAGCCTGGGAAACCACATATATGAAGTCAAAACCTCAAAGAGTAGTTTTCTGACAGCAGAAGCTGGCGCTACCTTACTTTCTCCTGATATAAACTTTAACAATACAAAGCAATGTTTTTGAGAAAATGTACAATCGTACTTGTGAAGAATCATGGTTGAATATTATTGAGTTCAGGTCTCCACAGTTGTAATGTTTGATGAGGTCCTCAGTTGTGTATGGAGCTTGAAGACTACCAGCTCGAAGGTTCTCCTGCTGCAAGAGGGTTTGGTTCAAGGCAAATACTACCTGGAAAAGAAATATAATGCATGACATGGTTGTCTGTGAAGCCAAGACATATCTAAGTATTGATTTTGTTGACAAACATGTCTGCTCACAAGAACAATATAAACTTTAGGAGGTAAAACATATTGATCTACCTTCACCAATGGGAAATTAATGATCTCATTGGGTTGATGTATGCCACATCTTCATCTTTTTAGGTACACAAGCTCTCATAAATCAGTCCATTTTAATCTAATGCAAATAAGTTTTCTCTTCAAAATTTGTTTTATTATTTCGTTTGAGAATGTCTTCTGATAAAACATGAGTAGTGAGCCTGTGCATAGCCTACCTATATTTTCCCAAGAAGGTTGCAGTACGACACCTAGTATAAAATACAAAAACATTCTATGGCATTGGTATAGTTGATGTGTCATGTAGTTATATTTTGAAGTGCTGGAAATGCTATATTAAAAAATGTATAAAATGCTAATTTTCCATGTGTTTATATGTTCTCCATATATTTTCCCAGTTGTTCTTCCCCTCGTGTTTTTTTTATTAACTCCATCTTTCTTTTCTAATTTAGATTTTTTCTGTTTACTTCCTTCTTTTTATATAAAGGTGGCACATCTGATATTTTCTGTACTTTCTGAAATGCATATCATAGGTACTGCTCATAGCCTGTTATGGGTTTATTATACTGTAGGCTTCCATGTAATAGATACACGTATCTTTAGTACAGTGCCACAGTAAGCATATGGACCATTTTTAATAGAGGACAATATCTGTTGGAGAATACTTGGGAGACCCAGGGCCGGCGGCGGCACCCGGGCAAGTGCCGGGGCCCTGGACCATCTGGGGGGCCAACTAGCCGTCGGGGCCCAGGCTGCTTCCTTGACATCTGTGCAGGACCTCTGGCGCTGTTTGATTGCTGTCACTTTACCAGACATAGCCGAGCGCTGTGCGGCTATGACTGGTAGTAATGACACAGCAGGGTCGGCACAGCATCTTTAATTTTGCTTGTGAGTCACCCCTGCCGTGTCCTTACTAGCTGACACAGCCGCACAGCGCACTACATGCAGCCATGTCTGGTAAATTGACAGCAATCAAACAGCACCAGTGGTCCTGCACAGATACCGGGTAAGAGGCCCGGGACCTGACGGCAAGTGGGCCCCCCTGATGGTCCAGGGTCATGTCTGTAATGGTCATCAAACACGCGCCAGTGGCCCGACACAGGCACATGCCTGAGCTGTTGAGACAGGCCGGGGCAAGTGAGCGAGGCTCGTTCCCAGTTTCCCCAATCCCCATATTAAAAATATTTCTAATATGTGTGTGTGTGAGTGCATGTATGATGTGAATATCTCTGTATGTCAGTGTGTATATATATTTATGTCTGTTTTATATATGTTTTTAAGAATTTGTGTTCAAATATGTATGTATGCTTGTATGTGTACGTATCTGTGTATATATTTGTGTATGTGCGTGTCTGCGTATTGTATGTGTGCATATCTGTGTACTATGTGCATGTGTGTGTATGTGTGTGCATGCCTGCATGTGTGTGCATGCCTGCGTACTGTGTGTGTGCATGCCTGCGTAGTGTATCTGCATGTCTGCGTACTGTGCGCGTGTGCATGTGTGACACCCCAGGGGTCTGGTTGCCACAGTAATAGCCATATTATGTCTGAGAGCAGGTGGGAGGTCTCTTGGTCAGGAATCCTATGCATGCCACACCTCCTGCCCAGTCCTGGGAGGGGAAGAACTTCCCCTATATAAAACTGGGGCTGAGGCAGGGTTAGAGAGAAAGAGCAGAGAACACAGACAGAGACACAGTCTGGTCTGTAGTGGAGCAGCTTTAGGAACAAGAAAGATCAGGAGCTCTGGGGAAGTCGTGCTAAAAGGAATCAGGGGCTGGCAGCTGTAGAGCTCGCCCTGATTGAAGAGTTACCACCGGACCCGGAGTCCGAGGCTGTGGGGACTAATCCTTACCCAGCAGCAGAAACCGACCGGCAGGGGATTTCAGGTCCTCTGGCCAAGAAACCCGAAGGCACGGTCACACGCGTGGGACCAGCACCACCATCGTGGAGCGGAAGCCACTAGAAGGCCCCGAGTCACCGGCCATACGGGTGAGCACCACACGGTACACTCAGGGATGTGGGCTACTTTTACCCGCCTCTAGCAAGGTAGCCAGAAGAGTACAATTAGTTGGGGAGGCCTACAACTCCGCCTGGCCAGGGGAAATCCCATCTGCTCAAAGACTGACCAGGCCCCGATCGCTAGCCAGTACTCCGGGAGGGTCTATCTTTATCACCAGTAAAGACCCTGAACTACACCGCATCGTCTCTGAGTGGTTCCTGCTACCCCCATCATCCACGTCGGCTGCACTGAGGCCATACCCTTCCCGTTGGGGGTTATACCATCTACGCTGCACAATCGTACCACCGGCCTCAGCGGTCTGCCCTGCAGCGGCAGCTCCATAGCTGCATTCAACGGGTGGCGTAGTCGTCCAACATCTACTGCTAATATACTGCCACTCAGTTTGACTCCCTGGGCACGGACCGGGTCACCGCCACGAGACTACTACCCCCAACAGGCCCGGCTCCGGGTAGTCCCCGCGTGCGCAACGCTACACCAAGTAGGCCCAGGGGCGCGTCAACTTTTGGCGTAGTCGGCAGGATTTCGTGCCCGCAACCACCGGGTACTGCGTGCCTGAAAAAGACTGTTCAAACTTACCAGTGGTGAAGATTCCCGCCATCCGGCGCCATCTTCTACCTTCTTCCCGCCATCCGGCGCCATCTTCTACCTTCTTCCCGCCATCCGCGAAGTTTTCCCGCCATCCGGCGCCATCTTCTGCCTTCTTCCCGCCATCCGTGGAGTTTTCCCGCCGTTGGACGCCATCTTGAAGACGCCGCGTGGGAAGAAGAGGGGCGTGGACTCCGAAAGCGCGCGAGAACTGAAGCCCCGCCTCACGTCCGGACGTTGCGTAAGGTCCTGGAAGGAACCCAGCAGACGCCGACGTCACAGGAGCACGACGGAAGGTCCTCGACCCTGACGATCCACTGCGGAGCCGCGGCCTACGGAAGAGGATCATCGCAAGGTAGGCCACGGTCCACTAGGGGGGAGGAGGATGTCGGATACGGAGGAGAGCTTCACTGCCTCAACCCCCGCCAGCGCCACCGCTGCTGCAGTCATGCCTTTCACCATGCCCTATATCCCGGGAGCAGCCTGGCTACCCCAGTACTCAGGGGAGTCACATACCCTGAATGACTTTAAAGAAAAGCTGGATAGCCTCTTCCAGGTGTACCCCCTCACAGAAGAGCAAAAAGTGAGCATCCTGGTGGCCCAACTAACCGGGGCAGCCCAAAGGGAGGTAAAGTCCTGGCCACCTGGGAGGAGGACTGTCGCAGGGATACTAACCCGGCTGAGGGACACCTTTGATACCCGCACCTCAGCCGAGATTAAGCTTAGATTCTATGGGTGCAAGCAGCGAGCACATGAGAGTATAAGGGACTATGCACTAAACCTGCAAGAGGCCCTGAGAGCCATTAAGCAGACCGACCCTGACAGCGTGGGAAACGAGGACAGGCTGTTGACCGAGCAATTTATAGAGGGACTATATTGCAATGTCCACCGAACCCAGTTGCGGGCCATAGCCTTACAGGATCCTCATCTGGACTTTGCACAGTTCAAGGACAGAGCCATCCGGGTGCTCCGAGAACCGACACCGGGTGGCGTTGTGACCCACAGGCGCCCAGCTATCACTTACCACCAGGAGGCGGCGCCCTTGTCTGCAGGGCCTGTGGGGGCTGATGCGCAGGCTTTGAACAATGACCCGGCTCCGGACCTGCACCATCAGGTCCAAGAGCTAGCTAAAAGCGTTGCTGCGCTAACCCGAACTGTGCAGTCTTTACAGGTTTCCACTCCAGGGAAGATCCAGCTGGCATCCGGACCGGAGGACATCCCGTGGCGTCGACCAAGGAGGACCCCACCGGCCAGAGGAAGACCCAGCGACCGGTACAACGAGGACGGACAACCTATCTGCCGCCACTGCAATCAACCCGGACATATGGCAAGGTACTGTCCTTTAAACTGGCACAACCTGGGGTAGAGGGCCAACCCCCAGGAAAAAGATCACCAGGCCCATCGAACTGGCGCGACAAATATGTGGGAGGACGTCCAGTCTTGCCTGTGGTACTGGATGGCATCCCTATGAGTGCCCTACTGGACACCGGGTCACAGGTCACCACCATCCCGTACGTGCTCTTCAAGCAGTACTGGAATGACTCGGATATAACCCGCTATCCAGATGACGACTTGAGTATCATCGCCAGTAATGGTCAGCCCGTGCCACAGATCGGATTTAAAGAAATGACCATTAAAATCGGTAGAGTCGAACTGGCAGCACAGGGACTGATCATTGTAGACATTGACAAGCGCGAGAGTCACCCAAAGATAACTCTAGGAACTAATGTGATTGAAAATTGTCTTGCAGAGGTGATTTTCATTTTACAGCAGGTTGCCAAGAACGCCAGCTCCGGCCAGCAGCGAGTGCTCCAGAAAGAGATCCGGGCACTGATGCGACGGCAACAGGTGGAACTCTCCGGTGGTGAGATTGGTAGCGTAAGAATGTGTGACCCTTTCCCTATTGCCATGCCCCCGAAAAGTGAAATGATGATTTGGTGCTGGGCAGCTATTGGTCTGAGAGGTAGAGATTACCAGGCCATGGTAGAACCAGTCTACTCAGACAGTAGGCCCACCATTTTGACAGCACGGGGGGTAGTTGATGTACGCCATGGGAGGGTGCCCGTTCGTATAATAAATATCGGGAAAAGGGAAGTATACCTGCCCCGGTATGCTACGCTAGCCAAATTATATACTATCAACCAAAATTCTATACAGTCTGTGGAACCCTTGCCTCCATCTCACCCGGAGGAAGGTAACGGCTCTACGAAAATAATGGAGGATTGGTGTCAGCAACTACATTTGGGTACTGACTCCACTCCCTCCCACCAGAAACAGGGAGTCTACCGGGTGGTTCGAGAGTACGAGAGAGTGTTTAGTAAACACCCGTTAGACTTCGGGCGAGTCAAGGGGGTAGAACACCATATCCCCACGGGAGACCATCCTCCCATAAAAGAGAGGTATCGACCCGTACCCCCTGCACACTACCAACACGCCAAAGGGGATGCTTAGAGACATGAAGGAGGCTGGGGTAATCAGGGATAGCTGTAGCCCCTGGGCAGCTCCACTAGTCTTGGTCAAAAAGAAAGACAACACCATGAGAATGTGTGTATATTACCGGAAAATTAACCGTATCACACACAAAGATGCGTACCCCTTACCAAGAATAGAGGAGTCTTTGGCTGCTTTAAAATCTGCTAACTTCTTCTCCACCTTGGATCTCACTAGCGGGTACTGGCAGGTTCCTGTAGCAGAGGCGGACCGGGAGAAGACCGCATTCACCACTCCGATGGGACTTAGCGAGTTTACCTGCATGCCGTTCGGACTCTGCAACGCACCAGGAACCTTCCAGCGATTGATGGAATGCTGTCTGGGACACCGAAACTTTGAGACGGTCCTGTTATACCTGGACGATGTCATCGTCTATTCCAAGACCTACGAGGACCACCTGAAACACCTGGCGGAAGTGTTCGAAGCTCTGGCAAGTTACGGCCTAAAGGTGAAACCCTCCAAGTGTCACCTCCTGAAGCCAAAGGTGCAGTACCTGGGACACGTGGTGAGTGCTGACGGAGTGGCTCCCGACCCTGATAAGATCACCGCAATTAAGGAATGGCCAAGCCCCTCCAGCGTAAAGGAAGTGAGGCAGTTCCTCGGGTTTGTAGGCTACTACCGAAGGTTCATTCCCGGTTTCACCAAAAAGGCAGCTTCTATGCAGGACCTCCTGATAGGCCAGTCCAGGAAGGCCAAGAACCAGAAGCCACCCTTCAGATGGGAGAAGCTGGAAGAAGAGTCCTTCCGCCAGCTGAAGATGGCCCTCACGGGGGATGAAATCCTGGCGTACCCTGATTAAAGCCAGCCCTTTATCCTCTACACCGACGCCAGTAACATCGGGCTAGGAGCCGTACTGTCCCAGATCCAGCAGGGGAAGGAACGGGTAATTGCTTACGCCAGCCGAAAACTGCGACCCACCAAAAGAAACCCTGAGAATTACAGCTCATTTAAGCTAGAGTTCCTGGCAGTGGTGTGGGCAGTCACCGAACGCTTTAAGCACTACCTCGCTGCTTCCCGGTTCACCGTGTACACGGATAACAACCCGTTGACACACCTGGACACTGCAAGACTCGGTGCCCTAGAGCAGAGATGGATGGCCCGCTTGTCCAACTATGAGTTTACAATCAAATACCGGGCAGGACGCTCCAATACCAACGCGGACGCCCTGTCCAGGATGCCGAACCTACCGGACGTAGGGGAAGATTCAGAGGAACTGGAAGAAGTTGAACTCCCCGCGTTCCACCGTCATGGGACTATCCAGTATTCCCACCGTGTAAGGAGTAAGCAATCCGCTACGTTCAACCCATTACCTCATTACAACTGGGCGGAGACGCAAGACAGTGACCCTGCCGTCCGACTGGTAAAGGAGATGCTGACTCGGCCAGATGCACGCCTTGACCCGGACGCTCCGGAGGAAGCCAAGCAACTGTGGGCTGAGAAGAGTCGACTGTTCCTTTACAAGGGGAAGTTGTGCCGCAGAATGGTTAACTCCCGGACGCATGAACTAATCTGGCAAGTAGTGGTGCCAAGAAGAGACGCAGCTATGGTGATGGAGGCATACCACGACGGAGCTGGGCACTTCGGATGGAAGAAGCTGGAGTTCCTGCTGCGCGGGCGGTTCCATTGGGTAGGCATGAGAGGAACCATCGAGAGGTGGTGCAGAGACTGTGGCCCATGCAACCTAAGAAGGAGGGACCGTGCCAGCCAGAAGACTCCCCTGCAGTCCATCATCACCAGACAGCCGTTGGAACTGGTAGCCTTGGATCATGTAAAACTGACCCCAAGCAGAAGTGGCTACGTCTACGCGTTAACCATCGTGGATCACTACTCCCGGTTCTTGGTTGTCGTCCCCGTCAAGGACTTAACGGCTCAAACAGCAGCTAGAGCCTTCCAGCAGCACTTCTGCCGTCCGCACAGATACCCGGAGCAGGTGCTGATGGACCAGGGACCTGCCTTTGAAGCGGAAGTCTTCCAGGAGTTCTGCACCCTGTATGGCTGCCGGAAGATTAGAACAACACCCTATCACCCGCAAACTAATGGACTTTGTGAGAAAATGAACCAGGTGGTGATAGATCTTCTGAAAACATTGCCCCTGGAAGAACGTAGTCTGTGGCCTGAAAAGCTGCCCGACCTGGTGGACCTATACAACCACATCCCTGTAGGTTCCACCAACTGTACCCCGGCTTACCTAATGAGGGCAAGACCTGGTAAGCTTCCTGTTGATCTGGAGATGGGAGTCCTGACACCCGAGGACACTTCACCAGAAGCAGACTGGGACACAGAGAGGCAGCAGCAGTACCGGAAAGTACAGGAGAGCGTGGAGCGAAGTCTCTGTCAAGCTAGGGAAAGACAAGAGAAAACTTACAACCAGTATGCTCCCGCTGTTCCCCTGGTGCCCGGAGAGCAGGTCTTGAAGAGGAAAAGACGGCTCCACAAGTTGGACGACCAGTGGGAGAAGGACCCGTACACCGTACTGCCCTCAAGCCACGACAACCCAAAGATCTGTACAATCAGTAAAGACGGAGGGGAAACCACAGCCATTGTATCCCGGGATCACCTGAAGAAGTGTCCCGAACAGCTACGGAACCCTGAAGAGGAACAAGAAGACCCTCGACCCGTAGAGGAAAGGGAAGATATGATTAGTACTGTGCTCGGAGACTTCCCTCGGTCTTGGACTCAAGTCAATGGTGCTGTTGTGGTACCCGTCCTCACGTTCCTCCAACCAGCATCCCAAGTGCCTACGGAGACACAGGTAGAGCTGGAAGAACAGCCGGTCCAGGAGGCAGAAGACCCCACACAAGCAGACCAGGAGAATCAACCCTCTGCTTATAGTGAGCCTGCCATACCCCTAGTGAGCCAAAGAGTCCGTAGACGGCTGCCCAGTTTACCCTTGACAGCTCCTATACCCTGTAGCTCAGGACCAGTCAGCCAGCTCCGTAGGTCCACTAGGGTCACTAGAGGCCAGTTGCCCATACGGTGGAGGATCTAAATGTTCAAGCTATTTTATTAATGTTTACCTGTTTATTGTTGCTTGTGTATAATTATGTGTTTCTAGTTATTTGTAGGAGTCTTTGGTGGATTTACCGGGAAACCTTTTTGCATATAGTTGGAGCGTAACCCAGGATGGACTAAAAGACTGATAAAGACTCGGGGCAGGACAGACCCCTACCTGGTTATGTCTCCTTGTTTTGGTGAAATGGACACCCTTGTTTTCTCAAAAACTGCACCCGGTTGCGGACACGCCGTGACCATCCTAATGTTTTTCTTTATTGCGTTGTTTCTGTTTGTAATTTGTTATGTTACAAAAATATGTTTAGTCCCGGAGTACTAAATTTCACTAGGGGGGAATGTGACACCCCAGGGGTCTGGTTGCCACAGTAATAGCCATATTATGTCTGAGAGCAGGTGGGAGGTCTCTTGGTCAGGAATCCTATGCATGCCACACCTCCTGCCCAGTCCTGGGAGGGGAAGAACTTCCCCTATATAAAACTGGGGCTGAGGCAGGGTTAGAGAGAAAGAGCAGAGAACACAGACAGAGACACAGTCTTGTCTGTAGTGGAGCAGCTTTAGGAACAAGAAAGATCAGGAGCTCTGGGGAAGTCGTGCTAAAAGGAATCAGGGGCTGGCAGCTGTAGAGCTCGCCCTGATTGAAGAGTTACCACCGGACCCGGAGTCCGAGGCTGTGGGGACTAATCCTTACCCAGCAGCAGAAACCGACCAGCAGGGGATTTCAGGTCCTCTGGCCAAGAAACCCGAAGGCACGGTCACACGCGTGGGACCAGCACCGCCATCGTGGAGCGGAAGCCACTAGAAGGCCCCGAGTCACCGGCCATACGGGTGAGCACCACACGGTACACTCAGGGACGTGGGCTACTTTTACCCGCCTCTAGCAAGGTAGCCAGAAGAGTACAATTAGTTGGGGAGGCCTACAACTCCGCCTGGCCAGGGGAAATCCCATCTGCTCAAAGACTGACCAGGCCCCGATCGCTAGCCAGTACTCCGGGAGGGTCTATCTTTATCACCAGTAAAGACCCTGAACTACACCGCATCGTCTCTGAGTGGTTCCTGCTACCCCCATCATCCACGTCGGCTGCCCTGAGGCCATACCCTTCCCGTTGGGGGTTATACCATCTACGCTGCACAATCGTACCACCGGCCTCAGCGGTCTGCCCTGCAGCGGCAGCTCCATAGCTGCATTCAACGGGTGGCGTAGTCGTCCAACATCTACTGCTAATATACTGCCACTCAGTTTGACTCCCTGGGCACGGACCGGGTCACCGCCACGAGACTACTACCCCCAACAGGCCCGGCTCCGGGTAGTCCCCGCGTGCGCAACGCTACACCAAGTAGGCCCAGGGGCGCGTCACATGTCTGCATACTGTGTGTGTGCATGTCTGCATACTGTGTGTGTGCATGTCTGCATACTGTGTGTGTGCATGTCTGCATACTGTGTGTGTGTGCATGTCTGCATACTGTGCGCGTGTGCATGTCTGCATACTGTGCGCGTGTGCATGTCTGCATACTGTGCGCGTGTGCATGTCTGCGTACTGTGTGTGCGCATGTCTGCGTACTGTGTGTGCATGTCTGCGCACTGTGTGTGTGAATGTCTGCGTACTGTGTTTTTGTGCATGTCTGCATACTGTGCGTGTGCATGTCTGCGTACTGTGCGAGTGCATGTCTGCGTACCGTGTGTGCATGTCTGCGTACCGTGTGTGCATGTCTGAAAACTGTGTGTGTGCATGTCTGCGTACTGTGTGCGTGCGTATGTGTGTGCATGTCTGCGTACTGTGCATGTCTGCTTACTGTGTGTGTGCGTATGCTTGTGCATGTCTGATGTCTGCGTACTGTGCATGTCTGTATACTGTGTGTATCCGCGCATGTCTGCCTACTGTGTGTGCATGTCTGCCTACTGTGCATGTGTGCATGTTTGCATATGTGAAGGATGAGATGGCAGCCTGGGCCCCGTGTTGTATACCTTTATTTCTCCGCCGTATCTGTGCATCATGAATCTTAGTATGTGTTAAAGGGGCCCACTGAGACTCTTTCGCCCGGGGCCCACGAAAACCTGGAGACCCCCTATGCACATTCGATTTTTTGCCAGTCCTCCTGGAATTGGCAGGTTTGCCAAGCACAGGCTAATATGTACGGGCTCCCTGAGGCCCTCATACACATTAGATCATTTGACCGACCGCTGTTTTTCTCGGCTATTCCATAAGCAGCTCATGTGTTTTCATAGTTGATAGCAGAGAAAGCTGCAGCTAGACAGTTCTGTCAGCAGCTTATCTCCTGAATAATGAAATGATTGGATGATTAGGTGGTAAAATTCAAATGGCAAAAACTTTATCTCCACTAACTCATCTGTCGGAGGGGGGAGGGAAATTGGAAGGCCACCATACCCATACGGAAGCCTTAAGTCGTGCAAGGTCCATGTACATGGCTTTGCTTGTAAACCATTGCACTTGTAATGATTTGTGGTGGATTATTCTTGTATTTGTACCAACTTACTTTTATGTTGCTTACTGTTATTTCTCTAGGCTTTTATCATGAAAAAAACACCTTTCAATAAAATAGATTGAACATGAAAATGGTAAAATATTTGAAATTATAAAATTCATATAGTGTAGAATTTTGGAAGTATAGAATTGCCCAGGGTCATAATATAGAATTGTCTGTCCTTTAATAAAAATCAGTAAGGCGAGAGACTGTTCAAAGATTAAACAATGTTTTATTAGATTTCTCTTTTGTGAAGACTCCTTGTTTCAGAACTAAAGCTGCGAGCATGGTTTTCAGGAGCGTGATCTAATAAACTGATTGACTTGACAAGCAATGGTGAGGATAGACAAATAGAGAGGATAGAGCAATTGATTGAACAGATGTGAGAGTTTTTGTTGTGAAGGTCTCAAAGCTGGCGGGGTGGCGATTGGCTAATTTAAGTTGCATAATACTATAAGCCTTTCATATGCAGATTGTCTCTTTGATCCCATGTGGATAAAAGTGCAAGGCAGGGGGTCTTTTGTCTTAAAAAAGAATCCAATGTCTGCTGGACCCTTGTTCTTCTCCCACCCTCTTGAGCTAATATAGGTTCACTAACTGTCACTGCAGAGGGAACATGACAGCTGCGGAAATACAACCAGAGTCCCATATTGTTTGCATTGAACGAGTTTGTATGCTTTTATAAGGATAAAATATTGTCATTCAGAAAGCAATGACTCAGATCTTGTTTCTATAACAAACTACTAAAAAGGATAATCAGTTTTTAAAAGGAAGAAATCTCAATCACATTATTTAGAAAAGTATCTTCTGTTCCAAAGTAAAAAAATGCACTTGCTTGGACTGGAAAGCTTGTGCACTTATCTCCCAGTTAAACAATTTATCCAAGTGTTTATATTCACAAAAGTCAGAATTTAACACATTAGATCATAGGTGGATCTGCTATATGTCGGTGACCAGTAGTTTTTGATTTGGCTCATTTTCCAATTTTGAAGGCTAATGGTCCATGGGGGGGGAGGGGTTGCTTAGTTGCCCACAAACACCTTACACAGTTGGCTGATCTGGCAAAAATTGGGCAATGCTTATGTAATGTGTACAACTTATAGGAGCTGTCTACAAAGGATTCACCAATCACAATAGGTGATATCACAAATGTCCCTACTCCCCCTTCCTTCACAATGACATTTGCATAGGCTCACTTGATTCTTCAGTACAAAACTTAGGGGTTTGGTCTGGCCATTGTGGCTATGTACATGTGTTGTTTCCTGAAACAATGGGAATTTAGAGTCTAATAAAGGCTCAGTGGCCAGTGTGAATGATGTAAGATTTACATTCTTTATTTCTATTACAGAATGTGATATGTAAAAGAAAATAAATTGCCAACATTTTTCTTAGAAAATACATGTAACACAAAAACCTGACTTAAATAATAGGACATTTATTGATCATATTTTCCAATAATATAGTCAGTAGAGATTACTTAGATTTTAATTTCCTGAAATTTGCAGATCCCTTTGAATTCGAATACATTGCGATTCAATTGGTGAAGATTGCAAAAACAAAAAGAAAAATCCCCGACACCATTTCACAAACTGCTGAAGATTGAATTAGCCAAAAAATTAGTTCATGACATCAGGCACAGTCACACGGTCTTCCCCATAATGCTTTGCAAATATCACATTGTCTAGTGCAGCCAATCAAGAGAACTATCAGAAGGACAATAAAAGATGAGCACCAGCAAATTTAGGATTTTACAGAATAGGGATAGGAGATCAAAGCTCACTACTCATCATTATTGATAAGTAATAATCTGCAGGTTAATAGATTTATTAACCTGCCCAGCGGCCACACTTAGCCGAACACTGTGGGGAGAAAATGAACTTTATTCCTCTTGGCAGCGTTTGGGTTTTGTTCACGAGGGGCGGTGCCGACGCGGGTTCAGTCACCGCTCTGAGTATACAGAGCGATGGCAATAACCGCACCTCCAGCCCTGACTAACACTGGCTCTGCATTGGGGCCGGCTGTCAGTAAGGGCCGGGAGTGCAGTTACAGTCGTTGCTCTGAACCAGCGCCGACAGCACCCCCATGACTGAAACACAAATGCTGCTGGGGAGAATGAAGTTCATTTTCTCGTTGCAGTGCTCGGCTTAGTGTGGGCGCCAGACAGATTAATAACGCTATTAACCTGCAGATTAACCCCATATCTGTAGGTTTATAGCATTTTTTTCTGTTGACAGGTTCCCTTTAAAGGACAAAAGAAAAACCTTCACTTTCTTGAAATCTAGATGTAACTGTCTAACTAGCAGAGTGAGTGTGTTGTAAAAATATATACAGTACAGACCAAAAGTTTGGACACACCTTCTCATTTGAAGATTTTTCTGTATTTTCATAACTATGAAAATTGTACATTCACACTGAAGGCATCAAAACTATGAATTAACACATGTGGAATTATATACTTAACAAAAAAGTGTGAAACAACTGAAAATATGTCTTATATTCTAGGTTCTTCAAAGTAGCCACCTTTTGCTTTGATGACTGCTTTGCACACTCTTGGCATTCTCTTGATGAGCTTCAAATGGTAGTCACCGGAAATGGTCTTCCAACAATCTTGAAGGAGTTCCCAGAGATGCTTAGCAGTTGTTGACCCTTTTGCCTTCACTCTGCGGTCCAGCTCACCCCAAACCATCCCAATTGGGTTCAGGTCTGGTGACTGTGGAGGCCAGGTCATCTGGCGTAGCACCCCATCACTCTCCTTCTGGGTCAAATAGCCCTTACACAGCCTGGAGTTGTGTTTGGGGTCATTGTCCTGTTGAAAAATAAATGATGGTCCAACTAAACGCAAACCGGATGGAATAGCATGCTGCTGCAAGATGCTGTGGTAGCCATGCTGGTTCAGTATGCCTTCAATTTTGAATAAATCCCCAACAGTGTCACCAGCAAAGCACTTTCACACCATCACACTTCCTTCTCCATGCTTCACGGTGGGAACCAGGCATGTAGAGTCCATCCGTTCACCTTTTCTGCGTAACACAAAGACACGGTGGTTGGAACCAAAGATCTCAAATTTGGACTCATCAGACCAAAGCACAGATTTCCACTGGCCTAATGTCCATTCCTTGTTTTCTTTAGCCCAAACAAGTCTCTTCTGCTTGTTGCCTGTCCTTAGCAGTGGTTTCCTAGCAGCTATTTTACCATGAAGGCCTGCTGCACAAAGTCTCCTCTTAACAGTTGTTGAAGAGATGTGTCTGCTGCTAGAACTCTGTGTGGCATTGACCTGGTCTCTAACCTGAGCTGCTGATAACCTGCGATTTCTGAGGCTGGTGACTCAGATAAACTTATCCTCAGAAGCAGAGGTGACTCTTGGTCTTCTATTCCTGGGGCGGTCCTCAGGTGAGCCAGTTTCTTTGTAGCGCTTGATGGTTTTTGCAACTGCACTTGGGGACACTTTCAAAGTTTGCCCAATTTTTCGGACTGACTGACCTTTTTTCTTGCCATAATACAAATTCTAACAGTCTATTCAGTAGGACTATCAGCTGTGTATCCACCTGACTTCTGCACAACACAACTGATGGTCCCAACCCCATCTATAAGGCAAGAAATCCCACTTATTAAACCTGACAGGGCACACATGTGAAGTGAAAACCATTTCCGGTGACTACCTCTTGAAGCTCATCAAGAGAATGCCAAGAGTGTGCAAAGCAGTCATCAAAGCAAAAGGTGGCTACTTTGAAGAACCTAGAATATAAGACATATTTTCAGTTGTTTCACACTTTTTTGTTATGTATATAATTCCACATCTGTTAATTCATAGTTTTGATGCCTTCAGTGTGAATGTACAATTTTCATAGTCATGAAAATACAGAAAAATCTTTAAATGAGAAGGTGTGTCCAAACTTTTGGTCTGTACTGTATATACAGTATATGTTTTGCACACTTCTTTGTTCTAACAGTCCAATATTAGATGCTTAGGTGCTTGATTTTTTGATGTGACCCTACCAAGCCTTTCTTGTAAGATCCTTTTTGGTAACGGCCAAGATGTACAGCTATATGAAAAAGTTTGGGCACCCCTATTAATCTTAAGCTTAATGTTTTATAAAAATTGGTGTTTTTGCAACAGCTATTTCAGTTTGATATATGTAATAACTGTTGGACACAGTAATGTTTCTCCCTTGAAATGAGGTTTATTGTACTAACAGAAAATGTGCAATCTGCATTCAAACAAAATTTGACAGGTGCATAAGTATGGGCACCCTTATCATTTTCTTGTTTTAAATACTCCTACCTACTTTTTACTGACTTACTAAAGCACTTTTTTGGTTTTGTAACTTCATTGAGCTTTGAACTTCATAGCCAGGTGTATGCAATCATGAGAAAAGCTACTTAAAGTGGCCACTTGCAAGTTGTTCTCCTGTTTGAATCTCCTCTGAAGAGTGGCATCATGGGCTCCTCAAAACAACTGTCAAATGATCTGAAAACAAAGATTATTCAACATAGTTGTTCAGGGGAAGGATACAAAAAGCTGTCTTAGAGATTTAACCTGTCAGTTTCCACTGTGAGGAACATAGTGAGGAAATGGAAGAACACAGGGACAGTTCTTGTTAAGGCCAGAAGTGGCAGGCCAAGAAAAACATCAGAAAGGCAGAAAAGAAGAATGGTGAGATCAGTCAAGGACAATCCTCAGACCACCTCCAGAGAGCTACAGCATCAACTTGCTGCAGATGGTGTCACTGTGCATCGGTCAACTATACAACGCACTTTGCACAAGGAGAAGCTGTATGGGAGAGTGATGCGAAAGAAGCCGTTTCTGCAAGCACGCCACAAACAGAGTCGGCTGAGGTATGCAAAAGCACATTTGGAGAAGCCAATTTCTTTTTGGAAGAAGGTCCTGTGGACTGATTAAACCAAGATTGAGTTGTTGGTCATACAAAAAGGCGTTATGCATGGTGGCAAAAAAACACAGCATTCCAAGAAAAACACTTGCTACCCACAGTAAAATTTGGTGGAGGTTCCATCATGCTTTGGGGCTGTGTGGCCATTGCCGGCACCGGGAATCTTGTTAAAGTTGAGGGACGCATGGATTCCACTCAGTATCATCAGATTCTTGACAATAATGTTCAAGAATCAGTGACAAAGTTGAAGTTACGCAGGGGATGGATCTTTCAGCAAGACAATGATCCAAAACACCGCTCCAAATCTACTCAGGCATTCATGCAGAGGAACAATTACAATGTTCTGGAATGGCCATCCCAGTCCCCAGACCTGAATATCATTGAACATCTGTGGGATCATTTGAAGAGGGCTGTCCATGCTCGGCGACCATCAAACTTAACTGAACTGGAATTGTTTTGTAAAGAGGAATGGTCAAAAATACCTTCATCCAGGATCCAGGAAATCATTAAAAGCTACAGGAAGCGACTAGAGGCTGTTATTTTCCAAAAGGAGGATCTACTAAATATTAATGTCACTTTTCTGGTGAGGTGCCCATACTTATGCACCTGTCAAATTTTGTTTGAATGCAGATTGCACATTTTCTGTTAGTACAATAAACCTCATTTCAAGGCAGAAACATTACTGTGTACAACAGTTATTACATATATCAAACTGAAATAGCTGTTGCAAAAACACCAATTTTTATAAAACATTAAGCATAAGATTAATAGGGGTGCCCAAACTTTTTCATATAACTGTATTTAAAAAATAGGACACATTTTAATTCTTGAACACCTATTTTATTAGTCCAGTTTAGCAACCATACAACCACAATATTGCATACTGTTGCCACATGATTCTATCCAACAAAGTAGCATTTTAGGGTTCCGTTGTATTTAAAGAAAAAAAAGAAAAATTATAAATAAAATACAAAAAAGTTGAGGTTCTGCAACTGTTTTATTAGTCCAATTTAACAATCATACGCATCACAACAATACTGTTTGCTGTTGCTACATTTTCCTTTCCGTGCATGCGCCTGTCTAGAAAAACAGGTTTTTAGGGTTACTGAATTTTTGTAAAGAGATGGGGTGGGGGTGGGGGGGGACATTTAAGCAATAGTCTATCTATCTATCTATCTATCTATCTATCTATCTATCTATCTATCTATCTATCTATCCATAGATATATATAGATATAAATATTTATATCTATATATATGTATAGATAACATATATATATATATACACAGATTAAGTTTTTGCTTAACTGTTTTACTAGTACAATTTGACAAGCGTTGGTGCCACAACAATAATGCTAGCTGTTGCCTCAAGTTCCGTTCGTGTACCTACCAGCCAACATAACATTTTTAATCACTTCTTTTCGTTTGATAGATACGTTTTTTAAAACTTGAAAACATTATTATATACGTTTTACTTTTTCCATACGTTTCAATATTCCAATTTGGCAACTGTACACCTCACAATTATATAGTGGGCTATTGAGGCAGTTTGATTCCATGTTCCTACCTTGTGACATTTGTTGTTACTTCGTCCTTTTTGAGCAGGGGGGTTATTAATCTGCTTAACCAAAAATCTAAAAAGAAATGATTACACTAAATCAAGATATTTAACTGTGCAAGTTTGTTTTGGCACACCTGTTTAAATTGGAGACATATCCACGCCACATCGATATTACAGGAAGGCTTGTGTTACATTAGACTTTTTGGGCATCACATGTACCCTACCTGGAATTTGTTGTTGATTACATATTTTTCTTTGGTTGGATAAATGTGGTAATTTTTTTTTTTTTTTTAGAAATGACATAAACGCTATATTTGTGTCCAAAATGTATGTTAAATGAAAAAGTGGTCTTGGCAATGAACATGGTAACCTGAGAGAAAAATAAAAACATATCACAGCAAAAAATTTGGGATACACCCACAGCAGCACTATGGCCATTGCTGGCAGCATCCATCCCTGCAGTAATATTACCACATGAAGTCTATACTTGGCCTCCTTTGCCTGTGGCAAACATATTTTTGGGAAGGAAGCAGAGGGAATAATGGAATTATTTGTAAGACAAAATATACCCACTTGAGGAAGGTACTGACTATGTCCAGGAAAGAGTCTACTCATGTTAACCATTCTTAGAAAATGCCATCTCACCTGTGGCAGCCCAGAGGGTACGAGCATGGAAATTCGTCCTGACCAGACATGAGACATTCAAGAAAAGTAGAAGGGTATTCCAGCACCATTAAAAATATTATTTTATTCATGATTCCATTAAAAGTTGAGATATGCCAGGAGGAGACTATAATGCACACGCCCGGACTGACTGACGTGTGCGTGTTTAGTAGTTCCACTGGGCCATGAACCGGAGAGTGCCTGGAGGGGCGTAACTAAGTATCTGCCCGATCCGACCAAGGTCGCACGACGGCATACGACGCCAGTGCACCAGGGAGGAACCGAGCAGAGGAACCAGGGTCTACTCCAGGTCAGAGTCCGGACACGGCTGTTGGCCCACACCGGGGAATACAGGAACTGGAAGGTAAGGCTGGAACACAGACTGGGGGTATAGGCAGACACGGCTGGTATGCACACGGGTGGACGCTGGTAAGCACGACTGGTATGCAGGCAGAGAGGTGCTGGCAGGTACGGCCGGAATGCAGGCAGGTGGATGCTGGTAAGCATGACTGGTATGCAGGCAGGGAGGTACTGGCAGGCATGACAGGCTGGAGCACAGAGTGGATAGGACCCAGTACAGACTGGGACTTCCAGAACAGAACCGCAGATGCGGTGGACAAACACAGCAGGGTTAGACCGCCCGGAGCGGCGGGCAAGAGGAGAGCAAGACTGCCAGAGCGGCGAGCAAAGGGTCAGAGCAGAGCGAGGCTGTCGGAGCAGCGAGCAAAGGGTCAGAGCAGAGCGAGGCTGCCGGAGCAGCGAGCAAAGGGTCAGAGCAGAGCAAGGCTGCAGGAGCAGCGAGCAAAGGGTCAGAGCAGAGCGGAAACCACAGGAGCGGTGAGCAAGGCGGAGCAGAGCGGAAACCGCAGGAGCGGTGAGCAAGACGGAGCAGAGCGGAAACCGCAGGAGCGGTGAGCAAGGCGGAGCAGAGCGGAAACCGCAGGAGCGGTGAGCAAGGCGGAGCAGAGCGTTGAGCAAGGCGGAGCAGAGCGGAAACCGCAGGAGCGGTGAGCAAGGCGGAGCAGAGCGGAAACCGCAGGAGCGGTGAGCAAGGTGGAGCAGAGCGGAAACAGCAGGAGGGGTGAGTAAGGCGGAGCAGAGCGGAAACCGCAGGAGTGGTGAGCAAGGTGGAACAGAGCGGAAAACCGCAGGAGCTGTGAGCAAGGCGGAGCAGAGCGGAAACCGCAGGAGCGGTGAGCAAGGCGGAGCAGAGCGGAAACCTCAGGAGCGGTGGGCAAGGCGGAGCAGAGCGGAAACCGCAGGAGCGGTGAGCAAGGCAGAGCAGAGCGGAAACCACAGGAGCGGTGAGCAAGGCGGAGCAGAGCGGAAACCGCAGGAGCGGTGAGCAAGGCGGAGCAGAGCGAAAACCGCAGGAGCGGTGAGCAAGGCAGAGCAGAGCGAAAACCGCAGGAGCGGTGAGCAAGGCGGAGCAGAGCGGAAACCGCAGAAGCGATGAGCAAGGCGGAGCAGAGCGGACAGGGCTCTGTTCACACGGAACAGACAGGAAGGGAAAGGCAGAACCAGATACGCACTAGATACTTGCAATGAAGTAGCGAGTGGACACTAAACTCACAAACGAAAGTACAGCGACTACGAGAAGGAGTTAGGAGCAGGTTCACACTCTGCAGAAAAAGGGAAGGTACGAACATATAAACAAAACAGGTAAAAGGTAGGAGAGTGTTCAGACAGGAACTGAGTGTTCGGATAGAAACCGACACTGCAGCGAGAGACAGGAGGGAGTCTGGGTATGCGGCCCCCAGAGAGGCGGGACGAACAGGCAAGGAGCGTGTTCAGACTGGCCTAGAAATACAGCCTAAGGAAGGCGGACAGACAGGCAAACAAACACAGAAACAGATCTAGGTATGCAGCCCCTAGAAGGCAGGTTGAGCAGGCTAAGAGCGTGTTCAGACAGGTAGCTGGCTAGAGTGCATAGACAGGACACAGTTCAGACACGGGAACTGAAACCGAAGGCAGGGAACAGGGAAGGACCTGGCACGTCAGCGACCAAAGGCCAACTGACAGAACAAGATGCTCAGGCAAGGATTCCAGGAAAGAGCTGGGTTAAATACCAGGTGACAGACAGCAATAGGCTGAGGACGCACAAGGGGTGTGCCCGCAGCAGCTACAAGAAGCTGGAAGTGATCGGGCGCCGCCCTTAAGCAGAAGAAACAGAGGCATACAGACAGCATGGAGGAAAGCCAGAGTGATAGTCTGGACTGGAAATCAAGTGCGCGCTTTTGCACAGTGGGAGATGGACCACTATGCAAGGACGCCGCCAGGTATGTTACAGAGACAGGGAAAAGGATGAACAAATATTGTGACGAGCTTCAGATGCAGCTCGGGCGTCATTTGTCAAAGCTACTATGACAGAATCAAGTGAACATTACATGCATGTATGATGAAAAACAGGTGGTTTGGCAGATCATATGATTTATGACCACCTTCACGAAATTTACATACAAAATATTAACCTTGCGTTTGCCAAATACATAGAATAAAGGATAATCAAATTAAAAACAATATATGGTACATAAATAAATGGAGCGGGAATACCCTTCTACTTTTTCTTGCATGGCATAATGGAATGTAGGTTGTCTCAGTCACAGCAAGCTATTGAAGCCTCTGACAGCGACACAATCAGCTTGAGTTACTGTTCTGCTCAGTCCACTTCTTTCGCTGCCATAACACTTAAAGTTGTGCTCAGCAGAATTTCAATTTTGTCAATAACACCTGTTTCTGTTCTTCCTCTTAGTCCCCAAATCCAAAGCGCCCCAGGTATTAAGGAAGATACTTCACCAGAACAACTTCTTCCAGTTGATTTATTGGAAGAGGTGAACAGTCAGTCATTTTACTTGGAGGACATGGAGCTGAAGGAGCTGGAAGTCACGATTATAATGTCAAGTTGTATTGCTGGCTTTGCAAGCTGTGGTGGTAGGGGCACTATCTGTGGTAAAAGCACTCTGAGCCAGGGCAAATTTCAAAGTGAGAGTCAGGCAGGTACAGCACAGTTATGCCATTAACCACACAGAGTCTACTGTCAGACAAATCAAGGATGAGAATGATGAGGATCCTGTGGTGCGTTATACCTGGGAACCAGACAGGTGCCGGGGAGGTGATGTCATTAGAGGAAGAGAGTGTTGGCCATGGCTATACACAGCGCAGGTGACATGCGCCTAAAAGACCCTTTGGAGCACAATCTGCTTGTTTTTCAGTCACTTCTTCAGCGGGTGATACCGCACATGATACTAGTGGAGGCGGCTCAACAGTGCCTGTAAGTACTTGTTGCGGTAGTGGCGAGTCGTATATGTGGGCATCTCATGTGTGGGTAATCATTTGCATGTCGCCGCCAGATAATTCTTCAGCAGCCTGAAGACTCTGCAAAATAAAATAAACTGTGGATGTCCTGACTTGAATAGGCTAGGAAATATTGCTCTCCATCAGCATGCTGTGGGATGAGAAGGATGGGGAAGGTGAAAAAGAGGAATATGAAGTGGAGCAGCAGCAATAGGAGGATGAAGGCAGAGCATTGAGTTGGCACAGGCAGTGAGTCAGACTGCCAGTCATAGTGAAAATGATGACAATGATGCTAGCCATGACAACCAGCTGTTAGTGGGCTGATGAAAATGAACCAACTCGGCCCTTAGTTATGCTGGTGAGCATGGTAAGCTGTATGCAGAAATGCTAGTGGGATGACAGGCATTTCGTTACCATCAAGCAAAGGGATGATTACTGGATCACCATACATATAGACCCCTGCTATAAAAGCAAAATGGGTGATTTTTTTCTGATTTCTGAAAGGTTGTTCAAATTGGTATAATACCAAGATAAGCTATGTTATCAGCTTGGTGAAGCTTTCATTGAACTGATGCTTGCTGGCTGCACAACCGAGCTGGGGGCCCCTTTGACCTCCCTGCAGACCCAATGCTTCCCTGACTTTGCCAGCAAACAAGTAGCCAAAGCAGCAACTGCAAAAACAGTATATTTGACATGATGGACCAGATGTTTTATATACCTTTGCACCAACCTGATGCACTTCAGCAGAGATGCACCAGCTAAACAGCCAGTTTCATTCATACATAGACTGTGTCCTTTCTCAGGCAGATACCCTGAGCCCTGATCCTATGGACTTTGACTCAACAGATTGGGCCAGTGGTCAGAACTGGCTGAGTTTGCTATGGACATACTGTAATGTCCAGCCTTCAGTGTACTGTTAGAGAGGGTATTCAGCGGGGCTGGTGACTTTGTCATATCCAAAAGCGCCAGGTTATCTGACATAAGCTTGGAAAACCTTACATTTGTCAAAATGAATCAGGCATGGACTCTCATTCACCTACAGCTGAAGTAAAATGAATAGATTGGCAATACCATCTACCTGCCTGCCTGCTGTTGTCTGTCTTCTACACAGATCTGCTGCCAGCGGTGCCAATGACCCATGCTCAGCTGGACGTCTACTTCCTGTCCATGATATCATCAATGCTGTAGTACTGCTGCTGCCAGAGCTGCCCCCTACACTGTCATCTATCTTCTTACATGCCCTGTCATATTTTTCTACCATTCGGCTTCTGCCACTGCCAGTGCATAGCCAAGCCTCTCACATATCTCCTGGCTGTTCACTGTGTCTTATACTGCGTACTGTACTGCTGCTCTCAGGGCTGCCTTTGCTAGCCCTAAACTGCCATACATCTCCTTATTTGAGCCATCATTTTTATGTTGTATGGCTTCTGCCGCTGCCACTGCCACTGCCACTAGACGCTCATGTGGCGCCCCTGCGGGTTCAGTCACCACAGAGGTACTACATCTCACCCAGAGGTGTGGTGCCCCACTCTCAGGTAAGGATGGAGTACTGCCCGGGACCCACCCACCTGCATCCAACGCTACACCATTCCAGACCATCAGGCGGGGCAAGATGCACTGGATTATGCTGAGCCCTGTCCCTGGTTGGAAGTAGGAGGAATCGAGAGAGGGGGAACCATGTAGTGGGTGTGGGTGGAGGAAGCAGGACAGGGGAGCACTTTGAGTAGGAGTACAAAAAGGGAACCATCTTGGAAGAGCGAATCCAGTCTGAGAGGAGAAAGAGTGGGAGCAGGAGCTCTGTAGGAGCTCTGCTCAGAAACAGAGAGAGAGGAGAGGGCCTAGACTGAGAGGCCCAGGAGGACAGGCTGGAAGAGGACGGGAGCAGAGGGAAGGCTCCAGGAACAGAGGGGATCCCAGGGGCATGGAGAGTGCGGAAGCCACCCGTGCACCCGAATCTACAAGGACGTGGAGGGATCAGGCCGCAGAGGGGACCGGCCCCTAACTAGTGGAGAACAACCAGGCTCAGCTAGGAACCGGAGGCTACTGTACTTTCAGGGTGAAGCTGCTCACTACCGCAACTATATCGCCAAAAAGGTGGCTGCATAGGATTCAGGGGACTGCATGTTGCCCGCCAAAATCCGAGACTACCGGCTGGGGACACTGGTTGCGAGGCGCAGGGCAGGAGGGTGAGAGCCAGCGCAGGAAGACGACCGAGGAAGGCACACAGAATGGGGTCATGTTAAGTATTCCTGAGATACCTGGGGGATTGGTGAACCACTCCCTTGGTGAACACAGGATGGCGTGGGAGGTTACCCTGGCGCTGGTAACCTGGAGTCTGACAACTGTGAGTAAATCTGAAGACTGCACCCCCACTGTGTCCTAGAATTATTATCTGCGCCATCACCTGCATTACACTGCACCAACCACAGCTATCTCTTAGTATTACTACATCCTGCCCTGGAGCTAAGCTCTACCTGTGGAAAGCTGAACCAACTCGGCTGCGTCACCACCAGCTCCAGAGGATCAGCACCGCAGCGGCTGCTCCATATAGCCGCATACCACAGGTGGCGTCACAAACAATATATATAAAAAACTTTATTCTCCTTTTACTAATCCCCTTTTATTGACTGCCCTGGGTCACAGACCGGGTCATCGCCACCGTGACATACCCCAGCACTGACCGGCCCGGCTACCGGGTACCCCACGGCCCAGGGGGCGCATCACTCACACATCTGCTGTACTTGTCCAGTGTGCTGTATACTAACTGCTGCTGGAAGTGTACTCACTTGAGGGTATACATACATGAAACAGCTCCCAAAATGGGTCTAATTTTTTGCACAGCTTGTTGACAAGTCATTGTTTTTTCATCTTGAAAACAGCTAGGCTGTTCCTGCTTCCTCAGGAAAAGGATAGTTTTTGGATTTCTTGATAAAAAGCCTTCATAATCATTTAGAAAAGAAGAAAGGACAAAGGGGCGCAAATGGGTGAAACCTTTGTCCTTTCTTCTTTTCTACATGTTACGCCGACGGCATGGGATCAAGTCCCCCTAGGAGGCTGCATTTGGACTCCTGAACCTATCCACTCACTGTGACATTCCATAACTTGCTCCCCCCTCCGCGTAGGAGGCTGCAATTGGACACCTGAACCTCATCCACCCACTGTGACATTTCATAACTTGCCCCCCCCTCCATTTGCAATGTTGCATCAATAGGCCCCAGGTTTCTCTGCAAAACGGTATCTTTACTTCAATCAATGCACCGTCCTCAGAACTTCTGTGTTTTTTTTTGCTATTTTAATTTTATTTTTATTAGAACACTGGTAGGACTAATTTTGGAATCCTTGGATTTTTAGTTTTTTGTTATTGCTATCCTTATTTTCACTCCTTCAATTAAGGAGTGAAAAATTTATTTATTTATTTTAGTATTTTTCTTGTCATTTTTATTTTAATTTATCATAATTTATTTTAGTGGTTACCCTCTGCTATATAATAGGTTACCCTCTGCTAAACAATATTATTTAAATGGAATTCTATACCTTTAATAGAGAACTCCTCAGGTTACATTTGATCCAGTCTGCATTTGGGAAGGATGACTTTAATAACCAGATGGGATCCGATGCCCATTGTCTCAATGATAAAGACAAAAAACATATGTCCAAATTATTATTGGATTTTTAATCCATATGTAAAATTGAAATAAGTAATCATTTGGACACTATGTTTTTGAATCAATATATCTCTGAAAAAATCATTCCCAGGGGTCTAAGGGTGTCTTTGAAGTCAACCTTCTCTCAGGATCCTTTGTTCACGGTGGAATGTGATTCCCTTATTTCAGATTGTTCCATGGGCCTTATGTGATTATTAATCAAGAAAAGGAATGCCTTAGCCGTTCAGGCTCTTAAAGAGATTGAGATACTTAAAAGAGATTTGGACCCCTATACATCGTTCTCGGATTTCCGTGATTTCAATTATGATTTGAATCACAGATTATCCAAATTTCAGAACGACTTGATTAAAAAGAAGGTTAACAAGATTGAGAGGGATCGTAGGGATTCTAATCATAATGTTCTTGGTATTGATGCGGTTGCCTCTGTCACTGGCAACGCTAAAATGTCCTCGGATGGGGTTGAAGCCATAACGACTTCTGCTAATCATTCTGAGATTGGGAGTCTTGTAAAAGAGGTTAATTCACTTACCAATAGAAAACAGATTGCTATTTATGAAAACCATAGAAAAACTCTTTTCATTAAACCTTTAGAGACATCATCATTGGTTGGTAAAACAGTAGCAGTGAGTTTGGAGAGCCATGACATGAGTCCTAAAAAGTTGAATAATCCTAAAACCCCATCCACTTGTGAAATCACCACCCATTTTGTTACTCCCATGGTTCCTCTTACAGCAAGATCCCTTTTTCTTCCATCCATTGGTAGCCATATTGAAGTTGAGATGGACCTCACCCCTTCTCTGGATTTTGGATTGGGGGCTACATTATCCCCCCCAATCAGGCTCAAGAGCCTATCATTACACCAATAGATTTAAGGGTTTAAGGGTATCCCCTCAGATTTCCTTCCATCCAGCTTCACAGTTAAATTCTGTTGAGGGGAACACCCATGGCTTGTCACCATCACTTCAGTTATTCAACTCAGTCCAGCAAATCACGGATTCTATTAAAAATTCTTTTGATGCATCTTTATTAACTGTACATCCGAGTACACAACAACTGGTAGCCGCTGGGGAATCTTCACAAGTGCCCCCCTTTTGTAGTGGTGGTAGTCCTCCATAGGCTCTCAGTTCGGCAATAGCCCCACCACCTCTGAGAAATATTTCAGCCTCATTGGCTTTGAGACCTCCAGAATTTGAATTAACTAACATGGCTAGTGCTCCTCTCTTAGAGAGTAGTATGTTAGTAGTGAGTAAAAATGAAAATAATATAAAAATAAAAACAAAATCACTAATTTTTTTCGGGTAATTCCGGGTCGTTGCCCAAAAAGAAAAAGAAACATCGAGGGTGTAGAAGCAGGGGGAGTTATTCCCCCAAACCTCCCGCTATTATCAGACCCCAGCCTGAAGAAAATGAAATCCAAGTAGTGAATAGAGGGTATTTGGCCCAACAGACACCTTGCTCCAGAGATGTCATTGGAATTTTTAATCTCTCTAGTAACTCTCTTTCCAAATATGAGATTTCTCTTCTCGGTTGAGGTCTCTCTTTTTGTCCGGACACCCCTCTCAATATGTTCACTGTTTTTTTTAGATCTAAATAATTTTTTCAGGAAACTAACACTAAAACGGCATTTTCTCCTTGAAGCCAAAAAGCCCCTCGCAATAGTGATTTGACCACCTCCAATATGGTTAGTAATGGAGAGAATGCAATTATGGATGACGGTTTTACACATGTTCTGATTACAGGGAGTTCTAATTTCTATTCCTTGCACCATAAGGGGTCACATTTGGAGACTTTTCAGCAATTCATTTTAAAGGACCTACGTTCATTTAAACACGTGAGAAATAAAAGGAACAATCTATCCCCCGCTGAAAGAAGATCCATTAAATGCTTGCACGATAATAAAGAAATTATCAAAAGTGCCGACAAAGGCGGGGGGATAGTCATAATGGATAGGAGCTGGTACACCATGGAAGGGTCAAGGATCCTTGGTGACCTCACTTATTATGAAAAATTACCTAATGATCCCTCTATCTCCATATTTTTGGAGTACAAAGAATTCATTAGTAAGGCCAATACAGCGGGTTTTCTAAATAAAAAGAAGAGTTTTTTGGACATAAAAAGGTTTCAAGTTCCTTATTTTTATTTTCTACCAAAAATCCATAAGTATCAAAAAAATCCCCCGGGGCGTCCTATTATTTCAGGGGTGAATTCCATCACTTCTAACCTCTCCCACTATATCGATCTCTTTTTGCAGAAATATGTGGTTTCTTTGGATTTCTATCTGAGAGACTCTACACATTTAATTAGTCTTTTAAGAAATCTACCCCTTTTAACTGGTTGCATCTTTTTGACTCTTGATGTTTCTTCCCTTTATTCTAACATCACTCATAGGTTGGGATTGAAAGCAGTGGAGGAATTTCTAATGGGGGATCCCTCCTTGCACGAATTACAAAGGGTATTTCTTTTGGCGGGGATTTCCTTTATCCTCAATAATAATGTGTTTTTATTTGAAGGTACAATGTTCCGCCAGGTAAGGGGCTGAGCAATGGGGGACGAGATTCGCTCCCAGTTACGGAAATCTATTCATGGGTTCCTTTGAGTCTGTCCACATTGCACAGTCCCCCTGGGCTGTGAACCACATAGTTTTGTATAAACGGTTCATTGATGACCTCTTTTTTATTTGGCAGTAGTCCGCCAACTTTGTGGCAGACCTCAATAGTAATACATGGGGTTTAAACTTTACTTCTACTATCTCAGAAACTAGTATCCAGTTTTTGGATCTTTCCATCTGTTGTGACCAGTCTGGGAGGCTATCTACCTCTACACATTTCAAAGCAGTTGATGTGAACAGCTATTTGAGATTTGATAGCGGATACCTACCGGGCTGGATCGTCAACATCCCTTATGGCCAGTATTGGAAGGTAAGAAAAAATTGTACCTCTGATTCGAACTTCATACACGAGTCAAGAATCCTTAAAAAGAGGTTTCTCTCTAAGGGCTATCCTAAAGGATTATTAAAAGAAGCTTTTTTGAAGACTAGACCCCTTACTCAAGAGGCCTGTCTAAATAAATCTTCAAGTCGCTCTGCTGAGAGTTCTGGTACATCAGAATTTACTAATTTTAACCTTATCACCACCTTTGGCTATTCTCGCTTGACTTTACTAAGATTGCTTAGAAATAATGGTTCATTCTTAAGAATGACCCAGTCTTAGAAGATCACTTACCGGAAAAACTGTCTATGACTTTTAGAAGGAGTAAAAATCTACGTAATTTGGTTGCCCCTAGCAACACCTCCATCTCATCCAGCTATTCAAAAGGTTTATTATCTTCCTTTAAGGGGGGTTGTTTCCGCTGTAACACACCTAAATGTCTTCTGTACCGCTATCAAGCACGGTGCTTCCACTTTTATTTCTCAGACAACAGGGGAAAGTTTTCCCATTCATCAGAATGTAACGTGTCAATCATCCTATGTAATATATCTACTTGAATGTCCGTGCGGTCCACAATATGTAGGCCGCACCATTCAAACTATGCATGCTGGATTAAACAAACACAGGCAGAATATCCGCAATGGATTTTTATTGCATAGAAATTCGAAACATTTCTTGAATATGCACCAGAGGGATCCAAAATTTCTAAAATTAATCATTATAGATCATATTGAGGACACATCACAGGATAGGTTGAGTCGCTTAATAAATAGGGAAAGTTATTGGATTTTCAAATTGGGCACTCTTGCCCCGGAGGGATTGAATTTAACTTTAGAACATGTGGTAAATTAGATTTTTATTGTATTTTTTAATTTTGGTTTTATACACTGCTTCAAAACATAAAGGGAACACTCAAATAACACATCCTAGATCTCAATGAATGAAATATTCTCATTGAATACTTTGTTCTGTACAAAGTTGAATGTGCTGACAACAAAATCACACAAAAATCATCTATGGAAATCAAATTTATTAAGCAATGGAGGCCTGGATTTGGAGTCACCCCCAAAATTAAAGTGGAAAAACACACTACAGGCTGATCCAACTTTGATGTAATGTCCATAAAAGAAGTCAAAATGAGGCTCAGTATTGTGTGTGGCCTCCACGTGCCTGTATGACCTCCCTACAATGGCCGGGCATGCTCCTGATGAGATTGAAGATGGTCTCCTGTGGGATCTCCTCCCATACCTGGACTAAAGCATCCTCCAACTCCTGGACAGTCTGTGGTGCAACGTGACGTTGGTGGATGGAGCGAGACATGATGTCCCAGATGGAGGGGAACGTAGGAGGGCAACAACCCAGCAGCAGGACCGCTACCTCCGCCTTTGTGCAAGGAGGAACAGGAGGAGCACTGCCAGAGCCCTGCAAAATGACCTCCAGCAGGCCACAAATATGCATGTGTCTGCACAAACGCTTAGAAACCGACTAGAGATGAGCGTTGTTCTACTCGAACTGTTCGCCAATCTCAAATTCGAGCTGTTTTGGGCGGTGTTCGAGCCGGTCGGCGAACACGAACAATTTGAGAAAAATTCGGCTGTTCGAGGTTATGTTCGATAACTGTTCGTGCACCAAAATCATAACTGGATTTTTTCTCAGTAATGATGAAAATTAATGTTAATACGCAGTTTGAGTGTACAGCGGGGCGGGGGGAGGGGCAGGGGATGGATCTCTGCAGCAACAATGAAGATCTCCATTTTTTTTTCTCTTTCCCGCATTTGCAGTGGGGAGGTGCAATCTGTCAGCCTATCAGCAGCGCACACACGGAGCGAAGTGCTTTTTTTCACACAAGCAAGGGCATGTGTGATTGGCAGTGTATGTCACATGTCCTTGCCCTATAAGACCAAGCCATTTTCCCCGTCGCCACCATTTTCTCACTGCTGCAGCTGCGTGTTAGACGGCACCGCTGTTGCTGTGTGCGCTATACCTTGTTAATTTCAAGCCAATTTTCGCACAAATATACAGATAGCTTGGGAGTAGGGAATAGTTGTGATTGCAGTCCTTTTAAGGACTAGGTTACAGCATTTCCTACGACTTTTATCAGGCAGGTCTGTGCTCTTAAATAGATAGATTGTGGGAGTAAAGACTAATTGTAATTGGAGTCCTTTTCAGGACTAGGTTACATCAGTTCCTATCAGTTTTTGCCAGGCAGGTCTGTGCCAGTGCTGTGCAAGTTTTTTTCACAGCATTTGGCTGAATCTAGCAAAGCTAATCCTTTTTGGCCTATTGCAGAGTGTGTTAGTCAGTGGAGTAGCCTATCTGTGTTGCAAGATATACCACCTGTGTATAGAATACCAATTTTTTTACTGCACCTAGTGAAGTAAAATCTTTTGGGCATAGCATCATTCTGTTAGTCCATCTATACTGACCTCCATCAGGTTGCAAACTGAATATAATTTTTTTCTGCATCTAGCTCTGAAAAAATATTTGGGCTTCTAGCGGTGTGTGGGACTTGGTCTATTAGTCCATCTATACTGACCTCCATCAGGTTGCAAATTAAAAATAATTTTTTTCTGCATCTAGCTCTGAAAAAATATTTGGGCTTCTAGCAGTGTGTGGGACTTGGTCTATTAGTCCATCTATACTGACCTCCATCAGGTTGCAAATTAAAAATAATTTTTTTCTGCATCTAGCTCTGAAAAAATATTTGGGCTTCTAGCAGTGTGTGGGACTTGGTCTATTAGTCCATCTATACTGACCTCCATCAGGTTGCAAATTAAAAATAATTTTTTTCTTCATTTATCTCTGAAAAAATATTTGGGCTTCTAGCAGCGTGTGGGACTTGTTCTATTAGTCCATCTATACTGACCTCCATCAGGTTGCAAATTAAAAATAATTTTTTTCTGCATCTAGCTCTGAAAAAATATTTGGGCTTCTAGCAGTGTGTGGGACTTGGTCTATTAGTCCATCTATACTGACCTCCATCAGGTTGCAAATTAAAAATAATTTTTTTCTGCATCTAGCTCTGAAAAAATATTTGGGCTTCTAGCAGTGTGTGGGACTTGGTCTATTAGTCCATCTATACTGACCTCCATCAGGTTGCAAATTAAAAATAATTTTTTTCTTCATTTATCTCTGAAAAAATATTTGGGCTTCTAGCAGCGTGTGGGACTTGTTCTATTAGTCCATCTATACTGACCTCCATCAGGTTGCAAATTAAAAATAATTTTTTTCTGCATCTAGCTCTGAAAAAATATTTGGGCTTCTAGCAGTGTGTGGGACTTGGTCTATTAGTCCATCTATACTGACCTCCATCAGGTTGCAAATTAAAAATAATTTTTTTCTGCATCTAGCTCTGAAAAAATATTTGGGCTTCTAGCAGTGTGTGGGACTTGGTCTATTAGTCCATCTATACTGACCTCCATCAGGTTGCAAATTGAATAAAAAAATTTTCTGCATCTAGCTCTGAAAAAATATTTGGGCTTCTAGCAGTGTGTGGGACTTGGTCTATTAGTCCATCTATACTGACCTCCATCAGGTTGCAAATTGAATAAAAAAATTTTCTGCATCTAGCTCTGAAAAAATATTTGGGCTTCTAGCGGTGTGTGGGACTTGGTCTATTAGTCCATCTATACTGACCTCCATCAGGTTGCAAATTAAAAATAATTTTTTTCTGCATCTAGCTCTGAAAAAATATTTGGGCTTCTAGCAGTGTGTGGGACTTGGTCTATTAGTCCATCTATACTGACCTCCATCAGGTTGCAAATTAAAAATAATTTTTTTCTGCATCTAGCTCTGAAAAAATATTTGGGCTTCTAGCAGTGTGTGGGACTTGGTCTATTAGTCCATCTATACTGACCTCCATCAGGTTGCAAATTAAAAATAATTTTTTTCTTCATTTATCTCTGAAAAAATATTTGGGCTTCTAGCAGCGTGTGGGACTTGGTCTATTAGTCCATCTATACTGACCTCCATCAGGTTGCAAATTAAAAATAATTTTTTTCTGCATCTAGCCCAGCCAATAGTTTTGGCCTAATACCACAGTTTGTGCAAACAACTCCAGAGTTGTGAATTAGTTAACCACCAAAATGAGTGGAAAAAGGCCTGCTGCTGGTGGAAAGGGGAATAGGCGTGTTGGGAAGGGGAAAAAAGGTTGTGTCCGTGGGGTAGGTGCAGAAGAAAGACCATCTTCCAGCCAAACTAAAATGTCTACTTCTTTTAGCGGACAATGTGATAAGATCCCTTTCTTACGGCCACGCCAATCGCTACAAATTCCAGATGAGGCACAAAAACAGCAGGTGCTTCAACGGATATCAAGTGCTCCTTTAAGTGGGCTCTCCTCCACATCAACTTCAACATCACAAATACTCCAGTCCTCAAAGGTGTCACCCAAATCGCACTTGCTTCCTCACAGCTCCCAAATCTCCAGCTGCCCGTCTGAGTATGAGGTAGAACAGATGGTTGAGTCTGCAGAGCTGTTTACTCATACTATAGCCTGGGAATCAGAGGTCGACTCCAGCGCTTCTGTGAATCCAGACGAGGAAATGATCTGCACTGATGCCCAGAATCTTTATGAGTCGGATCCAGGACCAGACGCAGAAGGTTCTGACCATAATGTAGACCCTCATTCCCAAACTGTAACTCCTGTTGGTGGAGACAATGAGGAAGACGATGATAAGACTCAAATACCTGATTGGAGCGACAACTTTAGTTTTTTGTCAGGGCAGGAACAGGTTGGCTCTGAGGACGACGGGTGTGATAACGCACAGGGTGATGATGATGAGGTCGGAGATCCCACTTACTGTCAACCCACAGTCAGCCAAGAGATGAGGTCAGCAGAGGAGGTGGAGGAAGATGCTAGTGACGACGAGGTCAGGTTGCGCCTTCCTGGACAGAGACGTAGTACTGGAAGCACGTCAACAACTGCATCCTCAAACACAACTCTGCCTCTCACCACAAGTCGTGGTGGCTCTTCAGGTCGCATGGGTGCTAAGCCTTGCATAGCCTGGGCATTTTTTCAGATCGATAAAGATGACCCAACTCGTGTTATCTGTAACATTTGTCAGCAAAAGCTAAGTAGAGGCCAAAAAATACATAGTTTGAGTACTTCATGCATGAACCGGCACATGGACATGAAGCATAAGTTGCAGTGGGAAGCTCAGTGTGCTACAATGCGGCCTAGCCGGCCGGGCCAATCACCGTCTGCCATATCTTGTGCATCCGTGGCCTCTTCATCCTCTGTGACTGGGGGGACAGCAGTCACACCTGTTTTGGGGCGCAGACCTGCCACCTCTTTACCCGCAACAGCCAGCGTGATTGGCAGGTCATCATTTTCTTTGGAGGTGGTAACACCAGCTGGTGTTGAGCGCTGTCCGACATCGATAGCACCACCTTTGGATCAAGGCAACCTAACATGTCCGCCTGCATCTTCCTCACAGACCGGCAGTTTGCCGGGGACACCCTTATCAACCCCGTCTAAGCACAATAGCCAGCCCTCGGTCCCTCAGATGTGGACAAGTAAAAGACCATTTCCTCCTAGCCATGAGAAAGCTAAGAGGTTGAATTTCACCATCTGCAAGCTCTTGGCTACAGAAATGCTGCCTTTCCGCCTGGTGGACACAGAGGATTTTCGAGACCTTATGTCCGTCGCAGTGCCCCAGTACCAAATGCCCAGTCGGCACTACTTCTCAAAGAAAGGTGTGCCTGCGCTCCACCAGCATGTCACACACAACATCACCGCTTCTTTGATAAACTCTGTGTGTGACAGGGTGCATTTCACCACAGACACTTGGACGAGTAGGCATGGACAGGGGCGTTACATGTCGCTGACTGGGCACTGGGTAACTATGGTGACAGCAGGACAAGGGGCTGCTGTCCAAGTCTTGCCGTCCCCACGAGTTGTGCGTCAATCCTCTTTATGTCAAAGTTCCTCCACTGCTTCTGCCTCCTCAACCTCCTCTCGGTCTTCCACCTGCACCCAAAGCCTGTCTGGTCATGCCACAAGCTTTCTAACTGCGCAGAAGGGATCCTGCACACCTCCTTACTATGCTGGCAGTAGGGCTCAACGTCATCAGGCGGTTTTTACATTGAAATGTCTGGGAAATGTGAGTCACACAGCTGAGGAGTTGTGGTCAGCTCTGGAGAACCAATTTCATGAATGGTTGTCTCCACTGGACCTGAAACCAGGGAAGGCCGTGTGCGACAATGCTGCAAACCTGGGTGCGGCCCTTCGCCGGGGCAATGTCACACACGTGCCTTGTATGGCTCACGTGTTGAACCTGGTTGTCCAGCAATTTTTAGCCCACTATCCCAGACTAGATGGCCTTCTGCAGAGGGCACGGTCGCTGTGTGCTCACTTCCGCCGTTCGCATCCCGCAGCTCAGCGACTTACATCTCTACAGAAGTCGTTGGGCCTGCCACTTCACCGGCTAAAATGCGATGTGCCTACCCGGTGGAATTCAACTCTGCACATGTTGCAGCGACTGTGGCAGCACCGACAAGCCCTGGTGCAATACGTTCTGACGTATAGCCTGGGCCAACGAGATTCAGAGGTGGGGCAAATCACGCTGGAGGAGTGGTCTCAGATCAGGAACCTATGCACCCTTCTGCACAGTTTTGAAATGGCGACGAAGATGTTTAGTGCTGACGATGCCATTATCAGCATGACTATTCCGGTGATTTACATGCTGGAGCACATGTTAAACAGAATTCGGAGTCAGGTGGTGGCACAAGAGGAGGTGGAGGAAGTAGAGGAGGAGGAGTTGTATGCGGAAGGGCTAACATCTGCAAGGTCCAGACGGTCGGCAGCACCAAGGCGGCAGGCATGTGAGGGTGGGGGAGATGATTTTACCAGGGCGCATGGTAGCAGCCAAACTAGTGAGGAAGGTGCAGGAGCCCAGGAAGAAGTGGAGGACGAACTGATGGAAGACTCATCAGATGAGGGAGACCTTGATCACATTTCTGTTGTGCGAGGTTGGGGGGAGAGGACAGAGGAAGGAAGCATGATTGTTACCTCGCCACCAACACAACAGGGACTTGGTGCTCCTGGATGCGCAACACACATGAGTGCCTTCTTGCTGCACTACCTGCAACATGACCCTCGAATTGTGAGAATTAGAAATAATCCTGACTACTGGGTTGCCACACTGTTAGATCCCCGGTACAAAAGTAAATTTGCAGAAATTATTCCTGCCATAGAAAGGGATGCACGCATGCAGGAGTATCAGCAGAGACTGTTGCAGAATCTTACATGTGCTTTTCCACAAAATACCAGTGGTGCACGTAGTGAATCTCACAGTTCCAACTTGCCAACCGTGGGACCGTCAAGTGTTCAGCACTCAAACCGTAACAGAACCACAGTATCTGCTGGTAACATCAATTTTGCGGAATCATTTCACCACTTTTTTAGCCCATCCTTTGCAAGGCCACAGGAGACAAGAAGTCTGACACATAGTCAACGCCTAGAGACGATGGTACAGGAGTATCTCCAAGTAAACATTGAAGCCACGACTGTGTCACTGGACCCTTGCTCTTTTTGGGCTTCCAATCTGGATAAATGGCCGGAGCTAGCCACTTACGCCTTGGAGATCTTGTCATGCCCCGCAGCCAGCGTTCTGTCTGAACGTGTGTTCAGCGCTGCTGGTGGTGTGCTGACAGATAAGCGCACGCGGCTCTCCACTGATAATGTAGACAGACTCACGTTCATAAAGATGAACAAATCATGGATCCGAAACGACTTTTCTACCCCTGTGTCATCCTGGGGAGAGTAAAAGCTTGATGATTGGTTAAAATCACCCTACCAACCGTTTTAAGCTTTCAAATTACTAATCATGTTTATCTGTATCTTGACTGGAAAATAATTTGGGCTTTGTAGCAGTGTGCAGCACTGATCCTATTAGGTCATCTATAATAAGCTTCACCAGATTTAAAATTAAAAATAATTTTTAGCTGCATCTAGCCCGGAAAATAATTTTGGGGCTCCGAGATGCGCAAGACACATAAGTGCCTTCTTGCTGCACTACCTGCAGCATGACCCTCATATTGTCAGAATTCGAATTAATCATGACTACTGGGTTGCCACACTCTTAGATCCCCCAAACTTTTCGATCAACCTTTTCATTTTAATAAAGACCAAAAAAATGGTCATTTTTGAAATTATAAGCATTAGCAGGTTGTTAGAAACTGAAATCAAACAGTTTTCAACTCAAAACTTTATTCTAGGTGATGTTACATTTTCACATAGGACCCCTTGTTCGAAAGGAGCTTCTGAACTCTCTCGTCCATTGAATTTGTCAGGTTTTGGATGGTTTCTGCTTCAATTGTTTTGCATGAGGACAGAATACCCTCCCAGAGCTGTTGCTTAGATGTGAACTGCCTCCCGCCATCATAGACACTCCTTTTAATGATGCTCCAAAGGTTCTGAATGGGGTAGAGGTCAGGGGAGCATGGGGGTCACACCATAAGTTTGTCCCCTTTTATGCCCATATCAGCCAGAGATGCAGATGTTTTATGTGCAGCATGAGATGGTGCATTATCATGCAGAAAAATGATCTTGCTGTGAAATACACGGTTCTTCTTCTTGAACCATGGCAGGAAGTGCTGTTTGAGAAAATCCACATACATTATGGAGTTCATCTTTAGCGCCTTCAGGGATCCTAAAGGGGCCGACAATCTCTCTCCCCATGATTCCAGCCCAAAACATTACTCCACCTCCTCCTTGTTGGCGCTGTAGCCGTGTTTGCGTGGGGTGTCCATCAACCAGCCATCGTCCACTCCATTCATCTGGACCATCGAGCGCTGCACGGCACTCATCCGTGAACAAAACAGTTTTGAAATCAGTCTTCATGTAATGTTTGGCCCACTGGAGCCGTTTCTGCTTGTGTGAAGTGGATAGAGGAGGTCGACAGGATGGCATATGCACAGCTGCAAACCTCTGAAGGACCCTGCATCTTGTTGTTCGGGGGACGTTGGAGGCACAAGCAGCTTCAAAAACTTGTCTGCTGCTATGACAAGGCTTTTTTGCCGCTGCTGTTTCAACCTGACGTAATTGCCTGTAGGAAAGAGTCCTCAATTTGCCCTTATCAGCACGCACACGTGTGTACTGTGAATCAGCTACATACTTCTTGATTGCCAAGACACTTCATCCTGATCATCGCACAATGTTGATTGTAGTCATGCCTTGACCTAAACACTCCACAATTTGTTGCTTCTCAGCAGCCGACACATCCTTTTTCTTTCCCATTTTGGCAGAAAATGTAGGCTGCTTAATAATGTGAGAGAGCCTTCTTAAGTAGTCTTGCCTTTCATTGGACACACCTGCCAAACTAATTAGCACAGGTGTCTGCAATTGCTTACAGTGATATAAAGAGCCCTGACACACATCACCATCAATGAGTTTAACTGACAAACAAACAAATTCTTCCCTTATCACTCCTAAACACTTTTTGCATAATAATTTGGAACGCGGTGTACATGTGCTTTTCCACAAAACACCAGTGGTTCACGTAGTGAATCTTACAGTTCTAACTTGCCAACCGTGGTCTGTATGGAATTGTTCAATAAAGGGCCCAAAATTAAGATAACATAGATGGGAGAGGTCTCTATGAATAGGAATTCCTAAGTATTTGATACCCTGTGAGGGCCAGGCAAAGGGAAAGTTGGACTGGATGGAATCCTATATGGATTTAGGGAGGGAGACATCGAGGGCCTCAGACTTCGCTGCATTGATTTTAAAATTTTACCATGTAACAAAGTGATCTATTTCAGCCATAACAGCAGGGATGGATATATGTGATTGAGTGATATATACTAGGACATCATCAGCAAATAGAGAGCACTTGTACTCGGTGCCTCCCACCTCAATCCACCTAATATTGGGGTTATGGCGAATTGATGAGAGCAGGTGCTCCGTCACTAGGATGTATAAGAGAGGGGACAGAGGACATCCCTGCCTTGTCCCATTGGTGATTGTGAAAGGTGATGAAAATGTTCTGACGCACCCCCTGGGCCTTGGGACACCCGGAGCCGGACACTTTTTGGTGGATGCTGGTGGTTGTAGTCTTCGTGGCGGCGATCCGGTTCCGTGGCTCAGGGCGGTCAAACCAGTGGCGGAACTATTTATGTGGTTTTGATGTTTAAATGTCCGACTACGCCACCCGTGGATTGCGGTCAGAGTGAACCGCCGCTACAGGGCAGACCGCTAAGGCTGGTGTTGTGGGTGCAGCAGAGCGTAGCATAACTCCCCACGGGAGGAGTATAGCCTCAGGGCAGTGTATGCGGAGGATGGGGGTGATGGTGCAGGGCAGCAGCAGTAACGACACGGAGTCAGTGATGCAGTTCAGGGCCTTTACTCACAGTTCTTATTATCCAGACCACGTCTGCAGGTAACGGCTGCCCACGTCGTACTGTGCTCACCAGGTGAGGGGCTCAGACAACTCCCAGATAACTTTGGAGCGCTTCACAGGACCCCCTTTGTGTGTCCTTTGTCTGGCCTTTCTTACCAACACTTCTGTCTGGCTGCCTCGGGCCTCCTCTTGGTAAACTTGGCGCCAGTTTCCCTGACCCTATGTGGTGCCTTCCTAGCGGGTGGAGCAAGGGGCTGCGCCACATAAAATGTCAGAGCCTCCGGTTTCTAGCTGAGGGTCGTTTCCTGCCTCCACTAGTTCGGGGACCGGTCTCCCCCTTTGGCCTGACCCCTCCACGCAGGTGGATTCGGGCGTGCGGTGGCGACTCGCCCGTCCGCACCCCTGGGATCCCTTCATTCCTCGTTCCTGGAGCCTTCTCCGCTCCTCTTCCTTCCTTCTCCCTCTTGCAGGCCTGGGCCTCTGTTACTAGGCCCGCCTCCGGAGCAGAGCTCATGCAGAGCCCCTGCTCCCTGCCACTTCTGCTCAGACTTCTCTGCACTGAACTAAGATGGTGCCCACCTTTTATACTCCCTTCTCAATGCACCCAGGAACTGCTTCCTCCCTGCTCCTGCACTGCAGGGTTCCCCTTCCTCAGTGTTCCCTCCCCCCACTCCAGCCAGGGACAGGGACTGTCGTGCCCATCTCAGGGGCATATTGGTTGCCCTGCCCCACGGCAATGTGGTGTAATGCATGCAGGTGTCGGGTCCTGATCCACACTCCATCCTTATCTGAGAGTGAGATATCACACCTCTGGGTGAGGTGCAATACGTCTGTAGCAACCGAGCCCTCGGTGCTACAGTTCCATTTATCTTCAGCCTAGGTGACGTATTGTGATACAGGGCCGTGATTTTGGCTATAAAAGGGTCCCCTAGACCCCTACCCCAAGCTTTTTAAGAGAATCATATATGGCGTGCCAGGAGACTCTATGGAATGCTTTCTCAGCATCCAACGAGAGTATCTACTTACAAATTTTTAACTGCATCTAGCCCAGGAAATACTTTGTGCCTAGTAGCAGTGTCTGCTAGTCAGCGGATTATCCCGGCTGTTAAGCAAGCTACACCACCTGTAGTTTGGACACTTAATTTTTTCAAAGGAAATGCTTCGGGACCACGGGATACTTAGTGAAGAGCATCAGGAGGCACCCCAAGGCATAGGGGCTGGGACTGGCACTAGGATGCCTTGCGGTGGACAGCCGAGCTCGATCCTTATAAAAGCTTTTTAACTGCAGCAGCTTTAGTGGACGCTACTGGAGCTGGAATTACGCGGCTGCTGGCATGAGACTTGCCCTCCAATAGATCCTTGTAAATGGATTTAAAGTGTATTCATTCAAATTAGAGGGACAATTTAAATTAAAAAGCTTAGAGCTGCCTCCACCACAGGGGGGCTCTCTCGACCCACCAGCGGACAGGCACCAGTATTGGGAGAGGGGGGCTGGCCGTCAGGGTTCACCGCGGCTCTGGCACAAACCCGGCGACACGGAGGTGGCACGGGCAGGAGCGGACTGGCCGTCTCGGCTTCTCACTTTTTGGATTTTAGAAGGGCATGACATGCCTATATCTGTGTCTCCCCCTCCTTTTACTCCTCCACCTCTTTTCTTTTCGCATGACTATATGTACTTGTCACTTTTCCATGTGTTAGTTGTGTCTTCTGAGCAGTTTGTCAGCTTTTGGACACCTTTGAAGGTGTTTTCTATGTGTTTCTATGTGTTTTTGTTTGCCTGCCATTGGTTTTAACGGTGTTCGAAGGTGTTCGACGAACAGTTCGACGAACAGTTCGGCGAACACACGGGTGTTCGACGAACCGAACCGAACTCGAACACTACGGGGGTGGCTCAACACTAAAACCGACTCCATGAGGGTGGTATGAGGGCCCGACGTCCACAGATGGGGGTTGTGCTCTCAGCCCAACACCATGCAGGACGCTTGGCATTTGCCACAGAACACCAGGATTGGCAAAGTCACCGCTGGTGCCCTGTGCTCTTCACAGATGAAAGCAGGTTCACACTGAGCACATGTGACAGGCGTGACAGTCTGGAGACGCCGTGAAGAGAGATCTGCTGCCTGCAACATCCTTCAGCATGACCGGTTTGGCACTTGGTCAGTAATGGTGTGGGGTGGCATTTCTTTGGAGGGCCGCACAGCCCTCCATGTGCTCGCCAGAAGTAGCCTGACTGCCAATAGGTACCGCGATGAGATCCTCAGACCTCTTGTGAGACCATATGCTGGTGAGGTTGGCCCTGAGTTCCTCCTAATGCAGGACAATGCCAGACCTCATGTGGCTGGAGTGTGTCAGCAGTTCCTGCAAGATGAAGGCATTGAATCTATGGACTGGCCCGCACGTTCCCCAGACCTGAATCCCATTGAGCACATCTGGGACATCATGTCTCGCTCCATCCACCAACGTCACGTTGCACCACAGACTGTCCAGGAGTTGGAGGATGCTTTAGTCCAGGTCTGGGAGGAGATCCCACAGGAGACCATCTGCAACCTCATCAGGAGAATGCACAGGCATTGTAGGGAGGTCATACAGGCACGTGGAGGCCACAAACAATACTGAGCCTCATTTTGACTTGTTTTAAGGACATTACATCAAAGTTGGATCAGCCTGTAGTGTGTTTTTCCACTTTAATTTTGGGGGTGACTCCAAATCCAGGCCACCATTGGTTAATAAATCTGATTTCCATAGATGATTTTTGTGTGATTTTGTTGTCAGCACATTCAACTTTGTACAGAACAAAGTATTCAATGAGAATATTGTATTCATTCAGATCTAGGATGTGTTATTTGAGTGCTCCCTTTATTTTTTTGAGCAGTGTAATTCTGTTATTGTGGTTTGTTATAATTCACACATTGTTTGGCTTTTGGACCCCTGTGGGTTAATTTTAGCTCCTTTTCTCTGTATTTGTCTTCAGCTATATATTACTGTGCCTCTGTTATATCCCTTATTACCTGTGAAGGCGGATTTTTTCCGCCGAAACGCGTTGTGATTAATAAAAAAAATTTAATCCCACTTATTTGCCTCATCCCAGCTATTTGGCGCTCCTTCCAAACCGCTTTTTTTTCCCTTTTGTCGTTTCATAATCGTTTAATCATTTTGAGAATAGCAAACCTGTTACGGATCCCAAAAAAGGGATAATTTTGTAACTCCAAATTGAAAATCCATTGCTTCTTCACTTTCAAATCAGCTTAACCTGATCCAGCTGTCACTTTTTCTTTTAGCAAAGAAAAAAAGCTCTTGATAATTTCCAAACAGGGATAATGATAATTTTTGCATTACCCTGTGACAAAAAGTAAGTAGTGTCATGGCTTCTTAATTTTGCACTGCCTGTGTATAAATATCGACAAACAGGCATTTGACCCCAAAAAGGGTTTTCTTTGGAACGTTTTTACAATTTAAAGGTGTTTTCCCACAAACAAAGTACATTTTAATCAATAGATATTGGAATAATAATTTCCACAATTGGATGAAAAAAAAATGTCCCTGTGCTGAGATATTCTTATAAATGTGCCCCTGCTGTGTACTGTGTAATGGCTGTGTCTGACCGTACAGGAACATGGTCTGATCATACCACATCTCCTGGGTGGGGAGGGTGGGGAAGAGAGTATACAGACATTACAGCAGGGGATCACAGCTGATTCTTTATTTGAGGTAAAACATTTTTTAAAAACAGGCAGGGAAATGTTTTACCTAAAAAAAAAAATAACTGTGATCCCCTGCTGTGCTATCTGTATACTCTTTTGCTTCCTTCCCTGCCCAGGAGCTGCGGTATGATCAGACCATCTTCCTGTACGGTCAGACACGACCATTACACAGTACACAGCAGGGGCACATTTATAAGATTATCTCAGCACAGGAACATTTTTTTAAAAACACAATTGTGGAACGTATTATTATTCCAAGATGTATTGATTAAAATCAACTTTAAAATTAACTTTGTTTGTGGGAAAACCCCTTTAAGTATCCTAAGTCTGTTACTGCAATATGTCATTAAATAGTCTGTTGGTTATCATTGGTTTGTCATCCGTTTACCACTAGCCACATAATTAGAAGTTTTTTTGTATATTACTAAGCCTGTGTTTGTGTTAAAAAGGTCAAAAGGGGCTCAATACTCTAAGAGATCTCAGGATGTTACACACACCTTTTCCGGGCAATTGGAGGCTTTGCAGTATTGAGATTCAATTTCTGGGGAGAATATTCGACTAAGTTGGTACATTTGAATTTGAAAAGATTGACTAATCTCTAATAATAAGCATAATTTAACTGTTAAAGCCACATTGCTGCACCCCTCCTTTCTTTGTTTAAAGGGCTACATCGATGATGTCATTCCTATAATAAGCAGCCACTGCAGACAATCATTAGCTTAAGGCCACGGCCTCACTAACAGTATTTGGTCAGTATTCGGTCAGTATTTTTTCTCAGGAGTGGGAGCCAAAACCAGGTGAGGAACAATCAGAAAAAAAATATAATAGAAACAAGTCACCAATTCTGCATTTATCACCCACTTCTGGTTTTGTCTCCCACTCCTGAGAAAAAATACTGACTGAATACTGACCAAATACTAATAGTGGGGCCGTGGCCTTAGTATTTTTGTGCCATCAACTTTGGCATCATTGCTGAGGCAAGTTTTTTGCTTCATGTGTTATACACAGGATCTGCTACTGCCACGTAAACAAATACATTCAGGTAGGATCAGGAACTTCAACCAGTATTGATTTTGTTTTTCTTCTTAAAATCTTTACCAGCCTGAGGCTAGGTTCACATGAGCATATGCAAAATCATCCATTTTACATCCGGAAAAAAAATTATTTTTTTTTATCCATAATGTCATCCATGTGCAATCCATATACCTGTCCATTTTGTACATCCGTATGAAATCAGTTTTTTACATAAACAATGTAATGAGCAAGAAATGGTCAAATACAGTTTCCCATCTTTATAATTGTAATATACCCATGAAAAAGGCATGACATTCGGATAGTAAGCTGTATGTGATCTCTTTTTTTGCACAACCATTGACTAATAATGGGCGCGCCTGATCCAGAATACGGATTAAAATGGTGCATGTTGCGCTTTTTTTAATGCAGACTACCGATACGTATGTAAAAAAGTTTGTGAACTACCACAAACACCATGAATTAAGACAGGACATAACTAAAACTGACATTTTTTCCAGACTTGATTTGCTTTGTGTGCCTGAAAGACCCCAGTCCTACATTACATTAATGGTTTTGTTATAGGGATAGTTTATTGCCTACAAAATTAGTACCAATTTTATGTTGTTTCACAACTGAAATTTTGTGATTTGTTCAGAGAATTTTCATTGTGTGGCATTAAATCACACACAGTAGAGCTGCAAAGTGTTATATAATCGATTATTTATTCAGATGCTTAACAACTTGTAAACTAACCTCTTTTTTCCCTGCTAAATATGGAAATATTTAAACAAACAAGAGACTTTCCCATTTTATGAAGTTGATGTCCCTAAAACCTCACACATAAAAGCTCCTACTTTAATTTGCTATTTAGCATCATTTTATTGCTTTAATTAGTTTGCATCTTCCAAGAGAAAACAGGGCCAGCTTTCTGTGTTTATTTGGCTGACATTTACTTAAAATTTCATTTATTTGCCAAATAATTAATAGTCTCAGAGCTGTAGAGATGTGTCCAAGGAAATTCTGTAGAAACACAAAAGTATAATTCTTTATATGCAATGCCAAAAAAACGATATTCAAAGAGTTTGGACAGCAGCATAATTTCTAGTAAAATGTCATCCACATCTTGTATCTAACAAGATTATTTTCTATAATGCCAGTGATTGTGAGCTTCTACTTTCCTTTACAGTGCTCGCGCCTCCTATTTGGGAAGTTATCTTACTTGGCTGTAACTATAAAAGGTTCACAGCTTTTGGTAACATGGCCTGATGGGGTTCAAAAAACCTGAGATGAGGAGGAAAGTGCTATGAACGATGTGTTATTATAATTAATGGCCTCAAATAAATTGGAAAATAAATGCCAAGATAAATTGCCAAATGTGAAAGCCATGGTTAAAACTGATATGGAAATTAAATTTTGGTTGAGGGTAAACTTATAGAGAATCTGTCAGTAGGAATTAACCCTCTAAACCATCTATATAGGCATGTAGGTGTCACGCAAGGTGTGGGAAAGACTTAGTGCAACACAAAGGGAAGAGGGAAAGGGAGCCCAGACTCTAGGGAAAGGGGGGAGTGGAGACCTCCTAGGCTGATCTAATATCACCCTGTCTCCACTAACGTCCCTGTATTGGCTCTTCACCAATCGCCGCACGCGAACCTCGCCCTGTCTTTCCCTGGTGTTGGGCCCTGGCCAGGGAAGGAAGGGGGATGAGCACTAGTCGATCCCCACTAAGCACTAAAGACAACAAGGGGTAACAAACAAGGGAAGATAGCTTAGCTTAGTTGACTTCAGAGAGATGAACACCCGTCCTCATAGCTGCAGACAGGAAGAAGTACTGCTCTTGCTCAAGCCTTCACAAGGGATCATGTGAATATCACCGGCACCACCCTCTATCAACAGCCAGTATTTAAACACCCAGCCTGGGTGTCAATTAACCGGAGGGAGGTAGCTGCTGGGTCCCAGCGTGAGACAGCTAAGAAGGTGTCTGTAATGCCAAACTAAGAGATCTTCTGCAACTAACTGCAGGACGACTGTCTGTCACATCTGACACACCCGTGACAGTACCTTGTCCTCTACGAGTGGCCTCCGGACACTCAGGACCGAGTTTCTAAGGATAAGAGGTGTGGAGTGAATGAACCAACCTGGGAGCGTTCACCTCTGATGCTGAAACCCACATACTCTCCTCTGGATCATAACCCTTCCAGTGCACCAAGTATTGTAGAGAACGACGTTGGAGATGAGAATCTACAATCCTCGAAATTTGGAACTCCAGATTACCATCAACCATTACTGGAGGCGGTGGTAGAGGTGAGGGCTCAAGAGGTTCCACATACAGTACAGACCAAAAGTTTGGACACACCTTCTCATTTGAAGATTTTTCTGTATTTTCATGACTATGAAAATTGTACATTCACACTGAAGGCATCAAAACTATGAATTAACACATGTGGAATTATATACTTAACAAAAAAGTGTGAAACAACTGAAAATATGTCTTATATTCTAGGTTCTTCAAAGTAGCCACCTTTTGCTTTGATGACTGCTTTGCACACTCTTGGCATTCTCTTGATGAGCTTCAAGAGGTAGTCACCGGAAATGGTCTTCCAACAATCTTGAAGGAGTTCCCAGAGATGCTTAGCACTTGTTGGCCCTTTTGCCTTCACTCTGCGGTCCAGCTCACCCCAAACCATCTCGATTGGGTTCAGGTCTGGTGACTGTGGAAGCCAGGTCATCTGGCGTAGCACTCCATCACTCTCCTTCTTGGTCAAATAGCCCTTACATAGCCTGGAGGTGTGTTTGGGGTCATTGTCCTGTTGAAAAATAAATGATGGTCCAACTAAACGCAAACCGGATGGAATAGAATGCCGCTGCAAGATGCTGTGGTAGCCATGCTGGTTCAGTATGCCTTCAATTTTGAATAAATCCCCAATAGTGTCACCAGAAAAGCACCCCCACACCATCACACCTCCTCCTCCATGCTTCACGGTGGGAACCAGACATGTAGAGTCCATCCGTTCACCTTTTCTGCGTCGCACAAAGTCACGGTGGTTGGAACCAAAGATCTCAAATTTGGACTCATCAGACCAAAGCACAGATTTCCACTGGTCTAATGTCCATTCCTTGTGTTCTTTAGCCCAAACAAGTCTCTTCTGCTTGTTGCCTGTCCTTTGCAGTGGTTTCCTAGCAGCTATTTTACCATGAAAGCCTGCTGCACAAAGTCTCCTCTTAACAGTTGTTGTAGAGATGTGTCTGCTGCTAGAACTCTGTGTGGCAGAGTCTCTAATCTGAGCTGCTGTTAACTAGTGTTGAGCCACCCCCGTAGTGTTCGAGTTCGGTTCGGTTCGTCGAACACCCGTGTGTTCGCCGAACTGTTCGTCGAACTGTTCGTCGAACACCTTCGAACACCGTTAAAACCAATGGCAGGCAAACAAAAACACATAGAAACACATAGAAAACACCTTCAAAGGTGTCCAAAAGCTGACAAACTGCTCAGAAGACACAACTAACACATGGAAAAGTGACAAGTACATAAAGTCATGCGAAAAGAAAAGAGGTGGAGGAGTAAAAGGAGGGGGAGACACAGATATAGGCATGTCATGCCCTTCTAAAATCCAAAAAGTGAGAAGCCGACACGTTCAGTCCGCTCCTGCCCGTGCCACCTCCGTGTCGCCGGGTTTGTGCCAGAGCCGCGGTGAACCCTGACGGCCAGCCCCCCTCTCCCAATACTGGTGCCTGTCCGCTGGTGGGTCGAGCGAGCCCCCCTGTGGTGGAGGCAGCTCTAAGCTTTTTAATTTAAATTGTCTCTCTAATTTGAATAAATACACTTTAAATCCATTTACAAGGATCTATTGGAGGGCAAGTCTCATGCCAGCAGCCGCGTAATTCCAGCTCCAGTAGCGTCCACTAAAGCTGCTGCAGTTAAAAAGCTTTTATAAGGATCGAGCTCGGCTGTCCACCGCAAGGCATCCTACTGCCAGTCCGAGCCCCTATGCCTTGGGGTGCCTCCTGATGCTCTTCACTGAGTATCCCGTGGTCCCGAAGCATTTCCTTTGAAAAAATGAAGTGTCCAAACTACAGGTGGTGTAGCTTGCTTAACAGCCGGGATAATCCGCTGACTAGCAGACCCTGCTACTAGGCACAAAGTATTTCCTGGGCTAGATGCAGTTAAAAATTTGTAATTAGATACTCTCGTTGGATGCTGAGAAAGCATTCCATAGAGTCTCCTGGCACGCCATATATGATTCTCTTAAAAAGCTTGGGGTAGGGGTCTAGGGGACCCTTTTATAGCCAAAATCACGGCCCTGTATCGCAATACGTCACCTAGGCTGAAGATAAATGGAACTGTAGCACCCTGAGGGCTCGGTTGCTACAGAGGTATTGCACCTCACCCAGAGGTGTGATATCTCACTCTCAGGTAAGGATGTAGTGTGGATCAGGACCCGACACCTGCATGCATTACACCACATTGCCGTGGGGCAGGGCGACCAATATGCCCCTGAGATGGGCACGACAGTCCCTGTCCCTGGCTGGAGTGGGGGGAGGGAACACTGAGGAAGGGGAACCCTGTAGTGCAGGAGCAGGGAGGAAGCAGTTCCTGGGTGCATTGAGAAGGGAGTATAAAAGGTGGGCACCATCTTAGTTCAGTGCAGAGAAGTCTGAGCAGAAGTGGCAGGGAGCAGGGGCTCTGCATGAGCTCTGCTCCGGAGGCGGGCCTAGTAACAGAGGCCCAGGCCTGGAAGAGGGAGAAGGAAGGAAGAGGAGCGGAGAAGGCTCCAGGAACGAGGAACGAAGGGATCTCAGGGGTGCGGACGGGCGAGTCGCCACCGCATGCCCGAATCCACCTGCGTGGAGGGGTCAGGCCAAAGGGGGAGACCGGTCCCCGAAACTAGTGGAGGCAGGAAACGACCCTCAGCTAGAAACAGGAGGCTGTGACATTTTATGTGGCGCAGCCCCTCGCTACACCCGCTAGGAAGGCACCACATAGGGTCAGGGAAACTGGCATCAAGTTTACCAAGAGGAGGCCCGGGGCAGCCGGACAGAAGGGTTGGTATGAAAGGCCAGACAAAGGACACACAAAGGGGGTCCTGTGAAGCACTCCAAAGTTATCTGGGAGTTGTCTGAGCCCCTCACCTGGTGAGCACAGTACGACGTGGGCAGCCGTTACCTGCAGACGTGGTCTGGATAATAAGAACTGTGAGTAAAGGCCCTGGACTGCATCACTGACTCCGTGTCATTACTGCTGCTGCCCTGCACCATCACCCCCATCCTCCGCATACACTGCCCTGAGGCTATACTCCTCCCGTGGGGAGTTATGCTACGCTCTGCTGCACCCACAACACCAGCCTCAGCGGTCTGCCCTGGAGCGGCGGTTCACTCTGACCGCAATCCACGGGTGGCGTAGTCGGACATTTAAACATCAAAACCACATAAATAGTTCCGCCACTGGTTTGACCGCCCTGAGCCACGGAACCGGGTCGCCGCCACGGAGACTACAACCACCAGCATCCACCAAAAAGGGTCCGGCTCCGGGTGTCCCAAGGCCCAGGGGGCGCGTCAGAACATTTTCATCACCTTTCACAATCACCAATGGGACAAGGCAGGGATGTTCTCTGTCCCCTCTCTTATACATCCTAGTGACGGAGCACCTGCTCTCATCAATTCGCCATAACCCCAATTTTAGGTGGATTGAGGTGGGAGGCACCGAGTACAAGTGCTCTCTATTTGCTGATGATGTCCTAGTATATATCACTCAATCACATATATCCATCCATGCTGTTATGGCTGAAATAGATCACTTTGTTACATGGTCAAATTTTAAAATCAATGCAGCGAAGTCTGAGGCCCTCGATGTCTCCCTCCCCAAATCCATATAGGATTCCATCCAGTCCAACTTTCCCTTTGCCTGGCCCTCACAGGGTATCAAATACTTAGGAATTCCTATTCATAGAGACCTCTCCCATCTATGTTATCTTAATTTTGGGCCCTTTATTGAACAACTCCATACAGACCACGGTTGGCAAGTTAGAACTGTAAGATTCACTACGTGAACCACTGGTGTTTTGTGGAAAAGCACATGTACACTGTGTTCCAAATTATTATGCAAAAAGTGTTTAGGAGTGATAAGGGAAGAATTTGTTTGTTTGTCAGTTAAACTCATTGATGGTGATGTGTGTCAGGGCTCTTTATATCACTGTAAGCAATTGCAGACACCTGTGCTAATTAGTTTGGCAGGTGTGTCCAATGAAAGGCAAGACTACTTAAGAAGGCTGTCTCACATTATTAAGCAGCCTACATTTTCTGCCAAAATGGGAAAGAAAAAGGATGTGTCGGCTGCTGAGAAGCAACAAATTGTGGAGTGTTTAGGTCAAGGCATGACTACAATCAACATTGTGCGATGATCAGGATGAAGTGTCTTGGCAATCAAGAAGTATGTAGCTGATTCACAGTACACACGTGTGCGTGCTGATAAGGGCAAATTGAGGACTCTTTCCTACAGGCAATTACGTCAGGTTGAAAGAGCAGCGGCAAAAAAGCCTTGTCATAGCAGCAGACAAGTTTTTGAAGCTTCTTGTGCCTCCAACGTCCCCCGAACAACAAGATGCAGGGTCCTTCAGAGGTTTGCAGCTGTGCATACGCCATCCTGTCGACCTCCTCTATCCGCTTCACACAAGCAGAAACGGCTCCAGTGGGCCAAACATTACATGAAGACTGATTTCAAAACTGTTTTGTTCACGGATGAGTGCCATGCAGCGCTCGATGGTCCAGATGGATGGAGTGGAGGATGGCTGGTTGATGGACACCCCACGCAAACACGGCTACAGCGCCAACAAGGAGGAGGTGGAGTAATGTTTTGGGCTGGAATCATGGGGAGAGAGATTGTCGGCCCCTTTAGGATCCCTGAAGGCGCTAAAGATGAACTCCATAATGTATGTGGATTTTCTCAAACAGCACTTCCTGCCATGGTTCAAGAAGAAGAACCGTGTATTTCACAGCAAGATCATTTTTCTGCATGATAATGCACCATCTCATGCTGCACATAAAACATCTGCATCTCTGGCTGATATGGGCATAAAAGGGGACAAACTTATGGTGTGACCCCCATGCTCCCCTGACCTCTACCCCATTCAGAACCTTTGGAGCATCATTAAAAGGAGTGTCTATGATGGCGGGAGGCAGTTCACATCTAAGCAACAGCTCTGGGAGGGTATTCTGTCCTCATGCAAAACAATTGAAGCAGAAACCATCCAAAACCTGACAAATTCAATGGACGAGAGAGTTCAGAAGCTCCTTTCGAACAAGGGGTCCTATGTGAAAATGTAACATCACCTAGAATAAAGTTTTGAGTTGAAAACTGTTTGATTTCAGTTTCTAACAACCTGCTAATGCTTATAATTTCAAAAATGACCATTTTTTTGGTCTTTATTAAAATGAAAAGGTTGATCGAAAAGTTTGGGGGATCTAAGAGTGTGGCAACCCAGTAGTCATGATTACTTCGAATTCTGACAATATGAGGGTCATGCTGCAGGTAGTGCAGCAAGAAGGCACTTATGTGTCTTGCGCATCTCGGAGCCCCAAAATTATTTTCCGGGCTAGATGCAGCTAAAAATTATTATTAATTTTAAATCTGGTGAAGCTTTAGTATAGATGGCCTAATAGGATCAGTGCTGCACACTGCTACAAAGCCCAAATTATTTTCCAGTCAAGATACAGATAAACATGATTAGTAATTTTAAATCTGGTTGAGCTTATTATAGATGGCCTAATAGAATCAGTGCTGCACACTGCTACAAAGCCCAAATTATTTTCCAGCCAAGATACAGATAAACATGATTAGTAATTTGAAAGCTTAAAACGGTTGGTAGGGTGATTTTAACCAATCATCAAGCTTTTACTCTCCCCAGGATGACACAGGGGTAGAAAAGTCGTTTCGGATCCATGATTTGCTCATCTTTATGAACGTGAGTCTGTCTACATTATCAGTGGAGAGCCGCGTGTGCTTATCTGTCAGCACACCACCAGCAGCGCTGAACACACGTTCAGACAGAACGCTGGCTGCGGGGCATGACAAGATCTCCAAGGCGTAAGTGGCTAGCTCCGGCCATTTATCCAGATTGGAAGCCCAAAAAGAGCAAGGGTCCAGTGACACAGTCGTGGCTTCAATGTTTACTTGGAGATACTCCTGTACCATCGTCTCTAGGCGTTGACTATGTGTCAGACTTCTTGTCTCCTGTGGCCTTGCAAAGGATGGGCTAAAAAAGTGGTGAAATGATTCCGCAAAATTGATGTTACCAGCAGATACTGTGGTTCTGTTACGGTTTGAGTGCTGAACACTTGACGGTCCCACGGTTGGCAAGTTGGAACTGTGAGATTCACTACGTGCACCACTGGTGTTTTGTGGAAAAGCACATGTAAGATTCTGCAACAGTCTCTGCTGATACTCCTGCATGCGTGCATCCCTTTCTATGGCAGGAATAATTTCTGCAAATTTACTTTTGTACCGGGGATCTAACAGTGTGGCAACCCAGTAGTCAGGATTATTTCTAATTCTCACAATTCGAGGGTCATGTTGCAGGTAGTGCAGCAAGAAGGCACTCATGTGTGTTGCGCATCCAGGAGCACCAAGTCCCTGTTGTGTTGGTGGCGAGATAACAATCATGCTTCCTTCCTCTGTCCTCTCCCCCCAACCTCGCACAACAGAAATGTGATCAAGGTCTCCCTCATCTGATGAGTCTTCCATCAGTTCGTCCTCCACTTCTTCCTGGGCTCCTGCACCTTCCTCACTAGTTTGGCTGCTACCATGCGCCCTGGTAAAACCATCTCCCCCACCCTCACATGCCTGCCGCCTTGGTGCTGCCGACCGTCTGGACCTTGCAGATGTTAGCCCTTCCGCATACAACTCCTCCTCCTCTACTTCCTCCACCTCCTCTTGTGCCACCACCTGACTCCGAATTCTGTTTAACATGTGCTCCAGCATGTAAATCACCGGAATAGTCATGCTGATAATGGCATCGTCAGCACTAAACATCTTCGTCGCCATTTCAAAACTGTGCAGAAGGGTGCATAGGTCCCTGATCTGAGACCACTCCTCCAGCGTGATTTGCCCCACCTCTGGATCTCGTTGGCCCAGGCTATACGTCAGAACGTATTGCACCAGGGCTTGTCGGTGCTGCCACAGTCGCTGCAACATGTGCAGAGTTGAATTCCACCGGGTAGGCACATCGCATTTTAGCCGGTGAAGTGACAGGCCCAACGACTTCTGTAGAGATGTAAGTCGCTGAGCTGCGGGATGCGAACGGCGAAAGTGAGCACACAGCGACCGTGCCCTCTGCAGAAGGCCATCTAGTCTGGGATAGTGGGCTAAAACACGTGAGCCATACAAGGAACGTGTGTGACATTGCCCCGGCGAAGGGCCGCACCCAGGTTTGCAGCATTGTCGCACACGGCCTTCCCTGGTTTCAGGTCCAGTGGAGACAACCATTCATGAAATTGGTTCTCCAGAGCTGACCACAACTCCTCAGCTGTGTGACTCACATTTCCCAGACATTTCAATGTAAAAACCGCCTGATGACGTTGAGCCCTACTGCCAGCATAGTAAGGAGGTGTGCAGGATCCCTTCTGCGCAGTTAGAAAGCTTGTGGCATGACCAGACAGGCTTTGGGTGCAGGTGGAAGACCGAGAGGAGGTTGAGGAGGCAGAAGCAGTGGAGGAACTTTGACATAAAGAGGATTGACGCACAACTCGTGGGGACGGCAAGACTTGGACAGCAGCCCCTTGTCCTGCTGTCACCATAGTTACCCAGTGCCCAGTCAGCGACATGTAACGCCCCTGTCCATGCCTACTCGTCCAAGTGTCTGTGGTGAAATGCACCCTGTCACACACAGAGTTTCTCAAAGGAGCGGTGATGTTGTGTGCGACATGCTGGTGGAGCGCAGGCACACCTTTCTTTGAGAAGTAGTGCCGACTGGGCATCTGGTACTGGGGCACTGCGACGGACATAAGGTCTCGAAAATCCTCTGTGTCCACCAGGCGGAAAGGCAGCATTTCTGTAGCCAAGAACTTGCAGATGGTGAAATTCAACCTCTTAGCTTTCTCATGGCTAGGAGGAAATGGTCTTTTACTTGTCCACATCTGAGGGACCGAGGGCTGGCTATTGTGCTTAGACGGGGTTGATAAGGGTGTCCCCGGCAAACTGCCGGTCTGTGAGGAAGATGCAGGCGGACATGTTAGGTTGCCTTGATCCAAAGGTGGTGCTATCGATGTCGGACAGCGCTCAACACCAGCTGGTGTTACCACCTCCAAAGAAAATGATGACCTGCCAATCACGCTGGCTGTTGCGGGTAAAGAGGTGGCAGGTCTGCGCCCCAAAACAGGTGTGACTGCTGTCCCCCCAGTCACAGAGGATGAAGAGGCCGCGGATGCACAAGATATGGCAGACGGTGGTTGGCCCGGCCGGCTAGGCCGCATTGTAGCACACTGAGCTTCCCACTGCAACTTATGCTTCATGTCCATGTGCCGGTTCATGCATGAAGTACTCAAAGTATGTATTTTTTGGCCTCTACTTAGCTTTTGCTGACAAATGTTACAGATAACACGAGTTGGGTCATCTTTATCGATCTGAAAAAATGCCCAGGCTATGCAAGGCTTAGCACCCATGCGACCTGAAGAGCCACAACGACTTGTGGTGAGAGGCAGAGTTGTGTTTGAGGATGCAGTTGTTGACGTGCTTCCAGTACTACGTCTCTGTCCAGGAAGGCGCAACCTGACCTCGTCTTCACTAGCATCTTCCTCCACCTCCTCTGCTGACCTCATCTCTTGGCTGACTGTGGGTTGACAGTAAGTGGGATCTCCAACCTCATCATCATCACCCTGTGCGTTATCACACCCGTCGTCCTCAGAGCCAACCTGTTCCTGCCCTGACAAAAAACTAAAGTTGTCGCTCCAATCAGGTATTTGAGTCTTATCATCGTCTTCCTCATTGTCTCCACCAACAGGAGTTACAGTTTGGGAATGAGGGTCTACATTATGGTCAGAACCTTCTGCGTCTGGTCCTGGATCCGACTCATAAAGATTCTGGGCATCAGTGCAGATCATTTCCTCGTCTGGATTCACAGAAGCGCTGGAGTCGACCTCTGATTCCCAGGCTATAGTATGAGTAAACAGCTCTGCAGACTCAACCATCTGTTCTACCTCATACTCAGACGGGCAGCTGGAGATTTGGGAGCTGTGAGGAAGCAAGTGCGATTGGGGTGACACCTTTGAGGACTGGAGTATTTGTGATGTTGAAGTTGATGTGGAGGAGAGCCCACTTAAAGGAGCACTTGATATCCGTTGAAGCACCTGCTGTTTTTGTGCCTCATCTGGAATTTGTAGCGATTGGCGTGGCCGTAAGAAAGGGATCTTATCACATTGTCCGCTAAAAGAAGTAGACATTTTAGTTTGGCTGGAAGATGGTCTTTCTTCTGCAGATGTTACTGTTGCTTTAACACCTACCCCACGGACACAACCTTTTTTCCCCTTCCCAACACGCCTATTCCCCTTTCCACCAGCAGCAGGCCTTTTTCCACTCATTTTGGTGGTTAACTAATTAACAACTCTGGAGTTGTTTGCACAAAAAAACAATGGATGGGAACCGAGCAGAGCTGAGTGGCCAAACTGTGGTATTAGGCAAAAACTATTGGCTGGGTTAGATGCAGAAAAAAATTATATTCAATTTGCAACCTGATGGAGGTCAGTATAGATGGACTAATAGAGAAAGTCCCACACACTGCTAGAAGGCCAAATATTTTTTCAGAGCTAGATGCAGAAAAAAATATATTCAGTTTGCAACCTGATGGAGGTCTGTATAGATGGATTAATAGAACAAGTCCCACACACAGCTAGAAGCCCAATATTTTTTCAGAGGTAGATGCAGAAAAAAATATATTCAGTTTGCAACCTGATGGAGGTCAGTATAGATGGACTAATACAACAAGTCCCACACACAGCTAGAAGCCCAATATTTTTTCAGAGGTAGATGCAGAAAAAAATATATTCAGTTTGCAACCTGATGGAGGTCTGTATAGATGGATTAATAGAACAAGTCCCACACACAGCTAGAAGCCCAATATTTTTTCAGAGGTAGATGCAGAAAAAAATATATTCAGTTTGCAACCTGATGGAGGTCAGTATAGATGGACTAATACAACAAGTCCCACACACAGCTAGAAGCCCAATATTTTTTCAGAGGTAGATGCAGAAAAAAATATATTCAGTTTGCAACCTGATGGAGGTCTGTATAGATGGATTAATAGAACAAGTCCCACACACAGCTAGAAGCCCAATATTTTTTCAGAGGTAGATGAAGAAAAAAATATATGCAGTTTGCAACCTGATGGAGGTCAGTATAGATGGACTAATACAACAAGTCCCACACACAGCTAGAAGCCCAATATTTTTTCAGAGCTAGATGCAGAAAAAAATTATATTCAATTTGCAACCTGATGGAGGTCAGTATAGATGGACTAATAGAATGATGCTATGCCCAAAAGATTTTACTTCACTAGGTGCAGTAAAAAAATTGGTATTCTATACACAGGTGGTATATCTTGCAACACAGATAGGCTACTCCACTGACTAACACACTCTGCAATAGGCCAAAAAGGATTAGCTTTGCTAGATTCAGCCAAATGCTGTGAAAAAAACTTGCACAGCACTGGCACAGACCTGCCTGGCAAAAACTGATAGGAACTGATGTAACCTAGTCCTGAAAAGGACTCCAATTACAATTAGTCTTTACTCCCACAATCTATCTATTTAAGAGCACAGACCTGCCTGATAAAAGTCGTAGGAAATGCTGTAACCTAGTCCTTAAAAGGACTGCAATCACAACTATTCCCTACTCCCAAGCTATCTGTAGATTTGTGCGAAAATTGGCTTGAAATTAACAAGGTATAGCGCACACAGCAACAGCGGTGCCGTCTAACACGCAGCTGCAGCAGTGAGAAAATGGTGGCGACGGGGAAAATGGCTTGGTCTTATAGGGCAAGGACATGTGACATACACTGCCAATGACACATGCCCTTGCTTGTGTGAAAAAAAGCACTTCGCTCCGTGTGTGCGCTGCTGATAGGCTGACAGATTGCACCTCCCCACTGTAAATGCGGGAAAGAGAAAAAAAAAATGGAGATCTTCATTGTTCCTGCAGAGATCCATCCCCTGCCCCTCCCCCCACCCCGCTGTACACTCAAACTGCGTATTAACATTAATTTTCATCATTACTGAGAAAAAATCCAGTTATGATTTTGGTGCACGAACAGTTATCAAACATAACCTCGAACAGCCGAATTTTTCTCAAATTGTTCGTGTTCGCCGAACGGCTCGAACACCGCCCAAAACAGCTCGAATTTGAGATTGGCGAACAGTTCGAGTAGAACAACGCTCATCTCTACTGTTAACCTGCGATTTCTGAGGCTGGTGACTCGGATAAACTTATCCTCAGAAGCAGAGGTGACTCTTGGTCTTCCTTTCCTGGGGCGGTCCTCATGTGAGCCAGTTTCTTTGTAGCGCTTGATGGTTTTTGCAACTGCACTTGGGGACACTTTCAAAGTTTGCCCAATTTTTCGGACTGACTGACCTTCATTTCTTAAAGCAATGATGGCCACTCGTTTTTCTTTACTTAGCTGCTTTTTTCTTGCCATAATACAAATTCTAACAGTCTATTCAGTAGGACTATCAGCTGTGTATCCACCTGACTTCTGCACAACACAACTGATGGTCCCAACCCCATTTATAAGGCAAGAAATCCCACTTATTAAACCTGACAGGGCACACCTGTGAAGAGAAAACCATTTCCGGTGACTACCTCTTGAAGCTCATCAAGAGAATGCCAAGAGTGTGCAAAGCAGTCATCAAAGCAAAAGGTGGCTACTTTGAAGAACCTAGAATATAAGACATATTTTCAGTTGTTTCACACTTTTTTGTTAACTATATAACTCCACATGTGTTAATTCATAGTGTTGATGCCTTCAGTGTGAATGTACAATTTTCAAAGTCATGAAAATGCAGAAAAATCTTTAAATGAGGTGTGTCCAAACTTTTGGTCTGTACTGTATTTTTTGAGTAAGGACCTGTGGAACACGTTGTGGACCTTAAGGGCCTGAGGTAGTTCAAGACGAAACGCTGCTAGATTAATGATGGCGGTTATTTTATAGGGACCAATAAACCTAGGTCCCAGCTTCCAAGAAGGAACTTTCAATCTTATACTCCTGGTCGACAACCACATAAAGTCATTCATATTCAGGTCCGGACCTGGCAAGCATTTTCTGTCAGCCATACGTTTATACCTGTCTCCCATGATCTTTTAATTACTCAGAACACCCTGCCATACTGAGGAGAGTGACAAAGCAAACCGTTCCTCCTCAGGAACTCCCAAATCTCCTCCCCCACTAAAGGTACCAAACTGTGGGTGATAACTGTATGCACCGAAGAACGGTGACCTGCCAGTGGATTCTTGACAATGATTATAATGGCAAATTCTGCCAGCAGTATGTAGGATGCCCAATCCTCCTGATTTTCGGAGATGAAACACCTGAGGTAGGTCTCCAAATTTCGATTGACACGCTCGGTCAGTCCATTTGACTGAGGGTGGAAGGCAGAGGAAAAGGACAGCTGCACCCCCAGTCAAGAATAGAATGCCTTCCAGAACTTGGAAACAAACTGGGTCCCCCGATCTGACACCAAAAGCTTCACGGTCTCATTTATGAACACCTGAACAAGTGTCTTTGCATTTGGAAGTGCAGGTAATGTGACGAAATGAACCATTTTACTGAACCTATCTACAGCCACCAAAACTACCGTTTTGCCTGCAGAAGCCGGTAGGTCAGTAATAAAATTCATGGACTACTGTGTCCATGGCATACTAGGGATAGGTAGCCGAAGAAGAGTACCAGAAGAATGGGTATGCGGAATGTTGGAACACGCGCAAATACTACAAGCAGCTATATGTTCAATCACATCCCGATGCAACCCTGGCCACCAAAAGCGACGAGAGAGGAGACCGCGGCTGCCTTACCACCTGGATGACCAACAAGCACAGAGTTATGATGTTCCTTAATTACTTTGCGGCGCAGATTAGATGGTACAAATAACCTTCCTGAAGGGCAGGAGGCACGGGCATCCCCCTGAGCCTCCAACACCTCACCCTCCAGTTCAGGATACAGTGCTGAAATGACTACCCCTTTCTGTAATAACGGGGTAGGGTTCTCATGGTTACCACCACCAGGAAAGCATCAGCCTTGACATTTTTGACCTCTGGACTAAAAGTGAAAACAAAATTGAACCTAGTAAAAAACAGGGCCAGCTGGCTTGCCTAGGGTTGAGACGTTTAGCTGACTGGAGATATGACAATTTCTTATGGTCAGTAATAATAGTAATAGGATGGACAGCCCCCTCCAACCAATGTCACCATTCTTCGATCGCCAATTTTATAGCCAAAAGTTCCCTATTACCCACGTCATAATTTCTCTCAGCCGAAGACAATTTTTTAGAAAAGAAGGCGCATGGACGCCATTTAGCAGGGGATGGACCCTGAGACAACACAGCCCCAACCCCGACATGCAATGCATCAACCTCCACAATAAAGGGTTGGGAAACATCGGGTTGACTGAGTATAGGTGCAGTGTCAAAATGATTCTTTAAGGAAGAAAAAGCCTGGAGGGAGGCATCCGACCAATTGGAAAAATCAGACCCCTTCTTAGTCATGTCAGTAAGGGGTTTCACAATTACAGAGTCATTTTGGATGAATTTCCGGTAAAAATTAGTAAAGCCCAGAAAATGTTGTAGAGCCTTCAGGTTCTCGGGATGGTCCCAATCAAGGACTGAACGGATCTTCTTTGGATCCATCCAAAAACCCAAAGATGACAACAAGTACCCCCAAAACTGCACCTCCTGAACAGTGAAAACACATTTTTCCAGTTTGGCATAAAGTTTGTTATCCCTTAATATCTGGAGCACCTGCTTAACATGCCCCCGATGTGTCTCCAAATCAGGTGAGTAAACCAAAATATTGTCCAGATAGACCACCACAAACCTCTCCACCAAATGATAGAAAATATCATTTATAAAATGCTGGAATACCGCAGGTGTATTGGTCAAACCGAAAGGCATAACCAGACTCTCGAAATGCCCTTCAGGGGTATTGAATGCTGTTTTCCATTCGTCCCCTTCTCTGATTCTAACCAGATTGTAGGTTCCCCTTAAATCCAACTTGGAGAATACCTTAGCTTCTACAACCTGGCTGAACAAATCAGGAAACAGAGGAAGAGGGTATGGATCACGACATGGTAATTTGATTTAATTCCCGGAAATCTAAACAGGGACGTAGACCGCCATCTTTTTTCTTCACAAAGAAGAACCCTGCCACTATGGGCGACGATGAGGGTCTGAGATGTCCCTTCTTCAGATTTTCCGCAATGAAATCCTTCATGGCTTGTCTCTCAGGGCCAGAAAGATTATACAGTCTGGACTTCGGTAGTTTAGCTCCGAGGGGCAGGTTAATAGGACAGTCATAAGCACGATGAGGAGGCAAATACTGACATCCCGTCTCAGAAAAAACGTCCTCAAAACCAGACAGAAAAGTAGATAATATTTCTGTAGAGACAGTAGCAAGGGAAATATCTAAACAGTTCTCATGGCAGTAATCTCCCCATTCAATAATCTCCCCGATTTGCCAATCCACCAACGGATTATGTTTAACAAGCCAAGGAATACCCAAAACAATAGGTGTGGGAAGACTGTCAAGGACATATTAAGGGATTATTTCACAATGAACTGACCCCACCCTCAGTTTTACATTATGTGCAATCTGAGTAAATGCTTTCTGTGCAAGTGGCGCAGTCGATGGCGAAGATGGCAATAGGTTTAGCTAAAGTACAAGAAGCAAGACCATGAGTTTTCACAAACTCCGCATCAACCATGCTGACTCCGGCTCACTGTCAAACACAGAAATTTTGTCAGTTTTGCTCTCTAGCACCACCTCTGCTGTCCTGACAAACCGGGAACTGCAGGTTGGCAACAAATGCACCCCTTCTTTATTCAACTCCAGACTACCAAGAGTTAATCGAGTCTCGATTTGTTTAGGAATTTAAGGACAGGTCCCAACAAAATGTCCCTTTTTCCCACAAAAAATATGCCTTTTTTCTTGCGAATCTCTGGGAAAATGTATGATGCAGGGACACCCCCCAACCAGTACTGGTTCACCCCCAGACCCCTCCCCCAGAAGAGGTACACAACCTTGACAGGAAGGCCCCGGAGAAGGTGGTCTCACCCGTCTATCTTGAAGGCATCTATCAAGACGTATGGCCAACGACATGGCAGCCTCCAAGGACTGAGGGGTTTCATATACTGCCAAGGCATCTTTCAACCTTTCATTAAGACCCTCACAAAATTGACTTCTAAGGGCTGAGTCATTCCATTTGGAATCCGTTGCACATCCCCTGGAATTCAGAACTGTATGTCTCCACTGCCCGATTGCCCTGCTGAAGGCGACGTAGCCTAGACTCAGCCAAGGCGACTCGGTCAGGGTCATCATAGATGAGGGCCAGAACCCCGAAAAACCCCTTCACAGACTGGAAACAAACTGAGTCCTGCAGTAGAGAAAACGCCCAACTTAGGATCTCCCTGCAGTAGAGAGATCACAATTCCAACCTGTTGCTCCTCATTTCCGGAGGAGTAAGGACGAAGTTTAAAATACAGTTTGCAGACCTCCTTGAATACAAAAAACTTGTCCCTACCTCCTGAAAACCTGTCTGGGAGGGCAACCTTGGGTTCAGGCTGGACAGGCCTACCTGCAGAGACCCCCACATTGGCGACCTGCAGCCGCTAATGCTGCTGCTGAACCTCACAGTCCATTCACCTCCAGAGACAGACTGCGCAGCCGCTCTGCAAGCTCTGTATCTGAACCCATACCAAGGAGAAAGGAAAAAAAAAACACGCCCAAAAAACACACACAAAAAAGAAACTAAAGTGTCAGATTTTTTTTTTTCTCTTTTCAAAATGTGCTCGGTCAGCGATAATGTCACGCAAGGTGTGGGAAAGACTTAGTTGAACACAAAGGGAAGAGGGAAAGGGAGCCCAGACTCTAGGGAAAGGGGGGAGTGGAGACCTCCTAGGCTGATCTAATATCACCCTGTCTCCACTAATGTCCCTGTATTGGCTCTTCACCAATCGCCGTATGCGAACCTCGCCCTGTCTTTCCCTGGTGTTGGGCCCTGGTGTCACTATGTAGTGGGAATGCTGGGGAGGAAATGGCAGATACTGGCAGGGTGAGCAGGGAAAACTAGTCTGTCCCTAGACTGGGAACCCTGAATAGCCCTGACCCGAAGGTATCTCTGATGGTGAGAAGGTTCGGTTCTCCACCCTAAGCCCTAACTCCTCCACAAGCCCTGCGCTAATCCCCTCACCTCCCTCCACAGAACAAAGGTAAAGCAATCTGAAAGGAAAGGACTTCAGCGGCACAAACGAACAGGACTGCACAGCACGGCTTCCAGGTATAGAGTGAAACTCTATCAGCAGCACCACCTGGTGGAAGGAGAGGCTACTTAAAGGCTAAGGGGAGGAGACTCACACAGAAACTCACATCCATCAGGACACGGCAATAGAACTGGCATTAACCCATGCAGTACAAGAGGGAATTTCACAGTTTAAGTTACAGCGGCATCTACAGTAGAATAAACCGCAGATACACAGCGCTAGACAGCGCGCAACACCTGGCTAGGGAGGGGATGAGCACTAGTTGATCCCCACTGACCACTAAAGACAACAAGGGGCAACAAGCAAGGGAAGATAACTTAGCTTAGTCGACTTCAGAGGGATGAACACCCGTCTTCATAGCTCCAGAGAGGATGAAGTAATGCACTTGCTCCGAGCCGTCACAAAGGGTATAGTGAGTATCGCCGGCACCTCCCTCCAGCAGACAGCAGGTATTTATACAGCCAGGCCAGGGTGTTAATTAGCCAGAGGAAGGTAGCCGCTGGGTCCTAGAGAGACAGCCTCTAAGAAGGTGTTTGCTCTGCCAAACGTAGAGATCTCCTGCAACCAACTGCAGGGCGACTGTCTGGCACTTCTGACACACCTGTGACAGTAGGTCATAGGAAGCTGAATAAAATGATACCTTGATATCTGCGATCTGATGTCTTAATCCAGAGAAATCCACGCTTTTCTTACATGTAAATGAACTGTTCCTGTCTATGGGCCGGACATAGATCTCCCCAAGAATCTGCCTCCAGAGATTATTTTAAATACGGTAAAAGTGGGAGTTACCAGTATGAGACATGTAACTAACACAGTACAGGAGAAATGAACTTTGTCTTTCGTTCCATATAAATGGCTTAGAAGAGTTGATCCTACTGACAGATTCCCTTTAACTGTAGCAAGCAGTGTCAGGTTGCTGCTGCCAAGGCAGATAACATTATGGGTACATCAAAAGAGGCAAGTGCACATGATGAGTTCTAGTTTCTAAATCACTAGTCACACTATATATGGAATACTGTGTAAAGTTTTGGGCACTATGTAAATGTTACAAAAATACATCCCCTACATCTAAAGGGAAAAATGTTCCTACACCAACATAGATTCCTTACTGCAAGAGTATTGAACTGTAGAAGGTTTTGTGAGGAAGTCATGGTTAATTCATTAAAGAGTTCAAAAAGACCATGGATGACCTTGACTTTATCACCGTACCTCAGTGGTAGCAAATGAGGCAGATTTGAAACAGCTTAAATGAATGCAACAAGAACTTTTATCCAGCTGGGGCAAAAAAAGGTAAGGCTTACAATAGTGGCACTTTTTTCTATAGAATATGGCAAAGAGGCTTGATAGTCATAGCCTATTGGCACAGATGACTAATGGCTACGGTCTATTTGCACAAATGCTTGTGGTTACAGTCTATTGGCATATAAACTTGGAGGTTTTAGGTAACTCACAGAAGCACTGGGATAATACTACTCAGGTCAAACAACATCTCTGATCACACTGAGACTTATAATGCTCAGGAGCTGGTCAGCGACCACACTACCATGGATGCTTAAGAGATGCACTTAAAGAGGACTTTTTATCAGTTTTGGCATGTTAAACTGGCCACACCACAGAATCGTGGCTGCAGAGTTGAATGAAATATAGTTTTCCTTTTTTAATTGCTCATCTCCGTTGTGGAGATGTTAGCTTGTACTTGATTCTGATTTTCACGAAGCAGATAAAAAGAACACACCCCCAGAGATGGTCAGACCAAGCAGGATATCACAATATTATGATATACTGTTAACGAGAGGCACAGAAATTGCAGGTATACTACAGAATCTTAAATGCCCCCTTACTATGGCCATGTGAAATTGGTATTAAAGTGTAACTGTACTTTCAGGTGACCTTTCAGTTGCCATGTGTTTACTTGAACTACTTCTAGCATTGTATAACTTGCATGCTAGGGTTTTCTTTTTAGCAGTTTTTCCATTTGCCTGCTCTAGTTGGTAGAAGCCCTTGTCTCTTCTCCATCCTCCGCTTCCTGTAGACTTCTATAGGTATAAGCTGTACTTTTATCTCTAAATGCTATATACATAATTTGAATATACCACATTAACATGATTAATGTACTAAGTTATATGTCCTATGTATATTGACCTGAAGTATAGTACATAATGAAATATTGTAGTGAAATTTGATCATAATACATGGACCTCTGATATTTTCCACTATTCTCTTGGTTCTTGGGAATGGGGTGCCTTTTTTAGTCTCAAAAAATACCCCATCTATGAAAAAACTTCAAATACTTTAACTGAATTACAATTGTATTTCAATTACATGTATTATAATTACAATTTTAACTGAATTGACACTTTTAGATATTCAGACAAGAGTAACTGGCCAACTCCGACCACTGGAGGTGGAGATAAAAAGTCATCTGAGATTGGCAGAGCTACGCAGGTTGTGTCACTCCCATACAAATGAATAGAAACATGGAAACAGCTTCGCCCAGTAAGCATAGGAGCTGGACAAAGTTATTCCTGTCTCAGCCACAAAAGGTTCAAATGGGAATAGTCCTCTAAATGCCGTTTGCATAGTTTTCATATACCAGTACACTGATCATGACCACATTATTACACTTTTTTAGGGTAACTGCCCTAAATGTAGATCTGGTTTTGCAGAAATCCATGCACATGGTGCAGAAACAACCCCATTTACATGTGCAGAATTGGTTTTCAGAGATTTCTGCAACAAATCTGCTCAATGGTATAAACTGCTACATAAAAAGGCTGTAGTACAATTTCCTTCAACGCCTGTAATTTAACAAGGTACTTAGCTTCATTACTTAATCAAGTGCTAAATATAGGAAGAGCTTGCAAATTCTGCATTAGAATAGCACCCAGCTACTGTTACTGTGCTAATGATAAATAATGATGTGAAAGGAATCATTGGAATAACAGTAGTCTATGCACAGGAACACGAGAGAATAAAAATAAGCTGACATGGTAATACGATAGGTAAATGTTACATTTAGGGTGACGGCAGCAGCATAACGTAAGATGTCTGATGCATTGGCTTCGTTTCTGTATGTTGAAGAGCTAAATCAGACTTGTGTACAATGAAGGATTACAGTACTTTGGTACTTTTCCTGGTTGATTAATTGCATATTCATCAGTGTTAACGATCTCTGGCAATTTGGAACGAAATGCAAATATGTATTCCAAGCAGCTCATCCAGCTCTCTACCTTCAGAGTGCACCGTGCTTCAGGGCTATTTATAAAATGTCAGACTGGTTTTGAGCCAATGTACCTCAAGTTCATGAACTACAGTGACATGTATAAGTTTGGGCACCCCTGGTCAAAATTACTGTCATTGTGAACAGTTAAGCAAGTTGAAGATGAAATGATCTCTAAAAGGCCTAAAGTTAAAGATGACACATTTCCTTTGTATTTTAGGCAAAAAAATATATATTTTTTTTCATCTTTTACATTTTAAAAACTACAAAAAGGAAAATGGGCGGATGCAAAAGTTTGGGCACCCCTCATGGTTAGTACCTAGTAGCACCCATTTTGAAAGTATCACAGCTTGTAAATGCTTTTTGCAGCCAGCCCAGAGTCTTTCAATTGTTGTTTGAGGGATTTTCATCCATTGTTACTTGGAAAATTCTTACAGTTCTGTGAGATTCCTGGGTTGTCTCATATTCACTGCTATTTTAAGGTCTAGCCACAGATTTTCAAAGATGTTCAGATCAGGGGACTGTGAGGGCCATTGTAAAACCTTCAGCTTGAGCCTTTTTAGGTAGTCTATTGTGGATTTTGACTTGTGTTTAGGATCATTATCCATTTGTAGGAGCCAACCTCTTTTCAACTTTTTACAGATGGTGTTAAGTTTGCATCAAGAATTTGTGGAAATTTCATTGAATCCATTCTTACCTCTACCCGTGCGATGTTCCCCATGCCATTGGCTGCAACACAACCCCAAAGCATGAAATTCTGTGACTTTTTTTCTCCACACATACCTTTGATCATTGTAGCCAAAGAGTTCTATTTTAACCTCATCGGTCCACAGGACTTGTTTCCAAAATTCTTCAGGCTTATTTAGATGTTCTTTAGCATACTTCTGATGCTGAATTTTATGGTGAGGACGCAGGAGAAGTTTTCTTCTGATGACACTTCCATGAAGGCCATATCTGTGCAGGTGTCTCTGAACAGTAGAACAAAGTACTACAACACCTGAGACTGCTAAATCTTTTTGAGGGTCTTTTGCAGTCAAGTGGGGGTTCTGATGATGTCATCAGTGTTCTGTGGGTCATATAGTGTACAAATACCCATACCAATCATTGCCTTGTTATACGTAAATGTTATACAATATGGTGCTCAAATGCCAGGTATACACTTAACTGTACTGAATTGACAATATGATTTGTGATGTCCATCATTTTTGCATGCCATTCCATTAAAGGCAAACCCATCAGCTGGAGTTGTTAATATGTCCTGTTCCTACTTATATCTGTTTTTGAGTCTCCAACATGGTCACAAAAATTACTGTTGGCCAGACCCAGATCTCTGTGAGAAGCTAAAGAAGTGTATGTAATCACATTTATGTCTGCTCTACTCTAGGGTCTTTGTAATTGTAGGGATGTGGACTGTCTTACCCTCTTCCTGCCCCTGAAGACAACAGACACGCTATGTGAATACTGTACCTGTATGGCCTATGGTAGAGGTCTGAATGCAGAGAAATGGAGTTTTATCTTCTTGGTTTTTCACAGGCTTTGCGTCCCCCCCGACGCCAAGCAATCCCCGCCCTTCTGCTTATTATTCCACCAAATCCCCGCCTATTTACACGTTTACCCTGTGACGTGTGATGTTTTCCCTCACCTCCCGGCGCATGCGCAAAGCGCGGCTCACATGGAGCATGCTTTGTTTCCTCCCGGGTCCGTTTGGCTGAGCACAGTGCATCAGTGCTCTATTGCACAGGCGTCCGGGAGTCACAGTGACCCCAATACTGAATATATAGAAATTGGCCAGTTCTCCTGTACCCACAGCATTAAATGAATACACATGTTCAAGTACATTGTGGCTTCAGTACAAACACCCATTAGTAAAATGCGCTCCATTAATGACAATGCCATCCAGTGTACATCTTGTTGCATGCATGCAATCCTTGAATAGTCATTTCTGCTGTGCTAGATGTGTTCATAGTGAGCGTTTCTAAGGCCAAATACTGGATCTAAATGAGTAACTTATAACACTGAGATCCATTGGCAGATGAGGGTGGTATCAATGTAGGACTGGAGTTTCTGCTCCAGTAAAGGGGGGGGGTGCAGCGCAGGTCACATAGGTGCTGGTAATCGTGGATTCAATCAAAAGGGGAACCGACAGGGCAATCTACCTGAAAAATTGGGATCATAAGATGGTTTGTTATATTTCTGGCGCTTGAGTTCAACACGACACCCCTTAAATAAGGTCCATAGATTATTGTGATGGGCTGGTGAGGACCTATTTTCTGAAATACTATCTGTACCATATGCCACCATAGAGAGGCAGTGGGAGATTAGGGAGGTACATAAGTGGCTCAGGAATTGGTGCAGGAAGCAGAGTTTTGGGGTCCTGTAGAACTGGGACAACTTCTATGTTGCGTACAGGTTCAACGATAAGGATGGGCTACACCTTAATGGGGAGAGTGCAACTGTGCTGGGGGAAAAAATGGCGAGAAGCCTGGAGGACTGGGTAGAGGACAATTACTGTACAGGAGAGCAATATAGTGTAAATAGTGGCTTGGGCCTAAGTACTGAAAGTATCATGATATAAACTGGGGAGCAGAAACCTTCAGGTCCAGCAAAGGACAATAATGAAAGACAATTACCTTTCACAACTGGTGGAGGACCAACAAGAGGGAGGGGGGGTTTGTCTAGATTTAATTTTAATCAATAAGCCAGAAAATTATCAAATGTTCATGTTGGGGGCCACTTAGGTAATAGAGATAACAAGACAATGTGTTTTCAATTAACATTTATAAAGATATTTAGGAGAGGATCTACAAGGACACTACATTTCAGAAAGGCTAATTTCCAACAACCGATTATGTTATTGACAGAAACTGGGACAATGTCCTTGAAAATAAAAGTTCACAATACAACTGAGACAGTTTTGTAAGCATCCTGAATAAGTCCAGTGCACAATATTCTATATACCCTATGGTAGTAAACTGGTTAAAAATAGGAGAAAACCCACTAAATTGATCTCTAAGCGGCAGCATGGTGGCTCAGTGGTTAGAACTGCAGCCTTGTAGTGTTGGAGTCCTGAGTTCAAATCCCACCAAGGACAACATCTGCAAGGAGTTTGTATGTTCTCCCTGTGTTTGTGTGTGTTTCCTCCCACACTCCAAAGACATACTGATAGGGAATGTAGATTGTGAGCCCCAATGGGGACAGTGATGATGATGTCTGTGAAGTGCTGTGGCATTAATGGAACTATATAAGTCTGTAAAATAAATGGATAAACATTAAATGTAAAAAAGAAGCATAATAGAGAACTAAAGCAAGAGGACAGTGATGAGGCATTAAATGAGGGAAAAAATCAAACAGTGTAAACAAACAAATCAGGGCTGCAGTGCAATTTCACAATTGTTTTTCTATTTACCATGTTCACTCTATGGTAAAACTGACCTGGAAATATGATTCCCCAGGTCAGTCGAAGTACACAGATACCAAACGTATAGTTTTTTTTTTATTTAAGTGGTAAAAAAAATTCAGAAATTGTAAAAAATATAATTTGTCGCCATTTTCCAAGGCCCATAGCGTTTTCATTTTTCGCGATCTGGGGCTGAGTGAGGACTTATTTTTTGCACTCTGAGCTGACGTTTTTATTTATACCATTTTGGTGTAGATACGATGTTTTGATCGCCTCTTATTGCATTTTATTGCAATGTTGCAACAAAGCACAATTCAGGCGTTTGATTGTTTTCTCGTTACACCGTTTATCAATCAAATTCATTTATTTTAGATTTTTAATAGATCAGACATTTCTAAACAGAGCGATACTAGATATGTCTATTTTTTTATTGTTTTATTTTTAATGAGGCAAAACTTTTGATTTGAACTTTTGTGTTTGTTTTATTTTTTTTCATGTTTTTAAAAACCTGCGGCTGTTAGAGGCACTCGATGGCTGATTAAATCAACCGTCAAGTGTAGGGAAAGATGTGGGCTCATTGTGTGAGCCCGCATCAAAGGCAGGGATACAACCTTTGACGTAAAGTACGTCAAATGTAGTGAAGGGGTTAAAAACTGAGCCTGGAAATTATAGACTTGTAAGTTTCACTTTTACTGTGGGCAAAATATTTTAGGGTTTTCTAAGAGATGATATCCTGGAGTAGCTCACTAAAAATAAACTAATAACCCAGCATCATCTTGGGTTTATAAGGTATCGGTCCCTGTCAGACTAATCTTATTAACTTCTAGAGTAAAACATTCACTGAAAAAGACTGGAGTGTATTGGTGGCCGTCAAACTTATCTTTAGTGACCAGAGTCAGGCAGCTGCTGCCAAGGCCAATGAAATAATGGGATGCCTTAAAAGCTGCTCACGACGAGAACATAGTTTGCCTCTATACAAGTCACTAGTGTAAAGACACTTAGAATACTGTGTACAATTTCTGGTGTTTAAGAAGGACATACAGTCATGGCTGAAAGTGTTGGCACCCTTGAAATTGTTCCAGAAAATTAAGTATTTCTCTCAGAAAATTATTACAATGACACATGTTTTGTTATACACGTTTATTTCCTTTGTATGTATTGGAGCAACACAAAAAAACTGTGAAGAAAAGCCAAATTGGACATCATTTCACACAAAACCCCAAAAATGGGCCGGACAAAATTGTTGGCACTCTCAACTTAATATTTGGTTGCACGACCTTTGGAATAAATAACTGCAATCAATCGCTTATTTTCCCACACTTATTGTTTTGTACAAAAAAATATTATTGTTGATCATTATTAAGCCCCCTTCACATGTCTGTTTCCGGTACGTGTGGCATCCGTTTTCACACTGTGAAGAGCGGTAACATTACTGACGACACCGTACATCAGAGTCACTGGGTCACGCTGCGCTATGCGAAACCTGGCGACTGTGAAGAGCGGTGATGTCATTAACGTTACTGCCCTTCACAGTTGCCGAGTCTTGCTGAGCGCAGTGTAAGCCGGTTTCGGGGAACCTAAGTGGGAACTTTCTTATATATTGATGAACGAAGGACAGTGTCTTGTTTTTATTTTTCTCTTTTTATGTTTTTCAGGTTTCCATTTGTGGACTGCGTTGGATTCCCTGGACCTACGTGGGATTTTTTTTTTCTAAATAAATTGGTGAACCAGAGAAAGTGTTTAAAAAAAGTATTGTTTTGTGCGTGTTTCTTTTGCATTATTGAGTTAGTAATGTTTGGCTGATAGACAGCTCTCCATTACTAACACCAGGGCTAGATTTCAGCTGTGCTTTTTGACAATTCACAGCTGACATCAATCCCAAGCCCCATTACCCCGATTGTCAACGCAGCAGTGCAATCGGGAAGAGCCAAGGTGAAATTGACACATCTAATGTGATGCGCCACTTCTGGGGTGGCTGCCGGCGGGTATTTTTAGGCTGGGAAGGGCCCAATTTCCATAGACCTTTCCAGTCTGATAATATCAGCTGACTGCTGTCTGCTTTATCTTTGCTGGTTAACATAAATGGGGACACCCTACGTCGTTTTTTTTCATTTATTTATTTATCAGTTTAATACATGTACAGTAAACTACACACGCAAGGCACTAATTATATATCTCATGGATATCTATTTATATCTATGTTTGCACATCTTTAACATCTAAAAATTTGTCATTTCTATTCTGCATTCTATTCCGGTACGTGTCACACGGACGGCATACGGATGCCACACACAAGTACACAAATATGTCACACGGACACGCAACACTGATAACACCAGTACTAGTTTTTCCAGTACCAGTAAAATCATATCTTGCATATGTAGCTTACTGTACATGGATTAACCTAATAAATAAATGTAAAAAATTACACGGAGTCCCCCCTATTTTTGATAACCAGCCAAGGTAAAGCAGACAGCTATGGGCTTATGTTATCAGGCTGTTCATTCTACCTTCCAAAACCTGAACAAGGCTCGGCTCACATTTATCCTGCGCTCTCCACTGAGCGCTTACGTTGGGGGTTACGTTTTACATGGATGGCACAAGGATGGCATACGGATAACACACATGGGTGGCACACGACTGACCCACAAGGACAAGGATAACACCGGTGCTAGTTTTTCCAGTACCGGTAAAATCAGGACGTGTGATAGTAGTTTTCTCTTGTGTTTTAACCTGGGATAATAAAAGTAGCACACCCCATATAATGACATAAATCATAGATAAAGATTTATTAAAAATTGCAAAAGGCCGCATACAAATCAGTGAACTAAAGACATATGAAGGTGGAAGCACACAGATGAGACAATTCTTGATAAATTCATTTTACCCTTCATCATTGTTCTTACATCTGCTCAGCTGAACATTTAAAGAGATTTCCAAAGCCTTGTAGATAATGAAATTCATTTTACCTGTCACATATGCCTATAACACTCTCTCTTTCTGCTAGGAAAATGTACATTATTCTGTGATTGCTGGCCATTTGTATAACCAATGGCATCAATGTAGTATATTACTGCATGAGCAAAAACAGATGTAAATGTCATTTTTGACAAGTACAATTTGTGACCGCGTATCAAAAGAATGTAAGTAAAAGGATGGCACAAAAAATGTCTGCATAGAACAGGAGTAGAAGGTAGGCTGAAAAATCTCACACAATCATATATAAAAGATCTGTTGATATTTTACCTACCTCATCAACTTTCAGCAATTCTGTTTGGTTTCCAAGGGCATTTTGAGGCCTATGTATATCATGAGATAACCTTGTCAGTGCTGACATGATATTATCCCTATCTATTTTGTTACTAATATCGTTAGGAATTCCCTTCCTATAATTATGGCAACCATACAACTTTTATAGTTGTTGGCTGAATGTTTACTTCCCCATACACATGCCATCACGTATGTAAAATCTTCCTATTTCCAGTGTAAAGGGACTATATAGATTAGACTAAGAATATTGATACAATGTCACATCTCTAATCATCAATCACCATTTGTTTCAAACATGACTAATGTCATCCGAGGCCACTAAAATAAAGAGGGTTGGCCGACAGTCCAATGTGCATATGGGCCTAGGACAATTGTTTGTTGGGGGAGTTAAGGATTCAGCATGTCAGATTTTGGAGGGCCGATGCTTTTGCTCTACCGGAGATAGGCTGCCACTAGACATGTTGGGTGGTGGCTCTCTTATAGAAAACACAGGAGCGCTCCGCTGAGATGATTGATGTCTGAACCACCGCTTGTCCAACAGCCATCTAATAAGTATAGCGGGCTTTAGCACTGCATGCCCAAAGTTCTGAAGTCACACTACATTCAGGCTAAGTGCCCACGATGCAGAAATGCTGCATATTTTTTCCGCTTCTCCCTGGCAGGAAAAACGCATGCGGATATTACATGCGTTTTTCCTGCCAGGTAGAAGGAAAAGTGCTTGACAACTTGGTCACACTATATAAATCCATGCAACCGGCATGGATTTATATAGTGTGACCAAGTAATAGTTAAAAAAAAAATGAATAAGAATGGTAAAAAATAAAAAAGAAAGATTATACTTACCTTCCGATGGCCGGTCTCCTTCTCCGATACGTCCAGTCTCCCCGGTGTCTCGCGGTTGTGTAAAAGGACCTGCGATGACGTCATTTAGTCATGTGACAGGTCACGCGACCGTCGACGTCAGCGGTCGCATGACCTGTCACATGACTAAATGACGTCATGGTAGGTCCTTTTGCACCACCGCGAGCCGCCCAAAACACCGGACGCATCGTTGAGGAGGCCGGGGGCCATCGGAAGGTAAGTGTTACACTCGCGCCCGGCCTGACTGGCGTGAGCGTGGTTAGTGGTCCCACTGGGCCACGAACCGAGGAGTGCCTGGAGGGGCGTGACTAGGGGACTCGCCAGATTCGACCACGAACACACTGCGGCTTAATCGACTCCGTGGCCCGAGCTGTTGACCCACACCGGGGAATGCAGGAACGGGCAGGTTTGGCTGGTATGCAGACAGGTGGGTACTGGCAGGCACGGTTGGTATGCGGACAGGCGGGTACAGGCAGGTACGGCTGGTATACAGGCGGGCGGGTACTATCAGGCTCGGTTGGTATACAGACAGGCCGGTAGTAAAATAGGCTGGATGGGGACCAGTACAGACTGGGATACAGGAACAGAGCCGCAGGTGCGGAGGACAAGCGGAGCAGAGCAGAGTGGAGCCGCAGGTGCAGAGGACAAGCGGAGCAGAGCGGAGCCGCAGGTGCGGAGAACAAGCGGAGCAGAGCAGAGCGGAGCAGCAGGTGCAGAGGACAAGCGGAGCAGAGCGGAGTGGAGCCACAGGTGCGGAGGACAAGCGGAGCAGAGCAGAGCGGAGCGGAGCCGCAGGTGCGGAGGACAAGCGGAGCAGAGCAGAGCGGAGCCGCAGGTGCAGAGGACAAGCGGAGCAGAGCGGAGCCGCAGGTGCAGAGGACAAGCGGAGCAGAGCGGAGCCGCAGGTGCAGAGGACAAGCGGAGCAGAGCGGAGCTGCAGATTCGGAGGACAAGTGGAGCAGAGCAGAGCCGCAGGTGCAGAGGACAAGCAGAGCAGAGCGGAGCGGAGCCGCAGGTGTGGAGGACAAGCGGAGCAGAGCGAAGCGGCAGGTGCAGAGGACAAGTGGAGCAGAGCAGAGCCGCAGGTGTAGAGGACAAGCGGAGCAGAGCAGAGCGGAGCTGCAGGTGCAGAGGACAAGCGGAGCAGAGCGGAGCGGAGCCGCAGGTGCGGAGGACAAGCGGAGCAGAGCGGAGCCGCAGGTGCAGAGGACAAGCAGAGCAGAGCGGAGCGGAGCCGCAGGTGCAGAGGCAAGCGGAGCAGAGTGGAGCGGCAGGTGCAGAGGACAAGTGGAGCAGAGCAGAGCAGAGCTGCAGGTGCGGAGGACAAGTGGAGCAGAGCAGAGCCGCAGGTGCAGAGGACAAGCAGAGCAGAGTGGAGCGGAGCCGCAGGTGCGGAGGACAAGCGGAGCAGAGCGGAGCAGCAGGTGCAGAGGACAAGTGGAGCGGAGCCTCAGGTGCAGAGGACAAGCGGAGCAGAGCAGAGCGGAGCGGCAGGTGCAGAGGACAAGCGGAGCGGAGCCGCAGGTGCGGAGGACAAGCGGAGAAGAGCGGAGCCGCAGGTGCAGAGGACAAGCGGAGCCGCAGGTGCGGAGGACAAGCGGAGCAGAGCAGAGCGGAGTCGCAGGTGCGGAGGACAAGTGGAGCAGAGCAGAGTGGAGCCGCAGGTGTGGAGGACAAGTGGAGCAGAGCAGAGCGGAGCCGCAGGTGCGGAGGACAAGCGGAGCAGAGTAGAGCGGAGCCGTAGGTGCGGAGGACAAGCAGAGCAGAGAGGAGCCGCAGGTGCGGAAGACAAGCAGAGCAGAGCAGAGTGGAGCCGCAGGTGTGGAGGACAAGCGGAGCAGAGCGGAGCCGCAGGTGCAGAGGACAAGCGGAGAAGAGCAGAGCGTAGCTGCAGGTGCGGAAGACAAGCAGAGCTAAGCCGCAGGTGCGGAGGACAAGCAGAGCAGAGCCGCAGGTGCGGAGGACAAGCAGAGCAGAGCCGCAAGTACAGAGGATCAAGTAGAGCAGAGCCGCAGGTGCGGAGGACAAGCAGAGCAGAGCCGCAGGTGCGGAGGACAAGCAGAGCGGAGCAGAGCCGCAGGTGCAGCGGACAAGCAGAGAAGAGCGGAGCAGAGCCGCAGGTGCGGAGGACAAGCAGAACAGAGCAGAGCCACAGGTGCGGAGGACAAGCAGAGCAGAGAGGAGCAGAGACGCAATTTCGGAGGACAAGCAGAGCAGAGCGGAGCCGCAGGTGTAGAGGACAAGTGGAGCAGAGCAGAGCGGAGCCGCAGGTAGACAGGACAGGGCTCTGTTCACATGGAACAGACAGGGAAACACAGGAAGATAGCTAGAACACAGGAGGTAGAAACGGAGGTAGGGAAACGGGACAAGCAGAACCAGATACACACAAGGTACTTGCAATGAAGTAGCGAGTGGACACAAAACTCACAAACAGAAGTACAGAGACAAAGAGTTGGAGTTAGGTACTGGTTCAGACACTGCAAGAAAAGGGAAGGATCGGACATAGAGATCAACAGATAACGGGCTAGGAGACAGTTCAGACAGGAACTGACACTGGAACGAGATACAGGAACGAGCCTGGATACTCAGCCCCCAGGGTGGCAGGAATAGACTGGAAGTCACAGATACAGGTAACGGGCCTGGGTACTCAGCCCCCAGGGTGGCGGAAACAGACAAGATACAGGACAGGACCTGGCAACTCAGTTGCACAGAACACACTGAAAGGAAAGTGTTGCTCAGGCATCTCCCACAGGGTGGGGGAGGTTTAAGAATCCAGTGACTCACAGCAATAGGCTGGGGACGCATTAGGACTGCGCACACTGTAACTTTAAGAATCAGGAAGTAACAGCTCCGCCACCCTCAGCCAGCAGACAAGAGACATGCACATAGCAAGTAAAGGAGTATAGTGTACAGCGTGGACTGATAGGTAAGTTGGCGGTCTTGCATGGTGGGAGATGGTAAGCCATGCCAGCACGCCGCCAGGGATGTTACAGTAAGTATAAACTTTATTTTTTATTTTAAATTCTTTTTTTTACAGGTACTATGGTACCCAGGTCTGGATGAGAGTCTCCTCTTCTCCAAACCTGGGTACCATCCGCACATCGAATCGCTTCATATCCGCGTGTGCACATGCAGTGATGCGGATATCAAGTGTTTCAATGCAAGTCAATGGCGGCAATTACGCTGCGTGTCCGCAAAATTAATGGACATGCTGCGTATTTTTCCGCAATGATAATCTGCAGTGGAAATTTCCGCAGCATGTGCACAACACATGCGGATTATCATTGGGGACCATGGGGCACGTATTACCAAGCGTTTTTTAAGCATTTTCGCTGCGGAAATTCCGCAGCAAAAACGCTTCAAAAACGCATAGTGGCCACTCAGCCTCAGGCTCATATTAAAGTCCTTCTCATTATTTATCTACTTATTTATTTATTTTACTCGCTTATATAGTGCCATTAATTCCACAGCGCTTTATAAACATCATGATCATCACTGTCCCCATTGGGGCTCACAATCTAAATTCCCTATCAGTATGTCTTTGGAGTGTGGGAGGAAACTGGAGAACCCGGAGGAAACCCACACAAACACTGATAGAACATACAAACCCAGGACCCCAGCACTGCAAATCAAGAGTGCTAGCCAGTGTGTCACCATGGTGCCCATTAGATGAACCTTACAATCTTGATGGGACCAAATGACCATATTATATGTTTGCACTCCCACATGAAAAGCCACCACTATAAATGTCTAACTGTAGTTTACTCAGCTTTCTGTAGAAAACATGAAAGCTAAGCCATTAGGCATGCATGCATATGGAGTCTAAACGGATAGATGTTGGCTGAACAACTTAACACGCTAATGTTTTAGTTTCATGCAGATATTCAAAGTGCGTATCCTATATAGCCTGGCTGGAGACATGACACTATAAGTCTCCTCATTAACAAGATCAAAAGGCTTACATGCAGTGGATTTAATTCATATATAAACCTACACCTGGATAGTAAACATCCAAAGAAACCACTTGCAAATAAAATATAAAGCTAATCACATTTAATTAAAACAATAATTAAAAACAACATGTACCATAAATACATAGAACTGGCACACATATGAAGATTATACAAAGAGGATTGTCACGTCCAAAAATAGGAAGCGGTGGTAAGCTTAATCAGTTCTAAGTCATGATGTGAGGGTATGGCCTGCAGGTGTTTATTGAGAATAGCAACCGCCAATGCAGACATACAAGTGTTAGTATGAGCAATGGATTGTGTCAATCCGGCAAAAATATATACAGGTAGGGACTGTATCCCCTTCTCACTTACCCATAATAATACCAGTTGGGAGCGCCACCGCAACCACCCCGACGCGTGTTTTGCATTCAGTGCTTTCTCAAGGAGAGTGAGCTATAAACTTACTTTTACCCTGCCTATGTAATGGTATTGCTTCCATCTGGGCCAATCTTGTCAGTGCATCCCGCCACCGCCCCCGGGTCCTGAGTACATTCAGTTCTGGTGCTCATCTCTGGTGCGTGTCAGGGTAAAATGCCCCCATGACGTCATCAACATGCTCCGGTGATTATAAGAGCCTTCGTTAATGTCCGGATCTCGGGTTAGGTGCGCATGCGCATTTTGGCGCCATCTTTAAGTAGACCAATGGAGAGCGCCATCTTGTCAGATGTCAAAAACATAAGACTAAACTAAATCGGCCATATCTATGAATTCAACGGAGGGCAATCATATTGTTATCTAGCCACAGAGGTACATTTAAATATAATGTGAAAAATGCAATTAGAAATATTTAAGAAGGAATTGTCAATCATTAGAATAGACATCAGGGAATACAAGAAACAAAAGATGTCAGAAAAAAGGGGAGGGAAGGACAAAATAATCATCTGACGCGCCCCCTGGGCCGTGTGGGGAACCTGGAAACGGGCCTTTTTTGTGGATGCTGGGGGTTGTAGTCTCCGTGGCGGCGATCCGGTCCCGTGGCTCAGGGTGGTCAAACCAGTGGCAGTCTATTTATGGGATTTTTATGGTTTAATGTCCGACTTCGCCACCCGTGGATTGTGGTCAGGATGAACCGCCGCTGCAGGGCAGACCGCTGAGGCTGGTGTTGTGGGTGCAGCAGAGTGTAGTACAACTCCCCACGGGAGGAGTATAGCCTCAGGGCAGTGTAGAGTGATGATGGTGGTTGTGGTGCGGGGCGTCCCAGTACTAGTAGTGCTGACGCGGTGAGAAAGCACAGAGACAAGGTGTGGCAGTTCAGGTTCTTTACTCACAGTTCTCATCCAGGTCACTTGTGCACAGGTAGGACCGCCTGAGCCATGCTGCGTCCACCAGGCAGGGGGCTCGATCAACCCCCAGGCAATTCCGGAGTGTGGCACAGGACTCCCTTCTATCCTTTCGTCAGCCGTGCCCCACCAGTGACTCTACTTCTGTCCAGCTGCCTCGGGTCTTCTCCTGGGAGAACTGGGTGTCTACTTCCCTGACCCTATGTAGTGTGCCTTCCTAGTAGGTGTAGTGAGGGGTCGCACCAATAAATGACCACGAACACCGGTTCTTGGTTAAGGATTAGTCACCTCCACCAACTTGGGATCCGGTACCCTGTTCTGCCAACCCGTCACCCGTAATCTCCTGGGTCCTTAGGGTTCCTTCTGCCTTCGTGTCTCTGGGCCTCTCTTGGTGTTCTGTTCTTTCTTACTTTCCTTTCTGTTCTCCTCTCTTCTCTCGGGCCCCGGCCTCTACTCTAGGCCTGGCCCTGGAGCAGAGCTCCTGCAGAGCCTCTCCTCTCAGACTGCACTTCTTCTCTGCACGACTGAACTCCACTGAACGCTGTTCTAAGATGGTGCCCACCTCTTATACCTCCCTCTCTATGTATGAGCCCAGGTGACTTGCAACCAATGGGCGCCCACCTATGCCCAGAAACCGTCCCCTCCTGCTCCTACATCACTGGGTTTTCCTCCCCCCTCCCCACTCCAGCCAGGGACATGGTCTGTCGTGCCTGCATTACTGTACTAATGGGAGCACCGTTGAGCTGTCCCTCGGAAATGGGGTGTGTGTGATGTATGCAGCTAACTGAGTCCCGGTCCACACACCATCCTTACCCGGGAGTGGGATATCACACCTCTGGTTGAGGTGCAATACCTCTGTAGCGACCGAACCCTCGGGGCGCTACACATCAAATACAATACTGATATTGGGTAAGAATGCATTTCACAGTAGATGAGTACAAGGGGATTGCCTATAACCAGACCTTATAGCCGGAGAGCTTTAGGGGCCTAAAGGGTCTAAAGTACGAGATACAGAATTGTAGTGGGGAGAACATACACTCTGGGCTAGAGGGAGGGGTAGCATAGATGAACAATATCATGTTCACCCACCCCACATAATCCCATACATTGCCTATAAACAAAAAATTAAGTGTCCCCAGGTTCAGCATAGTGGGCCAGTATAAGTACTGTGGTAGGACGACTCGCTCGGCCACTTCCGGAAGTAAACTCAGGAAACCAGGTTTTCTTTGCAGGCTTTATTAACAGCATAAAGCTCTGCACCCCAGCAAAATAAACACAGCCTTACTGGCAAAAACAACAAAACAAAAGATAAACTTCAGTTTCCTCCTGAGCTATGGCTGTCCAGTCTGGAGACCTTGCCTCTCCAAACACAACACAGAGAAAAAGAAACAGGACTGAACATTTAAACGTTGCTCAGCCACACCCGGAGGTGGAGGTATGGGGAATGATGTCCCTACCATCTCTATGTCATTCCCCTAAAACCACACCCTTTAAGTGAGTTAACTCACCAGCATATAACATGCTGGCAGAAAGTTTATTGGTTTCAGTTCACACAGGCCAGCAACCTGCGTGACACATACAGTACAGACCAAAAGTTTGGACACACCTTCTCATTTAAAGATTTTTCTGTATTTTCATGACTATGAAAATTGTACATTCACACTGAAAGCATCAAAACTATGAATTAACACATGTGGAATTATATACTTAACAAAAAAGTGTGAAACAACTGAAAATATGTCTTATATTCTAGGTTCTTCAAAGTAGTCACCTTTTGCTTTGATGACTGCTTTGCACACTCTTGCCATTCTCTTGATGAGCTTCAAGAGGTAGTCACCGGAAATGGTCTTCCAACAATCTTGAAGGAGTTCCCAGAGATGCTTAGCACTTGTTGGCCCTTTTGCCTTCACTCTGCGGTCCAGCTCACCCCAAACCATCTTGATTGGGTTCAGGTCTGGTGACTGTGGAGGCCAGTTCATCTGGTGAAGCACCCATCACTCTTCTTATTGGTCAAATAGCCCTTACACAGCCTGGAGGTGTGTTTGGCGTCATTGTCCTGTTGAAAAATAAATGATGGTCCAACTAAACGCAAACCAGATGGAATAGCATGCCGCTGCATGATGCTGTGGTAGCCATGCAGGTTCAGTATGCCTTCAATTTTGAATAAATCCCCAACAGTGTCACAGGAAAAGCACCCCCACACCATCACACCTCCTCCTCCATGCTTCACGGTGAGAACCAGGCATGTAGAGTCCATCCGTTCACCTTTTCTGCGTCGCACAAAGACACGGTGGTTGGAACCAAAGATCTCAAATTTGGACTCATCAGACCAAAGTACAGATTTCCACTGGTCTAATGTCCATTCCTTGTGTTCTTTAGCCCAAACAAGTCTCTTCTGCTTGTTGCCTGTCCTTAGCAGTGGTTTCCTAGCAGCTATTTTACCATGAAGGCCTGCTGCACAAAGTCTCCTCTTAACAGTTGTTGAAGAGATGTGTCTGTTGCTAGAACTCTGTATGACATTGACCTGGTCTCTAATCTGAGCTGCTGTTAACCTGCGATTTCTGAGGCTGGTGACTCGGATAAACTTATCCTCAGAAGCTGAGGTGACTCTTGGTCTTCCTTTCCTGGGGCGGTCCTCATGTGAGCCAGTTTCTTTGTAGCGCTTGATGGTTTTTGCAACTGCACTTGGGGAAACTTTCAAAGTTTTCCCAATTTTTCGGACTGACTGACCTTCATTTCTTAAAGTAATGATGGCCACTCATTTTTCTTTACTTAGAATTTGTATTATGGCAAGAAAAAGCAGCTAACAGTCTATTCAGTAGCACTATCAGCTGTGTATCCACTGTACCTAACCTCATATATTATACCAGTGACTCTGTCACAGTACATACGTATTAATTGCTGTCACATAAGAAAGAATTCGATTCAGACACTCATTCTGTTAGGGGAACACAAACCTCAGAATATTCCAACTATATGCTTAAACATAGTGTATATCCACCCCAAAGTACATTAGAAATATCACCACAGAAGGATATAGAGCAAAGTGATAGCACACTCCCCTTGAGAAAGCACTGAATGGGAAACGCACGTCGGAGTGGTTGCGGCGGCACACCCAACTGGTGTTATTATGGGTAAGTGAGAAGGGGATACAGTCCCTACCTGTATATGTTTTTTGCCGGATTGACACAATCCATTGCAGATACTAACACTTGTATGTCTGCATTGGCGGTTACTATTCTCAATAAACACCTGCAGGCCATACCCTCACATCATGACTTAGAACTGATTAAGCTTACCACCGCTTCCTATTTTTGGACTTGACAATCCTCTTTGTACAATCTTCATATGTGTGCCAGTTCTATGTACAGTATTTATGGTACATGTTGCTTTTAATTATTGTTTCAATAAAATGGGATTAGCTTTATATTTTCTTTGCAAGTGGTTTCTTTGGATATTTACTATCCAGGTGTAGGTTTATATAATGTTTTAGTTTGTAACATTGAAAAATAAAACAATGGTTCAGTCAACAGAGGAGCCCCACTTAGGCAGGCATCACATGGATGTCCCATATGGCTTTCATTTTAACGGGATTGTCCACTACTCGGACAACCCCTACTCAATTACTATATTCCTCCTTGTAAAATTAAAACAGCCTGTACTGCACTGTCACCGTTCTAATGATGTCAATGCCTGGTCTCCCGTGACCTTGTTATGCCACGTGAGCCCTGCAGCCAATCCGTGGCAGCTAATGGGCCACCTCACTCTCACTGCCTTTGGCCATAACTGACATCTGGAGCAAGTCAGAGAGCACCAGCAGTTCTCACTTGTTCCGGATGTCAGTTTCAGGTACGGAGAATGAAGCGGCCCATGAGTGGCTGCTGATTCTCTGAAGGGCTCACATAATGTGATGAGACCTGGCGCTGACATTGCTGCAACTGCACCGGCACCGTAGGCTGTTTTTATATGGGGTAATATAATAATTGAGAAGGAGCTATCCAAGTAGTGGGCAACCCCTTTAAGCTAATTAAGCAAAAAGTTGACCAACCGATACAATATTGCATGTGTATTGGGTGGGCACTCTTTTTGCTCCTTTTTTTTTTTAACTAAAACATATAGCTCTAGCTACCCTAATAGTTGAGAACCAGGAGTCATATTGTGAATCCGTGTAAATTCTGAGTTATTGCTTGTTCCAAAATCTTTCCTTGCAATAGGTTTATAGTTAGAGCTATATAGGAATGTACCAATAATAAAAGCTCACATTTAGAAAAAATGAGAATGTCTCTCCTTTTAAGTCTGCGAAATCTATTAAAAGTCATTCATCATTTTAAAGTGAATTTAACGTGTCTCCTAATAGGGTTACATTGCCTTTTACTTTTCAATGACTGCAAGAATATGCTGGTCCCTTTTCCTTACACTCTTTGTTGGGCGCTTAGTCTGAATGGGGGTTGGGATAGAGAGAGTTTAGAGTACAGCAGATGCCTTTTTTATCAAAGACAAAAGACCCGCTGCCACCATCTCCACTTTTCAGAACTTTCATCTAACTTGGATCAAAGCTGCACTTTACATATGAAAGGGTTATAGTATTATGCAACTCAAATTAGCCAATCGCCACCCCGCCAGCATTGAAGTCTACACAACTAAACTCTCACATCTGCTCACGCTCTTGCCCCCATATTCTGTTTCTTCACTTTCTTCTCCAAAAGGGTTGAAAGCCATTTAACTTCTTTAATGATAGTTTCAGAAACATGGTGAACTCATGTAAACGGCTTAGTACAGAATGAAGCCTTCAGAGTTCCTCCATATATATTCTTACAATTCTGCTTCCAACGTGGATATATAATAGTAACGTATGTTTGATTTTCCTTCAATACCTGAAACATCTACAATAATGCCATACAATAGCTATGAAGTCAATAATCTGACTTTGTTATGTTAATACAGACCAGTCTTTGAAAAAAATGCCCTCAAACCAAGGAATAACATGCATTTCCCTTGATTTAGGCCCTGTGATACTATTGAAACTGACAGCTGGGTATGCCCTCTTAGACTCGAGGCCACCTAAAAGATTCCTCGTTTAACAACCTTCAAAGCCACAGTTATGAAGTCCTGTCACGGTTAAGGAATGCCTTTCTATGGAATCATTTCATGGTAGAAAAAGGGAGAAAATGATATTATTTTTAAAAAGCTAAGCATAGCTGATTTGTGACTGTAGGCACAAATAATTAAGGACTATAGAAATATAAACTGCAGATATCCTAGTTTCTAAGTAGATGTGTGTTTACTGAGGCCCAGCCGAAGCGTATCACAACTCCATCTGGAATTCCGAATCCATAGTGGTCACAGGTCATCACCATGATGCACCAATGAAGGGCCCAGGATCATGAGAAATGAAACGCTATAATTACTAGTATTAAAATGTGTTTTTGTAAGACACTGGCTTTAAATTTTTGTAAACTTACAAAATGTAGTGATCAGCATCTACAAATAAAAAAAACAAACTTAAAGGGGGTAGTTTGATGAAAACAAGTTATCACCTATTTTGGATAGGGGATGACTTGTTGATTGGCGGGGGTCTGAATCGGCAGAATGGGACACTTTAATCCGGCTTAGGATGAAGCAGCAGTGTGCATGCTTGACTACTGTTCCATTTATTCCCTATGTGACCGGCTTTTTCCAGTACTCCCATAGAGAATGAATCAAGCGGCAGTTGAGCATCCGCTCAGTTTCGTAAAAGGGATAAAAAGGCCTCATAAGGGATACAAATTGCCTATTCTGCAAATTACTGTGGATCCCAGAGGTTGGACCCCCATCAATCAGCAAACTGTTTTCACTGGACAACTTCTCTAAAGGTGGTCAAACACTTTAGACAGCAATTAATACATGTATTCTCATTGGAGAGTTTCTCCTGTAAACGGAATGATCGGGCATGTTGAATTCAGCATGCTTGATCTTTCTTTCCTTCCCCCCGGACTGTTATGATCTGCTACAAGCACTAAGGAAAGACAGGAGATCTGTCCCTACAATAGAACTAAACTGGACCCCTACGATGTAACGGGGAACCTGATCCCTCGATCAGACCCGCTAAAGTCCTCGGCTAGTCTGTACGAAGACCTATAGATGCAAGGGAGGGATCCCTACAAGAACTTGGGACTGGGATAAAGTTGGACACCTCCTAGCAGAAATTGTAGCAGTCAAAGACAAACACACAACATAGAACATAGAGGTCCGAAGACCTAGCACAACTAACAGAGAACGGTAACAGAGTACCAAGCTAGCTCAAGAGTAGTAAATACAATGAAGTCCAGCAAGGCCAGGAGGGCGGAGCTGGATTAAATAGGCAAAAATGGTCATGTGACCAGCAAACTAGAAAAAACCTAACAGGAGAGTTTTAACACGGACAATACTGGATCCAGCTAATTTCAATTATAATATATATAATTTATAGCCTAAAATCAGCTTCATATATGATACTCAAGGTATAATTAAAACTGTAGAAAAGGATATAAAAAGGAAGCAGTACAGATTCTTTTTCTCCCTTATTTAATAATAGGAAATTTGAACTAAAAGAAAGAAAAACACAATTTATAACTGAAGTATCCAGTGTATTAGTAATACCAAGTGTCACTAACTACTTAGTAGCAATTTTACAATCCAGTCTTTGTATCCTATTAAAAGCCCTATGGATGCAACAAGTGTACAGCAGTATAATAGGTTAGCTCCTAAAGCTAGCAGGAATAATAGCTATACCAGACGACAGCACACAGCTGCTTTACTAACTAAATGACAAATGCCTCTAGGAAATTGCTAGGAACCTTTTTCCTGGAGTCTAATGTTATCATATATCAGACAAGAAAAAATGAGTGTAACCTCTAAGGCACACATTACAAACAAGCACAAGCAGGCTCCAGACAGCATTCCTTGGGATCAGTGAACATGAAGAATTATTGCTCACAATCTTTGAAAAAGCCAATAATGCATAAAGAGTGAAGACAAATAAGAGATGAACAGAGCTCTACCCATCCTATGTATGACATCAGGGCCCATTCATCACGGTGTCACATTTATCCTGCCTGAGATAGAAATCACTTGTTGTGTACTAGTGTCGCTGATGGTACTTGGAGTAACCAGCCACGCCGAATAACAAAAGTGATGTTCTTCTCCCAAGATGTACTAGAGCGTCCAGTAAAAAGTTCAATAAGTGACATAAAATGAAGAACCTGATAGGACCTACACAGATACCACTGTAGTCTATAACAGTAAATACTGATGAATTATCAATACTAGAAGGTAGGTCCTAAGAATGATCACCTGCCATCAGTTTTGACAACTCTTCTAGCTGCAATATACAGGTCTAGAGAGGCATTGTACAACATATACAGTAACAGTAATAAAGCATATCTTAGGAAAAGAAGTTTAACAACTCCTGCACTGTATACAAATGACTTTGTGTTTCTGGAGCAGGCAAGTATCTTAATGCCAACCCCATTCTATGTAGGCTTATCTAATGAAGGAAACAGTGGATAATGCAGAAGGCGTTTGTAATATCAATCCATCCCAGATTGGAGGGGATGCTGCCAAAATCACAGGACACGTCTGTTGTAGAAATGCCCAATGGACACTTGATGCAGGAGCTGTTAAAACCTTATTTTTCTGAGCTATCAGCTATACTTTTTGTGCTTCTTCTATACATGGATATGTTCTAAGTTGTCTCTCTAGACTGGATATAGAAGCTAGATTAGTTAAAAAAAAGTTGCCAGTACTTGGACAACTCCTTGTCATACCCCACGCTTGGCCCCTATAAAATAAAAAAGCTTATACTCACCGCCGTTCCAACGGTGTCGGCACTTGCGGTCCCGGGGCTCCCGTGCCATTGTTGTGACACGTGAGCCTGGTGCCCAATCAGCGCTGGCATCACAGTATCCACCTTCGTATGAATTGAATATGAAGAGGAAGTCAGATCAGTCGCAGCCCGGACTTCCTCTTCATGCTCAATTCATACAAAGGCGGGGACAGTGACGCTGGTGCTGATTGGGCGCTGGCATCCTGTGTCACAACAACAGCATGGCAACCCCAGGAATGTGAGTGCTGACACCACTGGAATGGCGCCAGCATGGGAGGTGAGTATTGGCTTTTTTATCTTATCGGGGCCAAACATTTAGATCAAGAAGGGGTTCTAGTATTGGACAACCCCTTTAAAGATTAACTGTAGTTTTATTGCATTTTAATTATAAATTAATAGTAAACATGTAAATAAGAAATTTAGTAATCTGTTATATATCTCATCAGAGAAGTGCACTCCTCCTAGACTGTTCTTTCAATCTTAATATTCTCAATTCACGGACAAAATCTGTCCTCAGAGAATAGATATTTTCCCATTACTGAGAGAGAAGATGGCAGTTGGTGCTCGTAAAGTTCTATGGAAAGGGGAGGATGATGGAAACAGACACAATTTAAAGGGTTCATCCAATACTTTTTTTTTCAATATGAGCTTAAAAACTAACAGGTACAATGGCTTATGAAATTATTTACCCCCTTGACTTTTAACTTATTTTGTTACATTACAACCTGTGTTCAAATACTTTTGTAATCTGATTTGTGTGCGATGCATCAGCACTAAATAGCCTAAGTTGGTGTAGTGAAGTGAGAAAAATATAGGCATAAATTAAATTTATGGGATTAAATAACTAAAAATTGGCATGTGCATATGTATTCACCCCTTTTGCTATGAAGTCTCTAAAAATTTCTGGAATAAGCAATTACCTTCACAAGTCACATGCTTAGTGAAAGGAAGTCCACCTGTATGCAATATAAGTGTCACAAGGTCTGTCAGTATATACACATCTTTTCTGAAAGGCCACAGAGGCTGCAACACCACTAACCAAACAACACTATGAAGACCAAGGAGATCTCCAAACAAGTCAGGGACAAAGTTGTTGAGAAGTACAAGTCAGGGTTGGATTTTAAAAAAAATATCCCAATCTCTGATAATCCCCCGGATCACCATCAAATGGAAAGAACATGGTACCACAACAAATCTGCAAAGAAAGGGCTGCCCATCAAAGCTCTCAGCCTGGGCAAGAAGGGCATTAATCAGAGTGGCAGCACAGAGACCAAAGGTAACCCTGAAGGAGCTGCGGAATTCCCATGCAGAGACTGGAGTATCAGTCCATATGACCACAATAAGCCGTACACTCCATAGAGGTGGCCTTTATGGAAGAGTGGGCACAAAAAATCCTTTACTTACACACAAAAATTGTAAGGCTTGTTTTGAGTTTGCCAAAAGACATGTGGGAGACACCCCAAATGTACGGAGGAAGGTGCTGTGATCAGATGAGATCAAAATTGAAGTTCTTGGCCACCAAGGTAAATGCTTTGTCTGGCGCCAAACCAACACAGCTCATCACCCCAAGAACACCATCTCCACAGTGAAACATGGTGGTGGCAACATCATGCTGTGGAGTAGATTTTTGGTAGAAGAGACAGGGAAAATGGTCCGAGTCGAGGGGAACATGGATGGTGCGAAATACAGTGATAATCTTGAGCAAAACCTGTTTCAGTCTGTCAGTGATTTGAAACTGGGACGGAGGTTCACCTTCCAACAAGACAATGTCCCAAATCATACTCCTAAAGCAACACTTGAGTGGTTTAAGGGGAAATGTGTAAATGTTTTAGAGGGGCCTAATCAAAGCCCAGACCTTAATCCAATTGATAATCTGTGGTTAGACTTGAAGATTGCTGTTTACCAGAGAAAACCATACTTTATTGAATAAATGTTTATGTTTTCTCAAGACTTTTTTCATCCATTTTTTTTTCATTTCTTATTTGCTGCTTTTTTGGATTCAAATCAACCAATAAAACGAATAATTATCAAAACAATATGAAAAAAGTAACAGATCTAACAGATGCATCTTTCTGTTCTGGTGCTAAAAATCTAATACACACTCTTTGTTGAACATGGTTAATAGCTTTCTACAGTTAACACTAGCTTATCTTATCTAAGTAAGCTTCACAATCACAGAAACTTCCTTTTTCCCTAATTGCTTGTTTTTCTCTACAGACAAGATCAGCCATAAAAACATTCATTTGCATGCCGCTTCTTTACAGTAGATATCACTATTCTGCCTTTCAGAAGCCATCAGATTATCATCCACATTTCTAAGTAGAATTGATTTTTGAAACCCACTCATCCATTGACCTTATCAGATCATGATTTGCATGATTTTCTCTACATTTCTACAATTGACCTAGTCATCTAAAGGCTTCCACCCAAGTAAAATTCTAAGTAAAACTAAGGTCAAATATTATGTCATTGCTTAGGTCGGTTTCACACGTCTATGAAACATGGACCATGCTCAGATTGTAATACATGGCTAGACCGCCAGGTCTCGTACTCTAAATTAACTGTCTCATGTGAGGCTATGACAATGTTAGTTTTGGTAAGTAGAAACGGGATTGGGCAGTGTATTGCAACCCGAACACTGTCTATGTTTCACAGACATGTGAAACTGGAGTGTTAGAGTGCTTTCACACTGTGCTTTGTCCTATGTTTGTTGGTCCCGTCGGGGTTTACATCTGAACCCGCCGCAAAACGGGATTCAGGTGTATGCGCCGACGGGGCCATTGACTATAATGGTGCTGGTACTGTAAAAAAAAGAATTCTTATTCTTTTTTTTTTTAACTATTACTTGGTCACACTGTATAAATCCAGGCCGGTTGCATGGATTTATATAGTGTGACCAAGTTGTCAAGCACTTTCCAAGTGATGCTAAAATCGCTTGGAAAAGCGCTTGATAACCCGCATGCAGAAATGCATGTAAAGACGCTTGACCAACGCTTCTACCTGGCGGGAAAAACACATGTAAAATCTGCATGCATTTTTCCTGCCAGGGAGAAGCGGAAAAAATATGGGAGCACATTTATCATGTGAAATTATACGGTATGCCCTATCAAAAAGAAAAATATGCCATAAAAAAGTGTAGCTAATATCAGCCCAAATAGCTAAAAAAAAATGTCAGCTAATACTGGATATTAATTAAAGAAAGCTGAAACTGGAGATCTGTTACAACATCTCAACACTGATCTGACTGGGAACCTTTTCCTAGATAGCAAGTGACCATTGTCTCCTCAATCATCCACCTTCTGTCCTGTGTTATTGTTACCTCTACAGCTCATCTCCTCCTCCCCTCAACGGCTCCTATCTGTCCAATGAAGGGCTTTTCACAGTCAAATATTTTCACAGCTGTCACCTTTCACAAGATACCTTCTGGTGATTTCCACCCTCTGATAATTTTCCGGGCTAGAAGGTGAGAAATCTGTGAATGTTGGCCTGTTCTTTTGTAGATAAAATTACCAAGACTTGGGAGATATTCAATCTTTTGTGCAAAGTGACAGACTTTTTGTTCTGCACATAAGTGATGAGTATGTATAACTGACCACTTATAGATACAAAGGTAGAAACTCCATAAAGTAGGACAACTCTGACTTATTTTCTTTCCTGGTATATATTCTGCTTACCATTTTGCAAACATAAAACTAGAAGTAAGAACATAGACATTAGCAAACATTCCTTGACCACTGAATGACCTATCTGTATTACTTGTAATGCTGTCGGGTATATGCCTAAGTCTTTTTTCAAATTTGGGCTTCATCGAAAAACTTAATATAGTTGAACATTATATGTTGGCAATACCCAGAGCTTAGCTGTCAACCTGCTATCCCAATTTCTCCAAAGACATACAGTAGATGGCTCCACTGTTTGAAAGATATTTCCCAGGGGAACAAGGATTGGACATGCATGGAAAGAATATCAGATAGAGTACACAGGTAAAGTGGTATATCCAAACTCCATCTATGTTTTATATGGGACTCAAAATTAGGAGATTATAAGCAGGACTATTTTTGTAATATATTTTTGGCAAGTGTGCAATAGAGATACATTGCAGTTTCTGCTTATGTGCAATTATACATTAATATAAATTAAAAGCTTTTTACATATTACTTAGAATTGAACACATTTAGAGCATACCTTGATTTTTTGAAAATGTCACAGTATTAATTACAAAAAGTTTTAAAAAACTGTAACTAACTGTCGTTCACGATGCGAGGCTCTCTGGTTCCAACAGAGTTCAAACTGTCCAATATTTTATCTAAATTTCTATACAGAAATGTTATTAAAAGTTGAGGTATGTTGACTCGCTTTGGAGAACTCCTTATTATATGGGCTAACAGGATAGACTTAGAGCACACCCTGGCAATAACAGTTGATCATGAGTGAGACCACCCATCATCAATTTGACTAGACCCGAATTAAACTCTGGGTTGTCCAAACTGGTCAACTTTTTAACAATGACTGTGGGAAAAATCGTAGGGATGCAATATACAATATGTGATTTTTGTATGTAGTGAACATGGGATAATTCTTACCTGTGAAAAATTCAACCCATTAAGCGGGTGACATTGTTCTTCTACTTTCTCGACTGCCCCAGTTCTCTTTTTAAGACGCTCTGCTTCCTGAGCAAGATACAAATCCAGTACTGGGACTCCTCGTGATTTAATGTCAACCTCTGTCAAGGAATTCACCATGAGCATCACCCATACAGGTCTTTTTCGTTCCCAGTTTCCAGCAATCGCATTGAATAAATAATCAGCATAAAGGCCTTTCCCTCTTTGATCTGGAGTCATCCATGAGGGCATCATGAGTTTAACATATTCCAAATGGCGTTTGAGTCTGCGATAAATATCCCTAGGAAGAACACTTTGTAGATTCTCACCCTGAGGCAGCATCTGGCAACTGGTCAGTGCAGAAATTGTGTAGGGATCTGTCAAATCCAACTCAAAGTATACAATATTGCTCTGCTGGAAAGCTTTCTTAGAGTTTTCTGGAATAAAATCCCACACCCTTGTGTATGGAACATGAATGGTGCCAAAGAAGTATGAAGGAGGATCTCGTTTGATGGTCCAGAGAAAAGAGTTCAGATGGCTTTGCTGAAAAATAAAAAGAGCATTACAAAGCTTTAGCTTTTTCCTTTTCCCTCAAATCATCATAAATCACAGCAAGGGGTCAGCCATTTTTTGTCATGGCAGCACACTCAAAAATCACACATCACATCACTGCTTTAAATTATCTTAATGGAAAAGATCAAAGTTCAATAGAATCCGTGCAACGATTTTAAATGCAATTAAAAAAGTTTCTATGATTAACATATGCGTATTTATAAAGGACCGAAATCCCTGATTATATTAAGTTAATTGCATTAGTCTGAAATGCTTTGAACTCTGGTTTAGTTTAATTTATTCCAAAAAGAAATGTGACAACTCACAATGTAGTGGCAGAGGTCAGACGAAACTTCAGCTTCCAAACAACACTCAACTTTATAGAACAAAGTCCTTGATATGCACTTACTGTATATGCATATTAATAGGAACACTCTACACCAAACCTGGGCAAAGTGCGCCCATGGACCACATGTGGCCCTTTGGCTATTCTGGGTCAGCTGGACAATGTGCTGATGAGAATAATGATCTTTTGGGTAAACAAAAAGATCACTTCGCCCTACGAACGATCGTTTTGCTTTTTGTTTAATTTTTTATTTATTTGTATTACTTTATTTAACTCATTTATATAGCGCCATGAATTCCACAGCACTTTCGCGACATCCTCAATGTCCCCATTGGGGATCATAATCTAAATTCCCTATGGGTATATTTTTGGAGTGTGGGAGGAAGCCAGAATACCCAGAGGAAACTGATGCAAACAGGTGGGAACATACAAACTTCTTGCAGATATGGGAATTGAACCTGGGACCCTACAAGGCTACAGTGCTAACCACTGAGTCACTGAGCTGCCCCTTCCCTCAATCAGTAGTCTATTTAGACTGCACAATTATGGTGAAATGAGCATTATTAGAAGCGCTCAATAATCATAATTACGCAGTGTAAAGCCACCATAAAGAAAGGTGTTGTCTCAAGTTTGGAAGTTATTCCCTATCCACAGGATAGCTGATAACTTTCCAATTACCAGGGGTCTGACTGCTGGGATCCCACCAAACCCAAAACCAGGCCTGTGTGAATGGAACCGTGGTCGATCATGCACACAGATACTCCATTCATAATGGGAATGCTGCAGACCAGCCATATGCAGCACTGCGCTATCTCCAGTGGGCCCATTAGGAGTGGATGGATGTGCGCATGATTGACCACTGCTTAGTTAGAGTCTCAGTTCCGGGGATTGGTGGTTGTCCCAGTGGTCCGACCCCCAAATAATAAGTTATCCCTTATCCCCTTATTATAAGGGATAACTTCCAAACTTGAGAATACGCCTTTAAGAGAATCCTTTCCAGCATCCAGTCTTAGTGTAGGTTAAGGTTCAATTAGAAAAGTGAGCAAAAACAGGTTTCGAAGTAGAAGCTGAAAGTAATTTTATGAAAATATGTAATCTCTGCAACAATAGCTGCAGGGATTAGCTGCGAACACCCATGGATAATTGGATTCAAATGTTGTAACCTAGCAGATGTTTATACACATGCACAGGTAATTCAGGTAGCCAAACAATGAAAGAGATTACAAAATGACATTTGAAATCAAGACAATTTCGGCATTTATACATCACCATGGATATAAATCAACAAATACATATTGTTTTATATCAACTGTACATATAGACAAGGAAATGAGAAGTTAGTTGTTGCATTCAATGTAAAACAAAAAGTTTGACTCAAATGTAAACTTTGATGTGAAATGTTTATATTAGATACATGCTCATTGTACAATGGTTTTAGGAGCGTTATTAGTATGCACTCGACTAATGAAAGTTGGATCTTGATTGTTCGTCAGCTTCCTTTTTAGATTTAGCTGCATTTGGTTTTTATGCCTGAAAAACTTTTCGACAACCTGCCTAGTATCCAATTAGTTCTATACACTAGATGATGTATCACCAAAGAAACAAATTTATGAAATCAGTTGTGCGCAAACAAACCAAAGATTCAAGTTTAGTAAAGGAAATCCAGAAGATATTCGGATTAAGTATAGCATTACCTTCACAGTCCCCAGGCACAGCAGGGGGCCATTGGCATGCAAACAAACTAATTAAGAAACACAATGGAACAAGCCAGCACTTCCTTCAGACACATTGGGAAGCTACACCGGCCTGGTGTGTACATAAATCCCATTCATATCACAAGACAGCTACTATATTACTGTAACAAAGATTCTCCCATTATTCTTTGTGATTGCGATTATTCCTCGATGCCTTCTGCCATAGAATTTGGCTACGTGCCCACTATGCGTTTTTCAAGCATTTTTGCCGCGGAATTTCCGCAGCGAAAACGCTTAAAACGCTTGGTAATATGTGCCCCATGGTCCCCAATGATAATCCGCATGTGCTTTGCACATGCTGCGGAAATTTCCACTGCGGATTATCACTACGCAGCATGTCCATTAATTTTGCGGACATGCAGCGTAATTGCCGCCATTGACTTGCATTGAATCGCTTAATATCCGCATCACTACAAGTGCACATGCGGATATTAAGCGATTCAATGTGCGGATGGGACCCGGGTCTGGAGAAGAGGAGACTCTCCTGCAGACCCGGGTACCATGGTACCTGTAAAAAAATAATTTAAAATAAAAAAATATACATTATACTTACCTTCCGATGGCCCCCGGTCTCCTCAGCGATGCGTCTGGTGTGTTGGGCGGCTCGGGATGGTCTAAAAGGACCTTTCATGACGTCATTTAGTCGCGTGACCTGTCACATGACTAAATGATGTCATGAAAGGTCCTTTCACACCACCGCGAGCAGTGCAAGAGACCGGACGCACCGGAGAAAAAACCGAGGGCCATCAGAAGGTAAGTATAATCTTTATTTTTTATTTTTTACCATTCTTATTCTTTTTTTTTAACTATTACTTGGTCACACTATACAAATCCATGCCGGTTGCATGGATTTATATAGTGTGACCAAGTTGTCAAGCACTTTTCCAAGTGATGCTAAAATCGCTTGGAAAAGCGCTTGATAACCCGCATGCAGAAATGCATGTGAAGAACGCTTCACATCCGCATGTCCCTGGCAGGAAAAACACATGTAAAATCCACATACGTTTTTCCTGCCAGGGAGATGCGGAAAAAATATGCAGCATTTCTGCATCGTGGGTACATAGCCTTAAGGTTCTATATCGCTGCTAGGTATATACAGTGAAGGAAATAATAATTTTATCCCTTGCTGTTTTTGTAAGTTTGCCCACTGACAAAGACATGAACAGTCTATAATTTTAAGGGTAGGTTAATTTTAACATTGAGAGATAAAATATCCCCCAAAAAACCAAGAAAATCACATGGTATAAATTAGACACTTTTATTTGCATTTTGCAGTGAGAAATAAGTATTTGATTCCTCTGGCACACAACACTTAATAATTGGTGGCAAAACCCTTGTTGGCAAGCACAGCAGTCAGACGTTTTTTGTAGTTGATGATGAGGGTTGTGCACATGTCAGGAGGAATTTTGGTCCACGCCTCTTTGCAGATCATCTCTAAATCTGTCGCTTGGCAACTCGGAGCTTCAACTCCCTCCATTAAGTTTTCTATGGGATTAAGGTCTGGAGACTGGCTAGGCCACTCCATGACCTTAATGTGTTTCTTTTTAGCCACTCCTTTGTATGTTTAGGGTCATTGTCTTGCTGGAAGACCCAGCCACGACCCATTTTTAATGTCCTGGCGAAGGGAAGGAGGTGTCACTCAGGATTTTACGGTACATGGCTCCATCCATTTTCCCATTGATGCGGTGAAGTAGTCCTGTGCCCTTAGCAGAGAAACACCCCCAAAACATAATGTTTCCACCTCCATGCTTGACAGTGGGGACGGTGTTCTTTGGGTCATAGGCAGCATTATTTCTCTTCCTCCAAACACGGCGAGTTGAGTTAATGCCAAAGAGCTCAATTTTTGTCTCATCTGACCACAGCACCTTCTCCCAATAACTCACAGAATCATCCAGGTGTTCATTGGCAAATTTCAGACGGGTCTGCACATGTGCCTTCTTGAGTAGGGGGACCTTGAGGGCACTGCAGGATTTTAAACCTTTAAGGTGTAATGTGTTGCCAATGGTTTTCTTGGTAACTGTGATCCCAGCTGCCTTGAGATAATTAAGAAGTTCCCTCCGTGTAGTTTTAGGCTGATCTCTCACCTTCCTCATGATCAAGGATACCCCACGAGGTGAAATTTTGCATGGTGCCCCAGATCGATGTCTATTGACAGTCATTTTGTATTTCTTCCACTTTATTACTATTGCACCAACAGTTGCCTTCTTCTCACCCAGCATCTTACTTATGGTTTGAAGCCCATTCCAGCTTTGTGCAGGTCTATGATCTTGTCCCTGACATCCTTAGAAAGCTCTTTGGTCTTGCCCATGTTGTAGAGGTTAGAGTCTGACTGATTAATTGAGTCTGTGACTATGTAAGACTGGTTGCAATTGAAGGAAACATGAATGCAGCCAAGTACAGAGATATCCTGGATGAAAACCTCTTCCAGAGTGCTCTGGACCTCAGACTTGGCCGAAGGTTCACCTTCCAACAAGACAATTGAGCATCTCTGGAGAGACCTGAAAATGGCTGTCCACCAACGTTCACCATCCAACCTGACGGAACTGGAGAGGATCTGCAAGGAAGAATGGCAGAGGATCCAAAATCCAAGTGAGAAAAACTTGTTGCATCATTCCCAAGAAGACTCATGGCTGTACTAGCTCAAAAGGGTGCTTCTACGCAATACTGAGCAAAGGGTCTGAATACTTATGACCATGTGATATTTCATTTTTTCTTTTTTAATAAATTTGCAAAAATTTCTACATTTCTGTTTTTTTTCAGTCAAGATGGGGTGCAGAGTGTACTTTAATAAGAAAAAAAAATAACTTTTTAGAATTAACGAAATGGCTGCAATGAAACAAAGAGTGAAAAATTTAAAGGGGTCTGAATACTTTCCGTACCAACTGTGTATAAAAAGACACATATGCATGTTTTTCTCAATATCTGACATGAAATCAGAATAAACCTTTCCCGTTTTAGGTCAATTAGGATTACCATAATTTTTAATATTTGCCAAATGCCAGAATAATGAGAGAGAATGTTTTAAGGCATTTTTATTACTTACTGCAAAAACAAAACTTTACATACACTAAGATTACTATGCCTTTAAACAATTCTGGACTGCCCATATGATGATGTCCTGTGTTTGGAGGTTTCTAATAAGTTTTTTGCAACATCTCAGTTAATTAGAGACACACCTGTGGATGTATTTTAATGCACACATGAAACACACTGCTTCTTTGTGTAGCATCATGGGAAAGTCTAAAGAAATCAGCCAAGATATCAGGAAGAAAATTGTGGACTTGCACAAGTCTGGTTCATCCTTGGGTACAATTTCAAGATACCTGAAGGTGCCTCATTCATCTGTACAAACAATTATACGCAAGTACAAACAAGATGGGAATGTCCAGCCATCATACAGCTCAGGAAGGACACGGGTTCTGTGTTCCACAGAAGAACGTGCTTTGGTCCGACATGTGCATATCAACCCAAGGACAAATGCAAAAGACCTTGTGAAGATGATGGTGGAAGCTGGTAAGATTGTGTCAATATCCACAGTAAAATGAGTACTGTATCAACATGGGCTGAAAGCCACTCTGCCAGGAAGAAGCTGTTACTCCAAAAGAAACATAAAAAAGCCAGATTAATGTTTGCAAATGCCCACAGGAACAAAGACCCTCATTTTTTGAGACATGTCCTGTGGACTAATGAAACTAAAATTGATCTTTTTGGGCATAATGACCATTGTTACATTTGGAGGAAAAAGGGAGAAGCTTGGAAGGAAGCCTAAGAACCCCATCTCAACTGTGAAACACGAGGATGGCAGCATGATGCTGTGGGGTTGTTTTGCTGCAAAAGGGACTGGAGCACTTCACAAAATAGATGGCATCATGAGAAAAGATTATGTGGCAATGCTGAAGCAACATCTCAAGACATCAGCCAGGAAGTTAAAGTTTGGGCGGAAATAGGTTTTCCAAATGGACAATGACCCAAAACATACTGCCAAAATGGTAACAAAGTGGCTTAAGGATAACAAAGCCAATGTTTTGGAGTGGCCATCACAAAGCCCAGATCTCAATCCTATTGAAAATTTATGGGCAAAGCTGAAAAGGCAGGTGCGAGCAAGGGACCTACAAACCTGAATCAGTTACACCAGTTTTGTCAGGAGGACTGGGCCAAAATTCCGACCAACTATTGTGAGAAGCTTGTGGAAGGATATCCCAAACGTTTGACCCAAGTCATTCAGTTTAAGGGCAATGGTACCAAATACTAATGAAATGTATGTAAACTTTTGACTTTGCAGTAAGTAATAAAAATGCCTTAAAACATTCTCTCTCTCTCATTATTCTGACATTTGGCAAATATTAAAAATTATGGTAATCCTAATTGACCTAAAACAGGAAAGGTTTATTCTGATTTCTTGTCAGATATTGAGAAAAACATGCATATGTGTCTTTTTATATAGAGTATGTAAACTTCTGGTTTCAACTGTATATACACACACTACGATGTAAAGATACTCTGCTGTGTTGCGTTGCCATGTGTATAATTTATTATGGTGTTATTGTTTACTGTTACTCATAACTCCGTGCCTACTTATATAGATAGATACTCGTTTTAGCCATATAAATAATTGTTTTTTAAGTACCACTGTCTCCTCATTGTCTGCGCTGTTGCATCCGCGTACCTATTAACATACTTGACCTGTGACATGCGGATCCCAACACTGGCTGGAAGTATGAAGGCCAGAAGTACAGTGCAGAGTGTGAGATTAGAACATGACAGTGAGCGTATCAAACTGTGTTTCTACAGCAGCAGACGCAGCAGAATCACAGCAGTATATACATCTGAAAAAGCCTGTGAAGGATGATAATAAAGGCTTTAGTACAAAATATATGGTCCCAAAAAACTCTAAGTTGTCTGTGATGTATCATAGTCTTACATACAGGCAGCAGATAATGATGAGAGACTGTCTAGAGCAGGGATGTCAAACTGAAACACACAGAGGGCCAAAATGAAAAACTTGGACAAAGACGCGGGCCAACCACTATACAGGATAATGGGCCTCACATAGTCTCCATACAGAATAATGGGCCCCACATAGTCCTCCATACAGTATAATGGGCCCCACATAGTCCTCCATACAGTATAATGGGCCCCACATAGTCCTCCATACAGAATAATGGGCCCCACATAGTCCTCCATACAGTATAATGGGCCCCACATAGTCCTCCATACAGTATAATGGGCCCCACATAGTCCTCCATACAGAATAATGGGTCCCACATAGTCCTCCATACAGTATAATGGGCCCCACATAGTCCTCCATAAAGAATAATGGGACCAGCATAGTCCTCCATACAGAATAATGGGCACCACATAGTCCTCCATACAGAATAATGGGCCCCACATAGTCTTCTATGCAGTATAATGGCACCACATAGTCCTCCATACAGAATAATGGCCCCACATAGTCCCCCATACAGTATAATGGGTCCATATAGTGCTCCACACAGTATAATGGGTCCCAAATAGTGCTTTATACAGTATCATGGGCAACAAATTGTCCCCCATACAGTATAAAAGGTCCACATAGTGCTCCATACAATATAATGGGCCCCACATAGTGCTCCATATAGAATAATGGCTCCACATAGTCCTCCATACAGAATAATAGCCCCACATAGTCCTCCATACAGTATAATGGGTCCACATAGTCCTCCATACAGTATAATGGCCCCACATAGTCCTCCATACAGTATAATGGGCCCCACATAGTCCTCCATACAGAATAATGGCCCCACATAGTCCTCCATACAGAATAATGGGTCCACATAGTCCTCCATACAGAATAATGGCCCCACATAGTCCTCCATACAGAATAATGGCCCCACATAGTCCTCCATACAGAATAATGGGCACCACATAGTCCTCCATACAGAATAATGGTCCCACATAGTCCTCCATTCAGTATAATGGGTCCATATAATGCTCCATATAATATAATGGGCTCCACATAGTCCTCCATACAGTATTATGGGCACCCATAGTCCTCCATACAGATTAATGGCCTCACATATGGGTGGTGGTTCTAGTGTTGATGGCCAAATAAAACCACCCTGCGGGCCAGATTTTGCCCATGGACCAGAGTTTGAGGTGTGTGGTCCAGAGGCAACCATTACAGTGCCCATAGACAAGAGCATCTATTATCTACTCTCACACAACATATGTTCAGATATAACCTGCTCAGTATATACCTTCAAATAATACAATATCTTTACAGTTCCATAAAATGTAATATTTTAAAAACAATGTCTTTGTAATGTGATTACTGTGCTAGCATTAACTTCTATACGCTCATTTTTCAACAATTTACTTCCATATAATGCGTTAATAAACATTTACATATGGCCTCAATCTGCAAACTCTGATTGCCAACATATATGGGGCATAACTAATACATGACCGCTATGCCCCCAAGAGTAGAGTGTCTCTGGAGGTGGTGGTGGGATGACTTCTGCGGGCTCAAACATGCTCTTTCCTATACAGTTCTCAGTTGTCTGAGTTCTGCTATTTCACAACACTGACATTTACAAATTCATGTTTCAGTTTTGGTCTCGCTGTAAAACACAACTACTGTTGTATCATGTCTGATTTTCTGCACTTCATCTGTCCATTTAGCGCTTTAGGCTGATTAACTGCTCAGTTAGATAACGGAGAGCAGATTATGGCTTCTTGCAACAACCTCATGTCTATTGATAAAGCCCGAACGTCTTCCAACAACTTATATCAAGGTGAACGAGGATTGTTTTATTTGCGAGTCAGGGAATATCAGTCCTATGTCTATGGCCAGTGTGTGGATTTTCATCCAGCTGCAATGACAGACTGTTAGTGGGTTAAATATCTAAATATAAAATATCCTTGCTATAGCTAGAGTGAGGTTGGTAAAATCGTATTAGCATTTTATTTTTGCACATTCATCTTTTCTTTTCATCTTTTTAATCCTGACTGCAAACAAATGAGTAAGCGAGTAAAATAAATAATGTCAGTTTGCATAACTTTTTTTTTAATATCAGTTTTAGATATATTATTAATCTAAAGGATATATCATGGTTGTACACTGACAGTTTTGTTTCATTTTTTGTATAAAACCCCCAAACTTACTTGTTGACTTATGCATCTCATTAATTTCTATTTGACTTAAAGAGTACTCGTCATGTCAAAAAACACTATTAACCTGCAGATATGGGGTTAATCTGAAGGTTAATAACATTCAGAAGATGTGCGGCAGCTCTTCTGAAGGCCCAACTACTGGGCCTCAGTTTTTCAGTAATGGAGGCATGGTCTATGATCGCCCTGAGTAACGGTTCCCCCAGGATTCCAAAGAATTCATGTAACCTGTCTCGCCCCTATCTGAACCTAGCGGCGTGCGTGTAATATATAGCACCATTAATTCAACAGCGCTTTACATACATTATCATCGCTGTCCCCATTGGGGCTCACAATCTACATTCCCTATCAGTAAGTCTTTGGAGTGTGGAAGGAAACCGGAGAAAACCCACACAAACACGGGGAGAACATACAAACTCCTTGCAGATGTTGTCCTTGATGGGATTTGAACCCAGGACCCCAGCACTGCAGTGCTAGCCACTGAGCCACCGTTCTGCCCAAGACTGTGAGCTTGAGGCTGTTGGGAGGAATAAGGTTAATTTCCAGTCGGGCATTCAGAGAGGCGGCCAAACGGCTTCTGAACACTATTAACATGCAGATTAAGCCCATATCTGCAGGATAATAGCATTTTTTTCACATGACAGGTTCCCTTTAACCTAGAACTGGATGCCACAGTAGTATAGACAGAACTCAGTTTTCATATTTTTGATCCTACTTCAAGCGCTGTGGAATTAATGTCGCTATATAAGCAAAGCATAATAAATAAAATAAGTGCACAAAATTGATTCATTTGAGAATAAGTGTGTATGGCCCAGAAATAAATATAATGGTCTAATAATTCCTGTGCAGTGTGATGCTGTAAGAATGGTAGGTACGGTATAATAATAAAACTGTAGTAATCAGTAGCACAAGCAGTGAGAGTGGAGCTAGTCTGAATTTGCATGTAACCTAAGAGGTGGTGCATATTAAGGAATAATCTCTAACCTTAATTGTGTGATTTGTATAAGAAAGGTAGAGCAAACAGTGTGACTCTCAGTTCATTAAAATGCAAATGGGAGCTGCCATAATGGGAACAGGAGATGGAATAAAGGGAGCTAATGAAGCAGTAATGGTTATGTCTAGAGACTCTAGCCTCCTCTGATCATTGGCTGCAGAGGAAAAGGCTCAGGTTCCAGTGAATGAAGTTCTTGGTGGGGAGTTTCAACAGTGTGCAATGTTATTAAGAAATTTGCCAAGCATGGAGCCATCAAGAACCTCCATGAACGTGGGGGAAAGAGGGAAATTTACAAGAGATGTCTTTGAAGGTTGGTGCAAATAGTGGAAAAAACACCACGTCAAACATCCAAAGACCTGAAGGCCAACCTGGAAAAGTCTGGGGTCATGTTTCAACAAATACTATATGCCGCACACTAAACCAAGCAGAGCTTTATGGGCGAAGGCCAAGGAATAAACCATTGCTGAAGAAAATACATAAAAAGGAACAACTGATCTTTGCCAAAGAGTACCTTGACAAACCACAATCCTTCTGGGAAAATGTTCTGTGGACAGATGAAACAAAAATAGAGCTTTTTGGCAATGCAAAGCAACAGTTTGTTTACAGACGGCGCAATGAAGCTTATAAGGAAATGAACGCCTTACCAGCAGTTAAGCGTGGTGGAGGATCCATAATGCTGTGGGGTTGCTCTGCTGTGTCTGGTACTGGAGGCCTTGACCGTATCACAGGAATCATGAAATCAGAGAATTATGAAGAGATTTCAGAGCGAAATGTCCTACCCAGTGTAAGAAAACTTGGTTTGAATCGAAGATCATGGGTCCTCCAGTAAGACAATGACCCAAAGCACACATCCAAAAGTACACAAGAATGGTTGAAAAAGAAAAAAATGGACTGTTTTAAAATGGCCAGCAATGAGTCCTGACTTCAATCCCATTGAAAACCTTTGAGGTGAGCGGAAATCTGCCAATGGGAAAAATAACCCTGCAAACATTCAAGAGCTTGAGCAAACTGCAAAGGAAGAATTGGAGAAAATTCCAGCTGAGAAGTGCAAGAAGCTTATAGATGGCTACAAGAAACATTTGGAGGCTGTCCTCAATGCCAAAGGGTGTGCAACCAAGTATTAATTAGGGGTGCCTTTATTGCTGCACATTATTGTTGTTGTATATTCTGTTTTTTCTTTGAAATTTCAACATGAAAGTTGAAAAACAATGTTTTATTGTTGTATTACTTTGGACCACTAATTAAAAAATCTTGAGAATATAACTTTGGTACACTTCCATTTATTTCTGAAGATATTGTATAGTCTATGAAAAAAAATAAGGGTTGACAATAATGTTGAGCAGCACTGTACATAGCTATCTTCATGTTCGTAACTATAGCGGTCGTAGAGGTTGCAAATGTGACCCGGCCCATGTGGGAGGGGGGCCCGGTCATGTCAAGGCAAACTTCAGCTGGATGTGCATCCAAGGACGCATATTCAGCTGAAGTGTATTGCGATGCAGAGACCCGTCGGGTCAGTGCATTGCAATACATGCTGCCAGCCAATCAGAAGCCGGTAGCTGACGTCGGGCGAGCCAGTCATAGGCTGCCCATGGCAGTGATGTCATGCGCTGCCCATGGTTTGCATGCAGAAGTCAGCTGCTGACTTCAAAAGAGTGAGTAGAATTGTTTTTTTTTTGCATTAAAGAACAGCGGTAGAACAGGATGGGAGACAAATGTACTAGGATAGGTGTCATATATAGCTGGATGGTCCTAGATGGGGGACATATCTACTAGGATGGGCTCATATGGGGGACATATATACCAGGATGGGGGGGACATATATACCAGGATGGGCCCAGATGGGGGACATATCTGCTAAGATGGGCTCAAATGGGGGACATATATACCAGGATAGGAGGGACATATATATCAGGATGGGCCCAGATGGGGGACATACATACCAGGAAGGGCCCAGGATGGGTGACATATATACCAGGATGGGAGACATACAGGTGCATTTCACTAAATTAGAATATCATCAAAAATGTAATTTATTTCAGTTCTTCAATACAAAAAGTGAAACACATATATTAGAGTCATTACAAACAGAGTGATCTATTTCAAGTGTTTATTTCTGTTAATGATGATGATTATGGCTTACAGCCAATGAAAACACAAAAGTCATTATCTCAGTAAATTAGAATACTTTATAAGAACAGCTTGGAAAATGTTTTTAAAATCCGAAATTTTGGCCTACTGCAATGTATGTTCAGTAAATGCACTCAATACTTGGTTGGGGCTCCTTTTGGATCAATTACTACATCAATGCGGCGTGGCATGGAGGCGATCAGCCTGTGCCACTGCTGAGGTGTTATGAAGGCCCAAGTTGCTTTGATAGCAGCCTTCAGCTCGTCTGCATTGTTGGGTCTGGTGTCTCTCATCTTCCTCTTGACAAGACCCCATAGACTCTCTATGGGGTTAAGGTCAGGCGAGTTTGCTGGCCAATCAAGTACAGTGAAACTGTTGTTTTTAAACCAGGTATTGGTACTTTTGGCAGTGTGGACAGGTGCTAAGTCCTGCTGGAGAATGAAATTTCCATCTCCAAAAAGCTTGTCGGCAGAGGGAAGCATAAATTACTCTAAAATTTCCTGGTAGATGGCTGTGCTGACTTTGGTCTTGATAAAACACAGTGGACCTACACCAGCAGATGACATGGCTCCCCAAACCATCACTGATTGTGGAAACTTCACACTAGACCTCAAGCAGCTTGGATTGTGTGCCTCTCCACTCTTCCTCCAGACTCTGGGACCTTGATTTCCAAATAAAATGCAAAATTTACTTTGCATTTACTTAGTGTGTCAATGATTACCTTCTGGACATCTGTCAAGTCAGCAGTCTTCTCCATGATTGTGGAGCCTACTGGAACAGACTAAGGGACCTTTTTAAACGCTTAGGAAGCCTTTGCAGGTGTTTTTTGTTAATTATTCAAATTTACTGAGATAATGACTTTTGTATTTTCATTGGCTGTAAGCCATAATCATCAACATTAACAGAAATAAACACTTGAAATAGATCACTCTGTTTGTAATGACTCTATATAATATATGAGTTTCACTTTTTGTATTGAAGAACTGAAATAAATTAACTTTTTGATGATATTCTAATTTAGTGAGATGCACCTGTATATACCAGGATGGGCCCAGATGGGGACATATAAACCAGGATGGGGGACATATATACCAGGATGGGGAACATATATACAAGGATGGGCCCAGATGGGGGATATATATACCAGGATGGGCCCAGATGGGGGACATATATACCAGTATGGGGTACATATATACCAGGATGGGCCCGGAAGGGGGACTTATCATCCAGGATGGGGGACATTTATACCAGGATGGGCTTGGACGCGGAACATATATACAAGGATGGGAGACATATATACCAGGATGGGCCCAAATGGAGGACATATATACCAGGATGGGCCCATGTGGGTCCATATAAGACATGTATACCAGGATGGGGCCCAGGATAAGGAACAGATATATCAGGATGGACCCAGGATGGGGGACATACAGTAGGTACGGAAAGTATTCAGACCCCTTTACATGTTTCACTCTTTGTTTCATTTGGTAAATTCTAAAAAGTTAATTTTTTTTTCTCATTAAATTACATTCTGCACCCCATCTTGACTGAAAAAAACAGAAATGTAGAAATTTTTGCAAATTTATTGAAAAAGAAAAATTGAAATATCACATGGTCATAAGTATTCAGACCCTTTGCTCAGACACTCATATTTAAGTCACATGCTCTCCATTTGCAGCGGCATGCTATTCCATCCGGTTTGCGTTTAGTTGGACCATCATTTATTTTTCAACAACAATGACCCCAAACACACCTCCAGGCAGTGTAAGGGCTATTTGACCAAGCAGGAGAGTGTTGGGGTGCTACGCCAGATGACCTGGCCTCCACAGTCACCAGACCTGAACCCAATCGAGATGGTTTGGGGTGAGCTGGACCGCAGAGTGAAGGCAAAGGGGCCAACAAGTGCTAAGCATCTCTGGGAACTCCTTCAAGATTGTTGGAAGACCATTTCCGGTGACTACCGCTTGAAGCTCATCAAGAGAATGCCAAGAGTGTGCAAAGCAGTCATCAAAGCAAAAGGTGGCTACTTTGAAGAACCTAGAATATAAGACATATTTTCAGTTGTTTCACACTTTTTTGTTAAGTATATAATTCCACATGTGTTAATTCATAGTTTTGATGCCTTCAGTGTGAATGTACAATTTTCATAGTCATGAAAATACAGAAAAATCTTTAAATGAGAAGGTGTGTCCAAACTTTTGGTCTGTACTGTATATCTGTAAGGGGCCCAGTGTGGGGAACATTAGTACAGGATGGGAGACATTACTATATAGTGGGGGAGGGGGGTCAGCATGTATGTTTATTTAAGGGACCACCCCTTTTAAGGGTTGTCCAGTCTTAAACTATAAGTCTGAAGTCATTTTATGTGATGAAGACTTGTGAATCCTCACATCACATGCACTATGTGCCATGAGAATTCACCGGTGCAAGCACTGGGAACAGACGGCATGTGACCACAGGTTTGCAATATGCATACTACTGGCCAATGATGAGAGTAGTAGTAGTCTGATCCTGCAGTGTCCCCACCTGTAAAAATAAGAATAAAATAATAAAATCCATGTACTCACCTCTCCTAGGTGTCCAACCGCTGCTGCAGAGGAGCCGGGGCGAAGGAGCAGCTCCGGAGCTGTGCTCAGTGAGTGACAGGACACCACTCCTGAGTTGCAGCTCCGGAGTGGCTCATTCTCCCCGTCTCCTCTGCAGCAGCAGACTACCACTAACCTCATCATTGTCCCTGCTGGTGCTGATGGCAGCGCCGGCAGGGAACCATGATGAGGGCAATGTTCAGCACCCAGTGCTTGGGAACAACGCTAACTGTAGCGCTAATTCCCAGGCGCTGTCTGTGTGATCCTGATGCGGCACACGGGCCGTACACGGTTGCCACACGTGTGACACACACGGACACACGGGACACGGATATTCCGTTTTAGAAACTGGCATTTATAAGCCCATATCAATAAATGCCAGCAGCCTTTATGAGGTATTATAAATGCTAAGTGTGTCTAATAAAATAATTAAAGTAAACCAGAGCTTCACTTTAAAGGTAAAACTTCACTTTTAATGCACCTTTTTACTTAAAATAAGCTTTGGTGGCAGATTCTCATGCAGATCAGTGTCCGACCCATAGACTGCAACAACTCATTTACATATAAGATAAACATGGATTTCTCTGAAATAAGACATTGAATCACAGATATCAATGTATCATTTTATTCAGCTTCCTATGACCTACATACCCATATACAGTAGGGAAAATAAGTATTTGATACACTGACGATTTTGCAGGTTTTCCCACCTACAAAGAATGGAGATGTCTGTAATTTTTATCGTAAATACACTTCACCTATGAGAGACAGAATCTTAAAAAAAAATCCAGAAAATTACAAAATTACATTATATGATTTTTACATAATTAATTAGCATTTGATTGCATGAAATAAGTATTTTATACAATAGAAAAATAGAACTTAATATTTAGTACAGAAACTTCTGTTTGCAATTACAGAGGTCAGACTTTTCCTATAGTTCCTGACTAAGTTTACACACACTGTAGCAGGGATTTTGGCCCAATCCTCCATACAGATCTTCTCCAGATCTTTCAAGTTTCGGGGCTGTCACTGGGCAATATTGAGATTCAGCTCCCTCCAAAGATTTTCTATTGGTTTCAGGTCTGGAGACTGGCTAGGCCACTCCAGGATCTTGGAATGCTTCTTACAGAGCCACTCCTTAGTTGCTCTGGCTGTGTGTTTCGGATCAATATCATGCTAGAAGACCCAGCCATGGGCCATTTTCAATGGTCTTACTGAGGGAAGGAGATTGTTGGCCAAAATCTCGCGATACATGACCACATCCATCCTCCTTTCAATATGGTACAGTCATCCTCTCCCCTTTGCAGAAAAGCACGACCAACGTATGATGTTTCCCTCACCATGCTTCACGGTTGGGATGGTGTTCTTTGGGTTGTACTCATCCTTCCTCTTCCTCCAAGCACTGCAAGTGTAATTGATAACAAAAAGTTCTATTTTGATCTCATCTGATCACATGACCTTCTCTTATGCCTCCTCTGGATCATCCAGATTGTCATTGGCAAACTTCAAATGGGCCTGGACATGTGTTGATGTGAGTAAGGGTACCTTGCGTGCCCTGTAGGATTTTAATCCATGACGGCGTAGTGTGCACCTAACAGTAATGTTTGAGACTGTGGTCCCAGCTCTCTTTAGGTCATTTATCAGGTCCTCCCATGTAGTTCTGAGCTGATTCTTGATCTTTCTCAGAATCATCCTTACCCCACGAGGCCAGATCTTGCATAGAGCCCCAGATAGAGGAAGATTGACACTCATCTTGTGTTTCTTCCATTTTCTAATAATTATGCCAACAGTAGTTGCTTTCTCACCAAGCTGCTTGTCTATTGTCCTGTAGCCCATTGTGGAGGTGTACAATTTTGTACCCGGTGTCCTTAGACAGCTCTTTGGCCTTGGCCATGGTAGACAGGTTGGAGTGTGATTGATTGAGTGAGTGGGCAGGTGACTTTTATACAGGTAACAAGTTCAATCAGGTGCAATTTATACAAGCAATGAGTGCAGAGTAGGAGGGCTTCTTAAAGAAAAACTAACAGGTCCGCGAGAGACACAATTCTTGCTAGTTGGTAGGTGATCAAATACTAATTTCATGCAATAAAATGCAATTTAATTGGTTTTTATTTTTAGATTCTGTTTCTCACAGTTGAACCTATAATAAAAATTACAGACTCCTCCATTCTTTGTAGGTGGGAAAACTTATAAAATTGTCAGTGTGTTAAATACCTATTTCCCCCACTGTAGATGGCTTTGGAGGGCTGATCCTACTGACAAATTCCTTTTAAAAACTATTTTCTGATTCCCATGCCCTCAGAGCATTGGGTCTTGATGACGATCATCTTACTAACAAAAAATGTTTTCATTCATAACAGCAATTGATATTGAGTTTTATTTTATGCCTCTATCCAAGTGCTTTTGTGTAGTGCATCTGTAACGTGGCACGGGGTGGTATCCATGGGTGAGGTATTCATCTTTTACGTCCCATCACATTACATGAAGATGGGGGTCGTATCTTGGTGTGTGGACTTGTGCTATGGGGGCGCTAGGCCCTTGCAGGCCACATGATGCCAGTGACTTCGGCAGGCCAGGACGTATGATGAACAGCTCAATGAGAGAGACCACCACTCAAAAATAAGCAGTCTTTTACTAAACAGCAATTTGGTGGGAACTATACAGTAGATAGCGGGTGTAATACTTCACAAACGTTTCTTTTAACACATGGAGCATCTTCAACATCTTCACATACATTCTCCCTGTCCTTCTCAGAATGACTCGGTTCTATCTCTCCTATATCTTCACCACTACCCAACACAGTTCTACAGTCTAGTAAGTCACAGTCCTATTCTCAACCCACATCCTCTCTTCCTCTTAAAGGAACTAGTTTGTCAATATGGCCAGTACTTAGCTCCTCCGCTTCTGACACCTTGGAACTCCCGTCCGGGGCACTCTCTTCATCTCACTGTCTCTCTTCCATCCTGGCCCGTTACCTATCTGAGTTATAAACTCGGGGCTGTACTGCTAGGCGTCCTGTCCCAGGACCCATCTCCCATTGATCACTCTCTACTTAGATCACTTCTCTCCTCTCTCTCCTCAGGATCACGCTATCCACTGCCTCGGTCTCCACACACGTCAGGGACACCCACGTCAAGTGGCTCTGCTGACTAGTCAGACCTTAGGTCTGCTTTTGTGGCACACTGGGCCCTATCTGACGTCCTGACAGGAAATTGTCTCTTTCCCTTCACCTTAGTCCCTCCCACTCTGGGCTAGTTCCAAACATTAACCCTAACTCTCTCTACTGTTGGGCAGAATACAACACCAACACTAATAACGCTTCTCACAGTTCACATTATACACCATAACAATATTAGTGACTTCAAGGGGAACGTGGACAGTATGTCTATCTCCTTACACATCAGGCCAGTAATTCACATTCTATTGCCAATCTAAAAAGGGGAACTATACACTGAAATTTTAATGAAATCAAACTTCTTACATGTCTGTTGCTGTTCATCCACATATGAAGACAAATCATGATCTAAACTCTTATTAAATAGCTTTCTGTTTTCAAAGAACCTTCTTTTCTTTATCTCCTATTCAACAACCTTCAACAAACTTTGTAGTTTCATTTTGCTTTAATATGTAAATGCACGGGAGTTGTGAATGCACTTTTGGCCTGAATTTCCACAGAGAATCACTCCATCAGAGGATGACACCTAACTGATACTTTCATGAGCTACATTATAAAAGTGCAATAATATCAATAAGCCCTGTGTATAATATATACACACTGTCTAACAAGAAAGGTGACCTTCTCAGAATCAGCCTGGATGATACATTTCATAATTATGTGTACTACTTCCACTCATCCATAGGAACTGCATTTCCTTATGAAATCATCAGTATTGGAAGTGGCAGTTTCATTAGCCTGAGTTCACACTTGCAAGTTTCTTCATCTTGATGAGTTTTTATGCTGTAAAATTGTGGCACCAAAGGTTTCAATTAAAATGACTTTGATCTATAAAAGATTAACAATAGCAAAAAATATTTGGGGCAGTGCAAAACAAGTGTATTTTTCAATCTGCAGCACGTCCTATCATTAGCATTTTTATTTACAATCACATGTCTTTTTCTTAACTAAAATGGCTATACTGCACAACTTCCAATAAGATATTGTGCATGGGCAGTATGACTTTTTTTTTAGCTTTTGTTGAAATTTCTGCTATTTGTAGAATATGGAAGCATGCTGCAGTGATAATAGAGTATAACAGGCAGAAATCAATATTCCAAATATATTGAGGAAGAGTTCGGACAGAACTGATTGCAATAAATTAAGATGTTATTTATTGCATGTAACATCTTACAAAAAAAAGTATATAGGCAAATAGCATGTTCTCACAGTCAAAAGGAATGGTCTCCTTTGGACTACGTTCTCTATTTCATAAGTCAGCCTACGATCTTGCTATTGAGACCCTGACTGATCATCTTTTCTACATTGATGAATCCACTGGACTAATCTGACTCAATTAAGGGGAATCTGTCAGTAAGATCAACCCTCCTAAGCCGTCTAATTGAGCATTCAGGTCATAGAAATCTGAATAAAATGATACCTTGATATCTATGATCCGGTGTCTTATTGCAGAGAAACCCACATTTTCCTTATATGTAAATGAGCTGTTGTAGTCTATGGGCCAGACACTGATCTGCATGAGAATCTGCCTCCGGAGATGATTTTATAAGAAAGGGGGCATTACCAGTGGGAGCCATGTAATAACTGACAGTGACAGTCTGCTCTCATAATCACACACAGCTCAGCAGTGAGATCAGAACACAGTACAGCAGAGCTAACACAGTACAGCAGAGTTAACACAGTACAGCAAAGCTAACACAGTACAGCAGAGCTAACACAGTACATCAGAGCTAACACAGTACAGCAGAGTTAACACAGTACAGCAAAGCTAACACAGTACAGCAGAGCTAACACAGTACATCAGAGCTAACACAGTACAGCAAAGTTAACACAGTACAACAGATCTAACACAGTACAGCAGAGCTAACACAGTACAGCAGAGGTAACACAGTACAGCAAAGGTAACACAGTACAGCAGAACTAACACAGTACAGCAGAGCTAACACAGTACAGGAAAGCTAACACAGTACAGCAGAGCTAACACAGTACAACAGAGCTAACACAGTACAACAGAGCTAACACAGTACAGCAGAGCTAACACAGTACAGCAGAGCTAACACAGTACAACAGAGCTAACACAGTACAGCAGAGTTAACACAGTACAGCAAAGCTAACACAGTACAGCAGAGCTAACACAGTACATCAGAGCTAACACAGTACATCAGAGCTAACACAGTACAGCAGAGCTAACACAGTACAACAGATCTAACACAGTACAGCAGAGCTAACACAGTACAGCAGAGCTAACACAGTACAGCAGAGCTAACACAGTACAGGAAAGCTAACACAGTACAGCAGAGCTAACACAGTACAACAGAGCTAACACAGTACAGCAGAGCTAACACAGTACAGCAGAGCTAACACAGTACAACAGAGCTAACACAGTACAGCAGAGCTAACACAGTACAACAGAGCTAACACAGTACAGCAGAGCAAACACAGTACAGCCTTGTAGCATTACAGAAACATTTGCAGCTGCAGTCCTTTCGCAGTGCTTCAGCTTCCATCTCCCAGGCAGTCAGTGTGGGGGAAAAGCAGTACATCAGAGCTGATAGCACTGTGAAAAGTCAGCTGCAAATGTGTTTGTAAATGAGACAAGGTTCCACTTTGCAGTACTGTGTTAGTTACAATCAGGCACTGCTCTGCAGGAGAGCTGACAGCACAATTAGAGGACATATAAGAAAAACATGTATTTCTCTAGAATAAGACATCAGATCACATATATCAAGGTATCATTTTATTCAGATTTATATGACCTGTGTGCCCATGTAGACGGTTTAGGAAGGTTGATCCTATTGCCAGATTCCAATTGAACAGTTTCTGATTTGCACGATGCAAAATACTTCAGCCCTATATGACATGCTCAGCATAAATTTACTCATTTGTTTTTATTAAAGGTGTGCACCTTTGGTGCATTTTTTACTGAAATGTATGTATTTTGGACTAACAATATTTGCATTAGGATTTCATTCAAAATTTTATGCTGTTTGCTGTCTACAGCCTCTGTGTTCCACTGTCTATTGTTGGCTGCAGAATGAGTTAACAGAGAATCTGGCAGTGAGCTCTTTCTGATGGTCTGGATGGAGAGTTTGTAATTGTTTTTTGTAAGCTCCTCTCAGCTGATTTATGACCACAGACCACATCAGAGATTAATGTGCAGGGAAATAAAAGGCCTGTAGAAACAAAATGGTGGAATAAAATGTGGCTGACATATCTAATGTGCAAGGTCACCTTTAAAATGTGCATACATATTAGACTAAGATCATTTTAACCATATCAAATATTATCAGGTGAAACTTAACAAGAAATAATAATTGTTGCTGACATTGTTTGAAAAGATGGCCATATTTTAATTTTTGATTCTATAGTTACCAAAGTTTTTTTTTACTTGGAGAACAGTCCCAGTTAGATCTTTTGTAATCCACCTGGTGTCATTGAAAATGTTGATCGACTGCCCCAGCCATAATGGACTACAATAATAATGGATATTGCACGTTACAATGTGGATTTTTCACAGGGAATGTCTACAGGGCTGCATTTACCATAGAAGTAACATCCAATTTAAGGTATGCTCTAATTGGATTTATGTTTTATTATTCTACTATTCTTTTAAGTGTTTAGTTTTGGGTAATGGAGAATAAGCAAATTATGTTGCTAACTTTGGGTGTCTCCCCACACAGTGCCTTGGGCTGCACCAACCAGAAATACCGCTTTGGGTGCCCATGTAATGTCCACCTCTGCACAGTCTCATGGTGACCTCTGCACAGTGTCTTGGCCACCTCTGCACAGTCTCATGGCCACCTCTGCACAGTCTCATGGTGACCTCTGCACAGTGTCTTGGCCACCTCTGCACAGTGTCTTGGCCACCTCTGCACAGTCTCATGGTCACCTCTGCACAGTGTCTTGGCCACCTCTGCACAGTGTCTTGGCCACCTCTGTACAGTGTCATGGCCACCTCTGCACAGTCTCATGGTCACCTCTGCACAGTGTCTTGGCCACCTCTGCACAGTGTCTTGGCCACCTCTGTACAGTGTCATGGCCACCTCTGCACAGTCTCATGGTCACCTCTGCACAGTCTCATGGCCACCTCTGCACAGTGTCATGGCCACCTCTGCACAGTCTCATAGACACCTCTGCACAGTCTCATGGCCACCTCTGTACAGTGTCATGGCCACCTCTGCAAAGTGTCATGGCCACCTCAGTACGGTGTCATGGCCACCTCTGCACAGTGTCATGGCCACCTCTGCACAGTGTCATGGCCACCTCTGCACAGTGTCTTGGCCACCTCTGTACAGTGTCATGGCCACCTCTGCACAGTCTCATGGCAACCTCTGCACAGTCTCATGGCCACCTCTGCACAGTCTCATGGCCACCTTTGCACAGTGTCATGGCCACCTCTGCACAGTCTCATGGCCACCTCTGCACAGTCTCATGACAACCTCTGCACAGTGTCTTGGCCACCTCTGTACAGTGTCATGGCCACCTCTGCACAGTGTCATGACCACCTTTGCACAGTGTCATGGCCACCTCTGCACAGTCTCTTGGCCACCTCTGCACAGTCTCATGGCCACCTTTGCACAGTGTCATGGCCACCTCTGCACAGTCTCATGGTCACCTCTGCACAGTCTCATGGCCACCTCTGCACAGTGTCATGGCCACCTCTGCACAGTCTCATAGCCACCTCTGCACAGTCTCATGGCCACCTCTGCACAGAGTCATGGCCACCTTTGCACAGTGTCATGGCCACCTCTGCACAGTCTCATGGTCATCTCTGCACAGTGTCATGGCCACCTTTTCACAGTGTCATGGCCACCTCTGCACAGTCTCATAGCCACCTCTACACAGTCTCTTGGCCACCTCTGCACAGTGTCATGGCCACCTCTGCACTGTCTCATGGCCACCTCTGCACAGTCTCATGGCCACCTCTACACAGTCTCTTGGCCACCTCTGCACAGTGTCATGGCCACCTCTGCACAGTGTCATGACCACCTCTGCACAGTGCCATAGCCACCTCTGCACAGTCTCTTGGCCACCTCTGCACAGTCTCTTGGCCACCTGTACACAGTGTCATGGCCACCTCTGCACAGTCTCATGGCAACCTCTGCACAGTCTCATGGCCACCTCTGCACAGTCTCATGGTCACCTCTGCACAGTGTCATGGCCACCTCTGCACAGTCTCTTGGCCACCTCTGCACAGTCTCATGGCCACCTCTGCACAGTCTCATGGCCACCTCTGCACAGTGTCATGGCCACCTCTGCACAGTGTCATGGCCACCTCTGCACAGTCTCATGGCCACCTCTGCACAGTCTCATGGCGAGTGTGAGATACCGCTGCACAGGTTTACACTATATTTCCACTCATGGCTCTTTTACACTGTGGTTCTTCCTTCTTTTACGACATTGTGTAACTTGTGGCTTTTCACTATTATGTACAGTTGTCAGCAGGGAGTTTTGTCTCCTGGTTGCTGAAGGAACTGAGTATCAAATTGTGAGAAAAGCCCCTTTTAATAGTGAATTACCATGTGTGATAAGTGGCCAAAGCTGCCATAAAACTATCCTTCACCATGTTCTCGGCTAACACAATGCTCCTTTTGGAGGAAAATATCAATAAATCAAACTAAAACAACCTATTCCACCTGAAGTTTGGCCACAATACACCAGAAAACAGGTGCCGCCATCTTAGTAAATGGGGGCCAATGTATGTGTTCATGTTATGGAGGTGTAAAAAAATCAGTACAGAATCAGGAACATCCTAATCAAACGTCTTTCTCCAATTTATCATTCCAGTCTGGAAGTCATATTATTATTATTTATTATTATAGCGACATTTATTCTATGGCGCTTTACATGTGGTATATGCAAAATACTCATAATGAAATGACTGTAAAAAGGATCAGTAAAGATAATCATTACATCTATTATGCTAAATAAACATATTTGTTCTATTTCATAAAAATGGTCATTTTAATATGATCGGCGTAATGATTATCATATTTGATGAATACTTAGCTTTCTGTGTATTACCGTTAGCTGTGATAGGAAATAATAGGTCTTGTTACATGCTTATCATTTATTATTTGGTACTTATTTTGGCAGAGAAGCTCTTCTATTAATAAAGTAGCAGGCTTCTGTTGTTGCTCAAAACTGTTCTCCTTATATTAATCCTGATACATATATATTTAGGAATTGGTATTTAAGCAATTCTCCATATTTCATTTTAGGTTCAGTTACGCTTCAATATTATTTTTGAATACAGTGACTAGTTAAGAAACAATCCACAGATGTGCCACACGTGGGCGCTAAGCAGAAAGTGATCCAAAAGTCACCAATGGTAGAAACCTGTGGAGTTTGCAGCTGTCAGTGACGGACCAGCTCCCACCCATCTCTGAGCAAACTCCAATTTTATACATTAAAAATTATTAACCATATAATTAAAGCTCTGTGCGGTATTTTTAAATGATAGTTATTACAGGGTTAAAAATATTGTCAATAGTATATATGATTGCTATATATAAAAAAAAAAGTTTAATTTTGGCTGAAAGATTCCATCCATCATCAATCATGCAAGTAATGTCTGCACAACTGTATGCTAGGAAGTCACAACTTCTGGAAATCAGAAACACCATGATGAGAAAAAAGTGACATAAAGAAAAAAAAAATGCTCATTAATGTATAAGTTTTAAACTATGGAATGTTATATCACGTCCCTTTATAAGAGAGAGAGCGAAGTAATGCACAATATATAAGCAATGCAATAACTAGGACAGATAGATAACTATGAAATGATAAGATATTGATTTTGAGTAATTATGAAATGACAGATCTGAAATGTGAATAAAGAGGAGATAGATTGATAATTATGAGATGATAAATGGAGTAAAAATGTTCCACAATATTAAACAAATGACCCTGTATGAATTGACTACAAATATTGACTTTTCATTACCTTTTTCCAATAAAGTAAACATGGTAAATAGGATAAAATGCAGAAATAATCACACCTAATACTTGTAATAACATACATTGACCCCCAGAGAAGTTCAGTGACTGAGCCCCCTGCCCTTTCCCTTGAGAGCTGAGCAGTCTCACTTACTTTCTTGTTGAGCTTGCAGTTGGCAGGGTCTCTGGAGCCCCTCTGATTTGCTTTGACCAGTGCCAGCAAAAATGCTTGTAAAAATACATTCCAGATGATTACCATCATAGCTTCAGTGCTCCAAAGTACCAGAGGGTAAATGTAACTTTGCTAGCAGTGATGTCCAGCAGTGAGTGACAAAGTGTGCAATAAGTACATAGGTGGGGAGGAAAGGGGCAACATTATCCAGTCTTCAAAGTGGGCATGATCTGAAGTAGCTGCCCTTGATTGCCTCTAGGAATAAGACAGTGTGCCATGCTGCTTTATTTACCGCCTCTAGACAGGTTTCTTTTTTGTGCCCTATGACGATAATAATCTGATCAAACGTCACTCAATGCCATGCTGCTCTGAAATTTGGAGAAGTGTAGGGAAGGACATTCACAAGCCCAGTGTGAAATAGAAAGTTGTGGGAGGTGGCACCACTGCTAGTCCTCCCTTTGCTTCCATACAATTGTCCCCTCCTCAGGAGTACTTCTCCTCCCCCCCTTAAGTCTCCAACTTTATGCTTGTGATCAACTAAGAGTTTCATGTATGTCTGGGCAAGAAGCACCTCAGAAATGCGTAGCCCCCCTGCCTTATGCACGTTCGTGTCCTTCTTGTAATCTAAGCACTGGTAAAAGATCAGACTCCATACTGTTAAGTACATTAAAAGAGAGCTGTAGCTCAAGGGCATTCTACCGCTGTCAGATATTCCAGTCAATTCAGAGCTCATGTCGGAAGATTAGGAGTTATTCCCAATTGTATCGGCCTTCAGTGATCTCTGTAATATTTCTGAAAATGATTCCAGCTCGCGTACTTGATACAGTTTATATACCTACCATTTTATGAAATAACATGTTATGTAACATTATCACAGATAAGCAGAAGACACAAATCTTATAATAAAATATTATATTCTAGCCTCTGTATATCCACCAATGATGAATTCATATATTCCAGTATAACAGGTTATGTTAAATAGGACCTAAATAAGTTTAGACTTAAAAGGGCCTTAAAAGAGATAATTATTCCGCTCATCTTCACTGATTGTTGGGTCCTTTTGAAACAGTCCTGTCTTATTGATACAACAGCTTTTCACTATGCGAAGAAGTATTAGAAACTAATGATAGGATTGATTGAGCGTTCACTAGTGGTAGGTGAGTACATCAAGCACTGATGGTCACTTCATCAACAGGTCTAGGAGACTGAGAAGTAATGAAGTTGGGTTTCAGTAGCATGACATCATAGTTACTTGTCGTTTTCAAAACCTTGTTATTTAGTGAAAGTTTGTGAAACTTTGTATGTGTGTCGTATGTGATAAAGGGCATGATAAATGTTATAGATTTACCTGCAGTCCTATGTAAAAGACAAATAACTCATCAGAAAATCGCAATATGATAAAAAAAATAAACATTCCTCATCAAAATGTTATTGCCCTTCAAACAATGGCTATCACAGTTTATGATTAAAATAACAAAGACCATTAAAGAATCCTACTTAAACTTTAAGAAGGGTTTAAATTATTAAAATGTCCGGTCCTTGATAGTTAAAGTTGCTATTTCATCATGCCAGCCCCTTTTAAGCTATAAGTTGGCTCTAAGATCAGACAATTGAAATGAGCCCCATTTCATTATCCCCTGTAATCAGTTGATTTATACATCTTAGTGGCCGGTATATGAGAAATTTAGAATTACATGACATTTTTTTAAAAAAATCGCCAACCATGTATGGGTCAGATCTGCTGATCCACTTTTTGCTAACTGCTCTCCATTCTCATAAAATGGTATCCAGAGCCAAATCCATCCCCTTCCTTCTGTTATAAAGCCATATGCCCTAAAAGGCCAAATGAAAAAGATTTTTTTTATTTAAGCCCTGAAATGTTTATATCTGGAACACTGGTAACCAATGGCAAACTGACTTCAGACTACTATTTTTATCCATGCTACATAATAAATACAAGAGCAGATGGATGGATTTGTCACACCCACCCACCCCCCACATCACTGTAATGCTGCCAGCAAGTGAACAGCTATTTTTTATGCATTATTATGTTCTGCATGAAAAATGTCAGGAGACCTGGTATGAAAAGTGTCAGGAGACCTGGTATGAAAAGTGTCTGGAGACCTGGTCTGAAAAGTGTCTGGAGACCTGATCTGCAAAGTGTCAGGAGACCTGATCTGAAAAATGTCAGGAAACCTGGTCTGAAAAATGTCAGGAGACCTGATCTGAAAAATGTCAGGAGACCTGGTATGAAAAGTGTCAGAAGACCTGGTATGAAAAGTGTCAGAAGACCTGGTATGAAAAGTGTCAGAAGACCTGGTTTGAAAAGTGTCTGGAGACCTGATCTGCAAAGTGTCAGGAGACCTGATCTGAAAAATGTCAGGAAACCTGGTCTGAAAAATGTCAGGAGACCTGATCTGAAAAATGTCAGGAGACCTGGTATGAAAAGTGTCAGAAGACCTGGTATGAAAAGTGTCAGGAGACCTGGTTTGAAAAATGTCAGGAGACCTGGTATGAAAAATGTCAGGAAACCTGCTATTATGCAAGCAGTAACTACATCTCCATAATTTAAAGTTGATCATAAAATTTGCCCCACTTCACTTTTAGATCCAAAGTAAAATATTTCAGGGGACCTAGTGCAATTTATTCTCTTAGCAGAAAATAATAGACTGCATTGACCATGGAAGTTTTTTTTTATCATAGTTATTTAGCAGTTGATTTATACATTGCCCAGACAGGAATAGTTCAGAGAGAATAAACTCCAGAACCATGCCTGAATGCATTAGCCAGTCTCATTGGTGCCCCAGGTGTTTAGACCTCTGATGGCCTCCCATCTGATTTAATCTCCTGTAGATACATCCTTCCACCACTAGGGACAGACAGAGCAGTTCTAAGCCCCAGGCACTTGTCTGTCTCTAGTGATAGTATTGGGTTATTTATTATTTAGTACTTTTTTCTTCAGGCATATTATATATAGGTGTTCAGCTGTGGTGTTTACTTGTTTCCAGATGGACTGCAAATGGAAAATTATAGCTAAAAGACTAGAAAGTTTACTGAAAATGGATGTTAATGAAAAGTGCTGCTGACATAAATCATAGCCATTTACACTAAAACAGTTTCAGTGTAATGAGATCATTTCCATAAGTTTATAGTATCATCTTTAAGCAGGTCAGACTATCTGCTAGGTAAGAGAAATTCACACAGCTAATACCAGTGGTGCTGGTAATTTGTCATATCTCATTTTTTTTGTTTCTTATGCTAATGATATATTAACGACTCTATGATGGTGACCTTAGATAACTTCAAGGCAATAGCTATTCTTTCCGACTACCCATACATAAGTAAGCTCTGCTTGGCAGAATATGCATTTGTTTTCAGTCAGTATAAGTGCTGCCAGACTATTCTGGCATCTGCAACTGTCTTATGTCATTGAAGGATTGCACATATTGAAATTCAACATGCCTGATTCTTCTTTCCCTCGACTTTTGCTGTTAAAGAAATTCGTAACATTCCATGTGCATCAGGTCATATATTCCATCCAAGTGCGATCCGACAGAACATCGGATCGCACTTGGACCAATGTAATTCTCTGAGGCTGTGCACATGTCCGATTGTTTCCTCTGACCGAAGCGGTCCGAGGAAAAAAAAATGCTGCATGCCCAATTGGGATGCAATTAGCGGATCGCACTTGGCCATGCAAGTCAATGAGTCCGTGGAAAACATGGGACTGCACTCGGATGACATCTCTGTTTTAGCGATGTCAGCACTGGCTCTCCCGGGGATTGATTAACATTGTCATGTCACGCAATCCCTATAGCCAATCAGTGCTGGCTTAGCTCTCCATACATTCTAAGGAAATCAGAGAGCAGCAACTCTCACTTCCTCCGGATGTATGTGATTTCTCTGAAGGCAGGGAGAGTGAAGCTAACTGGTTCACAGGGTTTATGTGACATAATAATGTTACGCGATTCTCGGGACAGCCACTGGAACGGAGCCGACACTTGAAGTGAGCACAGCTGTTATTATTTTACAAGGGGGATTGAGAAGGGGTTGTCCGAGTACTGGACAGCCCTTTTAATCATTTCAGGAGCCCAGTTAAATTAAAAACACTGTATATTCACCTCATTCTCGGTGCTGCTATTCCTGGTGGGTGATGTGACATTGTTATGCCACATGCAGGCTGCAGTCAATGAGTGGCTGCTGATTGACTGCAGTCTGCATGTGAGACAACAAGTCATGTCACTCTCCGGGAATATCAGCAAGGACATCACAAGAACAGCGCTGCTGCAGGAAGTGAGCATATACTGTTTTTATTTTATTGGGCTTCTGAATTGATTACGCTGGGCTTGTCCAGCATTGGATAACCCCTTTAACCACATTCAATTAGACAGAGTTGGATTGCAATACCAGATGTCACCTATGGATAAGAGTGGTGCTGTTTCTGGAATACTAGACTATCAGTTTTAAAAACATTGTGTGCTCTAATATTATTTTGACAAAACATTTGTTTTATACAGTTTAGTAACCTGAGGCAGATAACATTATTATATGCTTTCATGGGGTAGAATCTTCTGCACAATTAACGATTAAATGCATACACGTCCTTACACAAGTGACACAAAACCATGTTTACAGACTTGGAAAACTAGAGGTGCTCAGCATCCTTCAGTTAAACACTTATGTGAATTCCAAGAGGAAGGAAATAAGTTCAGGTGCGTAAATCCATGTAAGTAGATGATTTAATTAACGTATTTCCTCTTTTCAATGGTTCCTCCATTTAACTTTACAAAGGTAATGATTGCCTTATAATGAACCTGTTAAAGATGTGTTAAAAAGGCCATGTACTTAGTGCAAAGTAAATTGATCATCTATTAGCACATACATTTGTTGCCACTCGCCCTACTTAAGATATTTGCACAGTAATTGAACAGATCATGGGGTGTTCTATTGACTATAGTAGTTCATGCTGTGCAATATCAAGACAGTGTTATATCCTACCTACACTCTACAGTATTGACTCAGTTTATGGAAGGTTGTAATGAGAAATCCCAGAATAAGGCTCACCTGCCTGTGATACATAGCCATAGAATTTTAGAAAATTCTAACATTAGGCTCAGCACATTTTGCTCTTGCCCAATGATCATACTTACCCTTTGTGAAGCACCTACCACATTCATAGTGTTGAATTATTCCCATTGTAGACTTTGTTCACAACTGTGTTATGGTGTCCTTCCATGTTAGAAGGTATAACGCTGTGCCAGATCCATTGTATGATTGATCCAAAAGACCATAATAATAATAATAATAATCTTTTTATTTATATAGCACCAACATATTCCGCAGCGCTTTACAATTCAGACATTATTGTCCCCATTGGGGTTCACAATCTAGATTCCCTATCAGTATGTCTTTGGAATGTGGGAGGAAACCAGAGAACCCCAGAGGAAACTTACGCAAACAACATACAAACTCCTTGCAGATGTTGTCCTTGGTGGGATTTGGACCCCAGGGCTGCAAAGCAACAGTGCTAACCACTGAGCCACCGTGCTGCTTTGACCATATTGTCTTATCGTTGGGTCCTTGAGGGTTTCATTGACATTTCCAATTATTTTGATCTGAGGAATGGTGCCAAATGCTGTGCTATTCTCAGCAGCAAAAGCGAGAAAGACCTTGACATGCAAATCCGACAATGCCAATGTTAACTTGTGAGCACTGGGTTTAGTAGAGTGAGGCTCTGTTCATTTACATTACCAACATATACCTCGACTTGTTTATAAACTATTTGGCCAGAGATACTCAAGCAAAGTCAGACAAGCTAGGCCAAAGTCAAGAAATCAAAGAAAATGCAAACTGGAAAATAGCCTGAAAGATATCAAGTAATAGAATTACCCGAGAAGTTGCCCTTTAAGGTCTTTGGAGCATGATATTTGACAGTCAGTACAGAGATCCTTTGTTGTACGCCACCAATTTATTGTGAGATGGAAGCTGCGGTTGGCAAAGACTGGTATTTATTTGATGGATAAATTAAAAAAATATTATAAGGGAATTCCACCAAGGGGGAAAACCGACAGACACGGATTAAAGAGAGTAAAGCACTGGAGATTTTGCTCAATAGTTGGGTTTGTTCTTTCTGCCTGTCAGTTGTTTTAAATATATAATGCAGTGGACAGGTTCCCTGAGTTTGGTAGATGGCTCTCCAGAATTGGACATGAACGCTACATGTGGCAGGGTTTTAGCCCCTTGCTAGTTCGAAGACATTACATTTTTTATTCATAATAGATTTTAAATGAGTGAGACACTTATCCCAGTGCCGGTTTAATAGTGAATAGTCCTCGATCTGCATCATCATAATCTCCTTTAGGAGAACATTTTTCGAGAAGGAGATGGAATGGTCCCATTCTCTATTAAAGGATGGCTCCCATAGCTTGTTTGGAGGCACTCACCTCAACAATGAAGAGTAGAAAAGGATCCAGATAGATAAGCTCTAGTGTTAAGCGAGCATGCTCGACACTGCTCGGTACTCGCCCGAGCATCACGCTACTCGGGATGTTCGGCGAGCACCGAGCATTTCCGGGTTACTCGGGCGGGAGCTCGGGTCTCCGCCCTGCATGTTTGGCGCTCTTTACAGAGCCAATGAACATGCAGGGATTGCCAGCCAGTCACTGTAATGCTGCAGCCATGTCGGTTGTGGGCATTACAGTGATTGGCTGGCCGCACAGCGTCACCTCGAGTATTTAAAACCAGGCGCCGCCATCTTGGACACAGTCGCTCCGGATTAGACAGTGTAGGGACAGCGCTGCTGATTTAGGGAGAGATATAAACTGCGAAATAGTTAGTGTAGGGTCTGTAAAGGCTGCCAGAACAAACAAACAGTCCTTTTCAGGACTAATATCCATCCCAGATACCAGGCAGGCAGGCTGTATAGGAGACACAGTGGTTATACCAGCAAACGCTGCATTACAGTCCTGTGTGCTCCTGTTGCTGAAATTGCTGGACTTAGCACCAGGTGTCGGGGGCCAGGAAAAATCCTTTTTTTTTCATCTAAATCCTCCTTTTTTTTTCCTCCTTTACACTGTACAAATACCCGTCTTATTAACCTTTTGGTGTGTCCCCCCCCCCAAAAAAAGCGTGTCTCTAATTTTTCAGACACAAATATAACTGTTGAAAATAGTCTGGTGTAGGCTAGAGAAACAGAAGTGTTGTTTTGCACTTCCACGGTTCAAACCTCTGTATTATCCATTTTGGGCCATTTGTATCTAAAAAAAAAAACAGTTTGAGTGTGTCGCTCACTGTTCAGCCGCAAATCTATTTATTTAAAAAAGTCTGGTATACCCCAGTAAACAATAACTGTGGTTTTGCCATCCCACGGTAAAAAATCTCTATTATTCAGGTTTTGGCATATTTTCCGTAAAGAAAAACAGTAGTGTCTCCTGACTGTTGTGACACAAAAATATATCTGTTGAAAATAGTCTTGTGTAGGCCCGACATCCCAGTGTGGTTTCGCAGTTCCATGGGTCAAATCGCTGTACTATCCAGTTTTGGGCCTTTGGTATCTAAAAAAAAAGCAGTTTGAGTGTGTCGCTCACTGTTCAGCCGCAAATATCTCTATTTAAAAAAGTGTGGTATACCCCAGTAAACAATAACTGTGGTTTTGCCATCCCACGGTAAAAAATCTCTATTATTCAGCTTTTGGTAGTTTTTTCCGTAAAGAAAAACAGTAGTGTCTACTGACTGTTGTGACACAAAAATATATCTGTTGAAAATAGTCTTGTGTAGGCCCGACATCCCAGTGTGGTTTCGCAGTTCCACGGGTCAAATCGCTGTACTATCCAGTTTTGGGCCTTTGGTATCTAAAAAAAAAGCAGTTTGAGTGTGTCGCTCACTGTTCAGCCGCAAATATCTCTATTTAAAAAAGTGTGGTATACCCCAGTAAACAATAACTGTGGTTTTGCCATCCCACGGTAAAAAATCTCTATTATTCAGCTTTTGGTATTTTTTCCGTAAAGAAAAACAGTAGTGTCTCCTGACTGTTGTGACACAAAAATATATCTGTTGAAAATAGTCTTGTGTAGGCCCGACATCCCAGTGTGGTTTCGCAGTTCCACGGGTCAAATCGCTGTACTATCCAGTTTTGGGCCTTTGGTATCTAAAAAAAAAGCAGTTTGAGTGTGTCGCTCACTGTTCAGCCGCAAATATCTCTATTTAAAAAAGTGTGGTATACCCCAGTAAACAATAACTGTGGTTTTCCTCTTCCACGGTTCTAATCTACTCTTTATTACCCTTTTTCCATTGATAGTGCAAGTGTAAGCTATTTTACTTCATTTACAATGGGCAAGGAGCGTGGCAAGGGACGTGGAAGTGGACGTTCTGGTGATGGTTCGTGCAGAGGACGGGGCCGTGGCCAAGGTGAAAATGTGCCACAACCAACAGCCACATCTTCTCGCTCTCACTTCTTGACCGAATTACTAGGGAAGCACAGAACAACACCAGTATTGAGAACTGATCAGTGTGAACAGGTTATTAATTGGATAGCAGATAATACTTCCAGTTACCTGGGCACCACCACCTCCGGTCTGTCTTCCACACGGTCAACTCTTAGTAGCCGTGAGTCTCGACCGCATACTCCTCCTCACCCTGATGCTCCTTCCTCCCACCATGCCGAGTGTCGTCAGACAGCAAGTGATCCCACACTTGGACACTCTGAAGAGCTGTTCACTGGTCCATTTCCATATTTGGGCCCCTCGCCTGATACGCTTGAAGTGGTGGAAGAGGAGATCCCATGTTGCGATGCCCAAATATTTGAACAGCCACGGCCACAGGAAGTCGACGTTGGCAATCTGTCACAAGAGGTGGACGATGACGAGACACAATTGCCAGGAAGTGAGGAGGAGGATCGTGGTGCGCAAGTGGAAGTGGAGGAGGTGGTGGATGATCTAGTAACAGACCCAACGTGGAAGGAGGACATGCAGAGTGAGGCCAGCAGCACACAGGGGGAGGGAGGCAGAGTACCCCAACAGGCAGGAAGAAGCAGTGTGGTGGCCGCAGACAGAAGGCAGGCAACCGTTCCCCGTAACACCAACACGAGGGACGTTGCCAGTACAAGCGGTAGGTCTTCCAGAGTCTGGAATTTTTTTAAAGACTCTGCTGATAACCCCAAAAAGGCCATATGTTCCACCTGCCATGCCAGCATCAGCAGGGGTGACAAAACTACCAGCCTGACCACCACCAGCATGATCAGGCACATGGCAGCAAAGCACCCGACTGTGTGGGGCAAAACCCAGGGTCCACGACCAGTGTCAGCGGGTGTCACCACTGCTTCTTCCACTGTTGTGCGTGCAATAGAACCCCCTGTTGTGTGTGCAAGGCAATCCCCTGTCCATACTGCATGTAAAGATGCCCCCTCCTCTCAGTCTTCATATGTTATGGCAGTTTCTCAAGAAACAGCATCAACGTCCACGTCCACGTCCCACCGCAGCACTCAATTGTCCATATCCCAGACCTTTGAGCGAAAGCGGAAATTCGCAGCTAACGCCCCACAGGCCACAGTTCTAAATTCGCACATTTCACGACTGCTTGCGTTGGAAATGCTGCCTTTTAGGCTGGTGGAGACGGAATCCTTCCGCAATCTTATGGCGGTGGCCGTCCCTCGGTACTCGGTCCCGAGCCGACACTATTTTGCCCGGTGTGCCATCCCCGCACTACACAAGCACGTGTCCCAAAGCATCTGCCGTGCCCTCAACAACGCAGTTACTGGGAGAGTCCACCTGACAACGGACACGTGGACAAGTGCTTGTGGCCAGGGACGGTACATCTCTCTGACGGCACACTGGGTAAACATAGTGGAAGCCGGGACCCAGTCGGACCTTGGGACTGAACACATCCTCCCCACACCGAGGATTGCGGGCCCTATGTCAGTCAGAGTTGCCCCCACAGTGTACAGCTCCTGCGCATCCTCCTCCTCCTCCTCCTCATGTTCAGCCTCCATCTCAGATATCACCACATCAGTTACAAGCTGGAAGCATTGCAGTACTGCCTCCGCCAAGCAGCAAAAGGCTGTGCTGAAACTCATAAGCTTAGGTGATAAACCTCACACTGCTTGTGAGTTGTGGACAGCTGTGAAAGAGCAGGCAGATCTGTGGCTGAGACCGCTGAACCTACATCCCGGCATGGTCGTGTGTGATAATGGCCGTAACCTGGTGGCGTCTCTGAGGCGAGGTGAGATCACACACGTACCATGCCTGACTCATGTGCTTAACCTCGTGGTTCAGCGGTTTCTTAAGTCGTACCCCAAGTTGCCAGATCTGCTCGTGAAAGTACGCCGCCTGTCAGCTCATTTTCGCAAGTCGGCTACAGCTTCCGCCGCCCTTGCTGTGTTGCAGCAGCGTTTGCAGCTTCCGGCACACCGACTGGTGTGTGATGTCCCCACACGTTGGAACTCTACCCTCTACATGTTGCAAAGGATTTGTGAGCAGAAGAGAGCAGTTGTAGAGTACCAGCTGCAACAAGGCCGTCGATATTCAAGTCAGACTCCACACATAAGACCTCAGGAGTGGACCTGGATGTCTGACATATGTACCATCCTGACAAACTTTGAGGAGGCCACCAAGATGGTGAGTGGCGATGACGCCATCATTAGTGTCAGCATCCCACTTGTCTGTCTTTTGCAACGCTCTCTGCAGAGAATTAAAGAGGAGGCATTGCAGCCAGAGTATGATGAGATGGATCAAGAAGCAATAGCGGGCGATTACACACAGCCCAGCCTCATCTTATCCCAACGTGCATTGGGGGACAATGAGGGAGAGGAGGAGGAGGAGGAGGAAGAACAGGAGCTGCTATCATGCGTTGTAGATGGTAGTACCTGTACAAGTGTCATACCGTCGGTTCAGCGTGGGTGGCCTGAGGACAGGGGGGAGGAGGAAGAGGAGGAGGAGGAGGAGGAGAGCATGGTCAGTCGTCATCTTGGTGAGGACACGGAAATCTTGCCCGTTACCAGTCTGGCACGCATGGTTGACTTTATGTTACGCTGCCTTAACCGTAACCCTCGCGTTGTCAAAATGTTGGGTGACAGTCATTACTGGTTGGTGACACTTGTAGACCCCCGCTACGAGGAGAACTTTCACTCTCTTATTCCTGAGGTGGAGAGGTCTACAAAAATGGGGTAGTACCAGAAGGCCCTTGCTGCAGAACTCTTAAAAAAATTCCCATCTGAACACGCTAGCGGCAGAGGTCACAGTTCATTGCCCAACCAAGGCGTACAGGCGAGAGAGATGCAACTCCAATCCAGCAGAGGCAGGGGAACACTGTCAACGTTCTGGGACAGTTTTCTGACACCCGCCCAGCTTACAGGCCCTGAGGCGCGGGGTACTCTCACAAGGAGTGGAAAGTTTCAAAAGATGGTGAGGGAGTACCTTGCCGACCGTACCAGCGTCCTCCGTGATTCCTCTGTGCCTTTTAATTATTGGGTATCCAAGCTGGACAGTTGGAATGAACTCGCTCTGTACGCCTTGGAGGTCCTGGCCTGCCCTGCCGCTAGCGTGTTATCGGAGTGTGTTTTTAGTGCCGATGGGGGAATTATAACTGATAAGCGCACTCACCTGTCAACTGACAATGCTGACCCTTATGAAAATGAACAAGGGCTGGATTGGGCTAGACTTCTCATCACCACCAAATGACAGCAGAGTAACATAAAGTCAAATCCACTGTGTTATTTCGGGAGGTGTATTCACATGCACCGCTTCACACCCACACATGGGTATACGCTTCCTCATTTCGGCTGTTTTATGTTCTTCTCCTTATCCTCAGCCTCCACCACTACTATACCACCAGGGTGCCAGCATTGCAAGTTCCTCCGTCCTTATTTTTGGCAGCTTTTGCTTGCAAGGCATAAGCAAATACTATGGGACACCCACTCCCCAATAATGGGACTTATGTTTGTAATATGCTGTACTGCATGGCTCTTGTAAGGGGCATTGCAAGTTGCTCTGTTCTAATTTTTGGCAGCTTTTGCTTGCAAGGCATAAGCAAATACTATGGGAGACCCACTCCCCAATAATGGGACTTATGTTTGTAATATGCTGTACTGCATGGCTCTTGTAAGGGGCATTGCAAGTTGCGCCGTCCTTATTTTTGGCAGCTTTTGCTTGCAAGGCATAAGCAAATACTATGGGAGACCTACTCCCCAATAATGGGACTTATGTTTGTAATATGCTGTACTGCATGGCTCTTGTAAGGGGCATTGCAAGTTGCTCCGTCCTAATTTTTGGCAGCTTTTGCTTGGAAAGCATAAGCAAATACTATGGGACACCCACTCCCCAATAATGGGACTTATGTTTGTAATATGCTGTACTGCATGGCTCTTGTAAGGGGCATTGCAAGTTGCTCCGTCCTAATTTTTGGCAGCTTTTGCTTGGAAAGCATAAGCAAATACTATGGGACAGCCACTCCCCAATAATGGGACTTATGTTTGTAATATGTTGTACTGCACGGCTCTTGTAAGGGGCATTGCAAGTTGCTCCGTCCTAATTTTTGGCAGCTTTTGCTTGGAAAGCATAAGCAAATACTATGAGACACCCACTCCCCAATAATGGGACTTATGTTTGTAATATGCTGTACTGCATGGCTCTTGTAAGGGGCATTGCAAGTTGCTCCGTCCTAATTTTTGGCAGCTTTTGCTTGCAAGGCATAAGCAAATACTATGGGACACCCGCTCCCCAGTAATGGGACTTATGTTTGTAATATGCTGTACTGCATGGCTCTTGTAAGGGGCATTGCAAGTTGCTCCATCCTAATTTTTGGCAGCTTTTGCTTGCAAGGCATAAGCAAATACTATGGGACACCCACTCCCCAATAATGGGACTTATGTTTGTAATATGCTGTACTGCATGGCGCTTGTAAGGGGCATTGCAAGTTGCTCCGTCCTAATTTTTGGCAGCTTTTGCTTGCAAGGCATAAGCAAATACTATGGGACACCCACTCCTCAATAATGGGACTTATGTTTGTAATATGCTGTACTGCATGTGACGCGCCCCCTGGGCCGTGTGTACACGTGTGTGGGATACCCGGTGCCGGGTCTCTGTGGTCTGTAGTCTCCGTGGTGGTGACCAGGTCCCGTGGCTCAGGCTGGTCAAACCAGTGGCAGTCTTTCTTAGGTTTTGAGGTTAATTGTCCGACTGCGCCACCCGTGGATTGCGGTCAGGGAGTACCACCGCTGTGAGGCAGAACGCTGAGGCTGGTGTTGTGTGCGCAGCAGAGAATGGGATAACTCCCCACGGGAGGAGTATAGCCTCAGGGCAGTGAGTGTGGATGATGGGGGTGATGGTGCACGAGCGCAGCAGGAACGACTCAGAGTCTTTGCAGTGCAGTTCAGGGTCTTTACTGATGATTATAAGGTAGACCCTCCCGGGAGTACTGGCTAGCATAAGAGGCCTGGTCAGTCTGTGAGCAAGCAGGAGTTCCCCTGGCCAGGTGGAATTGTAGGCCTCCCCGTCTGTCTGCACTCTTCCTGGCTACCTTGCTGTAAGCGGGTAGAAGTAGCCCACGTCCCTGAGTGTACCGTGTAGTGCTCATCCGTATGGCTGGTGACTTGGGGCCTTCTGTTAGCCTCCGCTCCACGACGGCGGTGCTAGTCCCTTGCTTGTGACTGAGCCTCCGGGCTTCTATGGCCCCTGCTGGCTGGTTTCTGCTGCTGGATATAAGTCCTCACAGCCTCGGACTCCTGTGTCCGGTTCCTATTGTCTTCTGCCAGGGCGAGCTCTGCTCAGCTTCCAGCCCGTGGTCTTTAGCTCCTAGCTCCTACAGAGCTCCTTGCTGTTACTTTCCCTTGCTCTCACTCTGACTCTGACTGTTCTCTGTTCTCTGACTCACTCAACCCCGCCCCAGATCCAGTTTATAAGGGCAGAATTCTCCCCTCCCAGGACTGGGGCAGGAGGATGTTGCATGTTTAAGGGATCCTGACCAGGAAACCTCCCACTTGCTCTCCGACGTAATATCTCTATTACTGTGGTGACCAGACCCCTGGGGTGCCACACATGGCTCTTGTAAGGGGCATTGCAGTTCCTCATAATTTTTGGAAAGCCTTCCATTCACTGCGTAGGCCAACAGTGCACAGGAGACCCAGTTGCTATAAATGGAAAAAAAGGTTTAGTTAACGCCCTCTGACCTCCATGTCATTTCCAAGGGGCATTGGAGTGCCTCGAAATTTTTGGTAGGCATTGCACTCACTGTATGCCCTATAACTGTGTAGCTGAACCGCTCCTTTTGTTACAGAAACATATCCTACAAGACATATCTGGTTGACTGGCCCGATATTGATGTGAATGGTCCCTGTTCCTCCTGCTCTTTCTCCTTTGCCACTACCTCATCCATCATTTATCACCTGAAGCTTTGTTTTAACGGGAGTCATAGAACTTGGATAGTATCAGGAAAACATCCAGCAATCCTCGGAGGAGGTAGGATATGCGCCAAAACGCTGACCACCTCAGGCCTAGCCGCTACTACATACATGCGCTTGCATTACAACAAAACAAAGCAGATGCTAACTTCTGTCATCATCATCATGCTCCTCACCTTGGCACTCTCAACTCCACCGATGGAGAAGTCAGGGCCCACCGGAGGAGTCTGGTTCTCTGGTGGGCTCGTCCAATGCTGCCTAAAGCAGGCCGGGATAAGAAAAGTGTGTGGGGGGATGTTCCAATGAGAAATAGGGGCGGCTGGGGACCGTTTATGGACACCCGGCTGCCCCCAGGCGGCTGGGGACCGTGTGTGGACACCCGGCCACCGGGCGGCTGGGGACTGAGTATGGATTCCAGGCCGCCAACACAGCTATGACGTGGTGGCCAGATTCCGCCTCCACATGCCTAAAAGGCCCAATTTCAAGTTCAAGCAAGCAAGCAGTATGGTATTGCAGCCTGGGGGTGGGTGGGTGGCAGGCTGCATACTTGCGCTTGTATTGCAAGGAATGGGGGAGGTACAATTGAACACTGCCCTGGGACTAGAACTTGCATGGGGATAGTTGCAAGTCTGCATCTTCTGATGCGGCAAGGATCACTTATGATGGGCACACTTTTAGACAGTGACCTGGGTGTCAGAGATGCTTCCAGGGGTCTTCCCCATGCTGCTCCCATGACTTTTCAGCACTTTATGCATGTGTCACACAGCACATGGCCAGATAAGGTTGTAAAATGTTAAAATGACATTTCCCGGTGAATGCATTTGTCATAGTTGAAAGCAATACAAAAGTGCAAAAACGCATAAAAAATGCTACTTGTGAACATAGCCGAAGGTGTGGAGGAGTATTTTTGTTTTTGGTCATTTATTTTAAGTTATACACAAGTCTTTTCCCTGGAAAGGATGTTCCTTAACATATTTCACAGGAAAAAAGTTTCACTTTTGTTTTTGAACGTTTTATTGTGAGCCCGTAAAAGTGGCTTAATACCTCTGACCACGTTGTTGACAGCAGTGACCTGGGGGTCAGAAATGCTTCCTGGGGCGATCCCCATGCTGTCCCCATGTCATTTGAGCACTGTCACTATCGTTTTGGGCACTTGTTAGGCTTTTAAAAGACTGCCGGGGGTGCCACCGCAAAAATGCTCGAGTCTCCCATATACTAACATTGGGCTCGTTGCTCGGGTCGAGCACCCGAGTATCAGGGCGAGCTCGGCCCGAGCTTCGAGCACCCGAGCATTTTAGTGCTCGCTCAACACTAATAAGCTCCTTTGCTAATGTAAACCTGTACTTGAGATCCTTAAAAACTTCTGGAGCAGGTCAAAGTGGAGCAAAGAAAATAAGATTCTGGAGCTTGTCAAAGTGATTGATGGCTAAACAAGATCTAAGATATGAACTAAAATTTAGCGAAACAAAACAAAAAAATCTATGAATGCTTTTGTAACTAAAATGAATTGGGCATTGCTACACGGCTGTCACTTTTCATGCATTCATCTGTATATCATGCTTGTAAAAAAAAGAGGAACTCCACTGAGTTATTAGGAAACTCATTTTTTCCAAGCTTTGCAAGCATGCTATGGATATGTGGATGGTTAAAAACAGTCTTCATATGTATCTGGTGTTCATCCAACTTTGAAGAAAATATGAAGATTTCAATATAAATAATGCAAAAAACGTAAGGGAAATGTTGGAAAATGTAATTCACAAAATGCTGAAATTTAGTTTTGGCATTTTAAAGTTCAAAAGGCATTACTAGTTATAAGACTCTAAGGATAGTCTATATTCCTTGGCTATACAGTTTCACACACAATGGTATGCCCTTCTGAGATCTAGTTGGGAGAAAATCTTGGCTGACCTTAATCTCTGAAGTAGCTCAGAAACAAGTGGAAAAGTATAGCGATTATTGGAGGTAACACTATTATCTGTATGTAGTAAATACATGCCCAGAGAGAATGACCTTTCTTCTCAACAAAGAAAACCCCAATTCCAGCAGGAAAAGTGGACACTATACCATATAGTGACCCGTAGAAGATCAGATAGGCGCGAAACTGCCGTCGTCCTCTAGGTGTACCACTCCTTTCCCCGCTCCACGTTATAATGTGACTCAATAAAGGTGAATAATTTTTATGGACCGGTGAGTGCTATCTTTTTCTTCCTTATCTGGTATTTTGTCTGTAGTCACACCCTGTCGACAGAGCAGCCCAGAATAGGAAGAGCTGCTCTATTCTAGTGAAGCAGCAGGATTGGTCTATGATCGCTCAGAGCTGACTCCGAGCAGAACAGGCAGGTAGAAGTTCCATGAGAATAAAAGTTAAAATAGTCCCAGATAACTCCTTTAATGATGCTGTTAATGATAATAGATCAATCTGTGCGCATGAGCTGTCGTTGCTCTCAGCAGTGCAGGTCCTGTTTTCACTTTATGTTGAGAACGGTGATCATTTCACCTGATGGACAAGCATTTTACTCCTTCATCGGGTGATTGGCAGCCTATTGACACTACAAGATGATCATGATGCCAGCTTTCCTAGTAGATGCACCTTTAGCCGAATGCTTGTTCAGATGACAACTATCGTTGCCCGTCTCCTCCACACACACAATGCTCAGAGAGAATGGATGTGCTGTCAGTAGGTACCTGCCGTCAAACAACTCAGGAAGTTTCCTGGAGAATAAAAGCCTCAGGTGATTGAAATCCTAATCTCCTCTGCCATTGACGGATGCCCCCATTCACAATATATGGTCCGCAGGATCCGCTGATATCAAAGCGTTCAGCTTATATGAATCTAATGTGTTTAGCAGGTTAAGGGTGAAAAGAAGGAAATTAATTTGGTGGATTAGTTGATGAGAAGATCATGGATATTTAGTCACAGAATGCCTAGGATACTGGTGAATAAGTATGATTTCACCATGCCAGATCAAAGCTACTCCTTTAGTTTAAATACAACAGGAATAGAGACCATATCTGCAAATTAAATTCTATCTTCCATTTTACACCCTTTATTACCATATGATGTAACATCCTCAAAGTTTCTAAAGGACTTGATTTAGTCTAGTGTAGCACTATAAAATTATGATTTTTTTTATCCTTCATGACAAGATATTTTCTTCATTTTACTATGATTTTTAAGTGTATATTTACAACCATTTCTTATTGCTTATTTTATGTTACTAAATGCATTTAAGAAAAAACAAAATAAATTGATATACATGCAACGTGTAGGAGTAAGTTCACACTGGCCATTAAACAGCCAAAACCTAAGATAGGAAAATGAACATATACCCTGCTGTAAGTAAAAAGCAATAGTGCATAGAAATAACATTGGGTATTTAGTAAACATTGTTTTTGATCAAAAAAAGAGTAAAAGCCATCCCAATCGTGCCCTTATTCACATTGATATAATTTTTCTGGTTTCCTCCCACACTCCAAAGACATACTGATAGGGAATTTAGATTGTCAGCCCCAATGGGGACATTGATGATGATGTCTGTAAAGCGCTGTGGAATTAACGTTGCCATAAAAGTGAATAAAATAAATAATCTTTATTTACAATTTGTAATCAAATCCTGTAGGTCTGATCCTGCAGTCATACACTATATAATCTGTCCCCTATTTTTGCCAGCCTACATTCAGAAAGTTGAAAAGAATTAGGGAACAGATTGCTGGCAATATGACTGCAGGATCAAGCTAAATAGGGTTTTCTTTTTGCATTGTGTAACCAAAGGTCTATATATGAAATGTAGACACAAACAATAAGACATTTTAATTAAATCTATTAGCATAGTTACTTAATTTGTCATTTTAGGCGGATTACAATAATAAAAATGGTTCCAAATGTGTACATGGACTTAAATGAATTTTCTCACCGAATACTCTTAGCACTTATCTACAGATTAGATGATGAATGGCTGATAGCTGGCTTTGCCATCAGTCATTAGAATGTGTATAGCATAGTAAAAAAAGCTAATGAAATTCAGTTTTTTCCTGTATTTTCATCCATTTTTAGATATGAGCTACCGGTTTATTGTTTTAGTACATGCAACTGTTCTTCAAAATTTAAAACGATTGGTTTTGATTGTTATGTGTGAAAGGGATGAGTAAATTTCTTGACATATCTTGTCAATATTGTAGCGATTAGCCAACTAACATCTAATGTCTAAGGAAAAGTTTGTTACACCGCCTAACTTCTGACTCGGTACCCGGGCCTTTGCCTGGTTTTGGGGATGTCGCGGTGGTCGGCTCCCAGGCCCGTACCCTGGGGTCACTCTTGAAAAAGGGGATTGGAACTTGGATAGAAATAAAAATAAAATAAATAGTTCGTGACGCCTTCTGTAGTACCTGGTAAGGATTACCAGCGTTGCTGAAGACCTCCGGGGGGTGATGGGATGGCAGCTGAGGTGTTTCTGCTCCCCACAGGTGGAGCGGGCCCCCGGGGCAGTGTGGAGTTTGATGGTGGGTGGTGATGCTGGGGCTTGTAGTGCAGGAGAGATGGCGCAGCAGGAGTAACTGACAGAGACAGGGGATTCGCTTCAATACCTTTACTGGTGCGGATGTCAGGTACGGTCCAGGGTACTCAGTAGGATGGGTGCACTTCAGGACTTCTCCCCAGTGAGCAGGTATAAGGCCTCCTGGTCCGTGTCTGCCTCTCTGTATGCTCCTGGCCAGCCTGCAACTGGGCCTAGCTTCTGTGTCATGCTGTTCCTTCACCTGTCGCTTGGTAGTGGGACCTTCTGCTGGTAACCTCTATCCCTGGTCGCCGGGGCCTTCGTGGTTCCTGGTCCTGTAATGGGTCTAGCTTCAGGTCAGCCAGGGACTTGTAGTCCTCCTGGAATGCCGGTGGTCCGTACTGGGTATAAAGGACCCTGTAGGCGCGGACTCGGTGTCCGGTTTGTATCTTCGGGGTGAGCCTAGGATGCTCCTCTGCCCCTTTCAACTCCTCTCTCCTCTCCTCCTTGCCGTCGGCCACACTCAGGGCCCTCAGAACTCAGCAGACGTGCTGCGTCTTCGCTGCTCTCAGCGTCAACACGCTCTCAGACTCTCTGACTCTGTCTGACTGACTAACTCTGACTGCCCTGCCTGGCTCCACACTCCATATATATATCACTAACGGGCTCCCTCAGGTGGTATGAGGTGGAAGGGTGGAGGTGTTTGTATGTAATGAGGGCCTCTTGTGGAGAAGTCCGTCCATGCACCATGGGTCCTGTGATACCTGTGAACAGCAGGGTGCCACATTACTAAGAACCCTGTTTTATTTGAATGCACTTGCTTTTTTGATTTATTTACAGCAGGGTTTATGTTCATTTTGCTTCTTGTAGGTTTTTCTGATTCATGGCCATTGTGAAGCATGCATTTATGTGCTGCATGTATACCAACTTAACCCAGCTCAAATTTTGTGTTTTTTTTTTACTGACAAGAGACTGTATTCTTCTATTTCAGCCTTCAACTCAGCCATATTGCAATTCACATTTAAAGGAAGAAAATCTTCACAAGTTATAAATGAGAATTGTAATACTTAATTGGAAATGTGGAGGAGCTGAAAAAAAACTCAAAACAAGTTGAACAACTTAAAGCATATATCCAGTCTCTTGCCTGGGAAGTCATTAAGACCCACTGAGAAGTATACTGAGAACTGGTGGGGCTCAGAAGGTAGAATTTAGTAATACTTCCCTCTCCTTTGTCCCCTATGACAGCACGGTGGCTCAGTTGTTAGTACTGCAGCGCTGGGGTCCTGGGTTCAAATCCCACCAAGGTCAACATCTGCAATGAGTTTGTATGCTCTCCTCGTGTTTGTGTGGGTTTCCTCTGGGTTCTCCTGTTTCCTCCCACACTCCAAAGACATGCTGATAAGGAATCTAGATTGTGAGCCCCAAATTGTCTGAATTGTAAAGCGCTGGCTGTGGAATATGTTGGCGCTATATAAATAAAAAGATTATTATTATATGACTTCTCTTGCAGCTCCGAGATACTGTATTGAGCAGGTAGGTAGACAATGATGAGTTACCAAACCAGCTGTGCCTGGTTGCTTCAGTCACACAAACAGTGCTGATGTTTATTGCAGACATCAGTACAGTCTTAGAGACCCCATACACAATAGATAGCTGTCGACTGAACGATGATTCGGCTAATTTGTTAGGCAGCTATATCTCCTGACTCCTCCATAAAAAGGAGTGCTCCTGTGCTCTTTAAGAGACTCCATGCCAGACTCAAAATCAGAGATCCTATCTCCCCCGACGTCATTCATCAGGAGATAACCGGGATGCACTCATCCACATTAGACTGTTGGCCAAGTCCATCAATATTCGGCAAGGGCTAGTCTATAAAAGCCTTTTTATCTATTGCTTTTCTTACATTCAGACTAGTACTTTTGTTCATTATCAATATAACAGGGGCATGAAGTATGTCACTATACTAGTCTGTTTAGTCCATGAATTATACTTTAGCAAGTCCATGCTTCCACTGTTGGGGACACAATTTTAGTCATATACAGGTGCTTCTCACAAAATTAGAATCTCATCAAAAAGTTAATTTATTTCAGTTCTTCAATCCAAAAAGTGAAACTCATATATTATATAGAGTCAATACAGAGTGATCTATTTCATGTTTTTATTTCTGTTAATGTTGATGATTATAGCTTACAGACAATGAAAACACAAAAGTTATTATCTTAGTAAATTAGAAAAATTAACAAAAAACACCTGCAAAGGCTTCCTACATGTTTAAAATGGTCCCTTAGTCTGTTTCAGTAGGCTCCACAATCATGGGGAAGACTGTTGACTTGACAGATGTCCAGAAGGCAGTCATTGACACACTCCACAAGGAGGGTAAGCCACAAAAGGTCATTGCTAAGGAAGCTGGCTGTTCACAGAGTGCTGTATCCAAGCATATTAATGGAAAGTTGTCACGGGTGTGTCAGAAGTAACAGACAGTCGCCCTGCAGTATTCTTTGCAGGAGATCTCTACGTTTGGCATTGCAGACACCTTCTTAGAGGCTGTCTCTCTAGGACCCAGTGGCTACCTTCCTCTGGCTAACTAATACCCTGGCCTGGGTGTATAAATACCTGCTGTCTGCTAGAGGGAGGTGCCGGCGATACTCACATTACCCTTTGTGAAGGCTCAGAGCAAATGCATTACTTCATCCTCTCTGGAGCTATAAGGACGGGTGTTCATCTCTATGAAGTCGACTAAAAGCTAAGCTATCTTCCCTTGTTTGTTCCCCCTTGTTGTCTTTAGTTGTCAGTGGGGATTGACTAGCGCTCATCCCCCTCCCTTCCCTAGCAAAGGCCAAAAGTCAGCGAAAGAGAGGATGAGGTTCGCATGCAGCGATTGGTGAAGAGCCAATATAGGGACGTTAGTGGGGGCAGGGTGATAGTAGATAAGCCTAGGAGGTCTCCACTCCCCCTTTCCCTCTTTCCTTTGTGTTGCACTAAGTCTTTTCCACACCTTGGGTGACAAAAGTTGAGTGGAAGGAAAAAGTGTGGTAGAAAAAGGTGCATAAGCAACCGGGATAACTGCACCCTTGAAATGATTGTTAAGAAAAGGCCATTCAAAAATTTGGGAGAGATTCACAAGGAGTAGACTGCTGCTGGAGTCATTACTTCAAGAGCCACCAAACACAGAGGTATCCAGGACATGGGCTACAAGTGTCGCATTCCTTGTGTCAAGCCACTCATGACCAATAGACAACGCCAGAAGCGTCTTACCTGGGCCAAGGAGAAAAAGACCTGGACTGTTGTTCAGTGGTCCAAGGTGTTGTTTTCAGATGAAAGTACATTTTGCCTTTCATTTTGAAATCAAGGTCCCAGAGTCTGGAGGAAGAGTGGAGAGGCACACAATCCAAGCTGCTTGAGGTCTAGTGTGAAGTTTCCACAATCAGTGATGGTTTGTGGAGCCATCTCATCTGCTGTTGTAGGTCCACTGTGTTTTATCAAGATCAAAGTCAGCGAAGGAAATTTTAGAGCACTTCATGCCTCCCTCAGCTCATGCCTCATGGAAATGTCATTCCCCCACAGGACTTGGCACCTGTCCACACTGCCAAAAGTACCAATACCTGGTTTAAAAACAACAGTATCATTGTGCTTGATTGGCCAGCAAACTCGCCTGACCTTAACCCCATAGAGAATCTATGGGGTATTGTCAAGAGGAAGATGAGAGACACCAGACCCAACAATGCAGACGAGCTGAAGGCTGCTATCAAAGCAACCTGGGTTTCCATAACACCTCAGCAGTGCCACAGGCTGATCGCCTCCATGCCACGCCGCATTATGCAGTAATTGATGCAAAAGGAGCCCCAACCAAGTATTGAGGGCATTTACTGAACATACATTTCAGTAGGCCAACAATTCCATTTTTTAAAAACATTTTTCAAGCTGTTGTTATAAAGTATTCTAATTTACTGAGATAATGACTTTTGTGTTTTCATTGGCTGTAAGCCATAATCATCAATATTAACAGAAATAAACACTTGAAATAGATCACTCTGTTTGTAATGACTCTATATAATATGAGTTTCTCTTTTTGTATTGAAGAACTGAAATAAATTAACTTTTTGATGATATTCTCATTTGTGAGAAGCACCTGTACATACTGCCCATATAGGCAACACAGTATAGCTTCACTGCAAGAAAAATATTAAACCACAGATGACTGATGATAATAATGGGGTTTTCAAAGATATTTTAAAAATAGTGGTTAAAATATACTTAAATGACCACCAAACCAGTGCTACTGCTCTAGAAAAACCAATGGTAGTTATGATGCTCCAACCATGCTCAGGTGACTGCTGCAACCAATCATTAGCATCAGTGATCATTTGTTGAGCATGCCAGTATCATTGCTGAGAGTAGGTAAAATTCCATCACTGCAGGACAACTAGTAAAGACCATAGGGACCATATTAGTGGTGAATATACCAAGTCAACCACTAAGTTGAGCACATTGGCCAGGTATGGTACGTCCCCAAGGTTGTCGAGCTTCAGAACTGCCACCAGGTTCCAGCCATTGTCACACATGACCATGCCTAGTTGTAGGTTCAGCGGTGAGAGCCACAGATCAGCCTGCTCTGTTACAGCTTTCAACAACTCTGCAGCTGTGTGCTGTTTGTCACCTAAGAAAATTAGCTTCAGTAGAGCCTGTTGATGCTTGGCCGAGGCAGTGCTGCAGTGATTCCAGCTTGCGACTGATGTGGTCATTTCGGAGATGGAGGCTGAAGGGGAGGAGGTTCAGGAGCTGCTGTAGAATGTGGGGGGAACCCTGATTGAACCAGGGTCCGCAATCCTCAGCGTCGGTAAGACGTGTTCCATCCCAGGGTCCGAATGGGTCCCAGCTTCCACTATATTCACCCAGTGTGCCGTCAGTGAAATGTAGTGTCCCTGGCCACAAGCACTTGTCCACGTGTCCGTGGTTAGGTGTACCTTCCCAGTAACTGCGTTGGTGAGGGCACGGGCAATGTTCTGGGACATGTGCTTGTGTAAGGCGGGGACGGCACACTGGGAGAAACAGTGGTGGCTGGGGACCAATTACCGAGGGACAGCCACCACCATGAGGTTGGGGAAAGCTTCCATCTCCACAAGCCTAAAAGGCAACATTTCCAGTGGTAGTTTAGTATTGTGGCCTGTGGGTGAGTGGCTGCGTATTTGCGCATGCGTTCCAAGGACTGGGGTAGGGACAACTGAACGCTGCGCTTGTACAAGGACGTGGACATGGTTGTTGATAGTGGTTGTTGCAAGTGTGGAACGACAGGTGCAGGGTGGGAGGCATCTTCGTCAGCATCATGGACAGGGAATTGGCTTGCACACACTACAGCAGAACAGGCAGTGGTGTCACCCGGGCACTGTTTCTGGACCCTAGCGTTCGGCCCAACTAGTTGGGTGCTTTGCTGTCATGTGCCTGAGCATGCTGGTCAGGCTGGTAGTTTTGCTGCTCCTGCTGATGCTGGCATGGCAGATGTTGCAAATGGCCTTTTTGGGTTAATTGGACAGTCTTTAAAAAATAGCCAGACTCGAGAAGACCTTACAGTTGGACTGGCAACTTCCTTCGTATTGGTGTTTTGAGGAAAAGTTGCCCGCCTTGTGTCTGTGGCCACCACCCTGCTTCTTCCTGCCTGTTGTAGTGCTACAGCTCCCTACCCCTCTGCGCTGCTGTGCTCGCTATGCATGCTACATTCCCAGGTTGGGTCAGTAACTTCATAGTTCACCACCTCGTCTTCCACGTACGCACCCTGGTCCTCCTCCTGACTTTCTGGCAATTGTGTCTCATCATCATTCACCTCTTGCGACAGTAATTGCACTTTCCCACCAGTGCCTTCGTGTGACCTTGACTGCTCAAATATTTGGACATCGCTACATGCAATCTCCTCATGCCACGCTTGAAGCGGACAGAACGAGAGGCCAGAATCTATAAATGGAAATGTGAAAAGCTCTTCGGAGAGTCCAAGTGTGGGATCAGTTGTCTCCAGGCACTCGGCATGGTGGGAGGAAGGAGGATCAGGGTGAGGAATATGTGGTCCAGACTCATGGCTACTGAGACTGGATCATGTGGAAGGCAGGGTGGTGTTGGTGGCAAACTGACTGGAAGCATTATCTGCATTCAACCAAAAACTTTTTCACTCTGGTCTGGCTTCAAGAGTGGTGTTCCACTGCACCATAGAAAGTGGGTCAGGAAGGTAGGTCTACATTATGTGGGTGCTTGTTGTGCTCCCTCAGGAGGCAAACTTTCATCTTGCCCACGGCCTCGGCCTCTGCATGCGCCATCGGCATCACATCCACTTCCCCTTTCTTTACCACACAACTTGCCCATTTTAAATGGAGTATAATATTTTGCAGCTTGCAAAAAAATGTCAGAATTATTACTTCAGTAGTATTTGATCTGATGACCATGTTTTTATGCAGTGGCAGTATAGCGATGCTATTGGTCAGCGACCAAGTCTGTATATGTTTTGAACGCACAACTGCCACACTTTAAATGGAGTATAATATTTTGCAAAAAATGTCAGAATTATTATGGAAGTAATATTTGATCACGTCTGATGACCATGTTTTTATGCAGTGGTGGTATAGCGATGCTATTGGTCAGCGGCCAAGTCTGGGTATGTTTTCAATGCACAACTGCCACACTTTAAATGGAGTATAATACAGGGTGGTCCAAATGTAGGTGGCCAGAAAATAATAACATTTATTTTGATTTATATATAAAATTATATTTAGTAACAGAAGCATAACATTGACAATTACATTTTATTCTGAACAATAATACAAAAGCCCTTCCATTTTATCATCGCAGGTGCTCACACTGTTTTCCATTACAATTTGCACAGCTTTGAAGTCGCCTCTTACGCTTCAACAAACTTTTCTGCACAATTCTCTCTGGGTAATAATTTCTTGAAATGCATCTTATGTAATTTTTCAAATCACTGACACTTTTTGGTTTTCGACTATAAACTTTGTCCTTGAGTACTCCCCAAAAGAAAAAAATCCATTGGGGTCAAGTCTGGTGAACGTGCGGGCCAATCAAGTGGGCCTCTTCGGCCAATCCATTTATTAGGAAATGTTTCATGGAGATACTCGCGGACCACTCTTGAATAATGTGGAGGGGCCGCATCTTGTTGGAAATAAAGGTCATGTGAATTAGGCTGTTGCTGTAACTGGGGAACAACTTGATTCATTAGAATTTCGAGATACTTATCTCCTGTGACTGTTCCATCAAAAAATATTGGTCCTAAAACACCAAAACTTGAAATACCACCCCAAACATTGACACCAGGCTCATTTGGTTGTTGCTCTAATGTTAAATGCATGTTCTCATTATACCAGTAAATACAATTATGTCTGTTAATATGGCCGGAGAATTGGAAAGAAGCTGCATCACTCCGCATAATGTTATCGAAAATTACTGGATTTTCTTCCATTTCGTTAAGCATAATCTCAGTAAATTGCAGCCGCCTGTCTGGATCATCCTCCAATAAACCATGAATTAGACGTGGACGATCAGGATCAGCTTCCACCCAATAGATTTCAGGATTCGCATGATAGAAGCTCGTGAAATTCCCAATTCCAGAGAGGCTCTTCTGGGGACTTTTTTTGGACTCTGAACAAATGTTTCAGCAACAAGTTGTTTATTATCTTCTGTACAGACTGTTTTGGGTTGACAAGTTTTTGGAGCATTAAGGATTGAGCCAGTGGCATTGAATTTGTCACGAATTCGGTAAATGGTTTTTCTCTTTGGGGCTTGAGTACCAAATATTTCAACCCAATTTGCTCTAACGGTTTCAGCATTTTGAGATTTCCAATACTCTGTTAAAATCCATTTTATTTGATCTATATTTAAATTATTTGCCATTATGTGTTATCTGAATTATCTGAAAAGAAAACAGATTTGGGGGAGATCTATCTGTGAAAACTAGATCTGTGAAACTGGCTCAGTTGCCCTTAGCAACCAATCAGACTCCACCTTTCATTTTCCAAATAGTCTGTGAGGAATGAAAAGTAGAATCTGATTGGTTGGAAGGGCAACTGAGCCAGTTTCACTTTACACCATGTATGATAAATCTCCCCCTTCATAACCTTATTACACTTTCTGTCCACCTACTTTTGGACCACCCTGTATTTGGCAGCTTACAAAAAAATTCAGGATTATTACGGAAGTAATATTTGACCACCTGAGATGATGGACAAATTTCTCTGCTTGCACAATACAGCAATGCTATTCAAATCAACCAAACATGGCTATGTCCTGTTAATAAGCAAATGGAGCAGTATAAATGGTGTGTTATATTGCTTTTCACAAAAATTATAAGGTTAAGAGCAAAAAGAATATTATTAGCCCTGATATCTAGGGATATTGATATGAGTTCCAGCAGCAGAAAGAACGTGCAATGGACCCTATTCTGTAGTATACTAGCTCTCTGCAGGGGATGGCGAATGTAACTGCCGCTGCCTCCTGCACTGCCGGCTGCGTACTGACAGCCGGGGCCGCATCTCCGGCGTTGTGCGCTGGGGTGTCTGGGTCCCCCACTCACGGATCCGCTGCTGGATCACTTTTGGGGACCCAGGCACCTGGTAAAATGAAGGGGGCAGAGCCTGCAGCTCCGGCAGAGCTGGCCCCCAAAAAGAAAATAGTGGGGCCCGCTCCCCTGGCGGGGTCCGCAGCGAGGTCGGGGGCCCCTGTGCAAGGATCCAGAAATGGGTCGGCGCTGGGGGCCCCGCCGCCGGTGGATGCTGAGGGGGAGTGGCCTAACCTGGGGCTGGCCGCCAGAGTTGCTGCTTCTAGCTTCTTTTTGGCTAAGGGTGTGGTGGTGGGGGGTGCTGTGCCCCTGGGAGCCGGTACCGCCAGACCGGGGGCCCCCTTCAGGGGTCCCAGCGCGGCCGGTCTCAGGGAGCGCGGCCTCTCAAATGCCCGCCCACGTGGGCGCGACATCAGCTGAGGGGAGGAACCTAGCAACAGCGGCGGCGGTCACAGCCACATTGAATGGAGCGGCGGCCGCAGCTGCGGCAGGTGAAGGAGCTGTGGCCGCGGCTGCAGCAGAGAGCAGTGGGGGAGCCGGCCTGAATGTAAGCTTACCTGCAGCAGGGGCCCCGGCGGTGCAGGCTTATCTGGACTCAGGAGCAGTGAGGCAGGACGGAGCTGGGGGAGTAGCTACTCCTGGCTCTGTCCCTGCCTCTACAAGCAGTGTGAGTGCTGTGCCCCTAATGAATGAGACCACGCTGCTTAAGCCCTGCAGCGTGGTTCTTAAAGGGGCCGAGGCACTCAATGTACCAAACCCCCCAGCAGGGAAGATGCTACCAGAAGGTGGCAGTAACAATAATAATAAGAACAATAAAGTTGGTAATAAAGCTGGTAATAATAAAGAGGGTGGCAAGAAATGTGCCCAGAAACAAAATAATACTGACCCCAGCGTGTGTGAGAGTGGGAGCGGAGTGAGTGGGGTGAATGATGACATGGATGGGAATGACGTGGGTATGGATGTGTCTGTGGTTGAGGATGCGAGTGGCGGTGTGTCTGTGATGGAATGTGCAGGTAGTGGAGCGTCTGGTGGTAGTGTGGGCGGGGGCGCGGGGAGGGGGCTGGTCCATCTGCCCCCCTGGCTGCGAGTTCCCGGAGTTTTTCGGGGGTAGTGACCGGGGTCTCCTCAGTGGGCTTCCTCGCCTTTGGACCTCAGGGACAGTGTCTTGCGGCGCTGTTTCCTGGAGGCCCTCAAAAAGGGAGAGCGGACGATCGAGGTAGAGAGAAGAGATGTGGACCTGGCCTTTGGCTGGACAGACATGGCCTGGCCACATCTGTCCAGGGAGGGGGGAGGGACCATACCGTTTCCGACAGCTGGGCAGGGGGTAGCCAGGAGGAATGTGGTCCGTCTTCGGTGGAGGGGCAGTGAGGCATGCCCACCAAGAGCTAGGGTCGTGGAGCTCCTCCTGAAGATGGACTTCAGGGCGACGGACATCTTTTCCCTGATCCATCCTTTTGGTACTTCCATCTTCGACATCAGTTTTGTTCGGTCGGAGGGCTTAGAGCTCTTCTAGTCGAATTTTGAACTGGTGAAGGGGGAGCCCAGCTGGCAAGATTTTGCCGCGCAGGCAGTGTCTCGCCGTAATGGCATAAAGATGGTGACCGTGCTGACAAGTAACATAGTAACATACTTTTTAAGGTTGAAGGAAGACAAAGTCCATCTAGTTCAACCCATAGCCTAACATGTTGATCCAGAGGAAGGCAAAAAAAACCCATGTGGCAAACACTAAGCTCCACATTGGGGAAAAAAATTCCTTCCTGACTCCATACAACAATCAGACTAGTTACCAGGATCCACGCCCTATCAAGGAGTCTAGTATATATAACCTGTAATATTATACTTTTCAACAAAGGCATCCATTCCCTTCTTAAATTTTAGTAGTGAATCACTCATTACAACATCATGCGGCAGAGAGTTCCATAGTCTCACTTCTCTTGCAGTAAAGAATCCGCGTCTGTGATTATGATTAAACCTTCTTTCCTTCAGTCGTAGAAGATGCCCCCTTGTCCTCGTCTCAGGCCTCAGAGTAAAAAGATCAGTAGAAAGGTCTTTGTACTGTCCCCTCATATACTTGTACATAGTAATAAGATCACCCCTAAGCCTTCGTTTTCCAAAGTAAATAACCCCAAGTGTAATAACCTGTCTTGGTATTGCAGACCCCCCAGTCCTCTAATAACCTTGGTCGCTCTTCTCTGCACTCGCTCTAGTTCAGCTATGTCATTCTTATACACTGGAGAACAAAACTGTACACAATTTTCTAAGTGTGGTCGCACTAGTGACTTGTATAGAGGTAAAATTATGTTCTCCTCATGAGCATCTATGCCTCTTTTAATGCATCCCATTATTTTATTTGCCTTTGCAGCAGCTGCCTGACACTGGCCACCAAACGTGAGCTTGTCATCCACCAATACACCCAGGTCTTTTTCAATGACAGTTTTGCCCAGTGTTTTACAATTAAGCATATAATTATACATTTTATTTCCTCTGCCCAAGTGCATTACCTTACATTTATCCCCAGTAAAGCTCATTTGCCATTTATCAGCCCAAGCTTCTAGTTTACATAGATCCTCCTGTAATATAAAATTGTCCTCCTCTGTATTGATTATCCTGCAGAGTTTAGTGTCATCTGCAAATATTGAAATACTACTCTGTATGCCCCCTACAAGGTCATTAATAAATATGTTAAAAAGAAGCGGGCCCAATACTGACCCCTGTGGTACCCCACTGTTAACTGAGACCCAGTCTGAGTGTGTTCCATTAATAACCACCCTTTGTTTCCTATCACTGAGCCAGTTCTTAACCCACATACATACATTTTCCCCTATTCCCATTGTTCTCATTTTATGTATCAACCTTTTGTGTGGAACAGTATCAAAAGCTTTTGAAAAGTCCATATACACAACATCTACTGCATTTCCTTGGCCCAGTCCGGAACTTGCCTCATCATAAAAGCTGATCAGATTAGTTTGACAGGAACGGTCCCTCGTAAACCCATGTCGATATTGGGTCATGAGGTTATTCTTCTTCAGATACTCTAGTATAGCATCTCTTAGAAAACCCTCCAGAATTTTACCCACAGTAGAGGTTAAGCTTACTGGCCTATAATTTCCAAGTTCGGCTTTTGTCCCCTTTTTGAATATTGGCACCACATTTGCTATACGCCAGTCCTGTGGTACAAGTAACGAGTCACTCTCTGGCGTCGACATTATGATGTGGCTTTCCCGCTATGGGGAAGTCACTGAGGTCCCGAAGAAGAACAGGGACGAGTTTGGTATCTGGTCGGGGGGTGGACCTTCATGATGAAGTTGAAGTGTTCAGGTGGTACGGTAACCCACATCCCCTCCTCAGCATTCCTGGGGAGGGACAGAATCCTGATCTTCTACCAGGGGCAGCCAAAGGTCTGCCACAGGTGCGGCGATCCCTGCCACTTCAGCACAGGCTGCAAGGTGCAGAAATGTGCCTTGTGTGGTGGGGTAGGTCATCTTGCCGTGACCTGTGGTGACTTTAGGTGTCACCTGTGTGGTGATCTAGGTCACCCGTACAGCCGCTGCCCCAGTTCCTTTTTCAGCATCATCTCTGGTCAGGCAGGGGAGAGCCGTGGGGGGGGTCCCTAGTGGTGCAACCTCTGCTGAAGCTGGAGGTGGGGGCGGGAGGGGAGCTGAGGGGTCAGTGAGGAATGGTGAGGCTGGTACATCTGCCCACCAGTGGCAACAGGTGAGGCACCGTAGGGACAGGGGGCAGGATAAGCCTCAGGCAACTGGGGTGATGACTATCCCCTCCCTGGAGGCGGCAGCCGGTGACTCTGAGGCCCTGGGGGAGAAGGCGGTGTGCAAGGAGATCAGGAGGATAGAAAGGGAGGAGTTGGCTGCTTCCGATGATTCCTCCCATTATGAAAGTCTGGATGAGGAGGTTGTGGAACAGCCTAAAAAAAACGGGACTTTTAGGGACTCTTTGTTCCCCCTCTTGACTGAGGTGTTTAATGAGTGTCTCTCCTCGAACGCTTTGCCCAGCTCAATGAGGAAGTCGGCCCTGATTATCCTGTCAAAGGGTAAAGACTCGTCCCGTATTGAGAATTGGCGTCCCATAGCGCTTCTCGATACGAACCGAAAGGTTCTGGCAAAGGTGCTATTTAATCGGTTGGTGAAATTTGCACCCCGGCTCCTTTCGGGGGCCCAGCACTGCTCTGTTCCAGGCCGCAGTACATTTAGTGCTGTGTTCGGTGTCCGGGAGGCAGAGGAGCAGAGCAGGGCAGGTCACTGGAAGGAGTACTTGCTGTCTTTAGACCAGGCGAAGGCCTTTGACCGGGTTAACCATGAGTACCTCTGGTCCGTCCTTCTGATGTACGGTCTGCCTGGGAGGTTTGTTGATTGGTTAAGAGTTTTATACAATGGGGCAGAGACTTTTCCGCTCATGAACACCCTTTTGAGGTGAGGTCTGGTGTCAACCAGGGCTGTCCTCTGAGCCCACTGTTATACGTGTTCGCGATCGGCCCCCTTTTAAGGAGGGTGGAACGCGGACCGTTGGTGGGAGTCAGGATGGACCAGGCGGAACCAGAGGCCACCTTGAGGGTAGTGGCCTACGCCTATGATGTTTCTCTTTTTGTATCCTCGAGAGAGGAGGCGGATTGGGTCATGTCTGAGGTCGAACGCTACTCGGTGGCATCTGGGTCCATGATCAACTGGGACAAGTGTGAGAGTCTCTGGCTGGGAGGTGGAGATCCAAGTTTTGATCTCCTGGACACCCTCCCAGGGCCTCAGGCCACAGCAAAAATTTTAGGCATCGATTTCGACCCGGGGGACTATCCCCAGCAAAACTGGAAGGGCAGACTTAAGATCGCCGCCCACAAGGTGGATCAGTGGAAGGGTTGGTCCTTGACCCTGAGGGAAAGGGTTAGCCTGGCCAAAGGGTATTTGCTCCCTTTGTTAATATACTTGGGCAGCATCGGCATCTTGCCAGAGCCTCTTTGGACACGGGTCTACAGCCTGTTTTTCCAATTATTGTGGGGGAATAGGCTGAACCTAATCAAGAGGGAGATCACGCACCACACGAGGAGACTAGGAGAGTTAGGTATGGTCAACCCGGTGGTGTTTTTAGTAAACAACTTTCTTAAATCAAACATCGCCAATCGCTGGTTAGAGAGGGCTCATCCGTGGGTATTCTCCTGTAGGGGGTGGTTTCTTCCAGGAATGGGAGATAGGAGGGCAGGTGAAGGACCTTCGAACGCCTCATGTATATCTTCCAGCTTATGCTACCCAGGTTCTGAAGGTAATCTGCCAGTGGGGTCTGGGAGTGTGGGAGATCAGGACCATGTCGAGGAGGTTCCTTGACAATAAGGTCCTGTTGACACACTTTCAGAAGCCCCTGGAGCTCAAGGAGTGCCCAAGCCGGGATCTGGAGGTTGGGCTCGGGTTATTAAACTCTAAATGGATCCCCTTGAAGTTTTGGGACTTGGTTTGGCGCTGCTTCCATGGGAGACTGTATGTGAGGGACAACCTGAAGTACAGGATCTCTGATGACCGGGATTGTCCCCGCGAGGAGTGTGGCGGAATGCTTGAAAGCATGGAGCACTTCCTGCTTCGGTGTCCTTTTAATACTGAAGTCTACAGCAGGGTGGGTACTTCCATTGGCTGGCCCAGGCTGGCAGGCCTTTCCTATGTGGAGTGGGCCTATGGGGCATTCAGGTCCCTTGATGGCCGAGATCGGGGCACTGTTTTCTTAGTTAGTTTAGTGACTAGGTTCTACACTTGGAATGCACGGTGTTTAGTGTCAACCCAGCAGAAATTCCTCCCACGGGAAAAGGTGATTAGGAACATCCTGGGTGACCTGGCAAAAGTGCGCTCTCTGGAGTTTGAGAGGCTGGGTGCAGGGAGGTCCTCCCTCCTATGGAGAGGGTTCTTTTTAATGTGCCCTAAGGAGAGTTAGGTTTCCGGGTGCTTGCGATAGGGTGAGTTTAGTCTTTTTTGTCTTTATTTTGGTAGGGTCAGATAGATGTGTAGGGACAGACAGTGACAGATAGGGATAGTCTTTAGGGACAGGTAGTTAGTATTAGGTTTGGTAGTGAGGGACAGATAGGGAAAGATAGGGATAGGCTGGTAGGGCAGTAGAGACAGTTTTTCTTTTTCTTTGTTAGAGAGGGATAGAGTGATGTGCAGTAGATTAGGATGATAGAATCTTTGGTCTCCAGTTCCTGGTGGTGGGCTGTTATCCTCACTTATAGCTTTTTGTTTTGTAATATCGGAATCCTGAGTATAGGGCTTGCAAGCACCAAACTTGGGTCTGGATGAGTTTTGTGGTTTATGGTAAGTTTGCCATGTTCTTGGTCATTTGTTAGGTTTGTTATTGTAAGGATTGCTATTGTAAAGTTTGTGCATATTGTTTTCTTTTTGTATATGTGTGTACTGTGATGCTTGTGGAAGGTATAGTTTAGGTGGGGTGGGGGGGGTTCTGTGGGGAGCTGGGGGGTTTGTCGGAAAAATGGACATCCTGCGAGATGCCGAGAAGGCAAAGAGGACCTATTTGCTTGTGCAGGAGAGGCCATAAACTTTTGTGTACCTTGGTGTGGTATGCGGGGTGTGATAGGCCGCAAACCTTCGTGGGACCTTTGGGTGTTGGTATAAGGGTTTAGCTTAGGTGGGGAGAAAAAAATAAAAAAAAATATATATATACTGTATGTGTATATATATATATATATATATATATATATATATATATATATATACAGTACAGACCAAAAGTTTGGACACACCTTCTCATTTAAAGATTTTTCTGTATTTTCTTGACTATGGAAATTGTACATTCACACTAAAGGCATCAAAACTATGAATTGACACATGTGGAATTATATACTTAACTAAAAAGTGTGAAACAACTGAAAATATGTCTTATATTCTAGGCTCTTCAAAGTAGCCACCTTTGGCTCTGATGACTGCTTTGCACACTCTTGGCATTCTCTTGATGAGCTTCAAGAGGTAGTCACCGGAAATGGTCTTCCAACAATCTTGAAGGAGTTCCCAGAGATGCTTAGCACTTGTTGGCCCTTTTGCCTTCACTCTGTGGTCCAGCTCACCCCAAACCATCTCAATTGGGTTCAGGTCTGGTGACTGTGGAGGCCAGGTCATCTGGCGCAGCACCCCATCACTCTCTTTCTTGGTCAAATAGCCCTTACACAGCCTGGAGGTGTGTTTCGGGTCATTGTCCTGTTGAAAAATAAATGATGGTCCAACTAAACGCAAACCGGATGGAATAGCATGCCGCTGCAAGATGCTGTGGTAGCCATGCTGGTTCAGTATGCCTTCAATTTTGAATAAATCCCCAACAGTGTCACCAGCAAACCACCCCCACACCATCACACCTCCTCTTCCATGCGTCATAGTGGGAACCAGGCATGTAGAGTCCATCCGTTCACCTTTTCTGCATCGCACAAAAACACGGTGGTTGGAACTAAAGATCTCAAATTTGGACTCATCAGACCTAAGCACAGATTTCCACTGGTCTAATGTCCATTTCTTGTGTTCTTTAGCCCAAACAAGTCGCTTCTGCTTGATGCCTGTTCTTAGCAGTGGTTTCCTAGCAGCTATTTTACCATGAAGGCCTGCAGCACAAAGTCTCCTTTTAATAGTTTTTGAAGAGATGTGTCTGCTGCTAGAACTCTGTGTGGCATTGACCTGGTCTCTAATCTGAGCTGCTGTTAACCTGCTATTTCTGAGAATGGTGACTCAGATAAACTTATCCTCAGAAGCAGAGGTGACTCTTGGTCTTGCTTTCCTGGGGCGGTCCTCATGTTAGCCAGTTTCTTTGTAGCGATTGATGGTTTTTGCAACTGCACTTGGGGACACTTTCAAAGTTTTCCCAATTTTTCGCACTGACTGACCTTCATTTCTTAAAGTAATGATGGCCACTCATTTTTCTTTACTTAGCTGCTTTTTTCTTGCCATAATACAAATTTTAACAGCCTATTCAGTAGGACTATCAGCTGTGTATCCACCAGAGTTCTGCACAACACAACTGATGGTCCCGACCCCATTTATAAGGCAAGAAATCCCACTTATTAAACCTGACAGGGCACACCTGTGAAGTGAAAACCATTTCCGGTGACTACCTCTTGAAGCTCATCAAGAGAATGCCGAGAGTGTGCAAAGCAGTCATCAAAGCAAAAGGTGGCCACTTTGAAGAACCTCGAATATAACACATATTTTCAGTTATTTCACACTTTTTTGTTAAGTATATAATTCCACATGTGTTAATTCATAGTTTTGATGCCTTCAGTGTGAATGTACAATTTTCATAGTCATGAAAATACAGAAAAATCTTTAAATGAGAAGGTGTGTCCAAACTTTTGGTCTGTACTGTATATATATATATATATATATATATATGTGTGTTAATGGTAAGTTTTGGCCAGGCGGCCTAATTTTTCCTCTTGTTTTGAGCAATGGGCCAGTTTTTGGTTTTCCTTTAAGTATATATCAGGGGGTTTAGGTGTGAATGTGAGGGCATGAATGTGTTTGGATGTGTTTGGATACTGATTTTTTGGGCATATTGACAATATGGTGGAAAGTTAAGGTTTCTTCCCTTGCTCTGGAGGTTAAAAGAAAAGGGGCTGGACTTTGGACTTTTGGGGTTTGTGGGTTGTTGTTTTTTTTTGCTGTGGTTCAGTTTTTCTATGTGATGTTCGTGTTTATGTTTGTGCTTTATATTTTTATAATAAAAAAGAGTTCCAGGTCCAGTTCTGTCTTCTGCTGGTGCTTTTACAGATATTTCTATAAATAGCCCCAGGTATCAGGGGCCAGGAATAATTTTTTTATTATCTTAATCCTGATTATTTGCTTAAAAAGCAATCTAGAGAACACCGTTGTTCTGCGACATTTGCTTGTTGGCACTGCAGAATACAGCCAGGTCCTTTCCATATTACAGCGCTAAAAATCCAGCTATTTAAAACTGTGGTTTGTCCGTTACACGGATCACATATAATTGCTCTGAAAATATTGCCATTTCTGGCCTTCATTGAAATTTGGTTTCAGTGTGTCAGTCAAGTTATTGACACCAGTTTGCTGTTAAAAATAGTTACCTACAGGCCGGCTATTTAAAACTGTGGTTTGTCCGTCACACGAATCACATAAAATTGCGCTGAAAATATTGCCATTTCTGGCCTCCAGTGAAATTTTGTTGCAGTGTGTCAGCGAACTTATTGACACAAGGTCGGCACTGTTAAAAATAGTTACCTACAGGCCAGCTTTTTAAAACTGTGGTTTGTCCGTCACACAGATCACATATAATTGCACTGAAAATTCTGCCATTTCTGGCCTCCATTAAAATTTTGTTTCAGTGTGTCAGTCAAGTTATTGACACCAGTTTACTGTTAAAAATAGTTACCTACAGGCCAGCTATTTAAAACTGTGGTTTGTCCGTCACACGGATCACATATAAGTTCGCTCCAAATTCAGCCATTTGTAGTGAGCGTGGAAGATATTGTCCTCCATTTAAAATGGGCAAGGCACGTGGCAAGGAACGGGGAACTGGACGTGATGATGATGATGATGGTGCATGCAGAGGTCAAGGCCGTGGGCAAGCTCAAATTGTGCCACAACAAACACCCACATCTTCTTGCTCGACCTTCCTGTCCCAATTAATAGGGGACCGCAGAACACCACTATTGAACACAGAGCAGTGTGAAAAGGTTATTGGTTGGATAGCAGATAATGCTTCCAGTCACTTAGCCACCACCACCACCCTGTCTTCCACACGGTCAAGTCTCAGTAGCCGTGAGTCTGGACCGCATATTCCTCACTCTGATCCTCCTTCCTCCCACCATGCCGAGTGCCCAGAGACAACTGATCCCACACTTGGACATTCCGAAGAGCTGTTCACCTTTCCATTTATAGATTCGAACCTCTCGCCTGGTCCACTTGAGGCGGGGCAAGAGGAGATCGCATGTAGCGATGCCCAAATATTTGAGCAGCCACGGTCATACTAATGTGACGGTGGGAAAGTGTGACAAGAGGTGGACGATGATGAGACACAATTGCCAGAAATTCAGGAGGAGGACCAGGGTGTGGAAGTGGAAGACAAGGTGGTGGATAATATAGTAACTGACCCAACCTGGCAGGAGGACATGCAGAGCGAGGACAGCAGCACACATGGGGAGGGAGGTGACAAGCCCTGGGGATGGGGATGACTCGGTTACCCGGGCCTTTAGCCTTAAGGAGGTCGCGGTGGTCGGCTCCCGGGCCCGTACTCTGGGGTCTCTCTTCAAAAAGGCGTTGATAGATGTTAAGTTTTATTAAAAAGTTCGTGACGCCACCTGTGGCCACCAGCCGAGTCGGAGCAAGAACAGGGATGGACACAAAAGTCACTTCAGTACCTTTTACTGATGGAAATTCAGGCACTCCCCGGAGCACTGTAGGGTGAAGGGTGTATGTCCGGATCCTCCCCAATGAGCAGGTTTTGGGCCTCCTGGTTCTTGCTGCTGCGTAATAAGTTTCTGACCTACCTGGAGCTAGGCCTAACTTCGTCTCTGTCCTGCGCTGGCTGACCTTGTGGTAGGGCCTTCTCTTGGAGTGCACGCTCCCGACTTACGGGGCCTATGTGTCTCCTGGCTTTGGTACGTATCAGCACTTTAGTGATCCTGGGACTTGTAGTTCTCCAGGGATTCCGGTTTATCTTACTGGGTCATGGAGATCCCGGTAAGCTTCGGACCCGGTGTCCGGTAACTGCTTCTTCTTCGGGGTGAGCTAGTTCAACCCATAGCCTAACATGTTGATCTAGAGGAAGGCAAAAAAAAACCATGTGGCAAATACTAAGCTCCCCATTGGGGAAAAAAATTCCTTCCTGACTCCATACAACAATCAGACTAGTTACCAGGATCCACGCCCTATCAAGGAATCTAGTATATATAACCTGTAATATTATACTTTTCAAGAAAGGCATCCATGCCCTTCTTAAATTTTAGTAGTGAATCACTCATTACAACATCATGCGGCAGAGAGTTCCATAGTCTCACTTCTCTTGCAGTAAAGAATCCGCGTCTGTGATTATGATTAAACCTTCTTTCCTTCAGTCGTAGAAGATGCCCCCTTGTCCTCGTCTCAGGCCTCAGAGTAAAAAGATCAGTAGAAAGGTCTTTGTACTGTCCCCTCATATACTTGTACATAGTAATAAGATCACCCCTAAGCCTTCGTTTTCCAAAGTAAATAACCCCAAGTGTAATAACCTGTCTTGGTATTGCAGACCCCCCAGTCCTCTAATAACCTTGGTCGCTCTTCTCTGCACTCGCTCTAGTTCAGCTATGTCTTTCTTATACACCGGAGACCAAAGCTGTACACAATATTCTAAGTGTGGTCGCACTAGTGACTTGTATAGAGGTAAAATTATGTTCTCCTCATGAGCATCTATGCCTCTTTTAATGCATCCCATTATTTTATTTGCCTTTGCAGCAGCTGCCTGACACTGGCCACCAAACGTGAGCTTGTCGTCCACCAATACACCCAGGTCTTTTTCAATGACAGTTTTGCCCAGTGTTTTACAATTAAGCATATAATTATACATCTTATTTCCTCTGCCCAAGTGCATTACCTTACATTTATCCCCAGTAAAGCTCATTTGCCATTTATCAGCCCAAGCTTCTAGTTTACATAGATCCTCCTGTAATATAAAATTGTCCTCCTCTGTTTTGATTATCCTGCAGAGTTTAGTGTCATCTGCAAATATTGAAATACTACTCTGTATGCCCCCTACAAGGTCATTAATAAATATGTTAAAAAGAAGCGGGCCCAATACTGACCCCTGTGGTACCCCACTGTTAACTGAGACCCAGTCTGAGTGTGTTCCATTAATAACCACCCTTTGTTTCCTATCACTGAGCCAGTTCTTAACCCACATACATACATTTTCCCCTATCCCCATTGTTCTCATTTTATGTATCAACCTTTTGTGTGGAACAGTATCAAAAGCTTTTGAAAAGTCCATATACACAACATCCACTGCATTTCCTTGGCCAAGTCCGGAACTTGCCTCATCATAAAAGCTGATCAGATTAGTTTGACAGGAACGGTCCCTCGTAAACCCATGTTGATATTGGGTCATGAGGTTATTCTTCTTCAGATACTCTAGTATAGCATCTCTTAGGAAACCCTCCAGGATTTTACCCACAGTAGAGGTTAAGCTTACTGGCCTATAATTTCCAAGTTCGGCTTTTGTCCCCTTTTTGAATATTGGCACCACATTTGCTATACGCCAGTCCTGTGGTACAAGTAACGAGTCACTCTCTGGCGTCGACATTATGATGTGGCTTTCCCGCTATGGGGAAGTCACTGAGGTCCCGAAGAAGAACAGGGACGAGTTTGGTATCTGGTCAGGGGGGTGGACCTTCATGATGAAGTTGAAGTGTTCAGGTGGTACGGTAACCCACATCCCCTCCTCAGCATTCCTGGGGAGGGACAGAATCCTGATCTTCTACCAGGGGCAGCCAAAGGTCTGCCACAGGTGCGGCGATCCCTGCCACTTCAGCACGGGCTGCAAGGTGCAGAAATGTGCCTTGTGTGGTGGGGTAGGTCATCTTGCCGCGGCCTGTGGTGACTTTAGGTGTCACCTGTGTGGTGATCTAGGTCACCCGTACAGCCGCTGCCCCAGTTCCTTTTTCAACATCATCTCTGGTCAGGCAGGGGAGAGCCGTGGGGGGGGTCCCTAGTGGTGCAACCTCTGCTGAAGCTGGAAGTGGGGGCGGGAGGGGAGCTGAGGGGTCAGTGAGGAATGGTGAGGCTGGTACATCTGCCCACCAGTGGCAACAGGTGAGGCACCGTAGGGACAGGGGGCAGGATAAGCCTCAGGCGACTGCGGTGATGACTATCCCCTCCCCGGAGGCGGCAGCCGGTGACTCTGAGGCCCTGGGGGAGAAGGCGGTGTGCAAGGAGACCAGGAGGATAGAAAGGGAGGAGTTGGCTGCTTCCGATGATTCCTCCCAGTATGAAAGTCTGGATGAGGAGGTTGTGGAACAGCCCAAAAAAACGGGACTTTTAGGGACTCTTTGTTCCCCCTCTTGACTGAGGTGTTTAATGAGTGTCTCTCCTCGAACGCTTTGCCCAGCTCAATGAGGAAGTCGGCCCTGATTATCCTGTCAAAGGGTAAAGACTCGTCCCGTATTGAGAATTGGCGTCCCATAGCGCTTCTCGATACGAACCGAAAGGTTCTGGCAAAGGTGCTATTTAATCGGTTGGTGAAATTTGCACCCCGGCTCCTTTCGGGGGCCCAGCACTGCTCTGTTCCAGGCGGCAGTACATTTAGTGCTGTGTTCGGTGTCCGGGAGGCAGAGGAGCAGAGCAGGGCAGGTCACTGGAAGGAGTACTTGCTGTCTTTAGACCAGGCGAAGGCCTTTGACCGGGTTAACCATGAGTACCTCTGGTCCGTCCTTCTGAGGTACGGTCTGCCTGGGAGGTTTGTTGATTGGTTAAGAGTTTTATACAATGGGGCAGAGACTTTTCCGCTCATGAACACCCTTTTGAGGTGAGGTCTGGTGTCAACCAGGGCTGTCCTCTGAGCCCACTGCTATACGTGTTCGCGATCGGCCCCCTTTTAAGGAGGGTGGAACGCGGACCGTTGGTGGGAGTCAGGATGGACCAGGCGGAACCAGAGGCCACCTTGAGGGTAGTGGCGTACGCCTATGATGTTTCTCTTTTTGTATCCTCGAGAGAGGAGGCGGATTGGGTCATGTCTGAGGTCGAACGCTACTCGGTGGCATCTGGGTCCATGATCAACTGGGACAAGTGTGAGAGTCTCTGGCTGGGAGGCGGAGATCCAAGTTTCGATCTTCTGGACACCCTCCCAGGGCCTCAGGCCACAGCAAAAATTTTAGGCATCGACTTCGGCCCGGGGGACTATCCCCAGCAAAACTGGAAGGGCAGACTTAAGATCGCCGCCCACAAGGTGGATCAGTGGAAGGGTTGGTCCTTGACCCTGAGGGAAAGGGTTAGCCTGGCCAAAGGGTATTTGCTCCCTTTGCTAATATACTTGGGCAGCGTCTGCATCTTGCCAGAGCCTCTTTGGACACGGGTCTACAGCCTGTTTTTCCAATTATTGTGGGGGAATAGGCTGAACCTAATCAAGAGGGAGATCACGTACCACACGAGGAGACTAGGAGGGTTAGGTATGGTCAACCCGGTGGTGTTTTTAGTAAACACCTTTCTTAAAGCAAACATCGCCAATCGCTGGTTAGAGAGGGCTCATCCGTGGGTATTCTCCTGTAGGGGGTGGTTTCTTCCAGGAATGGGAGATAGGAGGGCAGGTGAAGGACCTTCGAACGCCTCATGTATATCTTCCAGCTTATGCTACCCAGGTTCTGAAGGTAATCTGCCAGTGGGGTCTGGGAGTGTGGGAGATCAGGACCATGTCGAGGAGATTCCTTGACAATAAGGTCCTGTTGACACACTTTCAGAAGCCCCTGGAGCTCAAGGATTGCCCAAGCCGGGATCTGGAGGTTGGGCTCGGGTTATTAAACTCTAAATGGATCCCCTTGAAGTTTTGGGACTTGGTTTGGCGCTGCTTCCATGGGAGACTGTATGTGAGGGACAACCTGAAGTACGGGAACTCTGATGACCGGGATTGTCCCCGCGAGGAGTGTGGCGGCATGCTTGAAAGCATGGAGCACTTCCTGCTTCGGTGTCCTTTTAATACTGAGGTCTACAGCAGGGTGGGTACTTCCATTGGCTGGCCCAGGCTGGCAGGCCTTTCCTATGTGGAGTGGGCCTATGGGGCATTCAGGTCCCTTGATGGCCGAGATCGGGGCACTGTTTTCTTAGTTAGTTTAGTGACTAGGTTCTACACTTGGAATGCACGGTGCTTAGTGTCCACCCAGCAGAAAGTCCTCCCACGGGAAAAGGTGATTAGGAACATCCTGGGTGACCTGGCAAAAGTGCGCTCTCTGGAGTTTGAGAGGCTGGGTGCAGGGAGGTCCTCCCTCCTATGGAGGGGGTTCTTTTTAATGTGCCCTAAGGAGAGTAAGGTTTCCGGGTGCTTGCGATAGGGTGAGTTTAATCTTTTTTGTCTTTATTTTGGTTGGGTCAGATAGATGTGTAGGGACAGACAGTGACAGATAGGGATAGTCTTTAGGGACAGGTAGTTAGTATTAGGTTTGGTAGTGAGGGACAGATAGGGAAAGATAGGGATAGGCTGGTAGGGCAGTAGAGACAGTTTTTCTTTTTCTTTGTTAGAGAGGGATAGGGTGATGTCCAGTAGATTAGGATGACAGAATCTTTGGTCTCCAGTTCCTGGTGGTGGGCTGTTATCCTCACTTATAGCTTTTTGTTTTGTAATATCGGAATCCTGAGTATAGGGCTTGCAAGCACCAAACTTGGATCTGGATAAGTTTTGTGGTTTATGGTAAGTTTGCCATGTTCTTGGTCATTTGTTAGGTTTGTTATTGTAAGGATTGCTATTGTAAAGTTTGTGCAAATTGTTTTCTTTTTGTATATGAGTGTACTGTGATGCTTGTGGAAGGTATAGTTTAGGTGGGGTGGGGGGGTTCTGTGGGGAGCTGGGGGGTTTGTCGGAAAAATGGACATCCTGCGAGATGCCGAGAAGGCAAAGAGGACCTATTTGCTTGTGCAGGAGAGGCCATATACTTTCGTGTACCTTGGTGTGGTATGCGGGGTGTGATAGGCCGCAAACCTTCGTGGGACCTTTGGGTGTTGGTCTAAGGGTTTAGCTTAGATGGGGAGAAAAAAAGAAAAAAGCAAATATATATATATATATATATATATATATATATATATATATATATACAGTACAGACCAAAAGTTTGGACACACCTTCTCATTTAAAGATTTTTCTGTATTTTCTTGACTATGGAAATTGTACATTCACACTAAAGGCATCAAAACTGTGAATTGACACATGTGGAATTATATACTTAACTAAAAAGTGTGAAACAACTGAAAATATGTCTTATATTCTAGGCTCTTCAAAGTAGCCACCTTTGGCTTTGATGACTGCTTTGCACACTCTTGGCATTCTCTTGATGAGCTTCAAGAGGTAGTCACCGGAAATGGTCTTCGAACAATCTTGAAGGAGTTCCCAGAGATGCTTAGCACTTGTTGGCCCTTTTGCCTTCACTCTGTGGTCCAGCTCACCCCAAACCATCTCAATTGGTTTCAGGTCTGGTGACTGTGGAGGCCAGGTCATCTGGCGTAGCACCCCATCACTCTCCTTCTTGGTCAAATAGCCCTTACACAGCCTGGAGGTGTGTTTCGGGTCATTGTCCTGTTGAAAAATAAATGATGGTCCAACTAAACGCAAACCGGATGGAATAGCATGCCGCTGCAAGATGCTGTGGTAGCCATGCTGGTTCAGTATGCCTTCAATTTTGAATAAATCCCCAACAGTGTCACCAGCAAACCACCCCCACACCATCACACCTCCTCCTCCATGCCTCATAGTGGGAACCAGGCATGTAGAGTCCATCCGTTCACCTTTTCTGCATCGCACGAAAACACGGTGGTTGGAACCAAAGATCTCAAATTTGGACTCATCAGACCTAAGCACAGATTTCCACTGGTCTAATGTCCATTTCTTGTGTTCTTTAGCCCAAACAAGTCGCTTCTGCTTGTTGCCTGTTCTTAGCAGTGGTTTCCTAGCAGCTATTTTACCATGAAGGCCTGCAGCACAAAATCTCCTTTTAATAGTTTTTGAAGAGATGTGTCTGGTGCTAGAACTCTGTGTGGCATTGACCTGGTCTCTAATCTGAGCTGCTGTTAACCTGCTATTTCTGAGAATGGTGACTCAGATAAACTTATCCTCAGAAGCAGAGGTGACTCTTGGTCTTGCTTTCCTGGGGCGGTCCTCATGTTAGCCAGTTTCTTTGTAGCGATTGATGGATTTTGCAACTGCACTTGGGGACACTTTCAAAGTTTTCCCAATTTTTCGCACTGACTGACCTTCATTTCTTAAAGTAATGATGGCCACTCGTTTTTCTTTACTTAGCTGCTTTTTTCTTGCCATAATACAAATTTTAACAGCCTATTCAGTAGGACTATCAGCTGTGTATCCACCAGAGTTCTGCACAACACAACTGATGGTCCCGACCCCATTTATAAGGCAAGAAATCCCACTTATTAAACCTGACACTGCACACCTGTGAAGTGAAAACCATTTCCGGTGACTACCTCTTGAAGCTCATCAAGAGAATGCCAAGAGTGTGCAAAGCAGTCATCAAAGCAAAAGGTGGCCACTTTGAAGAACCTCGAATATAACACATATTTTCAGTTATTTCACACTTTTTTGTTAAGTATATAATTCCACATGTGTTAATTCATAGTTTTGATGCCTTCAGTGTGAATGTACAATTTTCATAGTCATGAAAATACAGAAAAATCTTTAAATGAGAAGGTGTGTCCAAACTTTTGGTCTGTACTGTATATATATATATATATATATATATATATATATATATATATATATATGCGTGTGTTAATGGTAAGTTTTGGCCAGGCGGCCTAATTTTTCCTTTTGTTTTGGGCAATGGGCCAGTTTTTGGTTTTCCTTTAAGTATATATCAGGGGGTTTAGGTGTGAATGTGAGGGCATGAATGTGTTTGGATGTGTTTGGATACTGATTTTTTGGGCATATTGTCAATATGGTGGAAAGTTAAGGTTTCTTCCCTTGCTCTGGAGGTTAAAAGAAAAGGGGCTGGACTTTGGACTTTTGGGGTTTGTGGGTTGTTGTTTTTTTTTGCTGTGGTTCAGTTTCTCTATGTGATGTTCGTGTTTATGTTTGTGCTTTATATTTTTATAATAAAAAAGAGTTCCAGTTCCAGTTCTGTCTGCTGCTGGTGCTTTTACAGATATTTCTATAAATAGCCCCAGGTATCAGGGGCCAGGAATAATTTTTTTATTATCTTAATCCTGATTATTTGCTTAAAAAGCAATCTAGAGAACACCGTTGTTCTGCGACATTTGCTTGTTGGCACTGCAGAATACAGCCAGGCCCTTTCCATATTACAGCGCTAAAAATCCAGCTATTTAAAACTGTGGTTTGTCCGTCACACGGATCACATATAATTGCTCTGAAAATATTGCCATTTCTGGCCTCCATTGAAATTTGGTTTCAGTGTGTCAGTCAAGTTATTGACACCAGTTTGCTGTTAAAAATAGTTACCTACAGGCCGGCTATTTAAAACTGTGGTTTGTCCGTCACACGAATCACATAAAATTGCGCTGAAAATATTGCCATTTCTGGCCTCCATTGAAATTTTGTTGCAGTGTGTCAGCGAACTTATTGACACAAGGTCGGCACTGTTAAAAATAGTTACCTACAGGCCATCTTTTTAAAACTGTGGTTTGTCCGTCACACGGATCACATATAATTGCACTGAAAATTCTGCCATTTCTGGCCTCCATTAAAATTTTGTTTCAGTGTGTCAGTCAAGTTATTGACACCAGTTTGCTGTTAAAAATAGTTACCTACAGGCCAGCTATTTAAAACTGTGGTTTGTCCGTCACACGGATCACATATAATTTCGCTCCAAATTCAGCCATTTGTAGTGAGCGTGGAAGATATTGTCCTCCATTTAAAATGGACAAGGCACGTGGCAAGGAACGGGGAACTGGACGTGATGATGATGATGATGGTGCATGCAGAGGTCAAGGCCGTGGGCAAGCTCAAATTGTGCCACAACAAACACCCACATCTTCTTGCTCGACCTTCCTTTCCCAATTAATAGGGGACCGCAGAACACCACTATTGAACACAGAGCAGTGTGAAAAGGTTATTGGTTGGATAGCAGATAATGCTTCCAGTCACTTAGCCACCACCACCACCACCACCCTGTCTTCCACACGGTCAAGTCTCAGTAGCCGTGAGTCTGGACCGCATATTCCTCACTCTGATCCTCCTTCCTCCCACCATGCCGAGTGCCCAGAGACAACTGATCCCACACTTGGACATTCCGAAGAGCTGTTCACCTTTCCATTTATAGATTCGAGCCTCTCGCCTGGTCCACTTGAGGCGGGGCAAGAGGAGATCGCATGTAGCGATGCCCAAATATTTGAGCAGCCACGGTCATACTAATGTGACGGTGGGAAAGTGTGACAAGAGGTGGACGATGATGAGACACAATTGCCAGAAATTCAGGAGGAGGACCAGGGTGTGGAAGTTGAAGACAAGGTGGTGGATAATATAGTAACTGACCCAACCTGGCAGGAGGACATGCAGAGCGAGGACAGCAGCACACATGGGGAGGGAGGTGACAAGCCCAGGGGATGGGGATGACTCGGTTACCCGGGCCTTTAGCCTTAAGGAGGTCGTTGTGGTCGGCTTCCGGGCCCGTACTCTGGGGTCTCTCTTTAAAAAGGCGTTGATAGATGTTAAGTTTTATTAAAAAGTTCGTGACTCCACCTGTGGCCACCAGCCGAGTCGGAGCAAGAACAGAGATGGACACAAAAGTCACTTCAGTACCTTTTACTGATGGAAATTCAGGCACTCCCCGGAGCACTGTAGGGTGAAGGGTGTATGTCCGGATCCTCCCCCAAAGAGCAGGTTTTGGGCCTCCTGGTTCTTGCTGCTGCGTAATAAGTTTCTGACCTACCTGGAGCTAGGCCTAACTTCGTCTCTGTCCTGCGCTGGCTGACCTTGTGGTAGGGCCTTCTCTTGGAGTGCACGCTCCCGACTTACGGGGCCTATGTGTCTCCTGGCTCTGGTACGTATCAGCACTTTAGTGATCCTGGGACTTGTAGTTCTCCAGGGATTCCGGTTTTTCTTACTGGGTCATGGAGATCCCGATAAGCTTCGGACCCGGTGTCCGGTAACTGCTTCTTCTTCGGGGTGAGCTAGTTAAGCTCCTCTGCCCCCTATGAACTAACTCTCTCTACTCTTTTGCCTTCGGCCTACTCGAACCCTCAATAGGCTACTCACACTAACGGCAGCGTGCCATTCTTCACCGATCTTATGGCACCGGCACACCTAAAGCTCACCTCACTGAGCTACACCGAGTCTTGATCTGGATAAGCTCCACTGCAGGCTGACCTCTCTCAGGCTTCTACTGCAGGAACTCTCTCAACAGGTTTGCTCTCTGTCAGTTCTAGTCTAGACTAACGGCTGCCTGGCTCCACCTTGCCTTTTATATCTCCCTAACGTGCTCCCTCTGGTGGTCTGAGGTGGAAGGTGGAGATGTGTGAATGGTTATGGGGGCCTCTTGTGGAGGAACCCATCAATACACCCTTCTAGGATCTGTGATACCAAGCACAGCTGGGCTTCACATTCCCCCCTAGTTACACTCAGCACTCCCGGGCTGAAGTACATTTTATAAAACAGTAACAATAGGAACATAAGCAATACTAGAACGATCTTCCCTTTATGGGAGGCACAAATCTTAAACGTTGCATAACAATTACAGAGTGTCCTCAGAATCCAAGTCTCTTGTGGTGAGGTTCCCAAGAAGGATGTCCATCTCACAAGGTAGAGTACTTTGTGGTTTTGAGGGACCTGTCCTAAACCCTCTACGTAGGCCCTGGGGTGGCTGCAGGGCATGAAGATCCCGAATCGGACCTCCACACATGCCACTCCAGACGGGTTTTACTTCTGAGGTCACCTACAGGGCACTCCAGGGAGTGCAATTATATACATCAAGAGTTTTTGGGCTGCACACAGTCCTCAGCCACGTAGTTCTTTGGTAAATAAAGAAGTAAATAGGCAAAGTGTCCATATCACTTAAACTGTTCAAAATTAAGTAAAACTCAAAATAATGTACATTTGCATGGAAAATATACAATTATGCAGTACATTACAATTTAATATACAATACCCCAGGGGTAACTATCTACACTTTCAGCAATTTTGATCATCTACTGTGTGTACCTAGCAGGAGGTTTACCTCTTGTGCTGCGTACTGATCTACGTAGTGCAATAGGTGGTGGGGTGTCAGTGTCTATATCCTCAGCTACTCTACCAGTTCTATGTGTAACCATGTTGTAAAACTGCCTTAAACTCTCTCTTGGACTGGCAAGTCTACCATTGGCTGGGCCCTCTTGCTCTGCTCCTGCCGGGGATCCTTCATCCGAGGATACTTCCTGAGCTGGCTCTTCTACAGCACTTACAGGTACAACTTGCTGTGGAGGGTTTTTTGGCTGTTCATAGAATTGGAGTACTGGAATGATTACTGCACCTCCTATTTGAGGCCAATCCGCTGGGAAGTCTCCTAGGTCAGTGTGTATCACTGTTTCTTTAGGTTCTTCCTGGGTTGTGAGAGACACTTCTTCCTGAGTCTTTAGTAGATGTGGACACAAATTTAGATGGTCCCTGGACACCGTAGTAGATGTTCTTCCTCCATCACGACTGATTATGCATGTCTTTTTGTTGTCAAACCTTGATGGTAACACAGTGTAGGGGTCTTTTTCCCACTGGTCGTCGAGTTTGTGGTTGCGTCTTTTCCTTTTTTAGTACTGTTTCACCAGGTGTGAAAGGTTCTGCTGGTGCGTTTTTGTTGTAGTGCATTTCCTGCTTTTCCCTCACCCGAGTAAGACTGTCCTTGACACAAGCTTGTACCCTTCTGTACTGCTCTTATCTGGTCTTGTCCCAGTCCTCAGTGGTCATATCAGCTTCAGGTTCAACAACACCAAGCTCCAAATCCATGGGCAGCTTTCCTGGCCTTGCCCGCATGAGATATGCCGGAGTGCAATTGGTGGAACTGACTGGTATATGATTGTACAGATCCACTAGGTCTGGTAGTAGGTCTGGCCACTGGTTTCTCTCCTCAAGTGGTATGGTCTTTAGCAGGTCGATGATGATGTTGTTCATCTTTTCGCAGAGACTGTTGGTTTGTGGGTGGTACGGTGTAGTTCTTATCTTTTCACACCCGTAGAGATGGCAGAACTCCTTGATCATAGAAGAAATTTTAGAACCACTCTCCATAATCTTTGAAAATTCTTGGAGAACAGGAGAAGTCCCAGAAGACTGGAGAAGAGCAAATGTTGTTCCTATCTTCAAAAAGGGGAAGAAGGTGGACCCAGGGAACTATAGGCCGGTGAGTCTGACTTCTATACCAGGAAAGATCTTTGAACAAATTATTAAACAACATGTATGTAAGTACATGGATAAGAATGAAGTGATTAACCAGAGTCAGCATGGGTTTGTAACTAACAAGTCATGTCAGACTAACTTAATTTCCTTCTATGACAGAATCACTGACTGGGTGGATCAGGGAAATGCTGTAGATATAGTATATCTTGACTTCAGCAAAGCATTTGACAAAGTATCTCACACCATCCTTATTGAAAAAATGACCAAGTATGCAATGGACCAGGCAACTGTTAGGTGGATTCATAACTGGCTTAGTGATCGGACTCAAAGGGTGGTTGTAAATGGCTTCACATCCAGCTGGATGAATGTCTCAAGTGGGGTACCACAGGGCTCCGTCCTGGGACCTGTATTGTTCAACATCTTTATCAATGATTTAGATGAAGGAATTGAGGGTAAACTGATTAAATTTGCTGATGACACAAAGCTAGGAGGGATAGCTAATACTAGAGAAGAGAGAGAGAGGATTCAAAAAGACCTAAATAAACTGGAGCAGTGGGCAGCAACCAACAGAATGGTTTTTAACAGGGAAAAATGCAAAGTACTACATCTGGGCAATAAAAATAAAAAAAGCATATACAGAATGGGAGGAATAGAGCTAAGCAACAGTACATGTGAAAAAGACTTAGGTATACTAATAGATCATAGACTGAACATGAGTCAACAGTGTGATGCAGCAGCAAAAAAGGCAAATACAATTCTGGGATGTATTAACAGAAGCATACAGTCTAGATCACGTGAAGTCATTATCGGTCTTTACTCCTCTTTGGTCAGACCTCATCTGGAATACTGTGTACAGTTTTGGGCACCACATTTTAAAAAAGACATAGACAAACTGGAGCAAGTTCAGAGAAGAGCGACCAGAATGGTGACTGGTCTGCAAACCATGTCCTATGAGGAACGGTTGCAGGATTTGGGAATGTTTAGCTTGCAAAAAAGAAGACTTAGAGGAGACTTAATAGCTGTCTACAAATATGTCAAGGGCTGTCACATTGTAGAAGGATCATCTTTATTCTCATTTGCACAAGGAAAGACTAGAAGCAATGGGATGAAACTAAATGGGAGGAGACACAGATTAGATATTAGAAAAAACTTTTTGACAGTTAGGGTGATTAATGAGTGGAACAGGCTGCCACGAGAGGTGGTGAGTTCCCCTTCAATGGACGTCTTCAAACAGAGGCTGGACAGACATCTGTCTGAGATGATCTAGTGAATCCTGCTTTGAGCAGGGGGTTGGACCAGATGACCCAGGAGGTCCCTTCCAACTCTACCATTCTATGATTCTATGATTCTATGATTCTATGAACAACTCAGCCTCAATGGCCGGGCCTTAGTCCGTCAGCACCTGCTCAGGGTAGCCGTGGGGTCTGCAGAAATACGCTTGGAACGTTTTTGCTGCTGTCTCTGCCGTCAGGTCTTTGACGGGGGCGACCACCAAGAAACGTGAGTAGTGATCCACCATGGTCAGAGCATAGGAGTACCCTGACCTGCTGGGGGAGAGCTTGACATGGTCCAGGGCCACGATCTCCAGGGGCCGAGTCGTCTTGATGGGCTGCAGGGGTGCCTTCTGGCTGCTGAAGTCTTTCCTTCTTAGGCCGCAGGGTCCACAGTCTCGGCACCACCTTTCAATGGAGCTGCGCATTCCTACCCAGTAGAATCGACATTTCAGCAGGGTCTCTAGCTTTTTCCAGCCAAAGTGCCCCGCTTGATCGTGGTAAGCTTCTAATACCATTTGGATGTTTGTCTTCGGGACCACTATCTAACATACCATCTCATGAGTTTTTGGATTAACATACCTCCGGCACAGCTTCTCACGGTAGATAAACAGCCGGCTTCTCTCGTTCCACAGCTGCTTTGCTTGCAGAGACGCATCTTTCTCCAGGTAGGCACCTTCTTGGATTATCAGCTGTTTGATGCGGCTGACAACCGGGTCGCTATCCTGGGTCTCTTTCCAGCTGTGGTGAGGCAGGGGGTTTAACGTCTTTCCACGCTGCTTCCTGGAGGCTCGTTGCTCATGGATCATCCCACTCCGGTGAAAGGCAGGTAGCTCTATCTCTTCCAGGTCATCCACTTCTTCTTCTGTGTCTGATTGGTGAGGCATCCTAGACAGGGCATCGGCGTTGGCGTTCTTGCGGCCCGCCCGGTATTTGATTGTAAATTGGTAGTTTGACAGCCAAGCCATCCATCGTTGTTCCAGAGCCCCCAACTTAGCTGTTTCAAGATGGGTCAAGGGGTTGTTATCAGTAAAGGCAGTGAACTTGCTGGAAGCCAGATAGTGCTTGAATCTTTCAGTGATGGCCCAGACTAAGGCCAGGAACTCCAACTTGAAGCTGCTATAGTTCTCTGGGTTCCTCTCAGTCGGACGGAGCTTCCTGCTTGCGTATGCGATGACTTTCTCTTGCCCATTCTGCTTCTGACTTAAGACAGTGCCCAGCCCTTCATTGCTGGCATCTGTATACAGCAGGAACGGTTGGCTGTAGTAAGGGTAGGCTAGGATCTCATCACCCGTCAGGATCTCCTTCATCTCCTGAAACGACTCCGCTTGCTCCTTACCCAAGTGGAACGGGGGATTCTTGCTTTTTGGGGACTGCCCTACCAGGAGGTCTTGCAGAGGAGCTGCTTTCTTTGTGTAGTCCTTTACGAACCTCCGGTAGTATCCGACTAGTCCCAAGAACTGACGCACCTCCTTGAGGTTCTTCGGCTCTGGCCACTTCTGGATGGCTGTGACTTTCTCCTAGTCTGGTGTTACCCCTTCCGGACTGACAATGTGCCCCAGGTACTGTACCTTCCTCTTGAGCAGGTGGCACTTTGAGGGCTTCAACTTCATCCCGTACTGGGACAGTGACTCAAATACCTCTGCCAGGTGTTTCAAGTGGTCCTCGTACGTTCTGGAGTACACAATTACGTCATCCAGGTAAAGTAACACAGTCTCGAAGTTGCGGTGTCCCAGGCAGCACTCCATCAATCTCTGGAACGTTCCGGGGGCATTGCAGAGTCCAAACGGCATGCTGTTGAACTCGCAGAGTCCCATCGGGGTGGTGAAGGCCGTCTTCTCCCGATCCTCCTCAGCCACAGCTACTTGCCAGTATCCACTAGTGAGGTCAAGGGTGGAAAAGTAATTTGCAGACTTCAAGGCAGCTAGGGACTCCTCTATGCGTGGTAAAGGGTATGCATCTTTATGTGTAATGCGATTTACTTGACGGTAATCTACACACATTCTCATGCTCCAGTCCTTTTTCCTAACCAGCACTAGGGGAGCCGCCCAGGGACTACAACTATCCCTTATCACTCCCACCTTCCTCATGTCATGCAGCATTTCTTTTGCCTTCTGGTAGTGAGCTGGGGGTATAGGCCTATAGCGTTCTTTGATTGAGGAATGGCTGCCTGTGGGGATATGATGTTGAGCCCCCTTGACCCTCCCGAATTCAAGTGGATGTGAGTATTCTTGAACCACCCGGTGTACACCCTGTTTTTGATGGGCAGGAGTGGTGTCTGTCCCAATATGGAGCTGTTGACACCAATCCTCCACCTGGGTTGCAGGGTCATTATACTCTACTTTGTCTGGTGAGGCTAAGGACTCCGCCTCATGGATGCAGTTATTATTGACAGCATGTAATTTGGCTACAGTGGCATAACGTGGCAGTTTGACCTCATCTTCCCCTAGGTTAAGAAGACGGACAGGCACCCTCCCATTACGTACATCCACCACTCCCCTGGCGGTTAAGAGCGTGGGTCTATGCTCGGAGCAAAGGGGTTCTACTACCGCCTGATAGCTCTGTCGTCTAAGACCTATGGCAGCTCTACACCAGATGAGCATTTCACTCATTGGGGGGATGACAATGGGTATGGGGTCTGTTACCCTCACGTTACCGATTTCACCGTCTGTTAGCCTTACTTGCTGTTGATACATCAGGACTCGGATCTCCCTTTGTAGTGCCCTTCTCTGTCTCGGTCTGGCAGTGTCGGCGATCTGTTGGAGCAAGAACACAACCTCTCCCAAACAGTTACCAACAACATTAGTGCCTAGTACCATATATGGGTTGCTGTCATCAGGGTTAGTCTCCACTACAATTAGTCCCTGGTCCTTCAGCTCCACTCTCCCCACCTTTAGTCACATTCTTAACCCCGAGTAGGTTAAGGGGGAGTCCATTTGAAGCATATACAGACAAATTTGGAGCTGGTGGACGTAGATCATCCATGGACCAGAACGTCTTGTAGAGGACTTCAGGCATGATGGTTACCTGAGATCCTGTGTCCAGCAGGGCATGCGTCGGGATCCCGTCCAATACAATGGACAGGAAAGGTCTTCCTCCGACGAACCTGTTGTACCAGTCTGATGGGCCTGGTGAGTCTACTCCTGGGTGTCGGCCCTCGAACCCAGGGTTTTCTCGTTTAAAGGACACTTCTGGGCGAGGTGTCCGGTCTTACGGCATCGGTAGCAGGTTGGTTCCCTCGGTGGGCGGCGCTGGTCACTGGTCCTTGGCGAGGGTGGTGTTGGCCTCCTCCTCCTCCGCATCCAGGGGACATCCTCAGGGCTATCGGCTAGCAGGATCTTCCCTCCTTCCTCGGGCTCCGTCCGCAGCTGCAGAGCACTCAGCACGGTGGTGAGAGTTTTGCTCAACTGACGCACCTCAGAGCGCAAACTGTCCAGTTCTTTATTGGACGCTGCTGGAACCTTACCTTCAGCAGCCACTGGGGAAAAGGTGGGTGTAGCAGGCACTGGAGTAGCCCCACCCTGGTAACATTGGATGGCATTTGTTTCCAGGGGCTGCAGTCCTTTTATAGCCATGTCCTTAAGATTGTCAAAGGTGGCATCCGGATGATCCAGGGACCACCAACGCACAGTCCTGCTCTCCACTGGAGACTTCAGTCCCCGGACAAACTGTTCCTTCAGCATTTTGTTCTCATTCTCAGCGCTGGTTGGACTAACCTGGTTTAGAGCCCGCAGGGCCCCTTGGAGACGCCAGGCGTAGTCCCGAACATTGTCCTCAGGTTGTTGGGAGCAGCTGTAGAACCTCATCCGGAGGTCCGCCTCAGTAAGGTCCTCAAATACAGTCTGTAGTTTTTGGAATATTGCGGACACTGACTCCTGGTCTGCGGCTGACCATGTTTCCACTTCCCGCTCCGCAGCACCGGTCAGTTGTCCTAATACAACGGCAGCTCTTTGTTTGCCGGTCATAGAGTACATGTATAAGATACCACATATCTTCCGTTTGAATCCAGACAGGGTATCTGGTTTGCCGTTGTACTGGGGGAGCCACTTTGCTCCAAGAATGTACGGTAAAGTCATAGGAATAACAGGTGTTACAGGCGCTGCTGGTGGAGCAGCGGCTTCGGCCTGCTCATCATCGGGCACGGGTTGAACTTCAGGGACGTTGAACGGCAGGTCGGCGTTCTGCTGCTCGTCGGACATCTTAGCGCCCCCCGAGTTAATCGTGGCCTTCCTTCTGGTTTTTCTTCCGGTAGGCCGCAGCTCCACTGGTGACGGTTATCTTCAGGACCTCGCGTCGCTTGCGTCCTACGTCAGAGCGTTCAGCGACGCTCCGTACAGGACCTGGCGCTTCCTGCTTTGACGTCGAGGCGTGGGGGCGGGCCCGGGACTTCGCGCTCTTTTGCAGGTATGCCCCTTATTTTCCCGCGGTTACGCCCTTCTTCTTGCTCAACGGCCCAACAATGGCGGCTATCTTCACCACAACTTTACGTACACAGTTCAAAATAAAGGCGCACAGTACCCAGTGGCAACGGGCAAAACATTTCGCCGTTGCAGTGGGCACGCAATCCTGTTCGTGACGCCAGAAAGAGAATGACAAGCCCAGGGGATGGGGATGACTCGGTTACCCGGGCCTTTAGCCTTAAGGAGGTCGCGGTGGTCGGCTCCCGGGCCCATACTCTGGGGTCTCTCTTTAAAAAGGCGTTGATAGATGTTAAGTTTTATTAAAAAGTTCGTGACGCCACCTGTGGCTTCTGGTGAGGATCATGAGCGCTGCGCAGTCCACTGAGGCTGATGATAAGGCAGCTTGATGGTATAGCTCCCCACAGATGGAGCTGGGCCTCAGGGCAGTATAAGAACGGGGATGCAGGACAAGGAGACTCAGCCGAGTCGGAGCAAGAACAGGGACGGACACAAAAGTCACTTCAGTACCTTTTACTGATGGAAATTCAGGCACTCCCCGGAGCACTGTAGGGTGAAGGGTGTATGTCCGGATCCTCCCCAATGAGCAGGTTTTGGGCCTCCTGGTTCTTGCTGCTGCGTAATAAGTTTCTGACCTACCTGGAGCTAGGCCTAACTTTGTCTCTGTCCTGCACTGGCTGACCTTGTGATAGGGCCTTCTCTTGGAGTGCACGCTCCCGACTTACGGGGCCTATGTGTCTCCTGGCTCTGGTACGTATCAGCACTTTAGCGATCCTGGGACTTGTAGTTCTCCAGGGATTCCGGTTTATCTTACTAGGTCATGGAGATCCCGGTAAGCTTCGGATCCGGTGTCCGGTAACTGCTTCTTCTTCGGGGTGAGCTAGTTAAGCTCCTCTGTCCCCTATGAACTAACTCTCCTTACTCTTTCGCCTTCGGCCTACTCGGACCCTCAATAGGCTACTCACACTAACGGCAGCGTGCCGCTCTTCACCGATCTTATGGCGCCGGCACACCTAAACCTCACTGAGCTACACCGAGTCTTGACCTGGATAAGCTCCACTGCAGGCTGACCTCTCTCAGGCTTCTACTGCAGGAACTCTCTCAACAGGTTTGCTCTCTGTCAGTTCCAGTCAAGACTAACGGCTGCCTGGCTCCACCTTCCCTTTTATATCTCCCTAACGGGCTCCCTCTGGTGGTCTGAGGTGAAAGGTGGAGATGTGTGAATGGTTATGGGGGCCTCTTGTGGAGGAATCCATCAATACACCCTTCTAGGATCTGTGATACCAAGCACAGCTGGGCTTCACAGAGGCAGAGAACCCCAACAGGCAGGAAGAAGCAGTATGGTGGCCGCAGACAGAAGGCGGACAACTGTTCCCTGTAACACCAACACGATTGAAGTTGCCAGTACAACAGTTGTTTTTTAAAGACTCTGCCGATAACCCCAAAAAGGCCATTTGCAACACCAGCAGGGGTAGCAAAACTACCAGCCTGACCACCACCAGCATGATCAGGCACATGGCAGCAAAGCACCAGACTTTGTGGGCCGAACCCCAGGGTCCAGCAACAGTGTCTGCGGGTAACGCCACTTCTTCTTCCGCTGTTGTGCATGCAAGCCAATCCCCTGTCCATAGTGCATGCGAAGATGCCTCCTGCCCTGCACCTGTCATTGCACACTCTCAACTAGCACCATCATCAAGCACGTCCTTGTCCCAGCGCACCGTTCAGTTGTCCATACCCTAGTGCTTGGAGCGCAAGCGCAAATACGCAGCCAACGCCCCACAGGCCACACTACTAAATTCCCACATTTCGCGACTGCTTGTGCTCGAAATGTTGCATTTTAGGCTCGGAGACGGAAGCTTTCAGCAACCTGATGGCGGCGGCCATCCCTCAGTACTCGGTCCCCAGCCGCCACTATTTCTCCCGGTGTGCCATCTCCGCATTACACAAGCACGTGTCCCACAACATTAGCCGTGCCCTCAACAATGTAGTTACCGGGAAATTCCACCTAACCACGGACACGTGGACAAGTGCCTGTGGGCAGGGATGGTAAATCTCGCTGACGGAACACGGGGTTAACATAGTGGAAGCCGGAACCCAGTCGGACCTTGGGAAGCAACACATCCTCCTGACACCGAGGATTGCAGGCCCTAGGTCAATCAGGGTTGCCCCCACAGTCTACAGCTCCTGCACATCATCCTCCTCAGCCTCCTCCTCCTCTTCAGCCTCCATCTCCGAAATGACCACATCAGTCACAAGCTGGAAGCACTGCAGCACTGCCTCAGCCAAATGGCAACAGGCTGTGCTGAAGCTAATATGCTAAGGTGACAAACCGCACAATGCTGAAGAGTTGTGGACAGCTCTGAAAGAGCAGGCAGATCTGTGACTGACACCACTGAACCTACAGACAGGCATGGTCGTGTGTGACAATGGCCGGAACCTGGTGTCAGCTCTGAGGCGAGACGAGCTCACACATGTACCATGCCTGGCCCATGTGCTTAACCTCGTGGTTCAGCGGTTTCTCAAAAGCTACCCAGAGCTGCCAGATCTGCTTGCTGTGCTTCAGCAGTGTTTGCAGCTTCCAGCTCACCGACTGGTGTGTGATGTCCCCATGCGTTGGAACTCTACACTGCATATGTTGGGAATGAATTGTGAGTAGAAGAGGGCAGTTGTTGACTTCCAACATCAACAAGGCTGTTGGTATTCAGTTCAGACTCCACACATAAGACCTCAGGAGTGTACATGGATGTCAGACATCTGTACCGTCCTCCAAAACTTTGAGGACTCCACCAAGACGGTGAGCGGCGATGACACCATAATTAGCGTCACAATCCCGCTTCTCTGTGTTCTGAAATGCTCTCTGCTCACAATCAAAGAGGATGCATTGCAGGTGGAGCACGATGAGATGGAGCAAGGAACCAGACAGAGTTATTACACACAGCCCAGCCTCATCTCATCCCAATGTGGATTGGGTGACAATGAGGAAGAGGAGAAGGAAGAACAGGAGCTAGTTTCATGCGCTATAGACGGTACTACCTGTACAACTGTCATACCGTCTGTTCAGCGTGGATGGCCTGAGGACAGGGAGGAGGAGGATGAGGTGGAGGAGGAGGAGGAGGAGAGCTTGGTCAGTCGTCCTTTTGGTGAGGACACGGAAGTCTTGCCTGTTAGCAGTCATGGCTGAGTTTATGTTATGCTGCCTTTCCTGTGACCCTCGCATTCTCAAAATTTTGGGTGACAGTAATTACTGGTTTGTGACACTTCTAGACCCACGCTACAAGGAGAACTTTATATCTCTTATTCCTGAGGCGGACAGGTCTACAAAAATGGGGCAGTATCAGAAGGCCCTTGTTGCGGAACTATTAAAAAAATTCCCATCTGAAAACTCTGGTGGCAGAGGTCACAGTTGGTTGGACAACCAAGGAGTACAGCCGAGAGAGACACAACTCCAATCCAGCAGAGGCAGGGGAACACTGTCAAAGTTCTGGGAGAGTTTTCTCAGCCCCTCCCATCGCACAGGCCCTGAGGCGTGGGGTACTCTCACAAGGAGTGCAAAGTTTGGGAAGATGCTGAGGGAGTACCTTGCCGACCGTACCAATGTCCTCCGTGATTCCTCTGTGCCTTATAGTTATTGGGTATCCAAGCTGGATACGTGGAATGAACTGGCTCTCTACGCCTTGGAGGTCCTGGCCTGCCCTGCTGCTAGCGTTTTATCAGAGCGGGTTTTTAGTGCCGCTGGTGGAATTATAACTGATAAGCGCATTCGCCTGTCAACTGAAAATGCTGACAGACTGACTCTTATAAAAATGAGCAAGGGCTGGATTGGGCCAGACTTTTCAACACCACCGAATGATAGCAGCGTAACATAAACTCAAATCCAGTGTGTTTTTTTTAGAGGTGTATTCCCATGCTCCTTTTCACACCCACACATGGATATACGCTTCCTGATTTTGACTATTTGCTCTTGTCCTCCTCCTTCTCCTCATCCTCATCCTCCACCACCATATCACCAGGGTGACCGTGATCCGTGATGCAACACCCACATAATTTTTTTAAAGGGTGTTTATGATGCCTGTAAAAAAAAAATTATACAGTATGTTCATGTATACCCCCCAGGGGTAAATGTTTGTCAGCCCATACACTTAGTGCATGGGCATTACAAGTATAGGAGACCCGCTCCTTTCTAATGGGAACATTTTTTTATGAGGCCCTCCTCCACGTCTTTTCCAAGGTGAATTGGAGTGCCTCCCAATTTTTGGCAGCCTTTGCATTCACTGCATAGGCCAACACTATGGGAGCCCACTTCCTAATAATGGGAAAATTTTTTCATGAGGCCCTCTATGTCTCTTCCAAGGGGCATTGGAGTGCCTCCCAATTTTTGGCAGCCCTTGCATTCACTGCATAGGCCAACACTCTGGGAGACCCACTTCCTAATAATGGGAACATTTTTTCATGAGTCCCTCTAAGTCTCTTCCAAGGGGCATTGGAGTGCCTCCCAATTTTTGGCAGCCTTTGCATTCACTGCATAGGCCAACACTATGGGAGACCCACTTCCTAATAATGGGAACATGTTTTCAGGAGGCCCTCTACGTCTCTTCCAAGGGGCATTGGAGTGCTTCCCAATTTTTGGCAGCCCTTGCATTCACTGCATAGGCCAACACTATGGGAGACCCACTTCCTAATAATGGGAACATGTTTTCATGAGACCCTCTACGTCTCTTCCAAGGGGCATTGGAGTTCTTCGCAATTTTTGGCAACCCTTGCATTTACTGCATAGGCAAACACAATGGGAGACCCACTTCCTAATAATGGGAACATTGTTTTCAGGAGGCCCTCTGACCTCCACGTTTCTTCCAAGGGGCATCGGAGTGCCTCCAAATTTTTGGCAACCCTTGCATTCACTGCATAGGCAAACACTATGGGAGACCCACTTCCTAATAATGGGAACATTGTTTTCAGGAGGCCCTCCTCTAAGCCTCTTCAAAGGGGTATTGGGGTGCGTCCAAATTTTCAAAGGGGTATTGGGGTGCGTCCAAATTTTGGGCAGCCCTGCCACTCACTTCATACGCAATGACAATATAGGAGACCCACTGTTTAGCAATGGGACCAACAAAACATAGCCGGCTGAGGGCTCTCTAAGAATAGTGAGTGCCGACAGCTGTCCCTTTAAGAATAGTAAAGGCCGCCTGATGGCCCTATAAAAATAGTGTTTGTGACTTTCAGAGTCCCTCCTTCATAAATGAAACAGGATGTGTCTGATCATGTGTCACACACCCCATGGCTAGATAAGATTGTAAAATGTTAAAATGACATTTCCCATTGAATGCATTTGTCACGGTTGAAAGCAATGCAAAAGTGCAAAAACGCATCAAAAACGCTACGTGTGAACATAGCCCAAGGTGTGGAGGAGTATTTTTGGTTTTGGTTATTTATTTTGCCTTATATACAAGTCATTACCCTGGAAAGGATGTTTCTTAACATATTTCCCAGGAAAATCCATTTTGGTTTCGATTTTGTATGTTGTATTGTGAGTCCGTAAAAGTGGCGTAATACCTCTGACAACGTTGTTGACAGCAGTGACCTGGGAGTCAGAAATGCTTCCAGGGGTCTTCCCCATGCTGTTTCCATGTCATTTGAGCAATGTTCCCATCGATTTGGGCAATTTTTAGGCCCTCTGCAGACTGCCGGGGGGGAGCCGCGTGAAATATGCTCAAGTTTCCCATAGACTTACATTAGGCTCGTTGCTCGGGTCGAGCACCTGAGCTTTCCAATTTTCTCGACCCAAGCATCGAGCACCCGAGCATTTTAGTGCTCGCCCATCACTACTTGTTAAACATATTCCGTTGGTGGATTGGCAAGCCGGGGAGATTATTAAATGGAGAGATTACTGCCATGAGAACGGTCTAGATATTTCCATTGCTACTGTCTCTACGGAAATATTACCTGCTTTTCTGTCTGGTTTTGAGGACGTTTTTTCTGAGAAGGGGTGTCAGGATTACTGTCATGGGTGTGTCAGAGGTGACAGACAGTCGCCCTGCAGTGGGTTGCAGGAGATCTCTACGTATGGCTGACAGAAAACGCTTGCCACGTCCGGACCTGAATGTGAATGACTTTGTGTGGTTGTCTACCAGGAGTATAAGATTGAAAGTTCCTTCTTTGAAGCTGGTACCTAGGTTTAATGGTCCCTATAAAATAACCGCCGTCATTAACCCAGCAGCGTTTCGTCTTGAACTTCCTCAGGCCCTTAAGGTCCACAATATGTTCCACAGGTCCTTACTCAAAAGGTATGTGGAACCTCTTGAGCCCTCACCTCTACCACCGCCCCCAGTAATGGTTGATGGTAATCTGGAGTTCCAGATTTCGAGGATTGTAGATTCTCTTCTCCCAACGTCATTCTCTACAATACTTGGTGCACTGGAAAGGCTATGGTGCAGTGGAGAGGATGTGGGTTTCAGCGTCAGAGGTGAATGCTCCCAGATTGGTTCACTCATTCCATACCTCTTTTCCTGAGAAAACCGGTCCTGAGTGTCCGGAGGCCACTTGTAGAGGGGGGGTACTGTCACGGGTGTGTCAGAGGTGACAGACAGTCGTCCTGCAGTGGGCTGCAGGCGATCTCTACACGTGGCATTGTAGACAACTTCCTAGAAAAGAGGCTGTCTTTAGGACCGAGCAGCTACCGCTCTCTTGCTAATTAGCTCTCTGGCCTGGTGTGTCTGAGAGGGAGTCGCCGGCTATATCCATTTCTACTTATGAAGCTTAGCAGGAGCAGTACTTCGTCCTCTCTGGAGCTTGAGGCCGTGTGCTTATTTGGAGTTCATCTAAAGCTAAGCCATTCCCCCTGTTTTGTCCACCCTTGTTGTCTATAGAGTTTAGTGGAGGTTGACTGGTGCTCATCTCTTTCCATCCCTAGCCGTAGCCTTACGCAAGGGAGAGTAAGGCGAGGCACGCAGGCGGCGATTGCTGAGGAGGCAATATAGGGAAATAGTTGAGACAGAGTGACAGTAAACCAGACTAGGAGGTCTCCACTTCCCCCCTTTCCCTAGTGTCTGGGCTTCCTTTCCCTTTTTCCTCTGTGTTGCACTAAGTCTTCCCCACACCTGAAGTGACACTAGGGTGCAGAGAAATGGAAACAAGTGCCCTGGACTAATGAGTCAAAATGTAAAATATTTTACTGTAACCAAAGGCAGTTTGGTCGCCATGGTGGCGGTACCTTACAAGTTTGGATCTGCATTTCAGCAAATTGAGTTAGAGTTTTGGTCAGTATTACTTTTATTCTCACAGGCTGAACCCGCCCCATACCCGGCAGATAATGGCTGCATGTTACATTCAAGATCTGCTTCTAACGATGCCGGGTGAAGCTGAGGAGACTAATAAATACAATAAAAAGTTTAAAATACATAAAAAAAATATATAAAAAAAAACTAAAAATTCGAATGACCTTTTTTCCCACTTAAATTTTTTTTAAAAAAACACAAACAGAAAAAAATGTAAAATTTCAAAATAGATTTTTTATTTTTTGCAAAAAAAGGCAGTAAGAAGTTCACAAAATATCTATTCCAAAATGGTATTGATAAAAACATTGATGTTGATTCAGCAAACAAAACAACAAGCCCTTACACATCTCCATCGACTAAAAAATGAAAATGTTTTGGGTCTCGGAAAACGGCTGCACAGTAAAACAAATAATTGTTTTACAAATTTCCTATTTTTTTTTTTTACCACTAAAATAATAATAATTATAAAAACAAAAAACAGCTGGACAAGTTTGGTATCGCTGTAATCATACTGACCTGGACAATCATGATGCCAAGTCATTTGCCACCATACAATGTACACGTGAAAACAATGCCCAAAAAACAAGGTCAGAATTGCATTTTTTTTTTTGCAATTTCACCCCACTTGGATTTTTTTTTACTGTTTTCCAGTACACTATATGTACATTCAAAAGTACAACTCATTCTGAAAAAAATGAGTTCTCATAGGTCTATGTGGATGAAAAAATAAAAAAGTAAAACAAAAATGGAAATTGGCTGTGTTTGGCAAGGGTTAAAATGGTTTTCCAGGATTTTTTAAAAATGCCTAGGAAGCAATGAATTAATTAACATGTATTATACTTGTTAACAAACTTTGGATTTTTTTTTCACCACTTAAATAAAAATAAACCTATAAATGTTTAATATCTACAAACTCATAATGACCTGGGGAATCATAATGGCCGGTCAGTTTTAGCATTTAGTGAACATGGTAAAAAACAACAACAATAAACAATTGTGGAATTGCACTTTTTTTGTAATTTTACCGCACTTGGAATTTTTTTCCTGTTTTCCAGTATACTATATGGTAAAACGAATGGTGTGGTTCAAAAGTACAACTTGTCCCGCAAAAAAACAAGCCCCTGCATTGCCATATAAAGACAGAAAAGTAAAAAAGTTTATTTATTTATTTAATTTACTCATTTTTATAGAGCCACTAATTCCACAGCTCTTTACAGTCATTTACAGACATTAGTGGCATGTCCCCATTGGGGCTCACAATCTAAATTCCCTATCAGTATGTCTTTGGAGTGTGGGAAGAATAATGAGTACACGGAGGAAACTCACACAAACACGGGGAGAACATACAAACTCCTTGCAGATGTTGTCCTTGGTGGGGTTGGAAGCAAGGACCCCAGCGCTGCAAGGTTGCTAATGTTCTTTTTTTTACAACTGTAATTTTTATTAAAGGTTATCAAATGTTTTAAAAATCCAATTTAACATAATAGGTAAGTACATATAAATGGATAAACATGTATCAGTTTTTTCCCCAAAAAACTTTAACATCAGATTTTCTTTATAGACAATCTACTGAATGTAAGCAACTGTCCACTTATAAACTTAATTGGTTATAAAAGAAAAAAATTATAACAGACATATTACACGAAACACAATGGAGCAGGGAGGTGGAGCTTATAATTAGCTAAAGAGGAGGGGGCAGAGAGGCAGTAGCTAATGTATCAGATGACAAGGAAGAGGTTTTATACTATGTGTTGAGCCCAATAATAATCCCATGGAGCCCACACCATATTAAACATGGAGTTTTTGCCAACCCCTTAGGAGAGACATTAAGAAGAAAAACTGAGGGATATAAGTCCAACTCCACCAATAATACCTCTTGTATCATAGTTTTAACTATTTCTCAAAAGGGGACTATAACTCCATATTTACAAAAAATGTGTGGTAGAGTCCCCGTAGAGGCACCACACCTCCAGCACAGTTTTGAAATTTGTGGATTCATTTTATTGAGCAGATCTGGAGTATGGTACCAAAACATCATGATCTTATACTGGTTTTCTTTATACAAAGTACAAATTGAAGTCTTCGCTGCCTTGGCCGATATTACCTGCCAAGTCTGCAGTGGAAGAGCTCTTCCCAAGAAGTCCTCCCACCTCGTCATATAAGAGTGTTTGGAAGGAGAGTCTCCCCTGGGAGAACTAATCAAATTATAAATATCTGAAATAAGGCCCTTGGTGGAGGGACCCTTTTTACCCAAAATATCAAAATCAGTAGGGGTCGAGACCCTGTGTGATCCAAATAAAGCTCTTGCCAAATGTTTAATTTGTATTTTTTGCATAAATTCACAGTTAGTTAAACCATAATTGGACTTTAAGAAATCATACTGGAGGATGTCTAATGAATGTCTATCTACTATATCCGCATATCTAAATAACCTCGCAGTAGTCCATGGAGAGGCCATCGGTGACTCCAGGCTATTTGCCAACAAAGGCTGAAATATGAAAGATATCATGGGAGAATTTTTGGAGGACAGAACAAATCTCCTATTGCAAAATGTCGACACATTCCTAGTGAACTGCATCGGGCCCAATAATGAACATTGAATCTTAATCGGATTATTCAACCAGAGCAGGGAATTTGGATGTATTGGGGCCAATGACAATTTTTCAATTTCCGTCCACTTGTTATAAGCCCACAAAGAGGCCCAGGATGGAATCCTCCTTAGATGTGTGGCCCAGAAATATTTAGTGAGATCTGGCTCTGATAAACCCCCATGTGATCTACTAGAGGTTAGTATGTGTTTGGAAATTCTATGTCTCTTATTGTTCCAAATGAATTTCATTATACAAGCCCGAAGGGCCCTAAGCTCCCCAATAGGGACCATTACCGGTTAAATAATATAGCAATTTAGGTAAAAGTATAATCTTCACCGCTGATATACGTCCCAAAAACGAGATTGGATGTTTGGACCACTTAACCAAGAGTCCCTTCAATTCTGTTATAAGGGAAGGAAAATTATGGGAGTATGGGGATCTACAAGAGGATGTCAAATTAACCCCCAAATACTTTATGGCATTAGTGTTCCATCTAAATTTGTAATTCAATTTAAGGTGATCTAATTCTTCACGGGAATATTTAGAGGTAGCGCTTCTGTTTTATCTGAGTTCACCTTATACCCTGAAGTAATACCAACATTTTTGAGGACAGATTTGAGATTAGGGAGGGTTATATGAAGATTCGCAAGAGTAAGAAGAACATCATCCGCGAACAGGGAGATTTTAAAGTCTCTGTCCCTAACCTTTATACCTGAGATGTATATTGTTTTGAATAGCTGCAGCAAGAGGCTGAATGCACAAAGCAAACAGCAGTGGGGACAGGGGGCATCCCTGCCTTGTTACATTAGCTATACTAAACCTGGGTGAAACAAAATGAGGAAGTTTAATGGACGCCGTAGGCGAAGAGAAGTGGGCCCTCAAGGCTGTCACATAAGCACCCGAAATCCCAAAGAACTTAGCAATCTCGAACAGGAAGGACCAGCTGAGGCGGTCAAAGGCCTTTTCTGCATCTAAACTTAATAGAAGCGCTCCAACCTTTTTTCTATTAGCCACATCTACCATGTCAACCACCCTCCGGGTGTTATAAACCCCACCTGGTCCTTGTGCACAAGACAGGGAAGCCAAAGATTAAGTCTGTTTGCCAGTAGTCGTGTAAAAATTTTTAAATCTGAGTTAAGAAGAGCTATAGGCCTGTAATTTGCACAGTCGAGTGGGTTTCTACCCAGTTTGGGAATAAGTATTAAATGAGAGTGCAAGAGAGATTCCGGGATTGGGGAGCCTAGACATGAAAGAGTTGAACAATTCCACCATATGAGGGAGCAATATACCCAAAAAGGTCTTATAGTACAAGTACATTAAACCGTCAAGTCCCGGCGATTTCCCCAGGGGAAAGTCTCTCAGAATGTCCTGGACTTCCTCTTCCGAAACCCTTTCATTGAGAGATGCTATAGCCCCAGGAGAGAGGGCCGGCAATCGAAGGTCAGAAAAAAACTCCTCTATCAACACTCTCCTACGCTCAACTTCCCCTGTTAATGGATCTCGCAGGTTGTATAGATTTTTATAAAATTTAAAGAAAATATCTGATATAGCTGCTGGATCATAGTGCACATTTCCCCTCCTGTCCCTGAGGGTCTGAGGAGCCGCATTGACTAGGCGTTCCTGTAGTTGGCGAGCAAGAAGAGTATGAGCCTTGTTCCTCCTTTCATATTTCTGCTTTGAGAAGATAATTAATTTCTCCACTTTATGAATGGATAGGTCTTTTAGTTTGTCCCTAACAGCTAATACTTTCCTCAATATGTGGGTTGACAGGGAAGTGGCCAACTTTCCCTCTCAGTGCCTAAGTTGAGAAGACAGGGTTGAGTGCAGATGTGCCGAGTTTCTCTTCAGTCTGGTCCCCTCAGCTATATAACATCCTCTGAACACCGCCTTATGGGCTTTCCATAAGATAGCCAAAGGTGAAACAGAACCAGAATTAATTTGAAAATATTGGGTCAAGTAGTTAGCAAGGGAACTCCTAATATCAGGGTTCTTGACTAAAAATTAATTTAGGCGCCAATGACAGAATCTAACAGCGGGATTACCGGACCTAAGCCTCAGGACCACAGGGGCATGATTAGACCAGGTTATGGAGCCCACCTCCGCCCCCTCCATCATTCTCAAAGTGATAATATTAGCAAAAAAGTAATCAATTCTAGTATAGGTTTTACGTGGAGGGGAGTAAAAGGTGTAAGCCCTCTCCCTGGGTTGATCAATCCTCCATAGATCATAGAGAGAGTTGGACCGTATCAACCTTCTAAACTGCAAAGACAGGCGGGTCAGATTGGGAGGTGAGGTTTTACCCCAGTTGAGTGTCCACCTGAGATTTCCGAGAATGGAATATTAAAATCTCCCCCCCACAAGAAAAACAGCTGGGGACAGACTCCGAAAGATAGAGAGGACCCTACGAAGAAACGCAATTTGTCCCGAATTTGGAGCATAAACGTTACATAGAATGACTGGCTTTCCCCGCAGAAGACCCTCCAGTATCAAATATTTTCCAACAGCATCAATTTAAGTTTTAAGAGTTTGGAAAGGGCATGAAGAAGTGATTAGTATGACCACTCCCTCCTTTTTATTATTACTATGGGCTGAATATGTGACGCGCCCCCTTGGCCGTGGGGTACTCGGTGCCGGGCCGGTCGTTGCTAGGGGAGATGTCACAGTGGCGGTGACCCGGTCCGTGACCCAGGATGGTCAGTAAAAAGGGGATTTTATAGTTTTTATGTACAAAGTTCGTGACGCCACCTGTGGTATGCGGCTAAAGGGAGCCGCCGCTGCGGAGCAGGTCCTCTGGAGCTGATGTTAGTGCAGCAAAGCTGGTGTGGCTCTCCACAGGTAGAGCTTAGCTCTAGGGCAGTGTAGAGGTTATAGGTGATGCTGGGCGTTGTAGTGCAGGGGTTGATGGTTCAGCAATAATCAGTCCACAACTTAATGGCGGTTTCCTCTTATCTTTACTGGCGGTGATTAGGCAAACCGGGACTAGAGTACTGGCTAGAAGTGGAAGTCCGGGCAGCCTGGAAGCAAGTAAGGAATCCACCTCACCAGGTGAAGTTGGAGGCCTTCCCTTTCCACTAATCTCTCTGGCCCTGCTGCTTGTAGCTGTGCGGTGGCCCTTGTCACTGAGTGCAACGTTTCTGTGCTCACCCGTATGGCAGGCAGCTCGGGCCTTGCTGGTGTGTCGCTCCCACGTGGCGGTGCTGGGCCCTCTGTGCTGCTGAGCCTCCGGGTGTCTATTGGGGCCAGGAGACCTGCAGTCTCCTGCCCTCCGGTTTCTGCTGCTGGGCCTTCAGTGCCGCCACAGCCTCGGACTCCGGTGTCCGGTTCCTCTGTGCTGAACCTTCTGGAGTGAACTGCCGCGCATCTCCAGCCCCCAGCTCCTCTATCTTCGACGTCCTGACTTCAACTCCTCACACTAAGACTAACTAATCCCGCCTCCAGATCCAAGTTGCCAAGGGGAGGAACTTCCCTTGCTGGTCTGGAGCCAGGAAAGTGTTGCATGCTTAGTAAAACCTGATTAGGGGACCCCTGCTGGCTTCCAGGCATGGCATCACCTCTTGTGAGGGAGGCAATGCCACTGTGGCAACCGGACACCTGGGGTGCCACATTCCCCCCCTAGTTAACTTCAGTACTCCCGAACTGAGGATACCTTTTAAAATTAACAATTAACAATTCACATTACAAACAGTGTTCAAAGTCGAAAATTGCAAAAACCCAACAAAAATTGAAAGCAGTCACTGCGGAGCTTAGTCCTTACGCCACAATCCTGGAAACTGTAATTTGGCTGGTGGGAACCGCATGAACCCACTTTGTGAATCGTCCCCGGGCGTGGCTTCAGGGCACTCTTTCGTTGGGCTTGGTCTTCAGCCACGCCTGCGGTTTATTTTCTAGGTCGATTAGTAACTATATTCAATATTGTCGTGACCACACCTAGTCCTGTGGTCCAATTGTCCATAAATTCAACAATTATACATATCCAAGATTATTTAACGGGTACAACTATAAACAACATACACTTTAGTTCTCTTATACTTTATACTTTAGTTTCTCCAGCGAGCAGGGAGATGACCTTTTGTACTCCTGGTCGATCTACGTAGTACGTTAGTTGTCACGGCCCTACCCTGGTCCCTAGTGTCTACCCCTGGTGCGGTGGGTTCAGTGTGAACTACACTACAGGTAGTCTGAGGTAACACCGGTAGGCTGGGTAATCTCCTACGAATTCTTTGGCTCACCATGGGTACGACAGGTTCACTGCTAGCAGAGGGTCGATTCTCCTGGTCTGCTGATGATGAAACCTCTGTCTCTGGGGCCGACTGGTCTTCCAGCTGTTCTGGGACTTCTGCAGCTTCCGGTGAGGCTGCTTGGAGAAAGGTAAGGACCGGTACTACAATTGCACTGTTCACCTGCGTCCAAGACCGGGGAAATTCTCCGAGTACTGTTTGGACCACTTCCTCCACTCCTTCTGTGGGCTGAGAGTTGTCTTGATCTTCTTCTGTGTGTTTCAACTGTTCAGGACAGATCTTCAAGTGGTCTCTTAAGACTGCCGCTGAAGTTTCCCCTCCATCTTTGCTGATGAGGCACACTTTGGTGTTGTCGTAATTTGAGGGTAGGACGGTGTATGGCTCAACCTCCCACTGGTCATCTAATTTGTGGAGTCGTCTCTTTCTCTTAAGTACCTGTTCTCCAGGTGATAAGGGAATGGCAGGTGCGTGCTGATTGTAAGTTTCCTCTTGCTTCTGTCTCGCCTGGGACAAAATTCTCTCAACACATTCTTGCACTTTGCGGTATTGTTGCTGCCACTCTGTATCCCAATCCGCATCTGGTGAAGTCGTCTCTGGTGTTAGGACTTCCATGTCCAAGTCAATCGGTAGCTTACCAGGTCTTTCTCTCATCAGGTAAGCGGTTGGTGGAGTTCACCGGGATGTAGTTATACAGGTCCACCAAATCTGGTAACTTCTCTGGCCACAGGCTGCACTCTTCAAGGGGCAACGTCTTCAACAAGTCTATTACCACCTGGTTCATATTCTCACACAACCCATTGGTCTGGGGATGATACGGCGTCGTCCTGATTTTCTTGCAGCCGTACAAGTTACAGAATTCCTGGAACACCTCTGCTTCAAAGGCTGGACCTTGGTCGGAAAGCACCCGTTCAGGGTACCCGTGCGGGCGACAAAAGTGCTGTTGGAACGCTTTGGCTGCCGTCTGAGCCGTCTGGTCTTTCACTTGCACTACTACCAGGAACCGGGAGTAGTGGTCTACTATGGTTAGAGCGCAGACATAGCCTGACCTGCTTGGGGCTAGCTTCACGTGGTCTAAGGCTACCAGTTCTAGTGGCTGTTTGGTGATGATGGGCTGCAGGGGAGCCGTCTGGCTGTCACGGCCTTTTCGTCTCAGGTTGCATGGACCACATTCTTGACACCATCTCTCGATCGCTTTCCTCATGCGAGCCCAGTAGAATCGCTCACGTAGCAGGACTTCCAACTTCTTCCACCCGAAGTGTCCTGCTCCATCGTGGTACGCTTCTAAGACCATTGATGCATCCCACCTCGGGACTACCACCTGCCAGACCAGTTCATGTGTCCGGGAGTTGATACTTCTTCGACACAGCTTTCCTTCGTAGATGAACAGTTTGCCCTTCTCCTTCCACAACTGTTGGGTCCCCTGTGGAGCATCTGGATCAGTGTGCGAGTCAGCTTGCGTCAGCAACTCCTTGACTAGGCGGACAGCCGGGTCGCTATCCTGCGTTTCTACACATCCATGGTGGGGCAATGGGTTGAACGTGGCCTCTCTGTTGGCGGAGCGCTTGTCCCTCACACAGTGGGAGCACTGGGTTACCCCATGACGATGGAAAGCGGGTATCTCTATCTCCTCCAGCTCTTCCGGGTCTTCTCCCCCATCTGGCAAGTTGGGCATCCTGGACAGCGCATCAGCATTTGCATTTTTATGCCCCGCCCGATACTTGATGGTAAACTCGTAGTTAGACAGTCGGGCCATCCATCGTTGTTCTAGGGCACCAAGCTTCGCAGTCTCCAGGTGCGTCAGCGGGTTATTATCTGTGAAGACTGTAAATTTGGAGGAGGCGAGATAGTGCTTGAAGCGCTCTATTACAGCCCAGACTATGGCAAGAAACTCCAACTTGAAGGAAGTGTAGTTGTCGGGGTTCCATTCCGTGGGCCGGAGATTCCTGCTGGCGTAGGCAATCACTCTCTCTCTGCCTTGCTGTACCTGGGACAGCACCGCTCCCAATCCCACGTTGCTGGCATCTGTATGAAGTATAAAGGGTTGGCCATAGTCGGGGTAGGCCAGGACTTCGTCTCCGGTCAGAGCCATCTTCAGTCAGGTGAAAGATTCGTCCTCTGGTTTACCCCATTTGAACGGAGGTTTCGGGTTCTTGGCCTTCTTGGACTGGCCCACTAAGAGGTCCTGCATGGGTGCCGCTATCTTAGTGAAACCCCTGATAAATCTCCTGTAGTAGCCTACCAGCCCGAGGAATTGCCGCACTTCCTTAATAGTGGAGTGTCTTGGCCAGTCTTTAATCATGGTGACTTTTTCTGGGTCTGGTGCTACACCTTCGGTGCTTACCACATGACCTAGGTACTGCACCTTGGGCTTCAACAGGTGGCATTTGGACGGCTTTACCTTCAGGCCAAAACCAGATAGGGCTTCGAACACCTCGGCCAGGTGCTCCAGGTGGTCTTCATATGTTTTCGAGTAGACATTTACGTCGTCCAGGTACAGCAGGACAGTTTAGAAGTTCTTGTGTCCTAGGCAGCACTCCATTAACCGCTGGAAGGTTCCTGGGGCGTTGCAGAGCCCGAATGGCATGCAGTTGAACTCACTGAGGCCCATTGGTGCTGTAAACGCGGTCTTTTCTTTGTCCGCCTCTGCCACAGGAGCCTGCCAGTACCCACTGGTGAGATCCAAAGTGGAGAAATAATTAGCAGATCTTAGTGCAGCTAATGACTCCTCAATCCTGGGTAATGAGTAGGCGTCCTTATGTGTAATGCGGTTAATCTGCCTGTAATCAACACATCCTCATTGTACCATCCTTCTTTCTAACGAGAACTAATGGAGCTGCCCAGGGGCTACAACTATCTCTGATCACCCCAGCCTCCTTCATCTCCCGTAGCATTCCTTTGGCACATTGATAGTGAGCTGGGGGTACAGGCCGGTACCTCTATTTAATGGGCGGATGATCTCCCGTGGGGATATGATTACCTGCCCAAAATCTATTGGGTATTTGCTGAAGACCCGCTCATACTCTCGGACCACCCGGTATACTCCATGCTTTTGGTGCAACGGGGTGGAGTCAGTGCCCACTTGTAGCTTCTGACACCAATCCTCCACCTGTCCCTTGGAGCCATTATCCTCCGCCGGTTTGGATGGAGGCAAGGGTTCCACTGTCCTTATAGAATTGTCACTGACAGTGAATAGCTTAGCAAGGGTAGCATACCGGGGTAAATGGACCTCTTTCTCCCCATAATTCAGGATGCGTATCGGTACTCTCCCCTTGCGGACATCGACCACCCCCATGGCTGTCAAGATGGTGGGCCTACTGTCAGAGTACACGGGTTCTACCAGGGCCTGATAATCTTGACCCCTGAGACCAATTGCTGCTCGACACCATATCAACATTTCACTCCATTGGGGGCATTGCAATGGGGAACGGATCACTCATCCTGACACTGCCAATTTCCCCTCCAGACAGCTCTACCTGTTGTCTTTTCATCAGGGCTCTGATTTCCTACTGCAGAACTCGCTGCTGACTGGAACTGGCAGTCTCTGCGACCTGTTGCAACAAAACAATAATTTCTCCAAGACAATTTTCTATCACATACCTTAACCTTAGTGCCTAAAGTGCCTAAGGTTAGTAGTAGTGCCTTAGTACCTTAATGCCTAAGGTTAACATGGGATGACTTTCTCGGCGATCAATATCAACAATAATCATTCCCTGTGATAGCAATTCTACTTTGCCAACTTTTATGGTCACCTCTTAATACCCCACCTGAGGCAAGGGCTGACCATTGCTGGCATAGATGTTAAGATGTTCATCAGGACTGTGGGTAATGTCTGAATCAGTCCAGTATTGTTTATAAAGGATATATGGCATCGTGGTCACCTGGGACCCAGTGTCCAGCAACGCGTTCATTGGGATGCCATCAAGCACGACAGGTAGGACCGGTCGTCCTCCCACGTACTTGTCTCGCCAGCTTTGTGGGCCTGGTCATCTTACTCCTGGGGGTTGGCCCTCTGCCCCAGGTGTTGCTCGTTTAAATTGCAGAATCTTGCGTAGTGTACCGCCTTTTCACAGCGGCGGCAGATGGGTTGTCCGTCATGGTCGTAGCGATCGCTGCTCCTCCCTCTGATCGGTGGAATTCTTCTCTGTCATCGCCATGGGACGTTATCTGGACTGTAAGCCAGCTGGATCTTTTCCTTTGGAGACACTTTCATGGCCTGCACGGTTTTAGTTAGTGTAGCCACACTTTTGGTCAGCTCTTGAACCTGAAGGCGTAGGTCTGCAGATGGATAATTATCTAGGGTCTGCGCGTCAGCCTCCACAGGTGCTGGGGGAAAGGACGCCACCTCCTGGTGATATGTGATAGCTGGACGCCGGAGGGATGTAGTGCCACTTGGGATTGATTCTCGCAGCACCCGGATGGCTCTGTCTTTAAATTGTGCAAAGTCCAGATCAGGGTTTTGGCGAGCCATAATGCGCAGCTGTGTCCTGTGAGCGCTGGACAGGAGCCTCTCAATAAACTGCTCAGTTAGCAATCTGTCCTCATCATGCACATGTGGCACCCCTGCGGGTTCAGTCGCCACAGAGGTACTGCATCTCACCCAGAGGTGTGGTATCCCACTCTCAGGTAAGGATAGAGTGCTGCCCGGGACCCTAACACCTGCATCCAACACATCCACTTCAGTAGGGCAGGGCGAGATTGCTCCTAAGGGAGAGCACAGTCCTTGGTCCCTGGCTGGAGTGGAGGGGAACCAAGTGAGGGGGAACCATGTAGTGGGTGTGGGTGGAGGACGTAGATCAGGGGAGCACTTCAGTAGCTGTATAAAATGGGAAGCCATCTTAGAAAGACAGTTTAGTCAGAGGAGGAAAGTGAGGGGAGCAGAGGCTCTGTAGGAGCTCTGCTCCAGAGCGGGCCTAGTGAGAGGCCCAGGACTGAGAGAGGAGAAGGAGAGAGAGAAGAGGAGAGGGAGCAGGAGAAAGGCTCCAGGAACAGAAGGGATCCCAGGGGTACGGGAAGTGCTGGAGGCCACCCGTACACCCGAATCTGCCAGGCGGTGGAGTGATCGAGCCCCAGAGGCGACCGACCCCTTAACTAGTGGAGAACTACAAGGCTCAGCTAGGAACCGGAGGCTGCTGTACTTGCAAGGTGCAGTGGCCACATCCGCAACTATATCGCCGAGAAGGTGGCCACAGAGGGTCCAGGGGACTGCAGGTCGCCCGACAAGACCCGAGGCTACCGGATTGGGACACTGGTTGCGAGGCGCAGGGCAGGAGGGTGAGAGCCAGCGCAGGAAGACGACTGAGAAAGGCACACAGAAAGGGGTCCCGTTAAGTGCTCCTGAATTATCTGGGGGATTGCTGAACCCCTGCTTGGGGAAAGCAGCGCGACGTGGGAGGCTGTAAGCTGTACAGTGCAACCTGAGGAACTTAACAACTGTGAGTAAACTCGGAAGACTGCACCCCACTGTCTCTGTGATTATTGTCTGCGCCATCACCCCCTGCACCACAACGCCCAGCACAACCTACCCCATCTACACTGCCCTGGAGCTAAGCTCTACCCATGGAGAGCCACACCATCCCTTCTGCACTCACATCAGCTCCAGAGGACCTGCTCCGCAGCGGCAGCTTCACATAGCCGCATACCACAGGTGGCGTCACGAACTTTATGCAAGCACTATAAATCCCCTATCAATAACCCCTTTTCATTGACTGCCCTGGGTCACGGACCGGGTCACCGCCACTGTGACATCCCCCAGCATCTACTGGCCCAGCACCGGGTAGCCCACGGCCCAGGGGGCGCGTCATATACACTGTCGGGGTCTACCTGTTTGATGGCCCGCAGCACCTCCTGCAGGTTTAGAGCATAGTCCCGTACACTGTCCTGCATTCTTTGTTTGCACCCGTAAAACTTCATTTTAATTTCTGCTGCAGTGCGGGTGTCAAAGGTATCCTTCAATCGGGCCAGTATTTCTTTTACAGTGCCTTTGTCTCTGCCCGGCCAGGACTTCACCTCTCTCTGGGCTGCACCGATTAGCTGGCCTATGAGGATGCTGACTTTTTGCTCCTCAGACAGGGGGTACACTTTAAACAAACTGCGCAGTCTCTCCTCAAAGTCGTTCAGGGTGTGCGACTCCCCTGAGTACTGGGGCAAACACGCCGCCCCCGGTATGTATGGCATTGATAACGGCATTACAGTGGCAGCAGCCACGCCTGCGGCTGAACCCTCCTCCATGTTGGGCATCTTCCTCCCCCCTAGTGAACCTCAGCCAGGTCCTGGGCGTCTCCTGACGTACCAGTATGCTGCTCTGCAGGCGGAAGGATCTCTTACCAGGCGGTTCCGGATCGGGGCTTCTTTCTTCCCCCTCGGCGGGTGGCAAACCACGAGATAACACAGTTCAATAAAGTCTATGGCACACAGTACCCGGTTATACCGGGCTTCGTGAATCCTGTTTGTGACGCCAAGTTGACGCGCCCCCTGGGCCGTGGGGTACTCGGTGCCGGGCCGGTCATTGCTAGGGGAGATGTCACAGTGGCGGTGACCCGGTCCGTGACCCATGATGGTCAGTAAAAAGGGGATTTTATAGTTTTTATGTACAAAGTTCGTGACGCCACCTGTGGTATGCGGCTAAAGGGAGCCGCCGCTGCGGAGCAGGTCCTCTGGAGCTGATGTTAGTGCAGCAAAGCTGGTGTGGCTCTCCACAGGTAGAGCTTAGCTCTAGGGCAGTGTAGATGTTATAGGTGATGCTGGGTGTTGTAGTGCAGGGGTTGATGGCGCAGCAATAATTAGTCCACAACTTAATGGCGGTTTCCTCTTATCTTTACTGGCGGTGATTAGGCAAACCGGGACTAGAGTACTGGCTAGAAGTGGAAGTCCGGGCAGCCTGGAAGCAAGTAAGGAATCCACCTCACCAGGTGAAGTTGGAGGCCTTCCCTTTCCACTAATCTCTCTGGCCCTGCTGCTTGTAGCTGTGTGGTGGTCCTTGTCCCTGAGTGCAACGTTTCTGTGCTCACCCGTATGGCAGGCAGCTCGGGCCTTGCTGGTGCCTCTGTGCTGCTGAGCCTCCGGGCGTCTGATGGGGCCAGGAGACCTGCAGTCTCCTGCCCTCCGGTTTCTGCGGCTGGGCCTTCAGTGCCCCCACAGCCTTGGACTCCGGTATCCGGTTCCTCTGTGCTGGTCCTTCTGGAGTGAACTGCCGCGCAGCTCCAATCCCCAGCTCCTCTCTCTTTGAAGTCCTGACTTCAACTCCTCACACTAAGACTAACTAACCCCCCCTCCAGATCCCAGTTGCCAAGGGGAGGAACGCTCCTTGCTGGTCTGGAGCCAGGAAAGTGTTGCATGCTTAGTAAAACCTGATTAGGGACCCCTGCTTGCTTCCAGGCATGCCATCACCTCTTGTGAGGGAGGCAGTGCCACTGTGGCAACCGGACCCCTGGGGTGCCACATATGCGTACGGGAAATGGTACATTGCAAAACGAAATGTTCCTGATTGATCATAGTGTGTTTCATGTATAAAGGTGATATCAGCCCTCTGAGCCCTCAGTTCCAGTCTTCTTTCTCTAGGGGAGTTGAGGCCCTTAAAAATAAGAGTTATTAATCTAAGCATTGTGATATAATAGAAAGAGCACTACTGCTTCCTTATATACTCAATATTACCATAGACCTCTCCTGTCTCCTCAGCACCCTCAGTATCCGATAGGATCCTCCAGTATGGGCAAAAACTCGTCCAAAAAGTAGGATAAAATGGGGGAAAAGGGAAGGGATGAAACATTAGGAGTAGGGGTAGACATGGACACATACAAACAACCAAACAAAGAAACAATTATAAACCTAAATGGTAGCATTCCGAAGAAATAACATTGGATCGGGATCACTTATGTGGCACAAAGTGAGTCCCCAAAATATTAGAAAAATGCACTTGGCCTAATTTTCGTGACCCTCAAAATTAGATGTGGGGGGGAACCCAAGAACACCTTTTTCAAATTAAGGAATAACCCAACCTTGAGGATCAGGTCACCCACCGAGCAATGTAATCCTATAAACTTTTTAAAAAAACAGCAACTTCTATACCACTATAGTATGCTATGTAATACCGGGAATGGGGAAGAAATAAAAAAATCCCTCGAGAAAAAAATGAAGAGAAAGAGGAAACATTCAGAGTCAGCCAGGATTATCACCACAGGAATGAGGAGAAGCACAATGGATCAAGCTCCAGCATGGCCAGGATCCCACTCCTCCCCTCCCCTCAACCTTTCACCAGACAGGGGGAGGGGTGTCCGACAGGGTGGGACTGCACCAGTCCTGAATCTTAACTGACGGTAAGTTCAGTCTTTGCAAAACGAGGACAAATCCCTCATAGAGCGAAGTGTCGATGAGACTCCATCCCTGCGCGCTGTCAAGGCAAATGGGAAACCGTAACGATAGGGAATCCCCTGCTCCACCAGGGCTTTTAATAGGGGCTTGAGAAGCCTTCACTTCTGAAGAGTGATATGAGAAAGGTCAGGATATCCTTGTAATTCAGTCCCCTTAAACCTTATGGTCTTTAGAGCCCTTTCTTTTATCATTATTTTCTCCTTTGTCTCCTAGTCATGAAGGCAGCAAATAACATCCCTCAGGGACGCCGCAGTCTAAGGCTTCAGGGCCCTGTGAGCTCTATCAAATTTAATAGGTGTGTCCTGGCTGTCCCCTGGGATGTGATTGAAAATCTCTTGCAGCACAGCTTTTAAGTCCTCTTGTCCCTCTGATTCAGGGAGACCTCTTATCCTAATATTGGACCTTCTGCCTGTTAGCCAAATCTTCAATGTGAGAGTGGAGTTCTTGTATTATGCTTTTTTGATGGGTGACAACTAGTTGAAGATCTCCCACATGTGTCCTGATAGTATCATGTTCACCTTCTAGGGAGTCCATGCGTCCTGAAAGCTGATGTATATCCTGTCTTAAGCAAGTTATTTCTGACCGGCAAGTTTTCCTTCACCTCTGCTATTAGATTTTAAAGTCTTTTTTAAAGTGCAGATGTTCTAGATATTTCTTTCAAGGCAAGTCCTGTATTTCCCCCTCGTCCTCTGACTATCCTGGGGAGGAGGACCAGTCATCCCCATCTGGACTAATGGTAGGAGGAAAGCCCCCCCTGTCTCATGGCTCCCCGCATCCCAGTCTCCCCTTGATTTGTCATGGGAGAGTCTCTATTCCTTCAGTGGGAGCAGGGGCTGCTTCTCAGGCTTATGCACAGTCCCCCAGCCCCTCGTCATGTTGCGTATTTCTGGAGGCTCTTAGAGGCTCCTAGACTGTGATGCAGGCCTCACCTTCTGAGCTGCATCGGACCGCGCCACTCTTCCCCGATTCACTCCAGCTGCCGGACCCGACTCCCTCACAACAGGAGAAGAGTTTGGAGGCTTTCTCCTCCCTCTCTCACCGTCACACGCCAGGTAGGGGTCCGTGGTCGTCTCTGACGGCGTCCAAGATGGCGCCGAAGCTCCGTGAAAGGCAGAGTCCTTCTGTAGAAAAGCGTCCAGCACCGTGGTGGATGGCGGTCCCGAGGCTCCTGCTGGGGTCTTGGGTTTACGGGGGCCCATCAGTCAGGGTGGTTTGGCTGGTAAGCACTGTATAAATGCTGTAAAAAGGCTGTGCTCAGCGGGAGCTCCCAAACCGCACGTCCACTAACATCAGGGTCTTGGCCAGGCCCCCTGTTGCTAATGTTTTTGCGTTGACGATGCAGACTGTGTGCCTCACTGCTGTCTTGGGGAAAACCACTCTCAAGATTGTCTTCAAGCATATTTTGATACTACAGCATGGGTGCGTCCCTTTCCAGGGGGGAAAGCAACTGACAAAATTTACTTTTGTACCGTGGATCGAACAGAGTGGCAAGCCAGTAGTCAGCACTATTTTTAATCCTAACAATACAGGCAACAATCATGTTGCAGATAGTGCTTCAAGAAGGTGCTCATGGGTCTGTCTCTTTCATGAGGTCCAAGTCCATATTGTGTTGGTGGCGGGATAACACTCAAGCTTGCTTCCTCCATCCCCTCCTGGCAACCATGGAAAACAGAGTGGGAATCATTATCCTCTTCATCTCCAAACAGTTGCGGGTCCATCAACTTTTCCTCCTCATCCTCCTCCATTTGTTCCAGGGGCGGACACTGACTGCTTGGGACCCCTGTGCAAGAAATGTGTCTGGGCCCCCCACCTTTTATGGTGACAAAGCTACAAATGTATATATAGCCGCATATATATACCTCTTACATAGTCTCCTTTATTATGTATATTGCCGTCCCTTATTACACAGTGCCCTCTCTTGTTATGTACAGCACCGTCCCTTACATATTCGATTATCTATAGCGCCCTGTTCTTTATTACATAGCGTCCTCTCTTGTTAGATATATAATGCAATGATGGCTGATGGAGCAAGGAAAAGCTTATTTTCCAATGAAGAAGCTGAAGGACTGGTCTTCTGGTCACCGCCTGCTCCATCAGCAGTCATTTTATATCTAACAAGAGATGACTATGTAATAAAAGATTGCGCTGTGACTGACAAAAATAACAAGAATACTCTATGTAAGGGACAGCACTGTACATAACAGCAGAGGAAGCTATATAATAAGAGACGGCACCATATATAACTAGAGAGGATGGTACGTAATAAAGGAGGGTGTTATACATAATAAAAGATGAAACTATATAACTAAGGATGGCGCTATACATAATAAGTGAGTACACTATATACTAAGGGACTGTGCTATACATAATAAGGCTACATTCCTGTATCTGTGTGCAGTGTCGGTGTGCTGCCTGCTTTTACAGACGTATTGAGCATGTCCTATTGTTACGGATCCAGGTGGTGGAACCTCTGTGCTGCGGTGCAAGGAGGGACCATAGGGGCATGACTAAGTATCTACCAAGGTCGCACGGCGGCTCAGTTGACTCCGTGAACCAGGGAGGAACCGAGCAGAGGGACCAGGTGCCACTCTGGAACCGACATTGTATGAGAGCAGGTGACTCCCACGGGTCAGAAGGCTGGAAAAGACCGGTACAGCGGATGAGCACGGCAGGCAGGCTGACGGGTGCTCCGGGTAGGCAAGCTGGCAGGCACAGCAGGTAACAGGCAGGTGCTTCCAGGTAAGTAGGCAAGCGGGCACGGCAGGTAACAAGCGGGTGCTTCCAGGTAAACAGGCGGACAGAGCCCATAGACAGACTGGTGGGCTGGACTGAAGGACAGACTGTCGGGCTGGAAAGTAGTCAGACTGGCGGACTGGACTGAAGATCAGACTGGCGGACAGGACTGACTTGCAGAGGACCTGAGGGCTGAAGCAAAGTAAGTATCACAGAGCAACAACCTTGCACGGGCACCTCCATATTGGAGGAGGTGCTTTAAATAGGTAAAGTCCTCCGGCCATTGGCCGGGGACTTTTTAGGACAGCGCGCGCGGCCCCTTTAAGAGGGAGGGAGCAAGCGCACGCGCGCGCCCTAAGCACAGTGCCTGGGAAGCTGCGTGCACCAGCAGCAGCAGCAGGGAGGCCGGAAGACGCCAGAGCAGGAGCGCGGCGTTAAGGGGGACGGCGTCTCTGCCTGGCTGGGGGCAGAGACACCAATGCTACACCGGCGGATCAGAATAGGACATTCTCTGACCCTCACAGATCTCATTCTCAGATCTGTGATTTTCATGGATGTGTGAATGGATCTATAAAACTCTATGAGTCTGTGGACCATGCCATAAAAAAAATCTGGCAGCACACGGACATTTCACACAAATGTGAAAATGCAGCTTAAGGGATTTTACAGATAACAATCAATATCACCCCAGTCTCACAGTGTAGATACAGAATAATATTTACATCCAGGCACTTACCGCTGACGTCTCATCTGATCAGAGTCGGTTTCTGCTGCTTATTCTCCATCTGGTCAAACCTTCATTTCGACATCTCACAGCTAGTGTTGAGCATTACGATACTGAAATATCGGGTATCGGCCGATATTCGCGGTATCGGAATTCCGATACTTAATTCCGATACTTTTGCAATATCGTATACCGGAATCGGAAGTTCCCATAATGCAATGAGCCATTTTCATTTTATTCAGCCAATGAGGATCCTAAGAAGTGTGGGCACATCCTGTTAGGCATGTAGGCATCTTAACTAATGGCATGGCTGTGATTGGCTGCTGAAATGATGTCATGATGCACTATAAAAGCCGCCGCCGCCATTTTGAGCTCACTCTGCTGTGAATTCAGTTAGGGATAGGACGCTGTTGTTCTGAGGGACAGTTTTAGCTACCTATTTGGTCTATTCTGCTTTACCCAAGCTACTTTATAAATCGCTGTGCCTTGCAGTGCTAGTGCACAGTTCTCTGCTGTTCACCGCTTTCTGCAAGGTCTCTGTGTGTGAGTGCAGCTCACCCTGTAGTGTGTGCTTCAACCACGTCTGGTTGTAGTGCACTCAGTGTGTGTCACTGCCTCATACATTGTCCTTTTTTGCCAATTCAGAATTTTTCCTGATATCTCCTATTAGTGTGGTGGTTCCATCCGTATTCAGCTAAATTGGTTCCAAACACACTATATAGGAGTAGATAGAGAAATTTTTTTGGTCTTGCAGCGCTAGTGCACAGTGCTCTGCATCTGTACTGTTCACTGCTGTCTGCAAGGTCTGGTGTGTGAGTGCAGCTCACCCTGTAGTGTGTGCTTCAACCACGTCTGGTTGTAGTGCACTCAGTGTGTGTCACTGCCTCATACATTGTCCTTTTTTGCCAATTCATAATTTTTCCTGATATCTCCTATTAGTGTGGTGGTTCCATCCGTATTCAGCTAAATTGGTTCCAAACACACTATATAGGAGTAGATAGAGAATTTTTTTTGGTCTTGCAGTGCTAGTGCACAGTGCTCTGCATCTGTACTGTTCACCGCTGTCTGCAAGGTCTGGTGTGTGAGTGCAGCTCACCCTGTAGTGTGTGCTTCAACCACGTCTGGTTGTAGTGCACTCAGTGTGTGTCACTGCCTCATACATTGTCCTTTTTTGCCAATTCATAATTTTTCCTGATTTCTCCTATTAGTGTGGTGGTTCCATCCGTATTCAGCTAAATTGGTTCCAAACACACTATATAGGAGTAGTTAGAGGAGCCTTTCTGCAGCATTGGGCCCTGCAGCCCCAGCCAGATTAGTATTAGCCTATTTTTTGCAGCCTCATCTATTGCATTGTAGGTTACCTTCCTACATTGTAATAGCTACAAAAAGTTTGTGATACTATCGTTATTACATCTTTAGGCACATCCAGTGTCTTTTTGTGACAAAAAAACCTAAATAAAGTTCACCAAACACTCCACTTTACAGTTGTGTAGGCCACATTAGCTCATATTAAAGTCTAGTCCACACTTTATAAAATTAGTGTTTCTTATACCTGTTAGCAGCTGTTCAGGAATAAGCACACTAAGCCCTTAGTACTTTTCTGCCTATCTTTATCAGTCTACCAAGATGAAGAAGGCAGGGAGTAAGGCATGTGGTCATGGGCGTGGGCGTGGGCGTGGAGTTTCTGCAGGGAGAGGACGTGAGGATTCTGTGCCTGCAGGGAGAGGACGTGGGGATTCTGTGCCTGCTGCGGGCACCAGTGACTCAGCATCCCCCAGTTTTACCAGGGAACAGTCCTTTATGTGCAGCTTTGTAGGAGCTAGCCGTGCCCCACTGCTGCGCGAGGACCAAATTGAAGCCGTTGTCGGATGGATGGCAGCTAACGCATTGACTTCAATTAGTTCCAGATCCTCTCAGGTCCTGAGCACTGAAGAGCACCCATCTGTCTCTTCACCACCTGCCAAATTGCCCAGGCAGTCAGAGAGCCCTGGACAGGAGCCATCTCTACTTCTGTTCTCTGAATCTCTTGGCTTGGAAAGAGGGGGCCAGCCAAGCAGAATTCGAGAATTTGAAGAAGAGGTAGTATGCAGTGATGCGCAACCGTTTTGTCTCTCTGAATCTGAAGAGGCGGGTGGGCCAGTGCCTATGGTCAGCAGCACACCTCAGTACGCATCTGATGATGAGACTCAGGTGCCACTTTCTGGTGCGTACTGTGCTGTCGAGACTACCCAGGAGAAGCAGTTGTTTGAAGAGGGTGGTGTAGATGATGAGGTCCTTGACCCATCTTGGCGTGAGGGACAGGAAGGTGGTGGGAGCAGCTCTGAGGAAGAGATTCCCCGAACAGCCCAAAAAGGAGGGAGAGGGAGGGGGCAGACTTGGTTGCCTGTAGCCTCCACTTCGGCACCCATTAGGAGCATGGCTCTTCCAAAATCCAAAGCGGGCGCTCCCAAGACTTGCAGTGCCTGGTCCTTTTTTGACACAGTTGCAGATGACATTTGCTTTGTCAAATGCAAGCTGTGTAATCAGAAGGTGAAAAGAGGGAAAAGTGTCAGCAACCTCAATACCACAAATATGTGGAAACATGTGCGGACCAAGCACGTGGTGGAGTTACAAAAACACACTGAAGACCTAGGCCAACCTACAGCGCCACCTACCACCTCTTCAGCTCGTGTTGTAGCCTCTTCCTCCAGCTCACACACAGCTGGTTCGGCTTCCTCACAGGATCGCCATGGAAGAATCTCTGGCACTGTTGTACAGAGACACAGTGTAATTCCACCCACAGCACCACTTTCCCAGTCACCCTCACACTCCCAGGCCAGTCTACAGCCATCGTTAGCACAGGCATGGGAGAAAATGCGCCCATACTCGGCAAACCACCCCGAGCACAGGCTCTGAATGCTGGCATTGCTAAACTACTGGCCCTTGAAATGCTATCATTCAGGCTGGTGGAGACTGACACATTCCGTAACTTTATGGCATTGGCAGTCCCACAATACAACGTGCCCAGCCGATTTTATTTCAGCAGGCAAGCCGTCCCTGCCCTGCAACATCATGTGGAGGGAAAAATTAAACATGCGCTACAAAACGCCGTCAGTAGCAAGGTCCACCTGACCACCGATGCCTGGACCAGTAAGCATGGACAGGGACGATACCTTTCCCTCACTGCCCATTGGGTAAATGTTGTGGAGCCGGGTACAGATCTTGAGAGTGGCGCTGTACATGTTCTGCCAACTCCAAGGATTGCAGGAATCCAGTCTGTACACATTGACTCCTCCTCATACTCCAGTTCCTCTGAATCAGCGCTGCAGGAGCTGTCACGGTCTACCTCCACATCGACCCGTGAACGGGTTACCTGTTATGGTGACCAATATGAGCACAGCCGTGGCCAAACGTTAACAGGCCGTATTAAAATTAATTTCTTTGGGGAATCGAAGCCACACAGCGCAGGAGCTCTGGAATGCCATCAAGCAGCTGAGCGACGTGTGGTTTGTGCCAGCGAATCTCCAGCCAGGCATGGTAGTGTGTGACAATGGCCGAAATCTGGTGGCAGCTCTGGGCCTAGGCAACCTCACTCACATCCCATGTCTGGCACATGTGCTCAACTTGGTTGTGCAAAGTTTTTTGAGGGACTATCCGGATATTGATGCACTGCTTCACAAGGTCCGCATAGAGTGCGCTCACTTGCGGCGTTCCAGCAATGCAAGATCACGCATTGCAGCTCTGCAGCGCCGATTACGTCTTCCGGAACATCGCATCATATGTGACCTACCCACCAGGTGGAATTCAACGTTACATATGTTGGAGAGGTTGTGTGAGCAGCAGGCAGCAGTAATGGAGTACCAGCTGCAGCAGGCGCAAACAAGTCGCAGTGCGCGCCGTTCACACTTCACCACCACTGAGTGGGCCTCTATGAAGGACATTTGCCACGTTTTGCGTGCCTTCGATTATTCCACGCGGATGACGAGTGCAGATGATGCACTAGTCAGCATGACTATCCCCCTTATCTGCCTGCTTGAAAAAACACTGCAAGAACTAAGGGACGAGGTTTTGGAAGAGGTGGAGGATGAGGAGTCACAAATGCCATCTGCTTCTCTACAGTCTGCGCAACGTGGTTCCTCACAAAGGCCTAGGCAGGGGACACTTTGTGAGGAGGATGAGGAGGAGTCAATGGATGAGGAAGACATCTGTCCAGAGGAGGGAGGTACACAATGCTCTAGTAGTCAGTATCTAGAGCGAGGGTGGGGTGATGCAGAGCAGGCAGAGATCACGCCTCAAGCAGGGGACAGCGTTTCTTGGTCAGTTGGCAGTCTGCAGCACATGGTTGATTTCATGCTGCAGTGCCTGAGAAACGACCGCCGCATCGCCCACATTCTCAACACGGCTGATTATTGGGTGTCCACCCTCCTAGATCCTCGCTACCGGGACAACTTACAAAGCCTCATAACACCGTTGAACCGGGAGCGTAAAATGCGGGAGTACCAAGACGCACTGGTGCATTCCATCATGTTCTCCATTCCAACCGAGAGCAGTGCTGCTAGTGCTTTACAAAGCAGCTCAGTGCGTTCAGGCAGTGGAGGAAGCTCTGCACAAAGAGGGAGCAGAAGCAGCGCCTCAGCACAAGGCAAGACCAGTATGGCCGAAATGTGGCAAAGTTTTGTGTCCCCGCCGCCACAAATGTCTACACCATCACAGACGGCTCCAGTCAGCAGGAGGCAACGTTTCCGTCAGATGGTGACAGACTACATGTCTTGCCCTCTTAGTGTACTCCCAGACGGCTCTTCTCCCTTCAAGTTTTGGGTCTGTAAGCTGGATACATGGCCAGAGCTTAGTCAGTATGCATTGGAGGTGCTAGCTTGCCCTGCTGCTAGTGTATTATCGGAACGCGTCTTTAGTGCCGCAGGTGGTATACTAACAGACCGTTGCATGCGACTATCCTCCGATAACGTTGACCGGCTTACTTTTCTCAAAATGAACAAGGCCTGGATCTCTCATGAATTTGCCAGTCCTCTTCCAGAATAAATAATTGGTTGGCAACAGTATCCAGGTCTCCTGTTGTGTTCATGTTTCTACCACCTGAACTGTAATCCCTGAGCTCCAACACCGCCAGTTGGCGCTCGGAAGTGCCGTCTGCACAGTCAACACTTGCTGCCGTGTTATTGGGGTTCAGTAACGTCAGCTGTTCCCCTGCTGTGCGGACGGCAATTTGTCCTGCTCTGTCCACATTCTCACTACTACAGATTTTAAAGTTGCTCCAATTACACCTCTGGCTCCTCTGTTTTCAGTATTATCCCTGAGCTCCAACACCGCCAGTTGGCGCTCGGAAGTGCCGGCTGCACAGTCAACACTTGCTGCCGTGTTATTGGGGTTCAGTAACGTCAGCTGATCCCCAGCTGTGTGTCCGGCAAATTCTCCTGCTTTGTCCACATCCACTGTACTTCGGATTTAAAACCTCCTCCAAATACACCTCTGGCTCCTCTGTTTTTAGTATTTACCCTGGGCTCCAATACCGCTAGTTGCTGCTCAGAAGTGCCGTCTGCACAGTTAACGCTTGCTCCAGTGTTATTGGGGTTCAGTAACGTCAGCTGATCCCCAGCTGTGTGTCCGGCAAATTCTCCTGCTTTGTCCACATCCACTATACTACGGATTTAAAACCTCCTCCAAATACACCTCTGGCTCCTCTGTTTTTAGTATTTACCCTGGGCTCCAATACCGCTAGTTGCTGCTCAGAAGTGCCGTCTGCACAGTCAACGCTTGCTCCAGTGTTATTGGGGTTCAGTAACGTCAGCTGATCCCCAGCTGTGTGTCCGGCAAATTCTCCTGCTTTGTCCACATCCACTGTACTACGGATTTAAAACCTCCTCCAAATACACCTCTGGCTCCTCTGTTTTTAGTATTTACCCTGGGCTCCAATACCGCTAGTTGCTGCTCAGAAGTGCCGTCTGCACAGTCAACGCTTGCTCCAGTGTTATTGGGGTTCAGTAACGTCAGCTGATCCCCAGCTGTGTGTCCGGCAAATTCTCCTGCTTTGTCCACATCCACTGTACTACGGATTTAAAACTTGCTCCAATTACACCTCTGGCTCCACTCTGTTTTTAGTACTTACCCTGGGTTCCAGCACCGCCAGCTGGTTCTCGGTAGTTCCATTTGCTCTTGTACCTTCTACTACCCATCCGGGTTCCAGTACCGTCAGCTGGTTCTCGGCAGTGACTTTGGCACGGGTACTCCCTCCTGCCCAGCCTGGTTCCAGCACGCCAGCTGTTTCCGGGTAGTGTCAACGTCACTTTGCCTCCAATGCGTTGTCCTGTCGTGTTGCGGTCGGGTTAGCCGACTCTATGGTGCCTGCAGTTTAGGTGACTCCTATGTGGGCTGCGGGATCTGGCAATGAAGGCTGGTTCCATAGTGCCAATAGGACAAGCACCCCCTGTAGGACTGCGGGTTTTGGTAACTGCGGCCGGCTCGCGGCCTTGAACTTTTTTTTACATGGGTACCTTCTGCTACCCATCCGGGTTCCAGTACCGTCAGCTGGTTCTCGGCAGTGCCTTTGGATTAGGTGCCTCCTTCTCGGTATCCAAGTTCCACCAACGTCTGCTGGTCCTTGGTAGTGCTTTCTGGCACAGGTACCTCCTGCTTAGTAACCGAGTTCCAGTACTGTCAGCTGGTCTTCGGCAGTTCCATTGGCTCTTGTACCTTCTGCTACCCATCCGGGTTCCAGTACCGTCAGCTGGTCCTCGGTAGTTCCATTTGCTCTTGTACCTTCTACTACCCATCCGGGTTCCAGTACCGTCAGCTGGTTCTCGGCAGTGACTTTGGCACGGGTACTCCCTCCTGCCCAGCCTGGTTCCAGCACGCCAGCTGTTTCCGGGTAGTGTCAACGTCACTTTGCCTCCAATGCGTTGTCCTGTCGTGTTGCGGTCGGGTTAGCCGACTCTATGGTGCCTGCAGTTTAGGTGACTCCTATGTGGGCTGCGGGATCTGGCAATGAAGGCTGGTTCCATAGTGCCAATAGGACAAGCACCCCCTGTAGGACTGTGGGTTTTGGTAACTGCGGCCGGCTCGCGGCCTTGAACTTTTTTTTACATGGGTACCTTCTGCTACCCATCCGGGTTCCAGTACCGTCAGCTGGTTCTCGGCAGTGCCTTTGGATTAGGTGCCTCCTTCTCGGTATCCAAGTTCCACCAACGTCTGCTGGTCCTTGGTAGTGCTTTCTGGCACAGGTACCTCCTGCTTAGTAACCGAGTTCCAGTACCGTCAGCTGGTCTTCGGCAGTTCCATTGGCTCTTGTACCTTCTGCTACCCATCCGGGTTCCAGTACCGTCAGTTGGTCCTCGGTAGTTCCATTTGCTCTTGTACCTTCTACTACCCATCCGGGTTCCAGTACCGTCAGCTGCTTCTCGGCAGTGACTTTGGCACGGGTACTCCCTCCTGCCCAGCCAGGTTCCAGCAGGCCAGCTGTTTCCGGGTAGTGTCAACGTCACTTTGCCTCCAATGCGTTGTCCTGTCGTGTTGCGGTCGGGTTAGCCGACTCTATGGTGCCTGCAGTTTAGTTGACTCCTATGTGGGCTGCGGGATCTGGCAATGAAGGCTGGTTCCATAGTGCCAATAGGACAAGCACCCCCTGTAGGACTGTGGGTTTTGGTAACTGCGGCCGGCTCGCGGCCTTGAACTTTTTTTTACATGGGTACCTTCTGTTACCCATCCGGGTTCCAGTACCGTCAGCTGGTTCTTGGCAGTGCCTTTGGATTAGGTGCCTCCTTCTCGGTATCCAAGTTCCACCAACGTCTGCTGGTCCTTGGTAGTGCTTTCTGGCACAGGTACCTCCTGCTTAGTAACCGAGTTCCAGTACCGTCAGCTGGTCTTCGGCAGTTCCATTGGCTCTTGTACCTTCTGCTACCCATCCGGGTTCCAGTACCGTCAGCTGGTCCTCGGTAGTTCCTCAGCTTTCTTGTACCTTCTGCTACATTTCCAAGTTCAAGCTTTTTGAAATGGTTCTTGGTAATCACTCTAGATCTCCCTGACGAGGTCCCTGAAGACGAGGACCCTGAAGACCAACCCTAAGAAGACGAGGACCCCGAAGACGATGACCCTGAAGACGAGGACCCTGAAGACCACCCCGAAGAAGACGAGGACCCTGAAGACCACCCCGAAGAAGACGAGGACCCTGAAGACCACCCCGAAGAAGACGAGGACCCCGAAGACGAGGACCCAGAAGACCAACCCGAAGAAGACGAGGACCCCGAAGACGAGGACCCCCGAAGACGACGCCCCTGAAGACCACCCCGAAGAAGACCAAGAAGATGACCCTGAAGAAGTTGACCAAGAGGACAAAGAAGAGAAGACAAGCACCAAGATACAGAAGAACAAGAGACAGAAAACCAAGAAGCAGAAATACAAGAAGCTGCAGAACAAAAAGCAGAAGAACATTAAGCATAAGACTAAAAATCAGAGCAAAAGATAATATCTAAATTATAAGCAGAAGATGACTAAGCAGTGTATGGGGGTGAGTCCATTCCTCCTCGTGGTGCCCCTGGAAAAGACCTGCTGCTGCAGGCCAAACTGAACGCGGACAAATCCTGTTGTAAATCTTTTGTGACGGGCAGAACGAAAGGTGTAATGTCCAACCTTTTATAGATAACAACTACAGGAATGCCTGCCACAAATAAGAATATGATGAAGAAGAAGAAGATGAAGAAGATGAAGAAGTAGAATATGAAGAATGTAAAAAAAAAGAATAATACGAAGAAGGTGAAGAAGAAGAAGATGAAGAAGGTGAAGAAGAAGTGGATGAAAAAGATGCTGAGGATGATGAAGGAGAAAGTGTGGGAGAAGTAAAAAAGAAGGTGAAGAGCATGGAAGTAGTGAAACATAAATATCTGACAAAATATAAAAATACTTAACATAGTCAATATTTCCGTAACTCAGAACGTCTTAAAAAAAAATATTAATTCCTGCTATTCCATTTGATTGGGCTAAACCTCTATGCCTTTATTGTCTCCCCCACCTCCCCCAATACATTCTACATTATTCTTAGTTGTTTTCCTTCATGTAGAATTAACCTACAAGGAAAGAAAGGGTTTATTTTCATTCCGATATTTCTGTCCCATTGACTTGCATTGGTTTCCGGTATCGGAATCGGCGATATCCGATACTTTTTCGGTATCGGTCCGATCCAATCCGATCCGATATTTCCCGATATCGGAAGGTATCGCTCAACACTACTCACAGCCACAACTTGTCTTGTCACGATGGTCTCCAGCATTTCAAATAACAAGGCCACATATATTGTATACATACATATGTCTCCCCGGACTGCGCCCCTGAATACAGATATGTACCCCCCCATTAATATACTATTAGCCACTTAGTAATCAAAATATAATGTGATAAGCAGCACTGTGCCCCCCATTAACTATAATGTCCACCAGCCAATAATATAAATTATTCAGTCTCTGTGACTCTCCCCAATTAACTGTAAGGCTATGTGCACACGGAAAATATACAAGGCTTTACAGTACAAGCAAAGTGAAAACCCTATCATTGCTCTCTCCCAGCACCCCCATCATTGCTCCCAGCACCCCCGTCATTGCTCTCTCCCAGCAACCCCCGTCATTGCTCTCTCCCAGCAACCCCCATCATTGCTCTTCCCAGCCCCATCACTGCTCTCTCCCATCCTCACCATCCACATCATTGTTCTCTCCCAGCACCCACATCATTGATCTCTCCCAGCACCCTCATCATTGCTTTCCCAGCAACACCTGTCATTGCTCTCTCCCAGCACCCCATCATTGTTCTCCCACCACCCCCATAATTTATCTCCCCACACCATTCCCATCATTGCTCTCTCCCAGCAACCCCAGTCATTGCTCTCACCAGCCCCATCATTGCTCTCCCCATCCCCACCATCCTCATCATTGCTCTCCTCATCCCCACCATCCCCATCATTGCTCTCCCCATCCCCACCATCCTCATCATTGCTTTCCTCATCCCCACCATCCCCATCATTGCTCTCCCCATCCTCATCATTGCTCTCCCCATCCCCATAATTACTCTCCCCAGCCACATCATTGCTCTCCCCAGCCCCATCAACTGCACCAGGGCCCCCCTGCACCACAGGGCCCTGGTGCAGTTGCATCGGTTGCACCGGCGGTAGGTCCGCCTCTGATTTGTTCCTCCCATGGCAACCTCCTGTGCGATGACAGACTGGAAGTTAGAGATATTTTTAATAGTGTTGAGCGAGTATATTTCATTAACCCTTTCCAGCGAGCACTCTCAGGGTGCTTGCCGAGTATTCTGGCATGCTTGGCATTTCTTTTACTGTCGCCGCAGCTGTAAGTGTCATGGCTGTTAGCCAGCTGTGACACATGCAGAGACTGCCTGTCGAACATACTCACTTAACACTAATTGTTAACCCTTCCACATACTCCTCTGCTTCCTCATCTTTCTCCTCTTCCCCTGGGACCACCACCTCCTCCCGCAGACTATTCAAAGTGTGCTCCAGCATGTAGATGACTGGAATAGTGATGCTGATGACAGCCTGATAGTAGCCATTTCTAAAATGTGCAGAAGGGTGCAGAGGTCATTCATTTGTGTCCACTCGGCAAGTGTGATTTGCACCACGTCCGTACTGTGTTTTCCCAGGCTATATGACATGAGATACTGCATCAGGGCTTGTCACTGCTGGCACAGTCACTAGACAACAGGGGTTGGAGAAATAAACTACTAAACACTTAGGGTTGGAGAACAAAACAAATACACACTAAAACATGGAGAACTAAACAAATAGACAACAGGAGTTGGAGAACTAAACTACTAAATAGCTAGGGTTGGAGAACTAATCCACTATACACAAGGGGATGGAGAACTAAACCACTAGACACCAAGTCTTGGAATCCCCAAGGCTTGTGGGACAAACCTCTGTATCTAACACTTCCTCCACTGCTTCTGCCTCCTCCACCTCCTCTAGGGCCTCCACCTGTGCCCTCAACCTCTGCCTTAATGAGACACACGTTCCACCAGTGCAGAGTGCAGAGGGAATCCCTCCCACCTCTGTACTGTGCAGCCAGGGCTCACCACAATCAGGCAGTGTTTATATTAATATATCTTGGAGTTCGCAGTCATACAGATCAAGAGTTGTGAACAGCTATCCATGTCGAGTTTGCTCAATGGCTGTCTCCACTGAACCTGGAGCCAGGGAAGGCCGTGTGCAATAACGGTGCAAACCTGGTGCTAGCCCGACGCCGAGGCAACCTCACATACGTGCCTTGCATGGCTCACATCCTCAATCTGATGCTACAGCAATTTCTCCACCACTATCTTGGCCTGGATTTGCTGCTGCAGAAACCACAATCACTGTGTGCTCACTTCTGCCATTCGCAACTTACGGTTCATTGACTTGCGTCACTACAGAGATCTTTCGGCCTACTGGATGATATGCGATGTGCCGAAATGGTGTAATTCAACTCTGTTGTCTAGTAGTTTAGTTCTCCATCTTTTGATGGGTAGTGGTTTAGTTCTCCATCCCCGAGCGCCCTGCAAGCCTTGGGGATTCCAAGACTTGTGTAGCAGCCCATTCCCCGCCTGCCCCCACAGCCACCAGAATCAACCAATGCCCAGTCAGCGAGATGTAACGCCCCTGGCCATGCTTGCTTGTCTAGGTGTCAGTGGTGAAATGCACCCTGTCAGACATAGATTTCTTCAAGGAACGGGTGATGTTGTCTGGTGTAGCGCAGGCACATCTTTCTTAGAGAAGTAATGGTGACTGGGCAACTGGTACTGGGGGACTGCAACAGCCATCAGCATTAGGGAAATGTCTGTATCCACCAGGCAGAAAGGTAGCTTTTCCGTGGTCATCAGATTTGAGATGGTAAAGTTCAAGTTTTTTGCATGTGCAGGAGAAAAAATCTTTTACGGGACTGTGGGACTCAGGGCTGGCTGCTGTGCTGAGAGAGGGTGGAGTAGGGTGAACATGACAAACTGCTGGACTGTGAGAGAGGTGCAGGCAGAGATGTTATGATGGATTGAAAAAGATGTGGTGTGCTCGGTGTCAGAGATTGGTCAAAAACAGCAGGCATGTCCACTTCTGTAACAGCTGACAGGCTCTCACTCATCCTGACTGTAGTGGTTAAACAAGTGGAAGTTCTGTCTGAGAACACTTGCCACGGTGACGGAGGAGGAAGAAGCATCAGTTGCGGTTGATGGGGCGGCCGTTGGTTGGCTAGGCCTGCTAGTCTGCATTTTAGCGCAGTGAGATTCCCAGTCTAACGAATGTTGATCACGCATGTGCCAGTTCATGCATGTGGTAGTCAAATTATTGCAATTTTTGCCTCTACTCTGTTGTTTTTATCAAAGTTTGCAGATAACGTGAGTTATGTCATCCTTTGCAGTCTCCAAAAAGACACCGGTTTGGCAAGCCTTGCCACCACTGCGATCTGCAGACCCACGACTGCTGTTGGCCACAGCCACAGTTGTGGTAGTGTTTGTCGTAGTTGCATCACTCAGTGTCTGTAACCTCCTCATCTTCCTCCTCCACCTCCATCTACACCTTCGGCCTGGGACAGCTCATAGAGTCTCACAGCTTTCAGTATCTCTATGCTGATGACACACAGTTCTACCTATCTGGACCTGATATCACCTCCTTACTAACTAGAATCCCACAATGTTTGTCCTCTATTTCATCTTTCTTCTCTGCTAGATTTCTAAAACTTAACATGGATATAACCAAATTCATCATCATTCCACCATCTCATTTAACCCCCCCAACTTAACTATCCATCAAAGTCAATGGTTGCCCACTCTCCCCAGTCCTGCAAGCTTGACTCTGATCTCTCCTTGAAGTCTGACATCCAAGCCCTTTCCACTTGCTGCCTACTCCAACTCCAAAATATCTCTCGTATCCGTACATTCTTCAACCATGAATCTGCAAAAACACTAGTGCACGCCCTGATCATCTCCCGCCTTGACTACTGCAACCTCCTGCTCTATGGCCTCCCTTCTAACACTCTTGCACCCCTCCAATCTATCCTAAACTCTGCTGGCCGACTAATCCATCTGTCACCCCGCTATTCCCCGGCTTCTCCCCTCTGTCATTCCTTGCACTGGCTACCTGTTGCCCAGAGACTTCACTTGAAAACCTTAACTTTGGCATACAAAGCCATCCAAAAAACTGTCTCCTCCATACATCTGTGACCTAGTTTCCCGATACTTACGTGCATGCAACCCCTGATTCTCACAAGATCTCTTTCTCTACTTCCCTCTTATTTCCTCTTCCCACAATTGCATCTCCCCTGCTCTGGAACTCTCTACCCCAACATATCAGACTCTCGTCTACCTTGGAAACCTTCAAAAGGAACCTGAAGACCCACCTCTTCCGACAAAAGTACAACCTGCGGTAACCCTCGCTCCACCATACCGCTGCACGACCAGCTCTACCCTTACCCACTGTATCTTCACCCATCACTTGTAGATTGTGAGCCCTTGGGGGCAGGGTCCTCTCTCCTCCTGTCCCAGTTGACTCTTCTTTGTTCAAGATTATTGTAATTGTTTGTGCTATGTATAGCCCTTTTCACATGTAAAATGCCATGGAATAAATGGCGCTATTGAAGTGACCGTGGGCAAGGCCGCGCGTTGGTATCTATGATCTGGCCCAGCAAGATCCCCACACACAGACTCTATCTTGATAACCGTATCTTTACTCGTATACATTTTTAACACAGCAAAGAAAAACAATAAATGACAACCGTAAATATGCACAGTAATAACGTGTACTGATAAGCTGACCCTCACTGTCCCTACTCACACGTTACCAGTCCTTTACTCCAGAAGGATGTGTCCCCCGTCGCAGGCCTGTCTGTCTTTGCAGGAGGGCGTCCCAGCCGAAGAAAACAGGAACAGCAGAATTCGCGGAAAGAAAGGAAGGAATACTTCGGCCTCTCGCCAGAGGTCCCGCTTACAGTCTCTCTGATCCGGATAGAAGCTCTGGTGGGTCCCCTTAAGTAGTCCACACTCCAGTAGCAGGGAGTGTAACAGCTGAATCCTTCAGCAGTGCAGGAGCTGGGGAAGGCTCCGAGGATATGGTGTTAGATAGAAGAAATCACGTTGAGAGTATCACCTGTGCCACACACGAGGGCCTGCACACCGTCCTGGCTCTTTTCACAGACCACAGCAGACTCTTCGCGCGCTTTTTCCTGCTTCCCACTTTGGTCACGTGACTCTCTAGGGCGGGACACAGGAGGCTCAGTCTTTTTCTCTGTCATCACACCCTGAGCAGGTGCAACCTCTGGCCACAAGGTGGCAATATCATCCTGTGTAATCACTTCTGTAACAGGCTCTATTTCAATGATCACAGAACAGCCAGAGCCGGCCAGCTCACTACACGCCCCCCCACTCAAAGGTTGGCAGTCCCTGCCAACGACCGGCTCCAGGGCGGCGATGGCTGTGGATGTGACAGGGGGCGGCTGGGAAGAGGGCCACACATATTGGTCTCTATAGGACTGTCCTGGAGGTACCCCTGCAGTGGTCCTCGTTGTCCGCCTAACGGGTTGGATCCCCTCTCTCCTATCAGTCACCCCACTCTCTTTCCCAGTCGACATGTCAGTAGAGGAGGTAATCGGTTCAAGTGCGTCAGTCGGACGGACAGGGGTAGGCATGCATTCAATCTCTACATCCCCGGGGTCAGTGTCTCCGACAGTATTAGTGATATCCATCTCTCTAGGTATCACAGTAGGGGAGTCAGGCTGGGAACGGCAGGGGCGCAACATATTACGGTGCAAAGTTTGGATGCTGCCGCTGTCTTCGCCCTGCACTCGATAGACGGAGCCGCCGGGGTACGGCTGTTCAATTACTCGATAGACTTCGGTCTCCCACTTGGCCCGTAGTTTCCCTTGCGGTTTCTTTATACGGACTAGGACCAGTTGACCTACATTCAGTGTGTCCTCTTGTACCGGAAGTGGGTCAGCGTGCACTTGATCCTGAATTTGTCGGCCTACTAGCCGGTAGACAGTCTCCATTCTCTGGCGGTGTGTTTGTAGCCAGGAAGGATAGGTACCACAGGTATCTTTTTCGGAGCTAGACAGTTGCAACTCATGGATGTCTTTGCCTGGACGGCCAAAGAGAAGGGTGTATGGGGTGTATCCGGTGACGGAATGGACCTGATTATTATAGGCCCACAGCAGTTCTGGGAGGAATCGAGGCCAGTCGGGCTTTTTGTCTTCAGCCAAAGTCCGGATCAGTTGTAAGAGGGTCCGGTTAAAGCGTTCACACGCGCCATTCCCTTGTGGATGGTAAGGGGTGGTCCTGGACTTCTTGATTCCATACATCCGTTGGAGTTCTTCAATGACTCGCCCTTCGAAACAAGCCCCCTGATCAGAGTGTAGCCGCTCCGGACACCCGTAGACCCGAACGAATTGCTGACAGATAGCCTGTGCAGCTGATTCAGCAGTCTGATCCTTGGTAGCAACAGCAACAGCGAATTTCGTGAAGTGGTCCACCATCACCAGACAGTACTGGTAGCCACTATTCGCCGTTCCGATCAACAGATAGTCCACCATCAACAGCTCGAGGGGCCTCGACGTCTTAATAGTCTGGACGGGGGCACGCTGTTCCGCGGACTTGTGGAATTCACAGGTACGGCATGCTTGACAGACGTTTTCAACCAACTTACGGAGCCCCGGACAAAAAATGAACTGCTGGGTCCACCAGAGGGTCTTGTCTATGCCGAAGTGGCCGTTCCTCCTGTGAGCTTCGCCCACCATCTCATAGGCCAACTGCACCGGGACGACAATCTGCGAACACTCCTCCAGCATATGGGATAAAAGGGCCCTGCGACACAGGACTCCATCTTTCACGATCAGCCGATCCCACTGGGCAAGCAGAGCCAAGGCTCCGGTCGATAGTCGGGCTCTCACTTCGGAGGGCGGTTTCTCTTGTTTATTCACATACTGTTTCAGTAAGACGTGCTCGGGATCTCGATCTTGAAGCTTGGCCCATTCTTGCTGGGACAGGGGAGATCCCACTACGGCTTCAATCCCTCCTACCGCATACTGGCGGCTATCTTCTATTTGCTTTGCGAGCCGGGCAAAGTCAGGCATCTCATCTTCCTCCAACTCTTCATCCCGGTCCCCCACTGGCGGGGATGATGTCACGCTAGACAGGCTGTCAGCATTCTGATTCTCGTTCCCCGCTCTGTATTTCATTTTGTACTGGAATCTAGAGAGCCTGGCCATCCAGCGCTGTTCCATTGCCCCTAGTTTGGCATTCTCTAGGTGGGCAAGAGGATTGTTGTCCGTCATGACCAGCACCTCCGCTCCTGTCAGATAGCCGGCAAATTTCTCCGTCATAGCCCAAGTCAGAGCCAAGAGTTCCAAGCGGAAGGAGCTGTAGTTGACGGGATTCTTTTCGGTGTCACGGAGAGACCTACTGGCAGAGGCTATCACGCGTTCTTTATTATCTTGAACTTGAGAGAGGACCGCCCCTAGACCTTGAAGGCTGGCGTCGGTGTGCAACTGAAACGGTAATGTGTAGTCTGCATATGCCAGAACAGGGGGTGATGTTAGAGCAGCCTTAAGTGCCTGAAAGGATTTTTCTCGGTCGTCCTCTGGGGCTGTTCGCGGTCCCTCGGAGAACCTCATGCAGTGGTTCAGCAAGCCGAGCAAAGTCCTTGACAAACCGACGGTAGTAGCCTGCTAGCCCCAGAAAAGCCCGGACTTCTTTGATGGTAGTTGGCTGCGGCCACTCTTGAACGGCTGCTATCTTCTCCGGAGAGGGCTGGACGCCTTCAGCCGAGATCCGGTGACCCAAGTAGTCGATTTCCTGCTGGAACAGACGGCACTTGCTGGGCTTCAACTTCAAGCCGTGTCGCCTCAAGCGCTGGAACACTTGGCCAAGCTTGTGAAGATGATCTTCAAAGGTGGCGGAGTATACCACGATGTCGTCAAGGTATATCAGCGTAAACTCAAAGTTGAAGTCCCCCAGACAGCGTTCCATTAGTCTCTGAAAGGTCCCCGGTGCGTTATTCAAGCCGAACGGCATCCGGTCGAACTCATACAGGCCCATGGGAAGGAAGAAGGCGGTCTTTTCCCTGTCCTTCTCACTCATTAGAACCTGCCAATATCCACTGGCCAGGTCTAGGGACGAAAAATATTTGGCCCTCTTCAGGGCGGTCAGTGACTCTTCGATCTGAGGAAGTGGATATGAGTCCCGGATAGTGCAAGCGTTCAGCCTACGGTAGTCCACGCAAAACCTTAGGGAACCATCTTTCTTTTTGACTATCACCACGGGTGCAGCCCACGGGCTCTGGCTTTCACGCACCACTCCGGCGTGTAGCATAGATTCTAACAGGCTTTTCACCTCCTGGTATTGCTGAGGTGGTATCTGCCGGTACCTCTCGCGGATAGGGGGGGTATCGCCCGTGGGTATCTCGTGCTGGATACTGGTGGTACACCCAAAGTCTGTGTCATGCTTTGCAAAGGAGTCTTGGTGTTCCCGCAGGAGTTCCTCCACTTGAGACACTTCTTGTTTGGTGTACTGAGACGTGTCTAGCTGCACTTTTTCCCGTAGTTTTCGTCCAATGTCTTCATCGTCTACTTGAGCGTTCATGGCTGAGATGGTAACCGTCCAGTCGCCTTCTGTAGACGGGGTGAATTCTAGGGGCCCAATGGGATTCACTTCCGTGGGTAGAGCATATACCCGGGCAAGTTGAGTGCTGGCTTCAAGGGCTAGGCCTACGTCTGCGGTGTTGTTTAGCCTGACAGGGACTCTCCCGTTCCTCACGACGGCTAGAGTGCGAGCAACTAGTGGGTTTAGCTTACCCCCACTTGGGGTCCTCGGCTCGATCAACACTCCAACCCCCTCAAGTTGTCGGTGGGTGTTAAGGGGTAAGGAAATGACTGTCTCTTTTTCAGCGGGCAAAGTAATCCGGGTACGGCGTGGCACCGTAATGGCGGCTAGGGGTAGTTGTTCCTCTGCCATCTGTTGAAGTCCAACGGTCCGGATTACGCGCTGGAACGCCAGACGAGTCGGCTTATGTTTGGTGACTTTCTGCCAGCATTTGGGTCCTTTTCTTGTCAACAGCATAAGATCTAGGTCTTTCAAGATGTTCATTCCAACTATCACTGGGGTTTCGGAGCTGAAACCTTCCTTGACGATGACGATCCCTCGTTTCCCTAAATCCTGTCCGCAGGCCTTTGTGTCCATCCAAGCAACTCCGGTCACTGGAATGGGTAGATTATTAGCCGCAATAATCTTAATGGCGGTGTCTGGGTCACGAGCAGTTCTTGGTTTGAGGTAATTTTCGTAAAACTGTTCAGAGATCGTGGTCACTTGTGACCCGGTGTCCATCAGTCCCTGTACGGCAATTCCTTCCAGGACAACTTCAAGTGTCGGGCTATTCGAGGCAAGAGCACTCCGCCATCGGCTCTGTTTTTCCACACCCCTCTCCTTGGCCTACCCTGCTGCGCGAGCCTCAGCTGCAGGGGTGTCTAGTTTAACGGCGGCCATTGTGGTGAGGCCCGGCGTGGTAGCTCTGCTTGTGGATATGGCTGGGGTTCCATTCGCTGGTCTGATCGAAATTCCCTTCGCTGGGGTGACTGAGGGTTTGTTCGTTGGTGCGACGGAGGTTGTTGCGGAGGGAAGTGTTGAGGACAACGATTTGCCCTATGGCGAGGATCACCGCATGACCAACACTGTCCCACGGGACGACTAGGCTGTCTTCGCTGGTCTCCCTGTCGGTCTAATGTTAACTGTAATATCTGTCTCTGTAAGTCTGCTACCATCTGTTTCAGGTCTTCCGTGTCACTGTTCGGATTTTTAATGTCAGATATGGATCTGCACGCAGCACCTTGAATCCCCACATCCATGACGGGTCCCCTTGAACGTTCTATGGCTTCCTGTTTGACTTCAGCAAAAGTAAGAGCCGGCATCATCCGGATCAAGTCCTGTAACGTGCGGTTAAGATACTGGTCTCTCAGTCCTATTACAAATTGGTCTCTCAGTACCAGGTCACGAGAAGCCATACCAGCTAGTTGTTCCCCTTTTCCACAGGTTTGTTCAAGGAGTACCTGAAGGGCGTTCGCATATTGGGGAATATCCTCCCATTCAAGCTGCGTCCGTCTAAAGAACATGTGTCGCAGTGTTCCCTGGTATGTGGTCGGCCCATAGGTGTTCTCCAGCACCCGCACCAAATCATCTACTGTACGCTGGCCCCTGACCGTCTCCAGTCTGACTGTGGTCCATGCCTCCCCCTCTAGCGTCAGTACCGCCATTTCTGCCAAGGTCTTAGGGTCAATATTATACATTTCCCCCGGTATCCGGACTTGTTCCGCCCACTCTGGTACAGGGTAGTTTCGTCCGCCAAATTTCCTGACCTGATTCACAATAGACACCGGCGGGGCTTTCTGACTGTACACATGGCCTGGGTGGAAATCCTGTTGGTCACAGATCCTGCCGACTACACCAGATGAAGTGACCGCGGGCAAGGCCGCGCGTTGGTATCTATGATCTGGCCCAGCAAGATCCCCACACACAGACTCTATCTTGATAACCGTATCTTTACTCGTATACATTTTTAACACAGCAAAGAAAAACAATAAATGACAACCGTAAATATGCACAGTAATAACGTGTACTGATAAGCTGACCCTCACTGTCCCTACTCACACGTTACCAGTCCTTTACTCCAGAAGGATGTGTCCCCCGTCACAGGCCTGTCTGTCTTTGCAGGAGGGCGTCCCAGCCGAAGAAAACAGGAACAGCAGAATTCGCGGAAAGAAAGGAAGGAATACTTCGGCCTCTCGCCAGAGGTCCCGCTTACAGTCTCTCTGATCCGGATAGAAGCTCTGGTGGGTCCCCTTATGTAGTCCATACTCCAGTAGCAGGGAGTGTAACAGCTGAATCCTTCAGCAGTGCAGGAGCTGGGGAAGGCTCCGAGGATATGGTGTTAGATAGAAGAAATCACGTTGAGAGTCTCTCCTGTGCCACACACGAGGGCCTGCACACCGTCCTGGCTCTTTTCACAGACCACAGCAGACTCTTCGCGCGCTTTTTCCTGCTTCCCACTTTGGTCACGTGACTCTCTAGGGCGGGACACAGGAGGCTCAGTCTTTTTCTCTGTCATCACACCCTGAGCAGGTGCAACCTCTGGCCACAAGGTGGCAACATCATCCTGTGTAATCACTTCTGTAACAGGCTCTATTTCAATGATCACAGAACAGCCAGAGCCGGCCAGCTCACTTCCCTATAATAATAAACAATAATAATAATTCTACTATTTGTACAGTGGGTCAATTGATGCCACTTTTCCTGGTGTCTGCCCCTAATTTGAGCTGTTTTGGCAGAATTTTGGGCCCCTTTAAAGGTGTTGTGTATGCATTTGGTTTTGCTTCCCATTGAATGCAATGGGATTCAGATTTGTTCGTCGAACTGTTCGGCGAAATGTTCAGAGAACATCGGGAAATGAAGTTCGCCGATCCGAAATGAATCAAACCTTAAGAGGTTCGCTCATCTCTAGTCACGAAGTCATGAGGTATCGAACACGCCGACGTCAGCTGTCGGCTTCTGATTGGCCGGCAGCTTGTATTGCAGCGCAGGGAGCCGGAGGATTCCCTCCGCCGCAATACATTTCAACTGAATGTGCTTCTGCATAGCAGCTGAAATAGTCGCCAATGTCGGTAGACCACCCTGCACTGCCGGGCCCCAGTGCAGCTTCAACGGCGTTATGTCCACCCCAGCACGCCATGTCATGCAGAGCTCAGCATGACCTGGATAGTCAGTAGAGTGGTGACGTCACTAAGAAGAGGAGTAGAACGGCACTGGATCCCGGAGAAGGCGGCAAGCAGGGTTGCCAGCTTGACTTTATATTTTTTCTGGACAGCTTGATGGACAGACAATATTTTTTATGGACACACTTGAAAGCTATAATAAATCATTATGATTATTAGTGATACATGTCTACAGACCATAATTCTGATATGAAGACATCAGCTGCAGTCACTGTAAATTCTAAAATGATGATAATTATAATTTTCTTCAGCTTCAAAAAAATCCCGGCGCCTTAAATTTTTTTTACGGACAGGTCAAAAAAGTGCCCTATTTTTACAGACTGTTCTGGAATTTCTGGATGGTTGGCAACCCAGGACGGCAATAGATGAGTATATTAATATGCTCACACTACAGATCATACACATATACACAGACTTAATGAAGCCAAGTATTCATGGGAAGGCTTCTTAAATATACACAGTTGCTGAACAGCTTTACAGTGGTTTTTCCTATTAAGTAGGCATTGAGGTTTTGATTTTGTACAGCTTCCAAACTAATTAAAAATAAAGTATTAGAATGCTGTATAAAATTTTAATTAAGCTGCTCACAATTCACAACATTGCTCAAAGCTTTATTTTTATTGCTTCACTCTAGTTTCATGTGAACAGGTTTAAGGTGACTATTTATCTTGTCTAGCGGTTAGGCTATGTGCCCACGTTGCATTTATGAAGCAGAAAATTTCTGCTGCATAAATGCAAGTCCTCTCCCGGAAAAACGCATGCGGAATTCCGCATGCGTTTATCGCGCATTTTTCGCGCGTTTATCACGCGTTTTCCACATGCGGAATTGCCTTGCGTTTTTTATGCATTGGACAAAGGCAATTCCGCTTGCGGAAACGCAAAATTAAATGACATGCTGCGGATTTTTGAACGCGGCATAAACGCTGCGGAAAAATCCGCAGCATGTGCATAGAACTTGCGGAATCCCATTGGGGACCATGGGGTGCGGATATACATGCGTTTTTCAAGCGTTTACGCTGCGGAAATTCCGCAGCATATACGCTTGAAAAATGCTACGTGGGCACACAGCCTTAGACTCCATTGTGACAGAGCTCATTCTTGCCATCTAGTGGCAGGCTGTGAAAACCTCTTCAGCCTGTAGTTTAAAGGGAACCTGTCACCTCGGAAACCACTATTTACCTGCCGATAAAGAGTTAATCTGCAGGTAAATAGTGTTACAATTCTGTAATACAAGAGGGAGAAAATGAAGTTATTTCCTCCCGGCAGCTGTCGGCTTTCAGTCATTGGGGAGTTGACAGAATGATTTCAGTCACCGCTCACTATACTATGAGCAGCTGCTGTAAGTCCCCCCGGCACTTGATTGACAGCTGACTGCAGCGATTCTGTGCAAGATGTCAATCAAAGTGATTAAAAATGCTGCTCACAATATAGTGAGTGGTGATGTGAGCGATGGCTCCCAGAAGGAAATTTCGTTATCCCATGGTAGCCACACTTTCAGTAAGGCAGCCAGGAGACGTTGTAACACTATTTACCTGCAAATGAACCCTATATCTGCATGTGAATAGCATTTTCCGAGGTGGCCGGTTGGCAGCCCCCTACTGAGTATGACAGCCCCCACAGCCCGTCTCATACTCAGTATGATGGCTCCAATGCCAGCCCCCACTCGGTATGATGTTCACCACTGCCAGCCCCCCACTTCATATGATGTCCCCCACAACCAGCCCCCCACTCGGTATAATGCCCCCCACTCAGTATGATGGTGCAGTTTATTGTAATTATTTGATTTTACTGCAGTAGCTCTGATATGTGCCTTTATTCCACCACTTATATGTTAAACCAGTTCCAGACATAAATGACAAGTGCATTTAAGGTCTTTGGAGGTGACTTGCATTTTCAGACACAGGTACACCAGCATTGAAAGTATGTATCTGTATGTTTCTATCTGGTATTATTTGATATGTTTAAAGCAAACAATTGTTTATGTGGAAAGTTCACTTATGAAGCATTTATTCTCATGTTCTCTTTTACAACATTGAGATGATGGTGCCGTTATGATGCTACTATATAGATGTAGTAGCTTTGAACAATGTAATGCCTTTATATGTACTGGAGGGTTAGAGGGATTCAGAGTACTGTTAATATGGTGGTGTCCAAAGTACATGTACCTATGATTATGTTTGAGTTGGATGAATGCAATTCTATTTCTTTTTTAGCCAAAACCATTTTATTGAGGTATAAGCATAACAATATGGAAATACCAGATCACATGAGTACATTGATATTTACAAAAAATAAAAAGGCACATTATCATACAGCATATAAAAAATAATTTACTTCAGGGCTTGGCTATAAGGCTGTGTGCCCACTATGCGTTTTTTAAGCGTTTCCGCAGCGGCAATTCCGCTGCAGAAACGCTTAAAGAACGCTTGGTAGAAGGTCTGCCATGTTCCCCAATGATAATCCGCATGTACTGTGCACATGCTGCGGAAATTGCCGCTGCGGATTATCATTGCGGAAAAATCCGCAGCACTACCAATTACTTTGCGGAATCGCAGCGTTTTCGCCGCCATTGACTTGCATTGGAACGCATGGAATCCGCATCACTGAATCGGTACATGCGGATACCATGCGTTTCAATGTGCGGATGGTACCCGGGTCTGGAGAAGAGGAGACTCTCCTCCAGACCCAGGTACCATAGTACCTGTAAAAAAAAGAATAAAATAAAAAATATACATTATACTTACCTTCCGATGGCCCCCGGTCTCCTCAGCGATGTGTCCTGTCTTGCCGGCAGCTCGCGATCGTCTAAAAAGGACCTGCCATGATGTCATTTAGTCGCGTGACCGTCACATGACTAAATCACGTCATGGCAGGTCCTTTTAGTCCACAGCGAGCTGCCGGCAAGCCAAGATGCATCGGATAAGGACACCAGGGGCCATCAGAAGGTAAGTATAATATTTATTTCTTACCATTCTTTTACGGTCACACTATATAAATCCATGCCGGTTGCATGGATTTATATAGTGTGACCAAGTTATAAAGCACTTTCCAAGTGATGCTAAAATCGCTTGGAAAGCTCTTGACAACCCGCATGCGGAAATGCATGTGAAGAACGCTTCACATCCGCATGTCCCTGGCAGGAAAAACGCATGTAAAATCCACATGCGCTTTTTCTGCCAGGGAGATGCAAAAACAGTCAAGAAAAATCCAGAGCATTTCTGTATCGTGGGCACATAGCCTAAATGAAACAATCCCATACCCCAACCTGCTTACAACCCCCCTTCCCCTCAACAACCACCCACCCTTGTTTGGAATGTAAACCAATATAAGCACATACAAATAAAGACCAATTTTTCAGTGTTCAAGAATCGAAAGGTTGTCTCTCTGGCGGTACCCGGATTATTTGAGAATAAACACATTAAAGATCACATCCATAGCGAGTGCTTCAGATATCACTGTTGGACATTTAATCCAATCTCTCCACTGCTTTCCAAATTTGGCTACTGCTCCCCTCTTAGTGTAGACCTTCTTTTCCATTAGAATAGTAGTATTTAGGCACTGAACCACTTTCTCTATTGTAGGTGGAGTGTTGGACAGCCAATGTTTAGCGATAGACTTTCTTGTGTGGTAGAGAATTTTTTCCATGGCCAGTTGTAATGGAGAAGAGCTCCAGTATCTCCCACACACCCTAAAACATAAGATTTGGCATTCAAAGGCAGTCAAATGTTATATGCCTCTCTAACCAGCCTACCCACATTGTCCCATAATTCCCTGAGTCTGGGACATGACCAGAACATATGAACCAAATCTGCCCCTACTTCACTACATCTTGGACATTGGTCATCCAATCTGATCATATTTGGCATGACTTTTGGATATTCTCTTCACCACATTAATAGACACCTTTCTAGGGAATTCCAAAATACCTTCCCATTCTTCCGGAATAATGTGCCCTATATCCCTTTCCCATCTAGACCTGATTAAAACCATAGGATCCCCTAAATATTGAATAGCAAAGATTTGTACATTAAAGAAGTTGTCGTGACGTCAGCGGATGTCAGAGCCGGCTGCAGCCGGGGGTCACGTGATGCCTGTGAGCGGCCAGTGATAGCGCCGTTCAGAGGCAGTATCTCTAATGTAAGTTAATTACAAAAATCCTTAGGGGCCCCGGGGGGATACATTGGGGGGGAAATATAAAGTACTGGACAACCCCTTTAATGAAATCAGGCCTCTAGTTGCTTTTGCTTGTACAACATAGTCCAGAAACCCATTGAAAGAAATAGTAAGATTGGATATACTTTCCTGGGCCCTTATAGTGTGCCTTAACTGTAGATGTTTGTAGAAGTCAAGAGTTTCATGACCGGATTGTTTGTTTTAGGTGATCAAATGTACAGAAGTGTCCATCCAAATATGACTGATATACATATTTCAGCCCTTGTTTCCTCCAATCTCCAAACCCTTCCAGATGACAGAGCTCCCTCGGGCCCTGATTATTCCATATAGGAGTATATTTACAATATAGACCTTCGTGCTAGTGTTGAGCGAGCTTGCTTGACACTGCTCGGTACTCGCCCGAGCATCTCACTACTCAGGATGTTCGGCGAGCACCGAGCATTTTCGGGTTACTCGGGCGGGAGCTTGGGTCTCCGCCCTGCATGTTTGGCGCTCTTTACAGAGCCAATGAACATGCAGGGATTGCCAGCCAGTCACTGTAATGCCGCAGCCATGTTGGTTGTGGGCATTACAGTGATTGGCTGGTCGTACAGCGTCACCTCGAGTATTTAAAACCGGGCGCCGCCATCTTGGACACATGTAAAAATAACCTTGGCACTCCAATTATGTATTCAAAGCAGTGAAATTTTTATTGCAGTCCAATAATCAATATAAAATAAACGTTTCGGTCATATTGACCTTCAGCAGTTAACTGCCAGATGAAAAATAGTGTGAATACATTATAATGACAGGTGAGAACATAATGCAATTTCAATATAATTACGTAATGAGTCCCGGAATGGGACACAGTCGCTCCGGATCAGACAGTGTAGGGAGAGTGATGCTGAGCTAGGGAGAGATTTATACTGCGAAATAGGTAGTGTAGGGTCTCTAACAGGGGCGGACCTACCGCCCGTGCAGCCGGTTCATTGAACGGGGGCCCCCGAGGGAGAGGGGGCCCCTCCAGCCTCCAGCAGGGCCGTCATCAGGGCATGACTGCCCTAACACTAGCATGGGGCCCCCTCGGAGCCCCGTTGGGGCCCCCCTCTTGTGTGTCTCCTCATGGGGCCCCCCCGCAGGACCCCCCGCCGTCACATGACCGGAGATGTCCCTGCGCTCAGCATGGACCCCCGGCCCCATACTGAGCGCAGGGACATCTCCGGTCATGTGACGGCGCCGGCACAATACTTACCCCTCCCCGTGCCTCCGCAGCGTATTCCGCGTCCTCTGACTGTGACGTCTCAGGTCAGAGGGCGCGATGACGTCTTTACACTGCGCGCGCTCTCTCCTGACCTGTCACAGTGCAAAGCGGGAAGACGCGCACAACGCAGGAGTCCGGAGCAGCGCCAGCAGCAGGTAAGAAGTGAGGTGAGTATTGGATTTTTTTATTTTTTTCATGTATGGGGGCATGGGACATTATATGGTGGGGGGGTTGTGTGACATCCTGCATGGGGCATTATATGGGGGGGTGACATCCTGCATGGGGCATTATATGGGGGGGTGTGTGACATCCTGCATGGGGCATTATATGGGGGGGGGTGACATACTGCATGGGGCATTATAAGAGGGGGAGGGTGGAATTGACATCCTGCATGGGGCATTATATGGGGGAGGGGGAGGGGGGAATTGACATCCTGCATGGAGGCATTATATGGAGGTGGGGGTGTGTGTGTGACATCCTGCATAGGGCATTATAAGAGGGGTAGGGGGGAAGTGACATCCTGCATGGGGCATTATAAGAGGGGAAGGGGGGAAGTGACATCCTGCATGGGGGATTATAAGAGGGGAAGGGGGGAAGTGACATCCTGCATGGGGCATTATAAGGGAGGGGGTGTGACATCCTGCATGGGGCATTATAAGGGAGGGGGTGTGACATCCTGCATGGGGCATTATAGGAGAGGGGAATTGACATCCTGCATGGGGCATTATAAGGAGGGTGTGTGTGTGACATACTGCATGGGGCATTATAAGGAGGAGGGGTGTGACCTCCTGCATGGGGCATTATAAGGGAGGGGGTGGTCTGACATACTGCATGGGGCATTGAAAAGGGGGGAAGTGACATCCTGCAAGGGGCATTTTATGGGGGGTAGAGGTGACAACCTGCATAGGGCATTAAAAGGGGGGTGTCATCCTGCATGGGGCATTATAAGGGGGGGAACAGCCTGCATGGAGCGTTACATGGGGGCCAATATTCTGTATGGAGCGTTATATAAGGGGTCAGTATTCTGTATGGAGCGTTATATGGGCGACAGTATTCTGTATGGAGTGTTATATGGGGGTCAGTATTCTGTATGGAGCGTTATATGGAGGTCAGTATTCTGTATGGAGCGTTATATGGGGGTCAGTATTCTGTATGCAGTGTTATATGGGGACCAGTGTCCTGTATGGAGCGTTATATGGGGACTAGTATCCTGTATGGAGCATTATATGGGGACCAGTATCCTGTATGGAGCATTATAAGGGGGTCAGTATCCTGTATGGAGCATTATATGGTGCCCATAATACTGTATGGAGGACTATACTGTCCGGTCTGCGCTGTGAGGATTCGCCGGTTTCTGAGCTATTGTAGAATTTACAATAGATATCGCTCGCGTAATGGGGCATTATAAGGGGGGAACAGCCTGCATGGAGCGTTATATGGGGGCCAATATTCTGTATGGAGCGTTATATGGGTCAGTATTCCGTATTGAGCGTTATATGGGGGACAGTATTCTGTATGGAGCGTTATATGGGGGCCAGTATTCTGTATGCAGTGTTATATGGGGACCAGTATCCTGTATGGAGCGTTATATGGGGACCAGTATCCTGTATGGAGCATTATATGGGGACCAGTATCCTGTATGGAGCATTATAAGGGGGTCAGTACCCTGTATGGAGCATTATATGGTGCCCATAATACTGTATGGAGGACTATACTGTCCGGTCTGCACTGTGCGCTATGAGGATTCACAGGTTTCTGAGCTATTGTAGAATTTACAGTAGATATCGCTCATGTAATGTAGTAAGTGAAATCTTTGGCCTTGCACTATATATATATATATATATATATATATATATATTTTTTTTTTTTCTGTGGTATCTGTGCATCATGAATCATGGTATGTGTTAAAGGGGCCACTGAAACTCTGTCGCCCAGGGCCCACAAAAACCTGGAGCCGGCCCTGGGGGTAAGTATAACAAGTTGGTTTTTTTTAAATACAATTAATTAACTAGGAGTGGGGGGAATCAGAGATGCACGGGGGGATGAGAGATGCACGGGGGGGAGGCCCTTCATGCCCCCTATGAAGGGCAGGGGGGGCCCCCAAAAAAATTCTTGTACAGGGGCCCACTACAGTCTGTGTCCGCCCCTGGTCTCTAAAGCCTGCAAAATCAAGCAAACAGTCCTTCTGAGGACTAATATCCATCCCAGATATCAGGCAGGCAGGCAGGCTGTATAGGAGACGCAGTGGTTATGCCAACAAACACTGCATTACAGTCCTGTGTGCTGCTGCTGCTCAAATTGCTAGACTTAGCCCCAGGTCTCAGGGGCCAAGAAAAAATCGTTTTTTTTTTCATCTAAATCCTCTTTTTTTTTTTTTTCCTCAGTCAAACTGTACAAATACCCGTCTTATTAACCTTTTGGTATTTTTTCAATCAAAAAAAAAAAATTGAGTGTGTCTGTGAGTGTTCAGACACAAATATATCTGTTTAAAAGAGTCTGGTTTTGGCCAGATAACTAGAACTGTGGTTTTACAGTTCCACGGTTCAAATCTCTGTATTATCCACTTTTTTGCCTTTTTTTCCATAAAAAAAAAACAGTTTGAGTGTCTCGCTGACTGTTCAGACACAAATATATCTGTTTAAAAGATTCTGGTGTAGGCCAGATAACTAGAACTGTGGTTTTCCTCTTCCACGGTTCAAATCTGGGTGTTATCCACCTTTTTGCCTTTTTTCCATAGAAAAAAACAGTTTGAGTGTCTCGCTGACTGTTCAGACACAAATATATCTGTTTAAAAGATTCTGGTGTAGGCCAGAGAACTAGAACTGTGGTTTTCCTCTTCCACGGTTCAAATCTGGGTGTAATCCACCTTTTTGCCTTTTTTACATAAAAAAAAAACAGTTTGAGTGTCTCGCTGACTGTTCAGACACAAATATATCTGTTTAAAAGATTATGGTGTAGGCCAGAGAAATAGAACTGTGGTTTTCCTCTTCCACGGTTCAAATCTGGGTGTTATCCACCTTTTTGTCTTTTTCCATAAAAACAAACAGTTTGAGTGTCTCGCTGGCTGTTCAGACACAAATATATCTGTTTAAAAGATTCTGGTGTAGGCCAGAGAAATAGAACTGTGGTTTTCCTCTTCCACGGTTCAAATCTGGGTGTTATCCACCTCTTTGTCTTTTTTCCATAAAAAAAACAGTTTGAGTGTCTCGCTGACTGTTCAGACACAAATATATCTGTTTAAAAGATTCTAGTGTAGCCAGAGAACTAGAACTGTGGTTTTCCTCTTCCACGGTTCAAATCTGGGTGTAATCCACCTCTTTGTCTTTTTTCCATAAAAAAAACAGTTTGAGTGTCTCGCTGACTGTTCAGACACAAATATATCTGTTTAAAAGATTCTGCTGTAGGCCAGAGAAATGGAACTGTGGTTTTCCTCTTCCACGGTCCAAATCTGGGTGTAATCCACATTTTTGCCTTTTTTACATAAAAAAAACAGTTTAAGTGTCTCGCTGACTGTTCAGACACAAATATATCTGTTTAAAAGATTCTGGTGTAGGCCAGAAAAATAGAACTGTGGTTTACCTCTTCCACGGTTCAAATCTGGGTGTAATCCACCTTTTTGCATTTTTTACATAAAAAAAACAGTTTGAGTGTCTCGCTGACTGTTCAGACCCAAATATATCTGTTTAAAAGATTCTGGTGTAGGACAGAGAACTAGAACTGTGGTTTTCCTCTTCCACGGCTCAAATCTGGGTGTAATCCACCGTTTTGCCTTTTTTACATAAAAAAAAACAGTTTGAGTGTCTCGCTGACAGTTCAGACACAAATATATCTATTTAAAAGATTCTGCTGTAGGCCAGAGAGCTAGAACTGTGGTTTTCCTCTTCCACGGTTCAAATCTGGGTGTCATCCTCCTTTTTGCCTTTTTTCCATAAAAAAAATAGTTTGAGTGTCTCGCTGACTGTTCAGACACAAATATATCTGTTTAAAAGATTCTGGTGTAGGCCAGAGAACTAGAACTGTGGTTTTCCTCTTCCACGGTTCAAATCTGGGTGTAATCCACCTTTTTGCATTTTTTACATAAAAAAAACATTTTGAGTGTCTCGCTGACTGTTCAAACACAAATATATCTGTTTAAATGATTCTGGGGTAGCCAGAGAAATAGAACTGTGGTTTTCCTCTTCCACGGTTCAAATCTGGGTGTAATCCACCTTTTTGCCTTTTTTACAGAAAAAAAACAGTTTGAGTGTCTCGCTGACTGTTCAGACACAAATATATCTGTTTAAAAGATTCTGAAGTAGGCCAGAGAACTAGAACTGTGGTTTTCCTCTTCCACGGTTCAAATCTAGGTGTGATCCACCTTTTTGCCTTTTTTACATTAAAAAAAACAGTTTGAGCGTCTCGCTGACTGTTCAGACACAAATATATCTGTTTAAAAGATTCTGCTGTAGGCCAGAGAAATAGAACTGTGGTTTTCCTCTTTCACGGTTCAAATCTGGGTGTGATCCACCTTTTTGCCTTTTTTACATTAAAAAAAACAGTTTGAGCTTCTCGCTGACAGTTCAGACTCAAACATATCTGTTTAAAAGATTCTGGTGTAGGCCAGAGAACTAGAACTGTGGTTTTCCACTTCCACGGTTCTAATCTCCTTTTTATTACCCTTTTGCCATTGATAGTGCGAGTGTAAGCTGTAACATACCTGGTGGCGTGCTTGCATAGTGCACAACCTCCCACTATGCAAGACCGCAATCTTACCTGTCAGTCCAGCCTGCAAATAGTAACATAGTAACATAGTTTGTAAAGCCGAATAAAGACTTGCGTCCATCAAGTTCGACCTGTTAAATCTTGCTCCAATTCATGCTGTGTGCTTGTCTCTTGACTGACTGCTTAGGGCGGCGGCCTGGTTACTTCCTGATTCTTATAGCTGCTGTGGGCGCACCCCTAATGCGTCCCCAGCCTATTGCTATGAGTCACTGGATATTTAAACCCCCTCCACCCAGTAGGAGGTGCCTGAGCAACACTAACATTCAGTGTGCTCCTTGACTCTGAAGTTGCCAGGTCCAGTTCTGCTTCTTGTCTGTTTCTGCCATCTCTGGGGGCTGCATACCCAGACCTGTTATCTGTGACTTCTTGTCCGTTTCCGCCATCTCTGGGGGCTGCATACCCAGGCTCGTTCTTGTATCTCATCGCAGTAGCAGTTCCTGTCTGAACTGTATCCTAACCTGTTACCTGTTTGTCTCTATGTCCGTACCTTCCCTTTTCCTGCAGTATCTGAACCTGCACCTTTCTTCAACTCGTTGTCTCTGTACTTCTGTTTGTGAGTTTTGTGTCCACTCGCTACTTCATAGGAAGTACCTTGTTTGTATCTGGTTCTGCTTGTCCCTTTTCCCTTCCTCCGTATCTTCTTGTATTTTCCAGTCTGTTCCATGTGAACAGAGCCCTGTCCTCTCTGCCTTGTCCACCGCACCTGCGGTTTCGCTCCGCTCTGTCTTGCCCACCGCTCCGGCGGTTTCTCTCTGCTCTGACTTGCCCACCGCTCCGGCGGTTTCTCTCTGCTCTGACTTGCCCACCGCTCCAGCGGCTTCTCTCTGTTATGCCTTACCCACCGCTCTGACGGCTTCTCTCTGCTCTGACTTGCCCACCGCTGCGGCGGCTTCTCTCTGCCCTGCCTTGCTCACATCACCAGCGGTTTCTCTCTGCTCTGATTTGCCCACCGCTCCGGCGGCTTCTCTCTGCTCTGCCTTGCTCACCGCACTAGTGGTTTCTCTCTGCTCTGACTTGCCCACCGCTCCGGCGGCTTCTATATGCTCTGCCTTGCCCACCGCTCTGGCGGCTTCTCTCTGCTCTGCCTTGCCCACCGCTCCGGCGGCTTCTCTCTGCTCTGCCTTGCCCACCGCTCCGGCGGTTCAACTCTGCTCTGCCTTGTCCACCGCACCTGTGGTTTCTCTCTGCTCTGCATTGTCCACCCCTCCGGCGGTTCCGCTCTGCTCTGCCTTCCCCACCGCACCTGCGGTTTTCGCTCCGCTCTGCTTGCTCACTGCACCAGCAGTTCCTCTCTGCTCTGCCTTGTCCTCCGCTCTGGCGGTTTCGCTTTTCTCTGCTTGTCTACCTCATCTGCGGCTCTGTACCTGTCTCCCAGTCTGTACTGGACCCTATCCAGCCTGCGCTCCAACCTGCTAGTACCTCCCGGTCTGCACTCCAGCCGTGCTTGCCAGTATCTCCCTGTCTGCATACCAGCCATGCTTGCCAGTGCCAACCTGTCTGCATACCAGCCGTGCTTACCAGTGCCCACCTATCTGCATACCAGCCGTACTTGCCAGTACCCACCTGTCTGTATGCCAGTCTAACCTGCCTGTTCCTGCATTCCCCGGTGTGGGTCAACAACTGTGACCGGGGTCTGACCTGGAGTCGCACCTGGTCTCTCTGCTCGATTCCTCCTTGGTCCTCCTTGCATCAGCAGTTTCTCTCTGCTCTGACTTGCCCACCGCTCCGGTGGCTTCTCTCTGCTCTGCCTTGCTCACCGCACCAGCGGTTTCTCTCTGCTCTGACTTGCCCACCGTTCTGGCGGCTTCTCTCTGCTCTGCCTTGCTCACCGCATCAGCAGTTTCTCTCTGCTCTGACTTGCCCACCGCTCCGGCGGCTTCTGTCTGCTCTGCCTTGCTCACCGCACCAGCGGTTTCTCTCTGCTCTGGTTTGCCCACCACTCCGGCGGCTTCTCTCTGCTCTGCCTTGCTCACCGCACCAGCGGTTTCTCTCTGCTCTGCCTTGCCCACCGCTCCGGCGGCTTCTCTCTGCTCTGCCTTGCCCACCGCTCCGGCGGCTTCTCTCTGCTCTGCCTTGCCCACCGCTCTGGCGGTTCAACTCTGCTCTGCCTTGTCCACCGCACCTGTGGTTTCTCTCTGCTCTGCATTGTCCACCGCTCCGGAGGTTCTGCTCTGCTCTGCCTTGCCACCGCACCTGCGGCTTTCTCTCCGCTCTGCTTGCTCACTGCACCAGCAGTTCCTCTCTGCTCTGCCTTGTCCTCTGCTCCGGCGGTCTCGCTTTTCTCTGCTTGTCTACCTCATCTGCGGCTCTGTACCGGTCTCCCAGTCTGTGCTGAACCCTATCCAGCCTGCGCTCCAACCTGCTAGTACCTCCCGGTCTGCACTCCAGCCGTGCTTGCCAGTATCTCCCTGTCTGCATACCAGCCATGCTTGCCAATGCCAACCTGTCTGCATACCAGCTGTGCTTACCAGTGCCCACCTATCTGCATACCAGCCGTACTTGCCAGTACCCACCTGTCTGCATACCAGCCGTACTTGCCAATACCCACCTGCCTGTATGCCAGTCTAACCTGCCTGTTCCTGCATTCCCCGGTGTGGGTCAACAACTGTGACCGGGGTCTGACCTGGAGTCGCACCTGGTCCCTCTGCTCGATTCCTTCTTGGTCCATGGAGTAAACTAAGCCGCCGTGCGACCTTGGTCGGATCGGGTTGATACTTAGCTACGCCCCTCCAGGCACTCCAAGGTTCATGGTACAGTGGGATCACTAATCACGCTCACGCCAGTCAGTCCGGGCGCGAGTGTAACAGTTTGCTCAGGCCATGGTTCCCGTTGAGCCCCACGGCCTTTCGCTCTCAGAGACATTTTGAATCCTTGTCTGGCGAATACGTGCACCAAGAAAATTTTTTTTCTCAAGCTATGGCCCAGGCGATTTATGCACCAGCCCAAATGGATCTATCAGCACTCGTTCCTGCGGATCCACCACGGTACTATGTGGATCCAAAAGGTAGCCGTGCATTTGTGGAGCAATGCATGCTGCATTTCAAGTTCTATGCTCACTATTTTCCTACTGATCGGGTTAAAGTAGCATTCATGATGTCCTACCTAGCGGGTGATGCCTTGAAATGGATCACCCCCTCTATGGGAAGCATGGGATCCTATCATCTTTGACCTGCAGGCCTTCCTGGTGGCCTTTCTAATGGTCTTCGATGACCCTAATCCTGAAGCCTCTGCTAAAGCTTCCCTTCCCAATATCCTGGAGCAGCCCCGATGAATAATGTGTGTAGGTAGCCTACCAGTCCTCCAGCCCGAAGAGACTGCTGCCCACCCAGAATCCACACAGGATGACTATGCTCCACAGAATGCTTCTCTTCCCAACCTCAAGAGGCAGTCCAGACGTTCAAGGCGTAGAGGTAAACCGCCACGCCAGGTTCTGTCCTCCCAAAGACCTCCTGTTCCCCAGCCTGTAGAGGCAGCTTTCCACGCAGAATCCATGAAGGATGACTATGTTCGTCAGGCAAAGCAGAAGCCAGAACTCAGTCACAAAATCGGATTGTGGTCCCGCTGCTGTGGTTTGGGACCACCTGACGGTCTTTGTCCAGCGAAGGTTGGAGAATCCCAAGACATTAGGCCTGTAGGAGAGGATGCCCTTGGCGTTGATGTTTCCTCTCCACAGATGACCATGACTGTCTCCGTGGCAAGTGAAGGCCTCGGATTAACCGGAAGTTTTGGGCTTAAAGCCTTGAAGAGTCGGTGTCTGATTCCCGTCCGACAACTCCAGAATCCGGTTTGGGTATTGTCAGCAGAAGGACGAGCCCTACTCAGTAACAGTCAAAATATGTCTGTACAAATTAAGCTCCAGATTGGAGCATTACATATGAAGAAATTCACATTCCAGGTGCTGACTGGCTTACCCACAGGTCGTCCAGAGCCGAGAGATCTAGTGCCCGCTCAGGTCTGGAGATCCTGCATGGTGTATCCTGGGGGACTGCTAAGGTACAAGGGGTGTCCAGTCCCCACATCTTCAGGACAGTCAGCAGTTTTTTCTTCTTCTTCACCAGATCTGCTAGTCACTGACTCGCTGTGCGCTGAAGTCTCCAAAGGAAGAGAAGCGAAGGCGTTGTCCCCACACAGTCTCGATGATTGTACCAATGATCTGGCTTCAGGTACCGTCCCGCCTTACAGACAAGTCATCTCTGAAACCAGTCTGAAGATGGTCCTAAAGCAAGGAACCTCCGTCTCTAATAAATCTGGTCCTACATCCATCAAGGCGGTGTTTACCCCCGAGTCTCTGCACCCCTCCAACCAGGCGGAGGACCTCCAGTTGTCTCCTGAATCCTCCGGGGTGCTACCTGATAACAAAGGGAGAGAGACTTTCCTACACCCTGTACCTGGTACTTCGCCCACTTCATCCAGTAAGCTTGGCAAAGTGTACATCGAAGCAGTGATTACCCCCGAGTCTCTGCACCCCTCCAACCAGGCGGAGGACCTCCAGTTGTCTCCTGAATTCCCCGGAGTGCTACCTGTTAAACGGAGAGAGAGACTTTCCTACACCCGGTACCTGGTACGCCGCCCACTTCATCCAGTAAGCTTGGCAAAATGTACTTCGAAGCAGTGATTACCACTGAGTCTCTGCATCCCTCCAACCAGGCGGAGGACCTCCAGTTGTCTCCTGAATTTCCCGGGGTGCTACCTGATAAACGGAGAGAGACTTTCCTACACCCGGTACCTGGTTCGCCGCCCACTTCATCCAGTAAGCTTGGCAAAGTCAACGTCAAGGCGGTGGTTACCCCCGAGTCTCTGCACCCCTCCAACCAGGCGGAGGACCTCCAGTTGTCTCCTGAATCCACCAGGATGCTACCTGATAACAAACGGAGAGAGACTTTCCTGTGTGCTGTTCCTGGTACTTCACCCACTTCATCTGTTGCTGAGGATGGCTAAATAGGAGGAAGCATCCTAGTCACCAAGATGATGAGATCAGTTTCGTTTCCTCTAATGGACAGAAGAGGTAATCCTCTTGAAGAGAAGGATTGGCCTCCAAATTCTCTGCAGAAGACCCTTGCAGGCTTGAAGAAGAGGGGGCGTAAAGGGGGGGTACTGTAACATCCCTGGCAGCGTGCTTGCATAGTGCACCACCTCCAACTATGCAAGACCGCAATCTTACCTGTCAGTCCAGCCTGCAAATCTTGCTCCAGTTCATGCTGTGTGCTTGTCTCTTGACTGACTGCTTAGGGCGGCGGCCCAGTTACTTCCTGATTCTTATAGCTGCTGTGGGCGCACCCCTAAAGCGTCCCCAGCCTATTGCTGTGAGTCACTGGATATTTAAACCCCCTCCACCCAGTAGGAGGTGCCTGAGAAACACTAACATTCAGTGTGCTCCTTGACTCTGAAGTTGCCAGGTCCAGTTCTGCTTCTTGTCTGTTTCCGCCATCTCTGGGGTCTGCATACCCAGACCTGTTATCTATGACTTCTTGTCTGTTTCCACCATCTCTGGGGGCTGTATACCCAGGCTCGTTCTTGTATCTCATCGCAGTAGCAGTTCCTGTCTGAACTGTATCCTAGCCTGTTACCTGTTTGTCTCTATGTCCGTACCTTCCCTTTTCCTGCAGTATCTGAACCTGCACCTAACTCCAACTCATTGTCTCTGTACTTCTGTTTGTGAGTTTTGTGTCCACTCGCTACTTCATAGGAAGTACCTTGTGTGTATCTGGTTCTGCTTGTCCCTTTTCCCTTCCTCCGTATCTTCTTGTATTTTCCAGTCTGTTCATTGTGAACAGAGCCCTGTCCTCTCTGCCTTGTCCACCGCACCAGCGGTTTCTCTCTGCTCTGACTTGCCCACCGTTCCGGCGGCTTCTCTCTGCTCTGCCTTGCTCACCGCACCAGCGGTTTCTCTCTGCTCTCACTTGCCCACCGCTCTGGCGGCTTCTCTCTGCTCTGCCTTGCCCACCACTCCGACGGCTTCTCTCTGCTCTGCCCTGCCCACCGCTCCGGAGGTTCCGCTCTGCTCTGCCTTGCCCATCGCACCTGCGGTTTTTGCTCCGCTCTGCTTGCTCACTGCACCAGCAGTTCCTCTCTGCTCTGCCTTGTCCTCTGCTCCGGCGGTTTCGCTTTACTCTGCTTGTCCACCGCATCTGCGGCTCTGTACCTGTCTCCCAGTCTGTTCTGGACTCTATCCAGCCTGCGCTCTGACCTGCTAGTACCTCCCGGTCTGCACTCCAGCCGTGCTTGCCAATATCTCCCTGTCTGCATACCAGCCGTGCTTGCCAGTGCCCACCTGTCTGCATACCAGCCGTGCTTGCCAGTGCCCACCTGTCTGCATACCAGCCGTACTTGCCAGTACCCACCTGTCTGCATACCAGCCGTACTTGCCAATACCCACCTGCCTGTATGCCAGTTTAACCAGCCTGTTCCTGCATTCCCCAGTGTGGGTCAACAACTATTACCGGGGTCTGACTTGGAGTCGCACCTGGTCCCTCTACTCGATTCCTCCTTGGTCCATGGAGTCGACTAAGCCGCCGTGCGACCTTGGTCAGATCGGGTTGATACTTAGTTATGCCCCTCCAGGCACTCCTCGGTTCATGGTGCAGTGGGATCACTAATCACGCTCACGCCAGTCAGTCCGGGCGCGAGCGTAACATAAGCTATTTTACTTCATTTACAATGGGCAAGGTGCGTTGCAAGGGACGTGGAACTGGACATTCTGGTGATGGTGCGTGCAGAGGACGGGGCCGTGGCCAAGGTGAAAATGTGCCACAACCAACAGCCACATCTTCTCGCTCCCTGTTCTTGACCGAATTACTAGGGAAGCACACAACACCACTATTGCGAACTGATCAGTGTGAACAGGTTATTAATTGGATAGCAGATAATACTTCCGGTCACCTGGGCACCGCCACCTCCGGTCTATCTTTCACACGGTTAAGTCTTAGTAGCTGTGAGTCTCGACCTCATACTCCTCCTCACCCTGATGCTCCTTCCTCCCACCCTGCCGAGTGTCGTCAGACAGCAACTGATCCCACAGTTGGACACTCTGAATAGCTGTTCACTGGTCCATTTCCATATTTGGGCCCCTCGCCTCCTCTGCTTGAAGTGGTGGAAGTGGAGATCCCATGTAGTGATGGCCAAATATTTGAACAATTGCAAAAAGAACTTCGGCACTCCATACATGAATATATAAGAAATATTGTATCTAGACTAATGTCACTTTGAAAAATGAAGGTTTTTTGCGCATAATTTGGCCAATTTATGTGTGCCCATCAACCACGACAAGGTCACCTTCGTATGATGGGAAACTACGCTACGCTACCACTGGATATGCCACTCTTGGGCTGTAAGCCTGTATGAACAATATGTCTCTGCTTGGGCTTTTAACCTACAATGTATGGGCTGGTAGAGCTAGTTAAAACCACCTGTGACTGAATGGGAGGGACACATGGTCAGAAAAAAGGCTGTCAAACTTCTAGTAGTGTGAACACGTACCTGCTGCAATGTTCCAGGAGCGGGATCCCAAAAATGATTAATAGAAAAAAGAGAGCGGTCGCTCACTGGTCTATTCTGAAGCCTTTTTGACAGCCAATATTTCTTATATATTCATGTATTGAGTGCCGAAGTTCTTTTTGCAATTGAGATTACTTTTTTCCTCAGAGCACCCGAATAGACCAGTGAGCGACCCCTCTCTTTTTTCTATCAAATATTTGAACAGCCACGGCCACAGGAAGGCGACGCTGGCAATTTCTCACAAGAGGTGGAAAATAACGAGACACAATTGCCATGAAGTGAGGAGGAGGACTGTGGTGCGGAAGTGGAAGAGGAGAAGGTGGTGGATGATCTAGTAACTGACCCAACGTGGCAGGAGGACACGCAGAGCGAGGCCAGCAGCACACAGGGGGAGTGAGGCAGAGTACCCCAACAGGCAGGAGGAAGCAGTGTGGTGGCCGCAGACAGAAGGCGGGCAACGGTTCCCCATAACACCAACGCGAGGTACGGTGCCAGTACAACCGGTAGGTCTTCCAGAGTCTGGAATTTTTTTAAAGACTCTGCTGATATCCCCAAAAGGCCATTTGTACCACCTGCCAGGCCAGCATCAGCCGGGGTGACAAAACTACCAGCCTGACCACCACCAGCATGATCAGGCATATGTCAGCAAAGCACCCGACTTTGTGGGGCGAACCCCAGGGTCCACGACCAGTGTCAGCGGGTGTCACCACTGCTTCTTCCGCTGTTGTGCATGTAAGAGAACCCCCTGTTGTGCGTGCAAGGCAATTCCCTGTTCATACTGCATGCAAAGATGCCGCCTCCTCTCAGTCTTCACTTGTTATGGCAGTTTCTCAAGAAACAGCATCAACGTCCACGTCCACGTCACAGCGCAGCGTTCAATTGTCCATATCCCAGACCTTTGAACGAAAGCGTAAATTCGCAGCCAACGCCCCACAGGCCACCGTCCTAAATTAGCACATTTCACGACAGCTTGCGTTGGAAATGCTGCCTTTTAGGCTGGTGGAGACGGAATCCTTCCGCAACCATATGGCGGTGGCCGTCCCTCGGTACTCGGTCCCCAGCCGACACTATTTTGCCCGGTGTGCCATCACCGCACTACACAATCACGTGTCCCAAAACATCTGCCGTGCCCTCAACAACGCAGTTACTTGGAGAGTCCACCTGACAACGGACACGTGGACAAGTGCTTGTGGCCAGGGACGGTACATCTCCCTGACGGGACACTGGGTAAACATAGTGGAAGCCGGGAACCAGTCGGACCTTGGGATGGAACACATCCTCCCCACACCAAGGATTGCGGCCCCTATGTCAGTCACAGTTGCCCCCACAGTGTACAGCTCCTGCGCATCATCCTCCTCCTCCTCCTCATGTTCAGCCTCCATCTCAGATATCACCACATCAGTTACTAGCTGGAAGCACTGCAGTACTGCCTCAGCCAAGCGGCAACAGACTGTGCTGTAACTCATAAGCTTAGGTGATAAACCTCATACTGCTTGTGAGTTGTGGACAGATGTGAAAGAGCAGGCAGATCTGTGGCTGAGACCGCTGAACCTACATCCAGGCATGGTCATGTGTGACAATGGCCGTAACCTGGTGGCGGCTCTGAGGCGAGGCGAGATCACACACGTACCATGCCTGGCTCATGTGCTTAACCTCGTGGTTCAGCGGTTTCTTAAATCTGCTCGTTAAAGTACGCCGTCTTTCAGCTCATTTTCGGAAGTCGGCTACAGCTTCCGCTGCCCTTGCTGTGTTGCAGCAGCGTTTGCAGCTTCCGGCACACCGACTGGTGTGTGATGTCCCCACACGTTGGAATTCTACACTCCACATGTTGCAAAGGATTTGTGAGCAGAAGAGAGCAGTTGTGGAGTACCAGCTGCAACAAGGCCGTCGATATTCAGGTCAGACTCCACACATAAGACCTCAGGAGTGGACCTGGATGTCTGACATATGTACCATCCTGACAAACTTTGAGGAGTCCATCATTAGCATCAGCATCCCACTTGTCTGTCTTTTACAACGCTCTCTGCAGAGAATTAAAGAGGAGGCATTGCAGCCAGAGTATGAAGAGATGGATCAAGAAGCCGTAGCGGGCGATTACACACAGCCCAGCCTCATCTCATCCCAATGTGCATTGGGGGATAATGAGGGAGAGGAGGAGGAAGAACAGGAGCTGGTATCATGCGCTGTAGACGGTAGTACCTGTACAACTGTCATACCGTCGGTTCAGCGTGGGTGGCCTGAGGACAGGGGGGAGGAGGAGGAGGAGGAGGAGAGCATGGTCAGTCATCATCTTGGTGAGGACACGGAAGTCTTGCCTGTTACCAGTCTGCACGCATGGCTGACTTTATGTTATGCTGCCTTAACCGTGACCCTCACATTGTCAAAATGTTGGGTGACAGCCATTACTGGTTGGTGACACTTTTAGACCCCCGCTACAAGGAGAACTTTCACTCTCTTATTCCTGAGGTGGAGAGGTCTACAAAAATGGGGCAGTACCAGAAGGCCCTTGCTGCAGAACTGTTAAAAAAAATCCCATCTGAACACCCTAGCGGCAGAGGTCACATTTCGTTGCCCAACCAAGGCGTACAGGCGAGAGAGACGCAACTCCAATCCAGCAGAGGCAGGGGAACACTGTTAACGTTCTGGGACAGTTTTCTGAGATCCGCCCAGCTTACAGGCGCGGGGTACTCTCACAAAGAGTGGAAAGTTTCAAAAGATGGTGAGGGAGTACCTTGCCGACCGTACCAGCGTCCTCTGTGATTCCTCTGTGCCTTTTAATTATTGGGTATCCAAGCTGGACACTTGGAATGAACTCGCTCTGTACGCCTTGGAGGTCCTGGCCTGCCCTGCCACTAGCGTGTTATCAAAGCGTGTTTTTAGTGCCGCTGGGGGAATTATAACTGATAAGCGCACTCGCCTGTCAACTGACAAATGCTGACAAGCTGACCCTTATCAAAATGAACCACCAAATGACAGCAGAGTAACATAAAGTCAAATCTAGCGTGTTATTTCGGGAGGTGTATTCCCATGCACCGCTTCACACCCACACATGGGTATACGCTTCTTCATTTCGGTTATTTTTTGCTCTTCTCCTTATCCTCAGCCTCCACCACCACTATACTACCAGGGTGACCGTGGTCCATGTTGCCAGCATTGCAAGTTCCTCCGTCCTAATTTTTGGCAGCTTTTGCTTGGAAGGCATAGGCAAAGACTATGGTAGACCCACTCCCCAATAATGGGAATAATGTTTTTAATATGCTGTACTGCATGGCTCTTGTAAGGGGCATTGCAAGTTCCTCCGTTCTAATTTTTGGCAGCTTTTGCTTCAAAGGCATAGGCGAAGACTATGGGAGACCCACTCCCCAATAATGGGAATAATGTTTTTAATATGTTGTACTGCATGGCTCTCGTAAGGGGCATTAAAATCGTCTTGTTAAGCTACTGTGACCTCCACGTCTCTTCCAAGGGTCATTGATATTGTCTTTTTATTCCACTGGGACCTCCACATCTCTTCCAAGGGGCATTGATATTGTCTTTTTATTCCACTGTGACCTCCACATCTCTTCCAAGGGTCATTAAAACCATCTTGTTAAGCTACTGTGACCTCCACGTCTCTTCCAAGGGTCATTGATATTGTCTTTTTATTCCACTTGGACCTCCACCACTCTTCCAAGGAGCATTGATATTGTCTTTTTATTCCACTGGGACCTCCACCACTCTTCCAAGGGGCATTGATATTGTCTTTTTATTCCACTGGGACCTCCACGTCTCTTCCAAGGGGCATTAAAACCGTCTTGTTAAACCACTCTGAACTCCACAGCTCTTCCAAGGGGCATTGAAATGTTGTTTTTAATTACCTCTAACCTCCACGACTCTTCCAACGGGCATTGCATTTCCTCCTAATTTTAGTCAGCTTTTGCTTTTCAATGCATAGGCGAACACTAAGGAAGACCCACTCCCCAATAATGGGTAGAAGGCTTTTAGTACGCTGTAATCCACGTCTGTTTCAAGGGGCATTGCAGTTCCTCATAATTTTTGGAAAGCCTTCCATTCACTGCTTAGGCCAACAGTGTACAGGAGACCCAGTTGCTATAAATGGAAAAAATGGTTTAGTTAAGGCCCTCTGACCTCCATGTCACTACCAAGGGGCATTGGAGTGCCTCTAAATTTTTGGTAGGCATTGCACTCACTGTATGCCCTATAACTGTGTAGCTGAACCGCTCCTTTTGGTACAGAAACATATCCTATAAGACATGTGTGGTTGACTGGCCTGATATTGATGTGAATGGTCCCTGTTCCTCCTGCTCTTTCTCCTTTGCCACCACCTCATCCATCATTTATCACTTGAAGCTTTGTTTTAACGGGAGTCATAGAACTGGGATAGTAGCAGGAAAACATCCAGAAATCCTCAGAGGAGGTAGGATATGCGCCAAAACGCTGACCACCTCAGGCCTAGCCGCTACTACATGCATGCGCTTGCATTCCAAGGAACAGAAAGCTAAGGAGATGGATGGCCTCATGATCATGAATAATTTACTCATGGTGTAGGAGGCCGACCACTGCGGCTGTCTACCTTCTGAACTTTGTGTTGAAGCCTGATTGACCCAGGACTCGCAATCCTCTATGTCTGGAAGACGTGTTGCATCCCAGTGTCCAACTGTGTCCCGGCTTTCACAATATTAACCCAGTGTGAAGGCGTCAGTGAGATGGACCATCCGTGGCCACATTCACTTGTCCACGTGTTTTTGGTTAGGCTGTCCTTCCCACTAAATGCACTGGGGAGGGCACAGGTAATGTTTTGGTATGCGCGCTTGTTTATAAGACAAATAGGGGCGGCTGGGGACCGTTTATGGACACCCGTCCGCCCCCAGGTGGCTGGGGACCGTGTGTGGGCACCCGGCCGTGGGGCGGCTGGGGACCGAGTATGGACAACTGGCCGCCCCCTGACGGCTGGGGACCAAGCGTGGACACCCGGCCGCCGGGCGGCTGGGGACTGAGTATGTGTAACGCAGGTGCCGGAATGCAACGCACAGAGACACAACGCAAGGACAGTCGGAGATGATTATAAACAATTTATATATATATAACAGGTATTCTGAACAAGGGGATAACAAGGGTATTGAATGGTAATTTGAAATATTAGCAAAATACGAAGTCTCTCAAAGTGATGTGGTGCACCCAGTCAGGGGAGTCACCACGTCAGTTCTTTATCTCTGTGTATGGCCCTAGCGGAGGTCACCGGTTAGGCCGCAAGCCTTTTCTGGACAAAATCAATTAAAGCAAGTTTAGCTTCTTCCGCCCCAATTGTTCCCCTCCCAACCTGAGTACCTAAACCCAACTGGCCCCGGTACCATGAGTGAACAGTAGAAGTGACGGCCCTGTTCACGTATGCAGCTCTTCTGCTTTCACTGGCGTGACTTTCCTGGCTCAGCAATCTCCCAACTCCTCTCTTCCTGGCCATTGGAGGCAGTCTCTCAAGCCGTGGATAGGGGGGTCCAGACCTCGTCTGTCGGCGGACGACATCGGGTTCCGCGAACTCACTCAGCACCGCAAGCAGGTTCCGACTCTCCTCAGTAGACACAGCACTTGGGTCACATCTGTGAGGGATCCGGAGCTCATCCACCGGCGCCCGGCTGTGGCACCTCGCAGGCCTCTGGCTTAGACCTGCCACGCGGGGCTTCTCAACACGCAGGGAGCACGTCTGCTGCTTGGCGCCAAAAACCCCTCAGGCTTGGCGCGCTGGCCCCTTGTACCTTGGAACTCCTTCCTGGAAGTCACCTGACTGGGTCCAGCGTCTAAATCTGCTCCCCCTTCAACTTCTCTTGTACATCCTGGTTCCACATGACTGTGTCTGACCAGAAGATGGCAATCTCTCTCTATCTTTGAAGCATCCTGTAAGAATCCTCTTAGAGGCCCTTTTGTCTCCATTACATTTCTCCCTCTTTTTTGTTCGCCAGTCCTCGGGCGAGTGTATTTCTTGCGGAATGGATGCCTCTTTCCAGGCAGTGCAAGTTTGGACAGGAGTTGGGCACACTCCTCTATTTTCTGTTGGATCTGAGACCAGATGAATTTTTCTTGAGCATACAGGTTAGGAGTAGTGTTGAGCGAGCACTAAAATGCTCGGGTGCTCCAAGCTCGGGCCGAGCTCACTGTGATACTCGGGTGCTCGACCCGAGCAACGAGCCCAATGTTAGTCTATGGGAGACCCGAACATTTTTGCGGCGGCTCCCCCGGCAGTCTGTAGAAAGCCTAAAAAGTGCCCAAAACGATAGTGACAGTGCTCAAATGACATGGGGACAGCATGGGGATCGCCCCTGGAAGCATTTCTGACCCCCAGGTCACTGCTGTCAACAACGTGGTCAGAGGTATTAAGCCACTTTTACAGGCTCACAATAAAACGTTCAAAAACGAAAGTGAAAGTGCTTTCCTGTGAAATATGTTAACCCCTTAACGACCATGGGTCTTTCTGTTTTTGTATTTTCCTTTTTTGCTCCCCTTCTTCCCAGAGCCAGAACTTTTTTAATTTTCGTTCAATATGGCCATGTGAGGGCTTATTTTTTGCGGGACGAGTTGTACTTTTAAACACCATCACTGGTTTTACCATATCGTGTGCTGGAAAATGGGAAAAAAATTCCAAGTGCAGTGAAACTGCAAAAAAAATGCAATTCCACAGTTGTTTTTTGGGTCCTTTTTTTACCACGTTCACAGATTGCTAAAACTGACCTGCCGTCATTATTTTCCAGGTCGTTACGAGTTCATAGACACCAAACATGTATAGGTTCTTTTTTTATTTAAGTGGTGAAAAAAAAATCCAAAGCTTGCTAAAAATACCAAAAAAAATGACGCCATTTTCCGAGACCCTTAGCTTCTCCATTTTTCGGGATCTGGGGCCAGGTGAGGGCTTACTTTTTGCGTGCCGGGCTGACGTTTTTATTGATACCATTTTGGGGTAGATCCGATGTTTTGATCGCCCGTTATTGCATTTTATTGCAAAGTTGTAGCGACCAAAAAAACTTAATTCTGGCGTTTAAATTTTTTTTCTCGTTACGCCGTTTACTGATTGTATTAATTCTTCTTTTATATTGATAGATCGGGCGATTCTGAACGCGGCGATACCAAATATGTGTATGTGGTTTTTTTTTATATATATATATTTTATTTTGAATGGGGCAAAAGGGGGGTGACTTAAACTTTTATATATTTTTTATTTTTTTTATTTTTTTAAAAACTTTTTTTTTTACACTTTTTGCTTGCTTCTATAGTCTCCAGAGGAGACTAGAAGCAGCAGTTGTCTGATTGCTTCTACTGTATTCAAGCGATGAGCAGATCGCTTGTATGCAGGAGAAATGCTCACTTGCTATGAGCGCTGACCACTAGGTGGCGCTCATAGCAATTGAGACATGACAACCACAGGCGTCTGCTGCAGACCCTGAGTTGTCATGCCCACCCATTGGTGACCCGCGATCACGTGACGGGGTCACTGATGGGCGGGGCTTAGGACTCCCGGAAGCGCGAGTTAAATGCCACTGTCAGAGATTTAACATGTTAACAGCCGCGGGTGGATTGCGATTCCAATAATCAGCTGACATGTGCTCGCTTCAGTGCGGGCTCACCGCCGGAGCCCCCGCTGAACCGGCCTTCCCGACCTGGTGCGTACTATTACTGACCAGGTCGGAAAGGGGTTAAGGAACATCCTTTCCAGGGTAAAGACTTGTGTATAAGGTAAAATAAATAACCAAAAACAAAAATACTCCTCCACACCTTGGGCTATGTTCACAAGTAGCATTTTTTATTCGTTTTTGCACGTTTGTATTGCTTTCAACCGTGACAAATGCATTCACCGGGAAATGTCATTCTAACATTTTACAACCTTATCTGGCCATGTGCTGTGTGACACATGCATACAGTGCTAAAAAGACATGGGAACAGCATGGGGAAGACCCCTGGAAGCATCTCTGACACCCAGGTCACTGCCTAAAAGTGTGCCCATCAGAAGTGATCCTTGCCACATCAGAAGATGCAGACTTGCAACTATCCCCGTGCAAGTCCTTGTCCCAGGGCAGTGTTCAATTGTACCTCCCCCATAGCTTGCAATACAAGCGCAAGTATGCAGCCTGCCACCCACCCACCCCCAGGCTGCAATACCATACTGCTAGCTTGCTTGCACTTGAAATTGGGCCTTTTAGGCATGTGGAGGTGGAATCTGGCCACCACGTCATGGCTGCGTCGGTAGCCTGGTATTCATACTCAGTCCCCAGCCGCCCGGAGGCCGGGTGTCCACGCTTGGTCCCCAGCAGGGACCTATTTGTCCCGGTGCGCCTTATACAGAAGCGCGCATACCAAAACATTACCTGTGCCCTCCCCAGTGCATTTAGTGGGAAGGACAGCCTAACCACAAACACGTGGACAAGTGAATGTGGCCAGGAATGGTCCATCTCACTGACGCCTTCACACTGGGTTAATATTGTGGAAGCCGGGACACAGTTGGACACTGGGATGCAACACGCCCTCCAGACATAGAGGATTGCGAGTCCTGGGTCAATCAGGCTTCAACACAAAGTTCAGAAGGTAGACACCAGCAGTGGTCGGCCTCCTACACAACGAGTAAATTATTCATGATCATGAGGCCATCCACCTCCTTAGCTTTCTGTTTCTTGGAATGCAAGCGCATGTATGTAGTAGCAGCTAGGCCTGAGGTGGTCAGCGTTTTGGCGCATATTCTACCTCCTTCGAGGATTGCTGGATGTTTTCCTGCTACTATCCCAGTTCTATGACTCCTGTTAAAACAAAGCTTCAGGTGATGAATGATGGATGAGGTGGTGGCAAAGGAGAAAGAGCAGGAGGAACAGGGACCATTCACATCAATATCAGGCCAGCCAACCACACGTCTTGTAGGATATGTTTCTGTACCAAAAGGAGCGGTTCAGCTACACAGTTATAAGGCATACAGTGAATGCAATGCCTACCAAAAATTTCGAGCCACTCCAATGCCCCTTGGAAGTGACATGGAGGTCAGAGGGCCTTAACTAAACCGTTTTTTCCATTTATAGCAACTGGGTCTCCTGTACACTGTTGGCCTAAGCAGGGAATGGAAGGTTTTCCAAAAATTATTAGGCACTGCAATGCCCCTTGAAACAGACGTGGATTACAGCGTATTAAAAACCTTCTACCCATTATTGGGGAGTGGGTCTCCCTTAGTGTTCGCCTATGCATTGAAAAGCAAAAGCTGACAAAAATTAGGAGGAAATGCAACGCCCGTTGCAAGAGTCGTGGAGGTTAGAGGTAATTAAAAACAACATGTCAATGCCCCTTGGAAGAGCTGTGGAGTTCAGAGTGGTTTAACAAGACGGTTTTAATGCCCCTTAGAAGAGACGTTGAGTTCAGAGTGGTTTAACAAGACAGTTTTAATGCCCCTTGGAAGAGATGTGGAGGTCACAGTAGCTTAACAAGATGGTTTTAATGCCCCTTGGAAGAGACGTGGAGTTCAGAGTGGTTTAACAAGACAGTTTTAATGCCCCTTGGAAGAGTGGTAGAGGTTACAGTGGAATAAAAAGACAATATCAATGCCCCGTGGAAGAGACGTGGAGGTCACAGTAGCTTAACAAGACGGTTTTAATGCCCCTTGGAAGAGTGGTGGAGGTCGTAGTGGAATAAAAGACAATATCAATGCCCCTTGGAAGAGTGGTGGAGGTTACAGTGGAATAAAAAGACAATATCAACGCCCTGTGGAAGAGACGTGGAGGTCACAGTAGCTTAACAAGACGCTTTTAATGCCCCTTGGAAGAGTGGTGGAGGTCGCAGTGGAATAAAAATACAATATTAACGACCCTTGGAAGAGACGTGGAGGTCACAGTAGCTTAACAAGACGATTTTAATGCCCCTTACAAGAGCCATGCAGTACAGCATATTAAAAACATTATTCCCATTATTGGGGAGTGGGTCTCCCGTAGTCTTTGCCTATGCCTTCCAAGCAAAAGCTGCCAAAAATTAGGAAGGGGGAACTTGCAATGTCCCTTACAAGAGCCATGCAGTACAGCATATTAAAAACATTATTCCCATTATTGGGGAGTGGGTCTCCCATAGCCTTTGCCTATGCCTTCCAAGCAAAAGCTGCCAAAAATTAGGACAGAGGAACTTGCAATGCTGGCAACATGGACCATGGTCACCCTGTTGATATAGTGGTCGTGGAGGCTGAGGATAAGGAGAAGAGCAAAAAACAGCCGAAATGAGGAAGCGTATACCCATGTGTGGGTGTGAAGCGATGCATGGGAATACGCCTCCCGAAATAACACAGTGGATTTGACTTTATGTTACTCTGCTGTCATTTGGTGGTGATGAGAAGTCTGGCCCAATCCAGCCCTTGTTCATTTTGATAAGGGTCAGCTTGTCAGCATTGTCAGTTGACAGGCGAGTGCGCTTATCAGTTATAATTCCCCCAGCGGCACTAAAAACACGCTCCGATAACACGCTAGCGGCAGGTCAGCCAGGACCTCCAAGGCATGCAGAGTGAGTTCATTCCAAGTGTCCAGCTTGGATACCAATAATTAAAAGGCACAGAGGAATCACGGAGGACGCTGGTACTCCCTCACCATCTTTTGAAACTTTCCACTCCTTGTGAGAGTACCCTGCGCCTCAGGGCCTGTAAGCTGGGCAGGTCTCAGAAAACTGTCCTAGAACATTGACAGTGTTCCCCTGCCTCTGCTGGATTGGAGTTGCGTCTCTCTCGCCTGTATGCCTTAGTTGGGCAGCGAACTGTGACCTCTGCCGCTACCGTGTTCAGATGGGAATTTTTTTAATAGTTCTGCAGCAAGGGCCTTCTGGTACTGCCCCATTTTTGTAGACCTCTCCAACTCAGGAATAAGAGAGTGGAAGTTCTCCTTCTAGAGGGGGTCTAAAAGTGTCATCAACCAGTAATGACTGTCACCCAACATTTTGACAATGCGAGGGTCACGGTTAAGGCAGCGTAACATAAAGTCAGCCATGGGTGCCAGACTGGTAACGGGCAAGACTTCCATGTCCTCACCAAGATGACGACTGATAGTGTTGAGCGATCTCTAAAATGCTCGGGTGCTCGAAGCTCGGGCCAAGCTTACCGTGATACTCGGGTGCTCGACCCGAGCAACGAGCCCAATGTTAGTCTATGAGAGACCCGAGCATTTTTGCGGCAGCACCCCCGGCAGTCTGTAGAAAGCCTAAAAAGTGCCCAAAACGATAGTGACAGTGCTCAAAAGACATGGGGGCAGCATGGGGATCGCCCCTGGAAGCATTTCTGACCCCCAGGTCACTGCTGTCAACAACGTGGTCAGCGGTATTAAGCCACTTTTGCAGGCTCACAATAAAACGTTCAAAAACGAAACTGAAACGGTTTTCCTGTGAAATATGTTAAGGAATTTCCTTTCCAGGGTAAAAACTTGTGTATAAGGTAAAATAAATAACCAAAAACAAAAATACTCCTCCACACCTTGGGCTATGTTCAGAAGTAGCATTTTTCATGCGTTTTTTCACTTTTGTATTGCTTTCAACCGTGACAAATGCATTCAACGGGAAATGTCATTTTAACATTTTACAACCTTATCTGGCCATGTGCTGTGTGACACATGCATACAGTGCTGAAAAGACAAGGGATCAGCATGGGGAAGACCCCTGGAAGCATCTCTGACCCCCAGGTCACTGTTTAAAAATGTGCCCATCAGAAGTGATCTGTGTCACCCTGGCCTGGATGCCACAAGTGTAATTAAAGCTGTGTCTGAGAGCAAGGGGGAGGTTCTCTAGTCAGGGGAACAGTCAGGGGAACATTAGCATGCAATGCCTCCTGTCTCAGGCCAGTAGGGGGAGCTGGCTGCCCCTATAAAAGCTGGTACTGGGGGCAGGGTTAGTGGGAACTTGATGGCCTGTCTCAGCACTGAGACTTGTCCCAGAGCAGAGCAGGGACAGACAGTTGCACTGCACCTAAGAGGAAGTGTGGCTGGAGGAGAGCCACAAGCCAGAGACAAGAGGCGAAGCAAGCCTGTCTTGGCAGATAAGAGACTGACTTTACCAGACTTTGGTGTCTGAGGCTGGAAGGATTCCACATTCTCCAGCAGAGAACCAGTCCGCAAGGGACTGTATATTCCTTGGCCTAAGAAGCCTGGAGGCCCTGCCACAACCGAAGGGACCAGTAAAGTCGTACAAGGCTGGGAGCAGAAAGGAACCCACGTTGCAGGCCATACAGGCGAGAATACACGGAAAGCTCGGAAACGTGGGCTGTTACCCTATAACGAGGAGATAGCCAGAAGGAGCACAGAAAGCACGGTAGGCCTACACCCTCACCCTGAACAGGGCCAATTTCCCCGTTGCTCTCAGACATCCAGGTCCCCTACTAGCTGGGACTGTTTATGGGTCAGTTTACCTGTTTCAGTAAAGACCCTGGACTGCAACCTATTGTCTGTGTGCTCCTTCGCGACTCCAGCACTGCCGGTACTGGGACTCTCACCACCATCACTCCCACCATCCACTACACTGCCCTGGGGCTGCACTCTTCCCGTGGGGAGTCACACCATCTCAGCTGCACACCTCATCAGCCCCAGCGGTCTGCCTTGCAGCGGCGGTACCTAATGACCGCAAATCCACGGGTGGCATAGTCGGACATTATCAATAGCACATAACGGACTACCACTGGCCTGACCACCCTGAGCCACGGAACCGGGTTGCCACTACTACTCCCACCGTTTCCCTAATTGCCCGGATCCGAGTGCCCCACGACCCAGGGGGCGAGTCAGCTTTGGCGTAGTCGGCAGGACTTCGTACCCGCAACCACCGGGTACTGCGTGCCTTCAAAAGACTGTCATACCTGCCGTGGTGAAGGTTCCCGCCATCCGGAGCCGTTTCCCGCCATCTTCAGTCGGTTCCCGCCATCTTCAGCTGTTTTCCCGCCATCCGAAGTCGTTTTCCCGCCGTCGGACGCCATCTTCAGGACGCCGCGTGGGAAGAAGAGGGGCGTGGACGCCGAAAGCGCGTGAGACCTGAAGCTCCGCCCCACGCACCGACGCTGCGCAAGGTCCTGGAAGGGAGAGAGAGCGACGCTGACGTCATCAGGACGCGACGGAAGGTCCTCGTCCAGAGCAGCAGCAGCGGAGCTGCGGCCTACAGAAGAGGATCGTCGGAAGGTAGGCCACGCTTAACTAGGGGGGAGGAAGATGTCGGACACAGAGGCCCCCACTACCACCAACGCAGCTGCAGCAGCGGTGATGCCCTTTTCCCTGCCCTACATCCCTGGAGCGGCCTGGCTGTACAGTTTGTTCCAGGTTTACCCCCTGACAGAGGAACAGAAGGTCAGCATATTAACAGGGCAGTTAACTGGCGCAGCCCAGAGGGAGGTAAAATCATGGCCCACTGAGGAGAAAAGGACTGTGAAGGGTATTCTGGCCTGGCTGCGGGGTACCTTTGACACACGTACCTCTGCTGAAATTAAAATGAGGTTCTATGGATGTAAGCAGCGGGCACAGGACAGCATCAGAGACTATGCCCTAAATCTGCAGGAAGCCCTGAGGGCTATTCAACAAACTGACCCTGGCAGTGTGCAGGAAACGGATAAGCTGCTAACAGAACAATTTATAGAAGGTCTGCTGTCTAGCGCCCACAGGGCCCAACTGCGCCTCATGTTCTTTCAGAACCCCGACCTGACCTTTGCCCAATTTAAGGACAGGGCCATAAGGGTACTCCGTGAACCTGCAACCAGTGGCGCTATAAACCCCCGGCGCCCTGCTCTCACCTACCACCAGGAGGCGGCGCCCTCCTCTATGGACTCCGTGGGGGCTGATGGACAGGCCCTGAACCAAGCCCCGTCGAAAGACCTGAACCACCAAGTCCAGGAGCTGACCAGGAGCATCGCGGCGTTGACCAGGACCGTCCAGGCGTTGCAAGTGGACCCGTCAAGACCCATCGAGCTGGCTTCAAGTCCGGAGGATGTCCCGTGGCGTCGACAGAGGAGGATCCCGTCGTTCCGAGGGAGGCCCACAGACCGCTACGCAGAGGATGGACAGCCCATTTGCCGTCGATGCAACCAGCCCGGTCACATTTCCAGGTACTGTAATTTAAACGGGTCCAACCTGGGGCAGAGGGCCAACCCCCAGGCATAAGATCACCAGGCCCTTATAATTGGGGTGATAAGTACGTTGGGGGGCGCCCGGTTTTACCCGTGGTGCTGGACGGTATCCCCATGAGCGCCTTGCTGGATACTGGGTCACAAGTAACCACTATCCCTTATGTACTTTTTAAGCAGTATTGGACTGATGCTGATATCACACGGTATCCAGACAGTAACTTGAGCATCATTGCCAGTAATGGCTTACCCGTGCCGCAGATGGGGTTCAAGGAGATGACCATTAAAATTGGTAAAGTTGAACTACCGGCACAGGGAGTGATTATTGTGGACATTGACTGTCGTGAAAGTCACCCTAAAATAACTGTGGGTACTATCGTAATTGAAAATTGTCTTTCAGAGGTAATTGTAATCTTACAACAGGTGGCGGTGAATGCTAGTTCCAACCAACAGAGAGTCCTCAACAAGGAGATAAAAGCCCTGATGAGACGGCAGCAGGTAGAACTGTCTGGTGGTGAGATCGGTAGCGTAAGACTGAGTGACCCATTCCCCATTTCCATGCCTCCCAAAAGTGAAATGATGATCTGGTGTCGGACTGCAATCGGGTTGAGAGGTAGAGACTACCAAGCCATGGTAGAACCCGTGTACTCAGACAGCAGGCCCACCATTTTGACAGCCCGGGGGGTGGTTGATGTCCGTCATGGGAGGGTGCCCGTCCGCATCCTCAACATTGGGGGGAGGGAAGTACACTTACCCAGGTACGCTACACTAGCCAAACTGTTTGTTGTCGAACACAAAGCTATCAGGGCCGTGGAACCCTTGCCTCCATCTCCACAGGCGGAGGGTAATGGCTCCCAGAAACAAAAGGAGGACTGGTGCCAGAAACTCCACGTGGGTGCTGACTCCACTCCCCTGCACCAAAAACAAGGAGTCTACCAGGTGGTAAAGGAGTACGAGAGAGTCTTTAGTAAGCACCCGCTAGACTTCGGCAGAGTGAAAGGGATAGAACACCACATCCCCACAGGGAGCCACCCACCAATAAAAGAGAGACACAGACCTGTACCCCCTGCACATTATCAGAACGCAAAGGGCATGCTAAGAGAAATGAAAGAAGCTGGGGTCATTCGAGATAGCTGTAGCCCCTGGGCAGCCCCCTTGGTTCTGGTGAAAAAGAAAGACGGCACCATGAGAATGTACGTGGACTATAGACAAATCAACCGTATCACCCACAAAGACGCATATCCGCTGCCTAGAATAGAGGAGTCTTTAGCCGCACTAAAATCAGCTAACTTCTTTTCTACTTTGGACCTTACTAGCGGGTACTGGCAGGTTCCTGGGGCAGAGGCTGACAAGGAGAAGACCGCCTTCACCACCCCGATGGGACTGAGCGAATTCAACTGTATGCCTTTCGGGCTCTGCAACGCACCAGGGACCTTCCAGCGGCCGATGGAATGCTGTCTAGGGCACCGAAACTTCGAGACGGTCCTCCTTTACCTGGACGACGTCATCGTCTATTCGAAAACCTACGAGGACCACCTAAAGCACCTGGCCGAGGTGTTCGAAGCCCTGGCAAGCTATGGCCTGAAGGTAAAACCATCGAAGTGTCACCTGTTGAAACCAAAGGTCCAGTACCTAGGGCACGTGGTAAGCGCAGAAGGAGTGGCCCCCGACCCTGACAAGGTCACGGCAATCAAGAGCTGGCCAAGCCCCTCGAACATCAAAGAGGTGAGACAGTTTCTCGGGTTGGTAGGCTACTACCGAAGGTTCATCCCCGGGTTCACTAAGATGGCAGCTCCTATGCAGGACCTCCTGATCGCACAGTCTAAGTCCCGAAGTCAAAAGCCACCCTTCAAGTGGGATAAACCGGAAGAGGAGTCCTTCCGCCAGCTAAAGATGGCCCTCACGGGGGATGAGATCCTGGCCTACCCTGATTATGGCCAGCCTTTCATTCTCCACACAGACGCCAGTAATGTGGGACTGGGAGCCGTACTGTCCCAAAACCAACAGTGCAGAGAACGGGTGATCGCATACGCCAGTCGGAAGCTGAGGCCCACTGAGAGGAACCCGGAGAATTACAGCTCCTTCAAGCTAGAATTCTTGGCAGTGGTGTGGGCCGTGACGGAACGCTTCAAGCATTACCTGGCCTCCGCAAAGTTCACCGTGTACACGGACAACAACCCGTTGACACACCTGGACAATGCAAGACTGGGTGCCCTGGAACAGCGGTGGATGGCCCGTCTCTCCAACTATGACTTCGTGATCAAGTACCGAGCAGGCAAAACCAATGCCAACGCGGACGCCCTATCTAGGATGCCTCACTTACCTGAAAGTGATGAAGACCCAGAAGAGCTGGAGGAGGTAGAACTCCCCGCGTTTCACCGGTATGGAGCCGCTCAATACTCCCACCGCGTGAAGGAGGAGGATCTAACAACCGTGATGATCAATCCCCTACCTCACCACAGCTGGGCCGAGACCCAAGATAGTGACCCTGCCATCCGCCTGGTGAAAGATCTGCTGACCCAGGAAGACGCCCGCATGGATCCGGATGCTCCAGAGGAAGCCAAGCAGCTGTGGAAGGAGAAGAGCAAGCTGTTCCTCTACGAAGGCAAGCTGTGCGGAAGGATTGTCAACCACCGGACGCACGAGCTGACCTGGCAAGTCGTGGTCCCAAGGCGGGATGCAGCTATGGTCCTGGGGGCTTACCATGACAGAGCGGGGCACTTCGGTTGGAAGAAACTGGAGTTCCTGCTAAGAGGAAGGTTCTTTTGGGTCGGCATGAGAGGAGCTGTAGAAAAATGGTGCAGAGACTGTGGCCCTTGTCACCTAAGGAGGAAGGACCGCACCAGCCAGAAGACACCCTTGAGGCCCATCGTCACCACGCAGCCTCTTGAGCTGGTAGCTCTGGACCACGTCAAATTGGCTCCAAGCCGGTCTGGATACATCTATGCCCTGACAATCGTGGACCACTATTCCCGTTTTCTAGTGGTGGTCCCGGTAAAGGACTTGACAGCCCAAACAGCGGCCAGAGCCTTCCAGCAATATTTCTGCCATCCACACGGGTATCCGGAACAGGTCCTGACAGACCAGGGTCCAGCGTTCGAAGCTGAAATCTTCCAGGAGTTCTGCAACCTCTATGGCTGTAAGAAGATTCGGACAGCGCCTTACCACCCACAAACCAACGGGATGTGTGAGAAAATGAACAACATAGTCATTGATCTCCTAAAGACGTTGCCCCTGGAGGAACGCAGCCTGTGGCCAGAAAAACTGCCGGATCTGATAGACCTATACAACAATATCCCGGTGAATGCTATAAACTGCACCCTGGCTTACCTGATGCGAGCCAGACCAGGTAAGCTGCCCGTAGACCTGGAGATGGGAGTCCTAATACCTGAGGACACCTCCCCGGATGCGGACTGGGATACGGAAAGGCAACTGCAGTACAAGAAGGTACAGGAGAGTGTGGAGAAGAGCCTGGCCCAGGTGAGAGAGAGGCAAGAAAAACTCTTCAATCAACACACCCCTGCTGGTCCCCTAGAACCTGGTGAGCAAGTCCTAAAGCGAAAAAGAAGGCTACATAAGTTGGACGACCAGTGGGAAAGGAAACCCTACACCGTACTGCAGTCTGATCACGACAACCCGAAGGTGTGCGTGATCACCAAGGACGGAGGAGAAACCACTAGTACCGTCTCCAGAGACCACCTCAAAAGATGCCCCGAGCAACTCCTTAGTGCAGAAGAGGATCAGAGTGACCTTGAACCCGCAGAGGACAAGGAAGAAATGATCAGCACCGTTCTCGGAGAGTTCCCTCAGTCCTGGACTCGCATAAATGATGCCATAGTGGTACCTGTCCTGCATTTCCTGCAACCGGCACAGCAACAACCAACACCAGAGCCGGAAGGTGAAGAGCAGCAAGCGGTTCCAGAGGCAGAAGAGCCTGTACCAGCAGCCCAGGAGAGTCAACCCTCTGCTGACAGTGAGCCTGCCATGCCTGCGGTAAGCCAAAGGACCCGCAGACAGCTGCCTGCCCTACCTGTACACCCAGCTGGTAGCTGTACCCCTAACGCTAGTGGGGAAAGCCGAGTCAGTCCACCACCAGACAGTGGGCTACGTAGGTCAACCAGAAGCACAAAGGGGCAGATACCCGCTCGCTGGAAAATATAGAGTTTGCTAAGATTGTAAATAACCCTGTTGCCAAATGTTGAAATGTTTGCCAAGTTACATGCATGTTGGGTAATTCTGTGTTTCAGTTTCTTGCAGCTACCGTAAGGACTCAAAGGTTATGGACTTTTTATAACCGGGACCATGTATGGACTGCGTTCGGAGCCTAACCCAGGAATGAACTAAGACTGTGAAGGACTTGGGGTAGGACAGACCCCCACCTGGTTAAGGCTCCCCGTTGTATTGGTGATATGGACACCCGGTCACAGGCCACAATGTGACCTTAAGAACTCAATCTGTGCGTCGTTTGTCTATTAATGTTTTATGGTTATGCATATTGTCTTTGGTTATTGTTTAGTCCCGGAGTACTAAATTTCACTAGGGGGGAATGTGTCACCCTGGCCTGGATGCCACAAGTGTAATTAAAGCTGTGTCTGAGAGCAAGGGGGAGGTTCTCTAGTCAGGGGAACATTAGCATGCAAAGCCTCCTGTCTCAGGCCAGTAGGGGGAGCTGGCTGCCCCTATAAAAGCTGGTACTGGGGGCAGGGTTAGTGGGAACTTGATGGCCTGTCTCAGCACTGAGACTTGTCCCAGAGCAGAGCAGGGACAGACAGTTGCACTGCACCTAAGAGGAAGTGTGGCAGGAGGAGAGCCACAAGCCAGAGACAAGAGGCGAAGCAAGCCTGTCTTGGCAGATAAGAGACTGACTTTACCAGACTTCGGTGTCTGAGGCTGGAAGGATTCCACATTCTCCAGCAGAGAACCAGTCCGCAAGGGACTGTATATTCCTCGGCCTAAGAAGCCTGGAGGCCCTGCCACAACCGAAGGGACCAGTAAAGCCGTACAAGGCTGGGAGCAGAAAGGAACCCACGTCGCAGGCCATACAGGCGAGAATACACGGAAAGCTCGGAAACGTGGGCTGTTACCCTATAACGAGGAGATAGCCAGAAGGAGCACATAAAGCACGGTAGGCCTACACCCTCACCCTGACCAGGGCCAATTTCCCCGTTGCTCTCAGACATCCAGGTCCCCTCCTAGCTGGGACTGTTTATGGGTCAGTTTACCTGTTTCAGTAAAGACCCTGGACTGCAACCTATTGTCTGTGTGCTCCTTCGCGCCTCCATCACTATCGGTACTGGGACTCTCACCACCATCACTCCCACCATCCACTACACTGCCCTGGGGCTGCACTCTTCCCGTGGGGAGTCACACCATCTCAGCTGCACACCTCATCAGCCCCAGCGGTCTGCCTTGCAGCGGCGGTACCTAATGACCGCAAATCCATAGGTGGCGTAGTCGGACATTATCAATAGCACATAACGGACTACCACTGGCCTGACCACCCTGAGCCACGTAACCGGGTTGCCACTACTATTCCCACCGTTTCCCTAATTGCCCGGATCCGAGTGCCCCACGGCCCAGGGGGCGAGTCAGATCCTTGCCGCATCAGAAGATGTAGACTTGCAACTATCCACGTGCAAGTCCTTGTCCCAGGGCAGTGTTCAATTGTACCTCCCCCATTCCTTGCAATGCAAGCGAAAATATGCAGCCAACCACCCACCCACCCACCCGCAGGCTGCAATACCATACTGCTAGCTTTCACTTGAAATGGGGCCTTTTAGTTTGGAGGAGGCCGAAGCTGGCCACTACCTCATGGCCGCTTCGGCAGCGAGGTATCCATACTTTGTCCCCAGCCGCCTGGCGGCCGGGTGTCCACGCTCGGTCCCCAGCCGCCAGGTGGTGGCCAGGTGTCCATACTCGGTCCCCAGCCGCCCTGATTTCTCCTGTCACCTTCCCCCACACTTTTCTTAGCCTGGCCTGCTTTAGGGCAGCATTGGACGAGCCCACCAGAGAACCAGACTCCTCCGGTGGGCCCTGGCTTCTCCATCAGGGGAGTTGAGAGTACCTAGGTGAGGAGCATGATGATGATGATAGAAGTTAGCATCTGCTTTGTTTTCTTGGAATGCAAGCGCATGTATGTAGTAGAGGCTAGGCCTGAGGTGGTCCGCGTTTTGGCGCATATCCTACCTCCTCCGAGGATTGCTGGATGTTTTCCTGCTACTATCCCAGTTCTATGACTCCCGTTAAAACAAAGCTTCAGGTGATAAATGATGGATGAGGTGGTGGCAAAGGAGAAAGAGCAGGAGGAACAGGGACCATTCACATCAATATCAGGCCAGTCAACCAGATATGTCTTGTAGGATATGTTTCTATAACAAAAGGAGAGGTTCGGCTACACAGTTATAGGGCATACAGTGAGTGCAATGCCTACCAAAAATTTCGAGCCACTCCAATGCCCCTTGGAAATGACATGGAGGTCAGAGGGCGTTAACTAAACCTTTTTTTCGATTTATAGCAACTGGGTCTCCCGTGCACTGTTGGCCTAAGCAGTGAATGGAAGGCTTTCCAAAAATTATGAGGAACTGCAATGCCCCTTACAAGAGCCATGTGTGGCACCCCAGGGGTCTGGTCACCACAGTAATAGAGATATTACGTCGGAGAGCAAGTGGGAGGTTTCCTGGTCAGGATCCCTTAAACATGCAACATCCTCCTGCCCCAGTCCTGGGAGGGGAGAATTCTGCCCTTATAAACTGGATCTGGGGCGGGGTTGAGTGAGTCAGAGAACAGTCAGAGTCAGAGTGAGAGCAAGGGAAAGTAACAGCAAGGAGCTCTGTAGGAGCTAGGAGCTAAAGACCAGGGGCTGGAAGCTGAGCAGAGCTCGCCCTGGCAGAAGACAATAGTAACCGGACACAGGAGTCTGAAGCTGTGAGGACTTATATATCCAGCAGCAGAAACCAGCTGGCAGGGGATTTCAGGTCCTCTGGCCATAGAAGCCCGGAGGCTCAGTCACAAGCAAGGGACCAGCACCGCCGTCGTGGAGCGGAGGTTAACAGAAGGCCCCAAGTCACCAGCCATACGGGTGAGCACTACACGGTACACTCAGGGACGTGGGCTACTTCTACCCGCTTACAGCAAGAAAGCCAGGAAGAGTGCAGACAGACGGGGCGGCCTACAACTCCACCTGGCCAGGGGAACTCCTGCTTGCTCACAGACTGACCAGGCCTCTTATGCTAGCCAGTACTCCAGGGAGGGTCTACCTTATAATCATCAGTAAAGACCCTGAACTGCACTGCAAAGACTCTGAGTCATTCCTGCTGCGCTCGTGCACCATCACCCCCATCATCCACACTCACTGCCCTGAGGCTATACTCCTCCCGAGGGGAGTTATCCCATTCTATGCTGCGCACACAACACCAGCCTCAGCGGTCTGCCTCGCAGCGGTGGTACTCCCTGACCGCAATCCACGGGTGGCGCAGTCGAACAATTAACCTCAAAACCTAAGAAAGACTGCCACTAGTTTGACCAGCCTGAGCCACGGGATCGGGTCACCGCCACGGAGACTACAGACTCCAGAGACCCGGCACCGGGTATCCCACACACGTGTACACACGGCCCAGGGGGCGCGTCACATGCAGTACAGCATATTACAAACATAAGTCCCATTATTGGGGAGTGGGTGTCCCATAGTATTTGCTTATGCCTTGCAAGCAAAAGCTGCCAAAAATTAGGACGGAGCAACTTGCAATGCCCCTTACAAGAGCCATGCAGTACAGCATATTACAAACATAAGTCCCATTATTGGGGAGTGGGTCTCCCATAGTATTTACTTATGCTTTCCCAGCAAAAGCTGCCAAAAATTAGGACGGAGCAACTTGCAATGCCCCTTACAAGAGCCATGCAGTACAGCATATTACAAACATAAGTCCCATTATTGGGGAGTGGGTCTCCCATAGTATTTACTTATGCTTTCCCAGCAAAAGCTGCCAAAAATTAGGACGGAGCAACTTGCAATGCCCCTTACAAGAGCCATGCAGTACAGCATATTACAAACATAAGTCCCATTATTGGGGAGTGGGTGTCCCATAGTATTTGCTTATGCCTTGCAAGCAAAAGCTGCCAAAAATTAGGACGGAGCAACTTGCAATGCCCCTTACAAGAGCCATGCAGTACAGCATATTACAAACATAAGTCCCATTATTGGGGAGTGGGTCTCCCATAGTATTTGCTTATGCTTTCCCAGCAAAAGCTGCCAAAAATTAGGACGCAGCAACTTGCAATGCCCCTTACAAGAGCCATGCAGTACAGCATATTACAAACATAAGTCCCATTTTTGGGGAGTGGGTCTCCCATAGTATTTGCTTATGCTTTCTCAGCAAAAGCTGCCAAAAATTAGGACGGAGCAACTTGCAATGCCCCTTACAAGAGCCATGCAGTACAGCATATTACAAACATAAGTCCCATTATTGGGGAGTGGGTGTCCCATAGTATTTGCTTATGCCTTGCAAGCAAAAGCTGCCAAAAATTAGGACGGAGCAACTTGCAATGCCCCTTACAAGAGCCATGCAGTACAGCATATTACAAACATAAGTCCCATTATTGGGGAGTGGGTCTCCCATAGTATTTGCTTATGCTTTCCCATCAAAAGCTGCCAAAAATTAGGACGGAGCAACTTGCAATGCCCCTTACAAGAGCCATGCTGTACAGCATATTACAAACATAATTCCCATTATTGGGGAGTGGGTCTCCCATAGAATTTGCTTATGCTTTCCCAGCAAAAGCTGCCAAAAATTAGGACGGAGCAACTTGCAATGCCCCTTACAAGAGCCATGCAGTACGGCATATTACAAACATAACTCCCATTATTGGGGAGTGGGTCTCCCATAGTATTTGCTTATGCTTTCCCAGCAAAAGCTGCTAAAAATTAGGACGGAGCAACTTGCAATGCCCCTTACAAGAGCCATGCAGTACAGCATATTACAAACATAAGTCCCATTTTTGGGGAGTGGGTCTCCCATAGTATTTGCTTATGCTTTCTCAGCAAAAGCTGCCAAAAATTAGGACGGAGCAACTTGCAATGCCCCTTACAAGAGCCATGCAGTACAGCATATTACAAACATAAGTCCCATTATTGGGGAGTGGGTCTCCCATAGAATTTGCTTATGCTTTCCCAGCAAAAGCTGCCAAAAATTAGGACGGAGCAACTTGCAATGCCCCTTACAAGAGCCATGCAGTACAGCATATTACAAACATAACTCCCATTATTGGGGAGTGGGTCTCCCATAGTATTTTCTTATGCTTTCCCAGCAAAAGCTGCCAAAAATTAGGACGGAGCAACTTGCAATGCCCCTTACAAGAGCCATGTAGTACAGCATATTACAAACATAAGTCCCATTATTGGGGAGGGGGTCTCCCATAGTATTTGCTTATGCTTTCCCAGCAAAAGCTGCCAAAAATTAGGACGGAGCAACTTGCAATGCCCCTTACAAGAGCCATGCTGTACAGCATATTACAAACATAAGTCCCATTATTGGGGAGTGGGTCTCCCATAGAATTTGCTTATGCTTTCCCAGCAAAAGCTGCCAAAAATTAGGACGGAGCAACTTGCAATGCCCCTTACAAGAGCCATGCAGTACAGCATATTACAAACATAACTCCCATTATTGGGAAGTGGGTCTCCCATAGTATTTGCTTATGCTTTCCCAGCAAAAGCTGCCAAAAATTAGGACGGAGCAACTTGCAATGCCCCTTACAAGAGCCATGCAGTACAGCATATTACAAACATAAGTCCAATTATTGGGGAGTGGGTCTCCCATAGTATTTGCTTATGCTTTCCCAGCAAAAGCTGCCAAAAATTAGGACGGAGCAACTTGCAATGCCCCTTACAAGAGCCATGCAGTACAGCATATTACAAACATAAGTCCCATTTTTGGGGAGTGGGTCTCCCATAGTATTTGCTTATGCTTTCTCAGCAAAATCTGCCAAAAATTAGGACGGAGCAACTTGCAATGCCCCTTACAAGAGCCATGCAGTACAGCATATTACAAACATAAGTCCCATTAATGGGGAGTGGGTGTCCCATAGTATTTGCTTATGCCTTGCAAGCAAAAGCTGCCAAAAATTAGGACGGAGCAACTTGCAATGCCCCTTACAAGAGCCATGCAGTACAGCATATTACAAACATAAGTCCCATTATTGGGGAGTGGGTCTCCCATAGTATTTACTTATGCTTTCCCAGCAAAAGCTGCCAAAAATTAGGACGGAGCAACTTGCAATGCCCCTTACAAGAGCCATGCAGTACAGCATATTACAAACATAAGTCCCATTATTGGGGAGTGGGTCTCCCATAGTATTTACTTATGCTTTCCCAGCAAAAGCTGCCAAAAATTAGGACGGAGCAACTTGCAATGCCCCTTACAAGAGCCATGCAGTACAGCATATTACAAACATAAGTCCCATTATTGGGTAGTGGGTGTCCCATAGTATTTGCTTATGCCTTGCAAGCAAAAGCTGCCAAAAATTAGGACGGAGCAACTTGCAATGCCCCTTACAAGAGCCATGCAGTACAGCATATTACAAACATAAGTCCCATTATTGGGGAGTGGGTCTCCCATAGTATTTGCTTATGCTTTCCCAGCAAAAGCTGCCAAAAATTAGGACGGAGCAACTTGCAATGCCCCTTACAAGAGCCATGCAGTACAGCATATTACAAACATAAGTCCCATTTTTGGGGAGTGGGTCTCCCATAGTATTTGCTTATGCTTTCTCAGCAAAAGCTGCCAAAAATTAGGACGGAGCAACTTGCAATGCCCCTTACAAGAGCCATGCAGTACAGCATATTACAAACATAAGTCCCATTATTGGGGAGTGGGTGTCCCATAGTATTTGCTTATGCCTTGCAAGCAAAAGCTGCCAAAAATTAGGACGGAGCAACTTGCAATGCCCCTTACAAGAGCCATGCAGTACAGCATATTACAAACATAAGTCCCATTATTGGGGAGTGGGTCTCCCATAGTATTTGCTTATGCTTTCCCATCAAAAGCTGCCAAAAATTAGGACGGAGCAACTTGCAATGCCCCTTACAAGAGCCATGCTGTACAGCATATTACAAACATAAGTCCCATTATTGGGGAGTGGGTCTCCCATAGAATTTGCTTATGCTTTCCCAGCAAAAGCTGCCAAAAATTAGGACGGAGCAACTTGCAATGCCCCTTACAAGAGCCATGCAGTACAGCATATTACAAACATAACTCCCATTATTGGGGAGTGGGTCTCCCATAGTATTTGCTTATGCTTTCCCAGCAAAAGCTGCCAAAAATTAGGACGGAGCAACTTGCAATGCCCCTTACAAGAGCCATGCAGTACAGCATATTACAAACATAAGTCCAATTATTGGGGAGTGGGTCTCCCATAGTATTTGCTTATGCTTTCCCAGCAAAAGCTGCCAAAAATTAGGACGGAGCAACTTGCAATGCCCCTTACAAGAGCCATGCAGTACAGCATATTACAAACATAAGTCCCATTTTTGGGGAGTGGGTCTCCCATAGTATTTGCTTATGCTTTCTCAGCAAAAGCTGCCAAAAATTAGGACGGAGCAACTTGCAATGCCCCTTACAAGAGCCATGCAGTACAGCATATTACAAACATAAGTCCCATTAATGGGGAGTGGGTGTCCCATAGTATTTGCTTATGCCTTGCAAGCAAAAGCTGCCAAAAATTAGGACGGAGCAACTTGCAATGCCCCTTACAAGAGCCATGCAGTACAGCATATTACAAACATAAGTCCCATTATTGGGGAGTGGGTCTCCCATAGTATTTGCTTATGCTTTCCCATCAAAAGCTGCCAAAAATTAGGACGGAGCAACTTGCAATGCCCCTTACAAGAGCCATGCTGTACAGCATATTACAAACATAAGTCCCATTATTGGGGAGTGGGTCTCCCATAGAATTTGCTTATGCTTTCCCAGCAAAAGCTGCCAAAAATTAGGACGGAGCAACTTGCAATGCCCCTTACAAGAGCCATGCAGTACAGCATATTACAAACATAACTCCCATTATTGGGGAGTGGGTCTCCCATAGTATTTTCTTATGCTTTCCCAGCAAAAGCTGCCAAAAATTAGGACGGAGCAACTTGCAATGCCCCTTACAAGAGCCATGTAGTACAGCATATTACAAACATAAGTCCCATTATTGGGGAGGGGGTCTCCCATAGTATTTGCTTATGCTTTCCCAGCAAAAGCTGCCAAAAATTAGGACGGAGCAACTTGCAATGCCCCTTACAAGAGCCATGCTGTACAGCATATTACAAACATAAGTCCCATTATTGGGGAGTGGGTCTCCCATAGAATTTGCTTATGCTTTCCCAGCAAAAGCTGCCAAAAATTAGGACGGAGCAACTTGCAATGCCCCTTACAAGAGCCATGCAGTACAGCATATTACAAACATAACTCCCATTATTGGGAAGTGGGTCTCCCATAGTATTTGCTTATGCTTTCCCAGCAAAAGCTGCCAAAAATTAGGACGGAGCAACTTGCAATGCCCCTTACAAGAGCCATGCAGTACAGCATATTACAAACATAAGTCCAATTATTGGGGAGTGGGTCTCCCATAGTATTTGCTTATGCTTTCCCAGCAAAAGCTGCCAAAAATTAGGACGGAGCAACTTGCAATGCCCCTTACAAGAGCCATGCAGTACAGCATATTACAAACATAAGTCCCATTTTTGGGGAGTGGGTCTCCCATAGTATTTGCTTATGCTTTCTCAGCAAAAGCTGCCAAAAATTAGGACGGAGCAACTTGCAATGCCCCTTACAAGAGCCATGCAGTACAGCATATTACAAACATAAGTCCCATTAATGGGGAGTGGGTGTCCCATAGTATTTGCTTATGCCTTGCAAGCAAAAGCTGCCAAAAATTAGGACGGAGCAACTTGCAATGCCCCTTACAAGAGCCATGCAGTACAGCATATTACAAACATAAGTCCCATTATTGGGGAGTGGGTCTCCCATAGTATTTGCTTATGCTTTCCCATCAAAAGCTGCCAAAAATTAGGACGGAGCAACTTGCAATGCCCCTTACAAGAGCCATGCTGTACAGCATATTACAAACATAAGTCCCATTATTGGGGAGTGGGTCTCCCATAGAATTTGCTTATGCTTTCCCAGCAAAAGCTGCCAAAAATTAGGACGGAGCAACTTGCAATGCCCCTTACAAGAGCCATGCAGTACAGCATATTACAAACATAACTCCCATTATTGGGGAGTGGGTCTCCCATAGTATTTTCTTATGCTTTCCCAGCAAAAGCTGCCAAAAATTAGGACGGAGCAACTTGCAATGCCCCTTACAAGAGCCATGTAGTACAGCATATTACAAACATAAGTCCCATTATTGGGGAGGGGGTCTCCCATAGTATTTGCTTATGCTTTCCCAGCAAAAGCTGCCAAAAATTAGGACGGAGCAACTTGCAATGCCCCTTACAAGAGCCATGCAGTACAGCATATTACAAACATAAGTCCCATTATTGGGGAGTGGGTGTCCCATGGTATTTGCTTATGCTTTCCCAGCAAAAGCTGCCAAAAATTAGGACGGAGGAACTTGCAATGCTGGCACCCTGGTGGTATAGCGGTGGTGGAGCCTGAGGATAAGGAGAAGAAGATTAAACAGCCAAAATGAGGAAGCGTATACCCATGTGTGGGTGTGAAGCGGTGCATGTGAATACACCTCCCGAAATAACACAGTGGATTTGACTTTATGTTACTCTGCTGTCATTTGGTGGTGATGAGAAGTCTGGCCCAATCCAGCCCTTGTTCATTTTGATAAGGGTCAGCTTGTCAGGATTGTCAGTTGACAGGCGAGTGCGCTTATCAGTTATAATTCCCCCAGCGGCACTAAAAACACGCTCCGATAACACGCCAGCGGCAGGGCAGGCCAGGACCTCCAAGGGTACAGAGCGAGTTCATTCCAAGTGTCCAGCTTGGATACCCAATAATTAAAAGGCACAGAGGAATCACGGAGGATGCTGGTACGATCGGCAAGGTGCTCCCTCACCATCTTTTGAAACTTTCCACTCCTTGTGAGAGTACCCCGCGCCTTAGGGCCTGTAAGCTGGGCGGGTGTCAGAAAACTGTCCCAGAACGTTGACAGTGTTCCCCTGCCTCTGCTGGATTGGAGTTGCATCTCTCTCGCCTGTACGCCTTGGTTGGGCAACGAACTGTGACCTCTGCCGCTAGCGTGTTCAGATGGGAATTTTTTTAAGAGTTCTGCAGCAAGGGCCTTCTGGCATTGCCCCATTTTTGTAGACCTCTCCACCTCAGGAATAAGAGAGTGAAAGTTCTCCTTGTAGCGGGGGTCTACAAGTGTCACCAACCAGTAATGACTGTCACCCAACATTTTGACAACGCGAGGGTCACGGTTAAGGCAGCGTAACATAAAGTCAGCCATGCGTGCCAGACTGGTAACGGGCAAGATTTCCGTGTCCTCACCAAGATGACGACTGACCATGCTCTCCTCCTCCTCTTCTTCCTCCCCCCTGTCCTCAGGCCACCCACGCTGAACCGACGGTATGACTCTTGTACAGGTACTACCGTCTACAACGCATGATAGCAGCTCCTTTTCTTCCTCCTCCTCCTCCTCCTCCTCTCACTCATTGTCCCCCAATGCACGTTGGGATTAGATGAGGCTGGGCTGTGTGTAATAGCCCGCTACGGCTTCTTCATCCATCTCATCATACTCTGGCTGAAATGCCTCCTCTTTAATTCTCTGCAGAGAGCGTTGCAAAAGACAGACAAGTGGGATGCTGACACTAATGATGGCGTCATCGCCACTCACCATCTTGGTGGCCTCCTCAAAGTTTGTCAGGATGGTACATATGTCAGACATCCAGGTCCACTCCTGAGGTCTTACGTGTGGAGTCTGACCTGAATATCGACGGCCTTGTTGCAGCTGGTACTCCACAACTGCTCTCTTCTGCTCACAAATCCTTTGCAACATGTGGAGGGTAGAGTTCCAACGTGTGGGGACATCACACACCAGTCGGTGTGCCGGAAGCTGCAAACGCTGCTGCAACACAGCAAGGGCGGCGGAAGCTGTAGCCGACTTGCGAAAATGAGCTGACAGGCGGCGTACTTTCACGAGCAGATCTGGCAACTCGGGGTACGATTTAAGAAACCGCTGAACCACGAGGTTAAGCACATGAGCCAGGCATGGTACGTGTGTGATCTCACCTCGCCTCAGAGCCGCCACCAGGTTACGGCCATTGTCACACACGACCATGCCGGGATGTAGGTTCAGCGGTCTCAGCCACAGATCTGCCTGCTCTTTCACAGCTGTCCACAACTCACAAGCAGTGTGAGGTTTATCACCTAAGCTTATGAGTTTCAGCACAGCCTGTTGCCGCTTGGCGGAGGCAGTACTGCAATGCTTCCAGCTTGTAACTGATGTGGTGATATCTGAGATGGAGGCTGAACATGAGGAGGAGGAGGAGGAGGATGCGAAGGAGCTGTACACTGTGGGGGCAACTCTGACTGACATAGGGCCCGCAATCCTCGGTGTGGGGAGGATGTGTTCCGTCCCAAGGTCCGACTGGGTCCCGGTTTCCACTATGTTTACCCAGTGTGCCATTAGAGAGATGTACCGTCCCTGGCCACAAGCACTTGTCCACATGTCCGTTGTCAGGTGGACTCTCCCAGTAACTGCGTTGTTGAGGGCACGGCAGATGCTTTGGGACACGTGCTTGTGTAGTGCGGGGATGGCACACCGGGCAAAATAGTGTCGGCTGGGGACCGAGTACCGAGGGACGGCCACCGCCATAAGATTGCGGAAGGATTCCGTCTCCACCAGCCTAAAAGGCAGCATTTCCAATGCAAGCAGTCGTGAAATGTGCGAATTTAGGACTGTGGCCTGTGGGGCGTTAGCTGCGAATTTCCGCTTTCGTTCAAAGGTCTGGGATATGGACAATTGAACGCTGCGGTGGGACGTGGACGTTGATGCTGTTTCTTGAGAAACTGCCATAACATATGAAGACTGAGAGGAGGGGGCATCTTTACATGCAGTATGGACAGGGGATTGCCTTGCACACACAACAGGAGGTTCTATTGCACGCACAACAGTGGAAGAAGCAGTGGTGACACCCGCTGACACTGGTCGTGGACCCTGGGTTTCGCCCCACAAAGTCGGGTGCTTTGCTGCCATGTGCCTGATCATGCTGGTGGTGGTCAGGCTGGTAGTTTTGTCACCCCTGCTGATGCTGGCATGGTAGGTGGAACATATGGCCTTTTTGGGGTTATCAGCAGAGTCTTTAAAAAAATTCCAGACTCTGGAAGACCTACCGCTTGTACTGGCAACGTCCCTCGTGTTGGTGTTACGGGGAACGGTTGCCTGCCTTCTGTCTGCGGCCACCACACTGCTTCTTCCTGCCTGTTGGGGTACTCTGCCTCCCTCCCCCTGTGTGCTGCTGGCCTCACTCTGCATGTCCTCCTGCCACGTTGGGTCAGTTACTAGATCATCCACCACCTCCTCCTCTTCCACTTGCGCACCACGATCCTCCTCCTCACTTCCTGGCAATTGTGTCTCGTCATCGTCCACCTCTTGTGACAGATTGCCAACGTCGACTTCCTGTGGCCGTGGCTGTTCAAATATTTGGGCATCGCAACATGGGATCTCCTCTTCCACCATTTCAAGCGTATCAGACGAGGGGCCCAAATATGGAAATGGACCAGTGAACAGCTCTTCAGTGAGTCCAAGTGTGGGATCACTTGCTGTCTGACGACACTCGGCATGGTGGGAGGAAGGAGCATCAGGGTGAGGAGGAGTATGCGGTCGAGACTCACGGCTACTAAGAGTTGACCGTGTGGAAGACAGACCGGAGGTGGTGGTGCCCAGGTAACTGGAAGTATTGTCTGCTATCCAATTAATAACCTGTTCACACTGATCAGTTCTCAATACTGGTGTTGTTCTGTGCTTCCCTAGTAATTCGGTCAAGAAGTGGGAGCGAGAAGATGTGGCTGTTGGTTGTGGCACATTTTCACCTTGGCCACGGCCCCGTCCTCTGCACGAACCATCACCAGAACGTCCACTTCCACGTCCCTTGCCACGCGCCTTGCCCATTGTAAATGAAGTAAAATAGCTTACGCTTGCACTATCAATGGAAAAAGGGTAATAAAGAGTAGATTAGAACCGTGGAAGAGGAAAACCACAGTTATTGTTTACTGGGGTATACCACACTTTTTTAAATAGAGATATTTGCGGCTGAACAGTGAGCGACACACTCAAACTGCTTTTTTTTAGATACCAAAGGCCCAAAACTGGATAGTACAGCGATTTGACCCGTGGAACTGCGAAACCACACTGGGATGTCGGGCCTACACAAGACTATTTTCAACAGATATATTTTTGTGTCACAACAGTCAGGAGACACTACTGTTTTTCTTTACGGAAAAAACTACCAAAACCTGAATAATAAAGATTTTTTACCGTGGAACAGCAAAACCACAGTTATAATTTACTGGTGTATACCAGGCTTTTTAAAATATATATATATTTGCGGCTGAACAGTGAGCGACACACTCAAACTGTTTTTTTTTAGATAAAAATGGCCCAAAAGTGGATAATACAGAGGTTTGTACCGTGGAACTGCAAAACCACGCTTGTATTTCTCGGGCCTACACCAGACTATTTTCAACAGATATATTTGTGTCTGAAAAATCAGAGAGACACTATTTTTTTTTTTTTTTACAGCAAAAAATGCAAAAAGCAGGATAATAGAGATTTTTTACCGTGGAACAGCAAAAGCACACTTCTGTCTCTCTGGCCTACACCAGACTATTTTCAACAGATATATTTGTGTCTGAAAAATCAGGGAGACACTATTATTATTTTTATACAGCAAAAAATGGCAAAAACAGGATAATAGAGATGTTTTACCGTGGAACATCAAAACCACAGTAATAATTTACTGGTGTATACCAGGCTTTTTAAAATATATATATATTTGCAGCTGAACAGTGAGCGACACACTCAAACTGTTTTTTTTAGATACAAATGGCCCAAAAGTGGATAATACAGAGGTTTGTACCGTGGAACTGCAAAACCACACTTGTATTTCTCGGGCCTACACCAGACTATTTTCAACAGATATATTTGTGTCTGAAAAATCAGGGAGACACTATTTTTTTTTTTTTTACAGCAAAAAAGGCCAAAAACAGGATAATAGAGATGTTTTACCGTGGAACATCAAAACCACAGTAATAATTTACTGGTGTATACCAGGCTTTTTAAAATATATATATATTTGCGGCTGAACAGTGAGCGTGTAACAGGTCTGGGAGGTGGAACCTCTGAGCAACTATACAAGGGGGCGGTCCTTGTAAGGAAGCAGGTGGCTCCCAGGGAAGACGGGCAGGTAGTCACAGCAAGTGACAGGGACAGTCTCTGGGTAGAAGGGCAGGTAGTCACGGCAAGTGACAGGGACAGTCTCTGGGTAGAAGGGCAGGTAGTCACGGCAAGTGACAGGGACAGTCTCTGGGTAGAAGGACAGCAGGCAGGTGGCTGGTGAGTGCTCCCAGGTGAGCGGGCAAGAGTCTCTGGACAGGCAGGTGGTCACAGCAAGTGACGGCAGAGCCTCCAGGTAGGCTAGCAGGCAGGTAGCAGGTGAGCGCTCCCAGGTGAGCGGGCAAGAGTCTCTGGACAGGCAGGTGGTCACGGCAAGTGATGGCAGAGCCTCCAGGTAGACTAGCAGACATGTAGCAGGTGGACGCTCCCAGGTGAGCGAGCAAGAGTCTCTGAACAGGCAGGTGGTCACGGCAAGTGACGGCAGAGCCTCCAGGTAGTCTAGCAGGCAGGTAGCAGGTGAGCGCTCCCAGGTGAGCGGGCAAGAGTCTCTGGACATGCAGGTTGTCACGGCAAGTGATAGCAGAGCCTCCAGGTAGGCTAGCAGGCAGGTAGCAGGTGAGCGCTCCCAGGTGAGCGAGCAAGAGTCTCTGGACAGGCAGGTGGTCACGGCAAGTGACGGCAGAGCCTCCAGGTAGGCTAGCAGGCAGGTAGCAGGTGAGCGCTCCCAGGTGAGCGGGCAGGCTGGTCCATAGACAGACTGACAGGTGTCGGAAGGCAGACCGTCGGACCGCAGGCTTGCAAGCAGGTAAGCGGATATCAGGCAGGTATCAAGCAGGAATCTGGCAGGTGACTGGTAGGTAACAGGCAGGAATCTGGCAGGTGACTGGCAGGTAACAAGCAGGAATCTGGCAGGTGACTGGCAGGTAACTGGTAACGGGACCTGAGGGCTGAAGCAGAGTGAAGGCTTTGCAACAACATTGCTTGGGCACCTCCATTTTGGAGGAGGTGCCTTATATATGGTGAAGTCCTCCGGCCATTGGCCGGGGACTCCTTAGGACGGCACGCGCGGCCCCTTTAAGAGAGGGGGAACGCTCGCGCGCGCACCCTAAGCACCGTGGCCGGGAAGCAGCGCGCGCTGCCAGCAGAGCGGGAGGAAGACGCCGGGCACGGAGCGGAGAGGTGAGGGGAACAGCGTCCCTACCTAGCAGGAGGCAGGGACACCGACGCTACAGAGCGACACACTCAAACTGTTTTTTTTAGATACAAATGGCCCAAAAGTGGATAATACAGAGGTTTGTACCGTGGAACTGCAAAACCACACTTGTATTTCTCGGGCCTACACCAGACTATTTTCAACAGGTATATTTGTGTCTGAAAAATCAGGGAGACACTATTTTTTTTTTTTTTACAGCAAAAAATGCAAAAAGCAGGATAATAGAGATTTTTTACCATGGAACAGCAAAAGCACACTTCTGTCTCTCTGGCCTACACCAGACTATTTTCAACAGATATATTTGTGTCTGAAAAATCAGGGAGACACTTATTATTTTTATACAGCAAAAAATGCCAAAAACAGGATAATAGAGATGTTTTACCGTGGAACATCAAAACCACAGTAATAATTTACTGGTGTATACCAGGCTTTTTAAAATATATATATATTTGCGGCTGAACAGTGAGCGACACACTCAAACTGTTTTCTTTAGATACAAATGGCCCATAGAACTGCAAAACCACACTTCTATTTCTCTGGCCTACACCAGACTATTTTCAACAGATATATTTGTGTCTGAAAAATCAGAGGCACACTTTTTTTTTTGGGGGGGGGGGCGCCAAAAGGTTAATAAGATGGGTATTTGTACATTGTGAAGGAGGAAAAAAAAAAGAGGATTTAGATAAAAAAAAGGATTTTTCCTGGCCCCCGGGACCTGGAGCTAAGTCCAGCAATTTCAGCAACAGGAGCAGCACACAGGACTGTAATGCAGCGTTTGCTGGTATAACCACTGCGTCTCCTATACAGCCTGCCTGCCTGCCTGCCTGATATACCTGGGATGGATATTAGTCCTGAGAAGGACTGTTTGTTTGATCTGGCAGTCTTTACAGACCCTACACTAACTATTTTGCAGGATATATCTCTCCCTAAATCAGCAGCGCTGTCCCTACACTGTCTGATCCGGAGCGACTGTGTCCAAGATGGCGGCGCCCGGTTTTAAATACTCGAGGTGACGCTGTGCGGCCAGCCAATCACTGTAATGCCCACAAACAACATGGCTGCGGCATTACAGTGACTGGCTGGCAATCCCTGCATGTTCATTGGCTCTGTAAAGAGCGCCAAACATGCAGGGCGGAGACCCGAGCTCCCGCCCGAGTAACCCGGAAATGCTCAGTGCTCGCTGAACATCCCGAGTAGCGTGATGCTCGGGCGAGTACCGAGCAGTGTCGAGCATGTTCGCTCAACACTAGTTAGGAGGAATTCCGGCATTAGCCCGCTCAGTTCTGCGGGGCTCCTCCTGCGGAGGTGACTCCGGGATATCCGATGAATCAACCACTGGGGATTGCAAGTCACTTCTCGATTCATTCTGGGTCTCACTTGGGGTTGGCATCCACGGTTCTGACGGGCTCAACTGCATTGTGGCCCATCCTTCTTCATCCCCCAAGGTTCCTGTATGTGGCACCTCAGCCAATTCGTTTGAAGGTCCAACTTCGTTACAGGCCTCTGCTTCAGAGGAGCAAGGTCGCAGCATATTGCGGTGTAACATCCTGGGTGCCGCGGCGTCATCCCCTTCGGGCTTGACCTCGTAGACTGGGTTGTCGGGGTGAATCATCTTCACCACCCGATATGGTATCGCCTCCCAACGATGGTCCAGATTACTCCCAAATCATTTGGCCCTTACCAGCACACGGTCTCCTGGCTGGAGTGATCCACCTGAGGTCGGGGGCCGATCTGCATGCTCTACTTCCTGAAACTTCTGAGCAACCAATCTTCTGACCGTATGAAGCCGGCGCTTGTGCTCTCGAATCCAGGTACTCGGGCTACTGCCCGGGCCGGAGTCTTCTGAGTCTAGCTCTAGTTCAGTAATTTCTCGCCCACTCCTTCCAAACAGCAACATGTAAGGGGTGTAACCAGTAGTCGCATGAACTCGATTATTATACACCCACACCAGCTCGAACACAAATTCGGGCCACTTCATCTTTTTGTCCGCTTCCAGCGTTCGCAACATTTGCAACAGGGTTCGGTTGAAGCGCTCGCATGCTCCGTTCCCTTGAGGGTGGTAAGGTGCTGTTCGGGATCGGTCGATCCCATAGATACGGTATAGTTCATCCATCACTCGTCCTTGGAAGCAGGCCCCTTAGTCAGAATGTATTCGCTTCGGGCACCCATAAATCCAGATGAAATCCTGGCAGATGGCCTTAGCTGCGGCTTCTGCTGTCTGGTCTTTGGTAGGCGTCACTACTGCGAACTTGGTAAAGTGATCAGTCATTACCAAACAGTGTCCGTAACCATTGTATGAAGTTACGATCATCAGATAGTCAATCATCAGGACTTCCAAGGGTGCAGAAGTTCGGATGGTCTGAATGGGAGCTCTTTGTTCCAGGGGCTTGTTCAACTCACCCTGCGACATGTTCGGCAGACCCCTCGACTTCTTGCTGCAGTTGAGGCCAATACACCAGCCGTTGCAACCACTGAAAGGTCTTCTCCACACCGAAGTGAGCACCTCTTCTATGAGCCTCCTGGGCTAGCTGTGTTACCAGCGCCTCTGGAACTACTACCTGCCAGGTAACATCAAACTCTCGAGGTAGCTGGATTCTTCGGCATAGTAAGCCATCCTTCAGGAAGAGCCTCTCCCACTGGCCTAGGATTTGTAGGGTAGTTGGACGGGAAGCGGCCCTGGCTTCCTGGTCGGGTCTTTGACTAAGGGCGACCCATTCTCTCAGCTTTGCCAGCTCTGGGTCGGATTGTTGCAGATGTATCCACTCGTCCCTTGAGTGGCCCAGAATTTGAGTGGGCCTTGGCTCCTCTCTGGTCTCCTGGGCGTCGACCACAGCAGCGGAAAAACGGGCTGAAATCCGGAATCTCGGCGCTATCGAGCTCCTCATCGCTATCCCTCTTCGGCCCCGTCTGAGTGACCCGGGACAGGGCATCTGCATGAGTGTTTAGGGCCTTGGACCGATAGGCGATCTTATACTGGTATTTGGACATCCTTGCGACCCACCGCTGCTCTAACGCGCCCAGATTGGCGTTCTCCAAGTGGGCCAAAGGGTTGTTATCTGTCCGCACTTGCACTTCTTACCCCAACAAGTACTCAGCAAATTTCTCGGTCATGGCCCACACCAGTGCCAGTAGCTCCAGTTTGAATGAACTGTAGTTGTCCGGATTCTTCTCCGTATTGCGGAGCGACCTGCTGGCATACGCAATCACCCGCTCTTTTCCTCCTTGCACTTGAGCCAGCACTGCTCCCAGTCCATGCAAGCTTCCATCAGTGTACGACACGAAAGGCTGCGAAAAGTCAGTGAAGGCCAGAATTGGGGCATCCGTTAGCGCCATTTTCAATGCTCGGAATGCCTCTTCTTGTCGTGGGCCCCACTGAATGGGCTGCCGCTTGGCTCCTCCAGCCGTTCCTCTCAGCAGTTCATTGAGCGGGAACGCAATCTTAGCGAAGTCTTTAATGAATCTGCGGTAGTATCCAGCGAGCCCCAGGAATGCTTTCAGTTCTCTTAGATTGGCGGGTGTGGGCCACTTCTGCACGGCAGTTACTTTCTCCGCAGTGGGGTGCACTCCCTCACTGGACACAGTGTGCCCCAGATATTCAATTTCCCGCTTGAAGAGACGACACTTACGAGGCTTAATTTTCAGGCCGTGCCTCCGAAGCCGTTCTATCACTTGTTCCAGTCGGTGGAGATGATCGTCAAACGTAGCGGAATAGATAATGATATCGTCCAGATATATTAAAGTGGCTTCAAAGTTGAGGTCCCCCAAGCATCTCTCCATCAGTCTTTGGAAGGTTCCCGATGCATTTGTTAGCCCGAACGGCATCCGATTGAACTCAAACAGGCCTATAGGGAGAACAAAAGCTGTCTTCGGACGATCCCTCTCAGCTACTGGGACCTGCCAGTAGCCACTGGCCAGGTCGAGGGAAGAGAAGAACTTGGCATTTCATAGAGACTCTTCAATTCGGGGGAGTGGATAGGAGTCCCGTACTGTACAGGCATTCAGCTTCCGATAGTCTACACAAAATCTCAGGGTACCATCCTTCTTCCGGACCAGCACGATAGGGGCCGCCCAAGGACTCCGACTTTCGCGGATCACGCCGTTCCGCAACATGTGGGCCAACAGCTCTTTCACCTCCTGGTACATTTGAGGCGGGATCTGCCGATATCTCTCTCGAATGGGAGCAGTATTTCCGGTGGGGATTTCGTGCAGAATGTCCCGAGTGCAACCGAAATTGTCTTCATATTGTGCAAACACTCCCTGATATCGCTGTAGAAGTTGTTCGATCTGTCTTACTTGTCCAGCAGAAAACTCAGTAAGATTAGCCTCCATTTTCTCCAAGAGGTGGTGCCCAGCCAACGGTTCTCTTCCATTCTCTTGGCTGTTGAGGGACACCTCCAGGGTCCATGGCTCTCCTTCCACAGGTGCCAGCCCTATAGCGTCAGCTCTAGTAAGGGCCTCTGGCATTATACAAACTCACGCCACCTCTTGTCGGGGCAACAACTGTAAACTCGTGCCACTTAGATTGATGCAACGCACAAGCACTCGACCCTGCCGCACGGTGGCCAGGGTCCGAGCAACCAGAAGTCCAGAGGGCGCTTCCTCTCCCTCCATTTGTTCAATTTGAATGTCCACGCTCTCTAAGGACACATGTGCCAGCACAAGTAAAGTGAGTACAGTCTGTCCCACTAGCAGTGTCATTGTGGCTTCGGGTGGTATCGATACCTTACCAAGGTACTGAAAGGTAGCGGGCAATTTTTGAATTTTACTGACCCACACGAGATGCTGGAATACTCTCTTGTTAGCTGGGTCACGAGTGGCACGGGTCCAGTTGTTTTTGTTACAGCCCTCAGCCAGGAACTGTCCGACCTCCTTCAGCACATTCATGCCCAGGGTTACAATAGGCCCATCGCCTCCAGGCCCTGTGGTCAGTACTATCCCTTTCCGATCGAGGTCCTTTCCACATGCCAAAACAGACATCCATACTACTCCCGCTGCTGGGATAGGTAGTTGATTAGCAGCCACCAGCTTGACAGTGGGTTCCCGCTAGGAACAAGCAACTTCAGGAAAGTGGCTTTGGAAATATGCCTCAGGCATAGTGGTCACCTGAGACCCAGTGTCCATTAGGCAGTGGATCCGCTGCCCATTAAATTCAGCACAGATGATGGGCGTCTCGGAGACTATGTCTTCAGAGCTCCCTCTTCCACCCTCTGAAGCTCGAGACCCCACGGTATGCTCCACAACAGTGGGGCATCTTAGTTTAACAGCTGTCCCCGCCTCCTCCTTTCTCGGTTTGGACAGTCCTTGGAGATATGGCCCCTACCACCGCAGGTCCAACACTCTGGTCCTCGTTCTACCGATGGGTCGGGTACATGACGTGTTGGGGCCTGGTAAGAACGTCTTTCTCGCTCTGGTCTTCACCCACGTGAGGCAGTAGGATTCATCGGCAAGGAGGCAGCAGGGGCCTTTCTAATAGTGTTCAGCTCACCCCGAATATCTCGAATTTCCTCACGTATCTCCCGTACCCAATCAGGCTCTTTGCTGTTGATTCCAGGGGTAATTGCATCATGACTTCTAACTGTGGCTTTGAGAACAGGAACTTCTTTCTCCAGGACTCTAGCTTCAGCCCCTACCTCCAGGAAGCCCAGATCATGGCTCAAACGCAGCCGCTCCTTCAAGATCTGCCTCAGGGAGGGGTCTTTAAAGCCAGCAATCAGTTGGTCACGCAACACTTCATCCAATGGTCCCAGTCCTCGGTTCCCATCTCGAGCCTTCTTAGTGATATGGGCCGTCACTTCCTGTAATGCAATAACATACTGATTTATGGTCTCATTTTCCCCTTGGACCCACTGAAACAACCGTAGGCGCAAGTGTCCCAGATCTGTGGTGTCACCGTGCATGTCCTCTAGGATTTTTATCACTTTGTCCACGGTGTCACGGTCCCCAGGTGGGCGGTACATCACAGTTTGCCGGGCCTCTCCATCAAGGGTTAGGAGTGTCAGTTCCGCCTGGGCTGGGGGATCGAGGGGAACCATACGTAGCATACTTCTCAGTCTTTATACCCAGTCCCACAGTGACATGCCTCCCCCGTGAACTTGGGAAGATGATTGAGCATAGCCCCCAGGGGTATAAGGTTCTGGCCAGCCCAGCCCCAGACTGATCTGCCATCTCTGTGTCTGAATGTTGCATCCTGCCGACTACGCCAAATGTAATGCAGGTGCCGGAATGCAACGCACAGAGACACAAGGCAAGAACAGTCGGAGATGATTATAAACAATTTATACACTTGTTCCAAATTATTATGCAAATAATATTTTCGCAGATTTTCCCAAATTACCTATATGAATTGCAGTCATTGTAATTTTCCAATCAAATAACTATTAGAGTACAATTGAAAGGTTTTTGTACAAACTGCCTATGATAACAGTATATTTTTAAAAAAATAAAAAACTAACTGCACTCAAAATGCATGTTCCAAATTATTATGCACAGCAGAGTTTTCAACCTTTTCATTTTAATAAAGAACATAAAAATGGTCATTTTTGAAATTATAAGCATTAGTAGGTTATTACAAACTGAAATCAAACAGTTTTCAACTCAAAACTTTATTCTAGGTGATGTTACATTTGCACATAGGACCCCTTGTTCGAAAGGAGCTTCTGAACTCTCTCGTCCATTGAATTTGTCAGGTTTTGGATGGTTTCTGCTTTAATTGTTTTGCATGAGGACAGAATACCCTCCCAGAGCTGTTGCTTAGATGTGAACTGCCTCCCGCCACCATAGACACTCCTTTTGATGATGCTCCAGAGGTTCTCAATGGGGTTGAGGTCAGGGGAGCATGGGTGCCACACCATAAGTTTGTCCCCTTTTATGCCCATAGCAGCCAGAGATGCAGCTGTGTTATGTGCAGCATGAGACGGTGCATTATCATGCATGAAAATGATCTTGCTGTGGAATGCACGGTTCTTCTTCTTGAACCATGGAAGGAAGTGCTGTTTGAGAAACTCAACATACATTATGGAGTTCATCTTTACCCCTTCAGGGATCCTAAAAGGGCCGACAATCTCTCTCCCCATGATTCCAGCCCCAAACATTACTCCACCTCCTCCTTGTTAGCGCCCTAGCCGTGTTTGCATGGGGTGTCCATCAACCAGCCATCCTCCACTCCATCCATCTGGATCATCGAGATCATTTCATGCATGATTCGACTCTCCTCAGTAGGCACAGCACTCAGGTCACATCTGTGAGGGATCCGGAGCTCATCCACTGGTGCCTGGCTGTGGCACCTCGCAGGCCTCCGGCTTAAACCTGCCACGCGGGGCTTCTCAACACGCAGGGAGCACGTCTGCTCCTGTCTGCTTGGCGCCAAAAAACCCTCAGGCTTGGCGCGCTGGCCCTTTGTACCTTGGAACTCCTTCCTGGAAGTCACCTGACTGGGTCCAGCATCTAAATCTGCTCCCCCTTCAACTTCTCTTGTACATCTCGGTTCCGCATGACTGTGTCTGACCAGCAGATGGCAATCTCTCTCTATCTTTGAAGCATCCTGTAAGAATCCTCTTAGAGGCCCTTTTGTCTCCATTACATATGGATACCAGGCCGCCGACGCAGCCATGATGTGGTGGCCAGATTCCGCCTCCACATGCCTAAAAGGCCCAATTTCAAGTGCAAGCAAGCAAGCAGTATGGTATTGCAGCCTGGGGGTGGGTGGGTGGCAGGCTGCATACTTGCGCTTGCATTGCAAGGAATGGGGGAGGTACAATTGAACACTGCCCTGGGACAAGGACTTGAACGGGGATAGTTGCAAGTCTGCATTGACAGGTGCAGGGCGGGAGGCATCTTTGCATCTGCAATGAACAGGGGGTTGGCGTGCACACACTACAGCGGAATAGGCTGTCCTTCCCACTAAATGCACTGGGGAGGGCACAGGTAATGTTTTGGTATGCGCGCTTGTGTATAAGGCACACCGGGACAAATAGGGGCGGTTGGGGACCGAGTATGAACACCCGGCTGCCCCCTGGCGGCTGGGGACTGAGTGTGGACACCCGGCCGCCGGGCGGCTGGGGACTGAGTATGGATACCAGGCCGCCGACGCAGCCATGACATGGTGGCCGGCGTTTGCCTCCACAAGCCTAAAAGGCCTCATTTCAAGTGCAAGCAAGCTAGCAGTATGGTATTGCAGCCTGGGGGTGGGTGGGTGTCAGGCTGCACACTTACGCTTGCATTCCAAGAAAATAAAGCAGATGCTAACTTCTATCATCATCATCATGCTCCTCACCTTGGCACTCTCAACTTCCCTGATGGAGAAGCCAGGGCCCACCGGAGGAGTCTCTGGTTGTCTGGTGGGCTCGTCCAATGCTGCCCTAAGGCAGGCCAGGCTAAGAAAAGTGTGGGGAAGGTTCCCGGGACAAATAGTGTCGGCTGGGGACTGAGTATGGAGACCTCGCCGCCGACGCAGCCATGAGGTAGTGGCCAGCTTCGGCCTCCTCCAAACTAAAAGGCCCCATTTCAAGTGCAAGCTAGCAGTATAGTATTGCAGCCTGCGGATGGGTGGGTGGTAGGCTGCATATTTGCGCTTGCATTGCAAGGAATGGGGGAGGTACCATTGAACACAGCCCTGGGACAAGGACTTGCATGGGGATAGTTGCAAGTCTGCATCTTCTGATGCGGCAAGGATCACTTCTGATGGGCACACTTTTAGGCAGTGACCTGGGTGTCAGAGATGCTTCCAGGGGTCTTCCCCATGCTGTTCCCATGTCTTTTCAGCACTGTATGCATGTGTCACACAGCACATGGCCAGATAAGGTTGTAAAATATTAAAATGACATTTCCCGGTGAATGCATTTGTCACGGTTGAAAGCAATACAAAAGTGCAAAAACGCATAAAAAATGCTACTTGTGAACATAGCCCAAGGTGTGGAGGAGTATTTTTGTTTTTGGTTATTTATTTTACCTTATACACAAGTCTTTACCCTGGAAAGGATGTTCCTTAACATATTTCACAGGAAAACAGTTTCAGTTTCGTTTTTGAACGTTTTATTGTGAGTCCGTAAAAGTGGCTTAATACCTCTGACCACGTTGTTGACAGCAGTGACCTGGGGGTCAGAAATGCTTCCCTATGCTGTCCCCATGTCATTTAAGCACTGTCACTATAGTTTTGGGCACTTTTTAGGCTTTCTACAGACTGCCGGGGGTGCCGCCGCAAAAATGCTCGGGTCTCCCATAGACTAACATTGGGCTCGTTGCTCGGGCACCCGAGTATCACGGTGAGCTCGGCCCGAGCTTCGAGCACCCGAGTATTTTAGTGCTCGCTCAACACTACTTCGTACCCCACCGCTTTTTACAGGTCTACCACACTTTATGTATAAGAGCACGTGCCAGGGCATTACTGGATTTGAGTATATTTGACTCCACTAGTTCCAAAATATTATAATCTCTCCCCAGTTATTTATGTACCAAAGTCCCTGCATCCATAGTCTTCTACAGTGCCGATCCCCTGAAATGTTGGAGTGGAGAGGCCAGAAAATACCCCCATGCATTAGGAAGGGCTAACTCACCCTGATCCTTGGGCAACCATAATTTTTCCAGCTTTATTCTAGGGACGCCCTTTTTCCAGACCAGGTCCCAGAAATCATGCATTTTTTTTAAAGCAGTGCTTTGAGATCCAAATGGCAGAATTATGTAGGGCATAGACTACAGAGGGCATGAGGCACATTTTAATGAGGTTTTGTTCTGCCAAGGGCAGATAGGGGTAGTTTCCCCCATGTTCCGACTTTATTTCTTGACTTAAGTACCAGAGGATTCAGGTTTAAAGTGATGTACTGTAGTCATTAACCTCGCTGGTAACATAAAGGCCTAGGTATTTGAACTTTTGCGCTACCAGGATTAATTTTCGAAGATGTACATTATTATCCAGGGGGAGAAAAGCCGACTTCGACCAATAAATATTTAGGCCAGAAAAGACCCCAAATTTAGAAATGACATCCATTATTAATGTGAGAGAGATATTCAAGTTATCAACAAATAACAACAAATCATCAATATACAGGGAGATCAGTTCCTCTTTGTCACCATATTTAAAGCCCCTAATACCAGGATGTTGTCTAATGATACAAGATAAAGGTTCTATAGCAATAGTGAAAAGCAGGGGCGATAAAGGACAGCCTCACCTCGTTCCCCTAAAAAGATCAAAACACTCTTGAATATTCCCGTTAGCCAGGAGCATAACGACCATGGTCGCAGCGGTCGCCGCTGCGACTGGGCCTGGCAACCGATGGGCCCGTCGACACCAGCAAACACATCAGTTAAATGTGCATCCTCGGACGCACATTCAGCTGAAGTGTATTGCAGCGCACAGACTCATTGGTTCCGTGTGCTGCAAATCACGCTGCCGGCCAATCAGAGGCCAGCAGCAGACGTCGGCGTGCGCATGACTGAGGGTGCATGGCAGTGACGTCATGAGCTCCCGTCGCCTGCACGATGAAGTCAGCACGGCAGGACAGCGCAGAGAAGGTGAGTATAATTGTTTCTTTTTTTTTTTAAATCAGTAAGTACAGTACACGGTGCCTGGGAAAATACTACTGCATGAATGACTATAGACTGTGCATTGTACTACATGGATGACTATGGGCTGTGCATTGTACTACATGTATGAATATGGGCTCTGCATTATACTACATGGATGACTATGGGCTCTGCATTATACTACATGTATGACTATGGGCTCTGCATTATACTACATGGATGACTATGAGCTGTGCGTTATACTACATGCATGACTATGGGCTGTGCATTATACTACATGGATGACTATGAGCTGTGCATTGTACTACATGGATGACTATGGGCTGTGCATTACACTACATGTATGAATATGGGCTCTGCATTATACTACATGTATGACTATGGGCTGTGCATTATACTACATGGATGACTATGAGCTGTGCATTATATTACATGTATGACTATGGGCTGTGCATTATTATAGTACATAGATGAATATGAGCTGTGCATTATACTACATGGATGACTATGAGCTGTGCATTATACTACATGGATGACTGTGGGCTGTGATTTATGTTACATGAATGACTATGGGCTGTGGATTATACTACATGGATGACTAGGGGCTGTGCATTATACTACATGGATGACTATGGGCTGTGCATTATATTACATGTATGACTATGGGCTGTGCATTATTATAGTACATAGATGAATATGAGCTGTGCATTATACTACATGGATTACTATGGGCTGTGCATCATATTACATGTATGACTATGGGCTGTGTATTATACTACATGTATGACTATGGGCTGTGCATTATACTGTATGGAGAAGTATGGACTGTGCATTATACTACATAAATGACTGTGGACTGTGCATTATACCACATGGATGATTATGGGCTGTGCATTATACCATATGGAGGACTATGGGGGTGCATTATACTGTATGAATGAATATGGGGGTACATACTACTGTATTGAGGATTATGAGCTGTGCATTATACTACATGGATGATTATGGGCTGTGCATTATACTTCATGGATGACTATGGGCTGTGCTTTATAATACATATACGACTATGGGCTGTGCATTATACTATATGGATGACTATGGGAGCGCATTATACTACATGGATGATTATGGGCTGTGCATTATATTACATGTTTGACTATGGACTTTGCGTTATACTGTATGGAGAACTATGGTCTCTGCATGTATAACTATGGGGTGTTAGGAGGGCGGTTGCAGACAACTTTAATTTAATGGAACGCAACCGACCCCGGGGTCCGCAATGCAGCCTGGTGGACTGCTGCCGAACACTTTCCCGGTGGAAAGGAAGGAGACAACTTAAATGTAACCCTTCCGTGTTAACTTCACACGGGACCGGGTATAGCGGTACGCTCTTTCTCCGATAGGTGCACGGAAGAAGAGCGTCCGACGACGCACCTACAAACTGCCTAACCTCTCCGTGTTACAGCACACGGGAGGAGACTAACGGTTCACACTATCTCCAAGAACCGCAGGGAGACGTGTGACCGGGGAGAAGCAGTAGCCCTGTCTTCGATACAGGCGCTACGCTATGGGAAATGGCGCCAAAGCGGTTCACACAATCTCCAAGAAACGCAGGGAGACGTGTGACCGGAGAAGAAGCAGTAGCCCTGTCTTCGATATAGGCGCTACGCTATAGGAGTTGGTGCTGGTGTGCGGGTGTGATGCCCGCCGGGTATTCGTGCACTCAGCCGGCATGCTACCGGACTGAGCAGACCCGCTCTATATGGCTCACAGACGGTACTGGGAGAACGGCGTCTGCAGACGGCTCGGGGTGTAAGGCGAACCCCCTGGTCAGAGCCGAGCTGTCAGCCTAAGCTACCTGCCTGCATAAAACTATGGCTCTTCGAGGAGCTCAAGAGTACAGCATGCACACCACAAACAACCAGCTCAAATGATCTGAGCGCGCTGCCATGTTTATGGGCGGACCTTTTAAAGATTAAGCCCTGCCCCACTGTCGTACCATTGGTGACGACACCCGTGACCAATCAGGCGGTGCCAGGTCACCGGATCAGCTGGTTCCTGAACCACCAATCTCTGTCCGCCATGTCACGGACATGCTCAGTGTGGCGCATCTCGGACTTAGGCTGCTGGAGCCCCGACTCCCTCCGCAACCTATACTTCATAGCGCTAGGCACAAACACCTGAGATACAACCCGAGTATCTCGTGCACTTGCTAGGTGTTGGGATTGAAGGAAATGCTGTGCAACATCAGTCCTGGCTGGACCTGAATGGGAGACCACAGAATCCTCAGATGGCTCTGAACCCATTTCAGATCCAGAAAACGCCCGACGCCTAACATGGGGTATGCATTATACTACATGTATGATTATGGGCTGTGCATTATACCATATGGAGGACTATTGGGGGTGCATTATACTGTATGGATGACTATGAGCTGTGAACTATACTACATGAATGACTATGGGCTGTGCATTATTTTTCATGGATGACTATGGGCTCTGCATTGTATTACATATATGACTATGGGCTGTCCATTATGATGTATAGAAGACTATGGGGGTTGCAATATACTATATGGAGGACTATGGAGAGTGCATTATACTTCATAGATGATTATGGGCTGTGCATTATATTACATGTATGACTATGGACTGTGCGTTATACTACATGTATGACTATGGGCTTTGCATTATACTGTATGGAGGACTATGGGTTGTGCATTATACTACATGGATGACTATGGACAGTGCATTATACTGTATGGAGTATTATGGGGGGTGCATTATACTGTATGGAGGACTATAGGCTGTGCATTATACTACATGGATGACTATGGGCTGTGCATTATACTACATAGATGACTATGGGCTGTGCATTATACTACATGGATGACTATGGGCGGTGCATTGAACTACATGTATGACTATGGGTTGTGCATTATACTGTATAGCGAACTATGGGCTCTGCTTTATATTACATAGATGACTATGGGCTGTGCATTATACAACATGGACAATTATGGGCTGTGCATTATACCATACGGAGGACTACGGGGGTGCATTAGACTGTATGGATGACTATGGGGGTACATACTACTGTATGGAGGACTATGAGCTGTGAATTATACTACATGAATGACTATGGGCTGAGCTTTATACTTCATGGATGACTATGGAGTGCATTATACTGTATGGAGGACGATAGGGGGCGCATTAAACTGTATGGAGGACTATGGGCTGTGCATTATATTACATATATGAATATGGACTGTGCATTAAACTGAATGGAAGACTATAGGGATTGCATTATACTATATGGAGGACTATGGGGAGTGCATTATACAACATGGATGATTATGGGCTGTGCATTATATTACATGTATTGCTATGGACTGTACGTTATACTACATGTATGTCTATGGGCTTTGCATTATACTGTATGGAGGACTATTGGCTGTGCATTATACTACATGGATGACTATGGACAGTGCATTATACTGTATGGAGGACTATGGGGGTGCATTATACTGCATGGAGGACTATGGGGGTGCATTATAATGTATGGAGGACTATGGGCTGTGCATTATACTGTATGAAGGACTATGGGGGTGCATTATACTGTATGGAGGATGATAGGGGGCTCATTATACTGTATGGAGGACTATGGGGGTGCATTATACTATACGGAGGACTATGGGCTGTGCATTATACTTCTGCTATGGGGCCCCATGACATCTATGTTCGCCCCTGGTGAGTATAATGGTTTATTTTTTTGTATACATTAAAGAACAGCGGCAGAAAGGGGGACATTAACCAGGATGGGGGGAATATATATCTGCATGGGGCCCACGATAAGGGACATATACCAGGATGGTGGATAAATCAGGATGGAGCCCACGATAATGGACATATACACTACCGTTCAAAAGTTTGGGGTCACCCAGACTATTTTGTGTTTTCCATGAAAACTCATACTTTAATTTATCAAATGAGTTGCAAAATGTATATAAAATATAGTCCAGACATTGACAAGGTTAGAAATAATGATTTTTATTTGAAAGAATAATTTTCTCCTTCAAACTTTGCTTTTGTCAAAGAATGCTCCCTTTGCTGCAATTACTGCATTGCAGACCTTTGGCATTCTAGCTGTTAATTTGCTGAGGTAATCTTGAGAAATTTCACCCCATGCTTCCTGAAGCACCTCCCTAATGAAATGTATGTAAACTTTTGACTTCGCAGTAAGTAATAAAAATGCCTTAAAACATTCTCTCTCATTATTCTGGCATTTGGCAAATATTAAAAATTATGGTAATCCTAATTGACCTAAAACGGGAAAGGTTTATTCTGATTTCATGTCAGATATTGAGAAAAACAAGCATGTGTGTCTTTTTATATAGTGTATGTAAACTTCTGGTTTCAACTGTATATACCAGGATGGAAAACATGTATATTATATATATTTATATATATATATATATATATATCAGGATGGGGGGCCCTGGTCCAAATCTTGCACCGGGGCTCATCAGACTCAGTTACGCCAAGGCTGTTAGCTCTTATGTAGTTTGCTATTATCCTGAGTAAACAATGTTTCGGTTTCTCGAACCTTACTTTCCAATTCAACCCCTCTTTTTGCATATTATCTTTTACAACTTTAATTTCTGAAATTAGTAATCCCTTAAAAAGGTCTTCATGGCGTCCCAAACCACATTATTAGAGGCCAAACCAGAATTGATATCAAAGAATTCCCCCAGTTTCACCATAATGGTAGTACAATTAATAATTTTATGCCAGAATTAAGATTAAGTTTCCAACCTATTCAATACCTCAATCTTCACGGGGCCGCCTGTACCTGTAACCAGAGAGGAGAGTGATCCGATAGCGATCTAGGAAGATATTTAACTTTTGAAATTAATGGAGTCATTTTAGTATTACATAAGGCTAAATCAATCCTTGATAAAGATTGATAGATTAATGAGGCACAAGAAAAGACTTTTAAGTTTGGAAACTTCTCCCTCCAAATGTGAAACAGTCTCACCTCTGATAAGGTGCCCAAATGTAAATAAAGTATTACCTCCCCCTTGAAACCTAACACTAGCAGGGTTACAAATATTATTAAAATCCCCCAGGATCATTAAGGGTAAATCCGGCCATACCGCTAGTCTCTCAAGAATCTTTTTGACAGGGATATTTGAATATGGATTAGGTATATAGACTACGACAATGATATATTCAAAGTGCTGGATTTTGCATCTAACCCCAACAAATCTACCGTGAGGGTCTTCGAAGGAGTCAATATGCATACGTTTATTTGGGATACGTTTATGTACAACAATATGGGATACGTTTATGTACAATTAGACTAACACCCTTGAGTAATTAGAATGAATGGAATGTAAAGTATACCCCATCCAGGACCTATGTATCTGATTGATAGTGTTGTTTCTCCTGTAACCCTATTATTGCAGACTTGAATCTTTTTATATAGTCAAGGATTGTGAATCTTTTGGAATTGTTGCTCAACCCACGAATATTCCAAGAAAGAAAATCAATCATAGTACCCACTTTTCTGTTTCAATAATTTTTATTAAGGGGTTTTTAACATTCTGGAGAGAGGAGAAACAACCATCCAAATCCTCAAATAAACAACAATATATGGAATTTACATATATAATAAGGTTACAAACAATGAGGCTTATTATTAAAAAAAATCATGATAATAACTTACTTCAAAGTTAAGCTAAGCTATAATTATGAAAGAGAAAAAAGGAAGATAATATTAGGATGAAGATAATAAAGGACACAGAGAACATAGGAAGGATATGGGAAGGGAGAAAACAAAACTTGGAGTAAAGGGATGGGGAGAGGGATATAGGGAAGGGTAAATAGGAGAGGGAAGATAGAGGTAAGAAGGGCAAGGGAAATTAAAGGGGGAAAAAGAAGAAGTTAGTCTTCTGAGATAATATTTCACACATAAAGAATCATAGTATAAAACTTACTACTGATAACAAGGATAGATAATCAGATTATGTAATCATTTGATCATACTAGAAGAATTTTAGTGTAGCTAATTCCTCATGGGAAGAAAAGTAAGAATTCCATAGTGACCATTTAGATTGATATTTTAATATAGAGTTGTTTTTGAGGGCAAAAGCAAGTTCAAAGGTATTATGATGAGTGACCTTTTCCAAAATATCGTTTATGGTAGGTATGTCAACAGCTTTCCATTTAGCAGCGCTAAGAAGTTTAACTTCTGAAAAAATGTGTATAGAAAGATGTTTGATGTTTTTGGGGAGAGTATCTATCTGTAAAGATAAAATAGACAATTGTGGAGTCATATGTAGTTTTTCCTTTCCCAAAATGTAGAGAAACTCATAAATCTCTTTCCATAATATTTTTATTTTTGGACAGATCCAAAAAATATGCATTATGTTGCATTTTCTCCAACATAGGTCAGAATAGTCTGAATAAGCTTCTTTGAGTCTGACAGGAGTCAAATGCCATCGGGAAATTATTTTGAAAAATTTTTCTTGAATATTTGCATTAATAAAAAATGTATATGTGTATTTTAGTGTAAGTTGCCAGTCACTTTTGGAAAAATTCTTGTGAAGGCCAGCTTCCCATCTAAGATTTGTTTAGATTTGGAGAATTCAAGGTCCGAGTCGAATAGTAAATATATATTTTTTGTATTCCATATTTTATCTGAAGAAGGTTGGTCTAATAACGTAATGATGGTCCGTGTTACGGCCAAAGGTAGTGATATTTTATTTCTTATAAGTTTCCTTAGTTCTATCAAGTTGAAAATTTCCTCTTCTGGTAGACCGTAAACAGTTTTTAAAGTATAAAAGTTTAGTATTGTGTCTTAATTTGGGCCTGTAAGAATATGAGAATAGTCTTTAATTCCTAATTTAGTCCGTTTTCCAGTTGGAAATTTTGGTATAATTAGACTGAAAGTATTAAAAGGAACTTTTTCAGAGGGATAGGGAGAAATTTTGTCTAGAGATAGCTTGTAAAGTATTTTCCATTGTGTAATGGTGGATTTTAAAAGAGGATGAGATGGTAATGATAGATTTGGGATTAATAAATGGATTAGGATTAGGGAAGATAAATTGATATTTCCATTTCAATATTCTTCTAAGGAGACCCAATTTTGTATTTTGTATTTTAATAGCCATTTCTTGCTTTGTAATACGATATTAGCCTCTGTAGGGGTTTTACTCGCCGGGGTGCGAAGGGAGAAAAACAGGAGGCATGTTTCCTTAAAAGTTCATGTGGGTTTATTGCTTCATAAATCCAGAAGCAAAACAGAAAAGCAAATGGCCTTGAGATCAGGCAAGCAAAGTAAATGTACTTAGCAAGTCTCTGCTCACTCAGGCCTGTGTGGCACACAAGCTGAGGTAGCGTCCAGTGTCCTGGCTTCGTCTGAAGACAAACACACACAGGAGGCCTTCTCCCTCCAAGCATACAGACCATATGCCAAACAACAGCCCCCATTTTATAGGCTGTTAACCACACCCAGAGGTGAGGTATGTGGGTTGCTGGACCTGCCCATTCTCTCCTAGCAACCCGTATCCCGGCTCCCAGGTGCAACAATTAGTCCTCTTAGTGCATGCGCGCACTAGAGAAAATACACCGGGTTGCATCACAGAGACCAGCCATCTCTGTGATACATACCTCCCATCCAGGGTCGGACTGGGGTGTCTGGGGCCCACAGGGAGAACTGACTCTAGGGGCCCACCTACAGCCATATGCAAATATCTGTTATCCGCTATCCCTGTTATAGTGGAGCATTGACTGGCGGCTCCTGCACATCTACTGTGCACCACTATAACTGGGATGTACAATTACGGTAGTTTGCATTAAAGGGCTTCTTTGGTTAAAACAAGTTATCACCGATCCATGGGATCCACAGGATCGGTGATCACTTATTGATCGTTTGGGTCCGAACATTGGAAAACGCGCCTATCAAAAGAATGGGGAAGTTTCATCCCTGACAGGACACTTATCCCCATTTTAAAATGCAGCTTCCAAAAAAGAGCAGCGCTCACAGTCACTGAGGGAATGACTGGATGAGTGGTCGCATCTCACATGCCGCTCCAGTCTAATGGGGAGAAAAGCTCCACATTCTGCCGATTGTGTCCCAGCAGTCAGACCCCCACCAATCAATATCATCACTGATCCTGTGGAGAGGTGATTACTTGTTTTCACCAGAGAACCCCTGTAAGTGCATCTCTGCCGCTCTGGTCCAAGTATTTAATCTCTAAGGCTGCGGCCCCACTATCAGTATTTGGTCAGTATTTTTTCTCAGGAGTGGGAGCCAAAACCAGGTGAGGAACAATCAGAGAAAAGGTATAATAGAAACAAGTCACCAATTCTGTATTTATCACCCACTCCTGGTTTTGGCAGCTACTCCTGAGAAAAAATACTGACCGAATACTGATGGTGGGGCTGTGGCCTAATGGAAAAAAATCTTTTCCTAGTTAATATCAGCAAGAACAAAATGACTGCCATACACAACACAGTCCACTATATCAACACCAATAATACCACATACAAAAGAGACAAATATCGCCACACCATGACTAGATCACATATTACCACCACATAGTGACTGAATAATACTACATACAAGGAACAAATACGGCCACACCATGACCAGACCACATATTACCACCCCAAAGTGACCAAATACTACAATACTGATCATGAATACAAACCACAATACTAACAACACTGTTATTACCACCAGTGACATTATACACAGGAGCTCTGTATATAGTGTCAGTGTACAGGTAATACAGGGATCACCAGTGACATTATACACAGGAGCTCTGTATATAGTGTCAGTGTACAGGTAATACAGGGATCACCAGTGACATTATACACAGGAGCTCTGTATATAGTGTACAGTGTACAAGTAATACAGTGACCACCAGTGACATTATACACTGGAGCTCAGTATATAGTGTCAGTGTACAGGTAATACAGGGTTCACCAGTGACATTATACACAGGAGCTCTGTATAGAGTGTCAGTGTACAGGTAATACAGTGATCACCAGTGACATTATACACTGGAGCTCTGTATTTAGTGTACAGGTATTACAGTGGTCACCAGTGACATTATACACAGGAGCTCTGTATATAGTGTACAGGTAATACAGTGGTCACCAGTGACATTATACACAGGAGCTCTGTACATAGTGTATAGTGCACAGGTAATACAGTGGTCACCAGTGACATTATACACAGGAGCTCTGTATATAGTGTACAGATAATACAGTGGTCACCAGTGACATTATACACAGGAGCTCTGTATATAGTGTACAGGTAATACAGTGGTCACCAGTGACATCATACACAGGAGCGCTGTATATATTGCACAGGTAATACAGTGGTCACCAGTGACATTATACACAGGAGCTCTGTATATAGTGTACAGATAATACAGTGGTCACCAGTGACATTATACACAGGAGCTCTGTATATAGTGTATAGTGTACAGGTAATACAGGGATCACCAGTGACATTATACACAGGAGCTCTGTATATAGTGTCAGTGTACAGGTAATACAGTGATTACCAGTGACATTATACACTGGAGCTCTGTATATAGTGCACAGGTAATACAGTGGTCACAAGTGCCATTATACACAGAAGCTCTGTATATAGTGTATACATAATATAGTGATCACCAGTGACATACACAGGAGTTCTGTATATACTATATACACACGTGGTCAGAATTGTTGGTACCCCTCGTTTAATGAAAGAAAAACCCACAATGGTCACAGAAATAACTTGAATCTGACAAAAGTAATAATAAATTAAAAATCTATGAAAATGAACAAATGAAAGTCAGACATTGCTTTTCTGCTTCCACTGAATTAAAAAAAAAAATTAAACTCATGAAATCGGCCTGGACAGAAATGATGGTACCCCTGAAAATAATGTGACAAAAGGGACATGTTAAATAAAGTTGTGTCCACTAATTAGCATCACAGGTGTCTACAATCTTGTAATCAGTCAGTGGGCCTGTATATAGGGCTACAGATACTCACTGTGCTATATATAGGGCTGCAGATACTCACTGTGCCTGTATATAGGGCTACAGATACTCACTGTGCCTGTATATAGGGTTACAGATACTCACTGTGCCTGTATATAGAGTTACAGATACTCACTGTGCCTGTACCTGTATATAGGGTTACAGATATTCACTGTGCCTGTATATAGGGTTACAGATACTCACTGTGCTTGTATATAGGGCTACAGATACTCACTGTGCTTGTATATAGGGCTACAGATACTCACTGTGTTGTTTGGTGACATGGTGTGTACCACACTCAACATGGACCAGAAGAAGCAAAGGAAAGAGCTGTCTCAGGAGATTAGAAAGAAAATTATAGAAAAGCATGTTAAAAGGTAAAGGTTATAAGACCATCTCCAAGCAGCTTGATGTTTCTGTGACTACAGGTGCACATATTATTCAGAAATTTAAGATCCATGGGACTGTAGCCAACCTCCCTGGACGTGGGTGCAGGAGGAAAATTGATGACAAATCAAAGAGACGGATAATATGAATGGTAACAAAAGAGCCCAGAATAACTTCTAAAGAGATTAAAGGTGAACTTCAAGCTCAAGGAACATCAGTGTCAGATCGTACTATCCACCGTTGTTTGATCCAAAGTGAACTTCATGTAAGACGACCAAGGAGAACACCATTGTTGAAAAAAAAAATAGTAAAAAAGCCAGACTGGAATTTGCCAAACTACATGTTGACAAGCCACAAAGCTTCTGGGTGTTAGAACCTTGCTCTTAGGTTTTTTCCTTTGCTGGTCACATGACCTTGTTGGCCTATTTAATCCTGCTCCGCCCTTCTGGCTTTGCTGGACTTCATTGTATAACTACTTTCTAGCTAGCCTGTGCTCTGTATCTAACTCTGTTAGTTTGCTTGGTCTACGGACCTCAGTGTTCTATATATTTTGTTTGTTTGTCTGACTGCTACTATTTCTGTTAGGAGGTGTCCCATTTTCCTCCCAGTCCTTAGTACTTGTAGGGATTCCTTCCCCACATCTATAGGTCTCCGTACAGACTAGCTTAGGACTTTAGCAGGTCTGATCGCAGGATCAGGTTCCCTGTTACATCGTAGGGATTCAGCTGAGTTCTATCGTAGGGACAGATTTCCTCTCTTTCCTTAGCTCTGGTAGCAGAACATAACAGTAAGTCCAGCCAGCAAATTCTCTAAGGAAAGATTTTTCTGTTCCATCATGGTGTCGGTTCAGGATTTGGTTCATCGCCTGCAGGGACTCTCTCTGGAGGTGGCCGAGCTCCGTCAGCACGTGACTAACTGTCCTGGAGCACATTTCTTGGAGCCTAAGGTATGTTTGCCGGATTTATTTTTTGGTGAACACCGAGAATTTTTTTCATTTAAAAATGCTTGCTTATTGTATTTTCGTTTGAGACCCAAGTCCTCTGGGGATGAATCCCAGCGCATAGGGTTCATAATGTCACTTTTGCGCAAAGAGCCTCAGGAGTGGGCCTTTTCTTTGCAACCTAGTGATACATGCTTCAGATCAGTGGATAGTTTTTTTTCTGCTTTGGGACTATTATATGATGATCCTGACCGTGTCGCATCAGCTGAGACTGAGTTAAGACGTTTGAGACAGGGATCAGGTAATGTGGAAAAATATTGTACTCATTTCCGTCGTTGGTCTACTCAAACAGGGTGGAACGATTCTGCTCTGAAAAGTCTATTTCTTGCTGGGCTCAATGAAAGGGTTAAAGACCTGCTAATTGCTTATCCTACACCTGAAGATTTGCAACAGGCTATGCAATTAGCTATACGGGTGGATAGGAGACTGCGTGCAAGGGTTAATGAGAGCAAATCCTCTGCTATGTCAGTTTCTGGTTATGAGAATGTGTGTACTAACAGTGGTGAATCGATGGAGATTGGATTGGTGGCACCTCGCTCTCAAGAAAAAGACCGTCGATTTTCTGAAGGCTTGTGTTTCTATTGCGGAAAATCTGGTCATTTGATTAAAGGCTGTGAGCTTCGTATGAAGAAAGAAAAAAAAATGGTCAGTCATGCCCGTATTGCCTGTTTAAATTCCAAGGGTGTATTTTTAGCTGCTTCCACGATTGCTCAGGATAAATTCTTGGAATTTCGGGTGTTTGTTGATTGTGGATCTACTCTGAATGTAATTGATGGGGGATTCTTGGAAAGACTCAATTTAAAACCCGAACCTTTATCATCCCCCATTGCTGTGGTTTCTGTGGATGGTTCCCCTTTGAAGAATATTACTCTCAAGGTCTGTGAATTTCCTCTCACTATTAATGGTGTTCACCATGAGAAATTGGATTTGGTAGTTTTGAATAACTTGCCTTCTCCAGTAATATTGGGATTGCCCTGGTTAAAATTTCACAATCCTGTACTGGATTGGTCTACCAATGAAATTAAATCCTGGAGCCATAAATGTTATGACAAGTGTTGTAACGGGCGTATTGCAGCTTTGGATAGGGGAGAATTGCTTGTTCCTATTCAGGATTTTTGGAGAGTTTTTTCTGAGAAGGAATCGCAGGTTTTGCCTCCCCATAGAGACTATGATTGTTCTATTGAATTTGTCCCTGGAGCGACTCTTCCTAAAAGTCGTTTATTTAACCTTACTATTCCTGAGAGGAAGGCTTTGGATGAATATATACAGACAAGTTTGGCCGCCGGTCACATTAGGCCCTCTAAGTCTCCTGTGGCGGTTGGATTTTTTTTTGTAAAAAAAAAGGACGGCGGTTTACGTCCTTGTCTGGATTTTCGTGAGATTAACAAAATTACTGTACGCAATCCTTACCCACTGCCATTGATTCCTGATCTGTTTAATCAGTTAATGGGGGCCAAGTGGTTCTCTAAAATTGACCTTAAGGGGGCATACAATCTGTTGCGCATGAAGGAGGGTGACGAATGGAAGACTGCTTTTAACACTCCTGTGGGTCATTTTGAGAATCTGGTTATGCCTTTTGGTCTTACTAATGCTCCTGCATTTTTTCAGAATCTTATTAATGACATCCTTAGACCTTTGATCGGCAAAAATGTGGTTGTGTATTTGGATGACATTTTGATTTATTCGCCGGATCTGGAGTCTCATTGGCGGAGCGTACGTGAGGTATTACAATTGTTAATGGACAATTCGCTTTTTGCTAAGCTGGAGAAATGTGAGTTCGCTGTACAGAGAATTAGTTTTTTGGGTTACATTATCTCCAGCGAAGGTTTTGAGATGGACCCGGTTAAAGTTCAAGCTGTACAGGAATGGCCTAGGCCTATTGGTTTGAAATCGATACAGAGGTTTTTAGGTTTCGCCAATTATTACAGAAAATTCCTAAAAAATTTTTCTAGTATTGTCAAACCTCTGACCGATCTCACCAGGAAAGGTGCTGATGCGGTTCAGTGGTCTTCTGAGGCCATTGAAGCTTTTGTGTATCTCAAGGAGAGGTTCACCTCTGCTCCCATCCTTATGCAGCCTGATGTGACTAAGCCGTTTTTGGTTGAGGTTGATGCTTCTTCGGTGGGGGTTGGCGCAGTATTGTCTCAGGATAACGGGGATGGATTACATCCCTGTGCCTTTTTTTCAAAAAAATTTTCGGAGACTGAACTGAATTACGATATTGGTAATCGGGAATTATTGGCTATTAAACTCGCATTTGAACACTGGCGCCACTTCTTGGAAGGTGCGGAATTTCCCGTTCAGGTTCTTACGGATCATAAAAATCTGATATATCTTGATGCTGCCAAGCGCCTGAATGCCCGTCAGGCTAGGTGGGCACTGTTTTTCTCGCGGTTTAATTTCTCCGTTACTTACATCCCTGGTACTAAGAATGTTAAGGCGGATGCCTTGTCTCGCAGTTTTTCTTCCATAGTTGGTGCTAAGAAAGAGGAGAACATTTTACAAGAAGGTGTTGTGATAGCTGCTTTGGACTCCGTTTTGGAAGACGAGATTCTTAAAGCACAGGAGAATGCCCCATCTAACACTCCTCATGGGAGGTTGTTTGTGCCTGGGACCTTTAGGAGAGATTTGTTTATTGAGTGTCACGAATCTCGGTTGGCAGGTCATCCCAGAATCTCTGAGACCAAGAGACTGGTGGGTCGCAGTTTTTGGTGGCCTGGATGGCAGAAGGAAGTCATTAAGTGGGTGCGTCAATGTACTATATGTGCTAGATCTAAGTCCTCACATACTCCTGCTGCGGGGTTGCTTTGTCCTTTGGAGGTTCCTAGTGCTCCTTGGACACATTTGGCTATGGACTTTATAACTGACCTTCCCCCCTCTGAGGGTTTTACTGTCATCTGGGTGGTCGTGGACCGTTTTAGCAAGATGTGTCACTTGGTTCCCTTCGTCAAACTGCCCTGCGCTAAAACTCTCGCTAAGGCCTTTGTCAAGGAAATTGTCAGACTTCATGGCGTTCCTACTGACATTGTTTCTGATAGGGGTCCTCAGTTCGTGGCTCGTTTTTGGCGTGCCTTTTGTGACAGGTTGGGAGTTCATCTGTCGTTCTCGTCCGGATATCATCCTGAATCTAATGGCCAGACAGAAAGGAAAAACCAGGATGTTGAGCAGTTCTTGCGTTGTTTTGTGGCAGACAATCAAGAGGGGTGGTCTGAGTTTCTGCCACTTGCTGAATTTGCTCTGAACAATCATACATCTTCTTCTGCTGGTTGTTCGCCTTTTTTTTGTTGTTCTGGGAGACATCCGTCGTTTGGGTCGTTCTCCAAGTTGGGATCTGCCGTGCCTGAGGAGGAGAATTTTTCCGGTGATTTGGAGAGAGTTTGGACGGATGTGCGTGGTAATCTTCAGGAGGCCAACAGAAAATCTAAAGACTACTTTGATAGGAAACGACAGGAGGTTTTGTTCGCTGTTGGTGACATGGTTTGGTTGTCCTCTAGGAATCTGCGGTTGAGGATTCCTTCTAAGAAATTGGGTCCCAAGTTTGTAGGGCCCTTTAAGGTGCTTCAGGTTGTCAACCAATCTGCTGTTAGGTTGGAGGTTCCTACCTCCTGGAGAATTAATCCGGTATTTCATGTCTCTCTGTTAAAAAAAGCTGTTGTGTCGGATGGTGACGCCTCTGCCTCTGTTCCTCCGGCGGTGGAGGACGGGGAATATGAAATTTCTCGCATCCTTAACTCTAGACGGTATAGAGGTAGTTTGCAGTATCTTGTGGCCTGGAAAGGTTTCGGACCCGAGGATAACTCTTGGGTGAGGTCAGATGATGTTTCCGCGTCCAGACTTATCAGAGCGTTTCACAGGAGATTTCCTGATAAGCCTGGTCCTAGGGGATCCGGAGGATCCTCTTAGAAGGAGGGGTACTGTTAGAACCTTGCTCTTAGGTTTTTTCCTTTGCTGGTCACATGACCTTGTTGGCCTATTTAATCCTGCTCCGCCCTTCTGGCTTTGCTGGACTTCATTGTATAACTACTTTCTAGCTAGCCTGTGCTCTGTATCTAACTCTGTTAGTTTGCTTGGTCTACAGACCTCAGTGTTCTATATATTTTGTTTGTTTGTCTGACTGCTACTATTTCTGTTAGGAGGTGTCCCATTTTCCTCCCAGTCCTTAGTACTTGTAGGGATTCCTTCCCCACATCTATAGGTCTCCGTACAGACTAGCTTAGGACTTTAGCAGGTCTGATCGCAGGATCAGGTTCCCTGTTACATCGTAGGGATTCAGCTGAGTTCTATCGTAGGGACAGATTTCCTCTCTTTCCTTAGCTCTGGTAGCAGAACATAACACTGGGAGAATGTACTATGGACAGATGAGACAAAAATTGAAGTTTTTGGCAAGGCACATCAGCTCTATGTTCACAGATGGAAAAATGAAGCATATCAAGAAAAGAACACTGTCCCTACTGTGAAACATGGTGGAGGCTCTGTTATGTTCTGGGGCTGCTTTGCTGCACCTGGCCCAGGGTGTCTTGAATCTGTGCAGGGTACAATGAAATCTCAAGACTATCAAGGGATTCTAGAGAGAAATGTGCTGCCCAGTGTCAGAAAGCTTGGTCTCAGTCGCAGGTCTACGTCCTTGTCTGGATTTTCGTGAGATTAACAAAATTACTGTACGCAATCCTTACCCACTGCCATTGATTCCTGATCTGTTTAATCAGTTAATGGGGGCCAAGTGGTTCTCTAAAATTGACCTTAAGGGGGCATACAATCTGTTGCGCATGAAGGAGGGTGACGAATGGAAGACTGCTTTTAACACTCCTGTGGGTCATTTTGAGAATCTGGTTATGCCTTTTGGTCTTACTAATGCTCCTGCATTTTTTCAGAATCTTATTAATGACATCCTTAGACCTTTGATCGGCAAAAATGTGGTTGTGTATTTGGATGACATTTTGATTTATTCGCCGGATCTGGAGTCTCATTGGCGGAGCGTACGTGAGGTATTACAATTGTTAATGGACAATTCGCTTTTTGCTAAGCTGGAGAAATGTGAGTTCGCTGTACAGAGAATTAGTTTTTTGGGTTACATTATCTCCAGCGAAGGTTTTGAGATGGACCCGGTTAAAGTTCAAGCTGTACAGGAATGGCCTAGGCCTATTGGTTTGAAATCGATACAGAGGTTTTTAGGTTTCGCCAATTATTACAGAAAATTCCTAAAAATTTTTTCTAGTATTGTCAAACCTCTGACCGATCTCACCAGGAAAGGTGCTGATGCGGTTCAGTGGTCTTCTGAGGCCATTGAAGCTTTTGTGTATCTCAAGGAGAGGTTCACCTCTGCTCCCATCCTTATGCAGCCTGATGTGACTAAGCCGTTTTTGGTTGAGGTTGATGCTTCTTCGGTGGGGGTTGGCGCAGTATTGTCTCAGGATAACGGGGATGGATTACATCCCTGTGCCTTTTTTTCAAAAAAATTTTCGGAGACTGAACTGAATTACGATATTGGTAATCGGGAATTATTGGCTATTAAACTCGCATTTGAACACTGGCGCCACTTCTTGGAAGGTGCGGAATTTCCCGTTCAGGTTCTTACGGATCATAAAAATCTGATATATCTTGATGCTGCCAAGCGCCTGAATGCCCGTCAGGCTAGGTGGGCACTGTTTTTCTCGCGGTTTAATTTCTCCGTTACTTACATCCCTGGTACTAAGAATGTTAAGGCGGATGCCTTGTCTCGCAGTTTTTCTCCCATAGTTGGTGCTAAGAAAGAGGAGAACATTTTACAAGAAGGTGTTGTGATAGCTGCTTTGGACTCCGTTTTGGAAGACGAGATTCTTAAAGCACAGGAGAATGCCCCATCTAACACTCCTCATGGGAGGTTGTTTGTGCCTGGGACCTTTAGGAGAGATTTGTTTATTGAGTGTCACGAATCTCGGTTGGCAGGTCATCCCAGAATCTCTGAGACCAAGAGACTGGTGGGTCGCAGTTTTTGGTGGCCTGGATGGCAGAAGGAAGTCATTAAGTGGGTGCGTCAATGTACTATATGTGCTAGATCTAAGTCCTCACATACTCCTGCTGCGGGGTTGCTTTGTCCTTTGGAGGTTCCTAGTGCTCCTTGGACACATTTGGCTATGGACTTTATAACTGACCTTCCCCCCTCTGAGGGTTTTACTGTCATCTGGGTGGTCGTGGACCGTTTTAGCAAGATGTGTCACTTGGTTCCCTTCGTCAAACTGCCCTGCGCTAAAACTCTCGCTAAGGCCTTTGTCAAGGAAATTGTCAGACTTCATGGCGTTCCTACTGACATTGTTTCTGATAGGGGTCCTCAGTTCGTGGCTCGTTTTTGGCGTGCCTTTTGTGACAGGTTGGGAGTTCATCTGTCGTTCTCGTCCGGATATCATCCTGAATCTAATGGCCAGACAGAAAGGAAAAACCAGGATGTTGAGCAGTTCTTGCGTTGTTTTGTGGCAGACAATCAAGAGGGGTGGTCTGAGTTTCTGCCACTTGCTGAATTTGCTCTGAACAATCATACATCTTCTTCTGCTGGTTGTTCGCCTTTTTTTTGTTGTTCTGGGAGACATCCGTCGTTTGGGTCGTTCTCCAAGTTGGGATCTGCCGTGCCTGAGGAGGAGAATTTTTCCGGTGATTTGGAGAGAGTTTGGACGGATGTGCGTGGTAATCTTCAGGAGGCCAACAGAAAATCTAAAGACTACTTTGATAGGAAACGACAGGAGGTTTTGTTCGCTGTTGGTGACATGGTTTGGTTGTCCTCTAGGAATCTGCGGTTGAGGATTCCTTCTAAGAAATTGGGTCCCAAGTTTGTAGGGCCCTTTAAGGTGCTTCAGGTTGTCAACCAATCTGCTGTTAGGTTGGAGGTTCCTACCTCCTGGAGAATTAATCCGGTATTTCATGTCTCTCTGTTAAAAAAAGCTGTTGTGTCGGATGGTGACGCCTCTGCCTCTGTTCCTCCGGCGGTGGAGGACGGGGAATATGAAATTTCTCGCATCCTTAACTCTAGACGGTATAGAGGTAGTTTGCAGTATCTTGTGGCCTGGAAAGGTTTCGGACCCGAGGATAACTCTTGGGTGAGGTCAGATGATGTTTCCGCGTCCAGACTTATCAGAGCGTTTCACAGGAGATTTCCTGATAAGCCTGGTCCTAGGGGATCCGGAGGATCCTCTTAGAAGGAGGGGTACTGTTAGAACCTTGCTCTTAGGTTTTTTCCTTTGCTGGTCACATGACCTTGTTGGCCTATTTAATCCTGCTCCGCCCTTCTGGCTTTGCTGGACTTCATTGTATAACTACTTTCTAGCTAGCCTGTGCTCTGTATCTAACTCTGTTAGTTTGCTTGGTCTACGGACCTCAGTGTTCTATATATTTTGTTTGTTTGTCTGACTGCTACTATTTCTGTTAGGAGGTGTCCCATTTTCCTCCCAGTCCTTAGTACTTGTAGGGATTCCTTCCCCACATCTATAGGTCTCCGTACAGACTAGCTTAGGACTTTAGCAGGTCTGATCGCAGGATCAGGTTCCCTGTTACATCGTAGGGATTCAGCTGAGTTCTATCGTAGGGACAGATTTCCTCTCTTTCCTTAGCTCTGGTAGCAGAACATAACACTGGGAGAATGTACTATGGACAGATGAGACAAAAATTGAAGTTTTTGGCAAGGCACATCAGCTCTATGTTCACAGATGGAAAAATGAAGCATATCAAGAAAAGAACACTGTCCCTACTGTGAAACATGGTGGAGGCTCTGTTATGTTCTGGGGCTGCTTTGCTGCACCTGGCCCAGGGTGTCTTGAATCTGTGCAGGGTACAATGAAATCTCAAGACTATCAAGGGATTCTAGAGAGAAATGTGCTGCCCAGTGTCAGAAAGCTTGGTCTCTGTCGCAGGTCTAGCAACAGGATAATGACCCAAAACACACAGCTAAAAACACCCAAGAATGGCTAAGAGGAAAACATTGGACTATTCTGAAGTGGCTTCTATGAGCCCTGACCTAAATCCTATGGAGCATCTTTGGAAAGAGCTGAAACATTCTGGAAAAGGCAACCTTCAAACACGAGACAACTGGAGCAGTTTGCTCATGAGGAGTCGGCCAAAATACCTGTCGAGAGGCGCAGAAGTCTCATTGACAGTTACAGGAATCGTTTGATTGCAGTGATTGCCTCAAAAGGTTCAACAAAATATTAAGTTAAGAAGAAGAACCATCATTTCTGTCCAGGCCGATTTCATGAGGTTAATTTTTTTTTAAATTCTGTGGAAGCAGAAAATCAATGTCTGACCTTCATCTCTTCATTTTCCAAAATTTGTAATTTATCAGATTGAAGTTATTTCTGTGACCATTGTGGGTTTTTCTTTCATTAAACGAGGAGTACCAACAATTTTGACCACGTGTGTAGTGTAAGTGTACATGTAATACACTGACTCACCAGTGATGTCTCTAGGTGAAGTCCTTCATCTTCGCTTTTCTTCTTCATCTGGCACAGACAGCCATCACTTCTTCCAGCCAGGAATCATCTCTGCAGAAAATAACACACAGTTATTAATAACTGATCTCTTCTAGAGAATATTCCCACTTTCCCCCCCCGACCTCTACACTACACCAGTTGAAGAAAAAAAGCAACATAGTGCCGTCCTGCACAGTAACAGGACCTCTCTTTTGTCCCATCCCATGGAAAACAATTTCCTAAAAAGTAAATTATATTACAGAAGTAATAATGTAATAATAATTGGAATCTAAAGTAATAATGTTCCCCACTGGTCACCATAAACTAATAAAGTATGTTCCTCAATCTGGCTCCCAAACAGTAATTAAGTCCCTTGTCTAGCCAGGCACCCCCATATGTCCCTTCTGGCCACCATTTGTCTAGTGTGACCCCTCCATATATTTATCCTAGCACATGTGTATCGAGCCTGCCCCCTCCCATATACCCATCCTAGCCCCCCCATGTGCCAGTCTGCCCCCCCACATATCCATCCTTGCCTCCATGTTTCCAGCCTGCGCCCCCATATGTCCCCCCCATATATCCTCCATGTGTCCAGCCTGCCCTCTACATATTCATCCTGGCCTCCATGTGTCCAGCCTCTCCCCTCATATATCCATACTGCCCTTACCCCCTGCATATATCCATCCTGACACCCCCCATATATCCAGCGTGCCCCTCCATATATTTATGCTAGCCCATGTGTATCGAGCCCGCCCCCCCCCCACATATTCATCCTAGCCCCCCCCCATATATCCATCCTGGCCTCCATGTGTTCAGCCTGCCCCCCCCCATATATCCATCCTGGCCTCCATAAGTCCAGCTTGCCCCCCCCCATATATCCATCCTGGCCTCCATATATCCATCCTGCCCCCCCATATATCCATCCTGCCCCCCCCATATATCCATCCTGCCCCCCATATATCCATCCTGGCCTCCATGTGTCCAGCCTGCCCCCCATATACCCATCCTGCCCACCCCCCTTTGCCTGGGTCCACCTTGGTTCCCCCTTGTGTGTCCTGCCAGGGCTCCCCCTTGTGTGTCCAGCCAGGGCTCCCCTCCCTTGCGTGTCCAGCCAGGGCTCCCCCCTTGCGTGTCCAGCCAAGGCTCCCCCCTTGCGTGTCCAGCCAGGGCCCCCCCCTTGCGTGTCCAGCCAGGGTTCCCCCCTCGTGTGTCCAGCTTGGCCCCCCCTCGTGTGTCCAGCTTGGCCCCCCCTCGTGTGTCCAGCTTGTCCCCCCCTCGTGTGTCCAGCTGGGCCCCCCCTCGTGTGTCCAGCTGGGCCCCCCCTCGTGTGTCCGTCCAGCTGGGCCCCCTCTCGTGTGTCCGTCCAGCTGGGCCCCCCCTCGTTTGTCCGTCCAGCTGGGCCCCCCCTCGTGTGTCCGTCCAGCTGGGCCCCCCTTGTGTGTCCATCCAGCTGGGCCCCCCTTGTGTGTCCATCCAGCTGGGCCCCCCTTGTGTGTCTGTCCAGCTGGGCCCCCCCTTGTGTGTCTGTCCAGCTGGGCCCCCCCTTGTGTGTCTGTCCAGCTGGGCCCCCCCTTGTGTGTCTGTCCAGCTGGGCCCCCCCTTGTGTGTCTGTCCAGCTGGGCCCCCCCTTGTGTGTCTGTCCAGCTGGGCCCCCCCTTGTGTGTCTGTCCAGCTGGGCCCCCCCCTTGTGTGTCTGTCCAACTTGGCCCCCCCTTGTGTGTCTGTCCAGCTGGGCCCCCCCTTGTGTGTCTGTCCAGCTGGGCCCCCCCCTTGTGGGTCTGTCCAGCTGGGCCCCCCCTTGTGTGTCCTGCTGGCCCCCGCCTTGTGTGTCCAGACCATTACACACACACACACACCTCTTACCTTCCTGCGATCCCGTGCGGTGTCCTCCTTCTCCTGAGTTGCGCGCCTCCTTCACAGCAGGCGCATGACGATAACGTCATACGCCGGCCGGTGAAGATAGACGCGCAGCTTCAGCTGCTTCACTGGGACGTGTGTCGCGGCGGTTCAGGTAATGAACGCTGCGTGCGCGCGTCCCTGCATACACTGTGCCTGCGCTTTTAAAGGGCCCGTGCCCCTTAAAACCGCAGGATTTTTTTTTGTTCTCTTCTCCCCCCTCTACTCTGCAGCAGGGGCGGGGCCCACCGGGAAATTTCCCTGTATCCCGCCAGCCCAGACCGACCCTGCTCCCATCGACTACACGACCATTAGCCACCTTACAACGCGCAAATATTGGGTAAAGCTATACCTACGTTGGCCTTACTTTTGAAGAGAAGATTTTTATTTACTCTTGGAGGTTTTTTCTGCCAAATATAATGTGATAATTCCTAGTGTAATTTTTGAATCCAGTGGGGGGGGTATAAGAAGGGGAATTGATCTAAACATACACTGCTCAAAAAAATAAAGGGAACACTTAAATAACACAATGTAACTCCAAGTCAATAACACTTCTGTGAAATCAAACTGTCCAGTTATGAAGCAACACTGATTGTGAATCAATTTCTCCTGCTGTTGTGTAAATGGAACAGACAACTGGTAGAAATGATAGGCAATTAGCAAGATACCCCCTATAAAGGAGTGGATCTGCAGGTGGTGACCACAGACCATTTCTTTGTTCTCATCCTTTTTGGCTGTTGTTTTGGTCACTTTTTCATTTTGCCATTGCTCTCACCCCTAGAGCTACCGTAGAATGAGGCGGTGTCTACAGTACAACCCACAGAAGTTGCTCAGGTAGTGCAGCTCATCCAGGAGGGCACATCAGTGCGAGCTTTGGCAAGAAGGGTAGCTGTGTCTGTCAGCACAGTATCCAGAGCATGAAGCAGATACCAGGAGATGTGGAGGGAGCCATAGGAGGGCAACAACCCAGCAGCCAACCGTTACCTCCTCCTTTGTGCAAGGAGGAACAGGAGGAGCACTGCCAGAGCCCTGCAAAATGACCTCCAGCAGGCCATAAATGTGCATGTGTCTGCACAAACGGTTAGAAACTGACTCCATGAGGGTGGTATGAGGGCCCAACATCCACAGATGGGGGTTGTGCTCACAGCCCAACACCGTGCAGGACGCTTGGCATTTGCCACAGAACACCAGGATTGGCAAAGTCGCCACTGGCGCCCTGTGCTCTTCACAGATGAAAGCAGGTTCACGCTGAGCACATGTGACAGACGTGACAGAGTTTGGAGATGCCGTGGAGAGCGATCTGGTGCCTGCAACATCCTTCAGCATGACCGGTTTTACAGTGGGTCAGTAATGGTGCGGGTGGCATTTCTTTGGAGGGCCGCACAGCCCTCCATGTGCTCGCCAGAGGTAGCCTGACTGCCATTGGGTACCGAGATGAGATCCTTAGACCCCTTGTGAGACCATATGCTGGTGCAGTTGGCCCTGGGTTCCTCCTAATGCAGGACAATGCCAGACCTCATGTGGCTGGAGTGTGTCAGCGGTTCCTGCAAGATGAAGGACTTTTATTTTTTTTTTCTATTTGCGTACTGGGAATTTGGTTAGAAGACCAATGTTGTTCAGCTCCCGTCCTAAAGCCTGCGGATAGTTCCCCAGACCTGAATCCGATTGAGCACATCTGGGACATCATGTCTCGCTCCATCCACCACAGACACCATTGCACCACAGACTGTCCAGGAGTTGGCGGATGCTTTAGTCCAGGTCTGGGAGGAGATCCCACAGGAGACCATCCGCAACCTCATCAGGAGCATGCCCAGGCGTTGTAGGGAGGTCATACAGGCACGTTGAGGCCACACACAATACTGAGCCTCATTTTGACTTGTTTTAAGGACATTACATCAAAGTTGGATCAGCCTGTAGTGTGTTTTTCCACTTTAATTTTGGGAGTGACTCCAAATCCAGGCCTTTTTTTGCGTGATTTTGTTGTCAGCACATTCAACTTTGTACAGAACAAAGTATTCAATGAGAATATTTAATTCATTCAGATCTAGGATGTGTTATTTGAGTGTTCCCTTTATTTTTTTGAGCAGTGTATATAGGAGTCTAGGAAGAATCATCATTTTGTATGTTATTATTCTTCCTAGCCAAGATATGTCAGTTTTAGCGAAATTTCTTAGCGTCTTCTGAATTTATTTACATATATACGAAAGGTTTGTCTCGACTATATGACTCAAAGATTTCGTTATTCTTATACCTTAAAAAGTGATTTTGGACTCCTCCCAAGAAAAAGAGAACTCACCCTTAATGATGTTTTTTAAATTAGAATCCAAGTAAAAACTGAGGATTTTTTATTTTCTTTCATTTACTTTATAATAAGAAACAAATGAGAACTTTTCAGTTATTTTGGTTATTTCACAAAGAGAATTTAAAGGATCCGTAATGGTTATGAGGAGGTCGTCAGCAAAAAGGCCTATCTTGTGCTGCCTTAATCCCGAGGGAATTCCCTTGATGTTTTTATTAAGTCTGATTAGTTCTGCAAGAGGTTCTGTGGCACCCTGCTGTTCACAGGTACCACACGACCCAAAAGGGTGCATGGACGGACTTCTCCACAAGAGGCCCTCATTACAAACAAACACCTCCACCCTTCCACCTCATACCACCAGAGGGAGCCCTGTTAGGGACATATATATATGGAGGGTGGAGTCAGGCAGTTCAGTCAGTCTGAGGAGAGCGTGCTGATGCTGAGAGCAGCGAAGATGCAGCACGTCTGCTGCTGTATTGAGGGCCCCGAGTGTGGCCGGGAGGCAAAGAGGAGAGGAGAAAGGAGTTGAGGGGGCAGAGGAGCATCATAGGCTCACCCCGAGTATACAAACCGGACACCGGGTCCGCGCCTACAGGGTCCCTTTATACCCGGTAGGGATCACCGGCATACCAGGAGGACTACAAGTCCCTGGCCGACCTGAAGCTAAACCCATTACAGGACCAGGAACCACGAAGGCCCCGGCGCCCAGGGATAGTAGTTGCCAGCGGAAGGTCCTACTGCCAAGCGACAGGTGAAGAGAGCAACACGCCACAGAAGCTAGGACCAGTTGCAGGCTGGCCAGGAGCATAGAGAGAGGAAGACACGGACCAGGAGGCCTTATACCCGCTCACTGGGGAGAAGTCCTGAAGTGCACCCTTCCTACCGAGTACCCTGGACCGTACCTGACATCTGCACCAGTAAAGGTATTGAAGCGAATCCCCTGTCTCTGTCAGTTACTCCTGCTGCGCCATCCCGCCTGCACTACAAGCCCCAGCATCACCACCCACCATCAAACTCTATACTGCCCTGAGGCCCGCTCCACCTGTGGGGAGCCGTTCCATCCCAGCTGCCCTATCAACTGCCTCAGAGGTCTGCAGCAGCGCTGGTACAAATTACCAGAAACCACAGGTGGCGTCACGATCAAGCTACAAAACCCATATAAACAATCCCCTTTTTGATGACCGCCCTGGGCTACGGACCGGGCCAGCCACTGTGCCATATCCCCCCCCCACCATCCATAGGCCCGGTTGCCGAGTACCCAACGGCCCTGGGGGCGTGTCATCTCTGGCGTCACGAACAGGATTTCGTGCCCGTTGCCACCGGGTACTGTGTGCCGCAATTGAACTGTCTTTTAACTGTGGTGAACATCGCTGCCATTACCGCGTCGCCGCACGGGAAGAAGAGGTGCATAACTGCGGGAATCGGAGAGGCATGACCGCTGGAAGCGCGCAAAGCTCAAGCCCCGCCTCGCGCTCTGACGCAGCACCAGGAAGCGTCAGGCCCTGGAAGGAGACCGTCGTCTGCGGAGCTGCGGCTTACCCGATTAAAGTAAAGGAGGTAGGCTACGGTTCACTAGGGGGGCGCAACCATGGCCGATGACCAGCAAAACGCCGGAGCACCGGTTAACGCTCCTGATGCTCAACTCGCGCCCGGCGCTGCTCAGGCCGGAGCGGCCGCCCCACCAACAGGGGTCGTGACTCTGTTAATACCCATGGCCCTGCCGTATATCCCTGGAGCAAAATGGCTTCCCCAGTATGACGGCAAACCAGACACCCTGTCTGGATTCAAAAGGAAAATATGCGGTGTACTGGATATGTACTCAATGACTAGTAAACAGAGAGCCGCTGTTGTGCTAGGACAATTGACTGGTGCCGCAGAGCGGGAAGTTGAAACCTAGCCAGCCGCAGACCAGGAATCAGTATCCATTATCTTTAAGAGACTGCAAACTGTCTTTGAAAACTGCACTGAGACAGATCTCCGGATGAGGTTCTACCACTGTACCCAGAAACCTGAGGACAGTATCCGGGACTATGCGTGGTGCTTACAGGAAGCCCTGCGGGCCCTGAAACAGGTTAGTCCAGCCAGAATACAAGATGAAAATAAAATGCTGACAGAACAATTCATCCGAGGGTTGAGGTCCCAGGAGGAGAGCAGAACCGTACGGTGGTGGGCCTTAGATCATCCAAATGCCACCTTTGACACCCTGAAGGACATGGCTATTAAGGGTCTGCAGCCCCTGGAACCATCAGATACTGCTATCCAGCGTTACCAGGGTGGGGCCACCCCAGTGCCCGCAGCACCCATTGCTCCTTCATTAACGGCTGAAACAAAAATGCAAACAGTGCCCCCTAGCGAGCTGGACAGCCTGCGCTCTGAAGTGCGTCAGCTAAGTAAAACCCTGGCCACTGTCCTGAGCACCCTGCAGCTACAGACAGAGCCCGAGCCGGAAGGAAGGATCCTACTCGCCGACAGTCCTGAGGATGTCCCTTGGATGAGGAGAAGAAGAAGGACAACGCCACCTTGTAGGAGGACAACGCCACCCCGTGGGAGGACCAACGACCAACGTCGCCCTCCAGGAGACTTCATCTGCTACCGTTGCCACAAGGCAGGCCACACCACGTGAAACTGTCCTTTAAATGGGCAAACCCTGGGGCCGAGGGCCGACACCGAGGAGTAAATCAACCAGGCCCATCAAGCTGGTACGACCGGTTCGTAGGAGGAAGGCCTTTCCTGTCCATCGTGCTGGACGGCATAGCAACACCTGCGTTACTAGACACCGGCTCACAGGTAACCATCATACCTAATGTCCTCTACAAAAGGTACTGGTCCATAGATGAACTCCACCCGCCAGCCCCGAACCTCTCTGTGCATGCCTCTAACGGCCTTCCTCTTAACCTAGTAGGGGTTAAGGACGTGACAGTGAAGGTGGGGAGAGTGGAACTAAAGGACCAATGACTAATTGTCATAGAATCTAACCCTGGTGATACCAATCCGTATATGATACTTGGTACAAATATTGTTGGTAACTGTTTGGGAGAAGTGTTGCTTTTACTCCAACAGATTGCTGACACTGCCAAACCAGGGCAGAGGAAGGTGCTCCAGAGAGAGATTCGAGCCCTCCTGTACTAGCAACAGGTAAAGCTAACAGGTGGTGAGATTGGTAATGTACGGGTGACAGACCCGATACCCATTGTGATTCCCCCAATGAGTGAAATGCTGATTTGGTGTAGGGCAGCAATAGGTCTCAAGTAGTGTTGAGCATTCCGATACTGAAATATCGGGTATCGGCCGATATTCGCGGTATCGGAATTCCGATACTTAATTCCGATACTTTTGCAATATCGTATACCGGAATCGGAAGTTCCCATAATGCAATGAGCCATTTTCATTTTATTCAGCCAATGAGGATCCTAAGAAGTGTGGGCACATCCTGTTAGGCATGTAGGCATCTTAACTAATGGCATGGCTGTGATTGGCTGCTGAAATGATGTCATGATGCACTATAAAAGCCGCCGCCGCCATTTTGAGCTCACTCTGCTGTGAATTCAGTTAGGGATAGGACGCTGTTGTTCTGAGGGACAGTTTTAGCTACCTATTTGGTCTATTCTGCTTTACCCAAGCTACTTTATAAATCGCTGTGCCTTGCAGTGCTAGTGCACAGTTCTCTGTGCTGTTCACCGCTTTCTGCAAGGTCTGTGTGTGTGAGTGCAGCTCACCCTGTAGTGTGTGCTTCAACCACGTCTGGTTGTAGTGCACTCAGTGTGTGTCACTGCCTCATACATTGTCCTTTTTTGCCAATTCATAATTTTTCCTGATATCTCCTATTAGTGTGGTGGTTCCATCCGTATTCAGCTAAATTGGTTCCAAACACACTATATAGGAGTAAATAGAGAAAATTTTTTGGTCTTGCAGCGCTAGTGCACAGTGCTCTGCATCTGTACTGTTCACCGCTGTCTGCAAGGTCTGTGTGTGTGAGTGCAGCTCACCCTGTAGTGTGTACTTCAGCCACGTCTTGTTGTAGTGCACTCAGTGTGTCTCACTGCCTCATACATTGTCCTTTTTTGCCAATTCATAATTTTTCCTGATATCTCCTATTAGTGTGGTGGTTCCATCCGTATTCAGCTAAATTGGTTCCAAACACACTATATAGGAGTAGATAGAGAAATTTTTTTGGTCTTGCAGCGCTAGTGCACAGTGCTCTGCATCTGCACTGTTCACCGCTGTCTGCAAGGTCTGTGTGTGTGAGTGCAGCTCACCCTGTAGTGTGTGTTTCAGCCATGTCTGGTTGTAGTGCACTCAGTGTGTGTCACTGCCTCATACATTGTCCTTTTTTGCCAATTCATAATTTTTCCTGATTTCTCCTATTAGTGTGGTGGTTCCATCCGTATTCAGCTAAATTGGTTCCAAACACACTATATAGGAGTAGTTAGAGGAGCCTTTCTGCAGCATTGGGCCCTGCAGCCCCAGCCAGATTAGTATTAGCCTATTTTTTGTAGCCTCATCTATTGCATTGTAGATTACCTTCCTACATTGTAATAGCTACAAAAAGTTTGTGATACTATCGGTATTACATCTTTAGGCACATCCAGTGTCTTTTTGTGACAAAAAAAACCTAAATAAAGTTCACCAAACACTCCACTTTACAGTTGTGTAGGCCACATTAGCTCATATTAAAGTCTAGTCCACACTTTATAAAATTAGTGTTTCTTATACCTGTTAGCAGCTGTTCAGGAATAAGCACACTAAGCCCTTAGTACTTTTCTGCCTATCTTTATCAGTCTACCAAGATGAAGAAGGCAGGGAGTAAGGCATGTGGTCGTGAGCGTGGGCGTGGGCGTGGAGTTTCTGCAGGGAGAGGACGTGAGGATTCTGTGCCTGCAGGGAGAGGACGTGGGGATTCTGTGCCTGCTGCGGGCACCAGTGACTCAGCATCCCCCAGTTTTACCAGGGAACAGTCCTTTATGCGCAGCTTTGTAGGAGCTAGCTGTACCCCACTGCTGCGGGAGGACCAAATTGAAGCCATTGTCGGATGGATGGCAGCTAACGCATCGACTTCAATTATTTCCAGATCCTCTCAGGTCCTGAGCACTGAAGAGCACCCATCTGTCTCTTCACCACCTGCCAAATTGCCCAGGCAGTCAGAGAGCCCTGGACAGGAGCCATCTCTACTTCTGTTCTCTGAATCTCTTGGCTTGGAAAGAGGGGGCCAGCCAAGCAGAATTCGAGAATTTGAAGAAGAGGTAGTATGGAGTGATGCGCAACCGATTTGTCTCTCTGAATCTGAAGAGGCGGGTGGGCCAGTGCCTATGGTCAGCAGCACACCTCAGTACGCATCTGATGATGAGACTCAGGTGCCACTTTCTGGTGCGTACTGTGCTGTCGAGACTACCCAGGAGAAGCAGTTGTTTGAAGAGGGTGGTGTAGATGATGAGGTCCTTGACCCATCATGGCGTGAGGGACAGGAAGGTGGTGGGAGCAGCTCTGAGGAAGAGATTCCCCGAACAGCCCAAAAAGGAGGGAGAGGGAGGGGGCAGACTTGGTTGCCTGTAGCCTCCACTTCGGCACCCATTAGGAGCATGGCTCTTCCAAAATCCAAAGCGGGCGCTCCCAAGACTTGCAGTGCCTGGTCCTTTTTGACACAGTTGCAGATGACATTTGCTTTGTCAAATGCAAGCTGTGTAATCAGAAGGTGAAAAGAGGGAAAAGTGTCAGCAACCTCAATACCACAAATATGTGGAAACATGTGCGGACCAAGCACGTGGTGGAGTTACAAAAACACACTGAAGACCTAGACCAACCTACAGCGCCACCTACCACCTCTTCAGCTCGTGTTGTAGCCTCTTCCTCCAGCTCACACACAACTGGTTCGGCTTCCTCACAGGATCGCCATGGAAGAATCTCTGGCACTGTTGTACAGAGACACAGTGTAATTCCACCCACAGCACCACTTTCCCAGTCATCCTCACACTCCCAGGCCAGTCTACAGCCATCGTTAGCACAGGCATGGGAGAAAAGGCGCCCATACTCGGCAAACCACCCCCGAGCACAGGCTCTGAATGCTGGCATTGCTAAACTACTGGCCCTTGAAATGCTATCATTCAGGCTGGTGGAGACTGACACATTCCGTAACTTTATGGCATTGGCAGTCCCACAATACAACGTGCCCAGCCGCTTTTATTTCAGCAGGCAAGCCGTCCCTGCCCTGCAACATCATGTGGAGGGAAAAATTAAACATGCGCTACAAAACGCCATCAGTAGCAAGGTCCACCTGACCACCGATGCGTGGACCAGTAAGCATGGACAGGGACGATACCTTTCCCTCACTGCCCATTGGGTAAATGTTGTGGAGCCGGGTACAGATCTTGAGAGTGGCGCTGTATGTGTTCTGCCAACTCCAAGGATTGCAGGAATCCAGTCTGTACACATTGACTCCTCCTCATACTCCAGTTCCTCTGAATCAGCACTGCAGGAGCCGTCACGGTCTACCTCCACATCGACACGTGAACGGTTACCTGTTATGATGACCGATATGAGCACAGCCGTGGCCAAACGTCAACAGGCCGTATTAAAATTAATTTCTTTGGGGAATCGAAGCCACACAGCGCAGGAGCTCTGGAATGCCATCAAGCAGCAGAGTGACGTGTGGTTTGTGCCAGCGAATCTCCAGCCAGGCATGGTAGTGTGTGACAATGGTCGAAATCTGGTGGCAGCTCTGGGCCTAGGCAACATCACTCGCATCCCATGTCTGGCACATGTGCTCAACTTGGTCGTGCAGAGTTTTTTGAGGGACTATCCGGATCTTGATGCACTGCTTCACAAGGTCCGCATAGAGTGCGCTCACTTGCGGCGCTCCAGCAACGCAAGATCACGCATTGCAGCTCTGCAGCGCCGATTACGTCTTCCGGAACATCGCATCATATGTGACCTACCCACCAGGTGGAATTCAACGTTACATATGTTGGAGAGGTTGTGTGAGCAGCAGGCAGCAGTAATGGAGTACCAGCTGCAGCAGGCGCAAACAAGTCGCAGTGCACGCCGTTCACGCTTCACCACCGCTGAGTGGGCCTCTATGAAGGACATTTGCCACGTTTTGCGTGCCTTCGATTATTCCACGCGGATGGCGAGTGCAGATGATGCACTAGTCAGCATGACTATCCCCCTTATCTGCCTGCTTGAAAAAACACTGCAAGCACTAAGGGACGAGGTTTTGGAAGAGGTGGAGGATGAGGAGTCACAAATGCCATCTGCTTCTCTACAGTCTGCGCAATGTGGTTACTCACAAAGGCCTAGGCAGGGGACACTTTGTGAAGAGGATGAGGAGGAGTCAATGGATGAGGAAGACATCTGTCCAGAAGAGGGAGGTACACAATGCTCTAGTAGTCAGTATCTAGAGCGAGGGTGGGGTGATGCAGAGCAGGCAGAGATCACGCCTCAAGCAGGGGACAGCGTTTCTTGGCCAGTTGGCAGTCTGCAGCACATGGTTGATTTCATGCTGCAGTGCCTGAGAAACGACCGCCGCATCGCCCACATTCTCAACACGGCTGATTATTGGGTGTCCACCCTCCTAGATCCTCGCTACCGGGACAACTTACAAAGCCTCATAACACCATTGAACCGGGAGCGTAAAATGCGGGAGTACCAAGACGCACTGGTGCATTCCATCATGTTCTCCATTCCAACCGAGAGCAGTGCTGCTAGTGCTTTACAAAGCAGCTCAGTGCGTCGAGGCAGTGGAGGAAGCTCTGCACAAAGAGGGAGCAGAAGCAGCGCCTCAGCACAAGGCAAGACCAGTATGGCCGAAATGTGGCAAAGTTTTGTGTCCCCGCCGCCACAAATGTCTACACCATCACAGACGGCTCCAGTCAGCAGGAGGTAACGTTTCCGTCAGATGGTGACAGACTACATGTCTTGCCCTCTTAGTGTACTCCCAGACGGCTCTTCTCCCTTCAAGTTTTGGGTCTGTAAGCTGGATACATGGCCAGAGCTTAGTCAGTATGCATTGGAGGTGCTAGCTTGCCCTGCTGCTAGTGTATTATCGGAACGCGTCTTTAGTGCCGCAGGTGGTGTACTAACAGACCGTCGCATGCGACTATCCTCCGATAACGTTGACCGGCTTTCTTTTCTCAAAATGAACAAGGCCTGGATCTCTCATGAATTTGCCAATCCTCTTCCAGAATAAATAATTGGTTGGCAACAGTATCCAGGTCTCCTGTTGTGTTCATGTTTCTACCACCTGAACTGTAATCCCTGAGCTCCAACACCGCCAGTGGGCGCTCGGAAGTGCCATCTGCACAGTCCACACTTGCTGCCGTGTTATTGGGGTTCAGTAACGTCAGCTGTTCCCCTGCTGTGCGGACGGCAATTTCTCCTGCTCTGTCCACATTCGCACTACTACAGATATTAAAGTTGCTCCAATTACACCTCTGGCTCCTCTGTTTTCAGTATTATCCCTGAGCTCCAACACCACCAGTTGGCGCTCGGAAGTGCCGTGTGCAAAGTCAACACTTGTTGCCGTGTTATTGGGGTTCAGAAACGTCAGCTGTTCCCCTGCTGTGCGGACGGCAATTTCTCCTGCTCTGTCCACATTCTCACTACTACAGATTTTAAAGTTGCTCCAATTACACCTCTGGCTCCTCTGTTTTCAGTATTATCCCTGAGCTCCAACACCGCCAGTTGGCGCTCGGAAGTGCCGTCTGCACAGTCAACACTTGCAGCCGTGTTATTGGGGTTCAGTAACGTCAGCTGTTCCCCTGCTGTGCGGACGGCAATTTCTCCTGCTCTGTCCACATTCTCACTACTACAGATTTTAAAGTTACTCCAATTACACCTCTGGCTCCTCTGTTTTCAGTATTATCCCTGAGCTCCAACACCGCCAGTTGGCGCTCGGAAATGCCGTCTGCAAAGTCAACACTTGCTGCCGTGTTATTGGGGTTCAGTAACGTCAGCTGTTCCCCTGCTGTGCGAACGGCAATTTCTCCTGCTCTGTCCACATTCTCACTACTACAGATTTTAAAGTTGCTCCAATTACACCTCTGGCTCCTCTGTTTTCAGTATTATCCCTGAGCTCCAACACCGCCAGTTGGCGCTCGGAAGTGCCGTCTGCACAGTCATCACTTGCTGCCGTGTTATTGGGGTTCAGTAACGTCAGCTGTTCCCCTGCTGTGCGAACGGCAATTTCTCCTTCTCTGTCCACATTCTCACTACTACAGATTTTAAAGTTGCTCCAATTACACCTCTGGCTCCTCTGTTTTCAGTATTATCCCTGAGCTCCAACACCGCCAGTTGGCGCTCGGAAGTGCCGTCTGCACAGTCATCACTTGCTGCCGTGTTATTGGGGTTCAGTAACGTCAGCTGTTCCCCTGCTGTGCGGATGGCAATTTCTCCTTCTCTGTCCACATTCTCACTACTACAGATTTTAAAGTTGCTCCAATTACACCTCTGGCTCCTCTGTTTTCAGTATTATCCCTGAGCTCCAACACCGCCAGTTGGCGCTCGGAAGTGCCGTCTGCACAGTCATCACTTGCTGCCGTGTTATTGGGGTTCAGTAACGTCAGCTGTTCCCCTGCTGTGCGGACGGCAATTTCTCCTTCTCTGTCCACATTCTCACTACTACAGATTTTAAAGTTGCTCCAATTACACCTCTGGCTCCTCTGTTTTCAGTATTATCCCTGAGCTCCAACACCGCCAGTTGGCGCTCGGAAGTGCCGTCTGCAAAGTCAACACTTGCTGCCGTGTAATTGGGGTTCAGTAACGTCAGCTGTTCCCCTGCTGTGCGGACGGCAATTTCTCCTGCTCTGTCCACATTCTCACTACTACAGATTTTAAAGTTGCTCCAATTACACCTCTGGCTCCTCTGTTTTCAGTATTATCCCTGAGCTCCAACACCGCCAGTTGGCGCTCGGAAGTGCCGTCTGCACAGTCAACACTTGCTGCTGTGTTATTGGGGTTCAGTAACGTCAGCTGTTCCCCTGCTGTGTGGACGGCAATTTCTCCTGCTCTGTCCACATTCTCACTACTACAGATTTTAAAGTTGCTCCAATTACACCTCTGGCTCCTCTGTTTTCAGTATTATCCCTGAGCTCCAACACCGCCAGTTGGCGCTCGGAAGTGCCGCCTGCACAGTCAACACTTGCTGCCGTGTTATTGGGGTTCAGTAATGTCAGCTGTTCCCCTGCTGTGCGGACGGCAATTTCTCCTGCTCTGTCCACATTCTCACTACTACAGATTTTAAAGTTTCTCCAATTACACCTCTGGTTCCTCTGTTTTTAGTATTTACCCTGGGCTCCAATACCGCTAGTTGCTGCTCAGAAGTGCCGTCTGCACAGTCAACGCTTGCTCCAGTGTTATTGGGGTTCAGTAACGTCAGCTGTTCCCCAGCTGTGTGTCCGGCAAATTCTCCTGCTTTGTCCACATCCACTGTACTACTTATTTAAAACTTGCTCCAATTACACCTCTGGCTCCTCTGTTTTTAGTATTTACCCTGGGCTCCAATACCGCTAGTTGCTGCTCAGAAGTGCCGTCTGCACAGTCAATGCTTGCTCCAGTGTTATTGGGGTTCAGTAACATCAGCTGTTCCCCAGCTGTGTGTCCGACAAATTCTCCTGCTTTGTCCACATCCACTGTACTACTGATTTAAAACTTGCTCCAATTACACCTCTGGCTCCTCTGTTTTTAGTATTTACCCTGGGCTCCAATACCGCTAGTTGCTGCTCAGAAGTGCCGTCTGCACAGTCAACGCTTGCTCCAGTGTTATTGGGGTTCAGTAACGTCAGCTGTTCCCCAGCTGTGTGTTCGGCAAATTCTCCTGCTCCACATTCACACTACTACAGATTTTAAAGTTGCTCCAATTACGCCTCTGGCTCCACTCTGTTTTTAGTATTTACCCTGGGTTTCAGCACGCCAGCTGTTTCCGGGTAGTGTCAACGTCACTTTGCCTCCAATGCGTTGTCCTGTCGTGTTGCGGTCGGGTTAGCCGACTCTATGGTGCCTGCAGTTTAGGTCACTCCTATGTGGGCTGCGGAATCTGGCAATGAAGGCTGGTTCCATAGTGCCAATAGGACAAGCACCCCCTGTAGGACTGTGGGTTTTGGTAACTGCGGCCGGCTCGCGGCCTTGAAACTTTTTTTTACATGGGTACCTTCTGCTACCCATCCGGGTTCCAGTACCGTAAGCTGGTTCTCGGCAGTGCCTTTGGATTAGGTGCCTCCTTCTCGGTATCCAAGTTCCACCAACGTCTGCTGGTCCTTGGTAGTGCTTTCTGGCACAGGTACCTCCTGCTTAGTAACCGAGTTCCAGTACCATCAGCTGGTCCTCGGTAGTTCCATTGGCTCTTGTACCTTCTGCTACCCATCCGGGTTCCAGTACCGTCAGCTGGTCCTCGGTAGTTCCTCAGCCTTCTTGTACCTTCTGCTACATTTCCAAGTTCAAGCTTTTTGAAATGGTTCTTGGTAATCACTCTGGATCTCCCTGACGAGGACCCTGAAGACGAGGACCCTGAAGACCAACCCGAAGAAGAAGAGGACCCCGAAGATGACGACCCTGAAGACGAGGACCCTGAAGACCACCCCGAAGAAGACGAGGACCCCGAAGACGAGGACCCAGAAGACCAACCCGAAGAAGACGAGGACCCCGAAGACGACGACCCCCGAAGACGACGACCCTGAAGACCACCCCGAAGAAGACCAAGAAGATGACCCTGAAGAAGTTGACCAAGAGGACAAAGAAGAGAAGACAAGCACCAAGATACAGAAGAACAAGAGACAGAAAACCAAGAAGCAGAAATACAAGAAGCTGCAGAACAAAAAGCGGAAGAACATTAAGCATAAGACTAAAAATCAGAGCAAAAGATAATATCTAAATTATAAGCAAAAGATGACTAAGCAGTGTATGGGGGTGAGTCCGTTCCTCCTCGTGGTGCCCCTGGAAAAGACCTGCTGCTGCAGGCCAAACTGAACGCGGACAAATCCTGTTGTAAATCTTTTGTGACGGGCAGAACGAAAGGTGTAATGTCCAACCTTTTATAGATAACAACTACAGGAATGCCTGTCACAAATAAGAATATGATGAAGAAGAAGAATATGAAGAAGATGAAGAAGTAGAATATGAAGAATGTAAAAAAAAAGAATAATACGAAGAAGGTGAAGAAGAAGTGGATGAAAAAGATGCTGAGGATGATGAAGGAGAAAGTGTGGGAGAAGTAAAAAAGAAGGTGAAGAGCATGGAAGTAGTGAAGCATAAATATCTGACAAAATATAAAAATACTTAACATAGTCAATATTTCCGTAACTCAGAACGTCTTAAAAAAAATATTAATTCCTGCTATTCCATTTGATTGGGCTAAACCTCTATGCCTTTATTGTCTCCCCCACCTCCCCCAATACATTCTACATTATTCTTAGTTGTTTTCCTTCATGTAGAATTAATCTTCAAGGAAAGAAAGGGTTTATTTTCATTCCGATATTTCTGTCCCATTGACTTGCATTGGTTTCCGGTATCGGAATCGGCGATATCCGATACTTTTTCGGTATCGGTCCGATCCAATCCGATCCGATATTTCCCGATATCGGAAGGTATCGCTCAACACTAGTCTCAAGGTACAGAACTACCAGGCGGTAGTGGAGCCCATCAGTTCAGAACACAGACCTACACTCCTAACTGCTAGAGGGGTAGTTGATGTACGCAATGCAAGGGTACCTGTACGTCTCCTAAATTGTGGGGAGGAGGTAGTTAAATTGCCAAGATACGCCACTGTTGCCAGATTGTATACTGTGAATAATGATGCCATACACACAGTGGAATCCTTGACCCCACCGGATACAGTGGAGGACAATGACTTCGAAGCTCAGCTGGAGGATTGGTGTCAACAGCTCCATGTTGGAACTGACGCCACTCCTGTCCATCAGAACACGGTGTTTACAGAGTGGTTGAGGAATATGAACAAGTGTTTAGTAAACACCCACTTGATTTTGGAAGGGTTAAAGGGGTACAACACCACATACCCACCGGTAACCATACATCCATTAAGGAGCGTTACAGACCCATACCACCAGCACATTACCAAAAAGCCAAGGAAATGTTGCATGACATGAAAAAGGGGGGGGTAGTAAGGGATATCTGTAGCCCCTGGGCAGCTCCCATGGTCCTGGTCAGAAAGAAGGACGGTAGCATGAGGATGTGTGTAGATTATAGACAGATTAATCGAATAACACATAAAGATGCATACCCTTTGCCCCGTATAGAGGAATCCCTGGCTGCACTAAAATCTGCCAATTACTTCTCTACATTGGATCTCACTAGCGGGTACTGGCAAGTCTCTGTTGCTGAGGAAGACCGGGAGAAGACAGCCTTCACCACCCCGATGGGACAGTGCGAATTCAACAATATGCCGTTTGGGCTCTGCAACGCCCCCGGAACATTCCAGAGGCTGATGGAGTGTTGCTTAGGACACCGGAACTTTGAGACAGTGCTGCTGTACCTGGATGACGTTATCGTGTACTCAAGGACGTATGAAGACCATCTGAAGCACCTGGCGGAGGTATTTGAAGCACTGTCCCGATATGGGATGAAATTAAAATCTTCTAAGTGCCACCTGCTCAAGCAGAAGGTACAGTACCTGGGACACGTAGTCAGCTCAGAGGGAGTAGTACCAGACCCGGAGAAGGTCACTGCCATCCAGCAGTGGCCTGAACCGAGAAGTATCAAAGAAGTACGGCAATTCCTGGGACTAGTCGGGTACTACAGGAGGTTCATAAAGGACTATGCCAAAAAGGTAGCACCTCTACAAGACCTCCTGGTAGGACAGTCCAAAAGAGGAAAGAGTCCCCCATTCCAGTGGGGCAAAGAGCAGACTGAGTCCTTTGCATCAATGAAGGAAGTCCTAACCGGTGAAGAAATCCTGGCTTACCCTGACTACAGCCAGCCTTTCCTGTTGTACACCGACGCCAGCAACGTGGGACTGGGAGCTGTGTTGTCCCAGAAGCAAAACGGCAGAGAAAAAGTAATTGCGTATGCCAGTAGGAAGCTTCGCCCTACTGAGGGGAACCCGGAGAATTACAGTTCCTTCAAGCTGAAGTTCCTGGCCTTGGTCTGGGCTATCACCGAAAGATTCAAGCATTACCTAGCCTCAACTAAATTCACAGCCTTTACCGACAATAATCCCTTGACACACCTGGAGACAGCCAGGTTGGGAGCCATGGAACAGCGTTGGGTGGCCAGACTGTCGAACTATCAGTTCACAATCAAGTACCGGGCAGGTCACAAGAACACCAATGCTGATTCCCTGTCAAGGATGCCCCACCAGTCAGACACTGAGGATGAAGTGGATGACTTAGAGGAAGTTGAATTACCTGCTTTCCACCGAAGCGGAGTGGTCCACGAGCAACACGCCTCCAGAAGACGTCATGGTAGGACGCCAAACCCTCTACCTCATCACAGATGGAAGGAGACCCAGGACAGTGACCCGGTTGTCAGCCTCATCAAAAGACTGATAACCCAAGAAGGTTCTCACCTGGAGAAGGATGCTCCCCCACAAGCCAAAAACCTGTGGAATGAGAGAAGCCGGCTGTTCATCTACAGAGAGAAGCTGTGCAGAAGGTATGTCAACCCCAAGACCCATGAAATGGTGTGGCAGATTGTTGTACCCAGGACAGATATCCAGATGGTGTTAGAGGCCTACCACGATCAAGCAGGTCATTTTGGCTGGAAGAAGCTGGAAACCCTGCTGAAGGACCGGTTCTATTGGGTTGGAATGCGGCGTTCCATAGAAAGGTGGTGCCGGAATTGTGGGCCCTGTAGCCTCAGAAGGAAAGACTACGGCAGCCAGAAAGCACCCTTACAATCCATCAAAACAACCCAACCCCTGGAGATTGTCGCTCTGGATCACGTCAAACTATCACCCAGCAGATCAGGCTACTCCTATGCCATGACCATGGTGGATCATTATTCCCGGTTCCTGGTGGTAGCCACTGTCAAGGATCTGACAGCAGAAACTGCAGCAAGAACGTTCCAAGCATACTTCTGTAGGCCCCATGGATACCCGGACAAAGTGCTGACGGATCAAGGCCCTGCCTTTGAAGCCGAGCTGTTTAAAGAATTCTGTCATCTGTATAGGTGCAAGAAGATCCGGACTACGCCGTATCACCCTCAGACCAATGGTTTGTGTGAGAAAATGAACAACATCGTCATAGACCTGCTGAAAACCTTACCTTTAGAAGAGAGGAACCAGTGGCCAGAAAAGCTACCTGACCTAGTGGACCTGTATAACCACATACCCGTGAGTTCTACAAATTGTACCCCAGCGTACCTCATGAGAGCAAGACCTGGAAAATTGCCCATGGACCTGCAACTCGGAGTGGTAGAAGCTGCTGCAGATACATCCACTGAAGATTGGGACACAAGTCGGCAAGAACAGTACAGGAAGGTACAGACCTGTGTCGAAGACAGTCTGAACAGAGTAAGGGAAAGACAGGAAGAACAGTACAACAAACATGCATCAGCAGAACCATTGGCACCTGGAGAGAGAGTGCTAAAGCGGCAGAGAAGAGGTCACAAGCTCGATGACCAGTGGGAAAGAGAGCCCTACACCATGCTAAACTCCAAATTTGACAACAGTAAAACCTGCCTGATTAGCAAAGATGGAGGTAAAACAACCGCAACAGTCTCAATAGACCACCTGAAAGTGTGCCCAGGTCTACTGAAGACAACGGAGGAAGAAGTACCTCTTATAGCACCGGAAGAACCCAAGGAAGACATGCTTCACACAGTTCTAGGAGATTTCCCTGCGGACTGGCCTCAACTTGATGGCCCAATAATCAGTGCACTTGCCAGTCCCATAGAGAGATAAAGGCAGTTTTATAATCTACCAGCACGTACACCTGCTAGATTAACAGTGAGTGCAGGCACAGACACTAGTAACACCCCAGTGCTACGAAGGTCCACACGCAGCACACAAGGACAAATCCCTGCCAGGCTTAGGGAATGAGCATGAAGTGCCTATATTATAAATAGTTACCCAGTTGGGTATTTCCTACTATTGTTTATTGTATGAACTGAAAATAATATGTGTTCATTTAGTTACCCGTAAGGGTATAAAGACTTGTAGGCTGAGGACTGTGAGCAGCCAAAAACTGTCCTTGTAAATAGTTGCACTCATCAAAAGTGCCCCCCTTATTTGACCACTGAACAAAAACCCGTTTGGCGTGGCTGAAGACGTGGTCCAACACCTGGATCACTTATGCCCTGTAGCCACGCCCAGGGCCTACGTTGAGGGTTTTCAGGTGGGTCCCTCATGTTACTCGTTTTGCACTTTCATCGGTGGAATGGACACCGGGTTACGGGACTTACTGTAACTTTATTATCGTTATTGATATTATTATTGTTATGTTGTTACTAGTGTTGAGCCACCCCCGTAGTGTTCGAGTTCGGTTCGGTTCGTCGAACACCCGTGTGTTCGCCGAACTGTTCGTCGAACTGTTCGTCGAACACCTTCGAACACCGTTAAAACCAATGGCAGGCAAACAAAAACACATAGAAACACATAGAAAACACCTTCAAAGGTGTCCAAAAGCTGACAAACTGCTCAGAAGACATAACTAACACATGGAAAAGTGACAAGTACATATAGTCATGCGAAAATAAAAGAGGTGGAGGAGTAAAAGGAGGGGGAGACACAGATATAGGCATGTCATGCCCTTCTAAAATCCAAAAAGTGAGAAGCCGACACGGCCAGTCCGCTCCTGCCCGTGCCACCTCCGTGTCGCCGGGTTTGTGCCAGAGCCGCGGTGAACCCTGATGGCCAGCCCCCCTCTCCCAATACTGGTGCCTGTCCGCTGGTGGGTCGAGCAAGCCCCCCTGTGGTGGAGGCAGCTCTAAGCTTTTTAATTTAAATTGTCTCTCTAATTTGAATGAATACACTTTAAATCCATTTACAAGGATCTATTGGAGGGCAAGTCTCATGCCAGCAGCCGCGTAATTCCAGCTCCAGTAGCGTCCACTAAAGCTGCTGCAGTTAAAAAGCTTTTATAAGGATCGAGCTCGGCTGTCCACCGCAAGGCATCCTACTGCCAGTCCCAGCCCTTATGCCTTGGGGTGCCTCCTGATGCTCTTCACTGAGTATCCCATGGTCCCGAAGCATTTCCTTTGAAAAAATTAAGTGTCTAAACTACAGGTGGTGTAGCTTGCTTAACAGCCGGGATAATACGCTGACTAGCAGACACTGCTACTAGGCACAAAGTATTTCCTGGGCTAGATGCAGTTAAAAATTTGTAATTAGATACTCTCGTTGGATGCTGAGAAAGCATTCCATAGAGTCTCCTGGCACGCCATATATGATTCGCTTAAAAAGCTTGGGGTAGGGGTCTAGGGGACCCTTTTATAGCCAAAATCACGGCCCTGTATCACAATACGTCACCTAGGCTGAAGATAAATGGAACTGTAGCACCCTGAGGGCTCGGTTGCTACAGAGGTATTGCACCTCACCCAGAGGTGTGATATCTCACTCTCAGGTAAGGATGGAGTGTGGATCAGGACCCGACACCTGCATGCATTACACCACATTGCCGTGGGGCAGGGCGACCAATATGCCTCTGAGATGGGCACGACAGTCCCTGTCCCTGGCTGGAGTGGGGGGAGGGAACACTGAGGAAGGGGAACCCTGTAGTGCAGGAGCAGGGAGGAAGCAGTTCCTGGGTGCATTGAGAAGGGAGTATAAAAGGTGGGCACCATCTTAGTTCAGTGCAGAGAAGTCTGAGCAGAAGTGGCAGGGAGCAGGGGCTCTGCATGAGCTCTGCTCCGGAGGCGGGCCTAGTAACAGAGGCCCAGGCCTGGAAGAGGGAGAAGGAAGGAAGAGGAGCGGAGAAGGCTCCAGGAACGAGGAATGAAGGGATCCCAGGGGTGCGGACGGGCGAGTCGCCACCGCACGCCCGAGTCCACCTGCGTGGAGGGGTCAGGCCAAAGGGGGAGACCGGTCCCCGAAACTAGTGGAGGCAGGAAACGACCCTCAGCTAGAAACCGGAGGCTGTGACATTTTATGTGGCGCAGCCCCTCGCTACACCCGCTAGGAAGGCACCACATAGGGTCAGGGAAACTGGCGCCAAGTTTACCAAGAGGAGGCCCGAGTCAGCCGGACAGAAGGGTTGGTAAGAAAGGCCAGACAAAGGACACACAAAGGGGGTCCTGTGAAGCGCTCCAAAGTTATCTGGGAGTTGTCTGAGCCCCTCACCTGGTGAGCACAGTACGACGTGGGCAGCCCTTACCTGCAGACGTGGTCTGGATAATAAGAACTGTGAGTAAAGGCCCTGGACTGCATCACTGACTCCGTGTCGTTACTGCTGCTGCCCTGCACCATCACCCCCATCCTCCGCATACACTGCCCTGAGGCTATACTCCTCCCGTGGGGAGTTATGCTACGCTCTGCTGCACCCACAACACCAGCCTCAGCGGTCTGCCCTGCAGCGGCGGTTCACTCTGACCGCAATCCACGGGTGGCGTAGTCGGACATTTAAACATCAAAACCACATAAATAGTTCCGCCATTGGTTTGACCACCCTGAGCCACGGAACCGGGTCGCTGCCACGAAGACTACAACCACCAGCATCCACCAAAAAGGGTCCGGCTCCGGGTGTCCCAAGGCCCAGGGGTGCATCAGAACATTTTCATCACCTTTCACAATCACCAATGGGACAAGGCAGGGATGTCCTCTGTCCCCTCTCTTATACATCCTAGTGACGGAGCACCTGCTCTCATCAATTCGCCATAACCCCAATATTAGGTGGATTGAGGTGGGAGGCACCGAGTACAAGTGCTCTCTATTTGCTGATGATGTCCTAGTATATATCACTCAATCACATATATCCATCCATGCTGTTATGGCTGAAATAGATCACTTTGTTACATGGTCAAATTTTAAAATCAATGCAGCGAAGTCTGAGGCCCTTGATGTCTCCCTCCCAAATCCATATAGGATTCCATCCAGTCCAACTTTCCCTTTGCCTGGCCCTCACAGGGTATCAAATACTTAGGAATTCCTATTCATAGAGACCTCTCCCATCTATGTTATCTTAATTTTGGGCCCTTTATTGAACAACTCCATACAGACCACGGTTGGCAAGTTAGAACTGTAAGATTCACTACGTGAACCACTGGTGTTTTGTGGAAAAGCACATGTACACTGCGTTCCAAATTATTATGCAAAAAGTGTTTAGGAGTGATAAGGGAAGAATTTGTTTGTTTGTCAGTTAAACTCATTGATGGTGATGTGTGTCAGGGCTCTTTATATCACTGTAAGCAATTGCAGACACCTGTGCTAATTAGTTTGGCAGGTGTGTCCAATGAAAGGCAAGACTACTTAAGAAGGTTGTCTCACATTATTAAGCAGCCTACATTTTCTGCCAAAATGGGAAAGAAAAAGGATGTGTCGGCTGCTGAGAAGCAACAAATTGTGGAGTGTTTAGGTCAAGGCATGACTACAATCAACATTGTGCGATGATCAGGATGAAGTGTCTTGGCAATCAAGAAGTATGTAGCTGATTCACAGTACACACGTGTGCGTGCTGATAAGGGCAAATTGAGGACTCTTTCCTACAGGCAATTACGTCAGGTTGAAAGAGCAGCGGCAAAAAAGCCTTGTCATAGCAGCAGACAAGTTTTTGAAGCTGCTTGTGCCTCCAACGTCCCCCGAACAACAAGATGCAGGGTCCTTCAGAGGTTTGCAGCTGTGCATACGCCATCCTGTCGACCTCCTCTATCCACTTCACACAAGCAGAAACGGCTCCAGTGGGCCAAACATTACATGAAGACTGATTTCAAAACTGTTTTGTTCACGGATGAGTGCCGTGCAGCGCTCGATGGTCCAGATGGATGGAGTGGAGGATGGCTGGTTGATGGACACCCCACGCAAACACGGCTACAGCGCCAACAAGGAGGAGGTGGAGTAATGTTTTGGGCTGGAATCATGGGGAGAGAGATTGTCGGCCCCTTTAGGATCCCTGAAGGCGCTAAAGATGAACTCCATAATGTATGTGGATTTTCTCAAACAGCACTTCCTGCCATGGTTCAAGAAGAAGAACCGTGTATTTCACAGCAAGATCATTTTTCTGCATGATAATGCACCATCTCATGCTGCACATAAAACATCTGCATCTCTGGCTGATATGGGCATAAAAGGGGACAAACTTATGGTGTGACCCCCATGCTCCCCTGACCTGTACCCCATTCAGAACCTTTGGAGCATCATTAAAAGGAGTGTCTATGATGGTGGGAGGCAGTTCACATCTAAGCAACAGCTCTGGGAGGGTATTCTGTCCTCATGCAAAACAATTGAAGCAGAAACCATCCAAAACCTGACAAATTAAATGGACGAGAGAGTTCAGAAGCTCCTTTCGAACAAGGGGTCCTATGTGAAAATGTAACATCACCTAGAATAAAGTTTTGAGTTGAAAACTGTTTGATTTCAGTTTCTAACAACCTGCTAATGCTTATAATTTCAAAAATGACCATTTTTTTGGTCTTTATTAAAATGAAAAGGTTGATCGAAAAGTTTGGGGGATCTAAGAGTGTGGCAACCCAGTAGTCATGATTACTTCGAATTCTGACAATATAAGGGTCATGCTGCAGGTAGTGCAGCAAGAAGGCACTTATGTGTCTTGCGCATCTCGGAGCCCCAAAATTATTTTCCGGGCTAGATGCAGCTAAAAATTATTATTAATTTTAAATCTAGTGAAGCTTTAGTATAGATGGCCTAATAGGATCAGTGCTGCACACTGCTACAAAGCCCAAATTATTTTCCAGTCAAGATACAGATAAACATGATTAGTAATTTTAAATCTGGTGGAGCTTATTATAGATGGCCTAATAGAATCAGTGCTGCACACTGCTACAAAGCCCAAATTATTTTCCAGCCAAGATACAGATAAACATGATTAGTAATTTGAAAGCTTAAAATGGTTGGTAGGGTGATTTTAACCAATCATCAAGCTTTTACTCTCCCCAGGATGACACAGGGGTAGAAAAGTCGTTTCGGATCCATGATTTGTTCATCTTTATGAACGTGAGTCTGTCTACATTATCAGTGGAGAGCCGCGTGCGCTTATCTGTCAGCACACCACCAGCAGCGCTGAACACACGTTCAGACAGAACGCTGGCTGCGGGGCATGACAAGATCTCCAAGGCGTAAGTGGCTAGCTCCGGCCATTTATCCAGATTGGAAGCCCAAAAAGAGCAAGGGTCCAGTGACACAGTCGTGGCTTCAATGTTTACTTGGAGATACTCCTGTACCATCGTCTCTAGGCGTTGACTATGTGTCAGACTTCTTGTCTCCTGTGGCCTTGCAAAGGATGGGCTAAAAAAGTGGTGAAATGATTCCGCAAAATTGATGTTACCAGCAGATACTGTGGTTCTGTTACGGTTTGAGTGCTGAACACTTGACGGTCCCACGGTTGGCAAGTTGGAACTGTGAGATTCACTACGTGCACCACTGGTATTTTGTGGAAAAGCACATGTAAGATTCTGCTGATACTCCTGCATGCGTGCATCCCTTTCTATGGCAGGAATAATTTCTGCAAATTTACTTTTGTACCGGGGATCTAACAGTGTGGCAACCCAGTAGTCAGGATTATTTCTAATTCTCACAATTCGAGGGTCATGTTGCAGGTAGTGCAGCAAGAAGGCACTCATGTGTATTGCGCATCCAGGAGCACCAAGTCCCTGTTGTGTTGGTGGCGAGGTAACAATCATGCTTCCTTCCTCTGTCCTCTCCCCCCAACCTCGCACAACAGAAATGTGATCAAGGTCTCCCTCATCTGATGAGTCTTCCATCAGTTCGTCCTCCACTTCTTCCTGGGCTCCTGCACCTTCCTCACTAGTTTGGCTGCTACCATGCGCCCTGGTAAAACCATCTCCCCCACCCTCACATGCCTGCCGCCTTGGTGCTGCCGACCGTCTGGACCTTGCAGATGTTAGCCCTTCCGCATACAACTCCTCCTCCTCTACTTCCTCCACCTCCTCTTGTGCCACCACCTGACTCCGAATTCTGTTTAACATGTGCTCCAGCATGTAAATCACCGGAATAGTCATGCTGATAATAGCATCGTCAGCACTAAACATCTTCGTCGCCATTTCAAAACTGTGCAGAAGGGTGCATAGGTCCCTGATCTGAGACCACTCCTCCAGCGTGATTTGCCCCACCTCTGAATCTCATTGGCCCAGGCTATACGTCAGAACGTATTGCACCAGGGCTTGTCGGTGCTGCCACAGTCGCTGCAACATGTGCAGAGTTGAATTCCACCGGGTAGGCACATCGCATTTTAGCCGGTGAAGTGGCAGGCCCAACGACTTCTGTAGAGATGTAAGTCGCTGAGCTGCGGGATGCGAACGGCGGAAGTGAGCACACAGCGACCATGCCCTCTGCAGAAGGCCATCTAGTCTGGGATAGTGGGCTAAAAATTGCTGGACAACCAGGTTCAACACGTGAGCCATACAAGGCACGTGTGTGACATTGCCCCGGCGAAGGGCCGCACCCAGGTTTGCAGCATTGTCGCACACGGCCTTCCCTGGTTTCAGGTCCAGTGGAGACAACCATTCATGAAATTGGTTCTCCAGAGCTGACCACAACTCCTCAGCTGTGTGACTCACATTTCCCAGACATTTCAATGTAAAAACCGCCTGATGACGTTGAGCCCTACTGCCAGCATAGTAAGGAGGTGTGCAGGATCCCTTCTGCGCAGTTAGAAAGCTTGTGGCATGACCAGACAGGCTTTGGGTGCAGGTGGAAGACCGAGAGGAGGTTGAGGAGGCAGAAGCAGTGGAGGAACTTTGACATAAAGAGGATTGACGCACAACTCGTGGGGACGGCAAGACTTGGACAGCAGCCCCTTGTCCTGCTGTCACCATAGTTACCCAGTGCCCAGTCAGCGACATGTAACGCCCCTGTCCATGCCTACTCGTCCAAGTGTCTGTGGTGAAATGCACCCTGTCACACACAGAGTTTCTCAAAGAAGCGGTGATGTTGTGTGCGACATGCTGGTGGAGCGCAGGCACACCTTTCTTTGAGAAGTAGTGCCGACTGGGCATCTGGTACTGGGGCACTGCGACGGACATAAGGTCTCGAAAATCCTCTGTGTCCACCAGGCGGAAAGGCAGCATTTCTGTAGCCAAGAGCTTGCAGATGGTGAAATTCAACCTCTTAGCTTTCTCATGGCTAGGAGGAAATGGTCTTTTACTTGTCCACATCTGAGGGACCGAGGGCTGGCTATTGTGCTTAGACGGGGTTGATAAGGGTGTCCCCGGCAAACTGCCGGTCTGTGAGGAAGATGCAGGCGGACATGTTAGGTTGCCTTGATCCAAAGGTGGTGCTATCGATGTCGGACAGCGCTCAACACCAGCTGGTGTTACCACCTCCAAAGAAAATGATGACCTGCCAATCACGCTGGCTGTTGCGGGTAAAGAGGTGGCAGGTCTGCGCCCCAAAACAGGTGTGACTGCTGTCCCCCCAGTCACAGAGGATGAAGAGGCCGCGGATGCACAAGATATGGCAGACGGTGGTTGGCCCGGCCGGCTAGGCCGCATTGTAGCACACTGAGCTTCCCACTGCAACTTATGCTTCATGTCCATGTGCCGGTTCATGCATGAAGTACTCAAACTATGTATTTTTTGGCCTCTACTTAGCTTTTGCTGACAAATGTTACAGATAACACGAGTTGGGTCATCTTTATCGATCTGAAAAAATGCCCAGGCTATGCAAGGTTTAGCACCCATGCGACCTGAAGAGCCACCACGACTTGTGGTGAGAGGCAGAGTTGTGTTTGAGGATGCAGTTGTTGACGTGCTTCCAGTACTACGTCTCTGTCCAGGAAGGCGCAACCTGACCTCGTCGTCACTAGCATCTTCCTCCACCTCCTCTGCTGACCTCATCTCTTGGCTGACTGTGGGTTGACAGTAAGTGGGATCTCCAACCTCATCATCATCACCCTGTGCGTTATCACACCCGTCGTCCTCAGAGCCAACCTGTTCCTGCCCTGACAAAAAACTAAAGTTGTCGCTCCAATCAGATATTTGAGTCTTATCATCGTCTTCCTCATTGTCTCCACCAACAGGAGTTACAGTTTGGGAATGAGGGTCTACATTATGGTCAGAACCTTCTGCGTCTGGTCCTGGATCCGACTCATAAAGATTCTGGGCATCAGTGCAGATCATTTCCTCGTCTGGATTCACAGAAGCACTGGAGTCGACCTCTGATTCCCAGGCTATAGTATGAGTAAACAGCTCTGCAGACTCAACCATCTGTTCTACCTCATACTCAGACGGGCAGCTGGAGATTTGGGAGCTGTGAGGAAGCAAGTGCGATTGGGGTGACACCTTTGAGGACTGGAGTATTTGTGATGTTGAAGTTGATGTGGAGGAGAGCCCACTTAAAGGAGCACTTGATATCCGTTGAAGCACCTGCTGTTTTTGTGCCTCATCTGGAATTTGTAGCGATTGGCGTGGCCGTAAGAAAGGGATCTTATCACATTGTCCGCTAAAAGAAGTAGACATTTTAGTTTGGCTGGAAGATGGTCTTTCTTCTGCAGATGTTACTGTTGCTTTAACACCTACCCCACGGACACAACCTTTTTTCCCCTTCCCAACACGCCTATTCCCCTTTCCACCAGCAGCAGGCCTTTTTCCACTCATTTTGGTGGTTAACTAATTCACAACTCTGGAGTTGTTTGCACAAAAAAACAATGGATGGGAACCGAGCAGAGCTGAGTGGCCAAACTGTGGTATTAGGCCAAAACTATTGGCTGGGTTAGATGCAGAAAAAAATTATATTCAATTTGCAACCTGATGGAGGTCTGTATAGATGGATTAATAGAACAAGTCCCACACACAGCTAGAAGCCCAATATTTTTTCAGAGGTAGATGCAGAAAAAAATATATTCAGTTTGCAACCTGATGGAGGTCTGTATAGATGGATTAATAGAACAAGTCCCACACACAGCTAGAAGCCCAATATTTTTTCAGAGCTAGATGCAGAAAAAAATATATTCAGTTTGCAACCTGATGGAGGTCTGTATAGATGGATTAATAGAACAAGTCCCACACACAGCTAGAAGCCCAATATTTTTTCAGAGGTAGATGCAGAAAAAAATATATTCAGTTTGCAACCTGATGGAGGTCTGTATAGATGGATTAATAGAACAAGTCCCACACACAGCTAGAAGCCCAATATTTTTTCAGAGGTAGATGCAGAAAAAAATATATTCAGTTTGCAACCTGATGGAGGTCTGTATAGATGGATTAATAGAACAAGTCCCACACACAGCTAGAAGCCCAATATTTTTTCAGAGGTAGATGCAGAAAAAAATATATTCAGTTTGCAACCTGATGGAGGTCAGTATAGATGGACGAATACAACAAGTCCCACACACAGCTAGAAGCCCAATATTTTTTCAGAGGTAGATGCAGAAAAAAAATATATTCAGTTTGCAACCTGATGGAGGTCTGTATAGATGGATTAATAGAACAAGTCCCACACATAGCTAGAAGCCCAATATTTTTTCAGAGCTAGATGCAGAAAAAAATATATTCAGTTTGCAACCTGATGGAGGTCTGTATAGATGGATTAATAGAACAAGTCCCACACACAGCTAGAAGCCCAATATTTTTTCAGAGGTAGATGCAGAAAAAAATATATTCAGTTTGCAACCTGATGGAGGTCTGTATAGATGGATTAATAGAACAAGTCCCACACACAGCTAGAAGCCCAATATTTTTTCAGAGGTAGATGCAGAAAAAAATATATTCAGTTTGCAACCTGATGGAGGTCTGTATAGATGGATTAATAGAACAAGTCCCACACACAGCTAGAAGCCCAATATTTTTTCAGAGGTAGATGCAGAAAAAAATATATTCAGTTTGCAACCTGATGGAGGTCAGTATAGATGGACGAATACAACAAGTCCCACACACAGCTAGAAGCCCAATATTTTTTCAGAGGTAGATGCAGAAAAAACATATATTCAGTTTGCAACCTGATGGAGGTCTGTATAGATGGATTAATAGAACAAGTCCCACACATAGCTAGAAGCCCAATATTTTTTCAGAGCTAGATGCAAAAAAAAATATATTCAGTTTGCAACCTGATGGAGGTCTGTATAGATGGATTAATAGAACAAGTCCCACACACAGCTAGAAGCCCAATATTTTTTCAGAGGTAGATGCAGAAAAAAATATATTCAGTTTGCAACCTGATGGAGGTCAGTATAGATGGACTAATACAACAAGTCCCACACACAGCTAGAAGCCCAATATTTTTTCAGAGGTAGATGCAGAAAAAAATATATTCAGTTTGCAACCTGATGGAGGTCTGTATAGATGGATTAATAGAACAAGTCCCACACACAGCTAGAAGCCCAATATTTTTTCAGAGGTAGATGCAGAAAAAAATATATTCAGTTTGCAACCTGATGGAGGTCAGTATAGATGGACTAATACAACAAGTCCCACACACAGCTAGAAGCCCAATATTTTTTCAGAGGTAGATGCAGAAAAAAATATATTCAGTTTGCAACCTGATGGAGGTCTGTATAGATGGATTAATAGAACAAGTCCCACACACAGCTAGAAGCCCAATATTTTTTCAGAGCTAGATGCAGAAAAAAATATATTCAGTTTGCAACCTGATGGAGGTCTGTATAGATGGATTAATAGAACAAGTCCCACACACAGCCAGAAGCCCAATATTTTTTCAGAGGTAGATGCAGAAAAAAATATATTCAGTTTGCAACCTGATGGAGGTCTGTATAGATGGATTAATAGAACAAGTCCCACACACAGCTAGAAGCCCAATATTTTTTCAGAGCTAGATGCAGAAAAAAATATATTCAGTTTGCAACCTGATGGAGGTCTGTATAGATGGATTAATAGAACAAGTCCCACACACAGCTAGAAGCCCAATATTTTTTCAGAGGTAGATGCAGAAAAAAATATATTCAGTTTGCAACCTGATGGAGGTCTGTATAGATGGATTAATAGAACAAGTCCCACACACAGCTAGAAGCCCAATATTTTTTCAGAGGTAGATGCAGAAAAAAATATATTCAGTTTGCAACCTGATGGAGGTCTGTATAGATGGATTAATAAAACATGTCCCACACACAGCTAGAAGCCCAATATTTTTTCAGAGGTAGATGCAGAAAAAAATATATTCAGTTTGCAACCTGATGGAGGTCAGTATAGATGGACTAATACAACAAGTCCCACACACAGCTAGAAGCCCAATATTTTTTCAGAGGTAGATGCAGAAAAAAAATATATTCAGTTTGCAACCTGATGGAGGTCTGTATAGATGGATTAATAGAACAAGTCCCACACACAGCTAGAAGCCCAATATTTTTTCAGAGCTAGATGCAGAAAAAAATATATTCAGTTTGCAACCTGATGGAGGTCTGTATAGATGGATTAATAGAACAAGTCCCACACACAGCTAGAAGCCCAATATTTTCTCAGAGGTAGATGCAGAAAAAAATATATTCAGTTTGCAACCTGATGGAGGTCTGTATAGATGGATTAATAGAACAAGTCCCACACACAGCTAGAAGCCCAATATTTTTTCAGAGCTAGATGCAGAAAAAAATATATTCAGTTTGCAACCTGATGGAGGTCTGTATAGATGGATTAATAGAACAAGTCCCACACACAGCTAGAAGCCCAATATTTTTTCAGAGGTAGATGCAGAAAAAAATATATTCAGTTTGCAACCTGATGGAGGTCAGTATAGATGGACTAATACAACAAGTCCCACACACAGCTAGAAGCCCAATATTTTTTCAGAGGTAGATGCAGAAAAAAATATATTCAGTTTGCAACCTGATGGAGGTCAGTATAGATGGACTAATACAACAAGTCCCACACACAGCTAGAAGCCCAATATTTTTTCAGAGGTAGATGCAGAAAAAAATATATTCAGTTTGCAACCTGATGGAGGTCTGTATAGATGGATTAATAGAACAAGTCCCACACACAGCTAGAAGCCCAATATTTTTTCAGAGGTAGATGCAGAAAAAAATATATTCAGTTTGCAACCTGATGGAGGTCTGTATAGATGGATTAATAGAACAAGTCCCACACACAGCTAGAAGCCCAATATTTTTTCAGAGCTAGATGCAGAAAAAAATTATATTCAATTTGCAACCTGATGGAGGTCAGTATAGATGGACTAATAGTATGATGCTATGCCCAAAAGATTTTACTTCACTAGGTGCAGTAAAAAAATTGGTATTCTATACACAGGTGGTATATCTTGCAACACAGATAGGCTACTCCACTGACTAACACACTCTGCAATAGGCCAAAAAGGATTAGCTTTGCTAGATTCAGCCAAATGCTGTGAAAAAAACTTGCACAGCACTGGCACAGACCTGCCTGGCAAAAACTGATAGGAACTGATATAACCTAGTCCTGAAAAGGACTCCAATTACAATTAGTCTTTACTCCCACAATCTATCTATTTAAGAGCACAGACCTGCCTGATAAAAGTCGTAGGAAATGCTGTAACCTAGTCCTCAAAAGGACTGCAATCACAACTATTCCCTACTCCCAAGCTATCTGTAGATTTGTGCGAAAATTGGCTTGAAATTAACAAGGTATAGCGCACACAGCAACAGCGGTGCCGTCTAACACGCAGCTGCAGCAGTGAGAAAATGGTGGCGACGGGGAAAATGGCTTGGTCTTATAGGGCAAGGACATGTGACATACACTGCCAATGACACATGCCCTTGCTTGTGTGAAAAAAAGCACTTCGCTCCGTGTGTGCGCTGCTGATAGGCTGACAGATTGCACCTCCCCACTGCAAATGCGGGAAAGAGAAAAAAAAATGGAGATCTTCATTGTTCCTGCAGAGATCCATCCCCTGCCCCTCCCCCCACCCCGCTGTACACTCAAACTGCGTATTAACATTAATTTTCATCATTACTGAGAAAAAATCCAGTTATGATTTTGGTGCACGAACAGTTATCGAACATAACCTCGAACAGCCGAATTTTTCTCAAATTGTTCGTGTTCGCCGAACGGCTCGAACACCGCCCAAAACAGCTCGAATTTGAGATTGGCGAACAGTTCGAGTAGAACAACGCTCATCTCTAGTTGTTACCTGTTTTAAACATGCTTCAGTCCAAGAGTACTGAATTGTGCTAGGGGGGAATGTGGCACCCTGCTGTTCACAGGTACCACAGGACCCAAAAGGGTGCATGGACGGACTTCTCCACAAGAGGCCCTCATTACAAACAATCACCTCCACCCTTCCATCTCATACCACCAGAGGGAGCCCTGTTAGAGACATATATATATGGAGGGTGGAGTCAGGCAGTTCAGTCAGTCTGAGGAGAGCATGCTGACGCTGAGAGCAGCGAAGACGCAGCACGTCTGCTGCTGTATTGAGGGCCCCGAGTGTGGCCGGGAGGCAAAGAGGAGAGGAGAAAGGAGTTGAGGGGGCAGAGGAGCATCATAGGCTCACCCTGAGTATACAAACCGGACACCGGGTCCACGCCTACATGGTCCCTTTATACCCGGTAGGGATCATCGGCATACCAGGAGGACTACAAGTCCCTGGCCGACCTGAAGCTAAACCCATTACAGGACCAGAAACCACAAAGGCCCCGGCCCCTAGGGATAGTGGTTGCCAGCGGAAGGTCCTACTACCAAGCGACAGGTGAAGAGAGCAACACGACACAGAAGCTAGGCCCAGTTGCAGGCTGGCCAGGAGCATAGAGAGAGGAAGACATGGACCAGGAGGCCTTATACCCGCTCACTGGGGAGTAGTCCTGAAGTGTACCCTTCCTACCGAGTACCCTGGACCCTGCCCTGAGGCCCGCTCCACCTGTGGGGAGCCGTTCCATCCCAGCTGCCCTATCAACTGCCTCAGAGGTCTGCAGCAGTGCTGATACAAATTACCAGAAACCACAGGTGGCATCATGATCAAGCTACAAAACCCATATAAACAATCCCCTTTTTGTTGACCGCCCTGGGCCACGGACCGGGCCAGCCACTGTGACATATCCCCCTCCAGCATCCATAGGCCCGGCTCCCGAGTACCCCACAGCCCTAGGGGCGCGTCAGTTCTATTGATAGAGTAAATAGTAGTGGTGAAAGGTGGCAACCCTGACGAGTACCATTTGTTAAGGGAAATAAGTTAGAGTAGTGATTATTAACTATAGTTTTGGCGGAAGGATTCGAGTAGAGCGCTATGATAAAGTTTAATATATTGCCTTCAAAGCCAAATTTTTTAAGGGTTATAATCATGTAGTTCCAATTTATGCGATTAAACGCTTTTTCGGCATCTATTGATAATAAAATTGATGGGATTTTTTTGTTTTCGATCATAGATAGTAGATTTATCACTCTTCTGGTGCTATCTGGAGCTTGTCTGTTTTTAACAAAGCCTACTTAGTCAGAATGAATTAATTCTGGAATAATGTGTTTCACTCTATCTGCTATAATTTTAGCATATAATTTAACATCTACGTTAAGTAGGAAAATGGGACGGTAGTTTTCTGTTAATTCTAAGTTGCTATTTGGTTTGGGGATAACTGTAATATTTGCGAGTAAGGATTCCCTCGGAAAAGAGCCAGCACGGGAATTAAAGTTAAAGAAGGAAAATAAAGGTTTTGTTAAATATCGTTGGAATATTTTATAGTATTCATTGGGGTATTCGTCTGGGCCTGGGGATTTATTGTCTTTGAGTTGAGTAATAGCAGAGATTATCTCTTCTTTAGTGAAGAATTCATTTAAAGAATTACGGTATTTTTCGGACCATAAGACGCACTTTTTTCCCCCCAAATTTGGGAGGAAAATGGCAAAATGGCAATGGTTCAAGATACCTGCTAAATGTACAAGGAGACACGTGCTGCTCATTCACGTGTCGAAGGAATAGGGGCAGGCATCACCAAGACAGCATCTCATGTAATTCACCCGGACGTAAGATGAAATCAAGCAGGCGCCGTACACTTGAAAACACCAACTATTACAAAAGGATCCAATATGATTCGACGGAAAGGAGCATTTCTGCATACAAAAATGTAATTGAAATAGGGCATACAAAAGGGCTGTTAACCGATAATGAGAAGAAGTTCCTAACAATAAAACACCCCTGCATGCCCTTTTACTATCACCTTCCAAAGATCCATTAGGATACCATCAACCCCCCAGGAAGACCAATAATTTTGGGCATTGGCTCTCTCACCAGTAACCTGGCAGAATATTTGGATAATCTTTTGTGATCATCGGATCATCGTTCCACACGGAGGAGCGCGGATATCCATACATCTTTCTTCTTCCACATCCACCTGCTTATGGTCCGAAAATAACTGGTGGTGGAGTGGGATTGACAGCAGCGGCAGTGGCAGCAGGTGGAGGCAGCGGCAGCAGGTGGCGGCAGCCTGGGAGCTGGGGCCTTGCCGAGTTCCGGGGCCGGTGTCTTGCTGTGAGCAGCGTGAGCGGCTTCTGATGCGCTTAGCCATCTTTCTGAAGCAGATCTGCAGGAAAATGGCCACCGGAGCCGGCGCATGCACTCTGCCACGCCGGCGGCCATTTTCCTGTAGATCACAGCTTCAGAAAGATGGCTGCATGCACCGGAAGCCACTCATGCCGCTTTGCCACGCTACTCACAGCAAGAGACCGGCCCTGGTACCAGCCCCCAGGGTCCCAGCCACCACTCACCCAAGCCTCCAGTGCCAGCCACCATTTACCCAGGCCTCAAGCCCCCAGCGCAAGCCACCACTCACCCAGGCACCCATGACCCAAGCCCCCAGCGCCAGCCACCACTCACCCAAGCCCCCAGGCCCCAAGCCCCCAGCACGAGCCAGCAGGCGCCCAGCGCAAGCCACCAGGCCCCCAGCCCACCAGCACCAGGCCCCCAGGCGCCAGGCACACAGGCCACCAGGCACCCACTGCAAGCCACCAGTGCCATGCCTGGCTTCCTGAAGCACCCTGCCTCCTGTGACCCCCGCTCCACCGTTCCTCCAGGTAAGATACCTATTCAAACTATAAGACAGACCCCCATCTTATCAAAAAAATTCTTATCAAAACATTTTTGTAACTATTTTCCACCCCAAAATTTGGGGTGCGTCTTATGGTCCGGTGCGTCTTATAGTCCGAAAAATACGGTAAGTTGTTCTGGATTTAATTTAGGTAGAGAGACCTCTTCTAGGAATTTGTTAATATATTCTGTATTAGGTTGTAAATTGTTGGGGTCATCCATTAGATGGTATTTAATATATTCTGTATTAGGTTGTAAATTGTTGGGGTCATCCATTAGATTGTAAAGATTGGAATAAAATTTCCCAAACTGATCTACAATAGTTTGGGGGGCTGAAAAGAAACAGCCTGGGTCCCATATTTTTAAGGATTTTATTCTTGTTTTGAAACATTGATTTTTCACTCTGTTTGCAGTAAGTTTGGACATTTTATTATCAGAAAAATAAAAACTTTGCCGAGAAAATGTAATCATTTTATTGTAATCTTTTAAAAGTAGGGCTTTAAATTCTGACCTGAGTCTTAATAGATTGGTGTGTGTTTGTGTTGATGTGCTTTTTTATTGATTTTTTTCTTCTTTGTTGATATTTTGAGTAATTTTCTTTATTTGTTCTTTAGCCTTTTGTGAATAGAGTTTATCTGTATCAAAATTCCACAAATGATAGCCTTGTGGGCATTCCATAAACAGGATATATTTTGGGGGAATTATTTTCTTTGAAATAATTTTCCAAGGCAATTTCTAGTTTCTTTGGGGGGGAGGGACGTTTTTAATGACGACATCGCTAATTTGCATGTTATTTCATGGTCTGACCATGTAATATGACCTATGGAGGCTTCTACAAATTTTTGAATAGATAATTGTTAGAAAAATTAACACTTCCTTTTTAGGTAAGGGCAAGGTGAAGATGGAAGAAAAGCAATATTGAGTTGTGTGGATAAAACAAAAGCTTATTTAATGTTCATTCAAAAGTGATTACAAAAATGGAAAAAATAGTTCATAGCACACAAAAAGAAGTATCAGGTTAAAAAGAGAAAGGAAACAATTATAAGTTCTTACGTATCCAGTCTTAGAAGCATGAGATGATCTGTGGTGGAGATTCTCAAGGTATGAGATATCTCCCTCTCCATACAACTGTCTCTGCTATTATATACCATCTTGCCTCATAGACATACATTGAAGATTATTTTTACAGCTTCATAACCCAATATGGCGACTTGCTGATATATTAGTAGCTTCTCCATATTAAGGCAAACCTAGTAATGGAATATGTATTTTGACTACGTGCACAATTACCTCATGTTGGCATATTTTAAACATATGGCTAATGACCTTTAAAAGGATCATTAATTATCTCCAAATAACCCATACTGACAAGGGCCCTATAGATTTGACGTACAGAACAGGTGTCTCTGCCAAGATTTTCAAAATAACCCCTCAGTCTCTCTGAAAATATTTAAAACTAAACATGCTTTGAACCAAAGCTTCAAAGTATCTTATTACCATATTTTTCGGACTATAAGACGCACCAGACCATAAGACGCACCTAGGTTTTAAAGGAGGAAAATAGGAAAGAAAAATGTAAGCAAAAAATGTGGTCATGATGCCCTGTTATGGGGGAGGGGGTCTGCTGCTGACACTGGTATTGCGGTAATGTCCCACAATTCTGTTAATATCCTCCATCCTGGTATGTATGGCCCCTCCTTCCTGGTATAAGTGCCCCTCATCCCATCCTGGTATGCATGGCACTCCTTTATCCCCCATCCTGGTATGCATGGCACCCCGTTATACCCCATCTTGGTATGCATGGCACCCCTTTATCCCCCATCCTGATATGCATGGCACCCCTTGAGCTCCCATCCTGGTATGCATGGCACCCCTTGAGCCCCCATCCTGGTATGCATGGCACCCCTTGATACCCCATCCTGGTATGCATGGCACCCCTTGAGCCCCCATCCTGGTATGCATGGCACCCTTTGATACCCCATCCTGGTATGCATGGCACCCCTTGAGTCCCCATCCTGGTATGCATGGCACCCCTTTATACCCCATCTTGGTATGTATGGCACCCCTTTATCCCCCATCCAGGTATGCATGGCACCCCTTGAGCCCCCATCCTGGTATGCATAGCACCCTCTGAGCCCCCATCCTGTTATGCATGGAACCCCTTGATACCCCATCCTGGTATGCATGGCACCCCTTGAGCCCCCATCCTGGTATGCATGGCACTCCTTGATACCCCATCCTGGTATGCATGGCACCCCTTGAGTCCCCATCCTGGTATGCATGGCACCCCTTTATACCCCATCTTGGTATGTATGGCACCCCTTTATCCCCCATCCTGGTATGCATGGCACCACTTGAGCCCCCATCCTGGTATGCATGGCACCCTCTGAGCCCCCATCCATGTATGCATGGCACCCCTTTAGCCCCCATCCTGGTATGCATGACACCCCTTGAGCCCCCATCCTGGTATGCATGGCATCCCTCTGAGCCCCCATCCTGGTATGCATGGCACCCCTTGAGCCCCTATCCTGGTATGCATGGCACCCTTTGAGCCCCCATCCTGGTATGTATGGCACCTTCTGAGCCCCCATCCTGGTATGCATGGCACCCTCTGAGCTCCCATACTGGTATGTATGGCACCTTCTGAGCCCCCATCCTAGTATGTATGGCACCTTCTGAGCCCCCATCCTGGTATGCATGGCACCCCTATGAGTCCCCATCCTGGTATGCATGGCACCCTCTGAGCTCCCCATCCTGGTATGCATGGCACCCTCTGAGCCCCCATCCTGATATGTATGGCACCCTCTGAGCCCCCATCCTGATATGTATGGCACCCTCTGAGCCCCCATCACGCTGCCTACAACAAAAAAAAAGAACAATCATACTCACCTCCTCTCTCGTCCAGCGCTGTCCCGCTCTGCTGCCAACACTCTAACTGTGTGAGCGGCACATGGCAGGGCGCGCATGGCATCCCTGCCATGTACCCTCACACAGTGTGAGACGCTGTGCTGGAATAGTCACTGCTCCCCACGCCGGGACTCTGTGTGTAGAGAGCAGTGACCATTCCTGCTGCCGCTCTGTGGTCAGTGTGCCTGCTATTAAAGACCATGGATATTCACTACAACCCATGGGAGTGGGTTGTAGCGAATATTCATGAGCTTTAATAACGGGCACACAGACCGCAGAGCGGCAGCAGGAGCCGCGCCGCGGCTCCAGTGTGTCGGCTATTAAGAGAAATGAATATTCATTGCTCTCCACGCCCATGGCCGTGGGGAGCAGGGAATATTCATTTTCTTTAGTAGCAGGCACAGCTAGGCTGCAGCAGGCAGCTGCTGCATCCTGTGCCCCGCTGATCTCCCGCTGCTGCTCCCCCACACCCACCACCATGCGGCCATACAAAAATATAGTATTCGGACTATAAGACGCACCCCCCACTTTCCTCCAAAATTTTGGAGGGAAAAAGTGCGTCTTATATTCCGAAAAATACGGTATGTATTTTTTTATCATAAGAGATTAATATTTTACAATAATATGTCAGTGAGTATTAAATCAATCCGTGAGTAAGATTTATGTAAATTGAAAAAAAAAGGAGAATTCTCTTGAGGAGGAGTTCAAACAACAAAATACTTAAAACAATTGTTCTTTTATTAATCAATTATTTAAGGAAGGCCTACTACACCTTGTGGAAGCTGTAGAGTCAAGTTGCTTGTTTGGGATGATATTAAAGTCACCTAAAATTATGAGGATACCTTTCTGGATTTTATTTACCTTCTTCATCAATTTATTGAGGAATGTAATTTGTCCTACGTTAGGAGCATAAATGTTAACAATCATATGTGTTACAGATTCCAGTTCACATAATAAAATATGGAACCTTACATTTGAATCTACTATTTCATCAATAAATTGGAAGGTAATGGTATCCCTTATGGCGGTAAGAACTTCAGCTTTTTTAACTGATTATGAAGATCTAAAGGAATAAGGAAAAGATCTATGGTTAAATTTAGGAGGGTTTTTTCTTTAGTTTCTTGGAAAGAAACTATGTCCGCCTTTGATTGTACATACTCCTTCCAAGCGGAATATCGCTTCAAGGGACTGTTACGTCCCTTGACGTTCAAAGATAGAAATTTTAATGCCATTATAAACTAAAGAAACTATTAAAATTACAATCAGTATGATCAGTTTTAAACAAGGTATCACCGTGTCAACATTTGTATCTGTGTGTTTATAAAGCAATATAAAGGGGAACGAAAAAAACAGACATATCTAAATACTAAGAAAACCCCCAAAAAAGAGTTCAAGCTTTAATGTTTCTTAAAAAACTGAGAGGTGGGAGTAGAAGAAAAAATATACAATATCTCACTCCTTGACCTAACTGGGGGGAAAAACGAAAAAAAAGTTCAGCAGTACTCTGCACAAATTTTGCAGATGTAAAAAGGATATGTGTTCTACAAGATAAACAATAACTATTAGTTATAAATGTGAGAATTCATGGACAAATTCGGGCCTTCCGAAGAAACGAAAGAAGAATCCTCAGTGAATATCTGGATAAAGTCAAGTGAAGTCCTCTTCCTCTCCCAGGAGATTATTGTTCTTTAGAAAGAGACAACCTTCTTCCTGGTTTGTCACGATATGTGTTTTCCCGCCAAGAAAAATCAGTAATTTCAGAGGGAAACTCCATTTATATGGGATGTTATTTTGTCTTAGTGTTGAAGTTATCTCTCCCAGGGATTTTCTGAAGCCCAAAGTTTTTCTAGAGAAATCTGGGAAAACCCTGATTGTGTCATATGGTGGCGGAAAGGATTTGTGGTCTCTTAAATATTAGAGGAGCATTTCTTTGGTCTCAAAGAAGTGGAATTTCGTAATGGTATCTCTAGGTAGATCTTTGGGGATAGATTTCGGTTTTTGAAGTCTATGTGTCCTGTCCAGAACCAATTCAAGATTTGAGATAACTGGGAAGATTTTTTAGGATGTTTTTTTATGTAGGAGGATAGTTCTGTCGGAGGGACTATCCCTCTAAATTTAAGATTGCATCTCCTATTTCTATCCTCTTGTTCAATGATTTTGGTTTTAAGTATTTTAATTTCAGATCTTAGGTCAGAATTTGAATCTTCTAACATGTCTTGTCTAGATGAGATATTATCAACTCTTTTTTCTGTATTTTCAGCTTTTTGTTTTATTTCTGTTATTGCATTTTGGAGTGTATCAAATCTTTTATTAAGATTATCATCCAACAAAGATATTGTAGTTTTAAAATAATTGCATATGTAAATTTCAGATGGGGAAAGGTTGATGTGGGGGTCCTCTGGATGTGAGGATTGAGCCTCCATGAAACCCTGATCTACACGGTTAGTGGATAAAGAACCCGGTGGTGTATGAAGGTCTATTCTCGGTTTTTGTTTGAATGGCGTTGGGTTTGGGGAAGAGTTGACCGACTCATCATCGTAATCAGAAATGGACAGGGAAGAATATTTATTATTTTTTATTGATATCTGTCCAATCTTTTCTTTTGTATCCAGAACTTTTTTCTTCAATAAAGAAGGACTTATTCAGGTCTTTAGCAATAGATTTATCCCCTGAAATATCTTTGATAATATCCTCATTTAAGAGACCTTTATCGATTGTCGACCCTTTTTGGGTTTGCTGTCTTAAAGTAGGAGGGGTATCTTTTGTGATTGCACGGTTTCCTTGTGAACTATTGGGGTCTTTCCCTCAGTTTTGTGGAATGACCATTTGTTTGGGGGATATAAACTCCTTACAGTGTGGAGTATTAATGTTCACTGTGGGTATATGGGATTGTGGATGGTCGGCAGTAGGTTTAGCAGAGGCAGAAGAGTTCAGGGCTTGTAATACTCCCTCTGCTTTATACCTGAGTTTAGTGCGGGTAATAGGAGTGTTGTATATCCCCTGGGGATTGTCCCCCTGAAGTTTGGGCACATTCTGAGGAGATTTGGGGGTGGCACACATTGGTTGAAGTCGGCAGGAGTGAGGGATTGTGCGCTGCAGCTGAGGAAACATACTCACGCTCACCTCTGACGCTGAACCCTCTTCTTGACAGACTGCTCCGGTCCACCAGGAGGAAGAGGGGTCTTCTTCCTGAGGTCCTGGGTAGAGGAGAAAGACAGAGCAGGGTCTGGAGGCGACAAGAGGCTTGTGCTGAGGAACATGGACGCCGTGGCCTCGGTATTTGACGTCTCAGCTCCGGTTCCCAGCTGCAAGTCTGTCTTTCCGATAAGCTGTTCTGGACCATTTCATTGAAGAGGGGTCTTTTCTTTAGGGTCCTGGAAGGCTGAGGATGACATCGCTGGATCCATGGAAGGTAAGTGGCTTGCGCTGGAGTCTTGGCACAGCGGCGCATGTATTAGCTGCTGTTTTTTTTTCATCTTTTTGACAGCTGAAGAGGGGTTGCTTGAAAGTGGGAAAAGGTCATCCTCCAGATCCCAGGGGTCAGGTGTTGATGAAGAGGGTTTCACTGGAGCTTGAATGGTTTTCCCAGGGTCTGGGGAGGAGGTTGCCATGGTGCTATAAGTCTCCACAGACTGTGACAGTTTAGGTCACAACCGTCGTGTCTGTGAGTCACCGGTTTCTTTTTTCCTTCCAGGATCAGGCATTTTAAGCTAGGAATCCTCCAAAATGTCCCAAAAGAGTCCTGAATATATCAGAAAATTCTCCAAATGCTTTTTAAGCGGTGAAAATGCATTCAGTAGGCATAAAATGAGGATACCAGGTCTCTGGTATAAAGAGCTCAGAGAAGCACATCTTACTCGATGCTCATCTCAGCCGGTCCCCATAGTACCCACTTTTAAGAGTGCCCATGAAAGAAGATGATCCTTGTGAGTTAGCCATTCTCTCAGCTTTTAAAAGCATCAAAATTTTGAAGCAGAAGCATTCCAACCCCCACCCCTCTATCTCCCCCAACTGTGAACCTATAAACTCCCCGCCCATTGGTTCAATCCATTTCAAGTGAACCAATTCAATTTTCCTCTATGCTTTTAATTCTTTTGAGATTTTATACATTGGTAATAGTGTGTTAGAGAATGCAAAATGCGAAGAATTGTTTTTTTCTATAAACTTTAGCTTTCTTAAAATTAATTTTCAAAGTTTTGAAAAAAATCTGAGTTTCTTTGCTGTATGCCTTTACGTTTCTCCTCATAACTCAGGCCAGAACCAAAGATAGAGAAATAGGAAAAACACCATTTCACTCAGAACTATGCAGACTTCTACCTGATATATCACAAGAATATCTTTGTTAATATATTACCCATGTGGACTCAAATGCAAAATTTTGAAAAGCATTTCCAAAAATCAATATGGTATAACATTTTCAAAAAATTCACATGCGCCTACTATGCTCCTAGCCACATCTGTACCAAAATTCAAGTTGGGATCTCAAACGGATCATACTTCAAAACATAACTATATGAACAGTGTCAATTTGAAAATCTTGAACTCAGATCTGTTCAGCTTGTGGTCTAAAAGTATAGGGTCTATGTTTTCCAAATAAAAGAAAGAAAAACGGTTTCATGTCTTGTTCTGATGCTAAACCAGGCAAATCATTAGATAAATCTACAGTGGATACAGTGAAAGGTTTTTACAATAGTGATGGAAGTAAGCCGAATTATAACTGGCAAGAAAGACTGTGTCTATGAAAGTGAACAGTAAGAAAAGTCATGTCCAAAAGAGGCTGGTTCTTGACAATTTAAAAGGCCTATGAATTAAAAAAGAAATCAACTTCTGCCAAAATAGGATTTTCAAAATGTACTTTCCTGTGACTGCGAATTGTGTCCTGGCTGGTGGTAGCGGTACACACTCAGTATGCGTATGTATAGCACACCAGAACACTAAGCTTATGATTGAAGGAGGCAAGCTGAAAGATATTCAGATTGGCGAGTCCAACCTTGGTGATTACAAAGTATGTGTTAGGAGGGCGGTTGCAAACAACTTTAATTTAATGGAACGCAACCGACCCCGGGGTCCGCAATACAGCCGGGTGGAAAGGAAAGCGACAACTTAAATATTAAACCCTTCCGTGTTTCTCCACACAGGAACGGGTATAGCGGTACGCTCTATCTCCGTTAACTGCACGGGAGAAGAGCGTCCGGGATAGCACCTACTGAACTGATAAACCACTTCGTGTTAAAGCACACGGAGCAGGTTTCAGCGGTTCACACAATCTCTAAGAACCGCAGGGAGACGTGCGACTGGGGAAGAAGCAGTAGCCCCGTCTTCGATACAGGCGCTATGCAGTAGGAGTTGGCGCTAGGATGCATGTGTGACTACGCGACGGGTACACGTGCCTCCAGCCGGTGTGCCACCGGACTGAAGGGTACTACACCACGTAGCTGACAGGCGATAGCCGTGGACAGGACGTCTGCAGGCTGCTCGAGGTGTTAGGCGACCCCTTTGGCTGAGTCAGGCTGCAAGATGTAGCTACCTGCCTAAGCAAATCTAAGCCTGCCTGAGTGATCTGTGCTAATCAGCCGAGCGAACTCAGGCATCGGCAGGTCACGGAGAGAGCAGCTAGGGAGCACGTGGAATACACTCGTCCACACAACAGCAACACTTGCTAAAATGATCTGAGCGCGTCGCCATGTTTGTGGGCGGGCCTATAAAAGACTAAGCCCTGCCCACCGACGCGCCATTGGTGACGTTACCCGTGGACCAATCAGGCGGTGCCAGGTCACCGGGTCAGGTGGGTGCCAACCCACCAATCATGATCCGCCAGGTCACGGACATGCTCAGTGCGGCAAATCCTGGACTTAGATTCCGCAAGCCCTGTCTCCCTCTGCAACCCAGGCTTAAAATTGCTAGGCACAACTACCTGAGAGATAAACAGTGCTCGTGGACCAGCTAGGCGTTGAGGCTGATGGTGATGCTGAGCAGCATAAGCCCCAGCTGGACTGAAATGGGAGACCACAGAAGGTCCTGGACCCATTTCAAATCCAGCACTAGACCAACACCTAACATTATCCCTCTTCACTTGCCGCTCATTTTCCTCCATGACCCGGTGGGCAAGGATGTGGTCCATCGGGTCACAGAGAGGATTCACGAAACTGTGACCCCTCCGGTGTACAGGATACCCTTTTTTAGGGCGGGAAGCAGGATGGCAAGAAGTGACAACTGGTTCTCTATGTGTGGGATCCTTCACGGTTGACAGAGGGGAAGGACCCGCCGGTCTCTGGCGGAAAAATTTATCTCTCGCACAGACGGGACACGCGAGAACAAAGTCCTTGACGTCCTGGCACCACCGGGGCCACCAATAGGACTGTTGAAGGGACTTAGTGATACGTTTGACCCCCAGGTGAGCTCCGGTTTTAGGGGCATGAGCCCAGGAGAGCACCATACTCCGTAGATTAGGGGATACAAATGTCCTCCCCGACGGAACCGGGTTGGAGGACACTGCAGCCACCCTCTCTTCCTGAGAGTTCTTTGCGACATAATCTGACAAGATCTGGGTCCTGGAAACAGACAAGGAATCTGTACCAGATGTCGCAATGATAGGAGGCATAGAGACTACCCTCTGGGTGACTTTGACCAAACACTGAGATGCACAATTCTCACTCCAGGAAGAAATTCTCCCCGTATTCCAGTCAATGTGTGGAGTATGACAACGTAACCAGCTGAGACCCAATAACACCTCGTCTAATCCACCGGGAATAATAAGAAAAGAGATAACCTCCCGGTGGCTCTGAGGAAATGACATGGTGAGAGGGATCGACTGATGGGTCATTTGCACATCCAGGAGTGAACCATTGGCAACACTAATGTTCATTGGACTAGAGAGTAGCTCAATAGGGATGGCATGCCTCTGGGCAAATGTAGATGATAAAAAATTGCCCTCAGCACCAGAGTCCACCCAAGCCTTGGCAGTAATTGCAGATTTACCAAAGGACAATGTCACATCATATGATAACTTGGAGGAAGAAGTCCCGGAATTTAATATACCTCCACCAACGGTGGTAAGACCTACTCGTTTTACCGACTGCTTGGAACCTTTATTTACGGGGTGCTCCAAGAGATGTGCAGGTCGGGAACGAGAGGGACTAGACTCAGTCCGGGATATATCCATAGCCTCAGGCTCCGGGTCGAGAGTCTTGGGTTTGGATCTAAAGATGCCTGGTGCCAACAGATACTGAGGTCTGCCAACCTCTAGCTCTAACTTGTGTTCTTCATGACGCAAGTCTATACGGTCAGAGAGAGATATTAACTCCTCCAGAGAGGTTGGAATCTCTCTGGTAGATAAAGCATCTTTAATATGCCCGGCCAGACCCTTCCAGAACACCGGGATAAGCGACCGCTCAGACCAATCCAGTTCAGCCGCTAAGGTTCTGAACTGGAAGGCATAGTGACTGGCGGTGGCCGAACCCTGAACCAACGCAAAGAGCTTAAGAGCCGTATCATGCGTGACCTGAGGACCCAGGAAAACACTTTTTAGGGTCTTAAGGAAAAGACCCGCATTTACTACAACCGGGTCGTTCCGCTCCCATAGAGGAGTAGCCCACTCCAGAGCCCTGTGAGAAAGCAATGAGATGATATATCCCACTTTGGCTCTTTCGGAGGGGAACCGTGCCTCCATCATTTCCAAATGAATGGAGCATACATTAATAAAACCCCTGCAGAGTTTACTATCCCCAGAAAATTTCTCCGGGAGAGCAAACCGGGGTAATGAGGCACTTGCAGTGGTTGCAGTATTCACAGCAGCCGAGTTAATGATATTGGCTGCTAGAGTAGCCGCCTGGGTAGCTACTGCAGTGATATCAGCGACCCGACCAGTTTGTTCCAGAGTTCTAAGTCTGGTCTCCAGTTGCTGTATATAACGCTGCAGTTGTTGATTGTCGGCCATGTTCGGCAAGACCCTGGCACTCAGATACTGTTAGGAGGGCGGTTGCAAACAACTTTAATTTAATGGAACGCAACCGACCCCGGGGTCCGCAATGCAGCCTGGTGGGCTGCTGCCGAACACTTTCCGGGTGGAAAGGAAAGCGACAACTTAAATATTAAACCCTTCCGTGTTTCTCCACACAGGAACGGGTATAGCGGTACGCTCTATCTCCGTTAACTGCACGGGAGAAGAGCATCCGGGATAGCACCTACTGAACTGATAAACCACTTCGTGTTAAAGCACACGGAGCGGGTTTCAGCGGTTCACACAATCTACAAGAACCGCAGGGAGACGTGCGACCGGGGAAGAAGCAGTAGCCCTGGCTTCGATACAGGCGCTACGCTGTAGGAGTTGGCGCTAGGATACGTGTGTGACTACGCGACGGGTACACGTGCCTCCAGCTGGCGTGCCACCGGACTGAAGGGTACTACACCACGTAGCTGACAGGCGAAAGCCGTGGACAGGACGTCTGCAGGCTGCTCGAGGTGTTAGGCGACCCCTTTGGCTGAGCCAGGCTGCAAGACGTAGCTATCTGCCTAAGAAAATCTAAGCCTGCCTGAGTGACCTGTGCTAATCAGCCAAGCGAACTCTGGCATCGGCAGGTCACGGAGAGAGCAGCTAGGGAGCACGTGAAATACACTCGTCCACACAACAGCAACACTTGCTAAAATGATCTGAGCGCGTCGCCATGTTTGTGGGCGGGCCTTTTAAAGACTAAGAGGCTGATGGTGATGCTGAGCAGCATCAGCCCTGGCTGGACCAAAATGGGAGACCACAAAAGTTCCTGGTCCCATTTTAAATCCAGCACCAGACCAACACCTAACAGTATGTGTCTCACATAATGTGTCCAGAAAAGAGTTCAAACTGTTACCTAAATATCTGCAAAACATGTCCTCCAGTAATGGCTCTCCAAGAAAAAATATTAAATCATTTCAAGGAAGCTATGGTAGACAGTATAACTTATAAACAGTAGATGACAGATGGATTTTTGGCACTGTTTCTAAGAGTGCAGAAGACTTTTGTGACCAGTTGAGGTTTAGTCAAAAACCCAAAAGTAAATTTCAGTTAACAAATCTTTAAAAACTACTAACCTTTGTAATTTAAGTCATGGTAAAATTCCCTACTGTTCACTCTGTACTGCAACCTAGGGTTCTGTATATATTACCCACTTCCTATGACGATTCATTTGAGAATCCCCAGTGCATGACGGGATACTTAAACGAATCGTCATCTGCTGGCTGAAACAGCTGTCACTCTCCTTTCTGCCCTGAAACATAGGGTCAATGCGGGGCTGGGACATCCCTACACTCCTCTTGCTTCATTTGCCGCCATTAGACCTAGCGTCATTGATAACTGAGGGCTGATCCCTGCTCTGTCCGTGCGGTGTCTCCCCCGTGTGCAGTCTCACACTGTGCCCTGTTTGATGAGCGCAGCGTCCGGTCTGTTGTCTGCTTAGCTGAATAGTAATCCTATGTGATCGCTCCTTAAAAGAAAAGACATCTCTGGAATAACGCATGTTCAATGCGCCTGCACATATAAGGATGAAGAATGAGCGAACATTCTAGCAGAAGTCAACCTTCCAAGCGAATGTTAGAACCTTGCTGTTAGGTTTTTTTTCCTTTGCTGGTCACATGACCTTGTTGGCCTATTTAATCCTGCTCCGCCCTTCTGGCTTTGCTGGACTTCATTGTATATCTACTTTCTAGCTAGCCTGTGCTCTGTATCTAACTCTGTTAGTTTGCTTGGTCTACGGACCTCTAGGTTCTATCTATTTTGTTTGTTCGTCTGTCTGCTGCTATTTCTGTTAGGAGGTGTCCCATATTCCTCCCAGTCCTTAGTACTTGTAGGGATTCCCTCCCCAAATCTATAGGTCTCCGTACAGACTAGATTAGGACTTTAGCAGGTCTGATCGCAGGATCAGGTTCCCTGTTACATCGTAGGGATTCAGCTGAGTCTTATAGTAGGGACAGATCTCCTCTCTTTCCTTAGCTTTGGTAGCAGAACATAACAGTAAGTCCAGCCTGTAAATTCTCTAAGGAAAGATTTTTTTTTGTTCCATCATGGTGTCGGTTCAGGATTTGGCTAAACACCTGCAGGGACTCTCTCTGGAAGTGGCCGAGCTCCGTCAGCACGTGAGTAACTGTCCTGGAGCATATTTCTTGGAGCCTAAGGTATGTTTGCCGGATTTATTTTTTGGTGAACATCGAGAATTTTTTTCATTTAAAAATGCTTGCTTATTGTATTTTCGTTTGAGACCCAAGTCCTCTGGGGATGAATCCCAGCGCGTAGGGTTCATAATGTCACTTTTGCGCAAAGAGCCTCAGGAGTGGGCCTTTTCTTTGCAACCTAGTGATACATGCTTCAGATCAGTGGATAGTTTTTTTTCTGCTTTAGGACTATTATATGATGATCCTGACCGTGTGGCATCAGCTGAGACTGAGTTGAGACGTTTAAAACAAGGATCAGGTAATATGGAAAAATATTGTACACATTTTCGTCGTTGGTCCACTCAAACAGGGTGGAACGATTCTGCTCTGAAAAGTCTATTTCTTGCTGGGCTCAGTGAAAAGGTTAAAGACCTGCTAATTGCTTATCCTACACCTGAGGATTTGCAACAGGCTATGCAATTAGCTATACGGGTGGACAGAAGACTGCGTGCTAGGGTTAATGAGAGCAAATCCTCTGCTATGTCAGTTTCTGGTTATGATAATGTGTGTACTAACAGTGGTGAACCGATGGAGATTGGATCGGTGGCACCTCGCTCTCAAGAAAAACACCGTCGTTTTTCAGAAGGCTTGTGTTTCTATTGTGGAAAATCTGGTCATTTGATTAAAGGCTGTGAGCTTCGTATGAAGAAAGAAAAAAAAATGGTCAGTCACGCCCGTATTGCCTGTTTAAATTCCAAGGGTATATTTTTAGCTGCTTCCACGATTGCTCAGGAAAAATTAATGGAATTTCGGGTGTTTGTTGATTGCGGGTCTACACTGAATGTTATTGATGGGGGATTCGTGGAAAAACTCAATTTAAAACCTGAACCTTTATCATCCCCCATTGCTGTGGTTTCTGTGGATGGCTCCCCTTTGAAGAATATTACTCTCAAGGTCAGTGAATTTCCTCTCACTATTAATGGTGTTCACCATGAGAAATTGGATTTGGTAGTGTTGAATAACTTGCCTTCTCCAGTAATATTGGGTTTGCCCTGGTTAAAATTTCACAATCCTGTACTGGATTGGTCTACCAGTGAAATTAAATCCTGGAGCCATAAATGTTATGACAAGTGTTGTAACGGGCGTATTGCAGCTTTGGATAGGGGAGAATTGCCTGTTCCTATTCAGGATTTTTGGAGAGTTTTTTCTGAGAAAGAATCGCAGGTTTTGCCTCCCCATAGAGACTATGATTGTTCAATTGAATTTGTCCCTGGAGCGACTCTTCCTAAAAGTCGTTTATTTAACCTTACTATTCCTGAGAGGAAGGCTTTGGAGGAATACATACAGACAAGTTTGGCCGCCGGTCACATTAGGCCCTCTAAGTCTCCTGTGGCGGTTGGATTTTTTTTTGTAAAAAAAAAGGACGGCGGTTTACGTCCTTGTCTGGATTTTCGTGAGATTAACAAAATTACGGTACGCAATCCTTACCCACTGCCATTGATTCCTGATCTGTTTAACCAGTTATTGGGGGCCAAGTGGTTCTCTAAAATTGACCTTAAGGGGGCATACAATCTGTTGCGCATGAAGGAGGGTGATGAATGGAAGACTGCTTTTAACACTCCTGTGGGTCATTTTGAGAATCTGGTTATGCCTTTTGGTCTTACTAATGCTCCTGCATTTTTTCAGAATCTGATTAATGACATCCTTAGACCTTTGATCGGTAAAAATGTGGTTGTGTATTTGGATGACATTTTGATTTATTCGCCAGATCTGGAGTCTCATTGGCGGAGCGTGCGTGAGGTATTACAGTTATTAATGGACAATTCGCTTTTTGCTAAGCTGGAGAAATGTGAGTTCGCTGTACAGAGAATTAGTTTTTTGGGCTACATTATCTCCAGCAAAGGTTTTGAGATGGATCCGGTTAAGGTTCAGGCTGTGCAGGAATGGCCTAGGCCTATTGGTTTGAAATCAATACAGAGGTTTTTGGGTTTCGCCAATTACTATAGAAAATTCATAAAAAATTTTTCTAGTATTGTCAAACCTCTGACTGATCTCACCAGGAAAGGTGCTGATGCGGTTCAGTGGTCTTCTGAGGCCATTGAAGCTTTTGTGTATCTCAAGGAGAGGTTCACCTCTGCTCCCATCCTTATGCAGCCTGATGTTACTAGGCCGTTTTTGGTTGAGGTTGATGCTTCCTCTGTGGGGGTTGGCGCAGTATTGTCTCAGGATAACGGGGATGGATTACATCCCTGTGCATTTTTTTCAAAAAAATTTTCGGAGACTGAATTGAATTACGATATTGGTAATCGGGAATTATTGGCTATTAAACTCGCATTTGAACACTGGCGCCACTTCTTGGAAGGTGCGGAATTTCCCGTTCAGGTTCTTACGGATCATAAAAATCTGATATATCTTGACGCTGCCAAGCGCCTGAATGCCCGTCAGGCTAGGTGGGCACTGTTTTTCTCGCGGTTTAATTTCTCCGTTACTTACATCCCTGGTACTAAGAATGTTAAGGCGGATGCCTTGTCTCGCAGTTTTTCTCCCATAGTCGGTGCTGAGAAAGAGGAAAACATTTTACAAGAAGGTGTTGTGATAGCTGCTTTAGACTCCGTTTTGGAAGATGAGATTCTTAAAGCTCAGGAGAATGCCCCATCTAACACTCCTCATGGGAGGTTGTTTGTGCCTGGGACCTTTAGGAGAGATTTGTTTGTTGAGTGTCACGAATCTCGGTTGGCAGGTCATCCCGGAATCTCTGAGACCAAGAGACTGGTGGGTCGCAGTTTTTGGTGGCCTGGATGGCAGAAGGAAGTCATTAAGTGGGTGCGCCAATGTACTATATGTGCTAGATCTAAGTCCTCACATACTCCTGCTGCGGGGTTGCTTTGTCCTTTGGAGGTCCCCAGTGCTCCTTGGACACATTTGGCTATGGACTTTATAACTGACCTTCCCCCCTCTGAGGGTTTTACTGTCATCTGGGTGGTCGTGGACCGTTTTAGCAAGATGTGTCACTTGGTTCCCTTCGTCAAACTGCCCTGCGCTAAAACTCTCGCTAAGGCCTTTGTCAAGGAAATTGTCAGACTTCATGGCGTTCCTACTGACATTGTTTCTGATAGGGGTCCTCAGTTCGTGGCTCGTTTTTGGCGTGCCTTTTGTGACAGGTTGGGAATTCATTTGTCGTTTTCGTCCGGATATCATCCTGAATCTAATGGCCAGACAGAAAGGAAAAACCAGGATGTTGAGCAGTTCTTGCGTTGTTTTGTGGCAGACAATCAAGAGGGGTGGTCTGAGTTTCTGCCACTTGCCGAATTTGCTCTGAACAATCATACATCTTCTTCTGCTGGTTGTTCGCCTTTTTTTTGTTGTTCTGGGAGACATCCGTCGTTTGGGTCGTTCTCCAAGTTGGGATCTGCCGTGCCTGAGGAGGAGAATTTTTCCGGTGATTTGGAAAGAGTTTGGACGGATGTGCGTGGTAATCTTCAGGAGGCCAACAGAAAATCTAAAGACTACTTTGATAGGAAACGACAGGAGGTTTTGTTCGCTGTTGGTGACATGGTTTGGTTGTCCTCTAGGAATCTGCGGTTGAGGATTCCTTCTAAGAAATTGGGTCCCAAGTTTGTAGGGCCCTTTAAGGTGCTTCAGGTTGTCAACCAATCTGCTGTTAGGTTGGAGGTTCCTACCTCCTGGAGAATTAATCCGGTCTTTCATGTCTCTCTGTTAAAAAAAGCTGTTGTGTCGGATGGTGACGCCTCTGCCTCTGTTCCTCCGGTGGTGGAGGACGGGGAATATGAAATTTCTCGCATCCTTGACTCTAGACGGTATAGAGGTAGTTTGCAGTATCTTGTGGCCTGGAAAGGTTTCGGACCCGAGGATAACTCTTGGGTGAGGTCAGATGATGTTTCCGCGTCCAGACTTATCAGAGCGTTTCACAGGAGATTTCCTGATAAGCCTGGTCCTAGGGGATCCGGAGGATCCTCTTAGAAGGGGGGGTACTGTTAGAACCTTGCTGTTAGGTTTTTTTTCCTTTGCTGGTCACATGACCTTGTTGGCCTATTTAATCCTGCTCCGCCCTTCTGGCTTTGCTGGACTTCATTGTATATCTACTTTCTAGCTAGCCTGTGCTCTGTATCTAACTCTGTTAGTTTGCTTGGTCTACGGACCTCTAGGTTCTATCTATTTTGTTTGTTCGTCTGTCTGCTGCTATTTCTGTTAGGAGGTGTCCCATATTCCTCCCAGTCCTTAGTACTTGTAGGGATTCCCTCCCCAAATCTATATGTCTCCGTACAGACTAGATTAGGACTTTAGCAGGTCTGATCGCAGGATCAGGTTCCCTGTTACATCGTAGGGATTCAGCTGAGTCTTATAGTAGGGACAGATCTCCTCTCTTTCCTTAGCTTTGGTAGCAGAACATAACAGCGAATTCCTCCAGGTTCCAACTAATGAAATTAAAACAAGAGATCTCGAACGCGAGTCAAGATTTTTATTGAACCAAGAATTACATTGTGCCACGTTGGCCAAATATCTACGAGTACAATGAATCCCGAGAGGTCTGCGCGTACCACTGAAGCCAATCCTATTCAAGGAAGATACTACCTTCTGTCAAACTTTTGAGCAAATATTGAATAAATGTGCATTCGACTTAATGGTCCTAACAGTTGATCACTTACAAAAATCTACAAGTGCAATAAAATTAAAGGTGGACTCTATTGACTATCAATTAAAATCAACATTGAAACCTGAAGATTATACCTCCTGTAAAGAAAAGATACAGAATAATCTTTCCAGTCACCGTCAAGAATTGGAGAAAAGAAAACGGTCTAAATTTGTGCGAAACACTGAAAATTATCTTCAAAATTGAGTATACAGATGGCAAGATTCATCCCGTTTTTTTCAATGTGGCCGTCAAATGTCTCCAAATACATCTCATTCAAGTACAGACAGCGACAGATATACACGTTACAGGCGTCCACAACAACCTTTTTTAGGAAACAGGAACCCACACAAACAAGGCTCAAGAAGAAACCGAGACGGGGAAGACAATGCAGGAGACAGCATATAATTTCAGTGAATAACGAGGCACAGGTAAGGATGTACCATTGTTACTCAATATATCTTCTAAATGTTTGGGCCCAGCTCAATTGAGACTGTTGCAGAGGGGACTATCCTTTTGCCTATCTTATAAATTCGATGTTTTTAGAATGGAAATGGATTTACAAAAATTCTACAGGAACATCAGATTGAAGGCTTTTTTTGCTAATAAAGATAAAGATCATGTTAATATTATTCCATCAAAGAATATGTTAATTACTCCACAGTCTGAAGACCAAAAGTAAATTTATATTGCCAAAGACAAGTCATTAGGTAGAAATGTTTATTTCAGCTGTAGGGAGGTATCCAAATTTCGTACTGATATTGAGAAGGGACGATTATGATGTCCATCTAATTTAAGTAACTTAGACAGACAAGCCTTAAATTCCTTGATAAAGGATAATGATCTTGTAGTTAAACCAGCAGACAAGGGAGGCACGATAGTGGTTATGGATGGAAGAATGTACATCAATGAAATTATGTCTCAATTATGAGACACCACGATATATCTACCCCTATCGCACAATCCCCCCTCCAACATTGAAAGAAAAATTAATAACTGTATATTACATTATTACAATGAGGGTGTCATTAATAAAAAAAAATGGGAATTTTTGACCAAATCCAATCCTGTGACTCCTGAGTTCTATGTCTTGCCAAAAATACATAAAAGGCTAGAAAATCCCCCAGGACCTCCTATTGTTGCTTCCACAGAATCTATTCTGTCCCCTCTTTCTAGTCTATTAGAAAAAGCCCTAACTCCATTAATACGCAATACCAGATCCTATCTACTTGACACAGGGGATTTTATTAAAGTCATCAATAATCTAGGTAATATACCATCAGAAAGCTTTCTAGTGACATGGGATGTCAACAGTTTGTATACTGCAATTGACGTGCCATCTGGGCCGTGGGGTACTCGGTAGCCGGGCCGGTTGATGCTGGGGGATGTCACGGTGGCAGTGACCCGGTCCGTGACCCAGGGCGGTCAATTAAAGGGAAAGTAAAAGGGGAATAAAGTTTTTAGAGATAATGTTCGTGACGCCTCCTGTGGTATGCGGCTATATGGTGCCGCCGCTGCGGTGCAGATCCACTGGAGTTGATGGTGACGCAGCAGAGTTGGTTCAGCTCTCCACAGGTAGAGCTAAGCTCCAGGGCAGGATATAGTGATTTTATGAGGTAGCAGTTGTCGATGCGGTGTGGTGCAGGGCTGGTGGCGCAGTAATGAGTCAAGGACACAGTGGGGTGCAGTCTTCAGGCTTTACTCACAGTTCTAGGCAGTTCCAGGTCACCGCTGCAGTCGGTAATGACCGCCCACGTCATCCTGTGTCCTCCGGGGTAGGGGTCCAGCAATCTCTCAGGTATCTCAGGAGCACTTAAACAGGACCCCACGTTCTATGTGCCTTTCCCGGTCGTCTCACTGCACTGGCTCTCGCCTTCCTGCTCTGCGCCTCACAATCAGTGTCCCCAGCCAGAGGCCTCGGGCCTTGTCGGGCGACGTGCTCTCAGTCCCCTGGACCCTATGTGGCCACCTTTTCAGCAATACAATTGTGGATTTTGGCTGCAACACCTTGAAAATGCTGCTGCCTCCGGTTGGCTAGCTGAGCCTGGTTGTTCCCACTAGTCTGGGGCCGGTCCCCTACTGTGGCCTGATCCCTTCACGTCGGTGTGAATTCGGGTGCACGGGTGGCCTCTGCACTCGCCGTGCCCCTGGGATCCCCTCTGTCTTACTCTGGAGCCCTACTGCACTGCTCCTGTCCTCTCTCTTCACTTTCCTCCTCCTGGGCCACTCTGACTGGGCCCGACTCCTCTCAACTGAACTCCTTCTAGAACTCTCCACCCTCCTTTTTATACTCCTGCCCTCTGTGTTCCACTGAACTACTTCCTCCACCCACACCCACTACATGGTTCCCTCTCCTTTGGTTCCCCCCTTCCAGCCAGAGACAGGGCTCAGCAGTGAACAAGTGCATCTTGCCCCACCTGCTGGTCTGGAGTGGTGTAGTGTTCGATGTAGGTGGGTGGGTCCCGGGTAGTACTCCCTCCTTACCTGAGAGTGGGGTACCACACCTCTGGGTGAGATGCAGTACCTCTGCGGCAACTGGACCCACAGGGGTGCCACACAATAATTCATGAGAAAGGAATAATGGCAGTAAACCAATTATTACGGAACACAGGACACGATGACAAACTTACAATGTTCTATATAGATCTGTTGAAGATTATTCTACTGTATATGAAAACTTTTTTCTTTCAGGACACGTATTACCAACAACAACAAGGTACCGCGATGGGGTTCAATGTGACCCCTCCATATGCAAACTGTTGTATGTCTAGTTTTAAAGAAAATTTTGTGTACACACATTCTTTATATATTAACCATGCATAATTATGGCGTAGATTCATAGATGACATTGGCATATTTTAACCCAGAGTTACTCCATGGTTCCAAAACCCTTTTCTTACCTTGTTTTATGAGATTGAAAAATCTGAGGACTTATAAGGGCAGATATTGGTTCAAATATTAAGAAACCAGTCCAACAATTCTTATCCACACGCAGAAATGTGACCTTCCCCTGTTTACAATGTCTACAGTGTAATCATATTACTAAAGGCAATAAGGTGTTTCACCCACATACAGGGGAAGGGATACACATTAACGGTTTCTTCACTTGTGAGTCTACATTTGTTATATATAGTATTAAATGCCCATGTGGATTAATGTATGTGGGCGAAACTGCACAGCATACACATGATCGAATATCGCAACACAAATCTAATATTCTTTGTAAAAAAATAGCTTTGCCATTGCCACATCATTTTTTTGAAGCTAGACACACTATTGCCCAACTAAGATTTCAAGTATTGGAACAGAATCCATCTCTCAGACAAGGGGGAAACCGTTTAAGTCTATTAAAACAACGTGAAGCGTTTTGGATTTATCGTTTAGAAACACTACCTCCCATAGGTCTAAATAGGGAGTATGACATTTCAAGCTATATTTAATATCCTTTCTTCTCTTCTTCTCTCTGCAGAATCGCTAATTTGGTTATGGGCATATATTCATATGGTATGTCTTCCCACTTCATAAATTTACATTTTTCCTTCTTTTCCCCTCCCCCATTTTTTTCCCTCACCCTTTTTTTCCCTTTTCCTTCCTTTTCCCATTTTCCCTACTCTTTTTCCTCCCTTTTTTTTCCTTTCCTCCCCCTTTTTTCCCCCACTTCCTCCTTTTTCTACTTTCCAACCTCACAATTTGAGCATATACATTATTTTTCATAATTTTTACTCTATGAATGCCATTTTATAAATGATATAGGATGTAGTCTAATAGAATGGGGATCATTTTGATAGATAGGACATAATTGCTTTTTTTTGTGACACAGACATTCATTATGATATAGATATTTACTATGACTCCCATTTAGCAAGATACTGACAAGCGAAAGGGGCTCAGAATTTCAGCTCAGTTCAACATGTATCCAGGTTGTCTCCCTGCCGACGGCATTGCAAATACATCACTTCCGGTCACGGGGTTATAACGATACGTCACTTCCGGTTGCCAGGTCCTGACAGGCTACATCTATTGTAGCGTTACCATCTATTGTAGGTTGGGGATATATAATGGTCAGCAAGCGCCATACATCCAGCAGGACTGCTTCTCACAGCGCTGTATACTATTGTCACATCTCCTTCTAAGATTATTGCAATCCGGTGAGTACTCTCTAGATTATACAATTTGGGTAATACTATCTTGATACTAGATACACTATACATACCAGGCCCAAACTTGCTCTTACCTCTCGTTACTTCCCTTTATATGTTCTTATGACTGTTGAATCCTTCCAAAACCGATTCATGCTACTTACTATTGTATCACTGAAGGTGATTCACACTGTTTGTTTCAAAGATTCCCTGATTAATTTCACTATAAACTATTTGATGATATATGAAATATGATATAATTTAGTATCTATAGATAAGGAATTAGTGTCACCTACTATTAGGTGAAAGGAACTTGTTATTTCATAATAAATATGTTATATCACAATAAATTAATGTATAATAAATTAATGTAAAATAAATGACATAAGAATATTTTTCTCTTTTCAGAGATAACAGAATGAATTGTTATTTGGGAACTAAAATTATGATATATGAAATATTAAATTTATTATCATAAAAATGTTATATGATTATGTAGCACCCTGAGGACTCGGCTGCTACAGGGGTATTGCACCTCAAACCAGAGGTGTGGTATTCCACTCCCGGGTAAGGATGGAGTGTGGGACTGAGCTCAGTAGGCTGCATGCACTACATACATCCCATTTCCGGGGGACAGAACTACGGTACTCCCACCAAGTAGATGTGCAGGTACGACAGCGTCTGTCCCTGGCTGGAGTGGGAGGGGGGGTGGAACATCCCAGTAGTGTAGGGGCAGATAGGGGAGGGGCTCTGGGCATAGAGATAGGAGCCCATTGGGTGCTGGTCACCTGGGCTCACACATAGAGGGAGTATATATGGTGGGCACCATCTAGAGATAGGGTCAGTCTGTGAGTCTGTCAGGAGAGTGCTGAGGAGGAGTTCAGCCAGGAGGGCTGACAGGGAGCTGTGGCTCCGGCTGGGCCCAGCTCCAGGGCCAGGCCTGAAGCAGAGAGGAAGAAGAAAGGCCCAGAGACGCAGAAAAGAGGGAATCCTAAGATCCCACGAGTGAGCTAAAAAGGGTGAAGGGTTGGCAGAAGAGGGCACCGGATCCCAAGCTGGCGGAGGCAAAAGTAACCCTTAACCAGGAACCGGAGGTCGTGGGCAAGCTTTGCCACGACCCTCACCACATCCACCAGGAAGGTACACCAAGAGTAGGGTCAGGAAAGCCAGAGAAGGTTTTACCATAGAAGGCCCAAGGGAACCAGACAAAGGTGGATCCCTGGTGGGGACGTCCAGGAGAAAGAGAGAGAGAGGGAAGCTCAGGACCACGCTCCGGAACTGCCTGGGGGTTGGCCGAGTCCAGCACCTGGTGGATGCAGCACGGCTCGGGTGGTCACTCAAGGCCAGAGTGACTGAAGGAACACCTGTGAGTAAAAACCCTGAAACTGCATCTCACGTCTCTGACTCTCCTTTCTGCACTATCACTACCCCCATCATCTACACCTGCTGCCCTGAGGCCATACCCCTCCCGTTGGGGGTTAAACCATCCCAGCTGCACCATCCTTCCACCGGCCTCAGCGGACTGTTCTGCAGCGGCGGCCTTGTGACCGCAAATCAACGGGTGGCGTAGTCGACACAGAAACAACATCTACCAAGACTGCCACACACTTAGTTTGACACCCTGGGCACGGACCGGGTTACCGCCACGAGACTACTACCCCCATCTGATCCGGCTCCGGGTAAGCCCCCGTGCGCGCGATGCCGCACGACACAGCAGGCCCAGGGGCGCGTCAACTTTGGCGTAGTCGGCAGGATTACGTGCCCGCAACCGACGGGTACTGCGTGCCTGAAGAAAAGTTCACATTTACCGAAAAAAGGAGTCTCCCGCCAATTCCAGAGGGTCCCCGCCATCGGACGCCATCTCGGATCGTTTCCCGCCGTTTGCCCGCCATCTGCAGTCTTTTCCCGCCGTCCACGGAGTTTCCCGCCATTGGGAGACGGTTCCCGCCATCTGAGAAGATTTCCCGCCCTGGCAGAGCGGACGCCATTATGGGCGTGCCAGAGGGTGGTAAGAGACGACCTCCCATCGTGGGCCTGGTCCCAGAAGAGCGCCAAAAGCAAGGACCGCCCCCACCAGCAGAGACTGCAATGATAGAGATGTCCATCAGCGTGGGGGGACTGCCCCTGGAACTGACAATCACCAAGTTGCCCCAGGACCGCCCTCAGTGTGGGCGGATCAAGAACAAAAGAGTGAGGATGGGTGCAGCCTGGGGGAGTCTGGTGAGGTCGCACCCGGAGATGGAGGGAGAGTCAGGCAGCACCGACCCTGTGGTCAGGAGCCTGTTGCAAGCCACCACCCCACAAGACCTGGTGGAGATCTTGGCACAGCTCCCCCGAGATCGGGAGCGTGCACAGACCGCGCTGGAGGGCCTCGCACGGAGGATGGCCCAGGTGCAGCGAGAAAAGCTGACTGAGTGGAGTAGGGAGATGGCCCAGCAGGCTGGAACCCGCCAGCGGAGCACGCCACCCGAGACGAGGAGTCTGACCGCCTCTGAGGATGGTACAGGAGGAATGAAGGCCGGAGACGACGCCGTGGAAGGAGCTGAAGAGACGGAGGCAGGTAAAGGGGACGACACTACCCCAAGCCTAGAAACCGTGAGCCTGCCCCAGCTCCCCGTCGCAGAGCCCGAAATTCCCCCTACCGTGCCCGTCGCTGCACCGCCACCGCTCCAGACTAGGCCTCAAGCAGGAGCCGCGGCCACGCCCCCTGTGACGTCACGCGCCTCAACCCCGAGCGCGGCCAAGCAGGAGACGCCACCGGCCTGGTCGCAGGGCCGAGTACCCCCGGGCGCCGCAGTTCCAACAGAGCCCTCTATCTCCACCAAGTCACTGGCCTGGTCGCAAGGTCGAGTGCCCCCGGGCGCCGCCGTCTCCACAGTGCCCTTTACCTTTAGAGTGCCACCGGCCTGGTCGCAAGGCCTGGTGAATCCGGGCGCCGCTACCTCCATCGCGCCCTCAACCTCCACCGTGCTACCTTTGGGTGAAGACCTGTTCGCCCAGCACACTTGCCCGGATGGGCAGCCCTTTGAGTGGCCACCGGAGTACCTCCATCCCCGACTCCGGAAGGAAAGGCCTCTGTGTGAGCCCCTGATTCCGGCTCCGGCGCCCGCCAAGATCACCCCACTCCCGTTGGAGGAGGCGCAGTTCGAATGGGACCCCACCGGAGAAAACCTCATTGGGTTCACCCATGAGACCCGGGCGGCCGCAGCCCAGCGAGCAGAGTGCTGCCGGCAACAGCTGGAGGTCTTCGACCGGGAACGGCAAGAGAGGCGGGTCCGCGAGGAGCGGCTGCAAGTACAGAGTGCGGAACAGAAAAGCCGGACCAGACGAAACCCCCGTGCAGCCCATGGTCCCCGCGCCACCGGGACCGTAATCAAGTTTCAACTGCAGCACGGTTGGGGTTTTATCCGGGACCACAGAACCCCGGCGACGTCTTTGTCACCCGCAGGGACGTCGAGAGCCATCTGCCGGAGGGACACAGAGGAAGTGATCTTTACCTGGGTGATGAGGTCACCTTCACCCGGCATCAATGTGCCAAAGGTCCATATGCTCTCCATGTGCACAGATTGACTGAGGAGTAGCTGCGGTTTGAGGAAGGTCAAGAGGACCCGGACGGGTCTGAAGATTACCCTCAAGAAGGAGCAGGAGGATGCCGTTATTAAAGTACGGTACAGTGAAGCTGTATATAGTTACCCGTAAGGGTACAAGAACTGTTACCAGTAAAGTATAGTCCTCGTAGGGACCAGCAAACTGTTACCCGTGTGTCCCTATCCCTAACCAGGCTGAGGACTGTGAGCAGCCATCCCTTATTCCCACTGGCCGAGGACTGAGAGCGGCCATACCCTTGTAAATAGTTGCGCTTCCTAAGGCGCCCCCTACCGGTTTTATAGGAGGATTACTGTTTTCCTCCCAGTGACTGTGGCACTTTACCTGGTCACAAGTGCACAGTGGCCAGAAGCTCAAGAACATTTTATATAAAAGAGTTTTATATGAAAAAGTTTATATTGCTAGAATCTGATAATGTTTATAATGTTTTATATGTTGGTGTATGTTTTAAAAAGTTTGTATGTTTTGGTATGTTTTATTCTTTTACAGCCCGAGGACGTGCTGTGATTTACCAGGGGGGAATGTAGCACCCTGAGGACTCGGCTGCTACAGGGGTATTGCACCTCAAACCAGAGGTGTGGTATTCCACTCCCGGGTAAGGATGGAGTGTGGGACTGAGCTCAGTAGGCTGCATGCACTACATACATCCCATTTCCGGGGGACAGAACTACGGTACTCCCACCAAGTAGATGTGCAGGTACGACAGCGTCTGTCCCTGGCTGGAGTGGGAGGGGGGGTGGAACATCCCAGTAGTGTAGGGGCAGATAGGGGAGGGGCTCTGGGCATAGAGATAGGAGCCCATTGGGTGCTGGTCACCTGGGCTCACACATAGAGGGAGTATATATGGTGGGCACCATCTAGAGATAGGGTCAGTCTGTGAGTCTGTCAGGAGAGTGCTGAGGAGGAGTTCAGCCAGGAGGGCTGACAGGGAGCTGTGGCTCCGGCTGGGCCCAGCTCCAGGGCCAGGCCTGAAGCAGAGAGGAAGAAGAAAGGCCCAGAGACGCAGAAAAGAGGGAATCCTAAGATCCCACGAGTGAGCTAAAAAGGGTGAAGGGTTGGCAGAAGAGGGCACCGGATCCCAAGCTGGCGGAGGCAAAAGTAACCCTTAACCAGGAACCGGAGGTCGTGGGCAAGCTTTGCCACGACCCTCACCACATCCACCAGGAAGGTACACCAAGAGTAGGGTCAGGAAAGCCAGAGAAGGTTTTACCATAGAAGGCCCAAGGGAACCGGACAAAGGTGGATCCCTGGTGGGGACGTCCAGGAGAAAGAGAGAGAGAGGGAAGCTCAGGACCACGCTCCGGAACTGCCTGGGGGTTGGCCGAGTCCAGCACCTGGTGGATGCAGCACGGCTCGGGTGGTCACTCAAGGCCAGAGTGACTGAAGGAACACCTGTGAGTAAAAACCCTGAAACTGCATCTCACGTCTCTGACTCTCCTTTCTGCACTATCACTACCCCCATCATCTACACCTGCTGCCCTGAGGCCATACCCCTCCCGTTGGGGGTTATACCATCCCAGCTGCACCATCCTTCCACCGGCCTCAGCGGACTGTTCTGCAGCGGCGGCCTTGTGACCGCAAATCAACGGGTGGCGTAGTCGACACAGAAACAACATCTACCAAGACTGCCACACACTTAGTTTGACACCCTGGGCACGGACCGGGTTACCGCCACGAGACTACTACCCCCATCTGATCCGGCTCCGGGTAAGCCCCCGTGCGCGCGATGCCGCACGACACAGCAGGCCCAGGGGCGCGTCAACTTATCGTTACTTATTTTCTATTTATGTTATAGCACTTGAAAAAGGCCCATGCATAGGGCCAAAACATCATGCTTAATTTTGGATTGCCTTATGAACAAATAAAGAACTCTTTGCAACATCATATTAGATGAAGTGCAAATACAGAATGACGTTATCCCCAGTGTCTTCTATGAGTAACCACCAATGGCCGAATGTAGCTCCTGTGTCCTGGGCACACCTGCAACAGCAGTAGACAAGTGTGTGCTCTGTAGGACGAGGCAATCACTCACCCCGATTGGCAGACGTCTTGCTCCCTCATGTTTGGTCCTCAAGTTAGCCACTCCATTTGCAGTCTGATAAGAACACAGGGGAGAGGTCTCCTACTTGCTTGCTTGTGGATGTGTAGTGGTGCTCACTAAGCTTCTCTTCTTAACTCCCAATATGGACTCTCTCTTCCTCGTGTTCTCTATATCTTCTTCTCTCAGACTAAGCAGACTAACTGAACTGACTATGAAAATGTGTCTTACTTTTTCTGTGCAAAACTCCACCCACCAACTGTTCACATGGCGACCTGCCTTGGGGAGGGTATTAACTGTTTGTCACGCCGTAAAACGGCAAAACCGGGAAATGGCTGAGTGTTGGGACCCGCACCTGTCCCTGCCACACTAGGGGGGCCCTGGCTTTCCCTTATCTCAGGGGTATCTCTGATGGTGATGAGGCCGGAGCCGCCAGGGTCTCCTTATCTCCTGCACAGGCCCTGACAGTGACTCCCTCTCCACCCAGGGAGGAAGACAGAACAAAATAATGATACTGTGACAAGACAGGAAAATACAGACAGGGTAAACAGAAATAGCAGTCACACGAAATGCTCACTCAGCCATGGAGGAAACACAAGGGAGTTAAGGAGGGTAATCCAAAAAGGAGAGAATGCAGGTAAACATGCAGCAAAGCAGCAACTATGATAGCTAAGTAAACCTCCAAGCTCCTATACACAACGCTCCTCCTTCACTCTCCAAGTCAGGCAGAAGAACTGATCACTGACACTCCAGGAAGTCAGAGCTGAGTCTATATAGAAGGGAAGAGCAGTTAACCCAAATAAGCTGAGAGACTGAATCTCAGAAAAAACCCAGCAACCCAGATTAACTCCCGCACTGCTGGCAATAAGTTAATAAACTGGAGAGGAGCTTTGGCCCAGTGTGTGTGAACGATGCCCAGAAAGCTGCAGTTCTCTGGAATCTCTCTGTTGCAGTAACCCCGTGACACTGTTACTGTGCAATCTACCATGAAAAAGTGCTGAATCACTATAACATTAATACACAATTAACCTTTACAGAGTTCTCTAGGAATACCCAACTCTGGGGTATTACACATGTACTGTACAAACCAGGACTACGAAGAAGAGGAAAGTTTGTTAAAACATCGGATACAGGAAGCAGAGCCTTTCAAAGAGGATCAGCAGTACCACACTTTCATTCCATGTAGTGAAACAGAAATAAAAACAAGGATTTTTTCATTCACCAATGACATTGAAGTCCATGAAGTTATTGAAGATGGCACAAGATTGACGATGGATGACATAACAGGTTATGTGACCTATGAATATGATATTGAAGAAGTAGAGATGACATTTTTGCATTCTTCTGGTCCATCACCATCCTTTGTGTATCCAAGAAAATTCGACATTTTAAAAGGAAACAAAAAACAGATATTAACTCAGGTGGAACCAAACCCCATAACAGCCATACGCACTGAGACAAAAGGTAACGGTCATTGTTAGTAAGAGATTGTAGAGAAGATTATGTTTCACCGTGAGAAAAAGGACTTTGTGTCAGCATGCGTTAGGGCTGTCTTGGGCCCTTCCGGCCTCTCCAGCCTCCTGCCGGATTTGTTGCCGATGACTGTTCAGCCATCTGAGTACGTCTTTTGAGAACTCAAAGAATGTGGTGTAGTGCCAAGGGTGACCACCCTGAGCTTGGCAGGGTAGATCATCAAGTATTGCAGGCCCAATGCCCTCATCCACCTCTTTATGTCCAGAAAATGGGACCTTTTGCGCTGGATCTCCACTGAGAAGTCTGGTAAAGAGGAGATTTTCTGTCCCCTGAGCTTAATGTCCTGCTTCTCTTTTGCTTTTCTTAATATAATATATCGGTCAATAGGCTTGGGGGGTCTGCCCACTGGGCCCGGTCTTGTGGGGACGCTGTGAGCTATCATCACAGCAAACAGTGAGGGTATGTTTGTCAAAAGTATCCAGTAACCATTTTTCAAATCATCCGGGTTGTTCCCCTCTGCTTTTTTCAGGAACCCCACCAGTCTAATTATTGCGTCTCTGATGATTCCCCAGGTCATCAGCCTTAGCCATCAGTGCTGCGACTGCTTGCTTGTGACTCTGTATATCTCTGTGGACTGGCGGGAGAGCATCTTCCAAATCACTAACTCTGCTTTCCGCTGCTGTTGTGCGTTCCGCCCCTTTCAGTATGTCATTGCATATTATAGAAATAGATTCTTGCATATGGTCAACTTGTCAGTGTATTGAGAGTAAAGTTTCATTTATTAACTGCATTGAGGATATCTTGCAGGGAAGGGAAGGGAAGTCCCCCTGGAAAATCTCTTCAAAGATACAACTTTTTCCTTTAGGAGCTGCAGTAGATTCATTATGCCTTTGAAGGGATACCCCTAGTTAAAGGGACTTCCTCCTCCTCATACATGCATAATGCCATAAATCGGGTCCCTTCACCAGGTGTTCCTCTCATCCCCTGTGTAGCAGACACTGATCTCTTGAGCGGGGTGCTAGAGGAAGGGGGCCTGTGGGCAAACTGCTCCAGTCGCGCAGTCACATCTCCTTTCACATTTCTCTGCCTCCCCTGCCGGCAGTTTGGGTGCCATCTTGGATTTTGACTGGCGCGTCTCCTTAGAGACGCGTCATGACTAACAATTGCGGGTGTCATGAAACGCCTCTTGTGATTATTAACCTATTAAATGCCGCTGTCAAACTCTGACAGAGGCATTAACAGCGCACCGGCATGGGGGCGCAACATTCTATGCACCCATCAGTGCGCCCGTTATATGATCGCAGGTTGCTATGACAGCCAAGGGTCTGTTGAAGTCCTCTGCAATGGATAATGGATCTACTGCAGCTTCTAAAAGGAAAAGTTGTATCCTTGAAGAGATTTCCCACAGGTACTTCCCTTACCTTCAAGATATCGTTAATGCAGTTAATAAATGCAACTTTACTATAAATACTATGCTATTACATTAATATTTATTAGATGATCCATTATCTTTGAGCTTTTTAGTGGATGTGACAAAGGATGTGAGACAAAATCTTCAACAGAGACCTTAAAGCACACCTGTCAGCAGGATTGTGCTTAATAAACTAAATACACTGTCAGGTGGGCGACATTACACTGATTAATATGATACCTTTGTTAATGAAATCCGTCCAGTGGTTCTTTTATAATCTTTATTTTCATTTCTGCCATAATGATATGCTCATGCTTCGGGGCAGGACTGTAAGTGGTGCTCTCATTATGTATGCCTATCTCTGACAGGTCACTGTGCTTTCAGTGACCTGCCTACTATTTTAAATACTGCCTTTGTAATTTCTGTGGCAAAGTGAAAATTTACATTCCCCAAAATGGCCCCCGCCGCCCGCGCATGTTTAGTTGCATCTTTCGGTTGCCGAGATATGCTACTGCGCACGCACGGGCGCCATTTTGCTTTTGGAAAAAGAATTTGGGTGCAGCAATATGGTGCTGCGCATGTGCAGTAGCATCTCTCAGCAATCGAGAAATGATACTGCGCAAGCACGGGCGGCGGGGGCTATATTGCTGCAAGCAAGTTTCTTTTTCCTGTAGCAAAATGGCGCCTGCACATGCGCAGCAGCATCTTTTGATTGCCGAGAGATGCTACTGCGCATGCGTAGCGCCATGTTGCTGCACCCAAATTTTTGCTTTCCCCCATTAAAAATAAAAATAATAAAAACATTTGAAAAGTACACATATGTTGTAATGCCGCATTCAGAAAAGTCAGATCTATCAAAATATAAAAATAAGTAACCCGATCGGTAAACACGGTAAATGGCAAAGATTCAAGAACGCCAAAATTACGGGTTTGTCACTGCAATACCACAAAAATGTTGTAACAAGCGATCAAAATGTCATATCTATGCCAAAAATGGTATCAATAAAAATGTAATATCGCCCTGCAAAAAATAAGCCATCACACAGCTCTGTTGACTGAAAAATGAAAATGTTACGGGTCTTGTAAAATGGGGACATAATCCCCCCCCCCCAAAATGTTTGTTTCAAACTTATGATTTTTTTCACCACTAAAATAAGAAGTGAACATCTTTGGTATCGCTGTAATCATACTGATGAACAGAATCATATTGTGAGGTCATTTTTTTACCACAAACTGTACACTGTAAAAACTGTTGCCAAAAAATAATTTCAGAATTGCACTTTATTTCACAATTTCTTCCCACTTAGAATTTATTTCCAGTTTATCAGTACACTATGTGGTAAAAGGAATGGAGTCATTCAAATGTACAACTCGTCTCGCAAAAAATAAGCCCTCATATGTCCATGTAGACAGAAAAATAAAAAAATGTTACGGCTCTGGGAAGAAGATGAGGAAAAAACAAAAACGCAAATTCAAAAATAGGCCCGGTTAAAAACTTATAAAGTTATCATTGTGATATTTGTGGTGTTACATAGGACTTCAGGAAAAAAGTTTTTGCTATTGTGTTAGCCAGTTGAAAAAAAGATTGAGGACTAAACTAAATAATCTTGTAGATATAATACCTTTTAATAGCAAACAAAAATAGAATAAATAATATTACAAAGCAAGCTTTCAAGACTGAGTCTTAATGTTAGGGCTGCAGGTAACAATGATCTACTACATTATCTGTACTTTTAGTAAATCTGCCATTAGCAATTTGGTGCAAAAATGGAAAGTGAAGAGACGCCAATACAGAAGAGCAAATATATTAGAGTGGAAGTGAATTTGATTTAAATTTTACAAAATTCCACATTTGCTAAAATGAGAATTTTTTTTTTATAATTCGCTTCTGCTACTGTTCAACAAAATGATGGCTGTTGGTCGCCATTTCTCTGAACTATAGAAGGCCATAAAAATGTGAAAAAAAAATCTGATACTTACCGTACCTTCTGGCCCCTCCGCTCCTCGCCACCACCTGTTCGGTCCCTGTTGCATTTTAAGATTGATTAAGATGCGACAAGGACTTGGCAGGTGGTGGTAAGGAGTGGAGGGGCTGGTGTGGTGAGCGGTGAGGTGAGTATAAGGAATTTTATCACTTTTTACCTATTACATTTATTATGCTCTGGTGTCATAAGAATAGGGGACATTAAATTTGCGGAGATTAACTTCTCTGTCCGCGAATCGAATTTCCTGGGGAAAAAAACATGCGAACAGGTGAATTCACATTTTGCCCTGATCCACTCATCTTTAGATCCCATATATTTAGCATTTCATCAATGACTTTGTATGGAAAATATAACTTTAATTAAGCCAAACACTGGCATTGATTGCATAATGTTTAAGTCCGTTATTTTCTACAGAAAAGTATAGAACATTAGTGTGAAGGGAAGAGTCTTACCTGCACATTCAGCATTTTTATCTTTAATGCAGCATAAAGAGCCTGTGGCGTGACGGGCTTAATAATAAAACTAGAAAAGCTTAGAAAAAGAAACACCGTGTTCTTTAATTTAAGTTACTTAGCCTTACATATCGAAATGTTTTATAAATAAGCCCTCCTATCTATTCCGTATTACCTTAACCACTGCATATGTACTGTCTATAATTTTCATTTTATGGCACTGTTCTCTTATGTTTCTCTCATATACAAAGACAACACGGTTACATAAGGTCTGAATATTTGATCAAGGTTTTTAGTACAGGAGTCAGAAACAATAAACCTTTGTGGCAGGTTAATAAGTCCTTTGTACGCATGGGGAATACAATTGAATTGAATTAGAGTTCTTCATAATTTCAAACACAAACTCGGAGATGACTTTAGAGCTGAGTGCTTTTGTAGCTATGTTGGAAGCTATTCACAGGACCTCAAGGGATTCTCCCCTGATGGTTTTATGCAACATTAGCATTCTTCATCCCTCATAGTCTATTTCACTCTTTAATGTACTGAGCATTATTGTTCTTCCTTCTTATTGCTTTCCTTATAGACCGGAACCCTTGAAATGTGGTCACACTCATTTAGGCATTATGTACTCCTCATATTGGTCAGTAAAAACTATTTGTGTACAGTGAACTAAACCTGTGTACAGTTCAATCTAACTGAAAGAGCGGCTTTATTCAGTCATTATAGTTCAGCTCAATACTCATTGTAGGACATAAATAATAATATAATAAATCATTTTTATTTATATAGCGCCAACATATTCCGCAGCACTTTACAATTAAGTAGGGACATATACAGACAATATAAACAATACAATGTATCAGATTTCAACAATTACAGGATGATTGAGGGCCCTGCTCGCAACCTTACAAATCTATAGAAACACAACAAACAGAAAAAATATGCACAAATAAAGTTGATATAAACTTCAATTTTCCAAATTGTTCTACAATTTTCTTAGGAAAAGCAATTAAAAAGGGGAAGATAATTCACTTTTATTTGTGAATTTGACTTGATATATGATGATATATGATGTTTAACCTCTTCAGGACCGGGCAATTTTTCATTTTTGAGCTTTTTTTTCCTCCTCTTCTTCCAAAATCCATAACTGTTTTTTCTTTTTTTGTCAACCTAGCCATATAACCGCTTTTTTTTTTTTGCAGGACGATTTATATTTTTGAATGACAGCATTCATTTTACCATATCATGTACTGAATAGCAGGAAAAAAATTCAAAGATCGATGAAATGGTGAAAAACTTGCAATTACGATATTGTTTTTTTGGGTTTTGCGGCGTTCATCGTTCAGTAAAAATGACCTGGAAACCTGATATTTCACAATATTATGATTACGGTAGCTAGAAAAGTCCATGTGTTTTTATGGTGGTGAAAAACAATTCAGAAGTCTGTAAAAAAATAAAAGTTTTGTGTTCCCAGTTTCCAAGACCTGTAACGTTTTTACTTTTTTTTTTTTTTTTATCAATGGAGCTGAGTGAAGACTTGTGGGACAAACTGATGTTTTCAGTGAAACCATTTTTGGGTACATACAACATTGTGATCACTTTTCATTGTATTTATTTAGTGAGGTATGGTGACCGAAAAACCACAATCCTGGAGTTTTGATTATTTTTTCTCATTGCAGTGTTTACTGATCCGGTTAACTAATTTTATATTTTGATAGTCCATACTTTTATGAATGCGGCAATGCTAAATATGTGTATTTATTTTTAATGGGTGAGAAGGAGAAGTGATTTGAATTTTTATGTGGTTTTTTTTATATCTTTAAAAACTTTTTTTTTTTACTTTATTTGTTAGTTATTTTAGGAGACTTGAACCTGTGATTGTCCCATCGCTTTTACTGTAAGATGCAAAACCGCAGTATTGCAATATATAGTGCATTTCATGGTCTCCTTTGATTCTCAGAAAGTATCGGAGTCTCAGAGGAAGACCAAGTTGGAGGTGATGGGGGCCTTCAGCAAGCCGCTTGCTGTTATACTAACCTATTGGCGTGAGATCGCAACGCTGTGACGTCATTTAAATGCCACTCTCAGAGGCTGACATTGGCGTTTAAATGGTTATTAGTCCTGGCATGAACTCAGCTCCTGATGTGATTTCTGTTATTGTGATAAGAATAATAGCGCAGCATGCAAATCAGCTGGAATCTGCGATGGAGGTTTCCGAATGGAGCTTTTAAAGCAAATATGAACAGAGCCCAAAAAAATCCTCAGTTTAGCTTTGCCCTTAGTTTTGCTAATTTTATTTGAAAAATATAACACACTATATTTCTTTTGCCATACTTATATTTCCTATAATAAAACTTCATCTGATAATCTGCTATCATATCCCCATCCATAATCGGTACATTACTAATGTAGGACATGGAGTGGAAATCTATGATCCAACTCCAACTCCCACTTGACAACATAAGCCTCATCACTTCATGCTGATTAAATTTTTCTGTTGTGAGCTTCCTATTCCCACAGAAACAAAAAATAAATAAAAATAAAAAATAATGTCATTAAAATGCAATCCAAAACAACATTTTAGCAGACTTGAGCTTTATGATTTATTCATGAAAGTGATAAATGAATGTTAAACTGACATAAATCCATTTTTGCCAAATCAGCTTTATGTGACCTGTAATAACAAGCTCTATGGAAGTGGGCAGCAAAGGTCCTTAAATAACAAGGGCTAACAAAATTGTAAAAATTATTGCAGTAATTGAAAGATTATACTGATAAATAGAGATGAGCGAACCCAAACTTAAAAGCTCAGCGTTCATACTGGACAGTTATTGTCTGGTGCTAAACGCTGAACACAGACTTTCCCCGGAAGTCCGTTGCAATATTCGGAGTTCCAGGGGAAGGAGAGAAGGAGAGAGAGAGAAGGAGAGAGAGGGAGAGAGAGAGAAGGAGAGAGAGGGTGTGAGAATGAGAGAGAGATTTTTTCTTTTAGATCCAAAGTTTGGGTCTCCATTGTTTTCAATGGGGTTTGGGTTCTGGTTCAAGTTCGGGTATAGTTCTGGTACCCGAACCAAACTTTGGACTAAAGTTCGGGTCGAGTACCAGAACCTGAACTTCCACGGGTCCGCCCAACCTTACGGATAAACGTTCACAAGAACACATTAGACAATTTCAGATTTAAAGTAATATGGAGCTGTCACTATAAGCCACATACACACCTAGAGTATTTGGTCAGCATTTTACCTCAGTATTTTTAAGCCAAAACCAGGATATACCTAAAATACTACAGTTTTCACACTTGTAACTATAGAAGTCACAATCAACTGACGGTTCCTGTAGGTCACTTGATAGTTCTGATGTATAGATTTAGACAGGAGGTAGAAAGTCTTTAGAAGATCTTGCACTTTTCCAGTGAGAATATCCACAGAGCTGAGAGCAAATATGTTTAGTATTGTAAATTTTTGCCTAGAGGCATTAGATCAGTGTATGATTTTTGTATGTGTGGTCCATGTCTTTTTATTAGAGCTCTGGCATATTGCATTACCTTGGACCAGCACTCCTCCCATTTGGCACAGGCATTTTTAATTAGCAGAAGACTGCTAGGGGGTGTTTCGCCTATTTTTGCTATCAGCTTAGTCTCAGAACATGTGGAAGGTGAGTTTTTTTTAATCTATTCATTTGGTGTTGCTGTGGAGTGGTGTGGCCTGGAGTCATAAGACTCAGCTTTGCAGCATTAGTGCTTTGGGGCACCAGGTCCCCTGATGCTGTGACAGTGGTTGGCGCACAGTTCCTCACCTTTAAGGCTAGGAACCCGCTGAGAGGTTCACTGTCACTTGGCAGTGGGCTTCGTACAGTCTGAAAAGAAAGTTAAACTTAGAACCTCATGTTCAGTTTTGTAAAATTTTGCCAGCAGCATTAGATCAAACTATGATTTTTGAATATATGATTCATGTCTTTTTTCTACAGTTCTGACATATGTATACAGTCATGGCCAAAAGTATTGAGAATGAGACAAATAGTAATTTTTCCAAAGTTTACTGCTTCATTTTTTGTAATGGCAATTTGCATATACTCCTGAATGTCAAAGAGTGATCAGCTTAACAGCAATTACTGTACTTGCAAAGTCAATATTTGCCCAGAAAATGAACTTTAACCCCCAAAACACATTTCAACATCATTGCAGTCCTGCCTTAAAAGGAGCAGCTAACATCGTTTTAGTGATTGATCCATTAACACAGGTGTGGGTGTTGATGAGGACAGGGCTGGCGATCAATCAGTCATGATTAAGAATGACATCACTGGACACTTTAAAAGGAGGCTGGTTCTTGGTATCATTGTTTCTCTTCAGTTAACCATGGTTATCTCTAAAGAAACACGTGCAGCCATCATTGCACTGCACAGAAATGGCCTAACAGGGAAGAGTATCGCAGCTACAAAGATAGCACCTCAGTCAACAATCTATCGCATCATCAAGAACTTCAAGGAGAGAGCTTCCATTGTTGTCAAAAAGGCTCCAGGGCGCCCAAGAAAGACAAGCAAGCGCCAGGACCGTATCTTAAAACTGTTTCAGCTGCGGGATCGGACTACCAGCAGTGCCGAGCTTGCTCAGGAATGGCAGCAGGCTGGTGTGAGTGCTTCTGCACGCACTGTGAAGCGGAGACTCTTTGAGCAAGGGCTGGTTTCAAGGAGGGCAGCAAAGAAGCCACTTCTCTCCAGAAAAAACATCAGGGACCGACTGATATTCTGCAAAATGTACAGGGAGTGGACTGCTGAGGACTGGGGCAAAGTCATTTTCTCTGATGAATCCCCTTTTCGATTGTTTGGGACATCTGGAAAACAGCTTATTCGGAGAAGAAGAGGTGAGCGCTACCACCAGTCTTGTCTCATGTCAACTGTAAAGCATCCTGAAACCATTCATGTGTGCGGTTGCTTCTCAGCCAAGGGAATCGGCTCACTCACAGTCTTGCCTAAAAACACAGGCATGAATAAAGAATGGTACCAGAATGTCCTCCAAGAGCAACTTCTCCCAACCATCCAAGAGCAGTTTGACGCCCAACAATGCCTTTTCCAGCATGATGGAGCACCTTGCCATAAAGCAAAGGTGATAACTAAATGGCTCATGGAACAAAACATAGAGATTTTGGGTCCATGGCCTGGAAACTCCCCAGATCTTAATCCCATTGAGAACTTGTGGTCAATCATCAAGAGACGGGTGGACAAACAAAAACCAACAAATTCTGGCAAAATGCAAGCATTGATTATGCAAGAATGGACTGCTATCAGTCAGGATTTGGTCCAAAAGTTGATTGAGAGCATGCTAGGGAGAATTACAGAGGTCTTGAAGAAGAAGAGGCAACACTGCAAATATTGACTTGCTGCATTAACTCATTCTAACTGTCAATATAACCTATTGGTACTCATAATATGATTGCAGTTATATTTCTGTATGTGATATAAACATTAGACAAACACTAATAAAAACCAGAGGCCAGCAGATCATGTGAAAATATAATTTTGGTGTCATTCTCAAAACTTTTGGCCATGACTGTACACATATGTACATATATATGTTTATACAGAGAGAGTTAGGCGTGTGTGTATTTAATTATATATAATCATCACCGAAGTTGCTAATTTTTTTTCGGAGTACAGAAACAGAAGTAGCCTTCGATTTCTTGGAACCCTTTCCACTGTCCCCCTTACTACATTAATCATGCTACTTACCTGCTCCTTCTAACACTCTTCTCAACCGTCCATGTCTACCCCACTAATTGCTTGCTCAGTGAGCATTATGTTCCTTTCAAGATTGTCAATCGCTCTCAGTGTTGCATTTTGCTCCTGTCTAGCCCTAAGACCATGGTCACATGTTCAGTATTTGGTCAGTATTTCACATCAGTATTTGTAAGCCAAAATCAGGAGTGGATGAAAACGCAGAAGTTGTGCACGTGTTTCTATTATACTTTTCCTCTGATTGTTCCACTCCTGGTTTTGGCTTACAAATACTGATGGAAAATACAGATCAAAGACAGAATTGGTGAGCGTGGCCTAATACAAGCCTACAGGTTGGCAACATGCTCACATCTGCCACAGCACTATTCACCCAGGAACTCCAGCTATAGTTGGGTTTACATATGGCAGACTGTGCACTGAAGGAAACCTCCAATCTTCCTATCCATCAACAAAAAATAAACAATAAAAAAGTAGAAAATTAAATCTCCTGAGTTTTTTTTAAATTCCTATTTAGTTCAACAATAGGGATGAGCGGTCCAGTGGATGTTCGGGTTCATCAAGTTCGGTCTAACTGTAGTCCAAAGTTCGGTTCTGGTATCAGAACTTGACCAGAACTTGACCCCGAACCCGAATCCCATAGAAGCCATTGAGGACCCAAACTTTGGTGCTGTAAAATGGTGGTAATAAGGAATAGGGGGCTGCAAAAGGAACCAAAATGGGGGTAAGACTAAGACAATTTTCCTGAAAAAAAATGTTGATATGGAAAAAACATAGAATAAAAAAATAAAAATAACAATCTTGAACCAGGAGGAGGAGGCCCAAGTGGTGGAGTAGGTTGAGGAGGAGGAGGTGGACATGGCGGCGTAGATAGAAGAGGCGGATGAGGTAGCTAACACTGTTTTTGTGGGGTTTTTTAAATAACAGGAGCGAAAGGTAAAAACACTCTATCCTTCTTGCCCCAACTCTACCTTCATAGTTGGTCTCATTGCCACCTGTCACGTGCACGTTGTTTCAGTCACTGTCAGTCACTTCTTATTATAGTGAATAGTATTAAAGGATTTCCTACAAGTTTTTAAAATTAATACTAAAGGACCACTGCTCAAATAGGAAAGGTTAAGCACGTGTCCATCTGTCATCTCAACTGTCGGCTGCACCTAATCTCTGGCCTTGGCAGTCACAGGCCAAATATGTGAGAAATACCACCAGACCATGACCAGACCACATAATACCACCACATAGTGACCGAATACTACATACAAGGGACAAATACAGTGACACCATGACCAGACCACATATTACCACCAAATAGTGACTGAATAATACCACATATCTGCGATGTGTGTCGGCTCACCAGGATGGTATAAATGTGTATACCTGTGTCCACATCAGTATTATACTGTAACTGCTGTAAATATGTTTGATCATCTGCACTAATGTTGTTATTCAATCACAAGATGTCATTGCTGAAAGACTGTAAGATACAGTGCATTGTGAAAGTATTTGTCCCCCTTGAACTATTCTACCTTTTGCCACATTTCTGGCTTCAAACATAAAAATTCTAATTTTTTGGGGAAGAATAAACAACAAGTGGGATACAATCGTGAAGTGGAATGAAATTTATTGGATATTTTAAACTTTTTTAACAAATTCAAAACTGAAAAGTGGGGCGTGCAATATTATTCGGCCCCCTTGAGTTAATACTTTGTAGCGCCACCTTTTGCTGCGATTACAGCTGCAAGTCGCTTGGGGTATGTCTCTATCAGTTTAGCACATCGAGAGGTGGAAATTCTTGCCCATTCTTCTTGCAAAACAGCTCAAGCTCATTGAGGTTGGATGGAGGGTGTTTGTGAACAGCAGTTTTCAGCTCTTTCCACAGATTCTCAATTGGATTCAGGTCTGGACTTTGACTTGGCCATTCTAACACCTGGATACGTTTATTTTTGAACCATTCCATTGTAGATTTTGCTTTATGTTTGCGATCATTGTCTTGTTGGAAGATAAATCTCCATCCCAGTCTCTGGTCTTTTGCAGACTCCAACAGGTTTTCTTCCAGAATGGTCCTGTATTTGGCTCCGTCCATCTTCCCATTAATTTTAACCATCTTCCCTGTCCCTGCTGAAGAAAAGCAGGCCCAAACTATGATGCTGCCACCACCATGTTTGACAGTGGGGATGGTGTTTTGAGGGTGATGAGCTGTGTTGCTTTTACGCCAAACATATCGTTTTGCATTGTGGCCAAAAAGTTTGATTTTCGTTTCATCTGACCAGAGCACCTTATTCCACATGTTTGGTGTATCTCCCAGGTAGCTTATGGCAAACTTCAAACGAGACTTTTTATGGATATCTTTGAGAAATGGCTTTCTTCTTGCCACTCTTCCATAAAGGCCAGATTTGTGCAGTGTACGACTGATTGTTGTCCTATGGACAGACTCTCCCACCTAAGCTGTAGATCTCTGCAGTTCATCCAGAGTGATCATGGGCCTTTTGGCTGCATCTCTGATCAGTCTTCTCCTTGTTCGAGATGAAATTTAGAGGGACGGCCGGGTCTTGGTAGATTTGCAGTGGTTTGATACTCCTTCCATTTCAAAATGAGCACTTACACAGTGCTCCTTGAGATGTTTAAAACTTGGGAAATCTTTTTGTATCCATATCTGGCTTTAAACTTCGCCACAACAGTATCTCGGACCTGCCTGGTGTGTTCCTTGGTCTTCATGATGCTCTCTGCACTTGAAACAGAACCCTGAGACTATCACAGAGCAGGTGCATTTATACAGAGACTTTATTACACACAGGTGGACTCTATTTATCATTACCAGTCATTTAGGACAACATTGGATCATTCAGAGATCCTCACTGAACTTCTGGAGTGAGTTTGCTGCACTGAAAGTAAAGGGGCCGAATAATATTGCACACCCCACTTTTCAGATTTTAATTTGTTAAAAAAGTTTAAAATATCCAATAAATTTCCTTCCACTTCACGATTCTGTCCCACTTGTTGTTGATTCTTCCCCCCAAAATTAGAATTTTATATCTTTATGTTTGAAGCCAGAAATATGGCAAAAAGTAGAAAAGTTCAAGGGGGCCAAATACTTTCACAATGCATTGTACATGCAAAATGTCACAGATGGAGTTACAATCTGGGGTGATGTGAAACACAGGAAGAGGAAGTGCGGCCATCTTAAGGGGCACTCTGCAGTTATTGAGAACAGGGAGATAACATGCTGGAGGGGAATCCAATGACATCCACTCGTGGAAGCATCCCACCGAGACGAGAGCAGTGGCAGATTGGAGCTGATCATGTCAGTGACCAGAACCTGTCCAGATGTGAGAGGATTTCTACCAGAAACTCTGCTGAGAAATGGAAAAGGCCGGGACCTAGCGTGAGAGGTGTTGGATGCCACTGAGGAGTCAAATCACAGTCGTCAATGGTACAGTTGACCTGCTGGAGGGACCCCGCATCCATCCGTATACAACTTTTGTCTGAAGTAGACCGGTAAGAAAACGAAAGCCCACTGCGTCGCCGCAGTGGGTAACCATGCAAGCACCTCACTACATTCTGGTGCCAAAATATTTAAGACTGAGATAAGGCTTTTAGTTGCTTAGATAGGCATATTGATTATTTCAGTCTACGGTTATTGCCAAAATAAGCGTTTGTAACTTCTGGATTTGCTGCCACGTTTTCTGTTTGTTCCGTATTTGAGAATCCCAATTCACACCTATGTGCTGTCATTGCACACAACGGACTTCACACTAAACATGAACTTCTTTTTGTTTTAGGAGAGAGTTACGGAATAATTGTTCAACCTCGATAGACTTTGTTTATGACTCTCCCCCTGGGCCGTGGGGTACTCAAGACCGGGTCTCTAGGTTGCGCAGTGCTGATGGGGGTAGTAGTGGCAACCCGATCCCGTGCTCAGGCTGTCAAGCTAAAATGGTGGCAGTCTCTTTATATATTTATACGTGTGAAAGTCCGACTACGCCACCCGTGGATTATGGTAAGGGATAACCGCCGCTGCAGGACAGACCGCTGGGTCTGGTGTTGGTGAGCAGCACAGGAATGGTATAACTCCCCACGGGAGGAGTGTAGCCCCAGAGCAGTGTAGGTAGTTCTCCCTTTCTGCCAGGACAGGCTCTCAGCGCCGTACGTCCCTGGCTAGCAGTTCCTCCACTGCCTCTCGACCTCCTCAGCCTGCTGCTCACCCTTACTCTCTGGGCCTAGACTCCGTCACGGTCTCAGGTCTCCCAGGTCTCTCTAACCCTGCCCCCAGTTCCAGCTTTTATAGGGCAGCCTGCTCTCCCTACTGGCCTCAGACAGGAGGTGCTGCATGCTAATTGTCCCTAACCAGGGAACCTCCCTCCTGCTCTCAGACACAGCCTTTATTATTTGTGGCATCCAGGCCTGGGGTGACACATTCCCCCCTAGTAAAAGTTTAGTACTCCGGGACTAAGCCTTTTTGGCTAAAAACAAACAGGGTAAATACACACAACCATAAAACATCAGCAAATACCAGCACAATTTGAGGTCACAGTGTGGTCTGTGACCGGGTGTCCATATCACCAACAAAAGGGAGCTTAAACCGGTTGGGGGTCTGTCCTAGCCCCGAGTCCTTGACAGTCTTTGGTGGACAGTCTTTATTCATTCCTCGGTTAAGCTCCAAACAAACCTTACCAAGAGTCCCGATTATTTAATGTCCATAACCTGTTAGTCCGTTTGGTTAACTGAAAAAAAACGAAAAACATAATCACTGGTCATGCAGTTAACTTTTCAAACATTTGACAACTATTTATAAGGGTTATTTACAGTTCTTTACACACCCTATATTTTCCAGCGAGCGGGTATCTGCCCCCTAGTGCTCCTGGTTGACCTACGTAACCCACTGTCTGGTGGTGGTCTAACCTGGTTTTCCCCACTAGCATTTAGGGTACAGCTACTAGCTGGGTTTACAGGCAGTGCAGGCAGCTGTCTGCGGGTCCTTTGGCTTACCGCAGGCATGGCAGGCTCACTGTCAGCAGAGGGTTGACTCTCCTGGGCTGCTGGCATGCGTTCTTCTGCCTCCGGGGCTGCTTGTTCCTCTGATTCTTCCTGCTCTCCTGTAGGTTCCTGCTGGGTTGGTTGAAGGAAGTGTAGGACGGGTACCACAACTGTGTCGTTTATCCGAGTCCAGGACCGGGGAAACTCTCCGAGAACGGTGCTGACCATTTCTTCCTTGTTCACTGCGGGCTCAAGGTCATCTTGATCTTCACTTGCACTCTGTAGTTGCTCGGGGCACTGTTTTAGGTGGTTTCTGGAGACAGTGTTCATGGTCTCTCCTCCATCCTTGCATATTACACAGACCTTCGAGTTGTCGTGCTTGGACGGCATTACTGTTTACGGGTCTCTCTCCCACTGGTCATCTAGCTTGTGAAGCCTTCTCTTCCGCTTCAGGACCTGCTCACCAGGTTCCAGTGGACCAGCAGGGGCATGTTGGTTGAAGAGCCTCTCTTGCTTGAGCCAGGCTCCTCTCCACGCTCTCCTGTACCTTTTTGTACTGTAGCCGACCTTCTGTATCCCAGTCCGCATCTGGGGAGGTGTCCTCGGGTGTCAGGACTCCCATCTCCAGGTCCATAGGCAGCTTACCTGGTCTTGCTCGCATCAGGTAAGCCGGGGTGCAGTTGGTAGCATTCACTGGGATATGATTGTATAAGTCTATCAGGTCCGGCAGTTTTTCCGGCCACAGGGTGCGTTCTTCCAGGGACAACGTCTTGAGGAGATCAATGACTATCTGATTCATTTTCTCACATATCCCATTGGTTTGTGGGTGGTAAGGCGTCGTCCGAATCTTCTTACAGCCGTAGAGGTTGCAGAACTCCTGGAAGACTTCAGCCTCGAACGCTGGACCTTGGTCTGTTAGTACCTGTTCCAGATACCCGTGTGGGCGGCAGAAGTGCTGCTGGAAGGCTCTGGCCGCCGTTTGGGCTGCCAAGTCTTTAACCGGGACCACCACCAGGAACCGGGAATAGTGATCCACTATTGTCAGGGCATAGATGTAGCCCGACCGGCTTGGAGCCAATTTCACATGATCCAGAGCTACCAGCTCAAGAGGCTGCCTGGTGACGATGGGCCTCAAGGGTGTCTTCTGGCTGGTACGGTCCTTCCTTCTTAGGTTACATGAGCCACAGTCCCTGCACCACTTCTCTATGGCCCCTCTCATACCTATCCAGAAGAACCGTTCTCTCAGTAGGAACTCTAGTTTCTTCCAACCGAAGTGTCCCGCTCTGTCATGGTAGGCCTCCAGAACCATAGTCGCATCTCGTCTTGGGACCACTACTTGCCAGGTCAGCTCGTGCGTCCGGTGGTTGACAAGTCTTCTGCACAGCTTACCTTCGTAGAGGAATAGTCTGCTCTTCTCCTTCCACAGCTGCTTAGCTTCCTCTGGAGCATCCGGATCAGGGCGAGCGTCTGCCTGGGTCAGCATCTCTTTCACCAGGCTGACTGCAGGGTCACTATCCTGCGTTTCAGCCCAGCCGTGATGAGGTAAGGGGTTGAACATGACGGTAGTTACGTTCTTGTCTCTTACACTGTGGGAATATTGGGTGGCCCCATACTGGTGAAACACAGGGAGCTCCACCTCCTCCAGCTCTTCTGGATCTTCTCCCCCATCGGATAAGTGAGGCATTCTGGATAGGGCGTCTGCGTTGGCATTGGTTCGGCCTGCTCGGTATTTGATCGTGAAGTCATAATTTGACAGCCGGGCCATCCACCGCTGCTCTAGGGCACCAAGTCTAGCATTGTCCAGATGTGTCAACGGGTTGTTGTCCGTATACACCGTGAATTTTGCAGAGGCCAGGTAATGTTTAAACCGTTCTGTTACGGCCCACACCACTGCCAAGAACTCTAGCTTGAAGGAGCTGTAATTCTCCGGGTTTCTTTCGATGGGCCTCAGCTTCCGGCTGGCATACGCTATCACTCGTTCCCTGCCCTGTTGATTTTGGGACAGTACGGCTCCTAGCCCCTCATTACTGGCGTCGGTGTGGAGGATAAAAGGATGGCCATAATCAGGGTAGGCCAGAATTTCATCCCCCGTGAGGGCCATCTTCAGTTGGCGGAAGGAATCCTCTTCCAACTTATCCCACTTGAAGGGTGGTTTGTTACTTCTAGTTTTGGACTGACCTATCAGGAGGTCCTGCATTGGGGCTACCATCTTAGTGAATTCGGGGATGAACCTCCGGTAGTAGCCTACCAACCCGAGGAATTGCCTCACTTCTTTGATGTTAGAGGGGCTTGGCCAGCTCTTGATTACTGTAACCTTGTCGGAGTCGTGGGCTACTCCCTCTGCACTCACCACGTGTCCTAGGTACTGTACCTTTGGTTTCAACAGGTGACACTTTGAGGGCTTCACCTTCAGGCCAAAGCCTGCCAGGGCTTCGAACACCTCTACCTGGTGTTTCAGATGGTCCTCGTAGGTCTTTGAATATACAATCACGTCATCCAGGTAAAGTAGGACCGTCTCAAAGTTTCGGTACCCTAGACAGCATTCCATCAGCCTCTGGAAGGTCCCGGGTGCGTTGCAGAGCCCGAATGGCATACAGTTGAATTCACTTAATCCCATCGGGGTGGTGAAGGCGGTCTTCTCCTTGTCAGCCTCTGCCACAGGAACCTGCCAGTACCCGCTAGTAAGGTCCAAAGTAGAGAAGAAATTAGCTGATTTTAGTGCGGCCAAAGACTTCTCTATTCTAGGCAACGGCTATGCGTCTTTATGGGTGATACGATTGACTCGTCTTTACTCCACGCACATTCTCATAGTACCGTCTTTCTTTTTTACCAGAACCAAGGGGGCTGCCCAGGGGCTACAAGTGTCTCTAATGACCCCTTCTTCTTTCATTTCTCTCAGCATGCCCTTTGCGTTCTGATAGTGTGCGGGGGGTACAAGTCTGTATCTTTCTTTTATTGGTGGGTGGCTCCCCATGGGGATGTGGTGTTCTACCCCTTTCACTCTGCCGAAGTCCAACGGGTGCTTACTAAAGATTCTCTCGTACTCCTGAACCACCCGGTAGACTCCTTGTTTTTGGTGCAAGGGAGTGGAGTCAGCACCCACATGGAGTTTCTGGTACCAGTCCTCCTTGTGTTTCTGGGAGCCATTATCCTCCACCGGGGGAGATGGAGGCAAGGGCTTCACGACCCTGAGAGCATTGTGTTCGACAGCAAACAATTTGGCTAGTGTAGCGTACCGGGGCAAGTGTACTTCCCTTTCCCCAATGTTTAAGATCCGGACGGGCACCCTTCCATGGTGGACATCAACCACCCCCCAGGCTGTCAAAATGGTGGGCCTGCTGTCTGAGTACACGGGTTCTACCATGGCTTGGTAGTCTCTTCCTCTTAACCCGATTGCAGTCCGACACCAGATCATCATTTCACTTTTGGGAGGCATGGCAATGGGGAACGGGTCGCTCATCCTCACGCTACCGATCTCACCACCAGACAGTTCTACTTGATGCCGTCTCATCAGGGCTCTTATCTCTTTCTGGAGGACCCTCTGTTGGCTGGAGCTAGCATTCATCGCCACCTGCTGCAAAATTACAATTATTTCTGAAAGACAATTTTCAATCACGTTAGTACCCAAGGTTATTTTAGGGTGACTTTCTCGACGGTTAATGTCCACAATAATCACTCCCTGTGCCGGCAGTTCAACTTTACCAATCTTAATCGTCATCTCTCTGAACCCCACCTGTGGCACTGGTTGACCATTGCTGGTTATATCAGTGTCACTCCAGTACTGCTTGAAAAGTACATAGGGGATGGTAGTCACTTGGGACCCGGTGTCCAGCAGTGCACTCATGGGGATACCGTCCAGCACTACGGGTAAAACCGGGCGTTCCCCCACGTACTTATCGCGCCAATTAGATGGCCTGGTGACCTTATGCCTGGGGGTTGGCCCTCTGCCCCAGGTCGGACCCGTTTAAAGTACAGTACCTGGCTATGTGTCCTGGCTGGTTGCAGCGGCGGCAAATCGGCTGTCCATCCTCAGCGTAGCGGTCTGTGGGCCTCCCTCTGAACGACGGGATCTTCCTCCGTCGACGCCACGGGACATCCTCCGGACTGGAAGCCAGCTTGATTGGTCCTGACGGGTTCATCTGTAACGACTGTACGGTCCTGGTCAATGCAGCAACACTCTTTGTTAGTTCTTGGACCTGATGGTGCAGGTCTGCAGGCGGGGATGGGTTTAGGGCCTGCGCATCAGCCCCCACAAGGTCTGCAGGGTAGGGCGCCGCCTCCTGGTGGTACGTAATGGCAGGACGCGGGGAAGCTACAGCGCCACCTGGTGTGTGTTCTCGGAGCACCCGGATGGCCCTCTCTTTAAACTGTGCAAAAGTTAAATCGGGGTTCTGTAGGGCCATGAGGCGCAGCTGGGTTCTGTGGGCGCTGGACAGCAGACCTTCTATGAACTGGTCAGTCAATAGCTTATCTGTATCCTGCACGCTGCCAGGGTCAGCTTGTTTGATTGCTCCCAAGGCTTCCTGTAAATTTAGGGCATAATCTCTGATGCTGTCCTGTGTCCGCTGCTTACATCCGTAGAACCGCATTTTAATTTCAGCTGAGGTGCGGGTGTCAAAGGTACCCCGCAGCCAGGTCAAAATGTCCTTTACAGTCCTTTTCTCCTCAGCTGGCCATGATTTTACCTCCCGCTGGGCCGCACCAGTTAACTGCCCTGTCAGTATGCTGATTTTCTGTTCTTCTGTTAGGGGATAGACTTTAAATAAACTGTGCAGTCTTTCCTTAAAGTCACTTAATGTATGGGATTCCCCTGAGTACTGGGGCAGCCAGGCCGCTCCGGGGATATACGGCATGGAAAACGGCATCACCGCTGCTGGAGCCATGCTGGTGGTAGTGGGCCTTCCGACATCTTCCTCCCCCCTAGTTAACCGTGGCCTACCTTCCGTTGATCCTCTTCCGTAGGCCGCGGTTCCACTAGCACTGCTCTGGGCGAGGACCTTGCGTCGCGTCCTGGTGACGTCAGCGTCGCTCTCTCTCCTTACAGGACCTTGCGCAGCGTCCGGACGTAGGGCGGGGCTTCAGGTCTCGCGCGGTTTTGGTGTCCACGCCCCTCTTCTTCCCGCGCGGCGTCCCGAAGATGGCGCCTTTTGGCGGGAAACGGCCCCGAATGGCGGGAAACTTCATTCAGGTAAATAAAAAGTCTTTTCAGGCACACAATACCCGTTTGTGGCGGGTTGGTCACGATCCTGCCGACTACGCCAGAAAGCTGACTTGCCCCCTGGGCCGTGGGGTACTCAAGACCGGGTCTCTAGGTTGCTCGGTGCTGATAGGGGTAGTAGTGGCAACCCGGTCCTGTGCTCAGGGTGTCAAGCTAAAATGGTGGCAGTCTCTTTATATATATATATATATATATATACATGTGAAAGTCCGACTACGCCACCCGTGCATTGCGGTCAGGGATAACCGCCGCTGCAGGACAGACCACTGGGGCTGGTGTTGGTGAGCAGCACAGGAATGGTATAACTCCCCACGGGAGGAGTGTAGCCCCAGGGCAGTGTAGGTGGATGTTGGGGGTGATAGTTCCGGCCGCGATAGTCAGAATGCAGAGTCCGCTTAAACAGTTCAGGGTCTTTATTGTAATAGATGGTAATGGCCCAACAACAGTACCGGCTAGAAGGGGGCCTGGATGTCTGAGAACACTCGGGAAGCCCCTCTGGTCAGGGTGAGGGTGTAGGCCTACCGTGCTCTCTATGCTCTTTCTGACTATTCCCCTCTTAGTGGTAAAATAGCCCACGTCCCTGAGCGTGCCGTGTATTCTCACCCGTATGGCTAGCTACTTGGGCTCCTTTTACCTCTGGCCTCTCTTGGCTTTGCTGGTCCCTTCTGTTGTGGTGGAGCCTCTGGGCTTTTTAGGCCAAAGGACATGAAATCCCTCGCGGATTGGTTCTCTGCTGCTGGACTTAGAGTCTTTACAGCCTCGGACCCCAATGTCCGGTAGGTAGTTCTCCCTTTCTGCCAGGACAGGCTCTCAGCGCCGTACGTCCCTGGCTAGCAGTTCCTCCACTGCCTCACGACCTCCTCAGCCTGCTGCTGACCCTTACTCTCTGGGCCTAGACTCCGTCACGGTCTCAGGTCTCCCAGGTCTCTCTAACCCTGCACCCAGTTCCAGCTTTTATAGGGCAGCCTGCTCCCCCTACTGGCCTGGGACAGGAGGTGCAGCATGCTAATTGTCCCTAACCAGGGAACCTCCCTCCTGCTCTCAGACACAGACTTTATTATTTGTGGCATCCAGGCCTGGGGTGACACATTTACAGCCGTCACACTTGGTTAACTGTTAGGGTATTCTCAGTATAGTTGAGGACAAACTATTCCCCTAAGTCCATTGAAGTTACTTCGGGACAGAAGGGAATATTTGATTTGGGGATAGAGGTAATTGATTATAACATTGTAAACTGTTGTGCTGTACCACCTGCGAGTCCGTACTTTACTCTTATATAATTGTCCCATTTCCCAGGGTGGTAACAGGTAACAGGAGGCCGATTTAGACAGGCATGCTGGTAGGTAACTTTATAGAAAGGATAGTAGGTATAAATTGTTTGAGCGCCACGCTGCACAGCACAAGGGTCTCAGCCTCCTGGTTGAATGTCTGCATAATGTTTTGAATGTTTCCTATTTTCTGGGTGAGTCATCCGCATAACTAAGTAAAATAACTACGGTAAGCGAACTGTGTAGGAGTCGGTTTTCTCACCCGTGAGTTCGCTGTATCCTGAGGAACATACCTTGGTACACAACTTACACTTACAAAGACATATGACAAATACTGCCACACCATGACCAGACCACATATTACAACCACACAGTGACCGAATACTACAATACTGATTATTATTAAAAAAACACAATACTAATAACACTAATATCACTAGTGACATTATATACAGGAGCTCTAAATATAGTATATAGTGTACAGGTAATACCTTGATCACCTGTGACAATATACATAGGAGCTCTGTATATACTATATAGTGTAAGTGTAAAGTTAATACAGTGACTTACCAGTGACGTTTCTAGTTGAAGTCATCCATCTTCACTTTTCCTCTTCATCCGGTGCAGACTGCTATCACTTCTTCCAGCCAGGACTCGACTCTGCAGAAAATAACACACAATCATCTATAGATGATTGCTTCTAGAGCACATTCCCCACTTTTTTCCCCCGACTTCTACACTGCGCCAGATGAAGAGAAAAAGTGGCATAGTGCCACCCTGCACAGTTCCTTACTTGCCGTCATAAAGCAACAATCTATGTTCCTCATTCTGGCCCCCATACAGTAATTACGTCACCCATCCTGGCCCCTTCCTGTAATAATGTCCCCAATCCTGTAATACTTTCCTCAGTCATGGCCCCCTTCTGTAATAATGTCCCCCATCCTGGGCCCCTTCCTGTAATAATGTCCTCCATCTTGATCCCTTTATGTAATAATGTACCCCATCATGGTCCTCATGTCTCTCACCCTGGGCCCCATATGTCAGCCACCCTGGTCCCCATATTTCTCATGCTGGTCCCCATGTGTCCTACATCCTGGTTACCATATGTCCTCCATCTAGGTCCCCATATGTTCCTCATCCAGGTCCCCATATGTCCCTCATCCAGGTCCCCATATGTCCATCATCTAGGTCCCCATGTGTTCTTCAGCCAGGTCCCCATATGTTCGTCATTTATGTCTCCATATATTCCTCATACAGGTTCCGATGTGTTCCTCAGCCAGGTCCTCATATGTCCCTTATCTAAGTCCCCATATGTCCCATATCCAGGTCCCCATATGTCCCATCCCCAAAAGTACCCAATATTGTGCTCTACTGTAAAAACATAAAATAGCTGGCTATCAGGTGATAGGCTGGGGTAGCAAATCTCTACTAGAGATGAACTGTTCGCCAATCTCAAATTTGAGCTGTTTGGGCTGGTGTTTCTAGCCTGGGAGGGGGCCAATATTCATGGCACCCTTCCTGGGCTATTAATATCAGCTCCCAGCTGTCTGCCTAGCCTTTGCTAGCTATTAAAATAGGGGGGACCCCACATCATTTTTTTGGGGGTCCCCCATTTTAATAGCTAGTAAAGGCTAGGTATTCAGCTGGGGGCTGATATCAGTAGCCTGGGAAGCTCCGTGGGTATTACCCCCTTCCCAGGCTTCAAACATCTGCCCCAGCTGTCTGCTTAACCTCCACTAGAGACTAAAATTACGGGGAACCCCACGCCAATTTTTTTTTTTAATAAATCCTTTATTTTAACACTAAATGACAAGTACAGTAACCAACACTGTCACTGTACTTATTATATATGTGTCTGACATGTTTCTATCTATCTAATCTATGTGTGATGCTCTTTTTTTTCTGTTCTAAATTGTCGGGTACCGATGATGAATTGCCGGCCGGCTTTTTTAAAGAGACGGGTGCATGAAAACACTATTATTTTTTTTAATAAATCCTTTATTTTAACACTAAATGACAAGTACAGTAACCAACACTGTCACTGTACTTATTATATATGTGACTGACATGTTTCTATCTATCTAATCTATGTGTGATGCTCTATTCTTTCTGTGCTAAATTGTCGGGTACCGGTGTATGCCGCTGCTGAATTGTGAATTGTGAATTAAACTGTGTCTCCTCCTCATTTTACTCCTCCACCTTTGAAGGTGTTTTCTATGTGTTTTCTATGTGTTTCTATGTGTTTTTGTTTGCCTGCCATTGGTTTTAACGGTGTTCGACGGTGTTCGACGAACCGATCGACGAACATACCGGTGTTCGACGAACCGAACCGAACCCGAACACTACGGGGGTGGTGACGCGCCCCCTGGGCCTGTGTTGTGCAGAGGATACCCGGAGCCGGATCGCTGGGAGTTGTAGTCTCAGTGTGGCGGTGACCCGGTCCGTGCCCAGGGCGGTCAAACCAGTGGCAGTCTTAGGTAATAACAATGTCCGACTACGCCACCCGTGGATTGCGGTCAGTGGGGACCGCCGCTGCGCTGCAGACCGCTGAGGCTGATGTTGTTTGCGCAGCCGAGTATGGGATAACTCCCCACGGGAGAAGTATTGCCTCAGGGCAGCTAATGTGAGATGATGGGAGTGATGGTGTGAGCGTCCCAGTAGTAATGGTGCTGGTGCGGCGATGAAACACAGAGACGTGTGGTGCAGTTCAGGGTCTTTACTGATGGAATAACGCAGACCCTCCCGGGAGTACTGGTTAGCAGTAGGGGCCTGGTCAGTCTGTAAGCAAGTAGGATCTCTCCTGGCCAGGTGGAGTTGTAGGCCTCCCCGACTATCTGCACTCTTTCCTGGCTACCTTGCTCTATGCGGGTAGAAGTAGCCCACGTCCCTGAGTATACCGTGTGGTGCTCACTCGTATGGCCGGTGACTTGGGGCCTTCCGTTAGCCTCCGCTTCACGATGGCGGTGCTGGTCCCTTGCTTGTGACCGTGCCTCTGGGCTTCTATTGCCAGAGGACATGGAATCCCCTGCCGGTTGGATTCTGCTGCTGGACCTGGATGTCCCCACAGCCTCGGACTCCGTGTCCGGGTTTAGTGTCTTCAGCCAAGGCGAGCTTTCTAGCTTCCAGCCTCAGGCACTCGCTCCTGCTCCTACAGAGCTCCTGGTTCTTACTTTCCCTCTCCAGGCTCTGACTGCTCTGCTTGTTCTGCAGGCTCTGTCTCTGTCTGCTCTAATCCCGCCCCAGACCCAGTTTATAAGGGCAGATTCCTCCCCTCCCAGGTCTGGGTAGGCCGTGTTGCATGCTTAGGGCTCCTGACCAGAAAAACCTCCCACTTGCTCTCAGACATAATATTTCTATTACTGTGGTAACCAGACCCCTGGGGTGCCACAGTGGCTCAACACTAATCTCTACACGACATGGTGGATACAAATTTCAGCAGAGTTTGGCCGCACTCCCCTTTGACTCACAACCAGTACAATGCAACTCAGAGCAATGGTCAGGTACTGGGTGGAGCAGAGCGAAACACATGGGGGCATCGCTTAAAAGGCATGCGAGTGGCCAGCGTAACAACTGTTGATATTTCCAAACTATCTAAAATGGGAATAGCCTATTATAAAACAGAAACATATAGCTGAGTGATAGTAAGATGCTTTGACTATACTGTTTGTCCTTCAACTAAATCATGCAAATAGAACCTTATGCTCTCCAACAAGTAACATCATATGAATAAGAAAGAAACTGGAAATACTATATATATGAATTTATAAAAAATACAGCTTGGTTTTAAATAGGGTATCATAACACTTTATCATAGTTATTATCCAGGAAGCTGGTGGGCAGCTGGCAAATCTGAGAAAAGATGTAATCATAACTGAACTATTAATGACATACCAAGGATGGAATTACGGTACATGAAATCACACAAGACTCATTACATGTAATAATCTGAGCTTTGTATTCCTCCAAATAAGCACAAATGAGCAAAGGTAAAAGTGATCAATCTATATACTTGTTCTGAAGATCATTTTTAACGTTTTTTTAATGGTGCTTTTGACTAGCCCAGGGGGATGGGGATTACTCGGGTACCTGGGCCTTTAGCCTGGTCTTGGGGATGTCGCGGTGGTCGGCTCCCGGGCCAGTACCCTGGGGTCACTCTTTTAAAAGGGTGGATATTTATTAATTTTATTAGAGTTCGTGACGCCACCTGTGGCTTCTGGTGAGAATCACCACCGCTGCGCAGTCCACTGAGGCCGATGATAAGGCAGCTTAATGGTATAGCTCCCCACAGGTGGAGCTAGGCCTCAGGGCAGCGTACGGAAAGGGGAATGCAGGACAGGTGAGACCCAGCCGGGTCAGAGCAAGAACAGGGACAGACACGATAGTCACTTCAGTACCTTTTACTGATGGAAATTCAGGCACGTCCCGGAGCACTGTAGGGTGAAGGGTGCATGTCAGGATCCTCCCCAATGAGCGGGTTTAGGGCCTCCTGTTACTTGCCTCTGCGTAGTAAGTTTCTGACCTGCCTGGAGCTAGGCCTAACTTTGTCTCTGTCCTGCGCTGGCTGACCTTGTGGTAGGGCCTTTTCTTGGAGTACACGCTCCTCAGCTTGCGGGGCCTATGTGTCTCCCGGCTCTGTTACGTATCAGCACTTTAGCGATCCTGGGACTTGTAGTTCTCCAGGGATTCCGGTTATGTCTTACTGGTTCATAGAGATCCCGGTAAGCTTCGGACCCGGTGTCCGATTAAGGCTTCGGGGTGAGCTGGTTAAGCTCCTCTGCCCCCTATGTACTAACTCTCCACTTGCCTTCGGCCTACTCGGGCCCTCACTAGGCTATACACACTAACGGCAGCTTGCCGCGCTTCACCGATCTTATGGCGCCGGCACACCTAAAGCTCACTACTCTGAGCTACGACTCAACTGAGCTCAACTCTGTATTCAGATGTATACTAACTGAACTCTCCAGAGGAACTGCTGAATCACTGAGCTCCACTGCAGGAACTGAACTGCCTGGCTCCACCTTCCCTTTTTATCTCCCTAACGGGCTCCCTCTGCTGGTCTGAGGTGGAAGGTGGAGATGTGTGAATGTTTATGGGGGCCTCTTGTGGAGGAATCCATCAATGCACTCTTTCAGGATCTGTGATACCAAGCGCAGCTGGGCGTCACATTCCCCCCTAGCAAAGCTCAGCACTCCTGGGCTGAAGTACATTTTATAGCAACAATTGGAAACATGAACAATGCAATAACGATCTTCCCTTTATGGGAGGCACCAAGCTTAAACATTACATAACAGTATAAACCAATACAAAGCGTCCTCAGAATTCAAGTCTCTTGTGGTGAGGTTCCCAGGAAGGATGTCCATCTCACAGGGTAGAGTACTTGGTGGTTTGAGGGACCTGTCCCAAACCCTCAACGTAGGCCCTGGGGTGGCTGCAGGGCATGAAGATCCCGAGTTGGACCTCCAATAGAGCCACTCCAGACAGGTTTTCCTTCTGAGGTCACCTAAAGGGGGCACTCCAGGGAGTGTAATTATATACAAAAAGCAGTTTTTGGGCTGCACACAGTCCTCAGCCACGCAGTTCTTTATGCAAGCAATAAAGGAAGTCCTTAGGCAAAACACAAAATAATATACATCTGCATGAAAATACACAACAGTACAGTACATTACAATTTAATACCCCAGGGGTAACTATCTACATTCCAGAAATTTGACTATTTACTGCGTGTACCTAACAGGTGTTTTACCTCTCGTGCTACGTGTTGATCTGCGTAGTACCGGTATGCGTGAAGTACTAGTAGATACACTACCTCCCAATGTGTCAGCACTAGGTGTGGAGGAGCTACAAGGCTGCATTGACCTCACTACTGGACTAGCAAGCATACCATTGGCTGCGCCTTCTTGCTCTGTTCCAACCGGGGATCCTTCGTCCGGGGATTCTGCTTGAGCGGGCACTTCTGCAGCACTTATAGGTTCTTCTTGCTGTGGGTAGAAGGTGATTACAGGCATGACTACTGCTCCTCCTATTTGAGGCCAATCTGCCGGGAAATCTCCTAAATCAGTGTGGATCACTTCTTCTTTAGGTTCCTCCGGGATTGTGAGAGGCGCTTCATCTTGAGGTTTCAGTAAGTCTGGACACAACTTTAGGTGGTCCCTGGACACTGTAGCAGATTTTCTTCCTCCATCTCGACTGATTATGCATGACTTCTTGTTATCAAATCTTGACGGCAACACAGTGTAGGGTTCTCTTTCCCACTGGTCATCAAGTTTGTGGTTGCGTCTTTTCCTTTTCAATACTGTTTCACCAGGTGTGAAGGGTTCTGCGGGTGCGTTTTTGTTGTAGTGCGCCTCCTGCATTTCTCTCACCCGAGTGAGACTGTCCTCGACACAGGCTTGAACTCTTCTGTACTGCTCCTGTCTGGTCGTGTCCCAGTCCTCAGTGGTCATATCAGCTTCAGGCTTGACAACACCAAGCTCCAGATCCATGGGCAGCTTTACTGGCCTTGCCCGCATGAGGTATGCCGGAGTGCAATTGGTGGAACTTACTGGTATATGATTGTACAGATCCACTAGGTCAGGTAGTAGGTCTGGCCACTGATTTCTCTCCTCAAGTGGTATGGTCTTTAGCAGGTCGATGATGATGTTGTTCATCTTTTCGCAGAGACCGATGGTTTGTGGGTGGTACGGTGTAGTTCTTATCTTCTTACACCCGTAGAGATGGCAGAACTCCTTGAACAACTCAGCCTCAAAGGCCGGACCTTGATCCATCAGCACCTGCTCAGGGTAACCATGGGGTCTACAGAAATACGCTTGGAACGTCTTTGCTGCTGTCTCTGCCGTCAGGTCTTTGACGGGGGCGACCACCAGGAAACGTGAGTAGTGATCCACCATGGTCAGAGCATAGGAGTACCCTGACCTGCTGGGGGACAGCTTGACATGGTCCAGGGCCACGATCTCCATAGGTTGAGTCGTCTTGATGGGTTTCAGGGGTGCCTTCTGATTACTGTAGTCCTTTCTTCTAAGGCCACAGGGTCCACAGTCCCGGCACCACCTCTCAATGGAGCTGCGCATTCCTACCCAGTAGAATCGACACTTCAGCAGGGTCTCTAGCTTTTTCCAGCCAAAGTGCCCCGCTTGATCGTGGTAAGCTTCTAATACCATCTGGATGTCTGTCTTCGGGACCACTATCTGCCATACCATCTCATGGGTTTTTGGATTGACGTACCTCCGGCACAGCTTCTCTCTATGCGTGCTAAAGGGTATGCACCTTTATGTGTAATGCGATTTACTTGACGGTAATCTACACACATTCTCATGCTCCCATCCTTTTTCCTAACTAGCACTAGGGGAGCTGCCCAGGGACTACAACTATCCCTTATTACTCCCGCCTTTCTCATGTCCTGCAACATTTCCTTAGCCTTCTGGTAGTGAGCTGGTGGTATAGGCAGGTAACGTTCTTTGATTGGGGAATGGTCGCCTGTGGGGATATGATGTTGAACCCCCTAAATCCTCCCAAAGTCTAGTGGATGTTTACTGAACACCTGCGAGTATTCTTGAACCACCCTGTGTACACCCTGTTTTTGATGGGCAGGAGTGGTGTCTGTCCCAACATGAAGCTGTTGACACCAATCCTCCACCTGGGTTGAAGGGTCATTATCCTCCACTTCGTCTGGTGTAGTTAAGGAATGCAGTTGTTATTGACAGCATGCAATTTGGCAACAGTGGCATAACGTGGCAGTCTGACCTCATCTTCCCTTAAGTTGAGAAGACGGACGGGCACCCTCCCATTGCGTACATCTACCACTCCCCTGGTGGTTAAGAGCGTTGGTCTATGCTCGGAGCAAAGGGGTTCTACTACCGCCTGGTAGCTCTGTCCTCTAAGACCTATAGCAGCTCTACACCAGATGAGCATTTCACTCATTGGGGGGATGACAATGGGTATGGGGTCTGTTACCCGCACGTTACCGATTTCACCGTCTGTTAACCTTACTTGCTGTTGATACATCAGGACTCGGATCTCCCTCTGCAGCGCCCTCCTCTGTCTTGGTCTGGCAGTGTCAGCTATCTGTTGGAGCAAGAAAACAACTTCTCCCAAACAGTTACCAACAATGTTAGTACCTAGTACCATATACGGATTTGTGTCATCAGGATTAGTCTCTACTACAATTAGCCCCTGGTCCTTCAGCTCCACTCTCCCCACCTTTACAGTCACATTCTTAACCCCAAGTAACATAGTAACATAGTAACATAGTTTTTAAGGTTGAAGGAAGACTAAGTCCATCTAGTTCAACCCATAGCCTAACATGTTGATCCAGAGGAAGGCAAAAAACTCCATGTGGCAAACACTAAGCTCCACATTGGGGAAAAAAATTCCTTCCCGACTCCATACGACAATCAGACTAGTTCCCTGGATCAACGCCCTATCGAGGAATCTAGTATTTATAACCTGTAATATTATACTTTTCAAGAAAGGCATCCAGGCCCTTCTTAAATTTTAACAGTGAATCACTCATTACAACATCATGCGGCAGAGAGTTCCATAGTCTCACTGCTCTTACAGTAAAGAATCCGCGTCTGTGATTATGATTAAACCTTCTTTCCTCCAGACGTAGAAGATGCCCCCTTGTCCCCGTCTCTGGCGTCAGAGTAAAAAGATCAGTAGAAAGGTCTTTGTACTCTCCCCTCATATACTTGTACATAGTAATAAGATCACCCCTAAGCCTTCTTTTTTCCACAGTAAATAACCCCAAGTGTAATAACCTGTCTTGGTATTGCAGACCCCCCAGTCCTCTAATAACCTTGGTCGCTCTTCTCTGCACCCGCTCTAGTTCAGCTATGTCTTTCTTATACACGCAAGACAAGAACTGTACACAGTATTCTAAGTGTGGTCGCACTAATGACTTGTATAGAGGTAAAATTATGTTCTCCTCATGAGCATCTATGCCTCTTTTAATGCATCCCATTATTTTATTTGCCTTTGCAGCAGCTGTCTGACACTGGCCACTAAAGGTGAGCTTGTTGTCCACCAATACACCCAGGTCTTTTTCAGTTACAGTTTTGCCCAGTGTTTTACAATTAAGCATATAATTATACATTTTATTTCCTCTGCCCAAGTGCATTACTTTACATTTATCCCCATTAAAGCTCATTTGCCATTTTTCAGCCAAAGCTTCTAGTTTACATAGATCCTCCTGTAATATAAAATTGTCCTCCTCTGCATTAATTACTCTGCAGAGTTTAGTGTCATCTGCAAATATTGAAATATTACTCTGTATGCCCCCTACAAGGTCATTAATAAATATGTTAAAAAGAAGGGGACCCAATACTGACCCCTGTGGTACCTCACTGTTAACTGAGACCCAGTCTGAGTGTTTTCCATTAATAACCACCCTTTGTTTCCGGTCACTGAACCAATTCTTAACCCACACACATATATTTTCCCCTATCCCCATTGTTCTCATTTTATGTATCAACCTTTTGTGTGGAACTGTATCAAAAGCTTTTGAAAAGTCCATATACACAACATCCACTGCATTTCCTTGGTCCAGTCCAGAACTTGCCTCCTCATAAAAACTGATCAGATTAGTTTGACAGGAACGGTCCCTCGTAAACCCATGTTGATATTGGGTCATGAGGTTATTCTTCTTCAGATACTCTATTATAGCATCTCTTAGGAAACCCTCCAGGATTTTACCCACAGTAGAGGTTAAGCTTACTGGCCTATAATTTCCAAGTTCAGTTTTTGCCCCTTTTATGAATATTGGCACCACATTTGCTATACGCCAGTCCTGTGGTACAGACCCTGTTATTATGGAATCTTTAAAGATTAAAAATAATGGTCTATCTATGACGTTACTTAATTCCTGCAGTACTCGCGGGTGTATCCCATCCGGGCCCGGGGATTTGTCAACTTTAGTGATTTTTAGACGCCGCCGTACTTCCTGCTGGGTTAAGCAAGTGACATTTAATGGAGAATTTTTGTTATCACTAATCATGTTTTCTGTCATGCGATTTTCTTGTGTAAATACGGTTGAAAAAAAATCATTTAGCATATTGGCTTTTTCCTCATCCTCATCCACCATTTCACCCAGACTATTTTTAAGGGGGCCAACACTATCATTTTTTCGTTTTTTACTATTTATGTAGTTAAAGAATATTTTGGGGTTATTTTTACTTTCTCTGGCAATGATTCTCTCTGCCTCAATCTTTGCTGCCTTGATTTGTTTTTTTACATAATTTATTTAATTTTCTATATTTATTTAATGCCTCATCACTACCTACTTGCTTTAGTTCTCTAAATGCTTTCTTTTTGTCACTTATTGCGCCCCTTACAGCTTTATTTAGCCATAGTGGTTTCCTCCTATTTCTAGCATGTTTATTCCCAAAGGGTATATATTGTGCACAGGTCCTATTCAGGATGTTAATAAATGTCTCCCATTTGCTTTGTGTAGCTTTATGTTTCATGATATCGTCCCAGTTTATTGCACTAAGATCATCTCTCAACCGTTGGAAATTAGCCTTCCTGATGTTTAGTATCCTTGTAACCCCTCTACTACACATCTTATTAAAGGTTACATGAAAACGTATTATTTTGTGATTACTATTACCCAAGTGACCCCCAACTTGTATTTTTGATATGCGGTCTGGCCTATTGGTTAATATTAGGTCTAGCAGTGCCCCCCTTCTTGTTGGGTCCTGAACCAGTTGTGAAAGGTAATTGTCTCTCATAGTTGTCAAAAACCTATTACCTTTGCTTGAACTACATGTTTCTGTCCCCCAATGTATTTCAGGGTAGGTGAAGTCCCCCATAATAATGACTTCTCCTTGAGTCGCTGCTTCATCTATTTGCTTTACGAGGATATTCTCCACTACTTCCATTATTTTTGGAGACTTATAACAAACCCCTATCAGTAATTTATTATTTTTCCCCCTCCCCTTATCTCCACCCACAGGGACTCTACATTTTCATTAGATTCACATATATCCTCCCGCAAGACAGGTTTTAAGGATGATTTTACATATAAACACACTCCCCCCCTCGCTTGTTTGTACGGTCATTTCTGAACAGACTATAGCCCTGTAAATTAACTGCCCAGTCATGGCTCTCGTCCAGCCACGTCTCAGATATCCCTACCATGTCATAATTATTTTCCAACAAAGTTAATTCTAATTCCTCCATTTTGTTGGTGAGGCTTCTGGCATTAGTGTACATGCATTTTATGTATCTCTCTGTACCTCTATTCCTTCTTACTTTATTGACTGTTCTAACCCCACCCCCAATTTCTTTATTTGTGCCCAGGTCACTATCTGCACTATCTTCCCCACCTATAAAATGAATACCCCCCCCCAATCCCTAGTTTAAACACTCCTCCAACCTTCTAGCCATTTTCTCCCCCAGCACAGCTGCACCCTCCCCATCAAGGTGCAGCCGGTCCCTAGCGTGGAGTCTGTAGCCAACTGAGAAGTCGGCCCAGTTCTCCAGGAACCCAAATCCCTCCTTCCTACACCAGTTCTTGAGCCACTTATTTATCTCCCTAATCTCCCGTTGCCTCTCTGGTGTGGCACATGGTATCGGTAGTATTTCAGAGAATACCACCTTGGAGGTCCTTGCTTTCAGCTTGCAGCCTAATTCCCTGAAATCATCTTTAAGGATCTTCCACCTACGTTTAACTTTGTCATTTGTGCCAATGTGCACCATGACCGCTGGGTCCTCACCAGCCCCTCCCAGTAATCTGTCAACCCGATTAGCGATGTGCCGGACTCGAGCGCCAGGTAGGCAGCACACTGTTCGACGATCCCTGTCTTTGTGACAGATTGCCCTATCTGTTCCCCTAATAATTGAGTCCCCCACTACCACCACCTGCCTAGCCTGCCCTAATCTCCTATTTCCCTCTTTACTGGAGCTGACACTCCTCCGGCTTTCAGGGGACATGCCTTGCTGCAGCAGTGCTACCCCTGTACCGTCACTCCCCTCATCTGCCAACTTTGCACACTTATTGGGGTGTGCCAGATCAGGAGTAGCCTCCCTGGCACTCTTCCCTCTACCCCCCCTTCTAACTGTCACCCAACTAACGGCCTCACTGTCCTGCAGCTCCCGACTACCACCCTCCCCCACATCTACCCCAGTGAGCTGCTGCTCAGTGAGCAGCAGGCTCCTTTCCATGTTGTCAATGGATCTCAGTGTTGCCAGCTGCTCATTTAGATCCAGTATCTGGGCTTCCAAACGCACAACGTGCACACATCTCTGCACAGCAGTAAGCAACCCCGACCGGCTGTTCAAGGATTGCATACATGTGGCAAGATGTACACTGGATAGCATTGTCAATATTGGAGCTCATTTCCTAATGGGGATTGCAATAGACAGAATGTTAAGTAAAAAGAAAAGCAAAGAATTAATGAAATACAGACAGCAACAGTCCAAAGTCCTCCCTTCCAAACTCCCTGAATCCAAGTCACTGAAAAACAAGTCACACACTTACTTTCGTTCGCACTTACGCTCTGTTCGCACTCAGCTCGTTCACACTCACAGATTAAGAGATTTAAAGAGTTTTTTTTTTTTTCCCTTTTCCAGCAATGCACCCTTCACCTCAATGCACTTCCAAAAGGTAGGTTAAGGGGGAGTCCGTTTGAGGCATAGACAGAAAGATTTGGATCTGGCGGACGTAGGTCATCCATGGACCAGAACCTCTTGTAGAGGACGTCAGGCATGATGGTTACCTGAGATCCTGTGTCCAGCAGGGCGTGCGTCGGGATCCCGTCCAGTACAATGGACAGGAAAGGTCTTCCTCCGACGAACCTGTTGTACCAGTCTGATGGGCCTGGTGAATTTACTCCTGGGTGTCGGCCCTCGGACCCAGGGTTTTCTCGTTTAAAGGACAATTCTGGGCGATGTGTCCGGTCTTGCGGCAGCGGTAGCAGGCAGGGTCCTTCTGTGGGCGGCGCTGGTCACTGGTCCTCGAAAAGTGTGATGTTGGCCTCCTCCTCCTTCGCATCCAGGGGACATCCTCAGGGCTATCGGCTAACAGGATTTTCCCTCCTTCCTCGGGCTCTGTCCGCAGCTGCAGAGCACTCAGCACAGTGGTCAGGGTTTTGCTCAACTGACGCACTTCAGAGCGCAGACTGTCCAGTTCTCTAGGGGACGTTGCTGGAACCTTAGCTTCAGCAGCCACAGGGGAAAAGGTGGGTGTAGCAGGCACTGGGGTAGCCCCACGCTGGTAACATTGGATGGCATTGGTTTCCAGGGGCTGCAGTCCTTTTATAGCCATGTCCTTAAGATTGTCAAAGGTGGCATCTGGATGATCCAAGGATCACCAACGTACAGTCCTGCTCTCCTCTGGAGACCTCAGTCCCTGGACAAACTGGTCCTTCAGCATTTTGTTTTCGTTTTCAATGCTGGTCGGACTAACCTGTTTCAGAGCCCGCAGGGCCCCCTATAGATGCCAGGCGTAGTCCCGAACATTGTCCTCCGGCTGTTGGGAACAGTTGTAGAACCTCATCCGGAGGTCTGCCTCAGTAAGATCCTCAAAGACAGTCTGTAGCTTTTGAAATATTGTGGACACTGACTCCTGGTCTGCGGCCGACCATGTTTCCACTTCCCGTTCTGCAGCACCAGTCAGCTGTCCCAATACAACAGCAGCTCTTTGCTTGCCTGTCATAGAGTACATGTCCAAGATATGTTGTATCTTCCGTTTAAATCCAGACAGGGTATCTGGTTTGCCGTTGTACTGGGGGAGCCACTTTGCTCCAGGAATATACGGTAAAGTCATAGGAATGACAGGGGTTACAGGCGCTGCTGGTGGAGCTGCCGCTTCGGCCTACCCGGCGTCGGGTTCGAGTTGGACATCGGGGCCTTTAACCGGCATGTCGGCGTTCTGCTGTTCGTCGGACATCCTGGCGTCCGCCTAGCTAACCGTGGCCTACCATCTAGTTTTTCTTCTGGTAGGCCGCAGCTCCGCAGGTGACGGTCGTCTTCAGGACCTTGCATCGCTTGCGTCCTACGTCAGAGCGCTCAGCGACGCTCCTTACAGGACCTGGCGCTTCCTGGTTTGATGTCGAGGCGTGGGGCGTGTCCGGGGCTTCACGCTGTTTTGCAGGTATGCCCCTAAGTTCCCGCGGTTACACCCTTCTTCTCGCTCGGCGGCCCAACAATGGCGGCACTCTTCACCACAGTCAAATATACAGTTCACTTCAATAAAGGCGCACAGTACCCGGTGGCAACGGGCATAACACTCCGTCGTTGCAGCGGGCACGGGAATCCTGTTCGTGACGCCAGAAGAGATGACTAGCCCAGGGGGATGGGGATTACTCGGGTACCCGGGCCTTTAGCCTGGGATGTCGCGGTGGTCGGCTCCCGGGCCAGTACCCTGGGGTCACTCTTTTAAAAGGGTGGATATTTATTAATTTTATTAGAGTTCGTGACGCCACCTGTGGCCTCTGGTGAGAATCACCAGCGCTGCGCAGTCCACTGAGGTCGATGATAAGGCAGCTTGATGGTATAACTCCCCACAGGTGGAGCTAGGCCTCAGGGCAGCGTACGGAAAGGGGAATGCAGGACAGGTGAGACCCAGCCGGGTCAGAGCAAGAACAGGGACAGACACGATAGTCACTTCAGTACCTTTTACTGATGGAAATTCAGGCACGTCCCGGAGCACTGTAGGGTGAAGGGTGCATGTCAGGATCCTCCCCAATGAGCGGGTTTAGGGCCTCCTGTTACTTGCCTCTGCGTAGTAAGTTTCTGACCTGCCTGGAGCTAGGCCTAACTTTGTCTCTGTCCTGCGCTGGCTGACCTTGTGGTAGGGCCTTTTCTTGGAGTACACGCTCCTCAGCTTGCGGGGCCTATGTGTCTCCCGGCTCTGTTACGTATCAGCACTTTAGCGATCCTGGGACTTGTAGTTCTCCAGGGATTCCGGTTATGTCTTACTGGGTCATAGAGATCCCGGTAAGCTTCGGACCCGGTGTCCGATTAAGGCTTCGGGGTGAGCTGGTTAAGCTCCTCTGCCCCCTATGTACTAACTCTCCACTTGCCTTCGGCCTACTCGGGCCCTCACTAGGCTATACACACTAACGGCAGCTTGCCGCGCTTCACCGATCTTATGGCGCCGGCACACCTAAAGCTCACTACTCTGAGCTACGACTCAACTGAGCTCAACTCTGTATTCAGATGTATACTAACTGAACTCTCCAGAGGAACTGCTGAATCACTGAGCTCCACTGCAGACCGACCTGTTTCTGTGTCTCACTCTGCAGGAACTGAACTGCCTGGCTCCACCTTCCCTTTTTATCTCCCTAACGGGCTCCCTCTGCTGGTCTGAGGTGGAAGGTGGAGATGTGTGAATGTTTATGGGGGCCTCTTGTGGAGGAATCCATCAATGCACTCTTCCAGTATCTGTGATACCAAGCGCAGCTGGGCGTCACACTTTCACATTGCGTTTTGGCACCCATTCGTTGGTCCCGTTGGGGCTTACATCCGAACCTCCTGCAAAACGGGATTTGGGCGTATGCGCTGACAGGGCCTTAGACTATAATGGTGCTGACAAAGCGAGCATGTGCTCTGTCGTGCATCATTTTTGGGCTTGTATACCTATTGGAGGCGGACACTCAGATGTAGGATGTCCGTCTCCAATATGCTTACTCGCCCGAAAATGATACATTACAGAGCACATGCTCGCTTTGTCAGCACCATTATAGTCTATGGCCCTGTCGGCGCATACTCCCAAATCTCGTTTTGCATTGGGTTCGGATGTAAGCCCCGACGGGACCAATGAACGAGTTGCCAAAACGCAATGTGAAAGCACCCTAACTCTTTCAAGTTATGAAACTTTCATTGCATTGCATTTTATTAAAGTAGAACTGTTAGCTCTTTAGCAGTGTTTTAGTGAAATCAAGCAATCCCCTCCAAAACAAATAACAATGCTGAAACATGTGTTATCAAGAATTTTGTGTATTGTCGCCATGACTGTAGGGACGCCCAACCAAACCCAGACTCTCGGCCCCCCTACCGCCACCCCTTCCTTAATAATACAATAACGTAACTCTTACAACTGGATGGGTGAGGATCGGTCACAGCTTTATTCACTCTTTATCTCATTCCATTAGAAAGGCATTTTATTTCCAAAAATAATTCTTATTTCCAAAATAATTCCGCTTGTTGCCGTATGCCCTGTGTCTCCACACCGGCAAGTTGGCCAACAAGAGTAACTTTCCAACATGTCCTTTCTATTTTAGGCCACGGAGGATCCTGCGTACTCGTAGGCAGGACTCCGACCCCCACCCATCATCATTAACGCTTTCTCCACTCCGTCCTGGAGCCCTGATAGGAATATGTCTAGTCCAATCTCCGTTAAATGAACCCCATCGGGCCTTAGCAGGCCTGTTTTATTTCCTTCCAGTTCTCGGTGTCTTATCACTACACCACCTCTTTCCTTTACAAATTTTTCCATCCTAATGTTTATTAGCCGCCTTGTCTGTTCAATGGCCATGATGTCTTTCGCACCTCTCCATACCACTCTCGGCACAATCTCTGACCACACTATAGTTAGTTTACTAAAAAATGATCTGAAGCGCTCAGTGTCTAGCTTCATTATTGCCATCAGTTCTGCTTTCTTGTAATGACACAGGTCATTTCCCCCGGCGTGTATCACTAATATGACCGGACCTGTTGTTTCCCTCCCTATGTCGATTACCTCCATTAGTACCTGTGGCCATTGCAGGCCTCTGATACCTCTCCAGTTGAAATATATGTTATGAAACCCCAAATTCCTCCCGCCTGGGCGGACTGTCGCCCTTTTTTCTGCCCAGTATAAGTATGAGTGGCCTATCACCCACACTGTTGGCTTAGCGTCACCTGTAATAGAAACAAACCACGTTAGGATAACAAGTCCGGTCTTATGTATCTCGCAAAACACGTGGATCGCCATCTCCCTATCCTCTGCACTTCTGTCTCTGACAGTCCTGCTTTAGCCGCGCATATACGGAATGAGTGTGTCCCATAATCTTTGGGGTGGTACGCTGCTGATGTTAGGCATTTATTAAACATAGCTTGGAACTGGTATTTTGTTAATGGATTTCCGTCAATGTGTGATAGGAAAAAATTACTTTGTGGCCTAATTGCCGTATATCTCTTTACTATTGTTACCGGACACAGTGTACTGTTTGTGGGTTGTAGAAGTACCCAAGTGCCCCTGCCCGCTGGGTCCATTTTGGATTTGCGTATGCGTAGACGTATTGCATTATTGGCTATGACTACGTCCTGGTGTAATAAGCCTCCACTGGTGGTAATTTTGGATTGAGGGACTAATTCGCTTATGCGTAGCGCCCCGAAGAAGGCAATCGCAAATGCAGTGGACAGTAGTGTTGCTTCAGATTGTGACTGACAGCAGATTTAGTGACACGGGACGTCTGCACTCCTGACTTGGCTGACCTCTTTTCCACCCTTTTAAGGCTTGCCTGATGATGAATCTTTTTGTCACATCTCCCCAATTCAGTAGTTGGAAATGAAATGCCACTCCAGTCAGCCACCGCTGCGCTGACTCCCCTGATATGCCCCTCATAATTAGCTGGTGGAGAAATTCTATGGTTACATCTAGTCTGGCTTGTTCGCATAGGTCAACCCGTCTGCCTGCTACTAATCATGTCCAGTCTTCCCATGCCTTACCGTATGCTTTCCACGTTGACGGGGTGACTGATGCTTTGATTAATGGCATCAGCTGTTCGTCACCATGTCCCATAGGGAGGGTGGGCAACTGGTGCCCGACGGGTGGGCGTTGGGAATTAGCTCTCTGAAATCCTGCGAATTGAATTCTATAAAGCGTTAGCAGCAGCGTTAGATTCCCCCTCCACATTGTGGCTAGCGCGTACCCATACATTGTGTTTTAGGCACAGTAATGCTAGCCGGCGTAGTAGGCTTAGCACAGGTAGAGATGATGATGCCATCTTATTAATGCAGTGCGCTAGGCTGGAGTTATTTGTTATGAAGCACATATTTTTGTTCGCTAGTAACGTGCTCCTTATTTCTATTGCTACCACTATTGGGAAGAGTTCCAAGAGTGTCTGTTTTTTTGTTAATCCTTGTTCGGACCAATACGGAGGCCATAAGCCTGTGCACCACTGGTTATCTAGTATCGCGGCGTATCCGCCTGATTTTGCCGACCCGGTGTATCATCTTAGTTCAATGTTGGACTGTTCTGCTGACATAAATAACGTGTGCCCATTGAATGATTGCAAGAAGGTTTTCCACACTTCTAAGTCCGCCTGAAGCTGCCTGGTGATTCTGATTCTATGACTCGGTTTTAATGCACGTTTTGTTGCAAGGGATAAGCGATGCGAAAAAACCCTTCCGACTGGGATCACACGGCTCGCGAACACGAGGAGGCCTAGTAACACTTGCATCTGCTGTAGTGTTACTTTATGTACCGCGCAAAATCCCTCGATCAGGTGTAATGTTTTTTGTATTTTTTCCGTTGGAAGGCGGAACAACCTTGACGTGGTGTCAATTTCGATGCCTAAGAACGATAGCTTTGTTGTGGGGCCTATGGTTTTTGTTGGACATAACGGGACTCCGAACCGACGCGAGATGTTTGTGAATTCGTTAAGTAATGATTGGCATTGGTTAGATTTTTTTGGGTCCGACGAATAGGAAGTCATCTAGGTAATGTGTGACGGACCTACTGCCGGTTTCGTACCTCAGCACCCATTCTAGGAAGGAACTGAATAATTCAAAGTAATAACAAGATATTGAGCAGTCCACTGGGAGGCAAGTGTTGTAGAAGTATTCATTGTCCACCTTGCATCCCAGCAGGTGGTAGCAATCAGGGTGCACAGGTAGTAGACGAAAGGCGGATTCTATGTCGAATTTAGCGAGCAGCGCTCCAGGCCCCACGTCGCGTACTAACATTACTGCTCTGTTGAACGACGCGTAGGAGACCGAGGCGTCTTCAGAAGAAATACCGTCATTTACAGACTCTCCTTTTGGATAAGATAAATGATAGATAAGACGGAAAGAACCTGGCTCTTTTTTGGGGATTATTCCCAGAGGGGAAACTCTTAGATTAGAGAATGGTGGTGTTGGGAAAGGGCCCGCCACTCTGCCTAGAGATACTTCTTTTTGTATTTTTTGTCTAAGTATTTCAGGGTGCTCTCTTGCGGATTTAAGGTTATTTGCAATGGTGGGTGATTTATTAAGTTTGAAAGGGATGAAAAAAACATATGTAAAACCAAAACGTAACTGCCCGGCCGCGTCTTTCTTAGGATATTGGTCTAGCCAGGGGCCCATTGCGTTTACGCTCACCGGGGTCCTTGGATTCTGACTGTGGGAGTTTAATTGATAATTTGCTTGTGGGACGATAACATTTTGCCGCGGGGTGGGCTCCTCCGCAGGCTGAGCATTCATGCTTGTATCTGCATAAGGCGTAGAAACGACAATGTCCCTCATTGTACTGCCAGCAAGCCCCTGGTCTACGTACGACCACTGAATTTTGGCCTGCTGTTGCCGGTTGTCCAGTAGCCGTTGTTGGAAAGGGCTGGTGTTTCTGTGACATCATTAGATGCAACCATACATCTGTAGCTTTTACCCCCCAGCCTAGCTGTGGTTGCAGGGCCAACCGCCTCCGGAACTCTTCGTCGTAGCGCCACCATGCTGAACCGCCGTGGGCTTTGTACGAGTTATACACCGTGTCCAGGTATATGAATAGTTCCGAGCAGCGTTCCGGATGCTTTTGGCCCATTAAACAACCCAGTACTGAAAAAGCCTGTAACCAGTTACTCATTGTCTTTGCCATCTTTTGTCTGTTTCTGTCAAATGGTCTGTCGGCTACCCTTCTCTCTTTGTCTATAGTATGTTGGTCCGTGGATACTAGGGACCAAATGTCGATGTAGTCATTATTCCAAATTTAAATTTTTGTTTCCTCGTCTATGTGTGAGCCCAATGGGGTAATCCCACAAAAGAATGCTTCTTTGTGTACGCTGGCTAATGGTGGAGTTGTTTTCGTAATATGATGTATAGCGCTTGATTGCGCGGATAGTTGTTTGACTAGGGCCTTTAGGACCCCTATTAAGCTGGTGTTACTATCTCCTGTTTCCGTTATATTGCACTCACCAAGTTCTGCAGCTGTAGGATGGATTCCGACACCAGTGTCGCTCGGGGTGAGCGGCGTGCCTCTGCTCGTAGCCCTGCGTGACATCTCTGCGTCGTGCCAGCTGTAAGCTCTGGAGGGTGCCGTTATGTCATTAGTGTCCCCCGGAGGACGGGATCGGTGGAAGTGGCTGTTGGGGCTCGACGATGCGCTTGACATCTCTGATGCGGATGATGGTGAGCGCAACCTTGAGGACCGCGACCTGTGACCCCTCCTGTGGGATGCAGATCTCCGCCTTGTTTGTGACGACTGCTTCCTTCGCCTGTGACGCGTGTGCGATGGTGTAGATCTGTCGTCAGAAGAACTACAGCGAGTTCGCCTGGAGCGAGAGCGCCTGTAGTCTCGGTGTCTCTGAGGGTGTATGAGGGGTTCTGAGCAGTATACATCCATCCTGCGTGGATGTGGCGGTGCTGTTTGTGGCCAGGGCGATGCTTCAACGGTGTCAAGTGCGTGTGTTGCTGCGCTATTGCAGGGGTATAAGGAAGGGGTGGTGGAGGCTAGGATGGGCGCTGAATTTAAGCTCTGCGTAGCGCCCATCAGGGGGGTATTGCTACAGGGAATGGGCAGTAGCTGGGCTGTGGTGATTACCGGGGCCGTAATGTCCCCTGGATGTGTCGTGTCACGTGTACTGTTTTGGGAACGTTTACTATTATTTTTATTAGTAGCTTTTCTATGTGGGATTGTTTGGGGGGGAGGCAGAGCACAGCCCCAGTCAGGTAATTCCTGTATGGAGCGCTGCTCTGCCTCAGTCCCTGCTGTGTGTTGAGGGGGCAGGGAGCGATTACTATTTCGCCCGCGGCATTTTCTGTGCAGCGGGGTGCTGTGCCTAAAGCGCTCTGGAGAGCGGGAGTGCCGGCTGGACCTCCGCTCTCCAGGGCGTTCTTCGGCGGGATGTGTGAATGGCGTGATAAGGGGGGTGGTGAATGATGAACTATGTGCTGTCTCCAGAGCCGGCGGCGAGCACGAGTCCTGAAGCCACACTGTGCCCGACGCCGACACTGAAGACAGCCCCCATTCGTCTGGTGGTGCAACGGAGCCCTGCGCCCGCTGTGAGTGAGGCGAAGGGTCCGCCGCCACCAGAGACAACGATTCCTGCGCTGCCATACAGTATCCCTGACCTGGGGGCGCGTCGAGCGCCGCTTGCCCCAGGTAAGAATCCTCCAGCGTCAGCGATGCCCCGCAGCATCCTGGGACGGGGGGCGGTGCCCGCAGGATCACATGCGGCGCTCGCGCGCTCGGCGTGCGCCCATCGAGCGACGCCTGCCCTACAGACACGCCTCCTCCAGCCTGCTTCTCCGTCCCAGATCTGCCGCACGCCCGCTTCCCTGTACCGGTGCACCAGAGCAGAGAAGGCTCGCACATTATCATACCTGCGTGCGCTTGCTGCCCCGTCGCCGTTGCGCACCCTCCCCTTCCGACGCGCGGACGCTGGACCGACACGGACGCCCGCTCGCCTGAAATAACGCGGGCCCGATGTGTCACCACTGCCGGCCGCTTCGTGGACAGAAGATGACCCGACCACAGCTCCTGGAGTGGGTGAGTGGGCCCCAGGGGTGGTGGGGGGGGGTTGGTCTTGGGAATAGGATGTTCCCATAAGGGGTTGAGGGCCAGGGGCAGGTGGGGATTTAGAGCTGGGTCCCGGGGAATGAGCGCTGAGCCCTGACAAGAGGGCCTGTAACCAGCGCTCGCCCCCCTGTGCAAACCCAGCCCTGAGGGCCTCAGCAATCTGACCTTTTCCTGAAATCTCCATGACGTTCGACTCCGGGACCAGCAATAAAAGGAAGGAAGGTGGGATGTCCTGGTGTTTATGTATCCATAGGACGGCTTGTAGCAGCCGTCCCTTCCGCCTCATTGGACGCTTCCGGGGGCTTCAGGATCACTGGTCAGTAAGGGGCAGCGAAGGGGGGGTCACCAATCGCCACGGCCCGGGAAGGGGCCACCACAGTCAGTGACTCCTTCCTTATTTAGTATGGAATCTCCCATACTCCTTTATTAATCCTGGAAGTGTATAAATAAATTTATAACTATTTATTACCCTTTTCATGCCAACACACAATCATCAGTTTATTTATACATTTCTAGGAAAGATGGAGAAATGACACAATGCAGAAGATGCTCAAGATTTATTTTTTAATATTAGTATTTACCAAAATGTACATATCAGGGGGGGGCTAATGGGTTGGTCCTCTTTTTATGTGCAAACAAAATACAGACTTGGAGTGGCCCACAGGGGAACAAGTGAATCCCCCAATGGGTCCCTGAGCAGTAGCCGTCACAATACACTAGATTCACTATGTACAGACAAAGGCAGCATCTGATCATTCATAAACTACCCAGGTTATTATTATTTAGAATGAGGGTAATGTAATATTTACATTACAGTGGGCCTCCAGAGTCAATGTTACTGGTGTGTTCTTGGCACCACAATTTGACAATGAACATTTATGTTTGTATTTCACATTAACATAGATTTCATTAATATAAGTATTTAAAGAGCTACTCCAAACAGATAAATCAATCCACTCACCTGAATAACGGTATGTACTTCTACACAGAGTACTCTATAAATGCTTCTTAAGGCCAGTTTAATTTGCCAGAGCAAATTAAAAAATGATATTTCTTTTACAGAGCCCAAAATATATCAAAATGGTAATAGATTCGTTTAAGTAAAGGTCAACTTCTTCATACATAAAATATGTTTTTTTTTGTACATTACTTTATGTAAGGCCTTTTTGCCACCAATCTGTGAAATTAAAGGAGTTTTTCCTTAGACATTTATGGTATGTTCACAAGATATGGTGTATTTGCCTGATAAATGAGGATCCCATCTATACAAGTGGGGTAGTTGTGGGTGAGCTGCTGCTCCTGCACGCTCTGGCATTCAACAGGAAAATCGTGTCCCAGTCCCGGTGTGCTGCTATGTGTGGGGTGCATCGCACTTACTTTTGCGCCATAGGCCTCCACTGGTTCTGGGCGTTCATCCTCTGGAACCCCCTCACACAACCCAAAGGACACTGAATGCTTTATAGCAGTCAAAGGTTTACTGAGCAGTTTACGGTCATTACAATGGAGCATGTGGGATAGGGCACAACAGGTTACAGTCTTTTCCTCAGGTACCAGACATAACTTCAGTCCTAGCATCCCTTTTTCTGCTGATTCCACTAACAATGGGAATTCCTCTCCATCGAGGGCAGTGCAGCCAGATTCCATTACCTTCCGCCTCAGGGAGTCTGTGCCCATCTTTCCCTGCAGTCCTGCGGGCTTGACACATCCGAGGGCCCCGACACCCGTCTCGAGGTCCCAGGACCGACAGACAGGTCTGCACGGAATGGTTATATGGAAATCCACTACCCGAGTGACAGGCTCATGTTGTTCCTAGCAGCCCACTGCTCTCCAACTTCTCACTGACTCAATTCAGGAAGTAATCTGCTTTACTGGCAATAGCCCCTCCCACTGTGGGCCAGTCCCAATCATTAACTGTATCATAACTCTCCCTGTCTCTGCCAGCTACCTGTGGCTGGACAGACTACAGCTCCATACTATCAATGTAAAACATCTCTATACACTAAGCCTATTACACTTACAATGCTTATCCTATACTATCACATCCTTTACTGTAAATTGCTTACATTACTACATACATTACATAAGGCAACAATCTTACACTTCACATGACACAATATGTACACAAGGCGCAGGACATTAATCAGATTACACATCTGATATCATCAATATGTCCATCTCCTTATATCCCCCCTTCTTTAATGATGGTCGGCCTCGACCATCCAGAACACCTGGAAGACATCAATGCACTATACCACATATAACATTTTAACCAACATGACGTCTTTGTCCTTTTCTTTTCTGGCACACAGAACCAAAACTATTCGGTTAGGACCGCGGAACTACAACTTGCCCAAGTCTCTTTAACCCGGCAATAATCCTTTGGGTTAACATTGCCCCTGGTTTTGCAAGGACCCACAAGCCAACAACTCGGCTTCTACCCGGTTGGGACATCGGGTCATCCATCCCACCTCTCCCCAAACATTGGTCCTCACGACCAGGACATAGTCCCTTTGGGGCAGTGTCCACATGGGACACAGTCCATTGTCCCCATCAGTCCTTATATAGAACAAAGTCCATAGGGGCATTGGGGCAAAGTCCCCAACTGGTTTGGCAAGGTCCGTGGTGAAGGGTGTAGAACCCTCTCACAGCGCAAAGTCCTTCAACCAGCAGAGGGGTAAATAAGCAAGGGGCAAACCAAACCTTCAGCTATCTGTGGCCCACAACAAAGGAGTCTCGGACAGATGAGTCCTAGACCCTCCGAAACATTCGTCCTCCTGACGTTACAAGCTGCTTCAGACAAATGTGCAACAAGTACAACGTGTACTTCAACATCAGACTCCGTTTTCCTCACTGGTCCTCTGGCTCTCCTCTAGGGGACCCGATGACCTTCACGCCTAGCTGCATCTTACCATTGGGCCACAGGCCTGTAACTCTCCTGACGCTGGCATGGCTTGGGACAGGAACTGGTACTTCTCGGGATGACGCCTTCTCACTCAGCACCAGAGTCCCACCAGACGGGGAAGCGATCACTCCTTCAATGAAGTCATCCTTCAGCCCCTGCCTCACGAGAGCCATCAACTTTCACGGCCGGCCATGGCCTCTTTTCCCATTGGGACTGTCCAGCTGGGCCAGGACCAACCCCGGAATCAACCTCCCACTGTAGGCCAGTCCCAATTATTAACTGTATTATAACTCTCCCTGTCTCTGCCAACTACCTGTGGCTGGCAGACTACAGCTTCATACTAAGGCCAGGGTCACACTAGCGAATCACATCTGATGTGAGCGGAAGCCGAGTTTCAGTGCTCTGTGCTCCGATTCTCTCACATGAGAGGATCGCAGCACAGCTGCGGAGAAGATGGAAAGATTAATTTCTCCATCTCCTCCTTTGCCGGCGTCGGCGGGAACCACACTGCACTCAGGTGATATCTGAGTGCAGTGCGATGTTTCACGTACCCCAAAATGCGTACGATCCGAATTCCACTTGCAATCACAGCATGCTGCATTTTTCTTTCAGTCCGATCTCAATCCGATCGCAACTGAAAAAAAAAACAAATATGAGAACAGATGCATTGATTTACATTGGACAGAATGCAATCCGATTTTTTTATTGGATTGCATTCGTCCAATTTAATCGCAAGTGGGAGCGAGCCCCAAGATTGTAAAACACTAAGCCTATTACACTTTGGCCATGGCCCCACTATCAGTATTTGGTCAGTATTTTTTCTCAGGAGTGGGAACCAAAACCAGGAGTGGGTGATAAATACAGAAGTGGTGACTTGTTTCTATTAGACCTTTTCTCTGATTGTTCCTCACCTGGTTTTGGCTCCCACTCCTGAGAAAAAATACTGACTGAATACTGAGAGTGGGGCTTTGGCCCTATAATACTTATCCTATACTGTACATTGCCTACATTACTATATAGGCAAACATCTTACACCTCACATGAGACAATATGTACACAATATGCAGGACATTATTCAGATTATACATCACATTGTTAGGACTGATGTCATCAAGGGGGAGCAGGGCAATATGTCCATCTCCTTACATGTATATAGAGGTCAGTAGGACATCTATGCAAAGTGAGTATGACTCGCCCCCTGGGCCGTGGGGCACTCGGATCCGGGCAATAGGGAGCGATGGGAGTAGTAGTGGCAACCCGGTTCCGTGGCTCAGGGTGGTCAGGCCAGTGGTAGTCCGTTATATTGATTATGTCCGACTACGCCACCCGTGGATTGCGGTTATTAGGAACCGCCGCTGCATGCAGACCGCTGGGGCTGATGAGGTGTGCAGCTATGGTAGTGTGACTCCCCACGGGAAGAGTGCGGCCCCAGGGCAGTATAGTGGATGGTGGGAGTGATGGTAGTGAGAGTCCCAGTGCTGATAGTGCTGGAGGAGCAAGGAGCACACAGACAACAGGTTGCAGTCCAGGGTCTTTACTAAACAGGTAAACTGACCCACAAACAGTCCCAGCTAGGAGGGGACCTGGATGTCTGAGAGCAACGGGGAAATTGGCCCTGGTCAGGGTGAGGGTGTAGGCCTACCGTGCTTTCTGCGCTCCTTCTGATAGGATAACAGCCCACGTTTCCGAGCTTTCCGTGTATTCTCGCCTGTATGGCCTGCGACGTGGGTTCCTTTTTGCTCCCAGCCTTGTACGGCTTTACTGGTCCCTTTGGTTGTGGCAGGGCCTCCAGGCTTCTTAGGCCAAGGAATGTACAGTCCCTTGCGGACTGGTTCTCTGCTGGGGATGTGGAATCCTTCCAGCCTCAGACACCAAAGTCTGGTAAAATTAAGTCTTTTCTCTGCCAAGACAGGCTCTCTTCGCCTCTTGTCTCTGGCTTGTGGCTCTCTCCTACTGCCACACTTCCTCTTAGGTGCAATCAACTTTCTGTCCCTGCTCTGGGACACGTCTCAAAGCTGAGACAGGCAATCCAGTTCTCTCTAACCCTGTCCCCAGTACCAGCTTTTATAGGGGCAGCCAGCTCCCCCTACTGGCCTGAGACAGGAGGCATTGCATGCTAATGTTCCCCTGACTAGAGAACCTCCCCCTTGCTCTCAGACACAGCTTTAATTACACTTGTGGCATCCAAGTCAGGGTGACACAAGTACATATCAGGTGTGAAATTTGTATGCAGACAGTGTACCCAGTTGTATAATTTGCAAATGCGTATACTGTGGTATTAACATAGCTCTCAACTGCCCTGGATTCAGCAGGGCTGTCCCACCACATCATTGCTGCTATACTCACCTCTCTGATGTCTTCATTGCTCCTTGGGGGAAGGGCTGCTTTTCTCTGCTCAGTGTATACATTAAATTTAATTTATTCTCCTGCCATCACTTTCTGAAGGACACAAAAACTCACTTTTCTATGTTTCCAGGCAGCAGCTTAATCTATGAGCCACAGCTCATAATAATAAACATAGGAAATTTTGGTAATCTTGATCTTTGATGCAGATGTGAAGCAGAGCTTTAGGCATTTGCTGGATTTGAAATGGGTTCAGAACCATCAGTGGATTCTTTGGTTTCCCATTCCAGTCAAGCCAGGGCTGATGCTGCTCAGCATCAACATCAATCCCAACGCCTAATGCACGAGATGTACAAGTTGTCACTCAGGTCTTTGTTGCTAGCAACATGAAGCATAGGTTGCGGAGGGAAACAGGGCTGCTACAGCCTAAGTCCAGGATTCACTGCACTGAGCATGCCCGTGACATGGCGGATCATGATGGGTGGTTTGGAGTCAGCTGATCCGGTGACCTGGCACCGCCTGATTGGTCGCGGGTGACGTCACCAATAGTGCGACGGTGGGCAGGGCTTAATCTTTAAATAGCCCGCCCACAAATATGGCAGCGCGCTCTGATCATTGAGCTGTGATGGTGTTGTTGTATGGACGCTTGGTCGTTTGGGCTCCACGTGTGCTTTAGCTTCGGTCAGGCAGGTTTAGCAGGGGATAGGCAGCCTTAGATGAAGGGAGGCAGGTAGCTTCATCTGACAGTCTGGCTCCGACAAAAGGGTCGCCATAGACCCCGAACAGTCTGCAGACGCCGTATTCCCGGCACCGCCTGTAAGCCATGTGGAGAGATACTCCTCAGTCCAGTAGCACGCCGGCTGGGAGCACGTATACGCCGGCATGTATCACACACGCATCCTAGCGCCTGCTGTGTAGTCCCTGTGCTGTAAACAGGACTACAGATACATTATTTATGCACATCTCTTGTGCAGTTAACGGAGATAGTGCGAATCCCTATTCCCGTTCCGGTGTGCAGTAACACAGAAGGGATTGTTATTTCAGTTGGTTGTTTTACCTTCTTACCCGGAAGGTGTTCGGCCGCAGTCCTCCAGGCTGCATCTCGGACCCCGGGTTCGGTTCCGTTCCATTATTTAATAAAGTTTTTTGCAACCGTCCCCCTAAGGCTGCGTGCCCACGTTGCGTATTACAAGCGTATGTGCTGCGGAATTTCCGCAGCGTAAACGCTTGTAAAACGCATGTATATCCGCACCCCATGGTCCCCAATGGCATTCCGCAATGTCAATGCCCATGCTGCGGATTTTTCCGCAGCGTATATGCTGCGGTCAAAAATCCGCAGCATGTTCATTAATTTTGCGGAAGCGCAGCGGAATCAATGTGCGGATGGTACCCAGGTCAGGAGGAGAGGAGACTCTCATCCAGACCTGGGTACCAAAGAACCTGTAAAAAAAAGAATAAAATAAAGTTTATACTTCTGATGTTTTCCCTCCGTTGCGCTGTTGTGTGAAGGACCTGCCACGTCATTGAGTCATGTGACCCATCACATGACTCAATGACTTCACCGCAGGTCCTGCACACAACAGCGTGAGCCGCTCAAGACTCCGGACGGGGCAGAGAATGCATCGGAAGGTGAGTAAAAACTTTATTTTTTACCATTCTGATTCTTTTTTTTTAACTATTACTTGGTCACACTATATAAATCCATGCCGGTTGCATGGATTTATATAGTGTGAACAAGTTGTCAAGCACTTTTCCAAGTCATGCTTAAATCACTTGGAGAAGTGCTTGATAACCCGCATGCGGAAATGCATGCAAAGACGCCTCACAAACGCTTCTACCTGGCGGGAAAACCGCATGTAAAATCCGCATGCGATTTTCCCGCCAGGGAGAAGCGTAAAAAATATGCTTCAGTTCCGCAACGTGGGCACTTAGCCTAACACAGAGTTTTTAATGATTTTTTTAATAGTACAGAAAAGCTTTGATTCGGCACTTAAAAATGCAACTGTTTTTTTTTTCCTGCGTTTTTTTCAGGAGAGCCTGTAGAGAAGAAATGCACCAAAACCTCAGTTCAGCAGCATCCAGGGCGGAGATTTCATGAAATCACATCCACTTTTCTTTGACATTTAGACCATGTTCACATGTAGCGTACATACTCTGTTTTTTCGGCACAGAAATTCGGCTGTGCTTAACTGCAAAGTGGATGTGATTTCATAAAAACTGCGAAAGACGCTGCTGAATTGTTCAGTTTTGGTTGCTTTTTTCCCTCTGGAATCTTCTGTGGAGCCTAAAAAAATGAATGAAAAAAGCTGCAGATACTTTAAGTGCAGACTCAAAGCTGTCCTATAAAAACACATTAAAAACGCGGCTTCAAATCTGCACACAAAATGCATCAAATAAGGAGGAAAAAGCATAATAAATGCAGCAAAAATGTAATAATCAGAGAAGATTGTTATTGTGTAGTTTGGTGCAGATATCTTCAGAAAACAAAACACACAGTATTTATGTGTGAACACAGCCTTAGAGACACAATAAAAACCAGATGTCATATAGTGAAGTTACATAAAGATCTGGCTGCTACGACTGTGAATGAATGAGCAGAAAATAAATCCACAGATCCCAACTAGAGATCAGCAGGACGCACAGATGATATAGTGCCAACCCTATCTAATCAAAAGATGCGCCAGGGACACAGGAAGGTAAGAGATTCGCGGCTTCCCGTCCAGCCACCACTGACCTGGACATTGAATGGGAGTCCTGTGAATCGATCTGCTCATCTCTAGTCCCAACTGTCCCAGACACAGTGGACAGCCCTGTATTTAGGTCTACGCTCACTGCCACCGCCCCTCTGACATCTCCTCCTGCCAGGGTACAAAATAATGGTAAATGGGCGTGGATTGGGGTGTGACTAGGGGCGGGGGCAAAATTTGCAGCGGTACGCTAAATGTATCATTTTCTCATCTTTCTATTCTTCAAAAGTTGAGAGGTATGGTATTACTGAATATCTACACAGCCCAAAACAATGAAAATGCTTTTAACTGCTCGCAAACTAAGCCAATCTGCATGTCAGCGCAGTTTCCCACCCACGTAGGGCAGACTTTGGCCCCACCTGGTAGAAGATAGAGAAATGTAGGGTCCTTACTAATCTCATTGTCCTTGGTATTAACCCCTTCACAACCTTAGTCCATACGTCCAGGTTGGGAAGTACTTCTGACCTTGGACATATGGATACGTCCAGGTGATTTTGCGCGCACAGTAGCCGCACACGCGATCGCCGCCGGGTGTTCATTTGACATGACATGACAGCTGACACCCGACACTCATTGCCAGGAGCACTGACCACACCGATCCCAGCAGTTTAATTCTCTAAATCAGGGTTCCCCAACTCCAGTCCTCAAGGCCCACCAACAGGTCATGTTTTCAGGATTTCCTTAGTATTGCACAGGTGATGTAACTATTGCCTGTGCTGATGATGGAATTATCACCTGTGCAATACTAAGGAAATCCTGAAAACATGACCTGTTGGTGGGCCTTGAGGACTGGAGTTGGGGAACCCTGCTCTAAATGCTGTGATCGACATCGATAGCAGCATTTTGAAGGCAGGGAGAGCGACGGGGGCAGGCAGAGGGAGGTGGCTCCTTCTGCCCTCCAATCAGCGCCCCCGGGATATCATCATGACGGGCCGATTGTTGCCATGGCGACCCGATGTCATCATGACAACATCTGGATCACCAGGGCTAACAAGTTAGTTAGATAATGCGCAGTGCATGATCTAACTAGCTTGTGTCAGTGCGGCACTGACAGTTAAAGGGAATCTGTCACCACTTTGACCTCTACTATGGGAATACAGGGTAAAGAAAAGTAAATCTATGCATACACACGTGGTCAAAATTGTTGGTACCCCTCGTTTAATGAAAGAAAAACCCACAATGGTCACAGAAATAACTTGAATCTGACAAAAGTAATAATAAATAAAAAAATCTATGGAAATTAACAAATGAAAGTCAGACATTGCTTTTCAACCCTGCTTCCACAGAATTAAAAAAAAATTAAACTAATGAAATAGGCCTGGACAGAAATGATGGTACCCCTGAAAATAATGTGACATGTTAAATCAAGTTGTGTCCACTAATTAGTATCACTGGTGTTAGGCATTGGGTGGATCTGAAATTGGGTAAGAATCATCAGTGGATTCTGTGGTCTCTCATTCTGGTATAGCCAGGGAAGATGCTGCTCAGCATCACCATTGGTGTCAATGCCTAGCTAGTGCACAAGATGTACAAGCGGGGAACAGGGCGTCTACAGCCTAAGTCCAGGGTGCACTGCACTGAGCATGCCCGTGACATGGCGGACCGTGATTAGTGGTTTGGTGTCAGCTGATCCGGTGACCTGGTACCGCCTGATTGGCCGTGGGTGACGTCATCAGTAGTGCGACCAATAATGCGACTGTGGGCAGGGCTTAGTCTTTAAATAGCCCGACCACAAGCATGGCGGTGCATTCTGATCATTCCGTTTAGGTTGTGTTCTTGTGTGGACGCTTGTCTGTTTGGGCTCCACGTGCTCCCTAGCTGCTCTCTCCGTGTCCTGCCGATGCCAGAGTTCTCATGCGAATCCGTGAGGGTGACGAGTGGAAAACGGCTTTTAACACTCGTGATGGTCATTATGAGTACCTCATCATGCCCTTCGGGTTATGCAATGCCCCCGCTGTTTTTCAGGATTTTGTCAACGATATCTTTTCAGATTTGCTGCTATCATCCGTGGTAGTCTATCTTGATGATATTCTTATATTTTCCCCGGATCTCTCCACACACAGAGAGGATGTTCGCAGAGTTTTCGAACGCTTGCGAGCGATTCTCTGTATTGTAAGCTGGAGAAATGCCAGGTCGAACGGGAGTCTCTACCGTTCCTGGGTTACATCGTATCCAGTAAGGGATTGGCCATGGACCCACAAAAGTTGGTGGCGGTACAGAACTGGCAGGAGCACCATTCCCTTAAGGCGGTGCAACACTTCATGGGGTTTGTCAACTACTACCGGCAGTTCATACCACAATTTTCCACACTGGTGGCTCCTTTGGCCCCTTTAACCAGGAAGGGTGCCAATCCCAAGAATTGGTCTAAGGAGACATCCGAGGCGTTCCGGGAGATTAAATCCTATTTTTCTAGAGCTCCCATTCTCCATCGCCCGGATGTTGACATACCATTCTTCCTGGAGGTCGACGCTTCCTCTGTAGGAGCAGGAGAGGTTCTCTCTCAAAAGAACGAACAGGGTCGGAGAAGACCATGTTTTTTCTTCTCCAAGACCTTCTCTCCAGCAGAGAGGAATTACACAATTGGGGACAAAGAATTACTTGCTATTAAGATGACTTTTTTGGAGTGGAGGTACCTCTTGAAGGGAGCTAAACACCCTTTCGTGGTATTTTCCGATCATAAGAATCTCTCGTACCTACAGACGGCGCAGCGTCTTAACCCCAGGCAGACCCGGTGGTCCCTTTTCTTTTCCTGATTCAATTTTTCCTTTCACTTTCTAAAAGGGGAGAAGAACCCTTGGGCGGACGCTTTGTCCCGGTCTATGGATACGGCTGAGGACAAGGACGAGCCCAGGCTTATTGTTCCTCCGGAGAGTATGCGGACGGTGGCTCCAGTGTCCCTAAACCAGGTTCCTCCCGGGAGGACGTTCGTTCCTCCTAATCTACAAAATGAGGTGCTCTCCTGGGCACATGCCTCTAAGATCGGAGGTCATTTTGGGGTCAAACGTACCATGGAGTTTCTCCAACGGTCGTATTGGTGGCCTCGGTTGCCCCATGACGTTAAGGAATACGTTCAAGCGTGTGTCTCCTGTGCGAGAAATAAACAGTCCCGTCAGAGGCCGGCTGGTCTTCTTCATCCGTTACCCGTGGCGGATAGACCTTGGGAGCTGGTTGGGATGGATTTCGTTGTCTAGTTACCTAAGTCCCAGGGAAACACGACAATATGGGTGGTTTCTGACCATTTTTCTAAGATGGTTCACCTGGTTCCTCTTCCTAGGGTTCCTTCTTCCCGGGTTCTGGCATCACTGTTCATTCGTGACGTTTTCCGTGTCCACGGAATGCCTGATAGGATTGTCTGTGATCGGGGTCCACAGTTTACCTCCCAGTTTTGGAGAGAATTGTGTAATTTGCTTAGCATTGAACTGAATCTTTCTACCGCCTATCACCCGGAGACCAATGGTTTGGTGGAATGCACTAACCAGACGCTTGTGACATACTTGCGCCATTTCGTTTCTGCCAACCATAATGATTGGGCGATATTGCTTCCTTGGGCATAGTTTGCTCTAAATAACGCAGTGGCGGATTCCACAGGTCAGACTCCGTTTCTTCTGAATAATGGCCAACATCCGCGCATCCCGGTTCCTATGCCAGTTTCCTCTGTGGAACCTGGGGTCAGAGATTGGGCTCTGGAGGCGCGGGAGGTTTGGGACCATACCCAGGATGCCATATTGGCTTCCAAGAATCGGATGAGAGAGTCGGCTGACACTTATGGCCGTCCAGCCCCCGTATTCTCTCCGGGCGACAGGGTGTGGCTCGCGGCTCGCAATATCAGAGGACATGGGGAATCTGCTAAATTTGCCCTTCGTTTTATTGGTCCTTTCAAAATTTTGGCCTAAGTAAAACCCGTAGTGTACCGTTTACAGTTACCACGACACCTGAAGATTCACGACACTTTTCATGTGTCGCTCCTTAAACCTGTTCGCCTGACAAAATTGTCTGAATCCCAACCTGCTTCAGAAACCAGGAGTGATGATCTCGAGGTACAGGCAATTGTGGGGTCTAGGATGGTTCGTGGGAAAAAATATTGCCTGGTACACTGGAGGGGTCATGGATTTGAGGATCGCTCCTGGGAACCGGTGGACCACATTCATGCTCCTCTGCTCATTAAGGAATATGAGCATCAAGTGGAGGGGGATAATGTTAGGCGTTGGCTGGATCTGAAATTGGGTCAAAATCATCAGTTGATTCTGTGGTCTCCCATTCTGGTCCAGCCAGGGTAGATGCTGCTCAGAATCACCGTTGGTCCCAACACCTAGCTAGTGCACAAGATGTACAAGCTGTTTCTTGGGTCTTTGTTCCTAGTAGTGTTAAGCATAGGTTGCGGAGGGGAACAGGGTGGCTACAGCCTAAGTCCAGGGTGCACTGCACTGAGCATGCCCGTGACATGGCGGACCGTGATTGGTGGTTTGGTGTCAGCTGATCCGGGGACCTGGTACCACCTGATTGGCTGCGGGTGACGTCATCAGTAGTGCGACCAATAATGCGACTGTGGGCAGGGCTTAGTCTTTAAATAGCCTGACCACAAGCATGGCGGTGCGCTCTGATCATTCTGTTTAGGTTGTGTTCTTGTCTGTTCGGGCTCCACGTGCTCCCCGGCTGCTCTCCGTGACCTGCTGATGCCAGAGTTCGCTCGGCTGATTAGCACAGGTTGCTTAGGCAGGCTCCACGTGCTCCCTAGCTGCTCTCTCCGTGAACTGCCGATGCCAGAGTTCGCTCGGCTGATTAGCACATGTCGCTTAGGCAGGCTTAGATGTGCTTAGGCAGGTAGTTCCCGTTTGGCAGTCTGGCTCCGGCAAGGGGGTTGCTATACACTCCGAGCAGACTGCGGGTTCCGTATCCCTGGCACCGCCTGTTAGCCACATGGAAAGTTACTCCGCAGGCTGGTCATACACCGGCTGGGAGTACGTACACTCCAGTGTTAGTCACACACACTTCCTAGCGCCTGCTGCGTAGTCTCTTGCAGTCAACATAGCTACGGCTACATTATTTGTCGCACATCTCCCGTGCAGTTAACGGAGATAGTGCGAATCCTTTCCCGTACCGGTGTGTAGTAACAATGGAGGGAGTTATACTTTAGTTGGTTGTTTTTCATTCTTACCCGGTGGGTGTTCGGCCGCTGTCTTCTAGGCTGCATAGCGGACCCCGGGTTCGGTTGCTTTCCATTCTAATAAAGTTGTTGCAACCGTCCCCGTCAAAACAGGTGTTACAATCTTGTAATCAGTCAGTGGGCCTGTATATAGGGCTACAGATACGCACTGTGCTGTTTGGTGACATGGTGTGTACCACACTCAACATGGACCAGAGGAAGCAAAAGAAAGAGTTGTCTCAGGAGATTAGAAAGAAAATTACAGACAATCAAAGGTAAAGGTTATAAGACCAACTCCAAGCAGCTTGATGTTCCTGTGACTACAGTTGCACATATTATTCAGAAATGTAAGATCCATGGGACTGTAGCCAACCTCCCTGGATGTGGCCGCAGGATGTAAATTGATGACAAATTAAAGAGACGGATAATATGATTGGTAGCAAAAGAGCCCAGGAAAACTTCTAAAGAGATTAAAGGTGAACTTCAAGCTCAAGGAACATCAGTGTCAGATCGCACCATCCGTCATTGTTTGATCCAAAGTGGACTTCATGGGAGACGACCAAGCAGAACACCATTGTTGAAAAAAAATCATAAAAAAGCCAGACTGGAATTTGCCAAACTACATGTTGACAAGCCACAAAGCTTTTGGGAGAATGTCCTATGGACAGATGAGATAAAAATGGAAGTTTTTGGCAAGGCACATCAGCTCTATGTTCACAGATGGAAAAATGAAGCATATCAAGAAAAGAACACTGTCACTATTGTGAAACATGGAGGAGGCTCTGTTATGTTCTGGGGCTGCTTTGCTGCATCTGGAACAGGGTGTCTTGAATCTGTGCAGGGTGCAATGAAATCTCAAGACTATCAAGGGATTCTGGAGAGAAATGTGCTGCCCTGTGTCAGAAAGCTTGGTCTCAGCAGCAGGTCATGGGTCTTGCAACAGGATAATGACCCAAAACACACAGCTAAAAACACCCAAGAACGGTTAAGAGGAAAACATTGGACTATTCTGAAGTGGCCTTCTGTGAGCCCTGACCTAAATCCTATTGAGCATCTTTGGAAAGAGCTGAAACATGTCGTCTGGAAAAGGCAAAGACAAACACAAGACAACTGGAGCATTTAGCTCATGAGGAGTGCACCAAAATACCTGTCGAGAGGTGCAGAAGTCTCATTGACAGTTACTGGAATCGTTTGATTGCAGTGATTGCCTCAAAAGGTTGTTCAACAAAATATTAAGAGTACCATCATTTCTGTCCAGGCCTTGTAAGGCGGCAGTGTTCACACCGTGCTGTAACTGAGGCAGTGACCCAAGCAAGTCCAACATAAACAGCTTTTATTCAGCAACTCATGGATAAAACAGAAAGTCCTCCGGTTCGCAGCTGGGTTAGCACAAGTCCATAACAGCGGTTGCGGGGGCATCGGCCGCGCCGGGCCGTTCAGAGCCTGACAGATGCAGAGCCTTCCCAGGCGTGAGTTCAGCTACTCACAGGTCCACCAAGCTTTTCTGCTATGCTCCTAGCAGGTCCAAACGCAGAACAACATTAATCCTTAATGCAGGGTTTTTAAAGGACCTGTGGCAAGAGCCACTGGAAAACCCGGGTAGGAGGGAGGAAGTTTCCCCACTGCCTTCCTGTAGCCTCCTCCAAGAAATGAAGGCCCTGCCGGGTTTTACTAAATCTGCCTTAGCCAGATAGCCTGACCAGGTCAATGCTCACCTTCATTCCTGCATTGCAGCCGCAGCTGTGTCCAGAACCACCCGACGGTACGACTGAGGTACCACTAACTGTTCCACGACCTCGTCCCTGATTTTGTCAACCCTATAGAGCAACTCACCGTTAACCACCATGCGTGTAATCACAGTATCTACACTGGGCTGTTGAGCTACACCATTTACCTCTAACACCCTTTTCCGCGGTTCTTCGGGTACAGCGCCCGTAATAAATTTTACCGGGGAAGAGTGTTTTTTGTTTTTCCACAGAGTCCAGAACAGGGGCAAGTCTCTATGCCAACACAGTCCTGTGACGCCAAGCTGCGCTTGGTATCACAGATCCTAGAAGGGTGCATTGATGGATTCCTCCACAAGAGGCCCCCATAACCATTCACACAGCTCCACCTTTCACCTCAGACCACCAGAGGGAGCCCGCTAGGGATATAAATAGGGAAGGTGGAGCCAGGCAGTTCAGTCTGGTTTAGCAGTTGAGTCCAGTACAGTCTGAGAAGAGTTACCTCAGAGGACAGAGCCTGTTCCAGCTCCTGCAGTTGCTAGCCTGCAGTGGAGCTTATCCAGACCAAGACCCAGTTGTAGCTCAGAATAATGAGCTTTAGGTGTGCCGGCGCCATAAGATCGGTGAAGCACGGCAAGCTGCCGTTAGTGTGAGTAGCCTAGTGAGGGCCCGAGTAGGCCGAAGGCGAGTGGAGAGTTAGTACATAGGGGGCAGAGGAGCTTACCCAGCTCACCCCGAATAATTTACCGGACACCGGGTCCGAAGCTTACCGGGATCTCTACAACCCAGTAAGGCATAACCGGAATCCCTGGAGAATTACAAGTCCCAGGATTGCTAAAGTGCTGATACGTAACAGAGCCGGGAGACACATAGGCCCCGCAAGCTGAGGAGCGTGTACTCCAAGAAAAAGATAGGAAAGACAGCACACATAAGGCTTTATCCGTATAAAAGTAAACACCAGGTCCCACAATCAGTCTGACTCACCTTCTGAGGTTGTGTGAGTCACAACCAACTGTGAAGCACCTGTCAGATGGCCGCTGCAGGAGACCCCGCTGATCAGTAAACAATGAGAGGAGATAAGAAGCCGGGCTGATCCTCCGCGCTGGTCCAGAGACACACAAGAATTAATGATAAACCAAAACTTTCTTTATTCCTTGGCCTACACGTTTCCTGGCTACACTGCCACTTCCCCTGGCAGTGTAGCCACGACGTAGGACACAAGCGATGCAAGGTCCTGAAGACGACCGTCACCTGCGGAGCTGCGGCCTACCGGAAGAAAAACTAGAAGGTAGGCCACGGTTAACTAGGGGGGCGCCAGAATGTCCGACGAACAGCAGAGCGCTGAGATGCCGGCCAACGTCCCTGAGGTTCAACCCGTGCCCGATGATGAGCAGGCTGAAGCAGCCGCTCCACCAGCAGCGCCTGTAACCCCTGTCATTCCCATGACTCTGCCGTACATCCCTGGAGCAAAGTGGCTCCCCCAGTATAACGGCAAACCAGATACCCTGTCTGGATTCAAGCGGAAGATATGCGTTATTTTGGACATGTACTCTATGACAGGCAAACAAAGAGCCGCTGTCGTATTAGGACAACTGACTGGTGCTGCGGAACGAGAAGTGGAAACATGGTCGGCCACAGACCAGGAGTCAGTGTCCACAATATTCCAAAAACTACAGACTGTCTTTGAGGATCTTACTGATGCGGACCTCCGGATGAGGTTCTACAGCTGTTCCCAACAGCAGGAGGACAATGTACGGGACTACGCCTGGCGTCTACAGGGGGCCCTGCGGGCTCTAAAACAGGTCAGTCCAACCAGCATTGAAAATGAGAACAAAATGCTGAAAGACCAGTTTGACCCGGGACTGAGGTCTCCGGAGGAGAGCAGGACTGTGCGTTGGTGGTCCCTGGATCATCCAGATGCCACCTTTGATAATCTTAAGGACATGGCTATAAAAGGACTGCAGCCCCTAGTTACAAATGCCATCCAAAGTTACCAGGGTGGGGCTACCCCAGTGCCTGCTACACCCACCTTTTCCCCAGTGGCTGCTGAAGCTAAGGTTCCAGCAACGTCCCCTAGAGAACTGGACAGTCTGCTCTCTGAGGTGCGTCAGTTGAGCAAAATTCTGACCACTGTGCTGAGTGCTCTGCAGCTCCGGACGGAGCCCGTGGAAGGAGGGAAGATCCTGTTAGCCGATAACCCTGAGGATGTCCCCTGGATGCGCAGGAGGAGGAGGCTAACATCACCCTCTTCGAGGACCAGTGACCAGCGCCGTCCGCCAAAGGACCCTACCTGCTACCGCTGCCGCAAGACCGGACACATCGCCCAGAATACTCCTTTAAACAAGAAAACCCTGGGTCCGAGGGACGACACCCAGGAGTAAACTCACCAGGCCCATCAGACTGGTACAACAGGTTCGTCGGAGGAAGACCTTTCCTGTCCATTGTACTGGACGGGATCCCGACCCATGCCCTGCTGGACACAGGATCTCAAGTAACCATCATGCCTGACGTCCTCTACAAGAGGTTCTGGTCCATGGACGACCTACGTCCGCCAGCTCCAAATATTTCTGTTTATGCCTCAAATGGACTCTCCCTTAACCTACTGGGGGTTAAGAATGTGACTGTAAAGGTGGGGAGAGTGGAGCTGAAGGACCAGGGGCTAATTGAAGTAGAGACTAATCCTGATGACACCAACCCGTATATGGTACTAGGCACTAACATTGTTTGTAACTGTTTGGGAAATGTTGTGTTCTTGCTCCAACAGATCGCCGACACTGCCAGGCCGAGACCAGAGGAGGGCACTGCAGAGGGAGATCCGAGTCCTGATGTATCAACAGCAAGTAAGGTTAACAGACGGTGAAATCGGTAACGTGCGGGTATCAGACCCCATACCCATTGTCATCCCCCCAATGAGTGAAATGCTCATCTGGTGTAGAGCTGCCATAGGTCTTAGAGGACAGAGCTACCAGGCGGTAGTAGAACCCCTTTGCTCTGAGCATAGGCCCACTCTCTTAACCGTCAGAGGAGTGGTAGATGTACGTAATGGGAGGGTGCCCGTCCGTCTTCTCAACTTAGGGGAAGATGAGGTCAGACTGCCACATTATGCCACTGTTGCCAAATTGCATGCTGTCAATAACAACTGCATTCACGAGGCGCAGTCCTTAACTTCACCAGACGAAGTGGAGGATAATGACCCTGCAACCCAGGTGGAGGATTGGTGTCAACAGCTCCATGTTGGGACAGACACCACTCCTGCCCATCAAAAACAGGGTGTACACCGGGTGGTTCAAGAATACTCACAGGTGTTCAGTAAACATCCACTTGACTTCGGGAGGGTTAAGGGGGTTCAACACCATATCTCCACAGGTGATCATTCCCCAATCAAAGAACGTTACAGGCCTATACCACCAGCTCACTACCAGAAGGCTAAAGCAATGCTGCAGGACATGAGAAAGGCGGGAGTAATAAGGGATAGTTGTAGTCCCTGGGCAGCTCCCCTAGTGCTAGTTAGGAAAAAGGATGGGAGCATGAGAATGTGTGTAGATTACCGTCAAGTAAATCGCATTACACATAAAGATGCATACCCTTTACCACGCATAGAGGAGTCCCTAGCTGCCTTAAAGTCTGAAAATTACTTTTCCACCCTTGACCTCACTAGTGGTTTCTGGCAAGTAGCTGTGACTGAGGAGGATCGGGAGAAGACGGCCTTCACTACCCCGATGGGACTCTGCGAGTTCAACAGTATGCCATTTGGACTCTGCAATGCCCCCGGAACGTTCCAGAGATTGATGGAGTGCTGCCTGGGACACCGCAACTTTGAGACTGTGTTACTTTACCTGGACGATGTGATAGTGTACTCCAGAACGTACGAGGACCACTTGAAACACCTGGCAGAGGCATTTGAGTCACTGTCCCGGTACGGGATGAAGTTGAAGCCGTCAAAGTGCAACCTGCTCAAGAGAAAGGTACAGTACCTGGGGCACATTGTCAGTCCAGAAGGGGTAGCACCAGACCTGGAGAAAGTCACTACCATCCAGAAGTGGCCGGAGCCGAAGAACCTCAAGGAGGTGTGTCCGTTCTTGGGACTAGTAGGATACTACCGGAGGTTTGTAAAAGACTACACTAAGAAAGCAGCTCCACTGCAAGACCTCCTGGTAGGGCAGTCCCCCAAAGGCAAAAATCCCCCATTCCACTGGAGTAAGGAGCAAGCCGAGTCATTTCAGGAGATGAAGGAGATCCTGACAGGCGATGAGATCCTAGCCTACCCTGACTACAGCCAACCGTTCCTTCTGTATACAGATGCCAGCAACGAAGGACCGAGAGGAACCCAGAGAACTATAGCAGCTTTAAGTTGGAGTTCCTGGCCTTGGTCTGGGCCATCACTGAAAGGTTAAAACATTATCTGGCCTCCATTAAGTTCACTGCCTTCACTGATAACAACCCCTTGACCCATCTTGAAACAGCTAAGTTGAGAGCACTGGAACAACGATGGATGGCTCGGCTGTCAAACTATCAATTTACAATTAAATACCGGGCGGGCCGCAAGAACGCCAACGCCGATGCCTTGTCCGGGATGCCTCACCTGTCAGACACAGAAGAAGAAGTGAATGACCTGGAAGAGATAGAGCTACCTTCCTTTCACCGGAGTGGGATGATCCACGAGCAATGGGCCTCCAGGAAGCAGCATGGAAAGACGTTAAACCCCCTGCCTCACCACAGCTGGAAAGAGACCCAGGACAGCGACCCGGTTGTCAGCCGCATCAAGGAGCTGATAACCCAAGAAGGTGCCTCCCTGGAGAAAGATGTATCTCTGCAAGCAAAGCAGCTGTGGAACGAGAGAAGCCGGCTGTCTATCTACCGTGAGAAGCTGTGCCGGAGGTACGTCAATCCAAAAACCCATGAGATGGTATGGCAGATAGTGGTCCCGAAGACAGACATCCAGATGGTATTAGAAGCATACCACGATCAGGCGGGGCACTTTGGCTGGAAAAAGCTAGAGACCCTGCTGAAGTGTCGATTCTACTGGGTAGGAATGCGCAGCTCCATTGAGAGGTGGTGTCGGGACTGTGGACCCTGTGGCCTTAGAAGAAAAGACTTCAGCAGCCAGAAGGCACCCCTGCAACCCATCAAGACGACTCGACCCCTGGAGATCGTGGCCCTGGACCATGTCAAGCTGTCACCCAGCAGGTCAGGGTAGTCCTACGCCCTGACCATGGTGGATCACTACTCACGTTTCCTGGTGGTCGACCCCGTCAAAGACCTGATGGCAGAGACAGCAGTAAAGACGTTCCAAGCGTATTTCTGTAGACCCCATGATTATCCTGAGCAGGTGCTGACGGACCAAGGCCCGGCCTTTGAGGCTGAGTTGTTCAAGGAGTTCTGCCATTTGTACGGTTGTAAAAAAATAAGAACTACACCGTACCACCCACAGACAAACGGTCTCTGCGAAAAGATGAACAACATCATCATCGACCTGCTAAAGACCATACCACTTCAGGAGAGAAACCAGTGGCCAGACCTACTGCCTGATCTAGTAGATCTGTATAATCATATACCAGTAAGTTCCACCAATTGCACTCCGGCATATCTCATGCGGGCAAGGCCAGGAAAGCTGCCCATGGATCTGGAGCTTGGTGTTGTTGAGCCTGAAGCTGATATGACCACTGAGGACTGGGAATCCACCAGACAAGAGCAGTACAGGAGGGTACAAGCTTGTGTCGAGGACAGTCTCACTCGGGTGAGAGAAAAGCAAGAGGCGCACTACAACAAAAACGCACCCGCAGAACCCTTCGCACTGGTGAAACAGTATTGAAAAGGAAAAGACGCAACCACAAACTTGATGACAGTGGGAAAAAGAACCCTACACTGTGTTAACGTCAAGGTTTGATAACAAGAAGACATGCGAGATGGAAGAAGAACGTCTGCAACCGTGTCCAGGGACCACCTACACTGTGTTCCAAATTATTATGCAAATAATATTTTCTCAGATCTTCCCAAATTACCTATATGAATTGCAGTCATTGTAATTTTCCAGTCAAATAACTATTAGAGTACAATTGAAAGGTTTTTGTACAAACTGCCTATGATAACAGTATATTTTAAAAAAAATAAAAAACTCAAACTGCACTCAAAATGCCTGTTCCAAATTATTATGCACAGCAGAGTTTTCAACCTTTTCATTTTAATAAAGAACAAAAAAATGGTCATTTTTTAAATTATAAGCATTAGCAGGTTATTACAAACTGAAATCAAACAGTTTTCAACTCAAAACTTCATTCTAGGTGATGTTACATTTGCACATAGGACCCCTTGTTCGAAAGGAGCTTCTGAACTCTCTCGTCCATTGAATTTGTCAGGTTTTGGATGGTTTCTGCTTTAATTGTTTTGCATGAGGACAGAATACCCTCCCAGAGCTGTTGCTTAGATGTGAACTGCCTCCCGCCATCATAGACACTCCTTTTGATGATGCTCCAGAGGTTCTCAATGGGGTTGAGGTCAGGGGAGCATGGGTGCCACACCATAAGTTTGTCCCCTTTTATGCCCATAGCCAGAGATGCAGATGTGTTATGTGCAGCATGAGACGGGGCATTATCATGCATGAAATGATCTCGATGGTCCAGATGGATGGAGTGGAGGATGGCTGGTTGATGGACACCCCATGCAAACACGGCTACGGCGCTAACAAGGAGGAGGTGGAGTAATGTTTTGGGCTGGAATCATGGGGAGAGAGATTGTCGGCCCTTTTAGGATCCCTGAAGGGGTAAAGATGAACTCCATAATGTATGTTGAGTTTCTCAAACAGCACTTCCTTCCATGGTTCAAGAAGAAGAACCGTGCATTCTGCAGCAAGATCATTTTCTTGCATGATAATGCACCGTCTCATAAAGGGAAGATTGTTATTGCATTGTTCATGTTTCCTAATGTTATTAGTGTGTTATAAAAATGTACTTCAGCCCGGGAGTGCTGAGCTTAACTAGGGGGGAATGTGACGCCCAGCTGCGCTTGGTATCACAGATCCTAGAAGGGTGCATTGATGGATTCCTCCACAAGAGGCCCCCATAACCATTCACACAGCTCCACCTTTCACCTCAGACCACCAGAGGGAGCCCGCTAGGGATATAAATAGGGAAGGTGGAGCCAGGCAGTTCAGTCTGGTTTAGCAGTTGAGTCCAGTACAGTCTGATAAGAGTTACCTCAGAGGACAGAGCCTGTTCCAGCTCCTGCAGTTGCTAGCCTGCAGTGGAGCTTATCCAGACCAAGTCCCAGTTGTAGCTCAGAATAGTGAGCTTTAGGTGTGCCGGCGCCATAAGATCGGTGAAGCGCGGCAAGCTGCTGTTAGTGTGAGTAGCCCAGTGAGGGCCCGAGTAGGCCAAAGGCGAGTGGAGAGTTAGTACATAGGGGGCAGAGGAGCTTACCCAGCTCACCCCGAATAATTTACCGGACACCGGGTCCGAAGCTTACCGGGATCTCTACGACCCAGTAAGGCATAACCGGAATCCCTGGAGAACTACAAGTCCCAGGATTGCTAAAGTGCTGATACGTAACAGAGCCGGGAGACACATAGGCCCTGCAAGCTGAGGAGCGTGTACTCCAAGATCATTTTCATGCATGATAATTTGGAACACAGTGTATACAGCTCTGGCAAAAATTAAGAGACCACTGAACAGTTTTGTATTGCAAAGCATGGAAAGACTGTTGGAAAGCATGCCAAGACGAATGAAAACTGTGATTAAAAATCATGGTTAGTCCACCAAATATTGGCAAATATTGATTTCACAGTTAAAACATGAGTAATTAGAGGTCTGAAAGCACTGTTTCTTTCTTAGTATTTTGACGCTTTATCATTTGCTGCAAATAAATACAAAATTTTTAGCTTTGAATTTCGGAGACATGTTGTCAGTAGTTTATAGAATAAAACAACAATGTACATTTTACTCAAAAATATACTTGACGCGCCCCCAGGGCCGTGGGGTACTCGGCAGCCGGGCCTCTGGTTGCCGGGGGATATCACGGTGGCTGGCCCGGTCCGTGGCCCAGGGCGGTCACTTAAAAGGGGGGGCGAATAGTTATAGGGGATTTAAGTGTTCGTGACGCCACCCGTGGATTGCGGCTAGAGGGAGCAGTCCTCTGGAGCTGGTGTTACGGCAGCAGGGATGGTGTGGCTCTCCACGGGTAGAGCTAGCTCCAGGGCAGTGTAGGTAAATGGTGGTTGCGCTGGGCGTTGTAGTGCAGGGAGGGAATGATGGCGCGGACGAAATAATTGGACAGAGGCGGTGCAGTGCAGTCATCCGTATCTTTACTCACAGTTCTTTAGTTCCACAGGGTGCACTGTCAGCTTACAGTCTCCCACGTTGCGCTGCGTTCACAGGGCAGGGGTTCAGCTCTTCCTCAGGGATTTTAGGAAAGCTTGGCAGAACCCCACTCGCTCGTGTTCCTCTCTAGACCGACTTCACACTGGGTCTTTCTCCCTCCTGCCCTGCGCTGCCCACTCTCAATCCCGTTCGGGTGCTCTGAAGTCCTTCCTGTGCGTCGGATCCCGGACCTGCTTGACACTCCTGGGGATTAGAATGCGGCTTACGATCCCCCTGTCTTCTGACAGGTGCGGGGCGTACGGGTGCCTTCCTGCACTCGCCATACCCCCTAGGATCCCTTCTTAGAACGGAGCCTACTCTCTGCTCCCCTCCTGGGCCTCCAGACTTGGCCCTACTTGTGGAGCAGAGCTCCTTATGAGACTCTGCCCCCAGACTGTTGTTCTGAACTGTCCCAAGCTGTTCTTCCGAACGGCTCTCACTCATCTATCTCTCTCATCTCTGAACTGCCACCCTAAGATGGCTTCCCTATTATATACTCCTACCAAAGTGCTCCCTCTAACTACTTCCTCCACCCACACCCACTACTGGTTCCCCCTACCATTGGGTCCCCCCCCCACTCCAGCCAGGGTCAAGGCTCAGCAGCTGCGCCAGGGCCGGCGTCAGCACCCGGCGCACCCGGGCAAGTGCGGTCGCACACCCCGCTGCGCTATGGGCGGAGGAGAGCGGTGTCAGCGCCCGCCCTTCTCCCCCGCTTGCTCAGGGACCCAGCAGCCGGATACTTACCTCTCCCCGTGCCTCCGCAGATCCGCTGTCTTCCTGCTCTGAGCTCCCTGTGACGTCCCAGGTCAGAGGGCACGGTGACGTCACTCCACCGCGCGCTCCCCTGAGCCGTCACACGGAGTGCAGAGCGGGAAGACGCCGGCAACGCTGGAGTCCGGACCCGAGCAGTGGCAGCAGGTGAGGAGGAGGGAGGTGAGTATTTGATTTTTTTTTTTTAATGTATGGAGGCATGGGGCATAATATGGGGGGGGGGGTGACATCCTGCATGGGGCATTATAAAGAGAGGGGGGGTGACATCCTGCATGGGGCATTATAAAGAGAGGGGGGCTGACATCCTGCATGGAGCATTATAAAGAGAGGGGGGGTGACATCCTGCATGGGGCATTATAGAGAGAGGGGGAGACAGCCTGCATGGGGCCTTATAAAGAGGGGGGGTACATCCTGCATGGGGCATTATAAAGAGAGGGGTGTGTGACATCCTGCATGGGGCATTATAAAGAGAGGGGGGGTGACATCCTGCATGGGGCATTATAGAGAGAGGGGGTGACAGCCTGCATGGGGCCTTATAAAGAGGGGGGGTACATCCTGCATGGGGCATTATAAAGAGAGGGGGTTGTGACATCCTGCATGGGGCATTATAAAGAGAGGGGGGGTGACATCCTGCATGGGGCATTATAGAGAGAGGGGGTGACAGCCTGCATGGGGCCTTATAAAGAGGGGGGTACATCCTGCATGGGGCATTATAAATAGAGGGGGTATCATCCTGCATGGGGCATTATAAAGAGAGGGGGTGACATCCTGCATGGGGCATTATAAAGAGAGGGGGGTGACATCCTGCATGGGGCATTATAAAGAGAGGGGGTGACATCCTGCATGGGGCATTATAAAGGGAGGGGGTGACATCCTGCATGGGGCATTATAAAGAGAGGGGGTGACATCCTGCATGGGGCATTATAAAGGGAGGGGATGACATCCTGCATGGGGCATTATAAAGAGAGGGGGTGACATCCTGCATGGGGCATTATAAAGAGAGGGGGATGACATCCTGCACGGGGCATTATAAAGAGAGGGGGTGACATTCTGCATGGGGCATTATAAAGAGAGGGGGGTGACATCCTGCATGGGGCATTATAAAGAGGGGGGGTGACATCCTGCATGGGGCATTATAAAGAGGTGGGGTGAAATCCTGCATGGGGCCTTATAAAGAGGGGGGGGTACATCCTGCATGAGGCATTATAAAGAGGAGGGGTGACAGCCTACATGGGGCATTATAAGGGGGGAACAGCCTGCCTGGGGCATTATAAGGGGGGGTAACAGCCTGCATAGTGCATTATGTGGGGGGAACAGCCTGCATGGAGCATTATAAGGGGGGGGGACAGCCTGTATGAGGCATTATGTGGGGGGTAACAGCCTGCATGGAGCATTATAAGGGGGGGACAGCCTGTATGGGGCATTATGTGGGGGGTAACAGCCTGCATGCAGCATTATATGGGGGCCAGTATCCTGCATGGAGCGTTATAAGGGGATCAGTATCTTGTATGGTGCGTTATATGGGGGCAAGTATCCTGTATGGAGCTTTATAAAGGGACCAGTATCCTGTATGGAGCGTTAAAGGGGGCCAGTATCCTGTATGGAGCTTTATATGGGGGCCAGTATTCTGTATGGAGCCTTATATGGGGGCCAGTATTCCGTATGGAGCCTTATATGGAGGCCGGTATTCCGTATGGAGCCTTATATGGAGGCCGGTATTCCGTATGGAGCCTTATATGGGGGCCAGTATTCCGTATGGAGCCTTATATGGGGGCCAGTATTCCGTATGGGGCCTTATATGGGGGCCAGTATTCTGTATGGAGCCTTATATGGGGGCCAGTATTCCGTATGGAGCCTTATATGGAGGCCGGTATTCCGTATGGAGCCTTATATGGAGGCCGGTATTCCGTATGGAGCCTTATATGGGGGCCAGTATTCCGTATGGAGCCTTATATGGGGGCCAGTATTCCGTATGGGGCCTTATATGGGGGCCAGTATTCCATATTGGGCCTTATATGGGGGCCAGTATTCCGTATGGGGCCTTATATGGGGGCCAGTATTCCGTATGGGGCCTTATATGGGGGCCAGTATTCTGTGTGGAGCGATTCGCCGGTTGCTGAGCTATTGTGGAATTTACAATAGATATCGCTCATGTAATGTAAGAAGTGAAATCTTTGCATTGTACTATATATATATATTTCTCTGCGGTATCTGTGCATCATGAATCGTGGTATGTATTAAAGGGGCCCACTGAGACTCTTTCGCCCGGGGCCCAGAAAATCCTGGAGCCGGCCCTGAGCTGCGCTCTGCATGCTGCCCCTCCAGCCGGCCTGGAGCAGTGTAGTGGTGGATGCAGGTGTTTGGGGTTTTGGGCAGCACTCCCACCTTAGCTGAGAGAAGAGAGACACCACACCTCTGGGTGAGGTGCAGTACCTCTGTGGCGACTGAACCCTCAGGGGCGCCACATACTTATAAAGAGAAAAATCAGAGAAACTGAAAATTTTGCAGTGGTCTCTTAATTTTTGCCAGAGTTGTATATTGCATCCGTAAATAAATATTTTATTAAAAAAATACAATAAACAAAAACAGTACACATATTTGGTATCGCTGTGTCAGGAATGAACTGATCTATAAAACTGTCCCACTACTTAACCCCTCCAGTGAACACCGTAAAAAAAAAATATGCCTTTTCATTTTACTGTTGAACAAAAAGTAGAATAAAAAGCGATCAAAACGACGAATGTAAATGAAAATGGTATCACTGAAAACGTCATCTTGTCCTGCAAAAAACAAGCCACCATATAGCACCATCAGCACAAAAATTAAAAAGTTATAGCTCTCAGAATAAGGCGATGCAAAAATAATTATTTTTTCTATAAAATAGTTTTTATTATGTAAAAGTGTCAAAACATAAAAAAATATAAATGTGGTATCTCTGTAATTGTACTGATCCGAAGAATAAAGCTGCCTTATCAATTTTACCACATGTGCCCGAAAAAGATACCAATAAAAGCGTCAAATCGTTCTGCAAAAAACAAGTCCTCACATGATTCTGTTGGCAGAAATATGGAAAAATTATAGCTCTCAAAATATGGCGATGCAAAAACTAGTTTTTGCAAAAAAAAGCGTCTTTTTGTGACAGCAGCCACACAGAAAAAAAAAAGATATAAATCTGGTATCGTTGTAATCGCACCAACCCAAAGAATAAAGTCGTCTAATCACTTATACTGCACAAGGAACGGTGTAAATCTCTGAAATATGTGATTCAGACGCAATCCCCAGTGGAAGATTCACTATAATGAGGGAGATCGAGGCACTGTCAACATCGTCTGGCCTATGGTCTGGCGGTGTCCGTCTTTTTAGGCGTGAATTAAAGCGCGGTCAGCCACAGTTTTGTGCACGTCTGAAAAGAAGGACACCACTGAACAGGGGCCAGATGGAGTCCAGAGTTACTCTGCTGCCTCATCATAGTGAATGGATCCCTCAGGGGTTTCATCTGAATCACGTCATTTGGAGATTTAGATGGAAACCCTGATATATGGGCACAGCTTAGAGCGCAGGATAAATGTGGTCCCAAACGTTATGAAAAATGTTCCCAATAATAGCTTCAACTCAATCCAAAAAAAAAGCAAGTCCCCACTGAAGTCTGTGATCTGTTAACGAAAATATAGGTGATTCCAGATTACTGGTAGCACAACGGCTCTGGAAAAGCACTATGACTCCTCGCCCGCAAAAAGATATACAGATAATTCTACGCTCCCAAATCCAAATGCCACCCTCCTTTCTGAGCCCCACAGTGTGTCAAAACCACATTTAGCATCCACATGTTTTGCATTTCTGTAGCGATGAGAGCCCGTTTAATTTACGGGTGCATATCTAAAGAAGCATGCGCTGGGCATAACATACTAGGCACTACAATGTACGGGCGCTACAATAGCAAATTTGCAATTTTCACTAAGAAACATCCACTGCTGCTTGTTTCTGGAAAACACCCATGGGGTCAAAATCATCACTACACTTGTCGATAAAATTCTAAAATGGGGTCACTTGAGGGGGGTATTCTGCTCTTCTAGCACTTAAGGGCTCTTTATATGGAGTTTGCAAACTAGTCAAGTAAAATATGCGCTTCAGGATGCAAATAATGCTCTGTCCCTCCCGAGTCTTGCCGTGCATCTAATCAGTACTGTACAGCCACATATGGGGTACTTCCATGTTCAGCAGAAATTGTGTGACAAATTTTGGTGCCATTTTCCCTTGTGAAAATGTAAAATCTGGGGCTAAAACAAAATTTCTGTGGTTACATTTTTTTTTTTTGTCTTCACTGCCCAATGGTATAAAATTCTGTGACACATCCGTGGTGTCAATATGATCACTACATCCTTTAATGAATTAATTGAGAGGTGTAGTTTTGTATAATGGGGTCACTTATGGGGTGTTCTGCTGTTCATCTTCCAGTGAGTCATGACTCCCTCAAACCATAATAGTTAAATCTGCACTAAATTATGGTGTTCCTTCCCTTTTGAGTTTTGCACTGTGCCTCAAAAGTAGTTCCCGATTATATGTAGCATATTAGCGTACTAAGGAGACATTTCAAAACAAACTGAGAGGTCCATTTTTTCCTATTAGCCGTTGTAAAAGTTAAAAATTTGGGGCTAAAACAACATTTTAGCGGTAAAAATGCAATTATTATTTCTTCCCCACAGAATGGTATAAATTTCTATGAGGGGCTCCCCGCAACATGCTCACTGCACCCCTAGATGAATTCACTGAGAGGTGTAGTTTGTAAATGGTGTCACTTATGGGGTGTTTCTGCTGTTCTGGCACCTCCGGGACTCTGCCAATGTGACATGGCACCCTCAAACCATTCCAGCAAAATCTGAACTCCAATATGGTGCTTCTTCCCTTCTGAGCTTTGCACTGTGCCTCAAAAGTAGTTTTCAACCACATATGGGGTATCGTTGTACTCAGGAGAAATTGCACAACAAATTGTATAGTGCAATCTCTCCTACTACCCTTGGGAAAATAAAAAAATCGGGGCTAAAAGAACATTTTTGTGGAAAAATGTGTTTTTTTTATTTTCACAGCTCAACAGTATAGACTTCTGTGAAACACCTGGAGGTTCAAGGTGCTCTCCACACATCTAGATACATTCCTTGAAAGATCTAGTTTGCAAAATTGGGTCACTTGTAGGGGGTTTCCACTGTATAGGCACATTAGGGGCTCTCCAAATGCGACATGGTGTCCTCTCTCGATTCCAGCCAATTTTGCGTTCAAAAAGTTAAGAGGTGCTCCTTCCCTTCCGAGCCCCGCCATGTGCCCAAACAGTAGTTTTCCCCCACATATGGGGTATCTGCGTGATCAGGAGAAATTGCACAACAAATTTTTGGGTCCATTTTCTCCTATTACCCTTGCAAAAATAAAAATATGGGGCTAAAGTTAAATTTTTGTGTAAAAAAAGTTACATTTTCATTTTTTCTTTCCACATTGTTTCCGTTCCTGTGAAGTACCTGAAGGGGTAATAAACTTATTGAATGTGGTTTTGAGCACCTTGAGGGGTGCAGTTTTTAGAATGATTTCAATTTGGGGTATTTTCTGTCATATAGGCCCCTCAAAGTCACTTAAAATGTGAAGTGGTCCCTAAAAAAATGGTTTTGTAAATTTTCTTGTAAAAATGACATATCGCTGGTCAATTTTTAACCCTTCTAACTTTCTAACCAAAAAAAATTATGTTTCAATGTTTCAAAAATGTTGCTGATGTAAAGTAGACATGTGAGAAATGTCATTTATTAACTCTTTTGTGTGACACAACTCTTTGATTTAAGGTCATAAAAATTAAAAGTTTGAAATTTGCAAAATTAAAACATTTTTTTACCAAATTTCAAAGTTTTTCAAAAATAAATGCAAGTCATATCAAAAAATTTTACCACTATCATGAAGTACAATATGTCAAGAAAAACAATCTCAGAAACAGTGGGATCTGTTGAAGCGTTCCAAAGTTATTACTACATAAATCGAAACTAGTCAGAAATGTAAAATTTGGCCTAGACATGAAGGTGAAAACTGGCTTGGGTGGTGAAGGCGTTAAAGAGAGACTAAATATATTGCATATATGGAAATGCAATTCACAAAAATGGAGGTTATTGAGAAATACGCAATACATCAAGCAGTAAAATTCACTCTGTCTCTCAGTCACTTCTGCTCGGGTTCTCGCTATCCCTTTCTTCTGGTCTATGCTCACTTCAGGTAAGCCTAGGCACTGCTCACAATTGACCCAAAGTCTTTATGCACTCCAAGCCCTATCTGAATCACTACCAGGAAACTGTCCCTTTCCCTTCAACTTAGCCCCTCCCACTCTGGAGAAACATTAACTCTCACTATCCCTACTGTCAAACTACACACATTATCATCATCGGTAACACAAATCACATTTCTCCTTATGTATTACAGTTCACATTACACATTACAACCATTACATATTCTTTGAGGGGGAACTTGGGTAACATGTCCATCTCCTTACAATACCACTGGGGCCTGGACGTGGAGGGAGCACTTGCAGGGCAGTAATAATGAGGCCAATCTGGTCTGTTGCTCCGGGGGGCTCGTGGTCAGATTGCCCTCATCATAAGTGGCAGGAAGCGATCCTGCAGCTCTGCTGCCTACAGTAGCAAAATGGCAGCAGAGCCACAGGAATCCATCCTCAGTTTGGTGTCTAGCACTTTCTCTGTGACACAAGTCATTTAGAAAGTTCCCGGTGAAGAAGAAAGAGGCAATGCCGCAGGGGAATATACAGATAGGTGAGTGATTTCTTTTTTCTTTCAATACACTGGGGAGAGGACAATGAGGAGGGGTCAAGGTAAAGTTGGCACTGAAGTAAGGCATGGTAGAGGGACTTCAGGGACTTATAATGAACAGAGGGAGGGAGGAGGAGGACATCAGATATGCATTTAAAATTAATCAGGTGGTGTGGGAGGATGCTAAGTCCCTGTGGTGTCGTCCTCCACTCCACAATTTATTATAAGGCCCTGATAGTGTCCTCACCCACCCCACAATTCATTATAAAACCCTGATAGTGTCTGCTCCCACCCAGCAATTCTGTAAGACGCTATCAGGTGCTTAAAATGTATTGAGGAGTGGGACAGAAGCTGGTAAAGGGGATATGACACTTTGTAATGAATTGGAAGGTAGGATAAGATGCTATCAAGGACTTGCAATGAATTAGGAGGTGGCAGAGGATGCTAAGTACCTGACAGCATCCTCCCCCACCCCAATTCATTATAAGACCCTGATATAGTCTTCTTCCACCCGCTAATTCATTATGACGCTATGAGGAACTTATAATGAATTGTGGGGGGAGGACACAGGACAGTAACTAACTCTTTGTGTACATGTTCAGGATTTGCAGCAGAAAATTCTGCTGCAAATCCTAATGTGTTGGCAGGAAGAATGCAGCGTAAAAAATGTGTTTTTGCCTCTTTCTTTGACATGGGATTTGTTGCATACTTCCCCAACTTATTAGTGAGGGTGAAATACGCTGCAAAAGCGTTGCAAGAATTGACATGCCGCAGATTTGAATCTACTGCAAATCTGGAAGGAAAAAATAAGCATGTGCCTGAGATTTCAGGAATTTTATTTAATTTGCTGGTGCTGTAACAGTGCATATTTTCCACAACAAAAGCACAAAGTGTTCACATAGCCTTAAATTTAACTGGGGGTGAGTCACAGAAATGGATTAATTTATATTTATTGGACAGCAGACATTATAGTTAATGGGGGGTACAACACTGGCTAATCACTTTAAATTTTAAATGGTGGGTGGCTAATATTATATTAATGGTGGGGTACATATTTGTAGTCAGGGGCACTGAGCAGGGGATTTTCAGGAGACAAATGTATGTATACAACATTTGTGACCTTGCTATTTTCAGGGCTGCGGTCATAAGTGTGGCAAGAGGAGTCGTGGCTGGAAGACGTTGACATAAAGGTCTGACGAGATGGAGAAGAAACAACAGAAAACGACTAATTAAATGAGACGTCAGCGGTAAGTACCAGGATGGAAATATTTATTCTGTATCTATACTGTATGTCTTGGAGTTATACTGTTATTTGTAACACCCCTTTAAGTACATTTTCACAGTCCCGTGATATGTCCGTGTGCTGCCAGATTTTTTATCGGATGGCACATAGACTCATAGAGGTTTATAAATCTATTCACACATCCTTGAAAATCATGGATCTGAGAATGAGATCTGCGAGAGTCAGAGCATATCCTGTTCTTCATCAGATTATTTTTATTCAGGAAGTTTTATGATAATAGGGAAAGGGGGAAAAAAGACAAAACAAAAAATACAGCATATATCAAACAAACAATATACACTGCGCAAAAAAATAAAGGGAACATTTAAACAACAGAATATAACTCCAAGTAAATCAAACTTCTGTGAAATCAAACTGTCCACTTAGGAAGCAACACCGATTGACAATCAATTTCACATGCTGTTGTGCAAATGGAATAGACAATAGATGGAAATTATTGGCAATTATCAAGACACCCTTAATAAAGGAGTGGCTCTGCCGGTGGGGACCACAGACCACATCTCAGTACCAATGCTTTCTGGCTGATGTTTTGGTCACTTTTGAATGTTGGTTGTGCTTTCACACTCGTGGTAGCATGAGATGGACTCTACAACCCACAGAAGTTGCTCAGGTAGTGCAGCTCATCCAGGATGGCACATCAATGCGAGCTGTGGCAAGAAGGTTTGCTGTGTCTGTCAGCGTAGTGTCCAGAGGCTGGAGGCGCTACCAGGAGACAGGCCAGTACACCAGGAGACGTGGAGCGGGCCAAAGGATGGCAACAACCCAGCAGCAGGACCGCTACCTCCGCCTTTGTGCAAGGAGGAACAGGAGGAGCACTGCCAGAGCCGTGCAAATTGACCTCCAGCAGGCCACAAATGTGCATGTGTCTGTGTGGCGCCCCTGAGGGTTCAGTCGCCACAGAGATACTGCACATCACTCGAGGTGTGGTGTCTCCCTTCTCTCAGGTAAGATGGGAGTGCTGCACGGAACCCCAAACACCTGCATCCAACACCACACTACTCCAGGCCGGCTGGAAGGGCAACATGAAGAGCGCAGCTGCTGAGCCCTGACACTGGCTGGAGTAGGGAGGGAACCCAAGGTTAGGGGGAACCAATAGTGGGTGTGGGTGGAGTAAGCACTTATACAGTAGATATAAAAAGAAGCCATCTTAGAATAGTGCAGTCGACTAGTAAGAGGTGGAGTGAGTGGAGTTTAGTGAGGGCTGTTCAGAGGAACAGCCCGGGAGCAGAGGCTCAGCCAGAGCTCTGCTCCGCAAGTTAAGGCCCAGGATAGAGGCCCCGGAGGGGAGCAGGGTGTAGGCTCCGTTCTACAAGAGGATCCCAGGGGGTACGGCGCGTGCAGGACGGCACCCGTACGCCCCGCTCCTGCCAGGTGTCAGGAGGGATCGGTTGCTTCATTCTAATCTCCAGGGGGTCAGGTTGGTCCCGGATCCGACGTACAGGAAGGACTTCAGCATACCCGAGCGGGATTGAGAGCGGGCAGTGTAGGGCAGCGGTGTAGGGCAGCGGTGAGAAGGACCAAGTGTGAAGATGGTCAAAGTAGGAACACGAGAAAGTGGGGTTCCACCAGGCATTCCTAAGCTGCTTGAAGAAGGACTTTACCTCTGCCGGTGAATGCAGCGCGACGAGGGAGTCCTTCACCTGTAAAGTGCACGTGTGAATTGCCTAAGAACTGAAAGTAAAACCTTGGACGACTGCATCGAACAGCCTCTGTCTGTTTCTTCACCGGCGCCATTAATCCTCACCGCACTACAACGCCCAGCGCACCAAAGTTCTATTTTTACACTGCCCTGAGGCCTGCTCCGCCTGTGGGGAGCCGTACCATCTTTAGCTGCCCTGACATCTGCCTCAGAGGACTTGCAGAGCTGGTGATCCTCACCAGACACCACAGGTGGCGTCACAAACTCTTTGAACATTAGCTAATAATCGGTATCCCCTTTTGTACACTGACCGCCCTGGGCCAGCCACCGTGATAACCCCAGTGATCAGCCACCGGCCCCTGGGGGCGAGTCATCTGCACAAACTGTTAGAAACCGACTCCATGAGGGTGGTATGAGGGCCCGACGTCCACAGATGGGGGCTGTGCTCACAGCCCAACACCGTGCAGGATGCTTGGCATTTGCCACAGAACACCAGGATTGGCAAAGTCGCCACTGGTGCCCTGTGCTCTTTACAGATGAAAGCGGGTTCACACTGAGCACATGTAACAGACGTGACAGAGTCTGGAGACGCCGTGGAGAGCGATCTGCTGCCTGCAACATCCTTCAGCATGACCGGTTTGGCAGTGGGTCAGTAATGGTGTGGGGTGGCATTTCTTTGGAGCCCTCCATGTGCTCGCCAGAGGTAGCCTGACTGCCATTAGGTACCGAGATGAGATCCTCAGACCCCTTGTGAGACCATATGCTGGCGCGGTTGGCCCTGGGTTCCTCCTAATGCAGGACAATGCCAGACCTCATGTGGCTGGAGTGTGTCAGCAGTTCCTGCAAGATGAAGGCATTGAAGCTATGGACTGGCCCACCCGTTCCCCAGACCTGAATCCGATTGAGCACATCTGGGACATCATGTCTCGCTCCATCCACCAACGTCACGTTGCACCACAGACTGTCCAGGAGTTGGCAGATGCTTTAGTCCAGGTCTGGGAGGAGATCCCACAGGAGTCCATCCGCAACCTCATCAGGAGCATGCCCAGGTGTTGTAGGGAGGTCATACAGGCACGTGGAGGCCACACACAATACTGAGCCTCATTTTGACTTGTTTTAAGGACATTACATCAAAGTTGGATCAGCCTGTAGTGTGTTTTTCCACTTTAATTTTGGGGGTGACTCCAAATCCAGGCCTCCATTGGTTAATAAATTTGATTTCCATTGATGATTTTTGTGTGATTTTGTTGTCAGCACATTCAACTTTGTACAGAACAGAGTATTCAATGAGAATATTTCATTCATTCAGATTTAGGATGTGTTATTTGAGTGTTCCCTTTATTTTTTGAGCAGTGTATATTATATAAATATATATGAATATAATTTTTTTTGGTGGGGTGGAGAATATGCCTTGACCCTATCAATGTCTTCTATATGATCCCTTCTCTAAATGTGACTAAAATATCAAACTAAATTAACAAATCCTTCATTTAGGGTTAATAGTGTTAAGCATCAAAGTCTTGCTGACATTTCTAATGGAGCTAATGTAACCCGAATTTTGTCAGAATGTAAAGATGACAGAAGTATGTTAGTAAATCACTATCAGTGCAATAAGGGAATAACAGTTCTGTTCAAGATCTAAGTTGCAAGTGTCTTTCAGCAAAGTAGTTTGACGGGGAAGGAATGTATGTGTCATGTCAATAAACAACACTACTGAACGGTAATAATAATTGGTTTTATAAAGGAACAGCTTTTGCTAATTAAAATTATAGCTACTTTAAGAAAGTGATTACAAGTCCATTTTGCAACAATAATTGCTAGAAAATGCCAGATCAAGACCCTGTTCTCTCAGCCAAATACATTGACTGTAATATTAAATGATGGTTAATGACCCAATGAAAGAGCGAAATACCTCAAATTGAAATTGTCATTTGAACCAGTAAAATGCACATCTTTCATGGCTCATAAGAAAATTAAGGAGCCTATTATTCCAGCAATTAATTTAACAAATGCATCAGCTGTTGAGTTGTTTGGGTCAAATTTTTGATGTAACCTTTGATAACAGCTATAATTTCACACATAATGGTATTTTGGAAGTTATTTAATGGTGTTATTGCCCCGTCATTTTCTAATCATACAAAATAAGAAGACTGTCATGTGTACATTTTAACTATCTAATATACAAGCTATGTAGGCATCAAGCTTCTACATACTGACAACTGAGAACAGAATACTTTCCAAGTTTGGACACAGTTTGCACAAAGTGTCATGTGTATTCTACGCAGAAAATGTCAACGTAGACCAGAAAGGAGGCCAAATACAACCATACAGTGTTCCCATTACATCATATTCTATCATTGGATTCAATTTTAACCTTTCCGCAACAATCTTTTCTGACCTAGTTTGTTTGGTATTTTACATTGCTTTTCTCCATCGGTCAGCAGCTAATCCGCAGCCTCAAACTGGAGCCCTGAACAACAACCTGCAGCAATCTGTGTAAGGACTGGTATAGCTAAAAAGACAGTGTCACGGGTGTGTCGCCACGAAGATCGTCACGATTACACAGCCTGACTTCTCGCAGCTGAGGTTTTGGTGCTTTGTGTTTTTCGGCAGTGAGGGAGTTAACTCTCTCTCTCTCTGTGCTAGACGAGGTCCAGCCTCGCCCAGCTGCAATCAATGCTGCTGTAGTGGGACTCCTTCAAATGCCTGCCGGTCTGTTAGGGAAGTGTCGGTGAAAGCATTTCATGCAGACTAACAGAGCGGATCGTGGTATTTGGAGTTTCAGAGCTAAGTGTATTTGGAGTGTTTTTTCCCTTCCTTGCTTTATCATTTATCTCCTTTCCCGTTGGTGTTCCCTCTGTTGTAGTTGTGTAGTTTTTGTATGCAAGGTGGTTTTGGTTTTACCCTTGTACTGTCTCGTTCGTCTAAGTACTGAGTGTGGGCATATTATTACCTGTCCCCTTTTGTTGTAATCAGGGGTCCTTCTCAGGACTAGATTACTTTGGTGCAGGGATCCTCAGGAGGTAGGGGTTACACTGGCGGCCTGGACCTCTGTACCTTTAACAGTACCTCCAGGTAGAGGGATTAGTCAGGGCCCCAGCTTAGGGTCAGCTTAGGCCCCCTACCTCCAGTACACAGAGACAGCGTGACAGACAGTTACAAATAGAGAAGGCAACACGATAACAGAATAAAACCAAGGATTGCACTTTCTCTGCTAGATGTAGTGACATACGTATTTCTGTGTGACATTTAACAACATCTAAATAATTCTCCATCAACGAGTGACTTAAATTTGCCAAACCTCTCCTAGAACGAGCCAGCTTAATGTACAGGGTGGGCCATTTATATAGATACACCTAAATTAAATGGGAATGGTTGGTGATATCAACTTTCCGTTTGTGGCACATTAGTATATGGGAGGGGGAAAACTTTCCAGATGGGTGGTGACCATGGCGGTCATTTTGAAGTTGGCCATTTTGGATCCAACTTTTTTTTTTTCAATGGGAAGAGGGTCATGTGACACATCAAACTTATTGAGAATTTCATAAGAAAAACAATGGTGTGCTTGGTTTTAACGTAACTTTATTCTTTCATGAGTTATTTACAAGTTTCTCTTTGTTTACAGCCATTGACATGTCGCAGAGGTTAACACGTGAGGAGCGGATAGAAATTGTGTTGATGTTTGGTGAATGCAGTACCCGGGTCATTGCAGCAGATTTCAATGCAAGACACCCTTCGAGACCACCCATCTCCCATGCTCCAGTTAGCAAACTGCTTGCCAAATTTCGTGAAACAAGTTCAGTGTTGGACTTGCCAAAATGTGGCCGCAAGAAAACTGTCACTAATGAAGAAACATCAGTGGCTGTCCTAGCTTCATTCAGCAAGAGCCCACAGCGTAGCACTCGCCGCATGTCACTGGAGAGTGGCATCAGTCGAATATCCCTTTGGTGGATATTAGCTACTCACAAATGGCATCCTTACAAAAGCCAGCTCCTGCAGCATCTCAACGAGGATGACCCAGATCGGCGCACTGAATTTGCAGAATGGGCAAAACAAAAATTGGAACAGGACCCTCAGTTTACACAGAATATTATGTTCAGTGATGAGGCAAACTTTTTTGTGAATGGTGACGTTAATAAACAAAACCACTGCTATTGGTCTGACACTAACCCACAGTGGATAGATCCCTTCAAGACTGTTGGAACACAAAAATTGATGGTATGGTGTGGTATATGGGGTACAAAGATAATGGGGCCATTCTTTAACAATGGAAACCTTAATGCCACTGGATATCTGAAATTGCTACATGATGATGTGTTGTCCTCTTTATGCACTGAAGATGGCATGTTCTCTGAGTTTTTCCAACAAGATGGTGCACCACCACATTATGGGTGTCAGGTCCGAGCATTCCTACATGAACAGTTTCCTGGAAAGTGGATTGGTCATCGTGGGCCAGTTGAATGGCCACCCAGGTCTCCCGATCTGACCCCCATAGACTTTTATCTTTGGGGTTATCTGAAGGCAATTGTCTATGCTGTGAAGATACGAGATGTGCAGCATCTGAAACAATGGATACTGGAAGCCTGTGCTAGTATTTCTTCTGCGGTGTTGCTATCAGTGTGTCAAGAGTGGGAGAAGAGGGTTGCATTGAAAATCCAACACAATGGGCAGCACTTTGACACATTTTATAAGTGGTCATAAACTTGTAAAAAACTCATGAAAGAATAAAGTTACGTTAAAACCAAGCAAACCATTGTTTTTCTTATGAAATTCTCAATAAGTTTGATGTGTCATATGACCCTCTCTTCCCATTGAAAAAAAAAAAGTTGGATCCAAAATGGCCGACTTCAAAATGGCCGCTATGGTCACCACCCATCTGGAAAAGTTTTTCCCCTCCCATATACTAATGTGCTACAAACAGGAAGTTGATATCACCAACCATTCCCATTTTATTTAGGTGTATCTATATAAATGGCCCACCCTGTCGTTTCCAAACCATATTATATTGTTATATAAAAACTATCAATAGAGGATATTTTATCTGTGTTTAAAAATAATAAAAGAAAATATATTTAATCTCCCCAATCCCTTGCTGTTCCCATTTTAGCACTCATCTGCTCCTTGATGGCCTCTGTTTACTAGCCCCATTCCCAGCGCACCTGAAATGGCCAAAAAGGCCCTCTCAGACTGGCCATGGCAGCTAGTGGAGATCTGGTAAGTGCCGTAATGGTAGCTGCAGGGGATTGGGGAATATAATTTTTTTTAAATATTTTAAAGCAGTCTAAGGATATCTCCTGGATCACCATTTTAGATCCAGAGAGACTTATCATTTTTTTGTTTTCCTGGGAGATGATAAGCTACCAGCTAAAGTGCCTAGCAGCATTCTGCTCTACTCCTCTATTGAAAACACATGCATGCTCAATTAAGCAAAGTAGACATGTATATGGGAAGTACAGTGTCCATTTTAGGACATGATCAGATATCAAAATCAAACATCAGAATGATGTCAGTTTGAGGCTAAATACCCTGTCTGAGAACTGATTTTGACGAGTGATTTTGACGAGTGACTTTGACAAGTGACTTTTACAACTGTAATAATAATAATAAAAAAGTAACTGTTCCCTGATCGGACTTGAACCCAAAATTCTGTGTCCCAAAGCCAGTGCACTAACCACTGAACTATAAAATCAGTTGTAAAAACCTACCATTTCTATTTGGTTATATGATTTTCAGTGTAAACTTGTCTAAAACTCATTGGGACCTATGCACATACTGCAAGCAAGCCAAATTCAAATGATGTTTGATTTTGATGCGTGAGTCTGATGTGTGACTTTCTTCAAACATCAGAATCAGAAACACAATGACTTTTAGTCACCCTGAGTATTTTCATGGGTGATCTCATAAGACAAGAAAAGCTATCAGTTAGTATCACTTGTTTGGATAGTTTAATGGTAAGGCATCAGTCTCTGAAGCTACAGTATTAGAGTTCAAATCCTCATAGGAATAAGATTTTTTTTTTCAATTATGACTATTTAGCACACAAACTACAGGGGTGTTTTACTTTTAATATCTGACACTCTGATTGTCATCCTGATGTGTTAAGAGTTTCAGACACGCTGTCTATTTGCATGGTAAATTACATAGCCAAAGTAAATTGGGAGGCAATAATTTACTACATATCTATTTCCAAGTGACTTTATATTTGCATAATTTCTTAAAGGGGTCTAATGATAAAATGTCTTTATTATAAACTTTTATTTCCATCCACCCAAGTACTGGCTGCAAACTCCCAATTTACTTTTGCTATGTAATTTACCATGCAAATAGACAGCGTGTCTGAAACTCTTAACATATCAGGATGACAATCAGAGTGTCAGATATTAAAAGTAAAACACCCCTGTAGTTTGTGTGCTTAATAGCCATAATAATAATAAAAAACAAAATCTTACTCCTATCAGGATTTGAACTCTAACACTGTAATTTGAGAGACTGACACCTTTCCATTGCGCTATCCAGTCAAGTGATAACAGCTGATAGCTTTTCTTGTCTTATGAGATCAACAATGAAAATACTCAGGGTGACTAAAAGTTATTGTGATTCTGATTCTGATGTTTGAAGAAAGTCACACATCAGACTCACACAACAAAAACAAACATCGTTTGAATTTGGCTTGCTTGCAGTTTGTGCATAAGTCCCAATGAGTTTTTGACAAGTTTGCACTGAAAATCATATAACCAAATAGAACTGCTTGGTTTTCACAACTGAGTTTATAGGTGGTTAGTGCACTGGCTTTGGGACATGAATTTTGGGTTCAAGTCCCATCAGCGAATAGTTACTTTTTTTTATTATTACAGTTGTAAAAGTCACTTGTCAAATTCACTTGTCAGAATCACTTATCAAAATCACTTGTCAGAATCATTTGTCAGAATCACTCGTCAAAATCACTCGTCAAAATCACTCGTCAGAATCACTTGCCAAAATCACTTGTCAGAATCGCTTGTCAGAATCACTTATCAAAATCAGTTCTCAGACAGGATATTTAGCCTCAAACTGACATCATTCTGATGTTTGATTTTGATATCTGATCATGTCCTAAAATGGACACTGTAGGGAAGAAATAACCTCATGGTTCGGTTAATGACTACCTTAGAACTTTAGACACCTTTAAAATAATAGACTCAGTGGTCAGAAAGGGTGGAAGTGATACATGATTAATAGATGCAATCAGAAGAACATTATGTGGAAAGCAGGTGGCAAGTGACTACGATTGTGACACATACATGTTGTGTGCAATACATAAGCAACATATTAGTTTGACACCTAATTTATCATAGAAGGACCAGAAAAGGGAAATTTGAATATTGGCATTAGCAAAGGGATATTTTTATATGAAATAAAATTGTAAAAGCCTTATAATACTGAAGATCTTTAAAGTGCTTCTGAGGATGTTTTGATATACTATGCATTTATAAATACCCATTTACATACATATAATGTGTTTACAGATGGCTACAAGGCTAGATGGTTCACTAGTTATTCAAACTACTGGATGAAAGAGTCATAAAGGAAAGTTGTCATTTATTGGTGTTTTATATTGTTTTTGCAATGGACAATTAGAGGAGTAATTTACTGAAATACTCCAAGCTGCTATTTGCCCACTTACAAACAAATTTTAGAAAGAAATAAAAATATTCAGGTATTCAAAGAAAGTCTTATATACATAAATGCGAGGGCGACAATAAGAACCAAAAGCAAAAACATAGTTTAATACATTTTATATAGCAATAATGCAGAATGCAATCATGTATTTTTCATGGTCAAATTATTGTTCATTTTTTGTTTGGTATTTATTTGGTTTCTTTACAATTGTTGCATTATCACAATTTTTTTGCTTTGGAATATGTGATCAACCTCCTATAATTGTAAATCATCTTTCCCATTTGAGGTATTATTCAACTGGAGGAGACTGATGGACAGGTCTGGTCACATGCTCCTCCGCCAATAGCCATTGTATGGATTGGATAATTGTGCAGTCTGTGAGGAAAGCTGCACTAGGAAGTGCAGGAGGAGAACCTGTTATATTATAGTATATGTACACAAAATTATTCCCTCAACATATCCGATAAAAAATTGCGGCCAGTGCCTTTAACTCTTTTCTGCAGCCAGCAATAGACAGTGCAACAGAGAGGCTAAAGAAGAAATTGGTGCAAAAATAATTTTTAGCTTCAATTGCATGCATTTAACCCTGCTGTTCTGTTCGGTCAAAAATGACTGAATTTGATATTTTTTAAAATATTCATTATGCGGTTCTGGAACTTGTGGTTAATTGACTTTTCCTCATTTGAGGGGTTCTTACTATGGGTATTTTTTTTGTTTACTTTTTGCTCCACGTTTTTTTTTACACTTGAACTGTTTAGTCAAAAATGACAGATAGCCTTTTATACTAATCTCCAGCTATTTTTTGAGTAGAATAAAGGAGTTATAATCTAATTTTGGACAATATATTGCATCTACAACCCCTGGCAAAAATTATGGAGTCATCGGGCTTGGAGGATGTTCATTCAGTTGTTTAATGTTGTTGAAAAAAAGCAGATCACAGACATGGCACAAAACTAAAGTCATTTCAAATGGCAACTTTAGGGCTTTAAGAAACACTAAAAGAAATCAAGATTAAAAATGTGGTACTCAGTAAGGGTAATTTTTTTCAGACCAAGCAGAGGGAAAAAATGATGCAATCACTCATTTCTGAGGAAAAAATGATGGAATCATGAAAAACAAACACACAAAAGAACACTCCAAATACATCACTAGTATTTTGTTGCACCACCTCTGGTTTTAATAACAGCTTGCAGTCTTTGAGGCATGGACTTAATGAGTGGCAAACAGTACTCTTCATCAATCTGGCTCCAACTTTCTCTGATTGCTGTTGCCAGATCAGCTTTGCAGGTTGGAACCTTGTCATGGGCCATTTTCTTCAACTTCCACCAAAGATTTTCAATTGGATTGAGATCCGGACTATTTGCAGGCCATGACATTGACCTTATGTGTCTTCTTTCAAGGAATGTTTTCACAGTTTTTGCTCTATGGCAGGATGCATTATCATCTTGAAAAATGATGTCATCATCCCCAAACATCCTTTCAATTGATGGGATAGGAAAACTGTCCAAAATATCAATGTAAACTTGGGCATTTATTGAAGATGTAATGACAGCCATCTCCCCAGTGCCTTTACCTGACATGCAGCCCCATATCATCAATGACTGTGGAAATTTGCATGTTATCTTCATGTAGTCATCTTTCTAAATCTCATTGCAACGGCACCAAACAAAAGTTCCAGCATCATCACCTTGCCCAATGTAGATTCGCGATTCATCACTGAATATGACTTTCATCCAGTCATCCACAGTCCACGATTGCTTTTCCTTAGCCCATTGTAACCTTGTTTTTTTCTGTTTAGGTGTTAATGATGGCTTATGTTTAGCTTTTCTGTATGTAAATCCCATTTCCTTTAGGCGGTTTCTTACAGTTCGGTCATAGACATTGACTCCAGTTTCCTCCCATTCGTTCCTCATTTGTTTTGTTGTGCATTTCCTGTTTTGGAGACATATTGCTTTCTGGTCTTGACGCTTTGATATCTTCCTTTGTCTACCAGTATGTTTGCCTTTAACAACGTTCCCATGTTGTTTGTGTTTGGGCCAGATTTTAGACACAGCTGACTGTGAACAACCAACATCTTTTGCAACATTGCGTGATGATTTATCTTCATTTAAGAGTTTTATAATCCTCTCTTTTGCTTCAATTGACATCTCTCGTGTTGGAGCCATGATTCATGTCACTCCACTTGGTGCAACAGCTCTCCAAGGTGTGATCACTCCTTTTTAGACGCAGATTAACGAGCAGATCTAATTTGATGCAAGTGTTAGTTTTGTAAATGAAAATTTACAGGGTGATTCCATAATTCCATAATTTTTTCCTCAGAATTGAATGATTCCATAATTTTTCCCTCTCCTTGGTCTGAAAAAAATTACCCTTACTTAGTACCACATTTTAATCTTGATTTCTTTTAGTGTTTCCTAAAGCCCTAAAGTTGCCATTTGAAATGACTTTAGCTTTGTGCCATGTCTGTGATCTGCTTTTTTTCAACAACATTAAACAACTGAATGAACATCCTCCGAGCCCGGTGATTCCATAATTTTTGCCAGGGGTTGTACTACTATTTATCAATTTATCTAGGTCCTTTTGGTCCATGCAGATTTACACATACAGTGGTGGCCAAAAGTATTGGCACCCCTGCAATTCTGTCAGATAATACTCAGCTTCAGTTTCCTGAAAATGATTGCAATCACAAATTCTTTGGTATTATTATCTTCATTTAATTTGTCTTCAATGAAAAAACACAAAAGAATTGTCCTAAAGCCAAATTGGATATAATTCCACACCAAACCTAAAAAAGGGGGTGGACAAAAGTTTTGGCACGGTTTGAAAAATCATGTGATGCTTCTCTAATTCGTGTAATTAACAGCACCTGTAACTTACTTGTGGCACCTAACAGGTGTTGGCAATAACTAAATCACACTTGCAGCCAGTTAACATGGATTAAAGTTGACTCAACCTCTGCCCTGTGTCCTTGTGTGTACCACATTGAGCATGGAGAAAAGAAAGAAGACCAAAGAACTGTCTGAGGACTTGAGAAACCAAATTGTGAGGAAGCATGAGCAATCTCAAGGCTACAAGTCCATCTCCAAAGACCTGAATGTTCCTGTGTCTTCCGTGCGCAGTGTCATCAAGAAGTTTAAAGCCCATGGCACTGTGGCTAACCTCCCTAGATGTGGACAGAAAAGAAAAATTGACGAGAGATTTCAACGCAAGATTGTGCGGATGGTGGATAAAGAACCTCGACTAACATCCAAGCAAGTTCAAGCTGCCCTGCAGTCCGAGGGTACAACAGTTTCAACCCGTACTATCCGTCGGCGTCTGAATGAAAAGGGACTGTATGGTAGGATACCCAGGAAAACCCCACTTCTTACCCCGAGACATAAAAAAGCCAGGCTGGAGTTTGCCAAAACTTACCTGAGAAGCCTAAAACGTTTTGGAAGAATGTTCTCTGGTCAGATGAGACAAAAGTCGAGCTTTTTGGGAAAAAGCATCAACATAGAGTGTACAGGAAAAAAAAAGAGGCATTCAAAGAAAAGAACACGGTCCCTACAGTCAAACATGGCGGAGGTTCCCTGATGTTTTGGGGTTGCTTTGCTGCCTCTGGCACTGGACTGCTTGACCGTGTGCATGGAATTATGAAGTCTGAAGACTACCAACAAATTTTGCAGCATAATGTAGGGCCCAGTGTGAGAAAGCTGGGTCTCCCTCAGAGGTCATGGGTCTTCCAGCAGGACAATGACCCAAAACACACTTCCAAAAGCACTATAAAATGGTTTGAGAGAAAGCACTGGAGACTTCTAAGGTGGCCAGCAATGAGTCCAGACCTGAATCCCATAGAACACCTGTGGAGAGATCTCAAAATGGCAGTTTGGAGAAGGCACCCTTCAAATATCAGGGACCTGGAGCAGTTTGCCAAAGAAGAATGGTCTACAATTCCAGCAGAGCATTGTAAGAAACTCATTGATGGTTACCAGAAGCGGTTGTTCGCAGTTATTTTGGCTAAAGGTTGTGCAACCAAGTATTAGGCTGAGGGTGCCAATACTTTTGTCTGGCCCATTTTTGGAGTTTTGTGTGAAATGATCAATGATTTGATTTTTGCTTCATTCTCTTTTGTGTTTTTTCCTTGCAAGCAAATTAAATGAAGATAATAATACCAAAGAATTTGTGATTGCAATCATTTTCAGGAAGAAACTGAGTATTATCTGACAGAATTGCAGGGGTGCCAATACTTTTGGCCACCACTGTACATACATTTTCAAATTACGATACAGCAGATGGATTCGCTTCCAGTATAGTTATGTGCAAATTTTTTTCACTGTAGCTTATTTACCCTGCTGTTCATATAGAAATAGTTCAATTCAGTTGTCAACATTTCACATTGTAAATGAAAAGATTTTCTTATTTTCCTTGTGTTAGCTGGTTCTATTACTGTGTAATGCTGACCTGGAAAGAGCACTAATAAATTCATTTTAACAAATGTGTTTGTTGTACTGTGGGCTGTCTTATGCTAAAGGGTGGTGTTTTCTCTGATCTTATCAGTAGACAATTACCTTACTAGTCTATACAGTTATTTCACTTTCAGTACAGCGGAGAGAGAGCACATGTATAGACGTCAGAGCTCTGAAAACTCATTTTTACAGGTATGTAGCAGATAAACTATTCTTTTATTCTCAAATTATTCAATTCTTTTGATTAGATTGTATAGCGTAAAGCAGCAATTTTTTTTATTTTGCTCAGCCATTGGTTGATTAATTTTTCATCATGTAAGACAATGGTCACTGCCTGCTTGTTGAAATAATGCCCAGTACTTATTTCATCTTGCATGAGACTTGTACTTTTGATGACCCATTCTTTGGTATGCAAGTGGGGGGAGCATTAGGGCTGTGTAGACTCATGATGTTGGTATCGTCAATCTGTGGTGTGTTGGTCATCTTCCCCCTTTTACCCCCCAAAAACGACAGACACAATGGCTTGGGTGCAATTGGCTGCAGTGGCCTTTATTAATGCATGGTTAAGAGGCGTTGTATATTCTAGACATAAAGACGCGTTAAGGTCCTTGAAGCTAAGAAGGGGTCTGGTGATCCCAATGACACAATTCCACTTGCTCCCAGCCGCCGATCACCAGCCCAGGAGCACCAAGGACCCTCCCCCGCCCCGTGGGGGGATGGTCTAAGTGGTCTCAGCACTAAGGACCCTCCCCCGCCCCGTGGGGGGATGGTACAAGTGGTCTCAAACTGCCACACCCGGGAATCGACCTCCATTTGTCGAAGTCCCACCAATCACCAGACCCCCAAGCCACATGTATAACCGAGGGATCCATGTCCTGTGGACACTCCCATACAAATTTAGAAGCCAACTTCAAGGATCCTAAACTAGCCACCACGAGAGTTCTTGACACCTTATGTACTCGAGACCCCCCCTCACGCGGCACCAGCATATTTTAGGGGGGGGGTGCAGCCTATGCGTACGACTTTGTTGTTACTACCTGCAATGTCCTGCCTTCCCCTTAAACCCTCTAGACCACAACCGTTGTATAATGGCTGTATCCCTTGATAGTGGCTGTGTCCCTTGGGATGCTGAGTTGCTTCCTGAATCGCCTCACATCTGCTCGTGATGCACCCGTTTGACGAGGGAATGGGTCAATATCCGTACGAGCCCGGGAAACCTAAGCGGAAGACAATATTGCTATTAAAACACAAACACACCACACACACACATTTATTGCAAGTAAACTGTTGCCTGGGGATGCACGTATGATAAAAAACGTTTTGATTTCCACTTCCCTATGCATTTGACGGCCTCCGCACCTAGCCCGCAGGCCGCCACCTCTGTGGCGGCTCCTATCCTGAAGGAGTGGGGGGCAAAACTGCGCGGATCCAGCCCCATTCTCTTTTTGCATGTCCTAAAAATGCTGGTGAATTGGTATCTCGATAGAAATGTGCTATCTTCGTGACATAAGAGGGGGCCGCTCGGATCCCCCCAAGCTTCTTGAAACACTGAAAGGTTTTCATAGGGCACATTTCTGATCCCCACACTGCTCCCAACCACACTTTCTTTCCTTTCCCAGCTGGTCCATCTTAGAATGCCTTAACCAAAATTCCACTCCCTCTTTTGTTGCTAACACGTCCTTCGCTAATATCCCCCCACTTTATTTTTTGGATGGGGCTACAAGCTCGCTAATTTTTAGAGCTCCGAAAAATGCGCAGGAGAAAGCTAGAAGGAAGCGTGTTAGCTCATACTGTGAGCTGCAGATCTCTAGTAGTTCTTTACCCAACCGTTCGAGCAGTTTGAACGACACCGGGCCCCGACAATCTTTCTGCAACTGACCACGACGAAACCCTCTTACCGCCTGTTTTACTAATGGGTTCTTCGTTAAGTCTCTAAGTCCAAGGGACCTGAAACCAAATCCCATGCCCGCGATTAAGCGACTTACCTTAGCGGGTGACCACTCCTCCCGAGCTCCTTCAATTAACCATATGAATAGTAAACCTACCTGATTGTCTTTAGATAAAGCATGACTTATTCCCTTCTTACGGTCCTCCCACAGCCCCAAGGCTGCCTGGTATGCTTTCCACGTGTTAAGGGCTAGGGATCACTTAATTAATGGTTGTGCTGCGTAAATTCCAATTTCCATAAGTGTTGAGGGCATTCGAGCCCCTTCTCCTCTGCTTCCAGGGCCACGGACCGAAAATGATCCCACAGAAAACGAGAAAGTGCGTCAGCGATCACGTTCTTTTCGCCTGGTATGTGAGAGGCTGTAATAAAGGCGTTTATCAATAAGCACTCCAAAACTAATTGCCTTTAGACCCTGACCACTGGTGGGGAAGAGGCCGACAGGCTATTAACTGCCATTACTAATCCCATGTTGTCGCAGCGGAAACAAATCCGTTTGTTGCGCAGCTGGTGGCCCCACAATGCTACTGCTACGATGATTGGGAAGATTTCGAGCAGCACTATGTTTTTTATTAACCCTATCTCCTTCCATTCGTTGGGCCACTCACCTGCGCACCATTGGCCTCTGAAGTAAGCGCCGAACCCTTTGCTACCTGCTGCGTCTGTGAACAGTTCTAAATCGACATTGTCGGTCGCTTCCTCCATTATTAACGAGCTTCCGTTGTTTTGTTCTAGGAATGTGGCCCAAACAGCCAAGTCCTCCCTATGATATTTTGTCAGCCTGATGTAGTGATGTGGAGTCCTTACACCTGCCGTTGTCCCTGCCAACCTTCAGGAGAAGATGCGTCCCATGGGCATCACCCTGCATGAGAAATTCAGTTTGCCTAATAGCGATTTTGTTTCCCTCAAAGTCATCTTTCTAAGTCGCCTAGCTCTTCCTACTTCAATTCTTAACGCCACCACTTTATTATCAGGTAACCCCAGTTCCCACTTCTCAGAGTTTATGACAATCCCCAGGAAGCGTATTAGTGTGGCTGGGCCTTCCGTTTTTCCGGGCGCTAAGGTAACCCTGAATAAATCCGCAATCCACTACATAATGTTCAGTGTGAATTTACATCGTGGAGAGTCTTTTGGGCCGCGGCACAGGAAATCATCGATGTAATGTATAAGTGGTGCCCCCCCAGACACGTCTTTTATAACCCATTCAAAGAAGTGGCTGAAAGCTTCGAATAGGGAGCAGGAAATAGAACAACCCATGGGCAGGCAGCGATCTACATAATATGTCCCCGCCCAAAAACACCCCAGCAGCCGGACACTGTCCGGGTGAACCGGTAGTAATCTGAACGCCCCCTCAATGTCTGTCTTGGCCATTAGCCCACCCTTTCCTAACTTTTGGACCCACCTGACCGCTTTTTCCAAGGAGGTTTGACCACTGAGCTTAGTTCGGAGGGTATTCCGTCATTCACTGAACCACTTCTTGGGTGCGAAAGAAGGTTGATTAGCCTAAATTTGTTGGGTTGCTTTTTTGGAACAACTCCGAGTGGGGACACCACCATATTTGTTAATGGTAACTCCTTGAGTGGTCCTGCCATTCTGCCCAAGGCCACCTCCTTTTTAACTTCTCAGAAACTACCGCCTGGTACTGATAGGCCGATTTTAGATTTTTATTGGTGATGGAGACTTCGACCGTGACGGAGAGAATTTTGAAACCCATCTCAAAGCCTGCTGCCAGCAGCTGCGCTATTTCCTTGTTTGGGAACCTATTTAGGAAAGGAAGCATTTGTGCTAGCTTCACTGGCGTCACTCCTTTGGGAATTCCCGTGAGTGAACCCCCTCTTTCTTTTCTATAGCACTTGTTCGCCCCATGTGATGTTCCGTTACAGATGGAGCAGGCGTGCCTGTATTTACATTCGGCTCCGTATTTGCACTGGCTCTCATTGAACTGCCAGCATACTCCTGACCTCTGTCTGCTTGTGTGCCCCCCTTGTCCCTTATCTTTTGCCTTGGCTCCATAATGGCCGGATGACATAGCCCCACCTGGAAAGGGGTGCCCAAACCTAGCCGGGGCCATTACCCTCAACCACAGACCTACAGTACAGACCAAAAGTTTGGACACACCTTCTCATTTAAAGATTTTTCTGTATTTGCATGACTATGAAAATTGTACATCCACACTGAAGGCATCAAAACTATGAATTAACACATGTGGAATTATATACTTAACAAAAAGTGTGAAACAACTGAAAATATGTCTTATATTCTAGGTTCTTCAAAGTAGCCACCTTTTGCTTTGATGTCTGCTTTGCACACTCTTGGCATTCTCTTGATGAGCTTCAAGAGGTAGTCACCGGAAATGGTCTTCCAACAATCTTGAAGGAGATGCTTAGCACTTGTTGGCCCTTTTGCCTTCACTCTGCGGTCCAGCTCACCCCAAACCTTCTCGATTGGGTTCAGGTCTGGTGACTGTGGAGGCCAGGTCATCTGGCGTAGCACCCCATCACTCTCCTTCTTGGTCAAATAGCCCTTACACAGCCTGGAGGTGTGTTTTGGGTCATTGTCCTGTTGAAAAATAAATGATGGTCCAACTAAACACAAACCGGATGGAATAGCATGCCGCTGCAAGATGCTGTGGTAGCCATGCTGGTTCAGTATGCCTTCAATTTTGAATAAATCCCCAACAGTGTCACCAGCAAAGCACCCCCACACCATCACACCTCCTCCTCCATGCTTCACGGTGGGAACCAGGCATGTAGAGTCCATCCGTTCACCTTTTCTGCGTCGCACAAAGACACGGTGGTTGGAACCAAAGATCTCAAATTTGGACTCATCAGACCAAAGCACAGATTTCCACTGGTCTAATGTCCATTCCTTGTGTTCTTTAGCCCAAACAAGTCTCTTCTGCTTGCTGCCTGTCCTTAGCAGTGGTTTCCTAGCAGCTATTTTACCATGAAGGCCTGCTGCACAAAGTCTCCACTTAACAGTTGTTGTAGAGATGTGTCTGCTGCTAGAACTCTGTGTGGCATTGACCTGGTCTCTAATCTGAGCTGCTGTTAACCTGCGATTTCTGAGGCTGGTGACTCGGATAAACTTATCCTCAGAAGCAGAGGTGACTATTGGTCTTCCTTTCCTGGGGCGGTCCTCATGTGAGCCAGTTTCTTTGTAGCGCTTTGTTATGCACACGCCCGGGCTGACTGGCGTGTGCATGATTTAGTGATTTCACTGTGCCATGAACCGGAGAGTGCCTGGAGGGGCATAACTAAGTATCTACCCGATCCGACCAAGGTCGCACGACGGCTAACAACGCCGTGCACCAGGGAGGAACCGAGCAGAGGGACCAGGTGCTACTCCAGGCCAGACCCCAGACACGGCTGTTGATCCACACCGGGGAATACAGGAACAGGCAGGTTAAGCTGGCACACAGACAAGTGGGTATTGGCAGGCACGGCAAACATGCTGGAGCGGTGAGCAAGGCAGAGCGGGCAGGAACCGCCGGAGCGGTGAGCAAGGCCGAGCGGGCAGGAACCGCCGGAGCGGCGAGCAAGGCAGAGCAGGAAGGAACCGCCAGAGCGGAGAGCAAGGCAGAGCAGGCAGGAACCGCCGGAGCGGTGAGCAAGGCAGAGCAGGCAGGAACCGCCGGAGCAGTGAGCAAAGCAGAGCAGGCAGGAACCGCTGGAGCGGTGAGCAAGGCAGAGCAGGCAGGAACCGCCGGAGCGGTAAGCAAGGCAGAGCAGAGAGGACAGAGCTCTGTTCACACTGAACAGACTGGAAGGGAAAAGCAGAACCAGATACACACAAGGTACTTGCAATGAAGTAGCGAGTGGACTCTAAACTCACAACAGAAGTACAGAGACAACGAGTAGGAGTTAGGTACAGGTTCAGAGACTGCAGGAAAAGGGAAAGTACAGACACAGAGACAAACAGGCTAGGAGAGTGTTCAGACAGGAACTGACACTGCAACAAGATACAGGAGCGAGTCTGGGTATACGGCCCCCAGAGAGGCGGACAAACAGGCTAGGAGAGTGTTCAGACAGGAACTGACACTGCAACAAGATACAGGATCGAGTCTGGGCATATGGCCCCCAGAGAGGCGGACAAACAGGCTAGGAGTTCAGACAGGCCTGGGAATACAGCCCCCAGGTTGGCGGACAGGCAAGAACAGAACGGGACCTGGCACATCAGAGGCAAGGAGCCCTCTGAAGGTAAGAGTTGCTCAGGCACCAGCTTCAGGGTGGAGCTGGTTTAAATATCCAGTGACAGACAGCAATAGGCTGGAGACGCATTAGGGGTGTGCCCACAGCAGCTACAAGAAACAGGAAGTAACCGGGCCGCTGCCCTAAGCAGTCAGGACAGGGACAAGCAGACAGCAAGAACAGAAGCCAGGCTGGCAGACTGGACTGAAGATTAAGTTTGCGATCTTGCATAGTGGGAGATGGTGCACTATGCAAGTACGCCGCCAGGTATGTTACACGCTTGATGGTTTTTGCGACTGCACTTGGTGACACTTTCAAAGTTTGCCCAATTTTTCGGACTGACTGACCTTCATTTCTTAAAGTAATGATGGCCACTCGTTTTTCTTTACTTAGCTGCTTTTTTCTTGCCATAATACAAATTCTAACAGTCTATTCAGTAGGACTATCTGCTGTGTATCCACCTGACTTCTGCACAACACAACTGATGGTCCCAACCCCATTTATAAGGCAAGAAATCCCACTTATTGAACCTGACAGGGCACACCTGTGAAGTGAAAACCATTTCCGGTGACTACCTCTTGAAGCTCATCAAGAGAATGCCAAAAGTGTGCAAAGCAGTCATCAAAGCAAAAGGTGGCCACTTTGAAGAACCTAGAATATAAGACATATTTTCAGTTGTTTCACACTTTTTTGTTAAGTATATAATCCCACATGTGTTAATTCATAGTTTTGATGCCTTCAGTGTGAATGTACAATTTTCAAAGTCATGAAAATACAGAAAAATCTTTAAATAAGAAGTTGGGTCCAAACTTTTGGTCTGTACTGTATATCTTTCTGGTCCCATCTTATTGCTGGTCGAACAGCTTTTCTTTGAAGAAATTGTTCGTCATATCTCAGCCACGTTTGCCCCCCGTACATCCTGTATGCCTCCCCAATGGCGTCTATGTAGCCAAATAGGGCCGAGCAATTTTCTGGTTCCCTCTCTCCTATGACACTTGCTAGGATGTGAAACGCTTGTGTCTAGTTTGCGAATGTTTGCGGGATTAAACCCCATCTCCATTTCTTTTAGTCCTCTTTTTTATTATCGTTGTTCCTCTTCTTATCTAAATTGAATTTTTCCAACGGCAGTAAGCAGAATATCTCCATGTACTCATCCATCCAAATTTGCTCCTTTACCTCCTTTTTTAAGTGCGCCCCCATGGGAACCTCACCCCGCGCCCTATCGTCCACGTGAATCCTATCCCCTTTTTCTTTCGTGTTCTGGTCTGCCACAGCCACTGGCTGCAAATGTCCTACTTCCGGCGCTATGCCCTCACCGATCCTAACCTCCCTTCCCGATGTGACCCATGCTGATGTTGGTGCCTGCCGATGGTTCTGCTTCTCTAGGGAGGCTACCAGATTTTTTAGTACAGTTAGCATGTTCTGCCTGCTTGTTCCCTCTGTGTCACCCCCTCCCTTTGCTGTTTGATCTAACTCTTCTGTCCTCTGGCTGTGTCTGAAGCCCTGCGACATTAGTGTGGACGGACACGGACACGACATGGATTCATACTCACTGTACCGCGTAAGCTGTCCCGCCTCATCGGCCGACCTTCCAGTCCCTTGTAGTCCTTCCCGGACGCATGGCGATGTCCGTCTTGGCAACTCCGAAGTGATGACGGCATCCATCACCACTGCCAATCGGGGAGGGGGGGTACTCAACTCCAGGGTGCCCACGATGATGGGCGGGCCCCGGGGAAGCCCGGTGGGCAGAGCGGGGGTGACAGGGAGGGGGGATATTTTGGGGGCAAAAGCGGAAGGACCCACTGGGTCGTGTGCACAATATATGGGGTGGTGGGAGGAGGGTACCTGCTGGATATGGACTGGGGTTTGCAGGGGCAAGGGGTTGGAGACAGTTGTTATAAAGCCCGGTGTGCGGTAGGGGCTATGGGGGGAATGGCTGCGCCGACTCCTCGTCTCTCCAGGCTGGGCATGGTGCTGGCCACCGCTCCGAAGCTCTCACGGCTGTAGTGCCCCGCATTGCGGCCTCCTTGTGTTGCAGGATCTTCCCTGCGGTGCCACAGTGCAGTCTCTAATGCCGCGCTGCCCGGCGCGCCGTGGCTGCCCCATTCATGGCCGGGCATGATAGAGTGGCCAGTCTCTATAGCCGCTATGCTGCCGCTGCCGTCGCTGTAATAGCCCGCATTGGGGGCTACTCCAGGTTAAGGGCCCTCCCCGTGGTCACGTGACCGTGGGTACCGCTGTACAGCCCCTTACCCTGCACCTCCTGGCCCGCCGTGGCTGTCCCATTCACGGCCGGGCATGAGAGGGTGCCCGGTCTGAACCGCTGCGCCGCTTACCGCGGTGCACCTGCTATCGCTATAGAGACCTATGTTGGGGCCTGCTTCAGGTGTAGGCCCCTCCCCTAGGTCACGTGACCGCCTGTCCTCGCGGTCACGTGGCTGAGGATGCTGCAGTGCCACTTCTACCGCCGCGCCACCCGCCCTGGTCCATTCACAGCCGGGCATGAGAGGGTGCCTGGCCTGGATGGCCACGTCGCTGCCCGCCGGCGCTGCACCTGGGAGCTGTGAAGATGGCTCCGCCCCCTCCGCAGGCATATGTCTGCTCCTAGCTGCAGCTCTGGGCCGCACTGACTGTTTCCTAACAGCGCAGCCCCGGGCACGTTTTTTAACTTTAGAAGAGGTCCCAGCAGCTGATTCTAAGGATTTTGGGGAGGGGTTTTGGACGGAGGGGCGCCCAAGGGGGTTAGGGGTGTGTACCAGGGCCCTTATTGTGTGTATTGTTGTGATACTGGTAATAGTTTGTTCTCTCATTTTATTATTATTCTTTATCCATGTTGTCAACGTGGATGGAAACAAATAAGACACCCAAGTTGTCTGAGGGCCTTCGCTTTGTACAAGCAATGAAAAATAGAGCATACCATGAGGGAATAAAATGCTCGCCCTATGAAGCTATGTTCGGAGTACCAATGCAGATGGGTCTAGCTACCTCCAAAATTCCTAGTGATGGGATCAGAAATCTCTCTTCAGAAGAAGATCTTGAAAAAATGTTTGTTGGTTTGCAAGAGGAACCTAGTGATCCGACATCACCAACAGAAGCCGAAGGGTCAGATGAATCTAACTTTCATCACACGTCAGCACCGACAGCAGCAGAAGCTTCGGATGAATCCAACTGTCATCAGCTGTTCACAACGGAAGGAGAAGCTTTGGACTTATCCAACTGTCCGCACACCTTAACAGCATATGAAACTCCACCAATTTTGCCATCCAAGAATAATGAAGACCTAAAAGAAAAAAGTGTCGAGTCAAAGCCTTCTAAGAAAGATGGAGAACTTCATAATGATCAGCAACCTGACGTTTTGATTTCGCATACAATCACTAGAAGAATTGGTGCGGTCAGAAGAGTTCGAAAAGCTGCAAGAGAAGGACTTGAAACACAGGCCAAGAAAATGACATTTACCAAGAAGACGTGGTAAATGTGCACATTTAGAAACTGCGCTTGGTTAAAGTCAGATGTTCCATCTTCACACCTGATATTTCTGATTTTTACCACGCTCGACGGTAAATGTTAACATTTACCAAGACTTCACAGGTAAAAGTCCAATTTTACTTTTCATTTTGAGCTTTTACCGACGGCCTCGGTAAATGTCCAGATTGACCGGTAAATCCTAGGTTTTACCGGCCTTCTGACTTTTACAGTAACATATATATTTTATTTTCTCATTCCACAGTGTTGCCTTTTTGCATGATGAGAAAACTGAAAAATTGACTGAAGCTGAAATGGAGGAGCTTGTAAACACCTCCGATTCAGATGATGATGTCCCGCTTGAAAATATGTCCAAAGAGGAGGACCACATAACTGATAGGGAAATCATTGCAGAGAAATCTGATTCTGAAGTGGAATCTGATGAGAAAACCCAGACAACTAGTCGGATGCAAGAAATCCATTCGAAAAACAAAGATGTAGTTTGGAACTTGCAGCCTTCTGCTCAGGCTGGTAGAAGGTCTTCTTCAAATGTCATAAAAGATACTACAGATCCTACTAGGTACGCTATATCAAGAATTGATGATGACATACAATCTGCATTCAAATTGTTCATAAATATACATACAAAACATCATAATACAAATGACAAAAATTGAGGGACAACAAGTTTATGGCGAGAAATGGAAGAATTTCGATTTGACAGATCTAAATGCTTTCATAAGTTTACTACTGTTAGCAGGAGTGTACAGATTGTATGGTGAATCAACCAAAAGTTTATTGAATTCAGAAACTGGTCGTCACAATGTTTCTAGAAAGATTTCATGAGATTTCAAGAGTCCTTCGGTTTGATAATAAAACCAATCGAATTGAAAGAAGAGCCACAGACTAACTTGCCCCTATTAGAGGTTTGTGGAATAAATGGGTAGAGATTCTACCAACATTTTACTGGTACTGGTGAAAATGTGACTGTAGATGAACAACTGGTGTCATTCAGAGGTAAGTGCCTGTTCAGACAGTATATTCCAAGTAAGCCTGCAAAGTACGGTATCAAAATATGGATGAGACAGCAAAAGTTCATACGCTGTAAACGCTCAGGTATACATAGGAAAAAAACATTGGAGAAAGAGCTGAGAAAAATCAAGCTATGCGAGTAGTTTTGGATTTGACACACGGACTGAAAGGACAAAATGTTACATGCGACAATTTTCTCACAACATACCAACTGGGGCAGATGTTGCTGAAAAGAAAAATGACCATGCTGGGTACTGTTAGAAAAAATAAGCTAGAACTGCCGCAAGATATCCTCAGTAAGAGAGACGTTTATAGTTCTATGTTTTATTTTACTAAGGATACAAGAGTAGTTTCTTATGTTTCCAAAAAACACAAACAGGTCATTCTGATGAGCACAATGCACCATGATAGTGCAATCAGTAATCGAGACGACAGAAAGCCGGACATGATTTTACATTACAATGCCCAAAAGGGGCAGTTGGGACTCTAGATCAACTCATAGGCACTTACACCTGTAAGCGCAAAACAAATCGGTGGCCAATGGAACAATTTGTTCCAAATTGGAACAAAAATAAACTATATAAAAGACAAATTTTTATAGAGGAGTTGGGAAAATCACTGGTTAGCCCATATATCGAAGAAAGAAAAGTAAGACCCAGAGATGACGGAGCGGCAGCCATTGTCCACAGGATCCAGCAGCATGCTAAAGAAAGTGAAGCAACGGCTTCCACCGGCGCTGCTACGATACCCACGGCCTCCACCAGCACTGCTACCATACCCACGGCCTCCACTGGCACTGCTACCATACCCACGGCCTCCACCGGCACTGCTACCATACCCACGGCCTCCACCGGCACTGCTACCATACCCACGGCCTCCACCAGCACTGCTACCATACCCACGGCCTCCACCAGCACTGCTACCACACCCACGGCCTCCACCGGCACTGCTACCATACCCACGGCTTGCACCGGCACTGCTACCATACCCACGGCCGCCACCAGCAACGCAACCAGCCTAAAAAGGAAATGGTGCGCCTTCTGTCCAACATCAAGTAATCACAAAACAAATGGGATATGTTGCAGTTGTGCAAAGTATTTATGCAAAAAACATGTAAATTATATTTGTGACCAATGCAAACAGTTAATTTAGCACCGTGAACCTTATTTACCATTTTATATAGAGAAAACTGAACATTTTTATTCATTTATTTTTTTAAATATATTTACATACAGTTTTATGTTATTAGTTATAGTTTTCAGTTATATAAAGAATGTTTTTTTTTATGTGCAAATGTGTAATATGCATGAATATTGCAATAAGGCCACGTAACATTTTTTGATACAAAAAAATAAAAATTAAGTTTTTCATTTTATTTTTCATTTGTTTATGAATAACCATGTTCACATACAGTATAATAATGCAACATGTATTCAAATAAAACACTTAAATGAGCTAAAAATCAAGACTTTAATAGGTCTGGTCAAAAATGATCGGAACATTATAAGTGTATAGTAGACCCGAACAGAACAGCAAGGTTAAGAAAAAAATGTAATAAAAGGTGGACAACCACTTTAAAGGGGTTTGCCCAATAAATCCAGTTATTACCTTTCAAATTATATACTTTTTTAGTCCCTTTAAGGAACTTGAACCTACAATCACCTGATTGTACTACTTTTGCAATACCACAACCTGGTCTTCAGGATGGCACTCCCTGACACCTGCGCTGTAAATGCCCCTGTCAATGACAAAAGCATTTAGGTAGTTAACAGAAGGAGATGGAGCACAGCTACACTTGCAGATGTTAGAGGCACATGATGACTGAATAACTTATCCATCATATGCTGGCAATGAACCAGGCTCAGATTTTGAATCTGTTTCAAAGGCAGGAACCTTATCAGGCAGGACATATCAGTATGTCATGTGATGGAAAAGGGATAAACAATAAAAATGTGCAGGTCTCAGGCGACTCATGGATTTTTTCATGCACCCATTGATTTGAACATTAATCTATGACTTTGTAATGCAGCGGCTTGCGGCATTACTGTAATGGTCCAGGGTGTGTTCTGGCTGACCATGTACCTCTCCCTCAGGTGACTGATCACATGACCGTGACATCAGCACAGGTCCTATGCACACAGAAGGACTGATCACATGACTGTGACATCAGCACAGGTCCTGTGTGCACTGGAGGGTATATAAATCTTGGTGCTTTTGAAACAGTGTGAAAGGCGTGAGGTCTATTCCCCGTGTGTGGGACACCGTTAGAGTGAGGCCTAGTGAAACCTGGTGAAGCCTGAAAGGCAGAGGCTGGATCCTTGTGGGTAAGAGATGCCAGTAGCCTTGGAGGGCAAGAGGCTGGAAACCCCCATCTGGGAAGCCATAAAGCCACAGCTGTGGCAGAACAAATCTGACGGAAACCGCTAGACCCGGCAAAAGGTAAAAGCGGTGCGTTTATGGACATTGATATAGTTACTTTGCTGAAGGCTGTAACTGGAGCCAAGTGGGCCTGTCTGCCACTTGAAAGGCTCTTGGATGTTATGTGTGTAAACATGCCGGTGAGCCACTGATATGGACTATGCTATAAGCAGTTATGAAGTGTAATAAACTGCTGGATTGTGAAATACCGGAAAGACGATGTGTGCTTTAATTCACCCGGTGAAGCGAGTGTCCCCCAGCATGATGACTAGCGCTGCCTTACATGTGGTTGGAGAATGCGGGCAACTGCAGCCCGGTTGCTAGGGGCAACTACAGCCCAGTTGCTAGGGGCAACTGCAGCCTGGTTGCTAGGGGTAATGGCACAGGACGACGAGTGTGGATACAAGCATCTTGCTGTGGCTCGGCGGGGTCACGAAGATTAAAGCATCTTGCTGTAACTCGGCGGGGTTGCGAAAATTGTCCTCGCACTCAAACCTGGTTTGCTGTGGCTCGGCGGGGTCACGAAAATTAAAGCATCTGGCTGTAACTTGACGGGGTTACGAAAATTGTCCTCGCACTCAAACCTGGTTTGCTGTGGCTCGGCGTGGCCACGAAAATTTTCCAGGGAGAGCGGTGTGAAGTGTCTAGTGTGAATAGTGTACCGCGATGGCTGTGAACGGAGCAGCAAATGAAACTGAAGCTATTGAACAATTAAAGTGCCGGTTGAAACCGCAGCAGGTATTTGAGAAATGTCTACAGGACATGGTGCAGGAACGGCAGGAGCTGTTGGCACCGTATAGAATGGCGGCAGTGGACCATTCTGTGAACTCTCCAGGGGCGCCAGTATTGTCCCAGAGTGCCCGGGGAGGTGATAAGAGATGTTGTGAACTGAGTCCTAAGACTATTGCTGATTTTTTGGTAAAAATACCCCTACAGGTGTGGGTGTCCAAAAGGGGGCGGAGTCTCTAAAGGGGGCGGATTTTCATAAGGGCATGGAGTATAGAAAATCAAAATTTGTTACTGGTTGTGAGTTGGTACGGCCTAAAAATGACAATTGGACCGTTGATAACGGGGTAGCTCCAGTAGAAGTGGTTGACGTCAAAGTGGGAGGTGACTTGTTAGTCCACAACACCATGGGAGTGACACAGACCCCACAACTGACGGTGACGCTATGAAAGTAGAAAGAGAGTTCAGTCAGGAGGGGCTAGATGAGGGGAGAAAGTCCCCCTCTCGTCATCGACGGCGCAAGGGCCACAAAAAGGTTGCTCCTGTAGTCTTTGCTGAAAGTGGAAATAAAGAAAATGTAATGCTGTGTGCCTTTGTTCCAAGTGTGGATCCGCCTTTAGAGGCAGAAGAGGAGGTGACATAGCCAGTAGCAACCTCCGGTACAGTACTGAGACAGAAGGATCAGGATCTGACAGCCCTGAAAGAGGAGGCGGCCAGTCATGACCAAGAGCTGGAGCCTATCAGGCAGCAGTGTCAGAGTGACATGCAGCAACTATAGGAAAACCTGGAGAACGTGTCCTCAGACCAGCGGAGCCTGGAGTCTGAACGGCAGAAAATATACCAGGTTGTGAGGAACTTACAGCGAGAACAGGAGGGAAGCAGCGAGGAAGTTAACCAATGGAAGGAAATGTTCCCGGAAATTAAGGAGGACCACCGCAAAACCAAGAAGGAGTATGGTGAACTCAGTGGGGAACTGCAACAAATTAAGAGAGACTATGAGGATCTCCTCAAGGTTAAAGAAAAACTAGAGGATGATAAAGCGGATGCAGACCACATGCGCCAAGTGGTTGGGACTACTCTGCAGGACACCCGTGATGAAAATAATGATCTCCGCAGAAAGACCCTAGGTCTGGAAGCTTAGGTGAAGGAGCTCCAGACGTTCTGTGATAATCTCCAGAGGGCAGAGATGTGCCTTAAGGAAAGAATCAGCAAGATGGAAGCTGAGCGAAAAAAGATGGAGGAGTCTATCGGAGAAGCCACAGACCAGGGCCAGGAGTTGGCCACTGGAGATGGGAGGTATGAAACAAATACCTCCTCAAATAATACGAGCTCGGATGATTCGGTGGATGTAAGAGCTGAGATCAAGGAGCTCAAGGAGTCGCTACAAGCCCTTTTGAAGCAAGAGAAGCTTGAGAGACTGACTGTTGAGAGCCGAGTGGGCACATTGGAGACAGAGAGGTCTGAGAGAACTCTACTGTTAAAGGAGCAGTTGAAGCAGGAAGAGCTTCAGAGATGGGCTGCTGAGACGCGAGTAGCTGAGCTAGAGGAAGAAGTTTTCGAGCTCAAAGGTCGCCTGGCAAAGTATCACTCAGTGAACGAGGCCTCCTTGGAGAAGGAAAAGGGAAAACAAGTTGCACTTACTCCTTTATACCATGATAAGGTGGACCTGAGGAGAGCTAAGAGAGTGTTAACCGAAGATAAATATGAAATGGAAGTGGTCAAGATGAAAATTCTTGAATTTGTAGCTGTGAGTCAGCTCAGGGGAAGCATACAGGGTGAAGAAGCTGAAAGTCAGTTGCCCCTGAAACCTGAGTCAGATGATCATTGGGAGACCACTGGTGAGACAGAAACCTCTCGGTACAAGTGCCTCATAGATGTACCCGAAGAGAAGAATGCACCAGTGAGTCCGTGCATGAAGCGTTTAAGAAGGCCGTGGGAGCCTGTAAGCTTCGACCTCAGAAGCTAAACAACTGGTGGTCCTGTCCACAACCGAAGTCACAGTGAAGAGGGTGGCTATCCTAAGAGACATGCACTGACGATGTATTCGCACAAAGCGGTTTGTCCGGTTGAAGACGGAACAAGCCATTAGACAACTGGAGCTTAGGAGAAAAGCTCAAAGTCTGCATGAAGAGGTCATCTGGGTGCCTCAGGCTCTGGTAAGAAAGCTCATTGGGAGAAATGGCCGATCCATGCAAATGATGGTAAAAAAGTCTGGTGTGATGAAAGTAAGCAGTCCACGTGATCGTCAGGACTGGATACCAGATGAAGACGGCATGGTATCATTCTCTGCTGTAGGAACGGAAGAAAGTCTTGCATAGGTAGAACAGTTGAATCTTGCTAGACTGCGAGTGGAAAGACAGAATCGCCTGAGCAGCAGAAGATGGCAGCCATCTAGAAATTGTGAGACCAGACAGAGAAAGGGCCCTTCAAATAATAGAACGGCTACAGTAGAAGTTAGAGACTTTCCAAGATGTCCTGAGGATAGTGGGCCTGGGTTTAGAGGTAGTGAGACCTCCAGTAACTCAGGTCTGAGTGGCCCATACAAACGACCCAATAGAGTACGGGACAGTACGAAGTCGAACCGGACCTTAGATACCAGGGCATGTGAGTCACACTGCTGTATTGACCGCTGGGAGCGGGGGAGGTCTGACAAGGTTACGACTGACCACTGGGAGCGGGGGAGGTCTGACAAGGTTACGACCCGGAAATGTGACTTGACGAAGTCAGTGCCAATGACAGATGGTTGGTCCCTAAGGAATGGGCTAATGTCGATGACTAATGTTCCAGGGGCTGAGACGCGCAATTGTCAGGTACATGGTCTCGGTGTGAACTGTGGGTTATAATGTGATTGTGTATATTATGTGTTCAACCCCACAAGTTTGAACAGAGGGGGGGATATGTAATGCAGCGGCTTGCGGCATTACTGTAATGGTCCAGGGTGTGTTCTGGCTGACCATGTACCTCTCCCTCAGGTGACTGATCACATGACTGTGACATCAGCACAGGTCCTGTGTGCACTGGAGGGTATATAAATCTTGGTGCTTTTGAAACAGTGTGAAAGGCGCGAGGCCTGTTCCCCGTGTGTGGGACACCGTTAGAGTGAGGCCTAGTGAAGACTGGTGAAGCCTGAAATGTAGAGGCTGGATCCTTGTGGGTAAGAGATGCCAGTAGCCTTGGAGAGCAAGAGGCTGGAGACCCCCATCTGGGAAGCCATAAAGCCACAGCTGTGGCAGAACAAATCTGATGGAAACCGCTAGACCCGGCAAAAGGTAAAAGCGGTGCGTTTAAGGACATTGATATAGTTACTTTGCTGAAGGCTGTAACTGGAGCCAAGTGGGCCTGTCTGCCACTTGAAAGGCTCTTGGATGTTATGTGTGTAAACATGCCGGTGAGCCACTGAGATGGACTATGCTATAAGCAGTTATGTGTAATAAACTGCTGGATTGTGAAATACCGGAAAGACGATGCATGTGTGCTTTAATTCACCCGGTGAAGCGAGTGTCCCCCAGCATGATGACTAGTGCTGCCTTACACTTATATAAAAAAAGACGTCTCCGCCTTTTTGGCAGGCACTTAGAGGGTTTGTCCCACGAAAAAAGTTAATTTTAATCAATGGATCTTGGAAAAATAATAAGTTCCTCAATTGGATGTGATTTAATAAAATGTTCCTGTGCTGAGATAATCTTATATATGTGCCCCTGCTGTGTACTGTGTAATGGCTGTGTCTGACCGTGCTGGAACATGGTCTGATCATACCACATCTCCTGGGCAGGGGAGGACGCAAAAAGTATGCAGACTAGTGATGAGCGAGCATGCTCGCTACTGCTCGGTGCTCGTCCGAGCATCTCACGGCTCGGGATGCTCGGCGCTTGCCGAGTATTTCCGGGGTTGCTCGGCGGGAGCTCGGGTCTCCTCCTGCATGTTTGGTGCTTTTTACAGAGCCAATGAACATGCAGGGATTACCTGCCACTCACTGTAATTCCGTAGCCATGTTGGTTGTGGCATTACAGTGATTGGCTGGCCGCATAGCGTCATCGGGTCTATATCTGACCTTGCGCCGCCATGCTCGTCACAGTCACTCCAGATCAAACAGTGTAGGGAGAGCTGCTGCTGCGTCAGGGAGAGATTTGATTGTTTCTAGATAGTGTAGGTGTACCAAACTATAGACTGTGGGGACCCCCAACCAAGCCCAGACGCTCAGCCCCCCTACCGCCCCCTTTTCTTGACAATACAGTAATGTAACTCTTACAACTGGATGGGTGAGGATTGGTCACGGCTTTATTAACTGTTTATACTCATTCCATTAGAAAGGCATTTTATTTCCAAAATAATTCAGCTTGTTGTCTCCACACCGGCAAGTTGGCCAACAAGTGTAACTCTCCAACATGTCCTTTCTATTTCCAGGCCGCTGTGACTTGAAAAGTCTATGCTTGTCCTTTTTGCAGTCTTCACACCAGGGAGGGTGGGTGGGACGTTCGACTCCAGGACCAACAGAGAAAGGAAGCAACATGGGATGTCCCAGTGTTTTATGTATCCATGGGACGGCTTGTGGCAGCCATCCCTTCCACTTCATTGGACCCTTTCGGGGACTTCAGAATCACTGGTCAGTAAGGGGCAGCGAAGGGGGATCACCAATATCCACGGCCCAGGGAGGGGTCACCACAGTCAGTGACTCCTTCCTTATTTAGTATGGAGTCTACCAGACTGTGGGGACCCCCAACCAAACCCAGACGCTCAGCCCCCCTACCGCCCCCCTTTTCTTGACAATACAATAATGTAACTCTTACAACTGGATGGGTGAGGATCGGTCACAGCTTTATGAACTCTTTGTAATCATTCCATTAGAAAGGCATTTTATTTCCAAAATAATTCAGCTTGTTGCAACATGCCCACACCGGCAAGTGGGCCAACAAGTGTAACTCTCCAACATGTCCTTTCTATTTCCAGGCCACGGAGGATCCTGCTTACTCGTATGCAGGACTCCGACCCCCACCCATCATCATTAACGCTTGCTCCTCTCCGTCCTGGAGTCCTGACAGGAATATGTCAAGTCCAATATCCGTTAAGCGAACCCCATCGGGCCTTAGCAGGCCTGCTTTATCACCTTCCAGTTGTCGGTGCAGTATTACTACACCACCTCTTTCGTTAACAAATTTTGCCATCCGTATATTTATTAGCCGCCTTGTCCATTCGATGGCCGTGATGTCTCGCGCACCTCAACATACTGCTCTCGGCACTATCTCTGACCATACTATAGTTAGTTTTCTAAAAAATGCTCTGAAGCGCTCAGTGTCTAGTTTCATTATTACCATTAGTTCTGTGCTCTTGCAATGACCGAGGTAGTTTCCCCCAGCGTGTATAACTAACATGACCCGACCTGTTGCTTCTCTCCCTATGTCGATCACCTCCATTAGTACCTGTGGCCATCGCAGGCCTCTAATACCTCTCCAGTTGAAATATGTGTTATGAAACCCTAACTTCCTCCCGCCTGGGCGGACTTTCGCCCTTTTTTCTGCCCAGTATATGTACGAGTGGCCTGTAAAAGAAACAAACCACGTTAGGATAACAAGTCTGGTCTTATGTATCTCGCAAAACACATGGATCGCCATCTCTGCACTTCCGTTTCTGGCAGTCCTGCTCTAGCTGCTTCCATGGCTGCGCCTATGCGGAATGAGTGTGTCCTCTAATCTTTGGGGTGGTACCCTGCTGATGTTAGGCATTTATTAAATATTGATTGGAACTGGTATCTTGATAATGGCGCTCCATCAATGTGTGATAGGAAGAAATTACTTTGTGGTTTGATGGTTATATATGTTTTTACTATTGTTACCGGACACAGTGTACTGTTTGTGGGTTGTAGAAGCACCCACGTGCCCTAGCCAGCTGGGTCCGTTTTCGATTTGCGTATGCGTAGGCGTATTGCATTATTGGCTATGACAACGTCCTGGTGTAATAAGCCACCGCTGGTGCTAATTTTGGATTGAGGGGCTAATTCGCTTATGCGTAGCGCCCCAAAGAAGGCACGGGATGTCTACACTCCTGACTTGGCTGAGCTCTTTTCCATCCTTTTAAGGCTTGTTTGATGATGAATGTTTTTGTCACATCTCCCCAATTCAGTAGTTGGAAGTGAAATGCCACTCCGGTCAGCCACCGCTGCGCCGACGCCCCTGATATGCCCCTTATCATTAGCTGGTGAAGAAATTCTATGGTGACTCGTAATCTGGCTTGTTCACATTGGTCAACCCGTGCCTGCTACTAGTCGTGTCGACTCTTCCCATGCCTTACTGTATGCTTGCCACGATGACGGGGCGACTGATGCTCTGATTAATGGCATCAGCTGATCAGCTGTTCACCACTATATCCCAGAGAGATGGGGGGCAACTGCTGCCCGACGGGTGGGCGTTGGGGAGGAGCTCTGTGAAAACCTGCCAATTGAATTGTGATAAAGCGTTAGCAGCAACGTTAGACCCCTCTGTGCCGTGGCTGGCGCGGACCCATATATTGTGCTTTAGGCACAGGAATGCTAGCCGGCGTAGTAGGCTTAGCACTGGGAGAGACGATGATGCCATCTTATTAATGCAGTGCGCTAGGCTAGTGTTTTTTGTTATGAAGCGTATATTTTTGTTCGCCAGGCGCGTGCCCCATATTTCTATTTGCTACCACTATTGGGAAGAGTTTCAGGAGTGTCTGTTTTTTTGCCAGCCCTTGTTCTGCCCAATACGGAGGCCATAAGCCTGTGCACCAGTGGTTATCTAGTATTGCTGCATATCCGCCCGATTCTGCCGCCCCGGTGAATAATCTTAGTTCAATGTTGGACTGCTCAGCTGACATAAATAACATGTGACCGTTGAATGATTGTAAAAAGGTTTTCCACACCTCTAAGTCTGCCCGTAGCTGCCTGCTGATTCTGATTCTATGACTCGGTTTTAATGCACCTTTTGTTGCGAGGGATAAACGACGAGAAAAAACCCTTCCGACTGGCATTACCCGACTCGCAAACACGAGGAGGCCTAGTAACACTTGCATCTGTTGTAGTGTTACTTTCCGCACTGCACAAAATCCCTCGATCATGTGTAGTGTTTTTTGTATTTTTTCCTTTGGGAGGCGGAACAACCTTGCCGTGGTGTCGATTTCGATGCCTAAGAACGATAGCTTTGTTGTGGGGCTTATGTTTTTTGTTGAGCATAATGGAACTCCAAACCGAAGGGAGATATTTGTGAATTTGTTAAGTAATGATTGGCATTGGTTTTAATCTTTGGGTCCGACGAATAGGAAGTCATCTAGGTAATGTGTGACGGCCTATTGCCGGTTTCGTACCTCAGCACCCATTCTAGGAAGGAACTGAATAGTTCGAAGTAATAACAAGATATTGAACAACCCATTGGGAGGCAAGGGTCGTAGAAGTATTCATTGTCCACTTGGCATCCCAACAGGTGGTAGCAATCTGGGTGTACCGGTGGTAGGCAAAAGGTGGATTCTATGTCTGATTTAGGGAGCAGCGCTCCTGGCCCCGCATCGCGTACTAACAATACTGCTCTGTCGAACGACTCATAGGAGACCGAGGCGTCTTCAGATGAAATGCCGTCATTCACAGACTCTCCTTTTGGGTAAGATAAATGATGGATAAGCCAGAATGAACCTAACTCTTTTTTGGGGATTATTCCCAAAGGGGAAACTCTTAGGTTACTGAATGGTGGTGTTGGGAAAGGGCCCGCTATTCTGCCTAGGGCTACTTCTTTTTGTATTTTTTGCCTAAGTATTTTGGGGTGCTCTCTTGCAGATTTAAGGTTATTTGCAAAGGTGGGCGATTTATTAAGTTTGAAAGGGATGAAAAAACCGTATGTGAAACCAAAACGTAACTGCCCCTAAGCGTTGGTCTAGCCAGGGGCCCATTGTGTTTACGCTCACCGGGGTCCTTGGAGTTTAATTGATAATTTGCTTGCGGGACGAGAATATCTTGCCTCAGGGTGGGCTCCCCCGCAGTCTGACCATTCTTGCTTGTATCTCATAAGGCATAAAAACGACAGTGTCCCTCGTTATACTGCCAGCAGGCCCCTGGTCTACGTACGACCAATGAATTTTGGCCTGCTGTTGCCGGTTGTCCAGTAGCCGTTGTTGGAAAGGGATGGTGTTTCTGTGACAGCATTAGTCGCAACCATACGTTTATAGCATTTACCCCCCAGCCTAGCTGTGGTTGCAGGGCCAACCGCCTCCGGAACTCTTCGTCGTAGCGCCACCATGCTGAACCGCTGTGGGCTTTGTATGAGTTATACACCGTATCCTGGTATATGAATAGTTCTGAGCAGCGTTCCGGATGCTTTTGGCCCATAACGCAACCCAGCACAGAAAATGCCTGTAACCAGTTACTCATTGTCTTTGCGACCTTTTGTGTGTTTCTGTCAAATGGTCTGTTGGCTACCCTTCTTTCTTTGTCTATAGTATGTTGGTCCGTGGATACTAGGGACCAAATGTCGACGTAGTCATTATTCCATATTTTAATTCTTGTTTCCTCGTGTATGTGTGAACCCAATGGGCTAATCCCGCAAAAGAATGCGTACTTGTGTACACGGGCTTATGGTGGAGTTGTTTTTATAGAATCATGTACAGCGCCTGGTGGGGCAGATAGTTGTTCGACTAGGGCCTAAACGGCCGCTATTAAGTTGGTGTTATTATTTCCCATTTCAGTTATACTTATATTGCACTCACCCATTCCTGCGGCTGGAGGAGGGACTCCAATATGTGAAGGAACTCTGGCACCAGTCTCGATCGGGTTGAGTGGCGTGCCTCTGCTCATAGACCTGTGTGAAATCGTTGCATCGTGCAGGCTGTAAGCTCTGGAGGGTGCCATTGTATCTTTCCTGTCCCCCGGAGGACGGGATCAGTGCAAGCGGCTATTGGGGCTCGACGATGCACTCGACATCTGTGAAGTGGAGGATGGTGAGCACCACCTTGAGGACCTTGACCTGTGACCCCTCCTGTGGGATGCCGATCTCCGCTTTGTTTGTGATGACCTCTTCCTTCGCCGGTGACTTGTGTGTGATGGTGTTGACCTGTCCTCGGAGGAACTACGGCGAGATCGCCTGGAGCGAGTACGCCTGGTGTCTCTCTGTACGTGAGGGTGTATTGGGAGTTCTGTGCCATTTACCAGTGTCCCGCCAGGACATGTCGGTGCTATTTGTGGCCAGCTGGTGGGTGTCAGGGGAACATTAACTAATACATTTTCAATCTGGTGCTGCGATGCTGTAGCGGTGTCACGCGCGTGCATCGCTGCGCTATTATAGGGGTAAATGGAGGAGACGAGGATGGGCACTGAAGCGTTTAAGCTCCGCATAGTCTCCCTCAGGGGGTTATTGATACTGTGAATGGGCGATAGCTGGGCTGCGGTGATTACAGGGGCCGCAATGTCCCCTGGTTGTGTAATGTCGCATGTTCTGCTTTAGTGTACTTGTTCTTTTATTTTTATTAGAGGGTTTTCTGCAGGGGGTGTTTGGGGGGTGGCAGAGCACAGCCCCAGGCAGAGGATTCCTGTCCGGATCTCTGCTCTGCCACAGCCCCTGGTGTATGTTGAGGGGGCGGGCACTGATTACTATGTGGCCGGCAGCTTCTTCTGTGTGGCTGCGGTGTACTGTGCCTAAAGCGCTCTGGAGCGCAGGAGTGCCGGCTGGACCTCCGCTCTCCAGGGCACCCATCAGCGGGATGTAGAACGGGTGTGTTCTGGGGGGTGTGGGACAACGGGCTCAGTGTTGTCTCCAGCCCCGGCAGCGGGCACGAGCCCTGAATCCACTTTGCGCCCGCCGCCGACACCGAAGAAAGCCCCCACTCATTTATTAGCGCAGCGGAGCCCTGCGCCCGCTGTGAGTGAGGCGCAGGTCCCGCTGCCGCATCAGCTGCAGCCTCCTGCTCTGCTCCGCAGCATCTTGGACTGGGGGGTGTGGCCTGCAGGGTCACGTGCGGCATGCACGGACCCAGCACATGCGCATCGAGCGCTGCCGGCTCTCCAGCCACGCCTCCACCAGCGTGCCACTCCAGCCCCGAGGAGTCGCGTGCCCGCTCCCCTGCGCCAGTGCGCGCCCGCCAAGCTGCCTCAGTTACCCGCTCCCCTGCGCTGGCGTGCGCCCACCGAACCACCGCTACTGCCCGCTCTCCTGTGCCAGCGCGCGCCCGCCGAGCTGCCTCAGCTGCCCGCTCCCCTGCTGCTGGGAGTGTGGCCTGATGAGAGGCCTGCAGCTGTGCGGCTGCGGCGGCCAAGCGAGAATGGAGGACAGGGCCAGGCAGCAGCAGGAGCGCAGTCCCCAGTCCCAGAGGATCCGACCGCAGCACGTGGAGTGGGGGAAACCGCGTTACCGGCGGAACTTGATCCTGATGGAGTGGGTGAGTGGGCCCAAGGGATGAGGGGACTGAGTCTGGGGAATATGCTATTCCCATAAGGGGTTCAGGGCCCGGGGCAGGGTGATCTGGGGATTTAGAGCAGGGGCCAGGGGGATGAGCGCTGAGCCCAGACATGAGGGCCTGTAACCAGCGCTCGCCCCCCTGTGCAAACCCAGCCCGGAGGGCCTCAGCAATCTGACCTGATCCTGAATTGTCCATAGCGACGTTCGACTCCGGGACCAACAGAGAAAGGAAGGAACATGGGATGTCCTGGTGTATATCCATGGGACGGCTTGTGGCAGCCGACCCTTCTGCTTCATTGGACCCTTCCGGGACTTCAGAATCACTGGTCAGTAAGGGGCAGCGAAGGGGGATCACCAATCGCCACGGTCCGGGGAGGGGCCACCACAGTCAGTGACTCCTTCCTTATTTAGTATGGAGACTACCATTACAAAAACATATCCATTTCGACAAACAGTCCTTCTGAGGACTAATCCATCTGCAGAGATATCAGGCAGGTAGTGTATATAGGCAGGAAGGCAGGGTATAAAGCAGACTGCAGTGCATATAGCACAAGAGGCTTCATTCCAAGCTTGTCTGCTGCTGCTGCAGCTGTTAAATATTTCTAAAAATAGGCCCAGGTCTCAGGGGCCAGGAATCATTTTTTTGGAACTTAGTCCTCATTATTTGCTTAAAAAGCAATCCAGAGAACACAGTTTTTCTGCGCCATTTGCTTGTTGGCACTGCAGAATACAGCCAGGTCCTTCCATATTACAGTGCTAAAAATCCAGCTATTTAACCCCTTAACCCCCGAGGGTGGATTGCACGTTAATGATCAGGCCAATTTTTACAATTCTGACCACTGTCACTTTATGAGGTAATTACTCTGGAATGCTTCAACGGATCCCCCTGATTCTGAGAATGTTTTTTCGTGACATATTATACTTCATGATTGTGGTAAAATTTCTTCGATATCACTTGCGTTTACTTGTGAAAAAAATGGAAATTTGGCGAAAATGTTGAAAATTTTGCAATTTTCAAAATTTTAATTTTTATGCCCTTAAATCAGAGTGATATGTCACACAAAAGAGTTAATAAATAACATTTCCCACATGTCTACTTTACATCAGCACAATTTTGGAACCAAAATTTTCTTTTGTTAGGGAGCTATAAGGGTTAAAAGTTGACCAGCGATTTCTCATTTTTCCAACAAAATTTACAAAACCATTTTTTTTGGGACCACATCACATTTGAAGTCACTTTGAGAGGTCTTTATGACAGAAAATACCCAAAAGTGACACCATTCTAAAAACTGCACCCCTCAAGGTGCTCAAAACCACATTGAAGAACTTTATTAACCCTTCAGGTGCTTCACAGGAATTTTTGGAATGTGGAAGAAAAAAATGAACATTTAACTTTTTTTCACAAAAATGTTACTTTAGACCCAATTGTTTTTATTTTCACAGGGGTAACAAGAAAAAATGGACCCCAAAATTTGTTGGGCAATTTCCCCTTGGCACGCAGATACCCCATATGTGGGGAAAAAGCACTGTTTGGGCACACGGCAGGGCTTGGAAGGGAAGGAGCTCCATTTGACTTTTTGATTGTAAAATTTGCTTGAATAATTAGCGGACGCCATGTTGCGTTTGGAGAGCCCCTGTGTGCCCAAACATTGGAGCTCCCCCACAAGTGACCCCATTTTGGAAACTAGACCCCCCAAGGCACCTATCTAGATGCATAGTGAGCACTTGGAACCCCCAGGTGCTTCACAAATTGATTTGTAAAAATTAAAAAGTGAAAAAAAAGCACTTTTTCATTTTTAGAAATCAATTTGTGAAGCACCTAGGGGTTCCAAGTGCTCACTATGCATCTAGATAGGTGCCTTGGAGGGTCTAGTTTCCAAAATGGGGTCATTTGTGGGGGAGCTCCAATGTTTGGGCACACAGGGACTCTCCAAATGCAACATGGTATCTGCTAACAAATTGAATGGAAAATCGGCTCAAATTGCTAGCGGACACCATGTTGCGTTTGGAGAGCCCCTGTGTGCCCAAACATTGGAGCTCCCCCACAAGTGACCCCATTTTGGAAACTAGACCCCACAAGGCACCTATCTAGATGCATAGTGAGCACTTGGAACCCCCAGGTGCTTCACAAATTGATTCGTAAAAATGAAAAAGTGAAAAAAAAAACACTTTTTCATTTTTATGAATCAATTTGTGAAGCACCTGGGGGTTCCAAGTGCTCACTATGCATCTAGATAGGTGCCTTGGGGGGGTCTAGTTTCCAAAATGGGGTCACATGTGGGGGAGCTCCAATGTTTGGGTACACAGGGACTCTCCAAATGCAACATGGTATCCGCTAAAAAATTGTCGGCTCAAATTGTTAGCGGTACCACATTTATATCGTTTTTCTATGTTTTGCACTTTTACATAATAAAAGCAATTTTCTAGAAAAAATTATTTTTTAGCATAGCTTTATTCTGAGAGCTATAACTTTTATATTTTACGGCTAATGGAGCTGTATGGCGGCTTGTTTTTTGCGGGACGAAATGACATTTTCAGCGGTACCATTTTTATTTATATTTGTCTTTTTGATCGCGTGTTATTCCATTTTTTGTTTGGCGGTATGATGATAAATCATTGTTTTTTGCTTCGTTTTTTTTTTTTTTACCGTGTTCACTGAAGGGGTTAACTAGTGGGACAGTTTTATAGGTCAGGTTGTTCTGGACGCGGCGATACCAAATATGTGTACTTTTATTGTTTTTTTTTATAATAATATTTATTGATGGGTACATTATATTTTTATTTTTGGTGTATTTTTTTTTTTTTTTATATATTTTTGAATTTTTTTTTTTTTTTTTTTTTTCACTTTCCGATATTTTTTATACTTTTTTACTTTGTCCCACTATGAGACTTTCACTTTTTTTTATTCTGATCGCCTGCATGGCACAGGAATGCAGCACCATCCCTGTGCCATGCAGGCTGTCAGCGCTGGACAGGGAGAAGATTGTTTGGAGATGCACTGCACATGTCCAAACAATCTTCCTGCTGTCTGGTGACCCGGATGTTGTCATGACGACATTGGGTCGTCATGGCAACATCCTGGAAGCCACGGCATTCAGCGCTGGAGGTCGGAAGAGGAGGTGAGTATCGGCGATCACCTCCCCTTGCCTCCGCAATGCTGCGATCGGCTGCGATCGACTTCGATCGCAGCATCGCGGGGGTTAATGTGCTGGGAGCGGTGCGTGACCGCTCCCTGCACATAGTACCGGGTGTCAGCTGTGACAATCAGCTGACACCCGGCGGCGATCGCGTCCGCACAGCCTGTGTGCGCGCGCGATCGCCATGACGTACTAATACGGGTCTGGCTCTTAAGTCCTAGGGCACAGACGCGTATTAGTACGTCAAATGTTGTTAAGGGGTTAAAACTGTGGATTGTCCGTCACACGGATCACATATAATTGCGCTGAAAATACTGCCATTTCTGGCTTCCATTAAACATTTTTGTTCAGTGTGTCCATCACACGGATCACATATATGTTTTCAGAAAATATTGCCATTTCTGACCTCCATTAAAAAATTTTTTCCGTGTGTCAGTGAAGCTATTGACACCAGTTTGCTGTTCAAAATAGTTACCTACAGGCCAGGTATTTAAAACTGTGGTTTGTCCATCACACGGATCACATATAAGATTGCTCCAAATTCAGTCATTTGTAGTGAGCGTGGAAGATATTGTCCTCCATTTAAAATGGGCAAGGCACGTGGCAAGGGACGGGGAAATGGACGTGATGGTGATGGTGCATGCAGAGGCCGAGGCCGTGGGCAAGCTGAAATTGTGCTACAACAAACACCCACATCTTCTCTATTGACTTTCCTGTCCCATTTAATAGGGGACCGCAGAACACCACTATTGAACACAGAGCAGTGTGAAAAGGTTATTGGTTGGATAGCAGATAATGCTTCCAATCTGTTACGGATCCGGGTAGTGGAACCTCTGTGCTAGGGGGGACTAGAAGGGCGTAGCTATGTATCAACTCGGACTGACCAAGGTCGTATGGCGGCTCAATCGACTCCGTGACCAGGGAAGGACCGAGCAGAGGGACCAGGTGCTACTCTGAGCCAGACCTTGTATGAGAGCAGGTGACTCCCACGCGTCAGAAGGCAGTGACTGACCGGTACAGCAGATGAGCAAGGCAGGCAGGCTGACGGGAGATCCGGGTAGACGGACTGGCAGACACGGCAGGTAACTGGTAGGAGCATCCAGGTAGCCTGACAGATAGGCACGGCAGGTTACTGGTACGTTCTCCGGGAAGACAGGCAAGCCAGGCCCATAGACAGATTTGGATCGTAGGCAGACCGTCGAGCTAGAGAGTACACTTGGCAGGCGGAGACAGGGAGTCAGGCTGGCGGGCTGGACTGGAAGTCAAGCTGGCGGACTGGACTGGTAGTCAGGCTGGCGGACTGGACTGGTAGTCAAGCTGGCGGACTGGACTGGTAGTCAAGCTGGCGGACTGGACTGATAATCAAGCTGGCGGACAAGGCTGGTAGTCAGGCTAGCAGCGGGACCTGAGGGCTGAAGTAGAGTTTAGGACACAAAGCTACAACCTTGCACGGGCACCTCCATTTTGGAGGAGGTGCCTTTTATATGCGAGGTCCTGAAGCCATTGGCCGGGGACTCCTTAGGATGGCGCGCACAGCCCCTTTAAGAGGGAGGGAGCGCCCTAAGCACAGTGCCTGGGAAGCTGCGCGCGCCGGCAGCAGCAGAAGCAGGAGCGCCGGAGGATGCCGGGCGGGGAGCGCAGCGGTAAGAGGGACGGCATCTCTTCCTGTCAGCTCTCCAGAAGCGTGAAGTGAACTGGACCCCCCGATCAGACACAATGTGGAGGGGTTGGCCGTGGAGATGAAAGATGTGATGGATGAAGTCCTTAGCCAGCACAGATGCAGACGGGAGACCAGGCAGAGGGATGAAGTGAGCCATTTTAGAAAAGCAGTCAGCGACCACCCAAATGACCGTGCAACCGGCAGAAACAGGGAGATCAGTTATAAAGTCCATAGCAGCAGGTACGGGAAGAGGCAGGAGACGGCCAGCTGGAAGATGACTGGGAACCTTGTTGCGGGCACAGGAAGAATAGGCCGTGACGAAGTCTACCACATCCTGGCGCAGGGTAGGCCACCAGTAATTGCGGGTAATGAGCAGGAAGGTCTTCTTCTGCCCAGCATGGCCGGCTAGTTTGGATGAATGACCCCAGTGAAGAACCTTCTTACGATCCGGAACCGCTAGAAACGTCTTACCGGGTGGGAGACGAGACAGGTCCAAGGGGGCCACATTCATCACTTTGGAGGGATCGATGATATGCATAGGCTCCTCCTCTAGATCGGAAGACAGGAAGGATCGGGACAAGGCGTTGGCTTTAACGTTCTTGACCGCCGGGCGGTAATATAGGGTAAAGTTGAAGCGGGCGAAGAACAAAGACCACCAGGCCTGACGCGGATTGAGTCTTTGGGCATTCTGTAGATATGCCAGGTTTTTGTGGTCAGTATAGATGACCATCGGGTGCAGAGTCCCCTCGAGCAGGTAACGCCACTCTTTCAGTGCCAATTTGATGGCTAGCAGTTCTCGGTCTCCTATGGAGTACTTGCGCTCAGACGAGGAGAAGAGCTTGGAGAAGAAGCCGCAGGTTACCATTCTCCCGAATGGAGATTTCTGGCTCCGGAAGAGGAAGCATCAACCTCCAGAAAGAATTGTTTGTTGTTATCTGGATGGTGTACCACAGGGGCAGAAGAGAAGGCTTGTTTTAAGGAGAGGCAGGCCTCCTCTGCTTCGGACGGCCATTCCTTAGGATTTGCTCCCTTTTGGGTGAGCGCAGAGATGGGAGCAGTCCGGGAAGAGAAATGTGGGATGAAGAGACGGTAATAGTTGGCGAAGCCCAGGAATCGCTGAATCGCCTTCAACCGCTCCAGACGGGGCCACTTTAAGACGGAAGAGACCTTCTCGGGGTCCATCCGTAGACCTGTCTTAGAGATAATATAGCCCAGGAACGGAAGAGAGGTCTGCTCGAAGAGGCATTTCTCAAATTTTGCATATAGGTGATTTCACCTGAGCCTAAGCAGGACCTGACGAACATCCCTCCGGTGTGTAGGAAGATCCAGAGAGAAGACCAAGATGTCGTCCAGGTACACCACCACGCAAGAATATAAGAGGTCACGGAAGATGTCGTTAACCAATTCTTGGAAGATGGTGGGAGCATTACAGAGACCGAAGGGCATCACACGGTATTCATAGTGACCGTCCCGGGTATTGAATGCCGTCTTCCACTCGTCTCCTTGGGGGATCCGGACCAAGTTATACGTCCTACGAAGATCGAGCTTGGTGAAGATCTTCGCGCCTTAAAGGCGGTCGAACAGCTCAGAGATGAGCGGCAGGAGGTATTTGTTTTTAATAGTAATTTGGTTGAGTCCTCTATAATCGATACAGGAGCGTAGTGAACCGTCTTTCTTTTTAACGAAGAAGAATCCGGCTCCAGACGGGGAGGAAGATTTCCGGATGAATCCCCTAGCCAGATTTTCTTCGATGTACTCAGACATGGCCCGGGTTTCGGCCAACGACTAAAGGTAAATATGCCCACGGGGTGGAGAGGCACTGGGTACCAGGTCGATAGGGCAATCATATGGCCTATGAGGTGGCAGTGTATCTACATCCTTATTGTCGAAGACATCAGCATAGGACCAGTAAGGTGCCGGTAGACCAGTTAAATTAGCTGGAGTAGATGGAAGTCGAGCCGGCAGAACAGGAACCAGGCAGGTCTCATGGCAATTCTGCCCCCAACGGAGCACCTCACTGGATTGCCAATTCAGAACGGGTTCATGTCTCTGTAGCCAGGGTAGACGTAGCAAAAGGGGGTGAAAAAGTCCGGAAAGCACATGCAAGGAGATCCTCTCTGAGTGAAGCATTCCCACCTGAAGGGTTACGGGCTCTGTGACAAGCAAGATGGTCACCAGAAGGAGTCTTCCATCCAGGGAAGCGGCTGCCAATGGTTCAGCCAGAGGTTTGGTAGGAATCTGATACTTCTCTACAAGGGACTGGGAAATGAGATTCCCAGCGGCTCTGGAATCCAGATGTGCGGTTTCAAAGAAGCGGTTCTCTCCACAGGAGATAGAGACGGACAAAGTCAAGAATGGAGAGGATTTACTCTTGCCTAGGATGACCTCTCCAAGCGGTCCTAGACACTGGAGTTTCCCGGCTTCACCAGACAGGAACGGATCAGGTGCTCCTTACTACCACAGTAGAAACAGCTCCCCTCGGCTCGGCGTGTTTCTTGGCGAGACTTGACCATCTTGGTCTGGTCAATCTGCATAGGTTCGGGTGAGCGTGCCCGGGGAGTTGCTGGTTGGGAAGCCGGTTTCTGGAAAACAGGAGCAAGACGAGGAAATCTTTTCTCCCGGGTAGTCTCCTTAGCATGTTCTAGGAAACAGATGTCAATCCGGGTAGCTAGTGACACCAGGTCATCCAGGGTGGTAGGAATGTCCCAGCCGGCTAACTCGTCCTTAATCCAACCGGAAAGACCCTCCCAGAAGGTGGATACCAGGGCCTCGTTGTCCCAGGCAAGCTCAGAAGCAAGGGTACGGAACCGTATGGCATACTGGCCCACGGTGAGACTCCCTTGGCGGAGACGGAGCAATGAGGAGGCAGTAGAAATCCTTCACCCGGGTTCATCGAAGACCCTCCAGAAGGCAGTGAGGAAAGCTGGAAGATCGGACACCATGGAATCCCCTCTCTACCATAGAGGGTTTAGCTATGCCAACGCTTCCCCGGTAAGGTGAGACATGATGAACGCCACATTGGCCCGGTCGGAGGGAAACTGATGTGCCAGAAGTTCAAAGTGCAGCGTGCACTGGTTCAGAAAGCCCCGACATAAGACGGGGTCACCTCCAAAACGAGGAGGCGCAGAAAGCCGGGGTCCTAGGCTGGATGCCGTGGTATTGGTAGGCAGCGGCACTGCCGGAGCGGGTGTCGCTCGACTCGAGGCGGGCACAGGTGGGACAGACAGCTTGTCCAGGCGAGAGTTGACAGACCGAAGGTAGGTCAGGATGGTTTCCTGTTGGGACCTCTGACGAGAAACTCCTGGTACAGGTCAGCAAGTGAAGGGGGGATACCGGGTTCCATGGCCCGTGCAAACTGTTACGGATCCGGGTGGTGGAACCTCTGTGCTGCAGTGCAAGGAGGGACCAGAGGGGCGTAACTAGGTATCAACTCGGACTGACCAAGGTCGTACGGTGGCTCAATCGACTCCGTGACCAGGGAAGGACCGAGCAGAGGGACCAGGTGCTACTCTGGGCCAGACCTTGTATGGGAGCAGGTGACTCCACGAGTCAGAAGGCCGGGACTGACCGGTACAGCAGATGAGCACGTCAGGCAGGCTGACAGGAGATCCGGGTAGACGGACTGGCAGACACGGCAGGTAACTGGTAGGAGCCTCCAGGTAGGCTGACAGATAGGCATGGCAGGTAACTGGTAGGAGCCTCCAGGTAGGCTGACAGATAGGCACGGCAAGTTACTGGTACGTTCTCCGGGAAGGCAGGCAATGCAGGCCCATAGACAGACTGGCGGATTTGGATCGTAGGCAGACCGTCAGGCTAGAGAGTACACTTGGCAGGCGGAGACAGGGAGTCAGGCTGGTGAACAGGACAGATAATCAGGCTGGCGGACTGGACTGGTAGTCCGGCTGGCGGACTGGACTGGTAGCAGCAGAAGCAGGAGCGCCGGAGGATGACGGGCGGGGAGCGCGGCGTTAAGAGGGACGGTGTCTCTGCCTGTCAGGGAGCAGAGACGCCGATACTACACAGTCACTTACCCACCACCTTGTCTTCCACACGGTCAAGTCTCAGTAGCTGTGAGTCTGGATCGCATATTCCTCACCTTGAACCTCCTTCCTCCCACCATGCCGAGTGCCCAGAGACAACTGATCCCACACTTGGACACTCCGAAGAGCTGTTCACTTTCCCATTTATAGATTCAGGCCTCTCGCCCGGTCCACTTGAAGCGGGGCAAGAGGAGATCACATGTAGCGATGCCTGAATATTTCAGCAGCCATGGTCACACGAAGGCGAAGGTGGGAAAGTGTCACAAGAGGTGGACGACGATGAGACACAATTGCCAGAAAGTCAGGAGGAAGACAAGAGTGCGGAAGTGGAAGACGAGCTGGTGGATGATATAGTAACTGACCCAACCTGGCAGGAGGACATGCAGAGCGAGAACAGCAGCACACAGGGGGAGGGAGGCAGAGCACCCCAAGAGGCAGGAAGAAGCAGTATGGTGGACACAGACAGAAGGCCGGCAACCGTTCCCCGTAACACCAACACAAAGGAAGTTGCCAGTACAACTGTTAGGTCTTCCCGAGTCTGGTTGTTTTTTAAAGACTTTGCCGATAACCCCAAAAAGGCCATTTGCAACACCTGCCAGGCCAGGATCAGCAGGGGTGGCAAAACTAGCAGCCTGACCACCACCAGCATTATCAGGCACATGGCAGCAAAGCACCCGACTTTGTGGGCCGAACCCCAGGGTCCAGGAATAGTGTCTGCGGGTGGCACCACTGCTTCTTCCCCTATTGTGCATGCAAGCCAATCCCCTGTACATGGTGCATGCGAAGATGCCTCCTGCCCTGCACCTGTCATTGCACACTCTCAAGTAGCAGCATCAGGAAGCACATCCACGTCCTTTTCTCAGCGCAGCGTTTACTTGTCCATACCCCAGTCCTTGGAACACAAGCCCAAATACGCAGCCAACACCCCACATGACACACTACTAAATTCCCACATTTCGTGACTCCTTTCCCTCGATATGTTTCCTTTTAGGCTCGTGGAGACGGAAGCATTCCTCAACCTGATCGCTGCGGCCGTCCCTCGGTACACGGTCCCCAGCTGCCACTATTTCTCCCGGTGTGCCGTCCCTGCATTACACAAGCACGTGTCCCAAAACATTAGCCGTGCCCTCAACAACGCAGTTACCGGGAAAGTCCAGCTAACCAAGGACACGTGCACAAGTGCTTGTGGGCAGGGACGGTACATCTCGCTGTAACATACCTGGCGGCGTCCTTGCATGGTGGTCCATCTCCCACTGTGCAAGAGCGCGCACTTGATCTGCAGTCCAGTCTGCTAGCCTGGCTTCCCTCCATACTGTCTGCTTGCCTCTGTTTCTGCTGCTTAAGGGCGGCGCCCGATCACTTCCTGCTTCTTGTAGCTGCTGCGGGCACACTCCTTGTGCGTCCTCAGCCTATTGCTGTCTGTCACCTGGTATTTAACACAGCTCCTCCCTGGAATCCATACCTGAGCATTGTGTTCTGTCAGTTGGCTTCTGTCACTGATGTGCCAGGTCCTGTCTATGTTTCCTGCCTTGCGGTATCAGTTCTCCTGTCTGAACTGTGTCCTGTCTGAACTATCTTCTAGCCTGTTGTCTTCTGCCTATCCTGGAGGCTGTATTTCCAGGCCAGTGTGAACACGCTCCTAGCCTGTTCTTTCCACCTTCTAGGGGCCGCATACCTAGACCCGTTCCTGTATCTTGCCTGTTCCTGTCTGAACACGCTCCTAGCCTGTTCATTCCGCCTTCTAGGGGCCGCATACCTAGAACCACTCCTGTATCTTGCTGCTGTGTCTGTTCTTGTCTGAATACTCTCCTAGCCTGTTACCTGTTTGTCTCTGTGTCCATACCTTCCCTTTTCCTGCAGTATCTGATCCCGTACCTAACTCCCACTCGTTGTCCCTGTATTCCCGTTTGTGAGTTTAGAGTCCACTCGCTACTTCATTGCAAGTATCCTGTGTGTACCTGGTTCTGCCTTTCCCTTCCAGTCTGTTCCGTGTGAACAGAGCCCTGTCCCCTCTGCTCTGCCTTGCTCGCCGCTCCGGCGGTTCTAGCCTGCTCTGCCTTGCTCACCGCTCCGGCGGTTCTAGCCTGCTCTGCCTTGCTCACCGCTCCGGCAGTTCTAGCCTGTGCTGTTTTACTCACCGCTCTTGCGGTTTCCGCTCTGCTCTGCCTTGCTCACCGCTCTTGCGGTTTCCGCTCTGCTCTGCCTTTGCTCGCTGCTCCGGCAGTCTCGCTCTGCTCTAACCCTTTGCTCGCTGCCCCGGCAGTCTCGCTCTGCTCTGACCCTTTGCTCGCTGCTCCGGCAGTCTCGCTCTGCTCTGACCCTTTGCTCGCTGCTCCGGCAGTCTCGCTCTGCTCTGACCGTTTGCTCGCTGCTCCGGCAGTCTCGCTCTGCTCTGACCCTTTGCTCACTGCTCCGGCAGTCTCGCACTGCTCTGACCCTTTGCTCGCTGCTCCAGCAGTCTCGCTCTGCTCTGACCCTTTGCTCGCTGCTCCGGTAGTCTCACTCTGCTCTGACCCTTTGCTCGCTGCTCCGGCAGTCTCGCTCTGCTCTGACCCTTTGCTCGCGGCTCCGGCAGTCTCGTCCTGCTCCTCTCTCGCTCACCGCTCCAGGCGGCCTTGTCCTGCTCTTCTCTTGCTCAAAGCTCCAGGCGGTCTCGTCTTGCTCTGCTCTTGCTCGCCACTCTGGGCGGCCTCACTCTACTGTTTGTTCACCGCGTCTGCGGTTCTGTTCCTGAGTCCCACTCTGTACTGGGTCCTATCCACTCGGTGCTCCAACCTGTCATACCTGCCAGTATCTCCGTGCCTGCATACCAGTCGTGCTTACCAGCATCCGCCAGTCTGCATACCAGCCGTGTCTGCCTATACCCAGCATTCTGTGTGCCAGCCTAACCTGCCTGTTCCTGTATTCCCCTGTGTGGGTCAACAACCGTGTCCGGGGTCTGTCTTGGAGTAGCACCTGGTCCCTCTGCTCGGTTCCTCCTTGGTGCACTGGCGTCGTATGCTGTCGTGCGACCCTGGTCGGATCGGGTGGATACTTAGTTACGCCCCTCCAGGCATTCACTCTCCGGCACGGTCCAGTGGAATCCCTACATATACACGCACACGCCACTCAGCCCGGGCGTGTGCATTACACTCGCTGACCGCACATTGGGTTAACATAGTGGAAGCTGGGACCCAGTCGGACTTTGGGGCGGAACACGTCCTCCCGATGCCAAGGATCGCAGGCCCTAGGTCAATCAAGGTTGCCCCCACAGTCTACAGCTCCTGCACCTCATCCTCTTCAGCCTCCTCTTCAGTCTCCATCTCCGATATGACCACATCAGTCACAAGCTGGAATTACTGTAGCACTGCCTCGGCCAAGTGGCAACAGGCTGTGTTGAAGCTAATATGCTTAGGTAAAAAACCGCACAATGCTGAAGAGTTGTGGACAGCTCTGAAAGAAAGAGTAGGCAGATCTGTGGCTCACACCGCTGAACCTACAGCCAGGCATGATCATGTGTGACAATGGTGGGAACCTGGTGGCGGCTCTGAGGCAATGCAAGCTCACACACATACCATGCCTGGTCCATGTGCTTAACCTCGTGGTTCAGTGGTTTCTCAAATCCTACCCGAAGCTACTGGATCTGCTTGCTAAAGTTTGCCGCCTGTGTGCCCATTTTAGAAAGTCACCTACATCTTACGCCGCCCTTGCCATGTTTCAGCAGCGTTTGCAGCTTCCGGCTCACACACTGGTGTGTGATGTCCCCACGCGTTGGAACTCTACACTGTTGCTGTTGGGACGGATTTGTGAGCAGAAGAGGGCAGTTGTTGAGTACCAGCATCAACAAGGCCATCGGTATTCAGTTCAGACTTCACACATAAGACCTCAGGAGTGGACATGGATGTCAGACATATGTATCATCCTCCAAAACTTTGAGGACTCCACCAAGATGGTGAGCGGCGATGACGCCATAATTAGCGTCACCATCCCACTTCTCTGTTTTTTGAAACGCTCTCTGCTCACAATTAAAGAGGATGCATTGCAGGCGGAGCACGATGAGATGGAGCAAGGAACCATACAGGGTGATTACATACAGCCCAGCCTCATCTCATCCCAACGTGGATTGAGTGACAATGAGGAAGAGAAGGAGGAGGAGGAACGGGAGCTAGTTTCATGCGCTATAGATGGTACTACCTGCACAACTGTCATACCGTCTGTTCAGCGTAGATGGCTTGAGGACAGAGAGGAGGAGGAGGAGAGCATGGTCACTCATCCTCTTGGTGAGGACACGGAAGTCTTGCCTGTTAGCAGTCTGGCACGCATGGCTGAGATTATGTTACGCTGCCTTTCCCATGACCCTCGCGTTCTCAAAACTTTTTGGTGACAATCATTACTGGTTGGTGACACTTCTAGACCCACGCTATAAGTAGAACTTTATATCTTTTATTCTTTAGGCGGACAGGTCTACAAAAATGGGGCAGTACCAGAGGGCCCTTGTTGCAGAACTATTAAAAAAATTCCCATGTGAAAACGCTGACGGCAGAGGTCATAGTTCATTGGACAACCAAGGACTACAGACAAGAGAGACACAACTCCAATCCAGCAGAGGCAGGGGAACACTGTCAAAGTTCTGGGAGAATTTTCTCAGCCCCTCCCATTGCACAGGCCCTGAGGCGCGGGGTGCACTCACAAGGAGTGCAAAGTTTGGGAAGATGCTGAAGGAGTACCTTGCCAACCGTACCAACATCCTCCGTGATTCCTCTGTGCCTTATAATTATTGGGTATCCAAGGTGGATACGTGGAATGAACTGGCTCTCTACGCCTTGGAGGTCCTGGCCAGCCCTGCTGCTAGCATTTTATCAGAGCGGGTTTTTAGTGCCGCTGGTGGAATTATAACTGATAAGCGCATCCGCCTGTCAACTGAAAATGCTGACAGGCTGACTCTTCTAAAAATGAACAAGGGCTGGATTAGGCCAGAATTCTCAACACCACCGAATAATAGCAGCATATCACCAGGGTGACCATGATCTGTGATGCAACACCCACATAATTTTTTTAAAGGGTGTTTATGATGCCCGTAAAAAAAATTTTTTATACAGTATGTTCATGTATACCCCCAGGGGTAAATGTTTGTCAGCCCATACACTTAGTGCATGGTCATTACAAGTATAAGAGACCCGCTCCATTCTAATGGGAACTTTTTTTATGAAGCCCTCTAAATCTCTTCCAAGGGGCATTGGAGTGCCTCCCTTGCATTGATTGCATAGGCCAACACTACTGTATGGGAGACCCTCTACTTTCTAATGGGAATTTGTCATTACTGTGGCCCTGCTCTATGTGTCTTTAAATTGTTAGTGGGGTTTTTCCTAAATTTGGTCAGCCATTGGACTCACTGCATACCCTATAACCGTATAGCAGACCCTCTCCTTTCTAATGGGAACATGTCGTGCTCATTACTGTGGCCCTGCTCTATGTGTCTTTAAATTGTTAGTGGGGTTTTTCCTAAATTTAGTCAGCCATTGGACTTACTGCATACCCTATAACTGTATAGCAGACCCTCTCCTTTCTAATGGGAACATGTCGTACTCGTTACTGTGGCCCTGCTCTATGTGTCTTTAACCCCTTAATAACATCTGATGTACTAATACGCGTCTGTGCCCTGGGACTTAAGAGCCAGACCCGTATTAGTACGTCATTGCGATCGCGCGTGCACACAGGCTGTGCGGGCGCGATCGCCGCCGGGTGTCAGCTGATTGTCACAGCTGACACCCAGTACTATGTGCAGGGAGCGGTCCTGCACCGCTCCCAGCACATTAACCCCCGCGATGCTGCGATCGAAGTCGATCGAAGTCGATCGCGGCATTGCGGGGGCAAGGGGAGGTGATCGGCGATACTCACCTCCTCTCCGGGCTTCCAGCGCAGTCTGCAAAGGCTTCCCGGGTGTTGCCATGACGACCCGATGTCGTCATGACAACATCCGGGTCACCAGAGAGCAGGAAGATTGCTTGGACATGCGCAGTGCATCTCCAAGCAATCTTCACACTGTGCACTTCTGACAGCCTTCATGGCATAGGGATGGTGCTCCATTCCTGTGCCATGCAGGCGATCAGAAAAAAAAAAGTGAAAGTCCCAGAGTGGGACAAAGTAATAAAGTGTATAAACTGTGTCAAAGTGGGAAAAAAAAAAAAAAATGTGCAAAAATATTATAAAAAAATAAAAAAAATAATACACCAAAAATAAAAATATAATGTACCCATCAATAAATATTATTATAAAAAAAATAAAAAAAAAACAATAAAAGTACACATATTTGGTATCGCCGCGTCCAGACCAACCTGACCTATAAAACTGTCCCACTAGTTAACCCCTTCAGTGAACACGGTAAAAAAAAAAAAAAAAAAAAAAAAAAACAATGCTTTATCACCATACCGCAAAACAAAAAGTGGAATAACACGCGATCAAAAAGATGCATATAAATAAAAATGATACCGCTGAAAACATCATCTCGTCCCGCAAAAAACAAGCCGCCATACAGCTCCATCAGCCGAAAAATAAAAAAGTTATAGCTCTCAGAATAAAGCGATACTAAAAAATATTTTTTTCTATAAAATAGCTTTTATTGTGTATAAGCGCCAAAACATAGAAAAATGATACAAATGTGGTACCGCTGTAAACGTACTGACCCGAAGAATAAAGCTACCTCATCAATTTTACCACACGCGGAACAGAATAAAAAAAAAAAAAAAAAAATTCCTGAATTGTTGGTTTTTGTTTATTCTGCCTCCCAAAAATCGGAATAGAAAGCGATCAAAAAATGTCACGTGCCTGAAAATGGCACCAATAACAACGTCAAGTCATCCCGCAAAAAACGAACCGTCACATGACTGTCTGCCAAAATCTGGAAAAATTATAGCTCTCAAAATATGGCGATGCAAAAACTAGATTTTACAAAAAATGCGTCTTTTAGTGTGTGACAGCTGTCAGTCATAAAAACCCCATATGATTCTGGCATTGCTGTAATCACACCGACCCGAAGAATAAAGTCGTCTAATCACTTATACCGCACAAGGAACGGCGTCAAAAATAAACTCTTGGGTTAGGATTGGGCTAGGGTTAGGGCTGGGTTTGGGGCTAGGGTTGTGCTGGGGCTAGGGTTGTGCTGGGGCTAGGGTTGTGCTGGGGCTAGGGTTGTGCTAGGGTTAGGGCTGGGGTTGGGATTTTTTTCAAAAGTAAGAAAAAAAGATGACGATATGGCGACTAGTGTTGAGAGCAAGTGCTCGCTACTTGAGTTTGCATCGGGTGCTCTGGTATGCATTGAGTATCGTGGGTATTTGAGTGACATGCTCGAGTCTCTGCCCCATATGCTTCGCGGCCAAAACCTTTACGGGGATTGCCTGCCATGCACGAGCGATCCCCGCATGTTTTTTTTTGGGTGTCTAATAACCGTGAAACATGCGGAGCAGGGACTCGAGCATGTCACTCGAGCACACGCTGTACATGGTGCATACCTGAGTACCCGATGCAAACTCAAGTAGCGAGTAGAGATGAGCGGTGTTCGACTAGAACTGTTCGCCAATCTCAAATTCGAGCTGTTTTGGGCGGTGTTCGAGTTGTTCGACGAACCCGAACGATTTGCAAAAAATTCGGCTGTTCGAGGTTATGTTCGATAACTGTTCGTGCACCAAAAGCTTGTCCTGCATGTCTGGCGCTATTTAGAGCACCAATCATGCAGGGATTGTCTGCCACTCACTGTAATGCCACAGCCATGGTGGTTGTGGCATTACAGTGATTGCCCAAATCGATGGGAACAGTGCCAACAGTGAAACATGAAAAGCCGGCAATTCAGCAGCGGCATACACCAGTACCCGACAATTTAGAACCGAAAGAATAGAGCTTCACACATAGATTAGATAGATAGAAACATGTCAGCCACATATATAATAAGTACAGTGACAGTGTTGCTTACTGTACTTGTCATTTAGTGTTAAAGGATTTATCAAAAAAATAATAGTGTTTTCATGCACCGTCTCTTTAAAAAAGCCGGCCAGCAATTCAGCAGCGGTACCCGACAATTTGGAATAGAAAGAATAGAGAATCACACATAGATTAGATAGATAGAAACATGTCAGTCACATATATATGAAGTACAGTGACAGTGTTGGTTACTGTACTTGTCATTTAGTGTAAAGGATTTATCAAAAAAATAATAGTGTTTTCATGCACCGTCTCTTTAAAAAAGCCGGCCGGCAATTCAGCAGTGGTACCCGACAATTTGGAATAGAAAGAATAGAGAATCACACATAGATTAGATAGATAGAAACATGTCAGTCACATATATATGAAGTACAGTGACAGTGTTGGTTACTGTACTTGTCATTTAGTGTAAAGGATTTATCAAAAAAATAATAGTGTTTTCATGCACCGTCTCTTTAAAAAAGCCGGCCGGCAATTCAGCAGCGGTACCCGACAATTTGGAATAGAAAGAATAGAGAATCACACATAGATTAGATAGATAGAAACATGTCAGTCACATATATATGAAGTACAGTGACAGTGTTGCTTACTGTACTTGTCATTTAGTGTAAAGGATTTATTAAAAAAAATAATAGTGTTTTCATGCACTGTCTCTTTAAAAAAGCCGGCCGGCATTTCAGCATCTGTACCCGACAATTTAGAATAGAAGGAATAGAGCATCACACATAGATTAGATAGATAGAAACATGTCAGTCACATATATAAGAAGTACAGTGATAGTGTTGATTACTGTACTTGTCATTTAGTGTTAAAATAAAGGATTTATTTAAAAAAAAATTGGCGTGGGGTTCCCCGTAATTATAGGCTCTAGCGGAGGTTAAGCAGACTGCTGGGGCAGATGTTTGAAGCCTGGGAAGGGGGTAATACCCACGGAGCTTCCCAGGCTACTAATATCAGCCCCCAGCGGAATACCTAGCCTTTACTAGCTATTAAAATGGGGGACCCCCCCAAAAAAATGACGTGGGGTCCCCCCTATTTTAATAGCTAGCAAAGGCTAGGCAGACAGCTGGGGGCTGATATTAATAGCCCAGGAAGGGTGCCATGAATATTGGCCCCCTCCCAGGCTAGAAACACCAGCCGTCAGCCGCCCCAGAAATGGCGCATCCATAGGATGCGCCAATTCTGGCACTTAGCCTCGCTCTTCCCACTGCCCTGTAGCGGTGGCAGTGGGGTAATAGGGCTGGGGTTGATGTCAGCTTATAATGCCAGCTGACATCAAGCCCAGGTTAGTAATGGAGAGGCGTCTATAAGACACCCCCATTACTAACCCCATAGTCAAAGTTAAAAGAAAACACAAATGTGACACCCCAGGGGTCTGGTTGTCACAGTGATAGAGATATTACGTCTGAGAGCAGGTGGGAGGTCCTTTGGTCAGGGATCCTGTGCATGCCACACCTCCTGCCCAGCCTTGGGAGGGGAAGAACTTCCCCTGTATAAACCCGGGGCTGAGGCAGGGTTAGTGAGTCCAGGAAGAGTAGAGACAAGAGCAGCATAGGAAGCAGCAGAGTCACAAGGAGTCAGGGGCTGGCAGCTAAAGAGCTCGCCCTGACTAAGAAGATTCTTTACCGGACCCGGAGTCCGAGGCTGTGGGGACTAACTTCTACCCAGCAGCAGAATCCGTCAGGCAGGGGATTTCAGGTCCCCTGGCCCAGAAGCCCGAAGGCCCGGTCACACGCGTGGGACCAGCACCGCCATCGTGGAGCGGAAGCCATTAGAAGGCCCCGAGTCACCGGCCATACGGGTGAGCACCACACGGTACACTCAGGGACGTGGGCTACTTACATCAGCTTCTAGCAAGGTAGCCAGAAGAGTACAGTCAGCTTGGGAGGCCTACAACTACGCCTGGCCAGGGGAGATCCCATCTGCTCAAGGACTGACCAGGCCCCGTTCGCTAGCAAGTACTCCGGGAGGGTCTATCGTTGTTACCAGTAAAGACCCTGAACGCTACCATACCGTCTCTGAGTGGTTCCTGCTACCCCCATCATCCACGTCGGCTGCCCTGAGGCCATACCCCTCCCGTTGGGGGTTATACTATCACGCTGCACCATCCTTCCACCGGCCTCAGCGGTCTGCCCTGCAGCAGCAGCCCCCTGGCTGCATTCAACGGGTGGCGTAGTCATCAACCATTTTCTACCGCTAACAGACTGCCGTCCAGTTTGACTCCCTGGGCACGGACCGGGTCACCGCCACGAGACTACAACCCTAAACAGATCCGGCTCCGGGTAAGCTCCCGCGTGCGCAACGCAGCGCGACACAGGCCCAGGGGCGCGTCAACTTTGGCGTAGTCGGCAGGATCACGTGCCCGCAACCACCGGGTACTGCGTGCCTGAAAAGCAAAGACTGTTCAAACTTACCAGTGGTGAAGATTCCCGCCATCGGTGAAGATTCCCGCCATCCGGCGCCATCTTCAGCCTTCTTCCCGCCATCGGTGAAGTTTCCCGCCATCCGGCGCCATCTTCAGCCTTCTTCCCGCCATCCGTGGAGTTTTCCCGCCATTGGACGCCATCTTGAGGACGCCGCGCGGGAAGAAGAGGGGCGTGGACTCCGAAAGCGCGCGAGAACTGAAGCCCCGCCTCACGTCCGGACGTTGCGTAAGGTCCTGGAAGGAGCCCAGCAGACGCCGACGTCACAGGAGCGCGACGGAAGGTCCTCAACCCTGACGATCCACTGCGGAGCCGCGGCCTACGGAACAGGATCATCGCAAGGTAGGCCACGGTCCACTAGGGGGGAGGAAGATGTCGGATACGGAGGAGAGCTCCACTGCCTCAACCCCCGCCAGCGCTACCGCTGTTGCAGTTATGCCCTTCACCATGCCCTATATCCCGGGAGCAGCTTGGCTACCCCAGTACTCAGGGGAGTCACATACCCTGCATGACTTTAGAGAAAAGCTGGATAGCCTCTTCCAGGTGTACCCCCTCACAGAAGAGCAAAAAGTGAGCATCCTGGTGGCCCAACTAACTGGGGCAGCCAAAAGGGAAGTAAAATCCTGGCCACCTGGGAGGAAGACTGTCGCAGGGATACTAACCCGGCTGAAGGACACCTTTGATACCCGCACCTCAGCCGAGATTAAACTTAGATTCTACGGGTGCAAGCAGCGAGCGCATGAGAGTATAAGGGACTATGCACTCAACCTACAAGAGGCCCTGAGGGCCATTAAGCAGACCGACCCTAATGGAGTGGGAAACGAGGACAGGCTGTTGACCGAACAATTTATAGAGGGTTTATATTGCAATGCCCACCGCACCCAGTTGCGGGCAATGGCCTTACAGGACCCTCATCTAGAATTTGCACAGTTCAAGGACAGAGCCATCCGGGTGCTCCGAGAACCGGCACCAGGTGGCGTTGTGACCCACAGACGCCCCACTACCACTTACTACCAGGAGGCGGCGCCCTTGTCAGCAGGGCCTGTGGGAGCTGATGCGCAGGCTTTGGACAATGACCCGGCTCCAGACCTACACCATCAGGTCCAAGAGCTAGCTAAAAGCGTTGCTGCGCTAACCCGAACTGTGCAGTCTTTACAGGTTTCCACTCCAGGGAAGATCCAGCTGGCATCCGGACCGGAGGACATCCCGTGGCGTCGACCAAGGAGGACCCCACCGGCCAGAGGAAGACCCAGTGACCGATACAGCGAGGACGGACGACCCATCTGCCGCCGCTGCAATCAACCCGGACATATGGAAAGGTACTGTTCTTTAAACGGGCACAACCTGGGGTAGAGGGCCAACCCCCAGGAAAAAGATCACCAGGCCCATCGAACTGGCACGACAGATATGTGGGAGGACGTCCAGTCTTGCCTGTGGTACTGGATGGCATTCCCATGAGTGCCCTACTGGACACCGGGTCACAGGTCACCACCATCCCGTACGTGCTCTTCAAGCAGTACTGGAATGACTCGGATATTACCCGCTACCCTGACGACGACTTGAGTATCATCGCCAGCAATGGTCAGCCCGTGCCACAGATCGGATTTAAAGAGGTGACCATCAAAATTGGTAGAGTCGAACTGGCCGCACAGGGACTGATCATTGTAGATATTGACAAACATGAGAGTCACCCAAAAATAACTCTAGGAACTAATGTAATTGAAAATTGTCTTGCAGAGGTGATTTTCCTTTTACAGCAGGTTGCCAAGAATGCCAGCTCCGGCGAGCAGCGGGTGCTCCAGAAAGAGATCCGGGCACTGATGCAACGGCAACAAGTGGAACTCTCCGGCGGTGAGATTGGTAGCGTAAGAATGTGTGACCCTTTTCCTATTGCCATGCCCCCAAAAAGTGAAATGATGATTTGGTGCCGGGCAGCTATTGGTCTGAGAGGTAGAGATTACCAGGCAATGGTAGAACCAGTTTACTCAGACAGTAGGCCCACCATTTTGACAGCACGGGGGGTGGTCAATGTACGCCATGGGAGGGTGCCCGTTCGCATAATAAATATCGGGGAGAGGGAAGTGTACCTGCCCCGGTATGCCACGCTAGCCAAATTATATACCACTAATCAAAATTCTATACAATCTGTGGAACCCTTGCCTCCATCTCACCCGGAGGAAGGTAACGGCTCTAAGAAAGACATGGAGGACTGGTGTCAGCAACTACATCTGGGTACTGACTCCACTCCCTCACACCAGAAACAAGGAGTCTATCGGGTGGTTCAAGAGTATGAGAGAGTGTTTAGTAAACACCCGTTAGACTTCGGGCGAGTCAAGGGGGTAGAACACCGCATCCCCACGGGAGATCATCCTCCCATAAAAGAGAGGTATCGACCCGTACCCCCTGCACATTACCAACACGCCAAGGGGATGCTTAGAGACATGAAGGAGGCTGGGGTAATCCGGGATAGCTGTAGCCCCTGGGCAGCCCCACTAGTTTTAGTCAAAAAGAAAGACAACACCATGAGGATGTGTGTAGATTACCGGAAAATCAACCGTATCACACACAAGGATGCGTACCCCTTACCAAGGATAGAGGAGTCATTGGCTGCTTTAAGATCTGCTAACTTCTTCTCTACCTTGGATCTCACTAGCGGGTACTGGCAGGTTCCTGTAGCAGAGGCGGACCGGGAGAAGACCGCATTCACCACCCCGATGGGACTTAGCGAGTTCACCTGCATGCCGTTCGGACTCTGCAACGCCCCAGGAACCTTCCAACGATTAATGGAGTGCTGTCTGGGCCACAGAAACTTCGAGACGGTCCTGTTGTACCTGGACGATGTCATCGTATACTCCAAAACGTATGAGGACCACCTGAAACACCTGGCGGAGGTGTTCGAAGCTCTGGCGAGTTACGGCCTAAAGGTGAAACCCTCCAAGTGTCACCTCCTGAAACCAAAGGTGCAATACCTGGGACACGTGGTGAGCGCTGACGGAGTGGCTCCCGACCCCGATAAGATCACCGCAATCAAAGGATGGCCAAGCCCTTCCAGCGTAAAAGAAGTGCGGCAGTTCCTAGGGTTGGTAGGCTACTACCGAAGGTTTATTCCCGGTTTCACCAAAAAGGCGGCGCCTATGCAGGACCTCCTGATAGGCCAGTCCCGGAAGGCCAAGAACCAGAAGCCGCCCTTCAAATGGGAAGAGCTAGAGGAAGAGTCCTTCCGCCAGCTGAAGATGGCCCTCACGGGGGATGAAATCTTGGCGTATCCGGACTATAGCCAGCCCTTCATCCTCTACACCGACGCCAGTAACGTCGGGCTAGGAGCCGTACTGTCCCAGATTCAGCAGGGGAAAGAGCGAGTAATCGCCTATGCCAGCCGAAAACTGCGACCCACCGAAAGGAATCCCGAGAATTATAGCTCATTTAAGCTAGAGTTCCTGGCCGTGGTATGGGCAGTCACCGAGCGCTTTAAGCATTACCTCGCTTCTTCCCGGTTCACCGTATACACGGATAACAACCCGCTGACACACCTGGACACGGCAAGACTCGGTGCCCTGGAGCAGAGGTGGATGGCCCGTCTGTCCAACTACGAGTTCACAATTAAATACCGGGCAGGGCGCTCCAATACCAACGCGGACGCCCTGTCCAGGATGCCCAACCTGCCGGACGGAGGAGAAGATCCGGAGGGACTGGAAGAAGTTGAACTCCCTGCATTCCACCGTCATGGGACTATCCAGTATTCCCACCGGGTAAGGAGTAAGCAGGCTGCTACGTTGAACCCCTTACCTCACTACAACTGGGCGGAAACGCAAGACAGCGACCCTGCCGTCCGACTGGTGAAGGAGATGCTGACTCGCCCGGAGGCTAGCCTGGAATCAGACGCTCCAGAGGAAGCCAAACAACTATGGGCAGAGAAGAGTCGACTGTTCCTTTACAAGGGGAAGTTGTGCCGCAGAATGGTTAACTCCAGGACGCATGAACTACTCTGGCAAGTAGTGGTGCCACGAAGAGACGCAGCCATGGTGATGGAGGCATACCACGACGGAGCTGGACACTTCGGGTGGAAAAAGCTGGAGTTCCTGCTGCGCGAGCGGTTCCACTGGGTAGGCATGAGGGGAACCATCGAGAAGTGGTGCAGAGACTGTGGCCCGTGCAATCTGAGAAGGAAGGACCGGGCCAGCCAGAAGACTCCCCTGCAGTCCATCGTCACCCGGCAACCGTTGGAACTGGTAGCCTTGGATCATGTAAAACTGACCCCCAGCAGAAGTGGCTACGTCTACGCGTTAACCATCGTGGATCATTACTCCCGGTTTCTGGTTGTCGTCCCCGTCAAGGACTTAACGGCTCGAACAGCAGCTAGAGCCTTCCAGCAGCACTTTTGCCGTCCACACGGGTACCCGGACCAAGTGCTGACGGACCAGGGACCTGCCTTTGAAGCGGAGGTCTTCCAGGAATTCTGCAATCTGTATGGCTGCCGGAAGATAAGGACGACACCCTACCATCCGCAAACTAATGGACTTTGTGAGAAAATGAACCAGGTGGTAATGGATCTTCTAAAAACGTTGCCCCTGGAAGAACGCAGTCTGTGGCCTGAGAAGTTGCCCGATCTGGTGGACCTATACAACCACATCCCGGTAGGTTCCACCAACTGTACCCCGGCTTACCTAATGAGGGCAAGACCTGGTAAGTTACCTGTTGACCTGGAAATGGGAGTCCTGACGCCCGAGGACACTTCACCAGAAACAGACTGGGACACAGAGAGGCAGCAGCAGTACCGGAGAGTACAGGAGAGCGTGGAGCGAAGTCTCTGTCAGGCTAGGGAAAGACAAGAGAAAACTTACAACCAGTATGCTCCCGCTGTTCCCCTGGTACCCGGAGAGCAGGTCTTGAAGAGGAAGAGACGGCTCCACAAGTTGGACGACCAGTGGGAGAAGGACCCGTACACCGTACTGCCCTCAAGCCACGAGAACCCGAAGGTCTGTACCATCAGTAAAGACGGAGGGGAAACCACAGCCATTGTATCCCGGGACCACCTGAAGAAGTGTCCCGAACAACTGAGGAACCCTGAAGAGGAACAAGAAGACCATCGACCCGTGGAAGAAAGGGAAGATATGGTTAGTACCGTGCTCGGGGACTTTCCTCAGTCTTGGACTCAAGTCAATGGTGCAGTTGTGGTACCCGTACTCACCTTCCTCCAACCATCATCCCAAGAACCTACGGAGCAACGGGTAGAGCTGGAAGAACAGCCGGTCCAGGAGGCAGAAGACTCCACACAAGCAGAACAGGAGAATCAACCCTCTGCTTATAGTGAGCCTGCCGTACCCCTAGTGAGACAAAGAGCCGGTAGACAGCTGCCCAGTTTACCCTTGACAGCTCCTACACCCTGTAGTTCAGGGCCAGACAGTCAGCTCCGTAGGTCCACTTGGGCCACTAGAGGCCAGTTACCCGCACGTTGGAGGATCTAAATGTTTAAGTTGTTTTACAATGTTTACCTGTTTATTGTTGCTTGTGTGTAATTTTGTGTTTCTAGTTGTTTTTAGGAGTCTTCGGTGGATTTACCGGGAATCCTTTGTATATAGTTGGAGCGTAACCCAGGATGGACTAGAGACTGTTAAGGACTCGGGGTAGGACAGACCCCTACCTGGTTACGTCTCCCTGTGTTGGTGAAATGGACACCTTTGCTTTTCTTCAAAGACTGCACCCGGTTGCGGACATCCGTGACCATCTTATTGTGTTTCCTTATTGTATTTTATTGTTCTTTGATATACCTTGTTATATTTTTCTAAAAAGTGTTTAGTCCCGGAGTACTAAATTTCACTAGGGGGGAGTGTGACACCCCAGGGGTCTGGTTGTCACAGTGATAGAGATATTACGTCTGAGAGCAGGTGGGAGGTCCTTTGGTCAGGGATCCTGTGCATGCCACACCTCCTGCCCAGCCTTGGGAGGGGAAGAACTTCCCCTGTATAAACCCGGGGCTGAGGCAGGGTTAGTGAGTCCAGGAAGAGTAGAGACAAGAGCAGCATAGGAAGCAGCAGAGTCACAAGGAGTCAGGGGCTGGCAGCTAAAGAGCTCGCCCTGACTAAGAAGATTCTTTACCGGACCCGGAGTCCGAGGCTGTGGGGACTAACTTCTACCCAGCAGCAGAATCCGTCAGGCAGGGGATTTCAGGTCCCCTGGCCCAGAAGCCCGAAGGCCCGGTCACACGCGTGGGACCAGCACCGCCATCGTGGAGCGGAAGCCATTAGAAGGCCCCGAGTCACCGGCCATACGGGTGAGCACCACACGGTACACTCAGGGACGTGGGCTACTTACATCAGCTTCTAGCAAGGTAGCCAGAAGAGTACAGTCAGCTTGGGAGGCCTACAACTACGCCTGGCCAGGGGAGATCCCATCTGCTCAAGGACTGACCAGGCCCCGTTCGCTAGCAAGTACTCCGGGAGGGTCTATCGTTGTTACCAGTAAAGACCCTGAACGCTACCATACCGTCTCTGAGTGGTTCCTGCTACCCCCATCATCCACGTCGGCTGCCCTGAGGCCATACCCCTCCCGTTGGGGGTTATACTATCACGCTGCACCATCCTTCCACCGGCCTCAGCGGTCTGCCCTGCAGCAGCAGCCCCCTGGCTGCATTCAACGGGTGGCGTAGTCATCAACCATTTTCTACCGCTAACAGACTGCCGTCCAGTTTGACTCCCTGGGCACGGACCGGGTCACCGCCACGAGACTACAACCCTAAACAGATCCGGCTCCGGGTAAGCTCCCGCGTGCGCAACGCAGCGCGACACAGGCCCAGGGGCGCGTCACAAACACCCAGAATAAAGTCCTTTAATTGAAATAAAGACACAATCCTTTATTGTTCTAAATTAAACCATACTTACCACCACGCCCATTCCAGCTGAAGCCAACGATCTCCTGCAATAAAAGAAAAATAATAAACCAACCTCATCCTTACCTTCCCATGGTTCCCAGGACAGCTCCAGCTCTACTACATCGAGATGACAGGCTGGACCGCAGCAGAACGCTGCCATCCAGCCTGTCATCCCGCAGACACTGAGAAGCGCAGGCATGCTTGCGCTCCTCAGTGTCTCGTTGTGACGGCATAAAGATGAGCCGACAATGAACTCGGCTCACCTCATGCACGTCACTGACAGCGTGGGAGAATTCTCCTGCACTCAGCGCTTCAGCGTGAGAATTTTCCCACGCTGTCAGTGACGTGCATGAGGTGAGCCGAGTTCATTGGACATGAATGAGCTCACCTCATGCATGTCACTAACAGCGTGGGAAAATTCTCACGCTGAAGCGCTGAGTGCAGGAGAATTTTCCCACGCTGTCAGTGACGTGCATGAGGTGAGCTCATTCATGTCCATTGAACTCAGCTGACCTCATGTACGTCACTGACAGCGTGGGAGAATTCTCACGCTGAAGCGCTGAGTGCAGGAGAATTCTCGCACGCTGTCAGTGACGTGCATGAGGTGAGCTGAGTTCATTGGACATGAACTCGGCTCATCTGGATGCCGTCACAGCGAGACACTGAGGAGCGCAAGCATGCCTGCGCTTCTCAGTGTCTGCGGGATGACAGGCTGGATGGCAGCGTTCTGCTGCGGTCCAGCCTGTCATCTCGATGTAGCAGAGCTGGAGCCATCGTGGGAACCATGGAAAGGTAAGGATGAGGTTGCTTTATTATTTTTCTTTTATTGCAGGAGATCGTTGGCTTCAGCTGGAATGGGCGTGATGGTAAGTATGGTTTAATTTAGAACAATAAAGAATTGTGTGTTTATTTCAATTAAAGGACTTTTTTCTGGGTGTTGTGTTTTTTTTAAATACTTTACTAGAAATTCATAGTGGTCATGTCTAATATTGGCGTGACCCCATGAATTTTGGGCTTAGGGCCAGCTGATAATGCCAAGCTGGCCCTAACCCCTTTATTACCCAGTGAGCCACCGCACCAGGGCCCTGGATGAGTTGGGTACAGCGCCAGAAGATGGCGCTTCTATGAACGCGCCATTTTCCGGGGTGGCTGCGGACTGCAATTTGCAGCTGGGGGGACCCAGAAAGCTTGGGCCTCCCTGCGCTGCAGATTCCAGCCCCCAGCTGCCTAGTTGTACCTGGCTGGACACAAAAATAGGGCGAAGCCCCACGTATTTTTTTTTAAATTATTTCATGAAATTCATGAAATAATTAAGAAAAAAAGGGCTTCCCTATATTGTTGTGTCCGGCCAGGTACAAATAGGCAGCTGGTGGTTGGGGGCAGCCCATTCCTGCCTGCTGTACCTGGCTGGACACAAATATAGTGCGAAGCCCCACGTCAATTTTTTTTTAAATTATTTCATGAAACTAGATGGTGGCCCGATTCTAACGCATCGGGTATTCTAGAATATGTATGCGGCAGACCCGGCGCAATCAGCAGAGCGGTGTTTAAATTTGGCGCCAAAATCGCTGACTGGTTGCGGCCAGCAACCGCGACCAATCAGCAAAGCGGTGTTGAAATTTGGCGACTATATCACTGATTGGTCACGGCCGGCGGTCGCGACTAATCAGCAGAGCGGGGTTTAAATTTTGCGCCAATAATGCTGATAGGTTGTGGTCGCGACCAATCAGCAAAGCGGTGTTTAAATTTGGCGCCAATAATGGTGATTGGTCACGACCTCGACCATTCAGCAGAGCGGTGTTTAAATTTGGCGGCAACAATGTTGATTAGTCGCGGCCGGCGGTCACGACCAATCAGCAGAGCGGGGTTTAAATTTGGCGCCAATAATGCTGATTGGTCGCAATCGCCGGCCGCGACCAATCAGCAGAGCGGTGTTTAAATTTGGCGTCAAAATCGCTGATTGGTCGCGGAAGGCAACTGTGACCAATCAGCAGAGCGGGGTTTAAATTTGGCGCCAATACTGCTGATTGGTCGCGGCCGGCAACCGTGACCAATCAGCCGAGCAGGGTTTAAATTTGGCGCCAATACTACTGATTGGTCGCGGACGGCGACCGCGATCAATCAGCAGAGCGGTGTTTAAATTTGGCGCCAATAATGCTGATTAGTCGCGGCCGGCATCCGCGACCAATTAGCAGAGCGGGGTTTAAATTTGGCGCCAATCTCGCTGATTGGTCGCGGCTGGAGTCCGCGACCAATCAGCAGAGCGTTGTTTAAATTTGGCGCCAATCTCACTGATTGGACGCGTCTGGCGTCCGCGACCAATCAGCAGAGCGTTGTTTAAATTTGGCGCCAAGCTCGCTGATTGGTCGCGGCCGCTATTTAAATGTGGCGCCCAAATCGGTGATTGGTCGCGGGCAGCGTCCGCGACCAATCAGCAGAGCGGTGTTTAACTTTAGCGCCAAGATCACTGATTGGTCGCGTGCGGAGAGCGCGACCAATCAGCTAATCGTATTGGTGAGGACCGGGGAGCGCCGCTGCCTGGTCGGATACTTCCGTTGCGAGAAGCCGGGAGATGAGCCACTGCTCGCAGCAGAAGTATCCCGACCCGCAGCGCCGCTCCCCGATCCTCCCTTGACACCCTAGCCGCTGATGTCCCCACAGTATCCGCATGGTGTTACAAAGATCCGGACATTTGTGTTAAAAATTGCTGATTGGTCGCGGGTGCTGCCCGCGACCAATCACCGATTTGGGCGCCAAATTTAAATATCGGCCGCAACCAATCACCAATCTTGGCTCCACATTTAAACACCGCTGTGCTGATTGGTCGCCGACGCTGGGCGTGACCAATCACCGATTTTGGCGCCACATTTAAATAGCATCCGCGACCAATCAGTACAGCGGTGTTTAAATGTAGAGCCAAGATGGGTGATTGGTCGCGGAGGATATTTAAATTTGGCGCCCAAATCGGTGATTGGTCGCGGCTGATATTTAAATTTGGCGCCCAAATCGGTGATTGGTCGCGGGCAGCGCCCGCGACCAATCAGCGATTTTTAACACAAATGTCCGGACCTTTGTAACACCATGCGGATACTGTGGGGACATCAGCGGCTAGGGTGTGAAGGGAGGACCGGGGAGCGGCGCTGCGGGTCGGGATACTTCTGCTGCGAGCGCCCGCTCATGTCCCGGGTTCTCGCAGCGGAAGTATCCGCACAGGCAGCGCCGCTGACATCCATGCGGCTAGGGTGTGAAGGGAGGACCGGGGAGCGACGCTGACATCCAATTGGTCGCGGCCGCTATTTAAATGTACGGCACAAATCGGTGATTGGTCGCCGTCTTGACCGCGACCAATCACTGATCTTGCCGCCAAAGTTAAACACTACTGTGCTGATTGGTCGCGGACGCTGCCCGCGACCAATCACAGATTTGTGCGCCAAATTTAAATATCGGCCGCGACCAATCACCGATCTTGGATCCACATTTAAACAACGCTGTGCTGATTGGTCGCGGCCGATATTTAAATGTGGCGCCCAAATCGGTGATTGGTCGCGGTCTTGGCGCGCGACCAATCACTGATCTTGCCGCCAAAGTTAAACACTACCGTGCTGATTGGTCGCGGACGCTGCCCGCGACCAATCACCGATTTGTGCGCCAAATTTAAATATCAGCCTCATGCACGTCACTGACAGAGTGGGAAAATTCTCACGCTGAAGCGCTGAGTGCAGGAGAATTTTCCCACGCTGTCAGTGACGTGCATGAGATGAGCTGAGTTCATTGGACATGACCTCGGCTCATCTTTATGCCGTCACAGAGAGACACTGAGGAGCGGAAGCATGCCTGCGCTTCTCAGTGTCTGCGGGATGACAGGCTGGATGGCAGCGTTCTGCTGCGGTCCAGCCTGTCATCTCGATGTAGCAGAGCTGAAGCTGTCGTGGGAACCATGGAAAGGTAAGGATGAGGTTGCTTTATTATTTTTCTTTTATTGCAGGAGATCGTTGGCTTCAGCTGGAATGGGCGTGATGGTAAGTATGGTTTAATTTAGAACAATAAAGAATTGTGTCTTTATTTCAATTAAAGGACTTTATTCTGGGTGTTTGTGTTTTTTTTTTAACTTTGACTATGGGGTTAGTAATGGGGGTGTCTTATAGACGCCTCTCTATTGCTAACCTGGGCTTGATGTCAGCTGGCATTATAAGCTGACATCAACCCCAGCCCTATTACCCCACTGCCACCGCTACAGGGCAGTGGGAAGAGCGAGGCTAAGTGCCAGAATTGGCACATCCTATGGATGCGCCATTTCTGGGGCGGCTGACTGCTGGTGTTTCTAGCCTGGGAGGGGGCCAATATTCATGGTACCCTTCCTGGGCTATTAATATCAGCCCCCAGCTGTCTGCCTAGCCTTTGCTAGCTATTAAAATAGGGGGGGCCCCACGTCATTTTTTTGGGGGGGTCCCCCATTTTAATAGCTAGTAAGGGCTAGGTATTCCGCTGGGGGCTGATATTAGTAGCCTGGGAAGTTCCGTGGGTATTACCCCCTTCCCAGACTTCAAACATCTGCCCCAGCCGTCTGCTTAACCTCCGCTAGAGACTAAAATTAAGGGGAACCCCACGCCAATTTTTTTTTTAATAAATCCTTTATTTTAACACTAAATGACAAGTACAGTAATCAACACTGTCACTGTACTTCTTATATATGTGACTGACATGTTTCTATCTATCTAATCTATGTGTGATGCTCTATTATTTCTGTTGTAAATTGTCGGGTACCGCTGCTGAATTGCCGGCCGGCTTTCTTAAAGAGACGGTGCATGAAAACACTATTATTTTTTTAAATAAATCCTTTACACTAAATGACAAGTACAGTAAGCAACACTGTCACTGTACTTATTATATATGTGATTGGCATGTTTATATCTATCTAATCTTTGTGTGATGCTCTATCTTTCTGTTCTAAATTGTCGGGTACAGATGCTGAATTGCCGGCCGGCTTTTTTAAAGAGATGGTGCATGAAAACACTATTATTTTTTTAAATAAATCCTTTACACTAAATGACAAGTACAGTAACCAACACTGTCACTGTGCTTCTTATATGTGTGACTGACATGTTTCTATCTATCTAATCTATGTGTGAGGCTCTATTCCTTCTTGTCTAAATTGTCGGGTACCGGTGTATGCCGCTGCTGAATTGCCGGCCGGCTTTTTTAAAGAGAGCGTCTTCTGAGCAGTTTGTCAGCTTTTGGACACCTTTGAAGGTGTTTTCTATGTGTTTCTATGTGTTTTTGTTTGCCTGCCATTGGTTTTAACGGTGTTCGACGGTGTTCTAAGGTGTTCGACGAACAGTTCGACGAACAGTTCCTCGAACATCCCGGTGTTCGACGAACCGAACCCGAACACTACGGGGGTGGCTCAACACTAGTAGCAAGCACTTGCGCTCAAGAATAATGACAACTTATTCAATATAATGACCTAATGTAAACAAATTCTGTGCCGTACCTCTGGGTTCAAAATGTTCACTATACACCTTAATAAAATCCTTGAGGGGTATTGTTTCCAAAATGGGGACACTTGTGGGGGAGCTCCACTGTTTAGGCACATCACGGGCTCTCCAAACGCGACATGGTGTCCGCTAACAAATTGAATGGAAAATCGGCTCAAATTGTTAGCGGACGCCATGTTGCGTTTGGAGAGCCCCTGTGTGCCCAAACATTGGAGCTCCCCCACAAGTGACCCCATTTTGGAAACTAGACCCCCCAAGGCACCTATCTAGATGCATAGTGAGCACTTGGAACCCCCAGGTGCTTCACAAATTGATTCATAAAAATGAAAAAGTGTTTTTTTTTTCACTTTTTCATTATTACGAATCAATTTGTGAAGCACCTGGGGGTTCCAAGTGCTCACTATGCATCTAGATAGGTGCCTTGGGGGGTCTAGTTTCCAAAATGGGGTCACTTGTGGGGGAGCTCCAAAGTTTGGGCACAGAGGGGCTCTCCAAACGCAATGTGGTGTCCGCTAACAATTTGAGCCGATTTTCCATTCAATTTGTTAGCGGATACCATGTTGCATTTAGAGAGTCCCTGTGTGCCCAAACATTGGAGCTCCCCCAGAAGTGACCCCATTTTGGAAACTAGACCCCCCAAGGCACCTATCTAGATGCATAGTGAGCACTTGGAACCCCTAGGTGCGTCACAAATTGATTCGTAAAAATGAAAAAGTGTTTTTTTTTTCACTTTTTCATTTTTACGAATCAATTTGTGAAGCACCTGGGGGTTCCAAGTGCTCACTATGCATCTAGAAAGGTGCCTTGGGGGTCTAGTTTCCAAAATGGGGTCACTTGTGGGGGAGCTCCAAAGTTTGGGCACACAGGGGCTCTCCAAACACAACATGGCGTCCGCTAATTATTCAAGCAAATTTTACAATCAAAAAGTCAAATGGCGCTCCTTCCCTTCCGAGCCCTGCCGTGCACCCAAACAGTGTTTCTTCCCCAAATATTGGGTATCTGCGTGCCCAGGGGAAATTGCACAACAAATTTTGGGGTCCATTTTTTCTTGTTACCCCAGTGAAAATAAAAAAAATTGGGTCTAAAGTAACATTTTTGTGAAAAAAGTTAAATGTTCATTTTTTTCTTCCACATTCAAAAAATTCCTGTGAAGCACCTGAAGGGTTAATAAAGTTCTTGAATGTGGTTTTGAGCACCTTTAGGGGTGCAGTTTTTAGAATGGTGTCACTTTTGTGTATTTTCTGTCATAAAGACCTCTCCAAGTGACTTCAAATGTGATGTGGTCCCTAAAAAAATGGTTTTATAAATTTTGTTGGAAAAATGAGAAATCGCTGGTCAACTTTTAACCCTTATAGCTCCCTAACAAAAAAAATTTTGGTTCCAAAATTGTGCTGATGTAAAGTAGACATGTGGGAAATGTTATTTATTAACTCTTTTGTGTGACATATCGCTCTGATTTCAGGGCTTAAAAATTCAAATTTTGAAAATTGCAAAATTTTAAAAATTTTCGCCAAATTTCCGTTTTTTTCACAAATAAACGCAAGTGATATCGAAGAAATTTTTCCACAGTCATGAAGTACAATATGTCACGAAAAAACATTCTCAGAATCAGGGGGATCCGTTGAAGCGTTCCAGAGTAATTACCTCATAAAGTGACAGAGGTCAGAATTGTAAAAATTGGCCCGGTCATTAACGTGCAAACCACCCGCGGGGCTTAAGGGGTTAAATTGTTAGTGGGGTTGTTCCCAAATTTTGGCAGCACTTGCAGTCACAGCATGGGAATTACCACTAAAGGAGATCCGCTCCTTTATAATGGGAACATTTTTTTTTACTGAGACCCTCCTCTATGTCTCTTCAAAGGGGTATTGGGTTGCGTCCAAATTTTTGGAATCCCTTGCAGTCACTGGATACGCAATAACAGTATAGGAGACCCACTCATTAATAATGGGAACAACAAAACATAGCCGGCTGATGGCTCTATAACAATAGCGAGGGCCGACTGCTGGCCTTTTAAGAATAGTAAGGGTCGCCTGATGGCCCTATAAAAATAGGCTTTGTGACTTGAGTCCCTCCATCATAAATGAAACAGGATGTGTCTGATGATGTGTCACACACCACATGGCCAGATAAGGTTGTAAAATGTTAAAATGACATTTCCCGGTGAATGCATTTGTCTTAAAAAATAACGTAAAAGTAGGATCTTTCTTTAGTATAAAAAAACAGTCGCCAATGTAACCTCAATGTAATCACATTGTTCAGCTCCTACACCTCCTCCTCCATCTCCAAAATGACAATATCAGTCACAAGCTGAAAGCACTGCAGCACCGCCTTGGCCAAGCGGAAACCTGGTGACGGAGAAATGACAGCCGGGGTAGATACGGTTTCCCTCTATGCCAGTCCTTTCACCGAGCTAAAGAATATGGCTGTGGTGAAATACAACTCCCACTGAGAAGCTGTTTCAGATTGAAAAACATTTGGCCCACCAGAGGATTTGATTCTGAGGGCTCACCTTTCTTCCCCACTCAAGAGCCCCATAGCAGCTGCAAAGTTAGCGCTATCATGAACTCTCCTGATGTAGAAGCCAGGGCACACCAGAGGCTTCTCTGGTCGGACCATCTAACCCTGCCGAGAAGCAGTCCTGGCAAAGAAAAGTGTGTGGGAAGGTTCCCGGACACTCTATGGCTGCTTTTTTACTGAGGTGGAAACCCACGCAAACACGGGGAGAGCATGCAAAATCCTTGCAGATGTTGTCCTTGCTGGGATTTAAACCCAGGATCCCAGCGCTGCAAGGTTTCAGTGCAACCACTGATACAATGTGCTGCCATTCACCCTCTGATATCTAACAGGCTGGAGAAACTTACACCTACTACCACTCTATCTTCAGCTCCTTTGTGATAAACTAATGTATTTGGGCAGCCACTCAGTCTACCAAAAAAAAAAATCTGAGAAGGAAATTGGGGATGGCTTCGCTACTGGTACTGGGGGCAGTGCTAATACCATGGCATCGCACCATAGTTTACTGGAAATATTCCAGGCTGGTAGGAGGCAAGCAGACTCCCACAGAAAAGTACCAGGAGTAATGTTCAGGAACCCGCGCTTGTAGAAGGCGGAGACAATTCCGGGAGAAATAGTGGCGGCTGGGGACCGAGTATGGACACCCGGCCGCCGCCAGCATGAGGTTGTGAAAAGCTTCTGCCTGCACGAGCCTAAAGGCCACATTTCAAGTGCAAGCAGCTGCCCAGAAATCTGGCAGTCTAGTATTGCGGCTTGTGGGTGGGTGGCTGGTTGCATACTTGTCGAGAAGCAGCCCTGGCTAAGAAAAGTGTGTGGGAAGGCTCCCGGACACTCTATGGCTGCTTTTTTAATGTGGATTGGACGTGCTTATGCATGTTATTTCTCAAACCGCATTGCAGATCAGGCCATTGCCCAACTCTGTATTCATGAAATTAAAGGCGCAACGAAAGATGTTTGTGTGTCGAAGCACCACCAACAAGTGCGAGCTGATGTTGGACGGGCTGCCATTGCTTCTGCAACAAGCTGCATTAGAGGACTTCCTGGGAGAAATTACACCCAGTGTAGATATGGTTTCCCAAGTCCTTTCACCAAGCTAAAGAATATGGCTGTGGTGAAATACAACTCTCAGCAACCAGGCTGTGGACTGGCTCTGTACCGTCCCTGGCCACATTCACCTGTCCATGTGTTTGTGGTTAGGCGATCCTTCCCAGTAAGTGCACTGGGGAGGGCATGGGTAATGTTGTGGGACCTGTGCTTGTGGAAGGAGGAGACGATACCGGGAGAAATAGTGGCGGCTGTGGACCGAGTGTGGAAACCCGGCTGCCCCCCGGCATGGGGTTGTGAAAAGCTTCCGCCTCCACGAGCCTAAAAGGCCACATTTCAAGTGAAAGCAGCTTTAGAGGACTTCCTGGGAGAAATGACAGCTGGAGTAGATATGGTTTCCCAAGTTCTTTCACTAAGCTAAAGAATATGGCTGTTGTGAAATACAACTCTCAGCAAAGAAAGCTGTGGACTGGCTCCGTACCTTCCCTGGCCACATTCACTTGACCACGTGTTTGTGGTTAGGCGGTCCTTTCCAGTAAGTGCACTGGGGAGGGCAAGGGTAATGTTGTGGGACCCGTGCTTGTGGAAGGCGGAGACGACAAATAGACAAATAGTGGCGGCTGGGGACCGAGTATGGATACCCGGTCACCGCCGCCATAAGATTGTGGACAGCTTCCGCCTCCACGAGCCTAAAAGGCCACATTTCAAGTGCAAGCAGCTGTCAAAAATTTGGCAGTATAGTATTGCAGCCTGTGGGTGAGTGGGTGGCTGGCTGCATACTTGCGCTTGTATTCCAAGGAATGGGGAAGGGACAACTGAACCCTGCACTGGGACAAGGACGTGGACAGTGATTGTTACAAGTCTGCAATGACAGGTGCGTGGTGGGAGGCATCTTCGCATGCGCCAAGGATCACTTATGATGGGCACACTTTTAGGCAGTGACCTGGGAGTCAGAGATGCTTCCAGAGGTCTTCCCCATGCTGTTCCCATGTCTTTTCAACACTGTATGCATGTGTCTGATGATATGTCACACACCACATGGCCAGATAAGGTTGTAAAATGTTAAAATGACATTTCCCAGTGAATGCATTTGTCTTGGTTGAAAGCAATGCAAAAGTGCAAAAGCGCATCAAAAACACTACGTGTGAACATAGCCCAAAGTGTGGAGGAGTAGTTTTGGTTTTGGTTATTTATTTTGCCTTATATACAAGTCATTACCCTGGAAAGGATGTTCCTTAACATATTTCCCAGGAAAATCCATTTTGGATTTGGTTTTGCTGTAATATCTGTATACTCTTTTGCTTCCTCCCCTGCCCAGGAGATGTGGTATGATCAGACCATGTTCCTGCACAGTCAGACACAGCCATTGCACAGTACACAGCAGGGGCACATTTATGTAACAAATAAAATTGTGGAACTTATTCTTATTCCAAGATCTAGTGATTAAAATGAACTTTGTTAGTGGGACAACTCCTTTAAGTCCAGATTTATTATTGCAGTTGTGCCTGCTTTTTGTTGAGTTTTCAGTGGTTTGGGTTTTTTGGTTTGCACCAAATTCATCTTTCCATTTATGCCTGTTTTTAAATCTATTTTATGCTTTCGCTTGTGTTTTTTTATGTTCATCATTGAGTGATTTTATGTACGCCTGAAATTTTGGTGCAATTTTTGCTACATTTTTCGAAACATATGACCTTTTGTGCTAAAAAGTCACAAAAATGGTTAAAGACAGAAAAAAATACTTTATTGTACTGTATACTTTGTGCAAAATTCATGAGCCTCGTGTGCCATTTTGATGAATTTGGCACAAAAAATATTGCTATATACGATAGGGAAAAAAATACTGACTTAAAAAACCAGCACAAATAATGAATCAGTCAGCAAAATACTCCAGACATGTGAACAGCCTGATAGACTGCAATAGGTGAGGGAAAAATGGTAGGATCTGAATGAAGCATATAAATGAATATATCTGTGATACGAATTTGGCTTGCTACGTGGGCCAGCATAAAGTGTAAGTGTAGAGACAGTACAAGTATCCGACCTAGGTACAACCCATAATCATGAGCATTGGATGTTAAAAAAAAACAACTAATACTCACCTCACCACTGAACCTCTGGTCCACTGTCTGATCCTCTTCTTTCTGCCATCACGTGTCATAGAATCATAGAATGTTGGAGTTTAAGGGGAATGTCCCACGTCACCACATGCATATTATAGCTGCATCTATAAGAAGGTTATCCTCACCTCTTTAAGTGACCAGGTTCATAATGGATGTCAGATTGATATGTTTACTTATTGCCATCCTATAAATACCTGAGATATGATTCATAGCTGTATAAAGGGATGGGGAGTTCTCCTAGTAACTATTTGAAGGCTCACTGGGTTAAATGAGCATGATTACTGTGGCACTAATGTACATATGAAAAATACTCCACATTACATGGGACTTTGAGCAGTTGCAGCACAATTTAGGTCACATTGTTTGGTCACTGTATTGTGGTTTGTACTTGTTGTGCCATAGGGTGCAAGTCCAGAAGAAATTTGATTGGACACTGGCACTATTTGAAGCTCCTGTTTTTCGTTGAGGTTATTCACCTCATTTCTTGTTGTGTTTTGTCTATTGGCGTCCTTTTTAATTTTTGAATTTCAAATAATTCTAAATAAAAGATATTTTTTATTAGTCCATTTACTGCTTTACTTGAATTTAATCTATTTCAGCTTTTACCCTCTACTTTTTTGATTTGTTTGGAATAACTTGGCAGGGTTCCTCACTACAGGGATACAGTGGTATTCTGAGGCAAAGGAGGTGTTCTCTGAGAGGTCTTTCACTCAAAAGAAATATACCCCCTCATTTAATGCGGCATTTAAAGAACTTACAAAAATTTACAAAGAACAAATAGCATCCTGGTGGGAAGTGCAAAGCATTGATATTTCTATTAAATCAGGTATTGTCCCTAGGCACCTTAGGATCACTCTAACTCAAGGCTATCGGTATAAAGATCTAAAACTACTAGCCAAATGGGAAAAGGAAGCAACAGAAAGTTCCATTAGGCTAATGAGACTTTTGCTGAAGGAGGAAAAACAAACCTTAGCAAGACTGAATGAAGCTCTTAAAGAGCAAATAGAGATAACTAAAAAATTCTCGTCTGAACTGGATTTCACAAAAAAAAAAGAAACCCAGTCACAGAACACGGTGGAGAGCTACCAGGGATAATAAGGCATATTCGGTACCAATCACCAGACAGAATTATGAGGAGGAAAGAGATTTGTCCTTCTCCAAAACAGAAGTCTCAGATACCGAAAAAACTAAAACCCAAAAAGGGAAATCAAAAGGAAGGGGTGGTTTTCGGGGAAGAGGAAACAACAGGCGATACCCCCCAGAGAAGTAGTTTTTTAGAACTGAACTACCCACTCAGGAGTCGATCGAATCAGTGGAATCCCGTCTAGGAACACAGGTCATTAACCTATCATCAAGGTCCCTCACTACGGAAGAAATATGCATACTTAGCAAAGGTCTAAGTTTTATTCCCACTACTGATTTTGATGAATTTGAATTAATAAAAGATCTCCATCTATTCATCAGACATTTGAAATGGAAAAAAACACTTCCTTAGGGAGGATAGAAAAGAATGTGAGAATCTGGGAATACCTAATAACTTGTTACAGGATGTGAGATTGCTATACCATCTGGATGAGGTAAACCCAAATACATGGGGTGATAGCCCATTTACGGACCTTTGCAATAAGAGTTCTAGTATGCCACCTCCCACCGGAGACTTAAGTTCCATGGATGCCTTCCTTAATTTGGTTACGGAGGACATCATGCAACTTACAAAGACTAAGCATAAGGAATGACATACCCTTACAAGAGGTGACATAGATTCACTATGCAGACTTGAAAAAGACCAAACCATAACCATAAATCCGTCTGACAAAGGCAGCAATGTGGTCGTAATGGATACTGAGAATTATAGATCACTATGCCAGTCTCTCTTAAATGAGGAGATGGGATATAAAAAATTATCAAGTAAACCTTTAGAGGGGTTCCTGAATGAATTAAAAGATCTGATTAATGAGAGCTTCAGACAATGGGTGCTAGACAAGCACGAGAGGGAATTTTTGATACCCCAACATCCTGTGACAGCAAGATTCACAAAGGCACCAACCCCTTAAAGGGTAGGCCTATAGTTTCTGGTATTAATGGCCTCACGGAGAACTTGGGCCTGTACGTTGATAAGGTTTTAAGACTGTTTGTAGAGGCTTTGAATTCCTACATACTGTACGTGACACCACCAACCTGCTTTGTAAATTGGATGGCATTATTTTGAATGATGACATTATTTTGGGGAGCATCGACGTCGAGGCCCTCTACTCGTCGATCCCGCACGAGAAAGGGATAATGGCTGTGGACTATTATTTGAGTAAGAGGGGACGTCAATTCAATAGGCACAATAGGTTTGTCTTAAAGGCCCTTGAATTCTGTCTTACTAAAAATGTTTTTCTCTTCGACAAACAGTACTTCCACCAGCTCAGGGGCATAGTGATGGGGAGCCCCTGTGCCCCATCGTATGCTAACCTGCTCCTGGGCTGGTGGGAGGAAAATATCATCTTTGGGGACTCCTTTCCATACTTGGAAGACAAGATTGTGATGTGGCTACGCTACATTGACGATGTTTTAATCATATGGAGAGGTAGCGTAGGAGAGTTTGGTGACTTTGTACAAGGTTTGAAATCAAATGACATTGGATTGCACTTCACTTTTGAGGCTGACACATCAACATTGACATACTCACCAAAACTGGTGGGAAAGCAACCATCCCTCAGGAGAGGCATTCCAAAAGGTCAGCATCTCCGTTTACGCTGCAACTGTTCCAACATGAGTATATTTAGGGAACAGGCGATGGATCTCCGAGATAGATTCCTCAAGAGGGGGTACCCTAAGAAGATTTTGAGTAAAGCGTATAAGGAGTCCTCAAAAAGAGACCTTGGACAATTACTTGCCCCGACTCTAAAGGAAGAGAAGTGTAATAGTATACAATCTGCTACCAAATTTTCAGGAAGGGCCAAAGAAGTCAGGAGCATTTTAGAAGAACACTGGCCGATACTACTAATAGATACGGATATCCAAAAAGAGATCACCCCGTACTCACAGATCACGTACAGAAGGGGGAGGTCACTAAGGGACAGACTGGTCCACAGCCATTATCAATCAAAAAGTACTCCCACATGGTTAGATGCACATAGAAATGGTTGTTTCAGATGCGGGGGTTGGAAGACCTCTAAAGTAATCACACCAGCTAAAGAATTCACAATCAACATTACAGGAACCACATATTCCATTTGCCATTTTATCAACTGCTGCACAAAGGGGGTAGTGTACAAGGTTAACTGCGAGTGCGGTTTGGAGTATGTTGGGAAAACTAGGAGGGAGCTCCTCAAGTGGGTGGGACAGCATCTGCGTGATATTGCCAACAAAAGAGATACACCTATGGCAAATCACATAAATTGTCAACATCAAGGGGACACTAATAAAATCACCTTCATTGGGATAGATAAGATCCCACCCCCAGCTAGAGGAGGTGACTGGGGCAAATCTATTCTACAGCGCGAGGCCCGCTGGCTCTTCAAATTGAAAACTGTGAACCCAAAGGGCCTAAATGAACAGCTTTCCTTTTCCCTATTCCTTTAGCGAAGAATTCTTAATAGGGCATCCTAGGCAGGGACAGCTGCCGACGAGTGGGGGTGCCATCTGCACATTATTGTAGGGTGCCAACCCTCGCGTGAGGTAGCGTATAAGGTAGTATAGGGGACTGATAGGGAATAATAGACACATCCCTTTCCCTCCTTTCCCATAAGAGTGCAGGTCGGTGGTGTCACCCTACCAGTCTAACACACGCAAATTTGTGCATGTGTATTTTTGTGTATTTATATATAGTGTTTTTTTCTCCACTTGATTTTCTGATCTTTTCAGGGTCCAATCTCGTTTCTTGTTCTGGTACCTAATGGATGAATTTGTATTAAACACCACTGCCCCATATAATTTTTTGCCATATAATTCTTTGAATAAACTGTATATATAATTGTGAGATACCCTGAGCCCTTTTGCCTCCTTAGGGTGCCACTGGGAAAAACCTCTGAGTATCCCATTCCTTCAGAGGGATCCGTGACCATGTTGATATTTGGGGGACTGAAGGAGTAATGATGATAATGTTATACAATCCCTTGCCAAAAATTATGGAATCACCGGGCTCGGAGGATGTTCATTCAGTTGTTTAATGTTGTTGAAAAAAAGCAGATCACAGACATGGCACAAAACTAAAGTCATTTCAAATGGCAACTTTAGGGCTTTAAGAAATACGAAAAGAAATCAAAATTAAAAATGTGGTACTCAGTAAGGGTAATTTTTTTCAGACCAAGCAGAGGGAAAAAAATTATGGAATCACTGAATTCTGAGAAAAAAATTATGGAATCACCCTGTAAATTTTCATTTCCAAAACTAACACCTGCATCAAATTAGATCTGCTCATTAGTCTGCATCTAAAAAGGAGTGATCACACCTTGGAAAGCTGTTGCACCAAGTGGACTGACATGAAACATGGCTCCAACACGAGAGATGTCAATTGAAACAAAGGAGAGGATTATCAAACTCTTAAAAGAAGGTAAATCATCATGCAATGTGGCAAAAGATGTTGGTTGTTCACAGCCAGCTGTCTAAAATCTGGACCAAATACAAACAACATGGGAAGGTTGTTAAAGGCAACCATACTGGTAGACCAAGGAAGACATCAAAGCATCAAGACCGGAAACTTAAAGCAATATGTCTCCAAAACAGGAAATGATAGAGTAGGGACTTGCAAAATCGTGAGGACCCTTGACGTTTGGGTTGCGAGCTTACGTATTTTTATCAAAATATTAACTAATGCCTCATATGATATTTTTGCACTTTTTTATCTGCCAGGGCGCAGCCAGGCCCATTTAATGGTGACCTTGTTAATGGTGGCTTTGCACCTCTGTGATGCATGGATAGGGTGCCCGGCATCCCACCTAATCGAATAGGAGGGGCGTGTAATAGGATGCTGACAAGGCACGGTGCCGCGAGTGTGTGAATTGCACCCTATTGCAAGTTTCATCTTGCGCAGTTTTAATGCTAGGCAGTCGCTCCTCCAGTGAGAGGTTGAAAGTGATTGTTTATCAGCATTCTGCACCTGTGTTACCTCCTTCTTACAAAAGGGGGTCGGCTGCGTCCTGGTGTGCATTTTTCTTGAACCGTTGGCTGGTGAGTACCATTGCCTTTTTGCTGTTTTCCAAAACAGGAAATGCACAACAAAACAAATGAGGAACGAATGGGAGGAAACTGGAGTCAATGTCTGTGACCGAACTGTAAGAAACCGCCTAAAGGAAATGGGATTTACATACAGAAAAGCTAAACATAAGCCATCATTAACACCTAAAGAGAAAAAACAAGGTTACAATGGGCTAAGGAAAAGCAATCGTGTACTGTGGATGACTGGATGAAAGTCATATTCAGTGATGAATCGCGAATGTGCATTGGGCAAGGTGATGATGCTGGAACTTTTGTTTGGTGCCGTTGCAATGAGATTTAGAAAGATGACTGCATGAAGAGAACATGCAAATTTCCACAGTCATTGATGATATGGGGCTGCATGACAGGTAAAGGCACTGGGGAGATGGTTGTCATTACATCTTCAATAAATGCCCAAGTTTACATTGATATTTTGGACAGTTTTCTTATCCCATCAATTGAAAGGATGTTTGGGGATGATGACATCATTTTTCAAGATGATAATGCATCCTGCCATAGAGCAAAAACTGTCAAAACATTCCTTGAAAGAAGACACATAAGGTCAATGTCATGGCCTGCTAATAGTCTGGATCTCAATCCAATTGAAAATATTTGGTGGAAGTTGAAGAAAATGGTCCATGACAAGGCTCCAACCTGTAAAGCTGATCTGGCAACAGCAATCAGATAAAGTTGGAGCCAGATTGATGAAGAGTACCGTTTGTCACTCATTAAGTCCATGCCTCAGAGACTGCAAGCTGTTATTAAAGCCAGAGGTGGTGCAACAAAATACTAGTGATGTATTGGAGTGTTCTTTTGTGTGTTTGTTTTTCATGATTCCATAATATTTTCCTCAGAAATGAGTGATTCCATAATTTTTTCCCTCTGCTTGGTCTGAAAAAAATTACCCTTACTGAGTACCACATTTTTAATCTTGATTTCTTTTAGTGTTTCTTAAAGCCCTAAAGTTGCCATTTGAAATGACTTTAGTTTTGTGCCATGTCTGTGATCTGCTTTTTTTCAACAATATTAAACAACTGAATGAACATCCTCCGAGCCCGGTGATTCCATAATTTTTGCCAGGGGTTGTACACTGTGTTCCAAATTATTATGCAAATAATATTTTCTCAGATTTTCCCAAATTACCTATATGAATTGCAGTCATTGTAATTTTCCAGTCAAATAACTATTAGAGTACAATTGAAAGGTTTTTGTACAAACTGCCTATGATAACAGTATATTTAAAAAAAAATAAAAAACTCAAACTGCACTCAAAATGCATGTTCCAAATTATTATGCACAGCAGAGTTTTCAACCTTTTAATTTTAATAAAGAACAAAAAAATGGTCATTTTTGAAATTATAAGCATTAGCAGGTTATTACAAACTGAAATCAAACAGTTTTCAACTCAAAACTTTATTCTAGGTGATGTTACATTTGCACATAGGACCCCTTGTTCGAAAGGAGCTTCTGAACTCTCTCGTCCATTGAATTTGTCAGGTTTTGGATGGTTTCTGCTTTAATTGTTTTGCATGAGGACAGAATACCCTCCCAGAGCTGTTGCTTAGATGTGAACTGCCTCCCGCCATCATAGACACTCCTTTTGATGATGCTCCAGAGGTTCTCAATGGGGTTGAGGTCAGGGGAGCATGGGTGCCACACCATAAGTTTGTCCCCTTTTATGCCCATAGCAGCCAGAGATGCAGATGTGTTATGTGCAGCATGAGACGGGGCATTATCATGCATGAAATGATCTCGATGGTCCAGATGGATGGAGTGGAGGATGGCTGGTTGATGGACACCCCATGCAAACACGGCTACGGCGCTAACAAGGAGGAGGTGGAGTAATGTTTTGGGCTGGAATCATGGGGAGAGAGATTGTCGGCCCTTTGAGGATCCCTGAAGGGGTAAAGATGAACTCCATAATGTATGTTGAGTTTCTCAAACAGCACTTCCTTCCATGGTTCAAGAAGAAGAACCGTGCATTCCGCAGCAAGATCATTTTCATGCATGATAATGCCCCGTCTCATGCTGCACATAACACATCTGCATCTCTGGCTGCTATGGGCATAAAAGGGGACAAACTTATGGTGTGGCACCCATGCTCCCCTGACCTCAACCCCATTGAGAACCTCTGGAGCATCATCAAAAGGAGTGTCTATGATGGCGGGAGGCAGTTCACATCTAAGCAACAGCTCTGGGAGGGTATTCTGTCCTCATGCAAAACAATTGAAGCAGAAACCATCCAAAACCTGACAAATTCAATGGACGAGAGAGTTCAGAAGCTCCTTTCGAACAAGGGGTCTTATGTGCAAATGTAACATCAGCTAGAATAAAGTTTTGAGTTGAAAACTGTTTGATTTCAGTTTGTAATAACCTGCTAATGCTTATAATTTCAAAAATTACCATTTTTTTGTTCTTTATTAAAATGAAAAGATTGAAAACTCTGCTGTGCATAATAATTTGGAACATGCATTTTGAGTGCAGGTTGAGTTTTTTATTTTTTAAAAAATATACTGTTATCATAGGCAGTTTGTACGAAAACATTTCAATTGTACTCTAATAGTTATTTGACTGGAAAATTTCAATGACTGCAATTCATATAGGTAATTTGGGAAAATCTGAGAAAATATTATTTGCATAATAATTTGGAACACAGTGTATTTGTCCCTTCTTGTGATTGGAATTTTCCAGTTGCATCCATGTGATTAGGGTATGCACCTGAGGTATGCCTCTCTGTGCCGCATGCCAACTTGCCTGTGGAAGCAGCAACTAGGAGGTTAAAATCCCCCTGTGTTGTGTTGCCGAGGCTGGGAGGCAGGAGCATAGATGGTGAGCCCTGGACACAAGTACCGGGGGGCAGCGTCTTAGGCGTGGCCTTCGGTGCCTGTGCGTTCCGTCGGCCTTGTTCTGCGTTCCACGGACCGGAAGTGAGGTCTTCTGACCGGAAATGCATCACACGCTGTAGGCGGAGCCACCACACAGTGCGATTTTGGTTTAAAATGGAGACAGTGAGGTGAGTGCCTCTATTGCAGCACTGAGCCTATCAGCTTACAAGTGTGACTAGAATGATATGACCGGTGCAAACGGTCAATACCTCCCCGAATGAATCAATGCTTTTGAAGAAATGCGTTAGGAGAATGATGAAAGAAGGAGGAATACACCCATGAGTGAACTAAGAAACCGGCAGGGCACATCTTCATTTTGGGTGAGATTATTCCGTTTCATATGGTCGGTGAATAATCACATCTGTGGTAATATCAACATCAATACCGTATTGTTATGCATGCAGGGGACAGTGATGGAATGAGATTATAGTTCCAAGTCACCACATGCATATTATAGCTGCATCTATAAGAAGGTTATCCCCACCTCTTTAAGTTACCAGGTTTATAATGGATGTCAGACTGATATGTTTACTTATTGCCATCCTATAAATACGTGAGATATGATTCATAGGTGTATAAAGGGATGGGGAGTTCTATTAGTAACTATTTGAAGGCTCACTAGGTTAAATGAGCATGATTACTGTGACACTAACGTACATATGAAAAACGCTCCACATTACATGCGACTTTGAGTAGTTGCAGCACAGTTTAGGCCACATTGTTTCGTCACTCTATTGTGGTTTGTACTTGTTGTGCCATAGGGTGCAAGTCCAGTAGAAATTTGATTGGACACTGGCACTAAAAAAAAAAAAAAAAACTCTTTAAATCTTCTTCCTTAGAGAGTGTCAATGAGCTGAGTGTGACCAGAGCGTAAGTTCGAACGGAAGTAAGTGTGTGACTTGTGATTCAGTGACTTTGGATTCAGGGAGTTTGGAAGGGAGGAATTTGGACTGAATTGCTGTCTGTAATTTATTAATTCTTTACATTTCTTTTTACTTAACATTTCTGTCTAGTGCAATCCCCATTAGGAAATGAGCTCCATTATTGACAATGCTATCCAGTGTACATCTTGCCACATGTATGCAATCCTTGAACAGCCGGTTGTGGGTGCATACTGCTGTGTGAGATGTGTGCACGTTGTGCGTTTGGAAGCCCAGGTACTGGATCTAAATGAGCAGCTGGCAACACTGAGATCCATAGACAATATGGAAAGGAGTCTGCTGCTCACTGAGCAGCTGCTCACTGGGGTAGATGTGGGGGAGGGTGGTAGTATTGAGCTGCAGGAGAGTGAGGTAGCTAGCTGGGTGACAGTTAGAAGGGGGGTAGAGGGAAGAATGCCAGGGAGGCTAGTCCTGATCTGGCACACCCCAATAAGTTTGCAAAGTTGGCAGATGAGGGGGGGTGTCAGTACAGGGGTAGAACTGCTGCAGCAAGGCATGTCCTCTGAAAGCCGGAGGAGTGTCAGCTCCAGTAACGAGGGAAATAGGAGATTAGGGCAGGCCAGGAAGGTGCTGGTAGTGGGGCACTCAATTATTAGGGGAACCGATAGGGCAATCTGTCACAAAGACAGGGATCGTCGAACAGTGTGCTGCCTACCTGGCGTTCGACTCCGGCACATCGCTGATCGGGTTGACAGATTACTGGGAGGGACTGGTGAGGACCCAGCGGTCATGGTGCACATTGGCACAAATGACAAATTTAGAGGTAGGTGGAAGGTCCTTAAAGATGATTTCAGGGAATTAGGCTGCAAGCTTAAAGCAAGGACCCCCAAGGTGGTATTCTCTGAAATACTGTCTATACCACGTGCCACGTCAGAGATTCAACAGGAGATTAGGGAGATAAATAAGTGGCTAAGGAATTGGTATAGGAAGGAGGGGTTTGGGTTCCTGGAGAACTGGTCTGACTTCTCTGTTGTCTTCAGGTTCTACGCTAGGGACGGGCTGCATGTCAATGGGGAGGGTGCAGCTGTACTGGGGGAGAAAATGGCTAGAAGGTGGGAGGGGTGTTTAAACTAGGGATTGGGGGGAGGGTATTCATTTTATAGGTGGGGAAGAAAGTGCAGATAGTGACCTGGGCACAAATAAAGAAATTGGGGGTGGGGTTAGAACAGTTAATATAGTAAGAAGGAATTGAGGTACGGAGAGATACATAAAATGCATGTACACTAATGCCAGAAGCCTCACCAACAAAATGGAGGAATTAGAATTAATTTTATTGGAAAATAATTATGACATGGTGGGGATATCTGAGACATGGCTGGGCAAGAGCCATGACTGGGCAGTTAATTTTCTGTTCAGAAATGACCGTACAAACAAGCGAGGGGGGTGTGTGTGTGTTTATATGTAAAATCATCCTTAAAACCCATCTTGCGTGAGAATATATGTGAATCTAATAAAAATGTAGAGTCCCTGTGGGTGGAGATAAGGGGAGGGGGAAAAATAATAAATTACTGATAGGGGTTTGTTATAAGTCTCCAAAAATAATGGAAGCAGCGGAGAATATCCTCATAAAGCAAATAGATGAAGCAGCGACTCAAGGAGAAGTCATTATTATGGGGGACTTTAACTACCCTGAAATACATTGGGGAACAGAAACCTGTAGTTCCAGCAAAGGTAATAGGCTTTTGTCAACTATGAGAGACAATTACCTTTCACAACTGGTTCAGGACCCAACAAGAAGGGGGGCACTGCTAGACTTAATATTAACCAACAGGCCAGACAACATATCAAATATACGAATTGGGGGTCACTTGGGTAATAGTGATCGCAAAATTGTAAGTTTTCATGTATCCTTTAATAAGATTGCAGTAGAGGGGTTACAAGGACATTAACTTTAGGAAGGGAAATTTCCAATGGTTGAGAGATGATCTTAGTGCAATAAACTGGGGCGATATCCTGAGACATAAAACTACACAAAGCAAATGGGAGACATTTATTAGCATCCTGAATAGGATCTGTGCACAATATATACCCTATGGGAATAAACATGCTAGAAATAGGAGGAAACCACTATGGCTAAATAGAGCTGTAAGGGGCGCAATAAGTGACAAAAAGAAAGCATTTAGAGAACTAAAGCAAGTAGGTAGTGATGAGGCATTAAATAAAAACAGAAAATTAAATAAATTCTGTAAAAACCAAATCAAGGCAGCAAAGATTGAGACAGAGAGACTCATTGCCAGAGAAAGTAAAAATAATCCCCAAATATTCTTCAACTACATAAATAGTAAGAAACTAAAAAATGATAGTGTTGGTCCCCTTAAAAATAGTCTGGGTGAAATGGTGGATGAGGATGAGGAAAAATCCAATATGCTAAATGATTTTTTTCAACAGTATTTACACAAGAAAATGGCATGACAGAAAACATGATCAGTGATAACAAAAATTGTCCATTAAATGTCACTTGCTTAATCCAGCAGGAAGTACAGCGGCGTCTGAAATACACTAAAGTTGATAAATCCCCGGGCCCGGATGGGAGACACCCACGAGTACTGCAGGAATTAAGTAAAGTCATAGATAGACCATTATTTTTAATCTTTAAAGATTCCATAATAACAGGGTCTGTACCACAGGACTGGCGTATAGCAAATGTGGTGCCAATATTCAAAAAGGGAACAAACCAAACTTGAAAATTATAGGCCAGTAAGCTTAACCTCTACTGTGGGTAAAATCCTGGAGGGTTTTCTAAGAGATGCTATGCTAGAATATCTGAAGAAGAATAACCTCATGACCCAATATCAACTTGGGTTTACGAGGGACCGTTCCTGTCAAACTAATCTGATCAGCTTTTATGAGGAGGCAAGTTCTGGACTGGACCAAGGAAATGCAGTGGATGTTGTGCATATGGACTTTTCAAAAGCTTTTGATACGGTTCCACACAAAAGGTTGATACATAAAATGAGAACAATGGGGATAGGGGAAAATATATGTAAATGGGTTAAGAACTTGCTGAGTGATAGGAAACAAACGGTGGTTATTAATGAAACACACTCAGACTGGGTCACAGTTAACAGTGGGGTACCACAAGGGTCAGTATTGGGCCCGCTTCATTTTAACATATTTATTAATGACCTTGTAGGGGGCATACAGAGTAGTATTTCAATATTTGCAGATGACACTAAACTCTGCAGGGTAATCAATACAGAGGAGGATAATTTTATATTACAGGAGGATCTATGTAAACTAGAAGCTTGGGCTGATAAATGGCAAATGAGCTTTAATGGCGATAAATGTAAGGTAATGCACTTGGGCAGAGGAAATACAATGTATAATTATATGCTTAATTGTAAAACACTGGGCAAAACTGTCACTGAAAAAAACCTGGGTGTATTGGTTTACGACAAGCTCACGTTTGGTGGCCAGTGTCAGGCAGCTGCTGCAAAGGCAAATAAAATAATGGGATGCATTAAAAGAGGCATAGATGCTCATGAGGAGAACATAATTTTACCTCTTTACAAGTCACTAGTGCGACCACACTTAGAATACTGTGTACAGTTCTGGTCTCCAGTGTATAAGAAAGACATAGCTGAACTAGAGCGGGTGCAGATAAGAGCGACCAAGGCTATTAGAGGACTGGGGGGTCTGCAATACCAAGACAGGTTATTACACTTGGGGTTATTTACTGTGGAAAAACAAAGGCTTAGGGGTGATCTTATTACTATGTACAAGTATATGAGGGAACAGTACAAAGACCTTTCTACTGATCTTTTTACTCTGAGGCCTGAGACGGGGACAAGGGGGCATCTTCTACGTCTGGAGGAAAGAAGGTTTAATCATAATCACAGACAGGGATTCTTTACTGTAAGAGCAGTGAGACTATGGAACTCTCTGCCACATGATATTGTAATGAGTGATTCACGACTAAAATTTAAGAAGGGCCTGGATGCCTTTCTTGAAAAGTATAATATTACAGGTTTTATATACTAGATTCCTTGATAGGGCGTTGATCCAGGGAACTAGTCTGATTGCCGTATGTGGAGTCAGGAAAGAATTTTTTCCCCAATGTGGAGCCTAGTGTTTGCCACATGGTTTTTATTTTGCCTTCCTCTGGATCAACATGTTAAGCTATGGGTTGAACTAGATGGACTCAGTCTTCCTTCAACCTTAAAAACTATGTTACTATTTGAAGCACCTGTCTTTCATTGAGGTTATTCACCTCATTTCTTGTCATGTTTTTTCTATTGGTGTCCTTGGTAATTTTTGCTTTTAAAATAATTCTAAATAAAAGATATTTTTAATTAGTCCAATTACTGCTTTACTTGAATTGAATCTATTTGGGCTTTTATCCTCTGCTTTTTTGATAGAGTTGGAGGGGACCTCCAGGGTCATCGTGTCCAACCCCCTGCTCAATGCAGGATTGAAGACTTCCATTGAAGGAGAACTCACCACCTTTAATGGCAGCCTGTTCAACTCGTTAATCACCCTCACTGTCAAAAAGTTTTTTCTAATATCTAATCTGTGTCTCCTCCCATTCAGTTTCATCCCATTGCTTCTAGTCTTTCTTTGTGCAAATTAAAACAAAGCTAATCCCTCTACAGTGTGACAGCCCTTGAAATATTTGTAGACAGCTATTAAGTCTCCTCTCAGTCTTCTCTTTTGCAAGCTAAACATTCCCAAATCCTCTAACCGTTTCTCATAGGACATTTTTTGCAGACTGGTCACCATCCTGGTAGCTCTTCTCTGAACTTGCTCCATTTTCTTCATGTTTTTTTTAAGATGTGCTGCCCAGAACTGGATACAGTATTCCAGATGAGGCCTGACCAAAGAGGAGTAAAGGGGGATAATTACTTCACGTGATCTAGACTGTATGCTTCTGTTAATGCAATCCAGAACTGTGTTTGCCTTTTTTGCTGCTGCATCACACTGTGGACTCATGTTCAGCTGTGACCTATTAGTATACCCAAGTCTTTTTCACATGTGCTGTTGCTTAGTCCTATTCTTCCCATTCTGCATATGCTTTTTTCATTTTTCTTACCCAGATGTAGGACTTTTGCATTTCTCATTGCATGTCGCATCCCCTAACTTTTCACTATAGGTTAGGTTCTCTGGCCACATCCAGGCTGGAGCTCACTGCTTGTCATAAAGTGGCGTCGTCATCTTTTAACTTTTGACGCACACTATGTTCCTACCTGGCTGCGACTAGACATCCTGATCTATATTGAAGAGGCTGGAGATGTGGTACACCCAACGAGTGAAAGAAGAGGGCTGGATGGTTAGCAGTGGCACAATAGGAGAAGTGATTATTGGTGTAAAAAAAAATTAAAAAAAATAATACTCAACTCTCCTGCTGCCGCACTGTTCGCTGTTGGGTCCTCTTTTTCCACCTTTTTGCGCCGCATCTTCAAGACTTCTGGCTGTGTCTGTGCCTCTGAGGTCATTGGGTGTCATAAAGTTGCAAAGTTGACATGGTGACCTTATGTTGCGCAGTAACCTCTGAGGCCTGGATGTGGCTGGAAGTCCTGGTCTATAGTCAAGAGGCCGAAAATGCTTTGAACGTCGGTGGAAAAAAGAGGAATGGATGGTGGGCAGTGAGAGGTCAGAGGTGAGGTAAGTATAATTTTTTTTTCTTCCCGGCCTTTTTCCAATTTACATACATATTTGGTTTACGAACAAGATACAGAACATATCTAGTTCGTAACCTGGAGATTTCAGACTTCATTGGAAAATGTACAAAAGAAAACAGGATTTAACCATATTTAAAAAGCACAACACAGGAAAAGTTTAGCTTCCACCTTTTTTGGCAATCCATGGCACTAAAAGTGTACAAATAAAGACATGAGACAGAACAATGGTTTCTGCCAACATTACTAGGCTTTTTGTCTTTTGTTTTATTCTATGGGGTTGTTGGGGAAAACAAAATCGCTCTCATTATTCTCTGGGCTATAGCGCTGTAAACCTTCTCTAAAAACTGTATCATTATGCAAACAAAAGCTTTAAACAACTGTGCAAGCCAACATTAGTACACAGCAAAGGAGCTGGAAAATATGGAGCATAGACAAAAAAGTATTGTAATCCTCCTGTAAACATCTCATTTTCTAAAAATTAGCAGCTATACCCTGGTCAAAAAACAAGCAATTTAAACAATTTCTTGTTATATACTAAACAAACAAATGTACAATCAATTTTGTCAGTTTACAATTCGACAGTTGCAATACACACAGTATGATATAACTCTGTTATGATTATGTCGACAGGATTTCATGTCAGATGTCAGCAAACTAGCATCATATCCATGTTGGCCCCTCTTAAGGTATGTTAGCAAAGTTTTACATGTAAAATCTTATTATCAACTGGCAAGTAAAAATAAATATGTTATCCTGCTGACAATTCTGTACATTTTTCTCAGATGCTATGTAGACTTGTGTCTTCCTTTTACACTACATTACTCTAAACCCCCAAAGTGAAATTGTTCCCAAAGTGATGCTGAGTATATATTACAGTTACATCAGGAGTGAACACAGACAGAAAAGGGCCTTTTGCAGTCCAATAACTCATCATAATGCACAATTCCACCTGCTTTGGAAGTAGAAATGGGCCCCCTTACTTCGTAAGCCCCCCGGGGCAGCACAGGTTGCTATGTTCGCTCTTGAGATAGTGTGAAGAATCCAGCACGCAGGCCATGCAATATACACTGCTCAAAAAAATAAAGGGAACACTTAGACAACACAATGTAACTCCAAGTAAATCAAACTTCTGTGAAATCAAACTGTCCACTTAGGAAGCAACACTGATTGACAATCAATTTCACATGGTGTTGTGCAAATGGAATAGATAATAGATGGAAATTATTGAGACACACTCAGTAAAGGAGTGGTTCTGCAGGTGGGGACCACAGACCACATCTCAGTACCAATGCTTTCTGGCTGATGTTTTGGTCACTTTTGAATGTTGGTTGTGCTTTCACACTCGTGGTAGCATGAGATGGACTCTACAACCCACAGAAGTTGCTCAGGTAGTGCAGCTCATCCAGGATGGCACATCAATGCGAGCTGTGGCAAGAAGGTTTGCTGTGTCTGTTAGCGTAGTGTCCAGAGACTGAAGGCGCTACCAGGAGACAGGCCAGTACACCAGGAGACGTGGAAGGGGCCGTAGGAGGGCAACAACCCAGCAGCAGGACCGCTATCTCCGCCTTTGTGCAAGGAGGAACAGGAGGAGCACTGCCAGAGCCCTGCAAAATGACCTCCAGCAGGCCACAAATGTGCATGTGTCTGCACAAACAGTTAGAAACCGACTCCATGAGGGTGGTATGAGGGCCCGACGTCCACTGATGGGGGTTGTGCTCACAGCCCAACACCATGCAGGACGCTTGGCATTTGCCACAGAACACCAGGATTGGCAAAGTCGCCACTGGCGCCCTGTGCTCTTTGCAGGTGAAAGCAGGTTCACACTGAGCACATGTGACAGATGTGAGTCTGGAAACGCGATCTGCTGCCTGCAACATCCTTCAGCATGACCGGTTTGGCAGTGGGTCAGTAATGGTGTGGGATGGCATTTCTTTGGAGGGCCGCACAGCCCTCCATGTGCTCACCAGAGGTAGCCTGACTGCCATTAGGTACCAAGATGAGATCCTCAGACCCCTTTTGAGACCATATGCTGGTGCGGTTGGCTCTGGGTTCCTTCTAATGCAGGACAATGCCAGACCTCATGTGGCTGGAGTGTGTCAGCAGTTTCTGCAAGATGAAGACATTGAAGCTATGGACTGGCCCGCCCGTTCCCCAGACCTGAATCTGATTGAGCACATCTGGGACATCATGTCTCGCTCCATCCACCAACGTCACGTTGCACCACAGACTGTCCAGGAGTTGGCGGATGCTTTAGTCGAGGTCTGGGAGGAGATCCCACAGGAGATCATCCGCAACCTCATCAGGAGCATGCCCAGGCATTGTAGGGAGGTCATACAGGCACGTGGAGGCCACACACAATGCTGAGCCTCATTTTGACTTGTTTTAAGGACATTACATCAAAGTTGGGTCAGCCTGTAGTGTGTTTTTCCACTTTAATTTTGGGGGTGACTCCAAATCCAGGCCTCCATTGGTTAATAAATTTGATTTCCATTTATGATTTTTGTGTGATTTTATTGTCAGCACATTCAACTTTGTACAGAACAAAGTATTCAATGAGAATATTTTATTCATTCAGATCTAGGATGTGTTATTTGAGTGTTCCCTTTATTTTTTTGAGCAGTGTACTTTAGATAGAGGAATCAGCGAGGTGGCGGTGCACTGTCCAGGAAAAATATACAATGTGATATTCAGCTAATATTATTACCTTTATTGAAGTCCTAAAACACTGAAGAGTATACAGTAGTAGGGATTTTTTTGAGGAGTAATCCTCTGGGAATCATGTCTTTGTGTAGATAATTTTGCAAAGTCATGATCCTACCATAGTTTTGTTTCTTGAACCATTAACTTCTCAAGTTGGTGAAAACACTCAGTCATATTAGTGTTAATGGAGTCACCCTCCTTGGTATCCGAAAGTACCTTTGGAAAGTCTCTCTTGATTATGTTCAGATGTCGTGTTCAGCATGTATCCCAACAATTAGAATGAATTAAAAAAAGTATTTTTCCAATTGTGACAACGCTATTAATTTTAACATTAAACAGTTTATTCATTTTAATTCACAGAATATTATTCATGCCATCTGTTGTACAATGTGTTAAAAAACTTACATTGGATGTACCTCTACAAAAATGAAGGTGCATACACTGTGTGCAGAATTATTAGGCAAATGAGTATTTTGATCACATGATACTTTTTATACATGTTGTCCTACTCCAAGCTGCATAGGCTTGAGAGCCAACTACCAATTAAGTAAATCTGGTGATGTGCATCTCTGTAATGAGGAGGGGTGTTGACTAATGACATCAACACCCTATATAAGGTGTGATTAATTATTAGGCAACTTCCTTTCCTTTGGCAAAATGGGTCAGAAGAGAGATTTGATGGGCTCTGAAAAGTCCAAAATTGTGAGATGTCTTGCAGAGGGATGCAGCAGTCTTGAAATTTCTAAACTTTTGAAGCATGATCACCGAACAATCAAGCGTTTCATGGCAAATAGCCAACAGGGTCGCAAGAAGCGTGTTGGCCAAAAAAGGTGCAAAATAACTGCCAAGATGCCATTTGCCACCAGTTTTGCCATATTTCAGAGCTGCAACGGTACTGGAGTATCAAAAAGCACAAGGTGTGCAATACTCAGGGACATGGCCAAGGTATGGAAGGCTGAAAAACGACCACCTTTGAACAAGAAACATAAGATAAAACGTCAAGAATGAGCCAAGAAATATCTTAAGACTGATTTTTCAAAGGTTTTATGGACTGATGAAATGAGAGTGACTCTTGATGGGCCAAATGGATGGGCCAGAGGCTGGATCAGTAAAGGGCAGAGAGCTCCACTCCGACTCAGACGCCAGCAAGATGGAGGTGGGGTACTGGTATGGGCTGGTATCATCAAAGATGAACTTGTGGGACCTTTTTGGGTTGAGGATGGAGTGAAGCTCAACTCCCAGACCTACTGCCAGTTTCTGGAAGACAACTTCTTCAAGCAGTGGTACAGAAAGAAGTCGGTATCGTTCAAGAAAAACATGATTTTCATGCAGGACAATGCTCCATCACATGCATCCAACTACTCCACAGCGTGGCTGACCAGTAAAGGTCTAAAAGAAGAAAAAATAATGACATGGCCCCCTTGTTCACCTGATCTGAACCCCATAGAGAACCTGTGGTCCATCATAAAATGTGAGATCTACAGGGAGGGAAAACAGTACACCTCTCGGAACAGTGTCTGGGAGGCTGTAGTGGCTGCTGCACGCAATGTTGATCCAAAACAGATCAAGCAACTGACAGAATCTATGGATGGAAGGCTGTTGAGTGTCATCATAAAGAAAGGTGGCTATATTGATCGCTAATTTTTTTGGTTTTTGTTTTTGCATGTCAGAAATGTTTATTTCTAAATGTTGTGCACGAATATTGGTTTACCTGGTGAAAATAAACCAGTGAGATGGGATTATATTTGGTTTTTATTAAGTTGCCTAATAATTCTGCATAGTAATAGTTACTTGCACAAACAGATATCCTCCTAAGATAGCCAAATCTAAAAAAAAAACACTCCAACTTCCAAAAATATTAAGCTAGGATATTTATGAGTCTTTTGGGTTGATTGAGAACATAGTTGTTGATCAATAATAAAAATAATCCTCTAAAATACAACTTGCCTAATAATTCTGCACACAGTGTATATTGTAACATTTACATGATTTTCCAACAGTAAAAACACTTATCGCAATGTTTCAGTGACGTCTAAACATTTCATTACTTCAGGTCTGTGCACTGAGAGTTTAGCTGGGACAAAAACCGCAGTTGCTGTTGAAACGCGTTGCTTTTTCTCTCCTTTTTGTTATATGTATTAGCCCTAGTGCCTTGCTATTTTACCAATTTTGCAATAAAGAAGAACCCTTTTTAAATTTTATATGGGAGCTGGAATGTTTTTCTTTTTCATTTATTTCTTCGGCTTGTCAGGATTAGGATGGAGCTCCGTTCACCTGGTGGATTGTATTGGTTAGCTGACCTACTCTTTATATTGGGCCACGGCCCCACTATCAGTATTTGGTCAGTATTCGGTCAGTATTTTTTCTCAGGAATGGGAGCCAAAACCAGGTGAGGAACAATCAGAGAAAAGGTATAATAGAAACAAGTGCACCAATTCTGCATTTATCACCCCCTCCTGGTTTTGGCTCCCACTCCTGAGAAAAAATACTGACCGAATACTGACCTTACTGTTAAATTTTATTGAAGTCTACAAATGGAAAGATCACAAACCAGCTTTCGGATCCAGACAGGAGCCTTCCTCAAGTTTCCATATTACCACCTTCTTGTTAAGGATTTCAGCACTGTTCACACCTCAGTCTCTGCAATCAAGGTAATGCTTCACTGCAAGCTAGTTTCCAGTATATATCTGCTATTTATATTTAAACCACACCTCTGCAAGCAAGATTGCCATTTCTTCACTGGTATCCTGCAGGTTCACCACTTGAATAAGTTCCTGTTTCCAAACATACTGTAATGTGTGTAACATACCTGGCGGCGTCCTTGCATGGTGGTCCATCTCCCACTGTGCAAGAGCGCGCACTTGATCTCCAGTCCAGAATGTCTCTCTGGCTTCCCTCCATGCTGTCTGTTTGTGTCTGTTTCTGCTGCTTAAGGGCGGCGCCCGATCACTCCCTGCTTTTTGTACCTGCTGTGGGTCACACCCCTTGTGCGTCCTCAGCCTATTGCTGTCTGTCACCTGGTATATAGCTCAGCTGCTCCCATCTATCCCTGCCTGAGCATAGTGTTTCTTTCAGTGTGTGCTTGCACTCTGAAGGCGCCAGGTCCCGTTCTTTGTCTCCTGCTTTGCGGTATCAGTTCCCGTGTCTGAACTGAGTCCTGTCTATGTCTCCTGCCTTGCGGTATCAGTTCCCGTGTCTGAACTGAGTCCTGTCTATATCTCCTGCCTTACGGTATCAGTTCCCGTGTCTGAACTGAGTCCTGTCTGTGTTCTCTTGTCTGTCCTGTCTGAACACGCTCCTAGCCTGTTCCTCCCGCCTTCTAGGGGCCGATTACCTAGACCTGTTCCTGTATCTTGTCTGTCCTGTCTGAACACGCTCCTTGCCTGTTTGTCCCGCCTCTCTGGGGGCCGTATTCCCAGACCCGCTCCTGTCTCCCGCTGCAGTGTCGGTCTCCTCCGTACACTCAGTTCCAGTCTGAACTCTTTCCTATCCTTTACCTGTTTTGCCTCTATGTCCGTTCCCTTCCTTTTTCTGCAGAGTCTGAACTCGTACCTAACTCCTGCTTGTTGTCTCTGTACTCTCGTTTGTGAGTTTGTGGTCCACTCGCTACTTCACTGCAAGTACCCTGTGGGTGTCTGGCTCTGCCTTACCCTTCCTGTCTGTTCCGTGTGAACAGAGCCCTGTCCCCCCTACTCAGCCTTGCCTGCTCTGTCTCCTTTGCTCACCGCTCCGGCGGTTCTAGCCTGCTCTGATTCCTTTGCTCACCGCTCCGGCGGTTCTAGCCTGCTCTGACTCCTTTGCTCACCTCTACGGCGGTTCTAGCCTGCTCTGACTCCTTTGCTTACCGCTCCGGCGGTTCTAGCCTGCTCTGACTCCTTTGCTCGCTGCTCCGGCAGCCTTGCTCCGCTCTGTCCCTTTTGCTCGCTGCTCCGGCAGTCTCGCTCCACTCTTGCTCACCGCTCCAGGCGGCCTCGTCCTGCTTTACTCTTGCTCACTGCTCCGGCAGTCTCGCTCAGCTCTGACCCTTTGTTCACCGCTCCTGGCGGCCTTGTCCTGCTCTACTCTTGCTCACCGCTCCAGGCGGCCTTGTCCTGCCCTGTTCTCGCTCACCTCTCTGGGCGGCCTCACTCTGCTGTGTTTGTCCGCCACATCTGTGGTTCTGTTCCTAAGTCCCAGTGTGTACTGGGTCCTATCCCGCCAGTGTCCCTACCTGCTAGTGCCTCCCTGTCTGCACTCTAGCTGTGCTTGCCTGTACCCCTCTGCCTGTATTGTTCCTGAGTCCCAGTGTGTACTGGGTCCTATCCCGCCTGTGTTCCTACCTGCTAGTGCCTCCCTGTCTGCACTCTAGCTGTGCTTGCCTGTACCCCCCTGCCTGCATACCCCCCTGCCTGCATACCCGCCTGCCTGCATACCAGTCGTGCCTGCCTATACCCACCAGTCTGTGCGCCAGCCTAACCAGTCTGTTCCTGTATTCCCCTGTGTGGGTCAACAGCCGTGTCCGGGGTCTGTCCTGGAGTAGCACCTGGTCCCTCTGCTCGGTTCCTCCTTGGTGCACTGGCGTCGTATGCCGTCGTGCGACCCTGGTCGGATCGGGTGAATACCTAGTTACGCCCCTCCAGGCATTCACTCTCCGGCACGGTCCAGTGGAATCACTACAATCACACGCACACGCCGCTCAGCCCGGGCGTGTGCATTACAATGTGTGCTATAAACCATAATACTGACAGTTAGGCTATGTTCACACATTGCGTTTTTGCTGCGTTTTTTTTCTGCAGCAAAACCTGATCCTCTGGCAGGAAAGAAGCTGCGTCAAAAACACAGACTTTGTTGCGTTTTTTTTATGCGTTTTTTTTTGCAGTATTGTCTTCATGCTAATAAAGTTTAGTGTCTCCAGGGGGAAAAAAAACTACTTCCTGTAGAAATATCCTCATTCTCCGTGACTTGGAAATGGAGCCTGTACATCCATTGCGTCCCTTGCGACTAAGGCCATATGAGAATCTCTTACTGCTTACAATTATCCATCTTTTAGAGCTTGCTGAATTGCACCAACAGGTAAGATATACTTGTGACATATACATGACATTCTTGTGTTATCAGTGTGAGACGTACGCGCTCATTAAATTCCCATTGCAATCGGAACGCATTCGCTTGTCAGTTGTATGTAAATCGGAAGCTCTGTGACAAAAATCGCATTGCACTTGCATGATAATTGCATGACACGTCTGAGTTTTTTGTCCCAATATCGGAAGTTTTTTATGGACATGGGTATGGGAAGCAAGATCCTTATTTTTCACTTTATTTATTTTATCTTGCAGCGTTCATCACGCCGTTATAGAATGTGGGTACATCCAATTGTGCAGGAGCGTGCACAGAAAGACCATTTCACAAATTTGTATCAAGATTTAAGGCGGTAAATGGACATTGATTTACAATTACAGAGCAATAGTAATTTTGTAGTAGTCCCAAATTTTCTCAATGCTCCAACATTGAAATTTTATTTTTTTGTTTGTGTTCTTTCTCGATACCCTGATAACATTTGTGACATTTTGCCGACTGTCGATACTCGCATTTGACCGTCTGTTGAGCTTATTGAGGCCCCATCTCACCTTTTAGGACACCTGGATGAGAAAGGCAATTTCGGCTGAAGAAAGGCTGCTCATCACACTGTGGTAAGTAATGAAAATGAGACTAGTATTACTTAAGGAAATCTGTCCAGTTGCCATTACAGTCAGGGGTTATTTTGTTTTTATTCTTTTTTTTAATATAGTTCAAATAACTTACATGCGTATATTTTAATAACTGCATGCTTGTTATGAACTGCTCTGATTGCTCGCCCATAGCAGTCACAGAATGCCCCTGGCTCAGGTACTGTCACATCGTGCGCCCGGCTACTAAACAACACCTGCACTCTCATTTTTCCATTTCACCAAGAGTGACGCCTTTGGTTGAACAAATTAAGTCTAAGGCCACGACCCCGCTATCAGTATTTGGTCAGTATTCGGTCAGTATTTTTTTCTCAGGAGTGGTAGCCAAAAATAGGTGAGGAACAATCAGAGAAAAGGTATAATAGAAATAAGTGCACAAATCCTGCATTTATCACCCACTCCTGGTTTTGGCTCCCACTCCTGAGAAAAATTACTGACCGAATACTGACCAAATAATTATAGTGGGGCCGTGGCCTAAAAATGGAACTAGTGAGAGATCAGCAGCCTAGTGACTGATTGGCTGTAGGTCTCATGGGGCATAAAAATGACATTTGAGCACTGGAAGAACAAGCAGCAAAATGGTACCGGTTGGAGCTGTGGGTATGTAAAGGCCTTTTATTGTTGAAGGTGGTATAGTTTATTTACAGGGGGGTTGTTCAGATATTGAACAACGCGTGTGCTAAACAAGTGATTGACGTTATTATAGTAACCTTTTTTCTTTTACATTCTTTTGACAGATTTTTGGCCACGGGAGAGAGCTTCTCATCACTACACCTACAGTTTCGCGTTGTGAAATCCACAACTTCAAATATTGTCAAGTTTATGTGCAATGTAATCTGGGAGAAATTGCAGCCCATTGTGATGCCTTCCCCATCCGAGCAGACTTGACTGCAGGTCGCAGCAGGCTTTCAAACTGTGGCCAACTTCCCTAACTGCCAGGATGCCTTTGATGGCAAACATGTAAGGGTGCAACAGCCTACACACTCAGGATCACACTTCTTTAATTACAAGAAGTATTTTTCTGTGGTCCTGATGGCAGTGGCTGATGCACATTACCATTTTGTTGCCATTGATGTGGGTGCCTACGGCAGTACAGGGGACTCTCGGGTGTTGCGAAATTCGTGGATTGGACTAAAAATTCTCCAAGATTGCAGTACACTACCAGCCAACAGGCCTTTGCTAGGTTCCACCATTCCAGTCCCCTTTGTGATGGTATCAGATGAGGCTTTTCCGTTGATGCCAAGCCTGCTGCGTTCATACCCATGAAGGGGATTGAATGCCCGGTGGAGGGTCTTTAATCGGCTATGCAGTGTGTGCAGATTTGTTAAATGCTTGTTTGTAATAATGACTAATCAGTGGAGAGTCTTGCACACAACCATCCAATTGGAAGAACACACAATAGATGTTGTTATAAAGGCATGCTGTGTACTTCACAACTATGCACGTGAGTACACTACAGAGCAGGTTGATGATCAGCATTTGCCTTTGTCAAGACATCTATCAACTGGGTTTTAGAACGTCCTTCCAATACAGGTGTCTGGGTGCGAGAAACTTTCCCAGATCATTTTATGAGTCTGGAAGGTGCTGTGTCATGGCAATATTGTTGTGACCCTGGTGTGCAGCCCTAAACATCAGACATCCTCCAACTAGAAGCAATGACTACTGCATGCCATCTTTTCTTGTTCCTTTTGAATTAACATGTGATACCGTTTAATTAGTTGAAATTGTAAAAAAACATGTTTTTATACCTTTCACTTTGAATTAAGCAAAGTTAATAAATAATTTGAAAGAGAAATGTCATATTTTTTTGTGTAATATTGAACATATCCTAGGCACACACTATTTTTTGTTGGGTTTAATTTAAAAAACACAACACAATTATTAAACATAACAATCTTTGTTTAACATCAATAACAGTAAAACAAACAAGTTAAATAAGCAACTTAAACTTTTTTTAATTGAAAGTTTGATATTGGGGTGGGGTGGGGATTGTAAATCTGCTTCACAATCAGAAGTGGATGTTCTGACAGTAGGGTTGGGGTTGAAGGTTTGTGGGCTATATGATGGGTTGGGGCAAAAAGACGGTGCGTTAAGTTGGGACAGAAATAAATGGCCTGATGTGAAACTAAAAGTGGGATGATGGGAAAAGGGTAGGACATTGGTGTTGGCCATTTGCAGATATTGTTGTGCTTGTGGTTGCAACATATTGGTCATCCCATTAATTATTTGACCAATATTTGGGATGGGGTTTGGGGACTCCTAGAATTCAAGGATAGCATATACAGTATTAAAGAAACAAAAGATGGTTGACTCTAAAGTCTCAGCTGGCGGATGTGACTTGCCAAACTGGACCCCACAGTGTTGATTTCATCGAGTTGCTCAGACCGTCTCATCCTCTCAAGTTCCTCTCTTGAAAAGGTCTGAATTTCTGACTGAGTTTTGTTAGATACGCAAGGGCCTCTGCTGTGGGGATGTGAGGGTTGGGAGCTGAAGCTTTCATTTTGCTCTCTTGGCAACATAGAGGTCAGAACTTCCTCCTCTGGCTCCACTTTGCTTGATTTATTCAAAATCCAGTGTTTTCCGTTTACGCCACCAGTAACATTTCCTCCGGCTGGATTTCTGGTATATTACCTTCATTTCTAAAAAAAAAAAAAAATTAGTACATACCTATGTAGCTTTTTAATATTGACAAATGTCTGCCAGCACAGAACAAGTCACGTCAAAAGAGCAGCGCCTTTATCTTCCGCTGTGATCTCTTGATGGAGCGTGCTTGATAATGACATACTGATTGGCAAATGGCTCTTTGGTGGGCATGTAATGTAAGCCAACTGTCAATCATCATGAAGTCAGCAGTAGAGATGAGCGTTGTTCGACTCGAACTGTTCGCCAATCTCAAATTCGAGCTGTTTTGGGCGGTGTTCGAGCCGTTCGGCGAACACGAACGATTTGAGAAAAATTCGGTTGTTCGAGGTTATGTTCGATAACTGTTCGTGCACCAAAATCATAACTGGATTTTTTCTCAGTAATGATGAAAATTAATGTTAATACGCAGTTTGAGTGTACAGCGGGGTGGGGGGAGGGGCAGGGGATGGATCTCTGCAGGAATAATGAAGATCTCCATTTTTTTTTTCTCTTTCCCGCATTTACAGTGGGGAGGTGCAATCTGTCAGCCTATCAGCAGCGCACACACGGAGCGAAGTGCTTTTTTTCACACAAGCAAGGGCATGTGTCATTGGCAGTGTATGTCACATGTCCTTGCCCTATAAGACCAAGCCATTTTCCCCGTCGCCACCATTTTCTCACTGCTGCAGCTGCATGTTAGACGGCACCGCTGTTGCTGTGTGCGCTATACCTTGTTAATTTCAAGCCAATTTTCGCACAAATCTACAGATAGCTTGGGAGTAGGGAATAGTTGTGATTGCAGTCCTTTTAAGGACTAGGTTACAGCATTTCCTACGACTTTTATCAGGCAGGTCTGTGCTCTTAAATAGATAGATTGTGGGAGTAAAGACTAATTGTAATTGCAGTCCTTTTCAGGACTAGGTTACATCAGTTCCTATCAGTTTTTGCCAGGCAGGTCTGTGCCAGTGCTGTTCAAGTTTTTTTCACAGCATTTGGCTGAATCTAGCAAAGCTAATCCTTTTTGGCCTATTGCAGAGTGTGTTAGTCAGTGAAGTAGCCTATCTGTGTTGCAAGATATACCACCTGTGTATAGAATACCAATTTTTTTACTGCACCTAGTGAAGTAAAATCTTTTGGGCATAGCATCATTCTATTAGTCCATCTATACTGACCTCCATCAGGTTGCAAATTGAATATAATTTTTTTCTGCATCTAGCTCTGAAAAAATATTTGGGCTTCTAGCAGTGTGTGGGACTTGTTCTATTAGTCCATCTATACTGACCTCCATCAGGTTGCAAACTGAATATAATTTTTTTCTGCATCTAGCTCTGAAAAAATATTTGGCCTTCTAGCAGTGTGTGGGACTTGTTCTATTAGTCCATCTATACTGACCTCCATCACGCTGCAAATTCAAAATAATTTTTTGTCTGCATCTAGCTCTGAAAAAATATTTGGCCTTCTAGCAGTGTGTGGGACTTTCTCTATTAGTCCATCTATACTGACCTCCATCAGGTTGCAAATTAAAAATAATTTTTATCTGCATCTACCTCTGAAAAAATATTTGGGCTTCTAGCTGTGTGTGGGACTTGTTCTATTAGTCCATCTATACTGACCTCCATCAGGTTGCAAACTGAATATAATTCTTTTCTGCATCTAGCTCTGAAAAAATATTTGGCCTTCTAGCAGTGTGTGGGACTTTCTCTATTAGTCCATCTATACTGACCTCCATCAGGTTGCAAATTAAAAATAATTTATATCTGCATTTAGCTCTGAAAAAATATTTGGCCTTCTAGCAGTGTGTGGGACTTTCTCTATTTGTCCATCTATACTGACCTCCATCAGGTTGCAAATTAAAAATAATTTTTTGTCTGCATCAAGCTCTGAAACAATATTTGGCCTTCTAGCAGTGTGTGGGACTTTCTCTATTTGTCCATCTATACTGACCTCCATCAGGTTGCAAATTAAAAATAATTTTTTGTCTGCATCAAGCTCTGAAAAAATATTTGGCCTTCTAGCAGTGTGTGGGACTTTCTCTATTAGTCCATCTATACTGACCTCCATCAGGATGCAAACTGAATATATATTTTTTCTGCATCTACCTCTGAAAAAATATTGGGCTTCTAGCTGTGTGTGGGACTTGTTCTATTAGTCCATCTATACTGACCTCCATCAGGTTGCAAACTGAATACAATTTTTTTCTGCATCTACCTCTGAAAAAATATTTGGGCTTCTAGCTGTGTGTGGGACTTGTTCTATTAATCCATCTATACAGACCTCCATCAGGTTGCAAACTGAATACAATTTTTTTCTGCATCTACCTCTGAAAAAATATTTGGGCTTCTAGCTGTGTGTGGGACTTGTTCTATTAGTCCATCTATACTGACCTCCATCAGGTTGCAAATTAAAAATAATTTATATCTGCATCTAGCTCTGAAAAAATATTTGGCCTTCTAGCTGTGTGTGGGACTTTCTCTATTAGTCGATCTATACTGACCTCCATCAGGTTGCAAATTAAAAATAATTTTTTGTCTGCATCTAGCTCTGAAAAAATATTTGGCCTTCTAGCAGTGTGTGGGACTTTCTCTATTAGTCCATCTATACTGACCTCCATCAGGTTGCAAACTGAATATATATTTTTTCTGCATCTACCTCTGAAAAAATATTGGGCTTCTAGCTGTGTGTGGGACTTGTTCTATTAATCCATCTATACAGACCTCCATCAGGTTGCAAACTGAATATAATTTTTTTCTGCATCTACCTCTGAAAAAATATTTGGGCTTCTAGCTGTGTGTGGGACTTGTTCTATTAATCCATCTATACAGACCTCCATCAGGTTGCAAACTGAATACAATTTTTTTCTGCATCTATCTCTGAAAAAATATTTGGGCTTCTAGCTGTGTGTGGGACTTGTTCTATTAGTCCATCTATACTGACCTCCATCAGGTTGCAAACTGAATATAATTTTTTTCTGCATCTAGCTCTGAAAAAATATTTGGCCTTCTAGCAGTGTGTGGGACTTTCTCTATTAGTCCATCTATACTGACCTCCATCAGGTTGCAAATTAAAAATAATTTTTATCTGCATCTAGCTCTGAAAAAATATTTGGCCTTCTAGCAGTGTGTGGGACTTTCTCTATTAGTCCATCTATACTGACCTCCATCAGGTTGCAAATTAAAAATAATTTTTTGTCTGCATCTAGCTCTGAAAAAATATTTGGCCTTCTAGCAGTGTGTGGGACTTTCTCTATTAGTCCATCTATACTGACCTCCATCAGGTTGCAAATTCAAAATAATTTTTTGTCTGCATCTAGCTCTGAAAAAATATTTGGCCTTCTAGCAGTGTGTGGGACTTTCTCTATTAGTCCATCTATACTGACCTCCATCAGGCTGCAAATTAAAAATAATTTCTATCTGCATCTACCTCTGAAAAAATATTTGGCCTTCTAGCTGTGTGTGGGACTTGTTCTATTAGTCCATCTATGCTGACCTCCATCAGGTTGCAAACTGAATATAATTTTTTTCTGCATCTAGCTCTGAAAAAATATTTGGCCTTCTAGCAGTGTGTGGGACTTTCTCTATTAGTCCATCTATACTGACCTTCATCAGGTTGCAAATTAAAAATAATTTATATCTGCATCTAGCTCTGAAAAAATGTTTGGCCTTCTAGCAGTGTGTGGGACTTTCTCTATTAGTCCATCTATACTGACCTCCATCAGGTTGCAAACTGAATATATTTTTTTTCTGCATCTACCTCTGAAAAAATATTTGGGCATCTAGCTGTGTGTGGGACTTGTTCTATTAGTCCATCTATACTGACCTCCATCAGGTTGCAAATTAAAAATAATTTATATCTGCATTTAGCTCTGAAAAAATATTTGGCCTTCTAGCAGTGTGTGGGACTTTCTCTATTTGTCCATCTATACTGACCTCCATCAGGTTGCAAATTGAAAATAATTTTTTGTCTGCATCAAGCTCTGAAAAAATATTTGGCCTTCTAGCAGTGTGTGGGACTTTCTCTATTAGTCCATCTATACTGACCTCCATCAGGATGCAAACTGAATATATATTTTTTCTGCATCTACCTCTGAAAAAATATTGGGCTTCTAGCTGTGTGTGGGACTTGTTCTATTAGTCCATCTATACTGACCTCCATCAGGTTGCAAACTGAATACAATTTTTTTCTGCATCTACCTCTGAAAAAATATTTGGGCTTCTAGCTGTGTGTGGGACTTGTTCTATTAATCCATCTATACAGACCTCCATCAGGTTGCAAACTGAATACAATTTTTTTCTGCATCTACCTCTGAAAAAATATTTGGGCTTCTAGCTGTGTGTGGGACTTGTTCTATTAGTCCATCTATACTGACCTCCATCAGGTTGCAAATTAAAAATAATTTATATCTGCATCTAGCTCTGAAAAAATATTTGGCCTTCTAGCTGTGTGTGGGACTTTCTCTATTAGTCGATCTATACTGACCTCCATCAGGTTGCAAATTAAAAATAATTTTTTGTCTGCATCTAGCTCTGAAAAAATATTTGGCCTTCTAGCAGTGTGTGGGACTTTCTCTATTAGTCCATCTATACTGACCTCCATCAGGTTGCAAACTGAATATATATTTTTTCTGCATCTACCTCTGAAAAAATATTGGGCTTCTAGCTGTGTGTGGGACTTGTTCTATTAATCCATCTATACAGACCTCCATCAGGTTGCAAACTGAATATAATTTTTTTCTGCATCTACCTCTGAAAAAATATTTGGGCTTCTAGCTGTGTGTGGGACTTGTTCTATTAATCCATCTATACAGACCTCCATCAGGTTGCAAACTGAATACAATTTTTTTCTGCATCTATCTCTGAAAAAATATTTGGGCTTCTAGCTGTGTGTGGGACTTGTTCTATTAGTCCATCTATACTGACCTCCATCAGGTTGCAAACTGAATATAATTTTTTTCTGCATCTAGCTCTGAAAAAATATTTGGCCTTCTAGCAGTGTGTGGGACTTTCTCTATTAGTCCATCTATACTGACCTCCATCAGGTTGCAAATTAAAAATAATTTTTATCTGCATCTAGCTCTGAAAAAATATTTGGCCTTCTAGCAGTGTGTGGGACTTTCTCTATTAGTCCATCTATACTGACCTCCATCAGGTTGCAAATTAAAAATAATTTTTTGTCTGCATCTAGCTCTGAAAAAATATTTGGCCTTCTAGCAGTGTGTGGGACTTTCTCTATTAGTCCATCTATACTGACCTCCATCAGGTTGCAAATTCAAAATAATTTTTTGTCTGCATCTAGCTCTGAAAAAATATTTGGCCTTCTAGCAGTGTGTGGGACTTTCTCTATTAGTCCATCTATACTGACCTCCATCAGGCTGCAAATTAAAAATAATTTCTATCTGCATCTACCTCTGAAAAAATATTTGGCCTTCTAGCTGTGTGTGGGACTTGTTCTATTAGTCCATCTATGCTGACCTCCATCAGGTTGCAAACTGAATATAATTTTTTTCTGCATCTAGCTCTGAAAAAATATTTGGCCTTCTAGCAGTGTGTGGGACTTTCTCTATTAGTCCATCTATACTGACCTTCATCAGGTTGCAAATTAAAAATAATTTATATCTGCATCTAGCTCTGAAAAAATGTTTGGCCTTCTAGCAGTGTGTGGGACTTTCTCTATTAGTCCATCTATACTGACCTCCATCAGGTTGCAAACTGAATATATTTTTTTTCTGCATCTACCTCTGAAAAAATATTTGGGCATCTAGCTGTGTGTGGGACTTGTTCTATTAGTCCATCTATACTGACCTCCATCAGGTTGCAAATTAAAAATAATTTATATCTGCATTTAGCTCTGAAAAAATATTTGGCCTTCTAGCAGTGTGTGGGACTTTCTCTATTTGTCCATCTATACTGACCTCCATCAGGTTGCAAATTGAAAATAATTTTTTGTCTGCATCAAGCTCTGAAAAAATATTTGGCCTTCTAGCAGTGTGTGGGACTTTCTCTATTAGTCCATCTATACTGACCTCCATCAGGATGCAAACTGAATATATATTTTTTCTGCATCTACCTCTGAAAAAATATTGGGCTTCTAGCTGTGTGTGGGACTTGTTCTATTAGTCCATCTATACTGACCTCCATCAGGTTGCAAACTGAATACAATTTTTTTCTGCATCTACCTCTGAAAAAATATTTGGGCTTCTAGCTGTGTGTGGGACTTGTTCTATTAATCCATCTATACAGACCTCCATCAGGTTGCAAACTGAATACAATTTTTTTCTGCATCTACCTCTGAAAAAATATTTGGGCTTCTAGCTGTGTGTGGGACTTGTTCTATTAGTCCATCTATACTGACCTCCATCAGGTTGCAAATTAAAAATAATTTATATCTGCATCTAGCTCTGAAAAAATATTTGGCCTTCTAGCTGTGTGTGGGACTTTCTCTATTAGTCGATCTATACTGACCTCCATCAGGTTGCAAATTAAAAATAATTTTTTGTCTGCATCTAGCTCTGAAAAAATATTTGGCCTTCTAGCAGTGTGTGGGACTTTCTCTATTAGTCCATCTATACTGACCTCCATCAGGTTGCAAACTGAATATATATTTTTTCTGCATCTACCTCTGAAAAAATATTGGGCTTCTAGCTGTGTGTGGGACTTGTTCTATTAATCCATCTATACAGACCTCCATCAGGTTGCAAACTGAATATAATTTTTTTCTGCATCTACCTCTGAAAAAATATTTGGGCTTCTAGCTGTGTGTGGGACTTGTTCTATTAATCCATCTATACAGACCTCCATCAGGTTGCAAACTGAATACAATTTTTTTCTGCATCTATCTCTGAAAAAATATTTGGGCTTCTAGCTGTGTGTGGGACTTGTTCTATTAGTCCATCTATACTGACCTCCATCAGGTTGCAAACTGAATATAATTTTTTTCTGCATCTAGCTCTGAAAAAATATTTGGCCTTCTAGCAGTGTGTGGGACTTTCTCTATTAGTCCATCTATACTGACCTCCATCAGGTTGCAAATTAAAAATAATTTTTATCTGCATCTAGCTCTGAAAAAATATTTGGCCTTCTAGCAGTGTGTGGGACTTTCTCTATTAGTCCATCTATACTGACCTCCATCAGGTTGCAAATTAAAAATAATTTTTTGTCTGCATCTAGCTCTGAAAAAATATTTGGCCTTCTAGCAGTGTGTGGGACTTTCTCTATTAGTCCATCTATACTGACCTCCATCAGGTTGCAAATTCAAAATAATTTTTTGTCTGCATCTAGCTCTGAAAAAATATTTGGCCTTCTAGCAGTGTGTGGGACTTTCTCTATTAGTCCATCTATGCTGACCTCCATCAGGTTGCAAACTGAATATAATTTTTTTCTGCATCTAGCTCTGAAAAAATATTTGGCCTTCTAGCAGTGTGTGGGACTTTCTCTATTAGTCCATCTATACTGACCTTCATCAGGTTGCAAATTAAAAATAATTTATATCTGCATCTAGCTCTGAAAAAATGTTTGGCCTTCTAGCAGTGTGTGGGACTTTCTCTATTAGTCCATCTATACTGACCTCCATCAGGTTGCAAACTGAATATATTTTTTTTCTGCATCTACCTCTGAAAAAATATTTGGGCATCTAGCTGTGTGTGGGACTTGTTCTATTAGTCCATCTATACTGACCTCCATCAGGTTGCAAACTGAATACAATTTTTTTCTGCATCTACCTCTGAAAAAATATTTGGGCTTCTAGCTGTGTGTGGGACTTGTTCTATTAGTCCATCTATACTGACCTCCATCAGGTTGCAAATTGAATATAATTTTTTTCTGCATCTAACCCAGCCAATAGTTTTGGCCTAATACTACAGTTTGGCCACTAAGCTCTGCTCGGTTCCCATCCATTGTTTTTTTGTGCAAACAACTCCAGAGTTGTGAATTAGTTAACCACCAAAATGAGTGGAAAAAGGCCTGCTGCTGGTGGAAAGGGGAATAGGCGTGTTGGGAAGGGGAAAAAAGGTTGTGTCCGTGGGGTAGGTGTTAAAGCAACAGTAACATCTGCAGAAGAAAGACCATCTTCCAGCCAAACTAAAATGTCTACTTCTTTTAGCGGACAATGTGATAAGATCCCTTTCTTACGGCCACGCCAATCGCTACAAATTCCAGATGAGGCACAAAAACAGCAGGTGCTTCAACGGATATCAAGTGCTCCTTTAAGTGGGCTCTCCTCCACATCAACTTCAACATCACAAATACTCCAGTCCTCAAAGGTGTCACCCCTATCGCACTTGCTTCCTCACAGCTCCCAAATCTCCAGCTGCCCGTCTGAGTATGAGGTAGAACAGATGGTTGAGTCTGCAGAGCTGTTTACTCATACTATAGCCTGGCAATCAGAGGTCGACTCCAGCGCTTCTGTGAATCCAGACGAGGAAATGATCTGCACTGATGCCCAGAATCTTTATGAGTCGGATCCAGGACCAGACGCAGAAGGTTCTGACCATAATGTAGACCCTCGTTCCCAAACTGTAACTCCTGTTGGTGGAGACAATGAGGAAGACGATGATGAGACTCAAATACCTGATTGGAGCGACAACTTTAGTTCTTTGTCAGGGCAGGAACAGGTTGGCTCTGAGGACGACGGGTGTGATAACGCACAGGATGATGATGATGAGGTTGGAGATCCCACTTACTGTCAACCCACAGTCAGCCAAGAGATGAGGTCAGCAGAGGAGGTGGAGGAAGATGCTAGTGACGACGAGGTCAGGTTGCGCCTTCCTGGACAGAGACGTAGTACTGGAAGCACGTCAACAACTGCATCCTCAAACACAACTCTGCCTCTCACCACAAGTCGTGGTGGCTCTTCAGGTCGCATGGGTGCTAAGCCTTGCATAGCCTGGGCATTTTTTCAGATCGATAAAGATGACCCAACTCGTGTTATCTGTAACATTTGTCAGCAAAAGCTAAGTAGAGGCCAAAAAATACATAGTTTGAGTACTTCATGCATGAACCGGCACATGGACATGAAGCATAAGTTGCAGTGGGAAGCTCAGTGTGCTACAATGCGGCCTAGCCGGCCGGGCCAACCACCGTCTGCCATATCTTGTGCATCCGCGACCTCTTCATCCTCTGTGACTGGGGGGACAGCAGTCACACCTGTTTTGGGGCGCAGACCTGCCACCTCTTTACCCGCAACAGCCAGCGTGATTGGCAGGTCATCATTTTCTTTGGAGGTGGTAACACCAGCTGGTGTTGAGCGCTGTCCGACATCGATAGCACAACCTTTGGATCAAGGCAACCTAACATGTCCGCCTACATCTTCCTCACAGACCGGCAGTTTGCCGGGGACACCCTTATCAACCCCGTCTAAGCACAATAGCCAGCCCTCGGTCCCTCAGATGTGGACAAGTAAAAGACCATTTCCTCCTAGCCATGAGAAAGCTAAGAGGTTGAATTTCACCATCTGCAAGCTCTTGGCTACAGAAATGCTGCCTTTCCGCCTGGTGGACACAGAGGATTTTCGAGACCTTATGTCCGTTCCAGTGCCCCAGTACCAGATGCCCAGTCGGCACTACTTCTCAAAGAAAGGTGTGCCTGCGCTCCACCAGCATGTCGCACACAACATCACCGCTTCTTTGAGAAACTCTGTGTGTGACAGGGTGCATTTCACCACAGACACTTGGACGAGTAGGCATGGACAGGGGCGTTACATGTCGCTGACTGGGCACTGGGTAACTATGGTGACAGCAGGACAAGGGGCTGCTGTCCAAGTCTTGCCGTCCCCACGAGTTGTGCGTCAATCCTCTTTATGTCAAAGTTCCTCCACTGCTTCTGCCTCCTCAACCTCCTCTCGGTCTTCCACCTGCACCCAAAGCCTGTCTGGTCATGCCACAAGCTTTCTAACTGCGCAGAAGGGATCCTGCACACCTCCTTACTATGCTGACAGTAGGGCTCAACGTCATCAGGCGGTTTTTACTTTGAAATGTCTGGGAAATGTGAGTCACACAGCTGAGGAGTTGTGGTCAGCTCTGGAGAACCAATTTCATGAATGGTTGTCTCCACTGGACCTGAAACCAGGGAAGGCCGTGTGCGACAATGCTGCAAACCTGGGTGCGGCCCTTCGCCGGGGCAATGTCACACACGTGCCTTGTATGGCTCACGTGTTGAACCTGGTTGTCCAGCAATTTTTAGCCCACTATCCCAGACTAGATGGCCTTCTGCAGAGGGCATGGTTGCTGTGTGCTCACTTCCGCCGTTCGCATCCCGCAGCTCAGCGACTTACATCTCTACAGAAGTCGTTGGGCCTGCCACTTCACCGGCTAAAATGCGATGTGCCTACCCGGTGGAATTCAACTCTGCACATGTTGCAGCGACTGTGGCAGCACCGACAAGCCCTGGTGCACTACGTTCTTACGTATAGCCTGGGCCAACGAGATCCAGAGGTGGGGCAAATCATGCTGGAGGAGTGGTCTCAGATCAGGGACCTATGCACCCTTCTGCACAGTTTTGAAATGGCGACGAAGATGTTTAGTGCTGACGATGCCATTATCAGCATGACTATTCCGGTGATTTACATGCTGGAGCACATGTTAAACAGAATTCGGAGTCAGGTGGTGGCACAAGAGGAGGTGGAGGAAGTAGAGGAGGAGGAGTTGTATGCGGAAGGGCTAACATCTGCAAGGTCCAGACGGTCGGCAGCACCAAGGCGGCAGGCATGTGAGGGTGGGGGAGATGGTTTTACCAGGGCGCATGGTAGCAGCCAAACTAGTGAGGAAGGTGCAGGAGCCCAGGAAGAAGTGGAGGACGAACTGATGGAAGACTCATCAGATGAGGGAGACCTTGATCACATTTCTGTTGTGCGAGGTTGGGGGGAGAGGACAGAGGAAGGAAGCATGATTGTTACCTCGCCACCAACACAACAGGGACTTGGTGCTCCTGGATGCGCAACACACATGAGTGCCTTCTTGCTGCACTACCTGCAACATGACCCTCGAATTTTGAGAATTAGAAATAATCCTGACTACTGGGTTGCCACACTGTTAGATCCCCGGTACAAAAGTAAATTTGCAGAAATTATTCCTGCCATAGAAAGGGATGCACGCATGCAGGAGTATCAGCAGAGACTGTTGCAGAATCTTACATGTGCTTTTCCACAAAACACCAGTGGTGCACGTAGTGAATCTCACAGTTCCAACTTGCCAACCGTGGGACCGTCAAGTGTTCAGCACTCAAACCGTAACAGAACCACAGTATCTGCTGGTAACATCAATTTTGCGGAATCATTTCATCACTTTTTTAGCCCATCCTGTTATGTTCTGCTACCAGAGCTAAGGAAAGAGAGGAGATCTGTCCCTACGATAGAACTCAGCTTGATCCCTACGATGTAACAGGGAACCTGATCCTGCGATCAGACCTGCTAAAGTCCTCAGCTAGTCTGTACGGACACCTATAGATGTGGGGGAGGAATCCCTACAAGTACTAGGGACTGGGAGCAAAATGGACACCTCCTAACAGAAATAGTAGCAGACAGACGAACAAACAAACAATATAGAACACAGAGGTCCGAAGACCAAGCAAACTAACAGAGTTAGATACTGAGCACTGGCTAGCTAAAGAGTAGTAATACAATGAAGTCCAGCAAAGCCAGAAGGGCGGAGCAAGACTAAATAGGCCAACAAGGTCATGTGACCAGCAATAGAAAAAACCTAAGAGCAAGGTTCTAACAGTACCCCCCCTTCTAAGAGGATCCTCCGGATCCCCTAGGACCAGGCTTATCAGGAAATCTCTTGTGAAACGCTCTGATAAGTCTGGACGCGGAAACATCATCCGACCTCACCCATGAGTTATCCTCGGGTCCGAAACCTTTCCAGGCCACGAGATACTGCAAACTACCTCTATACCGTCTAGAATTAAGGATGCGAGAAATTTCATATTCCCCGTCCTCCACCACCGGAGGAACAGAGGCAGAGGCGTCACAATCCGACACAACAGCTTTTTTCAACAGAGAGACATGAAACACCGGATTAATTCTCCAGGAGGTAGGAACCTCCAACTTAACAGCAGATTGGTTGACAACCTGAAGCACCTTAAAGGGCCCTACAAACTTGGGACCCAATTTCTTAGAAGGAATCCTCAACCGCAGATTCCTAGAGGACAACCAAACCATGTCACCAACAGCGAACAAAACCTCCTGTCGTTTCCTATCAAAGTAGTCTTTAGATTTTCTGTTAGCCTCCTGAAGATTACCACGTACATCCGTCCAAACTCTCTCCAAATCGCCGGAAAAATTCTCCTCCTCAGGCACGGCAGATACCAACTTGGAGAACGACCCAAACGACGGATGTCTCCCAGAACAACAAAAAAAAGGCGAACAACCAGCAGAAGAAGATGTATGATTGTTCAGAGCAAATTCAGCAAGTGGCAGAAACTCAGACCACCCCTCTTGATTGTCTGCCACAAAACAACGCAAGAACTGCTCAACATCCTGGTTTTTCCTTTCTGTTTGGCCATTAGATTCAGGATGATATCCGGATGAGAACGACAAATGAACTCCCAACCTGTCACAAAAGGCGCGCCAAAAACGAGCCACGAACTGAGGTCCCCTATCAGAAACAATGTCAGTAGGAACGCCATGAAGTCTGACAATTTCCTTGACAAAGGCCTTAGCGAGAGTCTTAGCGCAGGGCAGTTTGACGAAGGGAACCAAGTGACACATCTTGCTAAAACGGTCCACGACCACCCAGATGACAGTAAAACCCTCAGAGGGGGGAAGGTCAGTTATAAAGTCCATAGCCAAATGTGTCCAAGGAGCACTGGGAACCTCCAGAGGGCAAAGTAACCCCGTAGCAGGAGTATGTGAGGACTTAGATCTAGCACATATAGTACATTGACGCACCCACTTAATGACTTCCTTCTGCCATCCAGGCCACCAAAAACTGCGACCCACCAGTCTCTTGGTCTCAGAGATTCCGGGATGACCTGCCAACCGAGATTCGTGACACTCAACAAACAAATCTCTCCTAAAGGTCCCAGGCACAAACAACCTCCCATGGGGAGTGTTAGATGGGGTATTCTCCTGTGCTTTAAGAATCTCATCTTCCAAAACGGAGTCCAAAGCAGCTATCACAACACCTTCTTGTAAAATGTTCTCCTCTTTCTCAACACCGACTATGGGAGAAAAACTGCGAGACAAGGCATCCGCCTTAAAATTCTTAGTACCTGGAATGTAAGTAACGGAAAAATTAAACCGCGAGAAAAACAGTGCCCACCTAGCCTGACGGGCATTCAGGCGCTTGGCAGCATCAAGATATATCAGATTTTTATGATCCGTAAAAACCTGAACGGGAAATTCAGCACCTTCCAAGAGGTGGCGCCAGTGTTCAAATGCGAGTTTAATAGCCAATAATTCCCGATTACCAATATCGTAATTCAGTTCAGTCTCCGAAAAATTTTTTGAAAAAAAGGCACAGGGATGTACTCCATCCCCGTTATCCTGAGACAATACTGCGCCAACTCCCACAGAGGAAGCATCAACCTCAACCAAAAACGGCTTAGTCACATCAGGCTGCATAAGGATGGGAGCAGAGGTGAACCTCTCCTTGAGATACACAAAAGCTTCAATGGCCTCAGAAGTCCACTGAACCGCATCAGCACCTTTCCTGGTGAGATCGGTCAGAGGTTTGACAATAATAGAAAAATTTTTAATGAATTTTCTATAATAATTGGCGAAACCCAAAAACCTCTGTATCGATTTCAAACAAATAGGCCTAGGCCATTCCTGCACAGCTTGAACTTTAACCGGGTCCATCTCAAAACCTTCGCTGGAGATAATGTAGCCCAAAAAACTAATTCTCTGTACAGCGAACTCACATTTCTCCAGCTTAGCAAAAAGCGAATTGTCAATTAATAACTGTAATACTTCACGTACGCTCCGCCAATGAGACTCCAGATCCGGCGAATAAATCAAAATGTCATCCAAATACACAACCACATTTTTGCCGATCAAAGGTCTAAGGATGTCATTAATAAGATTCTGAAAAAATGCAGGAGCATTGGTAAGACCAAAAGGCATAACCAAATTCTCAAAATGACCCACAGGAGTGTTAAAAGCAGTCTTCCATTCGTCACCCTCCTTCATGCGCAACAGATTGTATGCCCCCCGAAGGTCAATTTTAGAGAACCACTTGGCCCCCACTAACTGGTTAAACAGATCAGGAATCAATGGCAGTGGGTAAGGATTGCGTACAGTAATTTTGTTAATCTCACGAAAATCCAGACAAGGACGTAAACCGCCGTCCTTTTTTTTTTACAAAAAAAAATCCAACCGCCACAGGAGACTTAGAGGGCCTAATGTGACCGGCGGCCAAGCTTGTCTGTATGTATTCCTCCAAAGCCTTTCTCTCAGGAATAGTAAGGTTAAATAAACGACTTTTAGGAAGAGTCGCTCCAGGGACAAATTCAATAGTACAATCATAGTCTCTATGGGGAGGCAAAACCTGCGATTCCTTCTCAGAAAAAACTCTCCAAAAATCCTGAATAGGAACAGGCAATTCCCCCCTATCCACAGCTGCAATACGCCCGTTACAACACTTGTCATAACATTTATGGCTCCAGGATTTAATTTCATTGGTAGACCAATCCAGTACAGGATTGTGCAATTTTAACCAGGGCAATCCCAACACCACCGGAGAAGGCAAGTTATTCAAAACTACCAAATCCAATTTCTCATGGTGAACACCATTAATAGTGAGGGGAAACTCACAGACCCTGAGAGTAACATTCTTCAAAGGGGAGCCATCCACAGAAACCACAGCAATGGGGGATGACAAAGGTTCGGGTTTTAAATTGAGTTTTTCCAAGAATCCCCCATCAATTACATTCAGAGTAGACCCACAATCGACAAACACCCGAAATTCCATTAATTTTTCCTGAGCAATAGTGGAAGCAGCTAAAAATACACCCTTGGAATTTAAACAGGCAATACGGGCATGACTGACCATTTTTTTTTCTTTCTTCATACGAAGCACACAGCTTTTAATGAAATGACCAGAATTTCCGCAATAGAAACACAAACCTTCAGAAAATCTGCAGTCCTTTTCTTGAGAGCGAGGTGCCATCGCTCCAATCTCCATCGGCTCTCCACTGTCAGTACACACATTCTCATGACCAGAAACTGACATAGCAGAGGATTTGCTCTCATTAACCCTTGCACGCAGTCTCCTATCCACCCGTATAGCTAATTGCATAGCCTGTTGCAAATCTTCAGGTGTGGGATAAGCAATTAGCAGGTCTTTAACCCTTTCACTAAGCCCAGCAAGAAACAGACTCTTCAGAGCAGAATCGTTCCACCCTATTTGAGTAGACCACCGACGGAAATGAGTACAATATTTTTCCACATTACCTGATCCCTGTCTCAAACGTCTCAACTCAGTCTCAGCAGATGAGACACGGTCCGGATCATCATATAATAGCCCCAAAGCAGAAAAAAATCTATCCACTGATCTAAAGCATGTATCACTAGGTTGCAAAGAAAAGGCCCACTCCTGAGGCTCTTTGCGCAAAAGTGACATTATGAACCCTATGCGCTGGGATTCATCCCCAGAGGACCTGGGTCTCAAACGAAAATACAATAAGCAAGCATTTTTAAATGAAAAAAATTCTTGGTGTTCACCAAAAAATAAATCAGGCAAACGTACCTTAGGCTCCAAGAAATGTGCTCCAGGACAGTTACTCACGTGCTGACGGAGCTCGGCCACCTCCAGAGAGAGTCCCTGCAGGCGTTGAGCCAAATCCTGAACCGACACCATGATGGAACAGAAAAATCTTTCCTTAGAGAATTTGCAGGCTGGACTTACTGTTATGTTCTGCTACCAGAGCTAAGGAAAGAGAGATCTGTCCCTACGATAGAACTCAGCTTGATCCCTACGATGTAACAGGGAACCTGATCCTGCGATCAGACCTGCTAAAGTCCTCAGCTAGTCTGTACGGACACCTATAGATGTGGGGGAGGAATCCCTACAAGTACTAGGGACTGGGAGCAAAATGGACACCTCCTAACAGAAATAGTAGCAGACAGACGAACAAACAAACAATATAGAACACAGAGGTCCGAAGACCAAGCAAACTAACAGAGTTAGATACTGAGCACTGGCTAGCTAAAGAGTAGTAATACAATGAAGTCCAGCAAAGCCAGAAGGGCGGAGCAAGACTAAATAGGCCAACAAGGTCATGTGACCAGCAATAGAAAAAACCTAAGAGCAAGGTTCTAACACATCCTTTGCAAGGCCACAGGAGACAAGAAGTCTGACACATAGTCAACGCCTAGAGACGATGGTACAGGAGTATCTCCAAGTAAACATTGAAGCCATGACTGTGACACTGGACCCTTGCTCTTTTTGGGCTTCCAATCTGGATAAATGGCCGGAGCTAGACACTTACGCCTTGGAGATCTTGTCATGCCCCGCAGCCAGCGTTCTGTCTGAACGTGTGTTCAGCGCTGCTGGTGGTGTGCTGACAGATAAGCGCACGCGGCTCTCCACTGATAATGTAGACAGACTCACGTTCATAAAGATGAACAAATCATGGATCCGAAATGACTTTTCTACCCCGTGTCATCCTGGGGAGAGTAAAAGCTTGATGATTGGTTAAAATCACCCTACCAACCGTTTTAAGCTTTCAAATTACTAATCATGTTTATCTGTATCTTGGCAGGAAAATAATTTGGGCTTTGTAGCAGTGTGCAGCACTGATTCTATTAGGCCATCTATAATAAGCTCCACCAGATTTAAAATTACTAATCATGTTTATCTGTATCTTGACTGGAAAATAATTTGGGCTTTGTAGCAGTGTGCAGCACTGATCCTATTAGGCCATCTATACTAAGCTCCACCAGATTTAAAATTAATAATAATTTTTAGCTGCATCTAGCCCGGAAAATAATTTTGGAGCTCCGAGATGCGCAAGACACATAAGTGCCTTCTTGCTGCACTACCTGCAACATGACCCTCATATTGTCAGAATTCGAAGTAATCATGACTACTGGGTTGCCACACTCTTAGATCCCCCAAACTTTTCGATCAACCTTTTCATTTTAATAAAGACCAAAAAAATGGTCATTTTTGAAATTATAAGCATTAGCAGGTTATTAGAAACTGAAATCAAACAGTTTTCAACTCAAAACTTTATTCTAGGTGATGTTACATTTTCACATAGGACCCCTTGTTCGAAAGGAGCTTCTGAAGTCTCTCGTCCATTGAATTTGTCAGGTTTTGGATGGTTTCTGCTTCAATTGTTTTGCATGAGGACAGAATACCCTCCCAGAGCTGTTGCTTAGATGTGAACTGCCTCCCGCCATCATAGACACTCCTTTTGATGATGCTACAGAGGTTCTGAATGGGGTAGAGGTCAGGGGAGCATAGGGGTCACACCATAAGTTTGTCCCCTTTTATGCCCATATCAGCCAGAGATGCAGATGTTTTATGTGCAGCATGAGATGGTGCATTATCATGCAAAAAAATGATCTTGCTGTGAAATACACGGTTCTTCTTCTTGAACCATGGCAGGAAGTGCTGTTTGAGAAAATCCACATACATTATGGAGTTCATCTTTAGCGCCTTCAGGGATCCTAAAGGGGCCGACAATCTCTCTCCCCATGATTCCAGCCCAAAACATTACTCCATCTCCTCCTTGTTGGCGCTGTAGCCGTGTTTGCGTGGGGTGTCCATCAACCAGCCATCCTCCACTCCATCCATCTGGACCATCGAGCGCTGCACGGCACTCATCCGTGAACAAAACAGTTTTGAAATCAGTCTTCATGTAATGTTTGGCCCACTGGAGCCATTTCTGCTTGTGTGAAGTGGATAGAGGAGGTCGACAGGATGGCGTATGCACAGCTGCAAACCTCTGAAGGACCCTGCATCTTGTTGTTCGGGGGACGTTGGAGGCACCAGCAGCTTCAAAAACTTGTCTGCTGCTATGACAAGGCTCTTTTGCCGCTGCTCTTTTAACCTGACGTAATTGCCTGTAGGAAAGAGTCCTCAATTTGCCCTTATCAGCACGCACACGTGTGTACTGTGAATCAGCTACATACTTCTTGATTGCCAAGACACTTCATCCTGATCATCGCACAATGTTGATTGTAGTAATGCCTTGACCTAAACACTCCACAATTTGTTGCTTCTCAGCAGCCGACACATCCTTTTTCTTTCCCATTTTGGCAGAAAATGTAGGCTGCTTAATAATGTGAGACAGCCTTCTTAAGTAGTCTTGCCTTTCATTGGACACACCTGCCAAACTAATTAGCACAGGTGTCTGCAATTGCTTACAGTGATATAAAGAGCCCTGACACACATCACCATCAATGAGTTTAACTGACAAACAAACAAATTCTTCCCTTATCACTCCTAAACACTTTTTGCATAATAATTTGGAACACAGTGTACATGTGCTTTTCCACAAAACACCAGTGGTTCACGTAGTGAATCTTACAGTTCTAACTTGCCAACCGTGGTCTGTATGGAGTTGTTCAATAAAGGGCCCAAAATTAAGATAACATAGATGGGAGAGGTCTCTATGAATAGGAATTCCTAAGTATTTGATACCCTGTGAGGGCCAGGCAAAGGGAAAGTTGGACTGGATGGAATCCTATATGGATTTGGGGAGGGAGACATCGAGGGCCTCAGAATTCGCTGCATTGATTTTAAAATTTGACCATGTAACAAAGTGATCTATTTCAGCCATAACAGCATGGATGGATATATGTGATTGAGTGATATATACTAGGACATCATCAGCAAATAGAGAGCACTTGTACTCGGTGCCTCCCACCTCAATCCACCTAATATTGGGGTTATGGCGAATTGATGAGAGCAGGTGCTCCGTCACTAGGATGTACAGTCATGGCCAAAAGTATTGAGAATGAGACAAATAGTAATTTTTCCAAAGTTTACTGCTTCATTTTTTGTAATGGCAATTTGCATATACTCCTGAATGTCAAAGAGTGATCAGCTTAACAGCAATTACTGTACTTGCAAAGTCAATATTTGCCCAGAAAATGAACTTTAACCCCCAAAACACATTTCAACATCATTGCAGTCCTGCCTTAAAAGGAGCAGCTAACATCGTTTTAGTGATTGATGCATTAACACAGGTGTGGGTGTTGATGAGGACAGGGCTGGCGATCAATCAGTCATGATAAAGTAAGAATGACATCACTGGACACTTTAAAAGGAGGCTGGTTCTTGGTATCATTGTTTCTCTTCAGTTAACCATGGTTATCTCTAAAGAAACACGTGCAGCCATCATTGCACTGCACAAAAATGGCCTAACAGGGAAGAGTATCCCAGCTACAAAGATTGCACCTCAGTCAACAATCTATCGCATCATCAAGAACTTCAAGGAGAGTGCTTCCATTGTTGTCAAAAAGGCTCCAGGGCGCCCAAGAAAGACAAGCAAGCGCCAGGATCGTATCTTAAAACTGTTTCAGCTGCGGGATCGGACTACCAGCAGTGCCGAGCTTGCTCAGGAATGGCAGCAGGCTGGTGTGAGTGCTTCTGCACGCACTGTGAGGCGGAGACTCTTTGAGCAAGGGCTGGTTTCAAGGAGGGCAGCAAAGAAGCCACTTCTCTCCAGAAAAAACATCAGGGACCGACTGATATTCTGCAAAATGTACAGAGAGTGGACTGCTGAGGACTGGGGCAAAGTCATTTTCTCTGATGAATCCCCTTTTCGATTGTTTGGGACATCTGGAAAACAGCTTATTCGGAGAAGAAGAGGTGAGCGCTACCACCAGTCTTGTCTCATGTCAACTGTAAAGCATCCTGAAACCATTCATGTGTGGGGTTGCTTCTCAGCCAAGGGAATCGGCTCACTCACAGTCTTGCCTAAAAACACAGCCATGAATAAAGAATGGTACCAGAATGTCCTCCAAGAGCAACTTCTCCCAACCGTCCAAGAGCAGTTTGGCGCCCAACAATGCCTTTTCCAGCATGATGGAGCACCTTGCCATAAAGCAAAGGTGATAACTAAATGGCTCATGGAACAAAACATAGAGATTTTGGGTCCATGGCCTGGAAACTCCCCAGATCTTAATCCCATTGAGAACTTGTGGTCAATCAAGAGACGGGTGGACAAACAAAAACCAACAAATTCTGGCAAAATGCAAGCATTGATTATGCAAGAATGGACTGCTATCAGTCAGGATTTGGTCCAAAAGTTGATTGAGAGCATGCCAGGGAGAATTACAGAGGTCTTGAAGAAGAAGAGGCAACACTGCAAATATTGACTTGCTGCATTAACTCATTCTAACTGTCAATATAACCTATTGGTACTCATAATATGATTGCAGTTATATTTCTGTATGTGATATAAACATTAGACAAACACTAATAAAAACCAGAGGCCAGCAGATCATGTGAAAATATAATTTTGGTGTCATTCTCAAAACTTTTGGCCATGACTGTATAAGAGAGGGGACAGAGGACATCCCTGCCTTGTCCCATTGGTGATTGTGAAAGGTGATGAAAATGTTCTGATGCACCCCCTGGGCCTTGGGACACCCGGAGCCAGACCCTTTTTGGTGGATGCTGGTTGTTGTAGTCTTCGTGGCGGCGACCCGGTTCCGTGGCTCAGGGTGGTCAAACCAGTGGAGGAACTATTTATGTGGTTTTGATGTTTAAATGTCCGACTACGCCACCCGTGGATTGCGGTCAGAGTGAACCGCCGCTGCAGGGCAGACCGCTGAGGCTGGTGTTGTGGGTGCAGCAGAGCGTAGCATAACTCCCCACGGGAGGAGTATAGCCTCAGGGCAGTGTATGCGGAGGATGGGGGTGATGGTGCAGGGCAGCAGCAGTAACGACACGGAGTCAGTGATGCAGTCCAGGGCCTTTACTCACAGTTCTTATTATCCAGACCACGTCTGCAGGTAACGGCTGCCCACGTCGTACTGTGCTCACCAGGTGAGGGGCTCAGACAACTTCCAGATAACTTTGGAGCGCTTCACAGGACCCCCTTTGTGTGTCCTTTGTCTGGCCTTTCTTACCAACCCTTCTGTCCGGCTGCCTCGGGCCTCCTCTTGGTAAACTTGGCGCCAGTTTCCCTGACCCTATGTGGTGCCCTCCTAGCGGGTGTAGCGAGGGGCTGCGCCACATAAAATGTCACAGCCTCCGGTTTCTAGCTGAGGGTCGTTTCCTGCCTCCACTAGTTTCGGGGACCGGTCTCCCCCTTTGGCCTGACCCCTCCACGCAGGTGGATTCGGGCGTGCGGTGGCGACTCGCCCGTCCGCACCCCTGGGATCCCTTCATTCCTCGTTCCTGGAGCCTTCTCCGCTCCTCTTCCTTCCTTCTCCCTCTTCCAGGCCTGGGCCTCTGTTACTAGGCCCGCCTCCGGAGCAGAGCTCATGCAGAGCCCCTGCTCCCTGCCACTTCTGCTCAGACTTCTCTGCACTGAACTAAGATGGTGCCCACCTTTTATACTCCCTTCTCAATGCACCCAGGAACTGCTTCCTCCCTGCTCCTGCACTACAGGGTTCCCCTTCCTCAGTGTTCCCTCCCCCCACTCCAGCCAGGGACAGGGACTGTCGTGCCCATCTCAGAGGCATATTGGTCGCCCTGCCCCACGGCAATGTGGTGTAATGCATGCAGGTGTCGGGTCCTGATCCACACTCCATCCTTACCTGAGAGTGAGATATCACACCTCTGGGTGAGGTGCAATACCTCTGTAGCAACCGAGCCCTCAGGGTGCTACAGTTCCATTTATCTTCAGCCTAGGTGACGTATTGTGATACAGGGCCGTGATTTTGGCTATAAAAGGGTCCCCTAGACCCCTACCCCAAGCTTTTTAAGAGAATCATATATGGCGTGCCAGGAGACTCTATGGAATGCTTTCTCAGCATCCAACGAGAGTATCTAATTACAAATTTTTAACTGCATCTAGCCCAGGAAATACTTTGTGCCTAGTAGCAGTGTCTGCTAGTCAGCGGATTATCCCGGCTGTTAAGCAAGCTACACCACCTGTAGTTTGGACACTTAATTTTTTCAAAGGAAATGCTTCGGGACCACGGGATACTCAGTGAAGAGCATCAGGAGGCACCCCAAGGCATAGGGGCTGGGACTGGCAGTAGGATGCCTTGCGGTGGACAGCCGAGCTCGATCCTTATAAAAGCTTTTTAACTGCAACAGCTTTAGTGGACGCTACTGGAGCTGGAATTACGCGGCTGCTGGCATGAGACTTGCCCTCCAATAGATCCTTGTAAATGGATTTAAAGTGTATTCATTGAAATTAGAGAGACAATTTAAATTATAAAGCTTAGAGCTGCCTCCACCACAGGGGGGCTCGCTCGACCCACCAGCGGACAGGCACCAGTATTGGGAGAGGGGGGCTGGCCGTCAGGGTTCACCGCGGCTCTGGCACAAACCCGGCGACACGGAGGTGGCACGGGCAGGAGCGGACTGAACGTGTCGGCTTCTCACTTTGTGGATTTTAGAAGGGCATGACATGCCTATATCTGTGTCTCCCCCTCCTTTTACTCCTCCACCTCTTTTCTTTTCGCATGACTATATGTACTTGTCACTTTTCCATGTGTTAGTTGTGTCTTCTGAGCAGTTTGTCAGATTTTGGACACCTTTGAAGGTGTTTTCTATGTGTTTCTATGTGTTTTTGTTTGCCTGCCATTGGTTTTAACGGTGTTCGAAGGTGTTCGACGAACAGTTCGACGAACAGTTCGGCGAACACACGGGTGTTCGACGAACCGAACCGAACTCGAACACTACGGGGGTGGCTCAACACTAGTCAGCAGTGCAATCGAACCATTTTTTAAATAACACTTAGGCTGTGTGCGCACGATGTGGATTTAATGCGTTTCTATGGCAGCATTTCCCAATGATAATCCGCATGTGCTGTGCACATGCTGAGGAAATTTCCACTGTGGATTATCATTGCAGAAAAATCCGCAGCACAACCAATATGGGCGCCCATAGACTTGCATTGAACCGCAGCAAACCCACATTGCTGCGGTTCAATGCGCAGATGGTACCCGGGTCGAGAGAAGAGGAGACTGCTACTCCTCTTATCCGACCCGGGTACCATCGTACTCGCAAGTTAAAAAAGAATTATAAAGTAAAAAATAAAAAAAAATATTCATACTCACCTCTCCGGCGATCCTCTCTCATCGGCGGCCCGCGGTGTACTGCCAGGACCTGCGGTGACGTCATTTATCAGCTGATGGTCACGCGACCGTCAGCTGATCGGTGATGCTGGGAGGAGACCGGGGGCCGCCGGAGAGGTGAGTATAAGGTTTTTTTTTTCTTTTTACTTTTACATTTTTTTTTTTTTTTTTACTATAGATGCACCATTTGAAAGCAGAACTCTCCTCATAAGTTGGTCACACAATATAAATCCATGCCAGTTGCATGGATTTATATTGTGTGACCAACTTATATTGTCAAGCCCTTTTCCAAATGCATTTGAGTGATGCTCAAAATCGCTTGGAAAACCGCTTGAAAAAACACATGCATAAACGCATGTAAAAACGCTTAAAAAAAGCATGTAAAATCCGCATGCGTTTTTTCTGCCAGAGAGAGGAAAAAACGCTCAGGAGATCTCTGCTTCAAATCTGCATAGTGGGCACATACCCTTATGCATGAAGTTGTCTGCTGGTGAGAAGAAATTGCAGTTCATTGTAATAAGGACATTTTTTTCCTACTGGGTGACGAACCACTTTTGTTTTGTGCAGCCGTAAATTTAACAAAATGGTCTCTGATTGATCACCATAACTTTCTGACATCACAATCTATAATGAAAAAAAATATATATTATTGGATTGTAGACGAGGGATCGTCTCTGTGATAGACGCTGGTTCACACACAGAGATGCAGTTCGTCGGTTCACGCAATTCATGAACAATGCAATTGTTCGTCGGTTCTTGCAATACAGTTCAAATCATGTTTGTGCTATTTAAAAAAATAAAACTTACCAATCTCCCACTGAAGCTTAGAATCAGCTTTATCCCAGTGGGGGAATAAAGTCCGACATACTATGGTCCGGACTTTTTTGTGGTGATCGCTATAGCTGAACGAAGCATTATCCCAAATTTCAAGCATTCTTTCCACCTTGCAAACATGAAACATAAAACAAATATTACATCAGCATACACAATTGCAAACAAGCTGGTGAGCTTGAACTGGTCTGATAATACAGTTTAATTGGATTAGCTATGCAAGCAATGGGGAACAAACAAAGTATTGCCAGGTCCCCCATGTCCTCTATCTAGTAGTATTCAGCCATGTGTGATTATACCCCCTACCTAACAACAAGCCCTGTGTAACATAATTGGTAAAATTATTTCTTTATCATTTATAACCTGTGCTTTACTATGCTAAAGGGGGCTTAGAGTAGTCGATGGGGCATTAGTCCCCCTAACTAGTCAGCCCTCTTTCCATGTAGTTATCATGCCCCTGTGAGCATGATAACATAATTTGCACAAGCTCATGGGAATATCTAATGATGCGCCGCTCGCTATATTACTGTAGCGGTGTCCAAAGGACACCACAAGGCAGGATTCATGTACGGCACAGCAGACGAGGAGACAGAAACAAAACACCAGCTTTATTAAGTAAAAAGAGGATATATGCCAGAAGATAGGAATAACAATATTTACAATGATAATATTAATAACATGTTTTTAAGAAGAAATAGCTGAAGCATGTCACAAAACTATGCTCCAGCTAGGGCAATGAAAGTTCATTACAAACAGTACAAATCAAGTTTCACAAACTACTCTCGGCTAATTCTCTATCTGGCTTTCCGCTAATTGGGCCAGGATTTGGGATTGGGATGCTACAGCATCCTAACTAAAGAAAACTGCGCTAAACCCTAACACAGTTCAACACTGGTGTTTCACTCATAATTGTGCAGATCAGGAACAGAAAGACAGCGGCTGCTTGGTTCTGATATAGCTGAGCCGGATGAGTTGCACTTGAGTTCTTTCTCCTGTATATTGGATCTTTTTCCCTCTGCAGGTCAGGCAAGTCTGGTTTCACTTTCAATGATGAGAGATGACTGACACTCTGTGTTATCTGTTACCTCACTAATCTTCAGGGAAGCTGTTCTAGAGGAGCGATTCAGCTCTTTACTTTTGGACACAGTCCTGATGACAAATCTTGCAATAGTCAGAACTTTATCTTTCCCCAAAGAACATCAGTTCCTCTTAATATCTCTCCTTTTCAGGACACTGGCAAATGTCCTGTAAGTTACCTCAGACACAGGAGGTCTCTCACTTCCTGGTTCTTCTCCCTTTCATAGCACACACCAAAACAACAGGGAGGGGGGGGGAGTCGACTAGTCCAAGAGCAATAATCAGAGGTTAGCAAGGTCTCTTAAAGCCACAGTGTTTCAATGTCCAGTAAGGGCTGACCCTCTACATTATGACAGCGTCACTGTGTCTGCTACATCACTGTGTCTGGAAGTTCAGAAAATGCTACAGCAGTTAATTTAACCAAATAATGTTACACAGGGCTGGTAAGTGAGTGGGCTTTACATCAAGGCAGAATATTTCTGATTTCGGACCTGACACGTTCTCAAAAATAACAATGTGCAAATAGTACAAGTATAAAAAAATTTACCTCCAAGATGAGATTTGAAACATTGATGCTCATTCTCCTGTACCAAGACATCTCAAAATGTGCTTCGGAGACCAGCTTCCAACACTTCAGTATGTCACAACACCTCACTACAAAACTCCCAAGCCACTATGGCAACATACTCAGAACACCTCACTCCACCCCTCCTTATCTCTCTGACTATTTACTTTTGCTGTGAGGTCACATCCTGTTGTCCCTGACATTTCTGCACCAAAAAACGCTGAAAAAATGACACCTGCATTATTGGTACATTTTTTCAGTGTTTTTTTCACCACCTATTACTTCCAATGAGTGAAAAAACGCTGAAAAAACACTGAAAAAACGCTGAAAAAACGCTGAAAGAAGTGATATTCTCTATTTTGCAAAAAAACATGCAAAGCACAAAATCCTGAACAAAAAAAAAACCATGATGTGTGCATGAGATTTCTGGAATCTAATAGACTTTGCTGGTACTGTAAAACGCAGCTGAAAATTTGCATAAAAAAATGCATCAAAAAACGCTGAAAAAAACATGATGTGTGAACATAGCCTTAGTTACCAGATTGCTTATTTGGAAACTATTACCCTTGTGTGTAACCATACCTCGTCTATAAATCCACTGTTCCTGTGTATATCTTCACTTCTGGATTTGCTTCATTTGGTGCTTCCTGCTCCGCTTGCCTGTTTGCCGTCTTACATCCCCACTGTCCTGGTCATCGCTGATCCACGTTTCATCCAGCAAGACCTACTCTGTTGCTCAATTACCTCCAGTCCATGTTTGGAGGGCAATGTAAACTATTTTTACTGTCAGCACACTGATTTTTCTGATTTTTTTGCTTATATTTTTAGCCCAGTTCTTGGTACATAAGCTCACCATTATCTTTTGCCTTCTTACAAGTAGTTCTATCACACAGCAGGTTTTATTTGATGCTTTCCTTTCAGGATACAATGAATTAGAAGGAAACACAAAAGAACCAGTTAGCTAGGATCTTAACCATAAACCCTTGGTATTGTTAGCCACAAAAAATGAAAATATATTGTATATGTGTTCCTGCTGTTGGCCCAATTATAAAATATAAAGTAAAAAGTCTGAAAACTATTCCATAATTTTGGGTTTTATTTTGCAATTTTGTGATTATTGAAGCCCTGTAAATTCAGCAGTTACTAGAATAATATGTAACGTGAATAGGATTGAGGTGCACCAATTTATATTCAGTACATACTAAAGAAGCACTCCTATCAAAGTTTTTATTCTCTTAATATATTGCAGTCATCATATTATACAGCACTGTGTAGTTACAATTGCTCATTTTGTCTTTCTACCCAGCTAATTCTTCTCGCCAGTCATATTCTTTTGCACTGACTCATAACTTGTGCAGAGAAAATTGACCTCCTATTTCTATATAGTGCATAGTTAGGTTGAATAAAGACCTAGGTCCATCAAGTTCAACGTTCCTCCACTAATTGTACATTTTGTCACTAATTTAACCCACAATCTTATGTGTATCGAGGAAATCGCCCAGCCCTTTTTTAAAAGCTAAACCAAAGACAAGAAAAATACCCAAATGATTAAAAGTAAATATATAAATCGCACAGTGCAAAAATAATAATAAATAATAAAGGGTATTTAGTTAACATAATTTTGATCAAAATAATGTAAAAGCTGTCCCGCCACGTCACGGCATCCCTTGTGCGACAGTCCTAACTCTAATATTAAAAACCTTACCATTTGTCAAGTGACATACATATGGACAAGGACAGAGAGACTGGATCCCTGGTGCAAGCATAAAACCGAGGCAGGATCAGCGTCCCAGCCCAGACAAAGGGCGGCCACACCCTTTTATATGCACTCAAGCATACTAACTGCAAAGAAAAAACCTGAAGGTGTGAACTGGAACATAAATTGATGTGCATGCAAAATGTAAATGCATGTTCACACAAGGCCATTAAACAAAGAGAAACCAAAGACAAGAAAAATACCCAAATGATTAAAAGTAAATATATAAATCGCACAGTGCAAAAATAATAATAAATAATAAAGGGTATTTAGTTAACATAATTTTGATCAAAATAATGTAAAAGCTGTCCCGCCACGTCACGGCATCCCTTGTGGGACAGTCCTAACTCTAATATTAAAAACCTTACCATTTGTCAAGTGACATACATATGGACAAGGACAGAGAGACTGGATCCCTGGTGCAAGCATAAAACCGAGGCAGGATCAGCGTCCGAGCCCAGACAAAGGGCGGCCACACCCTTTTATATGCACTCAAGCATACTAACCGCAAAGAAAAAACCTGAAGGTATGAACTGGAACATAAATTGATGTGCATGCAAAATGTAAATTAGCTCTCTGGCCTGGGTGTATATATACCTGGTGTGTCTGAGAGGGAGTTGCCAGCTATATCCATTTCTACTTGTGAAGCTTAGCAGGAGCAGTACCTCGTCCTCTCTGGAGCTTGAGGCCGTATGCTTATTTGGAGTTCATTTAAAGCTAAGCCATTTCCCCTGTTTTGTTTACCCTTGTTGTCTATAGAGTTTAGTGGAGGTTGACTAGTGCTCATCTCCTTCCATCCCTAGCCGTAGCCATACACCAGGGAGAGTAGGGCTAGGCATGCGTGCGGCGATTGCTGAGGAAGCAATATAGGGACGATAGTTGAGACAGGGTGATTCTAGACCAGACTAGGAGGTCTCCACTTTCCCCTTTCCCTAGTGTCTGGGCTCCCTTTCCCTTTTCCCTCTGTGTTGCACTAAGTCTTCCCCACACCTGGCGTGACATTATAGCAGGCCGAGCACATTTTGAAAAGGAAAAAAAAAAATGTAACTGACATTTTGTTGTTTTTTTTCTTTGTGTGCTTTTGGGTGTGCACCTTTTTTTTTCTTTCACCCTTTGGGATGGGTTCAGTTGCAGAGCTCGCAGAGCAGTTCTACTGTCTGTCTCTGGAGGCAAATGACCTCCGCTGTGAGGTTCAGCAGCAGCATTAGCGGTTACTGGTCGCCAATATGGGGGTCTCTGCAGGTAAGCATGTCCAGCCTGAATCCATGGTTGCCCTTCCAGACAGGTTTTTAGGAGGTAGGGGAAACTTTTTGTGTTTAAGGAGGCATGCAAATTGTATTTTAAACTTCGTCCCTACTCCTCCGGTAATGAGAAGCAATGGGTTGGTATTGTGATCTCTCTATTGCAGGGCGATCCTCAGTCATGCACGTTTTCGTTACTGCAGGACTCGGTTTGTCTCCAATCTGTGGAGGGATTTTTCGGAGCTCTGGCCCTCATCTATGATGATCCTGACCGAGTCGCCTTGGCTGAGTCTAGGCTACGTCGCCTTAAGCAGGGGATTCGGTCAGTGGAAACATACTCTCCCTGCTACACGACATGAGGAATGACTTCTGACCAGACCGATGTAAGCTTTGTAAAGAAGCCGTGGAACTTAATAAACGTCAGACTGCATCATAGTGAGCAGCTTTGCCAAACGGAAAGAACAAAGTTCATTCCAGCCCGCATGAGGACTAAAATATCCAGAGAAGAGGCGGCCTGAGTGATTCTGACATCTTCTGGCAAGCCCTGGGACCAGGTCAGGACTCTGACGCCTTTCCAGAAAACATCTAAGCCACGAAAACTGAGTTCTCCTCCAACTAGTTGACTCTCCACCCTTTGGGACATCTAAAATATGTACGAGTGATCCAGTATCTATACCATAGGTTTGGCACCACCTAGGAAGAGAAAAATGTTACTAAAGCAATAAATAAGGTCTGATAGATCTGGAAAAACAAGAAGAACGCCATCGACCAATACACTCAATTTCAGAGTTAGGCAAAACGGCACATTCAGCTTATGTAGCAGCCCTGATCCTAAATGAATGAGTACCAAATACCTTGGGGGGGAGACCCAAGGACAACAAGCACTTGCAATGAAGTGATTGAAACTGAAATCTCATCAGAGTGGAACCATCTTTATGAGAGAAAAATGAATGACCTAGGCGACAGAAAGGTAAGTAATTATTAAGGGTCAGAAGGCAAATTGGACCAGAGATGGAACAAAGCGGTTCCCAAGAGCCAATATCGGACGGGTCTGTCTTTGAGCTTTGAATGCGGATATGCAGGCCTCCATCACAGAGGTTAAAATCATCATAGCAAAGGCCCCCTGGATCGTGTTTGGATAAGGAAACCAACTCACTAACACGTAAGGCTCCAAAAAACGTGAGGCCAAAAGCAGCAGAAAAGAGAGCAGACTTGAAAAGAGGGGAACAGAGGGCAGGGTGCATGAAATGAGACACGTGAGCAAATTGAAAGAAATGGGTTGTCCAGCCACAGAATCGGAAGTGAAAGGCTAAACCCGATAAGTGGTTCTGAGCAACCATTCTGGAAACACTCATACTATGGACATGAAGCAGATATTGGATAGTAACCTCTAAACCAGAGATGTCAAACTCAAACACACAGAGGGCCAAAATGAAAAACTTGGACAAAGTCACGGGCCAACCAGTATACAGTGTAATGGGCCCCACAAACTCCTCCATACCGAACAATGGGCCCCACATAGTCCTCAATACAGAATCATGGGCCCTACATAGTCCTCCATACAGAATATTGGCCCCACATAGTTCTCGATACAGAATAATAGCTCCACATAGGGGTGGTGGTTCTGGTGTTGAGGGCAAAAAAAACCCCCCACGGGCCGAAGTTTGACACATGTGCTCTAAACAAATGGAATGAGATGAAGAAATGGGTCTATCACTCACAAAATCATACCACTTTCTCTACGCCTTACCGCAAGATTCCCATGTCGACGAGGCCACTGAAGATCTCACCAGTGCCATCAAGTGCTCTCCACCACTTCCCACATGAGGGATGGACATGGATGCCCCCCCGCTTGGGCATTGGGATAAAGGTGTCAATATCTTTGACAATCAAAACGAGAGAGAGAATCAGCAATGACATTACTTGCACCTGGAACATGGCATGCCCGAAACCAAATGTTGAAGCCTAGACATTTTAATATCAATAATCTAATTAACTTTATTATTGTAATAGATGAGGAAGACAAATAATTTATAGAATGAATGGCGCTCTTGTTGTCAGCCCGAAAACAAATCCATTGATCCCAAAGGGACGAACCCCAGATAGAAATGGCGGCAATGGAACAATTCCAGCAATGTAAGGTGTTTACCCAACTCCTGGAATGCCAAGAGCCCAACCAATATTCAGCACACCACTGATCCCTGAAAATGATGCCAAAATACGAGTACCAGCAGCGGTGGAAAAAAGGGGATAATACTCATTAGTCACTTCCAGAGACTGAAAACAAGAATGGCATTTACAGGATCATCAGGTCAGCTCACAAAGGAGGTGTTAGACGAATTTGGTGGTGGGGAATCTTAATACCTCTGGTAGAAAGGGACATGCATCAGGAAAATAGTCTACCCATGGGCATAACTCGGCACGCAAAAACAAGCAATGACTGTATTTGTCGGAGGGCAACTTTATGGACAGAATAAAAAATCCTCGATCAAAGCAGTAATTTTGAAAAATTTTTCCTGAGGAACACAGAAAACCATTGTTACCGAATCGATTTCAATTCCTAAAAAGGATAATGTAGTGACTGGGCCAAAAGTTTTCTCATCAGACAGGGGGACTCCAAAATGAAAAAACGAATTGTATCCATCAAAAGTTGGCAAGAATTGGAACCCTGTGGGCCCCAAAAAGATAATAGTCAAATTAATGTTTAATAGAAAGGGAACCTGTCTCATACTTAATAGTAATAGTATGAGACAGGATAATAATAGTATCCGTCTACAAAACAACCTCAATGTCTGATTTTGCCATTAAAGCCCCCGGGCCAGCTTCCCTTACTAAGGTGACAGCTCTGTTGAAAGAAATGTATGTTACTGAAGAGTTGTTTTCAGTAAAGCCATTGTTTACCATTGATCCCTTGGGGTGGGAAAGGTGTTGGATTAAACAGAACTTGCTGATTTCCTTTTTTGGGACAATACCCAATGGAGAAATCCATAAATTGTAAAAGGGGGGTTGAAAAAGGGCCTGCTATTCTGCCCATGGATTTTTCTTTTTTGTAACTTTTTAGCTAAAACTTGGCTGATTTTAGTTTTGATGTCAAAAAAAGTTGTCTGCTAAAAGTGAAGAGGATAAAGAAACCAAAACTGAAACTGAAATGCAATTGGGCACCCGCCTCTTTATTGGGGTATGAGTTGAGCCATGGGCCCATCGTGGTTACGCTCACTGGGGTCCTTATGCTCCTGTTGACTGGGGGGGTTTTGTTGCGGAGCACTCATGTTTATATTTGCAGAGTCCATAAAAACGTTTCATTAAACAGCCAGACCAGAGGCCACTGAGAAAAAGAGTTTAGGACCTTTTAACCCTCAACCCAGATGGGGCTGCAGGGCCTAACGCCTTCTGAACTCCTCGTCATAATGTCACCAGGTACTTCCCCCATGGACTTTAAGGAATTGTAGATAGTTTCAAGGTAAATGAACATTGCAGAGCAGCGCTCAGGATGTTATGGGCCCATGACACAACCTATGAGAAAAAAGGCCTGCACAATTATTTATGCTCCTAATGACTTTTGATTTAAAACAAAATGAGCAAATACCCTGTAGTAAATAAATAAATAGAAATAGTGCATGAAAACAACATAGGATACTTAGTTAACATAATTTTGATAAAAAAAATGTAAATGCCATCCCACCGTTTACGGCCTTAAAAACAAGTTATGCTGAAAAAAATGAATGTCGAAGATGGATGAGGTACACAGCACAAACAATGAAGAAGGGTAACTGTGTGGCATCTGCTAGAGCCTCCGCAGTTGGGCACAGTACCATTCACACTCAGCCACGAACAAGAGAGTATAAAGTGCATCTTACAGTTACATAACTCTACTTTCAATTCTACCACAAAAAAATGTAAGGCACTCTCTTTGTTGTATCCCCCCAAAAACACAGAATGACACGCCCGCTTGGTGATTCGCCATCATGGAAGTTACACTTGTTTCCTAAAATTTGGGAGTGGTAGGCAGGGGTGGATTAAGAGTAGCAAGGGCCCTGGGCAGTTTAGAAGGCGCGGGTTTCCCCCCACACACACACACACCTGATGTATCACGTGACATGTCACATGATCCCCTGTGATAGTTCACGTGAAATTAATTTGGCACAATATTAATTATAATAATTTTTTTTAGGCTGTGTGCCCACTACGCGTTTTTTAAGCGTTTCCGCAGCGGCAATTCCGCTGCAGAAACGCTTAAAAAATGCTTGGTAGAAGGTCTGCCATGTTCCTGAATGATAATTCCCATGTGCTGTGCACATGCTGCGGAAATTTCCGCTGCGGATTATCATTGCGGAAAAATCAGCAGCACTAACAATTATTTTGCGGAAGCGCGGCGCTTTCGCCGCCATTGACTTGCATTGGAACGCATGTAATCCGCATCACTGCATCTGTATATGCAGAATCCATGCATTTCAATGTGCGAATGGTACCCGGGTTTGGAGAAGAGGAGGCTCTCCTCCGGACCCGGGTACCATAGAACCTGTAAAAAAAAGAATAAAATAAAAAATAAATATTATACTTACCTTCTGATGGCCCCCGGTGTCTTTATCCGATGCGTCCTGGCTTGCCGGCAGCTCGCGATGGTCTGAAAAGGACCTGCCGTGACGTCATTTAGTCATGTGACGAGTCACGTGACCGCTGACGTCGGCAGGCCATCAGAAGGTAAGTATATATTTATTTTTTACCATTCTTTTACGGTCACACTATATAAATCCATGCCGGTTGCATGGATTTATATAGCGTGACCAAGTTGTCAAGCACTTTCCAAGTGATGCTAAAATAGCTTGGAAAGCGCTTGTCAACCCGCATGCGGAAATGCATGAGAAGAACGCTTCACATCCGCATGTCCCTGGCAGGAAAAATGCATGTACAATCCGCATGCATTTTTTCTGCCAGGGAGATGCAGAAACCCTCAAAAAAAATCCGGAGCATTTCTGCATCGTGGGCACATAGCCTTACATTAATTGTATGACTCAATATTGAGCACACGTATATTGAGCCATCTATACAAAGCGGGAGGCCGCACGGAGCCATCTATACACAGCACGGCGCCATCTATACACAGCGGGAGGCCGCACGTAGCCATCTGTACACAGCGGGAGGCCGCACGGAGCCATCTATACACAGCGGGAGGCCGCACGGAGCCATCTATACACAGCGGGAGGCCACACGGCCCCCCCTCCAGAGACAGCAGGAGGCCGCACGGCGCCATCTATACTCAGCAGGAGGCCGCACGCAGTCACGCACACAAACATATACAGACATATACATACACGCATAAACACATTTGAAACACAAAAATACATATAAACAGACATCACACAATGATATCTGCCTGCACACACATACATACATACACATACACACACACACACTCACTCACTCTCACACATACACACTCTCACACACACACACACACACACACTCACCATCCCCTGGCTCGGCTCCAGTCCTCCTGGCTCCTGCTCCTCTCCGGTGGTAAGTAGCAGTGCAGGCCGGACGCGCTCTGCGTGACGTCACAGCAAGGAGACACGGCCGCGCACAGGGCCGTGTCTCCTAACAGTGACGCGGCCGGGCCAGCACACAGGGAAGTTAACTGCTGCAGTGCTGGCACGGCTGAAGAAGAAGCAGCGGCCGTGCACCGCTGCTGGGGGAGTGGTCTGGGGCCCCCCCCGCCACTGTCTGCCGGTATGTGCCGCGGGGCCACACATATAATGAGGGCAATCCGGCCATAGCACCCCCAGAGCCCCGGGCCCCCTGGAGACCCGAGGCCCCGGGCGGTAGCCCGGATTGCCCTCATTATAATCCGCCTATGGTGGTAGGAACCTCATCTTGACCAAATATCCAGCACTACTTGCTGAAATGTAGTCCCAAACATTCAAGGGACCCCCACCATGCACACACTTATTGTACTGTTCTCCAGCTCTTGGAGGAACAAACTACTTTTTATTACAACCAAATATTTAAAATTTTGACTTCTCAGAACATAGCGCCTGCTGCCAATTTTCTGCATCCTAGCTTATATGTTTTCATGCATAGTTGAGTCACTTGGCCTTGTTTCCATATTGAATTATGCCACAATTCTTCTATAAAGAACACTTTTGGCCAGATTTCTCCGAAAAGTAGATGGATGTAGCTGGGTTCCACTAGTTGCTGCCAGTTCTGAGCTGAAGACACTGCTGAACATCTTCCACTTTCAAAGGAAAGTGAGCAATGATGTGTCTCTCATTTACTGCATTCAATTTCTTTTGCTGACCACTGTGTCTAGGGTCCTCAGCATTGCCGATTTCTTTGTGCTTTTTTGCGAAAGAACAAGAAGAGCCCCACTTAAAACTCCAGTCTATTTAAAAATCGTTGCATAGGAAGACATTGCTGATGCAGTATACTTACCTTGTTTCTTGTTGCTATGCTCAGTCTTGTTATGACCTCTGACTTGGCACTGTCTTCTACAACCTCACCTTTGTATAAGGGAATAAGCATGGATATTCCGCACTGCTGGTAGATAGAAATGCAAATCATGTGGTTATGTCCTGAGGAAGAAGTATGAAAATTTTGAAATGCGTCGACTAATATAAACAGCAATCACACTCTTGTGTATTTGGGATCTGTATTTCTATCTACCAGCAGCGCGGAATATCCACGTTTATTCCCTTATACATTTTACCGGTCAGATGACTTGTGGACCTGCAGCAGCTGTAATTCTATCCCTCTATTTTGTTGTGTGAAAACAACTCTACCAGGTTAGCAAAACCATTTTACCCCTTCAATTTTAAACCGGATAAGACCATATTTGCACTTTTGTGCTCTCTAGCTCCTGCACCAACCTCACCTTTGCAGCAGAGTTTCGATATTACTCACTAAGTTTGAGCCTCATTTTTAAACAGAATCTAAAAAAAATTTATTTGATACAGTAGAAAAACAGAACTTAATATTTGGTTCAGAAACCTTTGTTTGCAATTACAGAGGTCAGATGTTTCCTGTAGTTCTTGACCAAGTTTGCACACAGTGCAGCAGGGATTTTGGCCCACTTTTGCTTTATTATGTGACATAAAGCCCTGCAGCTCCAGCAAAAATAAACAGCCTTAGTGGCAAAACAACAAAACAAAAGATAAACCATAGCACAGTCCATAGCAGTGTGGGATTCGCCCACACAGGTTGTAGTCCTTGCCTCCCCAGATACAACAACCGAACAAAAAATAGGGACAGAGCATTTAAACCTTGCTCAGCCACACCCTGAGGGGAGATAGTGTGAATGGCTTTCCACCCTCTTTGCCATTCACAAAAAAACACACCCTTTAATGAGTTAACCCCCAGCATATAACATGCTGGCAGAAATTTTGCAAGTTTCAGTTCACACAGGCTAGCAACCTGAGTGACACATACCTCCCCTCGTATATCACACCAGTGACTCTGTCACATATTTCCCCCTCTGCCAAAAGCCGGGGGTTTGGGCAACTTACGATACCAGACAGGGAATTCTACAAAGGGCATCAGCGTTCCCGTGTAACTTCATGGGCCTATGCTCTACGTGAAAATTAAAGTCCTGAAGAGCTAGGAACCATCTAGTTACCCTGGCATTTTTACCCCTCTTTTCCCTCAACCATCTCAACGGGGCATGGTCTGACACCAACTTAAACTTCCGGTCTAGTAGGTAATGTCTTAGTTTATCTACTGCCCACTTTATGGATTAACACTCTTTTTCTACTATTGCATAGTTCTTCTCGCAGGAAGAAAGCTTCTGGCTCAGATAGAGAATGGATGTTCTTCCCCATTTATTTCTTGAGAGAGTACAGCTCCTAGACCAACCTCTGAAGTGTCTGTCTCGACCACGAACTCTTTCTTAAAGGCTGGTGCGGCAAGAACCAGCTGCTTACACAGTGCCAACTTCAACTGTTGAAATGCAGTCTCTGTTTCCTCCGTTCACTTAACAATGGTTGATCTGGTGCCTTTACGGAGATCTGCCAGTGGCGCGGCCATCATGGCAAAATTTTGGATAAACCGCCAGTAATGTCCCACTATTCCCAGGAACGCTCTCACTTACTTCTTGGAGAGCGGTTGCGGCCAGTTCTGGATTGCCTCCACTTTATTGACTTGCGGCTTTATTTTGCATCTCCTGACGACGTAGCCCAATTACGTGGCCTCCTCTTTTGCAACGGTGTATTTTTTTGGATTTATTGTAAATCCCGCCTTCCTTAGAGCATCCAGAATGGCCTGTAGTTTAGGTAGATGACTAGACCAGTCTGGGCTAAAGACTACAATATCGTCAAGGTAGGCTGCGGCATACTTCTTATGTGGGGCTAGGATCCAATCCATAGCCCTCTGGAAGGTGGCCGGGTCTCTCGTAGCACAAATGGCATCTGAATGTATTGAAAGCAGCGGGATCTGGGGGTGTAGCAGGATAACTTCTAAAGAAATTAAAGGTGAACTTCAAGCTCAAGGAACATCAGTGTCAGATTGCACCATCAGTCGTTGTTTGATCCAAAGTGGACTTCATGGGAGACGACCAAAGAGAACACCATTGTTGAAAAAAATCATAAAAAAGACAGACTGGAATTTGCCAAACTGCATGTTGACAAGCCAGAAAGCTTCTGGGAGAATGTCCTATGGACAGATAAGACAAAAATGGAAGTTTTTGGCAAGGCACATCAGCTCTATGTTCACAGACGGAAAAATGAAGCATATCAAGAAAAGAACACTGTCCCTACTGTGAAACATGGAGGAGGCTCTGTTATGTTCTGGGGCTGCATTGCTGCATCTGGCACAGGGTGTCTTGAATCTGTGCAGGGTACAATGAAATCTTAAGACTATCAAGGGATTCTAGAGAGAAATGTGCTGCCCAGTGTCAGAAAGCTTGGTCTCAGTCGCAGGTCATGCTTCTTGCAACAGGATAATGACCCAAAACACACAGCTAAAAAAAACCAAGAATGGCTAAGAGGAAAACATTGGACTATTCTGAAGTGTCTTTTCGTGAGCCCTGACCTAAATCCTATTGAGCATCTTTGGAAAGGTCTGGAAAAGGCAACCTTCAAACACGAGATAATTGGAGCAGTTTGTACATGAGGAGTCGGCCAAAATACCTGTCGAGAGGTGCAGAAGTCTCATTGACAGTTACAGGAATCGTTTGATTGCAGTGATTGTCTCAAAAGGTTGTTCAACAAAATATTAAGTTAAGAGTACCATCATTTCTGTCCGGGTCTATTTCATCAGTTTAATTTTTTTTTTAATTCTGTGGAAGCAGAAAAGCAATGTCTGACTTTCATTTGTTCATTTTGATAGATTTCTAATTTATTATTACTTTTGTCAGACTCAAGTTATTTCTGTGACCATTGTGGGTTTTTCTTTCTTCAAACGAGGGGTACCAACAATTTTGACCACGTGTGTATATATTACACACAATGCATTGTTAATTGGATCATCTGCCACATCCATATTCTCAGGGAACAAAAGTGAATATCTGTATCATAACTGACTGCTAGCTATCTAGATAGATTCATTTAACTCCGATGTGCACTAAAAGAAAGTCGTCAAGAGTATTAATTTGCAAATTAGGCCCAAAGTGTCTGTCTTTCTGGAAGTAAGGTCAAATAGCTTCTTATTGCTGAAATATCAATCCACTCTCAGCATCTTTTTACACTGTAAATCACTACACATTCAAGGTAAACAAATATATAAAGAAAAGAGCATCGAACAAGAGCAGGGAAATAGAAATGCCAGTATTTACTAATTTGTTGAAAATAATAACAGGGCTTCATTACCATTTTGATATCCGTCCAGGCATATTTTTTCCTGTTCATCTGCTCATATTGAATAAAGAATCCTCCTACATATTAGCATACACAAGTATCTCCATGGTGTTGTCTACATTAGGCTTGGTTGCTGATTTTAGTTTTTGAGCAGTAGCCACGTTCTGTTCTTCAATCATACATCACTGATCATATACAGAAAATGATGTGTACTAATATATGTATAACATGTACATCACACCATATGCAGCTGTCAGAATAAATACTGCATGCGATTCTGATTCTCATGTATTGTCTATTATTGCAATACTCTCTATGAACAAGGAGTATCATATAGTTTAAATTACCTTTCAGGCAAACTGACCTATTCTTGAAGACTGGTGTTTGATTCTCGCTGGGTGTCTTGTGTTTGTCTCCATCTCAGTTGAGTTAGATTGGGCAGGACAACATGCCTTAAAAAATACTTGACCTGTTAAAGATTCAAAGTACTTTATTTTTATTCTTATTTTTTACATACAGTGAATATAAAAAGTCTAAACACCCCTGTGAAAATGTTAGGTTTTTGTCATATAAAGAAATCATACCAAGAATGATTTTAGAACTTTTTCCACTTTTCATGTTTCCTATTATCTGCACAAATCCATTGAGAATCAAACTAAAATCATTTTGAGTGGGAAAATGAAAATAAAACTAGAATAATGTAGTTGCATTAGTGTAAACATTGTCATATTTGGGGATATGGTTGTGTTCAGAATAAGCCAAATTACATGTAAACTCATCTTAAATAGTAGTCAGTACACAGTTGCCATCATTTCAGGTAAATCTGATTAAACTCAAAGTTTAGCTGTTCTCGTAGGATTTTCCTGACATTTTCTTAGTTGCATTTTACAACAAAAGCCATGGTCCACAAACAGCTTATAACACAGCAAAGGTATCTCATTGTAAAAAGTTATTGGACAGGAGAAGGGTACAAAAAAATTCCATGGATCATTTTGAAGACATGACATTACCTAGAATATAGACATCCCTCAAAAACTGATGAAAAGACATGAAGACATTTTGTCCAGGATGCTGCCAAGAAGCCTACAGCAACATTAAATGAGCTGCAGAAATTTCTGGCAAGTACTGTGTGTGTACTGCATATGACAACAACCTCTCATATTTTTCATATGTCTGGCCTGGGAGGTAGGGTGGCAAGATGACAATCTTTTCTTACAAAGAAAAACTTCTAAGTCCGGATGTATTGCCAAAACCTGCATCAAGTCTGCCAAAGGCATGTGGGAAACTGCGTTATTGACTGATGAGTAGTGTTGAGCGATACCTTCCGATATCAGGAAATATCGTATCGGATTGGATCGGACCGATACCCAAAAAGTATCGGATATCGCCGATTCCGATACCGGAAACCAATGCAAGTCAATGGGACACAAATATCGGAATGAAAATAATCCCTTTCTTTCCTTGTAGGTTAATTCTGCATGAAGTAAAACAACTAAGAATAATGTAGAATGTATTACGCGAAAAGCCGGCAATTCATCAGCGGCATACACCGGTACCCGACAATTTACAACAGAAAGAATAGAGCTTCACACATAGATTAGATAGATAGAAACATGTCAGTCACATATATATGAAGTACAGTGACAGTGTTGCTTACTGTACTTGTCATTTAGTGTAAAGGATTTATTAAAAAAAATAATAGTGTTTTCATGCACCGTCTCTTTAAAAAAGCCGGCCGGCAATTCAGCTGCGGTACCCGACAATTTATAACAGAAAGAATAGAGCATCACACATAGATTAGATAGATAGAAACATGTCAGTCACATATATATGAAGTACAGTGACAGTGTTGCTTACTGTACTTGTCATTTAGTGTAAAGGATTTATTAAAAAAAATAATAGTGTTTTCATGCACCGTCTCTTTAAAAAAGCCGGCCGGCAATTCAGCAGCGGTACCCGACAATTTACAACAGAAAGAATAGAGCATCACACATAGATTAGAAAGATAGAAACATGTCAGTCACATATATAATAAGTACAGTGACAGTGTTGATTACTGTACTTGTCATTTAGTGTAAAGGATTTCTAAAAAAAAATAATAGTGTTTTCATTCACCGTCTCTTTAAAAAAGCCGACCGGCAATTCAGCAGCGGTACCCGACAATTTAGAATAGAAGGAATAGAGAATCACACAAAGATTAGATAGATAGAAACATGTCAGTCACATATATATGAAGTACAGTGACAGTGTTGATTACTGTACTTGTCATTTAGTGTTAAAATAAAGGATTTATTTAAAAAAAATTGGCGTGGGGTTCCCCATAATTTTAGGCTCTAGCGGAGGTTAAGCAGACAGCTGGGGCAGATGTTTGAAGCCTGGGAAGGGGGTAATACCCACGGAGCTTCCCAGGCTACTAATATCAGCCCCCAGCGGAATACCTAGCCTTTACTAGCTATTAAAATGGGGGACCCCCCCAAAAAAATGACGTGGGGTCCCCCCTAATTTAATAGCTAGCAAAGGCTAGGCAGACAGCTTGGGGCTGATATTAATAGCCCAGGAAGGGTGCCATGAATATTGGCCCCCTCCCTGGCTAGAAACACCAGCCGTCAGCCGCCCCAGAAATGGCGCATCCATATTCTAAAACTACCGTGGGAATTTCTCACGGTACAGCGGGGCCGTAAAGCAGCTAACCGGAGCAGCGCTGCCTGAACTCCGGCGAACCCGCTTATGCCATGAAGGGGCTGCTTTACGGCCCCATCATTCTAGCGGCGGCAGAGGTTCAGAGCGGTCACATTCTATGTGGCTGCTCTAAACTGGAGATCATCGTGGGACACTCGTGGACTACTACGGAGGGGTAAGGATAAGGTTGTGGTTTATTATTATATATTTTATTACAGGAGATCGATGGTTTCGGGGAATTAGGTGTCTAGGTGAGTATAGGTGTAGTCTTTTGTTTTTTACTTTATTTTAGGTGGCGATCGGCGGGGACAGGTAATGTATGAACTAATTTATTTTAGGTAACCACTGGCCACCAATGACATGTATTTAAAATTTATTGGGGACCATGGGGCAGTTTAAATAGCAGGATCAGGCTGATGGGAACTACTGCTCCCATCGAGCTGATCCTGTTGGCACGAGTGGACGGGGGACAGACATAGGCCGATGGGAGTAGTAGTGTCACATCGGCCTATGTTTGCCTGCATGCAGACATCGCACAGACACAGCGCACACCCGCACACACCCGCAGACATCGCACAGACACCGCGCACACCTGCACACATCGCACAGACACCCACACACACCAATCATGACGGGTCTGATGGTCTGGGAGGTGAGGCTGACCTGTGTGGCCGTGGGAAAGTTCATGTGAGTTCATGCAATGCAGTCAAGCATGAACTCACATGAACCCTCCGAGGGCACCGCAGCTACTTCAAATGAACAGCTGATCGGCATCAGCTGATACCTCAGCTGTTCATTTGAAATAACCGGCGGGAAAGCGCAGCACAGAACGGGAAAGCCGGCGGTGAAGTCTTTTCACTGCCGGCTTCCCCGCCCGGGTCCTTCGCTCCCCGCTCCTTGGTGCTGCGCTCCCCGCCCGGTCCTAACTTACGATCAGGATGGGAGGTGGCGAGGGAAGCGGAGGATCGGGGTGGGAGGCTGCGGGGAAGCAGTATGGGGCTGAGTGATTGTTTAAAAGCCGGCGGCTTTTTACCGCCCGCCGGCTTTTAAACAATCAGGAGAATTCTCTCAAGCTAGGATGGCATTCTGATGACAGACTGGATCGCAGCTGAGCGCTGCAATCCAGCTTGTCATCCTTCAGAGGCACTGCAGAGTGCAGGCATTATGGGAACTTCCGATTCCGGTATTCGATATTCTAAAACTATCGGAATTAAGTATCGGAATTCCGATACCGCGAATATCGGCCGATACCCGATATTTCAGTATCGGAATGCTCAACACTACTGATAAGACCAATGTTGGACTTTTTGGTCTTAATTCCAAAAGGTATGTTTGGTGCAAAGCCAAAGCTGCGCATCATCAATAGAACACCATATCCACAGTGAAGCATGATGGAACAGCATTATCCTTTGCGGCTGTTTTTTGTGAGCTGGAACTGGGGCTTTAGTAAAGATGGAGGGAATTCTGAACAGTTCCAAATGTCAGTCAATTTTGCAACAAAACCTTCTGGCCTCTGCTAAAAAGCTGAAGATGAATTTTACCTTTCAGTACGACAATGACCCTGAACTCACCTACAAATCAACAAAAGAATGGAAGACCAGAAGAAAATCTAAGTTTTGGAATGGCCCAGCTAGATCTCAGACCTGAATCTAATTGAAAATCTATGGGTTGACCTGAAGGGGGCAGTACCCAGGGGATGCCCTTACTATCTGATAGATTTGGAGCGCTACTGCAAGGAAGAGTAGACAAAGATTGACAATTATAGATGTGCCATGCTCATAGACTCCTACCCAAAAAGACTGAACGCTTTCATAAATTCAAAGGATACTTCAACAAAGTATTAGTTTAAGGGTGTGCATATTTATGCGACCACTTTATTTTAGTTCTTTATTTTTCTTATTCCACCCAAAAGATTTTAGTTTATTTTTCAATTAAATTGTGCAGATTATGGTGACATTAACCATGGAAAAAGTTCTGAAATGATTCCTCTTGGTATGATTTTTTACATGAAAAAAATCTGCCATTTTAACAGGGGTTTGTAGACTTTTTATATGCACTGTACACTGTACATGTAGAGCCAACATATTCTGCAATGGTATTCTGCAATGGTATACATACACTAAAAGTAATCGCTCACACCAATCCCTTTTCACAGTGAGATCTCACAATGTTTCCTATCTGAGGCATGCAGTACACAGTATATGGCTTTTAATGGGAAGCCAATTAATCTATCATTATATTTTGTATTAAGTGTAGGAGGACACCCACACATTGCAGGAGAGAAAAAACATTATTTTATTAAGCTATGGGATTTGTTAGATCAAATGTGTTGTGGAGATGAAACCATTGATATATTTCTCCTGTTGCCAGCAACCCTTCACCATCAATTGATCTTCCACCAAGAATATGAAATAATGATAAATATACCAGGCTTTTTAACTATAATCTTATACTCCTACATAAAAAGATAATACACTGCTCAAATAACACATCCTAGATCTGAATGAAGGAAATATTCTCATTGAATACTTTGTTCTGTACAAAGTTGAATGTGCTGACAACAAAATCACACAAAAATCATTAATAGAAATCAAATTTATTAACCAATGGAGGCCTGGATTTGGAGTCACCCCCAAAATTAAAGTGGAAAAACACACTACAGGCTGATCCAAGTCAAAATGAGGCTCAGCATTGTGTGTAGCCTCCACGTGCCTGTATGACCTCCCTACAACGCCAGGGCATGCTCCTGATGAGGTTGCGGGTGGTCTCCTGTGGGATCTCCTCCCAGACCTGGACTAAAGCAACTCCTGGACAGTCTGTGGTTAGTGTTGAGCGATACCTTCCGATATCGAGAAATATCGGATCGGATTGGATCGGATCGATACCCCAAAAATATCGGATATCGCTGATTCCAATACCGGAAACCAATGCAAGTCAATGGGACATAAATATCGGAATGAAAATAAACCCTTTCTTTCCTTGTAGGTTAATTCTACATGAAGGAAAACAACTAAGAATAATGCAGAATGTATTGGGGGAGGTGGGGGAGACAATAAAGGCATAGAGGTTTAGCCCAATCAAATGGAATAGCAGGAATTAATATTTTTTTTAAGACGTTCTGAGTTACGAAAATATTGACTATGTTAAGTTTTTTTATATTTTGTCAGATATTTGTGTTTCACTACTTCCATGCTCTTCACCTTCTTTTTTACTTCTCCCACACTTTCTCCTTCATCATCCTCAGCATCAGCATCTTTTTCATCAACTTCTTCTTCACCTTCTTCATCTTCTTCTTCTTCACCTTCTTCGTATTATTCTTTTTTTTTACATTCTTCATATTCTTCTTATTCAACTATTATTCTTCTTCATATTCTACTTCTTCATCTTCTTCATATTCTTCTTCTTCATCATATTCTTATTTGTGACAGGCATTCCTGTAGTTGTTATCTATAAAAGTTTGAACATTACTCCTTTCGTTCTGCCCGTCACAAAAGATTTACAACAGGATTTGTCCGCGTTCAGTTTGGCCTGCAGCAGCAGGTCTTTTCCAGGGGCACCACGAGGAGGAACGGACTCGCCCCCATACACTGCTTAGTCTTCTTCTGCTTATAATTTAGATAATATATTTTGCTCTGATTTTTAGTCTTATGCCTAATGTTCTTCCGCTTTTTGTTCTGCAGCTTCTTGTTCTTCTGCTTCTTGGTTTTCTGTCTCTTGTTCTTCTGTATTTTGGTGGTTGTCTTCTTGTTCTTTGTCCTCTTGGTCATCTTCTTCAGGGTCATCTTCTTGGTCTTCTTCGGGGTGTTCTTCAGGGTCGTTGTCTTCAGGGTCGTCGTCTTTGGGGTCCTCATCTTCTTCGGGGTGGTCTTCAGGGTCCTCGTCTTCAGGGTCCTCGTCTTCGGGGTCCTCGTCTTCTTCGGGGTGGTCTTCAGGGTCGTCTTCAGGGTCGTCGTCTTCGGGGTCCTCGTCTTCTTCGAGGTGGTCTTCAGGGTCGTCGTCTTCAGGGTCGTCGTCTTCGGGGTCCTCGTCTTCTTCGGGGTGGTCTTCAGGGTCCTCGTCTTCAGGGTCCTTGTCTTCGGGGTCGTCGTCTTCGGGGTCCTCATCTTCTTTGGGGTGGTCTTCAGGGTCCTCGTCTTCAGGGTCGTCGTCTTCGGAGTCCTCGTCTTCTTCGGGGTGGTCTTCAGGGTCCTTGTCTTCAGGGTCGTCGTCAGGAAGATCCAGAGTGATTACCAAGAACCATTTAAAAAAGCTTGAACTTGGAAATGTAGCAGAAGGTACAAGAAGGCTGAGGAACTGCCGAGAACCAGCTGACGGTACTGGAACCCAGATGGGTAGCAGAAGGTACAAGTGCCAATGGAACTACCGAGGACCAGCTGACGGTACTGGAACCCGGTTACTAAGCAGGAAGTACCTGTGCCAGAAAGCACTACCAAGGACCAGCAGAAGTTGGTGGAACTTGGATACCGAGAAGGAGGCACCTAAGCCAAAGGCACTGCCGAGAACCAGCTGACGGTACTGGAACCCGGATGGGTAGCAGAAGGTACAAGAGCCAATGGAACTACCGAGGACCAGCTGACGGTACTGGAACCCGGTTGCTAAGCAGGAGGTACCTGTGCCAGAAAGCACTACCAAGGACCAGCAGACGTTGGTGGAACTTGGATACCGAGAAGGAGGCACCTAAGCCAAAGGCACTGCCGAGAACCAGCTAACGGTACTGGAACCCGGATGGGTAGCGGAAGGTACAAGAGCCAATGGAACTACAGAGGACCAGCTGACAGTACTGGAACTCGGTTACTAATCAGGAGTTACCTGTGCCAGAAAGCACTATTAAGGACCAGAAGACGTTGGTGGAACTTGGATACCGAGAAGGAGGCAACTAAGCCAAAGGCACTGCCGAGAACCAGCTGACGGTACTGGAACCCGGATGGGTAGCAGAAGGTACAAGAGCCAATGGAACTACCGAGGACCAGCTGACGGTACTGGAACTCGGTTACTAAGCAGGAGGTACCTGTGCCAGAAAGCACTACCAAGGACCAGCAGACGTTGGTGGAACTTGGATACCGAGAAGGAGGCACCTAAGCCAAAGGCACTGCCGAGAACCAGCTGACGGTACTGGAACTCGGATGGGCAGCAGAAGGTACCCATGAAAAAAAAAGTTGCAAGGCCGCGAGCCGGCCGCAGTTACCGAGACCCACAGTCCCACAGGGGGTGCTTGTCCTATTGGCACTATGGAACCAGCCTTCATTGCCAGATCCTGCAGCCCACATTGGAGTCACCTAAACTGCAGGCACCATAGAGTCGGCTAACCCAACTACAACACGACACGACAATGTATTGGAGGCAAAGTGACGTTGACACTACCTGGAAACAGCTGGCGTGCTGGAACCAGGCTGGGCAGGAGGGAGTACCCGTGCCAAAGACACTGCCGGGAAACAGCTGACGGTACTGGAACCCGGATGGGTAGCAGAAGGTGCCCATGAAAAAAAAAAGTTGCAAGGCCGCGAGCCGGCCGCAGTTACCAAAACCCACAGTCCTACAGGGGGTGCTTGTCCTATTGGCACTATGGAACCAGCCTTCATTGCCTAATCCCGCAGCCCACATAGGAGTCACCTAAACTGCAGACATCATAGAGTCGGCTAACCCGACCACAACACGACAGGACAACGTATTGGAGGCAAAGTGACGATGACACTACCGGGAAACAGCTGGCGTGCTGGAACCAGGCTGGGCAGGAGGGAGTACCCGTGCCAAAGACACTGCCGAGAACCAGCTGACGTTACTGGAACCCGGATGGGTAGCAGAAGGTACAAGAGCCAATGGAACTACCGAGGACCAGCTGACGGTACTGGAACCCGGTTACTAAGCAGGAGGTACCTGTGCCAGAAAGCACTACCAAGGACCAGCAGACGTTGGTGGAACTCGGATACCGAGAAGGAGACACCTAAGCCAAAGGCACTGCCGAGGATCAGCTGATGTTACTGAACCCCAATAACACTGGACCAAGTGTTAACTGTGCAGACAGCACTTCTGAGCAGCAACTGGCGGTGTTGGAGCTCAGGGTAAATACTGAAAAAAGAGTGGAGCCAGAGGTGTAATTGGAGCAAGTTTTAAATCTGTAATACAGTGGATGTGGACAGAGCAGGAGAATTTGCCGGACACACAGCTGGCGAACAGCTGACGTTACTGAACCCCAATAACACTGGACCAAGTGTTATCTGTGCAGACAGCACTTCTGAACAGCAACTGGCGGTGTTGGAGCTCAGGGTAAATACTGAAAAAAGAGTGGAGCCAGAGGTGTACTTGGAGCAAGTTTTAAATCTGTAGTACAGTGGATGTGGACAGAGCAGGAGAATTTGCCGGACACACAGCTGGGGATCAGCTGACGTTACTGAACCCCAATAACACTGAACCAAGTGTTAACTGTGCAGACAGCACTTCTGAGCAGCAACTGGCGGTGTTGGAGCTCAGGGTAAATACTGAAAAAAGAGTGGAACCAGAGGTGTAATTGGAGCAAGTTTTAAATCTGTAGTACAGTGGATGTGGACAGAGCAGGAGAATTTGCCGGACACACAGTTGGGGACCAGCTGACGTTACTGAACCCCAATAACACTGGACCAAGTGTTAACTGTGCAGACAGCACTTCTGAGCTGCAACTAGCAGTGTTGAAGCTCAGGGTAAATACTGAAAACAGAGGAGCTAGAGGCCTAATTGGAGCAACTTTAAAATCTGTAGTAGTGTGAATGTGGACAGAGCAGGAGAAATTGCCGTACACACAGCAGGGGAACAGCTGACGTTACTGAACCCCAATAACACTGGAGCAAGCGTTGACTGTGCAGACGGCACTTCTGAGCAGCAACTAGCAGTGTTGGAGCTCAGGGTAAATACTGAAAACAGAGGAGCCAGAGGCCTAATTGGAGCAACTTTAAAATCTGTAGTAGTGAGAATGTGGACAGAGCAGGAGAAATTGCCGTACACACAGCAGGGGAACAGCTGACGTTACTGAACCCCAATAACACGGCAGCAAGTGTTGACTGTGCAGACGGCACTTCTGAGCAGCAACTAGCAGTGTTGGAGCTCAGGGTAAATACTGAAAACAGAGGAGCCAGAGGCCTAATTGGAGCAACTTTAAAATCTGTAGCAGTGAGAATATGGACAGAGCAGGAGAAATTGCCGTACACACAGCAGGGGAACAGCTGACGTTACTGAACCCCAATAACACGGCAGCAAGTGTTGACTGTGCAGACGGCATTTCTGAGCAGCAACTAGCGGTGTTGGAGCCCAGGGTAAATACTGAAAACAGAGGAGCCAGAGGCCTAACTGGAGCAACTTTAAAATCTGTAGTAGTGTGAATGTGGACAGAGCAGGAGAAATTGCCGTACACACAACAGGGGAACAGCTGACGTTACTGAACCCCAATAACACGGTAGCAAGTGTTGAATGTGCAGACCGCACTTCTGAGTAGTGATGTTCCAGTGGTTTACTGGGTTAATGCGCCACACTGTTGAACAGGTGTTCATGAGTTCGACTCCAAGGAGAGCTTTTTATCTGTGATGTTGCAGTGGCTTACTGGGTTAATGCGCCTGTCTTGTGAAAAGGTGTTCAGGAGTTCGTCTCCACTGACAGCTTTACCCTCCGCTAAATATCACCCACCTAACCCAGGAGGAAGTTCAGAAACGCCTAAATAATATCAAAATAGACAAGTCACCAGGCCCAGATGACATACACCCCCGGGTACTAAAAGAATTAAGTAATGTGATAGACAGGCCGCTGTATCTTATATTCAAGCACTCTTTATGGACAGGGACTGTCCCACTAGACTGGCACCAAGCAAATGTGGTACCAATATTCAAAAAGGGGTCTAAAAGTGACCCTGGGAATTATAGACCAGTAAGCTTAACGTCTGTTGTGGGTAAATTGTTTGAAGGATTTCTTAGAGATGCTATTGTAGAATATCTTAATGATAATAACTGTCTAACTCCATATCAACATGGATTCATGAGGGATCGCTCCTGCCAAACAAACCTGATCGCCTTCTTCGAGGAGGTGAGCTCACAGCTGGACCGGGGAGAGTCAGTGGATGTTGTATACCTTGACTTCTCCAAAGCATTTGATACCGTGCCACACAAAAGGTTGGTATATAAAATGAGAATGCTTGGTCTGGGGGATAATGTGTGCAAGTGGGTAAATAGCTGGCTGAGTGATAGAAAGCAGAGGGTGGTTATCAATGGAGTAAGCTCAGGGTGTGTCAGGGTTACTAGCGGGGTGCCTCAAGGGTCTGTCTTGGGCCCTATATTATTTAATATATTTATTAATGATCTAGTGGAAGGGTTGCATAGTAAAATAGCAATATTTGCAGATGATACTAAACTTTGTAAAGTAGCTAATACAGATGAGGATAGGGCACAGCTACAGGAAGATTTAGATAAATTGGGGAGTTGGGCCAAAAAATGGCAGATGGGGTTCAATGCCGATAAATGTAAGGTCATGCACATGGGAAAGAAAAACAGCAGTCACCCATACATATTAAATGGGAAACCGTTGGGGAAATCTGACATGGAGAAGGACCTGGGCGTCTTGGTTAACAGCAAATTAAATTGGAGTGCCCAGTGTCAGGCAGCAGCTGCGAAGGCAAATAGAGTCATGGCATGCATCAGAAGAGGAATAGGGGCATATGATGAGAACATTGTTCTTCCTCTGTATAAAGAGCTGGTAAGGCCGCACTTAGAATATTGTGCACAGTTCTGGGCTCCGGTGCTCAGGAAAGACATATTGGAGCTAGAGAGGGTACAAAGGAGGGCGACTAAGGTAATAAAGGGAATGGAGGGACTAGAATAGCCAGAGAGGTTGTCAAAATTAGGCCTATTTACGTTGGAAAAGAGAAGGCTTAGGGGAGACCTCATAAACATGTATAAATACATCAGGGGGCAGTACAGAGATCTCTCCCATGACCTGTTTATACCAAGGATGGAGACAAAGACGAGGGGGCACACTATGCGTCTGGAGGAAAGGAAGTTCTTGCACCAGCATAGAAGGGGATTCTTTACGGTCAGAGCCGTGAGACTCTGGAACTCTCTGGGAGAGGAACTGGTGGTGTCCAACTCACTTAATGAGTTCAAGAGAGGCCTGGACGCCTTTCTTGAGAACAATAAAATTACATCTTATGCTTAGTGATAGTTAATTAATCCAGGGATTTAATCTGACTGCCAGATTGGAGTCGGGAAGTGAATTTTTCCTCAATGATGTAAATTGGTCTATACCGCATGGTTTTTTTTTTTGCCTTCCCCTGGATAAACGCTGCGGAATAGCTGCAGTGCACAAGAAATAGGCTGAACTGGATGGACGCTTGTCTTTTTTCGGCCTTATAAACTATGTAACTATGTAACTATGTATGTAACTAGCGGTGTTGGAGCCCAGGGTAAATACTGAAAACAGAGGAGCCAGAGGCCTAATTGGAGCAACGTTAAAATCTGTAGTAGTGTGAATGTGGACAGAGCAGGAGAAATTGCCGTACACACTGCAGGGGAACAGCTGACGTTACTGAACCCCAATAACACTGGAGCAAGCGTTGACTGTGCAGACGGCACTTCTGAGCAGCAACTAGCAGTGTTGGAGCTCAGGGTAAATACTGAAAACAGAGGAGCCAGAGGTCTAATTGGAGCAACTTTAAAATCTGTAGTAGTGAGAATGTGGACAGAGCAGGAGAAATTGCCGTACACACAGCAGGGGAACAGCTGACGTTACTAAACCCCAATAACACTGGCGCAAGCGTTGACTGTGCAGACAGCACTTCTGAGCAGCAACTGGCGGTGTTGGAGCTCAGGGATTACAGTTCAGGTGGTAGAAACATGAACACAACAGGAGACCTGGATACTGTTGCCAACCAATTATTTATTCTGGAAGAGGACTGGCAAATTCATGCGAGATCCAGGCCTTGTTCATTTTCAGAAAAGTAAGCCGGTCAACGTTATCGGAGGATAGGCGCATGCGACGTTCTGTTAGTACACCACCTGCGGCACTAAAGACGCGTTCCGATAATACACTAGCAGCAGGGCAAGCCAGCACCTCCAATGCATACTGGCTAAGCTCTGGCCATGTATCCAGCTTAGAGACCCAAAACTTGAAGGGGGAAGAGCCGTCTGGGAGTACACTGAGAGGGCAAGACATGTAGTCTGTCACCATCTGACGGAAACATTGCCTCCTGCTGACTGGAGCAGTCTGTGATGGTGTAGACATTTGTGGCGGCGGGGACACAAAACTTTGCCACATTTGGGCCATACTGGTCTTGCCTTGTGCTGAGGCGCTGCTTCTTCTCCCTCTTTGTGCAGAGCTTCCTCCACTGCTTCGACGCACTGAGCTGCTTTGTAAAGCACTAGCAGCACTGCTCTCGGTTGGAATGGAGAACATGATGGAATGCACCAGTGCGTCTTGGTACTCCCGCATTTTACGCTCCCGTTTCAATGGTGTTATGAGGCTTTGTAAGTTGTCCCGGTAGCGAGGATCTAGGAGGGTGGACACCCAATAATCAGCCGTGTTGAGAATGTGGGTGATGCGGCGGTCGTTTCTCAGGCACTGCAGCATGAAATCAACCATGTGCTGCAGACTGCCAACTGGCCAAGAAACACTGTCCCCTGCTTGAGGCGTGATCTCCGCCTGCTCTGCATCACCCCGACCTCGCTCTAGATACTGACTACTAGAGCATTGTGTACCTCCCTCTGCTGGACAGATGTCTTCCTCATCCATTGACTCCTTCTCATCCTCCTCACAAAGTGTCCCCAGCCTAGGCCTTTGTGAGGAACCACGTTGCGCAGACTGTACAGAAGCAGATGGCATTTGTGACTCCTCATCCTCCACCTCTTCCAAAACCTCCTCCCTTAGTGCTTGCAGTGTTTTTTCAAGCAGGCAGATAAGGGGGATAGTCATGCTGACTAGTGCATCATCTGCACTCGCCATCCGCGTGGAATAATCGAAGGCACGCAAAACATGGCAAATGTCCTTCATAGAGGCCCACTCAGTGGTGGTGAAGTGTGAACGGTGCGCACTGCGACTTGTTTGCGCCTGCTACAGCTGGTACTCCATTACTGCTGCCTGCTGCTCACACAACCTCTCCAACATATGTAACGTTGAATTCCACCTGGTGGGTAGGTCACATATGATGCGATGTTCCGGAAGACGTAATCGGCGCTGCAGAGCTGCAATGTGCGATCTTGCGTTGCTGGAACGCCGCAAGTGAGCGCACTCTATGCGGACCTTGTGCAGCAGTGCATCAAGATCCGGATAGTCCCTCAAAAAACTCTGCACGACCAAGTTGAGCACATGTGCCAGACATGGGATGTGAGTAAGGTTGCCTAGGCCCAGAGCTGCCACCAGATTTCGGCCATTGTCACACACTACCATACCTGACTGGAGATTCGCTGGCACAAACCACACGTCGCTCTGCTGCTTGATGTCATTCCAGAGCTCCTGCGCTGTGTGGCTTCGATTCCGCAAAGAAATTAATTTTAATACGGCCTGTTGACCTTTGGCCATGGCTGTGCTCATATCGGTCATCATAACAGGTAACCACCGTTCACGGGTCGATGTGGAGGTAGACCGTGACAGCTCCCGCAGCTCTGATTCAGAGGAACTGGAGTATGAGGAGGAGTCAATGTGTACAGACTGGATTCCTGCAATCCTTGGAGTTGGTAGAACACATACAGCGCCACTCTCAAGATCTGTACCCGGCTCCACAACATTTACCCAATGGGCAGTGAGGGAAAGGTATCGTCCCTGTCCATGCTTACTGGTCCACGCATTGGTGGTCAGGTGGACCTTGCTACTGACGGCGTTTTGTAGCGCATGTTTAATTTTTCCCTCCACATGCTGTTGCAGGGCAGGGATGGCTTGCCTGCTGAAATAAAAGCGGCTGGGCACGTTGTATTGTGGGACTGCCAATGCCATAAAGTTACGGAAGGTGTCAGTCTCCACCAGCCTGAATGATAGCATTTCAAGGGCCAGTAGTTTTGCAATTCCAGCATTCAGAGCCTGTGCTCGGCGGTGGTTTGCCGAGTATGGGTGCCTTTTCTCCCATGCCTGTGCTAACGATGGCTGTAGACTGGCCTTGAAGTGTGAGGATGACAGGGAGCGTGGTGCTGTGGGTGGAATTACACTGTGTCTCTGTACAACAGTGTCAGAGGTTCTTCCATGGCGATCCTGTGAGGAAGCCGAACCAGCTGTGTGTGAGCTGGAGGAAGAGGCTACAACACGAGCTGAAGAGGTGGTAGGTGGCGCTGTAGGCTGGCCTAGGTCTTCAGTGTGTTTTGTAACTCCACCACGTGCTTGGTACGCACATGTTTCCACATATTTGTGGTATTGAGGTTGCTGACACTTTTCCCTCTTTTCACCTTCTGATTACACAGCTTGCATTTGACAAAGCAAATGTCATCTGCAACTGTGTCAAAAAAGGACCAGGCACTGCAAGTCTTGGGAGCACCCGCTTTGAATTTTGGAAGAGCCATGCTCCTAATGGGTGCCGAAGTGGAGGCTACAGGCAACCAAGTCTGCCCCCTCCCTCTCCCTCCTTTTTGGGCCATTCGGGGAATCTCTTCCTCAGAGCTACTCACACCACCTTCCTGTCCCTCACGCCATGATGGGTCAAGGACCTCATCATCTACACCACCCTCTTCAAATAACTGCTTCTCCTGGGTAGTCTCGACAGCACAGTACGCACCAGAAAGTGGCACCTGAGTCTCATCCTCAGATGCGTACTGAGGTGTGCTGCTGACCATAGGCACTGGCCCACCCGCCTCTTCAGATTCAGAGAGACAAAACGGTTGCGCATCACTGCATACTACCTCTTCTTCAATTTCTCGAATTCTGCTTGGCTGGCCCCCTCTTTCCAAGCCAAGAGATTCAGAGAACATAAGTAGAGATGGCTCCTGTCCAGGGCTCTCTGACTGCCTGGGCAATTTGGCAGGTGGTGAAGAGACAGATGGGTGCTCTTCAGTGCTCAGGACCTGAGAGGATCTGGAACTAATTGAAGTCGATGCGTTAGCTGCCATCCATCCGATAACGGCTTCAATTTGGTCCTCCCACAGCAGTGGGGCACGGCTAGCTCCTACAAAGCTGCACATAAAGGACTGTTCCCTGGTAAAACTGGGGGATGCTGAGTCACTGGTGCCTGTAGCAGGCACAGAATCCTCACGTCCTCTCCCTGCAGGCACAGAATCCTCATGTCCTCTCCCTGCAGAAACTCCATGCCCACGCCCACGACCACGACCACATGCCTTACTCCCTGCCTTCTTCATCTTGGTAGACTGATAAAGATAGGCAGAAAAGTACTAAGGGCTTAGTGTGCTTATTCCTGAACAGCTGCTAACAGGTATAAGAAACACTAATTTTATAAAGTGTGGACTAGACTTTAATATGAGCTAATGTGGCCTACACAACTGTAAAGTGGAGTGTTTGGTGAACTGGATGTGCCCAAAGATGTAATACCGATAGTATCACAAACTTTTTTTGTAGCTATTACAATGCAGGAAGGTAACCTACAATGCAATAGATGAGGCTACAAAAAATAGGCTAATACTAATCTGGCTGGGGCTGCAGGGCACAAGCCTGCAGAAAGGCTCCTGTATCTACTCCTATATAGTGTGTTTGGAACCAATGTAGCTGGATACGGATGGAACCACCACACTAATAGGAGAAATCAGGAAAAATGATCAATTAGCAAAAAAGGACAATGTATGAGGCAGTGACGTCTCCCCCCCCATGAGCGCACTACAACCAGACGTGGCTGAAGCACACACTACAGCGTGAGCTGCACTCACACACAGAGACCTTGCAGACAACCGTGAACAGTGCAGATGCAGAGCACTGTGCACTAGCGATGCAAGACAAAATAAAACTTCTCTATCTACTCCTATATAGTGTGTTTGGAACCAATGTAGCTGGATACGGATGGAACCACCACACTAATAGGAGAAATCAGTAAAAATGATCAATTAGCAAAAAAGGACAATGTATGAGGCAGTGACGCACGCTGAGCGCACTACAACCAGACTTGGCTGAAGCACACACTACAGCGTGAGCTGCACTCACACACAGAGAGCTTGCAGACAGCGGTGAACAGCACAGAGAACTGTGCACTAGCGCTGCAAGGCACAGCGATTTATAAAGTAGCTTCGGTAAAGCAGAATAGAGCAAATAGGTAGCTAAAACTGTCCCTCAGAACAACAGCGTCTTATCCCTAACTGAATTCACAGCAGAGTGAGCTCAAAATGGCGGCGGCGGCTTTTATAGTGCATCATGACATCATTTCAGCAGCCAATCACAGCCATGCCATTAGTTAACATGCCTACATGCCTAACAGGATGTGCCCACACTTCTTAGGATCCTCATTGGCTGAATAAAATGAAACTGGCTCGTTGCATTATGGGAACTTCCGATTCCGGTATCCGATATTCTAAAAGTTTCGGAATTAAGTATCGGAATTCCGATACCGCGAATATCGGCCGATACCCGATATTTCAGTATCGGAATGCTCAACACTATCTGTGGTGCAACGTGACATTGGTGGATGGAGCGAGACATGATGTCCCAGATGTGCTCAATCGGATTCAGGTCTGGGGAATGGGCGGGCCAGTCTGTAGCTTCAATGCCTTCATCTTGCAGGAACTGCTGACACACTCCATCCACATGAGGTCTGGCATTGTCCTGCATTAGGAGGAACCCAGGGCCAACCGCACCAGCATATGGTCTCACAAGTGGTCTGAGGATCTCATCTCGGTACCTAATGGCAGTCAGGCTACCTCTGGCGAGCACATGGAGGGCTCCAAAGAAATGCCACCCCACACCATTACTGACCCACTGCCAAACCGGTCATGCTGAAGGATGTTGCAGGCAGCAGATCGCTCTCCACTGCGTCTCCAGACTCTGTCACGTCTGTCTCATGTGCTCAGTGTGAACCTGCTTTCATCTGTGAAGAGCACAGGGCGCCAGTGTCGACTTTGCCAATCCTGGTGTTCTGTGGCAAATGCCAAGTGTCCTGCACGGTGTTGGGCTGTGAGCACAACCCCCATCTGTGGAAGTCAGGCCCTCATACCACCCTCATGGAGTCGGTTTCTAACTGTTTGTGCAGACACATGCACATTTGTGGCCTGCTGGAGGTCATTTTGCAGGGCTCTTGCAGTGCTCCTCCTGTTCCTCCTTGCACAAAGGCGGAGGTAGCGGTCCTACTGCTGGGTTGTTGCCTTCCTACGGCCCCCTCCACATCTCCTGGTGTACTAGCCTGTCTCCTGATAGCGCCTCCAGCCTCTGGACACTACGCTGACAGACACAGCAAACCTTCTTGCCACAGCTCGGATTGATATGCCATCCTGGATGAGCTGCACTACCTGAGCAACTTCTGTGGGTTGTAGAGTCCGTCTCATGCTACCACGAGTGTGAAAGCACAACCAACATTCAAAAGTGACCAAAACATCAGCCAGAAAGCATTGGTACTGAGATGTGGTCTGTGGTTCCCACCTGCAGAACCACTCCTTTATTGAGGGTGTCTTGATAATTGCCAATAATTTTCATCTATTGTCTATTCCATTTGCACAACAACATGTGAAATTGATTGTCAGTCAGTGTTGCTTCCTAAGTGAACAGCTTGATTTCACAGAAGTTTGATTTACTTGGAGTTATATTCTGTTGTTTAAGTATTCCCTTTATTTTATACATGTGGCTGTCACAAAATATTTTTTATATACTGTCTGTACAGTATTATAGTTATTTAAAATACAATACCAACATGGTGGCTCAGTGGTTAGCACTGCAGCCTTGCAGCACTGGGGTCCTAGGTTCAAATGCCAGCAAGGACAACATCTGCAAGGAGTTTGTATGTTCTCCCCATGTTTGTGTGGGTTTCCTACGAGTTCTCCAGTTTCCTCCCACACTCCAAAGACATACTAATAGGGAATGTAGATTGTGAGCCCCAATAGGGACAGTGCCGATAATGTCTGTAAATTGTCTGAATTGTAAAGCGCTGCAGAATATGTTAGCATTATATAAATAAAAAGATTATTATTATTATTATTACCACTTTAAAATCAAAAATAAATTGTTTTGCTGGAGTACCAAATGGTGGCACACAAAGGGGAAGGGTTATCAAAGGTATCATTGTTTCTCAGAGAAACAGCATTTATACTACCACAGTAATTTAAAAAAAAAATAAAGGTGAGCTTTGATTTTTTGCTATGGGCAACAAAGACAGTTTTGATTTTAGACATGTTGGAGAAACAAGGTCATTTTTTCTATGACTTCAAAGTAGGGGGCAGAGGAGGGAAAAATTAAAAACTTCATTTTATTCATATATCAAACTTCAACTCTGTTTTTCTATAACATAGCAGATTCTGTAGTTTTGAGAAATATCCCATGTGAGGCCATAGCTTGCTAACTTACACAGGCCTGAGAAGTGAAGGAGAATTTTATGGATCTGGGGGCCTTCTTTTTAAGATGCTTTCCACTATATCCACAATTTCATGTTTGCAGAGTGTGAGGCAGTGACCGGGATCGTATACGAGGGACGTTATATATCCCCCAGAATGTGTACAGAGACCTATTAAATAGATTGGAGTGCATTGCAGTCACAAACTCACCTGCGGCTGCAATGCAGGAATGAAGGTGAGCTTTCACCTGGTCAGGCTATCTGGCTAAGGCAGATTAAGTAAAACCCGGCAGGGCCTTCATTTCTTGGAGGAGGCTACAGGAAGGCAGTGGGACGGCCTCCTCCCTCCAACCCGGGTTTTCCAGTGGCTCTTGCCACAGGTCCTTTAAAAACCCTGCACTAAGGATTAGTGTTGTTCAGTGTTGGGACCTGCTAGGAACATAGCAGGAAAACTCGGCAGGACTGTGTATAGCTGAACCCACGCCTGGGAAGGCTCTGCACCCATCAGGCTCTGAGCGGCCCGGCGCGGCCATTACCCACGGGAACCATTGTGTATGGACTTTCTGTTAACCCGGCTGCGAAACGTAGGACTTTCTGTTAACCTGTGAGTTGCTGAAATAAAAGCTGTTTATGTTGGACTTGTTTGGGTCACCGCCTCAGTTACTGCACGGTGTGAACACCTTACAGCTTGGTGGAGAATGCGGGCATAGTGACTGAGGCATACCCCACCGGCCGCTGCATGACCACAATCCGGCCGGCCACCTTTCAGCCCCACCCCGTGGACAAAATGGACGAGCTGTTAAAGCAGCTGGTACTTACCCAGCAGCAACAGCAGCATAATCAACAGCAGCAGCAGTGAGTGGGCTAGCCCTATCGTACTGATTCCGAAAGCAGATGGACCAGCTTCTATAAAGATTTCCGAAAACTAAATAAAGTGTCGAAGCTTGACCTTTATCCAATGCCCAGGGTGGATGAGCTGATTGAGAGACTGGGGCAGGCCCAGTACTTTACCACGCTCAATCTCATCAAGGGTTACTGGCAGGTACCTCTCACGAAATCGGCGAAGGAAAAGACCACCTTCATAACTCCCGAGGGTGTATATCACTATGTGGTCTTACCTTTTGGGTTACATGGGGCCCTGGCTACATTCCAGAGGTGGATAGACATAATGCTCAAGCCTCATCAGGAGTACGCGTCCACACATCTAGATGATATTATCATCTTTAGCACCGTCTGGCATACGCATCTTTCCCAGGTACAAGCAGTGCTGGATTCTCTCAGAGCCGCGGGGTTAACGGCAAACCCCAAAAAATGTGTGATAGGGCTAGAGGAAGCCCGATATTTGGAGTATGCGATTGGCCGAGGAGTTATCAAGCCCCAAATCAATATAGTTGAGGCTATAAAAAATTGGCCTAAACCGTCAAGTACAAAGCAGGTGAGGGCGTTCCTTGGCATCCTTGGGTATTACCGCCGGTTTATACCTAATTTTGCTGGGAGAAAGGTGGCCCTGTCCAATCTCTTGAAAGGAAAAAAAATCGGTAATGGTTCAGTGGACATGTTGGTGTAGCTCAGGCACAGCTTTCTAAGAGAAGTAATGGCAAATGGGCAACTGGCACTGGGGAACTATAACGGCCATCAGTTTTCGGAAATCGTCTGTATCCACCAGGCGGAAAGGCAGCATTTCCGTGGCCAATAGATTGGAGATAGTGAAGTTCAAGCTCTTAGCTTTGGCATGTGTAGGAGGAAACAATCTTTTACGTGACCACAACTGTGGGACCGAGGGCTTGCTGCTGTGCTGAGAGAGGGTGGAGCAGGGTGAACACGACAAACTGCTGGACTGTGAGAGAGGTGCAGGCGGAGATGTTATGGTGGATTGAGAAAGATGTGGTGTGTTCGGTGTCTGAGATCGGTCAAAAACGGCTCTCACTCACCCCAACTGTAGCGGGTAAACAAGTGGAGGTTCTGCAGACAGAGACCTGTGTGAGAACACTTGCCATGGTGACGGAGGAGGAAGAAGCTGAAGATGCAGTTGATGGGGCTGCGGGTGGTTGGTGAGGCCTGCTAGTCCTCATTTTAGCGCAGTGGGATCCCCAGACTGACGCATGTGGATCACACATGTGCCGGTTCATGCATGTACTAATCAAATTATTGGATTTTTGCCTCTACTGAATCATTTTTTACAAAGTTGACAGATAATGTGAGTTGGGTCATCCTCTAAGGTCTCAAAAAAGGCCCCGGCTAGGCAACCCTTGCTGCCTCAGAGAACGGCAGACCCGCGACTGTTGCTGGCCACAGCCACAGCTGTGGCTAAGGATGCAGTGCTTGTCATGGTTGCAATGTATCCTCCTCATCTTCCTCCTCCTCCTCTGTTTAGCTACTCAGCTGCGTGCCTCTGGGTTCACACCAAGTGGGATCTAGAACCTCATCGTCACCCTCTCTGTTTTCTCACTTGTCATCCTGAGAGTCACCCTCCTCCTCTTCCTGCCCTGATAGGACAGCACAGTCCATGTGTGCCTCAGGAATCTGAGTCACATCAGGATCAATTCCACCCCCAAAGGTTAACGTCTGGTGACGAGGGTTTGGATTCTGCTCAAACCCTACTTCGTCCGGCCCTGGATCCAACTGAAAAATATCCTTCTCTTGAGTCTGTGAATATTTGGAGCAGACCTCTGATGCCTATGGAATAGAATGTGCTAACAGCTCTGCAGACTCGCCCATCTGTGGTTCGCCACAGTCAGTTGGGCGATTGGAGAGTTGTGATGCAGGGGGAAACAAGGTGAATTGGGGTGCCACCTCTGAGGACTGTACTGTGTGTGAAGTTAAGGTGGAAGAAGAGAAGGAGATGCCACTTGATGCAGCGCTTGCCATCTAATGGAGCACATGCTCAAAATGACCCTCATCTACAAGGAGTACCTCTGTGCGGCTGCCAAAGAAAGGGAGTCGAGTAGCCTGTCCAGTAACAGAAGTTGTCAAAATACTGCCCAATTGCTCACTGCAGCAAAACAAACCTACTTCTCATCTCTCATATCATCCCTAACAACCCTAAACAGCTATTCAGTACTTTCAATTTCCTCCTCCATCCCCCACCTCCTCCTCTCTCTCCACTCATCTCTGCTGATGACTTTGACAACATAAGGAAAAGCTTTTTCCTAAAGTCCCCACAGCCCCTCCTTATAACTAGTCAACTCTCCTCCTCCAAAACCAACTTCTCCACCATCAGGCAAGATCAACTCTCCTCTTTACTCTCCAAATCACATTTCACCATCTGTGAACTTGCCTAATCCCGTCCCACCTCATTCCAAAGCTTACCACAGTCTTCATCCCAATCCTAACCCAACTCTTCAACCTGTCACTAACAACTGGTGTCTTCCCCTCATGCTTCAAACATACCTTGATCACACCCATCCTCAAAAAGCCCTCCCTTGAGCCATCCTCTGTGTCTAGCTATCGCCCCATATCACTTCTCCCCTATGCCTCAAAACTACTGAAACAACATGTCATGTCTATTTTGAACAGTCCTCCCATCTCTCCTCCTACTCCCTCTTTGACCGCTTACAATCTGGCTTCCGACCGCACCATTGCACTGAAAGTGCCCTGAATACAGTCACCAATGACGTGCTAACTGTCAAATCCAAGCGACACAACTTCGTCCTCCTCCTGGAGGACCTGTCATCTGCCTTCGACACAGTGGACGATTCCCTCTTACTACAGACTGTCTAATTTTTAGGTATCACACACTTGGCCCTATCTTGGATCTCCTCATACCTATCAGACCGGACATTCAGTGTCTCCCACTCACACACCACCTCCTCATCTCGCCCCCTATCTGTCGGTGTCCCCCAAGGTTCAGTTCTAGGACCCCTGCTCTCCTCCATCTACACCTTCGGCCTGGGACAGCTCATATAGTCTCACGGTTTTCAGTATCACCTCTATGCTGATGACACACAGATCTACCTCTCTGGACCTGATATCACCTCCTTACCAACCAGAATCCAACAATGTCTGTCCTCTATTTCATCTTTCTTCCCTGCTAGATTTCTAAAACTTAACATGGATAAAACCAAATTCATCATCTTTTCACCATCTCATTCAACCCCCCCAACTGACCTATCCATAAAAGTCAATGGCTGCCCACTCTCCCCAGTCCGCAAGCCTGACTCTGATCTTTCTTTCAAACCTGAGATCCAAGCCCTTTCCACTTACTGCCGACTCCAACTCAAAATTATCTTACGGATCCCCACATTCCTCAACCATGAATCTGCAAAAAGACTAGTGTTACGCTCACGCCCGGACTAACTGGCGTGAGCGTGGTTAGTGATCCCACTGGACCATGAACCGAGGAGTGCCTGGAGGGGCGTGACTAAGTATCAACTCGGTCCGACCAAGGTCGCACGGCGGCTCAGTCGACTCCGTGAACCAGGGAGGAACCAAGCAGAGGGACCAGGTGCAACTCTAGGTCAGACCCCGGTCACAGCTGTTGACCCACACCTGGGAATGCAGGAACGGGAAGGCACAGCTGGTATGCAGACAGGTGGGTACTGGCAGGCACAGCTAGTATGCAGACAGGTGGGTACTGGCAGGCACGGCTGGTATGCAAACTGGCAGATACTGGCAGGTATGAACGTAGGCTGGATAGGGACAAGTACAGACTGGGATACAGGAACAGAGCCGCAGGTGCGGTGGACTAGCAGAGCAGAATCGCAGGCGCGAAGGACAAGCGGAGCAGAGCAGAGCGGAACCGCAGGTGCGGTGGACAAGCAGAGCAGATCGAAACCGCAGATGCGGTGAACAAGCAGAGTAGAGCAAAACCGCAGATGCGGTGAACAAGCAGAGCAGAGCAAAGCCGCAGATGCGGTGAACAAGCAGAGCAGAGTGAAACCGCAGGTACGGAGGACAAGCAGAGCGGAGTGAAACCGCAGGTGCAGTGGATAAGCAGAGCAGAGCGAAACCGCAGGTGCAGTGGACAAGCAGAGCAGAGCAAAACCGCAGGTGCGGTGGACAAGCAGAGCAGAGCGAAACCGCAGGTGCGGTGAACAAGCAGAGCAGAGCGAAACCGCAGGTGTGGTGAACAAGCAGAGCAGAGCAAAACCGCAGGTGCGGTGATCAAGCAGAGCAGAGCGAAACCGCAGATGCGGTGGACAAGCAGAGCAGAGCAGAAGGTGCAGGCAGACAGGACAGGGCTCTGTTCACATGGAACAGACTGGAAAATACAGGAAGATAGTTAGAACACAGGAGGTAGATACGGAGGCAGGGAAACGGGACAAGCAGAACCATATACACACAAGGTACTTACAATGAAGTAGCGAGTGGACACAAAACTCACAAACAGAAGTACAGAGACAACGAGTTGGAGTTAGGTGCAGGTTCAGATACTGCAGGAAAAGGGAAGGTACGGACATAGAGACAAACAGGTAATGGGCTAGGGCACAGTTCAGACAGGAACTGAACCCGGAACAAGATACAGGAATGAGCCTGGGAAATCAGCCCCCAGGGTGGCGGAAACAGACTAGAAGTCACAGATACAGATAATGGGACTGGATATACAGCCCCCAGGGTGGCAGAACAGACTAGAAGTCACAGATACAGATAACGGGCCTGGGTATACAGCCCCCCGGGTGGCAGAACAGACTAGAAGTCAGAGATACAGGTAACAGGCCTGGGTATACAGCCCCCAGGGTGGCGGAAACAGACAAGATACAGGACAGGACCTGGCAACTCAGTTGCACAGCACACTGAAAGAAAGTGTTGCTCAGGCATCTCCTACTGGGTGGAGGGGGTTTAAGTATCCAGTGACTCACAGCAATAGGCTGGGGAGGCATTAGGAGTGCGCACACAGTAACTATAAGAATCAGGCAGTAACTGCGCCACCGCCCTAAGCAATCAGACAAGAGACACAGCAGGTACTGGAGCAAAGTGTGCAGCCTGGACTGATAGGTAAGATGGCGGTCTTGCATGGTGGGAGTTGGTAAGCCATGCCAGCACGCCGCCAGGGATGTTACAACTAGTGCATGCCCTCATCATCTCCCGCCTCGACTACTGCAACCTCCTGCTCTGTGGCCTCCCTTCTAACATTCTCGCACCCCTCCAATCTATCCTAAACTCTGCTGGCCTACTAATCCATCTGTCACCCCGCTATTCCCCGACTTATCCCCTCTGTCAATCCCTGCACTGGCTCCCCACTGCCCAGAGACTCCAATTGAAAACCCTAACTTTGGCATACAAAGCCATCCAAAACCTGTCTCCTCCATACATCTGTGACCTAGTCTCACGTTACTTACCTGCACGCAACTTCGATCCTCACAAGATCTCCTTCTCTACTCCCCTCTTGTCTCCTCTTCACAGAATCACATACAAGATTTCTCCTGTACATCTCCCCTACTCTGGTACTCTCTACCCCAACATATCAGACTCTCGTCTACCATGGAAACCTTCAAAAGGAACCTGAAGACCTACCTCTTTTGACAAGCATACAATCTGCAGTAACCCTTGCTCCACCATACCATGACCAGCTCTATCCTCACCTACTGTATCCTCACCCATCCCTTGTAGATTTGTGAGCCCCCGCAGGCAGCGTCCTCTCTGCTCTTATACCAGTCGGTGACTCATTTTTGTCCAAGATTATTGTACTTGTTGTTTGGCGCCATGCAATAAATCTCGCTATAATAATAAATAATAATTATACAATTTGTACTCTGGGTCAATTGATGACACTTTTCCTGGTGTCTGCCCTAATTTGAGCTGTTTTGGCAGCTTTTGGGCCCCCCTGAAGGTGTTGTCTATACGTTTGTTTTTGCCTCCCATTGAATTCAATTGGTTTGGAAATGTTCGACGAACCAAACCTAGCTGAACCGAACCGAACCTTGAAAGGTTCGCTCATCTCTAGTAAACACGCTTCATTTAAAAAAAAATAACTTTGTGTGTCACCATATTCTGAAAACCTTCATTTTTTTGTGGTACATACAACTTGATTACTTTTTATTACATTTCTTGAAGGAAGAGATGAACCATAATAAAATTATAATTCTGTAATTGTTTTAAAAAAAATTATGTTATTTATCATTTGGCAAAAAATTATATATTAACTTTATTTTGCAGGTCAACATGATTACAGCGCTACCAGAGATATATATTTTCTTTGCAAAATAAAAAAGGACTTTTTGGAAAAAAAAGCTTTTGGGTTGCCATATTTTAAGAGCCGTAACAGTTATATTTTTATGTAGAAAGAGTTATATGAGAGCTTGCTATTTTGTGGACACGCTGTAGTTTTTATTGCTACCATTTTGGGGATGGAAGGCAGTAGACAAATTGACAGTAACTCCTAAAACTGTACAGAAGCTTTTCCAAAATTTCGATGCAATCTGAACACCTCTATCAGAAATTACATTGTCAGGAATTCCATGCAGCCTGAATATCTCTCTGACCATTGCAGTTTGCTCAGCATAAGAATCCCTTTAAGTTGGAATAAAATGAGCCTTGTTTGTGAGTCGATCCACCACAACAAAGATAACAGTCATTTCTTTAGATGGAGATAGACCCACGATAAAATCCATTGAGATTAATCCCCAAGGCCTGAATGGAACTGGAAGAGGTTGAAGGAGTCCTAAAGGAGAAGATCATGGTGTCTTGTTCCGTGCACATGTTAAACAGGAGAAAACATATTTTCTCACATCCCTTCGAAAAATAGGCCACCAAAAAGAACAGAACAGTAGTGCTTGAATTTTCATGACTCCAGGGTGTCCTACAAGTTTTGAATCATGGACACTTTTGCGGGCAGTGGCATGCGTGCGTTTGGTTCTGGACCAGAGTTGCCCAAATCCAGACGTTGCCTCTGCAACTCAATAATTTCTCTTTGCTGATCCCACACCTGTGTTTGCAAGTTAGAAAGTGTTTCTTCGTATGTGGCACAAAAATTCTGAAGTTCAGAAACTTGTTGTCTCAGGGTGGCTGCAACATAGTAGTGGTATTGCAACCATGAGGGGCAGCACCGGCAGGTAGCGTAGTCAGGAAAAGCCAGGAATCGGTACACAGGAACATCAGTATAGTCTTATAGGATTTAGCAGGTTGCATAGTCAGGAAAAGCCAGGAACAGCAGTATAGTCACGTATGAGGCAGCAGATGAAGGGGGTGTGTAATGCACACGCCCGGACTGACTGGCGTGTGCATGTACATGTAGTGATTCCACTGGACCGTACCGGAGAGTGAATGCCTGGAGGGGCGTAACTAAGTATCCACCCGATCCGACCAAGGTCGCACGACGGCATATGACGCCAGTGCACCAAGGAGGGACCGAGCAGAGGGACCAGGTGCTACTCCAGGTCAGACCCCGGACACGGCTGTTGACCCACACCGGGGAATACAGGAACAGGCAGGTTAGGCAGGCACACAGACTGGTGGGTACAGGCAGACACGGCAGGTATGCAGACGGGTGGATGCTGGCAAGCATGACTGGTATGCAAACAGGGAGGTACTGGCAGGTACGGCCGGTATGCAGGCAGGTGGATGTTAGTAAGCACGACTGGTATGCAGGCAGGGAGGTACTGGCTGGTACGACAGGTTGGAGCACAGAGTGGATAGGACCCAGTACAGACTGGGACTCAGGAACAGAACCGCAGATGTGGTGGACAAACACAGCAGAGTGAGGCCGCCCGGAGCGGCGAGCAAGAGCAGAGCAAGACGAGACCGCCTGGAGCGGTGAGCGAGAGTAGAGCAGGACGAGGCCGCCTGGAGAAGTGAGCAAAGGGTCAGAGCAGAGCGAGACTGCCGGAGCAGCGAGCAAAGGGTCAGAGCAGAGCGAGACTGCCGGAGCAGCGAGCAAAGGGTCAGAGCAGAGCGAGACTGCCGGAGCAGCGAGCAAAGGGTCATAGCAGAGCGAGACTGCAGGAGCAGCGAGCAAAGGGTCAGAGCAGAGCGAGACTGCCGGAGCAGCGAGCAAAGGGTCAGAGCAGAGCGAGACTGCTGGAGCAGCGAGCAAAGGGTCAGAGCAGAGCGAGACCGTCTGGAGTGGTGAGCAAAGGCAGAGCAGGCAAGAACCGCCGGAGCGGTGAGCAAGGCAGAGCAGGCAAGAACAGCCGGAGCGGCGAGCAAGGCAGAGCAGAGGGGACAGGGCTCTGTTCACACAGAACAGACAGGAAGGGAAAGGCAGAACCAGATACCCACAGGGTACTTGCAGTGAAGTAGTGAGTGGACCACAAACTCACAAACGGAAGTACAGTGACAACGAGCAGGAGTTAGGTACGAGTTCAGACTCTGCAGAAAAAGGGAAGATATGGGCGTAGAGAGAAATGGGAAACAGGCTGGAAGATGGTTAGGGCAGGAACAGACACTGGGAAAGGACACAGACAACAGATCTAGGTATGCGGCCCCTAGAGGGCGGAAGGAACAGGCTAAGAGCGTGTTCACACGGGCCTGGAATTACAGCCTCCAGGAAAGGCAGCTGGCTAGAGTACACAGACAGGACACAGTTCAGACACGGGAACTGATACCGCAAGGCAGGAAACATAGACAGGACCTGGCACATCAGTGACAAGATGCCAACTGATAGAACAAGATGCTCAGGCCAGGATTCCAGGGAGAAGCTGGGTTAAATACCAGGTGACAGACAGCAATAGGCTGAGGAAGCATCAGGGGTGTGTCTGCAGCAGCTACAAGAAACAGGAAGTTCAACGGACGTCGCCCTAAGCAGACAGAGCAGAGCAAAGCAGACCATATGGAAAGAAGCCAAAGTGATAGTCCAGACTCAAAATCAAGTGCGCGCTCTTGCACAGTGGGAGATGGACCACTATGCAAGGACACCGCCATGTATGTTACAGGGTGCTTGACTAAAGGCTGGGAGCTCAATAATCTCGCAAGGAAGGAGGTGCCAGGCCAGATTTAAATAGGGTGTTCAATCAAGAACTCACAAGATGAAGGAACAACACAGGATGGAGCCGCTCAGGAGCAACACAGGTATTAGAATCTAGGTTAGCCAGGAACTGTCCAGCGAGCTGAATAGCTCAGAGGGAAGAGCTGTCGCCTGGTGCACAAGAGCTGCTGGGTTCGAGTCCTAATAACATCAGTAGTTTCTCTATCAACGTCTGCTTGTATTCACACATTTGGTGCTCCCGCACCAGTGGTGGACATAATGATGGTACACTGTACTTGTAGCGGGGATGCAGCATGGTGGCCACCCAGTAATCTACACTGGTAACAATACGGAAAACTTGTCGGTCGTTGCGCAGGCACTGCGGCATGTATTGGCTCATGTGTGTCAGGCAGCCTAGAAGCAACTATAAGTATAAAGAAGGAATAGTCGGCACTCCGTATAGCTAGGGTGGTGCACATGGAAAACAATGTCTATAGGAAAAGAAAATCCCGGCACTCACGTGTTGATAATTAGTTGGTTTATTCCACAACTCACAAAAGACGTTTCAGCCTGTCCAAGGCTTTTTTCAATTGTGGTTAAATACATTCAGTCAGGATATTTATAAACAAATCCACGTAATTGACATAATTCTCATTAACATAAAAGAGGAAAACCGACAAAATAGTATATAACAAAACTCTACAAAAACATACAGAAATTAAACAATAATAATAAGCTTAAATTTCAAAACAACAATAACAAGTGAATTAATATACCTAAATAATCCTAAAACCAAATATAAATATATAAATCGCAGATTGTGGATTTCATTACATGAATGTACCATATTTTAATATTTACATAAATGTTCTAATCTACATTTCTCTATATTATTTTTATTAAATATATTCAACATTTTATAATTTTTCTAGAAAAGATTTTTAATGTTTTAAGATTTTTTAATATTTCCCATAAATCCCAATACGTCAATAAAGTGAATTTATATACCTAAATAATCTCCAACCAAATATAAATATATAAATCGCAGATTATGGATTCCATTTCATGAATGTACCATATTTAAATAATTACATAAATGTTCTAATCTATATTTCTCAATATTCTTTTTATTAAATATATTCAACATTATATAATTTTTCTAGAAAAGATTTTTAATGTTTTGAAATTTTTTAATATTTTTTGAAAAATACTGCTCATTATATTTATATATGCAACTGATTCCTTGTAAACAACCTGCATCAAGTGACTAAATCTATCCTTTGTTCTCTTTCCCCTCAATATTATACTAGTAAATACCTTATAAATAGATCAATATATTGCCGCATTTCCATAAATCCCAATTCACATCATAAGAAAAAAATATAATTCACCATATTGCTTCTCCATCACTTTATATCTCATTCAGAAAGTTATAGTTACACATAAAGCTACTAATGAAGGAATCATCGCAGGCATACGGGAATAGAGAAAGTCTACATTCCAAGTGATTCTCACCTCCCACAGATCGTTATCTGAGATAAGAGAGGCTTTTAAATTCATCCTTTGTTATCCTCTATCCCCTGAACTAAACCTTATTTATTTCATTAAAGGTGACAGTGTAATTAATTGTCCATCCGTGACTCCCGGAATTACCGCAAATACATAGGGAAGCCGTCTATCTTACATCACCTCTCATCTCCGTTCTCCAATTTTTATCACAGCAAAATATGGCAAGTATAATATGCAACCTATTTGTTCTCATGCTGATGTTTCAGAAATTCATCGCATCTGTAATGTCTAAAAAGAAAATAGGATGCATATATTACCTATTATCCTGATCACATAATACCACTAACATCGTATTCCCGATTCAGGCCATTTGGATATAAAGTTCCCAAAGTATAAATCCAAAAGGCTTCTCTGCGTAAAAGGATTTTTTTAATACTACCTCCCCTTCTAGGTGTATCTATTTGTTCTAATACTTGATATTTCAATTGGGCTACTGAATGCCCTTTTTCCTTAAAATTGTAGTGGAAGGGGAAGCGAAGTATCTCCACACCTGATAGTGGATTTATGTTTATTGACTCGTGTTCCCACTGACTGCATTGTTTCTCCAATATATGAAAAGCTGCACGGACATTTTATCTGATAAACCACATTTGTAGACTTACATGTGAAGAAGCCCTTAATACTAAATCTTTTTCCCGTCCTAGGATGGCTAAAATATGGTACATTCATGTAATGAAATCCACAATCTGCGATTTATATATTTATATTTGGTTTTAGGATTATTTAGGTATATTAATTCACTTGTTATTGTTGTTTTGAAATTTAAGCTTATTATTATTGTTTAATTTCTGTTTGTTTTTGTAGAGTTTTGTTATATACTATTTTGTCGGTTTTCCTCTTTTATGTTAATGAGAATTGCATCATTTCCGTGGATTTGTTTATAAATATCTTGACTGAATGTATTTAACCACAATTGAAAAAAGCCTTGGACAGGCTGAAACGTCTTTTGTGAGCTGTGGAATAAACCAACTAATTATCAACACGTGAGTGCAGGGATTTTCTTTTCCTAGAAGCAACTATAGGCTGCCCTCAGTGGGAGGTGTATCGTCTGGGTACTCTGTATCCCCCCAGCCATGCTCCAGTAATGTTCATGAGATGATCTGAGTTTCATCCTGCTCTAAACATGGTTGTTCCTTATCCTCATCCTCCCAAACAGTCCCCTGGCTGTACAGTTGGGTACCTGGTTGCTGTTGGGACAGTAACCCACCCTCCGAGCCATGTGTGGACAACAGTGTGAATTGCTCCTGCTCCTTTTCCTCTGGTGCCACCACCTCATCCATTATGGCCTGAACTGTGTTTTCCAGCAGACATATAAGTGGTATAGTATCGCTGATGATAGCATCATTAGCGCTGGCTATATTAGTGGAATATTCGAAGCAGAGCAATAAGGCACACACATCCCGCATGGAGGCTCACTCATTGGTGGCAAAGTGGTGTTCTGCAGAGCGACTCAGCCGTGCGTGCTGCAGCTGAAACCCCAATATTGCCTGCTGCTTGCACAGTCTCTACAGCATATGCAAGAAGTTCCACCTTGTTGGTACATCGCATATCAGCCAGTGAGCAGGAAGGCAGAAGTGATGCTGCAGTGCAGACAGGTGAACAGCAACAGGGTGAGAACGCCAAAAGTGCACACACTGCCCGCACTTTCAGCAGCAGCTCCAACATTTGTTGGTAGTTTTTCAGGAAGCTCTGCACCACCAAGTTCAGCACATGCACCAGGCAAGGGATGTGCCCTGAGCTGCTATGAGATTTCACCCGTTATCGCATACCACCAGGCCAGACTTGAGGTTCACCTGCACCAATCACTCATCTGTCTGCTGTTTGATCCCAATCCACAGCTCCTGCACATTGTGGGATTTTTCCCCAAACAGGAAGTGGAGTGGAGGAGGAGGCAATCTAAACAGATAAACATCCAGCAATCCTCAGTGGTGGTAGGACATGGGCTACAACGCCTTCTGCCTCTGTCCCAGACACCAATACATCTACGCAGTGGGCAGTTAGGGAGATGTAACGTTCCTGGCCATGCTTACTGGTTCACATATCGGTGGTTATGTGGACCTTGCCACTGATTGCATTGCGCAGTACACACCTGACTTGGTCCACAACATGTTTGTGCAGGGCAGGGATGGCCTACCTGGAAAAGTTATGATGGCTGGGAACAATGTACTGCAGGACAGCCACCGCCATCAGCTTTTTAAAGCTGTCTATCTCCACCAGCCGGAATGGCAGAATTTCAAAAGGCAGTAATTTGAACATGCTGTCATTCAGGACCATGGCTTGTGGGTGGCTAGGGCATCTCCTCTTTCTCTCGAGGATTTGGGGGATGGAAAGCTGAACACTTCCATGGGACGGTGTTGAGATGCTCGGTGACACTGGTGGTGGTGGTGATGCTGTCACATCTTCTATTTGTGGGGAGGCAGGTGGCCCTGTTAATCGTGAGTGGGTAGAAGAGGCCGAGACTGCAGTAGAAAAGGGAGCAGGAGGAGGCTCAGATCTGTCATGCTTTTTAAAGTGTGCACTCCACTGCACCTCATACTTGGAATTCAGATGCCTCGTCATACAGGTGGTGCTCAGGTTCAGAACATTTATGCCTCCCTTCAGGGTCTGACGGCACAGAGTGCAAACCACCTGTCTATTGTCGGCAGCACACTCCCTGAAGAAATGCCATGCCAGGGAGCTATTTTGAGCTGTCTTTGGTGTGCTGATTTCAGTGGCACGGTGGGCAGTAGCAGCCGAAGTATTGGCTAGAGGCTGCCCGCTGTGCCATTGCATACTGCTCCCTCTTTTGCTGTGCTGTGTGGCAGTGTGGCCACCTCTTCTTCCTCCGAACTGCACACATCACTAGGATGGCCTCCACTCCATGTGAGATCTAGGACCTCATCATCCCCCACATCATTTTCCACCGACTCCTCAACCCTGCCCCCCATGCCGGTCTGTGCACTGCAGAAAGACGCTGCAGTTGGCAACTGTTTTGTCATCATCTGAAATGTCCTGCGGTGGTCCACTGACCGTGTGGACTAGCCCTCCCAAGTACTCATTCTCCAACAAAACAAGTGGTTGGGCATGAGTGTGCTCAGTCTCTTCCACTTCTGGGGCAGGGCCAGGTGGATGGACCGCGAAACCACAGCCAGCAGAGTCATTAAAAATCAGAATAGACTGCTGCATGACTTGAGGCTCAAACTGCTTGGCTGATTTGCAAGGGGATGAGGTGGAAGCCAGGTGCACTTTCTGCAGTGGACCGAGTGAAAGATAATGCGAAGGAACTGGAGCCACTCTCCACCATCCAATTTAACATATTTTCAACATCTTGTGGCCTCACCATTCATGCAGCAGTATTCAGGCCTACGAAAGGATGCATAACATCCTGTCGCCTGAGTGCACCAGAGGAAGGTGTTGTATTTAGGCATGTAGCAGGTACAAAATGACCATGTCCTCTCCCTGCATCAGCTACACCACCACCATGAACAGCTACACCAGCACCACCATGTCCACATCCCCTATTTGATGCCCTCCTCATTTTTGGAAGTGGTTTTTCTAACCACTACTCGCAAAGCGATGGCAGAAGAGTAGATTTATTTAATTGAAACAGTAGTAGAAAACACACAGCGGTCCTGAAAAAGTATTTCTTTGGCTTATAAATGGCAACAAGATGGCTGATGCCAATTATTTATTTGCAACACTACTAGAAAACACACAGTGGTCCTGAAAAATGATTTCATTGGCCTATAAATGACAATGAGATGGCTGATGCCAATTATTTATTTTCCAGACTACTATAAAACACACACCGGTTTAGGAACATTACTTCTTTGGCCTACAAATGGCAATGAGATGGCTGATACCAATTATTTATTTCACAGACTACTAAAAACACACACCGGTTTAGGAACATTATTTTGTTGGCCTAGAAATGGCAAGGAGATGGCTGTTGCAAATAATTTATTTGCAACACTTCTAGGATCCACACACTAGTTTATGGAAAATGATTTTTATTTGGCCTAGAAATGGCAACGAGACGGCTGATGCCAATTATTTATTTCCCAGACTACTTTAAAGCACAAACTGGTTTACGGAAAATTATTTCTTTGGTCTAGAAATGGCAACGAGATTGCTGATGTCAATTATTTATTTCCCAGACTACTAAAAAACACACACCGGTCCAGAAAAATTATTTCTATGGCCTAAAAATGGCAAAAAGACGGCTAATGGCAATTATTTATTTACAAGACTACTAAAAAAAAATTGTCTTAAAAGCACACTATTCCTAACAGGCGGGGGTGGGGTCAGAGTACACACAGCGGCTTGAAGGCACACGCGAAGGGTGCAGAGTCACAATCTACAAGGGGTGGGTCAGGATACAGTAGGTGAGGGTATTGCTGGTCATGCAGCGGTATGGTGAAGTGATGGTTACTGCTGTCAGAAGAGGTAGGTCTTCAGGTTCCTTTTGAAGATTTCTATGGTAGGCGAGAGTCTGATATGTTGGGGTAGAGAGTTCCAGAGTAGGGGGGATACACAGGAGAAATCTTGTATGCGATTCTGGGAAGAGGAGATAAGAGAGGAGTAGAGAAGGAGATCTTGTGAAGATCAGAGGTTGCGTGCAGGTAAGTACCGGGAGACTAGGTCACTGACGTATGGAGGAAACAGGTTGTGGATGGCTTTGTATGCCAAGGTTAGGGTTTTGAACTGGAGTCTTTGGGCAATGGGGAGCCAGTGAAGGGATTGACAGAGAGGAGAGGCCGAGAGAATAGCAGCATGATAGGTGGATTAGTCGGGCAGCAGAGTTTAGGATAGACTGGAGGGGTGCGAGAGCGTTAGAAGAGAGGCCATAAAGCAGGAGGTTGCAGTAGTCGAGGCGGGAGATGATGAGGGTGTACACTAGTGTTTTTCCAGATTCTTGGTTGAGAAATGTGCAGAGAGCTCAGAGTAAGGGGTTACCCCGAGGCAGCGAGCTTGTAGGACTGGGGAGAATGGTCAGCCATTGACTTTGATGGACAGGTCAGTTGAGGGGGGTTGAATGTGATGGTGGAAAGATGATGAATTCAGTTTTATCCATGTTAAGTTTTAGAAATCTAGCAAAGAAAGAAGAAGAAGAAATAGCAGACAAACATTGTGGGATTCTGTAACATCCCTGGCGGCATGCTTGCATGGCTTACCACCTCCCACCATGCAAGACCGCAATCTTACCTATCAGGCCAGGCTGCACACTTTGCTCCAGCACCTGCTGTTTGTATGTCTCTTGTCTGCTGGCTTAGGGCGGCGGCGCTGTTACTTTTTGATTCTTAAAGCTACAGTGTGCACAGTCCTAATGCGTCCCCAGCCTATTGCTGTGAGTCACTGGATACTTAAACCCCCTCCACCCAGTAGGAGGGGCCTGAGCAACACTTTCATTCAGTGTGTTCTGTGCAACTAAGTTGCCAGGTCCAGTCCTGTATCTTGTCTGTTCCACCACCCCAGGCCTGTTGCCTGTATTTGTGACTTCTAGTCTGCTTCCACCACCCTGGGGGCTGAGTTCCCAGGCTCGTTCCTGTATCTTGTTCCTGGTTCAGATCCTGTCTGAACAGTGTCCTAGTCCGTTACCTGTTTGTCTCTATGTCTGTACCTTCCCCTTTTCCTGCAGTATCTGAACCTGCGCCTAACTCCAACTCGTTGTCTCTGTACTTCTGTTTGTGAGTTTTGTGTCTACTCGCTACTTCATTGTAAGCACCTTGTGTGTATCTGGTTCTGCTCATTCTGTTTTCCTGCCTCTGTATCTAACCCCTGTGTTCCAGCTATCTTCTTGTGTTTTCCAGTCTGTTCCATGTGAACAGAGCCTTGTCTTGTCTACCGCATCTGCGGGTTTTGCTTTGCTCTGCTTGTTCACCGCACCTGCGGTTTTGCTTTTCTGACAGGAGAAAACAACTCCTCCACCATGCTTGCCGCTGGGGCGGTGTGTGTGAGAAAGATGGAGTCCCCCATAAGAAAGTGCAGCTGAGAGGCTGTGTCAGAGGGGGTGAGCCAGGTTTTCGATGATGCCGAGGAAGGAAAGTTCCTTAGTGATGAAAAGGTCATGGATGTAGGAAAGTTTGTTGCAGACAGAGCGAGCATTCCATAGAGCTCCTGTTAGAGGTACTGGGGAAGCGGGGCAGGGCGAATGGGTATGAAGTTAGAAAGGTTGTGAAAATTTGTGATAGATTGTGGATGAGAGTTTGAAGTGACTGTGGGGATGTGGTGGGGAGGATCAGGATTTGGAGAGATATTGCCGACAGTGAGGGGAAGCAAAGAAAGTGTTAGCAGGTGGGAGCAGGAAAGGGCATGAGGTGGCTGCCTGTGTTTGGAAACAGAGGATTGTGTGTTGAGGAACAGGTCTGAGGAGGATGTGAGATTGTTGGGGAGGATGGAGGGAGAGATAACCAGTCTATTACTAGGTGTAGGGATTAGGGGAGTTAGTAGAAAGTGGAGGACTATAGGGGTGACTAAGAGAAACATCTTTTTACTATGACTGTGTTTCCAGTTACCTTCAGTTCCCTTCTGGTTCAATCATGGTCTAATTCAGTGCACCACACTTTACAGAGAAGTAACTCACAACATATTTGCTAACAAATGCATTCAGGTGTGAAACAGAGGGGAGAGGCCTGTGTTCATCTTTATCAGATAATTAGGACTGAGCCAGATGCAGGATATTCACAGGCAGAGTAAACAAGGAGGTCATAAAGAAAAGTGGGAAGGTGGGTGTAGAGCAGTGATTAGTTGAAAACATACCAATTGAATACAAGCTGCAGAGATAGACAATATCACAGGATGGGAAAGCTGAGTGACATACTAAGTGAATACAAGCAGCAGAGGTAGACAATATCACAGGATAGGAAAGCTGAGTGACATACAAAGTGACTACAAGTAGCAGAGGTAGACAATATCACAGTATTGGAAAGCTAAGATACATACCTATAGGAGGAATAGATAGACATGTTGATTAGAGTGTGATGGTTATAGATGACAAGCTGCAGTATGTATTCATCATATTAAATTATGATCTAATTTAGTGCAACACACTTATATGATACACTTGCATGATGCACTGCACTTGCATGATGTACTTCCAAGAGCCATTACTTTTTTTTACTTTTGTGTCAATATAGCTATATGAGGGTTTGCTTTTTGCCGAATGAGTTTACATTTGAATGACTCCACTTCATGACCGATGCATTCTTCGTTATTGCACTTTTGTTTAATCTTTCCTGGCGTCCAAAAGCCATGACTTTTTACATTTTTGTATCAATATAACTACATGAAAGCTTGTTTTTAACAGTTTACTTTTTAACTCCTTAAGGATGGAGCCAATTATGTCCTTAATGACCGGGCCAAATTTTACAATTCTCACCAGTGTCACTTTATGAGGTAATAACTCTGGAACGCTGCAACGAATCCCACTATTTATGAGATTGTTTTTTCGTGACATATTGTACTTCATGATACTGGTAAAATTGCTTTGATAAGACTTGCGTTTACTTGTGAAAAAAAAAGAAAATGTTGAAAATTTTGCAATTTTCAAACTTTGAATTTTCATGCCCTTAAATCAGAGAGATATGTCACAAAAAATAGTTAATAAATAACATTTCCCACATGTCTACTTTACATCAGAACAATTTTGGAACCAAAATTTTTTTGGGGTCGGAAGTTATAAGGGTTAAAAGTTGACCAACAATTTCTAATTTATCCAACAAAATTTACAAAACCATTTTTTTAGGGACCACATCACACTTGAAGTGACTTTGAGGGTTCTATATGACAGAAAATGCCCAAAAGTGACACCATTCTAAAACTGCACCCCTCAAGGTGCTCAACACCACATTCAAGAAGTTTATTTACCTTTCACGTGCTTCACAGGAACTGGAGCAACATGGAAGGAAAAAATAAACATTTAACTTTTTTTCACAAATGTTTTCTTCAGACCCAATTTTTTTATTTTCACAAGGGTAACAAGAGAAGATGGACCTCAAAATGTGTTGTGCAATTTCTCCTGAGCACGCCGATACCCCATATGTGGAGAAAAAACACTGTTTGGGCGCAATGCAGGGTTCGGAAGGGAAGGAGCACCATTTGACTTTTTGAACGTAAAATTAGCTTGATGTGCCTAAACAGTCGAAACCCCCCACAAGTGACACCATTTTGGAAACTAGACTCCTCAGGGAACTTATTTAGATGTGTAGTGAACACCTTGAATCCCCAGGTGCTTCACAGAAGTTTATAACATTGAGCGGTAAAAATAAAATTTTCACATTTTTCCAACAAAAATGTTTTTCAGCCTCCAATTTTGCATTTTCATAAGGGTAACAGGAGAAATTTCCTCATACCATTTGTTGTGCAATTTTTCCTGAGTAAGCTGATGCCCCATATGTGGGGAAAAACCACTGTTTGGGCGCACAGCAGGGTCCGGAAGGGAAGGAGCACCATTTGACTTTTTGAATGTAAAATTAGCTTGAATAATTAGCGGACGTCATGTCGTGTTTGGGGAGCCCCTGATGTGCCTGAACAGTGGAAACCCCCAAGTGACCCCATTTTGGAAACTAGACCCCTTAGGGATCTTATCTAGATGTGTAGTGAGCACCTTGAGCCGCCAGGTGCTTCACAGAAGTTTATAGCGTAGAGCCGTGAAATTAAGAAATCACATTTGTTTCCAGAAAAAATGTACTTTTAGCCCCAATTTTTTTATTTTCACAAGGGTAAAAGGAGAAAATGGACCCAAAAAATTGTTGTGCAATTGCTCCTGAGTATGGACATACCCTATATGTAGGGGAAAACTATTGTTTGGGCACATGGCAGGGCTTGGAAAAGAAGGAGTGACGTTTGGAATGCAGACTTTGATGGAATGGTCTGCGAGTGTCATGTTGCGTTTGGAGAGCCCTGATGTGCCTAAACAGTGAAAAACCCCAACAAGTCACCCCATTTTGGAAACTACACCCCTTAAGGATTTTATCCAGGGCTATAGTGAGCATTTTGAACTCACACGTGCTAGACAGAATTTGATAACATTAGGTCGTCATAATGAACATTTTTTATTTTTTTCACAAAAATGTAGTTTTAGCCCCAAATTTGTAATTTTTGCAATTGAAAATAGAAGAAAACGGACCCCATAATTTGTTATGCTATTTCTCCCGAACGCGATTATGCCCCATATGTCATCAGAAATTACTGTTAGGCCATATGTCAGGGCTGAGAAGGAAGGAGCACTATTTAGCTTTCGGAGCATAGATTTTGGTAGAATAGTTTGTGGGCGACATTTGCGGAGCCCCTAAGGTGCCAGAACAGAAGAAAAACCCGAAAAGCGACCCCACTGTAGAAATTACACTTCTCAATGAATTCATGTACTGCTGCAGTGACTATTATGTAACATCCACACCAGGCTTTATTCTGGAGAATTCCAAATATGCCAGTTTAGTGCCCATACATTGTGCCCCCATAAAGTGTAGTGACCCCATACATTTCTCCTGGTGACACACACCCCGTAAATTAAGTGTTCTCGCTGCTACAATAATGCCAAACATGTGGCCGCTTACTGCTGTTTAGGCACAGTGGGGCTCAGAAGGAGAGGGCATTTGGATTCGGGAGCGCAAAATTCACTGGATTTTATTTGAGGGGGCGGGAGCTGTCGCTTTTCCAGAATCTTTGTTCTACCAGTAACGTGGGAATCCCCCATGACGGACCTGAGAGGGGGCTGGTTTTGTGTGGGATATATTAGAGGTTTTATTAATAACATTTTGGGGTACATAATTTTTGATTGCTTCCAGAATAAGACTGGATTGCCAGTCTACGCTGAAAACTTACGACGGGGTTTCCGTGTAAATCCCTCAAAAATGCGATTCAGACGAAACCCCCAACGGAACCACCCACCATAATGAGGCAGATGGAGGCACTTTGGAGTTTGTTTGATGTCTGCTCCGGTGGTCTCCATCTTTTTAGGCGCACACAGATCTGTGGTCGTCCACACTTGTGTGCTAAAAATATGCTTAAAATGATGGGACGCTGCTGGAACAGAGACCAGTCCAAAGGGACTCCATCGGCTTCATAAGTGAGTGGCTCCATCTGGGTTTTTTGTCTGAATTTACACGGAAACCCCAACGTAAACGCTCAGCGGAGAGCGCAGGATAAACGTAAGCCAAGCCTTATTCTGATTTTTTGGAGGCAGAATGAAGAAATAGACAGCAGTACCAGAATAGTTCTTATTTTTATTTTTTCGTGGTTCAACGTGTGATAAGGCGGATTTATTCTTCGGGTCGGTGCGATTGCAGCAATACCATATTTATATGTTTTTTTAGGCTTTATTACTTTCACAGAGTAAAAATGCCTTTTTTTTATAAAAAGTAGTTCCTTTCGTCGCCATATTCTGAGAGCTGTAACCTTTTTATTGTTGGGCGAACAGAGCTGTGTGTGGGCTTATTTTTTGCGGGACGAGTTGCAGATTTTTTTTATACCATTTTGGGGCACATAGCAATTTTTGATCGCTTTTTATTCAGATTTTTCAGACACACAATGGACAAAAACCAGCAATTCAGTTATTGTTTTTATTTTTTGCGCCGTTCGCCGCACCTTAAAAGTGACAGATTTGTTCGTCGGGTTGGTACGATTACAGAGATACCAGATTTATATTTTTTATACTTTGCAATTTTTACAGGCTAAAAATAGTATTTTACAAAAGAGATTTGATTTTGCATCGTCGCATTCTGAGAACTACACTGTGTGCAGAATTATTAGGCAAATAAGTATTTTGATCACATGATACTTTTTATACATGTTGTCCTACTCCAATCTGCATAGGCTTGAGAGCCAACTACCAATTAAGTAAATCTGGTGATGTGCATCTCTGTAATGAGGAGGGGTGTTGACTAATGACATCAACACCCTATATAAGGTGTGCTTAATTATTAGGCAACTTCCTTTCCTTTGGCAAAATGGGTCAGAAGAGAGATTTGACGGGCTCTGAAAAGTCCAAAATTGTGAGATGCCTTGCAAAGGGATGCAGCAGTTTTGAAATTTCCAAACTTTTGAAGCGTGATCACCGAACAATCAAGCGTTTCAAGGCAAATAACCAACAGGGTCGCAAGAAGTGTGTTGGCCAAAAAAGGCGCAAAATAACTGCCCATGAATTGAGGAAAATCAAGCGTGAAGCTGCCAAGATGCCATTCGCCACCAGTTTTGCCATATTTCAGAGCTGCAACCTTACTGGAGTATCAAAAAGCACAAGGTGTGCGATACTCAGGGACATGGCCAAGGTAAGGAAGGCTGAAAAACGACCACCTTTGAACAAGAAACATAAGATAAAACGTCAAGAATGTGCCAAGAAATATCTTAAGACTGATTTTTCAAAGGTTTTTTTGACTGATGAAATGAGGGTGACTCTTGATGGGCCAGATGGATGGGCCAGAGGCTGGATCAGTAAAGGGCAGAGATCTCCACTCCAACTCAGACACCAGCAAGGTGGAGGTGGGGTACTGGTATGGGCTGGTATCATCAAAGAAAAACTTGTGGGACCTTTTCAGGTTGAGGATCGAGTGAAGCTCAACTACCATACCTACTGCCAGTTTCTGGAACACAATTTCTTAAAGCAGTGGTACAGGAAGAAGTCGGTATTGTTCAAGAAAAACATGATTTTCATGCAGGACAATGCTCCATCACATGCATCCAACTACTCCACAGCGTGGCTGGCCAGTAAAAGTCTAAAAGAAGAAAAAATAATGACATGGCCCCCTTGTTCACCTAATCTGAACCCCATAGATAACCTGTGGTCCATCATAAAATGTGAGATCTACAGGGAGGGAAAACAGTAGACCTCTCGGAACAGTGTCTGGAAGACTGTGGTGGCTGCTGCACGCAATGTTGATCGAAAACAGATCAAGCAACTGACAGAATCTATGGATGGAGGCTGTTGAGTGTCATCATAAAGAAAGGTGGCTATATTGATCACAAATTTTTTTGGATTTTGTTTTTGCATGGCAGAAATGTTTATTTCTAAATTTTGTGTACTGATATTGGTTTACATGGTGAAAATAAACAAGTGAGATGGGATTATGTTACGCTCGCGCCCAGACTGACTGGCGTGAGCGTAATTAGTGATCCCACTGTACCATGAACCGAGGAGTGCTTGGAGGGGCGTAACTAAGTATCAACCCAATCCGACCAAGGTCGTACGGCGGCTTAGTCGACTCCGTGGACCAAGGAGGAACCGAGCAGAGGGACCAGGTGCGACTCCAGGTCAGACCCCGGTCACAGTTGTTGACCCACACCGGGGAATGCAGGAGCAGGCAGGTTAGACTGGCATACAGGCAGGTGGGTATTGGCAAGTACGGCTGGTATGCAGACAGGTGGGCACTGGCAAGCACGGCTGGTATGAAGCTGACTCGCCCCCTGGGCCGTGGGACACTCGAGACCGGGACTTCAGGGCAATGCTGGGAGTAGTAGTGGCGACCCGGTCCCGTGGCTCAGGGTGGTCAGACCAGTGGTAGTCTATGATGTGCTGTAGGTAATGTCCGACTATGCCACCCGTGGATTGCGGTCAGGGAGGACCGCCGCTGCAAGGCAGACCTCTGAGGCTGGTGTTGGGGATGCAGCAGGGAATAGTACAACTCCCCACGGGAGGAGTGTAGCCTCAGGGCAGGTAATAGGATGCTGGGGGTGATTGTGCAGGCGCAGCAGTAACCACACAGAGTCCAAGAATGCAGTCCAGGGTCTTTTACTGATCTTATCACCGACCCACCAGGAGTACAGGGTAGGAATGGACCTGGGTGTCTGAGGGCATTCGGGCGAGCTCCGCTGGTCAGGGTGAGTGGGTAGGCCTACCGTTCTCTCTCTCTGCTCTTGCTGACTATCTTCAACTTTAGTGGTATGATAGCCCACGTCCCTGAGCTTGCCGTGTACTACGCCTGTATGGCTTGCGACTCGGGCCTTAGGTACCTGTAGCTTCTCCGTGCTGTACCGGTCCTTCTGTGTGGCGGAGCCTCCAGGCTTCTTGGCCAAGGGACCTGAAATCCCTTGCGGGTTGGTTTTCTGCTGCAGGACCTGCAACCCTGACAGCCTCGGACCCCAATGTCCGGTTGTGTAATCTCTCTCTCTGCCAGGACCGGCTCTCGTCGCCTCTGTCCCTTGCTTTCTGCTCCTCCTTTGCCTACTGGACTCCTCAGCTGCGGCTGACCTGTCCCTCTCTTCTGGGAACCCTTCTGGATGCTTCAGAAGTGGGTCCTGGTCTCCCTAACCCTGCCCTCAGTACCAGTTTTTATAGGGGCAGCCTGCTCCCCCTACTGGCCTGGGACAGGAGGTGCTGCATGCAAATGGTCCATGACCAGAGAACCTCCCTCCTGCTCTCAGACACAGCCTTACAAGTTTGTGGCATCCAGGCCTGGGGTGACACACAGGCAGGTGGGCACTGGCAAGCACGGCTGGTATGCAGACAGGTGGGCACTGGCAAGCACGGCTGGAGTGCAGACAGGGGGGGCTAGCAGGTTGGAGCGCATGCTGGATAGGGTCCAGTACAGACTGGGAGACAGGTACAGAGCCGCAGAAGCGGTAGACAAGCAGAGTAAAGCGAAACCTCTGGAGCGGAGGACAAGGCAGAGCAGAGAGGAACTGCTGGTGCTGTGAGCAAGCAGAGTCGGGCGAAAACCGCAGGTGCGGTGGGCAAGGCAGAGCAGAGCGGAACCGCCGGAGCGGTGGACAAGGCAGAGCAGAGAGGAACCGCCGGAGCGGTGGACAAGGCAAAGCAGAGCGAAACCGCAGGTGTGGTGGACAAGGCAGAGCACAGCGGAACCGCCGGAGCGGTGGGCAAGGCAGAGCAGAGAGAAGCCACTGGAGCGGTGGGCAAGGCAGAGCAGAGAGAAGCCACCGGAGCAGTGGGCAAGTCAGAGCAGAGAGAAACCGCTGGTGTGGTGAGCAAGGCAGAGCAGAGAGAAGCTGCCAGAGCGGTGGGTAAGGCAGAGCAGAGGGAAGCCGCCGGAGCGGTGGGCAAGTCAGAGCGGAGCGAAACCGCAGGTGCGGTGGACAAGGCAGAGAGGACAGGGCTCTGTTCACATGGAACAGACTGGAAAATACAGGAAGATGACTAGAACACAGGATTAAGATACGGAGGAAGGGAAAAGGGACAAGCAGAACCAGATACACACAAGGTACTTACTATGAAGTAGCGAGTGGACACAAAACTCACAAACAGAAGTACAGAGACAACGAGTTGGAGTTAGGTACAGGTTCAGATACTGCAGGAAAAGGGAAGGTATGGACATAGAGACAAACAGGTAATAGGCTAGGATACAGTTCAGACAGGAACTGCTACTGCAATGAAATACAAGAACGAGCCTGGGTATACAGCTCCCAGAGTGGCGGAAACAGACTAGAAGTCACAGGTAACAGGCCTGGGTATACAGCCCCCAGAGTGGCGGAAACAGACTAGAAGTCAGAGATAACAGGTCTGGGTATGCAGCCCCCAGAGTGGCGGAAACAGACTAGAAGTAAGAGATAACAGGACAAGACCTGGCAATTCAGTTGCAAAGACAAACTGAGTGAAGGTGTTGCTCAGGCACCTCCTTCTGGGTGGAAGGGGTTTAAATATCCAGTGACTCACAGCAATAGGCTGGAGATGCATTAGGGGTGCGCCCACAGCAGCTATAAGAATCAGGAAGTAACCGGGCTGCCGCCCTAAGCAGTCAGTCAAGATACATGCACACAGCATGGACTGGAGCAAGGTTAGCTGGCTGGACTGACAGGTAAGATTGCGGTCTTGCATAGTGGGAGGTGGTGCACAATGCAAGCACGCCGCCAGGGATGTTACAGATTATATTTGGTTTTATTAAGTTTCCTAATAATTCTGCACAGTAATAGTTACCTGCACAAACAGATATCCTCCCAAGATAGCCAAATCTGAAAAAAAACCACTCCAACTTCCAAAAATATTAAGCTTGGATATTTATGAGTCTTTTGGGTTGATTGAGAACATAGTTGTTGATCAATAATAAAAATAATCCTCTAAAATACAACTTGCCTAATAATTCTGCACACAGTGTATAACTTTTTTATTTTTTTGCCGAATGAGCCATATTATGGCTTGTTGTTTGCGGGACGGTTTGGCGTTTTACATACAGATTTTATTATCGCTTTTTATTCACTTTTTTGTGAGTCAGTATGATGAAAAAAGCGTCATTTTTGGAATGTTTTATATTATTTTTTTACGGCATTCGTCAAATGGACTAAGCAGTGTGACAGTTTTATAGAGTGGGTCGTTCCGGATGCGGCGATACCAATTATGTGTATCCTTTTTCGTTCATTTTTGTTTTATCCCAAACACTGCGTTTTGAGCGGTGAAACGGATTTTAGTGATGTGTCCACTTTTTCTGTTTTTTTTTACTTTTTTACATATTTTATTTAACTTTTTTTTACTTTTTCACCAAGTTCCATTGTGGGACATGTGTGATTGTCACTTTGATTGCTGATCTCATACTCTGCAGTACTCCTGTACTGCAGAGTATGAGACCTGTCAGTGAGTCACTGACTCACTGACTGTGGGAGATCCAGGTTATTGCTGGATTTTTTTTTCGCGGGCGCCGGGCGGCGCTTTACTCTTATTCCACAACGATGCATTTTTAAGGTGCTATGGAATAAGTACCCTTAATGACCGCCGTAAAAATGCGTTACGGCGGTCGTTAAGGGGTTAATTACTCCACTCACTTAACTATGTAATGTTCTGAAAAATGAGAAAAAAATCTAAGTGAAGTGAATTAGTGTAAAAAAATCCAATTGTTATTGGGTTTTGTTTTTACAGCATTCAGTCATTGAGTGTGCTAAAAATCATCTGGAAAAATAATTCTCCGGGTCAGTAGGATTACATCAGTAACATACTGATATATTTTTTTCAGATGTATGACTTTTTTATTTTTCCATTGATAGAGCTGTATGAAGGCTTGTTTTTTTTTTGCGGGGAGAGCTGTAGTTTTTATTTGTACCATTCTTTTGTTTAATTTTTTTTAAAAAAACACGTTTCTTGTTTTTTTTGCTCTTTCTTTCTAGTCCTACTTGAACATCTGATCTCCTGATTGCTTCTTTAATATACTGCAGTATTTCTGAAATGAGCTTATTATGCCTGGTAAATTAATAGCAACAGTCAGGTTAGGGTACGTCCCCAAGATCAGGAACCTGCAGCGCTTTGGACGCAGCGTATTTTCACTGCGTCCAAAACTCTGCGTTCTAATGTCGCACTTGTTTTGTCAGTATATGCAGATCCACCACATGTAATGACATTCAATTGGTCAAAATCTGCGGTGGAGACTAGCATCTCCGCTACAGAAATTGACATGTTGCGGCTCGTAATCCCGCACCGTGGATGAGTTTACACAGTGTCAAATAGAAGCACAGTGGGCATGGGATTTCTATAAATCCTATTCACTCTGCTGGTAGTGTAGAATGCAGCGTTTTGGATGCAGCGCAGGTGAGATGTGCTCAAAATGCTACTATTCCTGATCATGGGCACGCTCCTTTACAGTCTAATAGACTTCGGTAGATGGCAAATCTAGAAGTCATTGCTAGGACTCCAACTTCTATAGCAACCATCGTCATGGTGCGTTCAATTGCAAAGAAGAGGCAATGACTAGTGATGAGCGAGCACTAAAATGCTCGGGTACTCGCTGTTCGAGTTGAGCAAATTGGAATGCTCGAGTGCTCGGACCGAGTAATGAGCCCAATGTAAGTCTATGGGAAACTTGAACATTTTTCCGGCGGCTTTCCCCGGCGGTCTGCAGAGGGCATAAAAATTGCCCAAATCGATGGGAACAGTGCTCAAATGACATGGGAACAGCATGGGGAAGACCCCTAGAAGCATTTCGGACGCCCAGGTCACTGCTGTCAACAATTTTGTCAGAAGTATTACGCCACTTTTACGGACTCACAATAAAACATGCAAAAATGAAACCAAAATGGATTTTCCTGGGAAAAATGTTAAGGAACATCCTTTCCAGGGTATTGACTTGTATATAAAGCAAAATAAATTACCAAAAACAAAAATGCTCCTCCACACCTTGGGGTATGTTCACACATAGCGTTTTTGATGCGTTTTTGCACTTTTGCATTGCTTTCAAACAAGACAAATGCATTCACCAGGAAATGTCATTTTAATATTTTACAACCTTAACTGGCCATGTGGTGTGTGACACATCATGAGACACATGCATACAGTGCTGAAAAGACATGGGAACAGCATGGGGAAGACCCCTGGAAGCATCTCTGACTCCCAGGTCACTGCCTAAAAGTGTGCTCATCACAAGTGATCCTTGGCGCATGCGAAGATGCCTCTGTCGTTGCAGACTTGCAACAATCAACGTCCATGTCCTTGTCCCAGTGCAGCGTTCAGTTGTCCCTACCCCATTTCTTGGAATGCAAGAGCAAGTATGCAGCCAGCCACCCATCCACAGGCTGCAATAATATGCTGCCAAATTTTTGACAGCTGCTTGCACTTGAAATGTGGCCTTTTAGGCTCGTGGAGGCGGAAGCTGTCCACTGTCACGGTCTCCACACTTTCCTTGTCTGCTAGGTTACTATTGTGTGGAGGCTGTCAGTCTGTTTTGGGTTTGCTGGGTTGTTTCTGCAATCATCTGTGTTCACTTCCCTTGATTAGTCTTCTACTTAAGCATGCTAGCTCCTTCACCCAGTGTCAATTGTACACTTGGTATTACCTGTGTAGGACTGATCTCTCTGTGCTCTGTGCCGGACCCAGCCTGACTATTTTCCCTTACCTGGATTTTGACCATTTGCTTGTTATCTGACTACTCTTTTGTCTGCTCCCTTTGTACTGCGCCATCTTCCTGGACTTGACTTTGGATTGTTTGACCTCCCTATTTTTATCTAGTAAGTAGCTCTAATATTATATTTCTTTCAGTAATATTAGTCTTTTCTCTCCTCTTCTGAGACTGTTATTTCTGTAGTGACTCGCGTCACATTACAATTGACCGTTCACTTTTTTTTTTCCTTTTTCCCACCTATGGATCCGTTACGTACTTTGTGTGATCAGGTGGCGAATCTGACTCAGTTAGTTCAGGATCTGGCATTGGAACAACACAAACTGGCATCCTCACAGGCTCAGTTACAAAACCAGACTTCTGGTACGTTTACAGTCCCTCAGAATCTTTCCTCTCCAACCACTGTCATGACTTCTGAACCATCTGACGTATCTTTGAGCCCCCCTGAAACGGCTATAGCACTCCCTGACAAATTTTCGGGGGAGAAAGATCAGTTCAGAACTTTCAAAGAAAGTTGTAAATTATTGTTTACCTTGCGTCCTCGGTCATCAGGGAATGAGTCACAGCGGGTGGGAATTATAATGTCACTTCTTCACGGGGGTCCCCAGACTTGGGCATTTTCTCTACCCCCTTTTTCTCCTGAACATCTTTCTGTGGACGCTTTCTTTGACGCTTTAGGACAGATCTATGACGAACCTGACAGGGTCAAGGTGGCAGAGACAAGGATCATGAACCTGACACAGGGTAACCACACAGCAGAAGACTACTGTTCTGAATTTTGTCAGTGGTCTACTGAGGTTCTCTGGAATGACGCGGCTCTCAGGTGCCAATTCCTCAGGGGTCTTTCGGAGCCTCTAAAGGATGCTCTGGCTCTGCATGCTCCACCTGGTTGTTTGGGGGAGGCCATGACTCAGGCTATCCGCATGGATCAGAGGATGCGGGAGAGACGCAAGGTTCATCACGAGGTTCCATTTTGTCCACCGGGCCCGGGTCGTTTACCAGAGGTAGAACCTATGGAGGTTGGAGCTGCCAGCTCAAGGGTTAAGGAGAGGAGACGCCGCCTGGAACTTGGACTTTGTCTGTATTGTGGCCAATCTGGACATCTCTTAAAGGATTGCCCAGCACGACCTGCAACGAATAAGATGTTGGGAAACGCCTAGGTCTGGGTGATTGTCGAGGAGGTCACCCAGACATACAGGTACCCTTTTACTCCTCTGATAAAGTGTTGTTGAATGCTGAACTTCTGTTTCAAAAACAGTGTCTATCAACATTTGCCTTTATTGACTGTGGAGCCGCGGCTAATTTCATTGATTCGGGACTGGTTCAGAAATTAGGATTAGGGACAGTTAAGTTAGAAGACCCTATTCAAATTGTGGCTATTGATAGAACACCGTTGCTAAAAAATCTGGTTCAGTTAGTTACGGTGGAGTTCACACTCAAGGTGGGGTCACTGCATACAGAATTAATCTCCTGTTATGTCCTGGACAATTTACCTGCTGGGATTGTGTGGGGTCTTCCTTGGCTGCGCATACATAATCCGATCATTGACTGGTATCAGAAAGATATTGTCAAATGGGACCCTCATTGTATTGAAAAATGTCTTAAATCTGTGCATGCTTACTCCGTTAGTCTGGAGGGTCTTCCGGAATACCTGAAGGACTTCGGAGATGTTTTTTCGGAAGTAGAGTCTGAGATCTTACCTCCTCACTGTCCCTATGACTGTGCTATTAATCTCATTCCTAATGCCAAATTACCCAAAGTTCGCTTGTATAACTTGTCTGGCCCTGAGCGGGCATCCATGAAGGCTTATATTAACGAAAGTTTACGGAAAGGTCATATTCGTCCTTCCTCATCGCCGATTGCCGCCGGATTCTTTTTTGTTAAAAAAAAAGATGGAGGTCTCCGTCCCTGCCTCGATTTCCGAGAATTAAACAAGATAACTGTTAAAAATACTTATCCGCTTCCACTTATCCCCGATCTATATAATCAACTTTCGGGGGCCAAATGGTTTTCCAAACTGGATCTTAGAGGGGCATATAACCTGATACGTATTCGAGAGGGTGATGAGTGGAAGACAGCGTTTTTAACTTCTGAAGGTCTTTTTGAAAATCTTGTCATGCCTTTTGGGCTAACAAATGCACCTGCGGTCTTTCAGAATTTAATGAATGATATTCTCTCTGATTATATTGGGAGATTCATTGTGGTTTATTTAGATGATATTCTAATTTTTTCACCTGATCTGGATATTCATTATAAACATGTCCGTTTGGTTCTGCAAAGGTTAAGAGATAATTGTTTGTTTGCCAAGATTGAAAAATGTACCTTTTCTGTTCAAGAAATATCATTCTTGGGCTTCATTGTGTCAGCCTCCGGGTTTAAGATGGATCCTGGGAAGGTTCAGGGCATCATTGATTGGGTTCAACCCAGCGACCTTAAGGCTCTGCAGCGCTTTTTAGGGTTCGCAAATTATTACAGAAAATTTATTAAAGGTTTTTCTCAGATCGTCAAGCCTCTTACGGACATCACTCGCAAAGGGGCGGAGCTAAAGGTTTGGTCGTCAGAAGCAGTCGGGGCTTTTGAAAACTTGAAGAAATGTTTTATGTCTGCTCCTGTACTTGTTCAACCAGATCTCCAGAGGCCGTTCATTGTGGAGGTGGATGCTTCCGAGGTTGGGGTGGGGGCTGTATTGTCTCAAGGTCCTAAAACTTTATCTAATCCGCGACCATGTGCCCTTTTCTCTAAGAAATTTTCTCCTGCTGAAAGAAACTATGATGTGGGTAATCGAGAGTTACTTGCTGTCAAATTGGCTTTTGAAGAATGGAGGCATTTTTTGGAGGGAGCCATTCATCTGGTCACCGTGGTGACAGATCACAAGAATCTAGCGTATATCGAATCTGCTAAGCGGTTGACACCTAGACAGGCCAGATGGTCTTTATTTTTTTCAAGATTTGTCTCGTAGCCTTGATTCTGTGTCCCCTCCGGAGCCTCCTTCCTCCATTCTTCCTCAGGGTATAGTTGTGGCCATGGTTTCCTCTGAGCTGGAAGCAGAAATTCGTACTGCTCAGTCCTTGGCTCCTTCCAATATTCCTGAATGCAAGTTGTTTGTCCCTGTGTATCTCAGATTACGCCTTTTGCAAGAATTCCATGATTCTGTGTTGAGTGGTCATCCTGGAGTTACTGCCACCCAGAAGGCAGTTGCTAGACTCTTTTGGTGGTCTGCTATGCGTAGGGACATTAAAGATTTTGTGTCTGCTTGTGAAACTTGTGCACGCGCTAAAGTGCAACATTGCCGGCCGGCTGGGGAATTGGCTCCTTTGCCCATTCCAGAAAGACCATGGACTCATTTGTCCATGGATTTCATTTCCGATTTACCTCTGTCTGGGGGGATGACGGCTATTTGGGTGGTAGTCGATCGATTCAGCAAACAGGCTCACTTCGTTCCATTATCCGGGTTACCCAATTCAGAGACGCTCTCCAAACTGTTTATTACTCACGTGGTACGATTGCATGGGATTCCTCTTAATATTGTATCTGATAGGGGAGTACAATTCGTCTCTAGATTTTGGAGGGCTTTCTGCAGAAGGTTGGGGATTGATTTGTCCTTTTCTTCTGCTTATCATCCTGAAACTAACGGTCAGACCAAAAGGACAAATCAGTCTTTGGAACAAATTTTAAGATGTTTTGTCGCTGATCAGCAGGAGAGTTGGTCATCCTTTCTTCCTCTGGCTGAGTTTACTTTTAACAGTCGGGTTAATCAGTCCACAGGAACCTCTCCGTTTTTCTGTAATTATGGGTTTCATCCTCATTTTGGTGAGTTCTTCAGGATAAGTTCTGGGTGTCCTGGAGTAGATGTAACCATTCAAGAGTTGGGGGATGTCTGGAGGGAGGTTAAAAAGAATATTGGGGTGGCTCAGCATCGGCAGAAACAAAAGGCCGATAGGAAACGCTCGTCAGGTGCCGCCTTCAAGGTGGGGGATAAGGTATGGCTATCCTCTAAGAATATTCGATTGAAGATACCCTCGCTGAAGTTGGGTCCTAGATTCATTGGTCCATATGAGATTCTGGAGGTGGTCAATCCGGTTTCCTTCCGATTACAACTCCCTCAGTCTTTCCGTATTCCTAATGTGTTCCACAAGTCTTTGTTGAAGGAATTTATTCCCCCTGTTCTGTCTCCCTTGCCCCCGCCTCCTCCGGTGTCTATTGAGGGAAGCTTAGAATATGAGGTACAAAAGATCATTGATTCCCATATGGTCCGGAATTCCCTTCAATATCTTGTACATTGGAAGGGGTATGGACCTGAGGAACGGTCCTGGGTTCCGGCTCATTCTGTGAGGGCTGATCGGTTGGTCCGGGCCTTTCATCGGCGGTTTCCTGGGAGCCCTGGGGGTCCGGTGGCCCCCCATTGAAGAGGGGGTACTGTCACGGTCTCCACACTTTCCTTGTCTGCTAGTCTTCTGAGACTGTTATTTCTGAAGTGACTCGCGTCACATCCACAACCTTATGGCGGTGGCCGGGTGTCCATACTCGATCCCTAGCCGCCACTATTTTTCCCAGTTTCGTCTCTGCCTTCCACAAGCACAGGTCATAAAACATTACCCATGCCCTCCTCAGTGCACTTACTGGGAAGGACCGCCTAACCACAAACACGCGGACAAGTAAATTTGGCCAGGGACGGTACGGAGCCAGTCTGTTGGTGAGTTGTATTTCACCACAGCCATATTTTTTAGCTTGGTGAAACGACTGACTTTTGGGAAACCGTATCTACTCCAGCTGTCATTTCTCCTCTAATGCAGCTTAGCGCATAAGCAATGGCAGCAGCCCGTTCAACATCAGCTCACACTTGTCGGTGGTGCTTAGACACACAAAGATCTTTCTTTGTCCTTTAATTTCATGACTACAGAGTTGGGCAATGGCCTGATCTGCAATGCGGTTTTAGAAATAACATGCATCTAAACATGTCCAATCAACATTAAAAAAAAAGCAGCCATAGAGTGCCCGGGAACCTTCCCAGACACTTTTCTTAGCCAGGGCTGCTTCTCTGCAGGGGTGGGCGGGCCCACCAGAGAACCAGAGACTTCTCTGGTGGGCCCTGGCTTCTCCATCGGGGGAGTAAATAGTGCCAAGGTGAGGCCATGATGATGATAGAGGCCACCATTTGCTTAGCTTTCTGTTACTTGGAATGCAAGCGCAAGTATGCAACCAGCCATCCACCCAACCACAGGCTGTAATACTATACTGCCAAATTTTTGACAGCTGCTTGCGCTTGAAATGTAACCTTTCAAGCTCATGGAGGTGCAAGCTTTTCACAACCTCATGGTGGCGGCAGCGGCCGGGTGTCCATACTCAGTCCCCAGCCGCCAATATTTCTCCTGGTATAGTCTCCACCTTCCACAAACAAGGGTCCCTGAACATTACTGCTGGTACTTTTTTTGTGGGAATCTGCCTGCCTCCTACCAGCCTGGAATATTTCCTGTGAACTATAGTATGACGCCATGGTATTAGCACTGCCCCCAGTACCAGTAGCGAAGCCATCCCCAATTTCCTTCTCAGGAATTCTATTTGGTAGACTGAGTGGCTGCCCAAATACATTAGTTTCTCACAAAGGAGCTGAAGCTAGAGTGGCAGTAGGTGCAAGTTTCTCCAGCCTGTTAGATATAAGAGGGTGAACGGCAGCACATTGGCTCAGTGGTTAGCACTGAAGCCTTGCAGCACTGGAATCCTGGGTTCAAATCCCAGCAAGGACAACATCTGCAAGGAATTTTTATGTTCTCCCCGTGTTTGCGTGGGTTTCTACCTCAGTAAAAAGGAGCCATAGAGTGTCCGGGAACCTTCCCACACACTTTTCTTAGCCAGGACTGCTTCTCGGCAGGGTTGGACAGTCCCACCAGAGAATCCTCGGGTGGGCCCTGGCTTCTCCATCAGGAGAGTTCATGACAGCGCAAACTTTGCAGCAGCTACGGGGCTCTTGAGCGGGGGAGAAAGGTGAGCCCTCAGAATAAAATTCTCTGGTGGGCCCAATGTTTTTCAGTTTGAAACTGCTTCTCAGTGGGACTTGTATTTCACCACAGCCATATTCTTTAGCTTGGTGAAAAGACTGGCATAGAGGGAAACCGTATCTACTCCGCTTGTCATTTTTCCGTCACCAGGTTCTGCTCATTGTCACACACGAACATGCCTGGCTGTATGTTCAGCGGTGAGAGCCATAGATCAGGCTGCTGTGTTACAGCTTTCAACAACTCTGCAGCAGTGGGCGGTTTGTCACCTAAGCATTAAGCATATTATCTTCAGCACAGCCTGTTGCAGCTTGTGACTGATGTGGTCATTTTGGAGATGGAGGAGGAGGTGCAGGAGCTGAACAATGTGATTACATTGAGGTTACATTGACGACTCTGGTTTTTATACTAAAGAAAACTCCTATAGTGTTAATGCCCATGCTGTGACTGCAAGGGCTGACAAAATTTGGGAAAAACTCCTCTAACAATTTAAAGACACATAGAGCAGGGCCACAGTAATGACACATTTCCATTACAAAGGAGCAGGTGTGCTATACAGTTATAGGGTATGCAGTGAGTCCAACGGCTGACAAAATTTAGGAAAAACACGATTAACAATTTAAAGACACAAAGAGCAGGGCCACAGTAACAACATATTCCCATTAGAAAGGAGAGAGTCTCCCATACTGTTTGCCTATGCAGTTACTGCAATGGCTGTCAAAAATTTGGAGGCACTCCAATGCCCCTTGCAAGAAATGTTGAGGTCGGAGGGCCTCCTGAAAACAATGTTCCCATTATTAGGAAGTAGGTCTCCCATAGTGTTTGCCTTTGCAGTGAAGCAACGGCTGCCAAAAATTTGGAGGAACTCCAATGTCCCTTGCAAGAGACGTAGAGGTCAATCCAGCCCTTGTTCATTATTATAAGAGTCAGCCTGTTAGAATTTTCAGTTGACAGGCGGATGCGCCTATTGGTTTTAATTCCACCAGCGGCACTAAAAACCCACGCTGACAAAACGCTAGAGGCAGGCCAGGACCTCCAAGGTGTAGAGAGCCAGTTTATGCCACGTGTCCAGATTACATATCCAATAATTATAAGGCACAGAGGGATAATGGAGGACGTTGGTACGGTCAGCAAGGTATTCCCTCACCATCTTCCGAAACTGCTTGTGAGAGTACCCTGCGCCTCAGAGCCTGTGTGATGGGAGGGTCTGAGAAAACTGTCCCAGAACTTTGATAGTGTTCCCCTGCCTCTGCTGAATTGCATTTGTGTCTCTCTCGCCTGTACTCCTTGGTTGTCCAACGAACTGTGACCCCTGCCGCCAGTGTTTTCAGATGGGAATTTTTTTTAATAATTCCGCAAAAGGGCCTTCTCGTACTGAACCATTTTATTAGGCCTGTCCTGCGCGGGAATAAGAGACATAAAGTTCTCCCTGTAGCGTGGGTCTAGGAACGTCACCAACCAGTAATGACTGTCACCTAAAATTTGGTCAACGCGAGGGTCACGGGAAAGGCAGCGTAATATAAACTCAGCTATGTGTGCCAGACTGCAAAGAGGCAAGACTTCAGTGTCCTCACTAAGAGGACGACTGACCATGCTCTCCTCCTCATCCTCCTCCTCTTCCTCCTCCTCCCTGTCTTCAGGCCATCCACGCTGATCAGACAGTATGACAGTTGTGCAGGTATACCGTCTATAGCGCAGGAAACTAGCTCCTGTTCTTCCTCCTCCTCCTTTTCCTCATTGTCACCCAATCCACGTTGGGATGAGATGAGGCTGGGCTGTGTGGAATCACCCTGTATGGTTCCTTGCTCCATCTCATCGTGCTCCGCCTGCAATGCATCCTCTTTAATTGAGAGCAGAGAGCGTTTCAGAAGACAGAGAAGCGGGATGGTGACACTAATTATGGCGCCATCGCCGCTCACCATCTTGGTGGAGTCCTCAAAGTTTTGGAGGATGGTACAGATGTCTGACATCCATGTCCACTCCTGAGGTCTTATGTGTGGAGTCTGACCTGAATACCAACGGCCTTGTTGATGCTCGTAGTCAGCAACTGCCCTCTTCTGCTCACAAATCCTTCCCAATATCTGCAATGTAGAGTTCCAACGCGTTGGGACTTCACACACCAGTCGGTGAGCCGGAAGCTGCAAATGCTGCTGATGTACAGCAAGGGTGGTGGAAGCTATAGCTGACTTTCTATAATGGACACACAGGCGGCGTACTTTGACAAACAGATCCGGCAGATCTGGGTAAGTTTTCAAAAACCGCTGAAGCACGACTTAAGCACATGGGCCAGTCATGGTACGTGTGTGAGCTCGCCTCGCCTCAGAGCCGCCACCAAGTTCCGGCCATTGTCACACACGACCATGCCTGGCTGTAGGTTCAGCGGTGTCAGCCACAGATTTGCCTGCTCTTTCAGAGCTGTCCACAACTCTTCAGCATTGTGCGGTTTGTCACCTAAGCATATTGTTACTGTTGCCGCTTGGCTGAGGCAGTGCTGCAGTGCTTCCAGCTTGTGACTGATGTGGTCATTTCGGAGATGGAGGCTGAAGAGGAGAAGGAGGATGAGGTGCAGGAGCTGTAGAATGTGGGGGCAACCCTGATGGACCTAGGGCCCGCAATCCTAGGTGTCGGGAGGACGTGTTCCGTCCCAAGGTCCGACTGGGTCCCGGCTTCCACTATGTTAACCCAGTGTGCCGTCAGCGAGATGTACCATTCCTGCCCACAAGCACTTGGACTTTCCCAGTAATTGCATTGTTGAGGGCACAGCTAATGTTGTGGGACACGTGCTTGTGTAATGCGGGGACGGCACACCGGGAGAAATAGTGGCGACTGGGGACATAGTACCTAGGGACAGCCGCCGCCATCAGGTTGTGGAAAGTTTCCGTCTCCACGAGCCTAAAAGGAAACATTTCGAGTGCAAGCATTCGCAAAATGTGTGAATTTAGTAGTGTGGCCTGTGGGGCGTTAGCTGCGTATTTGCGCTTGCGTTCCAAGGACTGGGGTAGGGACAACTGGGACAAGGACATGGACGTGCTTGCTGATTGTGCTAGTTGAGAGTGTTCAACGACAGGTTCAAGGCGGGAGGCATCTTGGCATGCACCATGGACAGGGGATTGGCGTGCATGCACAACAGCAGAACAAGCAGTGGTGTCACCCTCAGACACTGTTGCTGGACTCTGGAGTTCGGCCCACTTAGTCGGGTGCTTTGCTGATATGTGCCTGATCATGCTGGTGGTGGTCAGGCTTGTAGTTTTGCTACCCCTGCTGATGCTGGCCTGGCAGATGGTGCAAATGGCCTTTTTGGGGTTATCGGCAGAGTCTTTAAAAAACAACCAGACTCGGGAAGACCTAACAGTTGTACTGGCAACTTCCGTCGTGTTGATGTTACGGGGAACATTTGCCCGCCTTCTGTCTGCGGCCACCACACTGCTTGTTCTTGCCTGTTGTGACTTCATCGTCCACCACCTCATCTTCCACTTCCGCACCCTGGTCCTCCTCCTGACTTTCTGGCAATTGTGTCTCATCATCATCCACCTCTTGTGACAGTTTCCCACCATCACCTTCGTGTGACCGTGGCTGCTCAAGTGTTTGGGCATCGCTACATGCGATCTCCTCTTACCCCGCTTCAAGTGGACCGGGTGAGAGGCCCGAATCTATAAATGGAAAAGTGAATAGCTCTTCGGAGTGTCCAAGTGTGGGATCAGTTGACTCCGGGCACTCGGCATGGTGGGGGGAAGGAGGATCAGGGTGAGGAATATGCAGTCCAGACTCATGGCTACTGAGACTGGACCATGTCAAAAACAAGGTGGTGGTGGTGGCTAAGTGACTGGAAGCATTATCTGCTATTCAACCAAAAACCTTTTCACACTGCTCTGTGTTCAATAGTGGTGTTCTGCGGTCCCCTATTAATTGGGACAGGAAGGTCCTGCGACAAGATGTGAGTGTTTGTTGTGGCACAATTTCAGCTTGCCCACGGCCTCGTCCTCTGCATGCACCATCACCATCATGTCCACTTCCCCATCCCTTGCCACGCGCCTTGCCCATTTTAAATGGAGGACAATATTTCACAAGTTCAATACAAATGGTTGGATTTGAACCACAGTGATATGTGATACGTGTGACGGAAAACCACAGTTTTAAATAGCTGGCCTGTAGGTTACTAATTTTCACAGCGACCTTGTGTCAATAACTTCACTGACACACTGCAACAAAATTTAAATGGAGGCTAGAAATGGCTGAATTTGGAGTGCACTTATGTGTGATATGTGTGACAAAAACCACAGTTTTAAATATGTGGCCTGTAGGTTACTATTTTTCACAGCGACCTGGTGTCAATAACTTCACTAACACACTGCAACAAAATTTAAATGGAGGTGAATATTTTCCATGTTCACAACAAATTTCTGGATTTTTATCGCTGTAATATGGAAAGGATCTGGCTGTATTCTACAGTGGCAACAAGCAAATGGAGCAGAAAAACGGTCTTCTCTGGATTGCTTTTTGAGCAAATAATCAGGATTAAATAAAAAAAAAAAAGATCCCTGGCCCCTGATACCTGGGGCTATTTCTAGAAATATCTGTAACAGCAGCAGTAGACAGATCTGGAATGGAGCCTTTTGTGGTGTATGCACTGCAGTCTGCCACATACACTGCCTGCCTAGCTCTGACTACTATATATATATATATATATATATATATATATATATATATATATATATATATATATATATATATATATATATATATATATATATATATATATATATATATATATATATTGTGGAGTACCTAGACTAACTGGACGTTCAATGGAACCTCTTGCTGTATGCACTGCAGTCTGCCACATACACTGCCTGCCTAACTCCTGCTGTCATCACTGGATAGATGTAGCTGGATTAGTCCTCAGAAGGACTATTAGTTCAGATGGATATATATAGATGTTGTGGTATATACACTAACTAATAAACAAGCAAATCTCTCCCTAGCTCAGCAGCATCTCTCCCTACACTGCCTGGTTCCGGGATAGACTGTGACGAGCATGGCGGCGCCAGGTCTTATATAGACCTGATGACGCTGTGCGGCCAGCCAATCACTGTAATGCCCACAACCAACAAGGCTATGGCATTACAGTGTGTGGCAGGCAATCCCTGCATGTTCATTGGCTCTCTAAAGAGTGCCAAACATGCTGGGAGGGGACCCGAGCTCCCGCCTGAGCAACCAAGAAATACTCGCAGAGCGCTGAGCATCTCGAGCAGTGAAATGCTCGGGCGAGTACCGAGCAGTGGCGAGCACATTCGCTCATCACTAGCAATGGCCTGTTTCCTCTGTCAACCACATAGATGTTGGGAACAGTCGAGATCAGAGTTAATTTTGACCCCCACTGTAGTAGCATCTGATACCTGCTGCCATCACCATGCTTATGATGTCATAGTACGTCAATTGGCTGGAAGGTTTAAAACAAGCTCAAAGCTAATTGTCCATATTCTATGATTTATTAATTGTTGTGGAAGAGAGGGGTGGGCAGGCTTGGACTGGCTCACAGAATCCCCCAGTGGACCCCTGTGCAGGAGTGGGCCACCACCTCACCACCTCCTATATGAGCAGTAGTTGGCATAATACACCTGAGTCAATATGTTCTAACAAAGGCAGCATCTCATCATTCATTTAACAAACTACCCAGTTTATTATTATATAGAAGTACAGGTAAATTTGAGAATGAAGGTAATGTAATATTTGCATGTAGATGAACCGTGGACCCCCACGACAATGTTACTGGTATGCCCTTGGCAGCCCAATCCGATGCTGTTGCTGGGGAAATTCTTCAAACAATAAAGAATTGCTAAAAGTGGACAACCCCCTTAAACCAACTTAAATAAATTTATCTTCATGTTTTAAATAAAATATAGTTGTGTATTGCAATTACATTCAAAAGTAAATTTAAAAAATAAATCACTTAGCAAATTTTATCTAATATGGTAATAGATATTCTATTAACTTTTTGAACAATAGTTCCATACACTACAAAATGGAGAATGCTGCCATTGCATTAATGGATTTCGTCTGAGATACAGGATGTATAACCACGTCAATTTTGTATGTGGTGCATTTCCGAGAGATGTTATCAATAGTCTGTCTCTGATGTGTGCCAATGTACTACACTTAAAAGTCATTAATAATTCAATTCTTATTAAAAATGTAATATATACTTTTAGCTGAGGTCTGTAAATGTACTTATGAGTTTTACTGTAGATCTTAGTACAGTAGACATTGTTTGAAAGCTGGTTACTATGCTGATAAAATGGTTACGGATGGCATTTTCTTTTGGACTGTTTCATCCTCCGCGCTCTCTTCTCTAGGCAAGGAGTTCTGTTGAGGCAGATGTTCCCTTATTATATGCAAGTGGAAAATTTTACAGTATTTTCTATGTTCTAAATCTGGTTGCTTCTTTAAATATTTAATTGATTTTTCTTACATTTTTCTAAATTTCATTCAAACTTTCACTATGTTTCAGTCCTTTTTTGATATTACTATATACATGTATTCATATACAGGTCTGATTCCCATTGGGAACAAGATGTGCATGTTCTGCACTGAACAAAGTCCAACACTAAGGGGCCCTATGTTCAATAGATATCTGTAGGCCAACCATTGGTTTGGCCAATCGTTGGGCTAGCTGTTATCTCTCCCAACTCCCCCATACACAGGAGCGCGCACTCTGTTGAGCGCTCATTTGTTCTCTACAAGAGATCTGCTACCAGATTTGCCAAGAATAAAAGAATGGGTAGTATGAAATTGAATGTGCCAGATACTTATCTCTTCCGACATCATTGATTGGGGTAAGAGATATTGTTAGAACCTTGCTCTTAGGTTTTTTCCTTTGCTGGTCACATGACCTTGTTGGCCTATTTAATCCTGCTCCGCCCTTCTGGCTTTGCTGGACTTCATTGTATAACTACTTTCTAGCTAGCCTGTGCTCTGTATCTGCTCTGTTAGTTTGCTTGGTCTACGGACCTCTGTGTTCTTTATATTTTGTTTGTTCGTCTGTCTGCTACTATTTCTGTTAGGAGGTGTCCCTTTTTCCTCCCAGTCCTTAGTACTTGTAGGGATTCCTTCCCCACATCTATAGGTCTCCGTACAGACTAGCTTAGGACTTTAGCAGGTCTGATCGCAGGATCAGGTCCCCTGTTACATCGTAGGGATCAAGCTGAGTTCTATCGTAGGGACAGATCTCCTCTCTTTCCTTAGCTCTGGTAGCAGAACATAACAGTAAGTCCAGCCTGCAAATTCTCTAAGGAAAGATTTTTCTGTTCCATCATGGTGTCGGTTCAGGATTTGGCTCATTGCCTGCAGGGACTCTCTCTGGAGGTGGCCGAGCTCCGTCAGCACGTGAGTAACTGTCCTGGAGCACATTTCTTGGAGCCTAAGGTATGTTTGCCGGATTTATTTTTTGGTGAACACCGAGAATTTTTTTCATTTAAAAATGCTTGCTTATTGTATTTTCGTTTGAGACCCAAGTCCTCTGGGGATGAATCCCAGCGCATAGGGTTCATAATGTCACTTTTGCGCAAAGAGCCTCAGGAGTGGGCCTTTTCTTTGCAACCTAGTGATACATGCTTCAGATCAGTGGATAGTTTTTTTTCTGCTTTGCGGCTATTATATGATGATCCTGACCGTGTCGCATCAGCTGAGACTGAGTTAAGATGTTTGAGACAGGGATCAGGTAATGTGGAAAAATATTGTACTCATTTCCGTCGTTGGTCTACTCAAACAGGGTGGAACGATTCTGCTCTGAAAAGTCTATTTCTTGCTGGGCTCAATGAAAGGGTTAAAGACCTGCTAATTGCTTATCCTACACCTGAAGATTTGCAACAGGCTATGCAATTAGCTATACGGGTGGATAGGAGACTGCGTGCAAGGGTTAATGAGAGCAAATCCTCTGCTATGTCAGTTTCTGGTTATGAGAATGTGTGTACTAACAGTGGTGAACCGATGGAGATTGGATCGGTGGCACCTCGCTCTCAAGAAAAAGACCGTCGATTTTCTGAAGGCTTGTGTTTCTATTGCGGAAAATCTGGTCATTTGATTAAAGGCTGTGAGCTTCGTATGAAGAAAGAAAAAAAAATGGTCAGTCATGCCCGTATTGCCTGCTTAAATTCCAAGGGTATATTTTTAGCTGCTTCCACGATTGCTCAGGAAAAATTAATGGAATTTCGGGTGTTTGTTGATTGTGGGTCTACTCTGAATGTAATTGATGGGGGATTCTTGGAAAGACTCAATTTAAAACCCGAACCTTTATCATCCCCCATTGCTGTGGTTTCTGTGGATGGTTCCCCTTTGAAGAATATTACTCTCAAGGTCTGTGAATTTCCTCTCACTATTAATGGTGTTCACCATGAGAAATTGGATTTGGTAGTTTTGAATAACTTGCCTTCTCCAGTAATACTGGGATTGCCCTGGTTAAAATTTCACAATCCTGTACTGGATTGGTCTACCAGTGAAATTAAATCCTGGAGCCATAAATGTTATGACAAGTGTTGTAACGGGCGTATTGAAGCTTTGGATAGGGGAGAATTGCCTGTTCCTATTCAGGATTTTTGGAGAGTTTTTTCTGAGAAGGAATCGCAGGTTTTGCCTCCCCATAGAGACTATGATTGTTCTATTGAATTTGTCCCTGGAGCGACTCTTCCTAAAAGTCGTTTATTTAACCTTACTATTCCTGAGAGGAAGGCTTTGGAGGAATACATACAGACAAGTTTGGCCGCCGGTCACATTAGGCCCTCTAAGTCTCCTGTGGCGGTTGGATTTTTTTTTGTAAAAAAAAAGGACGGCGGTTTACGTCCTTGTCTGGATTTTCGTGAGATTAACAAAATTACTGTACGCAATCCTTACCCACTGCCATTGATTCCTGATCTGTTTAACCAGTTAATGGGGGCCAAGTGGTTCTCTAAAATTGACCTTAAGGGGGCATACAATCTGTTGCGCATGAAGGAGGGTGACGAATGGAAGACTGCTTTTAACACTCCTGTGGGTCATTTTGAGAATCTGGTTATGCCTTTTGGTCTTACTAATGCTCCTGCATTTTTTCAGAATCTTATTAATGACATCCTTAGACCTTTGATCGGCAAAAATGTGGTTGTGTATTTGGATGACATTTTGATTTATTCGCCGGATCTGGAGTCTCATTGGCGGAGCGTACGTGAGGTATTACAGTTATTAATGGACAATTCACTTTTTGCTAAGCTGGAGAAATGTGAGTTCGCTGTACAGAGAATTAGTTTTTTGGGTTACATTATCTCCAGCGAAGGTTTTGAGATGGACCCGGTTAAAGTTCAAGCTGTACAGGAATGGCCTAGGCCTATTGGTTTGAAATCGATACAGAGGTTTTTAGGTTTCGCCAATTATTACAGAAAATTCATAAAAAATTTTTCTAGTATTGTCAAACCTCTGACCGATCTCACCAGGAAAGGTGCTGATGCGGTTCAGTGGTCTTCTGAGGCCATTGAAGCTTTTGTGTATCTCAAGGAGAGGTTCACCTCTGCTCCCATCCTTATGCAGCCTGATGTGACTAAGCCGTTTTTGGTTGAGGTTGATGCTTCCTCTGTGGGGGTTGGCGCAGTATTGTCTCAGGATAACGGGGATGGATTACATCCCTGTGCCTTTTTTTCAAAAAAATTTTCGGAGACTGAACTGAATTACGATATTGGTAATCGGGAATTATTGGCTATTAAACTCGCATTTGAACACTGGCGCCACTTCTTGGAAGGTGCGGAATTTCCCGTTCAGGTTCTTACGGATCATAAAAATCTGATATATCGTGATGCTGCCAAGCGCCTGAATGCCCGTCAGGCTAGGTGGGCACTGTTTTTCTCGCGGTTTAATTTCTCCGTTACTTACATCCGTGGTACTAAGAATGTTAAGGCGGATGCCTTGTCTCGCAGTTTTTCTCCCATAGTCGGTGCTGAGAAAGAGGAGAACATTTTACAAGAAGGTGTTGTGATAGCTGCTTTGGACTCCGTTTTGGAAGATGAGATTCTTAAAGCACAGGAGAATGCCCCATCTAACACTCCTCATGGGAGGTTGTTTGTGCCTGGGACCTTTAGGAGAGATTTGTTTGTTGAGTGTCACGAATCTCGGTTGGCAGGTCATCCCGGAATCTCTGAGACCAAGAGACTGGTGGGTCGCAGTTTTTGGTGGCCTGGATGGCAGAAGGAAGTCATTAAGTGGGTGCGTCAATGTACTATATGTGCTAGATCTAAGTCCTCACATACTCCTGCTGCGGGGTTGCTTTGTCCTTTGGAGGTTCCCAGTGCTCCTTGGACACATTTGGCTATGGACTTTATAACTGACCTTCCCCCCTCTGAGGGTTTTACTGTCATCTGGGTGGTCGTGGACCGTTTTAGCAAGATGTGTCACTTGGTTCCCTTCGTCAAACTGCCCTGCGCTAAAACTCTCGCTAATGCCTTTGTCAAGGAAATTGTCAGACTTCATGGCGTTCCTACTGACATTGTTTCTGATAGGGGTCCTCAGTTCGTGGCTCGTTTTTGGCGTGCCTTTTGTGACAGGTTGGGAGTTCATTTGTCGTTCTCGTCCGGATATCATCCTGAATCTAATGGCCAGACAGAAAGGAAAAACCAGGATGTTGAGCAGTTCTTGCGTTGTTTTGTGGCAGACAATCAAGAGGGGTGGTCTGAGTTTCTGCCACTTGCTGAATTTGCTCTTAACAACCATACATCTTCTTCTGCTGGTTGTTCGCCTTTTTTTTGTTGTTCTGGGAGACATCCGTCGTTTGGGTCGTTCTCCAAGTTGGGATCTGCCGTGCCTGAGGAGGAGAATTTTTCCGGTGATTTAGAGAGAGTTTGGACGGATGTGCGTGGTAATCTTCAGGAGGCCAACAGAAAATCTAAAGACTACTTTGATAGGAAACGACAGGAGGTTTTGTTCGCTGTTGGTGACATGGTTTGGTTGTCCTCTAGGAATCTGCGGTTGAGGATTCCTTCTAAGAAATTGGGTCCCAAGTTTGTAGGGCCCTTTAAGGTGCTTCAGGTTGTCAACCAATCTGCTGTTAGGTTGGAGGTTCCTACCTCCTGGAGAATTAATCCGGTATTTCATGTCTCTCTGTTGAAAAAAGCGGTTGTATCGGATTGTGACGCCTCTGCCTCTGTTCCTCCGGTGGTGGAGGACGGGGAATATGAAATTTCTCGCATCCTTAACTCTAGACGGTATAGAGGTAGTTTGCAGTATCTTGTGGCCTGGAAAGGTTTCGGACCCGAGGATAACTCTTGGGTGAGGTCGGATGATGTTTCCGCGTCCAGACTTATCAGAGCGTTTCACAGGAGATTTCCTGATAAGCCTGGTCCTAGGGGATCCGGAGGATCCTCTTAGAAGGGGGGGTTCTGTTAGAACCTTGCTCTTAGGTTTTTTCCTTTGCTGGTCACATGACCTTGTTGGCCTATTTAATCCTGCTCCGCCCTTCTGGCTTTGCTGGACTTCATTGTATAACTACTTTCTAGCTAGCCTGTGCTCTGTATCTGCTCTGTTAGTTTGCTTGGTCTACGGACCTCTGTGTTCTTTATATTTTGTTTGTTCGTCTGTCTGCTACTATTTCTGTTAGGAGGTGTCCCTTTTTCCTCCCAGTCCTTAGTACTTGTAGGGATTCCTTCCCCACATCTATAGGTCTCCGTACAGACTAGCTTAGGACTTTAGCAGGTCTGATCGCAGGATCAGGTCCCCTGTTACATCATAGGGATCAAGCTGAGTTCTATCGTAGGGACAGATCTCCTCTCTTTCCTTAGCTCTGGTAGCAGAACATAACAGATATTATACTGTCAGCCAAGCCCGGAGATATTGGCAGGTTTGGCCAACGTTAGTCTAATATGTATGTGGGCATTAAGGTTTAGAGGTTTTTTTTGGTGTGACATTTTTATTGAGAGAGGCCTGAATAGCTACATATTTTGGGGCAAATTCATCAAACAGTTTGAGCCATAAATCTGGCTTAATACTGAAATGTTACAAAATTTTTGTTCAACTCAAAGTTGTACAAAAAGGTTGGGATTTTTTAGCATTTTTACTCAATGTTCTGGGAAATTTCTGAAAAGTGGGTGGAGCTTAGCTGACTTTAAAACATTTAACTTATTTTTTATTATTATGGGGGCAAAAGCATTTTAACATTTTTTCATACTGCTCCCTCTTCAGCTTAATACTGGTAAATGTACAGAATTTTCCTGCTAAATGATATAATTATTTATGTTTTTACTGTTTTGTAATGTTGATTATTTTTATTGTTCAATTTACATTTAATATTTTTACTTTCTCTAAATATTTTTATTTGTAAATTGAGTAGTTTCACTGATATTTAATCCTTTTCTGCCGAAGTCAGTCTATGCGTTCTTGACATAGGCATAGTTTTTCAGATTTAGCATGTGTCACTTTATGTAGTAATAACTTTGGAATGCTAATTTTCTATCATAGTTATTCTGGGACTTTTTTTGTGACACGTTTGTTTTGTGTTTCTTTATATAAAAATGTAAATTTACAGAAAATTTGGCAAATTTAACATTTTTAAAGTTTTTGGCTCCAATTTATCAGTTTTTGACAGAATTCTGGGGGTAACATTTTTTTATGTACAACATGCGCAAAAATGTGGTGATTTTTTGGTATTTTTATGCCAATACCAGCCAGGATCGCCAACATTTTGAATTGTGGGGGGAGCTTAGTTTGGAGGGGAATGGTTGAGCAAGACAGGCAAACACAGCATGATTTTATGCCACAAAGGAGATATAAATTATAAAAGAAATTAACTGCAGTCCCTGACTGGAATACATTTCTTGGGGTGGCACATGGCAGGTGAGAGATGTGCCAAATTCAAGTTATGCATGCTTATTAATGAATTTGGCGTATCTTACTCCCGCGCACTGTTCATCAAGAACATGTAAAACGCCAGTATTGATGAATCAAGGCTTTAGACTTTGCATCTGTAATATTTTAGACTTTCTGCCCTGAAAACAGATAGTGGCAATGGGGTCACAGGTTCAAATCCCACCAAGCACAACATTTGCAAGGCATTTGTATGTTCTCCTTGTGTTTGCGTGGGTTTTCTCTGGGTTCTCCGGTTTCCTCCCATACTCCAAAGACATACTGAAATATACAACATGAAATAGCTAACAATTATAATTTCCTTATTTCCTTTTGTCTTCTTTATGTTATCCTTTTTATCATCATTTTATTTTTTACAACATTGGAAAATCATCCTTTTTATCATCATATTATTTTTTACAACATTGGAAAGATTATAAGTTTAGCAGCAATATTTCAAATTTTCAAGAAATTATCCTGAGTGTTTCCTTTTAGGAACTAACCCAGTTGTTTTAAGGGGCCTTTAGTATAAAAACTATACCCCTTAAAATATTCAAACCAACATTTAAAAAGTTTCGTACCTCTTCTAATGCTTCACAGGAATTAAAGCAGTATGAAATTTAAACATTAAATTCTTAATCTATATTTTTGTGCAACACATTGAGGGGGGTTGGTTAACACAACTGAACAGTTAATATCCAGATGTGCAATTTCAGCAAATATTTCAAAAGTAACTATAGTGCAAAACCTGACTCAAACACTGGTCTCAGAAATGAAGGAGCGGCTTGTCAATTTTGAGGTTTCATTTTTATTAGGTGCAATTATATATTTGCAAAGGCCTTTAGGTGCATAAACTTAAGAATCACTGTGAAAAAGGACCCCGTTTTGGAAACTACACCCTAAGCAATTTAGCTAGGTGAGGTACAGTGGGTACGGAAAGTATTCAGACCCCTTTAAATTTTTCACTGAAATATCACATGGTCATAAGTATTCAGAGACTTTGCTCAGACACTCATATTTAAGTCACATGCTGTCCATTTCCTTGTGATCCTCCTTGAAATGGTTCTACTCTTTCATTGGAGTCCAGCTGTGTTTTATTAAACTGATAGGACTTGATTTGGAAAGGCACACACCTGTCTATATAAGACCTCACAGCTCACAGTGCATATCAGACCAAATGAGAATCATGAGCTCAAAGTGCCCAAGGAGCTCAGAGACAGAATTGTGGCAAGGCACAGATCTGGTCAAGGTTACAAAAGAATTTCTGTATTACTCATGGTTCCTAAGAGCACAGTGGCCTCCATAATCCTTAAATGGAAGAAGTTTGGGACCACCCGAAGTCTTCCTGGACCTGGCCGTCCAGCCAAACTGAGCAATCGTGGGAGAAGAGCCTTGGTGAGAGAGGTAAAGAAGAACCCCAAGATCACTGTGGCTGAGCTCCAGAGATGCAGTAGGGAGATGGGAGAAAGTTCCACAAAGTCAACTATCACTGCAGCCCTCCACCAGTCGGGCCTTTATGGCAGAGTGGCCCGACGGAAGCCTCTCCCCAGTGCAAGACATATGAAAATCTGCATAGAGTTTGCTCAAAAACACATGAAGGACTCCCAGACTATGATAAATAAGATTCTCTAGTCTGATGAGACAAATATAGAACTTTTTGGTGATAATTCTACGCGGAATGTGTGGAGAAACCAGGCACTGCTCATCACCTGCCCAATACAATCCCAACAGTGAAACATGGTGGTGGCAGCATCATACTATGGGGCTGCAATCAGCTGCAGGGACAGGACGACTGGTTGCAATTGAAGGAAACATGAATGCGGCCAAGTACAGAGATATCCTGGATGAAAACCTCTTCCAGAGTGCTCTGGACCTCAGACTTGGCCGAAGGTTCACCTTCCAACAAGACAATAACCCTAAGTACACAGTTAAAATAATAAAGGAGTGGCTTCAGAACAACTATGTGACCATTCTTGACTGGCCCAGCCAGAGCTCTGACCTAAACCCAATTGAGCATCTCTGGAGAGACCTGAAAATGGCTGTCCACCAACGTTGACCATCCAACCTGACGGAACTGGAGAGGATCTGCAAGGAAGAATGGCAGAGGATCCCCAAATCCAGGTGAAAAAAACTTGTTGCATCATTCCCAAGAAGACTTATGGCTGTACTAGCTCAAAAGGGTTCTACTACTCAATACTGAGCAAAGGGTCAGAATACTTATGACCATGTGATATTTCAGTTTTTCTTTTTTTAAAAATTCGCAACAATTTCTACATTTCTGTTTTTTTTCCGTCAAGATGGGGTGCAGAGTGTACTTTAATGAAGAAAAAATGAACTTTTTAGAATTTACCAAATGGTTGCAATGAAACAAAGAGTGAAAAATTTAAAGGGGTCTGAATACTTTTCGTACCCACTGTAAGTATATTGATCCAATAGTTGTGTTATAGAATTTATAATAAATTGGCTGTGAAAATGAAAATTTACAATTTCTCTACTAATATGCTCATTTAGCCCCATTTTTAATTTTCATAAGAGTAATATGAGAAAAGTCTCCCCAGAATTTGATCATCTGTTTATGCCAAATATAGTGCTATGTCGTGTATACACGAGCCCCTGAGGCACAGGGCATTGTAAACACCCCAAAAGTTAGCCCATTTCCAAAACCACAACACTTACACAATTCATCTCTGAGTGCAATGAATACTTTAACCCCTCATGCGTTTCACAAAATTTATAACAATCAAGTTGTGAAAATAGAAAAACTATTATTATGTTAAGTATGTTGTAATATCCCTAATCTTTTTCTTTGTCATACAAGGAGTAAAAGGAGAAACAGTACATCAGTATCACCCCATATATAGATTTACACTACTGTGTGGGCAGGGCTCAGATAAAGAGTGTGATTTGGCTTGTGGAGTGCAGATGTAGATGGAGAAGTTTTCAGACACGTTGTCATTAGTGATGAGTGAGCATGCTCTGTTACTCGATATTTACGAGCATGCTCGGATGTTTCCCGAGCGTGCTTGGCCGTTATGTTTTAATTGCGCTGTGTGCATGATTTGTGACTGTTTGACAGCTTTAATACATGTGAGGAATGCCTGTTTCTTAGGCATTCCTCACATGTATTAAAGCTGTAAAACAGTCACAAATCATGAGCACTGAGTGACGAAAACATAACACCAAGCACCACTGAAGATACTTGGCGAGCACCCGAGCATGCTCGCCAAAAGGGTTAACAGAACATACTAGCTCATCACTAGTTGTCATATTTGCAGAGCCCCTAATAGAGTGGCCGCGGCCTGACCAATCAGCGACGTGGGATTTCCTGGACAGACAGACAGACAGACAGATGGGATAAGACAATTATATATATTAGATGTGCCCCATAGTCCTCCATGTAGTATTATGTGCCCCATAGTTCTCCATATTGTATAATGCACCCCATAGTCCTCCATACTGTATAATGCACTCCCTATAGTCCTCCATATAGTATAATGCATCACATAGTCCTCCACATAGTATAATGCCCAACCCATAGTCCTCCATATTGTATAATGCACCCCCATAGTCCTACATATAGTATAAAGCATTGTATAGTCCTCCACATAGTATAATACACTCCCATAGTCCTCCATACAGTATAATACACTCCCCATAGTCCTCCATACAGTATAAGACACTGCCCATAGTCCTCAATATAGTATAATGCATTCCATAGTCCTCCATATTGTATAATGCACTCCCCATAGTATAATACACTGCTATAGTCCTCCATACAGTATAATACACTCCCATAGTCCTCCATACAGTATAATGCACCACATAGTTTGTGATACAGTATAATGCAGCCCCCATATAGTACATACAGTATAATACACAGCCTATACAGTGGTGGCCAAAAGTATTGGCACCCCTGCAATTCTGTCAGCTAATACTCAGTTTCTTCCTGAAAATGATTGCAATCACAAATTCTTTGGTATTATTATCTTCATTTAATTTGCTTGCAAGGAAAAAACACAAAAGAGAATGAAGCAAAAATCAAATCATTGATCATTTCACACAAAACTCCAAAAATGGGCCAGACAAAAGTATTGGCACCCTCAGCCTAATATTTGGTTGCACAACCTTTAGCCAAAATAACTGCGAACAACCGCTTCCGGTAACCATCAATCAGTTTCTTACAATGCTCTGCTGGAATTGTAGACCATTCTTCTTTGGCAAACTGCTCCAGGTCCCTGATATTTGAAGGGTGCCTTCTCCAAACTGCCATTTTGAGATCTCTCCACAGGTGTTCTATGGGATTCAGGTCTGGACTCATTGCTGGCCACCTTAGAAGCCTCCAGTGCTTTCTCTCAAACCATTTTATAGTGCTTTTGGAAGTGTGTTTTGGGTCATTGTCCTGCTGGAAGACCCATGACCTCTGAGGGAGACCCAGCTTTCTCACACTGAAACCTACATTATGCTGCAAAATTTGTTGGTAGTCTTCAGACTTCATAATGCCATGTACACGGTCAAGCAGTCCAGTGCCAGAGGCAGCAAAGCAACCCCAAAACATCAGGGAACCTCTGTCATATTTGACTGGAGGGACCGTGTTCTTTTCTTTGAATGCCTCTTTTTTTTCCTCTACACTCTATGTTGATGCTTTTTGCCAAAAAGCTCTACTTTTGTCTCATCTGACCAGAGAACATTCTTCCAAAACGTTTTAGGCTTTCTCAGGTAAGTTTTGGCAAACTCCAGCCTGGCTTTTTAATGTCTCGGGGTAAGAAGTGGGGTCTTCCTGGGTATCCTACCATACAGTCCCTTTTCATTCAGACGCCGACGGATAGTACGGGTTGACACTGTTGTACCCTCGGACTGCAGGGCAGCTTGAACTTGTTTGGATGTTAGTCGAGGTCCTTTATCCACCATCTGCACAATCTTGCGTTGAAATCTCTCGTCAATTTTTCTTTTCCGTCCACATCTAGGGAGGTTAGCCACAGTGCCATGGGCTTTAAACTTCTTGATGACACTGCGCACGGAAGACACAGGAACATTCAGGTCTTTGGAGATGGACTTGTAGCCTTGAGATTGCTCATGCTTCCTCACAATTTGGTTTCTCAAGTCCTCAGACAGTTCTTTGGTCTTCTTTCTTTTCTCCATGCTCAATGTGGTACACACAAGGACACAGGACAGAGGTTGAGTCAACTTTAATCCATGTTAACTGGCTGCAAGTGTGATTTAGTTATTGCCAACACCTGTTAGGTGCCACAGGTAAGTTACAGGTGCTGTTAATTACACGAATTAGAGAAGCATCACATGATTTTTCTAACAGTGTCAATACTTTTGTCCACCCCATTTTTTAGGTTTGGTGTGGAATTGTATCCAATTTGGCTTTAGGACAATTCTTTTTGTGTTTTTTCATTGAAGACAAATTAAATGAAGATAATAATACCAAAGAATTTGTGATTGCAATAATTTTCAGGAAGAAACTGAGTATTATCTGACAGAATTGCAGGGGTGCCAATACTTTTGGCCACCACTGTAGTCCTTGATAGAGTATAATGCCGCCCCACAGAGTATATATAGTATAATGTAGCCCCCATAGAGTATAATGTAGCCCCCATAGAGTATAATGTAGCCCCATAGAGTATAATTCAGGCCTCATAGAGTATAATGCAGTCCCCATCTATATGTATAATCGTCTTATCCCGTCTGTCTGTTTGTCTTTCTGTCTGTCTGTCTGTCTGTCCAGGAAATCCTGTGTCGCTGATTGGTCCGGCCGCGGCCAATCAGCGACGCGGGATTTCAGAAAAAGATGGCGGCAAGTTAGCGGCTCATCTGCCGGACGGAGGTCAGCGGCGATGCAGCAGGGAGATGACCGGCGCGAGACGCTCATCTCCCCGCTGCTGGCAGCACAAGTACCCCGACGGGCGGCGCCGCTGACCTCCATGCGGCTAATGTCGGGAGATCAGCGGCTTGGCCCGCTGATCTCCCGACAGCAAGTGTTAACTGAGGACCGGGGAGCGGCGCCGCCAGTCGGGATACTTCTGCTGCGAGCAGCCGCTCATCTCCCGGCTTCTCGCAGCGGAAGTACCCGCACAGGCAGCGCCGCTCCCCGGTCCTCACTAATACAGTTCGCTGATTGGTCGCGGCCTCCTGCGAGATTGGCGCCAAATTTAAACAACGCTCTGCTGATTGGTCACGGCCGCCGGCCGACTGCGACCAATCAGCGAGATTGGAGCCAAATTTAAACAACGCCCTGCTGATTGGTCGCGGCCGCCAGATATTGCCGCCAAATTTAAACACTGCTTAGCTGATTGGTCGCTGCCGCCGGCCAGCCGCGACCAATCAGCGAGATTGGCGGCAAATTTAAACAACGCTCTGCTGATTGGTCGCGGCCCCCAACCGCGATCATTCAGCGAGATTGGCGCCAAATTTAAACAGCGCTCTGCTGATTGGTCGCGGCAGCCGGCCGACTGCGACCAATCAGCAAGATTGGCGCCAAATTTAAACAACGCCCTGCTGATTGGTCGTGGCCGCCAGATATTGCCGCCAAATTTAAACACCGCTTAGCTGATTGGTCGCGGTCGCTGGCCGCGACCAATCACCATTATGGGCGCCAAATTTAAACACTGCTTTGCTGATTGGTCGCCGGCCATGATTCATGTCAGTACACTTGGTGCAACAGCTCTCCAAGGTGTGATCACTCCTTTTTAGATGCAGACTAACGAGCAGATCTAATTTGATGCAGGTGTTAGTTTTGGAAATGAAAATTTACAGGGTGATTCCATATTTTTTTCCTCAGAATTCAGTGATTCCATAATTGTTTCCCTCTGCTTGGTCTGAAAAAAATGACCCTTACTGAGTACCACATTTTTAATCTTGATTTCTTTTAGTGTTTCTTAAAGCCCTAAAGTTGCCATTTGATATGACTTTAGTTTTGTGCCATGTCTGTGATCTGCTTTTTTTCAACAACATTAAACAACTGAATGAACATCCTCCGAGCCCGGTGATTCCATAATTTTTGCCAGGGGTTGTACATAGTATTTGAGCTTCCCCCTCAACATTGAATCAATATAGAGTTGAAACCGGAAGTTTACATACACTATATGAAAAGACACATATGCATGTTTTTCTCAATATCTGACAAGAAATCAGAATAAACCTTTCTGGTTTTAGGTCAATTAGGATTACCATAATTTTTAATATTTGCCAAATACCAGAATAATGAGAAAGAGAATGTTTTATGGCATTTTTATTACTTACTGCAAAGTCCAAAATTTACATACACTAAGACTACTATGCCTTTAAACAATTCTGGACTGCCCATATGATGATGAAATGTGTTTGAAAGCTTCTGATTTTTGGCAACATCTGAGTTAATTAGAAACACACCTGTACATGTATTTTAATGCACACCTGAAACACACTGCTTCTTTGTGTAGCATCATGGGAAAGTCTAAAGAAATCAGCCAAGATATCAGGAAGAGAATTGTGGACTTGCACAAGTCTGGCTTATCCTTGCGTACAATTTCAAAATACCTGAAGGTGCCGTGTTCATCTGTACAAACAATTATATGTAAGTACAAACAAGATGGAAATGTCCAGCCATCATACCGTTCTGTGTCCCAGAGATTAATGTGCTTTGGTCCGACATATGCATATCAACCCAAGGACAAAAGCAAAAGACCTTGTGACTATGATGGCGGAAGCTGGTAAGATTGTGTCAATATCCACAGTGAAACGAGTACTGTATCAACATGGGCTGAAAGGCCACTCTGCCAGGAAGAAGCCATTTCTCCAAAAGAAACATAAAAAGCAAGATTAATGTTTGCAAATGCACACAGGAACAAAGACCTTCATTTTTGGTCTGATCAAACTAAAATTAAACTTTTTGGGCATAATTACCATCGTTACGTTTGGAGGAAAAAGGGAGAAGCTTGGAAGCCTAAAAACACCATCCCAACTGTGAAACACGGCATGGCAGCATCATGTTGTGGGGTTGTTTTGCTGCAAAAGGGACTGGTGCACTTCACAAAATAGATGGTATCATGAGAAAAGAAGATTATGTGGCAATACTGAAGCAACATCTCAAGACATCAGCCAGGAAGTTAAAGCTTGGACGGAAATGGGTCTTCCAAATGGACAATGACCCGAAGCATACTACCAAAATGGTAACAAAGTGGCTTAAGGATAACAATGTCAATGTTTTGGAGTGGCCATCACAAAGCCCTGATCTCAATCCTATAGAAAATTTATGGACAAAGCTAAAAAGGCAGGTGCGAGCAAGGCAACCTACAAACCTGGATCAGTTATTCCAGTTTTGTTAGGAGGACTGGGCCAAAATTCCGACCAACTATTGTGAGAGGCTTGTGGAAGGATATCTCAAATAGCGATGAGCGAATATGTTCAAATCCGATCTTAAAAGTTATGTTTGACACAAATGTGGCACATTCGGAATCGTGATCGGAAAGGCAAGCAAAATTTGGTAAATTCGGTAAAATCGGTAACATTCGGCGAATTTTCGTAGTTGCAGGGCAATAGTGATCACAAAATAATACGTTTTCATGTAACCTTTAATAAGATGTGTAGTAGAGGGGTTACAAGGACACTAAACTTCAGGAAGGCAAATTTCCAACGGTTAAGAGATGATCTTAGTGCAATAAACTGGGACGATATCCTGAGACATAAAGCTACACAAAGCAAATGGGAGACATTTATTAACATCCTGAATAGGACCTGTGCACAATATATACCCCTTGGGAATAAACATGCTAGAAATATGGCTAAATAGAGCTGTAAAGGGGCGCAATAAGTGACAAAAAGAAAGCATTTAGAGAACTAAAGCAAGTAGGTAGTGATGAGGCATTAAATAAATATAGAAAATTAAATAAATTATGTAAAAAACAAATCGAGGCAGCAAAGATTGAGGCAGAGAGAATCATTGCCAGAGAAAGTAAACATAACCCCAAAATATTCTTTAACTACATAAATAGTAAAAAAACTAAAAAATGATAGTGTTGGCCCCCTTAAAAATAGTCTGGGTGAAATGGTGGATGAGGATGAGGAAAAAGCCAATATGCTAAATGATTTTTTTTCAACCATATTTACACAAGAAAATCGCATGACAGAAAACATGACCAGTGATAACAAAAATTCTCCAGTAAATGTCACTTGCTTAACCGAGCAGGAAGTACGGCGGCGTCTAAAAATCAATAAAGTTGACAAATCCCCGGGCCCGGATGGGATACACCCGCGAGTACTGCAGGAATTAAGTAACGTCATAGATAGACCATTATTTTTAATCTTTAAAGATTCCATAATAACAGGGTCTGTACCACAGGACTAGCGTATAGCAAATGTGGTGCCAATATTCAAAAAGGGGACAAAAACTGAACTTGGAAATTATATGCCAGTAAGCTTAACCTCTACTGTGGGTAAAATCCTGGAGGGTTTCCTAAGAGATGCTATGATAGAGTATCTGAAGAAGAATAACCTCATGACCCAATATCAACATGGGTTTACGAGGGACCGTTCCTGTCAAACTAATCTGATCAGTTTTTATGAGGAGGCAAGTTCTGGACTGGACCAAGGAAATGCAGTGGATGTTGTGTATATGGACTTTTCAAAAGCTTTTGATACGGTTCCACACAAAAGGTTGATACATAAAAAGAGAACAATGGGGATAGGGGAAAATATATGTATGTGGGTTAAGAATTGGCTCAGTGATAGGAAACAAAGGGTGGTTATTAATGGAAAACACTCAGACTGGGTCTCAGTTAACAGTGGGGTACCACAGGAGTCAATATTGGGCCCCCTTCTTTTTAACATATTTATTAATGACCTTGTAGGGGGCATACAGAGTAATATTTCAATGTTTGCAGATGACACTAAACTCTGCAGGGTAATCAATACAGAGGAGGACAATTTTATATTACAGGAGGATCTATGTAAACTAGAAGCTTGGGCTGATAAATGGCAAATGAGCTTTAATGGGGATAAATGTAAGGTAATGCACTTGGGCAGAGGAAATAAAATGTATAATTATATGCTTAATTGTAAAACACTGGGCAAAACTGTAACTGAAAAAGACCTGGGTGTATTGGTGGACGACAAGCTCACGTTTAGTGGCCAGTGTCAGGCAGCTGCTGCAAAGGCAAATAAAATAATGGGATGCATTAAAAGAGGCATAGATGCTCATGAGGAGAACATAATTTTACCTCTATACAAGTCATTAGTGCGACCACACTTAGAATACTGTGTACAGTTCTGGTCTCCAGTGTATAAGAAAGACATAGCTGAACAAGAGCGGGTGCAGAGAAGAGCGACCAAGGTTATTACACTTGGGGTTATTTACTGTGGAAAAAAGAAGGCTTAGGGGGGATCTTATTACTATGTACAAGTATATGAGGGGACAGTACAAAGACCTTTCTACTGATCTTTTTACTCTGAGGCCTGAGACGGGGACAAGGGGACATCTTCTACGTCTGGAGGAAAGAAGGTTTAATCATAATCACAGACGGGGATTCTTTACTGTAAGAGCAGTGAGACTATGGAACTCCCTGCCGCATGATGTTGTAATGAGTGATTCACTATTAAAATTTAAGAAGGGCATAGATGCCTTTCTTGAAAAGTATAATATTACAGGTTATAAATACTAGATTCCTTGATAGGGCGTTGATCCAGGGAACTAGTTTGATTGTCGTATGGAGTCGGGAAGGAATTTTTTTCCCCAATGTGGAGCTTAGTGTTTGCCACATGGTTTTTTTTTGCCTTCCTCTGGATCAACAAGTTAGGCTATGGGTTGAACTAGATGGACTTAGTCTTCCTTCAACCTTAAAAACTATGTTACTATGTTACTATGTTACTGCATTTTTTACAGTTTTGCTAGCATAGTGCTTGTGTATGATGAGCGGGGAGACGTGGCAGATGAGTGGGGGGGCTGGTGATAGCTCAGAACAGGTCAGATCAGCGGCGCACTATTTTTTTTTTCTTCCTGTGACGCGCCCCTGGGCCTTCATTGCGCGGCATCGCGCGCACGGGGGAGGGCTTACCCGGAGCCGGATCCGATGGGAGTAGTAGTCTCGTGGCGGTGACCCGGTCCGTGCCCAGGGAGTCAAACTGAGCGGCACTGTTTTGCAGTAGATGTTAAAATGTTCGACTACGCCACCCGTTGATTGCAGCTATGAGGCCGCCGCTGCAGGGCAGACCGCTGAGGCCGGTGATAGGATTGTGCAGCGTAGATGGTATAACCCCCAACGGGAGGGGTATGGCCTCAGGGCAGCAGATGTAGATGACAGTGGTGGTGATGGTGAAGCAAGGAAGCTCAGAGACGTGTGGTGTAGTTTCAAGGCTTTTACTCACAGGTGTTGCTCCGGTCACTTCGGCCAAGAGTGACCACCCAAGCCGTGCTGCGTCCACCAGGTGCGGGACTCGGCCAACTCCCGGGCAGTTCCAGAGCGTGGTCCTGAGCTCCCCTCTCTTCCTTCCTACTGGCCGTCCTCACCAGGGACCCACCTATGTCCGGCTCCCTCGGGCCTTTTGGTGGCGAAACCTGTCCCGGCTTCCCTGACCCTATTCGTGGTGTGCCTTCCTGGTGGATATGGCGAGGGGTCGCGCCAAAACTTGTCCACGACCTCCGGTTCCTGGCTAAGGATGATTAGCCTCTACCAGCTTGGGATCTGGTACCCTTTTCTGCCAACCCTTCACCCTTCTGGTTTACTTCTGGGATCTCAGGGTTCCCTCTTGTCTTGTGTCTCTGGGCCTCTCTTCCTCCTTCTCTCCACTACAGGCCTGGCCCTGGAGCTGGGCCCAGCCGGAGCCACAGCTCCCTGTCAGCCCTCCTGGCTGAACTCTCTCTCTGAACTCACCCTGTCTCTAGATGGTGCCCACCATATATACTCCCTCTATGTGTGAGCCCAGGTGACTAGCACCCAATGGGCTCCTACCTCTATGCCCAGAGCCCCTCCCCTATCTGCCCCTACACTACTGGGATGTTCCTCCCCCCCTCCCCACTCCAGCCAGGGACAGACGCTGTCGTACCTGCACAACTATTTGGTGGGAGTACCGTTGTTCTGTCCCCCGGAAATGGGGTGAGTGTAGTGCATGCAGCTATCTGAGCTCAGTCCCACACTCCATCCTTACCCGGGAGTGGAATACCACACCTCTGGTTTGAGGTGCAATACCCCTGTAGCAGCCGAGTCCTCGGGGTCCTACATTCCCCCCTGGTAAACCACAGCACGTCCTCGGGCTGGCAAAGAGTAAAACAGACCAAAACTTACAAACTTTTTTTTTTTTTTTTAAAAAACATACACTACCAGGTAAAACATTATAAAACATTATCAGAAAATATAACATGACAGGTAACTTCTTATATATTATTCTAGCAGTATAAACTTTTGATATAAAACTTTTCCATAATAAACGTTCTTGATCCCTGGCCACCGTGCAACTTGTGACCAGGTAAAGTGCCACAGTCACTGGTAGAAAAACAGTTCTCCTATAAAACCGGTAGGGGGCGCCTTAGGAAGCGCAACTATTTACAGGATATGGCCGCTCTCAGTCCTCGGCCAGTGAGGATAAGGAATGGCTGCTCACAGTCCTCAGCCTGTGGGGATAGGGAATGGCTGCTCACAGTCCTCAGCCTGTGGGGATAGGGAATGGCTGCTCACAGTCCTCAGCCTGTGGGGATAGGGGCACACGGGGAACAATTCACACTAGTCCCAACGGGGAACACACTTTAATTAGCAGTATGACAAGTACCCCTACGGGTAACTATATACAGCTTCAGTTTATGCTACTTCCCTTCAGCAGCGGTGTCCTCTCCTTGTCTCCTCCTGAGGGTAGTCTTCAGACCCGTCCGGGTCCTCTTGATCTTCCTCATACCGCAGCTCTTCCTCCGTCAACCGGTGCACGTGAAGGGCGTACGGTCCTTTAGCGCACTGATGCCGGGTGAAGGTGACCTCATCACCCAGGTAAAGGTCACGTCCGCGGTGTCCCTCTGGCAGGTGGGACTCAACATCCCTACGGGTGATGAAGACGTCGCCGGGGGTCCTGTGATCCCTGATAAAGCCCCAACCTTGCTCCAGTTGGAACTTGATTACAGTCCCGGTGGCGCGGGGACCGTGGGCTGCACGGGGGTTTCGCCGGGTCCGGCGTTTCTGCTCCGCGCTCTGTACCTGCAGCCGCTCCTCGCGGACCCGCCTCTCTTGCCGTTCTTTGTTGAAGACCTCTAGTTGTTGTCGGCAGCACTCCGCACGCTGGGCTGCGGCCGCCCGGGTCTCTTGGGTGAACCCCATGAGGTTTTCACCGGTGGGGTCCCATGCGAACTGAGCCTCCTCCATCGGGAGTGGGGTGATCTTGGCGGGCGCCGGAGCCGGGATCAGGGGCTCACACAGGGGCCATTCCTTCCGGAGTCGGGGATTGACGTACTCCGGTGGCCACACAAAGGACTGCCCATCCGGGCAAGTATGTTGTGCGAACAGGTCTTCACCCAAGGGCAGCACTGTGGAGGTTGAGGGCGCGGTGGTGTAGCGGCGCCCGGATTCACCAGGCCTTGCGACCAGGCCGGTGGCACTCTGAAGGTGAAGGGCACTGTGGAAACGGCGGCGCCCGGGGGTACTCGGCCTTGCGACCAGGCCGGTGGCGTTTCCTGCTTGGCCGCGCTCAGGGTTGAGGCGCGTGACGTCACAGGGGGCGTGGCCGCGGCTCCTGCCGCTTGAGGTCTAGTTTGGAGCGGTGGCGGTGCAGCATCGGGCACGGTAAGGGGGATTTTGGGCTCTGCGACGGGGAGCTGGGGCAGGCTCACGGCTACTAGGCCTGTGGTGGTGACGTCCCCTTTACCTGCTTCCATCTCTTCAGCTCCTTCCACGGCGTCGTCTCCGGCCTTCGTCCCTCCTGCACCATCCTCAGAGGCAGACAGACTCCTCGTCCCGGGTGGCGTCCTTTGCTGGCGGGTTCCAGCCTGCAGGGCCATTTCTCTGCTTCAGTCGGCCAGCACTTCTTGCTGCACTCGGGCCATCTTCCGAGCCAAGCCCTCCAGCGCGGTCTGTGCATGCTCCCGATCTTTGGGGAGCCATGCCAGAATCTCCACCAGGCCTTCTGGGGTGGCGGCCTGCAACAGGCTCCTGACCAGAGGGTCGGTGCTGCCTGACTCTCCCTCCATCTCCGGGTGCGATCTTTCCAGACTCCTCCAGGCTGCACCCATCCTCTCTCTTTTGTTCTTGATCCGCCCATACTGAGGGTGGTCCCGGGGCCACTTGGTGATTGTCAGTTCCAGGGGCAGACCCCTCGCTCTGATGGACATCTCTATCATTGCAGTCTCTGCTGGTGGGGGCGGTCTCCGCTTTTGGCGCTCTTCTGGGACCAGGCCCACGATGGGAGGTGGTCACTTGCCACCCTCTGGCACGCCCATAATGGCGTCCGCTCTGCCAGGGCGGGAAATCGTCTCAGATGGCGGGAATCGTCTCCTAATGGCGGGAAACTCCGTGGATGGCGGGAAAAGGCTGCAGATGGCGGGCAAACGGCGGGAAACGACCCGAGATGGCGTCCGATGGCGGGGACCCTCTGGAATTGGCGGGAGACTTCTTCTGACGGTACATATAAACTTTTCTTCAGGCACGCAGTACCCGGTAGTTGCGGGCACGAAATCCTGCCGACTACGCCAAAGTTGACGCGCCCCTGGGCCTTCATTGCGCGGCATCGCGCGCACGGGGGAGGGCTTACCCGGAGCCGGATCCGATGGGAGTAGTAGTCTCGTGGCGGTGACCCGGTCCGTGCCCAGGGAGTCAAACTGAGCGGCACTGTTTTGCAGTAGATGTTAAAATGTTCGACTACGCCACCCGTTGATTGCAGCTATGAGGCCGCCGCTGCAGGGCAGACCGCTGAGGCCGGTGATAGGATTGTGCAGCGTAGATGGTATAACCCCCAACGGGAGGGGTATGGCCTCAGGGCAGCAGATGTAGATGACAGTGGTGGTGATGGTGAAGCAAGGAAGCTCAGAGACGTGTGGTGTAGTTTCAAGGCTTTTACTCACAGGTGTTGCTCCGGTCACTTCGGCCAAGAGTGACCACCCAAGCCGTGCTGCGTCCACCAGGTGCGGGACTCGGCCAACTCCCGGGCAGTTCCAGAGCGTGGTCCTGAGCTCCCCTCTCTTCCTTCCTACTGGCCGTCCTCACCAGGGACCCACCTATGTCCGGCTCCCTCGGGCCTTTTGGTGGCGAAACCTGTCCCGGCTTCCCTGACCCTATTCGTGGTCTGCCTTCCTGGTGGATATGGCGAGGGGTCGCGCCAAAACTTGTCCACGACCTCCGGTTCCTGGCTAAGGATGATTAGCCTCTACCAGCTTGGGATCCGGTACCCTTTTCTGCCAACCCTTCACCCTTCTGGTTTACTTCTGGGATCTCAGGGTTCCCTCTTGTCTTGTGTCTCTGGGCCTCTCTTCCTCCTTCTCTCCACTACAGGCCTGGCCCTGGAGCTGGGCCCAGCCGGAGCCACAGCTCCCTGTCAGCCCTCCTGGCTGAACTCTCTCTCTGAACTCACCCTGTCTCTAGATGGTGCCCACCATATATACTCCCTCTATGTGTGAGCCCAGGTGACTAGCACCCAATGGGCTCCTACCTCTATGCCCAGAGCCCCTCCCCTATCTGCCCCTACACTACTGGGATGTTCCCCCCCCCCTCCCCACTCCAGCCAGGGACAGACGCTGTCGTACCTGCACAACTATTTGGTGGGAGTACCGTTGTTCTGTCCCCCGGAAATGGGGTGAGTGTAGTGCATGCAGCTATCTGAGCTCAGTCCCACACTCCATCCTTACCCGGGAGTGGAATACCACACCTCTGGTTTGAGGTGCAATACCCCTGTAGCAGCCGAGTCCTCGGGGTGCTACACCTGTAGGTGGTAAGTCAGGAAAGCGCAGCTAGCCAATCAGAGCACAGGACGCATACATAGTGTCCCAGACACAAGGGCTTCTGCAATTGGCTGCTGAAATCACATGTCCTCCCTATATAAAAAGCGGCCATGTTCCCTCAGTGCCATTTTATGCATGTCACTAAAGGAGATAGACGCTGCTGAGTGTGCCGTGTCCTGAGTAATGAGAGATATTAGCTAGATAGATGGGCGCTTCTCTGGAACTCAGATAGTGTAGATAAATCCTGTGCTGTGTACCTGTTCAATCATTTTTTTTTTTTTTTGTGCAATTACTGAGATTCTGACACAAAGAGCAGGGTCTATGGCTCAGAACAGTGCTGTGCAGCGGTTGTACAGTCTGTGCTCCATGCAGACCTTCATTCTATTTTTGCACTTGCTAGCCTGTTAAGGGACGTGGACATGGTGTTGTCAGTATTGCGCGAGAAGGCACTCAGTCTGTGTCAGGTAGAAGAAGCTTGATGCATCCACTATGTTCTTGGTAAAATTTCCCGGTCTGTAACGTAAACGTGTGTGGAAGTCAGAAGAGCGAGAACAGATTCTGTCTTGGATAGCAGACAAGGCCTCTACGCATTTGTCAAGCAGCAACAAATCTTCCAGAGATGATGAGTCCACTGATCCAACCTGGACCATTGTCACTCATAACTATGACAGCAACACAGAGGAAGATGGATATGTAGCACCAACACAGGCACCAATGGATCGTGGTTTGCCCAGAGTGAGAACTGGGTCAACTGTTCCCAAGAACACCCCCACTGTGCGCCAAGTCAGGGCAAGGGGGCATTTAGCTGCTGTCTGGAATTTTTTTTCTGAAAGTCCTTCAGAAAAAAACATTGTAGTCTGTATCATCTGCCATGCCAAGTTGAGCAGAGGCCAGGACAAAGGCAACCTGAGTACCACCAGTATGCGAAACCACATGGCAGCCAAGCACCCCAGTAGGTGGGCGGAACACCAGGGTACCAAATCTGCTTCTACGGGTCAAACCAATGCCATGTTACCTGGGCTATGTCCTTCAGAATCTGCTGCTCAGGAAGCAGGTGCTCATACCTCCTGCCCACAAGCTGCGGTTGCTCACACACAACAAGCATCAACCACATCCACTTCCTTGTCCCAGTGAAGCGTCCAATTGACCGCGCCTGAGAGCTTGGAAAGAAAGCGTAAAAATACCCAGCCACGCACCCACAGGCACAAATACTAAACTTGCACTTTGCCAAATTGCTAGCTGTGGAGATGTTGCCGTTTAGGCTTGTGGGAACACAGTCTTTCCGTGATCTCTTGGCTGGGGCTGCCCCACGATACAGTGTTCTCAGCCACCACTATTTTGCCCGGTGTGCCGTCCCTGTGTTACACAAACATGTGTTAAACAATCTGAACCCTGCTCTCACCAACGCCCGTACCCAGGAAGGTCCACCTAACAACAGACATCTGGACAAGTTGTTGTGGACAGGGACAATGCATTTCCGTCATGGCACACTAGGTGAACCTGGTGGAGGGTGGGACAAAGGCGCAAACTGGAACATCACACATCCTACCCACGCCAAAAATAACAGGCCCAACTTCTGTCAGGGTTTCCGCCTCTTCATATTCCACTTCCTCTTTCCCCTCCTCCTGCTCCTCATCCTCTGCTGAATTACCCTCCCCATCACTTCCAAGCTGGGACCTGTGCAGCAGTGCATTGGCAAAGCGGCAACACGCTCTGCTGAAGCTGATCTGTTTAGGTCAGAAAGCACACACTGCAGCAGAGCTGTGGCAAGCTTTAAACAACAGACCGATCAGTGGCCCTCCCTGCTGCAACTCCAACCTGGTCTGGTCATCTGCGATAATGGGCGTAACCTTGTGGCGGCTTTAAAGGTCGGCAAGCTGGTACACGTGCCATGCGTGGCTCACGTGCTGAACCTAATTGTTCAGAAATTTCTGAAAACTTAACGTGACTTGCCGTACCTACTTAAGAAGGTGCGCCGTATTAGCGCCCATTTCCGCCATTCCTCTAACGCTTTTACTGCTCTTACAGCGCTGCAAAAGCACTTGAATTTCCAATTCAGCGACTCATTTGCGACCTGCCCACGCGGTGGAACTCAACCTATCATATGTTGGCAAGGATTAGTGAACAGCTGAGGGCAATAACTGAATACCAGCTTCAACATGCCCGTCAGACTGAGAGTCAGCCAAAACACATAACAACTGTAGAGTGGGTGTGGATCACTGACATTTGTGAGGTTCTTGAGAATTTTGAGTACTGCACCAACCTCTTGAGCGGTGATCAGGCTATTATAAGTGTAACCATCCCGCTGCTGTGTCTCTTGAAACAATCACTGCATAACCTCAAATAGGAAGCTTTGAGTGCCCAGCATGTTGGTATGGAGCCAGATTTCCCAATGGGTGATACTACCCAGCCCAGCCAATATTCTGAGACAACATTGGGTGATGAGGAGGAAGATGAGGAGGATGAGGAGGTAGAGGACTTGTTTTTCTGTGCTACCGAGGGGACACGTAATGCTACAGAGGGGACACCCAACCCAAGCTTCATGTCTGTCGACCTGGATGGGCTGGAGAGGAGGAGGTGGAGGAGGAGGAGGCGAGTCAGCGTGAGGAGAGGATGAGTACTGTTTCTACTGTTGGGGACACAGAACATTTGCCTTTTTGCAGCTTGGCCCACATGGCACAGTTCATGTGTAAGTGTCTGTGGCAAGACCCTCGCGTGATACACATTTTATCCAACAATAATAATAATAATTTTTATTTATATAACGCCAACATATTCCGCAGCACTTTACAATTAAGCGGGGACATGTACATACAATAAATTCAATACAAGGTAAGAAAGTTACATTAGGAGTGAGGTCCCTGCTCGCAAGCTTACATTCTACAAGGAAATGGGTGGACACAATAGGTGAAAAGTGCTTGTTATTTCAGGTCTGGCAATTATAATAAGTAGGTATATTCATATAAAGCTGCATGATACGGTCATCAGCCAGTATGCTTAAGTGCAATAATCAAGTATTGAGTCCAGTTATTGTGTACATGGATGGTGTGGAGACAAATGAATAGTAGGGTGCAGATTCGGAATAATATTTAGAAGGAGGGAACAGGGGAAAGTTAGTTTACTGAGTAGTTGAGGTGGTAGGCTTGTTTAAGGAGATGGGTTTTTAAAGCGCACTTGAAGAAATGGGGGCTAGGCATCTGTCGGATCATCTGGGGTAGAGCATTCCAGAGAACTGGTGCAGCACAAGAGAAGTCTTGGAGACAGAGGTGTGAGGTTCGGATTATGGGGGGATGTTAGTCTTGGGTCATTTGTAGAACAGAAGGCACGTGTAGGGCAATAGACAGAGATGATAGAGGAGATATAAGGCGGTGCAGAACTGTGGAGAGCTTTGTGGGTGAGAGTGATGAGTTTATATTGGACCCTGTAGCGAATGGGCAACCAGTGTAATGACTGGCACAAGATGGAGGAATCGGTGAAGCGGCTGGACAGAAATACGACCCTGGCTACAGCATTCAGGACGGATTGGAGAGGAGAAAGTATGGTAAAAGGGAGACTGATGAGAAGAGAGTTGCAGTAGTCCAGACGACAGTGAATAAGAGTGACAGTAAGAGTTTTAGCAGTTTCAAAGGTGAGAAAAGGTCGGATTCTGGAGATGTTTTTAAGGTGCAGGTGACAAGAACGACCTATACTGGTTGGCCACCTTTCTCGATCCACAGTACAAGGAGAAATTTCCGTCTCTTGTTTTGGAGTCACCAAAGAGTTTTACAATGGAATTATTCAAGAGGGCCATTGTAGATCAGTTGTTAAAAACATCACCCTCAGACAATGCTGGTGGCAGAGGTACCGGCTCTTTTCAACACCAAGGGATAATGGGGAGAGACAAGAACACCAGCTCCAACAGAGGTGGGGCGGAATGTGCACAAATTGTGCAATTTTCAATAAACCAGCACAACAGCAAGGGTTATCTGTGCCTGTAACAATGCGAAGGAGGGATAAGTTGCAGAACATGGTCAAGGGGTACTTAAGTGACAATACATGCGTCCTTTCTGACGCTTCAGTTCCCTTTAATTATTGGGTGTCTAAGCTGAACACTTGGCCCGACCTCTCATTATATGCCTTGGAGGTGCTGGCCTGCCCAGCTGCTAGTGTGGTGTCTGAGAGTGTTTTCAGTTCTGCTGGGGCAATCATCACTGATAGGCGCACACGCCTCTCCACGGAAAATGCAGACAGACTTACACTCTGATTAAATTCAACAAGGACTGGATATCTCCACACTTTGTAATCCCTCCAGATGAGAGCAAGCCAACCTAAATTGACCAAAAATGCAGATTCATGCTACTGCTGTTAACGTCACCCCCTTCCCATAAAACCCCGTTTCCTTCCTTCGTTAACCATGACGCTGATGATGATGTTTGGACTACTGCTTTGTGTAGGGCACTAAACGCTTTAAGTGGACTAATGTATACAGAAGGCAGGTTGTCACCCCAAAAACAGCGGGGAAAATGGCCTGGTGCATGATTGGTAGCAGGTAGTAGGAAACGTTTGGATTATTGCTTTGTGTAGGGCACTGAATGATTTTTTAAGTAGACTAATGTAGACAGAAGGCAGGCTGTCACCCCAAAAACAGCGGGGAAAATAGCCTGGTGCATGCTTTGTAGCAGGCAGTAGGAAATGTTTGGACTACTGCTTTGTGTAGGGCACTAAATGCTTTTTTAAGTGGACTAATGTGGACAGAAGGCAGGCTGTCACCCCAAGAACAGTGGGGAAAATGGCCTGGTGCGTGATTTGTAGCAGGTAGTAGGAAATGTTTGGATTATTGCTTTGTGTAGGGCACTGAATGATTTTTTAAGTAGACTAATGTAGACAGAAGGCAGGCTGTCACCCCAAAAACAGCGGGGAAAATAGCCTGGTGCATGCTTTGTAGCAGGCAATAGGAAATGTTTGGACTACTGCTTTGCGTTGGGCACTAACCACCTTTTTAAGTGGACTAATGTGGACAGCAGAAGCCAGGCTCTGACCCCTAAAACAGCGGGGAAAATAGACCAATGCTTTTAACCCCTTAATAACATCTGACGTACTAATACGCGTCTGTGCCCTGGGACTTAAGAGCCAGACCCGTATTAGTACGTCATCGCGATCGCGCGCGCACACAGGCTGTGCGGGCGCGATCGCCGCCGGGTGTCAGCTGATTGTCACAGCTGACACCCGATACTATGTGCAGGGAGCGGTCCTGCACCGCTCCCAGCACATTAACCCCCGCGATGCTGCGATCGAAGTCGATCGCAGCATTGCGGGGGGCAAGGGGAGGTGATTGCAGATACTCACCTCCTCTTCCGGCTTCCAGAGCTGTCTGCAAAGGCTTCCCAGGTGTTGCCATGACGAACCGATGTCGTCATGACAACATCCGGGTCACCAGACAGCAGGAAGATTGTTTGGACATGCGCAGTGCATCTCCAAACAATCTTCTCCCTGTCCGGCGCTGACAGCCTGCATGGCACAGGGATGGTGCTGCATTCCTGTGCCATGCAGGCGATCAGAGAAAAAAAAGTGAAAGTCCCAGAGTGGGACAAAGTAATAAACAATATAAGCTTCCAGAAAGTGAAAAAAAAAAAAAAAATTGCAAAAATATAAAAAAAAAATAAAAAAAATAATCCACCAAAAATAAAAATATAATGTACCCATCAATAAATATTATTATAAAAAACAAACAAAAAAAACAATAAAAGTACACATATTTGGTATCGCCACGTCCGGAACAACCTGACCTATAAAACTGTCCCACTAGTTAACCCCTTCAGTGAACACGGTAAAAAAAACGAAGCAAAAAACAATGCTTTTTCACCATACCGCCAAACAAAAAATGGAATAACACGCGATCAAAAAGACAAATATAAATAAAAATGATACCGCTGAAAACGTCATCTCGTCCCGCAGAAAAACAAGCCACCATACAGCTACATCATCCGAAAAATAAAAAAGATATAGCTCTCAGAATAAAGCGATGCTAAAAAATATTTTTTTCTATAAAATTGCTTTTATTATGTAAAAGTGCAAAACATAGAAAAACTATATAAATGTGGTACCGCTGTAAACGTACTGACCCGAAGAATAAAGCTACCTTATCAATTTTACCACATGTGGAACAGAATAAAAAAAAACAAAAAAACAATTCCTGAATTGTTGGTTTTTGTTTATTCTGCCTCCCAAAAATCGGAATAGAAAGCGATCAAAAAATGTCACGTGCCTGAAAATGGCACCAATAACAACGTCAAGTCAAAAAACGAGCCGTCACATGACTGTCTGCCAAAATCTGGAAAAATTATAGCTCTCAAAATATGGCGATGCAAAAACTAGATTTTACAAAAAATGCGTCTTTTAGTGTGTGATTCTGGTATTGCTGCAATCACACCGACCCGAAGAATAAAGTCGTCTAATCACTTATACCGCACAAGGAACGGCGTCAAAAATAAACTCTTGGGTTAGGATTGGGCTAGGGTTAGGGCTGGGTTTGGGGCTAGGGTTGTGCTAGGGTTAGGGTTGTGCTACGGTTAGGGTTGTGTTAGGGTTAGGGCTGGGGTTGGGGTTAGGGTTGTGATGGGGTTGGGATTTTTTTCAAAAGTAAGAAAAAAAGATGACGATACGGCGACTAGTGTTGAGCGCAAGTGCTCGCTACTTGAGTTTGCATCGGGTGCTCTGGTATGCATTGAGTATCGTGGGTATTTGAGTGACATGCTCGACTCTCTGTCCCATATGCTTCGCGGCCAAAAAAACTTTACGGGGATTGCCTGCCATGCACGAGCGATCCCCGCATGTTTTTTTTGGGTGTCTAATAACCGTGAAACATGCGGAGCAGGGACTCGAGCATGTCACTCGAGCACACGCTGTACATGGTGCATACCTGAGTACCCGATGCAAACTCAAGTAGCGAGCACTTGCGCTCAAGACTAATGACAACTTATTCAATATGATGACCTAATGTAAACAAATTCTGTGTCGTACCTCTGGGTTCAAAATGTTCACTATACACCTTAATAAAATCCTTGGGGGGTATAGTTTCCAAAATGGGGTCACTTGTGTGGGAGCTCCACTGTTTAGGCACATCACGGGCTCTCCAAACGCGACATGGTGTCCGCTAACAAATTGAATGGAAAATCGTCTCAAATTGTTAGCGGACGCCATGTTGGTTTGGAAAGCCCCTGCGTGCCAAAACATTGGAGCTCCCCCACAAGTGACCCCATTTTGGAAACTAGACCCCCCAAGGCACCTATCTAGATGTATAATGAGCACTTGGAACCCCCAGGTGCTTCACAAATTGATTCGTAAAAATGAAAAAGTAAAAAAAAAAACACTTTCATTTTTATGAATCAATTTGTGAAGCACCTGGGGGTTCCAAGTGCTCACTATGCATCTAGATAGGTGCCTTGGGGGGGTCTAGTTTCCAAAATGGGGTCACTTGTGGGGGAGCTCCAATGTTTGGGCACACAGGGGCTCTCCAAACGCAACATGGTGTCCGCTAACAATTTGAGCCGATTTTCCATTCAATTTGTTAGCGGATACCATGTTGCATTTGGAGAGTCCCTGTGTGCCCAAACATTGGAGCTCCCCCACAAGTGACCCCATTTTGGAAACTAGACCCCCCAAGGCACCTATCTATATGCATAGTGAGCACTTGGAACCCCTAGGTGCTTCACAAATTGATTCGTAAAAATGAAAAAGTGAAAAAAAAAAACACATTTTCATTTTTACGAATCAATTTGTGAAGCACCTGGGGGTTCCAAGTGCTCACTATGCATCTAGATAGGTTCCTTGGGGGGTCTAGTTTCCAAAATGGGGTCACTTGTGGGGGAGCTCCAATGTTTGGGCACACAGGGGCTCTCCAAACACAACATGGCGTCCGCTAATTATTCAAGCAAATTTTACAATCAAAAAGTCAAATGGCGCTCCTTCCCTTCCGAGCCCTGCCGTGCGCCCAAACAGTGTTTTTTCCCCAAATATTGGGTATCTGCGTGCCCAGGGGAAATTGCACAACATATTTGGGGGTCCATTTTTTCTTGTTACCCCTGTGAAAATAAAAAAAATTGGGTCTAAAGTAACATTTTTGTGAAAAAAGTTAAATGTTCATTTTTTTCTTCCACATTCAAAAAATTCCTGTGAAGCACCTGAAGGGTTAATAAAGTTCTTGAATGTGGTTTTGAGCACCTTGAGGGGTGCAGTTTTTAGAATGATGTCACTTTTGGGTATTTTCTGTCATAAAGACCTCTCAAAGTGACTTCAAATGTGATGTGGTCCCTAAAAAAATGGTTTTGTAAATTTTGTTGGAAAAATGAGAAATCACTTGTCAACTTTTAACCCTTATAGCTCCCTAACAAAAAAAAATTTTGGTTCCAAAATTGTGCTGATGTAAAGTAGACATGTGGGAAATGTTACTTATTAACTCTTTTGTGTGACATATCTCTCTGATTTAAGGGCATAAAAATTAAAATTTTGAAAATTGCAAAATTTTCAAAATTTTCGCCAAATTTCCATTTTTTTCACAAATAAACGCAAGTGATATCGAAGAAATTTTACCACAATCATGAAGTACAATATGTCACGAAAAAACAATCTCAGAATCAGGGGGATCCGTTGAAGCGTTCCAGAGTAATTACCTCATAAAGTGACAGTGGTCAGAATTGTAAAAATTGGCCTGGTCATTAACGTGCAAACCACCGTCGGGGCTTAAGGGGTTAAAAAAAGGCAGCACAAAATGCTACTACTCTGTGTGCTGGAAAAATATTGCTTTGTCTCTGACAAGAGCTGTTTTAAGATGGACACTGGAAGAACACTTTATCCTCTCCCTACCTATTACACAATCTCTCCCTCCCTGGACTCTGACTTTGTTGTGTGTCTTCAGCTCTTAAAAGAGCTATTTTTTTGTGGTATTATGGAACTAGTGAGCAGCTCCCTTAAACTGTCCCTACTCGAGTGTCTCTCCCTCCCTTCTCTACACTAACCAGTGGCGTACCACGCCACTGCTATGGGGCCCGTGGCCGGAGGGGGCCCGTGAGGGCCGCAAGCAGCGGGGGAACGAGGAGGATAGGTGAGTAGGAGGTTGCGGCGGCAGAGGAGCGGGTTGCGCAGTGGAGGAGCGGTGCACATGCAGTAGCCGGCTGCTGCAGCCACCACGTGTCCCCACTGCTAAAAGGACATGAATATTCCCTCTTCTCCACTCCCATGGGCGTGGAGAATACGGAATATTCATTCTCTTTAGTAGCGAGCATGGAGGAGCGCTGAGCCCCGGCTCCTGTTGTCAGTGCAGAGGAGTGAATGTGCCGGCAGCAGCAGCAGCTCACCTCGGCTTCTGAGATCGCGCACTGCTCAGATGCCGACATGAGCTGCTGCAGACAGGACGCAGCGCTGGAGCAGAGGTGAGGAAGGAAGGTGAGTATAAGTGTTTATTGTTTTATGTGTGCAGTGATTGGGGGGTTGAGGAGGCCACACATACCAGGAATGGGGGATTGAGGAGGCCACACATACCAGGAATGGGGGATTGAGGAGGCCACACATACCAGGAATGGGGGATTGAGGAGGCCACACATACCAGGAATGGGGGATTGAGGAGGCCACACATACCAGTAATGGGGGATTGAGGAGGCCACACATACCAATAATGGGGGATTGAGGAGGCCACACATACCAGGATACTTGGATTGAGGAGGCCACACATACCAGGAATGGGGGATTGAGGAGGCCACACATACCAGGAATGGGGGATTGAGGAGGCCACACATACCAGGAATGGAGGATTAAGGAGGCCACACATACCAGTAATGGGGGATTGAGGAGGCCACACATACCAGGATACTTGGATTGAGGAGGCCACACATACCAGCAATGGGGGATTGAGGAGGCCACACATACAAGGAATGGGGGATTGAGGAGGCCACTCATACCAGGACTGGGGGATTGAGGAGGCCACACTTACCAGGATTTAGGGATTGAGGAGGCCACACAAAGCAGGGATTAGGGGATTGAGGAGGCCACACATACCAGGATACTTGGATTGAGGAGGCCACACATACCAGGAATGGGAGATTGAGGAGGCCACACATACCAGGAATGGGGGATTGAGGAGGCCACACTTACCAGGATTTTGGGATTGAGGAGGCCACACATACCAGGGATTAGGGGATTGAGGAGGCCACATATACCAGGAATGGGGGATTGAGGAGGCCACACATACCAGGAATGGGGGATTGAGGAGGCCACACATACCAGGAATGGGGGATTGAGGAGGCCACACATACCAGGAATGGGGGGATTGAGGAGGCCACACATACCAGGATACTTGGATTGAGGAGGCCACACTTACCAGGATTTGGGGATTGAGGAGGCCACACATACCAGGGATTAGGGGATTGAGGAGGCCACATATACCAGGATACTTGGATTGAGGGGGCCACACATACCAGGATACTTGGATTGAGGAGGCCACACATACTAGGAATGGGGGATTGAGGAGGCCACACATACCAGGAATGGGGGATTGAGGAGGCCACACATACCAGGATTGGGGGATTGAGGAGGCCACACATACCAGGATTGGGGGATTGAGGAGGCCACACATACCAGGATTGGGGGATTGAGGAGGCCACACATACCAGGAATGGGGGATTGAGGAGGCCACACATACCAGGAATGGGGGATTGAGGAGGCCACACATATCAGGATACTTGGATTGAGGAGGCCACACTTACCAGGATTTGGGGACTGAGGAGGACACACATACCAGGGATTAGGGGATTGAGGAGGCCACATATACCAGGATACTTGGATTGAGGAGGCAACACATACCAGGATACTTGGATTGAGGAGGCCACACATACTAGGAATGGGGGATTGAGGAGGCCACACATACCAGGAATGGGGGATTGAGGAGGCCACACATACCAGGATTGGGGGATTGAGGAGGCCACACATACCAGGATTGGGGGATTGAGGAGGCCACACATACCAGGATACTTGGATTGAGGAGGCCACACATACTAGGAATGGGGGATTGAGGAGGCCACACATACCAGGAATGGGTTATTGAGGAGGCCACACATACCAGGATTTGGGGATTGAGGAGGCCACACATACCAGGATTTGGGGATTGAGGAGGCCACACATACCAGGAATGGGGGCTTGAGGAAGCCACACATACCAGGATTGGGAGATTGAGGAGGCCACACATACCAGGAATGGGGGATTGAGGAGGCCACACATACCAGGAATGGGGGATTGAGGAGGCCACACATACCAGGATTTGGGGATTGAGGAGGCCACACATACCAGGATTTGGGGATTGAGGAAGCCACACATACCAGGAGTGGGGGATTGAGGAGGCCACACATACCAGGAATGGATATGAATAGCGGTACCAGAGCGCCAATAACAGGGCAAAAATATTAAAAGGACTAATTTATTAATACACACACAACGCGTTTCGGTGGACACAGCCACCTTCATCAGGTGTGACAAGCAGCAAACAATTGATCCTTATATACATTTGACTAGGTATACAATTACTTAAAAGGGGTGGGGCAATTTAATTAGAATCACTACCCTGGTTTTCCAAGCTGCGCTGCCTTAACCCCTCCGGAATGCTGCCGGGGGTGTTGGTGAAGCTGGGCGTCTATCTCGGCATTACATGCCACTAACCTGACCACGTGATATACCATCAAGAGATCAGGATCTGTGAACGCCGCTGGAAATAGATGACAGCCACCAACAGAGCGGAGCTTGTGGAGCTTTACACTGGGGTTGTGCAGAGGTGCACAACTTCATAAGGTTAGTAGCCATTCCCACACCCCTCTACAATTGCAATACTGAGTCACCCATTGCGCCTTGTTCTCTCCTTTCTTTACACATACCAGGAATGGGGGATTGAGGAGGCCACACATAGCATGAATTGGGTATTGAGGAGGCCACACATACCAGGATTTGGGGATTGAGGAGGCCACACATACCAGGATTTGGGGATTGAGGAGGCCACACATACCAGGATTGGGGGATTGAGGAGGCCACACATACCAGGATTGGGGGATTGAGGAGGCCACACATACCAGGATTGGGGGATTGAGGAGGCCACACATACCAGGAATGGGGGATTGAGGAGGCCACACATACCAGGAATGGGGGATTGAGGAGGCCACACATACCAGGATTTGGGGATTGAGGAGGCCACACATACCAGGATTTGGGGATTGAGGAGGCCACATATACCAGCAATGGGGGATTGAGGAGGCCACACATACCAGGAATGGGGGATTGAGGAGGCCACACATACCAGGAATGGGGGATTGAGGAGGCCACACATACCAGGATTTGGGGATTGAGGAGGCTACACATACCAGGGATTGTGGGGGCCACACATACCAGGGATTGTGGGAGCCACACATACCAGGGATTGTGGGGGCCACACATACCAGGGATTGTGGGATTGAGGGGGCCACACATACCAGGATGGGGAAATTTACCAGTAGCTGCTGCATTTCCCACCCTAGGCTTATACTCAAGTCAATAGGTTTTCCCATTTTTATGTGGTAAAATTAGGGGCCTCGGCTTATATTCGGATCGGCTTATTTAAAATATACGGTATTTTAAAATCAGTGAGCACGGGGTGCCCATAATACTGCAGGACTGTGGTGTGCATTATACTATATGGGGGCTGCATTTTACCCTATGGGGTGTGTAATATACTGTATGGAGGACTATGGGGAGTACATTATATTCTATGGAGGACCATGGGAAGTTCATTATACTATATGGAGGATTATGGGGGGCGCATTATACTATATGGAGGTTTATGGGGGGAGCATTATACTATATGGAGGATTATGGGGGCGCATTATACTATATGGAAGATTATTGGTGGTGCATTATACTATACGGAAGGCTATGTGGGGCCATTATAATATTTTGAGGGCTATGTGGGGGGCCATTATACTGTATGAAAGCAATTATACAGTGTGAATGTTTGTGCGGGGTCATTATACTGTTTGGAGGGCTGTGTGGGGGCCATTATACTGTTTGGATGGCTGTGTGGGGCCATGAGAGTGTATGGAGGGCTCTGTGGGGTTCACAGTTGGGGGATTATACTGTGTTAGGGTCACCATACTTTGCCGTGGGAGTTGAAGTGGGGTACAATAGGGTCGTTATACTGTGCATGTGGAGGCTAATGTGGAGTAATGCACCATAGGGGTATCATACTGTTTGGGGGGCACTTTTCTTGGCATCATACTTTATGGAGGCAATGAAGGAGGAATCTACGACTTCAGAAGGAGGTAAATTACTACGTAAAGGCTGGAAAGTTATGAGATCTGCTCTTCTGTGACACAGACAAATATTTATTTTTTTGTAGGGGGGGGGGGCCCAATTAGAGCTTCTGCTATGGGGCCCCATGACTTCTATGTACGCCCCTGACACTAACCTAGTATACACTGCAGGCCGCCCTTAAAAGGGTTTTTGTTTGATCAAGAGGCCTAAACACTCTCCCTAGCAGCTCAGTGATCTCTCCCTTTATGCTTATAGAAGGCAGGCTCCAGACGCAATGTGCACAAAATGGCAGCGACAAGGCTTAAATAGACCCTATGATGCTGGGCGGCCAGCCAATCACAGTAATGCCACAACCAAGATGTCTGAGGCATTACTGTGATTGGTTAAGAAGCCCAGCATGTTTGGTGGCTGCAAAGGAGGCACCAAACGTGCAATGCGGTACATCTGAATATAGCGAGGCGAGTACACAAATACTCGCAATATAACAAGTAACCCGAATACCGTACTATCCGTGTGAATAGTAACGAATACACTCGCTCATCACTAGTCTCCATATATTGGGTTTGGCTGTAGTGGAAGAGGTTTCTGTCTCCATTAAACTACTTCTACTCTGGTGAACTTGATGCCACTTTGCTGGTGTCTGCCACTAATTTTTGGAAATGTGGGGAATCCTGATTGGGCCTCCATCTATTGGGTTGGCTGTAGTGGAAGCGGTGTCGGTCCCCATTATACTACTTAAACTCTAGTGAAATTCATGCCACTTTGGTGATTTTAAGCACTCATTTTTTTAAATGTGAACACTACTGATTGTGTCTCCATCTATTGGGTTTGGCTGTAGTGGAAGAGGTTTCTGTCTCAATTAAACTACTTCTACTCTGGTGACCTTGATGCCACTTTGCTGGCGTCTGCCACTAATTTTTTGAAATGTGGAGAATCCTTATTGTGTCTCCATCTATTGGCTTTGGCTGTAGTGTAAGAGGTTTTGGTCTCCATTAAACTACTTTTACTCTGGTAAAATTGGTGCCACTTTGGTGGTGCTAGACCCTAATTTAGGGAAACGTGTACTCTTCTAATTGAGTCTCCATCTACTGGGTTTGCCTTAGGGGAAGACGTGTCATTCCTAATTCTACAATTTCTACTGTACTGAAATGTATGCCACTTTGCTGGTGTCTGCCACTAATTTTTGGAAATGTGGGGAATCCTGATTGGGTCTCCATCTATTGAGTTTGGCTGTACTGGAAGAGGTTTCTGTCTCCATTAAACTACTTCTACTCTGGTGAAATTGATGCCACGTTGCTGGTGTCTGCCACTAATTTTTGGAAATCCTGATATGGTCTCTATCTAATGGGTTGGCTGTAGGGGAAGAGGTATCATTTCTAATTCTACAATTTGTACTGTACTGAAATTGATGCCCCTTTGGTAGGTTTAGGCCCTAATTTTTTGAAATGTGGAGAATCCTGATTGGGTCTCTCCATCTATTGGGTTGGCTGTAGTGGAAGAGGTGTCGTTCTAAATTCTACAATTTCTATTGTAGTGAAATTGATACCACTTTGCTGGTGTCTGCCACTAATTTTGGAAATGTGGAGAATCCTGATTGGGTCTCCATCTATTAGGTTCGGCTGTAGTGGAAGAGGTTTCGGTCTCCCCTAAACTACTTCTACTCTGGTGAAATTGATGCCTTTTTGCTGGTGTCTGCCACTAATTTTTGGAAATGTGGAGAATTAAGTTTCCGTCTATTGGGTTTGGCTGCAGTGGAAGAGTTGTCAGAAACCATTATACTAGTTCTACTCTAGTGAAATTAATTCTTTGGTGCAGATACTTTTGTCACAGGGGTACACAAGATATAATCGAAATTGGTTTTCTTAGTACTGTGGCATATAAAGCAGGCTATATTTCATCTTTTAATTTTTTGGTGCTGATATTGTTCTCCATACAGCGGTACACATTAGTAATGAGAGAGCACTAAATGTTCTCAACTTAGTGGTTCAGCAGTTTCTCAAAACCTACCCAGATCTGCCAGAGCTGCTTGTGAAAGTCAGTGTAACATACCTGGCGGCGTCTTTGCATAGTGGTCCATCTCCCACTGTGCAAGAGCGCGCACTTGATCTCCAATCCAGAATGTCTCTCTGGCTTCCCTCCATGCTGTCTGTTTGCTTCTCTTTCTGCTGCTTAAGGGCGGCGCCCGATCACTTCCTGCTTTTTGTACCTGCTGCAGGCACACCCCTTGTGCGTCCTCAGCCTATTGCTGTCTGTCACCTGGTATTTAACCCAGCTGCTCCAATGAATCCCTGCCTGAGCATTGTATTTTATTCAGTGTGGTCTTTCACTCTGAATGTGCCAGGTCCCCTCCTGTGTTTTCTTGTCTGCCTATCCTGGAGGCTGTATTTCCCGGCCTGTCTGAACACGCTCCTTGCCTGTTCGTCTCACCTTCTAGGGGTCGCATACCTAGACCCGCTCCTGTATCTTGTCTGCCCTGTCTGAACACGCTCCTAGCCTGTTCCTCCCGCCTTCTAGGGGCTGCATTCCTAGACCCGCTCCTGTATCTAGTCTGTCCTGTCTGAACACGCTCCTGGCCTGTTCCTCCCGCCTTCTAGGGGCTGCATTCCTAGACCCGCTCCTGTATCTTGCTACTGTGTCTGTTCTTGTCTGTATACTCTTCTAGCCTGTTTTCCCGTGTTTCTCTATGTACGTACCTTTCCTTTTTCTGCAGAGTCTGAACTCGTACCTTACTCCTGCTCGTTGTCACTGTACTCCCGTTTGAGAGTTTGTGGTCCACTCGCTACTTCACTGCAAGTACCCTGTGGGTATCTGGTTCTGCCTTTCCCTTCCTGTCTGTTCCGTGTGAACAGAGCCCTGTCCCTCCTGCTCTACTCTTGCTCACCGCTCCAGGCGGCCTTGTCCTACTCTACTCTTGCTCACTGCTCCAGGCAGCCTTGTCCTGCTCTACTCTTGCTCACTGCTCCAGGCGGCCTTGTCCTGCTCTACTCTCACTCACCGCTCTAGGCGGTCTCGTCCTGCCCTGCTCTCGCTCACCTCTCTGGGCGGCCTCACTCTGCTGTGTTTGTCCGCCACATCTGTGGTTCTGTTCCTGAGTCCCAGTGTGTACTGGATCCTATCCCGCCTGTGTTCCTACCTGCTAGTGTCTCCCTGTCTGCACTCTAGCCGTGCTTGCCTGTACCCCCCTGCCTGCATACCAGTCGTGCCTGCCTATACCCACCAGTCTGTGTGCCAGCCTAACCAGTCTGTTCCTGTATTCCCCTGTGTGAGTCAACAGCCGTGTCCGGGGTCTGTCCTGGAGTATCACCTGGTCCCTCTGCTCGGTTCCTCCTTGGTGCACTGGCGTCGTATGCAGTCGTGCGACCCTGGTCGGATCGGGTGAATACCTAGTTACGCCCCTCCAGGCATTCACTCTCCGGCACGGTCCAGTGGAATCACACGCACACGCCGCTCAGCCCGGGCGTGTGCATTACAGCATGCTCAGGCCATGGTTCCCGTTGAGCCCCACGGCCTTCGCTCTCTGAGACATTTTCCAGCGAATACCTGCATTAAAAATAAATAAATTTAAAAAAAAAATTTTCTTTAGCTGAGTTCCAGGCGAAGTACGCACCCGTCCAGATGGATCTTTCTGCACTCGTTCCTGCGGATCCGCCACGGTACTTTGGGGATCCAAAACAAAGTCGTGCATTTGTGGAGCAATGCATGCTACACTTCAAGGCCTACCCTCTCTATTTTCCTTCCGATTGGGCTAAAGTGGACTTTATGATTGACTACCTAGCGGGTGATGCCTTGAAATGGGTCACCCCCCTATGGGAAGCATGGGATCCTGTCATCCTTGACCTGCAGGCCTTCCTGGTGGCCTTTCGTATGGTCTTCGAGGATCCTAACCCTGAAGCCCCTGCTGAAGTTTCACTTCCCAATATCCCGGAGCAGCCCCGACGGGTAATATGTGTGGGTAGCGCACTAGTCCTCCAGCCCGAAGAGACTACTGCCCACCCAGAATCCACACAGGATGACTACACTCTCCGGAATACTTCTCACGACCTCAAGAGGCAGTCCAGACGTGCTAGGCGTAGAGGCAAGCCGTCACGCCTGGGTCTGTCCTCCCAAAGACCTCCTGATCCCAACCTTGAAGTCCCTTCTGAAGCTTCATTTCCCTGTATCCCGGAGCAGCCCCTACGGGGACTTTTCTACACCTTGTACCTGATACCTCGCCCATTTCATCCTGTGAGCTTGACAAGATGTACCCTGAAGCACAGGTTACCCCCGAGTCTCTGCACCCCTCCAACCCGGCGGAGGGCTTCCAGTGGTCTCCTGAACCCTCTGGGGTGCTACGTGATAATAAGTGGAGAGAGACTTCCTTGTGTGCTATTCCTGGTACTCCACCCATTTCCTCTGTTGCTGAGGATGGCTGGATAGGAGGTAGCATCCTAGCTACCCAGAGGAGACCAATTTTTCCGGTGGACAGTGGAAGTGATCTCCTTGAAGTAAAGGATTGGCCCTCGAATTCCCTGCGGAACATTCTGGCAGGCCTGAAGAAGAGGGGACGTAAGGGGGGGGGTACTGTAACATACCTGGCGGCGTCTTTGCGTAGTGGTCCATCTCCCACTGTGCAAGAGCGCGCACTTGATCTCCAATCCAGAATGTCTCTCTGGCTTCCCTCCATGCTGTCTGTTTGCTTCTCTTTCTGCTGCTTAAGGGCGGCGCCCGATCACTTCCTGCTTTTTGTACCTGCTGCAGGCACACCCCTTGTGCGTCCTCAGCCTATTGCTGTCTGTCACCTGGTATTTAACCCAGCTGCTCCAATGAATCCCTGCCTGAGCATTGTGTTTTATTCAGTGTGGTCTTTCACTCTGAATGTGCCAGGTCCCCTTCTGTGTTCTCTTGTCTGCCTATCCTGGAGGCTGTATTTCCAGGCCTGTCTGAACACGCTCCTTGCCTGTTCGTCTCGCCTTCGAGGGGCCGCATACCTAGACCCGCTCCTGTATCTTGTCTGCCCTGTCTGAACACGCTCCTAGCCTGTTCCTCCCGCCTTCTAGGGGCTGCATTCCTAGACCCGCTCCTGTATCTAGTCTGTCCTGTCTGAACACGCTCCTGGCCTGTTCCTCCCGCCTTCTAGGGGCTGCATTCCTAGACCCGCTCCTGTATCTTGCTACTGTGTCTGTTCTTGTCTGTATACTCTTCTAGCCTGTTTTCCCGTGTTTCTCTATGTACGTACCTTTCCTTTTTCTGCAGAGTCTGAACTCGTACCTTACTCCTGCTCGTTGTCACTGTACTCCCGTTTGTGAGTTTGTGGTCCACTCGCTACTTCACTGCAAGTACCCTGTGGGTATCTGGTTCTGCCTTTCCCTTCCTGTCTGTTCCGTGTGAACAGAGCCCTGTCCCTCCTGCTCTACTCTTGCTCACCGCTCCAGGCGGCCTTGTCCTGCTCTACTCTTGCTCACCGCTCCAGGCGGCCTTGTCCTGCTCTACTCTTGCTCACGGCTCCAGGCGGCCTTGTCCTGCTCTACTCTTGCTCACCACTCCAGGCGGCCTTGTCCTGCTCTATTCTTGCTCACCGCTCCAGGCGGCCTCGTCCTGCTCTACTCTTGCTCACCGCTCCAGGCGACCTCGTCCTGCTCTACTCTCACTCACCGCTCTAGGCGGTCTCGTCCTGCCCTGCTCTCGCTCACCTCTCTGGGCGGCCTCACTCTGCTGTGTTTGTCCGCCACATCTGTGGTTCTGTTCCTGAGTCCCAGTGTGTACTGGGTCCTATCCCGCCTGTGTTCCTACCTGCTATCGCCTCCCTGTCTGCACTCTAGCCGTGCTTGCCTGTACCCCCCTGCCTGCATACCCGCCTGCCTGCATACCAGTCGTGCCTGCCTATACCCACCAGTCTGTGTGCCAGCCTAACCAGTCTGTTCCTGTATTCCCCTGTGTGGGTCAACAGCCGTGTCCGGGGTCTGTCCTGGAGTAGCACCTGGTCCCTCTGCTCGGTTCCTCCTTGGTGCACTGGCGTCGTATGCCGTCGTGCGACCCTGGTCGGATCGGGTGAATACCTAGTTACGCCCCTCCAGGCATTCACTCTCCGGCACGGTCCAGTGGAATCACACGCACACGCCGCTCAGCCCGGGCGTGTGCATTACAGTCAGCTATACCTTCCACCACCCTGGCAGTGCTTCAGCAGCATATGCAGCTTCCAGCTCACCGACTGTTGTGCGATGTCACCACATGTTGGAAATCAACGTTGCAGATGTTGGGAAGCATTTGTGAGCAGCAGAAGGCAGTTGTTGATTACCAGCATCAACACGGCTGTCGGTATTCAGATCAGACTCCACACATAAGACCTCAGGAGTGGACATGGATGTTAGACATCTGTACCATACTCCAAAACTTTGAGGAGTCCACCAAGATGGTGAGCGGCAATGATGCCATAATTAGCGTCACCATCCCGCTTCTCTGTCTTCTGAAATGCTCTCTGCTCACAATTAAAGAGGATGCATTACAGGCGGAGCAAGGAACTATGCAGCCCAGCCTCATCTCATCTCAATGCGGATTGGGTGATAATGAGGAGGAGGAATAGAACATGGACAGTCAAACTCTTGGGGAGGACAGGGAAGTCTTGGCTGTCTTGGAAGTCTTGATACCCCTCTTTTAGTCTGTGGGAAAGCTGTATGAGTTTTGCATAATAACCTTCAGTGGCCTAAACCGTTGCTTTGCTTATGCATGTTATTTCTCAAAATGCATTGCAGATCAGGCAATTGTCCAACTCTGTAGTGATTAAATACAAGGCGTAAAGAAAGATTTTTGTCTGTGGACTAAGCACCACCGAGAAGTGTGAGTTGATGTTGGACGGGCTGCCATTGCTTATGCAACCAGCTGCATTAGAGGACTTCCTGGGAGAAATGACAGCCAGAGTAGTTACGGTTTCCCTCCATGCCAGTTCTTTCACAGAGCTAAAGGATATGGCTGTGGTGAAATACAACTCTCACCGAGAAGCAGTGTCAGACTAAAGAACATTGGGCCCACCAGAGGATTTGATTCTGAGGGACCACCTTTCTCCCCCACTAAATAGTCCCATAGCAGCTGCAAGGTTTGCGCTATGAACTATCCTGAAGGAGAAGCCAGGGCCCACCGGAGGATTCTCTGGCTCTCTGGTAGGCCCGTTCAACCCTGTCGAGAAGCATCCCTGGCTAAGAAAAGTGTGTGGGAAGGTTCCAGACACTCTATGGCTGGTTTTTTTATTGTGGACTGGCTCTGTACCATCCCTGGCCACATTCACTTGTCCACGTGTTTGTGGTTAGGCAGTCCTTCCCAGTAAGTGCACTGGTAATGTTCTGGGAACCGTGCTTGTGGAAGGTGGGGATGACACCGGGAGAAATAGTGGCAGCTAAAGACCGAGTATGGAGACTCGGTCGCCGCCGCCATGAGGTTGTGAAAAGCTTCTGTGGCACCCCAGGGGTCCGGTTGCCACAGTGGCTTTGCCTCCCTAAAAAGGGGTAATGCCATGCCTGGAAGCAAGCAGGGATCCCCTAGTCAGGGATACTAAAAATGCAACACTTTCCTGGCTCCAGACCAGCAAGGGGAGTCCCCTCCCCTTGGCAACTGGTATCTGGGGGCGGGGTTAGTTAGTCTTAGTGTCAGGATTTGAGTTTAGGATGTCGAGGAGACAATCGCTAGGGACTGGAGCTGAGGTAGCTCGTCCTAGCTAGAGAAACACAGAGGACCGGACACCGGAGTCCGAGGCTGTGGGGCACTGAAGGCCCAGCAGCAGATACCATAGAGCAGGAGATTGAAGGTCTCCTGGCCCCATCAGGCGCCCGGAAGGTCAGCAGCACAGAGGGACCAGCACTGCTACATGGGAGCAACGAATGAGTAAGGCCCGAGCTGCAAGCCATACGGGTGAGCACAGAACGTTACACTCAGGGACGTGGGCTATAGCACAGCTACAAGCAGCAAAGCCAAAGAGTATAGTGAGAAGGGGAGGCCTACAACTTCACCTGGCAAGGAGGACTCTATGTTTGCTTCCAGGCTTACCTCTAGCCTGTACCCCAATCCAGGCATGCCTAATTGTCATCAGTAAAGAGCCTGGGACTGCACTATACTGACTCTGTGGTTATTACTGCACTATGACACCCTGCACAACCACCAACACCCCCCCCCTTTAGCCGCATTCCAAAGGTGGCGTAGTCGGACTCTTTAATAAAACCTATACATATAATTTCCCTTGGATTGACCGCCCTGGGTCACGGACCGGGTCACCGCCACTGTGACTACAACCCCCAGCATCTACCGGCCCGGCACCGGGTACCTCACGGCCCAGGGGGCGCGTCAACTATGGCGTAATCTGCAGGATTTCGTGCCCGTTGCCACCGGGTACTGTGCGCCTTAACGAACTGTGTCGCATACCGTGGTGAAGTTTCGCGTCAATTGCCACTGTTTCCCGCCATTGTCCGCCATTTCCGAGTCGCCGCGCGGGAAGAAGAGGGGCGTAACTGCTAAAAGCGCGCGAAACCCAAGCCCCGCCCCACGCACTGACGCAGCGTCAGGTCCTGGAAGGAGGCCGCCGTGCCAGGAAGCGTACACTCTGAAGTCAGACGCAAGGGGACGCCAGGTCCTGCACCGGGAACTGCTAGTCGAGCAGTTCTCCTCTTCCCGTCCGAGGGACCGCAGCCAGCTCAACAAGCAGGAAGGTAGGCCGCGGTTCACTAGGGGGGAGGAAGATGCCCAACATGGAAGAGGGTTCAGCCGCAGGCGCGGCCTCTGCCACAGTAATGCCGTTATCAATGCCATACATGCCGGGGGCGGCATGGTTGCCCCAGTACTCAGGAGAGTCGCACACCCTGAATGACTTTGAGGATAGACTGCGCAGTCTGTTTAAAGTGTACCCCCTGTCTGAGGAGCAGAAAGTAAGCATCCTCATAGGCCAGCTAATCGGTGCAGCCCAGAGAGAATTGAAGTCCTGGCCAGGCAGAGACAAAGGCACTGTAAAAGAAATACTGGCCCAGTTGAAGGATACCTTTGACACCCGCACCGCAGCGGAAATTAAAATGAAGTTTTACGGGTGCAAACAAAGAGTACAGGACAGTGTACGGGACTATGCTCTTAACCTGCAGGAGGCGCTGCGGGCCATCAAACAGGTAGACCCTGACAGTGTGCATGATGAGAACAGATTGCTAACTGAACAGTTTATTGAGGGACTCCTGTCCAGCGCTCACAGGACGCAACTGCGCATTATGGCTCTGCAAACCCTGATCTGGACTTTGCACAATTTAAAGACAGAGCCATCAGGGTGCTGCGGGAATCAACACCAGGAGGCGCTGCATCCCACCGGCGCCCAGCTATCACCTACCACCAGGAGGTGGCATCCTTTTCCCCAACACCTGTGGAGGCTGACGCGCAGACGCTGGACAATGACCCGTCTGCAGACCTGCGCCTTCAGGTCCAAGAGCTAACCGAAAGCGTGGCCGCGTTAACCAAAACCGAGCAGGCCCTGCAAGTGTCTCCCCAGGAAAAGATCGAGCTGGCTTCCAGTCCAGTCCAGATGACGTCCCGTGGCGATGACAGAAAAGAATTCCACCGATCAGAGGGAGGAACAGAGATCGCTACGACCAGGACGGACAACCCATCTGCTGCCGCTGTCAAAAGGCGGCCCACAAAGTTGGCGAGACAAGTACGTGGGAGGACGGCCGGTCCTACCTGTCGTGCTTGATGGCATCCCAATGAACGCGTTGCTGGACACTTGGTCCCAGGTGACCACGATGCCATATGTCCTTTATAAGCAATACTGGACTGATTCAGACATTACCCGCCGTCCAGATGAACATCTTAACATCTATGCCAGCAATGGTCAGCCCTTGCCTCAGGTGGGGTATAAAGAGGTGACCATAAAAGTCGGCAAAGTAGAGTTGCCATCGTAAGGAATGATAATTGTTGATATTGATCGCCGAGAAAGTCATCCCATGATAACCTTAGGCACTAATGTTATAGAAAATTGTCTTTCAGAAATTATTGTCTTGTTACAGCAGGTTGCGGAGACTGCCAGTTCCAGTCAGCAGCGGGTTCTGCAAAGAGAAATAAGAGCCCTGATGAGAAGACAACAGGTAGAACTGTCTGGTGGTGAAATTGGCAGTGTCAGGATGAGTGACCCATTCCCCATTGCCATGTCCCCTAGAAGTGAAATGTTGATATGGTGTCGGGCAGCAATCGGTCTCAGGGGTCGAGATTACCAGGCCCTGGTAGAGCCCGTATACTCTGACAGTAGGCCCACCATTTTGACAGCCAGGGGGGTGGTTGATGTCTGCAATGGGAGAGTGGCAGTCTGCATCCTGAATTGTGGGGAGGAAGAGGTCCATTTACCCCGGTATGCTACTCTTGCTAAATTATTCACAGTTAGTAACAACTCTATAAAGGCAGTGGAACCCTTGCCTCCATCCAAACCGGCGGAGGATAATGGCTCTAAGGGACAGATGGAGGATTGATGTCAGAAGCTACATGTGGGCACTGACTCCACCCCTCAGCACCAAAAACATGGAGTATAGCGGGTGGTCCAGGAGTATGAGCGGATCTTCAGCAAACACCCACTAGATTTTGGGCAGGTAAAAGGGGTACAACTACATATCCCCACGGGAGATCATCCACCCATTAAAGAGCGGTACCGGCCTGTACCCCCAGCTCACTATCAATGTGCCAAAGGGATGTTACGGGAGATTAAGGAGGCTGGGGTGATAAGAGACAGTTGTAGCCCCTGGGCAGCTCCATTAGTTCTCATCAGGAAAAAGGATGGTACAATGAGAATGTGTGTTGACTACAGGCAAATTAACCGCATTACACATAAAGGATGCCTACCCGTTACCCAGAATTGAAGAGTCCCTAGCTGCATTAAGATCTGCTAATTATTTCTCTACTTTGGATCTCACCAGTGGGTACTGGCAGGTTCCTGTAGCAGAGGCGGATAAAGAAAAGACCGCATTTACAACGCCAATGGGCCTCAGCGAGTTTAACTGCATGTAATTCGGGCTCTGCAACGCCCCAGGAACCTTCCAGCGGTTGATGGAGTGCTGTCTGGGACACAAGAACTTTGAGACTGTCCTGCTGTACCTGGATGACGTCATTGTATACTCCAAGTCCTATGAAGACCTCCTGAAGCACCTGGCAGAGGTGTTTGAAGCCCTAGCTGGGTTTGGCCTGAAGGTGAAGCTGTCCAAATGCCACCTGTTGAAGCCCAAGGTACAGTACCTAGGTCATGTGGTAAGCGCCGAAGGTGTAGCACCAGACCCTGAAAAGGTCACCGTAATCAAGGACTGGCCAAGACCCTCCACTATTAAGGAAGTGCGGCAGTTCCTCGGGTTGGTAGGCTACTAACGAAGGTTTATCAAAGGCTTCACCAAGATAGCGGCACCCATGCAGGACTTCCTAGTAGGCCAGTCCAGGAAGGCCAAAACCCCGAAGCCTCCGTTCAAATGGGATAAGCCAGAAGACGAATCCTTCACCTGACTGAAGATGGCCCTCACGGGAGGCCTACCTCGACTATGGCCAACCCTTCATACTCCATACGGACGCAAGCAACGTGGGGTTAGGAGCGGTGCTGTCCCAGATACCGCAGGGCAGAGAGAGAGTAATTGCCTATGCCAGCAGGAATCTCCGGCCCACGGAAAGTAACCCCGAAAACTACAGTTCCTTCAAGTTGGAGTTCCTCGTCGTAGTCTGCGCTGTGACAGAGCGCTTCAAGCACTATCTCGCCTCCTCCAAATTTACGGTCTTCACGGACAATAACCCGCTGACGCACCTGGAAACTACGAAGCTTGGTGCCCTGGAACAACGATGGATGGTCCGACTATCTAACTACGAGTTCACCATCAAGTATCGGGCTGGGCACAAAAATGCAAATGCTGACGCGCTGTCCAGGATGCCCAACTTGCCAGATGGGGGAGAAGACCTGGAAGAGCTGGAAGAGATAGAGATCCCCGCTTTCCATCGTCATGGGGTGACCCAGTGCTCCCATTGTGTGAAGAACAGGTGCTACGCCAATAGAGAGGTCACGTTCAACCCATTGCCCCACCATGGATGGGCAGAGACACAGGATAGCGACCCGGCTGTCCGCCTGGTAAAGGAGTTGCTGACACAGGCTGACTCGCGCCCTGATCCAGATGCTCCATAGGAGAGCAAACAGCTGTGGAAGGAGAAGGGCAAGCTGTTCATCTATGAAGGGAAGCTGTGTCGAAGAAGTATCAACTCCTGGACACATGAACTGGTCTGTCAGGTGGTAGTCCCGAGGCGGGATGCGTCGATGGTCTTAGAAGCGTACCACGATGGAGCAGGACACTTCGGGTGGAAGAAGTTGGAAGTCCTGCTACATGAGCGATTCTACTGGGCTGGCATGAGAAAAGCAATCGAGAGATGGTGTCGAGAATGTGGACCATGCAACCTGAGACGAAAAGACTGTGACAGCCAGAGGGCTCCCCAGCAGCCCATCATCACCAAACAGCCACTCGAACTGGTAGCCTTGGACCACGTGAAGCTAGCCCCAAGCAGGTCAGGCTATGTCTACACTCTCACCATCGTAGACCACTACTCCCGGTTCCTGGTCGTAGTGCCAGTGAAAGACCAGACGGCTCCGATGGCAGCCAAGGCATTTCAACAGCATTTCTATCGCCCGCACGGTTACCCAGACCGTGTGCTTACTGACCAAGGTCCAGCCTTCGAAGCAAAGGTGTTCTAGGAATTCTGCAACCTGTACGGCTGCAAGAAAATCAGGACAACGCCGTATCACCCCCAAACCAACGGGTTGTGTGAGAAGATGAACCAGGTGGTGATAGACCTGTTGAAGACGTTGCCCCTTGAAGAACGCAGCCTGTGGCCAGAGAAGTTGCCAGATCTGGTGGATCTATATAATCACATCCCGTTGAACTCCACCAATTGTATACCCGCTTACCTGATGAGAGCAAGACCTGGTAAGCTGCCCATCGACTTGGACTTGGGAGTCCTAACACCAGAGACAACCTCACCAGATGCGGATTGACTCTCTCTGAGAGCTGGTATGAATAAGGTCTATCTTCCGCAGGATCTCAGAAAAATGTCAACGGTCATTACAGTTATATGCACAAAAGCAGTTCATCCTGTTTCCATCCACTGTCTTTTTATTCCTCATCACTACATCAGATTAGCTGTCATTTTTATCAACATCAATGATAAAATCAGCTGTCACTTTTGTTGCATGAAAAAAGCCTCAATCTACTGCTATAACTATGGCAGCTGCAATAATATATAGTAACATCTAGAGCATGTGTCCTTTTTCTAGCTCAGAACAGCAACTCTCTACATTATTGCTAAGGAATGTCAGAATTAATCAATGAGCAAGTACACAAAAAAACACATATCGCAGTTATACACAGCTTCAGGCTTCTGTTCTCTAATTCCTTATGATTGATCTGGCAATCATCCAAACTGTGTCATGTAAAATAAAACTAGAAATAAAACTAAAAATAAAACAATCACCATGCACTTGGACAACAAGGATGAGGAAAAACTTGGAGCATATGAATCCCCATCAGATTAATAACTACCTTGATCTGGATACAAGTCTAGTATATGAATCATGTATGCTTTCATGCCTTAAAGGGTTACTCTCATTTTATTATGTTTTCAGCTATCAGGTGAGACCCCACCAACAAGACTCTGAAATGAGCCATACCTCACAAATTTTAAGAACAGAAAGAGTGAGAAATTATGTGGCGTGCGTAGAGCTGTGGCAAATTTAGGCAATGTCCCTGGCCACATCCCAATCCACGCCCATTTACCATTTCTTTCTACCCTGGCAGGAGGAGATGCCAGAGGGGCGGTAGTGACGCGCCCCCTGAGCCCGTGGGTACTCGGTGCCGGGCCGGTCGTTGCTAGGGGAGATGTCACAGTGGCGGTGACCCGGTCCGTGACCCAGGGCGGTCAGTTTAAAGGGGATATTTACAGGGGAATTAAAGTTCTTACATACAGTTCGTGACGCCACCTGTGGTATGCGGCTAAAGGGAGCCGCTGCTTTGGAGCAGGTCCTCTGGAGCCGTTGTTAATGCAGCAGAGTTGGTCCAGCTCTCCACAGGTAGAGCTTAGCTCCAGGGCAGTGTAGACGTTGCTGTTATGGTGTAGTGCAGAGGATGGCGCAGTTAATAATCAGTCCACAACTTAATGGCGGTTTCCTCTTATCTTTACTTGCGGTGGTTAGGCAGACTGGGGCACGGGTACTAGCTGGTAGTAGAGGTCCGGGCGGCCTGGAAGCAAGTTGGGGGATCCACCTAGCCAGGTGGAGTTGTAGGCCTTCCCTTTGCGCTACCTCTTTGGCCCTGCTGCGTATAGCTATGCTGCGGCCCTCGTCCCTGAGTAAAATGTCTCTGTGCTCACCCGTATGGCAGGCAGCTCGGGCCTTCCTGGAGTGTCGCTTCCACGTGGCGGTGCTGGACCCTATCGTGCTGCTCTGGGCGTCTGATGGGGCCAGGAGACCTGCAGTCTCCTGCCCTCCGGTTTCTGCTGCTGGGCTTTCGGTGTCCCACAACCTCGGACTCCGGTGTCCGGTTCTTCTGCGCTTCCCTCTGGGGTGAACTGCTGTGCAGCTCCACTCCCTTGGTCTTTCCTCGTCAACGTCCTGACTTCAACTCCTCTCTGCTCTCCTCACACTAACTAACCCTGCCTCCAGATCCAGTTGCTAAGGGGAGGAGCTCCCCTTGCTGGTCTGGAGCCAGGAAGTGTTGCATGCTAGCAAAACCTGATTAGGGGACCCCTCCTTGCTTCCAGGCATGGCATCACCCCCTTGTGAGGGAGGCAATGCCACTGTGGCAGTGAGGGAAATTCAGCAGACACCTGAGACTGCAGGGTGCAGACCCAGATCCAAGACTGTCCTCTGTATCTGGGACAGTTGGGATTAGAGATGAGCGGATGGATTTACAGGCTCCGGTCCAGCATCTAGATCAGTGATACCTGGTGGCTGAACTGGATCTTTCTCCTTCCTAGCCAGTCGAGGTTGGCACCCTATTCCTGCGCAGTGGTGGCCCCACTCAATGACGGCTCTCCCTACTTTATAGTGTCCATACTACTACTTTAATATAATGAATAATGGGATATTCATAAGTATATGGAGATATCCCTAGTTATTCTCCAATATTTGCCCTTTTAACTATATGATATAAATATTCCAAGGGCACTCTCCGAACTGTGGAATACATGTTGACACGCAACAGGACTGTGTTTAAATGTTCTGGCCTTACGCTCCTCCCCATCCATCTTTTGGTGGGTGGAATGCATTGTGACCCACATTAGTGACTGAATACTAAGCATGCCCCAACCTGTGCGTCTACCTATTATAATCCAGCAGGTCTCTATGGCAAGTCACGGGGTTTTTTATGGACGCACTTCCATTCATGCACGGTTACAGAGTAAAATAACCCCAGAAGTGCATCATCATGACCGTGCCGGAAGTTTATCCCAGACACACGCTGCATGCATCATGTCATCCCTGGAACACACCATGGTACTCACAGACGCTGCATGCCGGGACATGAGCTAGCCTATGCAAGTATTCACAAGCTAGTAAGAACCATCTCAGCAAGTGTATATAAGTCTTTCTTATATATGGTAGTAAATATCTGATCCAAGATAATGAACCTAGTTAAACTTGTTTACTTGTTTGCTGTGAGTCACACAAGAAAAAAATCTAACCATCAAACTTAGTAATCATATTTGCAATCTAGCTTTTATTGGTGAGCCCTACCAGGCCTTAATGTAAATAATAAACGTATGTAAAATGACAAAGAAATAGACTTACATCATTGAACTCTTTGAAAAATAATTGGTCATATTTTGTCTTGTCTCCTGTTTATAAAGCCCAATTGAGAAAAATTTAATTTTTCTCTCATTGAAGTCTGAAGTGTACCCTGTTCCCTCCCTCCCCATCTTATAGGGTCCAATAGGGAAAGTAGGGAGAGCCGCCGTTGAGTGGGGGCGCCACTGCACAGGAATAGTGTGCCAACCTCCGCTGGCTAGAAAGGATTAAATCTTTCAATCTTTATAGGGATAAGAAAAAGCTTTTTATATTGGTGTTTGTCCTCTATGTTTATATTTATTCTATAGATATTAATTAAAAGTTACATTTTAATATTTTTTCTATAAGTACTCTACAGTGAGCTATTAATTGATTTGGGAAGTACTTGAATATTCTATGAGCTTAGAGTCATTCCTGGTGGCTGGACTGGAGGCCACAAATCTGTTACCACCCGGCATCCCCGACGCGGCTTTTGATTAGCCAGGGCTGGCGTAATGTCATCTGTGCGTCTTGCTCATCTCTAGTGATGAGTGAATTTGTTCGAAATCCAATCTTACAACTTAAATTCGACACGAATATTTCACATTCGGATTCGTGATCGGAAATGCGAGCAAAATTTCTTAATCGGCAACGTTTGACAAATAAATGCGGGAACGTGATTGGGGGGCAACTACAACGTTTTTAACTGTTTTGCTAGCATAGTGGTTGTGTATGATGAGCAGGGAGACGTGGTAGATGAGTGGGGGGGCTGGTGATAGCTTAGAACAGGTCAGATCAGCGGCTCGCTTGTAAATTTTTTTTTCTTACTGTAGGTGGTAACTTTAAAGCTGTGTGCCCACTATGCGTTTTTCAAGTGTTTTTGATGCGGAATTTCCGCAGCGTAAATGCTTGAAAAACGCTTGGTAATCCGTGCCCCATGGTTCCCAATGAAAATCCTCATGTTCTGTGTACATGCTGCGGAATTTTCCACAGCGGATTTTCCTTGCAGAAAAATCAGCAGCATGTCCATTATCTGTGCGTTTCTGCATGCGGATTTGAGGTCACAATGCATTTGAAAAACGCAAGTCAATTTCGCATGTAAAAACGCTGCAAAAACGCTTGAAAAACGCGTGTAAAATCCGCAAGCGTTTTTACTGCCAAGAACATGCAGAAACGCTGCGGAAATTTTCTGCTTTAATTCTGCATCGTGGGCACATAGCCTAAGTCAAGAAAGCGCGGCTAGCCAATCAGAGCGCAGGAAGCATCCACAGTGTCCCAGACACAAGGGATTCTGCAATTGGCTGCTGTTCCCTCATCGCCATTAAATCCATGTCACTGCTGGAGACAGACGCAGCTCAGTGTGCGCCTGTGTACTGAAAGATATTAGCTAGATAGATGGGCGCTTCTGTGGCAGTCAGATAGTGTAGATAAGTTCTGTGCTATGTACCTGTTCAATCGACCTTGCAGCACTTTTTTTTTTCTTGGGCAATTGCTGAGATTCTGACAGAAAGAGCAGGGTCTATGACTCAGAACAGTGCTGTGCATCGGTTGTACTGTGCTCCATGCAGACCTTCAATCTATTTCTGCACTTGTTAAAGTGATAAAACAAGCAATTAAGCCCTTGTAGGCCACTTTGTGATTTTGTGGGGTTGAAATTCAGCTATCTGCAGAGCTTGTCAGTGCAGAGCACAGAAACTTTTTTTTTTCATTTGCTAATATGATAGTGTAAGCTGTGTTAGCCCAGTTTGTCATTTTGGTGGGTGAACTTCAGCTGTATACAGAGTAAAAGAAATATTTTTTTTCTGTTGGCAGGAAGTCCACAAAAGTTTTTTTTGTGTCGCAAACGTGATACACTCTGCTATACGTCAGCTACTACATTAGTGGCGGTGAACTTCACCTGTTTTCAGAGTAAAAAAATATATTTTTTCTGCTGCTAGTCACAATCTACCAAAGATTTTTTTGTGTGGCAAGCGTCATACACTCTGCTACAGTGCCGGACTGGAGTACCTGGGGCCCACCAGGAAAAAATCAATCTAGGGGCCCACCAGCACCATGCAGTTACCGTATATAGGAATAACATAAGTCCACAAACTCTTTCAAAATGAATCAACTTTATTAACCAATAAATAACCAATATAATGAATAAATAACAAACTAAAGAAACACTCCTGGCAAAAGAGGAATACTGTTATCTTATTCACATCAGTGTGTGATAAAGTGCCATAACAGAACAATAACAATAAATACTTTGAAGGTACATTCTCTTAAAGTATAAGTGCCACAAATTGAACCTGCATCTATCTAGCATCCCAGCAGCCAGCATCATTGTAGCAGCACCAAACTTGGCCCACTGGGAAAATGTAAAGAATTCTGTAAGCATTTTGGAAGTTTGTATTGCACGTTTTCCTCTCCTCTATAATACAGTACCATTCAATTGTTAGTGAAAGGCCCAAAACAGCAAATAAACACACTCTAACAGTTATTTAGCAGCAAAATTACAAAAGTTTTATTTTCAGAACAGAAGATGACATTGCATACTTATTAATAATGTCATCATAGTCTAAGTTCCTTGAAATGACATACTCAATGTTCAACAGAAGGAGTGACTCTAAAAGCTCCTGTCCAATCGAAGACCTCAGACGATTTTTTACAATTTTCAGCTTTGAGAACACTCTTTCACATAAAACCTGGGTGCAAGCAAGTGTAAGAAGTGTCTTGTAAACTGTAAAAATGTTTGCGTAAGCAGCAGAATGTAAATTGTAGTCATATAAAAGTCTGTAGCAGCAGGAAAGACAGTTTTTTTGCGGGACGAGTTGTACTTTCAGATGCAATCATTTATTTTACCATATAGTGTACAGGGAAATGGAAACAAAAATTCCAAGTGCAGTAAAATTGCAAAAAAAAGTACAATTGCACGTTTGTTTATTGGGTTTTTTAGTCACCATGTTCACTATATGGAAAAACTTTCTTTATCTGCCGCAGACCGATATATCACATCTTCTATGCAGGACTTATCTCTTCAGAAAATAACATAGTTCGCTATAACTGATCACTTCCAGAGCACAATCTACACTTTTCCCAAGATTTCTACACTGCATGAAATGACAAAAAAAGAAACATAGTGCCGTACTACACAGTAACAGTGCTCCAGTGTCATTCTGTGCCTGCTCATCTCTGTCAGCAGATATATTTGTCTGATGGCAAAGATGTAGCAGAGCTGAAGACAGAAGACCTATGGATTACCTTGGAGTGAGGATTTTTCTTTATAAAAGATGGAGTCCCTAAATGTGTTTTATTTTTAATAAAAAAAAAAAAAAAATTCTGTCTTTTTTTTTCTGTTTACTAGAAATTCATGGTGGCCATGTCTAATTTGGCTTGACATCATGAATTTCGGGCTTAGTACCAGCTGATAATACAAAGCTGGCCTGGTACTAACCCTATTATTACCCAGGGTGCCACTCACCACCAGGGCCGCTGGAAGAGGCGGGTAAAGCACCTGGAAATGGTGCTATGATGAATGCGCCATTTTCATGGGTGGCTGCGGGCTGCGATTTTCAGCGTGGGGGGCCAAGAACACTTGGGCCTTACCATGCTGCGAATCCCAGCCCCCAGCTGCCTTGTTTTATCTGGCTGGCGATCAACATATGGTGGGAGCTGGGCAATGAGCATGATTATCAAATAATATATACAAGACAGGAGGTCATAGAGTCTGCTGGCTCCAATAATATATACCTGACAGGAGCCCATATATTCTGCTGCCTCCAATAATATATACCTGACAGGAGCCCATACATTCTGCTGCCTCCAATAATATATACCTGATAGGAGCCCTTACATTATGCTGCCTCCAAAAATATATACCTGACAGGAGCCCATAGATTCTGCTGCCTCCAATAATATATATCTGACAGGAGCCCATATATTCTGCTGCCTCCAATAATATATACCTGACAGGAGCCCATAGATTCTGCTGCCCCCAATAATATATACCTGACAGGAGCCCATAGACTCTGCTGCCTCCAATAATATATACCTGACAGGAGCCCATAGATTCTGCTGCCTCCAATAATAAATACCTGACAGGAGCCCATACATTCTGCTGCCTCCAATATGTATATACCTGACAGGAGCCCATAGATTCTGCTGCCTCCAATAATATATACCTGACAGGAGCCCATAAATTCTGCTGCCTCCAATAATATATACCTGACAGGAGCCCATAGATTCTGCTGCCTCCAATAATATGTACCTGACAGGAGTCCATACATTCTGCTGCCTCCAATAATATGTACCTGACAGGAGTCCATACATTCTGCTGCCTCCAACAATAAATACCTGACAGGAGCCCATACATTCTGCTGCCTCCAATAATATATACCTGACAGGAGCCCATATATTCTGCTGCCTCCAATAATATATACCTGACAGAAGCCCATATATTCTGCTGCCTCCAATAATATATACCTGACAGGAGCCCATACATTCTGCTGCCTCCAATAATAAATACCTGACAGGAGCCCATACATTCTGCTGCCTCCAATAATATATACCTGACAGGAGGCCATAGATTCTGCTGCCTCCCATAATATATACCTGACAGGAGCCCATAGATTCTGCTGCCTCCAATAATATATACCTGACAGGAGCCCATAGATTTTGCTGCCTCCAATAATATATACCTGGTAGGAGCCCATGGATTCTGTTGCCTCCAATAATATATACCTGACAGGAGCCCATAGATTCTCCTGCCTCCAATAATATATACCAGACAGAAGCCCATACATTCTGCTGCCCCCAATAATATATACCTGACAGGAGCCCATACATTCTGCTGCCTCCAATAATATATACCTGACAGGAGCCCATACATTCTCCTGCCTCCAATAATATATACCTGGCAGGAGCCCATACATTCTGTTGCCTCCAATAATATATACCTGGTAGGAGCCCATGGATTCTGTTGCCTCCAATAATATATACCTGACAGGAGCCCATAGATTCTCCTGCCTCCAATAATATATACCTGACAGGAGCCCATACATTCTCCTGCCTCCAATAATATATACCTGGCAGGAGCCCATACATTCTGCTGCCTCCAATAATATATACCTGGTAGGAGCCCATGGATTCTGCTGCCTCCAATAATATATACCTGACAGGAGCCCATAGATTCTGCTGCCTCCAATAATATATACCTGACAGGAGCCCATAGATTCTGCTGCCTCCAATAATATATACCTGACAGGAGCCCATAGATTCTGCTGCCTCCAATAATATATACCTGACAGGAGCCCATAGATTCTCCTGCCTCCAATAATATATACCTGACAGGAGCCCATAGATTCTGCTGCCTCCAATAATATATACCTGGTAGGAGCCCATAGATTCTCCTGCCTCCAATAATATATACCTGGTAGGAGCCCATAGATTCTGCTGCCTCCAATAATATATACCTGACAGGAGCCCATAGATTCTGCTGCCTCCAATAATAAATACCTGACAGGAGCCCATAGATACTGCTGCCTCCAATAATATATACCTGACAGGAGTCCATAGATTCTGCTGCCTCCAATAATATATACCTGACAGGAGCCCATAGATTCTGCTGCCTCCAATAATATATACCTGACAGGAGCCCATAGATTCTCCTGCCTCCAATAATATATACCTGACAGGAGCCCATAGATTCTCCTGCCTCCAATGATATATACCTTACAGGAGCCCATACATTCTCCAGCCTCCAATAATATATACCTGGTAGGAGCCCATAGATTCTGCTGCCTCCAATAATATATACCTGACAGGAGCCCATAGATTCTGCTGCCTCCAATAATATATACCTGACAGGAGCCCATACATTCTGCTGCCTACAGTAATATATACCTGACAGGAGCCCATGGATTCTGCTGCCTCCAATAATATATACCTGGTAGGAGCCCATAGATTCTGCTGCCTCCAATAATATATACCTGACAGGAGCCCATAGAAGATTCTGCTTTCTCCAGTAATATATACCTGACAGGAGCCCATAGATTCTGCTGCCTCCAATAATTTATACCTGTTAGGAGCCCATAGATTCTGCTGCCTCCAATAATATATACCTGACAGGAGCCCATAGACTCTGCTGCCTCCAATAATATATAACTGACAGAAGCCCATAGATTCTCCTGCCTCCAATAATATATACCTGACAGGAGCCCATAGATTCTGCTGCCTCCAATACTATATACCTGGTAGGAGCCCATAGATTCTGCTGCCTCCAATACTATATACGACAGGAGCCCATAGATTCTCCTGCCTCCAATAATATATACCTGACAGGAGCCCATACATTCTCCTGCCTCCAATAATATATACCTGACAGGAGCCCATAGATTCTGCTGCCTCCAATAATATATACCTGACAGGAGCCCATAGATTCTGCTGCCTCCAATAATATATACCTGACAGGAGCCCATGGATTCTGCTGCCTCCAATAATATATACCTGACAGGAGCCCATACATTCTGCTGCCTCCAATAATATATACCTGACAGGAGCCCATAGACTCTGCTGCCTCCAATAATATATAACTGACAGAAGCCCCTAGATTCTCCTGCCTCCAATAATATATACCTGACAGGAGCCCATAGATTCTGCTGCCTCTAATACTATATACCTGGTAGGCGCCCATAGATTCTGCTGCCTCCAATACTATATACGACAGGAGCCCATAGATTCTCCTGCCTCCAATAATATATACCTGACAGGAGCCCATAGATTCTGCTGCCTCCAATAATACAGTCATATGAAAAAGTTTGGGCACCCCTATTAATCTTAAGCTTAATGTTCTATAAAAATTGGTGTTTTTGCAACAGCTATTTCAGTTTGATCTATGTAATAACTGTTGGACACAGTAATGTTTCTGCCTTGAAATGAGGTTCATTGTACTAACAGAAAATGTGCAATCTGCATTCAAACAAAATTTGACAGGTGCATAAGTATGGGCACCTCACCAGAAAAGTGACATTAATAGTTAGTAGATCCTCCTTTTGCAAAAATAACAGCCTCTAGTCGCTTCCTGTAGCTTTTAATGAGTTCCTGGATCCTGGATGAAGGTATTTTTGACCATTCCTCTTTACAAAACAATTCCAGTTCAGTTAAGTTTGATGGTCGCCGAGCATGGACAGCCCTCTTCAAATGATCCCACAGATGTTCAATGACATTCAGGTCTGGGGACTGGGATGGCCATTCCAGAACATTGTAGTTGTTCCTCTGCATGAATGCCTGAGTAGATTTGGAGCGGTGTTTTGGATCATTGTCTTGCTGAAAGATCCATCCACTTTGTAACTTCATATTTATCACTGATTCTTGAACACTATTGTCAAGAATCTGCTGATACTGAGTGGAATCCATGCGTCCCTCAACTTTAACAAGATTCCCAGTGCCAGCATTGACCACACAGCCCCAAAGCATGATGGAACCTCCACCAAATTTTACTGTGGGTAGCAAGTGTTTTTCTTGGAATGCTGTGTTTTTTTGCCACCATGCATAACGCCTTTTTGTATGACCAAATAACTCAATCTTGATTTCATCAGTCCACAGGACCTTCTTCCAAAAAGAAATTGGCTTCTCCAAATGTGCTTTTGCATACCTCAGCCAACTCTGTTTGTGGCGTGCTTGCAGAAACGGCTTCTTTCGCATCACTCTCCCATACAGCTTCTCCTTGTGCAAAGTGCCTTGTATAGTTGACCGATGCACAGTGACACCATCTGCAGCAAGTTGATGCTGCAGCTCTCTGGAGGTGGTCTGAGGATTGTCCTTGACTGATCTCACCATTCTTCTTCTCTGCCTTTCTGATGTTTTTCTTGGCCTGCCACTTCTGGCCTTAACAAGAACTGTCCCTGTGTTCTTCCATTTCCTTACTATGTTCCTCACAGTGGAAACTGACAGGTTAAATCTCTGAGACAGCTTTTTGTATGCTTCCCGTGAACAACTATGTTGAATAATCTTTGTTTTCAGATCATTTGACAGTTGTTTTGAGGAGCACATGATGCCACTCTTCAGAGGAGATTCAAACAGGAGAACAACTTGCAAGTGGCCACTTTAAGTAGCTTTTCTCATGATTGCATACACCTGGCTATAAAGTTCAAAGCTCCATGAGGTTACAAAACCAAAAAAAGTGCTTTAGTAAGTCAGTGAAAAGTAGGTAGGAGTATTTAAAACAAGAAAATGATAAGGGTGCCCATACTTATCCACCTTTCAAATTTTGTTTGAATGCAGATTGCACATTTTCTGTTAGTACAATAAACCTCATTTCAAGGCAGAAACATTACTGTGTCCAACAGTTATTACATATATCAAACTGAAATAGCTGTTGCAAAAACACCAATTTTTATAAAACATTAAGCTTAAGATTAATAGGGGTGCCCAAACTTTTTCATATGACTGTATATACCTGACAGGAGCCCATGGATTCTGATGCCTCCAATAATATTCACCTGACAGGAGCCCATACATTCTGCTGCCTCCAATAATATATACCTGACAGGAGCCCATAGACTCTGCTGCCTCCAATAATATATAACTGACAGAAGCCCCTAGATTCTCCTGCCTCCAATAATATATACCTGACAGGAGCCCATAGATTCTGCTGCCTCTAATACTATATACCTGGTAGGCGCCCATAGATTCTGCTGCCTCCAATACTATATACGACAGGAGCCCATAGATTCTCCTGCCTCCAATAATATATTCCTGACAGAAGCCCATACATTCTCCTGCCTCCAATAATATATACCTGACAGGAGTCCATACATTCTCCTGCCTCCAATAATATATACCTGACAGGAGCCCATACATTCTCCTGCCTCCAATAATACATACCTGACAGGAGCCCATAGATTCTGCTGCCTCCAATAATATATACCTGACAGGAGCCCATGGATTCTGCTGCCTCCAATAATATATACCTGACAGGAGCCCATACATTCTGCTGCCTCCAATAATATATACCTGACAGGAGCCCATAGATTCTGCTGCTTCCAATAATATATACCTGACAGGAGCCCATACATTCTCCTGCCGCCAATAATATATACCTGACAGGAGCCCATAGATTCTGCTGCCTCCAATAATATATACCTGACAGGAGCCCATGGATTCTGCTGCCTCCAATAGTATACACCTGACAGGAGCCCATAGATTCTGCTGCCTCCAATAATATATACCTGATAGGAGCCCATAGATTCTGCTGTCTCCAATAATATATACCTAACAGGAGCCCATAGATTCTGCTGCCTCCAATAACATATACCTGACAGGAGCCCATTGATTCTGCTGCCTCCTATAATATATACCTTACAGGAGCCCATAGATTCTGCAGCCTCCAATAATATAAACCTGACAGGAGCCCATAGATTCTGCTGCCTCCAATAATATATACGACAGGAGGCCATGGATTCTGCTGCCTCCAATAATATATACCTGACAGGAGCCCATAGATTCTGCTGCTTCCAATAATATATACCTGACAGGAGCCCATAGATTCTGCTGCCTCCAATAATATATACCTGACAGGAGCCCATAGATTCTGCAGCCTCCAATAAAATATACATGACAGGAGCCCATATATTCTGCTGCCTCCAATAATATATACCTGGTAGGAGCCCATAGATTCTCCTGCCTCCAATAATATATACCTGGTAGGAGCCCATGGATTCTGCTGCCTCCAATAATATATACCTGACAGGAGCCCATAGATTCTGCAGCCTCCAATAAAATATACATGACAGGAGCCCATATATTCTGCTGCCTCCAATAATATATACCTGGTAGGAGCCCATAGATTCTCCTGCCTCCAATAATATATACCTGGTAGGAGCCCATGGATTCTGCTGCCTCCAATATTATATACCTGACAGGAGCCCATAGATTCTGCTGCCTCCAATAATATATACCTGACAGGAGCCCATGGATTCTGCTGCCTCCAATCATATATACATGACAGGAGCCCATAGATTCTGCTGCCTCCAATAATATATACCTGACAGGAGCCCATAGATTCTGCTGCCTCCAATAATATATACCTGGTAGGAGCCCATAGATTCTCCTGCCTCCAATAACATATACCTGACAGGAGCCCATAGATTCTCCTGCCTCCAATAATATATACCTTACAGGAGCCCATACATTCTCCTGCCTCCAATAATATATACCTGGTAGGAGTCCATTGATTCTGCTGCCTCCAATAATATATACCTGACAGGAGCCCATAGATTCTGCTGCCTCCAATAATATATACCTGACAGGAGCCCATGGATTCTGCTGCCTCCAATAATATATACCTGGTAGGAGCCCATAGATTCTGCTGCTTCCAATAATATATACCTGACAGGAGCCCATAGATTCTGCTGCCTCCAATAATATATACCTGACAGGAGCCCATGGATTCTGCTGCCTCCAATAATATATACCTGGTAGGAGCCCATAGATTCTGCTGGCTCCAATAATATATACCTGACAGGAGCCCATAGATTCCGCTTCCTCCAGTAATATATACCTGGTAGGAGCCCATAGATTCTCCTGCCTCCAATAATATATACCTGCCAGGAGCCCATAGATTCTCCTGCCTCCAATAATATATACCTTACAGGAGCCCATACATTCTCCTGCCTCCAATAATATATACCTGGTAGGAGCCCATAGATTCTGCTGCCTCCAATAATATATACCTGACAGGAGCCCATAGATTCTGCTGCCTCCAGTAATATATACCTGACAGGAGCCCATAGATTCTGCTGCCTCCAATAATATATACCTGAGAGGAGCCCATGGATTCTGCTGCCTCCAATAATATATACCTGGTAGGAGCCCATAGATTCTCCTGCCTCCAATAATATATACCTGACAGGAGCCCATAGATTCTGCTGCCTCCAATGATATATACCTGACAGGAGCCCATGGATTCTGCTGCCTCCAATAATATATACCTGGTAGGAGCCCATAGATTCTGCTGCCTCCAATAATATATACCTGTTAGGAGCCCATAGATTCCCCTGCCTCCAATAATATATACCTGACAGGAGCCCATAGATTCTCCTGCCTCCAATAATATATACCTGACAGGAGCCCATGGAATGTGCTGCCTCCAATAATATATACCTGACAGGAGCCCATAGATTCTCCTGCCTCCAATAATATATACCTGACAGGAGCCCATGGATTCTGCTGCCTCCAATAATACATACCTGACAGGAGCCCATGGATTCTGCTGCCGCTGCCTGGGGCGACGCCGGGTCCGTCTTCCACCGCGCCCACAGGAAGCAGTCCCAGGGCGATGACGTCATCGCCCTGAGACTGACTTCCTGCGCATGCGCCGGCAGTGTCACGCTGCGCAGAGGAGGCAGAAGGGCACTGCGGCAGCAGGCAGAGCAGGGAGATCGCTCTCCCTGCTTTTCCGCTGCAGAGGGCCCATCACTAATCATATTGGCAGTGCTGCCGATATGATTAGCGAACTGGGGGGGCCCTCTGTTCTCTGTACAGGGCCCAGGGGTGTAGGGGGGCGGGCTTGGGGGCGTTGTCAACGGGACCCGGGGCCCACAGGGTTTTTCCCGATCCTCCGGTGGGCCAGTCTGCCCTTGCTCTGCTGTACGTCAGTTACTACATTAGTAGCGGTGAACTTTAGCTGTTTTCAGAGTAAAAAAAATATTTTTTGTCTTGCTTGGCAGAGTCCACCAAAGATTTTTTTTGTGTGGCAAACATCATACACTCTGCTATATGTCAGCTACTACCTTAGTGGCGGTGAACTTCCACTGATTTCAGAGTAAAAAAATGTATTTTTCCCGTTGCTAGACACAGTCCACCAAAGATTTTTTTGTGTGGCAAACGTCATATACTCTGCTATACGTCAGCTACTACGTTAGTGGCAGTGAATTTCAGCTGTTTTCAGAGTAAAAAAATAGATTTTTTCTGTTGCTAGGCAGAGTCCACAAAAGATTTTTTGGGGCCTCAAACGTGATGCACTTTGCTAAAAGCCACCTACTACACTGCTCAAAAAAATAAAAGGGAACACTTAAACAACAGAATATAACTCCAAGTGGATAAAACTTCTGTGAAATCAAACTGTCCACGTAGGAAGCAACACTGACAATCAATTTCACATGCTGTTGTGCAAATGGAATAAACAATAGATGGAAATTATTGGCAATTATCAAGACACCCTCAATAAAGGAGTGGTTCTGCAGGTGGGGACCACAGACTACATCTCAGTACCAATGCTTTCTGGCTGATGTTTTGGTCACTTTTGAATGTTGGTTGTGCTTTCACAGCCCTCCATGTGCTCGCCAGAGGTAGCCTGACTGCCATTAGGTACCAAGATGAGATCCTCAGACCCATTGTGAGACCGTATGCTGGTGCGGTTGGCCCTGGGCTCCTCCTAATGCAGGACAATGCCAGACCTCATGTGGCTGGAGTGTGTCGGCAGTTCTTGCAAGATGAAGGCATTGAAGCTATGGATTGGCCCACCCGTTCTCGAGACCTGAATTCGATTGAGCACATCTGGGATATCATGTCTCACTCCATCTACCAACGTCACGTTGCACCACAGACTGTCCAGGAGTTGGCGGATGCTTTAGTCCAGGTCTCGGAGGAGATCCCACAGGAGACCATCCGCAACCTCATCAGGAGCATGCCCAGGCGTTGTAGGAAGGTCATACAGGCACGTGGAGGCCACACACAATACTGAGACTCATTTTGACTTGCTTTAAAGGACATTACATCAAAGTTGGATCAGCCTGTAGTGCGTTTTTCCACTTTAATTTTGGGGGTGACTCCAAATCCAGGCATTCATTTGGTTAATAAATTTGATTTCCATTGATTATTTTTGTGTGATTTTGTTGTCAGCACATTCAACTTTGTACAGAACAAAATATTCAATGAGAATATTTCATTCATTCAGATCTAGGATGTGCTATTTGAGTGTTCCCTTTATTTTTTGAGCAGTGTATTTTAGTGGTGGTGAAATTCAGCTGTATGCAGAGCTCATGCAGAGTAAAAAAAAATCTATTTTTTACTGTGACTTACGTGATACAGCAGGCTAGATCTGAGTTTGAAATATCTTGGAGCATATATTCTATGTTATACAGGCCTCATCTACAGTCAAAAAATACTTTCTTCAATTCCTAACGTCATACAGCAGGGGATATCTCAGTTTGAATTAGTTTGGAGAATATCTTGTATGTTATACAGGCCTCATCCACAATAAAAAATAATTTCTTCTGTTACTAACGTCATCCACTAGGCGACATCTCAGGGTGCCAAGGGAGGGTGGTTCACTGCGATAGAGGGGGTTGGCGATACCAAAAAACTGTTAGTGAAGGTGTTAGTGAAGGTGAGGAACAAATGGAAGAGTAAGAGGTGATGGGCGAGCAACAGTCAGAATATGAAGAGGATAATCATCCTCTCTCTGTTCGTGTTTGGCGGGAGGGGACAGAGGAAACAAGCATCAGAATTACCCAGCTACCAACACAGCATTGGCTTGAACCTCAGGAAAGAGGCCGACATATGAGTGCGTTCTTGCTGCAACATGATCCCCGTATAGTGATGATTCGAAATAGTGCTGACTACTGGGTTGCCACGCTGCTAGATCCATGATATAACAGTAAATTTTGCCAGATGCTTCCAGCCCCGGAAAGGGACCCGCGAATGCTGGAGTATCGAAACACGCTTTTACACAATCTTAACATAGGTTTTCCCCAAGCCAGCAGTGAGGCACACTTCCAACCTCCGGCACATAAATTCATCAACGCCAAAATATTAGCAGCAGCAGTAGTAGAAATTGCTTCTGCCACTTATGTGAGTCCTTTAACACATTTTTTAGACCAGCTGCAAGTCTGACACGTGGTGAACGACCGGAGAGGATGGTGCACTCCTGATTGAGTCTCCATCTGCTGATTTTACTGTAGTGGCAGAGGTTTTGGTTCCTAATTCTACAATTTCTACTGTAGTGAAATTGATGCCACTTTGCTGGTGTCTGCCACTAATTTTTGGAAATGTGGAGAATCCTGATTGGGTCTCCATCTATTGGGTTTGGCTGTAGTGGAAGGGGTTTCTGTCTCCATTAAACTACTTCTACTCTAGTGAAATTTATATCAGTTTGCTGGTGTCTGCCACTAATTTTTTGAAATGTGGGGAATCCTGATTGGGTCTCCATCCATTGGGTTTGGCTGTAGTGGAAGAGGTTTCTGTCTCCATTAAACTATTTCTACTCTAGTGAAATTTATTCCAATTTGCTGGTGTCTGCCACTAATTTTTAGAAATGTGGAGAATCCTGATTGGGTCTCCATCTATTGGGTTTAGCTGTAGTGGGAGAGGTTTCTGTTTCCATTAAACTACTTCTACTTCTACCTACCCAGATCTGCCAGAGCTGCTTGTGAAAGTACAATGTATTTGTGCCCATTTCAGAACGTCAGCTATAGCTTCCGCCACCCTGGCAGTGCTTCAGTATCGCTTGTAGCTTCCAGCTCACCAACTGTTGTGCGATGTCACCACATGTTGGAAATCAACATTGCAGATGTTGGAAAGGGTTTGTGAGCAGCCGAGGGCAGTTGTTGAGTACCAGCTTCAACACGCTCATCGGCATTCAGGTCAGCCTCCGCACATAAGAGCTGATGAGTGGGCATGGATGTCTTACATCTGTGCCGTCCTCCAAAACTTTGTGGACTCCACCAAGATGGTGAGCGGCGATGACGCCATAATTAGCTTCACCATCCCCTTTCTCTGTCTACTGAAATGCTCGGTGCTCACAGTTAAAGAGGAGGCATTTCAGGCGGAGCAAGGAACTATGCAGCCTAGCCTCATCTCATCTCAATGCGGATTGGGTGATAATGAGGAGGAGGAGGATGAGGAGGAGAACATGGACAGTCATCCTCTTGGGGAGGACAGGGAACTCTTGGCTGTTTTGGAAGTCTTGATACCCCTCTTTCAGTCTGTGGGAAAGCTGTATGAGTTTCACTTAATGACCTTCAGTGGCCTAAACCGTGGCTTTGCTTATGCTCCTTATTTCTCAAAACGTATTGCAGATCAGGCCATTGTCCAACTCTGTAATGGTTAAATTCAAGGTGTAAAGAAAGATCTTTGTCTGTGACTAAGAACCACCGAGAAGTGTGAGCTGATGTTGGACGGGCTGCCATTGCTTCTGCAACAAGCTGCATTAGAGAACTTCCTGGGAGAAATGACAGCCAGAGTAGATACGGTTTCCCTCTATGCCAGTCCTTTCACCGAGCTAAAGAATATGACTGTGGTGAAATTCAACTCTCACCGAGAAGCAGTGTCAGTGTCAGTGTAGCATCGGCGTCTCTGACCCCTGCCAGGCACAGACGCCGTCCCCCTTACCGCCGCGGTCCTGCTCCGGCGTCTTCCGGCCTCCCTGCTGCGGCTGCTGGTACATGCAACTTCCCTGGCTCTGTGCTTAGGGCGCGCGTGCTCCCTCCTTCTTAAAGAGGCCACGCGCGCCGTCCTAAAAAGTCCCCAGCCAATGGCCGGAGGACTTTCTCTATAAAAGGCACCTCCTCCAATATGCCGTGCAAGGTTGTTGCTCTGTGATTCTTACTTCGCTTCAGCCCTCAGGTCCCTCTGCAAGTCAGACCTGTCCGCCAGTATGTTCTTCAGTCCAGTCCGCCAGTCTGACTACTATCCTGCCCGACAGTCTACCTACAGTCCAGTCCGCCAGTCTGTCTATGGGATCTGCCCTCCCGCTTACCTGGAAGCACCTGCCATGCCCGCCTGCTTACCTGGAAGCACCTGCCTGTTACCAGCCGTGCCCGCCAGCCTGCTTACCTGGAAACAACTGTCTGTTACCTGCTGTGCCCGCTAGCCTGCTTACCTGGAAGCACCTGCCAGTTTCCCATTGTGCCTGCCGGCTTGCCTACCCGGAGCACCCGTCTGGCTATCAGCCGAATCAGCCTGCTTGTCTACCTGGACCACCCGTCAGCCTGCCTGCCGTGCTCATCCGCTGTACCAGTCAGTTCCTGCCATCTGACCCGTGGGAGTCACCTGCTCTCATACAAGGTCGGTCCCAGAGTGGCACCTGGTCCCTCTGATCGGTCCCTCCCTTGTTCACGGAGTCGATTGAGCCGCTGTGCGACCTGGGTCGGGCCGAGTAGATACTTAGTCATGCCCCTCTGGTCCCTCCTTGCACCGCAGCACAGAGGTTCCACCACCCGGATCCGTAACAGTCAGACTAAAGAACATTGGGGCTACCAGAGGATTTGTTTCTAAGTGACCACCTTTCTCCCCTGCTAAAGAGCCCCATAGCAGCTGCAAGGTTTTCGCTATGAACTCTCCTGAAGGAGAAGCCAGGGCCCACCGGAGGAGTCTCCGGTTCTCTGGTGGACCCGTCCAACCCTATCGAGAATCAGCCCTGGCTAAGAAAAGTCTGTGGGAAGGTTCCCGGACACTTTATGTCTGCTTTTTTACTGTAGACTGGCCCCAGCAATCCGTAAGATCCCTTCACTGGTTCCCAATTGCCCAGCGTATCCAGTTCAAACTACTAACACTGACGTACAAAGCCATCCATAACCTTTCTTCTCCATACATCTCTGAACTAATCTCCCGATATATTGCCTTACGTAATGTCCGGTCTTCCCAACACCTCCTTCTCTCCCCATCTATTTGTTCCTCACCCAATTACCTCCAATACTTCCATCAAATATCCCCCATCTTCTGGAATTCTGTGCCTCAACACGTCCGATTAGCCACCGCATTCGGATCCTTCAGACACAACCTGAAAACCCATCTCTTCAAGACAGCCTACATCTTGCCATTGCGTTGCTCCCACCTCAACACCACCGGAGCACATGCAACTTCACAACCTACGGTCTCCTTCCCCACCATCCTGTAGAATGCAAGGCCGCAAGTGCAGGGTCTAAAAGACTTAAAGGGGTTGTCCAATACTTTTCAAAATAGCCCAATGTGTTTTTATGATGAAAGGAAGTTTCTTTCTAATTACCTCCATCTGCTGTTTCTGCCTGTGAGCGGCGCTATCGCTGGCCGCTCACAAGCATCATGTGACTCCCGGCTGCAGCCGGCTCTGACATCCGCTAATGTCACGTCATGGTTCCGGATGCAGCCTGGGGTTCCTCTTCTGCGCTCCACGGTGGCTGCTGGGCTGTGGGCGGGGTTACCCTGCGCGTCACATCCAGCATCCACCGCGCTCTCTCCTTCTCCCTTCTTCTGCAGCAGTGCTTCCAGGCCGGGATAGTGGCGGAGAAATTGCTGTACCATCAGGTTGAGGATGCGAGCCATGCAAGGCACGTGTCTGAGTTTGTCTCAGCGTAGGGCCGCCACCGGGTTTGCACCATTATCGCACACGGCCTTCCCTTGCTCCAGGTTCAGTGGAGACAGCCATTGCTCAAACTCGGCCTGGAGAGCTGTCCACAACTCTTCAGCTGTATGACTGCGATCTCGAAAGCATATTAATTTTAACACTGCCTGATTGCGGTAAGACCTGGCTGCGCAGTACGGAGGTGGGGGGATTCTCTCTGTACTGATGGAACGTGTGTCTCATTAAGGCAGAGGTTGAGGGTGCAGGTGGAGGCCCTAGAGGAGGTGGAGGATGCAGAAGCACTGGAGGAAGTGTTAGATACGGAGGTTTGTCCCGCAAGCCTTGGGGATTCCAACACCTGCTGTCTAGTGACACCTTGGTGTCTAGTGGTTTAGTTCTCTATCCTCTGGTGTGTAGTGGTTTAGTTCTCCAACCCTAGCTGTTTAGTAAGTTAGTTTTTCAACCCCTGTTTTCTTATTAGTTTAGTTCTCCAACACCTGTTTTCTATTAGTTTAGTTCTCCATGTTCTGGTGTGTATTTGTTTCATTCTCCAACCTTAGCTGTTTAGTAGTTTAGTTCTCTGACCCCTGTTGTCTTATTAGTTTAGTTCTCCAACCCCTGTTTTCTATTAGTTTAGTTCTCCATGTTCTGCTGTGTATTTGTTTCTTTCTCCAACCTTAGCTGTTTAGTAGTTTAGTTTTCCAAGCCCTGTTGAACATTACTTTAGTTCTCCACATTCTGGTGTGTATTTATTTCTTTCTCCAACACATCCATGCCCACCCCCAGGAGTTAACGTCTGGTGATGAGGGTTTGGGTCCGGATCAACAGAATAAAATTTTGGGCATCGCTACACATGCTTTCCCCCTTTTGAGTCTGTGAAGCTTTTGGATCAGACCCCCGGAATAGAATGTGTGAACACCTCTGCAGACTCGCTCATCTCTGCTTCCCCATAGTCAGTTGGCCGGTTGGAGAGTTGTGACGTGGGTGAAAACAAGGGTAATTGGGGTGCTACCTCTGAGGACTGTACTGTGTGTGATGTTAAGGTGGAGGAAGAGGAGCAGCGGCCACTTGATGCAGCCAGCGCTTGTCATCTACTGGAGCACATGTTCTTCCTGCCCCTCATCTACAAGGCGTACCGCTGTTCGACTGCCAAAGAAAGGGAGTGGAGTCGAGTAACAGAAGTTTTAAAAATGCTACACAATTTCTCGCTGCAGCAAAACAAACCAACTTCTCATCTCTCATATCATATGTGTCTCACAGCCGTAAACAGCTATTCAATACTTTCATGTCCGTCCTCTGTCCACCAACTCTCCCTCCCTGTCCTCTCATCTCATCTCAGCTGAAGACTTAGCCTCATTGTTCAAGCAGAAGATTGACAACATAGGGCAAAGCTTTTGATTAAAGTCCCAACTGCCCCTTCTCATAACGACTCAACTCTCCTCCTCCAAAACCAGCTTCTCCACGATCACGGAAGATCATCTTTACTCTCCGAATCACATCTCACCACCTGTGAACTTGACCCAATACAATCCCACCTCATTCCAAACCATACCACAGTCTTCATCCCAAGCCTAACCCTCCTCTTCAACCTGTCACTAACAACTGGCGTCTTCCGCACATGATTCAAACATACCTCAATCACAGCCATCCTCCAAAATCCCTCCCTTGACCCATCCTATGTTTAGCTATCGCCCCATCTCACTTCTCCCCTATGCCTCCAAACTACTGGATCAACATGTCTATTTTGAACTGTCCTCCCACCTCTCCTCCTGCTCCCTCTTTGACTGCTTACAATCTGGCTTACAACTAGTGTTGAGCCACCCCCGTAGTGTTCGAGTTCGGTTCGGTTCGTCGAACACCCGTGTGTTCGCCGAACTGTTCGTCGAACTGTTCGTCGAACACCTTCGAACACCGTTAAAACCAATGGCAGGCAAACAAAAACACATAGAAACACATAGAAAACACCTTCAAAGGTGTCCAAAAGCTGACAAACTGCTCAGAAGACATAACTAACACATGGAAAAGTGACAAGTACATATAGTCATGCGAAAATAAAAGAGGTGGAGGAGTAAAAGGAGGGGGAGACACAGATATAGGCATGTCATGCCCTTCTAAAATCCAAAAAGTGAGAAGCCGACACGGCCAGTCCGTTCCTGCCCGTGCCACCTCCGTGTCGCCGGGTTTGTGCCAGAGCCGCGGTGGACCCTGACGGCCAGCCCCCCTCTCCTAATACTGGTGCCTGTCCGCTGGTGGGTCGAGCCCCCCGCGGTGGGGGGGGAGTAACATCTGCAGAAGAAAGACCATCTTCCAGCCAAACTAACATATCGACTTCTTTTCGTGGACAATGTGATACGATCCCTTTGTTACGGACACGCCCATCGCTACAAATTCCAGATGAGGCACAAAAACAGCAGGTGCTTCAGCGGATATCAAGTGCTCCTTCAAGTGGGCTCTCCTCACCTCAACTTCAACATCACAAATACTCCAGTCCTCAGAGGTGTCACCCCAATCGCACTTGCTTCCTCACAGCTCCCAAGTCTCCAGCAGCCCGTCTGAGTATGGGGTAACACAGATGGTTGAGTCTGCACAGCTGTTTACTCATACTATAGCCTGGGAAACAGAGGTCTGCTTCAGAGCTTCTGTTAATCCAGACGAGGAAATGATCTGCACTGATGCCCAGAATCTTTATAAGTCGGATCCAGGACCAGATGAAGAAGGTTCTGAGCATAATGTAGACCCTCGTTCCCAAACTGTAACTCCTGTTGGTGGAGACAATGATGAAGACGATGATGAGACTCAAATACCTGATTGGAGCGACAACTTGACTTTTCGGTCAGGGCAGGAAGAGGTTGGCTTTGAGGACGACGGGTGTGATAACACACAGGGTGATGATGACAAGGTTGGAGATCCCACTTACTGTCAACCCACAGTCAGCCAGTCGATGAGGTCACCCGGGCCTTTGCCTGGCCTTTGGGATGTCGCGGTGGTCGGCTCCCTGGCCCGTACCCTGGGGTCACTCTTTAAAAGGGTGGATAATTGTTAATTTTATAAGAGTTTGTGACACCACCTGTGGTATCTGGTGAGAAGCACCAGCGCTGCAGCAGTCCACTGAGGCCCGTGATAAGGCAGCTCGATGGTATAGCTCCCCACAGGTGGAGCTAGGTCTCAGGGCAGCGTATGCAGGGGGAATGCAGGACAGGCGAGACCCAGCTGGGTCAGAGCAAGAACGGAAACTGACACGGTAGTCACTTCAGTACCTTTTACTGGAGGAAATTCAGGCACATCCTGGAGCACTGTAGGGTGAAGGGTGCATATCAGGATCCTCCCCAATGAGCGGGTGTAGGGCCTCCTGTTTCTTGCCTCTGCGCAGTAAGTTTCTGACCTGCCTGGAGCTAGGCCTAACTTTGTCTCTGTCCTGCGCTGGCTGACCTTGTGGTAGGGCCTTCTCTTGAAGTTCACGCTCCCAGTATGCGGGGCCTAAGTGTCTCCTGGCTCTGTTACGTATCAGCACCTTAGCGATCCTGGGACTTGTAGTTCTCCAGGGATTCCGGTTATGCCTTACTGGGTCATAGAGATCCCGGTAAGCTCGGATCCGGTGTCCGGTAAATGCTTCGGGGTGAGCTGGTTAAGCTCCTCTGCCCCTTATGTACTAACTCGCCACTCGCCTTCGGCCTACTCGGGCCCTCAATAGGCTATACACACTAACGGCAGCTTGCCGCGCTTCACCGATCTTATGACGCCGGCACACCTTAAGCTCTATCTGGGCTCCCTGAATCTAGCTAGCAGGAGCCTCGTGCTCCACTGCTGAACTATTAACTGAGTTCTCTAGACTAGACTGAGCTCCACTGCAGACTGACCTCTCTTAGGCTTCTCTACTGCAGGAACTCTTCAGAGGAACTGAACTGCCTAGCTCCACCTTCCCTATTTATATCCCTAACGGGCTCCCTCTGCTGGTCTGAGGTGGAAGGTGGAGATGTGTGAATGTTTATGGGGGCCTCTTGTGGAGGATTCCATCAATACACTCTTCTAGGATCTGTGATACCAAGCGCAGCGGGGCGTCACAGATGCTATTGACGACGAGGTTAGGTTGTGCCTTCCTGGACAGAGACGGAGTACTGGAAGCACGTCAACAACTGCATCCTCAGCCACAACTCCGCCTCTGACCACAAGTCGTAGTGGCTCTTCAGGTCGCATGGGCTCTAAGCCTTGCATAGCCTGGGCATTTATTCAGATCGATAAGGATGACCCAACTCGTGTTATCTGTAATATTTGTCACCAAAAGCTAAGCAGAGGCCAAAAAATCCATAGTTTGAGTACTTCATGCATGTACCGTCACATGGATATGAAGCATAAGTTGCAGTGGGAAGCTCACTGTGCTACAATGCGGCATAGCAGGCCGGGCCAACCACCGTCTGCCCCATCTTGTGCATCCGCGGCCTCTTCATCCTCTGTGACTGGGGGGACAGCAGTCACACATGTTTTTGGACGCAGACCTGCCACCTCTTTACCTGCAACAGCCAGTGTGATTGGCAGGTCGTCAGTTCATTGGGAAGTGGAAACACCTGCTGGTGTTGAGAGCTCTCTGACATCGAGAGCACCACCTTTGGATCAAGGCAACCTAACATGTCCGCCTGCATCTTCCTCACAGACCGGCAGTTTGCCAGGGACACCCTACTCAACCCCGTCAAAGCACAACAGCCAGTCCTCGGTCCCTCAGATGTGGACAAGTAAAAGACCATTTCCTCCTAGCCATGAGAAAGCTAAGAGGTTGAATTTCACCATCTGCAAGCTGTTGGCTACAGAAATGCTGCCTTTCCGCCTGGAGGACACAGTGGATTTTTGAGACCTTATGTCCGTCGCAGTGCCCCAGTACCAGATGCCCAGTCGGCACTACTTCTCAAAGAAAGGTGTGCCTGCGCTCCACCAGCATGTCGCACACAACATCACCGCTTCTTTGAGAAACTCTGTGTGTGACAGGGTGCATTTCACCACAGACACTTGGACGAGTAGGCATGGACAGGGGCGTTACATGTCGCTGACAGGGCACTGGGTAACTATGGTGACAGCAGGACAAGGGGCTGCTGTCCAAGTCTTGCCGTCCCCGCGAGTTGTACGTCAATCCTCTTTATCTAGAAGTTCCTCCACTGCTTCTGCCTCCTCAACCTCCTCTCGGTCCTCCACCTGCACCCAAAGCCTGTCTGGTAATGCCACCTGCTTTCTAACTGCGCACCTCCTTACTATGCTGGCAGCAGGGCTCAACGGCATCAGTGTTTACTTTGAAATGTCTGGGAAATGTGAGTCACACAGCTGAGGACTTGTGGTCAGCTCTGGAGACCCAGTTTCATGAATGGTTGTCTCCACTGGACCTGCAACCAGGGAAGGCCGTGTGCGACAATGCTGCAAACCTGGGTGCGGCCCTTCGCCGGGGCAATGTTACACACGTGCCTTGAATGGCTCACGTGTTGAACCTGGTTGTCCATAAATTTTTAGCCCACTATCCCGGACTAGATGGCCTTCTGCAGAGGGCACGGTCGCTGTGTGCTCACTTCCGCCGTTCGCATCCCGCAGCTCAACGACTTACATCTCTACAGAAGTCGTTGGGCCTGCCAGTTCACCGGCTGAAATGCGATGTGCCGACACGGTGGAATTCAACTCTGCACATGTTGCAGCGACTGTGGCAGCACCGACAAGCCCTGGTGCAATAGTTTCTGACGTATAGCCTGGGCCAACGAGATCCAGAGGTGGGGCAAATCACACAGCAGGAGTGGTCTCAGATCAGGGACCTATGAAGTTGACGCGCCCCCTGGGCCGTGGGGTACCCGGAGCCGGGCCGGTAGACGCTGGGGGTTGTAGTCACTGTGGCGGTGACCCGGTCCGTGACCCAGGGGGGTCAATCCAATGGTAATTTGTATATATGGATTTTATAATGTCCGACTACGCCACCTGTGGAGTGCGGCCAAAGGGGCCGCCGCTGCGGGACAGTCCTCTGAAGCTGGTGGTTTTGCTGCAATGGTATTATTACTCACCACAGGAAGAGTGTAGCTTCAGGGCAGTGTGGGTGGATGATGGTGGTTGTAGTGCAGGGAGTCAGTAATGAACACAGAGTCCGTGTGATGCAGTCCCAAGATCTTTACTCACAGTTGTTGCAGTCCAGATTACAGGTACCAGAGCTATCTCACCCGTCGTGCTGTGCGTACTCAGTGAGGGGCTCACTCCACCCCCAGATAGCTCCGGAGTACTTAGCAGGACCCCCTTCTGTGTGTCCTTTCTCTGGCCTTCTCCCTGCACCTGACACCCAGTGACACTTCTATCCGGTATCCTCGGGCCTTGGCGGGCGACTTGTGTTCCGTCCCCTGGGTCCTATATGGCTACCTTCTTAGTGAGACTGGTGTGGACTTTTGCCTGCAGTACATGAAATGCTGCAGCCTCCGGTTTCTAGTTGAGCCTTGCTGTTTCTCCTCTAGTTGAGGGACCGGTTCCCCTTATCTGGCCTGACCCCTCTACCTCCTGGTAGCAGCGGGAGTACAGGTGGCCTTCTGCACGGCCCGTAGCCCTAGGGTCCCTTCGGTTCCTGGAGCCTTCCTGCTCCCACTCCTCTCTTCTGTCCTTCAGTCCTGGGCCTCCCAGGCTAGGCCCACCTCCGGAGCAGAGCTCATGCCGAGCCTCTGCTCCTGTCACTTTTCCTCCTCTGACTGGCTTGCTCTTTCTAAGATGGGTTCCTATTTATACTCTCCCTGTCATGTGCTCCCCTAAGCTACTCCCCTAAGCACCCACTACATAGGATCCTCCCACCAGCTAGGGACCTGGGACTGTGCTCTCCCTTAGGAGCAATCTCGCCCTAACCCCACTGCGGGTATGTGTTGGATGCAGGTGTTAGGGTCCCGAGCCATACGCCTTCCTTACCTGAGGGTGAGATACCACACCTCTGGGTGAGATGCAGTAACTCTGTGGTGACTGCACCCTCAGGGGCGCCACACACCTTTCTGCACAGTTTTGAAATGGCGACGAAGATGTTTAGTGCTGACGACGATGCCATTATCAGCATAACTATTCCGGTGATTTACATGCTGGAGCACACATTAAACAGAATTCAGAGTCAGGTGGTCGGACAAGAGGAGGTGGAGGAAGTAGAGGAGGAGTCGTATGCGGAAGGGATAACATCTCCAAGGTCCAGACGGTTGGCAGCACCAGGGAGGCAGGCATGGGAGGGTGGGGGAGAGGGATTAAACAGGGCGCATGGTAGCAGCCAAACTGTTGAGGAAGGTGCAGGAGCCGAGGAAGAAGTGGAGGATGAACTGGCGATGGGCATGGAAGACTCATCAGATGAGGGAGACCTTGATCACATTTCTGTTGTGCGAGGTTGGGGGGAGAGGGCAGAGGAAAGAAGCATGATTCTTACCTCGCTACCAACACAACAAGGACTTGGTCCTCCTGGATGCACAAGACACATGAGTGCCTTCTTGCTGCACTACCTGCAACATGACCCTCAGATTGCAGAATTCGAAGTAATCTCGACTACTGGGTTGCCACACTCTTAGATCCCCGGTACAAAAGTAAATTTGCCGAAATAATTCCTGCCATAAAAAGGGATTGACGCATGCAGGAGTATCTGCAGACACTGTTGCAGAATCTTACATGTGCTTTTCCACAAAACACCAGTGGTGCACGAAGTGAATCTCACAGTTCTAACTTGCCAACCGCGGGACTGTCGAGTCTTCATCACTCAAACCGTAACAGTAACACAGTATCTGCTGGTAACAGCAATTTTGTGAAATCGTTTCACCACTTTTTTAGACCATCCTTTGCAAGGCCACAGGAGACAAAAAGTCTGACACATAGTCAATGCCTAGAGAGGATGGTGCAGGAGTATCTCCAAGTGAACATCGAAGCCATGACTGTGTCACTGGACCCTTGCTCATTTTGGTATTCCAATCTGGAAAAATGGCCGGAGCTCGCCACTCACGCCTTGGAGATCTTGTCATGCCCTGCAGCCAGTGTTCTCTCTGAACGTGTGTTCAGCGCTGCTGATGGTGTGCTGACAGATAAGCGCACGCGGCTGTCCACTGAGAATGTAGACAGACTCACGTTCATAAAGATGAACAAATCATGGATTCGCAAGGACTTTTCTAATCCTGTGTTATCCTTGGGAGGCTAAAAGCTTGAGGATTTGGTAATATCACCTCACCAACCGTTTTAAGCAACTGTGGGGCAATTGATGCCACTTAACCCTAGAACGCATGACCATAAAAATCTACACTTTCATATACCTGGGGCCTTTTAGGCCCGTGTGCAAATAACATTGAATAACTCAAACTCAAATGACAAACAACTATATACATGAAGAATACCTAGAGTTTCAAAATTCTAACTAAAGTAATCTTGCAGAAAATAGAAAACAATTAACAAGGCGGGACTGCGAGGCCCCAGGTATGCGTTCTAGGGTTAAGTGGTGTCTGTGCCACAATTTTGGGAAAAAATGGAAACTCTTTTTGGAGTCCCCTTGCTGTGTCTTACGTGACGTTGGCATCGTCAATTCCAGGTGGGTTGGGTCGCTCCCCCCCCCCTTTTAACTGTAAGAAAATACATACACTATGGCTTGGGGTAACACAGATGATTGAGTCTGAAGAGCTGTTTACTCAGAGGTCTGCTCCAAATCTTCAGTGTCTGCTAGTCAGCGTAGAATTTTTAACTGCATCTAGCCTAGGCAATACTTTGGGCGTAGTAGCCCAGCTGCGAAGCAAGCTGCACCGCCTGTGTATCTAATAAGTATTTTTAAATGCATCTAGCCTAGGCAGACTGTGGGGACCCCCAACCAAACCCAGACGCTCAGCCCCCCTACCGCCCCCCTTTCCTTGACAATACAATCATGTAACTCTTACAACTGGATGGGTGAGGATCGGTCACAGCTTTATTAACTCTTTATACTCATTCCATTAGAAAGACATTTTATTTCTAAAATAATTCAGCTTGTTGCAGCATGCCCTGGGTCTCCACTCCGGCAACTTGGCCAACAAGTGTAACTCTCCAACATGTCCTTTCTATTTCCAGGCCACGGAGGATCCTGCGTACTCGTATGCAGGACTCTGACCCCCACCCATCACTCTTAACGCTTGTTCCACTCCGTCCTGGAGTCCTGACAGGAATATGTCCAGTCCAATATCCATTAAGTGAACACCGTCGGGCCGTATGAGGCCTGCTTTATCTCCAGTTGTCGGTGTCGTACCACTACACCGCCTCTGTCTCTTCTAAATTTTGCCATCCGAATATTTATTACCCGCCTTGTCCGTTCGATGGCCGTGATGTCTCGCGCACCTTGCCATACCGCTATCGGCACAATCTCTGACCATACTATAGCTAGTTTTGTAAAAAATTCTCTGAAGCGCTCAGTGTCTAGTTTCATTATTGCCATTAGTTATGCGCTCTTGTGATGACCTAGGTTGTTTCCCCTGGCCTGTATAACTAAGATGACCAGACATCTTGCCTCTCTCCCTACCTTGATTACCTCCATTAGTACCTGTGGCCATAGCAGGCCTCTAATACCTCTCCAGTTGAAATATGTGTTATGAAACTCTAATTTCCTCCCGCCTGGGCGGACTTTCGCCCTTTAATCTGCCCAATATATATATGAGTGGCCTATCACCCACACTGTTGGCTTAGCGTCACCTGTAAAAGAAACAAACCACGTTAGGATAACAAGTCCGGTCTTATGTATCTTGCCAAACACGTGGATCACCATCTCTCTATCCTCTGAACTTCCGTTTCTGACAGTCCTGCTCTTGCTGCTTCTGTGGCCGCGCCTATGCGGAATGAGTGTGTCCCGTAATCTTTGGGGTGGTTCCCTGCCGATGTTATGCATTTATTAAATATAGCTTGGAACTGGTATCTTGATAATGGCGTCCCATCAATGTGTGATAGGAACATATTACTTTGTGATCTGATGGTTAGATATGGTTTTACTATTGTTACCCGACTCAGTGTACCGTTTGTGGGTTGTAGAAGTACCCAAGTGCCCCTGCCCGCTGGAACCATTTTCGATTTGTGTATGCGTAGACGTATTGCATTATTGCCTATGACTACGTCCTGGTGTAATTAGCCTCCACTGGTGCTAATTTTGGATTGAGGGACTAATTCGCTTATGCATAGCGCCCCGAAGAAGGCGATCACAAATGCAGTAGACAGTAGTGTTGCTTCAAATTGTGAGTGTCATGTTAATGGTGTTAGGGATATGATGTGAGAAATCAGTTTTAGTGACACGGGACAGGACGTCTACACTCCTGACTTGGCTGACCCTTTTTCCACCCTTTTATGGATTGTCTGATGATGAATCTTTGTCACATCTCCCCAATTCAGTAGTTGGAAGTGAAATGCTACTCCGGTCAGACACCGCTGCGCTGACGCCCCTGATATGCCCCTCATCATTAGCTGGTGGAGAAATTCTATGGTGACTTGTGATCTGGCTTGTTCACATTGGTCAACCCGTCTGCCTGCTACTAGTCGTGTCCACTCTTCCCATGCCTTACCGTATGCTTGCCACGTCGACGGGGCAACTGACGCTCTGATTAATGGCATCAACTATTCGCCACTAGATCCCATAGGGAAGGTGGGCAACTGTTGTCCCGATGGGTGGGCATTGTGGAAGAGCTCTGTGAAAATCTGCCAATTGAATTGTTATAAAGCGTTAGCAGCAGCTTTAGACCCCTCAGCATAGTGGCTAGCGTGGACCCATACATTGTGTTTTAGGCACAGGAATGCTAGCCTGGGTAGTAGGCCTAGCACTGGGAGAGACGATGATGCCATCTTATTAATGCAGTGCGCAAAGCTGGTGTTTTTTGTTATGAAGCGTATATTTTTGTAAGCCAGGAGCGCGCCCCATATTTCTATTGCTACCACTATTAGGAAGAAAAATTATTTTCAGGGCTAGATGCAGCGAAAAATTATTATTAATTGAAAAGCTGGTGGAGCTTGGTATAGATGGCCTAATACAATGAGACCCACACACTGCTAGAAGGCCAAATATTTTTCCAGAGTTAGATACAGAAAAAAATTATATTCAGTTTGCAACCTGATGGAGGTCAGTATAGATGGACTAATAGAACAAGTCCCACACACTGCTAGAAGGCCAAATATTTTTTCAGAGGTAGATGCAGACAAAAAATTATTTTGAATTTGCAACCTGATGGAGGTCAGTATAGATGACTAATAGAACAAGTCCCACACACTGCTAGAAGGCCAAATATTTTTTCAGTGCTAGATGCAGAAAAAAATTATATTCAGTTTGCAACCTTATGGAGGTCAGTATAGATGGACTAATAGAACAAGTCCCACACACAGCTAGAAGCCCAAATATTTTTTCAGAGGTAGATGCAGAAAAAAATTATATTCAGTTTGCAACCTGATGGAGGTCTGTATAGATGGATTAATAGAACAACTCCCACACACAGCTAGAAGCCCAATATTTTTTCAGAGGTAGATGCAGAAAAAAATATATTCAGTTTGCAACCTGATGGAGGTCTGTATAGATGGATTAATAGAACAAGTCCCACACACAGCTAGAAGCCCAATATTTTTTCAGAGGTAGATGCAGAAAAAAATATATTCAGTTTGCAACCTGATGGAGGTCTGTATAGATGGATTAATAGAACAAGTCCCACACACAGCTAGAAGTCCAATATTTTTTCAGAGGTAGATGCAGAAAAAAATATATTCAGTTTCCAACCTGATGGAGGTCAGTATAGATGGACTAATAGAACAAGTCCCACACACTGCTAGAAGGCCAAACATTTTTTCAGAGCAAGATGCAGAAAAATATTATATTCAATTTGCAACCTGATGGAGGTCAGTATAGATGGACTAATAGAACAAGTCCCACACACAGCTAGAAGGCCAAATATTTTTTCAGAGGTAGATGCAGAAAAAAATTATATTCAGTTTGCAACCTTATGGAGGTCAGTATAGATGGACTAATAGAACAAGTCCCACACACAGCTAGAAGCCCAAATATTTTTTCAGAGGTAGATGCAGAAAAAAATTATATTCAGTTTGCAACCTGATGGAGGTCAGTATAGATGGACTAATAGAACAAGTCCCACACACTGCTAGAAGGCCAAACATTTTTTCAGAGCTAGCTGCAGAAAAATATTATATTCAATTTGCAACCTGATGGAGGTCAGTATAGATGGACTAATAGAACAAGTCCCACACACAGCTAGAAGGCCAAATATTTTTTCAGAGGTAGATGCAGAAAAAAATTATATTCAGTTTGCAACCTTATGGAGGTCAGTATAGATGGACTAATAGAACAAGTCCCACACACAGCTAGAAGCCCAAATATTTTTTCAGAGGTAGATGCAGAAAAAAATTATATTTAGTTTGCAACTTGATGGAGGTCTGTATAGATGGATTAATAGAACAAGTCCCACACACAGCTAGAAGCCCAATATTTTTTCAGAGGTAGATGCAGAAAAAAATATATTCAGTTTGCAACCTGATGGAGGTCTGTATAGATGGATTAATAGAACAAGTCCCACACACAGCTAGAAGCCCAATATTTTTTCAGAGGTAGATGCAGAAAAAAATATATTCAGTTTGCAACCTGATGGAGGTCTGTATAGATGGATTAATAGAACAAGTCCCACACACAGCTAGAAGCCCAATATTTTTTCAGAGGTAGATGCAGAAAAAAATATATTCAGTTTGCAACCTGATGGAGGTCAGTATAGATGGACTAATAGAACAAGTCCCACACACTGCTAGAAGGCCAAACATTTTTTCAGAGCTAGATGCAGAAAAATATTATATTCAATTTGCAACCTGATGGAGGTCAGTATAGATGGACTAATAGAACAAGTCCCACACACAGCTAGAAGCCCAAATATTTTTTCAGAGGTAGATGCAGAAAAAAATTATATTCAGTTTGCAACCTGATGGAGGTCAGTATAGATGGACTAATAGAACAAGTCCCACACACTGCTAGAAGGCCAAACATTTTTTCAGAGCTAGATGCAGAAAAATATTATATTCAATTTGCAACCTGATGGAGGTCAGTATAGATGGACTAATATAACAAGTCCCACACACAGCTAGAAGGCCAAATATTTTTTCAGAGGTAGATGCAGAAAAAAATTATATTCAGTTTGCAGCCTTATGAAGGTCAGTATAGATGGACTAATAGAACAAGTCCCACACACAGCTAGAAGCCCAAATATTTTTTCAGAGGTAGATGCAGAAAAAAATTAAATTCAGTTTGCAACCTGATGGAGGTCTGTATAGATGGATTAATAGAACAAGTCCCACACACAGCTAGAAGCCCAATATTTTTCAGAGGTAGATGCAGAAAAAAATATATTCAGTTTGCAACCTGATGGAGGTCTGTATAGATGGATTAATAGAACAAGTCCGACACACAGCTAGAAGCCCAATATTTTTTCAGAGGTAGATGCAGAAAAAAATATATTCAGTTTGCAACCTGATGGAGGTCTGTATAGATGGATTAATAGAACAAGTCCCACACACAGCTAGAAGCCCAATATTTTTTCAGAGGTAGATGCAGAAAAAAATATATTCAGTTTGCAACCTGATGGAGGTCAGTATAGATGGACTAATAGAACAAGTCCCACACACTGCTAGAAGGCCAAACATTTTTTCAGAGCTAGATGCAGAAAAATATTATATTCAATTTGCAACCTGATGGAGGTCAGTATAGATGGACTAATAGAACAAGTCCCACACACAGCTAGAAGGCCAAATATTTTTTCAGAGGTAGATGCAGAAAAAAATTATATTCAGTTTGCAACCTTATGGAGGTCAGTATAGATGGACTAATAGAACAAGTCCCACACACAGCTAGAAGCCCAAATATTTTTTCAGAGGTAGATGCAGAAAAAAATTATATTCAGTTTGCAACCTGATGGAGGTCCGTATAGATGGACTAATAGAACAAGTCCCACACACTGCTAGAAGGCTAAACATTTTTTCAGAGCTAGATGCAGAAAAAAATTATATTCAGTTTGCAACCTTATGGAGGTCAGTATAGATGGACTAATAGAACAAGTCCCACACACAGCTAGAAGCCCAAATATTTTTTCAGAGGTAGATGCAGAAAAAAATTATATTCAGTTTGGAACCTTATGGAGGTCAGTATAGATGGACTAATAGAACAAGTCCCACACACAGCTAGAAGCCCAAATATTTTTTCAGAGGTAGATGCAGAAAAAAATTATATTCAGTTTGCAACCTGATGGAGGTCTGTATAGATGGATTAATAGAACAAGTCCCACACACAGCTAGAAGCCCAATATTTTTTCAGAGGTAGATGCAGAAAAAAATATATTCCGTTTGCAACCTGATGGAGGTCTGTATAGATGGATTAAAAGAACAAGTCCCACACACAGCTAAAAGCCCAATATTTTTTCAGAGGTAGATGCAGAAAAAAATATATTCAGTTTGCAACCTGATGGAGGTCTGTATAGATGGATTAATAGAACAAGTCCCACACACAGCTAGAAGCCCAATATTTTTTCAGAGGTAGATGCAGAAAAAAATATATTCAGTTTGCAACCTGATGGAGGTCAGTATAGATGGACTAATTCAACAAGTCCCACACACAGCTAGAAGCCCAATATTTTTTCAGAGGTAGATGCAGAAAAAAATATATTCAGTTTGCAACCTGATGGAGGTCTGTATAGATGGATTAATAGAACAAGTCCCACACACAGCTAGAAGCCCAATATTTTTTCAGAGGTAGATGCAGAAAAAAATATATTCAGTTTGCAACCTGATGGAGGTCTGTATAGATGGATTAATAGAACAAGTCCCACACACAGCTAGAAGCCCAATATTTTTTCAGAGGTAGATGCAGAAAAAAATATATTCAGTTTGCAACCTGATGGAGGTCTGTATAGATGGATTAATAGAACAAGTCCCACACACAGCTAGAAGCCCAATATTTTTTCAGAGCTAGATGCAGAAAAAAATTATATTCAATTTGCAACCTGATGGAGGTCAGTATAGATGGACTAATAGAATGATGCTATGCCCAAAAGATTTTACTTCACTAGGTGCAGTAAAAAAATTGGTATTCTATACACAGGTGGTATATCTTGCAACACAGATAGGCTACTCCACTGACTAACACACTCTGCAATAGGCCAAAAAGGATTAGCTTTGCTAGATTCAGCCAAATGCTGTGAAAAAAACTTGCACAGCACTGGCACAGACCTGCCTGGCAAAAACTGATAGGAACTGATGTAACCTAGTACTGAAAAGGACTCCAATTACAATTAGTCTTTACTCCCACAATCTATCTATTTAAGAGCACAGACCTGCCTGATAAAAGTCGTAGGAAATGCTGTAACCTAGTCCTTAAAAGGACTGCAATCACAACTATTCCCTACTCCCAAGCTATCTGTAGATTTGTGCGAAAATTGGCTTGAAATTAACAAGGTATAGCGCACACAGCAACAGCGGTGCCATCTAACACGCAGCTGCAGCAGTGAGAAAATGGTGGCGACGGGGAAAATGGCTTGGTCTTATAGGGCAAGGACATGTGACATACACTGCCAATGACACATGCCCTTGCTTGTGTGAAAAAAAGCACTTCGCTCCGTGTGTGCGCTGCTGATAGGCTGACAGATTGCACCTCCCCACTGCAAATGCGGGAAAGAGAAAAAAAAATGGAGATCTTCATTGTTCCTGCAGAGATCCATCCCCTGCCCCTCCCCCCACCCCGCTGTACACTCAAACTGCGTATTAACATTAATTTTCATCATTACTGAAAAAAAATCCAGTTATGATTTTGGTGCACGAACCGTTATCGAACATAACCTCGAACAGCCGAATTTTTCTCAAATTGTTCGTGTTCGCCGAACGGCTCGAACACCGCCCAAAACAGCTCGAATTTGAGATTGGCGAACAGTTCGAGTAGAACAACGCTCATCTCTACTTACAACCTCACCATTCCACTGAAACTGCACTGACTAAAGTCACCAATGACCTACTAACTGCCTAATCCAAGCAAGTCTACTCTGTCTCCCTCCACCTATACCTGTCATCTGCCTTTGACACAGTAGACCATTGACCACACTCTTACTACAAACTCTCATCTCTCGGCATCACAGGCTTGGCCCTGTCTTGGATCTTTCATTCATAGCCGACAGGACATTCAGTGTCTCCCACTCACACACCACCTCCTCATCTCACCCCCTATGTGTCGGTGTCCCCCAAGGTTCAGTTCTAGGACCCAAGCTCTTCTCCATCTACACCTTTGGCCTGGGACAGCTCATAGTTAGTGTTGAGCGAGCACTAAAATGCTCGGGTGCTCGAAGCTCGGGCCGAGCTCGCCGTGATACTCGGGTGCTCGACCCGAGCAACGAGCCCAATGTTAGTCTATGGGAGACCCGAGCATTTTTGCGGCGGCACCCCCGGCAGTCTTTTAAAAGCCTAACAAGTGCCCAAAACGATAGTGACAGTGCTCAAATGACATGGGGACAGCATGGGGATCGCCCCAGGAAGAATTTATGAACCCCAGGTCACTGCTGTCAGCAACGTGGTCAGAGGTATTAAGCCACTTTTAAGGTTTCACAATAAAACGTTCAAAAACAAAACTGAAACTGCTTTCCTGTGAAATATGTTAAGGAAGTTCCTTTCCAGGGTAAAGACTTGTGTATAAGGTAAAATAAATAACCCAAAAAAAAAATACTCCCCCACACCTTGGGCTATGTTCACAAGTAGCATTTTTTGTGCGTTTTTGCACTTTTGTATTGCTTTCAACCGTGACAAATGCATTCACCGGGAAATGTCATTTTAACATTTTACAACCTTATCCGGCCATGTGCTGTGTGACACATGCATACAGTGCTAAAAAGACATGGGAACAGCATGGGGAAGACCCCTGGAAGCATCTCTGACACCCAGGTCACTGCCTAAAAGTGTGCCCATCAGAAGTCATCCTTGTTGCATCAGAAGATGCAGACTTGCAACTCTCCCCGTGCAAGTTCTTGTCCCAGGGCACTGTTCAATTGTACCTCCCCCATTCCTTGCAATGCAAATATTCAGCCAACCACCCACCCACCCCCAGGCTGCAATACCATACTGCTTTCTTGCACTTGAAATTAGGCCTTTTAGGCATGTGGAGGCGGAATCTGGCCACCACGTCATGGCTGCGTTGGCGGCCTGGAATCCATACTCAGTCCCCAGCCGCCCGGCGGCCAGGTGTCCACACTCGTCCATAAACGGTCCCCAGCCGCCCCTATTTCTCCTTGGAACATCCCCACACACATTTTTCTTAGCCCGGCCTGCTTTAGGGCAGCATTGGACGAGCCCACCAGAGAACAAGACTCCTCCGGTGGGCCCTGGCTTCTCCATCAGGGGAGTTGAGAGTGCCAAGGTGAGGAGCATGATGATGATGATACAAGTTAGCATCTGCTTTGTTTTCTTGGAATGCAAGGGCATGTATGTAGTAGCCGCTAGGCCTGAGGTGGTCAGCGTTTTGGCGCATATCCTACCTCCTCCGAGGATTGCTGGATGTTTTCCTGCTACTATCCCAGTTCTATGACTCCCGTTAAAACAAAGCTTCAGGTGATAAATGATGGATGAGGTAGTGGCAAAGCAGAAAGAGCAGGAGGAACAGGGACCATTCACATCAATATCAGGCCAGTCAACCACATATGTCTTGTAGGATATGTTTCTATAACAAAATGAGTGGTTCGGCTACACAGTTATGGGACATACAGTGAGTGCAATGCCTACCAAAAATTTTGAGGCACTCCAATGCCCCTTGGAAATGACATGGAGGTCAGAGGGCCTTAACTAAACCGTTTTTTCCATTTATAGCAACTGGGTCTCCTGTACACTGTTGGCCTAAGCAGTGAGTGGAAGGCTTTCCAAAAATTATGAGGAACTGCAATGCCCCTTGAAACAGACGTGGATTACAGCGTACTAAAAACCTTCTACCCATTATTGGGGAGTGGGTCTCCCTCAGTTTTCGCCTTTTCATTGAAAAGCAAAAGCTGACTGAAATTAGGAGGAAATGCAATGTCCGTTGGAAGAGTCGTGGAGTTTAGAGGTAATTAAAAACAACATTTCAATGCCCCTTGGAAGAGCTGTGGAGTTCAGAATGGCTTAACAAGACGGTTTTAATGCCCCTTGGAAAAGACGTGGAGGTCCCAGTAGCTTAACAAGACGGTTTTAATGCCCCTCGGAAAAGTGGTGGAGGTCACAGTAGCTTAAAAAGACGCTTTTAATGCCCCTCGGAAAAGTGGTGGAGGTCCCAGTAGCTTAACAAGACGCTTTTAATGCCCCTCAGAAGAGACTTGGAGGTCCCAGTAGCTTAACAAGACGGTTTTAATGCCCCTCTGAAAAGTGGTGGAGGTCCCAGTAGCTTAACAAGACGCTTTTAATGCCCCTCAGAAGAGACGGGGAGGTCCCAGTAGCTGAACAAGACGCTTTTAATGCCCCTCAGAAGAGACGTGGAGGTCCCAGTAGCTTAACAAGACGCTTTTAATGCCCCTCGGAAAAGTGGTGGAGGTCGCAGTAGCTTAACAAGCCGCTTTTAATGCCCCTCAGATGAGACGTGGAGGTCACAGTAGCTTAACAAGACGCTTTTAATGCCCCTCAGAAGAGACTTGGAGGTCCCAGTAGCTTAACAAGACGGTTTTAATGCCCCTCTGAAAAGTGGTGGAGGTCCCAGTAGCTTAACAAGACGCTTTTAATGCCCCTCAGAAGAGACGGGGAGGTCCCAGTAGCTGAACAAGACGCTTTTAATGCCCCTCAGAAGAGACGTGGAGGTCCCAGTAGCTTAACAAGACGCTTTTAATGCCCCTCAGAAAAGTGGTGGAGGTCGCAGTAGCTTAACAAGCCGCTTTTAATGCCCCTCAGATGAGACGTGGAGGTCACAGTAGCTTAATAAGACGGTTTTAATGCCCCTCGGAAAAGTGGTGGAGGTCCCAGTAGCTTAACAAGACGCTTTTAATGCCCCTCAGAAGAGACGTGGAGGTCCCAGTAGCTTAACAAGACGCTTTTAATGCCCCTCAGAAGAGACGTGGAGGTCCCAGTAGCTTAACAAGATGCTTCTAATGCCCCTCGGAAAAGTGGTGGAGGTCCCAGTAGCTTAACAAGACGCTTTTAATGCCACTCAGAAGAGACGTGGAGGTCCCAGTAGCTTAACAAGATGCTTTTAATGCCCCTCGGAAAAGTGGTGGAGGTCGCAGTAGCTTAACAAGACGCTTTTAATGCCCCTTACAAGAGCCATACAGTACAGCATCTTAAAAACATTATTCCCTATATTGGGGAGTGTGTCTCCCATAGTATTTGCTTATGCCTTCCAAGCAAAAGCTGCCAAAAATTAGGACGGAGGAACTTGCAATGCCCCTTACAAGAGCCATGCAGTACAGCATACTACAAACATTATTCCCATTATTGGGGAGTGGCTCTCCCATAGTCTTTGCTTATGCCTTCCACGCAAAAGCTGCCAAAAATTAGGATGGAGGAACTTGCAATGCCCCTTACAAGAGCCATGCAGTACAGCATATTACAAACATTATTCCCATTATTGGGAAGTGGGTCTCCCATAGTCTTTGCTTATGCCTTCCAAGCAAAAGCTGCCAAAAATTAGGACGGAGGCACTTGCAATGCCCCTTACAAGAGCCATGCAGTACAGCATATTACAAATATAAAAATATTATTCCCATTATTGGGGAGTGGGTCACCCACAGTCTTTGTTTATGCCTTCCAAGCAAAAGCTGACAAAAATAAGGACGGAGGAACTTTCAATAATGGAAACACGGACCACTGTCACCCTGGTGGTATAGTGGTGGTGGAGGCTGAGGATAAGGAGAAGAACATAAAACAGCCAAAATGAGGAAGCGTATACCCATGTGTGGGTGTGAAGCCGTGCATGTGAATACACCTCCCGAAAAAACACAGTGAATTTGACTTTATGTTACTCTGCTGTCATTTGGTGGTGATGAGAAGTCTGGCCCAATCCAGCACTTGTTCATTTTGATAAGGGTCAGCTTGTCAGCATTGTCAGTTGACAGGCGAGTGCGCTTATCAGTTATAATTCCCCCAGCGGCACTAAAAAACACGCTCCGATAACACGCTAGCGGCAGGGCAGGCCAGGACCTCCAAGGCGTACAGAGCGAGTTCATTCCAAGTGTCCAGCTTGGATACCCAATAATTAAAAGGCACAGAGGAATCACGGAGGACGCTGGTACGGTCGGCAAGGTACTCCCATCTTTTGAAACTTTCCACTCCTTGTGAGAGTACCCCTCGCCTCAGGGCCTGTATGCTGGGCGGGTCTCAGAAAACTGTCCCAGAACATTGACAGTGTTCCCCTGCCTCTGCCTCTGCTGGATTGGAGTTGCCTCTCTCTCGCTTGTACGCCTTGGTTGGTCAACGAACTGTGACCTCTGCCGCTAGCGTGTTCAGATGGGAACTTTTTTAACAGTTCTGCAGCAAGGGCCTTCTGGTACTGCCCCTTGTTTGTAGATCTCTCCACCTCAGGAATAAGAGAGTGAAAGTTCTCCTTGGGGGTCTACACTGTGTGCAGAATTATTAGGCAAGTTGTATTTTAGAGGATTATTTTTATTATTGATCAACAACTATGTTCTCAATCAACCCAAAAGACTCATAAATATCCAAGCTTAATATTTTTGGAAGTTTGAGTGTTTTTTTTTTTAGATTTGGCTATCTTAGGAGGATATCTGTTTGTGCAGGTAACTATTACTGTGCAGAATTATTAGGCAACTTAATAAAAACCAAATATAATCCCATCTCACTTGTTTATTTTCACCAGGTAAACCAATATCAGTGCACAAAAGCACAAAATTTAGAAATAAACATTTCTGACATGCAAAAACAAAACTCCCAAAAATTAATGATCAATATAGCCACCTTTCTTTATGATGACACTCAACAGCCTTCCATCCATAGATTCTGTCAGTTGCTTGATCTGTTTTCGATCAACATTGCGTGCAGCAGCCACCACAGCCTCCCAGACACTGTTTCGAGAGGTGTACTGTTTTCCCTCCCTGTAGATCTCACATTTTATGATGGACCACAGGTTGTCTATGGTGTTCAGATCAGGTGAACAAGGGGGCCATGTCATTATTTTTTCTTCCTTTAGACCTTTACTGGCCAGCCACACTGTGGAGTAGTTGGATGCATGTGATGCAGCATTGTCCTGCATGAAAATCATGTTTTTCTTGAACGATACTGACTTCCTCCTGTACCACTGCTTGAAGAAGTTGTCTTCCAGAAACTGGCAGTAGGTCTGGGAGTTGAGCTTCACTCCATCCTCAACCCGAAAAGGTCCCACAAGTTCATCTTTGATGATACCAGCCCATACCAGTACCCTACCTCCACCTTGCTGGCGTAGGAGTGGAGCTCTCTGCCCTTTACTGATCCAGCCTCTGGCCCATCCATCTGGCCCATCAAGAGTCACTCTCATTTCATCAGTCCATAAAACCTTTGAAAAATCAGTCTTAAGATATTTCTTGGCCCATTCTTGACGTTTTATCTTATGTTTCTTGTTCAAAGGTAGTCATTTTTCAGCCTTCCTTACCTTGGCCATGTCCCAGAGTATCGCACACCTTGTGCTTTTTGATACTCCAGTAACATTGCAGCTCTGAAATATGGCAAAACTGGTGGCGAATGGCATCTTGGCAGTTTCACGCTTGATTTTCCTCAATTCATAGGCAGTTATTTTGCGCCTTTTTTTGGCCAACACGCTTCTTGCGACCCTGTTGGCTATTTGCCTTGAAACGCTTGATTGTTCGGTGATCACGCTTCAAAAGTTTGGAAATTTCAAGACTGCTGCATCCCTCTGCAAGACATCTCACAATTTTGGACTTTTCAGAGCCCGTTAAATCTCTCTTCTGACCCATTTTGCCAAAGGAAAGGAAATTGCCTAATAATTAAGCACACCTTATATAGGGTGTTGATGTCATTAGTCAACACCCCTCCTCATTACAGAGATGCACATCACCAGATTTACTTAATTGGTAGTTGGCTCTCAAGCCTATGCACCTTGGAGTAGGACAACATGTATAAGAAGTATCATGTGATCAAAATACTCATTTGCGTAATCAGTGTAAAAGTGTCACCAACCAGTAATGACTGTCACCCAACATTTTGACAACGCGAGGGTCACGGTTAAGGCAGCGTAACATAAAGTCAGCCATGCATGCCAGACTGGTAACGGGCAAGACTTCCGTGTCCTCACCAAGATGACGACTAACCATGCTCTTCTCCTCCTCCTCCTCCTCCCCCCTGTCCTCAGGCCACCCACGCTGAACCGAAGTTATGACAGTTGTACAGGTACTACCGTCTACAGCGCATGATACAAGCTCCTGTTCTTCCTCCTCCTCCTCCTCTCCCTCATTGTCCCCCAATGCACGTTGGGATGAGATGAGGCTGGGCTGTGTGTAATCGACCGCAACGGCTTCTTGATCCATCTCATCATACTCTGACTGCAATGCCTCCTCTTTAATTCTCTGCAGAGAGCGTTGCAAAAGACAGACAAGTGGAATGATGACGCTAATGATGGCGTCATCGCCACTCACCATCTGGGTGGACTCCTCAAAGTTTGTCAAGATGGTACAGATGTCAGACATCCAGGTCCACTCCTGAGGTCTTATGTGTGGAGTCTGACCTGAATATCGACGGCCTTGTTGCAGCTGGTACTCCACAACTGCTCTCTTCTGCTCACAAATCCTTTGCAACATGTGGAGGGTAGAGTTCCAACGTGTGGGGACATCACACACCAGTCGGTGTGACGGAAGCTGCAAACGCTGCTGCAACACAGCAAGGGCGGCGGAAGCTGTAGCCGACTTGCGAAAATGAGCTGACAGGCGGCGTACTTTGACGAGCAGATCTGGCAACTCGGGGTACGATTTAAGAAACCGCTGAACCACGAGGTTAAGCACATGAGCCAGGCATGGTACGTGTGTGATCTGTGATCTCGCCTCGCCTCAGAGCCGCCACCAGGCTACGGCCATTGTCACACACGACCATGCCTGGATGTAGGTTCAGCGGTCTCAGCCACAGATCTGCCTGCTCTTTCACAGCTGTCCACAACTCACAAGCAGTGTGAGGTTTCTCACCTAAGCTTAGGAGTTTCAGCACAGCCTGTTGCCACTTGGCTGAGGCAGTACGGCAGTGCTTCCAGCTTGTAACTGATGTGGTGATATCTGAGATGGAGGCTGAACATGAGGAGGAGGAGGAGGAGGATGATGCGCAGGAGCTGTACACTGGGCCTGCAATCCTCGGTGTGGGGAGGATGTGTTCCGTCCCAAGGTCCGACTGGGTCCTGGCTTCCACTATGTTTACCCAGTGTGCCATCAGGGAGATGTACCGTCCCTGGCCACAAGCACTTGTCCACGTGTCCATTGTCAGGTGGACTCTCCCAGTAACTGCGTTGTTGAGGGCATGGCAGATGTTTTGGGACACTTGCTTGTGTAGTGCGGGGATGGCACACCGGGCAAAATAGTGTCGGCTGGGGACCGAGTACCGAGGGACGGCCACCGCCATAAGGTTGCGGAAGGATTCCGTCTCCATCAGCCTAAAAGGCAGCATTTCTAACACAAGCAGTCGTGAAATGTGCGAATTTAGGACTGTGGCCTGTGGGGCGCTGGCTGCGAATTTCCGCTTTCGTTCAAAGGTCTGGGATATGGACAATTGAATGCTGCGGTGGGACGTGGACGTGGATGCTGTTTCTTGAGAAACTGCCATAACAAGTGAAGACTGAGAGGAGGGGGCATCTTTGCATGCAGTATGGACAGAGGATTGCCTTGCACACACAACAGGGGGTTCTATTGCACGCACAACAGTGGAAGAAGCAGTGGTGACACCCGCTGACACTGGTCGTGGACACTGGGGTTCGTCCCACAAAGTCGGGTGCTTTGCTGCCATGTGCCTGATCATGCTGGTGGCGGTCAGGCTGGTAGTTTTGTCACCCCTGCTGATGCTGGCATGGCAGGTGGTACAAATGGCCTTTTTGGTGTTATCAGCAGAGTCTTCTCCAAAATTCCAGACTCTGGAAGACCTACCGGTTGTACTGGCAACGTCCCTCGTGTTGGTGTTACGTGGAACAGTTGCCCGCCTTCTGTGTGCGGCCACCACACTGCTTCTTCCTGCCTGTTGGGTACTCTGCCTCCCTCCCCCTGTGTGCTGCTGGCCTCACTCTGCATGTCCTCCTGCCACGTTGGGTCAGTTACTAGATCATCCACCACCTCCTCCTCTTCCACTTGCGCACCACGATCCTCCTCCTCACTTCCTGGCAATTGTGTCTTGTCATCGTCCACCTCTTGTGACAAATTGCCAGCGTCGACTTCCTGTGGCCGCGGCTGTTCAAATATTTGGGCATCGCTACATGGGATCTCCTCTTCCACCACTTCAAGCGGAGCAGGCGAGGGGCACAAATCTGGAAATGGACCAGTGAACAGCTCTTCAGAGTGTCCAAGTGTGGGATCAGTTGCTGTCTGACGACACTCGGCATGGTGGGAGGAAGGAGCATCAGGGTGAGGAGGAGTATGCGGTCGAGACTCACGGCTACTAAGAGTCGACCGTGTGGAAGACAGGCCGGAGGTGGTGGTGCCCAGGTAACTGGAAGTATTATCTGCTATCCAATTAATAACCTGTTCACACTGATCAGTTCGCAATACTGGTGTTGTTCTGTGCTTCCCTAGTAATTCGGTCAAGAAGTGGGAGCGAGAAGATGTGGCTGTTGGTTGTGGCACATTTTCACCTTGGCCACGGCCCCGTCCTCTGCACACACCATCACCAGAATGTCCACTTCCACGTCCCTTGCCACGCGCCTTGCCCATTGTAAAGTAAGTAAAATAGCTTACACTCGCACTATCAATGGAAAAAGGGTAATAAAAAGTAGATTAGAACCGTGGAAGAGGAAAACCACAGTTCTATTTCTCTGGCCTACACCCGACTCTTTTAAACAATCTGAACAATGAGGGAGAAAATATTACTGTTTTTCTTTACCGAAAAAATACCAAAAGCTGAATAATAGAGATTTCTTACCGTGGAACAGCAAAACCACAGTTGTAATTTACTGGTGTACGTATACCAGACTTTTTTAAATATATGTATATTTGCGGCTGAACAGTGAGTGACACACTCAAACTGTTTTTTTCAGATACAAATGGCCCAAAAGTGGATAATACAGAGGTTTGAACCGTGGAACTGCAAAACCACACTTGTATTTCTCGGGCCTACACCAGACTATTTTTAACAGATATATTTGTGTCTGAAAAATCAGGGAGACACTATTATTTTTTTTTTTACGGCAAAAAATGCAAAAAGCAGGATAATAGAGATTTTTTTACCGTGGAACAGCTAAAGCACACTTCTGTCTCTCTGGCCTACACCAGACTAATTTCAACAGATATATTTGTGTCTGAAAAATCAGAGAGACACTATTTTTTTTTTTTCTACGGCAAAAAATGCCAAGAGCAGGATAATAGAGATTTTTTACCGTGGAACAGCAAAACCACAGTTATAATTTACTGGTGTATACCAGATTTTTTTTAAATATATATATTTGCGGCTGAACAGTGAGCGACACAATCAAACTGTTTTTTTTTATAAAAATGGCCCATGGAACTGCAAAACCACACTTCTATTTCTCTGGCCTACACCAGACTATTTTCAACAGATATATTTGTGTCTGAAAAATCAGAGACACACTTTTTTTTTTTTGGGGGGGGGCACCAAAAGGTTAATAAGACGGGTATTTGTACAGTGTGAAGGAGGAAAAAAAAAAGAGGATTTAGATGAAAAAAAAAGGATTTTTCCTGGCCCCCGAGACCTGGAGCTAAGTCCAGCAATTTCAGCAACAGGAGCACACAGGACTGTAATGCAGCGTTTGCTGGTATAACCACTGCGTCTCCTATACAGCCTGCCTGCCTAATATCTGAGATGGATATTAGTCCTGAGAAGGACTGTTTGTTTGATCTGGCAGCCTTTACAGACCCTACACTAACTATTTCGCAGGATATATCTCTCCCTAAATCAGCAGCGCTGTCCCTACACTGTCTGATCCGGAGCGACTGTGTCCAAGATGGCGGGGCCCGGCTTTAAATACTCGAGGTGACGCTGTGCGACCAGCCAATCACTGTAATGCCCACAAACAACATGGCTGCGGCATTACAGTGACTGGCTGGCAATCCCTGCATGTTCATTGGCTCTGTAAAGAGCGCCAAACATGCAGGGCGGAGACCAGAGCTCCCGCCCGAGTAACCCGGAAATGCTCGGTGCTCGCCGAACATCCCGAGTAGCGTGATGCTCGGGCGAGTACCGAGCAGTGTCGAGCATGCTCGCTCAACACTACTCATAGTCCCATGGCTTCCAGTATCACCTCTGTGCTGATGACACACAGATCTATGTCTCTGGACCTGATATTACCTCCTTCTCCTTACTAACCAGAATCCCACAATGTGTGTCGTGTATTTCATCTTTCTTCTCTGCTAGATTTCTAAAAATTAACATGGATAAAACAGAATGCATCATCTTTCCACCATCTCATTCACACACCCCCAACTGACCTATCCATCAAAGTGAATGACTGCCCATTCTCCCCAGTCCTGCAAGCTTGACTCTGATCTGTCTTTCAAATGTCAGATCCATGCCCTTTACACTTGCTGTTGACTCCAACTCCAAAGTATATCGGGGATCCACACATTCTTCAACCATGAATCTAGAAAAACACCAGGGCACACCCTCATCGTCTCTTCCCTCGACTACTACAAGCTCCTGCTCTGTGGCCTCCCTTCTACCACTCTCGCACCCCTCCAATCTATCCTAAACTGTTCTGGCTGATTAATCAACCTGTCACCCCGCTATTCCCAGGCTTTTCCCCTCTGTCAATCCCATCGCTGGCTCCCTGTTGCCCAGAGACTCCAGTTGAAAAGCCTAACTTTGGCATTCCAAGCCATCAAAAACCTGTATCCTCCATACATGTGTGACCTAGTCTCCCTGTACTAGTTTCCTGTACGCAACCTCCCATCCTTTCAAGATCTCCTTCTCTACTTCCCTCTTATCTCTTCTTGCCACGATCGCATACAAGATTTGTCCCGTGCTTCTCCCCTACTGTTTAACTCTGTACCCCAACACATCAGACTGTCGCATACTGCGGAAACCTTAAAAAGGAAGCTGAAGACCCACTTCTTGTGACAAGCATACAATCTGCCTCGCTCCAGCATACCGCTGCATGACTAGCTATACCCTGACCTACTGTACCCTCACCCATCCCTTGTACATTGTTTGTGCGCCCTCGCGGGCAGGGTTCTCTCTCCTCTTGTACCAGTTGCTGACCCCTTTTCACATGTAAAGTGCCACGGAATAAATGTCGCTGTAATAGTAATAATAATTATAGTACTTGTACTCTGGGTCTATTGATGGCACTTTCCTAGTGTCTACCCCTTATTTGATGTGTTTTGGCAGCTTTTGGGCCCTTTTGAAGGTGTTGTATATGTTTGTTTTTTTTTGGTCCCCCCATTTAATCCTATGGCGTTCAGCAATGTTTTACGAACATTTGACGAATAAATTCGGCAAATGTCTAAATATTAGGAGAGCATTTCCAAACCGAACATTGAAATGTTCTCTCATCTCTACTCATCTCTAGTTGGGACCTGTGGATTTATTTTTTTTCATTCATTCACAGTCGTATTAGCCAGAACTTTCTCATCTTTATGTAGCTTCACTATATGGCATCTGGCTTTTTGATGTATGTAAGACCGTGTTCACACGTTGCATAAATACTGTGATTGTTGTTTTCTGCAGAATCCACAACAAACTACACAATAACAATCTTCTCTGATTATTGCTGAATTTTTTATGCCTTTTCCCCTTATTTGATGAGTTTCTGGTGCAGATGTGAAGCCGCTTTTTTAATGTGATTTTTATAGTACAGAAAAGTTTTGATTCTTCACTTAAACAAGTAACTGCAGTTTTTTCCATGTTTGTTTTAGACTCCAAATAGAAGACAAAAGAGAAAACAAAGAACCAAAACCGCAGAGTTCAGCAGCGTCTCTAGACACACAACGGGCGCAGTTTTCATGAAATCACATCCACTTTGCTTGGACAGTTAAACACAGCAGAATTTCTGTCCAAAAAAGCAGCAGAAAAAATGCAGCATTTACACTACATGTGAACATGGTCTAAATTTTCAAGCAAAATGGATGTGATTCCATGAAATCTCCGCCCTCGATGCATCTAAAGACGCTGCTGAACTCTGCGGTTTTGGGGTTTTGGTATATTTTTCTCTGTAGGCTTCTTTTGAAAAAAAGCCTTAAAAAAATGCCATTGCATTTTTAAGCGTAGGATCAAAGCTTTTCTGCACTATTAAAAAAGTGTTAAAAAGTCTGCTTTATATCCCCCAAAATCGCATCAAGTAAGGGGGAAAATGCATAAAAGAAACGCAGAAAGCTCGCAATAATCAGAGAAGATTGTTATTGCATCATGTGCTGCGGACAGAAAGAATGCAGCATTTACGCTACATGTGAACATGGCCTCACCATTACATTTTTTTATGGGTTTAATAGAGAAATAATATCAATCACGCCATTTTTTTACAGCATTAACCGATCGCTGTAAATAATTTGATCAGTGCAGGTTGTTACGATTACAGGGACACCAAATATGTCTGTTATTTGCTCATTTGTGATGTTTATTGTTTAAAAAAAACACATTAAAAATTACATTATTTTTTTCATTCTCAAGTGTTTTTCATTATTTTTTAGTAATTTTATGGAATGGAAAAATGTCTTTTATTGTGTAGAATACAAATACATAGCAATACACTGCTGTGTACAATTTATCTATGGAATCACAACCTGCAATAAGACCAAGTACACAAAATTCTCCTCTTTACTTTACCACAGCCTGTGGCTCAGTAGCTTTAGCTCATTCCTGTAATGTTGAAGGTTGTGGGTTCAAATACCAGTTAGACTACCAAAAAAGAAAAAATGACATTTTTGTAATTGCTTTTTATTATTTTTAGTAGTTTTTTGGAACAAAAAAATCTGACTTTTTCTTTACCACTAGTATACAGGGAACATAGAAATACATTGTTATATACAATACTGTATATCTCTATGTATAATAGTACTAGCTATTGAACCCGTTCTACGCCCGGGTGGCGAGCATTTTTATTGGTATATGGTCTCCCATGCTGGTATGTGCTGCCCCCCTCCTTGTATTTGTGCTGCCCCCATCCTGTCCCCACCATCCAATCCTGGTATGCGTGGCACCCCTCACCCCGAATCCTGGTATGCGTGGCACCCCTCACCCCCAATCCTGGTATGCGTGGCACCCCTCACCCACAATCCTGGTATGCGTGGCACCCCTCACCCACAATCCTGGTATGCGTGGCACCCCTCACCCTCAATCCTGGTATGCGTGGCACCCCTCACCCCCAATCCTGGTATGTGTGGCACCCCTCTCCTGGTGTGTATGGTATCCCTCATCCTGGTATGCATGGCACCCCATCCCTCATTCCCAATCTCAGTATGCTTGGCACCCCTCATCCCCAAACCCGGTATGCATGGCACCCCTCATCCCCAATCCCAGTATGCCTGGCACCCCTCACCCCAAATCCCGGTATGCGTGGCACCCCTCACCCCCCAATCCTGGTATGCGTGGTACCCCTCACCCCCCAATCCTGGTATGCGTGGCACCCCTCACCCCCAATCCTGGTATGCGTGGCACCCCTCACCCCCCAATCCTGGTATGCGTGGCACCCCTCACCCCAATCCTGGTATACGTGGCACCCCTCATCCCTATCCTGGTGTGTATGGTATCCCTCATCCTGGTATGCATGGCACCCTATCCCTCACTCCCAATCCCGGTATGCGTGGCACCACTCACCCCCAATCCCGGTATGCGTGGCACCCCTCATCCCGGTATGCGTGGCTCCCATCACCCACAATCACGGTATGCGTGGCACCCCTCACCCCCAATCCCGGTATGCGTGGCACCCCTCATCCTTATCCTGGTGTGTATGGGATCCCTCATCCTGCTATGCATGGTACCCCATCCCTATCCTGGTGTGTATGGTATCCCTCATCCTGGTATGCATGGCACCCCATCCCTCATTCCCAATCCCGGTATGCGTGGCACCCCTCATCCCCAATCCCGGTATGCATGGCACCCCTCATCCCCAATCCCAGTATGCCTGGCACCCCTCACCCCCAATCCCGGTATGCGTGGCACCCCTCACCCCCCAATCCTGGTATGCGTGGTACCCCTCACCCCCAATCCCGGTATGCGTGGTGCCCCTCACCCCCATTACTGGTATGTGTGGTACCCCTCACCGCCTAATCCTGATATATGCTTGGTCCCCTCACCCCTTTCACACTGTACACACATACGAAAAAAATAAACAGTTATACTCACCTTTCTTCTCTGTGCTTCAGCGCTGCTGTGTCCTCTTCTGCCGGAGGCCGGGGGAGGAGTGCGGCGCCAGAGCAACGCGCTGTCCGGCGCCATTTTGCTGAAGACACACTGTAAATGTGTCTTCAGTAAAATGGCGCCTGATAGCGCTATGCGCACGCGCCGGTCCGACGCCTTCACTCCGCCCCCGGTCTCCAGTGAAAAGAGACGCCGCGGCAATGCTCCTCCTGGTCAGGTAAGTATGTAAGTATGGCGCCGGAGATCGCAGTATGCGTTCAGTGTCTACGCATACCGTGCGATCTCCGGCGCCATACACCTCCTCTTACCTGTAACGGCTGGATGCGTGCTTCTCTCTGGAGCCAGACTGCGCGTCACGCATTCGCAGTCTATCGAGGCTTCGGACAGAAACCCGCATCCCCGGTTATATTATAGATAATCTGCTACTGAGTTCACTGCCTGCAATACAGGTCAAGATTACCAAATTCTCCTATCTACATCATAGTGGGCTTTGGCTCATAGATAGACCTGCAGCCTGTGGACATAGAGACCCAATCATAGGAGGGAGAAGAAGTGAATTATTTAATTTAATTTAATTTATGCAGTGAGCAGAGATACAGCTCCGCCCCAAAGGAGGAGGAGGAGCTATGGAGAGATGAAGACGTCGGAGAGAGGTGAGTATTTAGAAGCCGGGACAAAAGCCCTGACATGTCGGGATGGCTGGACTGAGCCCTCAAATCGGGACAGTCCCGCTGAATCTGGGACAGTTGGGAGCTATGAATAAGCTGTTAGAATGGAGTGCACGAGGTGAAAAAAAATCTATAAAAGTTAAAAATAAAAAAAACCCTGTATACTCACCTCTCCGGTCTTCTACCGGCGGCGGCGATTCTCTCTCCTCAGCGTCCCGCGGTGTACTGTCAGGACCTGTGGTGACGTCATTTAATCAGCTGATGGTCACGCGAGCGGTCAGGTGATGGTCACGTGACCATCAGCTGACTAAATGACGTCACCACAAGTCCTGCCAGTACACCGCGGGACGCCGAGGAGAGAGCATCGCCGCCATTTTTCACATGTCTACTTTACATCAGTACAATTTTGGAACCAAATTTTTTTTGTTCGGAAGTTATAAGGGTTAAAATTGACTAGCGATTTCTCATTTTTCCAACAAAATTTATAAAACCATTGTTTTAGGGACCACATCATATTTGAAGTGACATGAGGGGCTTTTATGACAGAAAATACCCAAAAGTGTCACAATTCTAAAAACTAAACCCCTCAAGGTGCTCAAAACCACATTTAAGAAGTTTATTAACCCTTCAGATTCTTCACAGGAATTTTTGGTATGTGGAAGAAAAAAATGAACATTTAACTTTTTTCACAAAATTGTCAGACCCCAATTTGCTTATTTTCACAAGGGTAACAGGAAAAAATGGACCCCAAAATTTGTTGTGCAATTTCCCCTGAGCACGCCAATAACCCATATGTGGGGGAAAACCACTGTTTCGGCGCACGGCAGGGCTTGGAAGGGAAGGAGCGCCATTTAACTTTTTGAATGTAAAATTTGCTTGAATAATTAGCTGACGCCATGTTGCGTTTGGGGCGCCCCTGATGTGCCTAAACAGTGGAAACCCCCCATAAGTGACACCATTTTGGAAACTAGACTACTCAGGGACCTTATCTAGATGTGTGGTAAGCACCTTGAACCCCAAGGTGCTTCACAGAAGTTTATAACATTGAGCCATAAAAATAAAATTTTCACATTTTTCCCACAAAAATTATTTTAGCCTCCAATTTTGCATTTTCATAAGGGTAACAGGAGAAATTGCACTATACCATTTGTTGTGCAATTTCTCCTGAGTAAGCCGATACCCCATATGTGGGGGAAAACCACTGTTTGGGCGCACGGCAGGGTTTGGAAAGGAAGGAGTGCCATTTGACTTTCTGAATGTAAAATTTGCTTGAATAATTAGCAGATGCCATGTTGCGTTTGGGGAGGCCATGATGTGCCTAAACAATGGAAAACCCCCATAAGTGACACCATTTTGGAGACTAGACCCCTCAGGGAACTTATCTAGATGTGTGGTGAGCACCCTTAACCCCCAGGTGCTTCACAGAAGTTTATAACATGGAGCCGTGAAAATAAAAAAATCAAACTTTTTCCATAAAAATTATCTTTTAGCCCCACATTTTTTATTTTCACAAGAGTAACAGGAGACAATGGACCCCATAAACTGTTGTGCAATGTCTCCTGAGTACGCTGATACCTCATATGTGGGGAAAATACACTGTTTGGGCGCACGGCAGGTTTGAGAAGGGAAAAAGCACTGTGTGACTTTTTGAGCGTAAAATTGGCTGGAATTGAGAGCGGGAGCCATGTCGCATTTGGAGAGCCCATGATGCGCATAAACAGTGGAAACCCCCCAAAAGTGACCCCATTTTGGAAACTAGACCCCTCAAGGATTTTATCAAGGGGTATAGTGAACATTTTGAACCCAGAAGTACGACACAGAATTTGATAACATTAGGTCATCATATTGAATAAGTTGTCATTAGTCTTGAGTGCATGTGCTCACTACTTGAGTTTGCATCGGGTACTCGGGTATGCACCATGTATCACGGGTGCTCGAGTGACATGCTCGACTCCCCGCCCTGCATGTTTCACGGTTGTTAGACACCCAAAAAAAAACGTGGATAGCAGGCAATCCCTGCAAGGTTTTCTTGGCCATGAAGCATATGGGGAGGAGACTCGAGCATGTCACTCAAGCACCCGTGATAATCGATGCATACCCAAGCACCCGATGCAAACTCAAGTAGCAAGCACTTGTGCTAAACACTAGTTGCCATATTGTCATCATTTTTTTTTCTTTACTTTTGAAAAAATCCCAAACCCAACACAACCCTAACCCTAGCACAACTCTAACCCTAGCACAACCCTAAGCCTATCCCCAGCACAACTCTAACCCTAACACAACCCTAACCCTAGCACAACCCTAACCCTAACACAACCCTAGCACAACCCTAGAGTTTATTTTTTACGCCTTTCCTCGTGCGGTTTAAGTGACTAGATGACTTTATTCTTCAGGTCGGTGCGATAATTATAATGCTATAATTTTTCCATATTTCGGCCAACAGAGTCATGTGACGGCTTTATTTTTTGTGGGACAAGTTGACGTTTTTATTGGTACCATTTTCGGGCACGTGACATTTTTTCATCGCTTTCTATTCCGATTTTTGGGAGGCAGAATAAGACAAAAACCAACAATTCAGGAATTTTTGGGGTTTATTTTCTTATGCTGTTCCGCGTGTGGTAGCTTTATTCTTCGGGTCAGTACGTTTATAGCGGTACCACATTTATATCTTTTTTATGTTTTGGCGCTTTTACACAATAAAAACTATTTTATAGAAAAAATAACTTTTTTGTATCACTTTATTATGAGAGCTATAACTTTTTTATTTTTTGGCTGATGGAGCTGTATCGTGGCTTGTTTTTTGCAGGACAAGATGATGTTTTCAGCAGTACCATTTTTATTTACATTCATCTTTTTGATCGCGTTTTATTCTATTTTTTGTTGGCAGTATGATGATAAAGCATCATTTTTGCTTCGTTTTTTTTTTTTTACTGTGTTCACTAAACGGGTTAACTAGTGGGACAGTTTTATAGGTCAGGTCGTTCCGGACACGGTGATACCAAATATGTGTACTTTTATTGTTTTTTTTATTTCTTTCATAATAATATTTATTTATGGGTACAGTATATTTTTATTTTTCTTTGGATTATTTTTTTCATTTTTTTTATATTTTTACAATTTTTTTATGTATTTTTTTCACTTTCTGATATTTTTTTTTTAATTTTACATGACTTTCATTTTTTGCAGGCTGATCGCTTATATAGCGTAGAGATCTCTATGCTATATAGCCTGTCAGTGCTGCACAGGCAGAAGTTACTTTGATCGTGCACTGCGCATGATCAAAGTAACTTTCTGGTGACCCCGATGTCGTCATGATGACATCGGGTCACCATGACAACTACCGGGACCCGGCACAGACAGGGCGGGACGCTGGAGAGGAGGGAAGTAAGCCACACTTACCTCCCCTTGCTTCCGGAATGCTGCAATCGACTTCAATCGCAGCATTTCGGGGGTTAATGTGCCGGGAGCAGTGCGGGCCAGATCGCCAAGGCGTAATAATACTTATCTGGTCCAATAGGCCCAGGGCGCAGATACGTATTATTACGTAGAATGTCAGAAAGTGATTAAAGGGGCTGTCTAAAATGATAAGTCTGCAGTTGCGCTGTGTGACTGCAGACTTATGAATCCCCCCAGCGCACAAATTGTGCGCTGCGCGGATCTGCTGATTTCTGAGCCGGGAACAGTGGTGATGTATGCTATATGCATACTCTCAGCTAGAGCTCGTCTAAAGGGCGCACCCTTGCTCCATACACTGGTATGGAGCGAGGCCATGTCCACTAATCATGTTAGACTGGACAGCCCATTTAAGAGGAATAGCCTTCTGATATCTCTACCTGCTGTTGATGTTGATCAGGTAGTCATTCCAGGAGAACACTGCTTATATTTGTCGAGTTTTGCATGCTATGATTTTCTTTGCTATTAAATAGTAACCACAGCCTTGGGCAAAAGTTTTGAGACTGACACAAATTTTGTTTTTCACAAAGTTTGATGTTTCAAAGTTTCACCTTAAAGGGAATCTGTCACCACTTTGGAGTTATCAGACCTCTACTATGGGCATACAGGGTATAGAAAACTAAATCTATACCACAGTCACACTCCCCGGCGCCTGCACAATAGAGCACTGATGTGTAACATGTTAACATGTCTTTTTAGTAATGAGTTCATATTACTGACAGTAGAAATTTCTCCTGCAATGACTTAGTCCGGCCATAGGGGGTCAGCAAGAAACAAGTAAAGAAAAAGCTCGGGGATCTGTAAAAAAGCCCGGGAAACACAGAACCAGGAAGTTCTCCGAGGAGACGAGATGTGTCTGATGCCCAGGGGGACGTTTGGGAACTTGTACAGACTGCAGCCAGACGGTGTGTCCAAGAAGAAGCTGTGCCTTGTGAGTAACTGAGATATGTGACTGGTCACCAACTGTGTAGTCAGTTAGGGAAAGCTAGTTAGTGATTCCAGTAGTGCTGAGAACTGCCTGGTGTATATCACAGCTGATGGACTGATCAGGCTTGATCCAGAGAATGTGAAGGATCTGACATACTAAGATTCTGTATTTGTGGATGCTACAAAGGAGCCCTGTTGTGAACTACACTTTGAGACTGAGATTGATTCTAATTCCTGCTTGCACCTGAATGTGCTGAAGAGCTTGGTGAGAAGGAGAAGCTGATCAAACCCTGTGGCCAGAGATCAGGGTCTAATAAAAGGTTTAGTTTGTTAACTGTTTGTATATGTATTAAGTCTGAGAGATTTCTCGTTGCTCTTTTAGTAAGAGAAACTGTATACTGTATAGGTAACGTGTTGGCTAAATACAGTACAGACCAATTAACAGAATTAACACGTGTGGAATTATATACTTAACAATAAAGTGTGAAATAACTGAAAATATGTCTTATATTCTAGGTTCTTCAAAGTAGCCACTTTTTGCTTTGATGACTGCTTTGCACACTCTTGGCATTCTCTTGATGAGCTTCAAGAGGTAGTCACCGGAAATGGTCTTCCAACAATCTTGAAATAGTTCCCAGAGATGCTTAGCACTTGTTGGCCCTTTTGCCTTCACTCTGCGGTCCAGCTCACCCCAAACCATCTTGATTGGGTTCAGGTCTGGTGACTGTGGAGGCCGGGTCATCTGGCGTAGCACCCCATCACTCTCCTCCTTGGTCAAATAGCCCTTACACAGCCTGGAGGTTTGTTTGGGGTCATTGTCCTGTTGAAAAATAAATGATGGTCCAACTAAACGCAAACCCAATGGAATAGCATGCCGCTGCAAGATGCTGTGGTAGTCATGCTGGTTCAGTATGCCTTCAATTTTGAATAAATCCCCAACAGTGTCACCAGCAAAGCACCCCCACACCATCACACCTCCTCCTCCATGCTTCACGGTGGGAACCAGACATGTAGAGTCCATCCCTTCACCTTTTATGCGTCGCACAAAGACACGGTGGTTGGAACCAAAGATCTAAAATTTGGACTCATCAGACCTAAGCACAGATTTCCACTGGTCTAATGTCCATTCCTTGTGTTCTTTAGCCGAAACAAGTCTCTTCTGCTTGTTGCCTGTCCTTAGCAGTGGTTTCCTAGCAGCTATTTTACCATGTAGGCCTGCTGCACAAAGTCTCCTCTTAACAGTTGTTGTAGAGATGTGTCTGCTGCTAGAACTCTGTGTGGCATTTGTTAGAACTCTCCTGTTAGGTTTTTTCTATCTTGCTGGTCACATGACCTTTTTTGCCTATTTAATCCTGCTCCGCCCTTCTGGCCTTGCTGCACTTCATAGTAATTTCTACTCTTGAGCTAGCTTGGTGCTCAGTTACCTTTCTCAGTCAGTTTTGCTAGATCTTCGGACCACTATGTTCTATGTTGTTTGTTTGTCTTTTTACTGCTACAATTTCTGCTAGGAGGTGTCCATCTTTCTCCCAGTCCCTAGTTCTTGTAGGGATCCCTTCCTCACATCTATAGGTCTTCGTTAAGACTAGCCGAGGACTTTAGCGGGTCTGATCGCAGGATCAGGTTCCCCGTTACATCGTAGGGATCCAGCTTAGTTCTATTGTAGGGACAGATCTCCTGTCTTTCCTTAGTGCTTGTAGCAGATCATAACAGTAAGTGCAGCTCAAAAATTTCTCTAAGGAAAGACTTCCAGTTTCCATCATGGTGTCGGTTCAGGATTTGGCTCAACGCCTGCAGGGACTCTCTCTGGAGGTGGCCGTGCTCCAACAACACGTGAGTAGCTGTTTTGGAGCGCATTTTGTTTAGCCTGATTGCCTGATTTATTTTTTGGTGAACAACAAGATTTTTTTTCCTTTAAAAATGCTTGTTTGCTGTATTTTCATTTGAGACCCAGATTCTCTGGTGATGAATCACAGCGCATAGGGTTCATAATGTCACTTTTGCGCAAAGAACCTCAGGGATGGGCCTTTTCTCTCCAACCTAGTGATCCATGCTTTAGATCAGTGGATAGTTTTTTTTCTGCTTTGGGGTTGTTGTATGATGATCCTGATCGTGTCTCATCTGCTGAGTCTGAATTAAGACGTTTGAGGCAGGGATCAGGTAATGTGGAAAATTATTGTACTCACTTCCATCGGTGGTCTGCTCAGGTGGGGTGGAACGATTCAGCTTTGAAAAGTTTGTTTCTTGCAGGGCTAGGTGAAAGGGTTAAGGATCTGCTGATTGCTTATCCTACACCTGGAAACTTGCAGGAGGCAATGCAATTAGCTATACGGGTGGACAGGAGACTGCGTGCAAGGGTTAATGAGAGTAAATCCTCTGCCATGTCAGCTCCGAGTCTTGAGAGGGTCTGTACTGACATTGGAGAACCGATGGAGATTGGGGCGATGTCACCCCGCTCTCAGGAAAAAGACCGTAGATTTTATGAAGGTTTGTGCTTTTATTGCGGTGGATCTGACCATTTCATTAAGAACTGTGTGCTTCGTATGAACAAAGAAAACAAAAAAGGTCAGTTACGCCCGTATAGCCTGTTTAAATACTAAGGGTGTATTTCTTTCTGCTACTACTGCTGCTCAGGAAGAATTAATTGAATTTCGGTTATTGGTGGATTGTGGTTCTACTCTGAATGTGATTGATGGGGGATTCTTGGAAAAACTTAAATTAAAACCCAAACCTTTGTCATCCCCTATTGCCGTGGTTTCTGTCGATGGCTCTCCCTTAAAGAGTGTTACTCACAAGGTCTGTGAATTTCCCCTCACTATTAATGGTATTCACCAAGAGAATTTGGATTTGGTAGTATTAAATAATTTGCCTTCTCCAGTAGTTTTGGGGTTACCCTGGTTAAAATTGCACAATCCTGTACTGGATTGGTCTACCAATGAAATTAAGTCCTGGAGCCCTAAGTGTTATGACAAGTGTTGTAACGGGCGCATTGCTGCTGTGGATAAAGGGGAATTACCTGTACCTATTCAGGATTTTTGGAGAGTTTTTTCTGAGAAGGAATCGCAAATTTTGCCTCCCCATAGAGACTATGATTGTACCATTGAATTTGTCCCTGGAGCGACTCTTCCTAAAAGTCGTTTATTTAATCTTACTATTCCTGAGAGCAAGGCTTTGGAGGAATACATACAGACAAGCTTGGCCGCCGGTCACATTAGGCCTTGCAAGTCTCCTGTGGCTGTTGGATTTTTTTTTGTTAAAAAAAAGGACGGTGGTTTACGTCCTTGTCTGGACTTTCGTGAGATTAATAAATTTACTGTACGCAATCCTTACTAGAGATGAACGTTGTTCTACTCGAACTGTTCGCCAATCTCAAATTCGAGCTGTTTTGGGCGGTGTTCGAGCCGTTCGGCGAACACGAACAATTTGAGAAAAATTCGGCTGTTCGAGGTTATGTTCGATAACTGTTCGTGCACCAAAATCATAACTGGATTTTTTCTCAGCAATGATGAAAATTAATGTTAATACGCAGTTTGAGTGTACAGCGGGGTGGGGGGAGGGGCAGTGGATGGATCTCTGCAGGAATAATGAAGATCTCCATTTTTTTTTCTCTTTCCCGCATTTACAGTGGGGAGGTGCAATCTGTCAGCCTATCAGCAGCGCACACACGGAGCGAAGTGCTTTTTTTTCACACAAGCAAGGGCATGTGTCATTGGCAGTGTATGTCACATGTCCTTGCCCTATAAGACCAAGCCATTTTCCCCGTCGCCACCATTTTCTCACTGCTGCAGCTGCGTGTTAGACGGCACCGCTGTTGCTGTGTGCGCTATATCTTGTTAATTTCAAGCCAATTTTCGCACAAATCTACAGATAGCTTGGGAGTAGGGAATAGTTGTGATTGCAGTCCTTTTAAGGACTAGGTTACAGCATTTCCTACGACTTTTATCAGGCAGGTCTGTGCTCTTAAATAGATAGGTTGTGGGAGTAAAGACTAATTGTAATTGCAGTCCTTTTCAGGACTAGGTTACATCAGTTCCTATCAGTTTTTGCCAGGCAGGTCTGTGCCAGTGCTGTGCAAGTTTTTTTCACAGCATTTGGCTGAATCTAGCAAAGCTAATCCTTTTTGGCCTATTGCAGAGTGTGTTAGTCAGTGGAGTAGCCTATCTGTGTTGCAAGATATACCACCTGTGTATAGAATACCAATTTTTTTACTGCACCTAGTGAAGTAAAATCTTTTGGGCATAGCATCATTCTATTAGTCCATCTATACTGACCTCCATCAGGTTGCAAACTGAATATATTTTTTTCTGCATCTACCTCTGAAAAAATATTGGGCTTGTAGCTGTGTGTGGGACTTGTTCTATTAATCCATCTATACAGACCTCCATCAGGTTGCAAACTGAATATAATTTTTTTCTGCATCTACCTCTGAAAAAATATTTGGGCTTCTAGCTGTGTGTGGGACTTGTTCTATTACTCCATCTATACTGACCTCCATCAGGTTGCAAATTGAATATAATTTTTTTCTGCATCTAGCTCTGAAAAAATATTGGGCTTCTAGCTGTGTGTGGGACTTGTTGTATTAGTCCATCTATACTGACCTCCATCAGGTTGCAAACTGAATATATTTTTTTTTGCATCTACCTCTGAAAAAATATTGGGCTTCTAGCTGTGTGTGGGACTTGTTCTATTAATCTATCTATACAGACCTCCATCAGGTTGCAAACTGAATATAATTTTTTTCTGCATCTAGCTCTGAAAAAATATTTGGCCTTCTAGCAGTGTGTGGGACTTTCTCTATTAGTCCATCTATACTGACCTCCATCAGGTTGCAAATTAAAAATAATTTGTATCTGCATCTAGCTCTGAAAAAATATTTGGGCTTCTAGCTGTGTGTGGGACTTGTTCTATTACTCCATCTATACTGACCTCCATCAGGTTGCAAATTGAATATAATTTTTTTCTGCATCTAGCTCTGAAAAAATATTGGGCTTCTAGCTGTGTGTGGGACTTGTTGTATTAGTCCATCTATACTGACCTCCATCAGGTTGCAAACTGAATATATTTTTTTCTGCATCTACCTCTGAAAAAATATTGGGCTTCTAGCTGTGTGTGGGACTTGTTCTATTAATCCATCTATACAGACCTCCATCAGGTTGCAAACTGAATATAATTTTTTTCTGCATCTAGCTCTGAAAAAATATTTGGCCTTCTAGCAGTGTGTGGGACTTTCTCTATTAGTCCATCTATACTGACCTCCATCAGGTTGCAAACTGAATATAATTTTTTTCTGCATCTAGCTCTGAAAAAATATTTGGCCTTCTAGCAGTGTGTGGGACGTTCTCTATTAGTCCATCTATACTGACCTCCATTAGGTTGCAAACTGAATATAATTTTTTTCTGCATCTAGCTCTGAAAAAATATTTGGCCTTCTATCAGTGTGTGGGACTTGTTCTATTAGTCCACCTATACTGACCTCCATCAGGTTGCAAATTCAAAATAATTTTTTGTCTGCATCTAGCTCTGAAAAAATATTTGGCCTTCTAGCAGTGTGTGGGACTTTCTCTATTAGTCCATCTATACTGACCTCCATCAGGTTGCAAACTGAATATTTTTTTTTCTGCATCTACCTCTGAAAAAATATTTGGGCTTCTAGCTGTGTGTGGGACTTGTTCTATTAGTCCATCTATACTGACCTCCATCAGGTTGCAAATTGAATATAATTTTTTTCTGCATCTAACCCAGCCAATAGTTTTGGCCTAATACCACAGTTTGGCCACTCAGCTCTGCTCGGTTCCCATCCATTGTTTTTTTGTGCAAACAACTCTAGGGTTGTGAATTAGTTAACCACCAAAATGAGTGGAAAAAAGCCTGCTGCTGGTGGAAAGGGGAATAGGCGTGTTGAGAAGGGGAAAAAAGGTTGTGTCCGTGGGGTAGGTGTTAAAGCAACAGTAACATCTGCAGAAGAAAGACCATCTTCCAGCCAAACTAAAATGTCTACTTCTTTTAGCGGACAATGTGATAAGATCCCTTTCTTACGGCCACGCCAATCGCTACAAATTCCAGATGAGACACAAAAACAGCAGGTGCTTCAATGGATATCAAGTGCTCCTTTAAGTGGGCTCTCCTCCACATCAACTTCAACATCACAAATACTCCAGTCCTCAAAGGTGTCACCCCAATCGCACTTGCTTCCTCACAGCTCCCAAATCTCCAGCTGCCCGTCTGAGTATGAGGTAGAACAGATGGTTGAGTCTGCAGAGCTGTTTACTCATACTATAGCCTGGGAATCAGAGGTCGACTCCAGTGCTTCTGTGAATCCAGACGAGGAAATGATCTGCACTGATGCCCAGAATCTTTATGAGTCGGATCCAGGACCAGACGCAGAAGGTTCTGACCATAATGTAGACCCTCATTCCCAAACTGTAACTCCTGTTGGTGGAGACAATGAGGAAGACGATGATGAGACTCAAATACCTGATTGGAGCGACAACTTTAGTTTTTTGTCAGGGCAGGAACAGGTTGGCTCTGAGGACGACGGGTGTGATAACGCACAGGGTGATGATGATGAGGTTGGAGATTCCACTTACTGTCAACCCACAGTCAGCCAAGAGATGAGGTCAGCAGAGGAGGTGGAGGAAGATGCTAGTGACGACGAGGTCAGGTTGCGCCTTCCTGGACAGAGACGTAGTACTGGAAGCACGTCAACAACTGCATCCTCAAACACAACTCTGCCTCTCACCACTCTTCAGGTCGCATGGGTGCTAAGTCTTGCATAGCCTGGGCATTTTTTCAGATCGATAAAGATGACCCAACTCGTGTTATCTGTAACATTTGTCAGCAAAAGCTAAGTAGAGGCCAAAAAATACATAGTTTGAGTACTTCATGCATGAACCGGCACATGGACATGAAGCATAAGTTGCAGTGGGAAGCTCAGTGTGCTACAATGCGGCCTAGCCGGCCGGGCCAACCACCGTCTGCCATATCTTGTGCATCCGCGGCCTCTTCATCCTCTGTGACTGGGGGGACAGCAGTCACACCTGTTTTGGGGCGCAGACCTGCCACCTCTTTACCCGCAACAGCCAGCGTGATTGGCAGGTCATCATTTTCTTTGGAGGTGGTAACACCAGCTGGAGTTGAGCGCTGTCCGACATCGATAGCACCACCTTTGGATCAAGGCAACCTAACATATCCGCCTGCATCTTCCTCACAGACCGGCAGTTTGCCGGGGACACCCTTATCAACCCCGTCTAAGCACAATAGCCAGCCCTCGGTCCCTCAGATGTGGACAAGTAAAAGACCATTTCCTCCTAGCCATGAGAAAGCTAAGAGGTTGAATTTCACCATCTGCAAGCTCTTGGCTACAGAAATGCTGCCTTTCCGTCTGGTGGACACAGAGGATTTTCGAGACCTTATGTCCGTCGCAGTGCCCCAGTACCAGATGCCCAGTCGGCACTACTTCTCAAAGAAAGGTGTGCCTGCGCTCCACCAGCATGTCGCACACAACATCACCGCTTCTTTGAGAAACTCTGTGTGTGACAGGGTGCATTTCACCACAGACACTTGGACGAGTAGGCATGGACAGGGGCGTTACATGTCGCTGACTGGGCACTGGGTAACTATGGTGACAGCAGGACAAGGGGCTGCTGTCCAAGTCTTGCCGTCCCCACGAGTTGTGCGTCAATCCTCTTTATGTCAAAGTTCCTCCACTGCTTCTGCCTCCTCAACCTCCTCTCGGTCTTCCACCTGCACCCAAAGCCTGTCTGGTCATGCCACAAGCTTTCTAACTGCGCAGAAGGGATCCTGCACACCTCCTTACTATGCTGGCAGTAGGGCTCAACGTCATCAGGCGGTTTTTACTTTGAAATGTCTGGGAAATGTGAGTCACACAGCTGAGGAGTTGTGGTCAGCTCTGGAGAACCAATTTCATGAATGGTTGTCTCCACTGGACCTGAAACCAGGGAAGGCCGTGTGCGACAATGCTGCAAACCTGGGTGCGGCCCTTCGCCGGGGCAATGTCACACACATGCCTTGTATGGCTCACGTGTTGAACCTGGTTGTCCAGCAATTTTTAGCCCACTATCCCAGACTAGATGGCCTTCTGCAGAGGGCACGGTCGCTGTGTGCTCACTTCCGCCGTTCGCATCCCGCAGCTCAGCGACTTACATCTCTACAGAAGTCGTTGGGCCTGCCACTTCACCGGCTAAAATGCGATGTGCCTACCCGGTGGAATTCAACTCTGCACATGTTGCAGCGACTGTGGCAGCACCGACAAGCCCTGGTGCAATACGTTCTGACTTATAGCCTGGGCCAACGAGATCCAGACGTGGGGCAAATCACGCTGGAGGAGTGGTCTCAGATCAGGGACCTATGCACCCTTCTGCACAGTTTTGAAATGGCGACGAAGATGTTTAGTGCTGACGATGCCATTATCAGCATGACTATTCCGGTGATTTACATGCTGAAGCACATGTTAAACAGAATTCGGAGTCAGGTGGTGGCACAAGAGGAGGTGGAGGAAGTAGAGGAGGAGGAGTTGTATGCGGAAGGGCTAACATCTGCAAGGTCCAGACGGTCGGCAGCACCAAGGCGGCAGGCATGTGAGGGTGGGGGAGATGGTTTTACCAGGGCGCATGGTAGCAGCCAAACTAGTGAGGAAGGTGCAGGAGCCCAGGAAGAAGTGGAGGACGAACTGATGGAAGACTCATCAGATGAGGGAGACCTTGATCACATTTCTGTTGTGCGAGGTTGGGGGGAGAGGACAGAGGAAGGAAGCATGATTGTTACCTCGCCACCAACACAACAGGGACTTGGTGCTCCTGGATGCGCAACACACATGAGTGCCTTCTTGCTGCACTACCTGCAACATGACCCTCGAATTGGGAGAATTAGAAATAATCCTGACTACTGGGTTGCCACACTGTTAGATCCCCGGTACAAAAGTAAATTTGCAGAAATTATTCCTGCCATAGAAAGGGATGCACGCATGCAGGAGTATCAGCAGAGACTGTTGCAGAATCTTACATGTGCTTTTCCACAAAACACCAGTGGTGCACGTAGTGAATCTCACAGTTCCAACTTGCCAACCGTGGGACCGTCAAGTGTTCAGCACTCAAACCATAACAGAACCACAGTATCTGCTGGTAACATCAATTTTGCGCAATCATTTCACCACTTTTTTAGCCCATCCTTTGCAAGGCCACAGGAGACAAGAAGTCTGACACATAGTCAACGCCTAGAGACGATGGTACAGGAGTATTTCCAAGTAAACATTGAAGCCATGACTGTGTCACTGGACCCTTGCTCTTTTTGGGCTTCCAATCTGGATAAATGGCCGGAGCTAGCCACTTACGCCTTGGAGATCTTGTCATGCCCCGCAGCCAGCGTTCTGTCTGAACGTGTGTTCAGCGCTGCTGGTGGTGTGCTGACAGATAAGCGCACGCGGCTCTCCACTGATAATGTAGACAGACTCACGTTCATAAAGATGAACAAATCATGGATCCGAAACGACTTTTCTACCCCTGTGTCATCCTGGGGAGAGTAAAAGCTTGATGATTGGTTAAAATCACCCTACCAACCGTTTTAAGCTTTCAAATTACTAATCATGTTTATCTGTATCTTGGCTGGAAAATAATTTGGGCTTTGTAGCAGTGTGCAGCACTGATTCTATTAGGCCATCTATAATAAGCTCCACCAGATTTAAAATTACTAATCATGTTTATCTGTATCTTGGCTGGAAAATAATTTGGGCTTTGTAGCAGTGTGCAGCACTGATCCTATTAGGCCATCTATACTAAGCTCCACCAGATTTAAAATTAATAATAATTTTTAGCTGCATCTAGCCCGGAAAATAATTTTGGGGCTCCGAGATGCGCAAGACACATAAGTGCCTTCTTGCTGCACTACCTGCAACATGACCCTCATATTGTCAGAATTCGAAGTAATCATGACTACTGGGTTGCCACACTCTTAGATCCGCCAAACTTTTCGATCAACCTTTTCATGTTAATAAAGACCAAAAAAATGGTCATTTTTGAAATTATAACCATTAGCAGGTTATTAGAAACTGAAATCAAACAGTTTTCAACTCAAAACTTTATTCTAGGTGATGTTACATTTTCACATAGGACCCCTTGTTCGAAAGGAGATTCTGAACTCTCTCGTCCATTGAATTTGTCAGGTTTTGGATGGTTTCTGCTTCAATTGTTTTGCATGAGGACAGAATACCCTCCCAGAGCTGTTGCTTAGATGTGAACTGCCTCCCGCCATCATAGACACTCCTTTTGATGATGCTCCAGAGGTTCTGAATGGGGTAGAGGTCAGGGGAGCATGGGGGTCACACCATAAGTTTGTCCCCTTTTATGCCCATATCAGCCAGAGATGCAGATGTTTTATGTGCAGCATGAGATGGTGCATTATCATGCAAAAAAATGATCTTGCTGTGAAATACACGGTTCTTCTTCTTGAACCATGGCAGGAAGTGCTGTTTGAAAAAATCCACATACATTATGGAGTTCATCTTTAGCGCCTTCAGGGATCCTAAAGGGGCCGACAATCTCTCTCCCCATGATTCCAGCCCAAAACATTACTCCACCTCCTCCTTGTTGGCGCTGTAGCCGTGTTTGCGTGGGGTGTCCATCAACCAGCCATCCTCCACTCCATCCATCTGGACCATCGAGCGCTGCACGGCACTCATCCGTGAACAAAACAGTTTTGAAATCAGTCTTCATGTAATGTTTGGCCCACTGGAGCCATTTCTGCTTGTGTGAAGTGGATAGAGGAGGTCGACAGGATGCAAACCTCTGAAGGACCCTGCATCTTGTTGTTCGGGGGACGTTGGAGGCACCAGCAGCTTCAAAAACTTGTCTGCTGCTATGACAAGGCTTTTTTGCCGCTGCTCTTTTAACCTGATGTAATTGCTTGTAGGAAAGAGTCCTCAATTTGCCCTTATCAGCACGCACACGTGTGTACTGTGAATCAGCTACATACTTCTTGATTGCCAAGACACTTCATCCTGATCATCGCACAATGTTGATTGTAGTCATGCCTTGACCTAAACACTCCACAATTTGTTGCTTCTCAGCAGCCGACACATCCTTTTTCTTTCCCATTTTGGCAGAAAATGTAGGCTGCTTAATAATGTGAGACAGCCTTCTTAAGCAGTCTTGCCTTTCATTGGACACACCTGCCAAACTAATTAGCACAGGTGTCTGCAATTGCTTACAGTGATATAAAGAGCCCTGACACACATCACCATCAATGAGTTTAACTGACAAACAAACAAATTCTTCCCTTATCACTCCTAAACACTTTTTGCATAATAATTTGGAACACAGTGTACATGTGCTTTTCCACAAAACACCAGTGGTTCACGTAGTGAATCTTACAGTTCTAACTTGCCAACAGTGGTCTGTATGGAGTTGTTCAATAAAGGGCCCAAAATTAAGATAACATAGATGGGAGAGGTCTCTATGAATAGGAATTCCTAAGTATTTGATACCCTGTGAGGGCCAGGCAAAGGGAAAGTTGGAGTGGATGGAATCCTATATGGATTTGGGGAGGGAGACATCGAGGGCCTCAGACTTCGCTGCATTGATTTTAAAATTTGACCATGTAACAAAGTGATCTATTTCAGCCATAACAGCATGGATGGATATATGTGATTGAGTGATATATACTAGGACATCATCAGCAAATAGAGAGCACTTGTACTCGGTGCCTCCCACCTCAATTCACCTAATATTGGGGTTATGGCGAATTGATGAGAGCAGGTGCTCCGTCACTAGGATGTATAAGAGAGGGGACAGAGAACATCCCTGCCTTGTCCCATTGGTGATTGTGAAAGGTGATGAAAATGTTCTGACGCGCCCCCTGGGCCTTGGGACACCTGGAGCCGGACCCTTTTTGGTGGATGCTGGTGGTTGTAGTCTCCATGGCGGCGACCCGGTTCCGTGGCTCAGGGCGGTCAAACCAGTGGCGGAACTATTTATGTGGTTTTGATGTTTAAATGTCCGACTACGCCACCCGTGGATTGCGGTCAGAGTGAACCGTCGCTCCAGGGCAGACCGCTGAGGCTGGTGTTGTGGGTGCAGCAGAGCGTAGCATAACTCCCCACGGGAGGAGTATAGCCTCAGGGCAGTGTATGCGGAGGATGGGGGTGATGGTGCAGGGCAACAGCAGTAATGACACGGAGTCAGTGATGCAGTCCAGGGCCTTTACTCACAGTTCTTATTATCCAGACCACGTCTGCAGGTAACGGCTGCCCACGTCGTACTGTGCTCACCAGGTGAGGGGCTCAGACAACTCCCAGATAACTTTGGAGCGCTTCACAGGACCCCCTTTGTGTGTCCTTTGTCTGGCCTTTCTTACCAACCCTTCTGTCCGGCTGCCTCGGGCCTCCTCTTGGTAAACTTGGCGCCAGTTTCCCTGACCCTATGTGGTGCCTTCCTAGCGGGTGTAGCGAGGGGCTGCGCCACATAAAATGTCACAGCCTCCGGTTTCTAGCTGAGGGTCGTTTCCTGCCTCCACTAGTTTCGGGGACCGGTCTCCCTCTTTGGCCTGACCCCTCCACGCAGGTGGATTCGGGCGTGCGGTGGCGACTCGCCCGTCCGCACCCCTGGGATCCCTTCATTCCTCGTTCCTGGAGCCTTCTCCGCTCCTCTTCCTTACTTCTCCCTCTTCCAGGCCTGGGCCTCTGTTACTAGGCCCGCCTCCGGAGCAGAGCTCATGCAGAGCCCCTGCTCCCTGCCACTTCTGCTCAGACTTCTCTGCACTGAACTAAGATGGTGCCCACCTTTTATACTCCCTTCTCAATGCACCCAGGAACTGCTTCCTCCCTGCTCCTGCACTACAGGGTTCCCCTTCCTCAGTGTTCCCTCCCCCCACTCCAGCCAGGGACAGGGACTGTCGTGCCCATCTCAGGGGCATATTGGTCGCCCTGCCCCACGGCAATGTGGTGTAATGCATGCAGGTGTCGGGTCCTGATCCACACTCCATCCTTACCTGAGAGTGAGATATCACACCTCTGGGTGAGGTGCAATACCTCTGTAGCAACCGAGCCCTCAGGGTAATACAGTTCCATTTATCTTCAGCCTAGGTGACGTATTGCGATACAGGGCCGTGATTTTGGCTATAAAAGGGTCCCCTAGACCCCTACCCCAAGCTTTTTAAGAGAATCATATATGGCGTGCCAGGAGACTCTATGGAATGCTTTCTCAGCATCCAACGAGAGTATCTAATTACAAATTTTTAACTGCATCTAGCCCAGGAAATACTTTGTGCCTAGTAGCAGTGTCTGCTAGTCAGCGGATTATCCCGGCTGTTAAGCAAGCTACACCACCTGTAGTTTTGACACTTAATTTTTTCAAAGGAAATGCTTCGGGACCACGGGATACTCAGTGAAGAGCATCAGGAGGCACCCCAAGGCATAGGGGCTGGGACTGGCAGTAGGATGCCTTGCGGTGGACAGCCGATCTCGATCCTTATAAAAGCTTTTTAACTGCAGCAGCTTTAGTGGACGCTACTGGAGCTGGAATTACGCGGCTGCTGGCATGAGACTTGCCCTCCAATAGATCCTTGTAAATGGATTTAAAGTGTATTCATTCAAATTAGAGAGACAATTTAAATTAAAAAGCTTAGAGCTGCCTCCACCACAGGGGGGCTCGCTCGACCCACCAGCGGACAGGCACCAGTATTGGGAGAGGGGGGCTGGCCGTCAGGGTTCACCGCGGCTCTGGCACAAACCCGGCGACACGGAGGTGGCACGGGCAGGATCGGACTGAATGTGTCGGCTTCTCACTTTTTGGATTTTAGAAGGGCATGACATGCCTATATCTGTGTCTCCCCCTCCTTTTACTCCTCCACCTCTTTTCTTTTTGCATGACTATATGTACTTGTCACTTTTCCATGTGTTAGTTGTGTCTTCAGAGCAGTTTGTCAGCTTTTGGACACCTTTGAAGGTGTTTTCTATGTGTTTCTATGTGTTTTTGTTTGCCTGCCATTGGTTTTAACGGTGTTCGAAGGTGTTCGACGAACAGTTCGACGAACAGTTCGGCGAACACACGGGTGTTCGATGAACCGAACCGAACTCGAACACTACGGGGGTGGCTCAACACTAATCCTTACCCACTGCCATTAATTCCTGATTTGTTTAACCAGTTAGTGGGGGCCAAGTGGTTCTCTAAAATTGATCTCCGGGGGGCATACAATTTGTTGCGCATGAAGGAGGGTGATGATTGGAAGACTGCTTTTAACACTCCTGTGGGTCAGTTTGAGAATCTGGTTATGCCTTTTGGTCTTACCAATGCTCCAGCATTTTTTCAGAATCTTATTAATGACATCCTTAGACCTTTGATCGGCAAAAATGTGGTTGTGTATTTGGATGACATTTTGATTTATTCGCCGGATCTGGAGTCTCATTGGCGAAGCATATGTGAGGTTTTACAGTTATTAATTGACAATTCGCTTTTTGCTAAGCTAGAGAAATGTGAGTTCGCTGTACAGAGGATTAGTTTTTTGGGCTACATTATCTCCAGCGAAGGTTTTGAGATGGATCCGGTTAAAGTTCAAGCTGTGCAGGAATGGCCTAGGCCTATTGATTTGAAATCGATACAGAGGTTTTTGGGTTTCGCCAATTATTACAGAAAATTCATTAAAAAATTTTCTATTATTGTCAAACCACTGACCGACCTCACCAGGAAAGGTGCCAATGCGGTTCAGTGGACTTCTGAGGCCATTGAAGCTTTTGTGTTTCTAAAGGAGAGGTTCAGCTCTGCTCCCATCCTTATGCAGCCTGATGTGACTAAGCCGTTTTTGGTTGAGGTTGATGCTTCTTCTGTGGGGGTCGGTGCGGTGTTGTCTCAGGAAAACAAGGATGGAGTACATCCCTGTGCCTTTTTTTCGAAAAAAATTTCTGAGACTGAACTTAATTACGATATTGGTAATCGGGAATTGCTGGCTATTAAACTCGCATTTGAACACTGGCGTCATCTCTTGCAAGGTGCTGAATTTCCCATACAGGTTTTCACTGATCATAAAAATCTGATCTATCTTGATGCTGCCAAGCGCTTGAATGCCCGTCAGGCTAGGTGGGCACTTTTTTTCTCGCGGTTTAATTTTTCTGTCACTTACATCCCGGGTACCAAGAATGTTAAAGCTAATGCTTTGTCTCGCAGCTTTTCTCCCATGGTCGGTGCTGAGGAGGAGGAGAGCATTTTACAAGAAGGTGTTGTGATTGCTGCTTTGGACTACGTTTTGGAGGATGAGATTCTTAAAGCTCAGGAGAATGCCCCATCTAACACTCCCCATGGGAGGTTGTTTGTACCTAGGACCTTTAGGAGAGATTTGTTTGTTGAGTGTCATGAGTCTCGGTTGGCAGGTCATCCAGGAATTTCTGAGACCAAGAGACTTGTGGGTCGCAGTTTTTGGTGGCCTGGATGGCAGAAGGAAGTCATTAAGTGGGTGCGTCAATGTACTGTGTGTGCTAGATCTAAGTCTTCGCATGCTCCTGCTGCGGGGTTGCTTTGCCCTCTGGAGGTTCCTAGTGCACCATGGACACATCTGGCTATGGACTTTGTTACTGACCTTCCCCCCTCTGAGGGTTTCACGGTCATCTGGGTGGTCGTGGACCGTTTTAGCAAGATGTGTCACTTGATTCCCTTCATCAAGCTGCCCTGCGCTAAGACACTCGCTAAGTCCTTTGTCAAGGAAATTGTCAGACTACATGGCGTTCCTACTGACATTGTTTCTTATAGGGGACCTCAGTTCGGGGCTCGTTTTTGGCGTGCCTTTTGTGACAGGTTGGGAGTTCATTTGTCGTTTTCATCCGGATATCATCCTGAGTCTAATGGCCAGACAGAAAGGAAGAACCAGGATGTTGAGCAGTTCTTGCGTTGTTTTGTTGCAGACAATCAAGAGGGGTGGTCTGAGTTTCTGCCACTTGCTGAATTTGCTCTTAACAACCATACATCCTCTTCTGCTGGGTGTTCGCCTTTTTTTTGTTGTTCTGGGAGACATCCGTCTTTTGGGTCATTCTCCAAATTGGTATCGGCTGTGCCTGAGGAGGAGAGTTTTTCCAGTGATTTGGAGAGAGTTTGGATGGATGTGCGTGGTAATCTTCAGGAGGCTAACAAAAAATGTAAGAGGTACTTTGATAGGAAACGGCAAGAGGTTTTGTTTGCTATTGGTGACATGGGTTGGTTGTCCTCTAAGAATCTGCGTTTGAGGATTCCTTCTAAAAAATTGGGTCCCAAGTTTGTAGGGCCCTTTAAGGCGCTTCAGATAGTTAACCAATCTGCTGTTAGGTTGGAGGTTCCTACCTCCTGGAAGATTAATCCGGTGTTTCAAGTTTCTCTGTTGAAAAGAGCTGATGTGTCAGATGGTGACGCCTCTGCCACTGTTCCTCCGGTGGTGGAGGACGGGGAATATGAAATTTCCCGCATCCTAAATTCTAGACGGTATAGAGGGAGTTTGCAGTATCTCGTCGCTTGGAAGGGTGTCGGATCCGAGGATAACTCATGGGTGAAGGCGGATGATGTTTCTGCTTCCAGACTTGTCAGAGCGTTTCACAGGAGGTTTCCTGATAAGCCCGGGCCTAGGGGATCCGGAGGATCCTCTTAGAAGAGGGGGTACTGTTAGAACTCTCCTGTTAGGTTTTTTCTATCTTGCTGATCACATGACCTTTTTTGCCTATTTAATCCTGCTCCGCCCTTCTGGCCTTGCTGGACTTCATAGTAATTTCTACTCTTGAGCTAGCTTGGTGCTCTGTTACCTTTCTCAGTCAGTTTTGCTAGGTCTTCAAACCTCTATGTTCTATGTTGTTTGCTTGTCTTTTTACTGCTACAATTTCTGCTAGGAGGTGTCCATCTTTCTCCCAGTCCCTAGTTCTTGTAGGGATCCCTTTGACGCGCCCCCTGGGCCTGTGTTGTGCAGGGGATACCCGGAGCCGGATCGCTGGGGGTTGTAGTCTCTGTGTGGCGGTGACCCGGTCCGTGCCCAGGGCGGTCAAACCAGTGGCAGTCTTAGGTAATAACAATGTCCGACTACGCCACCCGTGGATTGCGGTCAGTGGGGACCGCCGCTGCGCTGCAGACCCCTGAGGCTGATGTTGTTTGCGCAGCCGAGTATGGGATAACTCCCCACGGGAGAAGTATTGCCTCAGGGCAGCTAGTGTGGAAGATGGGAGTGATGGTGTGAGCGTCCCAGTAGTAATGGTGCTGGTGCGGCGATGAAACACAGAGACGTGTGGTGCAGTTCAGGGTCTTTACTGATGGAATAACGCAGACCCTCCCGGGAGTACTGGTTAGCAGTAGGGGCCTGGTCAGTCTGTAAGCAAGTAGGATCTCCCCTGGCCAGGTGGAGTTGTAGGCCTCCCCGACTATCTGCACTCTTTCCTGGCTACCTTGCTCTATGCGGGTAGAAGTAGCCCACGTCCCTGAGTATACCGTGTGGTGCTCACCCGTATGGCCGGTGACTTGGGGCCTTCCGTTAGCCTCCGCTTCACGATGGTGGTGCTGGTCCCTTGCTTGTGACCGTGCCTTCGGGCTTCTAAGGCCAGAGGACATGGAGTCCCCTGCCGGTTGGATTCTGCTGCTGGACCTGGATGTCCCCACAGCCTCGGACTCCGTGTCCGGGTTTAGTGTCTTCAGCCAAGGCGAGCTTTCTAGCTTCCAGCCTCTGGCACTCGCTCCTGCTCCTACAGAGCTCCTGGTTCTTACTTTTCCTCTCCAGGCTCTGACTGCTCTGCTTGTTCTGCAGGCTCTGGCTCTGTCTGGGACTTCACTACTTAATCCCGCCCCAGACCCAGTTTATAAGGGCAGATTCCTCCCCTCCCAGGTCTGGGTGGGCCGTGTTGCATGCTTAGGGCTCCTGACCAGAGAAACCTCCCACTTGCTCTCAGACATAATATTTTTATTACTGTGGCAACCAGACCCCTGGGGTGCCACACCTTCCTCACATCTATAGGTCTTCGTTCAGACTAGCCGAGGACTTTAGCGGGTCTGATCGCAGGATCAGGTTCCCCGTTACATCGTAGGGATCCAGCTTAGTTCTATTGTAGGGACAGATCTCCTGTCTTTTCTTAGTGCTTGTAGCAGATCATAACAGCATTGACCTGGTCTCTAATCTGAGCTGCTGTTAACTTGCGATTTCTGAGGCTGGTGACTCGGATAAACTTATCCTCAGAAGCAGAGGTGACTCTTGGTCTTCCTTTCTTGGGGCGGTCCTCATGTGAGCCAGTTTCTTTGTAGCGCTTGATGGTTTTTGCAACTGCACTTGGGGACAATTTCAAAGTTTGCCCAATTTTTCGGACTGACTGACCTTCATTTCTTAAAGTAATGATGGGCATTCGTTTTTCTTTACTTAGCTGCTTTTTTCTTGCCATAATACAAATTCTAGCAGTCTATTCAGTAGGACTACCAGCTGTGTATCCACCAGACTTCTGCACAACACAACTGATGGTCCCAACCCCATTTATAAGACAAGAAATCCCACTTATTAAACCTGACAGGGCACACCTGTGAAGTGAAAACCATTTCCGGTGACTACCTCTTGAAGCTCATCAAGAGAATGCCAAGAGTGTGCAAAGCAGTCATCAAAGCAAAAGGTGGCTACTTTGAAGAACCTAGAATATAAGACATATTTTCAGTTGTTTCACACTTTTTTGATAAGTATATAATTCCACATGTGTTAATTCATAGTTTTGATGCCTTCAGTGTGAATGTACAATTTTCAAAGTCATGAAAATACAGAAAAATCTTTAAATGAGAAGGTGTGTCCAAACTTTTGGTCTGTACTGTATATATATAAAAGTCCTCTAAGGGGAAAACAAGGGTACCCAGATCTCATTGTATTAGTGTGGGAGAGGGGTGTAAGGTTATAGCAGCGCCGTATCCCTCATACACATTCTATCGGCGTTCCGGTCGTTACAGATGCACTGTGCTCAGCCATACGGGCCCGGGAGGAAACAAAGCGCGCTCCCTTTGAGCCACGCTTTCAGCATGCGTCGGTAGGTGAGGGAAAAAAATGCATGTCACAGGGACCTGTGATGTGCGGGGAGGGAGGAAATATGGTAAACGTGGACATAGGCGGGGAATTGGTGGAATAATAAGCAGATGAACAGGGATAGCTTGGCGTCTGGGGGACGCCAAGCCTGTGAAAATCGAAGGAGATAAAACTACATTTCTCTGCAATCAGACCTCTGCTATGGGCCATACAGGTATGTATAGATTTACTTTTCTATACCCTGTATGCCCATAGTAAAGGTCTGATATCTCCCAGGGGGTGACAGATTCCCTTTAATCAGATGTTTCTATGGATACTGAAGTACAATTATGAAAATTTCATAAGTTTTTATACTTTTATTTACTCATTCTTAGTTTATGTAGGACTCAATATTCACATTGTTGACCCTTCCTTTTCCAGATTTCTGCAATTCACCTTGACATGCTGGATATCAGCTTCGGGGCCAAATCCTGACTGATGACAACCTATTTTTGTCTAACAAGTGCTTGGAGTTTATCACAATTTCTGTGTTTTTGTTTGTCCACGCACTTTTTGAGGATTAACCACAGGTTTACAATGAGATTGAGAGAGTTTCCTGGTTGTGGACCCCTGGACAATGTTTTGTTCACTGAGCAACGCTCCATGATGCTGGAAGAAACTTTGTTCTTCACCAAATTGCTCCTGGAACACTGGGAGAAATTGCTCTTGTAGGATGTTTAGATACCATTCTTTAATGCAGAGGTATAAATAAACTGCTAAAATGCAGTATAACAATCAGAAGATAGGGGCGCTGGTAAGAAAACTCAGTAGGTCTGCTGCAAATGGTATGTGTCACCATAAACCACTGAGGGGATAAACAATAAAATTTATAAAACCATTGCGCTGATGTACTGAGGAAGATAGGTGAGGAATATAAGAGAGTAATAGAGTTGACAATTGTTCAGTGAATATTATTATTTTGTTTTCAAAAAACGCTAATTAAAAGTTTCATGAAGTTAACTTGACATACTAAATATCTGTGTTGTCAGAATGGCCCTATTAAGATGATCACTAACTGTAAATAGGAGTTTTTTTCAGTTGTCAAGTATAGTAATGTATGGTCTCCCAATGTCAAACTCCCATCAATGTGATAATGAAAACACATGCTCTATTAAAAAAAAATATCTGCAAGTAAACACTCTTAGAATTGTTTGAAATCATCTAATCATCATAAAAATTAACATTTACCATTAAAATCCAGCCAAAGGAAACACATTGATTAAAAGATTGTATGTAAGAAAAAATATATAAATTTTAATAATCTGCTCCTTGTTTTATAGAACTTCACCCTGGAATCCCAGAAGATCAGAAGTAGAAGACACGGCAGATATAGCCAATTACTTGAGTGTTTATACAGTGGTGCTTAAAAGCTTGTGAGCCCTTCAGAAACGTTCATATTTTTGCATAAATTTAACCTAAAACTACATCACATTTCTGTACATCTCCTAAAAGTAGATTAAGAGAACCAAGCAAAACTAATGAGTAAAAACGATAGACTTTGTCATTTTTCTAAATGAGGAAAATTATTCAATATCACATGTATGTGAGTGGTAAAAGTACTGTATGTGAACCTTTAGGATTAGCAGGTAATTTGAAGGTGAAATTAGAGTCTGGTGTTTTCAAGCAATAGAATGACAATCAGTTGTGAATAGGTGACCTTTTTTATTTAAAGACCAATAGGGATCTGTCAAGGTCTGATCTTCATATCACAGACTTGTGAGGATCTTGGAAGAGTAGATTAAGCTCATAAGTTTAGAAAAGGTTACAAATCATCTATAAAGAGTTTGGACTCCATTAATCCACAGTCAGACAGATTGTGTACAAATATAGGAAATTCAAGATCATTATTACCCTCCAAAGGAGTGGGTGGTCAACCAACAAAGATGACTCGAAGAGCAAGATGTGTGATTGTCACAAAGGAGCCAAGGTAACCTCTAAGTAACTAAAGGTCTATCCCGTATTAGCTGATGTTGATGCTATGCATGGCAGTAACATTGCTGCCAGTCATGAATTTTCTAAGGAAAACCTGGACAAGCTAGAAGGCTATTGGAAAAATGTTATGTGGATGGATGAGAGCAAAATAGAGATTTTTGTTATGCAATCCCAATTCCACAAAGGTTGTAATGCTATACAAATATGTAAAGAAAACAAGAATGCAATGAAATCTCTTATAGCAATATTTTATTCACAACAGAACATAGAGCACAGATCAGAAGTTGAAAGACAGACATTTTTCCATTTCATTAGAAAAAAAAAATAACTCATTTATAAATTGATGATAGCGACATATCTCAAAATTGTTGGGACAGGGCCATGTCTAACATTGTGTAGCAACCCCTCCTCATTTGAACTGAATCTAAAGAGAATGTGGGTTATGCAATAAGGTGACCAAAAGTGCACGTAATGTTACAAAAGTATGGTTGAAGAAGAATAAAGTTGAAGGGAGTCCATCATCTCCAAACTACATTTTAGGTGGGCTATACATTGTTGTAGAGGACTTAGCCCCTATAACAACCAACTAGCACTATACCTGTTACTGGTAGAGTGCCTGAGAAAATATCTGATGCTGGTTGCTGCGCTTTCAGGTGTATTAGTGTAGCAAACGGCATTAGAAGAAAGGAGACTGGGAGGAGAATGCGCGCAGACATTGTGCATGGCCGCAAACACACCGGCAGCATTCAGACAGTGTTCACTGTGGGAAAGGCCCCAATATGCAAATGAGGAGGCATAAGGATGCACACAACTCTTGACCATGCCAGGGGTGAAACTAAGTCTTCTTATTTGCATATGAAATAAAAGTTATTTTCTCTCAGGCACTGCACCAGTTGTTCTAGAGGCTAAGTCCCCTACAATACTGTAAACATTCTAAAATGCATGTTGCGGAAACGTTTTGATGCAGTTATCGGGGACTAAGTGACTTACGCCTTCACTAGTGATTGATGAGCACTAAAATGCTCGGGTGCTCGATGCTCAGGTCGAGCACATTGGAATACTCAGGTGTTCGACCCGAGCAACGAGCCCAATGTAAGTTTATGGGAAACACGAACATTTTTCAGGCGGCTCACCCCGGCGGTCAGCAGAGGGCCTAAAAATTGCCCAAATCAATGGAAACAGTGCTCAAATGACAGGGGAACAGCATTGGGATCGCCCTAGGAAGCATTTATGACCCCCAGGTCACTGCTGTCAACAACGTTGTCAGAGGTATTACGCCACTTTTACAGACTCACATTAAAACATGCAAAAACTAAACCAAAATGGATTTTCCTGGGAAATATGTTAAGGAACATCCTTTCCAGTGTAATGACTTGTACAGTACAAACCAAAAGTTTGGACACACCTTCTCAGTTAAAGGTTTTTCTGTATTTTCATGACTTTGAAAATTGTACATTCACACTGAAGGCATCAAATCTATGAATTAACATGTGTGGAATTATATACTTAACAAAAAGTGTGAAACAACTGAAAATATGTCTTATATTCTAGGTTCTTCAAAGTAGCCACCTTTTGCTTTGATGACTGCTTTGCACACTTTTGGCATTCTCTTGAATAAGACATATTTTCAGTTGTTTCACACTTTTTTGTTAAGTATATAATTCCACATGTGTTAATTCATAGTTTTGATGCCTTCAGTGTGAATGTACAATTTTCAAAGTCATGAAAATACAGAAAAATCTTTAAATGAGAAGGTGTGTCCAAACTTTTGGTCTGTACTGTATATAAAGCAAAATAAATAACCAAAAACAAAAATACTCCTCCACACCTTGGGCTATGTTCACACTTAGTGTTTTTGATGCATATTTGCACTTTTGCATTGCTTTCAACTGTGACAAATGTATTCAAAAGGAAATGTCATTTTAACATTTTACAACCTTAGCTGGCCATGTGGTGTGTGACACATCATCAGACACATCGTGTTTCACTTATGAAGGAGGGACTCTGAAAGTCACAAAGCCTATTTTTATAGGGCTATCAGGCGGCCTTTACTATTCTTAAAGGGCCAACAGTCAGCCCTCACTATTCTTAGAGAGCCATCATCCGACAATGTTTTATTTTTCCCATTACTAAAGAGTGAGTCTCCTATACTGTTATTACATATGCAGTGAGTGGCAGGGCTGCCCAAAATTTGGACCAACCCCAATACCCCTTTGAAGAGACTTAGAAGAGGGCTTCCTGAAAACAATGTTTACATTTTTAGGAAGTGGGTCTCCCATTGTGTTAGCCTTTGCAGTGAACTCAAGGGTTGCCAAAAATTTGGAGGCACTCTAATGCCCCTTGGAAGAGACGTAAAGGAGGGCCTCCTGAAAAAAAAAGTTCCCATTATTAGGAAGTGGGTCTCCCATAGTATTGGCATATGCAGTGAATGCAAAAGCTGCCAAAAATTGAGAACCACTCCAATGCCCCTTGGAAGAGACGTGGAGGAGGGCCTCATAAAAAATGTTCCCATTAGAAAGGAGTGGGTCTCCTATACTTGTAATGCCCATGCACTAAGTGTATGGGCTGACAAACAGTTACCCCTGGGGGGTGTACATGAACATACTGTATAAAACATATTTTTTACGGGCATCATAAACACCCTTTAAAAAAATTATATGGGTGTTGCATCACAGACCACGATCACCCTGGTGATATGGTGGTGGAGGATGAGGATGAGAAGAAGGAGGAGGACAAGAGCAAATAGCCAAAATCAAGAAACGTATACCCATGTGTGGGTGTGAAGAGGTGCATGGGAATACACCTCCCAAAAAAAGACACTGGATTTGAGTTTATATTACGCTGCTATCATTCGGTGGTGCTGAGAAGTCTGGGCCAATCCAGCCCTTGTTCATTTTTATAAGAGTCAGCCTGTCAGGATTTTCAGTTGACAGGCGAATGCGCTTATCAGTTATAATTCCACCAGCGGCACTAAAAACCCGCTCTGATAAAACGCTAGCGGCAGGGCAGGCCAGGACCTCCGAGGCGTAAAGAGTAGTGTTGAGCCACCCCCGTAGTGTTCGAGTTCGGTTCGGTTCGTCGAACACCCGTGTGTTCGTCGAACTGTTCGTCGAACACCTTCGAACACCGTTAAAACCAATGGCAGGCAAACAAAAACACATAGAAACACATAGAAAACACCTTCAAAGGTGTCCAAAAGCTGACAAACTGCTCTGAAGACACAACTAACACATGGAAAAGTGACAAGTACATATAGTCATGAGAAAAGAAAAGAGGTGGAGGAGTAAAATGAGGGGGAGACATAGATATAGGCATGTCATGCCCTTCTAAAATCCAAAAAGTGAGAAGCCGACACGTTCAGTCCGCTCCTGCCCGTGCCACCTCCGTGTCGCCGGGTTTGTGCCAGAGCCGCGGTGAACCCTGACGGCCAGCCCCCCTCTCCCAATACTGGTGCCTGTCCGCTGGTGGGTCGAGCGAGCCCCCCTGTGGTGCAGGCAGCTCTAAGCTTTTTAATTTAAATTGTCTCTCTAATTTGAATGAATACACTTTAAATCCATTTACAAGGATCTATTGGAGGGCAAGTCTCATGCCAGCAGACGCGTAATTCCGGCTCCAGTAGTGTCCACTAAAGCTGCTGCAGTTAAAAAGCTTTTATAAGGATCGAGCTCGGCTGTCCACCGCAAGGCATCCTACTGCCAGTCCCAGCCCCTATGCCTTGGGGTGCCTCCTGATGCTCTTCACTGAGTATCCCGTGGTCCCGAAGCATTTCCTTTGAAAAAATTAAGTGTCCAAACTACAGGTGGTGTAGCTTGCTTAACAGCCGGGATAATCCGCTGACTAGCAGACACTGCTACTAGGCACAAAGTATTTCCTGGGCTAGATGCAGTTAAAAATTTGTAATTAGATACTCTCGTTGGATGCTGAGAAAGCATTCCATAGAGTCTCCTGGCATGCCATATATGATTCTCTTAAAAAGCTTGGGGTAGGGGACCCTTTTATAGCCAAAATCACGGCCCTGTATCGCAATACGTCACCTAGGCTGAAGATAAATGGAACTGTAGCACCCTGAGGGCTCGGTTGCTACAGAGGTATTGCACCTCACCCAGAGGTGTGATATCTCACTCTCAGGTAAGGATGGAGTGTGGATCAGGACCCGACACCTGCATGCATTACACCACATTGCCGTGGGGCAGGGCGACCAATATGCCCCTGAGATGGGCACGACAGTCCCTGTCCTTGGCTGGAGTGGGGGGAGAGAACACTGAGGAAGGGGAACCCTGTAGTGCAGGAGCAGGGAGGAAGCAGTTCCTGGGTGCATTGAGAAGGGAGTATAAAAGGTGGGCACCATCTTAGTTCAGTGCAGAGAAGTCTGAGCAGAAGTGGCAGGGAGCAGGGGCTCTGCATGAGCTCTGCTCCGGAGGCGGTCCTAGTAACAGAGGCCCAGGCCTGGAAGAGGGAGAAGGAAGGAAGAGGAGCGGAGAAGGCTCCAGGAACGAGGAACGAAGGGATCCCAGGGGTGCGGATGGGCGAGTCGCCACCGCACGCCCGAATCCACCTGCATGGAGGGGTCAGGCCAAAGGGGGAGACCGGTCCCCGAAACTAGTGGAGGCAGGAAACGACCCTCAGCTAGAAACCGGAGGCTGTGACATTTTATGTGGCGCAGCCCCTCGCTACACCCGCTAGGAGGGCAGCACATAGGGTCAGGGAAACTGGTGCCAAGTTTACCAAGAGGAGGCCCGAGGCAGCCGGACAGAAGGGTTGGTAAGAAAGGCCAGACAAAGGACAAACAAAGGGGGTCCTGTGAAGCGCTCCAAAGTTATCTGGGAGTTGTCTGAGCCCCTCACCTGGTGAGCACAGTACGACGTGGGCAGCCGTTACCTGCAGACGTGGTCTGGATAATAAGAACTGTGAGTAAAGGCCCTGGACTGCATCACTGACTCCGTGTCGTTACTGCTGCTGCCCTGCACCATCACCCCCATCCTCCGCATACACTGCCCTGAGGCTATACTCCTCCCGTGGGGAGTTATGCTACGCTCTGCTGCACCCACAACACCAGCCTCAGCGGTCTGCCCTGCAGCGGCGGTTCACTCTGACCGCAATCCACGGGTGGCGTAGTCGGACATTTAAACATCAAAACCACATAAATAGTTCCGCCACTGGCTTGACCACCCTGAGCCACGGAACCGGGTCGCCGCCACGAAGACTACAACCACCAGCATCCACCAAAAAGGGTCCGGCTCCGGGTGTCCCAAGGCCCAGGGGGTGCATCAGAACATTTTCATCACCTTTCACAATCACCAATGGGACAAGGCAGGGATGTCCTCTGTCCCCTCTCTTATACATCCTAGTGACGGAGCACCTGCTCTCATCAATTCGCCATAACCCCAATATTAGGTGGATTGAGGTGGGAGGCACCGAGTACAAGTGCTCTCTATTTGCTGATGATGTACTAGTATATATCACTCAATCACATTTATCCATCCATGCTGTTATGGCTGAAATAGATCACTTTGTTACATGGTCAAATTTTAAAATCAATGCAGCGAAGTCTGAGGCCCTCGATGTCTCCCTCCCCAAATCCATATAGGATTCCATCCAGTCCAACTTTCCCTTTGCCTGGCCCCCACAGGATATCAAATACTTAGGAATTCCTATTCATAGAGACCTCTCCCATCTATGTTATCTTAATTTTGGGCCCTTTATTGAACAACTCCATACAGACCACGGTTGGCAAGTTAGAACTGTAAGATTCACTACGTGAACCACTGGTGTTTTGTGGAAAAGCACATGTACACTGTGTTCCAAATTATTATGCAAAAAGTGTTTAGGAGTGATAAGGGAAGAATTTGTTTGTAAGTTAAACTCATTGATGGTGATGTGTGTCAGGGCTCTTTATATCACTGTAAGCAATTGCAGACACCTGTGCTAATTAGTTTGGCAGGTGTGTCCAATGAAAGGCAAGACTACTTAAGAAGGCTGTCTCACATTATTAAGCAGCCTACATTTTCTGCCAAAATGGGAAAGAAAAAGGATGTGTCGGCTGCTGAGAAGCAACAAATTGTGGAGTGTTCAGGTCAAGGCATGACTACAATCAACATTGTGCGATGATCAGGATGAAGTGTCTTGGCAATCAAGAAGTATGTAGCTGATTCACAGTACACACGTGTGCGTGCTGATAAGGGCAAATTGAGGACTCTTTCCTACAGGCAATTACGTCAGGTTAAAAGAGCAGCGGCAAAAAAGCCTTGTCATAGCAGCAGACAAGTTTTTGAAGCTGCTGGTGCCTCCAACGTCCCCCGAACAACAAGATGCAGGGTCCTTCAGAGGTTTGCAGCTGTGCATTTGCCATCCTGTCGACCTCCTCTATCCACTTCACACAAGCAGAAACGGCTCCAGTAGGCCAAACATTACATGAAGACTGATTTCAAAACTGTTTTGTTCACGGATGAGTGCCGTGCAGCGCTCGATGGTCCAGATGGATGGAGTGGAGGATGGCTGGTTGATGGACACCCCATGCAAACACGGCTACAGCGCCAACAAGGAGGAGGTGGAGTAATGTTTTGGGCTGGAATCATGGGGAGAGAGATTGTCGGCCCCTTTAGGATCCCTGAAGGCGCTAAAGATGAACTCCATAATGTATGTGGATTTTCTCAAACAGCACTTCCTGCCATGGTTCAAGAAGAAGAACCGTGTATTTCACAGCAAGATCATTTTTCTGCATGATAATGCACCATCTCATGCTGCACATAAAACATCTGCATCTCTGGCTGATATGGGCATAAAAGGGGACAAACTTATGGTGTGACCCCCATGCTCCCCTGACCTCTACCCCATTCAGAACCTCTGGAGCATCATCAAAAGGAGTGTCTATGATGGCGGGAGGCAGTTCACATCTAAGCAACAGCTCTGGGAGGGTATTCTGTCCTCATGCAAAACAATTGAAGCAGAAACCATCCAAAACCTGACAAATTCAATGGACGAGAGAGTTCAGAAGCTCCTTTCGAACAAGGGGTCCTATGTGAAAATGTAACATCACCTAGAATAAAGTTTTGAGTTGAAAACTGTTTGATTTCAGTTTCTAATAACCTGCTAATGCTTACAATTTCAAAAATGACCATTTTTTTGGTCTTTATTAAAATGAAAAGGTTGATCGAAAAGTTTGGGGGATCTAAGAGTGTGGCAACCCAGTAGTCATGATTACTTCGAATTCTGACAATATGAGGGTCATGTTGCAGGTAGTGCAGCAAGAAGGCACTTATGTGTCTTGCGCATCTCGGAGCCCCAAAATTATTTTCCGGGCTAGATGCAGCTAAAAATTATTATTAATTTTAAATCTGGTGGAGCTTAGTATAGATGGGCTAATAGGATCAGTGCTGCACACTGCTACAAAGCCCAAATTATTTTCCAGTCAAGATACAGATAAACATGATTAGTAATTTGAAAGCTTAAAACGGTTGGTAGGGTGATTTTAACCAATCATCAAGCTTTTACTCTCCCCAGGATGACACAGGGGTAGAAAAGTCATTTCGGATCCATGATTTGTTCATCTTTATGAACGTGAGTCTGTCTACATTATCAGTGGAGAGCCGCGTGCGCTTATCTGTCAGCACACCACCAGCAGCGCTGAACACACGTTCAGACAGAACGCTGGCTGCGGGGCATGACAAGATCTCCAAGGCGTAAGTGGCTAGCTCCGGCCATTTATCCAGATTGGAAGCCCAAAAAGAGCAAGGGTCCAGTGACACAGTCATGGCTTCAATGTTTACTTGGAGATACTCCTGTACCATCGTCTCTAGGCGTTGACTATGTGTCAGACTTCTTGTCTCCTGTGGCCTTGCAAAGGATGGGCTAAAAAAGTGGTGAAATGATTCCGCAAAATTGATGTTACCAGCAGATACTGTGGTTCTGTTACGGTTTGAGTGCTGAACACTTGACGGTCCCACGGTTGGCAAGTTGGAACTGTGAGATTCACTATGTGCACCACTGGTGTTTTGTGGAAAAGCACATGTAAGATTCTGCAACAGTCTCTGCTGATACTCCTGCATGCGTGCATCCCTTTCTATGGCAGGAATAATTTCTGCAAATTTACTTTTGTACCGGGGATCTAACAGTGTGGCAACCCAGTAGTCAGGATTATTTCTAATTCTCACAATTCGAGGGTCATGTTGCAGGTAGTGCAGCAAGAAGGCACTCATGTGTGTTGCGCATCCAGGAGCACCAAGTCCCTGTTGTGTTGGTGGCGAGGTAACAATCATGCTTCCTTCCTCTGTCCTCTCCCCCCAACCTCGCACAACAGAAATGTGATCAAGGTCTCCCTCATCTGATGAGTCTTCCATCAGTTCGTCCTCCACTTCTTCCTGGGCTCCTGCACCTTCCTCACTAGTTTGGCTGCTACCATGCGCCCTGGTAAAACCATCTCCCCCACCCTCACATGCCTGCCGCCTTGGTGCTGCCGACCGTCTGGACCTTGCAGATGTTAGCCCTTCCGCATACAACTCCTCCTCCTCTACTTCCTCCACCTCCTCTTGTGCCACCACCTGACTCCGAATTCTGTTTAACATGTGCTCCAGCATGTAAATCACCGGAATAGTCATGCTGATAATGGCATCGTCAGCACTAAACATCTTCGTCGCCATTTCAAAACTGTGCAGAAGGGTGCATAGGTCCCTGATCTGAGACCACTCCTCCAGCGTGATTTGCCCCACCTCCGGATCTCGTTGGCCCAGGCTATACGTCAGAACGTATTGCACCAGGGCTTGTCGGTGCTGCCACAGTCGCTGCAACATGTGCAGAGTTGAATTCCACCGGGTAGGCACATCGCATTTTAGCCGGTGAAGTGGCAGGCCCAACGACTTCTGTAGAGATGTAAGTCGCTGAGCTGCGGGATGCGAACGGCGGAAGTGAGCACACAGCGACCGTGCCCTCTGCAGAAGGCCATCTAGTCTGGGATAGTGGGCTAAAAATTGCTGGACAACCAGGTTCAACACGTGAGCCATACAAGGCACGTGTGTGACATTGCCCCGGCGAAGGGCCGCACCCAGGTTTGCAGCATTGTCGCACACGGCCTTCCCTGGTTTCAGGTCCAGTGGAGACAACCATTCATGAAATTGGTTCTCCAGAGCTGACCACAACTCCTCAGCTGTGTGACTCACATTTCCCAGACATTTCAAAGTAAAAACCGCCTGATGACGTTGAGCCCTACTGCCAGCATAGTAAGGAGGTGTGCAGGATCCCTTCTGCACAGTTAGAAAGCTTGTGGCATGACCAGACAGGCTTTGGGTGCAGGTGGAAGACCGAGAGGAGGTTGAGGAGGCAGAAGCAGTGGAGGAACTTTGACATAAAGAGGATTGACGCACAATTCGTTGGGACGGCAAGACTTGGACAGCAGCCCCTTGTCCTGCTGTCACCATAGTTACCCAGTGCCCAGTCAGCGACATGTAACGCCCCTGTCCATGCCTACTCGTGCAAGTGTCTGTGGTGAAATGCACCCTGTCACACACAGAGTTTCTCAAAGAAGCGGTGATGTTGTGTGCGACATGCTGGTGGAGCGCAGGCACACCTTTCTTTGAGAAGTAGTGCCGACTGGGCATCTGGTACTGGGGCACTGCGACGGACATAAGGTCTCGAAAATCCTCTGTGTCCACCAGGCGGAAAGGCAGCATTTCTGTAGCCAAGAGCTTGCAGATGGTGAAATTCAACCTCTTAGCTTTCTCATGGCTAGGAGGAAATGGTCTTTTACTTGTTCACATCTGAGGGACCGAGGGCTGGCTATTGTGCTTAGACGGGGTTGATAAGGGTGTCCCCGGCAAACTGCCGGTCTGTGAGGAAGATGCAGGCGGACATGTTAGGTTGCCTTGATCCAAAGGTGGTGCTATCGATGTCGGACAGCGCTCAACACCAGCTGGTGTTACCACCTCCAAAGAAAATGATGACCTGCCAATCACGCTGGCTGTTGCGGGTAAAGAGGTGGCAGGTCTGCGCCCCAAAACAGGTGTGACTGCTGTCCCCCCAGTCACAGAGGATGAAGAGGCCGCGGATGCACAAGATATGGCAGACGGTGGTTGGCCCGGCCGGCTAGGCCGCATTGTAGCACACTGAGCTTCCCACTGCAACTTATGCTTCATGTCCATGTGCCGGTTCATGCATGAAGTACTCAAACTATGTATTTTTTGGCCTCTACTTAGCTTTTGCTGACAAATGTTACAGATAACACGAGTTGGGTCATCTTTATCGATCTGAAAAAATGCCCAGGCTATGCAAGGCTTAGCACCCATGCGACCTGAAGAGCCACCACGACTTGTGGTGAGAGGCAGAGTTGTGTTTGAGGATGCAGTTGTTGACGTGCTTCCAGTACTACGTCTCTGTCCAGGAAGGCGCAACCTGACCTCGTCGTCACTAGCATCTTCCTCCACCTCCTCTGCTGACCTCATCTCTTGGCTGACTGTGGGTTGACAGTAAGTGGGATCTCCAACCTCATCATCATCACCCTGTGCGTTATCACACCCGTCGTCCTCAGAGCCAACCTGTTCCTGCCCTGACAAAAAACTAAAGTTGTCGCTCCAATCAGGTATCTGAGTCTCATCATTGTCTTCCTCATTGTCTCCACCAACAGGAGTTACAGTTTGGGAATGAGGGTCTACATTATGGTCAGAACCTTCTGCGTCTGGTCCTGGATCCGACTCATAAAGATTCTGGGCATCAGTGCAGATCATTTCCTCATCTGGATTCACAGAAGCGCTGGAGTCGACCTCTGATTCCCAGGCAAGTGCGATTGGGGTGACACCTTTGAGGACTGGAGTATTTGTGATGTTGAAGTTGATGTGGAGGAGAGCCCACTTAAAGGAGCACTTGATATCCGTTGAAGCACCTGCTGTTTTTGTGCCTCATCTGGAATTTGTAGCGATTGGCGTGGCCGTAAGAAAGGGATCTTATCACATTGTCCGCTAAAAGAAGTAGACATTTTAGTTTGGCTGGAAGATGGTCTTTCTTCTGCAGATGTTACTGTTGCTTTAACACCTACCCCACGGACACAACCTTTTTTCCCCTTCCCAACACGCCTATTCCCCTTTCCACCAGCAGCAGGCTTTTTTCCACTGATTTTGGTGGTTAACTAATTCACAACTCTGGAGTTGTTTGCACAAAAAAACAATGGATGGGAACCGAGCAGAGCTGAGTGGCCAAACTGTGGTATTAGGCCAAAACTATTGGCTGGGTTAGATGCAGAAAAAAATTATATTCAATTTGCAACCTGATGGAGGTCAGTATAGATGGACTAATAGAGAAAGTCCCACACACAGCTAGAAGCCCAAATATTTTTTCAGAGGTAGATGCAGAAAAAAAATATATTCAGTTTGCAACCTGATGGAGGTCAGTATAGATGGACTAATAGAGAAAGTCCCACACACTGCTAGAAGGCCAAATATTTTTTCAGAGCTGGATGCAGATAAAAATTATTTTTAATTTGCAACCTGATGGAGGTCAGTATAGATGGACTAATAGAGAAAGTCCCACACACTGCTAGAAGGCCAAATATTTTTTCAGAGCTGGATGCAGATAAAAATTATTTTTAATTTGCAACCTGATGGAGGTCAGTATAGATGGACTAATAGAGAAAGTCCCACACACTGCTAGAAGGCCAAATATTTTTTCAGAGCTAGATGCAGACAAAAAATTATTTTCAGTTTGCAACCTGATGGAGGTCAGTATACATGGACTAATAGAAAAAGTCCCACACACAGCTAGAAGCCCAAATATTTTTTCAGAGGTAGATGCAGAAAAAATTATATTCAGTTTGCAACCTGATGTAGGTCTGTATAGATGGCTTAATAGAACAAGTCCCACACACAGCTAGAAGCCCAATATTTTTTCAGAGGTAGATGCAGAAAAAAAATATATTCAGTTTGCAACCTGATGGAGGTCAGTATAGATGGACTAATAGAACAAGTCCCACACACTGCTAGAAGCCCAAATATTTTTTCAGAGGTAGATGCAGAAAAAAATTATATTCAGTTTGCAACCTGATGGAGGTCTGTATAGATGGATTAATAGAACAAGTCCCACACACAGCTAGAAGCCCAATATTTTTTCAGAGGTAGATGCAGTAAAAAAATATATTCAGTTTGCAACCTGATGAAGGTCAGTATAGATGGACTAATAGAGAAAGTCCCACACACTGCTAGAAGGCCAAATATTTTTTCAGAGCTAGATGCAGAAAAAAATTATATTCAGTTTGCAACCTGATGGAGGTCAGTATAGATGGACTAATAAAACAAGTCCCACACACTGCTAGAAGCCCAAATATTTTTTCAGAGCTAGATGCAGAAAAAAATTATATTCAATTTGCAACCTGATGGAGGTCAGTATAGATGGACTAATAGAATGATGCTATGCCCAAAAGATTTTACTTCACTAGGTGCAGTAAAAAAATTGGTATTCTATACACAGGTGGTATATCTTGCAACACAGATAGGCTACTCCACTGACTAACACACTCTGCAAGAGGCCAAAAAGGATTAGCTTTGCTAGATTCAGCCAAATGCTGTGAAAAAAACTTGCACAGCACTGGCACAGACCTGCCTGGCAAAAACTGATAGGAACTGATGTAACCTAGTCCTGAAAAGGACTGCAATTACAATTAGTCTTTACTCCCACAATCTATCTATTTAAGAGCACAGACCTGCCTGATAAAAGTCGTAGGAAATGCTGTAACCTAGTCCTTAAAAGGACTGCAATCACAACTATTCCCTACTCCCAAGCTATCTGTAGATTTGTGCGAAAATTGGCTTGAAATTAACAAGGTATAGCGCACACAGCAACAGCGGTGCCGTCTAACACGCAGCTGCAGCAGTGAGAAAATGGTGGCGACGGGGAAAATGGCTTGGTCTTATAGGGCAAGGACATGTGACATACACTGCCAATGACACATGCCCTTGCTTGTGTGAAAAAAGCACTTCGCTCTGTGTGTGCGCTGCTGATAGGCTGACAGATTGCACCTCCCCACTGTAAATGCGGGAAAGAGAAAAAAAAATGGAGATCTTCATTATTCCTGCAGAGATCCATCCCCTGCCCCTCCCCCCACCCCGCTGTACACTCAAACTGCGTATTAACATTAATTTTCATCATTACTGAGAAAAAATCCAGTTATGATTTTGGTGCACGAACAGTTATCGAACATAACCTCGAACAGCCGAATTTTTCTCAAATCGTTCGTGTTCGCCGAACGGCTCGAACACCGCCCAAAACAGCTCGAATTTGAGATTGGCGAACAGTTCGAGTAGAACAACGCTCATCTCTAGTAAAGAGCTAGTTCATTCCACGTATCCAGCAAGGATAACCAATAATTATAAGGCACAGAGGAATCACGGAGGACGTTGGTATGGTTGGCAAGGTACTCCCTCAGCATCTTCCCAAACTTTGCACTCCTTGTGAGAGTACCCCGCGCCTCAGGGCCTGTGCAATGGGAGGGGCTGAGAAAATTCTCCCAGAACTTTGACAGTGTTCCTCTGCCTCTGCTGGATTGAAGTTGCGCCTCTCTTGTCTGTACTCCTTGGTTGTCCAACGAACTGTGACCTCTGCCGCACCGTTTTCAGATTGGAATTTTTGTAATAGTTCCCCAACAAGGGCCTTCTGGTACTGCCCCATTTTTGTAGACCTGTCCGCCTCAGGAATAAGAGATATAAAGTTCCACTTGTAGCGTGAGTATAGAAGTGTCATTAACCAGTAATGACTGTGATCCAAAATTTTGAAAACGCGAGGGTCATGGAAAAGGAAGCGTAACATAAACTCAGCCATGAGTGCTAGACTGCTAGCAGGCAAGATTTCCAAGAGGACGACTGACCATGCTCTCCTCCTCCTCCTCTCTGTCCTCAGGCCATCCACGCTGAACAGACGGTATGACAGTTGTGCAGGTAGCACCGTCTATAGCACATGAAACTAGCTCCTATTCTTCCTCCTCCTCCTCCTTTTCCTCATTGTCACCCAATCCATGTTGGGATGAGATGAAGCTGGGCTGTGTGTAATCACCCTGTATGGTTCCTTGCTCTATCTCATTGTGCTCCGTCTGCAATGCATCCTCTTTGATTGTGAGTAGAGATGAGTGGTGTTCAACTCGAACTGTTCGCCAATCTCAAATTCGAGCTGTTTTGGGTGGTATTCGAGCCGTTCGGCGAACACGAACAATTTGAAAAAAATTCGGCTGTTCGAGGTTATGTTCGATAACTGTTCGTGCACCAAAATCATAACTGGATTTTTTCTCAGTAATGCTGAAAATTAATGTTAATACTCAGTTTGAGTGTACAGCGGGGCGGGGGGAGGGGCAGGGGATGGATCTCTGCAGAAATAATGAAGATCTCCATTTTTTTTTTCTCTTTCCCGCATTTACAGTGGGGAGGTGCAATCTGTCAGCCTATCAGCAGCGCACACACGGAGCAAACTGCTTTTTTTCACACAAGCAAGGGCATGTGTCATTGGCAATGTATGTCACATGTCCTTGCCCTATAAGACCCAGCCATTTTCCCCCGTTGCCACCATTTTCTCACTGCTGCAGCTGCGTGTTAGACGGCACCGCTGTTGCTGTGTGCTCTATAGTTTCAGTGTTAATTTCAAGCCAATTTTCGCACAAATCTACAGATAGCTTGGGAGTAGGGAATAGTTGTGATTGCAGTTCTTTTGAGGACTAGGTTACATAATTTCCTACGACTTTTATCAGGCAGGTCTGTGCTCTTAAATAGATAGGTTGGGAGTAAAGACTAATTGTAATTGCAGTCCTTTTGAGGGCTAGGTTACGTCAGTTCTTATCACTTTTATCAGGCAGGTCTGTGCTCTTAAATAGATAGGTTGGGAGTAAAGACTAATTGTAATTGCAGTCCTTTTGAGGGCTAGGTTACATCAGTTCCTATCACTTTTTACCAGGCAGGTCTGTGCCAGTGCTGTGCAAGTTTTTTTTTCACAGCATTTGGCTAAATCTAGCAAAGCAAATCCTTTTTGGCCTCTTGCAGTGTGTGTTAGTCAGTGGAGTAGCCTACCTGTGTTGCAAGCTACACCACCTGTGTATAGAATACAATTTTTTTTACTGCACCTAGTGAAGTAAAACCTTTTGGGCATAGCATCATTCTATTAGTCCATCTATACTAACCTCCACCAGGTTGCAAATTCACAATAATTTTTATCTGCATCTAGCTCTGAAAAAATATTTTGGCTTCGGCTTGTAGCAGTATGTGGGACTTGTTCTATTAGTCCATCTATACTAACCTCCACCAGGTTGCAAATTCAAAATAATTTTTTAACCATCTAGCTCTGAAAAAATATTTTGGCTTCCCCTTGTAGCAGTGTGTGGGACTTGTTCTATTAGTCCATCTATACTAACCTCCACCAGGTTGCAAATTCAATATAATTTTTATCTGCATCTAGCTCTGAAAAAATATTTCGGCTTGTAGTAGTGTGTGGGACTTGTTCTATTTGTCCATCTATACTAACCTCCACCAGGTTGCAAATTCAATATAATTTTTATCTGCATCTAGCTCTAAAAAAATATTTCGGCTTGTAGCAGTGTGTGGGACTTGTTCTATTAGTCCATCTATACTAACCTCCACCAGGTTGCAAATTCAATATAATTTTTATCTGCATCTAGCTCTGAAAAAATATTTTGGCTTCGGCTTGTAGCAGTGTGTGGGACTTGTTCTATTAGTCCATCTATACTAACCTCCACCAGGTTGCAAATTCAATATAATTTTTATCTGCATCTAGCTCTGAAGAAATATTTCGGCTTGCAGCAGTGTGTGGTACTTGTTCTATTAGTCCATTTATACTAACCTCCACCAGGTTGCAAATTCAAAATAATTTTTATCTGCATCTAGCTCTGAAAAAATATTTCGGCTTCAAGCAGTGTGTGGGACTTGTTCTATAAGTCCATCTATACTAACCTCCACCAGGTTGCAAATTCAGTATAATTTTTATCTGCATCTAGCTGTGAAAAAATATTTCGGCTTGTAGCAGTGTGTGGGACTTGTTCTATTAGTCCATCTATACTAACCTCCACCAGGTTGCAAATTCAATATAATTTTTATCTGCATCTAGCTCTGAAAAAATATTTTGGCTTGTAGCAGTGTGTGGGACTTGTTCTATTAGTCCATCTATACTAACCTCCACCAGGTTGCAAATTCAATATAATTTTTATCTGCATCTAGCTCTGAAAAAATATTTCGGCTTTGGCTTGTAGCAGTGTGTGGGACTTGTTCTATTAGTCCTTCTATACTAACCTCCACCAGGTTGCAAACTCAATATAATTTTTATCTGCATCTAGCTCTGAAAAAATATTTCGGCTTGTAGCAGTGTGTGGGACTGGTTCCACTAGTCCAACTATACTAACCTCTACCAGGTTGCAAATTCAATACAATTTTTATCTGCATCTAGCTCTGAAAAAATATTTCGGCTTGTAGCTGTGTGTGGGACTTGTTCTATTAGTCCATCTAAACTAACCTCCACCAGGTTGCAAATTCAATACAATTTTTATCTGCATCTAGCTCTGAAAAAATATTTTGGCTTCGGCTTGTAGCAGTGTGTGGGACTTGGTCTATTAGTCCATCTCTACAAACCTCCACCAGGTTGCAAATTCAATATAATTTTTATCTGCATCTAGCTCTTAAAAAATATTTCGGCTTGTAGCAGTGTGTGGGACTTGTTCTATTAGTCCATCTATACTAACCTCCACCAGGTTGCAAATCCAATATAATTTTTATCTGCATCTAGCTCTGAAAAAATATTTCGGCTTGTAGCAGTGTGTGGGACTTGTTCTATTAGTCCATCTATACTAATCTCCACCAGGTTGCAAATTCAATATAATTTTTATCTGCATCTAGCTCTGAAAAAATATTTCGGCTTGTAGCAGTGTGTGGGACTTGTTCTATTAGTACATCTAAACTAACCTCCACCAGGTTGCAAATTCAATATAATTTTTATCTGCATCTAGCTCTGAAAAAATATTTCGACTTCAGCTTGTAGCAGTTTGTGGGACTTGGTCTATTAGTCCATCTCTACTAACCTCCACCAGGTTACAAATTCAATATAATTTTTATCTGCATCTAGCTCTGAAAAAATATTTCGGCTTGTAGCAGTGTGTGGGACTTGTTCTATTAGTCCATCAATACTAACCTCCACCAGGTTGCAAATTCAATATAATTTTTATCTGCATTTAGCTCTGAAAAAATATTTTGGCTTGTAGCAGTGTGTGGGACTTGTTCTATTAGTCCATATATACTAACCTCCACCTGGTTGCAAATTCAATATAATTTTTATCTGCATCTAGCTGTGAAAAAAAATTTCGGCTTGTAGCAGTCTGTGGGACTTGTCCTATTAGTCCATCTATACTAACCTCCACCAGGTTGCAAATTCAATATAATTTTTATCTGCATCTAGCTCTAAAAAAATATTTTGGCTTTGGCTTGTAGCAGTGTGTGGGACTTGGTCTATTAGTCCATCTCTACTAACCTCCACCAGGTTGCAAATTCAATATAATTTTTATCTGCATCTAGCTCTGAAAAAATATTTCGGCTTGTAGCAGTGTGTGGGACTTATTCTATTAGTCCATCTATACTAACCTCCACCAGGTTGCAAATTCAATATCATTTTTATCTGCATCTAGCTCTGAAAAAATATTTCGGCTTGTAGCAGTGTGTGGGACTTGTTCTATTAGTCCATCTATACTAACCTCCACCAGGTTGCCAATTCAATATAATTTTTATCTGCATCTAGCTCTGAAAAAATATTTTGGCTTGTACCAGTGTGTGGGACTTGTTCTATTAGTCCTTCTATACTAACCTCCACCAGGCTGCAAACTCAATATAATTTTTATCTGCATCTAGCTCTGAAAAAATATTTTGGCTTGTAGCAGTGTGTGGGACTTGTTCTATTAGTCCATCTATACTAACCTCCATCAGGTTGCAAATTCAATACAATTTTTATCTGTATCTAGCTCTGAAAAAATATTTTGGCTTCGGCTTGTAGCAGTGTGTGGGACTTGGTCTATTAGTCCATCTCTACAAACCTCCACCAGGTTGCAAATTCAATATAATTTTTATCTGCATCTAGCTCTGAAAAAATATTTCGGCTTGTAGCAGTGTGTGGGACTTGTTCTATTAGTCCATCTATACTAACCTCCACCAGGTTACAAATTCAATATAATTTTTATCTGCATCTAGGTCTGAAAAAATATTTCGGCTTCAGCTTGTAGCAGTGTGTGGGACTTGGTCTATTAGTCCATCTCTACTAACCTCCACCAGGTTACAAATTCAATATAATTTTTATCTGCATCTAGCTCTGAAAAAATATTTCGGCTTGTAGCAGTGTGTGGGACTTGTTCTATTAGTCCATATATACTAACCTCCACCAGGTTGCAAGTTCAATATAATTTTTATCTGCATCTAGCTCTGAAAAAATATTTCGGCTTGTAGCAGTGTGTGGGACTTGTTCTATTAGTCCATCTATACTAACCTCCACCAGGTTGCAAATTCAATATAATTTTTATCTGCATTTAGCTCTCAAAAAATATTTCGGCTTGTAGCAGTGTGTGGGATTTGTTCTATTAGTCCATATATACTAACCTCCACCTGGTTGCAAATTCAATATAATTTTTATCTGCATCTAGCTGTGAAAAAAAATTTCGGCTTGTAGCAGTGTGTGGGACTTGTTCTATTAGTCCATCTATACTAACCTCCACCAGGTTGCAAATTCAATACAATTTTTATCTGCATCTAGCTCTGAAAAAATATTTCGGCTTCAGCTTGTAGCAGTGTGTGGGACTTGGTCTATTAGTCCATCTCTACTAACCTCCACCATGTTGCAAATTCAATATAATTTTTATCTGCATCTAGCTCTGAAAAAATATTTCGGCTTGTAGCAGTGTGTGGGACTTGTTCTATTAGTCCATCTATACTAACCTCCACCAGGTTGCAAATCCAATATAATTTTTATCTGCATCTAGCTCTGAAAAAATATTTCGGCTTGTAGCAGTGTGTGGGACTTGTTCTATTAGTCCATCTATACTAACCTCCACCAGGTTGCAAATTCAATATAATTTTTATCTGCATCTAGCTCTGAAAAAATATTTCGGCTTGTAGCAGTGTGTGGGATTTGTTCCATTAGTCCATCTATACTAACCTCCACAGGTTGCAAATTCAATATAATTTTTTTCTGCATCTAGCTCTGAAAAAACATTTCGGCTTCGGCTTTTAGCAGTGTGTGGGACTTGGTCTATTAGTCCATCTCTACTAACCTCCACCAGGTTGCAAATTCAATATAATTTTTATCTGCATCTAGCTCTGAAAAAATATTTCGGCTTCAGCTTGTAGCAGTGTGTGGGACTTGGTCTATTAATCCATCTCTACTAACCTCCACCAGGTTACAAATTCAATATAATTTTTATCTGCATCTAGCTCTGAAAAAATATTTCGGCTTGTAGCAGTGTGTGGGACTTGTTCTATTAGTCCATCTATACTAACCTCCACCAGGTTGAAGTTCAATATAATTTTTATCTGCATCTAGCTCTGAAAAAATATTTCGGCATGTAGCAGTGTGTGGGACTTGTTCTATTAGTCCATCTATACTAACCTCCACCAGGTTGCAAATTCAATACAATTTTTATCTGCATCTAGCTCTGAAAAAATATTTCGGCTTCGGCTTGTAGCAGTGTGTGGGACTTGGTCTATTAGTCCATCTATACTAACCTCCACCAGGTTGCAAATTCAATATAATTTTTATCTGCATCTAGCTCTGAAAAAACATTTCGGCTTGTAGCAGTGTGTGGGACTTGTTCTATTAGTCCATCTATACTAACCTCCACCAGGTTGCAAATCCAATATAATTGTTATCTGCATCTAGCTCTGAAAAAATATTTCGGCTTGTAGCAGTGTGTGGGACTTGTTCTATTAGTGCATCTATACTAACCTCCACCAGGTTGCAAATTCAATATAATTTTTATCTGCATCTAGCTCTGAAAAAATATTTCGGCTTGTAGCAGTGTGTGGGATTTGTTCCATTAGTCCATCTATACTAACCTCCACCAGGTTGCAAATTCAATATAATTTTTATCTGCATCTAGCTCTGAAAAAACATTTCGGCTTCGGCTTGTAGCAGTGTGTGGGACTTGGTCTATTAGTCCATCTCTACTAACCTCCACCAGGTTGCAAATTCAATATAATTTTTATCTGCATCTAGCTCTGAAAAAATATTTCGGCTTGTAGCAGTGTGTGGGACTTGTTCTATTAGTCCATCTATACTAACCTCCACCAGGTTGCAAATTCAATATAATTTTTATCTGCATTTATCTCTGAAAAAATATTTCGGCTTGTAGCAGTGTGTGGGACTTGTTCTATTAGTCCATATATACTAACCTCCACCTGGTTGCAAATTCAATATAATATTTATCTGCATCTAGCTGTGAAAAAAAATTTCGGCTTGTAGCAGTGTGTGGGACTTGTTCTATTAGTCCATCTATACTAACCTCCACCAGGTTGCAAATTCAATACAATTTTTATCTGCATCTAGCTCTGAAAAAATATTTCGGCTTCGGCTTGTAGCAGTGTGTGGGACTTGGTCTATTTGTCCATCTCTACTAACCTCCACCAGGTTGCAAATTCAATATAATTTTTATCTGCATCTAGCTCTGAAAAAACATTTCGGCTTGTAGCAGTGTGTGGGACTTGTTCTATTAGTCCATCTACACTAACCTCCACCAGGTTGCAAATCCAATATAATTTTTATCTGCATCTAGCTCTGAAAAAATATTTCGGCTTGTAGCAGTGTGTGGGACTTGTTCTATTAGTGCATCTATACTAACCTCCACCAGGTTGCAAATTCAATATAATTTTTATCTGCATCTAGCTGTGAAAAAATATTTCGGCTTGTAGCAGTGTGTGGGATTTGTTCCATTGGTCCATCTATACTAACCTCCACCAGGTTGCAAATTCAATATAATTTTTATCTGCATCTAGCTCTGAAAAAACATTTCGGCTTCGGCTTGTAGCAGTGTGTGGGACTTGGTCTATTAGTCCATCTCTACTAACCTCCACCAGGTTGCAAATTCAATATAATTTTTATCTGCATCTAGCTCTGAAAAAATATTTCGGCTTGTAGCAGTGTGTGGGACTTGTTCTATTAGTCCATCTATACTAACCTCCACCAGGTTGCAAATTCAATATAATTTTTATCTGCATCTAGCTCTGAAAACATATTTCGGCTTGTAGCAGTGTGTGGGACTTGTTCTATTAGTCCATCTATACTAACCTCCACCAGGTTGCAAATTCAATAGAATTTTTATCTGCATCTATGTAGCGTCGGCGTCCCTGCCTCCGGCTAGGCAGGGACGCTGTTCCCCTCACCTCTCCGCTCCGTGCCCGGCGTCTTCCTCCCGCCCTGCTGGCAGCGCGCGCTGCTTCCTGGCCACGGTGCTTAGGGCGCGCGCTCCCCCTCTCTTAAAGGGGCCGCGCGCGCTGTCCTAAGGAGTCCCCGGCCAATGGCCGGAGGACTTCACCATATATAAGGCACCTCCTCTAAAATGGAGGTGCCCGAGCAATGTTGTTGCAAAGCCTTCACTCTGCTTCAGCCCTCAGGTCCCGTTGTCTGTTACCTGCCAGTAACCTGCCAGATTCCTGCTTGTTACCTGCCAGTCACCTGCCAGATTCCTGCCTGTTTCCTGCCAGTCACCTGCCAGATTCCTGCTTGATACCTGCCTGATATCCTTTTACCTGCTTGCAAGCCTGCGGTCCGACGGTCTGCCTTCCGACACCTGTCAGTCTGTCTATGGACCAGCTTGCTCGCTCACCTGGGAGCGCTCATCTGCTACCTGCCTGCTAGCTTACCTGGAGGCTCCGCCGTCACTTGCCGTGACCACCTGCCTGTCCAGAGACTCTTGCCTGCTCACCTGGGAGCGCTCACCTGCTACCTGTCTACTAGCCTACCTGGAGGCTCTGCCGTCACTTGCCGTGACCACCTGCCTGTCCAGAGACTCTTGCCTGCTCACCTGGGAGCGCTCACCTACTACCTGTCTGCTAGCCTACCTGGAGGCTCTGCCGTCACTTGCCGTGACCACCTGCCCGTCCAGAGACTCTTGCCCGCTCACCTGGGAGCGCTCACCTGCTACCTGCCTGCCTACCTGGAGGCTCTGCCGTCACTTGCCGTGACCACCTGCCTGTCCAAAGACTCTTGCCCGCTCACCTGGGAGCGCTCACCAGCCACCTGCCTCCTGTCCTTCTACCCAGAGACTGTCCCTGTCACTTGCCGTGAGTACCCGTCCTTCTACTCAGAGACTGTCCCTGTCACTTGCCGTGACTACCTGCCCTTCTACCCAGAGACTGTCCCTGTCACTTGCCGTGACTACCTGCCCGTCTTCCCTGGGAGCCACCCGCTTCCTTACAAGGACCGCCCCCTTGTATAGTTGCTCAGAGGTTCCGCCTCCCAGACCCGTTACAGTTTGCTCGGGCCATGGAACCCGGTGGCACCCAAGCTCCCTCGCTCTCGGATCTATGTCATGAACTGTCCCGTCAGAGGTCCCAACAGGAGTCCATCCTGAGTCACCTGCGGAATGTCAACTCTCGCCTGGACACTCTGACTGCTCCACCAGCTACCACCACTAGTGACATGACTCGCAACCCGGCAGCGCCGCTGCCCACCAATACCATGGTATCCTGCCCCGGACCCCGGCTTTCTGCACCTCCTCGCTTCGGAGGTGACTCCGTTCAAGCTCGGGGCTTCATAAACCAGTGCACCCTGCACTTTGAACTTTTGTCCCACCAGTTTATCTCTGACCGGTCCAAAGTAGCCTTTATCATGTCTCACCTCACGGGGGAGGCTCTGGCTTGGCTAAATCCTCTATGGGAGAGAGGAGACCCACTGGTGTCCTACCTGCCAGCCTTTCTCACGGCTTTCCGGAAAGTCTTCGACGAACCCAGACGGAAGACCTCATCCGCATCGTCTCTGCTACGCCTCCATCAAGGAAATCTCACCGTAGGCCAATATGCCATACGGTTCAGTACCCTTGCTTCGGAGCTGGCCTGGGATAACGACGCCCTGGTGTCTGTCTTCTGGGAGGGTCTGTCCGGCCGTATTAAAGATGAACTCGCCGGTCGGGACATTCCTACCACTCTCGACGACTTAATAACACTTGCCACCCGGATTGACATCCGGTTCCAGGAGCGCGCCAAAGAGGTCACCCGTGAGAGGAGGTTTCCACGTCTAGCTCCTACCTCCCAGAAAGCCGTCACTCCCTCCGTTACTCCCCAGGCACACTCACCTGAGCCTATGCAGGTCGACCAGACCAAGATGGTCAAAACCCGTCAAGACTTACGCCGTGCCGAGGGGAGCTGCTTCTACTGTGGCAGTAAGGAGCACCGGATCCGTTCCTGCCCAGATAGGTCGGGAAACGCCTGTGTCTAGGATCCCTCAGAGAGGTCGCCCTAGACAAAAGTAAACCCTCTCCATCCCTGATGCTGTCAGTCTCTATCATCTGCGGAGAGAACCGCTATTTTGAACTGGCTCAACTTGACTCTGGAGCTGCTGGAAATCTCATCTCTCAATCCCTGGTAGAGAAATACCGTATTCCCACCAAACCTCTGGCCGTACCTTTATCTGTCGCCGCCGTGGATGGGGGCCTCTTACCACATCCCATCCAACTCATCACCGAATCTCTAACTCTACTGGTGGGAATGCTGCATTCTGAGAGCATCTCCTTTCATGTTCTGCCTGGCCTCTCTCACGCACTCTTGCTAGGCCTACCTTGGCTCCAGAAACATGCACCCGTTCTTGACTGGCAGACCGGAGAAGTCCTTCGCTGGGGACAGGACTGCCATAAGACTTGTCTAGTTCCCGTTCATCCTGCTCGTCCTTCTCCTACCCCAGTCAATCTACCCGGTCTACCGGTTCCCTATTGGTCTTATGCGGATGTCTTCAATAAAAAAGAAGCAGAGACATTACCCCCTCATAGACCATACGACTGCCCAATTGACCTGATACCCGGCTCTACTCCTCCCCGTGGGTGTATCTACCCTTTGTCCGCTGCAGAGACCCGGTCCATGTCAGAATATATTGAGGAGAATCTGGCCCGGGGATTTATCCGGAAGTCTACCTCCCCGGCGGTAGCAGGCTTCTTCTTCGTCAAAAAGAAGGACGGCTCACTCCGTTCATGTATAGATTATAGAGGCCTTAACCAGATTACAGTGAAGAATAAATACCCCCTCTCGCTCATTCCTGAATTATTTGACCGTCTGAGGGGGGCTAGAATCTTCACCAAACTGGATCTCCGTGGGGTGTATAACCTGGTCCGTATCCGTCAGGGGGATGAGTGGAAGACGGCATTCAACACCCGGGACGGCCACTATGAGTTCCTTGTAATGCCCTTCGGTCTCTGTAACGCTCCTGCCGTCTTTCAAGAGTTGGTCAATGACATCTTCCGTGACCTTCTCTACTCCTGCGTGGTGGTGTACCTGGACGACATCTTGGTCTTCTCTCCGGACCTTCCTACTCACCGGAGGGATGTTCGTCAGGTCCTGCTCAGGCTCAGGCAGAATCACCTCTACGCTAAATATGAGAAGTGCATCATAGAACAGACCTCTCTTCCATTTCTGGGCTACATAATCTCTCAGACCGGCCTACAAATGGATCCTGAGAAACTGTCTGCCATCCAGAAGTGGCCCCGACCAGAGGGGTTGAAGGCTATTCAGCGGTTCCTGGGCTTCGCCAACTATTACCGCCTCTTCATACCGCACTTCTCTTCCCGGACTGCCCCTATCTCTGCGCTTACCCGTAAGGGCACTAATCCCAGAAGATGGCCGCCCGAAGCTGAGGAGGCCTTTCTTTCCTTAAAACAGGCTTTCTCCTCCGCCCCGGTGCTGCATCGTCCGGACGGCAACAAACAATTCTTCCTAGAAGTTGACTCTACCTCCTCCGGAGCCGGGGCGGTACTTACCCAAAAGTCATCTTCCGGAACAATGGTAACCTGCGGTTTTTTCTCCAAACTCTTCTCCTCTTCTGAGCGCATTTATTCTATTGGAGACCGAGAATTGTTAGCCATTAAGCTGGCACTGGAGGAGTGGCGTTACCTGCTCGAGGGGGCTCTTCACCCGGTAATAATTTACACGGACCACAAGAACTTGGCTTACCTTCAGAGCGCCCAGAGACTTAACCCGCGCCAAGCCCGGTGTTCCTTGTTTTTTGCCCGCTTTGATTTTGTTCTTCATTTTCGCCCGGCAGACAAAAACATCAAAGCTGACGCCTTGTCCCGATCCTTCCTGGTATCTGATCTAGAGGAGGAACCTAAGCACATCATTGATTCCGCCAGAGTAATGCAAGTGGCCCCCGTGAATCTAAATCGTCTCCCTCCCGGTAAGACGTTCGTAACTGTACCTGATCGGAGGAGGGTCCTACACTGGGGTCACTCGTCTAAGCTAGCTGGCCACGCCGGTCAGAAAAAGACCCTCCAGCTCATTACCCGGCATTACTGGTGGCCTACCCTGCACAAGGATGTAATAGACTTTGTTCCTGCCTGTGTGTCTTGGGCCCACAACAACGTTCCGAGACACCTGCCAGCCGGTCGCCTCCTTCCTCTTCCAGTACCTGCTGCCCCATGGCAGCATATAGTTATGGACTTTATAACGGATCTCCCTGTCTCTGCCGGTTGTACGGTCATTTGGGTGGTCGCTGATCGCTTTTCCAAGATGGCGCACTTCATTCCCCTGCCGGGCCTCCCGTCTGCACCCGAACTGGCTAAAGACTTTATCCGCCACATCTTCCGTCTCCATGGCCTGCCCCTCCACATCGTGTCAGATCGTGGGGTTCAGTTCACCTCACGCTTCTGGAGAGCCACATGTAAGTTGCTTGACGTCACTCTGGACTTCTCCTCCGCTTACCATCCACAGTCCAATGGTCAAGTGGAGCGGATCAATCAGAACCTGACAAGTAACCTCCGGCACTTCGTTAATGCCCACCATTCGGACTGGGTGGATCTCCTACCATGGGCAAAGTTCTCTTACAATAATCACGAGAGCGAATCTTCCTCCAAATCCCCGTTTTTTGTAGTCTTCGGTCAGCATCCTCGGATCCCGTTTCCCGTCTCCACCTCGGTGGACAATCCGGCTGCGGAATCTCTCGTTAGCGAATTCTCCTCCATTTGGGAGAGTACCCGATCCGCACTCCTTCAGTCGTCCGAGCGGATGAAAAAACACGCTGACAAAAAACGCCTGGATCCTCCACAATTCCGTCCTGGAGATAAAGTCTGGCTCTCGTCCAAGTATGTCCGGCTCAAGGTTCCTTCCTACAAGTTAAGGCCTCGGTTCATCGGCCCACTGGAAGTTATCAAACAGATCAATCCGGTGGCCTATAAATTGAAACTCCCGGCCAACCTACGGATCCCTAACTCCTTCCATGTATCTCTCCTCAAACCCGTGGTACTTAACTCTTTTTCCAAGTCTACAGGTACGCCTCCTGCTCCGGTTTCCGCTGAGAAAGAGTTTGAGGTAGAGAACATTCTGGCCACCAAAAGGGTAAGAGGAAAAACCTTTTTTCTGGTAGATTGGAAGGGGTTTGGTCCTGAGGAGAGAACGTGGGAGCCACGGGAGAACATCCATGCCCCTCTCATCCTTGATAAATTTCTCTCTGGCCTAAAAAAGGGGGGGCCTAAAGGGGGGGGGTACTGTAGCGTCGGCGTCCCTGCCTCCTGCTAGGCAGGGACGCTGTTCCCCTCACCTCTCCGCTCCGTGCCCGGCGTCTTCCTCCCGCCCTGCTGGCAGCGCACGCTGCTTCCCGGCCACGGTGCTTAGGGCGCGCGCGCGCTCCCCCTCTCTTAAAGGGTCTGCGCGCGCCGTCCTAAGGAGTCCCCGGCCAATGGCCGGAGGACTTCACCATATATAAGGCACCTCCTCCAAAATGGAGGTGCCCGAGCAATGTTGTTGCAAAGCCTTCACTCTGCTTCAGCCCTCAGGTCCCGTTGCCTGTTACCTGCCAGTCACCTGCCAGATTCCTGCTTGATACCTGCCTGATATCCGTTTACCTGCTTGCAAGCCTGCGGTCTGACGGTCTGCCTTCCGACACCTGTCAGTCTGTCTATGGACCAGCCTGCCCGCTCACCTGGGAGCGCTCATCTGCTACCTGCCTGCTAGCCTACCTGGAGGCTCCGCCGTCACTTGCCGTGACCACCTGCCTGTCCAGAGACTCTTGCCTGCTCACCTGGGAGCGCTCACCTGCTACCTGTCTGCTAGCCTACCTGGAGGCTCTGCCGTCACTTGCCGTGACCACCTGCCTGTCCAGAGACTCTTGCCTGCTCACCTGGGAGCGCTCGCCTACTACTTGTCTGCTAGCCTACCTGGAGGCTCTGCCGTCACTTGCCGTGACCACCTGCCAGTCCAGAGACTCTTGCCCGCTCACCTGGGAGCGCTCACCTGCTACCTGCCTGCTAGCCTACCTGGAGGCTCTGCCATCACTTGCCGTGACCACCTGCCTGTCCAAAGACTCTCGCCCGCTCACCTGGGATCGCTCACCAGCCACCTGCCTGCTGTCCTTCTACCCAGAGACTGTCCCTGTCACGTGCCGTGAGTACCCGTCCTTCTACTCAAAGACTGTCCCTGTCACTTGCCGTGACTACCTGCCCTTCTACCCAGAGACTGTCCCTGTCACTTGCCGTGACTACCTGCCCGTCTTCCCTGGGAGCCACCCGCTTCCTTACAAGGACTGCCCCCTTGTACAGTTGCTCAGAGGTTCCACCTCCCAGACCCGTTACAATCTAGCTCTGAAAAAATATTTCGGCTTCGGATTGTAGCAGTGTGTGGGACTTGGTCTATTAGTCCATCTATACTAACCTCCACCAGGTTGCAAATTCAATATAATTTTTATCTGCATCTAGCTCTGAAAAAATATTTCGGCTTGTAGCAGTGTGTGGGACTTGTTCTATTAGTCCATCTATACTAACCTACACCAGGTTGCAAATCCAATATAATTTTTATCTGCATCTAGCTCTGAAAAAATATTTCGGCTTGTAGCAGTGTGTGGGACTTGATCTATTAGTCCATCTATACTAACCTCCACCAGGTTGCAAATTCAATATAATTTTTATCTGCATCTAGCTCTGAAAAAATATTTTGGCTTGTAGCAGTGTGTGGGACTTGTTCTATTAGTCCATCTATACTAACCTCCACCAGGTTGCAAATTCAGTATTATTTTTATCTGCATCTAGCTCTGAAAAAACATTTCGGCTTCGGCTTGTAGCAGTGTTTGGGACTTGGTCTATTAGTCCATCTCTACTAACCTCCACCAGGTTGCAAATTCAATATAATTTTTATCTGCATCTAGCTCTGAAAAAATATTTCGGCTTGTAGCAGTGTGTGGGACTTGTTCTATTAGTCCATCTATACTAACCTCCACCAGGTTGCAAATTCAATATAATTTTTATCTGCATCTAGCTCTGAAAAAATATTTCGGCTTGTAGCAGTGTGTGGGACTTGTTCTATTAGTCCATTAATACTAACCTCCACCAGGTTGCAAATTCAATATAATTTTTATCTGCATCTTGCTCTGAAAAAATATTTCGACTTGTAGCAGTGTGTGGGACTTGTTCTATTAGTCCATCAATACTAACCTCCACCAGGTTGCAAATTCAATATAATTTTTATCTGCATCTAGCTCTGAAAAAATATTTCGGCTTGTAGCAGTGTGTGGGACTTGTTTTATTAGTCCATCTATACTAACCTCCACCAGGTTGCAAATTCAATATAATTTTTATCTGCATCTAGCTCTGAAAAAATATTTCGGCTTCGGCTTGTAGCAGTGTGTGGGACTTGGTCTATTAGTCCATCTCTACTAACCTCCACCAGGTTGCAAATTCAATATAATTTTTATCTGCATCTAGCTCTGAAAGAATATTTCGGCTTGTAGCAGTGTGTGGGACTTGTTCTATTAGTCCATCTATACTAACCCCCACCAGGTTGCAAATTCAATATAATTTTTATCTGCATTTAGCTCTGAAAAAATATTTTGGCTTGTAGCAGTGTGTGGGACTTGTTCTATTAGTCCATCTCTACTAACCTCCACCAGGTTGCAAATTCAATATAATTTTTATCTGCATCTAGCTCTAAAAAAGTATTTCGGCTTGTAGCAGTGTGTGGGACTTGTTCTATTAGTCCATCTATACTAACCTCCACCAGGTTGCAAATTCAATACAATTTTTATCTGCATCTAGCTCTGAAAAAATATTTCGGCTTTGGCTTGTAGCAGTGTGTGGGACTTGGTCTATTAGTCCATCTCTACTAACCTCCACCAGGTTGCAAATTCAACATAATTTTTATCTGCATCTAGCTCTGAAAAAATATTTCGGCTTGTAGCAGTGTGTGGGACTTGTTCTATTAGTCCATCTATACTAACCTCCACCAGGTTGCAAATCCAATATAATTTTTTTATCTGCATCTAGCTCTGAAAAAATATTTCGGCTTGTAGCAGTGTGTGGGACTTGTTCTATTAGTCCATCTATACTAACCTCCACCAGGTTGCAAATTCAATATAATTTTTATCTGCATCTAGCTCTGAAAAAATATTTCGGCTTGTAGCAGTGTGTGGGACTTGTTCTATTAGTCCATCTATACTAACCTCCACCAGGTTGCAAATTCAATATAATATTTATCTGCATCTAGCTCTGAAAAAATATTTCGGCTTGTAGCTGTGTGTGGGACTTGTTCTATTAGTCCATCTATACTAACCTCCACCAGGTTGCAAATTCAGTATTATTTTTATCTGCATCTAGCTCTGAAAAAACATTTCGGCTTCGGCTTGTAGCAGTGTTTGGGACTTGGTCTATTAGTCCATCTCTACTAACCTCCACCAGGTTGCAAATTCAATATAATTTTTATCTGCGTCTAGCTCTGAAAAAATATTTCGGCTTGTAGCAGTGTGTGGGACTTGTTCTATTAGTCCATCTATACTAACCTCCACCAGGTTGCAAATTCAATATAATTTTTATCTGCATCTAGCTCTGAAAAAATATTTCGGCTTGTAGCAGTGTGTGGGACTTGTTCTATTAGTCCATTAATACTAACCTCCACCAGGTTGCAAATTCAATATAATTTTTATCTGCATCTTGCTCTGAAAAAATATTTCGGCTTGTAGCAGTGTGTGGGACTTGTTCTATTAGTCCATCAATACTAACCTCCACCAGGTTGCAAATTCAATATAATTTTTATCTGCATCTAGCTCTGAAAAAATATTTCGGCTTGTAGCAGTGTGTGGGACTTGTTTTATTAGTCCATCTATACTAACCTCCACCAGGTTGCAAATTCAATATAATTTTTATCTGCATCTAGCTCTGAAAAAATATTTCGGCTTCGGCTTGTAGCAGTGTGTGGGACTTGGTCTATTAGTCCATCTCTACTAACCTCCACCAGGTTGCAAATTCAATATAATTTTTATCTGCATCTAGCTCTGAAAGAATATTTCGGCTTGTAGCAGTGTGTGGGACTTGTTCTATTAGTCCATCTATACTAACCCCCACCAGGTTGCAAATTCAATATAATTTTTATCTGCATTTAGCTCTGAAAAAATATTTTGGCTTGTAGCAGTGTGTGGGACTTGTTCTATTAGTCCATCTCTACTAACCTCCACCAGGTTGCAAATTCAATATAATTTTTATCTGCATCTAGCTCTAAAAAAGTATTTCGGCTTGTAGCAGTGTGTGGGACTTGTTCTATTAGTCCATCTATACTAACCTCCACCAGGTTGCAAATTCAATACAATTTTTATCTGCATCTAGCTCTGAAAAAATATTTCGGCTTTGGCTTGTAGCAGTGTGTGGGACTTGGTCTATTAGTCCATCTCTACTAACCTCCACCAGGTTGCAAATTCAACATAATTTTTATCTGCATCTAGCTCTGAAAAAATATTTCGGCTTGTAGCAGTGTGTGGGACTTGTTCTATTAGTCCATCTATACTAACCTCCACCAGGTTGCAAATCCAATATAATTTTTTTATCTGCATCTAGCTCTGAAAAAATATTTCGGCTTGTAGCAGTGTGTGGGACTTGTTCTATTAGTCCATCTATACTAACCTCCACCAGGTTGCAAATTCAATATAATTTTTATCTGCATCTAGCTCTGAAAAAATATTTCGGCTTGTAGCAGTGTGTGGGACTTGTTCTATTAGTCCATCTATACTAACCTCCACCAGGTTGCAAATCCAATATAATATTTATCTGCATCTAGCTCTGAAAAAATATTTCGGCTTGTAGCTGTGTGTGGGACTTGTTCTATTAGTCCATCTATACTAACCTCCACCAGGTTGCAAATTCAGTATTATTTTTATCTGCATCTAGCTCTGAAAAAACATTTCGGCTTCGGCTTGTAGCAGTGTTTGGGACTTGGTCTATTAGTCCATCTCTACTAACCTCCACCAGGTTGCAAATTCAATATAATTTTTATCTGCCTCTAGCTCTGAAAAAATATTTCGGCTTGTAGCAGTGTGTGGGACTTGTTCTATTAGTCCATCTATACTAACCTCCACCAGGTTGCAAATTCAATAGAATTTTTATCTGCATCTAGCTCTGAAAAAATATTTCGGCTTGTAGCAGTGTGTGGGGCTTGTTCTTTTAGTCCATTAATACTAACCTCCACCAGGTTGCAAATTCAATATAATTTTTATCTGCATCTAGCTCTGAAAAAATATTTCTGCTTGTAGCAGTGTGTGGGACTTGTTCTATTAGTCCATCTATACTAACTTCCACCAGGTTGCAAATTCAATATAATTTTTATCTGCATCTAGCTCTGAAAAAATATTTCGGCTTCGGCTTGTAGCAGTGTGTGGGACTTGGTCTATTAGTCCATCTCTAATAACCTCCACCAGGTTGCAAATTCAATATAATTTTTATCTGCATCTAGCTCTGAAAAAATATTTCGGCTTGTAGCAGTGTGTGGGACTTGTTCTATTAGTCCATCTATACTAACCTCCACCAGGTTGCAAATTCAATATAATTTTTATCTGCATTTAGCTCTGAAAAAATATTTCGGCTTAGAGCAGTGTGTGGGACTTGTTCTATTAGTCCATCTATACTAACCTCCACCAGGTTGCAAATTCAATATAATTTTTATCTGCATTTAGCTCTGAAAAAATATTTTGGCTTGTAGCAGTGTGTGGGACTTGTTCTATTAGTCCATCTATACTAACCTCCACCAGGTTGCAAATTCAATATAATTTTTATCTGCATCTAGCTCTGAAAAAATATTTCGGCTTGTAGCAGTGTGTGGGACTTGTTCTATTAGTCCATCTATACTAACCTCCATGAGGTTGCAAATTCAATACAATTTTTATCTGCATCTAGCTCTGAAAAAATATTTCGGCTTCGGCTTGTAGCAGTGTGTGGGACTTGGTCTATTAGTCCATCTCTACTAACCTCCACCAGGTTGCAAATTCAATATAATTTTTATCTGCATCTAGCTCTGAAAAAATATTTCGGCTTGTGGCAGTGTGTGGGACTTGTTCTATTAGTCTATCTATACTTACCTCCACCAGGTTGCAAATTCAATATAATTTTTATCTGCATCTAGCTCTGAAAAAATATTTCGGATTGTAGCAGTGTGTGGGACTTGTTCTATTAGTCCATCTATACTAACCTCCATGAGGTTGCAAATTCAATACAATTTTTATCTGCATCTAGCTCTGAAAAAATATTTCGGCTTTGGCTTGTAGCAGTGTGTGGGACTTGGTCTATTAGTCCATCTCTACTAACCTCCACCAGGTTGCAAATTCAATATAATTTTTATCTGCATCTAGCTCTGAAAAAATATTTCGGCTTGTAGCAGTGTGTTGGACTTGTTCTATTAGTCCATCTATACTAACCTCCACCAGGTTGCAAATTCAATATAATTTTTATCTGCATCTAGCTCTGAAAAAATATTTCGGCTTGTAGCAGTGTGTGGGACTTGTTCTGTTAGTTCATCTATACTAACCTCCACCAGGTTGCAAATTCAATATAATTTTTATCTGCATCTAGCTCTGAAAAAATATTTTGGCTTGTAGCAGTGTGTGGGACTTGTTCTATTAGTCCATCTATACTAACCTTCACCAGGTTGCAAATTCAATATAATTTTTATCTGCATCTAGCTCTGAAAAAATATTTCGGCTTGTAGCAGTGTGTGGGACTTGTTCTATTAGTTCATCTATACTAACCTCCACCAGGTTGCAAATTCAATATAATTTTTATCTGCATCTAGCTCTGAAAAAATATTTCGGCTTGTAGCAGTGTGTGGGACTTGTTCTATTAGTCCATCTATACTAACCTCCACCAGGTTGCAAATTCAATATAATTTTTATTTACATCTAGCTCTGAAAAAATATTTCGGCTTGTAGCAGTGTGTGGGACTTGTTCTATTAGTCCATCTATACTAACCTCCACCAGGTTGCAAATTCAATATAATTTTTATCTGCATCTAGCTCTGAAAAAATATTTTGGCTTGTAGCCGTGTGTGGGACTTGTTCTATTAGTCCATCTATACTAACCTCCACCAGGTTACAAATTCAAAATATTATTATCTGCATCTAACCCAGCCAATACTTTTGGGCTAATACCACAGTCTGGCCACTCAGCTCTGCTCGGTTCCCATTCATTGTTTTTTGTGCAAACAACTCCAGAGTTGTCAATTAGTTAACCACCAAAATGAGTGGAAAAAGGCCTGCTGCTGGTGGAAAGTGGAATAGGCGTGTTGGGAAGGGAAAAAAAGGTTGTGTCCGTGGGGTAGGTGTTAAAGCAACAGTAACATCTGCAGAAGAAAGACCATCTTTCAGCCAAACTAAGATGTCTACTTCTTTTAGCGGACAATGAGATAAGATCCCTTTCTTACGGCCACGCCAATCGCTACAAATTCCAGATGAGTCACAAAAACAGCAAGTTCTTCAACGGATATCAAGTGCTCCTTTAAGTGGGCTCTCCTCCACCTCAACTTCAACATCACAAATACTCCAGGGCCAGACGCCGAAGGTTCTGACCATAATGTAGACCCTCGTTCCCAAACTGTAACTCCTGTTGGTGGAGACAATGAGGAAGACGATGATGAGACTCAAATACCTGATTGGAGCGACAACTTTAGTTTTTTGTCAGGGCAGGAAGAGGTTGGCTCTGAGGACGACGGGTGTGATAATACACAGGGTAATGATGACGAGGTTGGAGATCCCACTTACTGTCAACCCAAAGTCAGCCAGTCGATGAGGTCAGCAGAGGAGGTGGAGGAGGATGCTAGTGACGACGAGGTCAGGTTGCGCCTTCCTGGACAGAGACGTAGTACTGGAAGCACGTCAACAACTGCATCCTCAAACACAACTGTGCCTCTGACCAAAAGTCGTGGTGGCTCTTTAGGTCGCATGGGTGCTAAGCCTTGCATAGCCTGGGCATTTTTTCAGATCGATAAGGAAGACCCAACTCGTGTTATCTGTAACATTTGTCAGCAAAAGCTAAGTAGAGGCCAAAAAATACATAGTTTGAGTACTTCATGCATGAACTGGCACATGGATATGAAGCATAAGTTGCAGTGGGAAGCTCACTGTGCTACAATGAGGCCTAGCCGGCCGGGCCAACCACCGTCTGCCACATCTTGTGCATCCGCGGCCTCTTCACCCTCTGTGACTAGGGGGACAGCAGTCACACCTGTTTTGGGACGCAGACCTGCCACCTCTTTACCCGCAACAGCCAGCGTGATTGGCAGGTCATCATTTTCTTTGGAAGTGGAAATACCAGCTGGTCTTCAGCGCTGTCCGACATCAATAGCACAACCTTTGGATCAAGGCAACCTAACATGTCCGCCTGCATCTTCCTCACAGACCAGCAGTTTGCCGGGGACACCCTTCTCAACCCCGTCTAAGCACAACAGCCAGCCCTCGGTCCCTCAGATGTGGACAAGTAAAAGACCATTTCCTCCTAGCCATGAGAAAGCTAAGAGGTTGAATTTCACCATCTGCAAGCTCTTGGCTACAGAAATGCTGCCTTTCCGCCTGGTGGACACAGAGGATTTTCGAGACCTTATGTCCGTCGCAGTGCCCCAGTACCAGATGCCCAGTCGGCACTACTTCTCAAAGAAAGGTGTGCCTGCGCTCCACCAGCATGTCGCACACAACATCACCGCTTTTTTGAGAAACTCTGTGTGTGACAGGGTGCATTTCACCACAGACACTTGGACGAGTAGGCATGGACAGGGGCGTTACATGCCGCTGACTGGGCACTGTGTAACTATGGTGACAGCAGGACAAGGGGCTGCTGTCCAAGTCTTGCCGTCCCCACGAGTTGTGCGTCAATCCTCTTTATCTCGAAGTTCCTCCACTGCTTCTGCCTCCTCAACCTCCTCTCAGTCCTCCACCTGCACCCAAAGCCTGTCTGGTCATGCCACAAGCTTTCTAACTGCGCAGAAGGGATCCTGCACACCTCCTTACTATGCTGGCAGCAGGGCTCAACGTCATCAGGCAGTTTTTACTTTGAAATGTCTGGGAAATGTGAGTCACACAGCTGAGTAGTTGTGGTCAACTCTGGAGAACCAGTTTCATGAATGGTTGTCTCCACTGGACCTGAAACCAGGGAAGGCCGTGTGCGACAATGCTGCAAACCTGGGTGCGGCCCTTTGCCGGGGCAATGTCACACACGTGCCTTGTATGGCTCACGTGTTGAACCTGGTTGTCCAGCAATTTTTAGCCCACTATCCCGGACTAGATGGCCTTCTGCAGAGGGCACGATCGCTGTGTGCTCACTTCCGCCGTTCGCATCCCGCAGCTCAGCGACTTACATCTCTACGGAAGTCGTTGGGCCTGCCACTTCACCGGCTTAAATGCGATGTGCCTACCCGGTGGAATTCAACTCTGCACATGTTGCAGCGACTATGGCAGCACCGACAAGCCCTGGTGCAATACGTTCTGACGTATAGCCTGGGCCAACGAGATCCAGAGGTGGGGCAAATCACGCTGGAGGAATGGTCTCAGATCAGGGACCTATGCACCCTTCTGCACAGTTTTGAAATGGCGACGAAGATGTTTAGTGCTGACGATGCCATTATCAGCATGACTATTCCGGTGATTTACATGCTGGAGCACATGTTAAACAGAATTCGGAGTCAGGTGGTGGCACAAGAGGAAGTGGAGGAAGTAGAGGAGGAGGAGTTGTATGCGGAAGGGCTAACATCTGCAAGGTCCAGACGGTCAGCAGCATGAAGGCGGCAGGCATGTGAGGGTAGGGGAGATGGTTTAACCAGGGCGCATGGTAGCAGCCAAACTAGTGAGGAAGGTGCAGGAGCCCAGGAAGAAGTGGAGGACGAACTGATGGAAAACTCATCAGATGAGGGAGACCTTGATCACATTCCTGTTGTGTGAGGTTGGGGGGAGAGGGCAGAGGAAGGAAGCATGATTGTTACCTCGCCACCAACACAACAGGGACTTGGTGCTCCTGGATGCACAACACACATGAGTGCCTTCTTGCTGCACTACCTGCAACATGACCCTCGAATTGTGAGAATTAGAAATAATCCTGACTACTGGGTTGCCCCACTGTTAGATCCCCGGTACAAAAGTAAATTTGCAGAAATTATTCCTGCCATAGAAAGAGATGCACACATGCAGGAGTTTCAGCAGAGACTGTTGCAGAATCTTACATGTGCTTTTCCACAAAACACTAGTGGTGCACGTAGTGAATCTCACAGTTCCAACTTGCCAACCGTGGGACTGTCGAGTGTTCAGCACTCAAACCGTAACAGAAACTCAGTATCTGCTGGTAACTAGTGTTGAGCCACCCCCGTAGTGTTCGGGTTCGGTTCGGTTCGTCGAACACCGGGATGTTCGAGGAACTGTTCGTCGAACTGTTCGTCGAACACCTTAGAACACCGTCGAACACCGTTAAAACCAATGGCAGGCAAACAAAAACACATAGGAACACATAGAAAACACCTTCAAAAGCTGACAAACTGCTCAGAAGACGCTTTCTTTAAAAAAGCCGGCCGGCAATTCAGCAGCGGCATACACCGGTACCCGACAATTTAGACATGAAGGAATAGAGCATCACACATAGATTAGATAGATAGAAACATGTCAGTCACATATATATGAAGTACAGTGACAGTGCTGCTTACTGTACTTGTCATTTAGTGTAAAGGATTTATTAAAAAATATAATAGTGTTTTCGTGCACCGTCTCTTTAAAAAAGCCGGCCGGCAATTCAGCAGCGGTACCCGACAATTTATAACAGACAGAATAGAGCTTCACACATAGATTAGATAGATAGAAACATGTCAGTCACATATATATGAAGTACTGTGACAGTGTTGCTTACTGTACTTGTCATTTACTGCAAAGAATTTATTAAAAAAAATAATAGTGTTTTCATGCACCGTCTCTTTAAAAAAGCCGGCTGGCAATTCAGCATCTGTACCCGACAATTTAGAATAGAAGGAATAGAGAATCACACATAGATTAGATAGATAGAAACATGTCAGCCACATATATACGAAGTACAGTGACAGTGTTGCTTACTGTACTTGTCATTTAGTGTAAAGGATTTATTAAAAAATATAATAGTGTTTTCGTGCACCGTCTCTTTAAAAAAGCCGCCGGCAATTCAGCAGCGGTACCCGACAATTTATAACAGACAGAATAGAGCTTCACACATAGATTAGATAGATAGAAACATGTCAGTCACATATATATGAAGTACTGTGACAGTGTTGCTTACTGTACTTGTCATTTACTGCAAAGGATTTATTAAAAAAAATAATAGAGTTTTCATGCACCGTCTCTTTAAAAAAGCCGGCAATTCAGCATCTGTACCCGACAATTTATAACAGACAGAATAGAGCTTCACACATAGATTAGATAGATAGAAACATGTCAGTCACATATATAATAAGTACAGTGACAGTGTTGGTTACTGTACTTGTCATTTAGTATTAAAATAAAGGATTTATTATTAAAAAAAATTGGCGTGGGGTTCCCCGTAATTTTAGTCTCTAGCGGAGGTTAAGCAGACAGCTGGGGCAGATGTTTGAAGCCTGGGAAGGGGGTAATACCCACGGAGCTTCCCAGGCTACTAATATCAGCCCCCAGCTGAATACCTAGCCTTTACTAGCTATTAAAATGGAGGACCCCCCCAAAAAAATGACGTGGGGTCCCCCCTAATTTAATAGCTAGCAAAGGCTAGGCAGACAGCTGGGGGCTGATATTAATAGCCCAGGAAGGGAGCCATGAATATTGGCCCCCTCCCAGGCTAGAAACACCAGCCCTCAGCCGCCCCAGAAATGGCACTTAGCCTCGCTCTTCCACGCTGCCCTGGTGCGGTGGCAGGGGGTAATAGGGTTGGGGTTGATGTCAGCTTATAATTCCAGCTGACATCAAGCCCAGGTTAGTAATGGAGAGGCGTCTATAAGACACCCCCATTACTAACCCCATAGTCAAAGTTAAAAAAAAAACACAAACACCCAGAATAAAGTCCTTTAATTGAAATAAAGACACAATTCTTTATTGTTCTAAATTAAACCATACTTACCATCACGCCCATTCCAGCTGAAGCCAACGATCTCCTGCAATAAAAGAAAAATAATAAAGCAACCTCATCCTTACCTTTCCATGGTTCCCAGGACAGCTCCAGCTCTGCTACATCGAGATGACAGGCTGGACCGCAGCAGAACGCTGCCATCCAGCTTGCCATGCCGCACACACTGAGAAGCGCAGGCATGCTTGCGCTCCTCAGTGTCTGACTGTGACGGCATCCAGATGAGCCAACAATGAACTCGGCTCACCTCATATACGTCACTGACAGCGTGGGAAAATTCTCCTGCACTCAGCGCTTCAGCGTGAGAATTTTCCCACGCTGTCAGTGACGTGCATGAGGTGAGCCGAGTTCATTGGACATGACCTCGGCTCATCTGGATGCCGTCACAGCCAGACACTGAGTAGCGCAAGCATGCCTGCGCTTCTCAGTGTCTGCGGGATGACAGGCTGGATGGCAGCGTTCTGCTGCGGTCCAGCCTGTCATCTCGATGTAGCAGAGCTGAAGCTGTCGTGGGAACCATGGAAAGGTAAGGATGAGGTTGCTTTATTATTTTACTTTTATTGCAGGAGATCATTGGCTTCAGCTGGAATGGGCGTGGCGGTAAGTATGGTTTAATTTAGAACAATAAAGAATTGTGTGTTTATTTCAATTAAAGGACTTTTTTCTGGGTGTTTGTGTTTTTTTTAAATACTTTACTAGAAATTCATGGTGGTCATGTCTAATATTGGCGTGACCCCATGAATTTCGGGCTTAGGGCCAGCTGATAATGCCAAGCTGGCCTTAACCCCTCTATTACCCAGTGAGCCACCGCACCAGGGCCCTGGATGAGTTGGGTACAGCGCCAGAAGATGGCGCTTCTATGAACGCGCCATTTTCCGGGGCGGCTGCGGACTGCAATTTGCAGCGGGTGGGGCCCAGAAAGCTTGGGCCTCCCTGCGCTGCAGATTCCAGCCCCCAGCTGCCTAGTTGTACCTGGCTGGACACAAAAATAGGGCGAAACTCCACGTATTTTTTTTTTAAATTCATGAAATTCATGGAATAATTAAGAAAAAAAGGGCTTCCCTATATTGTTGTGTCCGGCTAGGTACAAATAGGCAGCTGGTGGTTGGGAGCAGCCCGTTCCTGCCTGCTGTACCTGACTGGACACAAATATAGGGCGAAGCCCCACATCAATTTTTTTTTCATTATTTCATGAATTTCCTGAAATAATTTAAAAAAAATTGACGTGGGGCTTCGCACTATATTTGTGTCCAGCCAGGTACAGCAGGCAGGGACGGGCTGCCCCCAACCACCAGCTGCCTATTTGTACCTGGTTGGACACAACAATATAGGGAAGCCCTTTTTTTCTTAATTATTCCATGAATTTCATGAAATAATTTTAAAAAAAAATGCGTGGGGCTTCGCCCTATTTTTGTGCCCAGCCAGGTACAACTAGGCAGCTGGGAGCTGGAATCCGCAGCGCAGGGAGGCCCAAGCTTTCTGGGCCCCACCCGCTGCATATTGCAGTCCGCAGCCGCCCCAGAAAATGGCGCGTTCATAGAAGCGCCATCTTCTGGCGCTGTACCCAACTCATCCAGGGCCCTGGTGCGGTGGCTCACTGGGTAATAAAGGGGTTAAGGCCAGCTTGGCATTATCAGCTGGCCCTAAGCCCGAAATTCATGGGGTCACGCCAATATTAGACATGACCACCATGAATTTCTAGTAAAGTATTTAAAAAAACACAACACCCAGAATAAAGTCCTTTAATTGAAATAAACACACAATTCTTTATTGTTCTAAATTAAACCATACTTACCGTCACGCCCATTCCAGCTGAAGCCAATGTCTTCTGCAATAAAAGTAAAATAATAAAGCAACCTCATCCTTACCTTTCCATGGTTCCCACGACAGCTTCAGCTCTGCTACATCGAGATGACAGGCTGGACCGCAGCAGAACGCTGCCATCCAGCCTGTCATCCCGCGGACACTCAGAAGCGCAGGCATGCTTGCGCTCCTCAGTGTCTCGCTGTGACGGCATAAAGATGAGACAAGCTCATGTCCAATGAACTCGGCGCACCTCATGCACGTCACTGACAGCGTGGGAGAATTCTCCTGCACTCAGCACTTCAGCGTGAAAATTCTCCCACGCTGTCAGTGACGTACATGAGGTCAGCTGAGTTCATTGGACATGAATGAGCTCACCTCATGCACGTCACTGACTGCGTGGGAAAATTCTCACGCTGAAGCGCTGAGTGCAGGAGAATTTTCCCACGCTGTCAGTGACGTGCATGAGGTGAGCTCATTCATGTCCAATGATCTCAGCTCTCCTCATGCACGTCACTGACAGCGTGGGAAAATTCTCCTGCACTCAGCGCTACAGCGTGAGAATTATCCCACGCTGTCAGTGACGTGCATGAGGTGAGCTCATTCATGTCCAATGAACTCAGCTGACCTCATGCACGTCACTGACAGCGTGGGAGAATTCTCACGCTGAAGTGCTGAGTGCAGGAGAATTCTCCCACGCTGTCAGTGACGTGCATGAGGTGCGCCGAGTTCATTGGACATGAACTCGTCTCATCTTTATGCCGTCACAGCGAGACACTGAGGAGCGCAAGCATGCCTGCGCTTCTCAGTGTCTGCGGGATGACAGGCTGGATGGCAGCGTTCTGCTGCGGTCCAGCCTGTTATCTCGATGTAGCAGAGCTGAAGCTGTCGTGGGAACCATGGAAAGGTAAGGATGAGGTTGCTTTATTATTTTTCTTTTATTGCAGGAGATCGTTGGCTTCAGCTGGAATGGGCGTGACGGTAAGTATGGTTTAATTTAGAACAATAAAGAAATGTGTCTTTATTTCAATTAAAGGACTTTATTCTGGGTGTTTGTGTTTTCTTTTAACTTTGACTATGGGGTTAGTAATGGGGGTGTCTTATAGACGCCTCTCCATTACTAACCTGGGCTTGATGTCAGCTGGCATTATAAGCTGACATCAACCCCAACCCTATTACCCCCTGCCACCGCACCAGGGCAGCGTGGAAGAGCGAGGCTAAGTGCCAGAATTGGCGCATCCTATGGATGCGCCATTTCTGGGGCGGCTGACGGCTGGTGTTTCTAGCCTGGGAGGGGGCCAATATTCATGGTTCCCTTCCTGGGCTATTAATATCAGCCCCCAGCTGTCTGCCTAGCCTTTGCTAGCTATTAAATTAGGGGGGACCCCACGTCATTTTTTTTGGGGGGGTCCTCCATTTTAATAGCTAGTAAAGGCTAGGTATTCAGCTGGGGGCTGATATTAGTAGCCTGGGAAGCTCCGTGGGTATTACCCCCTTCCCAGGCTTCAAACATCTGCCCCAGCTGTCTGCTTAACCTCCGCTAGAGACTAAAATTACGGGGAACCCCACGCCAATTTTTTTTAATAATAAATCCTTTATTTTAATACTAAATGACAAGTACAGTAATCAACACTGTCACTGTACTTATTATATATGTGACTGACATGTTTCTATCTATCTAATCTATGTGTGAAGCTCTATTCTGTCTGTTATAAATTGTCGGGTACAGATGCTGAATTGCCGGCCGGCTTTTTTAAAGAGACGGTGCATGAAAACACTATTATTTTTTTTAATAAATCCTTTGCAGTAAATGACAAGTACAGTAAGCAACACTGTCACAGTACCTCATATATATGTGACTGACATGTTTCTATCTATCTAATCTATGTGTGAAGCTCTATTCCTTCTATTCTAAATTGTCGGGTACAGATGCTGAATTGCCGGCCGGCTTTTTTAAAGAGACGGTGCATGAAAACACTATTATTTTTTTTGATAAATCCTTTACACTAAATGACAAGTACAGTAAGCAACACTGTCACTGTGCTTCTTATATGTGTGACTGACATGTTTCTATCTATCTAATCTATGTGTGATTCTCTATTCTTTCTGTTCTAAATTGTCGGGTACCGGTGTATGCCGCTGCTGAATTGCCGGCTTTTCATGTTTCACTGTGAGCACTGTTCCCATCGATTTGGGCAATCACTGTAATGCCACAACCACCATGGCTCTGGCATTACAGTGAGTGGCAGACAATCCCTGCATGATTGGTGCTCTAAATAGCGCCAGACATGCAGGACACGCTTTTGGTGCACGAACAGTTATCGAACATAACCTCGAACAGCCGAATTTTTTGCAAATCGTTCGGGTTCGTCGAACAACTCGAACACCGCCCAAAACAGCTCGAATTTGAGATTGGCGAACAGTTCTAGTCGAACACCGCTCATCTCTACTGGTAACATCAATTTTGCGGAATCATTTCACCACTTTTTTAGCCCATCCTTTGCAAGGCCACAGGAGACAAGAAGTCTGACACATAGTCAACGCCTAAAGATGATGGAACAGGAGTATCTCCAAGTAAACATTGAAGCCATGACTGTGTCACTGGACCCTTGCTCTTTTTGAGCTTCCAATCTGTATAAATGGACGGAGCTCGCCACTTACGCCTTGGAGATCTTATTATGCCCCGCAGCCAGCGTTCTGCCTGAACATGTGTTCAGCCCTGCTGGTGGTGTGCTGACAGATAAGCGTACGCGGCTCTCCACTGATAATGTAGACAGACTCACGTTCTTAAAGATGAACAAATCATGGATCCGAAACAACTTTTCTACTCATGTGTCATCCTGGGGAGAGTAAAAGCTTGATGATTTGTTAAAATCACCTCACCAACCATTTTAAGCTTTGAAATGACTAATCATGTTTATCTGTATCTTGGCTGGAAAATAATTTGGGCCTTGAAGCAGTGTGCAGTACTGATTCTATTAGGCCATCTATACTAAACTCCACCAGATTTAAAATTACTAATCATGTTTATCTGTATCTTGGCTGGAAAATTATTTGGGCCTTGTAGCAGTTTGCAGTACTGATTCTATTAGGCCATCTATACTAAACTCCACCTGATTTAAAATTACTAATCATGTTTATCTGTATCTTAGCTGGAAAATAATTTGGGCCTTGTAGCAGTTTGCAGTACTGATTTTATTTGGCCATCTATACTAAACTCCACCTGATTTAAAATTACTAATCATGTTTATCTGTATCTTGGCTGGAAAATATTTTGGGCCTTGTAGCAGTTTGCAGTACTGATTCTATTAGGCCATCTATACTAAGCTCCACCAGCTTTCAAATTAATAATAATTTTTAGCTGCATCTAGCCCGGAAAATAATTTTGGGGCTCCTACATGCGCAAGACACATGAGTGCCTTCTTGCTGCACTACCTGCAACATGACCCTCAGATTGTCAGAATTCAAAATAATCCTGACTACTGGGTTGCCACACTCTTAGATCCCCCACACTCTTCGATCAACCTTTTCATTTTAATAAAGAACAAAAAAATGGTCATTTTTGAAATTATAAGCATTAGCAGGTTATTAGAAACTGAAATCAAACAGTTTTCAACTCAAAACTTTATTCTAGGTGATGTTACATTTACACATAGGACCCCTTGTTCAAAAGGAGCTTCTGAACTCTCTCGTCCATTGAATTTGTCAGGTTTTGGATGGTTCATGCTTCAATTGTTTTGCATGAGGACAGAATACCCTCCCAGAGCTGTTGCTTAGATGTGAACTGCCTCCTGCCATGATAGACATTCCTTTTGATGATGCTCCAGAGGTTCTGAATGGGGTTGAGGTCAAGGGAGCATGGGGGTCACACCATAAGTTTGTCCCCTTTATGCCCATATTAGCCAGAGATGCAGATGTGTTATGTGTAGCATGAGATGGTGCATTATCATGCATGAAAATTATCTTGCTGCGGAATACACGGTTCTTCTTCTTGAACCATGGCAGGAAGTCCTGTTTGAGAAGCTCCACATACATTATGGAGTTCATCTTTACCCCTTCAGGGATCCTAAAGGGGCCGACAATCTCTCTCCCCATGATTCCAGCCCAAAACATTACTCCACCTCCTCCCTGTTGGCGCCGTAGTCGTGTTTGCATTGGGTGTCCATCAACCAGCCATCCTCCACTCCATCCATCTGGACCATCGAGCTTTGCACGGCACTCATCGGTGAACAAAACAGTTTTGAAGTCAGTATTCATGTATTGTTTGGCCCACTGGAGCCGTTTCTGCTTGTGTACAGTGGATAGAGGAGGTCGACATGATGGCTTACGCACAGCTGCAAACCTCTGAAGGACCCTGCATCTTGTTGTTCGGGGACGTTGGAGGCACCAGCAGCTTCAAAAACTTGTCTGCTGCTATGACAAGGCTTTTTTGCTGCTGCTCTTTTAACCTGACTTAATTGCCTGTAGGAAAGAGTCCTCAATTTTCCCTTATCAGCACGCACACGTGTGTACTGTGAATCAGCTACATACTTCTTGATTGTGCGATGATCAGGATGAAGTGTTTTGGCAATGTTGATTGTAGTCATGCCTTGACCTAAACACTCCACAATTTTTGCTTCTCAGCAGCCGACACATCCATTTTCTTTCCCATTTTGGCTGAAAATGTAGGCTGCTTAATAATGTGGGACAGCCTTCTTAAGTAGTCTTGCCTTTCATTGGACACACCTGCCAAACTAATTAGCACAGGTGTCTGCAATTGCTTACAGTGATATAAAGAGCCCTGACACACATCACCATCAATGAGTTTAACTGACAAACAAAAAAATTCTTACCTTATCACTCCTAAACACTTTTTGCATAATAATTTGGAACACAGTGTACATGTGTTTTTCCACAAAACACCAGTGGTTCACGTAGTGAATCTTACAATTCTAACTTGCCAACCGTGGTCTGTATGGAGTTGTTCAATAAAGGGCCCAAAATTAAGATAACATAGACGGGAAAGGTCTCTATGAATACAAATTCCTAAGTATTTGATACCCTGTGAGGGCCAGGCAAAGGGAAAGTTGGACTGGATGGAATCCTGTATGGATTTGGGGACGGAGACATCGAGGGCCTCAGACTTCGCTGCGTTGTTTTTAAAATTTGACCATGTAACAAAGTGATCTATTTCAGCCATAACAGCAGGGATGGATATATGTGACTGAGTGATATATACTAGGACATCATCAGCAAATGCAGAGCACTTGTACTCTGTGCCTCCCACCTCAATCCATCTAATATTGGGGTTATGGCGAATTGATGAGAGCAGGTGCTCCGTCACTAGGATGTATAAGAGAGGGGACAGAGGACATCCCTGCCTTGTCCCATTGGTGATTATGAAAGGTGATGAAAATGTTCCATTTATCTTCAGCCTAGGTGACGTATTGCGATACATGGCTGTGATTTTGCCTATAAAAGGGTCCCCTAGACGCCTACCCCAAGCTTTTTAAGAGAATAATATATGGCGTGCCAGGAGACTCTATGGAATGCTTTTTCAGCATCCAACGAGAGTATCTAATTACAAATTTTTAACTGCATCTAGCCCAGGAAATACTTTGTGCCTAGTAGCAGTGTCTGCTAGTCAGCGGATTATCCCAGCTGTTAAGCAAGCTACACCACCTGTAGTTTGGACACTTAATTTTTTCAAAGGAAATGGTTCGGACCCCCGGGACACTGAGTGAAGAGCATCGGGGAGGCACTCCAAGGCACAGGGGCTGGGACTGACGGTAGGACGCCTTGCGGTGGACAGCCAAGCTCGATCCTTATAAAAGCTTTTTAACTGCAGCAGCTTTAGTGGACGCTACTGGAGCTGGAATTACGCGGCTGCTGGCATCAGACTTACCCTCCAATAGATCCTTGTAAAAGGATTTAAAGTGTACTCATTCAAATTAGAGAGACAATTTAAATTAAAAAGATTAGACCTGCATCCACCGCAGGGGGGCTCGCTCGACCCACCAGCGGACAGGCACCAGTATTGGGAGAGGGGGGCTGGCCGTCAGGGTCCACCGCGGCTCTGGCACAAACCCGGCGACACGGAGGTTGCACGGGCAGGAACGGACTGGCCGTGTCGGCTTCGCACTTTTTTGGTTTTAGAAGGGCATGACATGCCTATATCTGTGCCTCCCCCTCCTTTTACTCCTCCACCTCTTTTCTTTTCGCATGACTATATGTACTTGTCACTTTTCCATGTGTCAGTTGTGTCTTCTGAGCAGTTTGTCAGCTTTTGGACACCTTTGAAGGTGTTTTCTATGTGTTTCTATGTGTTTTTGTTTGCCTGCCATTGGTTTTAACGGTGTTCGAAGGTGTTCGACGAACAGTTCGGCGAACATACGGGTTGTAGCATCGGCGTCTCTGCCACGTTCTAGGCAGAGACGCCGTCCCTCTCACCTCCCCGCTCCTGGCGCGGCGTCCTCCAGCGCTGCTCTCCCCGCTGCTTCCGGCACGCGCTCCTTCCCCGGCAGTGTGCTTAGGGCGCGCGCGCGCTCCCCCTCTCTTAAAGGGACCGCGCGCGCCGTCCTAAGGAGTCCCTGGCCAATTGCCGGAGGACCTCCCATATAATAGGCACCTCCTCCAAAATGGAGGTGCCCGAGCAATGTTGTAGCACTGTTCACTACTCTGCTTCAGCCCTCAGGTCCCGTTGCCAGTTACCTGCCAGATTCCTGCCAGTCTGCTGTCTAATTCCTGCCTGATATCCTGCTACCTGCCTGCTAGCCTGAGGTCCGACGGTCTGCCTTACTACTCCTGTCAGTCTGTCTAAGGACCAGCTTGCCCGCTCACCTGGGAGCGCACATCTGCTACCTGCCTGCTAGCCTGAGGTCCGATGGTCTGCCTTACTACTCCTGTCAGTCTGTCTAAGGACCAGCTTGCCCGCTCACCTGGGAGCGCACATCTGCTACCTGCCTGCTAGCCTACCTGGAGGCTCCGCCGTCACGTGCTGTGACCACCTGCCTGTCCAGTGACTCCTGCCCGCTCACCTGGGAGCACTCATCTGCTGCCTGTCTGCTAGCCTACCTGGAGGCTCCGCCGTCACATGCTGTGACCACCCGCCTGTCCAGAGACTTCTGCCCGCTCACCTGGGAGCTCACGTCTACCATCAGCCGCCACAGGTCGTACCAACCCTTTACCCAGAGACTGCCCCGGTCACTTCCCGTGACCATCTGCCCGTTCACCCAGAGACTGCCCCGGTCACTTGCCGTGACCATCTGCCCGTTCACCCAGAGACTGCCCCGGTCACTTGCCGTGACCATCTGCCCGGTCATCCAGAGACTGCCCCGGTCACTTGCCGTGACCTCCTGCCCGTTCTTCTAGAGACTGTCCCGGTCACCTGCTGTGACTGCCTGCCTGGTCGCCACCCGCTCCCTTACAAGGACCGCCCCCTTGTATAGTAGCTCAGAGGTTCCGCCTCCCAGACCCGTTACAGTTTGCTCGGGCCATGGAACCCGGTGGCACCCAAGCTCCCTCGCTCTCTGACCTATACCATGAACTCTCCCGTCAGAGATCCCAGCAGGAGTCCATCCTGAACCACCTGCGGAATGTCAACTCCCGCCTGGACACACTGTCTGCTCCACCAGCAACCACCGCTAGTGTCACGACTCGCACCCCGGCAGCACCGTTGCCCACCAATACCATGGCATCCTGTCTCGGACCCCGGCTGTCTGCACCTCCTCGCTTCGGAGGGGACCCCGCTCAAGCTCGGGGCTTCATAAACCAGTGCACCCTGCACTTTGAACTCTTGACTCACCAGTTTATCTCCGACCGGGCCAAAGTGGCATTCATCATGTCCCATCTCACTGGGGAGGCACTGGCATGGCTTAACCCCCTGTGGGAGAGAGGGGATCCCCTGGTGTCCGACCTGTCGTCTTTCCTCATTGCTTTCCGGAGAGTCTTCGATGAACCGGGACGAAAGACCTCATCTGCCTCCTCTTTGCTACGTCTCCGTCAAGGGAGTCTCACCGTGGGCCAATATGCCATACGGTTCCGCACCCTCGCTTCTGAGCTTGCCTGGGATAATGAGGCCCTGGTGTCCGTCTTCTGGGAGGGCCTTTCCGGTCGGATTAAAGATGAGCTCGCCGGTCGGGATATTCCTACCACCCTGGATGACCTGGTGTCGTTGGCTACCCGGATTGACATCCGGTTTCAAGAACGCACCAAAGAGACCACCCGAGAGAGAAGGTTTCCCCGCCTAGCTCCTACTTTCCAGAAACCTGTCTCCTCTTCTGTCACTCCCCGGGCACACTCACCCGAGCCCATGCAGGTCGACCAGACCAAGATGGTCAAATCTCGCCAGGAGTCTCGCCGAGCCGAGGGGAGCTGCTTCTATTGTGGCAGTAAGGAGCACTTGATTCGTTCCTGCCCGGAGAGGCCGGGAAACTCCAGTGTCTAGGACCGCTCGGAGAGGTCGCCCTAGACAAATATAAATCCTCTCCAACCCTGACTTTGTCTGTATCTATCTCCTGGGGAGAGACCCGTCACTTTGAACTCGCCCACCTGGATTCTGGATCCGCTGGAAACCTCATCTCCCAGTCCCTGGTTGAGAAATACCGTATTCCCACCAAGTCTCTGGCTGAACCCTTGTCGGTCGCCTCAGTGGATGGAAGACTCCTTCCGGTGACCATCCTGCTCGCCACGGAACCCATAACCCTGCAGGTGGGAATGCTGCACTCTGAGGTAATCTCCTTCCATGTGTTGCCCGGACTCTCCCACTCCCTATTGCTAGGTCTACCTTGGCTCCAAACACACGAACCCGTGTTGAACTGGCATTCCGGTGAAGTACTCCGGTGGGGGCCGGACTGCCATAAGACCTGCCTGGTTCCGGTTCGTCCGGTTCGTCCTCCACCTACCCCAGCTAACTTACCCGGTCTTCCGGCTCCTTACTGGACCTATGCTGACGTCTTTGGTAAGAAGGAAGCAGAGACATTGCCACCTCATAGGCCATATGATTGCCCGATTGACCTGGTTCCTGGCGCCACTCCACCCCGTGGGCGTATTTATCCATTGTCTGCGGCCGAAACCTGGGCCATGTCTGAGTACATAGAGGAGAATCTGGCCAGGGGATTCATCCGGAAGTCTACTTCCCCGGCTGGAGCCGGATTCTTCTTTGTCAAAAAAAAAGATGGCTCGCTACGCCCCTGTATTGACTATAGAGGACTCAATCAGATCACGGTTAAAAATAAATACCCCCTTCCACTCATCTCCGAGTTATTTGATCGCCTTAAAGGCGCCAGGATCTTTTCCAAGCTGGATCTACGTGGAGCGTATAACCTGGTCCGTATCCGTCAGGGAGACGAGTGGAAAACGGCATTTAATACCCGTGACGGACACTATGAGTACCGTGTGATGCCCTTCGGTCTCTGCAATGCTCCCGCCGTCTTCCAAGAACTGGTCAACGACATCTTCCGTGACCTTCTTTACTCCTGCGTGGTGGTATACCTGGACGACATCTTGGTCTTCTCTCCGGATCTTCCCTCACACCGGAGGGATGTTCGTCAGGTCCTGCTGAGGCTCAGGCAGAACCACCTCTATGCTAAATACGAGAAGTGCCTTTTTGAGCAGACCTCTCTTCCATTTCTGGGCTACGTTATCTCCCAGACGGGTTTGCGAATGGATCCCGAGAAGCTCTCTGCTGTCCTAAAGTGGCCCCGGCCGGAGGGCTTGAAGGCGATACAGCGATTCCTGGGCTTCGCTAATTACTATCGTCTCTTCATTCCTCACTTCTCGTCTCGGACTGCGCCCATATCTGCGCTCACCCGTAAGGGAGCAAATCCCAAGGTATGGCCACCCGAAGCTGAGGAGGCCTTCCTTTCCCTGAAGCAAGCCTTCTCCTCTGACCCTGTGCTGCACCGTCCGGACTGCAACAAACAGTTCTACCTGGAGGTTGATGCTTCCTCCTCTGGAGCCGGAGCGGTGCTCACCCAAAAGTCTTCTTCCGGGAGAATGGTAACCTGCGGCTTCTTCTCTAAAATCTTCTCCTCCTCTGAGCGCAATTACTCCATTGGAGACCGAGAACTGTTAGCTGTTAAATTGGCGCTGGAGGAGTGGCGTTACCTGCTTGAAGGGGCTCTATACCCGGTGATCATCTACACGGATCACAAAAACCTGGCATATCTCCAAAATGCCCAGAGACTTAATCCACGTCAGGCCCAGTGGTCTTTGTTTTTTGCCCGCTTCGATTTCATCCTTCATTTCCGCCCGGCGGACAAAAATGTCAAAGCTGATGCCTTGTCCCGATCCTTCCTGTCCTCCGACCAAGAGGAGGAGCCTATGCACATTATCGACCCCTCCAAGGTGATGAATGTGGCCCCCCTGGATTTGACTCGTCTTCCACCCGGCAAGACGTTCGTGGCGCCTCCTGACCGTGAGAAGGTTCTTCACTGGGGTCATTCTTCTAAACTTGCTGGCCATGCCGGCCAAAAAAAGACCTTCCTACTCATTTCCCGGCATTACTGGTGGCCTACCCTGCGTAAGGATGTGGTAGACTTCGTCTCTGCATGTTCATCTTGTGGCCGCAACAAGGTTCCCAGACACTTACCAGCTGGTCATCTCCTGCCGCTTCCCATACCTGTTGCCCCGTGGCAACACATCGCTATGGACTTCATTACCGATCTTCCTGTCTCTGCCGGGTGTACTGTCATTTGGGTGGTCGCTGACCACTTTTCTAAAATGGCCCACTTCATTCCCCTGCCTGGTCTTCCATCTGCACCTGAGCTGGCTAAGGACTTTATCCGCCATATCTTCCGTCTTCATGGCCTACCCCTCCACATCGTGTCGGATCGAGGAGTTCAGTTCACCTCGCGCTTCTGGAGAGCCACATGTAAACTGCTGGACGTCACCCTGGACTTCTCCTCCGCTTACCACCCTCAGTCCAATGGTCAAGTGGAGCGGATCAATCAGATCCTTACCAGCTATCTCCGGCACTTTGTTAATGCCCACCATTCTGATTGGGTGGACCTCCTCCCTTGGGCCGTGTTCTCCTACAATAACCACGAGAGCGAGTCCTCTTCCAAATCCCCGTTCTTTGTTGTCTTTGGCCAGCACCCCCGGATTCCGTTTCCCGTCTCCGCCTCTGTGGACAACCCTGCCGCGCAGTCTCTTGTCAGCGAGTTTTCTACCATTTGGGAGAGTACTAGATCCGCACTTCTTCTGTCCTCCGAGCGGATGAAGAGATATGCTGATAAGAGACGTCTGGATCCGCCTCAATTCCGTCCAGGAGACAAGGTTTGGCTCTCCTCCAAACATGTACGGCTCAAGATACCCTCCTACAAGTTAGGTCCTCGCTTCATCGGCCCATTCGAAATCCTCAGGCAAATAAATCCGGTGGCCTACAAACTAAAACTCCCGGCCACCTTACGGATTCCTAACTCCTTCCATGTGTCTCTCCTCAAACCCGTTGTCTTTAACTCTTTTTCCAATAATCCAGGTGCCCCTCCTGCTCCGGTTTCCGCTGATGACGTCTTTGAGGTAGAGAGTATTCTGGCCTCCAAGAGGGTAAGAGGAAAGACCTTTTTTCTGGTAGATTGGAGGGGGTTTGGTCCTGAGGAGAGAACTTGGGAACCCAGGGAGAACATCAACGCCCCGCTTCTCCTTGAGAAATTTCTTTCTGGCCAAAAAAAGAGGGGGCCTAAAGGGGGGGGGTACTGTAGCATCGGCGTCTCTGCCCCGTTCTAGGCAGAGACGTCGTCCCTCTCACCTCCCCGCTCCTGGCGCGGCGTCCTCCAGCGCTGCTCTCCCCGCTGCTTCCGGCACGCGCTCCTTCCCCGGCAGTGTGCTTAGGGCGCGCGCGTGCGCGCTCCCCCTCTCTTAAAGGGACCGCGCGCGCCGTCCTAAGGAGTCCCCGGCCAATTGCCGGAGGACCTCCCATATAATAGGCACCTCCTCCAAAATGGAGGTGCCCGGGCAATGTTGTAGCACTGTTCACTACTCTGCTTCAGCCCTCAGGTCCCGTTGCCAGTTACCTGCCAGATTCCTGCCAGTCTGCTGTCTAATTCCTGCCTGATATCCTGCTACCTGCCTGCTAGCCTGAGGTCCGACGGTCTGCCTTACTACTCCTGTCAGTCTGTCTAAGGACCAGCTTGCCCGCTCACCTGGGAGCGCACATCTGCTACCTGCCTGCTAGCCTGAGGTCCGACGGTCTGCCTTACTACTCCTGTCAGTCTGTCTAAGGACCAGCTTGCCCGCTCACCTGGGAGCGCACATCTGCTACCTGCCTGCTAGCCTACCTGGAGGCTCCGCCGTCACGTGCTGTGACCACCTGCCTGTCCAGTGACTCCTGCCCGCTCACCTGGGAGCGCTCATCTGCTGCCTGTCTGCTAGCCTACCTGGAGGCTCCACCGTCACATGCTGTGACCACCCGCCTGTCCAGAGACTTCTGCCCGCTCACCTGGGAGCTCACGTCTACCATCAGCCGCCACAGGTCGTACCAACCCTTTACCCAGAGACTGCCCCGGTCACTTCCCGTGACCATCTGCCCGTTCACCCAGAGACTGCCCCGGTCACTTGCCGTGACCATCTGCCCGTTCACCCAGAGACTGCCCCGGTCACTTGCCGTGACCATCTGCCCGTTCATCCAGAGACTGCCCCGGTCACTTGCCGTGACCTCCTGCCCATTCTTCTAGAGACTGTCCCGGTCACCTGCTGTGACTGCCTGCCTGGTTGCCACCCGCTCCCTTACAAGGACCGCCCCCTTGTATAGTAGCTCAGAGGTTCCGCCTCCCAGACCCGTTACACGGGTGTTCGACGAACCGAACCGAACTCAAACACTACGGGGGTGGCTCAACACTAATTGTGAGCAGAAAGCATTTAAGAAGACAGAGAAGCGGGATGGTGACGCTGATTATGGCGTCATCGCCGCTCACCATCAAAGTTTTGGAGGATGGTACATATGTCTGACATCCATGTCTACTCCTGAGGTCTTATGTGTGGAGTCTGAACTGAATACCGACGGCCTTGTTGATGCTGGTACTCAACAACTGCCCTCTTCTGCTCATGAATCCTTCCCAACATCTTCAGTGTAGAGAAACATCATACACCAGTCTGTGAGCCGGAATCTGCAAACGCTCCTGAAACACAGCAAGGGTGGCGGAAGCTGTGCGTGACTTTTTAAAATGGGCACACAGGTGGCGTACTTTAACAAGCAGCTCCGGGTAGGATTTGAGAAACCGCTGAACTACTATGTGCCAAGCATGGTACGTGTGTGAGCTTGCCTTGCCTCAGAGCCGCCACCGGATTCCGGCCATTGTAACACATGACCATGCCTGGCTGTAGGTTCACCGGTGTGAGCCACAGATCTGCCTGCTCTTTCAGAGCTGTCCACAACTTTTCAGCATTGTTCGGTTTGTCACCTAAGCATATTAGCTTCAGCACAGCCTGTTGCCGCTTGGCCGAGGCAGTGCTGCAGTGCTTCCAGCTTTTGACTGATGTGGTCATTTCGGAGATGGAGGCTGAAGAGGAGGAGGAGGCTCAGGTGCAGTAGCTGTAGACTGTAGGGGCAACCCTGATTGACCTGATTGAGGCTGTCGCACGGGTCCTTTACAACCTGCTCCTCACTACACCATGACTCAAGGTATTCCTATGCCTTATATCTTGCCCTTATCCGGTCATTGACTTGTGGATAAGATAGAATTAGACTGCATACCATTAACTCTTTGATTGATTGCTGAGCATAAATTTTGTTGCCCTTCATTATAGCTTAGAGTAGCCCTTATTAGGAAGCTGCATGTAGTTTGAACAGTATCCGAGGCTGTTGCACGGGTCCCTAGTAATACCTACCTCTATATAATACTATTCAAGCTATTTCTAGTTATTTTCTGATACACAGTCTAGACAGAATCAAGCTACACACTACTAACTCTTTGATCGATAGTTAGGCATACATGTTATTGCTTTGCAACTTATCATAGCAGCCTTATTATTAGGAAGTCATGCAGACAAGATATAATCAGGCTGCATGTCATTAACCTTTTTGATTGACTGCTGGGCATCTAATTTACTGCCTTTCAATATTATTAGAGCAGTCTTATTAGGTAGCCATATGCAGTTTGAGCAGGATCCCATGTGTCTCTACTTATTTTCTATTGGTTTAAAAACAAATTTTGACCAATTTTTTCTATAGTGCCATTGCAGTAAATTTTGTCATTCCAAACCGTTTTAACTGATATTTTCTATGTTGTATATTTATTATATCAAATAAAATTTGTTATTCTCCTACAAACTGATCCCACAGTTTTTCTTATATTCCCGTTTGCTTTTGATTATATACCATTTGGTATACCATTGGGCTAGTAAAATTGATTAGGGAATGTTTAGTTTTTTGGTTCCTGATTGACCTAGGGCCTGAAATCCTTGGCGTCGGAAGGACGTGTTCCGTCCCAAGGTCCGACTGGTTCCCGGCTTCCACTATGTTAACCCAGTGTGCCGTCAGCGAGATGTACCACCCCTGCCCACAAGTACTTGTCCACGTGTCTATGGTTAGGTGGACTGTCCCAGTAACTGCGTTGTTGAGGGCACATCTAATGTTGTGGGACATGTAATGTGGGGACGGCACACCGGGAGCAATAGTGGCGGCTGTGGACCGAGTACCGAGGAAAGGCCGCCGCCATCAGGTTGCAGAATGCTTCCATCTCCACAAGCCTAAAAGGCAACATTTCGAACTCAAGCAGTCATGAAATATGGGAATTTAGTAGTGTGGCCTGAGGGGCGTTGGCTGCGTATTTGCTCTTGCGTTCCAAGGACTGGGGTATGGACAACTGAACGCTGTGCTGGGACAAGGACGTGCTTCCTGATCCTGCTACTTGAGAGTGTGCAACGACAGGTGCAGGGCAGGAGGCATCTTCGCATGCACCATGGACAGGGGATTGGCTTGCATGCACAACAGCGGAAGAAGCAGTGGTGCCACCCACAGATACTGTTCCTGGATCCTGGGGTTCGGCCCACAAAGTCGAGTGCTTTGCTGCCATGTGTGATCATGCTGGTGGTGGTCAGGCTGCTAGTTTTGCCACCCCTGCTAATGCTGGCATGGCAGGTGCTGCAAATGGCCTTTTTGGGGTTATCGGCAGAGTCTTTAAAAAACAACCAGACTCGGGAAGACCTAACAGTTGTACTGGCAACTTCCTTCGTGTTGGTGTTACGGGGAACGGTTGCCCGCCTTCTTGTCTGCGGCCACCACACTGCTTCTTACTGCCTGTTGGGGTGATCTGCCTCCCTCCCCCTGTGTGCTGCTGTCCTCCCTCTGCATGTCCTCCTGCCAGGTTGCGTCAGTTATTATATCACCCACAACCTCGTCTTCCACTTCTGCACCCTGGTCCTCCTCCTGACTTTCTGTCAATTGTGTCTCATTATCATCCACCTCTTGTGACACTTTCCCACCGTCGCCTTCATGTGACCGTGTCTGCTCAAATATTTGGGCATCGCTACATGCGATCTCCTCTTGCCCCACTTCAAGTGGACCATGCGAGAGGCTCGAATCTATAAATGGAAAAGTGTACAGCTCTTCGGCGTGTCCAAGTGTGGGATCAGTTGTCTCCGGGAACTCGGCATGGTGGGAGGAAGGAGGATCAGGGTGAGGAATAAGCAGTCCAGACTCCACGGCTACTGAGACTTGACCGTGTGGAAGACAGTGTGGTGGTGGTGGTGGCAAAGTTACTGGAAGCTTTATCTGCTATCCAACCAACAACCTTTTGACATTGCTCTGGGTTCAATAGTGGTGTGCTGCGGTCCCCTAGGAATTGAGACAGTAAGTTCGAGGGAGAAGATGTGGGTGTGTGTTGTGGCACAATTTCAGCTTGTCCACGGCCTTGGCCTCGGCTTCTGCATGTACCATCACCATCACGTCCAGTTCCCCATCCCTTGCCACGCGCCTTGCCCATTTTAAATGGAGGACAATATCTTCCACGCTCACTACAAATGGCTGAATTTGGAGCAAAGTTATATGTAATCCGTGTGATGGAGAAACCACAGTTTTAAATACCTGGCCTATAGGTAGCTATTTTGAACAGCAAACTGGTGTCAATAGCTTCACTGACACACTGAAACAAATTTTAATGGATGCCAGAAATGGCAGTATTTTCAGCGCAATTATATGTGATTCGTGTGACGGTGTCACGCTGTCTCTGTGTACTGGAGGTAGGGGGCCTAAGCTGACCCTAAGCTGGGGCCCTGACTATTCCCTCTACCTGGAGGTACTGTTAAAGGTACAGAGGTCCAGGCCGCCAGCGTAACCCCTACCTCCTGAGGATCCCTGCACCTAAGTAATCTAGTCCTGAGAAGGACCCCGATAACAACAAAAGGGGACAGGTAATAATATGCCAACACTCAGTACTTAGACGAACGAGACAGTACAAGGGTAAAACCAAAACCACCTTGCATACAAAAACTACACAACAACAACAGAGGGAGCACCAACGGGAAAGGAGATAAATGATAAAGCGAGGAAGGGAAAAACCACTCCAAATACACTTAGCTCTGAAACTCCAAATACCACGATCCGCTCTGTTAGTCTGCATGAAATGCTTTCACCAACAACTTCCCTAACAGATCAGCAGACATATGAAGGAATCTCACTACTGCAGAATTGATTGCAGCTGGGCGAGGCTGGACCTTGTCTAGCATAGAGAGAGAGAGTTAACTCCCTCACTGCCGAAAAGCACAAAGCACCAAAAACTCAGCTGCGAGAAGTCAGGCTGTGCAATCGTGACGATCTTTGTGGCGACACAACCATGACAGTACCCCCCCTTCTACGAGGGGCCTCCGGACCCTCAGGGCCAGGTTTATCCAGGTGAGTCGTGTGGAAGGCCCGAATTAACCGGTCTGCGTTAATATCTGACGCAGGAACCCACATCCTCTCCTCAGGACCATACCCCTTCCAATGAACCAGGTACTGAAGGGACCGACGATTAAAGCGTGAATCGATGACCTTCGATACTTGGAACTCCAAGTTACCATTGACCACCACTGGAGGCGGAGGTAAAGGTGACGGTATCACCGGCGCCACATACCTCTTAAGCAACGATCTGTGGAACACGTTGTAAATTTTAAACGTAGGGGGGAGATCAAGACGGAATGCCACCGGATTAATTATAGAACTGATCCTGTACGGCCTGATGAACCTGGGACCCAGTTTCCAGGAAGGAACCTTAAGTTTAATATTCTTAGTAGACAACCATACCAGATCGTTCACACTTAGGTCCGGACCAGACACTCTCCTCCTGTCAGCCATACGTTTGTAACGTTTCCCCATAGTACTCAGATTATTCAGTACCCCTCTCCATACAGAAGCGAGTGATGACGAAAATCGTTCCTCCTCAGGAACCCCCGAAGAGCCCCCTCTACTGAAAGTACAAAACTGGGCGTGAAAACCATATGCCCCAAAAAACGGGGACTTACCAGTGGACTCGCTCCGCCTATTATTAAGAGCAAACTCCGCCAGAGGTAAGAAAGAAGCCCAGTCCTCCTGGTTCTCTGACACAAAACACCGGAGATATGTCTCCAAACTCTGGTTCAGACGTTCCGTCTGACCATTGGTCTGGGGATGGAAAGCCGATGAGAACGACAAATGCATCCCCCGCCGAGTACAAAATGCCTTCCAGAACTTGGATACAAACTGAGACCCCCGATCCGACACCACATCGGAGGGTACCCCGTGAAGCCTCACAATCTCCCCAATGAACACCTGCGCAAGAGTTTTAGCATTAGGAAGAGCAGGAAGAGCGATAAAATGTGCCATCTTGCTGAACCTGTCCACTACAACAAGAATGACAGTTTTACCTGAAGACGGCGGGAGGTCCGTAATAAAGTCCATAGACAGATGAGTCCAAGGACGCTCCGGGATCTTCAAAGGTAAGAGGGCCCCAGACGGACGGGTATGTGGGGTCTTAGAGCGCGCACAAACCCCACAGGACGCAACAAAAGTTACCACCTCCTTATGTAAATTAGGCCACCAAAACCGACGCGAGAGGAGATCCACAGTTGCTTTACTCCCTGGGTGTCCTGCTAAAGCTGAGTTATGGTGTGCCTCGATCACCTTTTGTCGTAGCTGATCTGGAACAAACAGTCTCCCTGGAGGTCCAACAGGGGCGTCCCCCTGAGCCTCCAATACCTCCTCCTCAAGCTCAGAGCATACTGCCGACACCACCACCCCCTCTTGAAGGATAGGAACCGGGTCATCCGTATTCCCGGCCCCAGGGAAACTACGAGATAAGGCATCCGCCTTCACATTTTTTGACCCAGGACGAAACGTAACGACAAAATTAAACCTGGTAAAAAACAACGACCACCTGGCTTGTCTGGGATTCAGACGTTTTGCGGACTCCAGATAAAGCAGGTTCTTGTGATCGGTGATGACGGTGACCGGATGGACTTCCCCCTCCAAAAAATGGCGCCACTCCTCAAAAGCTAACTTAATGGCCAAGAGTTCCCTATTGCCGACATCGTAATTCCTCTCGGCGGACGACAATTTTTTAGAGAAAAAGGCGCACGGATGCCACTTACCAGGGGACGAACCTTGTGACAACACTGCTCCCACCCCTACCTCGGAAGCGTCTACCTCTACAATGAATGGCTGTGACGCATCAGGTTGAATGAGTATGGGTGCCGAGGCAAAACACTTTTTCAAGGAGGAGAAAGCTTGACAAGCCTTGTCAGACCACCTAGAAAAATCCGTCCCCTTTTTTGTCATGTCAGTGAGAGGTTTAACCATGGACGAGAAATTACGAATGAACTTCCGGTAATAATTAGCAAACCCCAGGAAACGTTGTAGTGCCTTAAGATTCTCAGGCAGATCCCACTCAAGAACTGCCCGCACTTTCCCAGGGTCCATACGAAAACCAGACGCTGAAACCAGGAAACCTAAAAACTGGAGTTCCTGTACGGCGAACACACACTTTTCCCATTTAGCATACAGTTTATTATCCCGCAAGATCTGTAACACCTGCCTAACGTGCTCCTGAGGAGACACCAGATCAGGTTAGTAAATTAAGATATCATCCAGATATATGACAACAAACTGTCCAACCAGGCGGCGAAAAATGTCATTAACAAAGTGTTGGAACACCACCGGGGCATTAGTCAGACCGAATGGCATGACAAGGTTCTCATAATGGCCCTCCGGAGTGTTAAACGCCGTCTTCCACTCATCCCCCTCCTTCATTCTAATCAGATTGTACGCCCCCCTGAGATCCAACTTAGAGAACCATTTGGCGCCCACGATCTGATTAAAGAGATCGGGAATAAGTGGGAGCGGGTACGGATCTCGGACCGTAATCCAATTAAGTTCACGGAAATCCAGGCAAGGGCGTAGGCCTCCATCCTTCTTCTTCACAAAGAAGAACCCCGCGGCCACCGGGGAAGATGAAGGTCTAATATGCCCCTTAGCCAGACTTTCAGAAATATAATCCTTCATGGCCTGCCTCTCAGGACCAGAAAGGTTATACAACCTAGATTTAGGTAACTTGGCCTCAGGGAGCAGTTTTACAGAACAGTCATACTCGCGATGAGGAGGTAGTTCCTGACACCCTTTCTCCGAGAATACATCCTCAAAGTCCACCAAAAATGGAGGTAAGACCCTAGGAGTGACAGCACCGACGACCGTATTCATGCAGTTTTTATTACAGAAATTACTCCATTGGCTTATCTCTCTGGATTGCCAATTAATAACCGGGTTATGCTTAGTTAACCAAGGAAGGCCCAACACTATAGGAGTGGGAAGACCCTCCAACACGTAGCAAGACAACAGTTCTTTATGTATCGCCCCCACTTGAAGTTTTACGTTATGCACAACATGCAAAAAACTTCCCTGACCGAGGGGCCTGGCATCGATCGAGAATATGGGGATGGGTTTAGCCAACTCACTCAAATGCATACCTTGAACCCAGGCAAACCGAGCGTCCACCAGATTAGCCCCGGCCCCACTATCTAAAAGAACAGATATCTTCTCAGTTCTCGTACCCACCACCACCTCCGCCGGTATGAGAAACTGAGATGACCCTAGGGACGAAATACCTACTCCCAGATTGCCGTCCACCACACAACCTGGGATTAAAAGTTTTCCGACGACTCTTTACTCTGCAAAGGACGGGATGGACACCCCCCAATAAAATGTCCCTTTCTCCCGCAGAAGAAACACCTTCCAGTCTTGTGGTGTGCCACCGGTCCCCTCCCCCGAAATGATGTCCCTCCTAATTGCATAGGCTCCTCTGGACTGACCAGGGGAACCACCATATGAGGGGACCTTGTAGGAGGTGGAGTCATCACAGGGGGTGGAGTTATCCCGCACCTCTCCCGAAGCCGTCTGTCAATGCGAATAGCAAGGGCCATAGCGGCTTCCAATGACGCGGGAGAGTCATACTGTGCCAGCACATCCTTTAATTTGTCGGATAAACCTTGACAAAACTGGCTCCTAAGAGCCGGGTCATTCCACTGGGTGTCAGTGGCCCACCTACGGAACTCCGAACAGAATTCCTCCGCCGGACGATCTCCCTGCTGGATCCTACGTAACTTAGATTCAGCAAGGGAGATCCGATCCGGGTCATCATATACAAGACCCAGAGCAGTAAAAAACCTATCCACTGACTGGAGAGCCGGGGAGCCCGGGGGAAGAGAGAACGCCCAAGATTGTGGGTCCCCTTGTAGGAGCGAGATGACAATTCCCACCCTTTGCTCTTCACTCCCCGATGACCGAGGCCGCAGCCGAAAGTACAACTTGCATGCCTCCCGGAAAACAAAAAACTTGTCCCGCCCCCCAGTGAACCTGTCAGGGAGAGCTACTTTAGGTTCTGGTCCGGCTTGCTCCTGGGGATACAAAACCTTGGACCTAACATCCGCCAGCTCCATGGACAAACTCTGCAACTGCCGAGCTAGACCGGCTACTGGATCCATGGTAGCTGGAGAAAATCTAAGCGGTCGGTGAAAATGTCACGCTGTCTCTGTGTACTGGAGGTAGGGGGCCTAAGCTGACCCTAAGCTGGGGCCCTGACTAATCCCTCTAGCTGGAGGTACTGTTAAAGGTACAGAGGTCCAGGCCGCCAGCGTAACCCCTACCTCCTGAGGATCCCTGCACCTAAGTAATCTAGTCCTGAGAAGGACCCCGATAACAACAAAAGGGGACAGGTAATAATATGCCAACACTCAGTACTTAGACGAACAAGACAGTATAAGGGTAAAACCAAAACCACCTTGCATACAAAAACTACACAACAACAACAGAGGGAACACCAACGGGAAAGGAGATAAATGATAAAGCGAGGAAGGGAAAAACCAGTCCAAATACACTTAGCTCTGAAACTCCAAATACCACGATCCGCTCTGTTGGTCTGTATGAAATGCTTTCACCGACAACTTCCCTAACAGATCAGCAGACATATGAAGGAATCTCACTACTGCAGAATTGATTGCAGCTGGGCGAGGCTGGACCTTGTCTAGCACAGAGAGAGAGAGTTAACTCCCTCACTGCCGAAAAGCACAAAGCACCAAAAACTCAGCTGCGAGAAGTCAGGCTGTGCAATCGTGACGATCTTCGTGGCGACACAACCATGACAGACGGACAAACCACAGTTTTAAATAGCTGGATTTTTAGCGCTGTAATATGGAAAGGACCTGGCTGTATTCTGCAGTGCCAACAAGCAAATGGCGTAGAACAACTGTGTTCTTTGGATTGCTTTTTAAGCAAATAATGAGGATTAAGATCCCAAAAAAAATTATCCCTGGCCCCTGAGACCTGGGCCTATTTCTAGAAATATCTAACAGCAGCAGCAGACAAAACTGGAATTGAGCCTCTTGTGCTATGTGCACTGCAGTCTGCTATATACCCTGCCTGCCTATATACACTGCCTGCCTGATATCTCTGCAGATGGATTAGTTTGTTGAGATGAATATGTGTCTCTAATATAGTTTGGTACACCTACACTAACTAGAAACAAGCAAATCTCTCCCTAGCTAGCAGCACCTCTCCCTACACTGTCTGATTCCAGAGTGACTGTGACGAGCATGGCGGCGCCAGGTCTGATATAGACCTGATGACGCTGTGCGGCCAGCCAATCACTGTAATGCCACAACCAACATGGCTACGGCATTACAGTGAGTGGCAGGCAATCTCTGCATGCTCATTGGCTCTGTAAAGAGCGCCAAACATGCAGGGAGGAGACCCCTGCTCCCGCCGAGCAACCCTGGAAATACTCGGCGAGCGCCGTGCATCTCGAGCAGTGAGATGCTCGGGCGAGCACCGAGCAGTAGCGAGCATGCTCGCTTATCACTAGCCTTCATCCGTAAAAACCCTATCTATAAAGATATCTGAATTTCACTGCAGATCATGATTCCTGGAATAGTTTGGGACTGATGGTGGGTTGCAGAAAAAAACGGCATAGTTGTACCTAGCTGAGGTCAGAACAAAAGATAAGTTAGATGAGAGAGAATCAAAGCAAGATGTAAACTCAGGTCAAGGTAAACCAGTGATGAAACATAGAACAAGGTCAAAGACAAGTCAAGGTCCAGATCAAGGTACAATGGAAAGTAATCAAAGAGCCAGGAAAGAGCCAATTACTATACAATCAGCAGTTTTCCACCACATATGGGGTATCGGTGTACAATTGTGATAATGCACAACAAATGGTACAGTCCATTTTGTTCTGTTACCCTTGTGAAATTGGAAAATTTAAGACTGAAGCAACATTTTGGCGGGAAAAGTGTGTTTTTTTATTTTGGCTCAACGTTAAAAAATTCTGTGAAGCAGTTGTGGGTTCAAGGTGCTCACCACACCTCTAGATAAGTTCCTTGAGGGGTGTAGTTTTGAAAATAGGGTCATTTTGGTGGGTTTCTACTGTTTAGGCACACCAGGGGTTCCGCAAAGGCAACATGGCATCCGCTATCTATTCCAATCTATTTTGCACTCCAAAAGTCAAATGGTGCTCCTTCCTTTCCTAGTCCTGCAGTTTTCCACCACGTAAGTATCAGTATACTAAGGAGAAATTTCACAACAAATTTTGAGGTCCATTTTCTCCTATTACCCTTGTGAAATGTAAAATTTGGGGCTACAGCAACATATTTATGGGAAGAATGTGATTTTTTATTTTCACGGCTCAACATTAAAAAATTCTGTGAAGCACCTGCAGGTTCAAGGTGTAACCACACCTTTTAGATAAGTTCCTCGAAGGTGGGGCAGTTTCCAAAATGGGGTCACTTGTGTGGGGTTTCCATTGTTTAGGCATATCAGGGGCTCTGCAAACACAACATTGCGTTGGCTATCTATTCCAGCCAATTGTGCGTTCCATAAGTCAAATGGTGATCATTGCCTTCCAAGCCCTGCCGTGTGCCCAAATAGTAGTTTTCCACCACATATGAGGTATTGGCGTACTGGGGAGAAATTGCACAAAAAATTATATGCTCCATTTTTTCCTGTTACCCTTGTGAAAATGCTAAATTTGGGGCTACAGCAACATTTTTGTGGGAAAAAGTAAAATTTTCATTTTTTTCTTCCACATTGTGTTAATTCCTGTTAAGCACCTGAAGTTCTTGAATGTGGTTTTGAGCACTTTGAGTGGGGCAAATTTTAAAATGGAGTTCCTTTGGGTATTTTCTTTTATATAGCCACATCAAAATCACTTCAAATGTGATGAAAAAAAAATTGGTTTTGTAAATTTAGTTGGAAAAATTAGAAATTGCTAATAAACTTTTATCCCTTCTAACTTCCTTATCAAAATATATGTTTAAAAATGATGGTGATGTAAATTAGACATGTGGTAAATGTTAATTATTAACTGTTTCGTGTGATATAAGTTTCTACTTTAAGGGCATGAAAATTTAAAATTTGAAAATTGTGACATTTTCAAAATTGTTGCCAAAATTTAAATATTTTCACAAATAAATGCAAAAATATTGACCTAAATTTACCACTAACATAAAGGTCAATGTGTCGCAAAAAACAATCTCAAAATCACTGGGATATGTTGAGGTGTTCCAAAGTCATTACCTTATAAAGTGACAATAGTCAGAATTGTAAAATTTTGTCTGGTCAGAAAGGTGAAAATAGGCTTGGGTATAAAAGGGTTAAAAGGGCATGTGTCCTTTAGAAAAGTATATCGCATGTCACATTTGAGGAGTGGCTGATGCACTCTTTAACCCTGCTGTTCTGTTCGGGTCTACTATACACTTATAATGCTCCGATCATTTTTGACCGCACCTATTAAAGTCTTGATTTTTAGCTAATTGAAGTGTTTTATTTGAATACCTGTTGCATTATTATACTGTATGTCAACATGGTTGTTCATAAACAAGTGAACAATGGAATCAAAAACTATCAAAAAATGTTACATGACCTTATTGCAATATTCATGCATCTTGCACATTTGCACATAAAAAAATATTCTTTATATAACTGTAAACTATAACTAATAGAATCAAACTGTATGTAAATATATATTTTTTTAAAAAATAAAAAAAATAAAAGGTTCAGTTTTTTCTATATAAAATGGTAAATAAGATTCACGGTGCTAAATTTACTGTTTGCATTGGTCACAAGTATAATTTACATGTCTTTTGCATAAGATCTTTGCACAATTGCAACATATCCCATTTGTCTTGTGATTACTTGATGTTGCACAGAAGGTGCATCGTTTCCGTTTTAGGCTGGTTGCATTGCCAGTGGAGGCCGTGGGTATGGTAGCAGTGCCGGTGGAGGCCGTGGGTATGGTAGCAGTGCCGGTGGAGGCCGTGGGTATGGTAGCAGTGCCGGTGGAGGCCGTGGGTATGGTAGCAGTGCCGGTGGAAGCCGTGGGTATGGTAGCAGTGTCGGTGGAGGCTGTTGCTTCACTTTCTTTAGCATGCTGCTGAATCCTGTGGACAATGGCTGCTGCTCCGTCATCTCTGGGTCTTACTTTTCTTTCTTCGATATATGGGCTAACCAGTGATTTTCCCAACTCCTCTATAAAAATTCTTCTTTTATATAGTTTCTTTTTGTTCCAATTTGGGTGTATTTCACACCATAACATGAATGCATTGTATGCGGACACATAAAGAATGTTGTAAACAACAATCATTGGCCACCGATTTATTTTGCGTTTACAGGTGTAAGTGCCTATGAGTTGATCTAGAGTCCCAACTGCCCTTTTGTGGCATTGTAATGTAAAATCATGTCCGGCTTTCTGTCGTCTCGATTACTGATTGCACTATCATGGTGCATTGTGCTCATCAGAATGACCTGTTTGTGTTTTTTAGGAACGTAAGAAACTACTGTTGTATCCTTAGTAAAATAAAACATAGAACTATAAACGTCTCTCTTACTGAGGATACCTTGCGGCAGTTCTGGCTTATTTTTTCTAACAGTACCCAGCATGATCATTTTTCTTTCCAGCAACATCTGCCCCAGTTGGTATAATGTGAAAAAATTGTCACATGTAACATTTTGTCCTTTGAGTCCGTGTGTCAAATCCAAAACTATTCGCATACCTTGATCTTTCTCAGCTCTTTCTCCAGTGTTTCTTCCTATGTATACCTGAGCATTTATGTGACTCTCGCAGCCCTGCCCTGGGAAGATGGGGGTACTCGGAGCCGGGTCAGATGTTTGGTGGGTTGCAGCCGTGGCCTGAACCCGTTCTGTGCCCAGGGCCGTCACATTAAAAAGGATGTAATGGGCTATCAGGGTTGAGTGGTTGCTATCGACTACGCCACCTGTGGTACCTGGTGAAGGCCACCAGCGCTGCTGCAGTCCTCTGAGGCGGGATGTTGTGGCAGCCGAAGTTGACACTACTCCCCACAGGTGGAGCAGGGCCTCAGGGCAGAAGACGAGGATGGAGGGAGTCGTAGTGTAGGATGTCTGGTGCTGCACGGTGTGGTGCAGAAATAAAGAGTCCGGAGGCCATAGGGGTTAACTTCCAGGGTTGTTTACTCACAGTGGAGAGTACAGCTGCAAGGCTTCTCCCTGCTCCTCACGGAGTTCTGCGGTCACCAGGGACGGGGGTCCGACAACCTCCGAGTAATTCAAGTGCTTAATCAGGACCCCGCACCAGAGTGTTCCTAGACTTCAGACCGAGTCCTTTCCTGTCTATGTGTGTAGATAGGCCGGATCTCCCTCTGGACTATGCTCAGAAACAGGGTACGGGTGGCAGCTCCGCTCCGTCCGTTACCCGGTGGGATCCTCAGGGCCTACCAGGCTTCCCTGACTAGGACGTGGAGTAGCAAAGTCAGGTGTCGGGGGCTGGTACCCCTCTTGCAGCCGGAATCCCTCTGACTAGGCCAGAATAGCGAGGACAGGTGGCATATGCCACTCCGTCTGCATCCCCCTGGGATCCTTTTGCGGTGGAGCTACACTCCTAAGCTCCAGGCCTTCTTGGTTATGGTCCTTGACCGGGTTTGAGACATTTGTTTACTCCAACCTGCCCCTCGACTCAAGGCCAGGGTACGAGGGCCGTGTCTCCATCCACTGCAGGTTCACTCAGAAGCCACGTTCAGGGATGAAGATCACAATCAAAGAACCATGAGCCCAAGATGGCTGTGTATTAAATATGAAATATTAAGTGTAAACTAAATGTATTTCCTCCACCCTCAACCACTACATGGTTCCCCCTATCTTTTGGTTCCCCAGTCTCCCAATTCCCAGTAGGGGCAGCACCTAGTGCCTACTAGCCCCCTCTGGTGGGAGAAGTGTGGTGTTGGATGTGGAGGTGGGGTCCTGATCATTGCACCGTTCTTACCTCGAAGGAGGGATACTACACCCTATTAAAGAGGTTCAGCAACCCTGTGGCGGTCGAACCCTCAGGGGCGCCACATTTAGAGCATATGAACTTTTGCTGTCGCACAGAGTTCATATTTTGATGCCGTACTTTGCAGGCTTACTTGGAATATACTGTCTGAATGGGCACTTACCTCTGAATGACACCAGTTGTTCATCTACAGTCACATTTTCACCAGTATTATAAAATGTTGGTAGAATCTCTACCCATTTATTCCACAAACCTCTAATAGGGGCAAGTTTGTCTGTGGCTCTTCTTTCAATTCAATTTTAAACCTATGAAAGCATTTAGAGCTGTCAAATCAAAATTCTTCCATTTCTCGCCATAAACTTGTTGTCCCTCAATGTTTGTCATTTGTACTATGATGTTTTGTATGGTTATATTTATGAACAATTTGAATGTAGATTGTATGTCATCAATTCTTGATATAGCGTACCTAGTAGGACCTGGAGTATCTTTTATGACATTTGAAGAAGACCTTCTACCAGCCTGAGCAGATGTCTGCAAGTTCCAAACTACATCTTTGTTTTACGAATGGATTTCTTGCATCCGACTAGTTGTCTGGGTTTCCTCATCAGATTCCACTTCAGAATCAGATTTCCCTGCATTGGTTTTCCCATCAGTTATGTGGTCCTCCTCTTTGGACACATTTTAAAGCGGGACATCGCCATCTGAATTGGAGGCGTTTACAAGCTCCTCCATTTCAGCTTCAGTCAAAATCCGTTTTCTCATCATGCAAAAAGGCAACACTGTGAATGAAAAAATAAAATATATACATAAACAATAATAATAAAATGAGAGAACAAACTATTGCCAGTTTCACAACAATACACACAATAAGGGCCCCGTCACACATTGAGACACCCCCTGCAATTGCGATGCTGGAGCGTCGCAAACGAGACCATCCATTTAAGCATGCACTCATTCTATCACAGCAGTGAGAATATATCCTCCTCATAAGCAGACATTGAGTCTACACAGCCCTAATGCTCCCACCACTTGCATACCAAAGTGGGTCATCAAAAGTCTCATGCAAGATGAAATAAGTGCTGGGCATTATTTCAACAAGCAGGCAGTGACCATTGTCTTACATCATGACACAGTAGTCAACCAATGGCTGAGCAAAATAAAAAAAAATGCTGCTTTACACTATACAATCTAATCAAAAGAATTGAATAATTTTAGAATAAAAGAATATATCTGTGTAGCATCGGCGTCTCTGCCCCCTGCCAGGCAGAGGCGCCGTCCCCCTTACCGCCGCGGTCCTGCTCCGGCATCATCCGGCCTCCCTGCAGCTGCTGCACGCAGCTTCCCTGGCTCTGTGCTTAGGGCGCGCGCTCCCTCCCTCTTAAAGTGGCCGCGCGCGCCGTCCTAAAAAGTCCCCAGCCAATCACCGGAGGGCTTTCCCTATAAGAGGCACCTCCTCCAATATGGAGGTGCCTGTGCAAGGTTGTTGCTTTGTGATTCTTACTTTGCTTCAGCCCCCAGGTCCTCTGCAAGTCAGTCCTGTTCGCCAGTCTGATCTTCTGCCCAGTCCGCTAGCCTGACTTCTCTTCTGCCTGACAGTCTGTCTACAGTCCAGTTCGCCAGTCTGTCTATGGGCTCTGCCCGCCTGCTTACCTGGAAGCACCTGCCTGTTACCTGCTGTGCCTGCCAGCCCGCTTACCTGGAAGCACCTGCCTGTTACCTGCCGTGCCAACCTGCGCGCTTACCTGGAAGCACCCGCCTGTTACCTGCCATGCTTGCCAGCCTGCTTACCTGGAAGCTCCTGCCTGTTACCTGCCGTGCCTGCCAGCCCGCTTACCTGGAAGCACCTGCCTGTTACCTGCCGTGCCTGCCTGCCCACTTACCTCGAAGCATCAGCCAGCTACCTGTTGTGCCGCCAGCTTGCCTACCTGGAACAATTGCCTGACTGTCTGCCTAATCAGCCTGCTTGTCTACCCGGACCACCCGTCAGCCTGCCAGCCGAAGCTCATCCGCTGTACAGGTCAGTTCCTGCCTTCTGACCCGTGGGAGTCACCTGCTCTCATACAAGGTCGGTCCCAGAGTGGCACCTGGTCCCTCTGCTCGGTTCCTCCCTGGTTCACGGAGTCGACTGAGCCACCGTGCGACCTTGGTTGGACCGAGTTGATACTTAGTCACACCCCTCTGGCCCCTCCTTGCACTGCAGCACAGAGGTTCCACCACCCGGATCCGTAACAATCTGCTACATACACATACATCTCACAAAATTAGAATATCATCAAAAAGTTAATTTATTTCAGTTGTTCAATACAAAAAATTAAACTCATGTTATATAGAGTCATTACAAACAGAGTGATCTATTTCAAGTTTTTATTTCTGTTAATGTGGATGATTATGGCTTACAGCCAATGACAACACAAAAGTCATTATCTCAGTAAATTAGAATACTTTATAACACCAGCTTGAAAAATGTTTTTAAAATCTGAAATGTTGGCCTACTGAAATGTATGTTCAGTAAATACACTCAATACTTGGTCGGGGCTCCTTTTGCACAAATTACTGCATCAATGTGGCGTGCCATGGAGGCGATCAGCCTGTGGCACTGCTGATATTGTTGTTTTTAAACCTCGTATTGGTACTTTTGGCAAGTGTGGGCAGGTGCCAAGTCCTGCTGGAGAATGAAATTTCCATCTCCAAAAAGCTTGTCAGCAGAGGGAAGCATGAAGTGCTCTAAAATTTCCAGGTAGATGGCTGCGCTGACTTTGGTCTTGATAAAACACAGTGGACCTACACCAGCAGATGACATGGCTCCCCAAACCATCACTGATTGTGGAAACTTCACATTAGACCTCAAGCAGCTTGGATTGTGTGCCTCTCCACTCTTTTTCCAGACTCTGGGACCTTGATTTCCAAATGAAAATTGGAACTCTGGGACCTTGTGGAGTTTGACATGTGTCAAGTCAGCAGTCTTCCCCATGATTGTGGAGCCTACTGAAACAGACTAAGGGACCTTTTTAAACGCTTAGGAAGCCTTTGCAGGTGTTTTTTGTTAATTCTTTTAATTTACTGAGATAATGACTTTTGTGTTTTCATTGGCTGTAAGTCATAATCATCAACATTAACAGAAATAAACACTTGAAATAGATCACTCTGTTTTTAATGACTCTATAAAATATATGAGTTTCACTTTTTGTATTGAAAAACTGAAACAAATTAACTTTTTGATGATATTCTAATTTTGTGAGATTCACCTGTATCTGTAAAGATGAGTTTTTCAGAGCTCTGACGTCTATATATGTGCTCTCTCTGTGTTCTCTCCAGCTGTACTGAAAGTGAAATAACTGTATAGACTAGTATGCTAATTGTCTACTGATAAGATCAGAGAAAACACAACCTTTAGAATAAGATAGCCCACAGTAAAACAAACACATTTGTCAAACAGAATTTATTAGTGCTCTTTTCAGGTCAGCATTACACAGTAATAGAACCAGCTAACACAAGGAAAATAAGAAAATATTTTCATATACAATGTGAAATGTTGATTTCTATATGAACAGCAGGGTAAATAAGATACAGCGAAAATTTTTTGCACATAACTATACTGGAAGCAAATCCATCTGCTGTATCGAAATGTGAAAATGTATGTATGTGTAAATCTGCACGGACCAAAAGGACCTAGATAAATTGATAAATAGTAGTAGATGCATTATACAGGGTGGGCCATTTATATGGATACACCTAAATAAAATGGGAATGGTTGGTGATATCAACTTCCTGTTTGTGGCACATTAGTATAGGGGAGGGGGAAAACTTTTCCAGATTGGTGGTGACCATGGCGGCCATTTTGAAGTTGGCCATTTTGGATCCAACTTTATTTTTTTCAATGGGAAGAGGGTCATGTCCAAAATGAGATTATAACTCCTTTATTTTACTCAAAAAATGGCTGGAGATTAGTATAAAAGGCTATCGGTCATTTTTGACCAAACAGTACAAGTGTAAAAAAAAACATGAAGCAAAAAGTAACCAAAAAAAAATACCCCTAGTAAGAACCTCTTAAATGAGGAAAAGTCAATTAACCACAAGTTTCAGAACCATATTTTTGACCGAACAGCAGGGTTTTAAGTATAGCACAAGTACTGGTACATTTCTTATTGTGTCCATTATTTAGTCCCTTAGTAATTGGGGACAATTTGAACCTAAATGACCAAGCTTTTTTTTTTTCAAATCTGACCAGTGTCACTTTATGTGGTAATAAGAACTTGGGAATACTTCAATATGTTCAAGTGATTTTGACTGTTTTTTCGTTACACATTGAATTTTATTTTACAGTTAAATTCATGTTTATATTTTGCATTTTATTTTTAAAAGCTCTGAAGTTTGATGAATATTTTGAAAAATTCCCAATTTTCAAAGTTATCATTAATTCTTATATCCTTATAACAGACAGTCATACCACACAAAATAATTAACAGTTAATAAACAACATTCCACATATATTTACTTGGCATCAGCATAATTTTTCAAACATCCCTTTAAGATGTTCGAAGGGATAAAATTTAGATGCAATTTTTCATCTTTGTCAAGGAAAGTTACGCATTCTATTTTTATGAACCTATTCAGATTGAATTGAGGGCCTACATATTGGAAAAGCACCAGAACTCATATCATTTTAAAAACTCCACCATTCAAATTATTCTAAACTGCTGTAAAAAAAACTGTTAACTCTTCAGGTACTACACAGGAATTAAAGGGGTTGTCCACTACTTTATATGATCCCCCAATGTATTCCCCCTGGGCCCATAAGTGTTTCTCTAAATACCTTGTGGTGCCTTTTCTGCCTGTGAGCGGTGCTATCGCTGGCCGCTCACAGGCATCACGTGACCCCCGGCTGTAGCCGGCTCTGACATCCGCTGATGTTATGACAAGTCCAGGCTGCAGCCGAGGGTCCCTCTTCCGCGTTCCACCGGTGGCTGCTTGGATGTGAGCCGGGTTCCCATAAGTGATTCACAGAAAATGTTTTTTTTCTAGAGATGAGTGAACCTTTCAAGGTTCAGTTCGGCTCGGCAAACTTCCTGATGTTTGCCAAACAGTTCGTCAAACATATCCGAACCCAATTGAATTCAATGGGAGGCAAAAATAAATGCATAGACAAAACTTTCAGGGGGCCCAAAAGCTGCCAAAACAGCTCAAATTAGGGGCAGAAACAAGGAAAAGTGGCATCAATTGACCCAGAGTACAAATAGTATAATTATTATTATTTAATATTATAGCGCCATTTATTCCATGGCGCTTTACGTGTGAAAAGGGGTTATATATAGCAAACAACAAGTACAATACAGTAGATGAGGGTAGAGCTGGTCGTGCAGAGGTATGGTGAAGTGATGGTTACTACAGGTTGCACGCTTTTCGAAAGAGGTAGGTCATCAGGTTCCTTTTCAAGGTTTCCATGGTAGGTGAGAGTCTAATATGTTGGGTTAAAGAGTTCCAGAGCATGGGAGATGTGCGGGAAAAATCTTGTATGCGTTTGTGGGAAGAGGAGATAAGAGGGGAGTAGAGAAGGAGATCTTGTGAGGATCAGAGGTTGTGTGCAGGTAAGTACTGGGAGAATTGGTCAAAGATGTATGAAGGAGACAGATTTTGGATGGCTTTGTATGCCAAAGTTAGCTTTTTCAACTGGACTCTCTGGGCAATGGGGAGCCAGTGCAAGGATTGATAGAGGGGAGAATAGTGTTGAGCCACCCCCGTAGTGTTCGAGTTCGGTTCGGTTCGTCGAACACCCGTGTGTTCGCCGAACTGTTCGTCGAACTGTTCGTCGAACACCTTCGAACACCGTTAAAACCAATGGCAGGCAAACAAAAACACATAGAAACACATAGAAAACACCTTCAAAGGTGTCCAAAAGCTGACAAACTGCTCAGAAGACATAACTAACACATGGAAAAGTGACAAGTACATATAGTCATGCGAAAATAAAAGAGGTGGAGGAGTAAAAGGAGGGGGAGACACAGATATAGGCATGTCATGCCCTTCTAAAATCCAAAAAGTGAGAAGTCGACACGGCCAGTCCGCTCCTGCCCGTGCCACCTCCGTGTCGCCGGGTTTGTGCCAGAGCCGCGGTGAACCCTGATGGCCATCCCCCCTCTCCCAATACTGGTGCCTGTCCGCTGGTGGGTCGAGGGAGCCCCCCTGTGGTGGAGGCAGCTCTAAGCTTTTTAATTTAAATTGTCTCTCTAATTTGAATGAATACACTTTAAATCCATTTACAAGGATCTATTGGAGGGCAAGTCTCATGCCAGCAGCCGCGTAATTCCAGCTCCAGTAGCGTCCACTAAAGCTGCTGCAGTTAAAAAGCTTTTATAAGGATCGAGCTCGGCTGTCCACCGCAAGGCATCCTACTGCCAGTCCCAGCCCCTATGCCTTGGGGTGCCTCCTGATGCTCTTCACTAAGTATCCCATGGTCCCGAAGCATTTCCTTTGAAAAAATTAAGTGTCTAAACTACAGGTGGTGTAGCTTGCTTAACAGCCGGGATAATTCGCTGACTAGCAGACACTGCTACTAGGCACAAAGTATTTCCTGGGCTAGATGCAGTTAAAAATTTGTAATTAGATACTCTCGTTGGATGCTGAGAAAGCATTCCATAGAGTCTCCTGGCACGCCATATATGATTCTCTTAAAAAGCTTGGGGTAGGGGTCTAGGGGACCCTTTTATAGCCAAAATCACGGCCCTGTATCACAATACGTCACCTAGGCTGAAGATAAATGGAACTGTAGCACCCTGAGGGCTCGGTTGCTACAGACGTATTGCACCTCACCCAGAGGTGTGATATCTCACTCTCAGGTAAGGATGGAGTGTGGATCAGGACCCGACACCTGCATGCATTACACCACATTGCCGTGGGGCAGGGCGACCAATATGCCCCTGAGATGGGCACGACAGTCCCTGTCCCTGGCTGGAGTGGGGGGAGGGAACACTGAGGAAGGGGAACCCTGTAGTGCAGGAGCAGGGAGGAAGCAGTTCCTGGGTGCATTGAGAAGGGAGTATAAAAGGTGGGCACCATCTTAGTTCAGTGCAGAGAAGTCTGAGCAGAAGTGGCAGGGAGCAGGGGCTCTGCATGAGCTCTGCTCCGGAGGCGGGCCTAGTAACAGAGGCCCAGGCCTGGAAGAGGGAGAAGGAAGGAAGAGGAGCGGAGAAGGCTCCAGGAACGAGGAATGAAGGGATCCCAGGGGTGCGGACGGGCGAGTCGCCACCGCACGCCCGAATCCACCTGCGTGGAGGGGTCAGGCCAAAGGGGGAGACCGGTCCCCGAACTAGTGGAGGCAGGAAACGACCCTCAGCTAGAAACCGGAGGCTCTGACATTTTATGTGGCGCAGCCCCTCGCTACACCCGCTAGGAAGGCACCACATAGGGTCAGGGAAACTGGCGCCAAGTTTACCAAGGAGGCCCGAGGCAGCCGGACAGAAGTGTTGGTAAGAAAGGCCAGACAAAGGACACACAAAGGGGGTCCTGTGAAGTGCTCCAAAGTTATCTGGGAGTTGTCTGAGCCCCTCACCTGGTGAGCACAGTACGACGTGGGCAGCCGTTACCTGCAGAAGTGGTCTGGATAATTAGAACTGTGAGTAAAGGCCCTGGACTGCATCACTGACTCCGTGTCGTTACTGCTGCTGCCCTGCACCATCACCCCCATCCTCCGCATACACTGCCCTGAGGCTATACTCCTCCCGTGGGGAGTTATGCTACGCTCTGCTGCACCCACAACACCAGCCTCAGCGGTCTGCCCTGTAGCGGCGGTTCACTCTGACCGCAATCCACGGGTGGCGTAGTCGGACATTTAAACATCAAAACCACATAAATAGTTACGCCACTGGTTTGACCGCCCTGAGCCACGGAACCGGGTCGCCGCCACGAAGACTACAACCACCAGCATCCACCAAAAAGGGTCCGGCTCCGGGTGTCCCAAGGCCCAGGGGGTGCGTCAGAACATTTTCATCACCTTTCACAATCACCAATGGGACAAGGCAGGGATGTCCTCTGTCCCCTCTCTTATACATCCTAGTGACGGAGCACCTGCTCTCATCAATTCGCCATAACCCCAATATTAGGTGGATTGAGGTGGGAGGCACCGAGTACAAGTGCTCTCTATTTGCTGATGATGTCCTAGTATATATCACTCAATCACATATATCCATCCATGCTGTTATGGCTGAAATAGATCACTTTGTTACATGATAAAATATTAAAATCAATGCAGCGAAGTCTGAGGCCCTCGATGTCTCCCTCCCCAAATCCATATAGGATTCCATCCAGTCCAACTTTCCCTTTGCCTGGCCCTCACAGGGTATCAAATACTTAGGAATTCCTATTCATAGAGACCTCTCCCATCTATGTTATCTTAATTTTGGGCCCTTTATTGAACAATTCCATACAGACCACGGTTGGCAAGTTAGAACTGTAAGATTCACTACGTGAACCACTGGTGTTTTGTGGAAAAGCACATGTACACTGCGTTCCAAATTATTATGCAAAAAGTGTTTAGGAGTGATAAGGGAAGAATTTGTTTGTTTGTCAGTTAAACTCATTGATGGTGATGTGTGTCAGGGCTCTTTATATCACTGTAAGCAATTGCAGACACCTGTGCTAATTAGTTTGGCAGGTGTGTCCAATGAAAGGCAAGACTACTTAAGAAGGCTCTCTCACATTATTAAGCAGCCTACATTTTCTGCCAAAATGGGAAAGAAAAAGGATGTGTCGGCTGCTGAGAAGCAACAAATTGTGGAGTGTTTAGGTCAAGGCATGACTACAATCAACATTGTGCGATGATCAGGATGAAGTGTCTTGGCAATCAAGAAGTATGTAGCTGATTCACAGTACACACGTGTGCGTGCTGATAAGGGCAAATTGAGGACTCTTTCCTACAGGCAATTACGTCAGGTTGAAAGAGCAGCGGCAAAAAAGCCTTGTCATAGCAGCAGACAAGTTTTTGAAGCTGCTTGTGCCTCCAACGTCCCCCAAACAACAAGATGCAGGGTCCTTCAGAGGTTTGCAGCTGTGCATACGCCATCCTGTCGACCTCCTCTATCCACTTCACACAAGCAGAAACGGCTCCAGTGGGCCAAACATTACATGAAGACTGATTTCAAAACTGTTTTGTTCACGGATGAGTGCCGTGCAGCGCTCGATGGTCCAGATGGATGGAGTGGAGGATGGCTGGTTGATGGACACCCCACGCAAACACGGCTACAGCGCCAACAAGGAGGAGGTGGAGTAATGTTTTGGGCTGGAATCATGGGGAGAGAGATTGTCGGCCCCTTTAGGATCCCTGAAGGCGCTAAAGATGAACTCCATAATGTATGTGGATTTTCTCAAACAGCACTTCCTGCCATGGTTCAAGAAGAAGAACCGTGTATTTCACAGCAAGATCATTTTTCTGCATGATAATGCACCATCTCATGCTGCACATAAAACATCTGCATCTCTGGCTGATATGGGCATAAAAGGGGACAAACTTATGGTGTGACCCCCATGCTCCCCTGACCTCTACCCCATTCAGAACCTTTGGAACATCATTAAAAGGAGTGTCTATGATGGCGGGAGGCAGTTCACATCTAAGCAACAGCTCTGGGAGGGTATTCTGTCCTCATGCAAAACAATTGAAGCAGAAACCATCCAAAACCTGACAAATTCAATGGACGAGAGAGTTCAGAAGCTCCTTTCGAACAAGGGGTCCTATGTGAAAATGTAACATCACCTAGAATAAAGTTTTGAGTTGAAAACTGTTTCATTTCAGTTTCTAACAACCTGCTAATGCTTATAATTTCAAAAATGACCATTTTTTTGGTCTTTATTAAAATGAAAAGGTTGATCGAAAAGTTTGGGGGATCTAAGAGTGTGGCAACCCAGTAGTCATGATTACTTCGAATTATGACAATATGAGGGTCATGCTGCAGGTAGTGCAGAAAGAAGGCACTTATGTGTCTTGCGCATCTCGGAGCCCCAAAATTATTTTCCGGGCTAGATGCAGCTAAAAATTATTTTTAATTTTAAATCTGGTGAAGCTTTAGTATAGATGGCCTAATAGGATCAGTGCTGCACACTGCTACAAAGCCCAAATTATTTTCCAGCCAAGATACAGATAAACATGATTAGTAATTTGAAAGCTTAAAACGGTTGGTAGGGTGATTTTAACCAATCATCAAGCTTTTACTCTCCCCAGGATGACACAGGGGTAGAAAAGTCGTTTCGGATCCATGATTTGTTCATCTTTATGAACGTGAGTCTGTCTACATTATCAGTGGAGAGCCGCGTGCGCTTATCTGTCAGCACACCACCAGCAGTGCTGAACACACGTTCAGACAGAACGCTGGCTGCGGGGCATGACAAGATCTCCAAGGCGTAAGTGGCTAGCTCCGGCCATTTATCCAGATTGGAAGCCCAAAAAGAGCAAGGGTCCAGTGACACAGTCGTGGCTTCAATGTTTACTTGGAGATACTCCTGTACCATCGTCTCTAGGCGTTGACTATGTGTCAGACTTCTTGTCTCCTGTGGCCTTGCAAAGGATGGGCTAAAAAAGTGGTGAAATGATTCCGCAAAATTGATGTTACCAGCAGATACTGTGGTTCTGTTACGGTTTGAGTGCTGAACACTTGACGGTCCCACGGTTGGCAAGTTGGAACTGTGAGATTAACTACGTGCACCACTGGTATTTTGTGGAAAAGCACATGTAAGATTCTGCAACAGTCTCTGCTGATACTCCTGCATGCGTGCATCCCTTTCTATGGCAGGAATAATTTCTGCAAATTTACTTTTGTACCGGGGATCTAACAGTGTGGCAACCCAGTAGTCAGGATTATTTCTAATTCTCACAATTCGAGGGTCATGTTGCAGGTAGTGCAGCAAGAAGGCACTCATGTGTGTTGCGCATCCAGGAGCACCAAGTCCCTGTTGTGTTGGTGGCGAGGTAACAATCATGCTTCCTTCCTCTGTCCTCTCCCCCCAACCTCGCACAACAGAAATGTGATCAAGGTCTCCCTCATCTGATGAGTCTTCCATCAGTTCGTCCTCCACTTCTTCCTGGGCTCCTGCACCTTCCTCACTATTCTGGCTGCTACCATGTGCCCTGGTAAAACCATCTCCCCCACCCTCACATGCCTGCCGCCTTGGTGCTGCCGACCGTCTGGACCTTGCAGATGTTAGCCCTTCCGCATACAACTCCTCCTCCTCTACTTCCTCCACCTCCTCTTGTGCCACCACCTGACTCCGAATTCTGTTTAACATGTGCTCCAGCATGTAAATCACCGGAATAGTCATGCTGATAATGGCATCGTCAGCACTAAACATCTTCGTCGCCATTTCAAAACTGTGCAGAAGGGTGCATAGGTCCCTGATCTGAGACCACTCCTCCAGCGTGATTTGCCCCACCTCTGAATCTCGTTGGCCCAGGCTATACGTCAGAACGTATTGCACCAGGGCTTGTCGGTGCTGCCACAGTCGCTGCAACATGTGCAGAGTTGAATTCCACCGGGTAGGCACATCGCATTTTAGCCGGTGAAGTGGCAGGCCCAATGACTTCTGTAGAGATGTAAGTCGCTGAGCTGCGGGATGCGAACGGCGGAAGTGAGCACACAGCGACCGTGCCCTCTGCAGAAGGCCATCTAGTCTGGGATAGTGGGCTAAAAATTGCTGGACAACCAGGTTCAACACGTGAGCCATACAAGGCACGTGTGTGACATTGCCCCGGCGAAGGGCCGCACCCAGGTTTGCAGCATTGTCGCACGCGGCCTTCCCTGGTTTCAGGTCCAGTGGAGACAACCATTCATGAAATTGGTTCTCCAGAGCTGACCACAACTCCTCAGCTGTGTGACTCACATTTCCCAGACATTTCAATGTAAAAACCGCCTGATGACGTTGAGCCCTACTGCCAGCATAGTAAGGAGGTGTGCAGGATCCCTTCTGCGCAGTTAGAAAGCTTGTGGCATGACCAGACAGGCTTTGGGTGCAGGTGGAAGACCGAGAGGAGGTTGAGGAGTCAGAAGCAGTGGAGGAACTTTGACATAAAGAGGATTGACGCACAACTCGTGGGGACGGCAAGACTTGGACAGCAGCCCCTTGTCCTGCTGTCACCATAGTTACCCAGTGCCCAGTCAGCGACATGTAACGCCCCTGTCCATGCCTACTCGTCCAAGTGTCTGTGGTGAAATGCACCCTGTCACACACAGAGTTTCTCAAAGAAGCGGTGATGTTGTGTGCGACATGCTGGTGGAGCGCAGGCACACCTTTCTTTGAGAAGTAGTGCCGACTGGGCATCTGGTACTGGGGCACTGCGACGGACATAAGGTCTCGAAAATCCTCTGTGTCCACCAGGCGGAAAGGCAGCATTTCTGTAGCCAAGAGCTTGCAGATGGTGAAATTCAACCTCTTAGCTTTCTCATGGCTAGGAGGAAATGGTCTTTTACTTGTCCACATCTGAGGGACCGAGGGCTGGCTATTGTGCTTAGACGGGGTTGATAAGGGTGTCCCCGGCAAACTGCCGGTCTGTGAGGAAGATGCAGGCGGACATGTTAGGTTGCCTTGATCCAAAGGTGGTGCTATCGATGTCGGACAGCGCTCAACACCAGCTGGTGTTACCACCTCCAAAGAAAATGATGACCTGCCAATCACGCTGGCTGTTGCGGGTAAAGAGGTGGCAGGTCTGCGCCCCAAAACAGGTGTGACTGCTGTCCCCCCAGTCACAGAGGATGAAGAGGCCGCGGATGCACAAGATATGGCAGACGGTGGTTGGCCCGGCCGGCTAGGCCGCATTGTAGAACACTGAGCTTCCCACTGCAACTTATGCTTCATGTCCATGTGCCGGTTCATGCATGAAGTACTCAAACTATGTATTTTTTGGCCTCTACTTAGCTTTTGCTGACAAATGTTACAGATAACACGAGTTGGGTCATCTTTATCGATCTGAAAAAATGCCCAGGCTATGCAAGGCTTAGCACCCATGCGACCTGAAGAGCCACCACGACTTGTGGTAAGAGGCAGAGTGTTATGCACACGCCCGGGCTAGAGCGGCGTGTGCATGTGATTGGTAGTGATTCCACTGGACCGTGCCGGAGAGTGTATGCCTGGAGGGGCGTAACTAAGTATCTACCCGATCCGACCAAGGTGGCACGACGGCATACGACGCCAGTGCACCAAGGAGGAACCGAGCAGAGGGACCAGGTGCTACTCCAGGACAGACCCCGGACACGGCTGTTGACCCACACAGGGAAATACAGGAACAGACTGGTATGCAGGCAGGCGGGTATGCAGGCAGGCGGGTATGCAGGCAGGCGGGTATGCAGGCAGGCGGGTAAAGGCAAGCACAGCTAGAGTGCAGACGGGGAGGCACTAGCAGGTAGGAACACAGGCGGGATAGAGCCCAGTACACACCGGGACTCAGGAACAATACAGGCAGGATAGGGCCCAGTACACACTGGGACTCAGGAACAATACAGGCAGGATAGGGCCCAGTACACACTGGGACTCAGGAACAATACAGGCAGGATAGGGTACAGGCAGGGCAGGACAGGACTGCCGGAGCAGCGGGCAGAAGCAGGGCAGGACAGGACTGCAGGAGCAGCGGGCAGAAGCAGGGCAGGACAGGACTCTGTTCACACGGAACAGACAGGAAGGGAAAGACAGAGCCAGACACCCACAGGGTACTTGCAGTGAAGTAGCGAGTGGACCAAAAACTCACAAACGGGAGTACAGAGACAACAAGCAGGAGTTAGGTACGAGTACAGACTCTGCAGGAAAAGGAAGGGAATGGACATAGACAAAACAGGTAAAGGATAGGAGAGAGTTCAGACTGGAACTGAGTGTACGGAGGAGACCGACACTGCAGCGGGATACAGGAGCGGGTCTGGGAATACTGCCCCCAGAGAGGCGGGACGAACAGGCAAGGAGCGTGTTCAGACAGGACAGACAAGATACAGGACACAGTTCAGACACGGGAGCTGACACCGCAAGGCAGGAGACATACAGGACTTAGTTCAGACACGGGAACTAATACCGTAAAGCAGGAGACATACAGGACACAGTTCAGACACGGGAGCTGACACCGCCAGGCAGGAGACATACAGGACTTAGTTCAGACACGGGAACTAATACCGAAAAGCAGGAGACATACAGGACACAGTTCAGACACGGGAGCTGACACCGCAAGGCAGGAAACATACAGGACTTAGTTCAGACAGGCCTGGAAACAAGCCTCCAGGAAAGGCGGACAGGGAAACAAAGACGGGACCTGGCACCTTCAGAGTGCAAGCACACACTGAAAGAAACACATATGCACAGGCAGGGATAGAAGGGAGCTGCTGAGCTATATACCAAGAGACAGACAGCGATAGGCTGAGGACGCACAAGGGGTGTGACCCACAGCAGGTACAAAAGGCAGGAAGTGATCGGGCGCCGCCCTTAAGCAGCAGAAACAGACACAGACACAAACAAGACAGCATGGAGGGAAGCCAGAGAGACATTCTGGACAGGAGATCAAGTGCGCGCTCCTGCACAGTGGGAGATGGACCACTATGCAAGGACGCCGCCAGGTATGTTACAGTACCTCCCCCCTTACGCCCCCTCTTCTTCAGGCCTGCCAGAATCTTCCGCAGGGAATTCGAGGACCAGTCGTTCACTGGGTTGGAGGGGGACAGAGACTTGAGGGTAATCTCTGCTTCGAGGTACATCTTGTCAAGCTCACAGGAAGAAATAGACGGGTTATCAGGTACATAATGAGGAAAAGTCACTGTCTCTTTGTTATCTGGTGGTACCCCGGAGGATTCAGGAAACAACTGGAGGTCCTCCGCCGGGTCAGAAGAGTACTGAGGCTCAGAGAAAACATCTGCTTCAGAGTACACAAGGTCGGACTCACTGGAGGAAGCAGGCGAGGTATCAGGTACAGGAAATAGGAAAGTCTCTGTCCATTCACCACCAGGTGGCACCCCGAAGGGTTCTAAACACAACTGGAGGTCCTCCGCCTGGTCGGAGGGGTGTAGAGACTCGGGAGTAACTTCTGCTTCGGAGAACACTAGGTCGGACTCACTGGAGGAAGCAGGCGAGGTATCAGGTACAGGAAATAGGAAAGTCTCTGTCCATTCACCACCAGGTGGCACCCCGAAGGGTTCTAAACACAACTGGAGGTCCTCCGCCTGGTCGGAGGGGTGTAGAGACTCGGGAGTAACTTCTGCTTCGGAGAACACTAGGTCGGACTCACTGGAGGAAGCAGGCGAGGTATCGGGTACCGAGTATAGGAAAGTCTCTGTCCATTCACCACCAGGTGGCACCCCGAAGGGTTCTAAACACAACTGGAGGTCCTCCGCCTGGTCGGAGGGGTGTAGAGACTCGGGAGTAACTTCTGCTTCGGAGAACACTAGGTCGGACTCACTGGAGGAAGCAGGCGAGGTATCGGGTACCGAGTATAGGAAAGTCTCTGTCCATTCACCACCAGGTGGCACCCCGAAGGGTTCTAAACACAACTGGAGGTCCTCCGCCTGGTCGGAGGGGTGTAGAGACTCGGGAGTAACCTCTGCTTCGGAGTACACCAGGTTGGACTCACTGGACGAAGCGAGCGAGGTATCAGGTACAGAGTATAGGAGAGTCTCTGTCCTTTCGTTACCAGGTAGCACCCCGAAGGGTTCAGGAGGTCTCAGGGAGGACAGACCCAGGCGTGACTGCTTGCCTCTAAGTCTAGCACGTCTGGACTGCCTCTTGAGGTTGGAAGAAGTATTCCGGAAAGCGTAGTCACCCTGTGAGGATTCTGGGTGGGCAGTAGTCTCATTGGGCTGGAGAACTATTACGCTACCCACACACATTACCCATTGGGGCTGCTCCGGGATATTGGGAAGTGAAGCTTCAGCAGGAGCCTCCGGGTTAGGATCATCGAAGACCATTAGAAAGGCCACCAGGAAGGCCATTAGGTCCCGGAGGATCGGATCCTGTGTCTCATATAGGGGGTTGATCCATTCCAAGGCATCCCCCGCCAGGTAAGACATAATAAAGGCCACTTTAGCCCAATCGGAAGGAAAATAAAGAGGGTAGGCCTTAAAGTGTAGCATGCATTGCTCCACAAATGCACGACACTGTCTTGGATCCCCATAGTAACGTGGCGGATCCGCAGGAACGAGAGCTGATAGATCCATCTGGACGGTGCGTAATTCGCCTGGAACTCAGCTAAGGGAAAAAAAATTTATTTATTTATTTTAATGCAAGTCTTCGCTGGAAACTTCTCAGAGAGCGAAGGCCGTGGGGCTCAACGGGAACCATGGCCTGAGCATGCTGTTATGCACACGCCCGGGCTAGAGCGGCGTGTGCATGTGATTGGTAGTGATTCCACTGGACCGTGCCGGAGAGTGTATGCCTGGAGGGGCGTAACTAAGTATCTACCCGATCCGACCAAGGTGGCACGACGGCATACGACGCCAGTGCACCAAGGAGGAACCGAGCAGAGGGACCAGGTGCTACTCCAGGACAGACCCCGGACACGGCTGTTGACCCACACAGGGAAATACAGGAACAGACTGGTATGCAGGCAGGCGGGTATGCAGGCAGGCGGGTATGCAGGCAGGCGGGTATGCAGGCAGGCGGGTAAAGGCAAGCACAGCTAGAGTGCAGACGGGGAGGCACTAGCAGGTAGGAACACAGGCGGGATAGAGCCCAGTACACACCGGGACTCAGGAACAATACAGGCAGGATAGGGCCCAGTACACACTGGGACTCAGGAACAATACAGGCAGGATAGGGCCCAGTACACACTGGGACTCAGGAACAATACAGGCAGGATAGGGTACAGGCAGGGCAGGACAGGACTGCCGGAGCAGCGGGCAGAAGCAGGGCAGGACAGGACTGCAGGAGCAGCGGGCAGAAGCAGGGCAGGACAGGACTCTGTTCACACGGAACAGACAGGAAGGGAAAGACAGAGCCAGACACCCACAGGGTACTTGCAGTGAAGTAGCGAGTGGACCAAAAACTCACAAACGGGAGTACAGAGACAACAAGCAGGAGTTAGGTACGAGTACAGACTCTGCAGGAAAAGGAAGGGAATGGACATAGACAAAACAGGTAAAGGATAGGAGAGAGTTCAGACTGGAACTGAGTGTACGGAGGAGACCGACACTGCAGCGGGATACAGGAGCGGGTCTGGGAATACTGCCCCCAGAGAGGCGGGACGAACAGGCAAGGAGCGTGTTCAGACAGGACAGACAAGATACAGGACACAGTTCAGACACGGGAGCTGACACCGCAAGGCAGGAGACATACAGGACTTAGTTCAGACACGGGAACTAATACCGTAAAGCAGGAGACATACAGGACACAGTTCAGACACGGGAGCTGACACCGCCAGGCAGGAGACATACAGGACTTAGTTCAGACACGGGAACTAATACCGAAAAGCAGGAGACATACAGGACACAGTTCAGACACGGGAGCTGACACCGCAAGGCAGGAAACATACAGGACTTAGTTCAGACAGGCCTGGAAACAAGCCTCCAGGAAAGGCGGACAGGGAAACAAAGACGGGACCTGGCACCTTCAGAGTGCAAGCACACACTGAAAGAAACACATATGCACAGGCAGGGATAGAAGGGAGCTGCTGAGCTATATACCAAGAGACAGACAGCGATAGGCTGAGGACGCACAAGGGGTGTGACCCACAGCAGGTACAAAAGGCAGGAAGTGATCGGGCGCCGCCCTTAAGCAGCAGAAACAGACACAGACACAAACAAGACAGCATGGAGGGAAGCCAGAGAGACATTCTGGACAGGAGATCAAGTGCGCGCTCCTGCACAGTGGGAGATGGACCACTATGCAAGGACGCCGCCAGGTATGTTACACAGAGTTGTGTTTGAGGATGCAGTTGTTGACGTGCTTCCAGTACTACGTCTCTGTCCAGGAAGGCGCAACCTGACCTCGTCGTCACTAGCATCTTCCTCCACCTCCTCTGCTGACCTCATCTCTTGGCTGACTGTGGGTTGACAGTAAGTGGGATCTCCAACCTCATCATCATCACCCTGTGCGTTATCACACCCGTCGTCCTCAGAGCCAACCTGTTCCTGCCCTGACAAAAAACTAAAGTTGTCGCTCCAATCAGGTATTTGAGTCTTATCATCGTCTTCCTCATTGTCTCCACCAACAGGAGTTACAGTTTGGGAATGAGGGTCTACATTATGGTCAGAACCTTCTGCGTCTGGTCCTGGATCCGACTCATAAAGATTCTGGGCATCAGTGCAGATCATTTCCTCGTCTGGATTCACAGAAGCGCTGGAGTCGACCTCTGATTCCCAGGCTATAGTATGAGTAAACAGCTCTGCAGACTCAACCATCTGTTCTACCTCATACTCAGACGGGCAGCTGGAGATTTGGGAGCTGTGAGGAAGCAAGTGCGATTGGGGTGACACCTTTGAGGACTGGAGTATTTGTGATGTTGAAGTTGATGTGGAGGAGAGCCCACTTAAAGGAGCACTTGATATCCGTTGAAGCACCTGCTGTTTTTGTGCCTCATCTGGAATTTGTAGCGATTGGCGTGGCCGTAAGAAAGGGAACTTATCACATTGTCCGCTAAAAGAAGTAGACATTTTAGTTTGGCTGGAAGATGGTCTTTCTTCTGCAGATGTTACTGTTGCTTTAACACCTACCCCACGGACACAACCTTTTTTCCCCTTCCCAACACGCCTATTCCCCTTTCCACCAGCAGCAGGCCTTTTTCCACTCATTTTGGTGGTTAACTAATTCACAACTCTGGAGTTGTTTGCACAAAAAAACAATGGATGGTAACCGAGCAGAGCTGAGTGGCCAAACTGTGGTATTAGGCCAAAACTATTGGCTGGGTTAGATGCAGAAAAAAATTATATTCAATTTGCAACCTGATGGAGGTCAGTATAGATGGACTAATACAACAAGTCCCACACACTGCTAGAAGGCCAAATATTTTTTCAGAGCTAGATGCAGAAAAAAATTATATTCAGTTTGCAACCTGATGGAGGTCTGTATAGATGGATTAATAGAACAAGACCCACACACAGCTAGAAGCCCAATATTTTTTCAGAGGTAGATGCAGAAAAAAATATATTCAGTTTGCAACCTGATGGAGGTCAGTATAGATGGACTAATACAACAAGTCCCACACACAGCTAGAAGCCCAAATATTTTTTCAGAGGTACTGTAGATGCAGAAAAAAATTATTTTTAATTTGCAACCTGATGGAGGTCAGTATAGATGGACTAATAGAGAAAGTCCGACACACTGCTAGAAGGCCAAATATTTTTTCAGAGCTAGATGCAGAAAAAAATTATTTTTAATTTGCAACCTGATGGAGGTCAGTATAGATGGACTAATAGAGAAAGTCCGACACACTGCTAGAAGGCCAAATATTTTTTCAGAGCTAGATGCAGAAAAAAATTATATTCAGTTTGCAACCTGATGGAGGTCAGTGTAGATGGACTAACAGAGAAAGTCCCACACACTACTAGAAGGCCAAATATTTTTTCAGAGGTAGATGCAGAAAAAAATATATTCAGTTTGCAACCTGATGGAGGTCAGTATAGATGGACTAATACAACAAGTCCCACACACAGCTAGAAGCCCAAATATTTTTTCAGAGGTACTGTAGATGCAGATAAAAATTATTTTTAATTTGCAACCTGATGGAGGTCAGTATAGATGGACTAATAGAGAAAGTCCGACACACTGCTAGAAGGCCAAATATTTTTTCCGAGCTAGATGCAGAAAAAAATTATATTCAGTTTGCAACCTGATGGAGGTCTGTATAGATGGATTAATAGAACAAGACCCACACACAGCTAGAAGCCCAATATTTTTTCAGAGGTAGATGCAGAAAAAAATATATTCAGTTTGCAACCTGATGGAGGTCAGTATAGATGGACTAATACAACAAGTCCCACACACAGCTAGAAGCCCAATATTTTTTCAGAGGTAGATGCAGAAAAAAATATATTCAGTTTGCAACCTGATGGAGGTCAGTATAGATGGACTAATACAACAAGTCCCACACACAGCTAGAAGCCCAAATATTTTTTCAGAGGTACTGTAGATGCAGATAAAAATTATTTTTAATTTGCAACCTGATGGAGGTCAGTATAGATGGACTAATAGAGAAAGTCCGACACACTGCTAGAAGGCCAAATATTTTTTCAGAGCTAGATGCAGAAAAAAATTATATTCAGTTTGCAACCTGATGGAGGTCACTATAGATGGACTAATAGAATGATGCTATGCCCAAAAAATTTTACTTCACTAGGTGCAGTAAAAAAATTGGTATTCTATACACAGGTGGTATATCTTGCAACACAGATAGGCTACTCCACTGACTAACACACTCTGCAATAGGCCAAAAAGGATTAGCTTTGCTAGATTCAGCCAAATGCTGTGAAAAAAACTTGCACAGCACTGGCACAGACCTGCCTGGCAAAAACTGATAGGAACTGATGTAACCTAGTCCTGAAAAGGACTCCAATTACAATTAGTCTTTACTCTCACAATCTATCTATTTAAGAGCACAGACCTCCCTGATAAAAGTCGTAGGAAATGCTGTAACCTAGTCCTTAAAAGGACTGCAATCACAACTATTCCCTACTCCCAAGCTATCTGTATATTTGTGCGAAAATTGGCTTGAAATTAACAAGGTATAGCGCACACAGCAACAGCGGTGCCGTCTAACACGCAGCTGCAGCAGTGAGAAAATGGTGGCGACGGGGAAAATGGCTTGGTCTTATAGGGCAAGGACATGTGACATACACTGCCAATGACACATGCCCTTGCTTGTGTGAAAAAAAGCACTTCGCTCCATGTGTGCGCTGCTGATAGGCTGACAGATTGCACCTCCCCACTGCAAATGCGGGAAAGAGAAAAAAAAATGGAGATCTTCATTGTTCCTGCAGAGATCCATCCCCTGCCCCTCCCCCCACCCCGCTGTACACTCAAACTGCGTATTAACATTAATTTTCATCATTACTGAGAAAAAATCCAGTTATGATTTTGGTGCACGAACAGTTATCGAACATAACCTCGAACAGCCGAATTTTTCTCAAATTGTTCGTGTTCTCCGAACGACTCGAACACCGCCCAAAACAGCTCGAATTTGAGATTGGCGAACAGTTCGAGTAGAACAACGCTCATCTCTACTTACCAGGTCTTGCTCTCATTAGGTAAGCCGGGGTACAGTTGGTGGAACCTACAGGGATGTGGTTATACAGGTCCACCAGATCGGGCAGTTTCTCAGGCCACAGACTGCGTTCTTCCAGGGGCAATGTTTTTAGCAGATCTATCACCACCTGGTTCATCTTCTCGCAGAGTCCATTGGTTTGAGGGTGATAGGGCGTTGTTCTTATCTTCTTGCAGCCATACAGGTTGCAGAACTCCTGGAAGACCTCCGCTTCGAAGGCTGGTCCTTGGTCTGTCAACACTTGGTCCGGGTACCCGTGTGGCCGGCAGAAGTGCTGCTGGAAGGCTCTAGCTGCTGTTTGAGCCGTTAAGTCCTTGACCGGGACCACCACCAGGAACCGGGAGTAATGATCCACGATTGTGAGGGCGTAGACATACCCAGATCTGCTTGGAGCCAGTTTCACATGGTCCAGGGCTACCAGTTCCAGTGGCTGTCTGGTGATGATGGGCAAAAGGGGAGTCTTCTGGCTGGCTCGGTCTTTTCTTCTCAGGTGGCACGGGCCACAGTCTCTGCACCACCTCTCGATGGCTCCTCTCATGCCTACCCAGTAGAACCGTTCACGCAACAAGAACTCCAGCTTCTTCCATCCGAAATGCCCTGCTCCGTTGTGGTATGCCTCCAGAACTATAGCCGCGTCTAGTCTTGGGACCACTACCTGCCAGGTCAACTCATGTGTTCGAGAGTTAACCATTCTCCGGCACAGCTTCTCCCTGTAGAGGAACAGCTTACTTTTCTCCTTCCACAGTTGCTTGGTCTCCTCCGGAGCATCTGGGTCAAGACGGGCATCGGCCTGGGTCAGCATTTCCTTCACGAAATGGACTGCGGGATCACTGTCTTGCGTCTCCGCCCAGTTGTAGTGGGGCAAGGGATTGAACGTCACAGAGCGCCTGTCCTTCACACGGTGGGAATACAGGGTAATCCCATGACGGTGGAACGCAGGGAGCTCAACTTCTTCCAGATCTTCTGGATCTTCCCCTACGTCCGGTAAGTTCGGCATTCTAGACAGGGCATCCGCGTTGGCATTTGAGCGTCCTGCCCGGTATTTGATGGTGAATTCAAAGTTGGACAGGCGGGCCATCCATCTCTGTTCCAGGGCACCGAGCCTTGCAGTGTCCAGGTGTGTCAACGGGTTGTTATCCGTGTACACGGTGAATTTGGAGGAGGCAAGGTAATGCTTGAAACGTTCGGTCACTGCCCACACTACTGCCAGGAACTCCAGCTTGAATGAGCTATAATTCTCAGGGTTCCTCTCCGTGGGCCGTAGCTTTCGGCTGGCGTAAGCGATTACCTGTTCTTTCCCTTGCTGGATCTGGGACAGTATGGCTCCTAGCCCGATGTTGCTTGCGTCCGTGTGGAGGATAAAGGGCTGGCTGTAGTCTGGATATGCCAGGATTTCATCCCCCGTGAGGGCCATCTTCAGCTGGCAGAAGGACTCCTCTTCCAGCTTTTCCCACCTAAAGGGAGGCTTCTGGTTTTTGGCTTTCCGAGATTGACCTATCAGGAGGTCCTGCATAGGGGCTGCCATTTTGGTGAAACCGGGAATGAATCTTCGGTAGTAGCCTACCAACCCGAGGAACTGCCGCACTTCCTTTATGCTGGAGGGTCTTGGCCAGTCCTTAATCACGGTGATCTTATCAGGGTCGGGAGCCACTCACCACGTGTCCCAGGTACTGCACCTTTGGTTTCAGGAGGTGACACTTGGAGGGTTTCACCTTTAGGCCGTAGCTTGCCAGAGCTTCGAACACTTCTGCCAGGCGTTTCAGGTGGTCCTCGTAGGTCTTGGAATAGACGATGACATCGTTCAGGTATAACAGGACCGTCTCGAAGTTCCGGTGTCCCAGACAGCATTCCATCAACCGTTGGAAGGTTCCTGGTGCATTGCAGAGCCCGAACGGCATACAGTTAAATTCGCTGAGACCCATCGGGGTGGTGAATGCGGTCTTCTCCCGGTCCGCCTCTGCTACAGGAACCTGCCAGTACCCGCTAGTGAGATCCAAAGTAGAGAAGAAGTTAGCAGATTTTAATGCAGCTAAGGACTCTTCTATCCTTGGTAACGGGTACGCATCTTTGTGTGTGATACAGTTGACCTTCCTGTAGTCTACACACATTCTCATGGTGTTGTCTTTCTTTTTCACTAAGACTAGTGGAGCTGCCCAGGGGCTACAGCTGTCCCTGATTACCCCAGCCTCCTTCATGTCTCTAAGCATCCCCTTGGCGTGTTGGTAGTGTGCCGGGGGTACGGGTCGGTATCTCTCCTTTATGGGAGGATGGTCTCCCGTGGGGATGTGGTGTTCTACCCCCTTTACTCGCCCGAAGTCTAGCGGGTGTTTACTAAACACTCTCTCGTACTCTCGAACCACCCGATAGACTCCCTGTTTCTGGTGTGATGGAGTGGAGTCAGTACCCAAATGCAGTTGCTGACACCAGTCCTCCATTGGTTTCTTAGAGCCGTTACCTTCCTCTGGTTGAGATGGAGGCAAGGGTTCCATGGCCTGTACAGAGTTCTGGTTGATGGTGAAAAATTTGGCTAGCGTGGCATATCGGGGCAGGTGTACTTCTCTCTCCCCGATATTTATGATGCGAACGGGCACCCTCCCATGGCGTACATCGACCACCCCTCGTGCTCTCAAAATGGTGGGCCTACTGTCTGAGTAGACGGGTTCTACCATTGCTTGGTAGTCTCTACCTCTTAGACCAATAGCTGCCCGGCACCAAATCATCATCTCACTTTTTGGGGGCATGGCAATAGGGAACGGGTCACACATTCTCACGCTACCTATCTCACCACCAGATAGTTCCACCTGTTGCCGCTTCATCAGTGCCCGGATCTCTTTTTGGAGCACACGCTGCTGGCCGGAACTGGCGTTCTTGGCAACCTGCTGTAAAATGAGAATCACCTCTGCAAGACAATTTTCAATCACATTAGTTCCCAAGGTTATTCTAGGGTGACTCTCATAACGGTCTATGTCCACTATAATCAGTCCTTGTGCCGCCAGTTCGACTTTACCGATCTTAATGGTCACCTCTTTGAATCCCACCTGCGGCACGGGCTGACCATTGCTGGCGATGATACTCAGGTCGTCATCTGGGTAGCGGGTTATGTCCGAGTCATTCCAGTACTGTTTAAAGAGCACGTACGGGATGGTGGTCACCTGTGACCCAGTGTCTAGTAGGGCACTCATAGGAATGCCATCCAGTACCACAGGCAAGATTGGACGTCCCCCTACGTATTTATCACGCCAGTTTGATGGGCCTGATGGTCTTATGCCTGGGGGTTGGCCCTCTACCCCAGGTTGTGCCCGTTTAAATGACAGTACCTTGCCACATGTCCGGGTTGATTGCAGCGGCGGCAGATGGGTCGTCCGTCCTCGTTGTATTTGTCGCTGGGTCTTCCTCTGGCCGGTGGGGTCCTCCTCAGTCGGCACCACGGGACGTCCTCCGGTCCGGATGCCAGCTGGATCTTTCCTGGAGAAGAGACCTGTAAAGACTGCACAGTTCTGGTTAGTGCGGCAACGCTCTTAGTCAGCTCTTGGACCTGATGGTGCAGGTCTGTAGCCGGGTCACTGTTTAAAGCCTTCGCATCAGCTCCCACAGGCCCTGCAGACAAGGGCGCCGTCTCCTGGTGGTAAGTGATAGCAGGGGGCCTGTGGGTCACAGCGCTACCTGGTGCCGGTTCTCGGAGCACCCGGATGGCTCTGTCCTTGAACTGTGCAAAGTCCAGGTCAGGGTCCTGTAAGGCCATTGCCCGCAACTGGGTTCGGTGGGCATTGCACAGTAGACCCTCAATAAATTGTTCAGTCAACAGCTTATCTTCATTTCCCACGCTGTCAGGGTCTGCCTGCTTAATGGCTCTCAGGGCCTCTTGTAGGTTTAGAGCATAGTCTCTTATACTCTCATGTGCCCGCTGTTTACACCCGTAAAATCTGAGCTTTATTTTGGCTGAGGTGCGGGTATCAAATGTGTCTTTCAGCCGGGCTAGTATTTCTCTGACAGTCCTCTTCCTCCCAGGTGGCCAGGACTTTACCTCCCTTTGGGCTGCCCCGATTAATTGGGCCACCAGGATGCTCACTTTTTGCTCTTCTGTGAGGGGGTACACCTGGAAGAGGCTATCCAGTCTTTCTCTAAAGTCATTTAGAGTATGTGACTCCCCTGAGTACTGGGGTAGCCAGGTTGCCCCCGGGATATAGGGCATGGTGAATGGCATGACTGCTGCAGCAGTTGCGCTGGCGGTGGCTGTGGCAGTGGAGCTCCCCTCGGTATCCGGCATCCTCCTCCCCCCTAGTGGACCGTGGCCTACCTTGCGATGCTCTTCTTCCGTAGGCCGCGGCTCCGCAGTCGATCGTCGGGGTTGAGGACCTGGCGTCGCGCTCCGATGACGTCAGCGTCGCTCTTCCTCCCTTCCAGGACCTTGCGCAGCGTCAGAGCGTGGGGCGGAGCTTCGGATCTCGCGCGCTTTCGGCGTCCACGCCCCTCTTCTTCCCGTGCGGCGTCCCGAAGATGGCGTCCGAAGGCGGGAAGCAGCTGCGGATGGCGGGAAGAAGGCAGAAGACGGCGGGAAACGGTCCAAGATGGCGTCTGATGGCGGGAATCGGCTCCGGATGGCGGGAAACTTCACCACAGGTAAGTATAGAAGTCTCTTTTTCAGGCACGCAGTACCCGGTGGTTGCGGGCACGAGATCCTGCCGACTACGCCAAAGTTGACGCGCCCCCTGGGCCTGTGCTGTGCAGGGGGATACCCGGAGCCGGATCGCTGGGGGTTGTAGTTCTCCGTGGCGGTGACCCGGTCCGTGCCCAGGGCGGTCAAACCAGTGGCAGTCTATTGGTATTGTAATTGTCCGACTACGCAACCCGTGGATTGCGGTCAGTGGGGACCGTCGCTGCGCTGCAGACCGCTGAGGCTGATGTTGTTTGCGCAGCCGAGTATGGGATAACTCCCCACGGGAGAAGTATTGCCTCAGGGCAGCTAATGTGAGAGATGATGGGAGTGATGGTGTGAGGGTCCCAGTGCTAATGGTGCTGGTGCGGCAAGGAATCACAGAGACGTGAGGTGCAGTTCAGGGTCTTTACTGATGGTACAAGGCAGACCCTCCTGGGAGTACTGGCTAGTATAAGGGGCCTGGTCAGTCTGCGAGCAAACAGGAGTTCCCCGGGCCAGGTGGAGTTGTAGGCCTCCCCGTTTATCTGCACTCTTCCTGGCTACCTTGCTGTCAGCGGTTACAAGTAGCCCACGTCCCTGAGTATACCGTGTGGTGCTCACCCGTATGGCTGGTGACTTGGGGCCTTCTGTTAGCCTCCGCTCCTGGATGGCGGCGCTGGTCCCTTCTTTGTGACTGAGCCTCCGGGCTTCTATGGCCAGAGGACCTGGAATCCCCTGCCGGCTGGTTTCTGCTGCTGGGTATATATCAGTCCCCACAGCCTCGGACTCCTGTGTCCGGTTTTAGTAACTTCAGCCAGGGCGAGCTATATCTCTGCTCACAGCCCCTGGCCTTCTGCCTCTGCTCCTACAGAGCTCCTGTTGTCACTTTCCCTCTCCAGGCTCTGACTGCTCTGCTTGTTCTGCAGGCTCTGTCTCTGTCTTCACTCACTAATCCCACCCCAGACCCAGTTTATAAGGGCAGATTCCTCCCCTCCCAGGTCTGGGTGGGCCGTGTTGCATGCTTAGGGCTCCTGACCAGAGAAACCTCCCACTTGCTCTCAGACATAATATCCCTATTACTGTGGCAATCAGACCCCTGGGGTGTCACATGGACACCCAGTCACGGAAGCGCCGTGACCTTAAGGACAAAATATGCTTGTACATATGTTATGTTATAATTTATACCCTGTATTTGTGTTGTCTGTTTAGTCCCGGAGTACTAAAATTTACTAGGGGGAATGTGTCACCCCAGGTCTGGATGCCACAAATATTAAAGGCTGTGTCTGAGAGCAGGAGGGAGGTTCCCTGGTCAGGGACCATTAGCATGCAGCACCTCCTGTCCCAGGCCAGTAGGGGGAGCAGGCTGCCCCTATAAAAGCTGGAACTGAGGGCAGGGTTAGGGAGACCAGGACCCACTTCTGAAGCATCCAGAAGGGTTCCCAGAGAAGAGGGACAGGTCAGCAGCAGCTGAGGAGTCCGGCAGGCAGAGGAGGAACAGTAAGCCAGGGACAGAGGCGACAAGAGCCGGTCCTGGCTGAGGGAGGCACACAACCGGACATTGGGGTCCGAGGCTGTCAGGGTTGCAAGCCCGGCAGCAGATAACCAACTCGCGAGGGATTTCAGGTCCCTTGGCCTAAGAAGCCTGGAGGGTCCGCCACACAGAGGGACCGGTACAGCACGGAGAAGCAACAGATATCTAAGGACCGAGTCACAAGCCATACAGGCGTAGTACACGGCCAGCTCAGGGACGTGGGCTATCACACCACGAAAAGCGGGATAGTCAGCAAGGGCAGAGAGAGAACGGTAGGCCTACCCACTCACCCTGACCAGTGGGGCTCGCCCGAATGCTCTCAGACACCCAGGCCCATTCCTACCCTGTACTCCTGTTGGGTCATTAGTACTACCTATAATAAAGACCCTGGACTGTTTGAAGCAGACTCTGAACCCTTATTATTGCGGCCTGCACCATCACCCCCAGCATCCTATTACATTGCCCTGTGCTGCCTACCAACATCAGCCTCAGCGGTCTGCCTTGCAGCGGCGGTCATCCCTGACCGCAATCCACGGGTGGCGTAGTCGGACATTCAAAACCCTACAAATAGACTGCCACAGCATTTGGTCTGGCCACCCTGAGCCACGGGATCGGGTTGCCACTACTACCCCCAACATTGCACTGAAGCCCGGTTCCGGGTGCCCCACAGCCAAGGGGGCGAGTCACTGGCTTATAGCACCTTATGATTTTTGGCAGAGGAAAAAACATTTTTTGGACTGGGCCTAGTAAGAGAAGTTTTTATTTTTTTAACGTGAAACCAGAGCAAGTTCAACATCACTAAAAATAGGATCTGCCTTTTAGCAGACTGAATCACCTTTGCCACAACAAAAAACCTTTGGTGCACTCTTCCGGCAAACCAAAAATATATACAGTATATAGGTTTGACTGTGCGTTTGACTCTCGCCCCCTATCTGTCGGTGTCCACCAAGGATCAGTTCTAGGACCTCTGCTCTTCTCCATCTACACCTTTGGCTTGGGACAGCTCATAGAGTCTCACACTCTGGACCCGATATCTCCTCCCTACTAACCAAAATCCCACAATGTCTGTCCGCCATCTCATCCTTCTTCTCTGCCAGATTTCTAAAACTCAACATGGATAAAACAGAGTTAATCATCTTTCTACCCTCTCATTCATATCCCCCATCTGACCTATCCATCAACGTCAATGGCTGTTCACTCTCCGCAGTCCCACAAGCTCGCTGCCTTTGGGTAACCATGGACTCTGATCTCTCCTTCAAAACACATATCCAAGCCCTTTCCACTTCCTGCCGCCACTGACATAGTAGCTAGATTATAGCACTGCATGACTTTTGGCACAGGAAAAAATATTTTTTGGATTGAGCCTAGTAAGAGAAGGTTGTTTTTTTTATTGTGAAACCCGGACAAGTTCAATAATACTAAAATAGGATCTGCCTTTTAGCAGACTGGATCAACTTTGCCACAGTAATAAACCTTTGGTGGACTCTGCCTGCCAACCAAAAATATATATAGGTTTGACTGTGCATACAAGCTGAATTTGACCGCCATTAACGTAGTAGCTGGCTTATAGCACTTTATGACTTTTGTCACAGGAAAAAACATTTTTTGGACTGAACCTAGTAAGAGAAGTTTTTTTTTTTTACTGTGAAACCAGGACAAGTTCAAAGCCACTAAAATAGGATCTGCCTTTTAGCAGACTGGATCAACTTTGCCACAGTAAGAAACCTTTTGTGGACTCTGCCTGCCAACTAAAAATATATATAGGTTTTAGTGTTGAGCCACCCCCGTAGTGTTCGAGTTCGGTTCGGTTCGTCGAACACCCGTGTGTTCGCCGAACTGTTCGTCGAACTGTTCGTCGAACACCTTTGAACATCGTTAAAACCAATGGCAGGCAAACAAAAACACATAGAAACACATAGAAAACACCAAAAGCTGACAAACTGCTCAGAAGACATAACTAACACATGGAAAAATGACAAGTACATATAGTCATGCAAAAAGAAAATAGGTGGAGGAGTAAAAGGAGGGGGAGACACAGATATAGGCATGTCATGCCCTTCTAAAATCCAAAAAGTGAGAAGCCGACACGGCCAGTTTGTTCCTGCCCGTGCCACCTCCGTGTCGCCGGGTTTGTGCCAGAGCCGCGGTGGACCCTGACGGCCAGCCCCCCTCTCCCAATACTGGTGCCTGTCCGCTGGTGGGTCGAGCGAGCCCCCCTGTGGTGGAGGCAGCTCTAAGCCTTTTAATTTCAATTGTCTCTCTAATTTGAATGAATACACTTTAAATCCTTTTACAAGGATCTATTGGAGGGCAAGTCTCATGCCAGCAGCCGCGTAATTCCAGCTCCAGTAGCGTCCACTAAAGCTGCTGCAGTTAAAAAGCTTTTATAAGGATCGAGCTCAGCTGTCCACCGCAAGGCGTCCTACCGCCAGTCCCAGCCCCTATGCCTTGGGGTGCCTCCTGATGCTCTTCACTGAGTATCCCGTGGTCCCGAAGCATTTCCTTTGAAAAAATTAAGTGCCCAAACTACAGGTGGTGTAGCTTGCTTAACAGCCAGGATAATCCGCTGACTAGCAGACACTGCTACTAGGCACAAAGTATTTCCTGGGATAGATGCAGTTAAAAATTTGTAATTAGATACTCTCGTTGGATGCTGAGAAAGCATTCCATAGAGTCTCCTGGCACGCCATATATTATTCTCTTAAAAAGCTTGGGGTAGGGGTCTAGGGGACCTTTTTATAGTCAAAATTACGGCCCTGTATCGCAATACGTCACCTAGGCTGAAGATAAATGGAACTGTAGCACCCTGAGGGCTCGGTTGCTACAGACGTAATGCACCTCACCCAGAGGTGTGATATCTCACTCTCAGGTAAGGATGGAGTGTAGATCAGGACCCGACACCTGCATGCATTACACCACATTGCCGTGGGGCAGGACGACCAATATGCCCCTGAGAGGGGCACGACAGTCCTTTTCCCTGGCTGGAGTGGGGGGAGGGAACACTGAGGAAGGGGAACCCTGTAGTACAGGAGCAGGGAGGAAGCAATTCCTGGGTGCATTGAGAAGGGAGTATAAAAGGTGGGCACCATCTTAGTTCAGTGCAGAGAAGTCTGAGCAGAAGTGACAGGGAGCAGGGGCTCTGCATGACCTCTGCTCCGGAGACGGGCCTAGTAACAGAGGCCCAGGCCTGGAAGAGGGAGAAGGAAGGAAGAGGAGCGGAGAAGGCTCCAGGAACGGGGAACGAAGGGATCCCAGGGGTGCGGACGGGCGAGTCGCCACCGCACGCCCGAATCCACCTGCGTGGAGGGGTCAGGCCAAAGGGGGAGACCGGTCCCCGAAACTAGTGGAGGCGGGAAACGACCCTCAGCTAGAAACCGGAGGCTGTGACATTTTATGTGGATCAGCCCCTCGCAACACCCGCTAGGAAGGCACCACATAGGGTCAGGGAAACTGGCGCCAAGTTTACCAAGAGGAGGCCCGAGGCAGCCGGACAGAAGGGTTGGTAAGAAAGGCCAGACAAAGGACACACAAAGGGGGTCCTGTGAAGCGCTCCAAAGATATCTGGGAGTTGTCTGAGCCCCTCACCTGGTGAGCACAGTACGACGTGGGAAGCCGTTATCTGCAGAAGTGGTCTGGATAATAAAAACTGTGAGTAAAGGCCCTGGACTGCATCACTGACTCCGTGTCGTTACTGCTGCTGCCCTGCACCATCACCCCTATCCTCCGCATACACTGCCCTGAGGCTATACTCCTCCCGTGGGGAGTTATGTTATGCTCTGCTGCACCCACAACACCAGCCTCAGCGGTCTGCCCTGCAGCGGCGGTTCACTCTGACCGCAATCCACGGGTGGCGTAGTCGGACATTTAAACATCAAAACCACATAAATAGTTCCTCCACTGGTTTGACCGCCCTGAGCCACGGAACCGGGTCGCTGCCACGGAGACTACAACCACCAGCATCCACCAAAAAGGGTCCGGCTCCGGGTGTCTCATGGCCCAGGGGGCGTGTCAGAACATTTTCATCACCTTTCATAATCACCAATGGGACAAGGCAGGGATGTCCTCTGTCCCCTCTCTTATACATCCTAGTGACGGAGCACCTGCTCTCATCAATTCGCCATAACCCCAATATTAGGTGGATTGAGGTGGGAGGCACCGAGTACAAGTGCTCTCTATTTGCTGATGATGTCCTAGTATATATCACTCAATCACATATATCCATCCCTGCTGTTATGGCTGAAATAGATCACTTTGTTACATGGTCAAATTTTAAAATCAATGCAGCGAAGTCTGAGGCCCTCGATGTCTCCCTCCCCAAATCCATACAGGATTCCATCCAGTCCAACTTTCCCTTTGCCTGGCCCTCACAGGGTATCAAATACTTAGGAATTCCTATTCATAGAGACCTCTCCCGTCTATGTTATCTTAATTTTGGGCCCTTTATTGAACAACTCCATACAGACCACTGTTGGCAAGTTAGAACTGTAAGATTCACTACGTGAACCACTGGTGTTTTGTGGAAAAGCACATGTACACTGTGTTCCAAATTATTATGCAAAAAGTGTTTAGGAGTGATAAGGGAAGAATTTTTTTGTTTGTCAGTTAAACTCATTGATGGTGATGTGTGTCAGGGCTCTTTATATCACTGTAAGCAATTGCAGACACCTGTGCTAATTAGTTTGGCAGGTGTGTCCAATGAAAGGCAAGACTACTTAAGAAGGCTGTACAACATTATTAAGCAGCCTACATTTTCTGCCAAAATGGGAAAGAAAAAGGATGTGTCGGCTGCTGAGAAGCAACAAATTGTGGAGTGTTTAGGTCAAGGCATGACTACAATCAACATTGTGCGATGATCAGGATGAAGTGTCTTGGCAATCAAGAAGTATGTAGCTGATTCACAGTACACACGTGTGCGTGCTGACAAGGGCAAATTAAGGACTCTTTCCTACAGGCAATTACGTCAGATTAAAAGAGCAGCGGCAAAAAAGCCTTGTCATAGCAGCAGACAAGTTTTTGAAGCTGCTGGTGCCTCCAACGTCCCCTGAACAACAAGATGCAGGGTCCTTCAGAGGTTTGCAGCTGTGCGTACGCCATCCTGTCGACCTCCTCTATCCACTGCACACAAGCAGAAACGGCTCCAGTGGGCCAAACAATACATGAAGACTGACTTCAAAACTGTTTTGTTCACGGATGAGTGCCGTGCAACGCTCGATGGTCCAGATGGATGGAGTGGAGGATGGCTGGTTGATGGACACACCACGCAAACACGGCTACAGCGCCAACAAGGAGGAGGTGGAGTAATGTTTTGGGCTGGAATCATGGGGAGAGAGATTGTCGGCCGCTTTAGGATCCCGGAAGGGGTAAAGATGAACTCCATAATGTATGTGGAGTTTCTCAAACAGCACTTCCTGCCATGGTTCAAGAAGAAGAACCGTGTATTCCACAGCAACATCATTTTCATGCATGATAATGCACCGTCTCATGCTGCACATAACACATCTGCATCTCTGGCTGATATGGGCATAAAAGGGGACAAACTTATGGTGTGACCCCCATGCTCCCCTGACCTCTACCCCATTCAGAACCTCTGGAGCATCATCAAAAGGAGTGTCTATGATGGCGGGAGGCAGTTCACATCTAAGCAACAGCTCTGGGAGGGTATTCTGTCCTCATGCAAAACAAATGAAGCAGAAACCATCCAAAACCTGACAAATTCAATGGACGAGAGAGTTCAGAAGCTCCTTTCGAACAAGGGGTCCTATGTGCAAATGTAACATAACCTAGAATAAAGTTTTGAGTTGAAAACTGTTTGATTTCAGTTTCTAATAACCTGCTAAAGCTTATAATTTCAAAAATGACAATTTTTTTGGCCTTTATTAAAATGAAAAGGTTGATCGAAGAGTGTGGGGGATCTAAGAGTGTGGCAACCCAGCAGTCAGGATTACTTCGAATTCTGACAATCTGAGGGTCATGTTGCAGGTAGTGCAGCAAGAAGGCACTTATGTGTCTTGCGCATCTCGGGGCCCCAAAATAATTTTCCGGGCTAGATGCAGCTAAAAATTATTATTAATTTTAAATCTCGTGGAGCTTAGTATAGATGGCCTAATAGAATCAGTACTGCACACTGCTACAAAGCCCAAATTATTTTCCAGCCAAGATACAGATAAACATGATTAGTAATTTTAAATCTGGTGGAGTTTAGTATAGATGGCCTAATAGAATCAGTACTGCACACTGCTACAAAGCCCAAATTATTTTCCAGCCAAGATACAGATAAACATGATTAGTAATTTGAAAGCTTAAAACGGTTGGTGAGGTGATTTTAACCAATCATCAAGCTTTTACTCTCCCCAGGATGACACAGGGGTAGAAAAGTCGTTTCGGATCCATGATTTGTTCATCTTTATGAACGTGAGTCTGTCTACATTATCAGTGGAGAGCCGCGTACGCTTATCTGTCAGCACACCACCAGCAGCGCTGAACACACGTTCAGACAGAACGCTGGCTGCGGGGCATGACAAGATCTCCAAGGTGTAAGTGGCGAGCTCCGGCCATTTATCCAGATTGGAAGCCCAAAAAGAGCAAGGGTCCAGTGACACAGTCATGGCTTCAATGTTTACTTGGAGATACTCCTGTACCAACGTCTCTAGGCGTTGACTATGTGTCAGACTTCTTGTCTCCTGTGGCCTTGCAAAGGATGGGCTAAAAAAGTGGTGAAATGATTCCGCAAAATTGATGTTACCAGCAGATACTGTGTTTCTGTTACGGTTTGAGTTCTGAACACTCGACGGTCCCATGGTTGGCAAGTTGGAACTGTGAGATTCACTACGTGCACCACCGGTGTTTTGTGGAAAAGCACATGTAAGATTCTGCAACAGTCTCCGCTGATACTCCTGCATGCATGCATCCCTTTCTATGGCAGGAATAATTTCTGCAAATTTACTTTTGTACCGGGGATCTAACAGTGTGGCAACCCAGTAGTCAGGATCATTTCTAATTCTCACAATTCGAGGGTCATGTAGTGCAGCAAGAAGGCACTCATGTGTCTTGCACATCCAGGAGTACCAAGTCCCTGTTGTGTTGGTGGCGAGGTAACAATCATGCTTCCTTCCTCTGTCCTCTCCCCCCAACCTCGCACAACAGAAATGTGATCAAGGTCTCCCTCATCTGATGAGTCTTCCATCAGTTCGTCCTCCACTTCTTCCTGGGCTCCTACAACCTTCCTCACTAGTTTGGCTGCTACCATGCGCCCTGGTAAAACCATCTCCCCCACCCTCACATGCCTGCCGCCTTGGTGCTGCCGACCGTCTGGACCTTGCAGATGTTAGCCCTTCCGCATACAACTCCTCCTCCTCTACTTCCTCCACCTCCTCTTGTGCCATCACCTGACTCTGAATTCTGTTTAACATGTGCTCCAGCATGTAAATCACCGGAATAGTCATGCTGATAATGGCATCGTCAGCACTAAACATCTTCGTCGCCATTTCAAAACTGTGCAGAAGGGTGCATAGGTCCCTGATCTGAGACCACTCCTCCAGCGTGATTTGCCCCACCTCTGGATCTCGTTGGCCCAGGCTATACGTCAGAACGTATTGCACCAGGGCTTGTCGGTGCTGCCACAGTCGCTGCAACATGTGCAGAGTTGAATTCCACCGGGTAGGCACATCGCATTTTAGCCGGTGAAGTGGCAGGCCCAACGACTTCTGTAGAGATGTAAGTTGCTGAGCTGCGGGATGCGAACGGCGGAAGTGAGCACACAGCGACCGTGCCCTCTGCAGAAGGCCATCTAGTCCGGGATAGTGGGCTAAAAATTGCTGGACAACCAGGTTCAACACGTGAGCCATACAAGGCACGTGTGTGACATTGCCCCGGCAAAGGGCCGCACCCAGGTTTGCAGCATTGTCGTACAGGGCCTTCCCTGGTTTCAGGTCTAGTGGAGACAACCATTCATGAAATTGGTTCTCCAGAGCTGACCACAACTCCTCAGCTGTGTGACTCACATTTCCCAGACATTTCAAAGTAAAAACCGCCTGATGACGTTGAGCCCTACTGCCAGCATAGTAAGGAGGTGTGCAGGATCCCTTCTGCGCAGTTAGAAAGCTTGTGGCATGACCAGACAGGCTTTGGGTGCAGGTGGAGGACCGAGAGGTGGTTGAGGAGGCAGAAGCAGTGGAGGAACTTTGAGATAAAGAGGATTGACGCACAACTCGTGGGGACTGCAAGACTTGGACAGCAACCCTTGTCCTGCTGTCACCATAGTTACCCAGTGCCCAGTCAGCGACATGTAACGCCCCTGTCCATGCCTACTCGTCCAAGTGTCTGTGGTGAAATGTACCCTGTCAGACACAGAGTTTCTCAAAGAAGCGGTGATGTTGTGTGCGACATGCTGGTGGAGCGCAGGCACACCTTTCTTTGAGAAGTAGTGCCGACTAGGCATCTGGTACTGGGGCACTGCGATGGACATAAGGTCTCGAAAATCCTCTGTGTCCACCAGGCGGAAAGGCAGCATTTCTGTAGCCAAGAGCTTGCAGATGGTGAAATTCAACCTCTTAGCTTTCTCATGGCTAGGAGGAAATGGTCTTTTACTTGTCCACATCTGAGAGACCGAGGGCTGGCTGTTGTGCTTAGACGGGGTTGATAAGGGTGTCCCCGGCAAACTGCCGGTCTGTGAGGAAGATGCAGGCGGACATGTTAGGTTGCCTTGATCCAAAGGTGGTGCTATCGATGTCGGACAGCGCTCAACACCAGCTGATGTTACCACCTCCAAAGAAAATGATGACCTGCCAATCACGCTGGCTGTTGCGGGTAAAGAGGTGGCAGGTCTGCGTCCCAAAACAGGTGTGACTGCTGTCCCCCCAGTCACAGAGGATGAAGAGGCCGCAGATGCACAAGATGGGGTAGACGGTGGTTGGCCCGGCCGGCTAGACCGCATTGTAGCACAGTAAGCTTCCCACTGCAACTTATGCTTCATGTCCATGTGCCGGTTCATGCATGAAGTGTTATGTTCTGCTACCAGAGCTAAGGAAAGAGAGGAGATCTGTCCCTACGATAGAACTCAGCTTGATCCCTACGATGTAACAGGGAACCTGATCCTGCGATCAGACCTGCTAAAGTCCTCAGCTAGTCTGTACGGAGACCTATAGATGTGGGGAAGGAATCCCTACAAGTACTAGGGACTGGAAGCAAAATGGACACCTCCTAACAGAAATAGTAGCAGACAGACGAACAAACAAAATATATAGAACACAGAGGTCCGAAGACCAAGCAAACTAACAGAGTTAGATACTGAGCACCGGCTAGCTAAAGAGTAGTAATACAATGAAGTCCAGCAAAGCCAGAAGGGCTGAGCAGGACTAAATAGGCCAACAAGGTCATGTGACCAGCAATAGAACCTTGCTCTTAGGTTTTTTCTAACAGTACCCCCCCTTCTAAGAGGATCCTCCGGATCCCCTAGGACCAGGCTTATCAGGAAATCTCCTGTGAAACGCTCTGATAAGTCTGGACGCGGAAACATCATCCGACCTCACCCATGAGTTATCCTCGGGTCCGAAACCTTTCCAGGCCACGAGATACTGCAAACTACCTCTATACCGTCTAGAATTAAGGATGCGAGAAATTTCATATTCCCCGTCCTCCACCACCGGAGGAACAGAGGCAGAGGCGTCACAATCCGACACAACAGCTTTTTTCAACAGAGAGACATGAAACACCGGATTAATTCTCCAGGAGGTAGGAACCTCCAACCTAACAGCAGACAACCTGAAGCACCTTAAAGGGCCCTACAAACTTGGGACCCAATTTCTTAGAAGGAATCCTCAACCGCAGATTCCTAGAGGACAACCAAACCATGTCACCAACAGCGAACAAAACCTCCTGTCGTTTCCTATCAAAGTAGTCTTTAGATTTTCTGTTAGCCTCCTGAAGATTACCACGCACCTCCGTCCAAACTCTCTCCAAATTGCCGGAAAAATTCTCCTCCTCAGGCACGTCAGATACCAACTTGGAGAACGACCCAAACAACGGATGTCTCCCAGAACAACAAAAAAAAGGCGAACAACCAGCAGAAGAAGATGTATGATTGTTCAGAGCAAATTCAGCAAGTGGCAGAAACTCAGACCACCCCTCTTGATTGTCTGCCACAAAACAACGCAAGAACTGCTCAACATCCTGGTTTTTCCTTTCTGTCTGGCCATTAGATTCAGGATGATATCCGGATGAGAACGAGAAATGAACTCCCAACCTGTCACAAAAGGCGCGCCAAAAACGAGCCACGAACTGAGGTCCCCTATCAGAAACAATGTCAGTAGGAACGCCATGAAGTCTGACAATTTCCTTGACAAAGGCCTTAGCGAGAGTCTTAGCGCAGGGCAGTTTGACGAAGGGAACCAAGTGACACATCTTGCTAAAACGGTCCACGACCACCCAGATGACAGTAAAACCCTCAGAGGGGGGAAGGTCAGTTATAAAGTCCATAGCCAAATGTGTCCAAGGAGCACTGGGAACCTCCAGAGGGCAAAGCAATCCCGCAGCAGGAGTATGTGAGGACTTAGATCTAGCACATATAGTACATTGACGCACCCACTTAATGACTTCCTTCTGCCATCCAGGCCACCAAAAACTGCGACCCACCAGTCTCTTGGTCTCAGAGATTCCGGGATGACCTGCCAACCGAGATTCGTGACACTCAACAAACAAATCTCTCCTAAAGGTCCCAGGCACAAACAACCTCCCATGGGGAGTGTTAGATGGGGCATTCTCCTGTGCTTTAAGAATCTCATCTTCCAAAACGGAGTCCAAAGCAGCTATCACAACACCTTCTTGTAAAATGTTCTCCTCTTTCTCAGCACCGACTATGGGAGAAAAACTGCGAGACAAGGCATCCGCCTTAACATTCTTAGTACCTGGGATGTAAGTAACGGAAAAATTAAACCGCGAGAAAAACAGTGCCCACCTAGCCTGACGGGCATTCAGGCGCTTGGCAGCATCAAGATATATCAGATTTTTATGATCTGTAAAAACCTGAACGGGAAATTCAGCACCTTCCAAGAGGTGGCGCCAGTGTTCAAATGCGAGTTTAATAGCCAATAATTCCCGATTACCAATATCGTAATTCAGTTCAGTCTCCGAAAAAATTTTTGAAAAAAAGGCACAGGGATGTACTCCATCCCCGTTATCCTGAGACAATACTGCGCCAACCCCCACAGAGGAAGCATCAACCTCAACCAAAAACGGCTTAGTCACATCAGGCTGCATAAGGATGGGAGCAGAGGTGAACCTCTCCTTGAGATACACAAAAGCTTCAATGGCCTCAGAAGTCCACTGAACCGCATCAGCACCTTTCCTGGTGAGATCGGTCAGAGGTTTGACAATAATAGAAAAATTTTTAATGAATTTTCTATAATAATTGGTGAAACCCAAAAACCTCTGTATCGACTTCAAACCAATAGGCCTAGGCCATTCCTGCACAGCTTGAACTTTCACCGGGTCCATCTCAAAACCTTCGCTGGAGATAATGTAGCCCAAAAAACTAATTCTCTGTACAGCGAACTCACATTTCTCCAGCTTAGCAAAAAGTGAATTGTCCATTAATAACTGTAATACCTCACGTATGCTCCGCCAATGAGACTCCAGATCCGGCGAATAAATCAAAATGTCATCCAAATACACAACCACATTTTTGCCGATCAAAGGTCTAAGGATGTCATTAATAAGATTCTGAAAAAATGCAGGAGCATTAGTAAGACCAAAAGGCATAACCAAATTCTCAAAATGACCCACAGGAGTGTTAAAAGCAGTCTTCCATTCGTCACCCTCCTTCATGCGCAACAGATTGTATGCCCCCCGAAGGTCAATTTTAGAGAACCACTTGGCCCCCACTAACTGGTTAAACAGATCAGGAATCAATGGCAGTGGGTAAGGATTGCGTACAGTAATTTTGTTAATCTCACGAAAATCCAGACAAGGACGTAAACCGCCGTCCTTTTTTTTTTACAAAAAAAAATCCAACCGCCACAGGAGACTTAGAGGGCCTAATGTGACCGGCGGCCAAACTTGTCTGTATGTATTCCTCCAAAGCCTTTCTCTCAGGAATAGTAAGATTAAATAAACGACTCTTAGGAAGAGTCGCTCCAGGGACAAATTCAATAGTACAATCATAGTCTCTATGGGGAGGCAAAACCTGCGATTCCTTCTCAGAAAAAACTCTCCAAAAATCCTGAATAGGAACAGGCAATTCCCCCCTATCCACAGCTGCAATACGCCCGTTACAACACTTGTCATAACATTTATGGCTCCAGGATTTAATTTCATTGGTAGACCAATCCAGTACAGGATTGTGCAATTTTAACCAGGGCAATCCCAACACCACCGGAGAAGGCAAGTTATTCAAAACTACCAAATCCAAATTCTCATGGTGAACACCATTAATAGTGAGGGGAAATTCACAGACCTTGAGAGTAACATTCTTCAAAGGGGAGCCATCCACAGAAACCACAGCAATGGGGGATGACAAAGGTTCGGGTTTTAAATTGAGTTTTTTCAAGAATCCCCCATCAATTACATTCAGAGTAGACCCACAATCGACAAACACCCGAAATTCCATTAATTTTTCCTGAGCAATAGTGGAGGCAGCTAAAAATACACCCTTGGAATTTAAACAGGCAATACGGGCATGACTGACCATTTTTTTTTCTTTCTTCATACGAAGCACACAGCTTTTAATGAAATGACCAGAATTTCCGCAATAGAAACACAAACCTTCAGAAAATCTGCGGTCTTTTTCTTGAGAGCGAGGTGCCATCGCTCCAATCTCCATCGGCTCTCCACTGTTAGTACACACATTCTCATGACCAGAAACTGACATAGCAGAGGATTTGCTCTCATTAACCCTTGCACGCAGTCTCCTATCCACCCGTATAGCTAATTGCATAGCCTGTTGCAAATCTTCAGGTGTGGGATAAGCAATTAGCAGATCTTTAACCCTTTCACTAAGCCCAGCAAGAAACAGACTCTTCAGAGCAGAATCGTTCCACCCTATTTGAGTAGACCACCGACGGAAATGAGTACAATATTTTTCCACATTACCTGATCCCTGTCTCAAACGTCTCAACTCAGTCTCAGCAGATGAGACACGATCAGGATCATCATATAATAGCCCCAAAGCAGAAAAAAAACTATCCACTGATCTAAAGCATGTATCACTAGGTTGCAAAGAAAAGACCCACTCCTGAGGCTCTTTGCGCAAAAGTGACATTATGAACCCTATGCGCTGGGATTCATCCCCAGAGGACCTGGGTCTCAAACAAAAATACAATAAGCAAGCATTTTTAAATGAAAAAAATTCTTGGTGTTCACCAAAAAATAAATCAGGCAAACGTACCTTAGGCTCCAAGAAATGTGCTCCAGAACAGTTACTCACGTGCTGATGGAGCTCGGCCACCTCCAGAGAGAGTCCCTGCAGGCGTTTAGCCAAATCCAGAACCGACACCATGATGGAACAGAAAAATCTTTCCTTAGAGAATTTGCGGGCTGGACTTACTGTTATGTTCTGCTACCAGAGCTAAGGAAAGAGAGGAGATCTGTCCCTACGATAGAACTCAGCTTGATCCCTACGATGTAACAGGGAACCTGATCCTGCGATCAGACCTGCTAAAGTCCTCAGCTAGTCTGTACGGAGACCTATAGATGTGGGGAAGGAATCCCTACAAGTACTAGGGACTGGAAGCAAAATGGACACCTCCTAACAGAAATAGTAGCAGACAGACGAACAAACAAAATATATAGAACACAGAGGTCCGAAGACCAAGCAAACTAACAGAGTTAGATACTGAGCACCGGCTAGCTAAAGAGTAGTAATACAATGAAGTCCAGCAAAGCCAGAAGGGCTGAGCAGGACTAAATAGGCCAACAAGGTCATGTGACCAGCAATAGAACCTTGCTCTTAGGTTTTTTCTAACATGAAGTACTCAAACTACGTATTTTTTGGCCTCTACTTAGCTTTTGTTGACAAATGTTACAGATAACACGAGTTGGGTCATCTTTATCGATCTGAAAAAATGCCCAGGCTATGCAAGGCTTAGCACCCATGCGACCTGAAGAGCCACCACGACTTGTGGTCAGAGGCAGAGTTGTGTTTGAGGATGCAGTTGTTGACGTGCTTCCAGTACTACGTCTCTGTCCAGGAAGGCGCAATCTGACCTCGACGTCACTAGCATCCTCCTCCACCTCCTCTGCTGACCTCATCTCTTGGCTGACTGTGGGTTGACAGTAAGTGGGATCTCCAACCTCATCATCATCACCCTGTGTGTTATCACACCCGTCGTCCTCAGAGCCAACCTGTTCCTGCCCTGACAAAAAACTAAAGTTGTCGCTCCAATCATGTATTTGAGTCTCATCATCGTCTTCCTCATTGTCTCCACCAACAGGAGTTACAGTTTGGGAATGAGGGTCTACATTATGGTCAGAACCTTCTGCGTCTGGTCCTGGATCCGACTCATAAAGATTCTGGGCATCAGTGCAGATCATTTCCTCGTCTGGAATCACAGAAGCGCTGGAGCAGACTTCTGATTCCCAGGCTATAGTATGAGAAAACATCTCTGCAGACTCAACCATCTGTTCTACCTCATACTCAGACGGGCAGCTGGAGATTTGGGAGCTGTGAGGAAGCAAGTGCGATTGGGGTGACACCTCTGAGGACTGGAGTATTTGTGATGTTGAAGTTGATGTGGAGGAGAGCCCACTTAAAGGAGCACTTGATATCCGTTGTTTTTGTGCCTCATCTGGAATTTGTAGCGATTGGCGTGGCCGTAAGAAAGGGATCTTATCACATTGTCCGCTAAAAGAAGTAGACATTTTAGTTTGGCTGGAAGATGGTCTTTCTTCTGCAGATGTTACTGTTGCTTTAACACCTACCCCACGGACACAACCTTTTTTCCCCTTCCCAACACGCCTATTCCCCTTTCCACCAGCAGCAGGCCTTTTTCCACTCATTTTGGTGGTTAACTAATTCACAACTCTGGAGTTGTTTGCACAAAAATCAATGGATGGGAACCAAGCAGAGCTGAGTGGCCAAACTGTGGTATTAGGCCAAAACTATTGTCTGGGTTAGATGCAGAAAAAAAATATATTCAATTTGCAACCTGATGGAGGTCAGTATAGATGGACTAATAGAACAGGTCCCACACACTGCTAGAAGGCCAAATATTTTTTCAGAGCTAGATGCAGATAAAAATTATTTTTAATTTGCAACCTGATGGAGGTCAGTATAGATGGACTAATAGAACACGTCCCACACACTGCTAGAAGGCCAAATATTTTTTCAGAGCTAGATGCAGATAAAAAATATTTTTAATTTGCAACCTGATGGAGGTCAGTATAGATGGACTAATAGAACAAGTCCCACACACTGCTAGAAGGCCAAATATTTTTTCAGAGCTAGATGCAGAAAAAAATTATATTCAATTTGCAACCTGATGGAGGTCAGTATAGATGGACTAATAGAACAAGTCCCACACACTGCTAGAAGGCCAAATATTTTTTCAGAGCTAGATACAGAAAAAAATTATATTCAATTTGCAACCTGATGGAGGTCAGTATAGATGGACTAATAGAACAAGTCCCACACACTGCTAGAAGGCCAAATATTTTTTCAGAGCTAGATGCAGATAAAAATTATATTCAATTTGCAACCTGATGGAGGTCAGTATAGATGGACTAATAGAATGATGCTATGTCCAAAACGTTTTACTTCACTAGGTGCAGTAAAAAAATTGGTATTCTATACACAGGTGGTGTAGCTTGCAAAACAGATAGGCTACTCCACTGACTAACACACTCTGCAATAGGCCAAAAAGGATTAGCTTTGCTAGATTTAGCCAAATGCTGTGAAAAAAACTTGCACAGCACTGGCACAGACCTGCCTGGCAAAAACTGATAGGAACTGATTTAACCTAGCCCGGCAATTAGTCTTTACTCCCAACCTATCTATTTAAGAGCACAGACCTGCCTGATAAAAGTCGTAGGAAATGCTATAACCTAGTCCTTAAAAGGACTGCAATCACAACTATTCCCTATTCCCAAGCTATCTGTAGATTTGTGCGAAAATTGGCTTGAAATTAACAAGGTATAGCGCACACAGCAACAGCGGTGTTGTCTAACACGCAGCTGCAGCAGTGAGAAAATGGTGGCGACAGGGAAAATGGCTGGGTCTTATAGGGCAAGGACATGTGACATACACTGCCAATGACACATGCCCTTGCTTGTGTGAAAAAAAGCAATTCGCTCCGTGTGTGCGCTGCTGATAGGCTGACAGACTGCACCCCCCCACTGTAAATGCGGGAAAGAGAAAAAAAAATGGAGATCTTCATTATTCCTGCAGAGATCCATCCCCTGCCCCTCCCCCCGCCCCACTGTACACTCAAACTGCGTATTAACATTAATTTCCAGCATTACTGAGAAAAAATCCAGTTATGATTTTGGTGCACGAACAGTTATCGAACATAACCTCGAACAGCCAAATTTTTTTCAAATCGTTCGTGTTCGCCGAACGGCTCGAACACCGCCCAAAACAGCTCGAATTTGAAATTGGCGAACAGTTCGAGTCGAACAACGCTCATCTCTAATAGGTTTGACTGTGCATACAAGCTGAATTTGACCGTCACTGACGTAGTAGCTGGCTTATAGCACTGTATGACTTTTGGCATAGGAAACAATATTTTTTGGACTGGGCCTAGAAAGAGAAGTTGTTTTTTTTTATTGTGAAACCAGGACAAGTTCAACGCCACTAAAATAGGATCTGCCTTTTAGCAGACTGGATCAACTTTGCCACAATAAAAAACCTTTGGTGGACTCTTCCTGCCAACCAAAATTATATATAGGTTTGACTGTGCGTACAAGCTGAATTTGACCATCACTGAAGTAGTAGCTGGCTTATAGCACTGTATGACTTTTGGCACAGTAAAAAACATTTTTAGGACTGGGCCTAGTAAGAGAAGTTTTAGTTTTTTATGTAAAACCAGGACAAGTTCAAAGCCACTAAAATAGGATCGGCCTTTTAATAGACTGGATCAACTTTACCACAGTAAAAAAACTTTGGTGGACTCTGCCTGCCAACCAAAAATATATATAGGTTTGACTTTGCGTACAAGCTGAATTTGACCGCCATTGACGTAGTAGCTGGCTTATAGCACTTTATGACTTTTGTCACAGGAAAAAACATTTTTTGGACTGAACCTAGTAAGAGAAGTTTTTTTTTTTTTACTGTGAAACCAGGACAAGTTCAACACCACTAAAATAGGATCTGCCTTTTAGCAGACTGGATCAACTTTGCCACAGTAAAAATCCTTTTGTGGACTCTGCCTGCCAACTAAAAATATATATAGGTTTGACTGTGCATGCAAGCTGAATTTGACCGTCACTGACGTAGTAGCTGGCTCATAGCACTGTATGACTTTTGGCACAGGAAACAATATTTTTTGGACTGGGCCTAGAAAGAGAAGTTTGTTTTTTTTATTGTGAAACCAGGACAAGTTCAACGCCACTAAAATAGGATCTGCCTTTTAGCAGACTGGATCAACTTTGCCACAATAAAAAACCTTTGGTGGACTCTTCCTGCCAACCAAAATTATATATAGGTTTGACTGTGCATACAAGCTGAATTTGACCATCACTGAAGTAGTAGCTGGCTTATAGCACTGTATGACTTTTGGCACAGGAAAAAACCTTTGGTGGACTAGGTTTGACTGTGCGTACAAGCTGAATTTGACCGTCAATGACGTAGTAGCTGGCTTATAGCACTGTATGACTTTTGGCACAGGAAACAATGTTTTTTGGACTGAGCCTAGTAGGAGAAGTTTTTATTTTTTTACTGTGAAACCAGGACAAGTTCAACACCACTAAAATAGGATCTGCCTTTTAGCAGACTGGATCAACTTTGAAACAGTAAAAAACCTTTGTTAGACTATGCCTGCCAACTAAAAATATATATAGGTTTGACTGTGCGTACAACCTGAAATTGACCACCACTGACGTAGTAGCTGGCTCATAGCACTGTATGACTTTTGGCACAGGAAAAAATATTTTTTGAACAGGGCCTAGTAAGAGAAGTTGTTTTTTTTTTATTGTGAAACCAGGACAAGTTCAACGCCACTAAAATAGGATCTGCCTTTTAGCAGACTGGATCAACTTTGCCACAATAAAAAACCTTTGATGGACTCTGCCTGCCAACCAAAAATATATATAGGTTTGACTGTGCGTACAAGCTGAATTTGACCGCCATTGACGTAGTAGCTGGCTTATACCACTGTACGACTTTTGGCACAGGAAAAAATATTTTTTGGACTGGGCCTAGTAAGAGAAGTTTTTATTTTTTTTACTGTGAAACCAGGTCAAGTTCAACGCCACTAAAAGAGGAATTTTTGGTACTCACCATAAAATCTCTTTCTTGGAGCCTTCATTGGGGGATACAGGACCATGGGTGTATGATGTTGTCGCTAGGAGGTTGACACTAGGCAAAAAAAAGAATTAGCTCCTCCTCCGCAGTATACACCCGCCTACAGGCACCAAGCTCACCAGTTAGTGGCTAAAGCAGTAGGAGGAACATAACACAATTAACTATGCAATGCCCAACGGGGCACAACCGCGAAAACTAAATTAGATGCCCAACAGGGCCAACTGTATCTATACCCAAAATCAGGGAGGGTGATGTGTCCCCCAATTAAGGCTCCAAGAAAGAGATTTTACGGTGAGTACCAAAAATCCCTCTTTCTTTATCGCTTCATTGGGGGACACAGTACCATGAGACATCCAAAAGCAGTCCCTAGGGTGGGAGAACAAAAGATAGCCACAGACTAGGTCTGACTGCAGGCAACCGCTGCCGGCAGAACCTTCCGTCCAAGACTGGCATCAGCCGATGAATAAGTGTGGACCTTATAAAACCTTGAAAAGGTGTGGAGTGAAGTCCATGTTGCGGCCTTACAGATCTGAGAAGCTGAAGCCTGATGGCGAACAGCCCAAGAGGCCCCCAACGCCCGGGTGGAGTGAGCCCTTACCCCCGGAGGGGGAGATTTGTCTGAGACTCGATATGCCTCCAAAATGGTCGAACGTATCCAACGGACGATGGTTGACTTGGAAGCAGGAAGACCTTTGTGACGCCCCTCGGGGATGACAAACAGGGCGTCCAAACGCCGAAGGGAAGCCGTTCTAGAAAGGTACACACGTAAAGTTTTGACCAGAACAAGTTTATGCAGGGATTTCTCCCGAGGGTGCACTGGGGCCGGGCAGAAGGAAGGCAAAACAATGTCCTCATTGATGTGGAAAGAGGAGACCACTTTTGGCAAAAAAGAAGGCACTGGACTGAGTACTACCTTGTCTTGATGGAAGACTAAAAAAGGCGACCGACAAGAGAGGGCTGCGAGCTCTGCAACCCTCCTAATAGAGGTAACAGCCACCAGGAAAGCCACCTTCCAGGAGAGAAGAGAGGCTGAGATGTCCTGAATAGGTTCAAACGGGGGTTGTTGAAGGACGCTCAGGACCATATTAAGGTCCCCTGGATCCACCGGGGGCGATAAGGCGCCATGTGAGCCACCCCTTGTAGAAACGTCTTGACCTGAGAACAGAAAGCCAAGTTACGTTGGAATAGAATGGACAAGGCCGAAACCTGGCCTTTGAGAGAGCTTAGAGAGAGTTCCGTGTGGCGCCCTGCTGTGCACTGGTGCCACAGAACCCAGAAGGGTGCATGGATGGACTTCTCCACAAGAGGCCCTCACTACGTTCACACACCTCCACCCTTCCACCTCACACCAGCAGAGGGAGCCCGTTAGGGACAGATATATAGGGAAGGTGGAGCCAGGCAGCTCAGTTAGTGTTCAGAGTGAGTTACAGTTGAGTGTGCTCAGTGAAAGAGCAGCACGCAGGCTGCTGTGTGAGGCAAGTCAAGGCCTACAGCAGACACTAAAGCCTAGTGAGGGCCCCGAGTGTGGCTGAAGGTGAGAGGAAAGTAGAGAGGAGTCAAGGGGGGCAGAGGAGCGTACCAGGCTCACCCCAAAAGATACACCGGACACCGGGTCCGTGCCTACAGGGACCCTTAATACCCAGTAGGAACCACCGGAATCCCTGGAGGACTACAGGTCCCAGGTTCACCAAATGCTGATTGCAGTACCAGGGCTAGGAGTCACGGAGGCCCCAGCATCCAGGGAAAGTGATCTCCAAAGAGAAGGCCCTAACAACAGGTCAGCAGGTGCAAGGAGAGACAGTAACCAATCTAGGCCTAGTTCCAGGCAGGCCAGAAGCTTAGAGAGTAAAGCCACGGATCAGGAGGCCCTACACCCGCTCACTGGGAAGAGTCCAAAAGTGCATCCTTCGTCCGGAGTACCCTGGACCGTGCCTGCAACATCAACAGTAAAGGTACTGAAGCTTACCCCCGTGTGAGTGTCCGTCTTTCCTCCGGGACCGTCCTGCCGTCTCTCCCCTGCACCGCAATCCATTACACCCCCACGCTGCCCTGGAGCTAGCTCTACCTGTGGAGAGCCACACCATCCCTGCTGCCGTATCACCAGCTCCAGAGGACTGGTTCGCAGCGGCGGCTCCCCTTAGCCGCATTCCACAGGTGGCGTCACAAACTTTCCAAATCCCCAATAATCCCCCTTTTGCACTGACCGCCCTGGGTCACGGACCAGGCCAGCCACCGCGATATCCCCCAGGAGCGAGATAGAAGGCCCGGCTGCCGAGTACCCCACGGCCATGGGGGAGCGTCAAACTTGGCGTCACAAACAGGATTCCGTGCCCGTTGCCACCGGGTACTGTGCGCCTTAAAAGAACACTCACTGTGGTGAAGGTTTCCCGCCATTCCTGAAGTTTCCCGACATTTTCCTGTCGCCGTGCGGGAAGAAGAGGGACGTAACCGCTGGAAGCGCACAAAGCCTAGGACACGCCCCGTCCCTGACGTCGAACCAGGAAGCGTCAGGTCCTGGAAGGAGTCCAGAGGACGCTCTGACGTCAGACGCGAGCGACGCAAGGTCCTGGAAGAAGACCGTCGCCCGCCGAGCTGCGGCCTACCTGATAAAGAAAGTGAAGAAGGTAGGCTCCGGTTCACTAGGGGGGCGCAACCATGGCCGACGACCAGCAAGCCGCCGGAGCACCGGCGCTGCACAGGCCAGAGCGGCCGCTCCACCAGCAGGGGTCGTGGCCCCGTTGATACCCATGGCCCTGCCGTATGTCCCTGGAGCAAAGTGGCTCCCCCAGTATAATGGCAAACCGGACACTCTGTCCGGATTCAAGAGAAAAATATGCGGTGTGTTAGACATGTATTCTATGACCGGTAAACAGAGAGCCGCTGTTGTGCTGGGACAATTGACTGGTGCCGCAGAGCGGGAAGTTGAAACCTGGCCAGCCGCAGACCAGGAATCAGTATCCATCATCTTTAAGAGACTGCAAACTGTGTTTGAAAACCGCACTGAGACGGATCTCCGGATGAGGTTCAACCACTATGTCCAGAAACCTGAGGACAGTATCCGGGACTACGCCTGACGCTTACAGGAGGCCCTGCAGGCCCTGAAACAGGTTAGTCCAGCCAGCATACAAGAAGAAAATAAAATGCTGATGGAACAGTTCATCCGGGGGTTGAGATCCCAGGAGGAGAGCAGAACCGTACGGTGGTGGGCCTTAGATCATCCAGATGCCACCTTTGACACCCTTAAGGACATGGCTATAAAGGGTCTGCAGCCGCTGTAAACAACAGATACTGCTATCCAGCGTTACCAGGATGGGGCCATCACAGTGCCCGCAGCACCCACTGCTCCTTCATTAACGGCGGAAACAAAAATGCAAACAGTGCTTCCTAATGAACTGGACAGCCTAAGCTCTGAAGTGTGCCAGTTAAGTAAAACCCTGGCCACTGTCCTGAGCACCCTGCAGCTACAGACGGAGCCTGAGCCAGAAAGAAGGATCCTACTGGCCGACAGCCCTGAGGATGTCCCCTGGATGAGGAGAAGAAGGAGGACAACGCCACCCCGTAGGAGGACAATGCCACTCCGTGGGAGGACCAATGACCAACGTCGCCCTCCAGGAGACTTCATCTGCTACCACTGCCACAAGGCAGGCCACACAGAGTGGAACTGTCCTTTAAATGAGCAAACCCTGGGGCCGAGGCCGATACCCAGGAGTAGACCAACCAGGCCCATCAAACTGGTACCATCGGTTCGTGGGAGGAAGACCTTTCCTGTCCATTGTGCTGCATGGCATCGCGACACCTGCCCTGCTGGACACTGGATCTCAGGTAACTATCATGCCTGATGTCCTCTACAAAAGGTTCTGGCCCATAGACGAACTTCACCCGCCAGCTCCAAACCTTTCCGTGTATGCCTCCAATGGCCTTCCCCTTAACCTAGTCGGAGTTAAGGATGTTGCAGTAAAGGTGGGAAGAGTGGAACTGAAGGACCAGGGACTAATTGTAGTAGAGACTAATCCTGATGATACAGACTTGTACATGATACTTGGTACTAATGTCATTGGTAACTGTTTGGGAGAAGTGTTATTCTTGCTTCAACAGATGGCTGACACTGCCAAGCCAGGGCAGAGGAGGGTGCTCCAGAAAGAGATCCGAGCCCTTATGTACAAGCAACAGGTAAAGCTATCAGGTGGTGAAATTGGAAATGTACGGGTGACAGACCCGATACCCATTGTGATTCCCCCGATGAGTGAAATGCTAATTTGGTGTAGAGTGGCAATAGGTCTAAGAGGACTGAACTACCAGGCGGTAGTAGAGCCCATTAGTTCGGAGCACAGACCTACACTCTTAACTGCCAGAGGGGTGGTGGATGTACGCAATGGGAGGGTACCCGTTCGACTCCTAAATTATGGGGAGGATGAAGTCAAATTACCCAGATACGCCACTGTTGCCAGGTTGTACACTGTGGATATCAACGCCATACACACAGTGGAGTCCTTAACCCCACCAGATACAGTGGAGGACAAGAAGACCATGGAGACACCACCAACCACACAACTGAGAAACAGATTCCAAGGACTTGTGGAGGACGAAGATGGCACACCTAAGGATGAGGAACTACCAGCAAGCAAAAAAGAAAAGAGCACCCAGAAACACCCAGAAGCGACAAGAAAAAGGACAGCCAAGAAGGGAAGAAGAGTGGTGGTGGTGGGAGACTCACTACTGAGAGGAACAGAAGCAGCTATCTGCAGACCGGACATAACCGCAAGAGAAGTATGCTGCCTCACAGGGGCGAAGATCAAGGATGTTACCGATAGGATACCGAAGCTCATCAGTTCCAAGGATGTCCACCCATTTCTTCTGATACATGTTGGCACCAATGACACGGCAAAGAAGGACCTACCGACAATCTGCAAGGACTTTGAAGCATTGGGGAAGAAAGTAAAAGAACTGGATGCGCAGGTAGTTTTTTCTTCTATCCTTCCAGTAGACGGGCATGGCGTCAGGAGATGGAACAGGATACTTGATGTGAACAACTGGCTGAGACGATGGTGCAGACAACAAGGATTTGGATTCCTGGACCACGGTGTGAATTACCTCTATGACGGACTCCTTGCCAGAGACGGACTACACCTCAACAAACCCGGGAAACACACATTCGCCAGGAGACTCGCAACACTGATCAGGAGGGCGTTAAACTAGAAGAAGAGGGGATGGGAAGAAAAACGCCGGACACGAACATGCAACCAGAGAACATACTAATGAAAGATATGAAGTGCGACAGAGAAGGTCCAAGACAAGATACTTGGAAGGGAGGTAAGAAAATTTCTAATACAATCCACAGGGAGAAGATTGGAACAAAACAAAATCGTGTAAACTGCGTGCTAGCAAATGCCAGGAGCCTGACAAACAAGATGGATGAACTGGAAGCAGAAATATCTACAGGTAACTATGACATAGTGGGAATAACCGAGACATTGTTAGATGAAAGCTATGAATGGGCAGTTAACTTACAGGGTTACAGTCTGTTTAGAAGGGATCGAAGAAGTCGGAAAGGGGGTGGAGTCTGTCTATATGTAAAGACGTGTCTAAAGCCTACAATACGGGAGGATGTATGGGAGGGAAATGAGGAGGTCGAGTCCTTATGGGTGGAGATACATGGGGCAAAAAACAATAATAAAATTATCATAGGAGTCTGTTATAAACCACCAAATATAGCAGAAGCCACAGAAAGTCTATTAATGAGACAAATAGACGAAGTAGCAAAAAATAACGAGGTGATTATTATGGGGGACTTCAACTACCCCGATATAGACTGGGAAACCGAAAGCTGTAGATCTCAGAAAGGAAACAGGTTTCTGTCAATTATCAAAGACAATTATTTGTCACAACTTGTGCAGGAACCAACTAGAGGGGACGGCCCTTTTAGACTTAATATTAACTAACAGGCCAGACAGAATAACTGAGGTGCAGGTCGGGGGGCACCTGGGAAATAGTGACCACAACATTATACAATTCTACATGTGCTTCAGTAGGGTGCTCAGCAAGGGAGTCACAAAAACACTGAACTTCAGGAGGGCAAAGTTTGATCAGCTAAGAGATGCCCTTCACCTTATAGACTGGGATAGTATCTTTAGTAATAGGAGCACGGATAGAAAATGGGAAATTTTCAAAACAGTCCTACATAGTCACTGTAGAAGGTACATACCTTATGGGAATAAAAGGGCTAGGAATAGGAGGAAGCCAATGTGGCTAAATAAGGAAGTCAAGAGGGCAATGAAAAACAAAAAAAGGGCTTTCGGTAAACTTAAACAAGAAGGCAGCGAGGAAGCGCTAATATCTTATAGGGAAAAAAACAAAATCTGTAAGAAACAAATAAGAATAGCAAAAGAGGAGACAGAGAGACTAATTGCCAAGGAAAGTAAAACGAATCCCAAACTGTTCTTTAACTATATAAACAGTAAAAGGATTAAAACTGATGGCGTTGGCCCATTGAAAAATAACCTGGGTAAAATCATAGAGGGCGATGAGGGTAAAGCAAACCTACTCAATAGCTTCTTCTCCACTGTTTTCACAAAAGAAAACAATTTATCGGAAGAAATACAGAGTGATAAAGTAAACCCTCCGCTAAATATCACCCACCTAACCCAGGAGGAAGTTCAGAAACGCCTAAATAATATCAAAATAGACAAGTCACCAGGCCCAGATGGCATACACCCCCGGGTACTAAAAGAATTAAGTAATGTGATAGACAGGCCGCTGTATCTTATATTCAAGCACTCTTTATGGACAGGGACTGTCCCACTAGACTGGCGCCAAGCAAATGTGGTACCAATATTCAAAAAGGGGTCTAAAAGTGACCCTGGGAACTATAGACCAGTCAGCTTAACGTCTGTTGTGGGTAAATTGTTTGAAGGATTTCTTAGAGATGCTATTGTAGAATATCTTAATGATAATAACTGTCTAACTCCATATCAACATGGATTCATGAGGGATCGCTCCTGCCAAACAAACCTGATCGCCTTCTTCGAGGAGGTGAGCTCACAGCTGGACCGGCGAGAGTCAGTGGATGTTGTATACCTTGACTTCTCCAAAGCATTTGATACCGTGCCACACAAAAGGTTGGTATATAAAATGAGAATGCTTGGTCTGGGGGATAATGTGTGCAAGTGGGTAAATAGCTGGCTGAGTGATAGAAAGCAGAGGGTGGTTATCAATGCAGTAAGCTCAGGGTGTGTCAGGGTTACTAGCGGGGTGCCTCAAGGGTCTGTCTTGGCCCCTATATTATTTAATATATTTATTAATGATCTAGTGGAAGGGTTGCATAGTAAAATAGCAATATTTGCAGATGATACTAAACTTTGTAAAGTAGTTAATACAGATTAGGATAGGGCACAGCTACAGGAGGATTTAGATACATTGGGGAGTTGGGCCAAAAAATGGCAAATGGGGTTCAATGCCGATAAATGTAAGGTCATGCACATGGGAAAGAAAAACAGCAGTCACCCATACATATTAAATTGGAAACCGTTGGGGAAATCTGACATGGAGAAGGACCTGGGCGTCTTGGTTAATAGCAAATTAAAGTGGAGTGCCCAGTGTCAGGCAGCAGCTGCGAAGGCTAATAGAGTCATGGCATGCATCAGAAGAGGAATAGGGGCATATGATGAGAACATTGTTCTTCCTCTGTATAAAGCGCTGGTAAGGCCGCACTTAGAATATTGTGCACAGTTCTGGGCTCCGGTGCTCAGGAAAGACATATTGGAGCTAGAGAGGGTACAAAGGAGGGCGACTAAGGTAATAAAGGGAATGGAGGGACTAGAATACCCAGAGAGGTTGTCAAAATTAGGCCTATTTACATTGGAAAAGAGAAGGCTTAGGGGAGACCTCATAAACATGTATAAATACATCAGGGGGCAGTGCAGAGATCTCTCCCATGACCTGTTTATACCAAGGATGGTGACAAAGACGAGGGGGCACACTATGCGTCTGGAGGAAAGGAGGTTCCTGCACCAGCATAGAAGGGGATTCTTTACGGTCAGAGCCGTGAGACTCTGGAACTCTCTGGGAGAGGAAGTGGTGATGTCCAACTCACTTAAAGAGTTCAAGAGAGGCATGGACGCCTTTCTTGAGAACAATAAAATTACATCTTATGCTTAGTTAATTAATCCAGGGATTTAATCTGACTGCCAGATTGGTGTCGGGAAGTGAATTTTTCCTCAATGATGTAAATTGGCCTATACAGCATGGTTTTTTGTTGCCTTCCCCTGGATCAACGCTGCGGAATAGCTGCAGTGCACAAGAAATAGGCTGAACTGGATGGACGCTTGTCTTTTTTCGGCCTTATAAACTATGTAACTATGTAACTATGACTCCGAAGCTCAGTTGGAGGATTGGTGTCAACAGCTCCATGTTGGGACTGACGCCACTCCCGTCCATCAAAAACAAGGTGTATACAGGGTGGTCCAGGAATACGAGCAGGTATTCAGCAAATACCCACTTGATTTTGGGAGGATTAAAGGGGTACAACTAGTGTTGAGCATTCCGATACTGAAATATCGGGTATCGGCCGATATTCGCGGTATCGGAATTCCGACACTTAATTCCGATACTTTTAGCATATTGTATACCGGAATCGGAAGTTCCCATAATGCAATCAGCCAGTTTCATTTTATTCAGCCAATGAGGATCCTAAGAAGTGTGGGCACATCCTGTTAGGCATGTAGGCATGTTGACTAATGGCATGGCTGTGATTGGCTGCTGAAATGAAGTCATGATGCACTATAAAAGCCGCCGCCGCCGCCATTTTGAGCTCACTCTGCTGTGAATTCAGTTAGGGATAGGACGCTGTTGTTCTGAGGGACAGTTTTAGCTACCTATTTGCTCTATTCTGCTTTACCCAAGCTACTTTATAAATTGCTGTCCCTTGCAGCACTAGTGCTCAGTTCTCTGTGCTGTTCACCGCTGTCTGCAAGGTCTGTGTGTGTGAGTGCAGCTCACGCTGTAGTGTGTGCTTCAGTCATGTCTGGTTGTAGTGCGCTCAGCGTGCGTCACTGCCTCATACATTATCCTTTTTTGCTAATTGATCATTTTTCCTGATATCTCCTATTAGTGTGGTGGTTCCATCCGTATTCACCTAAATTGGTTCCAAACACGCTATATATGAGTAGATAGAGAATTTTTTTATTTGTCTTGCAGCCCTAGTGCACAGTGCTCTGCATCTGCACTGTTCACGCCTGTCTGCAAGGTCTCTGTGTGTGAGTGCAGCTCATGCTGTAGTGTGTGTTTCAGCCACGTCTGGTTGTAGTGCGCTCAGCGTGCGTCACTGCCTCCTACATTGTCCTTTTTTTGCTAATTGATCATTTTTCCTGATTTCTCCTATTAGTGTGGTGGTTCCATCCGTATTCAGCTAAATTGGTTCCAAACACACTATACAGGAGTAGATAGAGAAATTTTTTTTGTCTTGCAGCGCTAGTGCACAGTGCTCTGCATCTGCACTGTTCACGCCTGTCTGCAAGGTCTCACGCTGTAGTGTGTGCTTCAGCCACGTCTGGTTGTAGTGCGCTCAGCGTGCGTCACTGCCTCATACATTGTCCTTTTTTGCTAATTGATCATTTTTCCTGATTTCTCCTATTAGTCTGGTGGTTCCATCCGTATTCAGCTACATTGGTTCCAAACACACTATATAGGAGTAGATAGAGGAGCCGTTCTGCAGCATTGTGCCCTGCAGCCCCAGCCAGATTAGTATTAGCCTATTTTTTGTAGCCTCATCTATTGCATTGTAGGTTACCTTCCTGCATTGTAATAGCTACAAAAAGTTTGTGATACTATCGGTATTACATCTTTGGGCACATCCAGTGTCTTTTTGTGACAAAAAAAACCTAAATAAAGTTCACCAAACACTCCACTTTACAGTTGTGTAGGCCACATTAGCTCATATTAAAGTCTAGTCCACACTTTATAAAATTAGTGTTTCTTATACCTGTTAGCAGCTGTTCAGGAATAAGCACACTAAGCCCTTAGTACTTTTCTGCCTGTCTTTAAAAGTCTACCAAGATGAAGAAGGCATGGAGTAAGGCATGTGGGCATGGGCGTGGAGTTTCTGCAGGGAGAGAACGTGAGGATTCTGTGCCTGCAGGGAGAGGACGTGGGGATTCTGTGCCTGCTGCGGGCTCCAGTGACTCAGCATCCCCCAGTTTTACCAGGGAACAGTCCTTTATGCGCAGCTTTGTAAGAGCTAGCCGTACCCCACTGCTGCAGGAGGACCAAATTGAAGCCGTTGTCGGATGGATGGCAGCTAACGCATCGACTTCAATTAGTTCCAGATCCTCTCAGGTCCTGAGCACTGAAGAGCACCCATCTGTCTCTTCACCACCTGCCAAATTGCCAAGGCAGTCAGAGAGCCCTGGACAGAAGCCATCTCTACTTCTGTTCTCTGAATCTCTTGGCTTGGAAAGAGGGGGCCAGCCAAGCAGAATTCGAGAATTTGAAGAAGAGGTAGTATGCAGTGATGCGCAAGCGTTTTGTCTCTCTGAATCTGAAGAGGCGGGTGGGCCAGTGCCTATGGTCAGCAGCACACCTCAGTACGCATCTGATGATGAGACTCAGATGCCACTTTCTGGTGCGTACTGTGCTGTCGAGACTACCCAGGAGAAGCAGTTGTTTGAAGAGGGTGGTGTAGATGATGAGGTCCTTGACCCATCATGGCGTGAGGGACAGGAAGGTGGTGGGAGCAGCTCTGAGGAAGAGATTCCCCGAACGGCCCAAAAGGGAGGGAGAGGGAGGGGGCAGACTTGGTTGCCTGTAGCCTACACTTCGGCACCCATTAGGAGCATGGCTCTTCCAAAATCCAAAGCGGGCGCTCCCAAGACTTGCAGTGCCTGGTCCTTTTTTGACACAGTTGCAGATGACATTTGCTTTGTCAAATGCAAGCTGTGTAATCAGAAGGTGAAAAGAGGGAAAAGTGTCAGCAACCTCAATACCACAAATACGTGGAAACATGTGCGGACCAAGCACGTGGTGGAGTTACAAAAACACATTGAAGACCTAGGCCAACCTACAGCGCCACCTACCACCTCTTCATCTCGTGTTGTAGCCTCTTCCTCCAGCTCACACACAGCTGGTTCGGCTTCCTCACAGGATCTCCATGGAAGAACCTCTGGCACTGTTGTACAGAGACATAGTGTAATTCCACCCACAGCACCACTTTCCCTGTCATCCTCACACTCCCAAGCCAGTCTACAGCCATCGTTAGCACAGGCATGGGAGAAAAGGCGCCCATACTCGGCAAACCACGCCCGAGCACAGGCTCTGAATGATGGCATTGCTAAACTACTGGCCCTTGAAATGCTATCATTCAGGCTGGTGGAGACTGACACCTTCAGTAACTTTATGGCTTTGGCAGTCCCACAATACAACGTGCCCAGCCGCTTTTATTTCAGCAGGCAAGCCGTCCCTGCCCTGCAACAGCATGTGGAGGGAAAAATTAAACATGCGCTACAAAACACCGTCAGTAGCAAGGTCCACCTGACCACCGATGCGTGGACCAGTAAGCATGGACAGAGACGATACCTTTCCCTCACTGCCCATTGGGTAAATGTTGTGGAGCCGGGTACAGATCTTGAGAGTGGCGCTGTACATGTTCTGCCAACTCCAAGGATTGCAGGAATCCAGTCTGTACACATTGACTCCTCCTCATACTCCAGTTCCTCTGAATCAGCGCTGCAGTAGCCATCACGGTCTGCCTCCACATCGACCCGTGAACGGTTACCTGTTATGATGACCGATATGAGCACAGCCGTGGCCAAACATCAGCAGGCCGTATTAAAATTAATTTCTTTGGGGAATCGAAGCCACATAGCGCAGGATCTCTGGAATGCCATCAAGCAGCAGAGCGACGTGTGGTTTGTGCCAGCGAATCTCCAGCCAGGCATGGTAGTGTGTGACAATGGCCGAAATCTGGTGGCAGCTCTGGGCCTAGGCAACCTCACTCACATCCCATGTCTGGCACATGTGCTCAACTGGGCGTGCAGAGTTTTTTGAGGGACTATCCGGATCTTGATGCACTGCTTCACAAGGTCCGCATAGAGTGCGCTCACTTGCGGTGTTTCAGCAACGCAAGATCGCGCATTGCAGCTCTGCAGTGCCGATTACGTCTTCCGGAACATCGCATAATATGTGACCTACCCACCAGGTGGAATTCAACGTTACATATGTTGGAGAGGTTGTGTGAGCAGCAGGCAGCAGTAATGGAGTACCAGCTGCAGCAGGCGCAAACAAGTCGCAGTGCGCGCCGTTCACACTTCACCACCACTGAGTGGGCCTCTATGAAGGACATTTGCCACGTTTTGCCTTCGATTATTCCACGTGGATGGCGAGTGCAGATGATGCACTAGTCAGCATGACTATCCCCCTTATCTGCCTGCTTGAAAAAACACTGCAAGCACTAAGGGACGAGGTTTTGGAAGAGGTGGAGGATGAGGAGTCACAAATGCCATCTGCTTCTGTACAGTCTGCACAACGTGGTTCCTCACAAAGGCCTAGGCAGGGGACACTTTGTGAGGAGGATGAGGAGGAGTCAATGGAGGAGGAAGACATCTGTCCAGAGGAGGGAGGTACACAATGCTCTAGTAGTCAGTATCTAGAGCAAGGGTGGGGTGATGCAGAGCAGGCAGAGATCACGCCTCAAGCAGGGGACAGCGTTTCTTGGCCAGTTGGCAGTCTGCAGCACATGGTTGATTTCATGCTGCAGTGCCTGAGAAACGACCGCCGCATCGCCCACATTCTCAACACGGCTGATTATTGGGTGTCCACCCTCCTAGATCCTCACTACCGGGACAACTTACAAAGCCTCATAACACCGTTGAACCGGGAGTGTAAAATGCGGAAGTACCAAGACGCACTGGTGCATTCCATCATGTTCTCCAATCCAACCGAGAGCAGTGCTGCTAGTGCTTTAAAAAGCAGCTCAGTGCGTCGAGGCAGTGGAGGAACCTCTGCACAAAGAGGGAGCAGAAGCAGCGCCTCAGCACAAGGCAAGACCAGTATGGCCCAAATGTGGCAAAGTTTTGTGTCCCCGCCGCCACAAATGTCTACTCCATCACAGACGGCTCCAGTCAGCAGGAGGCAATGTTTCCATCAGATGGTGACAGACTACATGTCTTGCCATCTCAGTGTACTCCCAGATGGCTCTTCCCCCTTCAAGTTTTGGGTCTCTAAGCTGGATACATGGCCAGAGCTTAGCCAGTATGCATTGGAGGTGCAAGCTTGCCCTGCTGCTAGTGTATTATCGGAACGCGTATTTAGTGCCGCAGGTGGTGTACTAACAGACCGTCGCATGCGACTATCCTCAGATAACGTTGACCGGCTTACTTTTCTGAAAATGAACAAGGCCTTGATCTCACATGAATTTGCCAGTCCTCTTCCAGAATAAATAATTGGTTGGCAACAGTATCCAGGTCTCCTGTTGTGTTCATGTTTCTACCACCTGAACTGTAATCCCTGAGCTCCAACACCGCCAGTTGCTGCTCAGAAGTGCCGTTTGCACAGTCAATGCTTGCTGCCGTGTTATTGGGGTTCAGTAACGTCAGCTGTTCCCCTGCTGTGTGTCCGGCAAATTCTCCTGCTCTGTCCACATTCACTGTACTACTAATTTAAAACTTGCTCCAATTACACCTCTGGCTCCTCTGCTTTTAGTATTTACCCTGGGCTCCAACACCGCTAGTTGCTGCTCAGAAGTGCTGTGCACAGTCAACGCTTGCTCCAGTGTTATTGGGGTTCCAGTAACGTCAGCTGATCCCCAGCTGTGTGTCCAGCAAATGCTCCTGCTCTGTCTACATCCACTGTACTACAGATTTAAAACTTGCTCCAATTACACCTCTGGCTCCTCTGCTTTTAGTATTTACCCTGGGCTCCAACACCACTAGTTGTTGCTCAGAAGTGCCGTCTACACAGTCAATGCTTGCTCCAGTGTTATTGGGGTTCAGTAACGTCAGCTGATCCCCTGCTGTGTGTCTGGCAAATTCTCCTGCTCTGTCCACATTCACACTACTACTGATTTTAAACTTGCTCCAATTAGGCCTCTGGCTCCACTCTGTTTTTAGTATTTACCCTGGGTTCCAGCACCGCCAGCTGTCTCCCAGCAGTGTCTTTGGCACGGGTACTCCCTCCTGCCCAGCCTGGTTCCAGCACGCTAGCTGTTTCCGGGTAGTGTCAACGTCACTTTGCCTCCAATGCGTTGTCCTGTCGTGTTGTGGTCGGGTTAGCCGACTCTATGGTGCCTGTAGTTTAGGTGACTCCTATATGGGCTGCGGGATCGGGCAATGAAGGCTGGTTCCATAGTGCCAATAAGACAAGCAACCCCTGTAGGACTGTGGGTTTCGGTAATTGCGGCCGGCTCGCGGCCTTGCAACTTTTTTTTACATGGGTACCTTCTGCTACCCATCCGGGTTCCATTACCGTCAGCTGGTTCTCGGCAATGCCTTTGGCTTAGGTGCCTCCTTCTCGGTATCCAAGTTCCACCAACATCTACTGGTCCTTGGTAGTGCTTTCTGGCACAGGTACCTCCTGCTTAGTAACCGAGTTCCAGTACCATCAGCTGGTCCTCAGTAGTTCCATTGGCTCTTGTACCTTCTGCTACCCATCCGAGTTCCAGTACCGTCAGCTGGCTCTGGGCAGTGTCCTTGGCACTGGTACTCCCTCCTGCCCAGCCTGGTTCCAGCACGCCAGCTGTTTCTGGGTAGTGTCAACGTCACTTTGCCTCCAATGCGTTGTCCTGTCGTGTTGCGGTCGGGTTAGCCAACTCTATGGTGCCTGCAGTTTAGGTGACTCCTATGTGGGCTGCGGGATCTGGCAATGAAGGCTGGTTCCATAGTGCCAATAAGACAAGCACCCCCTGTAGGACTGTGGGTTTCGGTAACTGCGGCCGGCTCGCGGCCTTGCAACTTTTTTTTACATGGGTACCTTCTGCTACCCATCCGGGTTCCAGTACCGTCAGCTGGTTCTCGGCAGTGCCTTTGGCTTAGGTGCCTCCTTCTCGGTATCCAAGTTCCACCAACGTCTGCTGGTCCTTGGTAGTGCTTTCTGGCACAGGTACCTCCTGCTTAGTAACCGAGTTCCAGTACCGTCAGCTGGTCCTCGGTAGTTCCATTGGCTCTTGTACCTTCTGCTACCCATCCGGGTTCCAGTACCATCAGCTGGTCCTCGGTAGTTCCATTTGCTCTTGTACCTTCTGCTACCCATCCTGGTTTCAGTACTGTCAGCTGGTTCTCGGCAGTGCCTTTGGCTTAGGTGCCTCCTTCTCGGTATCCAAGTTCCACCAACGTCTGCTGGTCCTTGGTAGTGCTTTCTGGCACAGGTACCTCCTGCTTAGTAACCGAGTTCCAGTACCGTCAGCTGGTCCTCGGTAGTTCTATTGTCTCTTGTACCTTCAGCTACTCATCTGAGTTCCAGTACCGTCAGCTGGTTCTCGGCTGTGTCTTTGGCACGGGTACTCCTTCCTGCCCAGCCTGGTTCCAGCAAGCCAGCTGTTTCCGGGTAGTGTCAAAGTCAATTTGCCTCCAATGCGTTGTCCTGTCGTGTTGCGGTCGGGTTAGCCGACTCTATGGTGCCTGCAGTTTAGGTGACTCCTATGTGAGCTGCGGGATCTGGCAATGAAGGCTGGTTCCATAGTGCCAATAAGACAAGCAACCCCTGTAGGACTGTGGGTTTCGGTAACTGTGGCCGGCTCGCGGCCTTGCAACTTTTTTTTACATGGGTACCTTCTGCTACCCATCCGGGTTCCAGTACCGTCAGCTGGTTCTCGGCAGTGCCTTTGGCTTAGGTGCCTCCTTCTCGGTATCCAAGTTCCACCAACGTCTGCTGGTCCTTGATAGTGCTGTCTGGCACAGGTACCTCCTGCTTAGTAACCGAGTTCTAGTACCGTCAGCTGGTCCTCGGTAGTTTCATTGGCTCTTGTACCTTCTGCTACCCATCTGGGTTCCAGTACCGTCAGCTGGTCCTCGGTAGTTCCATTTGCTCTTGTACCTTCTGCTACCCATCCGAGTTCCAGTACCGTCAGTTGGTTCTCGGCAGTGTCTTTGGCACAGGTACTCCCTCCTGCCCAGCCTGGTTCCGGCACGCCAGCTGTTTCCGGGTAGCGTCAACGTCACTTTGCCTCCAATGCGCTGTCCTGTCGTGTTGCGGTCGGGTTAGCCGACTCTATGGTGCCTGCAGTTTAGGTGACTCCTATGTGGGCTGTGGGATCTGGCAATGAAGGCTGGTTCCATAGTGCCAATAAGACAAGCAACCCCTGTAGGACTGTGGGTTTCGGTAACTGTGGCCGGCTCGCGGCCTTGCACCTTTTTTTTACATGGGTACCTTGTGCTACTCATCCGGGTTCCAGTACCGTCAGCTGGTTCTCGGCAGTGCCTTTGGCTTAGGTACCTCCTTCTCGATATCCAAGTTCCACCAACGTCTGCTGGTCCTTGGTAGTGCTTTCTGGCACAGGTACCTCCTGCTTAGTAACCGAGTTCCAGTACCGTCAGCTGGTCCTCGGTAGTTCCATTGGCTCTTGTACCTTCTGCTACCCATCCGGGTTCCAGTACCATCAGCTGGTTCTCGGCAGTTCCTCAGCCTTCTTGTACCTTCTGCTACATTTCCAAGTTCAAGCTTTTTGAAATGGTTCTTGGTAATCACTCTGTATCTCCCTGACGAGGACCCTGAAGACGAGGACCCTGAAGACCACCCCGAAGAAGACGAGGACCCCGAAGACGAGGACCCTGAAGACCAACCCGAAGAAGACGAGGACCCCGAAGACGACGACCCTGAAGACGACGACCCTGAAGACCACCCCGAAGAAGATGAGGACCCTGAAGACGACGACCCTGAAGACCACCCCGAAGAAGATGAGGACCCTGAAGACCACCCCGAAGAAGACGAGGACCCCGAAGACGAGGACCCCGAAGACTAGGACCATGAAGACGAAGACCCTGAAGACCACCCCGAAGAAAACGAGGACCCCAAAGACGACGACCCTGAAGACGACGACCCTGAAGACCACCCCGAAGAAGACGAGGACCCCGAAGACGAGGACCCCGAAGACGACGACCCCGAAGACAAGGACCCTGAATACGAGGACCCTGAAGACCACCCCGAAGAAGACGAGGACCCTGAACACGAGGACCCTGAAGACCACCCCGAAGAAGACGAGAACCCCGAAGACGACGACCCTGAAGACGACGACCCTGAAGACCACCCCGAAGAAGACCAAGAAGATGACCCTGAAGAAGTTGACCAAGAGGACAAAGAACAAGTAGACAACCACCAAGATACAGAAGAACAAGAGACAGAAAACCAAGAAGCAGAAGTACAAGAAGCTGCAGAACAAAAAGCGGAAGAACATTAAGCATAAGACTAAAAATCAGAGCAAAAGATATTATCTAAATTATAAGCAGAAGATGACTAAGCAGTGTATGGGGGTGAGTCCGTTCCTCCTCGTGGTGCCCCTGGAAAACACCTGCTGCTGCAGGCCAAACTGAACGCGGACAAATCCTGTTGTTAATCTTTTGTGACGGGCAGAACGAAAGGTGTAATGTTCAAACTTTTATAGATAACAACTACAGGAATGCCTGTCACAAATAAGAATATGATGAAGAAGAAGAATATGAAGAAGATGAAGAAGTAGAATATGAAGAATAATAGTTGAATAAGAAGAATATGAAGAATGTAAAAAAAAAGAATAATACGAAGAAGGTGAAGAAGAAGAAGATGAAGAAGGTGAAGAAGTTGATGAAAAGGATGCTGATGCTGAGGATGATGAAGGAGAAAGTGTGGGAGAAGTAAAAAAGAAGGTGAAGAGCATGGAAGTAGTGAAACATAAATATCTGACAAAATATAAAAAAAACTTAACATAGTCAATATTTCCGTAACTCAGAAAGTCTTAAAAAATATATTAATTCCTGCTATTCCATTTGATTGGGCTAAACCTCTATGCCTTTATTGTCTCCCCCACCTCCCCCAATACATTCTACATTATTCTTAGTTGTTTTCCTTTATGTAGAATTAACCTACAAGGAAAGAAAGGGTTTATTTTTATTCCGATATTTCTGTCACATTGACTTGCATTGGTTTCCGGTATCGGAATCGGCGATATCCGATACTTTTTGGGTATCGGTCCGATCCAATCCGATCCGATATTTCCCGATATCGGAAAGTATCGCTCAACACTAGGTACAACACCATATACCCACAGGTGACCATCCACCCATCAAAGAACGTTACAGGCCCATACCACCAGCACACTACCAGAAAGCGAAGGAAATGTTGCATGATATGAAGAGAGCAGGGGTAATAAGAGATAGCTGTAGCCCCTGGGCAGCTCCCCTGGTCCTGGTCAGGAAAAAGGATGGAAGCATGAGGATGTGTGTAGATTACAGACAGTTAAATCGCATAACACATAAAGATGCATACCCTTTGCCCCGTGTAGAGGAATCCCTGGCTGCACTAAAGTCTGCAAATTACTTCTCTACCCTTGACCTCACTAGTGGGTACTGGCAAGTAGCAGTTGCTGAGGAGGACCGGGAGAAGACAGCCTTTACTACCCCGATGGGACTCTGCGAGTTCAACAGTATGCCGTTCAGACTCTGCAATGCCCTTGGAACATTCCAGAGATTGATGGAGTGCTGTTCGGGACACCATAACTTCGAGACCATGCTGCTATACCTGGATGAAGTGATAGTGTACTCCAAGACGTATGAGGGCCATCTGAAGCACCTGGCGGAGGTATTTGAGTCGTTGTCCCGGTATGGGATGAAATTGAAACCTTCTAAGGGCCACCTGCTCAAACAGAAGGTTCAGTACCTGGGGCACATCGTCAGTCCAGAAGTAGTAGCACCAGACACGGAGAAGGTCACTGCCATCCAGAGATGGATGGAGCCGAAGAATCTCAAGGAGGTACGTCAGTTCCTGGGACTGGTCGGGTATTACCAGAGATTTGTAAAAGACTACACCAAGAAGGCAGCACCTTTGCAAGATCTCCTGGTAGGACAGTCTAACAGAGGCAAGAACCCCCCAGTGGGGAAAAGAGCAGGCTGAGTCCTTTGCAGTGATGAAAGAGATCCTGACTAGCGAAGAAATCCTGGCCTACCCTGACTACAGCCAACCTTTCCTGCTGTACACTGATGCCAGCAACGAGGGACTAGGAGCTGTGTTAAGCCAGAAGCAGTATGGCAATGAGAACGTGATCGCCTATGCCAGCAGGAAGCTTCGTCCGACAGAGAGGAACCCAGAAAACTATAGCTCCTTCAAGTTGGAGCTCCTGGCCTTGGTCTGGGCAATCACTGAACGATTCAAGCACTACCTGGCCTCTACTAAGTTCACGGCCTATACTGACAACAACCCCTTGACGCATCTAGAGACATCCAAGTTGGGAGCCATGGAACAGCGTTGGATGGCCCGACTGTCAAACTATCAGTTCACCATCAAGTACCGGGCAGGCCACAAGAACGCCAACGCCAATACCCTATCCAGAATGAGTCATCAGTCGGACACTGAAGAAGTGGATGACCTGGAGGAGATTCAGCTACCTGCCTTCCACAGAAATGGGATGGTACACAAGTAGCGCACCTCCAGGAGGTATCGCGGTAAGACACTAAACCCGTTACCTCATCACAGTTGGAAGGAGACCCAGGACAGCGACCCGGTTGTCAGCCATATCAATTAACTGATAACCCAGGAAGGTTCCTCCCTGGAGAAGGACGCGTCTCCGCAAGCCAAGCAACTGTGGAATGAGAGAATCCGGCTGTTCATCTATAGAGAGAAGCTGTGCCGGAGGTATGTCAACCGTAGGACCCATGAGATGGTATGGCAGATTGTAGTGCCCAGGAAAGACATCCAGATGGTGTTGGAGGCCTACCACGATCAAGCAGGGCACTTTGGCTGGAAGAAACTGGAAACCCTCCTGAAGAGTCGGTTTTACTGGGTTGGAATGCGGAGCTCCATAGAGAGGTGGTGGCGGGATTGTGGACTGTGTAGCCTCAGAAGAAAAGACTACAGCAGCCAGAAAGCACCCTTGCAGTCCATCAAGACAACCCAGCCCCTGGAGATCGTTGCTCTGGATCACGTCAAGTTGTCACCCAGCAGGTCAGGATACTCCTATGCCCTGACCATCGTGGATCACTACTCCCGGTTCCTGGTGGTGGCTCCCGTCAAGGATCTAACGGCAGAAACTGCAGCAAGGACGTTTCAAGCATACTTCTGCAGGCCCCATGGATACCCGGATAAGGTGCTGACAGATCAAGGCCCTGCCTTTGAAGCCGAGCTGTTCAAAGAGTTTTGCCATCTGTACGGGTGTATGAAGATTCGGACTACGCCGTACCACCCTCAAACCAATGGTCTCTGAAAATATGAACAGTATCGTCATAGACCTGCTGAAGACCTTACCTCTCGAAGAAAGGAATCAGTGGCCAGACAAACTACCTGACCTGGTAGATCTGTACAATCACATACCTGTGAGTTCCACCAATTGTACTCCAGCGTACCTCATGAGAGCAAGACCCGGAAAGTTGCCCATGGACCTGGAACTTGTAGTGGTAGAGCCGGAGGCAGATATGTCCACTGAAGATTGGGATACGACCTGACAGGAGCAGTACAAGAGAGTACAAGCCTGTGTCGAAGACAGTCTAAATAGGGTGAGAGATAAGCAGGAAGCGCAGTACAATAAGAGTGTACCAGCCGAACCCTTGACACCTGGAGAAGTTGTGCTGAAACGAAAGAGAAGAAGCCACAAGCTTGATGACCAGTGGGAAAGGGAACCTTACATTGTGTTGAACTCTAGATTCGACAATAGGAAAACCTGTCTAATTAGCAAAGACGGAGGAAGAACAACTGCAACGGTATCAAGAGACCATCTAAAGTTGTGCCCAAGTCCGCTGAAGCCCCAGGAGGAAGTGCCTCTCACCGTACCGGAGGAGCCCAAAGAAGAAGTACTCCATACTGTCTTAGGAAATTTCCCGGCAGATTGGCCTCAACTGGATGGAGCGGTAATAATACCTGTGCTGCACTTCTACCAACAGCCAGAAGACCCTGCACTGCAAGTAGGACCTGTTAGTGCCCCAGAAGAGCCTGCTCAGGAAGAATCCCCGGAGGAAGGATCGCCGGCAGAAACAGAGCCTGCAGGCCCAGTAGACAGTGCACTTGCCACTCCCATAGAGAGGTTAAGACAGTTCTACAATTTACCCACACGTAGATCTGACAGGGTAGCAGACAGTGCAAACACGGACATCAGCAACACCCCAGTACTACGTAGGTCCTCACGTAGCACACAAGGACAAATCCCTGCCAGGTTTAGGGAGTAAGCACAAAGTGCCTAAATTGTAAATAGTTACCCAGTAGGGTATTGCATAATGTTTATTATATAAACTGAAATTTATGTGTTTATTTAGTTACCCGTAAGGGTACAAGGACTCGTAGGCTGGGGACTGTGAGCAGCCAAAAACTTTATTTGTAAATAGTTGCACTCCCTGGAGTGCCCCTTATTTGACCACTGAACAAAAACCCATTTGGCGTGGCCGAAGACGTGGTCCATCACCTGGATCACCTATGCCCTGTAGCCACGCCCAGGGCCTACGTTGAGGGTTTTCAGGCGGGTCCCTCACGCTCTTTCACCAGTGAGATGGACACCAGTTAACGGATCTCACTGAGACTTTAAGAAGAGTGTTTTGTATATAAGAAAATGTATTAATGTTATTATTGTATTATAATGTTACCTGTAAAGTTCAAGAAAAGTGCCTCCCGTAAAGGGAAGAAATGTTATTGTTTAACCTGTTTTTTGCAAAAATGCTTCAGTCCAGGAGTACTGAGTTTTACTAGGGGGGAATGTGGCGCCCTGCTGCGCACTGGTGACACAGAACCCAGAAGGGTGCATGGATGGACTTCTCCACAAGAGGCCCTCACTACATTCACACACCTCCACCCTTCCACCTCACACCAGCAGAGGGAGCACGTTAGGGACAGATATATAGGGAAGGTGGAGCCAGGCAGCTCAGTTAGTGTTCAGAGTGAGTTACAGTTGAGTGTGCTCAGTGAGAGATCAGCACGCAGGCTGCTGTGTGAGGCAAGTTGAGGCCTACAGCAGACACTAAAGCCTAGTGAGGGCCCCGAGTGTGGCCGAAGGTGAGAGGAAAGTAGAGAGGAGTCAAGGGGGGCAGAGGAGCGTACCAGGTTCACCCCGAAAGATACACCGGACACCGGGTCCGCTCCTACAGGGACCCTTAATACTCAGTGGGAACCACTGGAACCCCTGGAGGACTACAGGTCCCAGGTTCACCAAATGCTGATTGCAGTACCAGGGCTAGTGTCGTGTCCCCATGGGCCTTACTGTAAGAGGTAATGTCACGCCCCCGTGGGCCTTACTGTCTGGGGACAGTATATATATATATTTCTATCATGGTGGCAGGCCCAGGGCGGACAGTGCACAATAAGGGGTAGAGATTACTACTAAAGTTCGGGGAAATTCGTGACGCCACCTGTGGTGTCTGGTGAAGGTCACCAGCGCTGCAGCAGTCCTCTGAGGCAGGTGACAAGGCAGCTAAAGATGGTACAGCTCCCCACAGGTGGAGCGGGCCTCAGGGCAGCGTAGATGGATGGATAGGTGGTGGGTGCGCTGGGCGTTGTAGTGCAGTGAGGATTAACGGTAACGGTGAAGAAGCAGGCTGAGGCAAGTCGATGCAGTCATCCAAGGCTTTACTCACAGTTTTTAGGCAATTCACAAATGCACCTTGCAGGTGAAGGCCTCCCTCGTCGCGCTGCGTTCACCGGGCAGGGGTTCAGTCCTTTCTCAAGCAATCCAGGAACGCCTGGCAGAACTCCAGTTTCATATGTACCTATGTTGACCCTCTTCACACTTGGTCCTTCTCACAGTTGCCCTACGCTGCCCACTCTCTTTCCCGCTCGGGTATGCTGCAGTCCTTCCTGTATGTCGGATCCGGGACCAGCCTGACCCCCTGGGGTTTTGAGTGTAGCGATCGAACCTTCCTGACATCTGGCAGGAGCGGGGCGTACGGGTGCCGTCCTGCACGCGCCGTACCCCCTGGGATCCTTTACGTAAAATGGAGTCTGCTCCCTGCTCCCCTCTGGGGCCTCTATCCTGGGCCCTAACTATGGAGCCTGCTCCCTGCTCCCCTCCGGGGCCTCTATCCTGGGCCCTAACTTGTGGAGCAGAGCTCTGGCTGTGCCTCTGCTCCCGGACTGTTCCTCACTGTCCTCTCTGTACTGACTGACTGTAGAACAAATATGGCTTCCTATTATATATTACTGTATATGTGCTTCATGTATCTGTGTCCTCCACCCACATCCACTATTGGTTCCCCCTACCTTTGGGTTCCCCCCTACTCCAGCCAGGGTCAGGGCTCAGCAGAAAACTACATTGCGTCTTGCCCCTCCTGCTGGCCTGGAGCAGTGTTGTGTTGGATGTAGGTGGTTGGAGTTCCGTGCAGCATTCCCATCTTACCTGAGAGAAGGGAGACACCACACCTCGGGGTGAGGTGCAGTATCTCTGTGGCGACTGAACCCTCAGGGGCGCCACACTAGGAGTCACGGAGGCCCCAGCGTCCAGGGAGAGTGATCTCCAAAGAGAAGGCCCTACCACCAGGTCAGCAGGTGCAAGGAGAGACAGTAACCAAGCTAGGCCTAGTTCCAGGCAGGCAAGAAGCTTAGAGAGTAAAGCCACGGGATCAGGAGGCCCTACATCCGCTCACTGGGGAGAGTCCAAAAGTGCGCCCTTCGTCCGAAGTACCCTGGACCGTGCTTGCAACATCACCAGTAAAGGTACTGAAGCTTACCCCCGTGTGAGTGTCCATCTTTCCTCCGGGACCGTCCTGCCGTCTCTCCTCTGCACCGCCATCCATTACACCCCCACGCTGCCCTGGAGCTAGCTCTACCTGTGGAGAGCCATACCATCCCTGCTGCCGTATCACCAGCTCCAGAGGACTGCTCCGCAGCGGCGGCTCCGCTTAGCCGCATTCCACAGGTGGCGTCACGAAGTTTCCAAATCCCCAATAATCCCCCTTTTACACTGACCGCCCTGGGTCACGGACCGGAAAAAGGCTCTCCAGGTTCTTTGGTATATGCGCGAGGTTGTGGGTTTCCTGGCACTAATTAGGGTCTGGATGACGTTGTAAGCAAAACCCGCCTTCTTCAACACTGCGGCCTCAACGGCCATGCCATTAAATTCAGAGAATGAGAACTCTGATGAAGAATAGGCCCCTGAGAGAGGAGGTCCGGACGGTCTGGTAGTCTCCAGGGGGAGTCGACGAGAAGGTTTACTAGATCTGCGTACCAGACGCGTCTGGGCCAATCCGGGGCTACTGGAATTACTGGTACTCCTTCTGTCTTGATCTTTTTGACCACCCGAGGTATCAATGGTAGAAGGGGAAAAAGATAGGGCAGCTTGAACTGAGACCATGAAATGACTAGCGCGTCTTGAGCGATCGCAAGGGGATCGCGGGTCCAGGCTACGAAGGATGGAACCTGGTGGTTTAACCGAGACGCCATGAGGTCGACGTCCGGCATGCCCCATCGTAAGCAAATCTGATGGAACACCTCGGGATGGAAAGACCATTCTCCTGAGGCAAGGCCCTGCCAACTGAGGAAGTCGGCCGCCCAATTGTCGACCCCCTGAATGTGGACTGCTGAGATTGCCGGAACAGTGTTCTCGGCCCAAACTAGCACTCTTGTCACCTCTTTCAAGACGGACTTGCTGCGCGTTCCTCCCTGACGGTTTATGTACGCCACCGCCGTGGCGTTGTCTGATTGTACGCGGACTGGGAACCCTGGAAGAATGTCCTGCCAGTGACGCAACGCCAGGTAGATTGCCCTTATCTCCAATATACTGATCGGTAGGGAGACTTCGTGGGGACTCCAACGGCCCTGTGCCGTGTGGTGGAGGAAGACTGCCCCCCAACCGATGAGGCTGGCATCGGTCGTGACCACCTGCCAGTGGAGCGGTAGGAATGACCTCCCGGGTCTGAAGGAGGAAGGGCGAGTCCACCATATTAATGACCTTCTCACATGAAGAGGTAACCTGATGTGTCGATCTAGAGATGACGGGTTCTTGTCCCATGCCGACAGAAGGGCCAGTTGAAGAGGCCGGGTATGGAACTGGGCAAACGGCACTGCTTCCATAGCTGCCACCATTTTTCCCAAGACACTCATGCATAGGCGAAGACGGCGTGGACTTGGGTCAGAGAGAAGGTGAATCCCCCGACGGAGAGAGCTTATCTTTTCCCTCGGGAGAAGGACCCGGGCATGGATCGTGTCGAACTCCATCCCTAGAAAGGTTAAGCACTGAGATGGGACCAGGGAGCATTTGTCTGTATTGATCAGCCAGCCTAACCGAGAGAGCGTGTTCAGGGTGATCTGGAGACTGTGGAGACAGTCCCTGAACGTGGGACCCTTGATCATTAGGTCGTCGAGGTAGGAGATAATTACAATCCCCCTGGCTCGTAGAATGGCCATGACCGTCGCCATTACCTTTGTGAAAACCCTCGGGGGGGAGGCAAGCCCGAAGGGGAGAGAAGTGAACTGGTAATGTGCGTTCTGGAAGGCAAATCGAAGGAACTTCTGATGTGCGCAGATTGGGATATGAACATATGCATCCTGAATGTCCACTGAACATAGATATTCCCTGGCCTCCATCGAGGCGATTACCGACCTGAGGGACTCCATTCTGAAGTGCCGTAAGCGTACCTGTCGGTTTAGTAGTTTGAGGTCTAGGATCGGACGTAGTGAGCCGTCCTTTTTTAGAACGCGGAAAAGATTGGAGTAGAAACCTGAAAACCTTTCCTGAAGGGGGACTGGAACTATGACTCCTGAGCGCAGAAGGGAGGCAATGGCCTGAAGGAAACCGGGAAGCAGAGATGGATGCGGGGGGCGGGAACTGAGAAATCATGTTCCTGGTATGGCGTTGAACTCGTTCTTGTAGCCGGAGGTCACAATCTCCTTGACCCAGGCATCCTCTATTGCGGATACCCAAGAGTCTCGGAACAGAAGTAGACGGCAGCCCACCCTGGGAGAAATCTCAGGTGGGAGTGACCCGTCATGCTGAGGAAAATCTGTTGGATCGTGATCGGGATCCAGAGGGCTTGGAAGAGCGACCTTCTGCGCGCCAGTTGGGAGTGGGCCTAAAGGTAGGTTTACGTCTCTCTTGCTGTGCTGGGGTACGGTCCTGTTGAGAGGAGGGTCCCGGCTGAGCGAACCGACGAAAGGACCGGAACTGAAGGGAACGTTTCCTAGGAAAGGGGCGATTAGGTCTCGGCTGGGGAAGGGCAGTGCTCTTGCCCCCAGTGGCATCAGAGATGATCTGGTCTAACTTAAACCCAAACAGTCTGGAGCCCTGAAACAGGAGATTTGTTAGTGATTTTTTGGAGGCCGGGTCGGCGTTCCAAGCCTTCAGCCAAAGAATCCTACGTATAGCGATGATATTACTAGAGACGCGGGCTGAACAGGTAGCGGCGTCAAGGGACGCCGTGAGCAGATATTTCCCTGCGCGGGAAATCTGATCCGCTAGGTCAGCCAGATCGTCCTGCCTAAGCTGTTTGGCCCATGCGGAGACTGCTTTTGATACCCAAGTTGAGGCGAAGGAAGGACAAAGGGAGGTGCCAGCAGCCTCGAAGGCTGACTTAGCCAAGGCCTCAACCTGTCTATCCGTAGTGTCCTTGAGGGAAGAACCATCAGGAAGAGACAGTACCGTCTTTACCGAGAGACAGGAGGATCCACACACAGAAGGGGACTCCGTCCATCTGCTGACGAGGTTGTGGTTAAAGGGGTATAGCATGTCTAACTGTTTCTTTCCAGTGAAGCGCTTTTCTGGATGCTCCCACTGTTTCTGAAAGACACCATCAAATTCTGAATGGTTAGAAAAGATGAGTGCCGGGCGCTTGTTTCTCTTGAAGGAAACGGAGTAGTCCTGAGAAGGGCTCTCATCCTCTTTAACATGCAGAGTCTGATTGACGGCCGATATAAGGCAGTCAACCATGTCCTGGATTCTAGAATATTGGTCCGGGTCGGATCCAGAGTCAGAATCTGATGCCGTGTCTTATCCCGGAGCGACCTCTGGAGTAGAGGTGTGAGATGCAGGAAGCAATTTGGAGTCTGGAGAGCTGGAAGATGAACTTGTGTGAGTCCGTTTCTGAGAACGTGCCCTCGGTCCGCCCTTAGGAGGAGGAGGCAGGGGTGCCTGAGAATCGTCGGTTGGAACGTTCGGAGCGCTGGTGGCCGTGGATAGCATGGGCAAGCGTTCTAGGACCTGCACCAGAGATTGAGATACCTTGGTGAGGTCAGAGACAGACTGGGACATAGCAACAGCCCACTCCGGAGGAGGGGGAGTTACCTCGTCCTGGGCGGCAGGGGGATCTTGGGGTGCCAGCATGGTGGGAGGCTTGCAGGTCGAGCAGAAAGCCGTTGTCAGACCCGCGGGCCACTTAGTACTGCAAAGAGCACAGACGTAGTATGTAACTGTGTGAGCGGGACGGACAGAAAGCTCCCTGGGTTTGGGCATATGTGCCTAACCAGGAATACTGCAGAGGAGGGAGCCTGTGGACAGGAAAGGGTGTGTGTAGATGCCAGAGCAGGGCCTACCCGGTTTGGGATGTGTACGGTCCCGTATCCCCCGTAGAAAAGTCCGGAGATGCGGAGACAGGAGCAGGGCTGCGGTGATGAGGCAGTCAGACAGAGTGATGCTGCCGGAACCATAACAGAGAGCAGCGTAGAGGGGCGGGGCAGAAGCAGCGTAGAGGGGCGGGATAGGAGCAGAGCGTGCTGCCCTGAGTAACCTAGGGGAGCCGAGGTTCCGATAGGCAGAAGGAATGGGGGCGGGCTTAATAACTGAGCCGCTGATAGGTCCCCGGGAGAACTGTGGGCATGACAGAAGCGTCAAATTGCTCCTCGGTCCTGATAGGCCGATTTCCGGGGGGGGCGTATACCTGCCGGTAAGAGGAACGCCCCACACGAGACGCCCCCGACAGAGAAAGCGCGGGCAGATATGCCGTGCGAAAAAGGAAGGAGAAAAGGGGGGGTTGTGGGGGACGTCATGCTGAGGGGGACGCCATGCTGCCGGAGATGCCGTGAAGATGCGAAGAGAGGGGGCGTGGCCAGGGAAGCGCTGCTGTAAATGAGCGTCGGTGGGGATGTGATGTCCCCATTAACAATCCACAGGATTTACGAGGCCCGCTGGCAGGCAACTCTGTGCCATATCCGTGTGTTCTGAGGGACCTAGGGGGCTGAGGTTGTAAGGCAGCAGGAGTGGGAGGGATTGTACCTTTGTTTGAGGTCCCGATGACTCTTCTTCCTCTCCCCTTCTGAGGATGGTCACAGGAGGTCCTCCGTGGATAGGGGGAATCCTGGCTCTTCCTCCTTCCCGCACTGACCGGTCCTGGACAGCGCAGGAGACGGTGTCGACCCCAGAATCTGGGGGAAGGTCACCGCAGGGACCACCATCTCCCTCCCAGGCCGCTCCAAGGAGGGGGCTGGGGTGGGGAATAGGCAAGGACTGGCCACCGGGAATCACCCTGAGACACCTGGAGGTGACGGGATAAGTCCTGCCCAGCGGGTCCGAGAGTGGGCGATGTGGGAAATGCCACACGGCTCTCTCGGTCGCTTGAGAATGGGGATAACAGGGGACGCAGTGTTCCCTGTTAACCCTGAAGAGCTGTATATGAAAATAAAGAACAAACATTAATAAAACACAACAGGGTTGGATCAGTTAGGATCCAGGTCTACCTCCTACAGACACTAAGCTTAAACTAGTGAGCTTGGTGCCTGTAGGAGGTGTATACTGCGGAGGAGGAGCTAATTTTTTTTTTGCCTAGTGTCAACCTCCTACCGACAACAGCATACACCCATGGTCCTGTGTCCCCCAATGAAGCGTTAAAGAAATAGGATCTGCCCTTTAACAGACTGAATCAACTTTGCCACAGTAAAAAATCATTGGTGGACTCCGCCTACCAACCAAAAATATATATGTTTGACTGTGCATACAAGCTGAATTTGACCGCCATTGACGTAGTAGCTGGCTTATAGCACTGTATGACTTTTGGCACAGGAAAAAATATTTTTTGGACTGAGCCTAGTAAGAGAAGTTTTTATTTTTTTAAATTTGAAACCAGCACAAGTTCAACGACACTAAAATAGAATCTGCCAGGGGCATGGCCTGGGCTCAACGGATGTAGGAGGTTGGTGAGCCGAGCTCCGTGCAGGCAGCCTGTATACTGCGACATAAAAAGAGTGTCTCTGTCCGTATCATATATACATCGATTGGGGATAGTCCCGGGAATATTTTAAGACCATCCACGTTAAAATCTGACGATTTTTGGAGGAGAAAGCAGTGTATGACATCAGCGGTGCTGCGTCATTGAGGCAGTTAGTGTCCCTACTGAGCCTCTCTGAGGGGACGAAGAAGAGGAAAGAGGTGACTCGGTGACTAGTGCCATTGCACATAGTGCCATCTCCCAAAGACCCCAGCTCAAACAGTGGGTGTGTTCTCACCCCGGAACAAGTGTCAGACACCGGGAGCCCGGCGGTACACCGGGAGCTTGGCGGTACCTCAGGACCACCGGTGAAAAACAGCTGCAGCTGTGAAGACAGCGCGGAATAAGCTCCATCAATAGCCCTGCAGGCAAGTGTCTACCCCTACCTCCCCCGTCGTGCCCTTAAACACTTACGTGAAATCTCTACGAGGCCAGCTCCTTACGATCCGGTGTGCGGTGTGGAGAAGCAGAGGGTGACATCACGCTGTAAAGCCAGCTGTTAACAGAGCGTCTCCTAGCAACAGTGTCCACTCCCTCCTTCATAGAGAGATTTACCTCAAACCTGACGCCAACTATCGTGGTCATCTTCACATACAACACCTCACGGTTCGTGGGAGAGGCATCAGGAGATCTGATCACCGGGGTAGATGAGCAGAGGCAACACTGACAACGCCATTTAAGACCCACAGAAGTCTCTGCAGGTGCAGCTCTGGAGTAAGTAGTTTGTGATCCCGCGGTGCTGCAATGTTACAGCTGATGCATCCCTATTGTGCCTCTCTGAGGTGACATAGAAAAAAAGAAGAGGGGAATCAGTGATCGATGCCATTGGATACTGTGTTAACACCTAAACTCTCCAGCTCACACGGTGGGTGTGAGATCAACCAGGATCAAGACAGATTTTGGAAGCCTGGCGATACCTCAGGATCACCGCCAAAAAATAGTGGGGGCTGCGATAATAGCGAGACGCGAGCTACTCTGAAAACCCCACAGGCAAGTGTCTGTCTCTTCCCTCCCCTGTCTCATCTTCAAGCATTTACTGTGAAAGCATCACGAAGTCAGCTCCCCTCGATCCAGGTGAGCGGTGTGGTGAAGCGGAGCGTGACGTCAAGCAGAGGTGCCGGTAGGTAAAAGAGCGTCCTTCCACCATCAGTTTCAGCTCCCATCTTCAGAGCGAGGTCGGAATCGATTTCAACAAAGGCCATCGTGGTCCCTTCCACTTGCTACGGAAGTGTTCACATCGCGATTCGTGAGTGTGACAACGGGAGACCTGCACTGTATAAACTCCATAGAGGAAACTCAGAGGAAACTCAGAGGAAACTCAGCGGACGCGGGGTTGGCAATGCGGTTCAAGAATCCAAGAAGTTTCTGCAGGCAAGTGCTAATATCCCCCTGTCCTGTCTTTTGTCATGCTTCTGGTGGTCCTTGAGAAGTCGCCTCTTCCTTGGCACCAGGTGGGTCCTGGGTTGGTTGTGTGGGAGTAGTGGAGGAGCCCGTTATACAGCGGAGTTGGTCAGCAACAGAGTTCCCTTAAATACTCTGTGCCTGCTCCAGTCATAAAGCTCATTTCCCGCATATTGACACAGCTTCAACTAAAGAAGGAACTTAGCATCACTGCTCTTATACAGTAAAACAACAAGCAGTCTCTACTTGCCCATCTTGTGTCTTCTACAGTGCTCTTAGGACATCAACTTAAAACAGAAGTTTTATTGAATATTGAAAATTTTAGCTTTGGGACTAGGCTAATAGCCTCACAGCAACACAGCAGATTTACCCTTTCTTCCAAACTTCTTGTGAGATCCAACATCGCTTACTCAGCTCTCTCATACTGTTGATTTCAAACTTTACCTCCACTATTAAGCAAAGTCAAGTCTACATTCTACCTGTGGATCATTTATATTTAATCGTCCAACGGGGGGTATATGCCCTCTCACCCGTTTTTTTCTACCATTAATCGGTCAATCTTGTGAAGTTACTCTTTCACCTTTCACTTGTAGTACATCACTTATATTTCTACAGCTGTGCTAGCTTATATTTGTATATTTTTGTGGTATCGTTTTCTCCTATTAGGTAGAATATCTAGCCCATTTATGCTCAGTGTTCAGCCTTCGCTAATATACCCACATTAATATTGCTGGATTCTTATTACACTGATTCTAACAGTATTTTTTACACTGATTCCAACAGTTTTGTGTTTTTTTTTAACAGGTTTGTATTAAATATAACTGTATTGTGTTAAACCATTCCCAAACGTATATTCTGATTAAACAAACTATTTAATCCACCAAAGTTAAATAAAATATTGTTTGAGGGTAGGAGCTCACATATTTGCCCAGCTTCAGCCTGACTAAGTCTGGTGAAACATGAGTACCACCAAAAAAAAAATTGCTACCACTGGAAGCAAACCTCCCAATTCTGCAAATAAAGTCAATTATCCAAAAGAGAAAAGTCTCCAATTTCATGTACATTGTAATCCCCCAGAGAATTCCCCAAACGTAATCAGCCCTTTTAAATCCAGATCTCCCCTTAAAAGAGAGGACAAATTAGATTCGAAGAAAAATCTTCAAAAAGTGGTCCCTCATAATCCATCCTTTTCTTGCTCACCTTCACTTTCAGATTTAAACAGAGATTACTCCCCAACAACCAACTCTAATAATCTGAAAAGTGAGGACATGGATACTTCCTCCTCTCATAAAAGACCAACACCGGAAAACTGGGGACATAAGAGCACAATTTCGCAAGAACTTCCTGTTTCTGAATCAGACTCTGAATATGCTGATTCTTCCCCAAATTTAAGTCCCGAAAAAAACAAGTAAAAAAGAGATCATGTCCTCAAGAACCCTGATAAAATTGTCCACAATACATACAACCTTACAGAGCTCCCCTCTCCCTCAAATATGAATGCTGAAACTTACATGTTGGAGTTTGCAAAAGTAATTAACGACAACATGAAAATAAGCTTAGACAAACAAACAGAACTAATAAACTCTAATTTCCAAATATTTAATAAAAGATTTGAGGAAAATAAGGAAAGGCTCGCTTCAGTCGAAGTTAAAACTGAAAAATTGACAAATGACAAGATCAACACGCAATTAGAAATTAGTAAACTTAAAGCAAAATTGGCAGACTTGGAGGACCGCAACCGCAGAAATAATCTTAAAATACGTGGTATACCTGAGATTGTTCCTGCTCATGGCCTCACTGACTATGTCAAATCTTTTTTCAAACAAATACTTCCCTCACTATCCAATCAGGAGTTAATCATTGATAGGATGCATAGATTACCTCGCCCTAACTCAATCTCAGAAGATTTACCTAGAGACACATTATTGCGGATCCACTTTTTTCACACAAAGCAAAAAATCCAAAATTTTATCAGAGTAGAAAAAACTTTTCAGAGCCCTATAATAACCTTGTCTAAAGAGATAATTGAGGCAAGGAAATCATTTAGAGACACCACTATTTACTTAAGAGAAGTGGGCTTAACTTACAGATGGGGTTTTCCTTTAAAACTGCTGGTCTTTCACAAGGAAAAAAACGTAATCCTCTTTTCACCAGAGGAAGGACGCAATTTTGTAGCATCCTTGAAAGATGACCCTTCATTTAAAACTCCTCCACTCCCTCAGAGAAATAAGCGTTGATCTTCCGCCATTTGAAAATTCTAATTCTATTGTAGGAGATTTTACTACATAACGCTTAGTTAATAAAAATCGTAGGTTTTTCTCTTACTTATGAACGACTGATTGTAAGTTATGTTTGTATAATTGTTTCATCCTATAGTTAATAGGCCATGTTTCATATTCCCATTCTATGCAACTTTACCTGGACTTCTCGGGATTTCCTCTTTCAGCAATAAGGCTGCCTAGCATTGGACTTTCGCACGAACTTTACCCCAGAAAAAGAAAACCCTACGAAATTGTAGGTTACCTTTTAAAAGTCGTGTTTTTCTTAGTACAAATTTTATGTTTGTTATTAATTGTTTTATTGCAAGTACTTTAAAGGTCTTGATATCGTTTTCTTTGAACTCTTTTTTTTTTTTTTTGTGCATTGTTTACCCATTTAATGACGCCAATTTGAACTGTCATATTCTAGAATCCAACTAAACAGAATAATCTATACTCCCTGATTTCGATCCTCAGATCCCTGTCCACCCTAACTAATTTCACATAACTTTATTCCATTATGAGCATTAAGATTCTATCATATAATGTTAAAGGGTTGAATAGCCCAAACAAGAGATTCACCCTTTGGAAAGAACTTAATTCCCACCAAGCAGATATCATTTGTCTTCAGGAGTCAAAATTTTCTGAAGATAATCATCCTAAATTTAATCACAAAAATTTCTCTAACATTTTTGAATCCACAATTAAAAATAAAAAGAAAGCTGGGGTCGCCACCATCATAAAAAATACAATACCTTTTAAATTTGAAGAGGAGATTCTCGATTCACATGGTAGATTTCACATTCTCGTCTGTAAAATTAATAATCACATATGTACAATTGTCAATCTCTATGTCCCTAATAGAAGACAAATTAGTTTTCTCAATAAAGTTATGAAAAAAATCTCCAAGGTAAGAAAAGGGGAATTAATTATTATAGGAGATTTCAATATTGTCCTTGATTGCCGTTTGTACTCCTCTTCCCCTAAAAGATGTTTATCTGACTCCCTTAATACTTGGCTCGCAAAAAATGAACTATTTGATATCTTTAGATGTATTAATGTGGCGCCCCTGAGGGTTCAGTCGCAACAGGGGTACTGCACCTCAGAATGAGGTGTGGTATCTCCTCTCCCGAGTAAGGATGGAGCACTACGCAGGACACTAACCACACACTCAACACTACACCACTCCAGTTCTGTAGGGGGACTAAAGCACCATAGTGCTGCCCTGGGCCTGAATGGAGGAGTTGGGGGGAACCAAAGTGAGGGGGAACCACGTAATGAGTGAGGGTGGAGGAAGAATTTACCTAAGCACTTTACTAGAATTTTATATAACTGGAGGCCATTTTAATAACAAGGTCTTTGGTCGTGGGTCTTTGGTCGTGGGTCTTTGGTACGGCAAGTCAGCACAAAGCTGCAGCCGGCTGAAGGTCCACGGTCCCCGGTCTCAGGCCTCGGGACGGGGAGCGGGGCAGAGTTATAACCGGCTCTGACCCCGGTCAGGGTTCAAGCAAGAAGGCCCAGGAGGGGAGCAGAGGAGATAGGCTCCACAGGCGAAGGGATCTCACGGGAGGTGAAGGGATCTCACGGAAGGCGAAGGGATCTCACGGGGTGCGGACGGAGCGGAGTCCCCACCTGCATACCTTATTCTGGCCTAGCCAGAGGGACCCTGTCACAAGAGGGGGTACCGGTCCCCGATTATCTGACTTTGCATTTCACGTCTTTGTCGGAAAAGTCCGGAGGCTTATGTGGATCCCAGGGGTATTCGGACAGAGCGGAGTCGCCACCTGTATGCCCTAATCTGAGTTTATCCAGAGGGACCCGGTCTTACGCCACGTTCTTACCACAAGTCACCAAAATGGGCACCCAGTTGGTCCAGGGACTACACGTTACCCACAAGGGACATCGCAGTACCTGTATGGGACTCAGTGGGGGGACGCACAGCGGGAGAAGTTTAGCAAGAGAGGAACACACTAGAGCGGGGTCCTGACAAGTGCCCCTGAACTAGCTGGAGAGCGTTGAACCCCACCCTAGCGGCCGCAGCTCGCCGTGACAGTAGAGACAAGCTCTGAGCTGACTAAACAACAAAGTGAGTAAAGACTTGGATGACTTCAACTACCGCCTCTGCCTGTTCTTTCCTCCGCGGCTCCGAACCCGCCAACGCTCTACTCTACACCCTCTCTACGATGCCCTGAGGCTCCGATCCACCTGTGCGGAGTCGTACCAACTAAGCTGCCTAAACACCGGCCTCAGAGGACTGTCGCTGCGCTGGTGATCCTCACAAGACGCCACGGGTGGCATCACGAATATCCCTATCCCATACAACTTCCCCCCTTCTTTTAAGAGTGACCCCAGGGTACGGGTCCGGAAGCCGACCACCGCGACACCCCCCCCCCCCCAAGGTCAGGCAACAACAAGGCCCGAGCGCCGAGTCGTCCCCATTCCCTGGGCGCGTCATTAACACCACATCCAAAGAATTTACATTTTTATCAGATGCTCACCAATCAGCATCTAGAATTGACTTATTATTAACAGATGTCTTCTCCATTTCCAAATTCGATAAAATTTCAATCCTCCCAAAAACTATTTCGGATCATTCTCCTCTACTAGGAGAAATGAGTTTAGGCCCACATCTCAAAAACAACTTTCTTTGGAAGTGTAACCCCACCCTTCTTTTCTCACCAGAATATAAAGCCATAATAGAAGAGAACTTAAAAAACTATTTAAAAGAAAATGAAGATAAAACTATTAGCCCCTTTACTTATTGGAATACTCATAAAGCTGTTCTTAGAGAGGGGAAATGTTGAAGTTATCTTCTTCCATTAAAAAGAAAAATAGGGCTAAAATCACGGAGATACAATCTCAAATTAGATCCAAAGAAGAGATCCAAGCCAATTCACATTCGCCTTCACCAAGGATTAGACAAGAAATCAATATTCTGAGGTCAGAACTCAAAAAAGAAATTTTCGCATCCTTTGACTCATTAATCAAAAACTCCAAATTCAAACTCTACGTTTCTTTGAATAAACCAACAAACTTTATGATGCGCCATATCCAAAAAAAAAGATTACATAACAGAATCGACAAAATTCTATTGGAAGGCGGCACATATAAATACCATATTAAAGAAATAGTCGCCACTTTTGCCAAATATTACCACAAATTATACTTCAATATGGATCATTCCGTCCCGAAACCCAACAAAGTTTCAATTAACGCATTTCTTTCTTCTATCAATCTTCCCCATATCAACAAACAGGAATTAGACTCTTTAACGTCCCCCTTTACAGAAAAAGAGGTGATTGATACCATTAGACAATTAAAATCACATAAATCCCCAGGCCCTGACGGATTCACTAATGAATATTTTAAAATATTTGATCATATTCTAGCCCCACACTTAACTCAAATCTTCAATCAGGCGTCTTCTCAAGGATCCTTCCCACTTGAAATGTTAGAAGCTACAATAATTCTTATCCCTAAATCCAAAGGAGACCTGGAAGATGTAAAAAATTATAGACTCATCTCTCTTATTAACACAGATGTTAAAATATACTCTAAAGCGTTAGCAAACAGACTCAAATCTATATCACCCATCATAATTAATAATGATCAAATTGGTTTTGTTGAGAAAAGACAGCCTACGGATGGTACAAGACGTCTAATTAACATTATTAAATTGTTAAACTCATCCAAACTCCCCTCAATTCTCCTTACATTAGACGCAGAAAAAGCGTTCGACCGACTGAATTGGCTCTATTTAGAACACGTCCTTACAAAAATTGGCTTCGATAAAGAATTTCTATCTTCAATTTTAGCATTATACTCCAATCCCACGGCCAAAATATATGCCAATAACCATCTTTCAAGTCCATTCAAGATCACCAATGGAACGAGACAGGGCTGCCCCCTTTCACCTTTACTATTCGTCATCGCAATTGAACCCCTCGTGGGAGAACAAAATATTAAAGGAATCCAAGCCAGTCCCCGACAATTTAAAATCAATTTGTTTGCTGACGACATTCTACTCACTCTACTAGACCCTCTTAGTTCCATCAAAGAGGTCGCACATCCTTGAAGAATTTTCGGATATATCGTATTTTAAAATTAATAGCAACAAATCAAAAATAATCCAAATAAATTTAAGCGACAATACAATGAACAAAATCAAAAGAGACTTCAAATATGGATGGGAGGAGGAAGAATTTGCATACCTGGGAATTATTATATCAAAAAATATAAATTCAATCATTAATAAAAACATGGAATCAATTATAGAAGTAATAAACAAAGATACATTATACTATGGTGACAAAGACCTCTCGTAGTTGGGTAAGTCGTTAATTATAAAAACATTTGTCCTACCCAAAATCCTGTATGTTCTAAGAAATCTTCCTCTGATTATTCCCAATTTTTACATAACCAGAATGCAAAATCTTGTTAACTCCTTTATTTGGAGCGGTAAAAAGGCTAGAACTCTGACTGCTTTATTATTCAAAAGCAAGGCTAACGGCGGTATAGGACTCATTAACATTAACGATTACTATCTCGCAAACATTGTGAAACAAAGTCAGTACTGGCTAAGCCAAGGGCACTCCCTAGCTTGGATCGAAATTGAGACCCTGCTTAATGGTAATCTTCCCCTGCATAGCACCCTTTTTAATAAATTCTTCAAGAAAACTCATAGCGTTTCATCACACCCAATTTTCCAAGCAGCTTTGTTTGCTTGGGAAAAGCTCTCTAACCTTAAAAAAAAACAAAATAATGTTAACAATTCTGCGAACTTCTCTCTCTTGTTTATTGCAGCCATATTTAAACACCCGCTCCCTCCACACTGGTCAACCCTCGGCATAAACAAAATTAAAGATGTTTTTGACGGCACTAATTTTATCTCCTTCATAGAACTTAAATCTAAATTTAAATTGGCATCAAGTGACTTTCTTTACTACTCAATGACAAAAGATCTAATTTTGCTATTTCTCTCAAATAAAAGATCATTATCAGAAGTTTCAACTAATCTACTATGCAACATAGACCATAAAATTTTCTGGAGTTTGAAGTACATTTATAGATGTTTTAACAAGGATAATTTGTTAACTAAGACAACTTTCATAAAAAGGTGGGAAACAGACCTCAGCTTATCTTTTACAATAGAAATGTGGGAGAATGCCCTATGCTCCTCATATGCCTCAAATATTTGCATGTCGCTGCATGAGGGATATATTAACAACTCTCCTCTGTGCTGGAGGAACAGTGGACAGCATGGAAATTTGCGGCATATATTTTGGGAATGTCCAAAAATCAGGAAACTTTGGGCGCAAACTTCAAAATTAATCGACAGTTAAACAAGTCAAACAATTACGCTTACCCCCCAAAAAGCCCTTCTATCCCTTGAATTGGAATCTCTCACTTCACAAACTAGATTTCTTATTATTCATATTTGTTTGGTAATCAAAACCGCCATCGCTTCCAGTTGGAAAAAACGAGACCCTCCTCGTTTCTTTGAACTTATAGACAGGATTTCACTTCACAAATCTTACGAGTTAAGATACAATATAAAATATATATAGGTTTGACTGTGCGTACAAGCTGAATTTGACCGCCACTGACGTAGTAGCTGGCTTATAGCACTGTATGACTTTTGTCACAGAAAAAATATTTTTTGGACTGGGCCTAGCAAGGATTGTTTTTTTTTACGGTGAAACCTGGAAAAGTTCAACACCACTAAAATAGGACTTGCCTTTTAGCAGACTTTGCCACAGTAAAAAACCTTTGGTGGACTCTTCCTGCCAACCAAAAATATATATAGGATTGGCTGTGCATACAAGGTGAATTTGACCGCCACAGACGTAGTAGCTGGCTTATAGCACTGTATGACTTTTGGCACAGGAAAATATATTTTTTTGGCTGAGCCTAGTAGGAGAAGTTTTTATTTTTTAATGTGAAACCAGGACAAGTGCAACGCCACTAAAATAGGATCTGCCATTTAGCAGACTGGATCAACTTTGCCACAGTAATAAACCTTTGGTGGACTCTGCCTGCTAACCAAAAATATATATAGGTTTGACTGTGTCTAGAAGCTGAATTTGACCGCCACTGACATAGTAGCTGGCTTATTGCACTGTATGACTTTTTTTCACAAGAAAAAATATTTTTTGGACTGGGCCCAATAAAAGAAGTTGTTTTTTTTAATGTGAAGCCAGAACAAGTTCAACGCCACTAAAATAGGATCTGCCATTTAGCAGACTGGACCAACTTTGCCACAGTAAAAAAACTTTGTTGGACTCTGCCTGCCAACCAAAAATATATATAGGTTTGACTGTGCGTACAAGCTGAATTTGACAGCCACTGACGTAGTAGGTGGCTTATAGCACTGTATGACTTTTGGCACAGGAAAAAAATATTTTTTGGACTGGGCCTATTACGAGAAGTTTTTTGTTTTTTTAATGTGAAACAAGGACAAGTTGAACGTCACTAAAATAGGATCTGCCTTTTAGCAGACTGGATCAACTTTGAAACAGTAAAAGACCTTTGGTGGACTCTGCCTGCCAACTAAAAATATATATAGGTTTGACTGGGCGTACAAGCTGAATTTGACCGCTACTGACGTAGTAACTGGCTTATAGCACTGTATGACTTTTGGCACAGGAAAAAATAATTTTTGGACCGGGCCTAGTAAGAGAAGTTGTTTTTTTTATATTGTGAAACCATGATAAGCTCAACGCTACTAAAATAATACCAGCCTTTTAGCAGACTGGATCAACTTTGCCACAGTAAAAAACCTTTGGTGGACTCTGCCTGCCAACCAAAAATATATATAGGTTTGACTGTGTCTAGAAGCTGAATTTGCTCACCACTGACGTAGTAGCTGGCTTAAAGCACTGTATGACTTTTTGGCACAGGAAAAAATATTTTTTGGACTGAGCCTAGTAACAGAAGTTTTTATTTTTTTAATGTGAAACCAGGACAACTTCAACACCACTAAAATAGGATATGCCTTTTAGCAGACTGAATCAACTTTGCCACAGTAAAAAACCTTTGGTGGACTCTGCCTGCCAACCAAAAATATATATAGGTTTGACTATGCGTACAAGCTGAATTAGACCATCAGTGAAGTAGTAGCTGGCTTATAGCACTGTATGACTTTTGGCACAGGAAAAAATATTTTTTGGACTGAGGCTAGTAAGAGAAGTTTTTATTTTTTTAAATTTGAAACCAGCACAAGTTCACCACCACTAAAATAGGATCTGCAAGGGGCGTGGCCTGGGCTCAACGGATGTAGGAGTTTGGTGAGCCGAGCTCCGTGCAGGCAGCCTGTATACTGCGACATAAAAAGAGTGTCTCTGTCCGTATCATATATACATCGATTGGGGATAGTCCCGGGAATATTTTAAGACCATCCACGTTAAAATCTGACAATTTTTGGAGGAGAAAGCAGTGTATGACATCAGCGGTGCTGCGTCATTGCGGCAGTTAGTGTCCCTACTGAGCCTCTCTGAGGGGACGAAGAAGAGGAAAGGGGTGACTCCGTGACTAGTGCCATTGCACATAGTGCCATCTCCCAAAGACCCCGGCTCAAACAGTGGGTGTGTTCTCACCCCGGAACAAGTGTCAGACACCGGGAGCCCGGCGGTACACCGGGAGCTTGGCGGTACCTCAGGACCACCGGTGAAGAACAGCTGCAGCTGTGAAGACAGCGCGGAATAAGCTCCATCAATAGCCCTGCAGGCAAGTGTCTACCCCTACCTCCCCCGTCGTGCCCTTAAACACTTACGTGAAATCTCTACGAGGCCAGCTCCTTACGATCCAGTGTGCGGTGTGGAGAAGCAGAGGGTGACATCACGCTGCAAAGCCAGCTGTTAACAGAGCGTCTCCTAGCAACAGTGTCCACTCCCTCCTTCATAGAGAGATTTACCTCAAACCTGACGCCAACTATCGTGGTCATCTTCACATACAACACCTCACGGTTCGTGGGAGAGGCATCAGGAGATCTGATCACCGGGGTAGATGAGCAGAGGCAACACTGACAACGCCATTTAAGACCCACAGAAGTCTCTGCAGGTGCAGCTCTGGAGTAAGTAGTTTGTGATCCCGCGGTGCTGCAATGCTACAGCTGATGCATCCCTATTGTGCCTCTCTGAGGTGACATAGAAAAAAAGAAGAGGGGAATCAGTGATCGATGCCATTGGATACTGTGTTAACACCTAAACTCTCCAGCTCACACGGTGGGTGTGAGATCAACCAGGATCAAGACAGATTTTGGAAGCCTGGCGATACCTCAGGATCACCGCCAAAAAATAGTGGTGGCTGCGATAATAGCGAGACGCGAGCTACTCTGAAAACCCCACAGGCAAGTGTCTGTCTCTTCCCTCCCCTGTCTCATCTTCAAGCATTTACTGTGAAAGCATCACGAAGTCAGCTCCCCTCGATCCAGGTGAGCGGTGTGGTGAAGCGGAGCGTGACGTCAAGCAGAGGTGCCGGTAGGTAAAAGAGCGTCCTTCCACCATCAGTTTCAGCTCCTATCTTCAGAGCGAGGTCGGAATCGATTTCAACAAAGGCCATCGTGGTCCCTTCCACTTGCTACGGAAGTGTTCACATCGCGATTCGTGAGTGTGACAACGGGAGACCTGCACTGTATAAACTCCATAGAGGAAACTCAGAGGAAACTCAGAGGAAACTCAGCGGACGCGGGGTTGGCAATGCGGTTCAAGAATCCAAGAAGTTTCTGCAGGCAAGTGCTAATATCCCCCTGTCCTGTCTTTTGTCATGCTTCTGGTGCTCCTTGAGAAGTCGCCTCTTCCTTGGCACCAGGTGGGTCCTGGGTTGGTTGTGTGGGAGTAGTGGAGGAGCCCGTTATACAGCGGAGTTGGTCAGCAACAGAGTTCCCTTAAATACTCTGTGCCTGCTCCAGTCATAAAGCTCATTTCCCGCATATTGACACAGCTTCAACTAAAGAAGGAACTTAGCATCACTGCTCTTATACAGTAAAACAACGAGCAGTCTCTACTTGCCCATCTTGTGTCTTCTACAGTGCTCTTAGGACATCAACTTAAAACAGAAGTTTTATTGAATATTGAAAATTTTACCTTTGGGACTAGGCTAATAGCCTCACAGCAACACAGCAGATTTACCCTTTCTTCCAAACTTCTTGTGAGATCCAACATCGCTTACTCAGCTCTCTCATACTGTTGATTTCAAACTTTACCTCCGCTATTAAGCAAAGTCAAGTCTACATTCTACCTGTGGATCATTTATATTTAATCGTCCAACGGGGGGTATATGCCCTCTCACCCGTTTTTTTCTACCATTAATCGGTCAATCTTGTGAAGTTACTCTTTCACCTTTCACTTGTAGTACATCACTTATATTTCTACAGCTGTGCTAGCTTATATTTGTATATTTTTGTGGTATCGTTTTCTCCTATTAGGTAGAATATCTAGCCCATTTATGCTCAGTGTTCAGCCTTCGCTAATATACCCACATTAATATTGCTGGTTTCTTATTACACTGATTCTAACAGTATTTTTTACACTGATTCCAACAGTTTTGTGTTTTTTTTAACAGGTTTGTATTAAATATAACTGTATTGTGTTAAACCATTCCCAAACGTATATTCTGATTAAACAAACTATTTAATCCACCAAAGTTAAATAAAATATTGTTTGAGGGTAGGAGCTCACATATTTGCCCAGCTTCAGCCTGACTAAGTCTGGTCAAACATGAGTACCACCAAAAAAAAATTGCTACCACTGGAAGCAAACCTCCCAATTCTGCAAATAAAGTCAATTATCCAAAAGAGAAAAGTTTCCAATTTCATGTACATTGTAATCCCCCAGAGAATTCCCCAAACGTAATCAGCCCTTTTAAATCCAGATCTCCCCTTAAAAGAGAGGACAAATTAGATTCGAAGAAAAATCTTCAAAAAGTGGTCCCTCAAAATCCATCCTTTTCTTGCTCACCTTCACTTTCAGATTTAAACAGAGATTACTCCCCAACAACCAACTCTAATAATCTGAAAAGTGAGGACATGGATACTTCCTCCTCTCATAAAAGACCAACACCGGAAAACTGGGGACATAAGAGCACAATTTCACAAGAACTTCCTGTTTCTGAATCAGATTCTGAATGTGCTGATTCTTCCCCAAATTTAAGTCCTGAAAAAAACAAGTAAAAAAGAGATCATGTCCTCAAGAACCCTGATAAAATTGTCCACAATACATACAACCTTACAGAGCTCCCCTCTCCCTCAAATATGAATGCTGAAACTTACATGTTGGAGTTTGCAAAAGTAATTAACGACAACATGAAAATAAGCTTAGACAAACAAACAGAACTAATAAACTCTAATTTCCAAATATTTAATAAAAGATTTGAGGAAAATGAGGAAAGGCTCGCTTCAGTCGAAGTTAAAACTGAAAAATTGACAAATGACAAGATCAACACGCAATTAGAAATTAGTAAACTTAAAGCAAAATTGGCAGACTTGGAGGACCGCAACCGCAGAAATAATCTTAAAATACGTGGTATACCTGAGATTGTTCCTGCTCATGGCCTCACTGACTATGTCAAATCTTTTTTCAAACAAATACTTCCCTCACTATCCAATCAGGAGTTAATCATTGATAGGATGCATAGATTACCTCGCCCTAACTCAATCTCAGAAGATTTACCTAGAGACACATTATTGCGGATCCACTTTTTTCACACAAAGCAAAAAATCCAAAATTTTATCAGAGTAGAAAAAACTTTTCAGAGCCCTATAATAACCTTGTCTAAAGAGATAATTGAGGCAAGGAAATCATTTAGAGACACCACTATTTACTTAAGAGAAGTGGGCTTAACTTACAGATGGGGTTTTCCTTTAAAACTGCTGGTCTTTCACAAGGAAAAAAACGTAATCCTCTTTTCACCAGAGGAAGGACGCAATTTTGTAGCATCCTTGAAAGATGACCCTTCATTTAAAACTCCTCCACTCCCTCAGAGAAATAAGCGTTGATCTTCCGCCATTTGAAAATTCTAATTCTATTTTAGGAGATTTTACTACATAACGCTTAGTTAATAAAAATCGTAGGTTTTTCTCTTACTTATGAACGACTGATTGTAAGTTATGTTTGTATAATTGTTTCATTCTATAGTTAATAGGCTATGTTTCATATTCCCATTCTATGCAACTTTACCTGGACTTCTCGGGATTTCCTCTTTCAGCAATAAGGCTGCCTAGCATTGGACTTTCGCACGAACTTTACCCCAGAAAAAGAAAACCCTACGAACTTGTAGGTTACCTTTTAAAAGTCGTGTTTTTCTTAGTACAAATTTTATGTTTGTTATTAATTGTTTTATTGCAAGTACTTTAAAGGTCTTGATAACGTTTTCTTTGAACTCTTTTTTTTTTTTTTTGTGCATTGTTTACCCATTTAATGACGCCAATTTGAACTGTCATATTCTAGAATCCAACTAAACAGAATAATCTATACTCCCTGATTTCGATCCTCAGATCCCTGTCCACCCTAACTAATTTCACATAACTTTATTCCATTATGAGCATTAAGATTCTATCATATAATGTTAAAGGGTTGAATAGCCCAAACAAGAGATTCACCCTTTGGAAAGAACTTAATTCCCACCAAGCAGATATCATTTGTCTTCAGGAGACAAAATTTTCTGAAGATAATCATCCTAAATTTAATCACAAAAATTTCTCTAACATTTTTGAATCCACAATTAAAAATAAAAAGAAAGCTGGGGTCGCCACCATCATAAAAAATACAATACCTTTTAAATTTGAAGAGGAGATTCTCGATTCACATGGTAGATTTCACATTCTCGTCTGTAAAATTAATAATCACATATGTACAATTGTCAATCTCTATGTCCCTAATAGAAGACAAATTAGTTTTCTCAATAAAGTTATGAAAAAAATCTCCAAGGTAAGAAAAGGGGAATTAATTATTATAGGAGATTTCAATATTGTCCTTGATTGCCGTTTGTACTCCTCTTCCCCTAAAAGATGTTTATCTGACTCCCTTAATACTTGGCTCGCAAAAAATGAACTGTTTGATATCTTTAGATGTATTAATGTGGCGCCCCTGAGGGTTCAGTCGCAACAGGGGTACTGCACCTCAGAATGAGGTGTGGTATCTCCTCTCCCGAGTAAGGATGGAGCACTACGCAGGACACTAACCACACACTCAACACTACACCACTCCAGTTCTGTAGGGGGACTAAAGTACCATAGTGCTGCCCTGGGCCTGAATGGAGGAGTTGGGGGGAACCAAAGTGAGGGGGAACCACGTAATGAGTGAGGGTGGAGGAAGCATTTACCTAAGCACTTTACTAGAATTTTATATAACTGGAGGCCATTTTAATAACAAGGTCTTTGGTCGTGGGTCTTTGGTCGTGGGTCTTTGGTATGGCAAGTCAGCACAAAGCTGCAGCCGGCTGAAGGTCCACGGTCCCCGGTCTCAGGCCTCGGGACGGGGAGCGGGGCAGAGTTATAACCGGCTCTGACCCCGGTCAGGGTTCAAGCAAGAAGGCCCAGGAGGGGAGCAGAGGAGATAGGCTCCACAGGCGAAGGGATCTCACGGGAGGCGAAGGGATCTCACGGGAGGCGAAGGGATCTCACGGAAGGCGAAGGGATCTCACGGGGTGCGGACGGAGCGGAGTCGCCACCTGCATACCTTATTCTGGCCTAGCCAGAGGGACCCTGTCGCAAGAGGGGGTACCGGTCCCCGATTATCTGACTTTGCATTTCACGTCTTTGTCGGAAAAGTCCGGAGGCTTATGTGGATCCCAGGGGTATTCGGACAGAGCGGAGTCGCCACCTGTATGCCCTAATCTGAGTTTATCCAGAGGGACCCGGTCTTACGCCACGTTCTTACCACAAGTCACCAAAATGGGCACCCAGTTGGTCCAGGGACTACACGTTACCCACAAGGGACATCGCAGTACCTGTATGGGACTCAGTGGGGGGACGCACGGCGGGAGAAGTTTAGCAAGAGAGGAACACACTAGAGCGGGGTCCTGACAAGTGCCCCTGAACTAGCTGGAGAGCGTTGAACCCCACCCTAGCGGCCGCAGCTCGCCGTGACAGTAGAGACAAGCTCTGAGCTGACTAAACAACAAAGTGAGTAAAGACTTGGATGACTTCAACTACCGCCTCTGTCTGTTCTTTCCTCCGCGGCTCCGCACCCGCCAACGCTCTACTCTACACCCTCTCTACGATGCCCTGAGGCCCCGATCCACCTGTGCGGAGTCGTACCAACTAAGCTGCCTAAACACCGGCCTCAGAGGACTGTCGCTGCGCTGGTGATCCTCACAAGACGCCACGGGTGGCATCACGAATATCCCTATCCCATACAACTTCCCCCCTTCTTTTAAGAGTGACCCCAGTGTACGGGTCCGGAAGCCGACCACCGCGACACCCCCCCCCCCAAGGTCAGGCAACAACAAGGCCCGAGCGCCGAGTCGTCCCCATTCCCTGGGCGCGTCATTAACACCACATCCAAAGAATTTACATTTTTATCAGATGCTCACCAATCAGCATCTAGAATTGACTTATTATTAACAGATGTCTTCTCCATTTCCAAATTCGATAAAATTTCAATCCTCCCAAAAACTATTTCGGATCATTCTCCTCTACTAGGAGAAATGAGTTTAGGCCCACATCTCAAAAACAACTTTCTTTGGAAGTGTAACCCCACCCTTCTTTTCTCACCAGAATATAAAGCCATAATAGAAGAGAACTTAAAAAACTATTTAAAAGAAAATGAAGATAAAACTATTAGCCCCTTTACTTATTGGAATACTCATAAAGCTGTTCTTAGAGAGGGGAAATGTTGAAGTTATCTTCTTCCATTAAAAAGAAAAATAGGGCTAAAATCACGGAGATCCAATCTCAAATTAGATCCAAAGAAGAGATCCAAGCCAATTCACATTCGCCTTCACCAAGGATTAGACAAGAAATCAATATTCTGAGGTCAGAACTCAAAAAAGAAATTTTCGCATCCTTTGACTCATTAATCAAAAACTCCAAATTCAAACTCTACGCTTCTTTGAATAAACCAACAAACTTTATGATGCGCCATATCCAAAAAAAAAGATTACATAACAGAATCGACAAAATTCTATTGGAAGGCGGCACATATAAATACCATATTAAAGAAATAGTCGCCACTTTTGCCAAATATTACCACAAATTATACAACATCAATATGGATCATTCCGTCCCGAAACCCAACAAAGATTCAATTAACGCATTTCTTTCTTCTATCAATCTTCCCCATATCAACAAACAGGAATTAGACTCTTTAACGTCCCCCTTTACAGAAAAAGAGGTGATTGATACCATTAGACAATTAAAATCACATAAATCCCCAGGCCCTGACGGATTCACTAATGAATATTTTAAAATATTTGATCATATTCTAGCCCCACACTTAACTCAAATCTTCAATCAGGCGTCTTCTCAAGGATCCTTCCCACTTGAAATGTTAGAAGCTACAATAATTCTTATCCCTAAATCCAAAGGAGACCTGGAAGATGTAAAAAATTATAGACTCATCTCTCTTATTAACACAGATGTTAAAATATACTCTAAAGCGTTAGCAAACAGACTCAAATCTATATCACCCATCATAATTAATAATGACCAAATTGGTTTTGTTGAGAAAAGACAGCCTACGGATGGTACAAAACGTCTAATTAACATTATTAAATTGTTAAACTCATCCAAACTCCCCTCAATTCTCCTTACATTAGACGCAGAAAAAGCGTTCGACCGACTGAATTGGCTCTATTTAGAACACGTCCTTACAAAAATTGGCTTCGATAAAGAATTTCTATCTTCAATTTTAGCATTATACTCCAATCCCACGGCCAAAATATATGCCAATAACCATCTTTCAAGTCCATTCAAGATCACCAATGGAACGAGACAGGGCTGCCCCCTTTCACCTTTACTATTTGTCATCGCAATTGAACCCCTCGTGGGAGAACAAAATATTAAAGGAATCCAAGCCAGTCCCCGACAATTTAAAATCAATTTGTTTGCTGACGACATTCTACTCACTCTACTAGACCCTCTTAGTTCCATCAAAGAGGTCGCACATCCTTGAAGAATTTTCGGATATATCGTATTTTAAAATTAATAGCAACAAATCAAAAATAATCCAAATAAATTTAAGCGACAATACAATGAACAAAATCAAAAGAGACTTCAAATATGGATGGGAGGAGGAAGAATTTACATACCTGGGAATTATTATATCAAAAAATATAAATTCAATCATTAATAAAAACATGGAATCAATTATAGAAGTAATAAACAAAGATACATTATACTATGGTGACAAAGACCTCTCGTGGTTGGGTAAGTCGTTAATTATAAAAACATTTGTCCTACCCAAAATCCTGTATGTTCTAAGAAATCTTCCTCTGATTATTCCCAATTTTTACATAACCAGAATGCAAAATCTTGTTAACTCCTTTATTTGGAGCGGTAAAAAGGCTAGAACTCTGACTGCTTTATTATTCAAAAGCAAGGCTAACGGCGGTATAGGACTCATTAACATTAACGCTTACTATCCAGCAAACATTGTGAAACAAAGTCAGTACTGGCTAAGCCAAGGGCACTCCCTAGCTTGGATCGAAATTGAGACCCTGCTTAATGGTAATCTTCCCCCGCATAGCACCCTTTTTAATAAATTCTTCAAGAAAACTCATAGCGTTTCATCACACCCAATTTTCCAAGCAGCTTTGTTTGCTTGGGAAAAGCTCTCTAACCTTAAAAAAAAGCAAAATAATGTTAACAATTCTGCGAACTTCTCTCTCTTGTTTATTGCAGCCATATTTAAACACCCGCTCCCTCCACACTGGTCAACCCTCGGCATAAACAAAATTAAAGATGTTTTTGACGGCACTAATTTTATCTCCTTCATAGAACTTAAATCTAAATTTAAATTGGCATCAAGTGACTTTCTTTACTACTCAATGACAAAAGATCTAATTTTGCTATTTCTCTCAAATAAAAGATCATTATCAGAAGTTTCAACTAATCTACTATGCAACATAGACCATAAACTTTTCTGGAGTTTGAAGTACATTTATAGATGTTTTAACAAGGATAATTTGTTAACTAAGACAACTTTCATGAAAAGGTGGGAAACAGACCTCAGCTTATCTTTTACAATAGAAATGTGGGAGAATGCCCTATGCTCCTCATATGCCTCAAATATTTGCATGTCGCTGCATGAGGGATATATTAACAACTCTCCTCTGTGCTGGAGGAACTGTGGACAGCATGGAAATTTGCTGCATATATTTTGGGAATGTCCAAAAATCAGGAAACTTTGGGCGCAAACTTCAAAATTAATCGACAGTTAAACAAGTCAAACAATTACGCTTACCCCCCAAAAAGCCCTTCTATCCCTTGAATTGGAATCTCTCACTTCACAAACTAGATTTCTTATTATTCATATTTGTTTGGTAATCAAAACCGCCATCGCTTCCAGTTGGAAAAAACCAGACCCTCCTCGTTTCTTTGAACTTATAGACAGGATTTCACTTCACAAATCTTACGAGTTAAGATACAATATAAAATATATATAGGTTTGACTGTGCGTACAAGCTGAATTTGACCGCCACTGACGTAGTAGCTGGCTTATAGCACTGTATGACTTTTGTCACAGAAAAAATATTTTTTGGACTGGGCCTAGCAAGGATTGTTTTTTTTTACGGTGAAACCTGGAAAAGTTCAACACCACTAAAATAGGACTTGCCTTTTAGCAGACTGGATCAACTTTGCCACAGTAAAAAACCTTTGGTGGACTCTTCCTGCCAACCAAAAATATATATAGGATTGGCTGTGCATACAAGGTGAATTTGACCGCCACAGACGTAGTAGCTGGCTTATAGCACTGTATGACTTTTGGCACAGGAAAATATATTTTTTTGGCTGAGCCTAGTAGGAGAAGTTTTTATTTTTTAATGTGAAACCAGGACAAGTGCAACGCCACTAAAATAGGATCTGCCATTTAGCAGACTGGATCAACTTTGCCACAGTAATAAACCTTTGGTGGACTCTGCCTGCTAACCAAAAATATATATAGGTTTGACTGTGTCTAGAAGCTGAATTTGACCGCCACTGACATAGTAGCTGGCTTATTGCACTGTATGACTTTTTTTCACAAGAAAAAATATTTTTTGGACTGGGCCCAATAAAAGAAGTTGTTTTTTTTAATGTGAAAAAAGAACAAGTTCAACGCCACTAAAACAGGATCTGCCATTTAGCAGACTGGACCAACTTTGCCACAGTAAAAAAACTTTGTTGGACTCTGCCTGCCAACCAAAAATATATATAGGTTTGACTGTGCGTACAAGCTGAATTTGACAGCCACTGACGTAGTAGGTGGCTTATAGCACTGTATGACTTTTGGCACAGGAAAAAAATATTTTTTGGACTGGGCCTATTACGAGAAGTTTTTTGTTTTTTTAATGTGAAACAAGGACAAGTTGAACGTCACTAAAATAGGATCTGCCTTTTAGCAGACTGGATCAACTTTGAAACAGTAAAAGACCTTTGGTGGACTCTGCCTGCCAACTAAAAATATATATAGGTTTGACTGGGCGTACAAGCTGAATTTGACCGCCACTGACGTAGTAACTTGCTTATAGCACTGTATGACTTTTGGCACAGGAAAAAATAATTTTTGGACCGGGCCTAGTAAGAGAAGTTGTTTTTTTTATATTGTGAAACCAGGATAAGCTCAACGCTACTAAAATAATACCAGCCTTTTAGCAGACTGGATCAACTTTGCCACAGTAAAAAACCTTTGGTGGACTCTGCCTGCCAACCAAAAATATATATAGGTTTGACTGTGTCTAGAAGCTGAATTTGATCACCACTGACGTAGTAGCTGGCTTAAAGCACTGTATGACTTTTTGGCACAGGAAAAAATATTTTTTGGACTGAGCCTAGTAACAGAAGTTTTTATTTTTTTAATGTGAAACCAGGACAACTTCAACACCACTAAAATAGGATATGCCTTTTAGCAGACTGAATCAACTTTGCCACAGTAAAAAACCTTTGGTGGACTCTGCCTGCCAACCAAAAATATATATAGGTTTGACTATGCGTACAAGCTGAATTAGACCATCAGTGAAGTAGTAGCTGGCTTATAGCACTGTATGACTTTTGGCACAGGAAAAAATATTTTTTGGACTGAGCCTAGTAAGAGAAGTTTTTATTTTTTTAAATTTGAAACCAGCACAAGTTCACCGCCACTAAAATAGGATCTGCAAGGGGCGTGGCCTGGCCTCAACGGATGTAGGAGTTTGGTGAGCCGAGCTCCGTGCAGGCAGCCTGTATACTGCGACATAAAAAGAGTGTCTCTGTCCGTATCATATATACATCGATTGGGGATAGTCCCGGGAATATTTTAAGACCATCCACGTTAAAATCTGACGATTTTTGGAGGAGAAAGCAGTGTATGACATCAGCGGTGCTGCGTCATTGCGGCAGTTAGTGTCCCTACTGAGCCTCTCTGAGGGGACGAAGAAGAGGAAAGGGGTGACTCGGTGACTAGTGCCATTGCACATAGTGCCATCTCCCAAAGACCCCAGCTCAAACAGTGGGTGTGTTCTCACCCCGGAACAAGTGTCAGACACCGGGAGCCTGGCGGTACACCGGGAGCTTGGCGGTACCTCAGGACCACCGGTGAAGAACAGCTGCAGCTGTGAAGACAGCGCGGAATAAGCTCCATCAATAGCCCTGCAGGCAAGTGTCTACCCCTACCTCCCCCGTCGTGCCCTTAAACACTTACGTGAAATCTCTACGAGGCCAGCTCCTTACGATCCGGTGTGCGGTGTGGAGAAGCAGAGGGTGACATCACGCTGCAAAGCCAGCTGTTAACAGAGCGTCTCCTAGCAACAGTGTCCACTCCCTCCTTCATAGAGAGATTTACCTCAAACCTGACGCCAACTATCGTGGTCATCTTCACATACAACACCTCACGGTTCGTGGGAGAGGCATCAGGAGATCTGATCACCGGGGTAGATGAGCAGAGGCAACACTGACAACGCCATTTAAGACCCACAGAAGTCTCTGCAGGTGCAGCTCTGGAGTAAGTAGTTTGTGATCCCGCGGTGCTGCAATGCTACAGCTGATGCATCCCTATTGTGCCTCTCTGAGGTGACATAGAAAAAAAGAAGAGGGGAATCAGTGATCGATGCCATTGGATACTGTGTTAACACCTAAACTCTCCAGCTCACACGGTGGGTGTGAGATCAACCAGGATCAAGACAGATTTTGGAAGCCTGGCGATACCTCAGGATCACCGCCAAAATATAGTGGTGGCTGCGATAATAGCGAGACGCGAGCTACTCTGAAAACCCCACAGGCAAGTGTCTGTCTCTTCCCTCCCCTGTCTCATCTTCAAGTATTTACTGTGAAAGCATCACGAAGTCAGCTCCCCTCGATCCAGGTGAGCGGTGTGGTGAAGCGGAGCGTGACGTCAAGCAGAGGTGCCGGTAGGTAAAAGAGCGTCCTTCCACCATCAGTTTCAGCTCCCATCTTCAGAGCGAGGTCGGAATCGATTTCAACAAAGGCCATCGTGGTCCCTTCCACTTGCTACGGAAGTGTTCACATCGCGATTCGTGAGTGTGACAACGGGAGACCTGCACTGTATAAACTCCATAGAGGAAACTCAGAGGAAACTCAGAGGAAACTCAGCGGACGCGGGGTTGGCAATGCGGTTCAAGAATCCAAGAAGTTTCTGCAGGCAAGTGCTAATATCCCCCTGTCCTGTCTTTTGTCATGCTTCTGGTGGTCCTTGAGAAGTCGCCTCTTCCTTGGCACCAGGTGGGTCCTGGGTTGGTTGTGTGGGAGTAGTGGAGGAGCCCGTTATACAGCGGAGTTGGTCAGCAACAGAGTTCCCTTAAATACTCTGTGCCTGCTCCAGTCATAAAGCTCATTTCCCGCATATTGACACAGCTTCAACTAAAGAAGGAACTTAGCATCACTGCTCTTATACAGTAAAACAACGAGCAGTCTCTACTTGCCCATCTTGTGTCTTCTACAGTGCTCTTAGGACATCAACTTAAAACAGAAGTTTTATTGAATATTGAAAATTTTACCTTTGGGACTAGGCTAATAGCCTCACAGCAACACAGCAGATTTACCCTTTCTTCCAAACTTCTTGTGAGATCCAACATCGCTTACTCAGCTCTCTCATACTGTTGATTTCAAACTTTACCTCCGCTATTAAGCAAAGTCAAGTCTACATTCTACCTGTGGATCATTTATATTTAATCGTCCAACGGGGGGTATATGCCCTCTCACCCGTTTTTTTCTACCATTAATCGGTCAATCTTGTGAAGTTACTCTTTCACCTTTCACTTGTAGTACATCACTTATATTTCTACAGCTGTGCTAGCTTATATTTGTATATTTTTGTGGTATCGTTTTCTCCTATTAGGTAGAATATCTAGCCCATTTATGCTCAGTGTTCAGCCTTCGCTAATATACCCACATTAATATTGCTGGATTCTTATTACACTGATTCTAACAGTATTTTTTACACTGATTCCAACAGTTTTGTGTTTTTTTTAACAGGTTTGTATTAAATATAACTGTATTGTGTTAAACCATTCCCAAACGTATATTCTGATTAAACAAACTATTTAATCCACCAAAGTTAAATAAAATATTGTTTGAGGGTAGGAGCTCACATATTTGCCCAGCTTCAGCCTGACTAAGTCTGGTCAAACATGAGTACCACCAAAAAAAAAATTGCTACCACTGGAAGCAAACCTCCCAATTCTGCAAATAAAGTCAATTATCCAAAAGAGAAAAGTCTCCAATTTCATGTACATTGTAATCCCCCAGAGAATTCCCCAAACGTAATCAGCCCTTTTAAATCCAGATCTCCCATTAAAAGAGAGGACAAATTAGATTCGAAGAAAAAACTTCAAAAAGTGGTCCCTCAAAATCCATCCTTTTCTTCCTCACCTTCACTTTCAGATTTAAACAGAGATTACTCCCCAACAACCAACTCTAATAATCTGAAAAGTGAGGACATGGATACTTCCTCCTCTCATAAAAGACCAACACCGGAAAACTGGGGACATAAGAGCACAATTTCACAAGAACTTCCTGTTTCTGAATCAGACTCTGAATATGCTGATTCTTCCCCAAATTTAAGTCCCGAAAAAAACAAGTAAAAAAGAGATCATGTCCTCAAGAACCCTGATAAAATTGTTCACAATACATACAACCTTACAGAGCTCCCCTCTCCCTCAAATATGAATGCTGAAACTTACATGTTGGAGTTTGCAAAAGTAATTAACGACAACATGAAAATAAGCTTAGACAAACAAACAGAACTAATAAACTCTAATTTCCAAATATTTAATAAAAGATTTGAGGAAAATGAGGAAAGGCTCGCTTCAGTCGAAGTTAAAACTGAAAAATTGACAAATGACCAGATGAACACGCAATTAGGAATTAGTAAACTTAAAGCAAAATTGGCAGACTTGGAGGACCGCAACCGCAGAAATAATCTTAAAATACGTGGTATACCTGAGATTGTTCCTGCTCATGGCCTCACTGACTATGTCAAATCTTTTTTCAAACAAATACTTCCCTCACTATCCAATCAGGAGTTAATCATTGATAGGATGCATAGATTACCTCGCCCTAACTCAATCTCAGAAGATTTACCTAGAGACACATTATTGCAGATCCACTTTTTTCACACAAAGCAAAAAATCCAAAATTTTATCAGAGTAGAAAAAACTTTTCAGAGCCCTATAATAACCTTGTCTAAAGAGATAATTGAGGCAAGGAAATCATTTAGAGACACCACTATTTACTTAAGAGAAGTGGGCTTAACTTACAGATGGGGTTTTCCTTTAAAAGTGCTGGTCTTTCACAAGGAAAAAAACGTAATCCTCTTTTCACCAGAGGAAGGACGCAATTTTGTAGCATCCTTGAAAGATGACCCTTCATTTAAAACTCCTCCACTCCCTCAGAGAAATAAGCGTTGATCTTCCGCCATTTGAAAATTCTAATTCTATTTTAGGAGATTTTACTACATAACGCTTAGTTAATAAAAATCGTAGGTTTTTCTCTTACTTATGAACGACTGATTGTAAGTTATGTTTGTATAATTGTTTCATTCTATAGTTAATAGGCTATGTTTCATATTCCCATTCTATGCAACTTTACCTGGACTTCTCGGGATTTCCTCTTTCAGCAATAAGGCTGCCTAGCATTGGACTTTCGCACGAACTTTACCCCAGAAAAAGAAAACCCTACGAACTTGTAGGTTACCTTTTAAAAGTCGTGTTTTTCTTAGTACAAATTTTATGTTTGTTATTAATTGTTTTATTGCAAGTACTTTAAAGGTCTTGATATCGTTTTCTTTGAACTTTTTTTTTTTTTTGTGCATTGTTTACCCATTTAATGACGCCAATTTGAACTGTCATATTCTAGAATCCAACTAAACAGAATAATCTATACTCCCTGATTTCGATCCTCAGATCCCTGTCCACCCTAACTAATTTCACATAACTTTATTCCATTATGAGCATTAAGATTCTATCATATAATGTTAAAGGGTTGAATAGCCCAAACAAGAGATTCACCCTTTGGAAAGAACTTAATTCCCACCAAGCAGATATCATTTGTCTTCAGGAGACAAAATTTTCTGAAGATAATCATCCTAAATTTAATCACAAAAATTTCTCTAACATTTTTGAATCCACAATTAAAAATAAAAAGAAAGCTGGGGTCGCCACCATCATAAAAAATACAATACCTTTTAAATTTGAAGAGGAGATTCTCGATTCACATGGTAGATTTCACATTCTCGTCTGTAAAATTAATAATCACATATGTACAATTGTCAATCTCTATGTCCCTAATAGAAGACAAATTAGTTTTCTCAATAAAGTTATGAAAAAAATCTCCAAGGTAAGAAAAGGGGAATTAATTATTATAGGAGATTTCAATATTGTCCTTGATTGCCGTTTGTACTCCTCTTCCCCTAAAAGATGTTTATCTGACTCCCTTAATACTTGGCTCGCAAAAAATGAACTGTTTGATATCTTTAGATGTATTAATGTGGCGCCCCTGAGGGTTCAGTCGCAACAGGGGTACTGCACCTCAGAATGAGGTGTGGTATCTCCTCTCCCGAGTAAGGATGGAGCACTACGCAGGACACTAACCACACACTCAACACTACACCACTCCAGTTCTGTAGGGGGACTAAAGCACCATAGTACTGCCCTGGGCCTGAATGGAGGAGTTGGGGGGAACCAAAGTGAGGGGGAACCACGTAATGAGTGAGGGTGGAGGAAGCATTTACCTAAGCACTTTACTAGAATTTTATATAACTGGAGGCCATTTTAATAACAAGGTCTTTGGTCGTGGGTCTTTGGTATGGCAAGTCAGCACAAAGCTGCAGCCGGCTGAAGGTCCACGGTCCCCGGTCTCAGGCCTCGGGACGGGGAGCGGGGCAGAGTTATAACTGGCTCTGACCCCGGTCAGGGTTCAAGCAAGAAGGCCCAGGAGGGGAGCAGAGGAGATAGGCTCCACAGGCGAGGGGATCTCACGGGAGGCGAAGGGATCTCACGGAAGGCGAAGGGATCTCACGGGGTGCGGACGGAGCGGAGTCGCCACCTGCATACCTTATTCTGGCCTAGCCAGAGGGACCCTGTCGCAAGAGGGGGTACCGGTCCCCAATTATCTGACTTTGCATTTCACGTCTTTGTCGGAAAAGTCCGGAGGCTTATGTGGATCCCAGGGGTATTCGGACAGAGCGGAGTCGCCACCTGTATGCCCTAATCTGAGTTTATCCAGAGGGACCCGGTCTTACGCCACGTTCTTACCACAAGTCACCAAAATGGGCACCCAGTTGGTCCAGGGACTACACGTTACCCACAAGGGACATCGCAGTACCTGTATGGGACTCAGTGAGGGGACGCACGGCGGGAGAAGTTTAGCAAGAGAGGAACACACTAGAGCGGGGTCCTGACAAGTGCCCCTGAACTAGCTGGAGAGCGTTGAACCCCACCCTAGCAGCCGCAGCTCGCCGTGACAGTAGAGACAAGCTCTGAGCTGACTAAACAACAAAGTGAGTAAAGACTTGGATGACTTCAACTACCGCCTCTGTCTGTTCTTTCCTCCGCGGCTCCGCACCCGCCAACGCTCTACTCTACACCCTCTCTACGATGCCCTGAGGCCCCGATCCACCTGTGCGGAGTCGTACCAATTAAGCTGCCTAAACACCGGCCTCAGAGGACTGTCGCTGCGCTGGTGATCCTCACAAGACGCCACGGGTGGCATCACGAATATCCCTATCCCATACAACTTCCCCCCTTCTTTTAAGAGTGACCCCAGGGTACGGGTCCGGAAGCCGACCACCGCGACACCCCCCCCCCAAGGTCATGCAACAACAAGGCCCGAGCGCCGAGTCGTCCCCATTCCCTGGGCGCGTCATTAACACCACATCCAAAGAATTTACATTTTTATCAGATGCTCACCAATCAGCATCTAGAATTGACTTATTATTAACAGATGTCTTCTCCATTTCCAAATTCGATAAAATTTCAATCCTCCCAAAAACTATTTCGGATCATTCTCCTCTACTAGGAGAAATGAGTTTAGGCCCACATCTCAAAAACAACTTTCTTTGGAAGTGTAACCCCACCCTTCTTTTCTCACCAGAATATAAAGCCATAATAGAAGAGAACTTAAAAAACTATTTAAAAGAAAATGAAGATAAAACTATTAGCCCCTTTACTTATTGGAATACTCATAAAGCTGTTCTTAGAGAGGGGAAATGTTGAAGTTATCTTCTTCCATTAAAAAGAAAAATAGGGCTAAAATCACGGAGATCCAATCTCAAATTAGATCCAAAGAAGAGATCCAAGCCAATTCACATTCGCCTTCACCAAGGATTAGACAAGAAATCAATATTCTGAGGTCAGAACTCAAAAAAGAAATTTTCGCATCCTTTGACTCATTAATCAAAAACTCCAAATTCAAACTCTACGCTTCTTTGAATAAACCAACAAACTTTATGATGCGCCATATCCAAAAAAAAAGATTACATAACAGAATCGACAAAATTCTATTGGAAGGCGGCACATATAAATACCATATTAAAGAAATAGTCGCCACTTTTGCCAAATATTTCCACAAATTATACAACATCAATATGGATCATTCCGTCCCGAAACCCAACAAAGATTCAATTAACGCATTTCTTTCTTCTATCAATCTTCCCCATATCAACAAACAGGAATTAGACTCTTTAACGTCCCCCTTTACAGAAAAAGAGGTGATTGATACCATTAGACAATTAAAATCACATAAATCCCCAGGCCCTGACGGATTCACTAATGAATATTTTAAAATATTTGATCATATTCTAGCCCCACACTTAACTCAAATCTTCAATCAGGCGTCTTCTCAAGGATCCTTCCCACTTGAAATGTTAGAAGCTACAATAATTCTTATCCCTAAATCCAAAGGAGACCTGGAAGATGTAAAAAATTATAGACTCATCTCTCTTATTAACACAGATGTTAAAATATACTCTAAAGCGTTAGCAAACAGACTCAAATCTATATCACCAATCATAATTAATAATGACCAAATTGGTTTTGTTGAGAAAAGACAGCCTATGGATGGTACAAGACGTCTAATTAACATTATTAAATTGTTAAACTCATCCAAACTCCCCTCAATTCTCCTTACATTAGACGCAGAAAAAGCGTTCGACCGACTGAATTGGCTCTATTTAGAACACGTCCTTACAAAAATTGGCTTCGATAAAGAATTTCTATCTTCAATTTTAGCATTATACTCCAATCCCACGGCCAAAATATATGCCAATAACCATCTTTCAAGTCCATTCAAGATCACCAATGGAACGAGACAGGGCTGCCCCCTTTCACCTTTACTATTTGTCATCGCAATTGAACCCCTCGTGGGAGAACAAAATATTAAAGGAATCCAAGCCAGTCCCCGACAATTTAAAATCAATTTGTTTGCTGACGACATTCTACTCACTCTACTAGACCCTCTTAGTTCCATCAAAGAGGTCGCACATCCTTGAAGAATTTTCGGATATATCGTATTTTAAAATTAATAGCAACAAATCAAAAATAATCCAAATAAATTTAAGCGACAATACAATGAACAAAATCAAAAGAGACTTCAAATATGGATGGGAGGAGGAAGAATTTACATACCTGGGAATTATTATATCAAAAAATATAAATTCAATCATTAATAAAAACATGGAATCAATTATAGAAGTAATAAACAAAGATACATTATACTATGGTGACAAAGACCTCTCGTGGTTGGGTAAGTCGTTAATTATAAAAACATTTGTCCTACCCAAAATCCTGTATGTTCTAAGAAATCTTCCTCTGATTATTCCCAATTTTTACATAACCAGAATGCAAAATCTTGTTAACTCCTTTATTTGGAGCGGTAAAAAGGCTAGAACTCTGACTGCTTTATTATTCAAAAGCAAGGCTAACGGCGGTATAGGACTCATTAACATTAACGCTTACTATCCAGCAAACATTGTGAAACAAAGTCAGTACTGGCTAAGCCAAGGGCACTCCCTAGCTTGGATCGAAATTGAGACCCTGCTTAATGGTAATCTTCCCCCGCATAGCACCCTTTTTAATAAATTCTTCAAGAAAACTCATAGCGTTTCATCACACCCAATTTTCCAAGCAGCTTTGTTTGCTTGGGAAAAGCTCTCTAACCTTAAAAAAAAGCAAAATAATGTTAACAATTCTGCGAACTTCTCTCTCTTGTTTATTGCAGCCATATTTAAACACCCGCTCCCTCCACACTGGTCAACCCTCGGCATAAACAAAATTAAAGATGTTTTTGACGGCACTAATTTTATCTCCTTCATAGAACTTAAATCTAAATTTAAATTGGCATCAAGTGACTTTCTTTACTACTCAATGACAAAAGATCTAATTTTGCTATTTCTCTCAAATAAAAGATCATTATCAGAAGTTTCAACTAATCTACTATGCAACATAGACCATAAACTTTTCTGGAGTTTGAAGTACATTTATAGATGTTTTAACAAGGATAATTTGTTAACTAAGACAACTTTCATGAAAAGGTGGGAAACAGACCTCAGCTTATCTTTTACAATAGAAATGTGGGAGAATGCCCTATGCTCCTCATATGCCTCAAATATTTGCATGTCGCTGCATGAGGGATATATTAACAACTCTCCTCTGTGCTGGAGGAACTGTGGACAGCATGGAAATTTGCTGCATATATTTTGGGAATGTCCAAAAATCAGGAAACTTTGGGCGCAAACTTCAAAATTAATCGACAGTTAAACAAGTCAAACAATTACGCTTACCCCCCAAAAAGCCCTTCTATCCCTTGAATTGGAATCTCTCACTTCACAAACTAGATTTCTTATTATTCATATTTGTTTGGTAATCAAAACCGCCATCGCTTCCAGTTGGAAAAAACCAGACCCTCCTCGTTTCTTTGAACTTATAGACAGGATTTCACTTCACAAATCTTACGAGTTAAGATACAATATAAAATATATATAGGTTTGACTGTGCGTACAAGCTGAATTTGACCGCCACTGACGTAGTAGCTGGCTTATAGCACTGTATGACTTTTGTCACAGAAAAAATATTTTTTGGACTGGGCCTAGCAAGGATTGTTTTTTTTTACGGTGAAACCTGGAAAAGTTCAACACCACTAAAATAGGACTTGCCTTTTAGCAGACTGGATCAACTTTGCCACAGTAAAAAACCTTTGGTGGACTCTTCCTGCCAACCAAAAATATATATAGGATTGGCTGTGCATACAAGGTGAATTTGACCGCCACAGACGTAGTAGCTGGCTTATAGCACTGTATGACTTTTGGCACAGGAAAATATATTTTTTTGGCTGAGCCTAGTAGGAGAAGTTTTTATTTTTTAATGTGAAACCAGGACAAGTGCAACGCCACTAAAATAGGATCTGCCATTTAGCAGACTGGATCAACTTTGCCACAGTAATAAACCTTTGGTGGACTCTGCCTGCTAACCAAAAATATATATAGGTTTGACTGTGTCTAGAAGCTGAATTTGACCGCCACTGACATAGTAGCTGGCTTATTGCACTGTATGACTTTTTTTCACAAGAAAAAATATTTTTTGGACTGGGCCCAATAAAAGAAGTTGTTTTTTTTAATGTGAAAAAAGAACAAGTTCAACGCCACTAAAACAGGATCTGCCATTTAGCAGACTGGACCAACTTTGCCACAGTAAAAAAACTTTGTTGGACTCTGCCTGCCAACCAAAAATATATATAGGTTTGACTGTGCGTACAAGCTGAATTTGACAGCCACTGACGTAGTAGGTGGCTTATAGCACTGTATGACTTTTGGCACAGGAAAAAAATATTTTTTGGACTGGGCCTATTACGAGAAGTTTTTTGTTTTTTTAATGTGAAACAAGGACAAGTTGAACGTCACTAAAATAGGATCTGCCTTTTAGCAGACTGGATCAACTTTGAAACAGTAAAAGACCTTTGGTGGACTCTGCCTGCCAACTAAAAATATATATAGGTTTGACTGGGCGTACAAGCTGAATTTGACCGCCACTGACGTAGTAACTTGCTTATAGCACTGTATGACTTTTGGCACAGGAAAAAATAATTTTTGGACCGGGCCTAGTAAGAGAAGTTGTTTTTTTTATATTGTGAAACCAGGATAAGCTCAACGCTACTAAAATAATACCAGCCTTTTAGCAGACTGGATCAACTTTGCCACAGTAAAAAACCTTTGGTGGACTCTGCCTGCCAACCAAAAATATATATAGGTTTGACTGTGTCTAGAAGCTGAATTTGATCACCACTGACGTAGTAGCTGGCTTAAAGCACTGTATGACTTTTTGGCACAGGAAAAAATATTTTTTGGACTGAGCCTAGTAACAGAAGTTTTTATTTTTTTAATGTGAAACCAGGACAACTTCAACACCACTAAAATAGGATATGCCTTTTAGCAGACTGAATCAACTTTGCCACAGTAAAAAACCTTTGGTGGACTCTGCCTGCCAACCAAAAATATATATAGGTTTGACTATGCGTACAAGCTGAATTAGACCATCAGTGAAGTAGTAGCTGGCTTATAGCACTGTATGACTTTTGGCACAGGAAAAAATATTTTTTGGACTGAGCCTAGTAAGAGAAGTTTTTATTTTTTTAAATTTGAAACCAGCACAAGTTCACCGCCACTAAAATAGGATCTGCAAGGGGCGTGGCCTGGCCTCAACGGATGTAGGAGTTTGGTGAGCCGAGCTCCGTGCAGGCAGCCTGTATACTGCGACATAAAAAGAGTGTCTCTGTCCGTATCATATATACATCGATTGGGGATAGTCCCGGGAATATTTTAAGACCATCCACGTTAAAATCTGACGATTTTTGGAGGAGAAAGCAGTGTATGACATCAGCGGTGCTGCGTCATTGCGGCAGTTAGTGTCCCTACTGAGCCTCTCTGAGGGGACGAAGAAGAGGAAAGGGGTGACTCGGTGACTAGTGCCATTGCACATAGTGCCATCTCCCAAAGACCCCAGCTCAAACAGTGGGTGTGTTCTCACCCCGGAACAAGTGTCAGACACCGGGAGCCTGGCGGTACACCGGGAGCTTGGCGGTACCTCAGGACCACCGGTGAAGAACAGCTGCAGCTGTGAAGACAGCGCGGAATAAGCTCCATCAATAGCCCTGCAGGCAAGTGTCTACCCCTACCTCCCCCGTCGTGCCCTTAAACACTTACGTGAAATCTCTACGAGGCCAGCTCCTTACGATCCGGTGTGCGGTGTGGAGAAGCAGAGGGTGACATCACGCTGCAAAGCCAGCTGTTAACAGAGCGTCTCCTAGCAACAGTGTCCACTCCCTCCTTCATAGAGAGATTTACCTCAAACCTGACGCCAACTATCGTGGTCATCTTCACATACAACACCTCACGGTTCGTGGGAGAGGCATCAGGAGATCTGATCACCGGGGTAGATGAGCAGAGGCAACACTGACAACGCCATTTAAGACCCACAGAAGTCTCTGCAGGTGCAGCTCTGGAGTAAGTAGTTTGTGATCCCGCGGTGCTGCAATGCTACAGCTGATGCATCCCTATTGTGCCTCTCTGAGGTGACATAGAAAAAAAGAAGAGGGGAATCAGTGATCGATGCCATTGGATACTGTGTTAACACCTAAACTCTCCAGCTCACACGGTGGGTGTGAGATCAACCAGGATCAAGACAGATTTTGGAAGCCTGGCGATACCTCAGGATCACCGCCAAAATATAGTGGTGGCTGCGATAATAGCGAGACGCGAGCTACTCTGAAAACCCCACAGGCAAGTGTCTGTCTCTTCCCTCCCCTGTCTCATCTTCAAGTATTTACTGTGAAAGCATCACGAAGTCAGCTCCCCTCGATCCAGGTGAGCGGTGTGGTGAAGCGGAGCGTGACGTCAAGCAGAGGTGCCGGTAGGTAAAAGAGCGTCCTTCCACCATCAGTTTCAGCTCCCATCTTCAGAGCGAGGTCGGAATCGATTTCAACAAAGGCCATCGTGGTCCCTTCCACTTGCTACGGAAGTGTTCACATCGCGATTCGTGAGTGTGACAACGGGAGACCTGCACTGTATAAACTCCATAGAGGAAACTCAGAGGAAACTCAGAGGAAACTCAGCGGACGCGGGGTTGGCAATGCGGTTCAAGAATCCAAGAAGTTTCTGCAGGCAAGTGCTAATATCCCCCTGTCCTGTCTTTTGTCATGCTTCTGGTGGTCCTTGAGAAGTCGCCTCTTCCTTGGCACCAGGTGGGTCCTGGGTTGGTTGTGTGGGAGTAGTGGAGGAGCCCGTTATACAGCGGAGTTGGTCAGCAACAGAGTTCCCTTAAATACTCTGTGCCTGCTCCAGTCATAAAGCTCATTTCCCGCATATTGACACAGCTTCAACTAAAGAAGGAACTTAGCATCACTGCTCTTATACAGTAAAACAACGAGCAGTCTCTACTTGCCCATCTTGTGTCTTCTACAGTGCTCTTAGGACATCAACTTAAAACAGAAGTTTTATTGAATATTGAAAATTTTACCTTTGGGACTAGGCTAATAGCCTCACAGCAACACAGCAGATTTACCCTTTCTTCCAAACTTCTTGTGAGATCCAACATCGCTTACTCAGCTCTCTCATACTGTTGATTTCAAACTTTACCTCCGCTATTAAGCAAAGTCAAGTCTACATTCTACCTGTGGATCATTTATATTTAATCGTCCAACGGGGGGTATATGCCCTCTCACCCGTTTTTTTCTACCATTAATCGGTCAATCTTGTGAAGTTACTCTTTCACCTTTCACTTGTAGTACATCACTTATATTTCTACAGCTGTGCTAGCTTATATTTGTATATTTTTGTGGTATCGTTTTCTCCTATTAGGTAGAATATCTAGCCCATTTATGCTCAGTGTTCAGCCTTCGCTAATATACCCACATTAATATTGCTGGATTCTTATTACACTGATTCTAACAGTATTTTTTACACTGATTCCAACAGTTTTGTGTTTTTTTTAACAGGTTTGTATTAAATATAACTGTATTGTGTTAAACCATTCCCAAACGTATATTCTGATTAAACAAACTATTTAATCCACCAAAGTTAAATAAAATATTGTTTGAGGGTAGGAGCTCACATATTTGCCCAGCTTCAGCCTGACTAAGTCTGGTCAAACATGAGTACCACCAAAAAAAAAATTGCTACCACTGGAAGCAAACCTCCCAATTCTGCAAATAAAGTCAATTATCCAAAAGAGAAAAGTCTCCAATTTCATGTACATTGTAATCCCCCAGAGAATTCCCCAAACGTAATCAGCCCTTTTAAATCCAGATCTCCCATTAAAAGAGAGGACAAATTAGATTCGAAGAAAAAACTTCAAAAAGTGGTCCCTCAAAATCCATCCTTTTCTTCCTCACCTTCACTTTCAGATTTAAACAGAGATTACTCCCCAACAACCAACTCTAATAATCTGAAAAGTGAGGACATGGATACTTCCTCCTCTCATAAAAGACCAACACCGGAAAACTGGGGACATAAGAGCACAATTTCACAAGAACTTCCTGTTTCTGAATCAGACTCTGAATATGCTGATTCTTCCCCAAATTTAAGTCCCGAAAAAAACAAGTAAAAAAGAGATCATGTCCTCAAGAACCCTGATAAAATTGTTCACAATACATACAACCTTACAGAGCTCCCCTCTCCCTCAAATATGAATGCTGAAACTTACATGTTGGAGTTTGCAAAAGTAATTAACGACAACATGAAAATAAGCTTAGACAAACAAACAGAACTAATAAACTCTAATTTCCAAATATTTAATAAAAGATTTGAGGAAAATGAGGAAAGGCTCGCTTCAGTCGAAGTTAAAACTGAAAAATTGACAAATGACCAGATGAACACGCAATTAGGAATTAGTAAACTTAAAGCAAAATTGGCAGACTTGGAGGACCGCAACCGCAGAAATAATCTTAAAATACGTGGTATACCTGAGATTGTTCCTGCTCATGGCCTCACTGACTATGTCAAATCTTTTTTCAAACAAATACTTCCCTCACTATCCAATCAGGAGTTAATCATTGATAGGATGCATAGATTACCTCGCCCTAACTCAATCTCAGAAGATTTACCTAGAGACACATTATTGCAGATCCACTTTTTTCACACAAAGCAAAAAATCCAAAATTTTATCAGAGTAGAAAAAACTTTTCAGAGCCCTATAATAACCTTGTCTAAAGAGATAATTGAGGCAAGGAAATCATTTAGAGACACCACTATTTACTTAAGAGAAGTGGGCTTAACTTACAGATGGGGTTTTCCTTTAAAAGTGCTGGTCTTTCACAAGGAAAAAAACGTAATCCTCTTTTCACCAGAGGAAGGACGCAATTTTGTAGCATCCTTGAAAGATGACCCTTCATTTAAAACTCCTCCACTCCCTCAGAGAAATAAGCGTTGATCTTCCGCCATTTGAAAATTCTAATTCTATTTTAGGAGATTTTACTACATAACGCTTAGTTAATAAAAATCGTAGGTTTTTCTCTTACTTATGAACGACTGATTGTAAGTTATGTTTGTATAATTGTTTCATTCTATAGTTAATAGGCTATGTTTCATATTCCCATTCTATGCAACTTTACCTGGACTTCTCGGGATTTCCTCTTTCAGCAATAAGGCTGCCTAGCATTGGACTTTCGCACGAACTTTACCCCAGAAAAAGAAAACCCTACGAACTTGTAGGTTACCTTTTAAAAGTCGTGTTTTTCTTAGTACAAATTTTATGTTTGTTATTAATTGTTTTATTGCAAGTACTTTAAAGGTCTTGATATCGTTTTCTTTGAACTTTTTTTTTTTTTTGTGCATTGTTTACCCATTTAATGACGCCAATTTGAACTGTCATATTCTAGAATCCAACTAAACAGAATAATCTATACTCCCTGATTTCGATCCTCAGATCCCTGTCCACCCTAACTAATTTCACATAACTTTATTCCATTATGAGCATTAAGATTCTATCATATAATGTTAAAGGGTTGAATAGCCCAAACAAGAGATTCACCCTTTGGAAAGAACTTAATTCCCACCAAGCAGATATCATTTGTCTTCAGGAGACAAAATTTTCTGAAGATAATCATCCTAAATTTAATCACAAAAATTTCTCTAACATTTTTGAATCCACAATTAAAAATAAAAAGAAAGCTGGGGTCGCCACCATCATAAAAAATACAATACCTTTTAAATTTGAAGAGGAGATTCTCGATTCACATGGTAGATTTCACATTCTCGTCTGTAAAATTAATAATCACATATGTACAATTGTCAATCTCTATGTCCCTAATAGAAGACAAATTAGTTTTCTCAATAAAGTTATGAAAAAAATCTCCAAGGTAAGAAAAGGGGAATTAATTATTATAGGAGATTTCAATATTGTCCTTGATTGCCGTTTGTACTCCTCTTCCCCTAAAAGATGTTTATCTGACTCCCTTAATACTTGGCTCGCAAAAAATGAACTGTTTGATATCTTTAGATGTATTAATGTGGCGCCCCTGAGGGTTCAGTCGCAACAGGGGTACTGCACCTCAGAATGAGGTGTGGTATCTCCTCTCCCGAGTAAGGATGGAGCACTACGCAGGACACTAACCACACACTCAACACTACACCACTCCAGTTCTGTAGGGGGACTAAAGCACCATAGTACTGCCCTGGGCCTGAATGGAGGAGTTGGGGGGAACCAAAGTGAGGGGGAACCACGTAATGAGTGAGGGTGGAGGAAGCATTTACCTAAGCACTTTACTAGAATTTTATATAACTGGAGGCCATTTTAATAACAAGGTCTTTGGTCGTGGGTCTTTGGTATGGCAAGTCAGCACAAAGCTGCAGCCGGCTGAAGGTCCACGGTCCCCGGTCTCAGGCCTCGGGACGGGGAGCGGGGCAGAGTTATAACTGGCTCTGACCCCGGTCAGGGTTCAAGCAAGAAGGCCCAGGAGGGGAGCAGAGGAGATAGGCTCCACAGGCGAGGGGATCTCACGGGAGGCGAAGGGATCTCACGGAAGGCGAAGGGATCTCACGGGGTGCGGACGGAGCGGAGTCGCCACCTGCATACCTTATTCTGGCCTAGCCAGAGGGACCCTGTCGCAAGAGGGGGTACCGGTCCCCGATTATCTGACTTTGCATTTCACGTCTTTGTCGGAAAAGTCCGGAGGCTTATGTGGATCCCAGGGGTATTCGGACAGAGCGGAGTCGCCACCTGTATGCCCTAATCTGAGTTTATCCAGAGGGACCCGGTCTTACGCCACGTTCTTACCACAAGTCACCAAAATGGGCACCCAGTTGGTCCAGGGACTACACGTTACCCACAAGGGACATCGCAGTACCTGTATGGGACTCAGTGAGGGGACGCACGGCGGGAGAAGTTTAGCAAGAGAGGAACACACTAGAGCGGGGTCCTGACAAGTGCCCCTGAACTAGCTGGAGAGCGTTGAACCCCACCCTAGCAGCCGCAGCTCGCCGTGACAGTAGAGACAAGCTCTGAGCTGACTAAACAACAAAGTGAGTAAAGACTTGGATGACTTCAACTACCGCCTCTGTCTGTTCTTTCCTCCGCGGCTCCGCACCCGCCAACGCTCTACTCTACACCCTCTCTACGATGCCCTGAGGCCCCGATCCACCTGTGCGGAGTCGTACCAATTAAGCTGCCTAAACACCGGCCTCAGAGGACTGTCGCTGCGCTGGTGATCCTCACAAGACGCCACGGGTGGCATCACGAATATCCCTATCCCATACAACTTCCCCCCTTCTTTTAAGAGTGACCCCAGGGTACGGGTCCGGAAGCCGACCACCGCGACACCCCCCCCCCAAGGTCATGCAACAACAAGGCCCGAGCGCCGAGTCGTCCCCATTCCCTGGGCGCGTCATTAACACCACATCCAAAGAATTTACATTTTTATCAGATGCTCACCAATCAGCATCTAGAATTGACTTATTATTAACAGATGTCTTCTCCATTTCCAAATTCGATAAAATTTCAATCCTCCCAAAAACTATTTCGGATCATTCTCCTCTACTAGGAGAAATGAGTTTAGGCCCACATCTCAAAAACAACTTTCTTTGGAAGTGTAACCCCACCCTTCTTTTCTCACCAGAATATAAAGCCATAATAGAAGAGAACTTAAAAAACTATTTAAAAGAAAATGAAGATAAAACTATTAGCCCCTTTACTTATTGGAATACTCATAAAGCTGTTCTTAGAGAGGGGAAATGTTGAAGTTATCTTCTTCCATTAAAAAGAAAAATAGGGCTAAAATCACGGAGATCCAATCTCAAATTAGATCCAAAGAAGAGATCCAAGCCAATTCACATTCGCCTTCACCAAGGATTAGACAAGAAATCAATATTCTGAGGTCAGAACTCAAAAAAGAAATTTTCGCATCCTTTGACTCATTAATCAAAAACTCCAAATTCAAACTCTACGCTTCTTTGAATAAACCAACAAACTTTATGATGCGCCATATCCAAAAAAAAAGATTACATAACAGAATCGACAAAATTCTATTGGAAGGCGGCACATATAAATACCATATTAAAGAAATAGTCGCCACTTTTGCCAAATATTTCCACAAATTATACAACATCAATATGGATCATTCCGTCCCGAAACCCAACAAAGATTCAATTAACGCATTTCTTTCTTCTATCAATCTTCCCCATATCAACAAACAGGAATTAGACTCTTTAACGTCCCCCTTTACAGAAAAAGAGGTGATTGATACCATTAGACAATTAAAATCACATAAATCCCCAGGCCCTGACGGATTCACTAATGAATATTTTAAAATATTTGATCATATTCTAGCCCCACACTTAACTCAAATCTTCAATCAGGCGTCTTCTCAAGGATCCTTCCCACTTGAAATGTTAGAAGCTACAATAATTCTTATCCCTAAATCCAAAGGAGACCTGGAAGATGTAAAAAATTATAGACTCATCTCTCTTATTAACACAGATGTTAAAATATACTCTAAAGCGTTAGCAAACAGACTCAAATCTATATCACCAATCATAATTAATAATGACCAAATTGGTTTTGTTGAGAAAAGACAGCCTATGGATGGTACAAGACGTCTAATTAACATTATTAAATTGTTAAACTCATCCAAACTCCCCTCAATTCTCCTTACATTAGACGCAGAAAAAGCGTTCGACCGACTGAATTGGCCCTATTTAGAACACGTCCTTACAAAAATTGGCTTCGATAAAGAATTTCTATCTTCAATTTTAGCATTATACTCCAATCCCACGGCCAAAATATATGCCAATAACCATCTTTCAAGTCCATTCAAGATCACCAATGGAACGAGACAGGGCTGCCCCCTTTCACCTTTACTATTCGTCATCGCAATTGAACCCCTCGTGGGAGAACAAAATATTAAAGGAATCCAAGCCAGTCCCCGACAATTTAAAATCAATTTGTTTGCTGACGACATTCTACTCACTCTACTAGACCCTCTTAGTTCCATCAAAGAGGTCGCACATCCTTGAAGAATTTTCGGATATATCGTATTTTAAAATTAATAGCAACAAATCAAAAATAATCCAAATAAATTTAAGCGACAATACAATGAACAAAATCAAAAGAGACTTCAAATATGGATGGGAGGAGGAAGAATTTACATACCTGGGAATTATTATATCAAAAAATATAAATTCAATCATTAATAAAAACATGGAATCAATTATACAAGTAATAAACAAAGATACATTATACTATGGTGACAAAGACCTCTCGTGGTTGGGTAAGCCGTTAATTATAAAAACATTTGTCCTACCCAAAATCCTGTATGTTCTAAGAAATCTTCCTCTGATTATTCCCAATTTTTACATAACCAGAATGCAAAATCTTGTTAACTCCTTTATTTGGAGCGGTAAAAATGCTAGAACTCTGACTGCTTTATTATTCAAAAGCAAGGCTAACGGCGGTATAGGACTCATTAACATTAACGCTTACTATCTCGCAAACATTGTGAAACAAAGTCAGTACTGGCTAAGCCAAGGGCACTCCCTAGCTTGGATCGAAATTGAGACCCTGCTTAATGGTAATCTTCCCCCGCATAGCACCCTTTTTAATAAATTCTTCAAGAAAACTCATAGCGTTTCATCACACCCAATTTTCCAAGCAGCTTTGTTTGCTTGGGAAAAGCTCTCTAACCTTAAAAAAAAACAAAATAATGTTAACAATTCTGCGAACTTCTCTCTCTTGTTTATTGCAGCCATATTTAAACACCCGCTCCCTCCACACTGGTCAACCCTCGGCATAAACAAAATTAAAGATGTTTTTGACGGCACTAATTTTATCTCCTTCATAGAACTTAAATCTAAATTTAAATTGGCATCAAGTGACTTTCTTTACTACTCAATGACAAAAGATCTAATTTTGCTATTTCTCTCAAATAAAAGATCATTATCAGAAGTTTCAACTAATCTACTATGCAACATAGACCATAAAATTTTCTGGAGTTTGAAGTACATTTATAGATGTTTTAACAAGGATAATTTGTTAACTAAGACAACTTTCATGAAAAGGTGGGAAACAGACCTCAGCTTATCTTTTACAATAGAAATGTGGGAGAATGCCCTATGCTCCTCATATGCCTCAAATATTTGCATGTCGCTGCATGAGGGATTATTATTCATATTTGTTTGGTAATCAAAACCGCCATCGCTTCCAGTTGGAAAAAACCAGACCCTCCTCGTTTCTTTGAACTTATAGACAGGATTTCACTTCACAAATCTTACGAGTTAAGATACAATATAAAATATATATATAGGTTTGACTGTGCGTACAAGCTGAATTTGACCGCCACTGACGTAGTAGCTGGCTTATAGCACTGTATGACTTTTGTCACAGAAAAAATATTTTTTGGACTGGGCCTAGCAAGGATTGTTTTTTTTTACGGTGAAACCTGGAAAAGTTCAACACCACTAAAATAGGACTTGCCTTTTAGCAGACTTTGCCACAGTAAAAAACCTTTGGTGGACTCTTCCTGCCAACCAAAAATATATATAGGATTGGCTGTGCATACAAGGTGAATTTGACCGCCACAGACGTAGTAGCTGGCTTATAGCACTGTATGACTTTTGGCACAGGAAAATATATTTTTTTGGCTGAGCCTAGTAGGAGAAGTTTTTATTTTTTAATGTGAAACCAGGACAAGTGCAACGCCACTAAAATAGGATCTGCCATTTAGCAGACTGGATCAACTTTGCCACAGTAATAAACCTTTGGTGGACTCTGCCTGCTAACCAAAAATATATATAGGTTTGACTGTGTCTAGAAGCTGAATTTGACCGCCACTGACATAGTAGCTGGCTTATTGCACTGTATGACTTTTTTTCACAAGAAAAAATATTTTTTGGACTGGGCCCAATAAAAGAAGTTGTTTTTTTTAATGTGAAACCAGAACAAGTTCAACGCCACTAAAATAGGATCTGCCATTTAGCAGACTGGACCAACTTTGCCACAGTAAAAAAACTTTGTTGGACTCTGCCTGCCAACCAAAAATATATATAGGTTTGACTGTGCGTACAAGCTGAATTTGACAGCCACTGACGTAGTAGGTGGCTTATAGCACTGTATGACTTTTGGCACAGGAAAAAAATATTTTTTGGACTGGGCCTATTACGAGAAGTTTTTTGTTTTTTTAATGTGAAACAAGGACAAGTTGAACGTCACTAAAATAGGATCTGCCTTTTAGCAGACTGGATCAACTTTGAAACAGTAAAAGACCTTTGGTGGACTCTGCCTGCCAACTAAAAATATATATAGGTTTGACTGGGCGTACAAGCTGAATTTGACCGCCACTGACGTAGTAACTGGCTTATAGCACTGTATGACTTTTGGCACAGGAAAAAATAATTTTTGGACCGGGCCTAGTAAGAGAAGTTGTTTTTTTTATATTGTGAAACCAGGATAAGCTCAACGCTACTAAAATAATACCAGCCTTTTAGCAGACTGGATCAACTTTGCCACAGTAAAAAACCTTTGGTGGACTCTGCCTGCCAACCAAAAATATATATAGGTTTGACTGTGTCTAGAAGCTGAATTTGATCACCACTGACGTAGTAGCTGGCTTAAAGCACTGTATGACTTTTTGGCACAGGAAAAAATATTTTTTGGACTGAGCCTAGTAACAGAAGTTTTTATTTTTTTAATGTGAAACCAGGACAACTTCAACACCACTAAAATAGGATATGCCTTTTAGCAGACTGAATCAACTTTGCCACAGTAAAAAACCTTTGGTGGACTCTGCCTGCCAACCAAAAATATATATAGGTTTGACTATGCGTACAAGCTGAATTAGACCATCAGTGAAGTAGTAGCTGGCTTATAGCACTGTATGACTTTTGGCACAGGAAAAAATATTTTTTGGACTGAGGCTAGTAAGAGAAGTTTTTATTTTTTTAAATTTGAAACCAGCACAAGTTCACCGCCACTAAAATAGGATCTGCAAGGGGCGTGGCCTGGGCTCAACGGATGTAGGAGTTTGGTGAGCCGAGCTCCTTGCAGGCAGCCTATATACTGCGACTTAACAGCAACATAAAAAGAGTGTCTCTGTCCGTATCATATATACATCGAGTGGGAATAGTCCCAGGAATATTTTAAGACCATCCACGTTAAAATCTGACGATTTTTGGAGGAGAAAGCAGTGTATGACATCAGCGGTGCTGCGTCTTTGCGGCCGTCAGTGTCCCTACTGAGCCTCTATGAGGGGACGAAGAAGAGGAAAGGGGTGACTCGGTAACTAGTGCCATTGCACATCGTGCCATCTCCCAAAGACCCCGGCTCAAACAGTGGGTGTGTTCTCACCCCGGAACAAGTGTCAGACACCGTGAGCCCGGCGGTACCTCAGGACCACCGGCGAAGAACAGCAGCGGCTGTGAAGACAGTGCGGAATAAGCTCCATCAATAGCCCTGCAGACCAAGTGTCTACCCGTACCTCCCCCGTCGCGCCCTTAAACACTTACGTGAAAACCCCACAAGGCCAGCTCCTTACGATCCGGTGTGTGGTGTGGAGAAGCAGAGGGTGACATCACGCTGCGAAGCCGGCTGGTAACAGAGCGTCTCCTAGCAACAGTGTCCACTCCCTCCTTCATAGAGAGATTTACCTCAAACCTGACGCCAACTATCGTGGTCATCTTCACATACAACACCTCACGGTTCGTGGGAGAGGCATCAGGAGATATGATCACAGGAGTAGATGAGCATAGGCAACACTGACAACGCGATTTAAGACCCACAGAAGTCTCTGCAGGTCCAGCTCTGGAGTAAGTAGTTTGTGATCCCGCGGTGCTGCGACGCTACAGCTGAAGCGTCCCTATTGTGCCTCTCTGAGGTGACATAGAAAAAAGAAGAGGGGACTCAGTGATCGATGCCATTGGATGCTGTGTTAATAACTAAACTCTCCAGCTCACACGGTGGGTGTGAAATCAAACAGGATCAAGTCACAGATTTTGGAAGCCTGGCGATACCTCAGGATCACCGCCATAATAGCGAGATGCGAGCTACTCTGAAAACCCCACAGGCAACTGTCTGCCTCTTCCCTCCCCTGTCTCATCCTCAAGCATTTACTGTGAAAGCTTCACGAAGTGAGCTCCCCTCGATCCAGGTGAGCGGTGTGGTGAAGCGGAGCGTGACGTCAAGCAGAGGTGCCAGTAGGTAAAAGAGAGTCCTTCACCATCAGTTTCAGCTCCCATCTTCAGAGCGAGGTCGGAATCAATTTCAACAAAGGCCATCGTGGTCCCTTCCACTAGCTACGGAAGTGTTCACCTCGCGATTTGTGAGTGTGACAACGGGAGACCTGCACTGTATAAACTCCATAGAGGAAACTCAGAGGAAACTCAGCGGAAGCGGGGTTGGCAGCGCGGTTCAAGAATCCCAGAAGTTTCTGCAGGCAAGTGCTAATATCCCCCTGTCCTGTCTTCTGTCATCCATCTGGTGGTCCTTGAGAAGTCGCCTCTTCCCTGGCACCAGGTGGGTCCTGGGTTAGTTATGTGCGAGTAGTCGAGGAGCCCGTTATACAGCAGAGTTGGTCAGCAACAGAGTTCCCTTAAATACTCTGTGCCTGCTCCAGTCATAAAGCTCATTTCCCGCATATTGACACAGCTTCAACTAAAGAAGGAACTTAGCATTAGAGATGAGCGTTGTTCTACTCGAACTGTTCGCCAATCTCAAATTCGAGCTGTTTTGGGCGGTGTTCGAGCCGGTCGGCGAACACGAACAATTTGAGAAAAATTCGGCTGTTCGAGGTTATGTTCGATAACTGTTCGTGCACCAAAATCATAACTGGATTTTTTCTCAGTAATGATGAAAATTAATGTTAATACGCAGTTTGAGTGTACAGCGGGGCGGGGGGAGGGGCAGGGGATGGATCTCTGCAGGAACAATGAAGATCTCCATTTTTTTTTCTCTTTCCTGCATTTGCAGTGGGGAGGTGCAATCTGTCAGCCTATCAGCAGCGCACATGTAGCACCCTGAGGATTCGGCTGCTACAGGAGTATTGCACCTCAACCCAGAGGTGTGATATTCCACTCCCGGGTAAGGAAGGAGTGTGGAACTGAGCTCAGATAGACTGCATGCACTACATACATCCCATTCCAGAGGAGCAGGCCGACGGCACTCCCACTTAGAAATGTGCAGGTGCGACCGAGCCTGTTCCTGGCTGGAGTGGGAGGGGGGAGGAACATCCCATGTAGTGTAGGGGCAGATAGGGGGAGCAGTCTGGGTAGTGGTAGGAGCTCATTGGGTGCTGGTCACCTGAGCTCACACATAGAGGGCTATATAAGGTGGGCACCATCTAGAATCAGGGTCAGACGCAGAGAGTAAGTCTGCTGCAGAGGAAGTCAGCCTGCAGCAAGGGAGCAGAACAGACCTGAGCCTGAAGAGTGAGAGAGTGGAGTACAGAAAGACCCAGAGGGGGGACAAAGAAGGGACCCAAGAACCCAAATAAGAACACCGGGTGAGGAGTCAGCAGAAGGGTACCGGAACCCAAGCTGGTGGGGGTAAAGACATTCCCCAGCCAGAGACCGGAGACCGTGGGCAGAGTCTGTCACGGTCACCCACTACATTCACCCTGAAGGCACACCACATGGAGGGTCAGGGAACCTGAGGCCAAAGGTTGCCCAACAGAAGGCCCGAGGGAGCTGGATTTAGGTGAATCCCTGGTGGGGACGGCTGAAGGAAGGACAGAGGGAGAGCTCAGGGCCACGCTCCGGACTTGTTTGGGGGTTGGCCGGATCCAGGACCTGGTGGACGCAGCACGGCTCGGGAGGTCACTTGGAGCTAGAGTGACCAGGAACATCTGCAGTAAGTAAAGACCCTTAACTGCACTACCCGAGTCTGTAATCATTACCGGCTGCACCGCACCACCACAACCCCCATCCTCTGCGCCTGTCCCCTCTGAGGCTATACCCCTCCCGTTGGGGGTTATCCCACCAAGCTGCGCATCCACCATCAGCCTCAGCGGACCCTGCTGCAGCGGCGGCCACAGTGACCGCATCACAACGGGTGGCGTAGTCGACACAACGAACTTTAATAACATCAGTAAAGACTGCCACATAACACTGAGCTTGACGCCCTGGGCACGGGACCGGGTCACAGCCGCTCGGAGACTACAACCCCCCCCATCTGATCCGGTGCCGGGTATTCCCCTCAGAAAGGAATATGTCCCAGGGGGCGCGTCAACTTTGGCGTAGTCGGCAGGATTACGTGCCCGCAACACCCGGGTACTGCGTGCCTGAAGAAAAGTGCAAGTTTACCTCAGAAAGAAGTCTCCCGCCGGTTCCGGAGGGTCCACGCCATCGGACTCCATCACCAGTCGTTTCCCGCCGATTGTCCGCCATTTCCAGCTTGTTCCCGCCATCTGCAGAGTTTCCCGCCACTGGGCGACGCTTCCCGCCAAAACCGCAGATTTCCCGCCTTGGAAGAGCAGCGGACGCCATTATGGGCGTGCCAAAGGAGGGCGAGAGGCCACCTCCCATCGTGGGCCGGGACAGAAAATGGCGCCAAAAGTGGAAACCGCCCCCACCAACAGAGACTGTGATGCTGGAGGTGTCGGTCAGCGTGAAAGAACTCCCCCTGGAGCTGACAGTCACCGAGTTGCCCCGGGACCGCCCTCGAAGTGGGAGGAGACGAAAGAAAAGAGCAAAGATGGGTGTCGCTTGGAGCAGTGTAGAACGAGCGCACCCGGAGGCAAGAGGTCTAATGAGGAGTAGCGGAGAAGCTCACCCGGAGTCGAGGAGAGAAAGAGTGGACCCGGGAATGGAGCGGCAGCAGAGCAGCACCGGCCCGCTGGCCAGGAGCCTGCTGGAGGAAGAAGGAGGAGAGCAGAGCAGCACCGGCCCGCTGGCCAGGAGCCTGCCGGAAGCAGAGCAGAGCAGCACCGACCCGATGGTCAGGAGCCTGCTGGAGTCAACAACCCCGCTAGGCTTAGCGGAGATCCTGGCGCAGCTTCCCCGAGATCGGGAGTGCGCACGGAGTGCCCTGGAGGGCCTCGCGGGAAGGATGGCCCGAGTGCAGAGGGAGATCCTGGCGGAGTGGGGCCGGGAGATGGCCCAGCAAGCTGGAACCCGTCCACTTAACCCGCTCCCTTGGAAGAAGACATCGACTGCCTCTGCGGATGACGCGGGAGGACCCAAGGCCGGAGACGGCGCAGAAGAGGGAGCGAGACGCATGGCAGCAGGTAAGGGGGATGCCTATACCCCATACCGGAAGACCGCTTACCTGCCCCAGCTCCCCGTCGCAGAGCCCGAAGGTCCCCCGGCCGTACCCGAGACCGCCATGACATCGCCACCGACTAGGCCCCGACCGGAAGCCGCCGTCGCGACCCCGATGACGTCACGCATCGTGACCCGGAGCGTGGCGCCGGAAGAGGAGCCTCCGGCCTGGTCACAGGGCCTAGCATTTCCGGGCGCCGCATCCAAAGCAGAGCCATCTACCTCCGCGGAGCCTCCGGCCTGGTCGCAAGGCCAGGTAACCCAGGGCGCCGCCGTCCTAACGGTGCCCTTCACCTTCCAGGTGCCCCAGGCCTGGCCGCAAGGCCTGGGCAACCCGGGCGCCACCACCACCGCGCCCGCGCCCGTAATACCTAGGGTGCCACATCTGGGAGAGGACCCCTTCAGCCAGCTAACGTGGCCGGACGGTCGGCCTTTCATCTGGCCCGAAGGATTCTTGGAGCTGGAGCGGCAGAAGCAACTAGGTCCCCTGTGTGAGCCCCTGATCCCGGCTCCAAAGCCCGTGACTCGGGTCTCGCCTCCCCTAGAAGAGGCTCAATTTGCGTGGGACCCCAAGGGAGAAGATCTGATGGGGTTCACCGGAGAGACTCGGGCAGCTGCAGCAGCGCGCACAGAGTGTTGCCGTCAACAGCTGGCGGAGTTCAAGAGAGAGCGGGAGGAGAGGCAGGCCAAAGAGCAATGGGCCCAGACCCGCAGCGCGGAGCAAAAGAGTCGGACCAGAAGGGACCCCCGTGCAGCAGATCGTCCCCGTACCATCGGGACGGTAATAAAGTTTAATGCGCAGCATGGGTGGGGCTTCATAAGGGACCGGAACACCATGGGTGACGTCTTCGTTACACGACGGGACGTCGAGTCCCACCTGCCAGAGGGTCACAAAGGCCGTGACCTCTACGTCGGTGATGAGGTAACGTTCACCCGGCACAAGTGTGCCAAGGGACCTTACGCCCTCCACGTGCATCGCTTGACGGAGGAGGAGTTGCGGTGCGAGGAGGAGGAGCAAGAGGACCCGGACGGGTCTGAAGTTACCACCAGCAAAAAGCAAAGAGCAGGAGGAAGACGCCGTTGAGTGCGGCAGAGCAAGAGACTGTATATAGTTGCCTGTCGGGGCACAGTGAATCGGAACTGAAACTGAAACTGGAACTGTTGTTGCTGCTAAAATAGTCCCCGTTGGGACCAGCGAACTGTTACCTGTAACCCTTTCCATACCAGGCTGAGGACTGTGAGCAGCCATCCCTTTCCCTTTACCTGGCCGGGGACTGAGAACGGCCAAAATATTCCCTGTATATAGTTGCGCTTGCTAAAGCGCCCCCTACCGGTTTTTATAGGAAAAACCATTTTTCTAAAAGACTGTCGCACTCTACCTGGTCACGAGTTGCACGGTGACCAGAGGAACAGAAGAGAGAAAGAGACGACGAGAATGTTGTTTACCTGAAAAAGTTTATATATATATTTATATAGTATTACGTATAATATTTAATATGTTTTACATGTTTATAAAATGTTGTATGTTTTGGTGTTTTTTGTCTTTGCAGCCCGAGGACGTGCTGTGATTTACCAGGGGGGAATGTAGCACCCTGAGGATTCGGCTGCTACAGGAGTATTGCACCTCAACCCAGAGGTGTGATATTCCACTCCCGGGTAAGGAAGGAGTGTGGAACTGAGCTCAGATAGACTGCATGCACTACATACATCCCATTCCAGAGGAGCAGGCCGACGGCACTCCCACTTAGAAATGTGCAGGTGCGACCGAGCCTGTTCCTGGCTGGAGTGGGAGGGGGGAGGAACATCCCATGTAGTGTAGGGGCAGATAGGGGGAGCAGTCTGGGTAGTGGTAGGAGCTCATTGGGTGCTGGTCACCTGAGCTCACACATAGAGGGCTATATAAGGTGGGCACCATCTAGAATCAGGGTCAGACGCAGAGAGTAAGTCTGCTGCAGAGGAAGTCAGCCTGCAGCAAGGGAGCAGAACAGACCTGAGCCTGAAGAGTGAGAGAGTGGAGTACAGAAAGACCCAGAGGGGGGACAAAGAAGGGACCCAAGAACCCAAATAAGAACACCGGGTGAGGAGTCAGCAGAAGGGTACCGGAACCCAAGCTGGTGGGGGTAAAGACATTCCCCAGCCAGAGACCGGAGACCGTGGGCAGAGTCTGTCACGGTCACCCACTACATTCACCCTGAAGGCACACCACATGGAGGGTCAGGGAACCTGAGGCCAAAGGTTGCCCAACAGAAGGCCCGAGGGAGCTGGATTTAGGTGAATCCCTGGTGGGGACGGCTGAAGGAAGGACAGAGGGAGAGCTCAGGGCCACGCTCCGGACTTGTTTGGGGGTTGGCCGGATCCAGGACCTGGTGGACGCAGCACGGCTCGGGAGGTCACTTGGAGCTAGAGTGACCAGGAACATCTGCAGTAAGTAAAGACCCTTAACTGCACTACCCGAGTCTGTAATCATTACCGGCTGCACCGCACCACCACAACCCCCATCCTCTGCGCCTGTCCCCTCTGAGGCTATACCCCTCCCGTTGGGGGTTATCCCACCAAGCTGCGCATCCACCATCAGCCTCAGCGGACCCTGCTGCAGCGGCGGCCACAGTGACCGCATCACAACGGGTGGCGTAGTCGACACAACGAACTTTAATAACATCAGTAAAGACTGCCACATAACACTGAGCTTGACGCCCTGGGCACGGGACCGGGTCACAGCCGCTCGGAGACTACAACCCCCCCCCATCTGATCCGGTGCCGGGTATTCCCCTCAGAAAGGAATATGTCCCAGGGGGCGCGTCACACACACGGAGCGAAGTGCTTTTTTTCACACAAGCAAGGGCATGTGTGATTGGCAGTGTATGTCACATGTCCTTGCCCTATAAGACCAAGCCATTTTCCCCGTCGCCACCATTTTCTCACTGCTGCAGCTGCGTGTTAGACGGCACCGCTGTTGCTGTGTGCGCTATACCTTGTTAATTTCAAGCCAATTTTCGCACAAATATACAGATAGCTTGGGAGTAGGGAATAGTTGTGATTGCAGTCCTTTTAAGGACTAGGTTACAGCATTTCCTACGACTTTTATCAGGCAGGTCTGTGCTCTTAAATAGATAGATTGTGGGAGTAAAGACTAATTGTAATTGGAGTCCTTTTCAGGACTAGGTTACATCAGTTCCTATCAGTTTTTGCCAGGCAGGTCTGTGCCAGTGCTGTGCAAGTTTTTTTCACAGCATTTGGCTGAATCTAGCAAAGCTAATCCTTTTTGGCCTATTGCAGAGTGTGTTAGTCAGTGGAGTAGCCTATCTGTGTTGCAAGATATACCACCTGTGTATAGAATACCAATTTTTTTACTGCACCTAGTGAAGTAAAATCTTTTGGGCATAGCATCATTCTATTAGTCCATCTATACTGACCTCCATCAGGTTGCAAACTGAATATAATTTTTTTCTGCATCTAGCTCTGAAAAAATATTTGGGCTTCTAGCAGTGTGTGGGACTTGGTCTATTAGTCCATCTATACTGACCTCCATCAGGTTGCAAATTGAATAAAAAAAATTTCTGCATCTAGCTCTGAAAAAATATTTGGGCTTCTAGCGGTGTGCGGGACTTGGTCTATTAGTCCATCTATACTGACCTCCATCAGGTTGCAAATTAAAAATAATTTTTTTCTGCATCTAGCTCTGAAAAAATATTTGGGCTTCTAGCAGTGTGTGGGACTTGGTCTATTAGTCCATCTATACTGACCTCCATCAGGTTGCAAATTAAAAATAATTTTTTTCTTCATTTAGCTCTGAAAAAATATTTGGGCTTCTAGCAGTGTGTGGGACTTGTTCTATTAGTCCTTCTATACTGACCTCCAGCAGGTTGCAAATTGAATATAATTTTTTTCTGCATCTAGCTCTGAAAAAATATTTGGGCTTCTAGCGGTGTGTGGGACTTGGTCTATTAGTCCATCTATACTGACCTCCATCAGGTTGCAAATTAAAAATAATTTTTTTCTGCATCTAGCTCTGAAAAAATATTTGGGCTTCTAGCGGTGTGTGGGACTTGGTCTATTAGTCCATCTATACTGACCTCCATCAGGTTGCAAATTAAAAATAATTTTTTTCTGCATCTAGCTCTGAAAAAATATTTGGGCTTCTAGCAGTGTGTGGGACTTGGTCTATTAGTCCTTCTATACTGACCTCCATCAGGTTGCAAATTAAAAATAATTTTTTTCTGCATCTAGCTCTGAAAAAATATTTGGGCTTCTAGCGGTGTGTGGGACTTGGTCTATTAGTCCATCTATACTGACCTCCATCAGGTTGCAAATTAAAAATAATTTTTTTCTGCATCTAGCTCTGAAAAAATATTTGGGCTTCTAGCAGTGTGTGGGACTTGGTCTATTAGTCCATCTATACTGACCTCCATCAGGTTGCAAATTGAATAAAAAAAATTTCTGCATCTAGCTCTGAAAAAATATTTGGGCTTCTAGCGGTGTGTGGGACTTGGTCTATTAGTCCATCTATACTGACCTCCATCAGGTTGCAAATTAAAAATAATTTTTTTCTGCATCTAACCCAGCCAATAGTTTTGGCCTAATACCACAGTTTGGCCACTCAGCTCTGCTCGGTTACCATCCATTGTTTTTTTGTGCAAACAACTCCAGAGTTGTGAATTAGTTAACCACCAAAATGAGTGGAAAAAGGCCTGCTGCTGGTGGAAAGGGGAATAGGCGTGTTGGGAAGGGGAAAAAAGGTTGTGTCCGTGGGGTAGGTGCAGAAGAAAGACCATCTTCCAGCCAAACTAAAATGTCTACTTCTTTTAGCGGACAATGTGATAAGATCCCTTTCTTACGGCCACGCTAATCGCTACAAATTCCAGATGAGGCACAAAAACAGCAGGTGCTTCAACGGATATCAAGTGCTCCTTTAAGTGGGCTCTCCTCCACATCAACTTCAACATCACAAATACTCCAGTCCTCAAAGGTGTCACCCAAATCGCACTTGCTTCCTCACAGCTCCCAAATCTCCAGCTGCCCGTCTGAGTATGAGGTAGAACAGATGGTTGAGTCTGCAGAGCTGTTTACTCATACTATAGCCTGGGAATCAGAGGTCGACTCCAGCGCTTCTGTGAATCCAGACGAGGAAATGATCTGCACTGATGCCCAGAATCTTTATGAGTCGGATCCAGGACCAGACGCAGAAGGTTCTGACCATAATGTAGACCCTCATTCCCAAACTGTAACTCCTGTTGGTGAAGACAATGAGGAAGACGATGATAAGACTCAAATACCTGATTGGAGCGACAACTTTAGTTTTTTGTCAGGGCAGGAACAGGTTGGCTCTGAGGACGACGGGTGTGATAACGCACAGGGTGATGATGATGAGGTCGGAGATCCCACTTACTGTCAACCCACAGTCAGCCAAGAGATGAGGTCAGCAGAGGAGGTGGAGGAAGATGCTAGTGACGACGAGGTCAGGTTGCGCCTTCCTGGACAGAGACGTAGTACTGGAAGCACGTCAACAACTGCATCCTCAAACACAACTCTGCCTCTCACCACAAGTCGTGGTGGCTCTTCAGGTCGCATGGGTGCTAAGCCTTGCATAGCCTGGGCATTTTTTCAGATCGATAAAGATGACCCAACTCGTGTTATCTGTAACATTTGTCAGCAAAAGCTAAGTAGAGGCCAAAAAATACATAGTTTGAGTACTTCATGCATGAACCGGCACATGGACATGAAGCATAAGTTGCAGTGGGAAGCTCAGTGTGCTACAATGCGGTCTAGCCGGCCGGGCCAACCACCGTCTGCCATATCTTGTGCATCCGCGGCCTCTTCATCCTCTGTGACTGGGGGGACAGCAGTCACACCTGTTTTGGGGCGCAGACCTGCCACCTCTTTACCCGCAACAGCCAGCGTGATTGGCAGGTCATCATTTTCTTTGGAGGTGGTAACACCAGCTGGTCTTGAGCGCTGTCCGACATCGATAGCACCACCTTTGGATCAAGGCAACCTAACATGTCCGCCTGCATCTTCCTCACAGACCGGCAGTTTGCCGGGGACACCCTTATCAACCCCGTCTAAGCACAATAGCCAGCCCTCGGTCCCTCAGATGTGGACAAGTAAAAGACCATTTCCTCCTAGCCATGAGAAAGCTAAGAGGTTGAATTTCACCATCTGCAAGCTCTTGGCTACAGAAATGCTGCCTTTCCGCCTGGTGGACACAGAGGATTTTCGAGACCTTATGTCCGTCGCAGTGCCCCAGTACCAGATGCCCAGTCGGCACTACTTCTCAAAGAAAGGTGTGCCTGCGCTCCACCAGCATGTCGCACACAACATCACCGCTTCTTTGAGAAACTCTGTGTGTGACAGGGTGCATTTCACCACAGACACTTGGACGAGTAGGCATGGACAGGGGCGTTACATGTCGCTGACTGGGCACTGGGTAACTATGGTGACAGCAGGACAAGGGGCTGCTGTCCAAGTCTTGCCGTCCCCACGAGTTGTGCGTCAATCCTCTTTATGTCATTTTTCCTCCACTGCTTCTGCCTCCTCAACCTCCTCTCGGTCTTCCACCTGCACCCAAAGCCTGTCTGGTCATGCCACAAGCTTTCTAACTGCGCAGAAGGGATCCTGCACACCTCCTTACTATGCTGGCAGTAGGGCTCAACGTCATCAGGCGGTTTTTACATTGAAATGTCTGGGAAATGTGAGTCACACAGCTGAGGAGTTGTGGTCAGCTCTGGAGAACCAATTTCATGAATGGTTGTCTCCACTGGACCTGAAACCAGGGAAGGCCGTGTGCGACAATGCTGCAAACCTGGGTGCGGCCCTTCGCCGGGGCAATGTCACACACGTGCCTTGTATGGCTCACGTGTTGAACCTGGTTGTCCAGCAATTTTTAGCCCACTATCCCAGACTAGATGGCCTTCTGCAGAGGGCACGGTCGCTGTGTGCTCACTTCCGCCGTTCGCATCCCGCAGCTCAGCGACTTACATCTCTACAGAAGTCGTTGGGCCTGCCACTTCACCGGCTAAAATGCGATGTGCCTACCCGGTGGAATTCAACTCTGCACATGTTGCAGCGACTGTGGCAGCACCGACAAGCCCTGGTGCAATACGTTCTGACGTATAGCCTGGGCCAACGAGATTCAGAGGTGGGGCAAATCACGCTGGAGGAGTGGTCTCAGATCAGGGACCTATGCACCCTTCTGCACAGTTTTGAAATGGCGACGAAGATGTTTAGTGCTGACGATGCCATTATCAGCGTGACTATTCCGGTGATTTACATGCTGGAGCACATGTTAAACAGAATTCGGAGTCAGGTGGTGGCACAAGAGGAGGTGGAGGAAGTAGAGGAGGAGGAGTTGTATGCGGAAGGGCTAACATCTGCAAGGTCCAGACGGTCGGCAGCACCAGGGCGGCAGGCATGTGAGGGTGGGGGAGATGATTTTACCAGGGCGCATGGTAGCAGCCAAACTAGTGAGGAAGGTGCAGGAGCCCAGGAAGAAGTGGAGGACGAACTGATGGAAGACTCATCAGATGAGGGAGACCTTGATCACATTTCTGTTGTGCGAGGTTGGGGGGAGAGGACAGAGGAAGGAAGCATGATTGTTACCTCGCCACCAACACAACAGGGACTTGGTGCTCCTGGATGCGCAACACACATGAGTGCCTTCTTGCTGCACTACCTGCAACATGACCCTCGAATTGTGAGAATTAGAAATAATCCTGACTACTGGGTTGCCACACTGTTAGATCCCCGGTACAAAAGTAAATTTGCAGAAATTATTCCTGCCATAGAAAGGGATGCACGCATGCAGGAGTATCAGCAGAGACTGTTGCAGAATCTTACATGTGCTTTTCCACAAAATACCAGTGGTGCACGTAGTGAATCTCACAGTTCCAACTTGCCAACCGTGGTCTGTATGGAATTGTTCAATAAAGGGCCCAAAATTAAGATAACATAGATGGGAGAAGTCTCTATGAATAGGAATTCCTAAGTATTTGATACCCTGTGAGGGCTAGGCAAAGGGAAAGTTGGACTGGATGGAATCCTATATGGATTTAGGGAGGGAGACATCGAGGGCCTCAGACTTCGCTGCATTGATTTTAAAATTTTACCATGTAACAAAGTGATCTATTTCAGCCATAACAGCAGGGATGGATATATGTGATTGAGTGATATATACTAGGACATCATCAGCAAATAGAGAGCACTTGTACTCGGTGCCTCCCACCTCAATCCACCTAATATTCGGGTTATGGCGAATTGATGAGAGCAGGTGCTCCGTCACTAGGATGTATAAGAGAGGGGACAGAGGACATCCCTGCCTTGTCCCATTGGTGATTGTGAAAGGTGATGAAAATGTTCTGACGCAACCCCTGGGCCTTGGGACACCCGGAGCCGGACCCTTTTTGGTGGATGCTGGTGGTTGTAGTCTTCGTGGCGACGATCCGGTTCCGTGGCTCAGGGCGGTCAAACCAGTGGCGGAACTATTTATGTGGTTTTGATGTTTAAATGTCCGACTACGCCACCCGTGGATTGCGGTCAGAGTGAACCGCCGCTACAGGGCAGACCGCTAAGGCTGGTGTTGTGGGTGCAGCAGAGCGTAGCATAACTCCCCACGGGAGGAGTATAGCCTCAGGGCAGTGTATGCGGAGGATGGGGGTGATGGTGCAGGGCAGCAGCAGTAACGACACGGAGTCAGTGATGCAGTTCAGGGCCTTTACTCACAGTTCTTATTATCCAGACCACGTCTGCAGGTAACGGCTGCCCACGTCGTACTGTGCTCACCAGGTGAGGGGCTCAGACAACTCCCAGATAACTTTGGAGCGCTTCACAGGACCCCCTTTGTGTGTCCTTTGTCTGGCCTTTCTTACCAACACTTCTGTCCGGCTGCCTCGGGCCTCCTCTTGGTAAACTTGGCGCCAGTTTCCCTGACCCTATGTGGTGCCTTCCTAGCGGGTGGAGCAAGGGGCTGCGCCACATAAAATGTCAGAGCCTCCGGTTTCTAGCTGAGGGTCGTTTCCTGCCTCCACTAGTTCGGGGACCGGTCTCCCCCTTTGGCCTGACCCCTCCACGCAGGTGGATTCGGGCGTGCGGTGGCGACTCGCCCGTCCGCACCCCTGGGATCCCTTCATTCCTCGTTCCTGGAGCCTTCTCCGCTCCTCTTCCTTCCTTCTCCCTCTTGCAGGCCTGGGCCTCTGTTACTAGGCCCGCCTCCGGAGCAGAGCTCATGCAGAGCCCCTGCTCCCTGCCACTTCTGCTCAGACTTCTCTGCACTGAACTAAGATGGTGCCCACCTTTTATACTCCCTTCTCAATGCACCCAGGAACTGCACTGCAGGGTTCCCCTTCCTCAGTGTTCCCTCCCCCCACTCCAGCCAGGGACAGGGACTGTCGTGCCCATCTCAGGGGCATATTGGTCACCCTGCCCCACGGCAATGTGGTGTAATGCATGCAGGTGTCGGGTCCTGATCCACACTCCATCCTTATCTGAGAGTGAGATATCACACCTCTGGGTGAGGTGCAATACGTCTGTAGCAACCGAGCCCTCGGTGCTACAGTTCCATTTATCTTCAGCCTAGGTGACGTATTGTGATACAGGGCCGTGATTTTGGCTATAAAAGGGTCCCCTAGACCCCTACCCCAAGCTTTTTAAGAGAATCATATATGGCGTGCCAGGAGACTCTATGGAATGCTTTCTCAGCATCCAACGAGAGTATCTACTTACAAATTTTTAACTGCATCTAGCCCAGGAAATACTTTGTGCCTAGTAGCAGTGTCTGCTAGTCAGCGGATTATCCCGGCTGTTAAGCAAGCTACACCACCTGTAGTTTGGACACTTAATTTTTTCAAAGGAAATGCTTCGGGACCACGGGATACTTAGTGAAGAGCATCAGGAGGCACCCCAAGGCATAGGGGCTGGGACTGGCACTAGGATGCCTTGCGGTGGACAGCCGAGCTCGATCCTTATAAAAGCTTTTTAACTGCAGCAGCTTTAGTGGACGCTACTGGAGCTGGAATTACGCGGCTGCTGGCATGAGACTTGCCCTCCAATAGATCCTTGTAAATGGATTTAAAGTGTATTCATTCAAATTAGAGGGACAATTTAAATTAAAAAGCTTAGAGCTGCCTCCACCACAGGGGGGCTCTCTCGACCCACCAGCGGACAGGCACCAGTATTGGGAGAGGGGGGCTGGCCGTCAGGGTTCACCGCGGCTCTGGCACAAACCCGGCGACACGGAGGTGGCACGGGCAGGAGCGGACTGGCCGTCTCGGCTTCTCACTTTTTGGATTTTAGAAGGGCATGACATGCCTATATCTGTGTCTCCCCCTCCTTTTACTCCTCCACCTCTTTTCTTTTCGCATGACTATATGTACTTGTCACTTTTCCATGTGTTAGTTGTGTCTTCTGAGCAGTTTGTCAGCTTTTGGACACCTTTGAAGGTGTTTTCTATGTGTTTCTATGTGTTTTTGTTTGCCTGCCATTGGTTTTAACGGTGTTCGAAGGTGTTCGACGAACAGTTTGACGAACAGTTCGGCGAACACACGGGTGTTCGACGAACCGAACCGAACTCGAACACTACGGGGGTGGCTCAACACTACTTAGCATCACTGCTCTTATACAGTAAAACAACGAGCAGTCTCTACTTGCCCATCTTGTGTCTTCTACAGTGCTCTTAGGACATCAACTTAAAACAGAAGTTTTATTGAATATTGAAAATTTTAGCTTTGGGACTAGGCTAATAGCCTCACAGCAACACAGCAGATTTACCCTTTCTTCAAAACTTCTTGTGAGATCCAATATCGGTTACTCAGCTCTCTCATATTGTTGATTTCAAACTTTACCTCCGCTATTAAGCAAAGTCAAGTCTACATTCTACCTGTGGATCATTTATATTTAATCGTCCAACGGGGGGTATATGCCCTCTCACCCGTTTTTTTCTACCATTAATCGGTCAATCTTGTGAAGTTACTCTTTCACCTTTCACTTGTAGTACATCACTTATATTTCTACAGCTGTGCTAGCTTATATTTGTATATTTTTGTGGTATCGTTTTCTCCTATTAGGTAGAATATCTAGCCCATTTATGCTCAGTGTTCAGCCTTCGCTAATATACCCACATTAAGAATAATATTGCTGGATTCTTATTACACTGATTCTAACAGTATTTTTTTTTTTTAACAGGTTTGTATTAAATATAACTGTATTGTGTTAAACCATTCCCAAACATATATTCTGATTAAATAAACTATTTAATCCACCAAAGTCAAATAAAATATTGTCTGAGGGTAGGAGCTCAAGTATTTGCCCAGCTTCAGCCTGACTAAATCTGGTCAAACATGAGTACCACCAAAAAAAAAATTGCTACCACTGGAAGCAAACCTCCCAATCCAATTATCCAAAAGAGAAAAGTCTCCAATTTCATGTACATTGTAATCCCCCAGAGAATTCCCCAAACTTAATCAGCCCTTTTAAATCCAGATCTCCCCTTAAAAGAGAGGACAAATTAGATTCGAAGAAAAATCTTCAAAAAGTGGTCCCTCAAAATCCTCCTCAAAATACATCCTTTTCTTGCTCACCTTCACTTTCAGATTTAGACAGAGATTATCTCCCCAACAACCAACTCTAATAATCTGAAAAGTGAGGACATGGATACTTCCTCCTCTCATAAAAGACCAACACCGGAAAACTGGTGACATAAGAGCACAATTTCACAGGAACTTCCTGTTTCTGCATCAGACTCTGAATATGCTGATTCTTCCCCAAATTTAAGTCCCAAAAAAAACAAGCAAAAAAGAGATCATGTCCTCAAGACCGCTGATAAAATTGTCCACAATACATACAACCTTAAAGAGCTCCCCTCTCCCTCAAATATGAATGCTGAAACTTACATGTTGGAGTTGGCAAAAGTAATTAACGACAACATGAAAATAAGCTTAGACAAACAAACAGAACTAATAAACTCTAATTTCCAAATATTTAATAAAAGATTTGAGGAAAATGAGGAAAGGCTCGCTTCAGTCGAAGTTAAAACTGAAAAATTGACAAATGACCAGATGAACACGCAATTAGAAATTAGTAAACTTAAAGCAAAATTGGCAGACTTGGAGGACCGCAACCGCAGAAATAATCTTAAAATACGTGGACCTGAGATTGTTCCTGCTCATGGCCTCACTGACTATGTCAAACCTTTTTTCAAACAAATACTTCCCTCACTATCCAATCAGGAGTTAATCATTGATAGGATCCATAGATTACCTCGCCCTAACTCAATCTCAGCAGATTTACCTAGAGACACATTATTGCGGATCCACTTTTTTCACACAAAGCAAAAAATACAAAATATTATCAGAGTAGAAAAAACTTTCCCAGAGCCCTATAATAACCTCAAAATATTCACAGACTTGTCTAAAGAGACAATTGAGGCAAGGAAATCATTTAGAGCCACCAATACTTACTTAAGAGAAGTGGGCTTAACTTACAGATGGGATTTCCCTTTAAAACTGCTGGTCTTTCACAAGGAAAAAAACGTAATCCTCTTTTCACCAGAGGAAGGACGCAATTTTGTAGCATCGTGTTTTTCTTAGTACAAATTTTATGTTTGTTATTGTTTTATTGCAAGTACTTTAAAGGTCTTGATATCGTTTTCTTTGAACTCTTTTTTTTTTTTGTGTGTGTATTGTTTACCCATTTAATGACACCAATTTGAACTGTCATATTCTAGAATCCAACTAAACAGAATAATCTATACTCCCTGATTTCGATCCTCAGATCCCTGTCTACCCTAACTAATTTCACATAACTTTATTCCATTATGAGCATTAAGATTCTATCATATAATGTTAAAGGGTTGAATAGCCCAAACAAGAGATTCACCCTTTGGAAAGAACTTAATTCCCACCAAGCAGATATCATTTGTCTTCAGGAGACAAAATTTTCTGAAGATAATCATCCTAAATTTAATCACAAAAATTTCTCTAACATTTTTGAATCCACAATTAAAAATAAAAAGAAAGCTGGGATCGCCACCATCATAAAAAATACAATACCTTTTAAATTTGAAGAGGAGATTCTCGATTCACATGGTAGATTTCACATTCTCGTCTGTAAAATTAATAATCACATATGTACAATTGTAAATCTCTATGTCCCTAATAGAAGACAAATTAGTTTTCTCAATAAAGTTATGAAAAAAATCTCCAAGGTAAGAAAAAGGGAATTAATTATTATAGGAGATTTCAATATTGTCCCTGATTGCTGTTTGGACTCCTCTTCCCCTAAAAGATGTTTATCTGTCTCCCTGAAAACTTGGCTCACAAAAAATGAACTGTTTGATATCTTTAGATGTATTAATGTGGCGCCCCTGAGGGTTCAGTCGCCACAGGGGTACTGCACCTCAGAATGAGGTGTGGTATCTCCTCTCTCGGGTAAGGATGGAGCACTACGCAGGACACCAACCACACACTCAAAACTACACCACTCCAGTTCTGTAGGGGGCCTAAAGCACCATAGTGCTGCCCCAGGCCTGAATGGAGGAGTTGGGGGAACCAAAGTGGGGGGGAACCACGTAGTGAGTGAGGTTGGAGGAAGCATTTACCTAAGCACTTTACTAGAATTTTATATAACTGGAGGCCATTTTAATAACAAGGTCTTTGGTCGTGGGTCTTTGGGACGGCAAGTCAGCACAAAGCTGCAGCCGGCTGAAGGTCCACGGTCCCTGGTCTCAGGCCTCAGGACGGGGAGCAGGGCAGAGTTATAACCGGCTCTGACCCCGGTCAGGGTCCAAGCAAGAAGGCTCAGGAGGGGAGCAGAGGAGATCTCTCGGGAGGCGAAGGTATCTCACGGGAGGCGAAGCGATCTCACGGGGTGCGGACGGAGCGGAGTCGCCACCTGCATACCTTATTCTGGCCTAGCCAGAGGGACCCTGTCGCAAGAGGGGGTACCGGTCCCCAATTATCTGACTTTGCACTTCAAGTCTCTGTCGGAAAAGTCCGGAGGCTTATGTGGATCCCAGGGGGATACGGACGGAGTGGAGTAGCCACCTGTATGCCCTAATCTGAGTTTATCCAGAGGGACCCGGCCTTACGCCACGTTCTTATCACAAGTCACCAAAAAGGGCACCCAGTTGGTCCAGTGACTACACGTTACCCACAAGAGACATCGCAGTACCTGTATGGGACTCAGTGGGGAGACGCACGGTGGGAGAAGTTTAGCAAGAGAGGAACACATTAGAGCAGGGTCCTGACAAGTGACCCTGAACTAGCTGGAGTGCGCTGAACCCCACCCTGGCGGCCGTAGCTCGCCTTGTGAGAGAAGAGAGAAGCTCTGAACTTACTAAACAACAAAGTGAGTAAAGACTTGGATGACTTCAGGGAGTCGTACCAACTAAGCTGCCTAAACACCGGCCTCAGAGGACTGTCGCAGCGCAGGTGATCCTCACCAGACGCCAGGGGTGGCGTCACGAATATCCCTATCCCATACAACTTCCCCCCTTCTTTTAAGAGTGACCCCAGGGTACGGGCCCGGGAGCCGACCACCGCGACACACCCCCCCCCCCCAAGGTCAGGCAACAACAAGGCCCGGGCGCCGAGTCGTCCCCATCCCCTGGGCGCGTCATTAACACCACATCCAAAGAATTTACATTTTTCTCAAATGCTCACCAATCAGCATCTAGAATTGACTTATTATTAACAGATGTCTTCTCCATTTCCAAATTCGATTAAAATTTCAATCCTCCCAAAAACTATTTCAGATCATTCTCCTCTACTTGGAGAAATGAGTTTAGGCCCATATCTCAAAAACAACTTTCTTTGGAAGTGTAACCCCACCCTTCTTTTCTCACCAGAATATAAAGCCATAATAGAAGAGAACTTAAAAAACTATTTAAAAGAAAATGAAGATAAAACTATTAGCCCCTTTACTTATTGGAATGCTCATAAAGCTGTTCTTAGAGAGGGGAAATGTTGAAGTTATCTTCTTCCATTAAAAAGAAAAATAGGGCTAAAATCACGGAGATACAATCTCAAATTAGATCCAAAGAAGAGATCCAAGCCAATTCACATTCGCCTTCACCAAGGATTAGACAAGAAATCAATATTCTGAGGTCAGAACTAAAAAAAGAAATTTTCGCATCCTTTGACTCATTAATCAAAAACTCCAAATTCAAACTCTACGCTTCTTTGAATAAACCAACAAACTTTATGATGCGCCGTATCCAAAAAAAAAAGATTACATAACAGAATCGACAAAATTCTATTGGAAGACGGCACATATAAATACCATCCTAAAGAAATAGTCGCCACTTTTGCCAAATATTACCACAAATTATACAACATCAATATGGATCATTCCGTCCCGAAACCCAATAAAGATTCAATTAACGCATTTCTTTCTTCTATCAATCTTCCCCATATCAACAAACAGGAATTAGACTCTTTAACGTCCCACTTTACAGAAAAAGAGGTGATTGATACCATTAGACAATTAAAATCACATACAGTTATATGAAAAAGTTTGGGCACCCCTATTAATCTTAAGCTTATTGTTTTATAAAAATTGGTGTTTTTGCAACAGCTGTTTCAGTTTGATATATGTAATAACTGTTGGACACAGTAATGTTTCTGCCTTGAAATGAGGTTTATTGTACTAACAGAAAATGTGCAATCTGCATTCAAACAAAATTTGACAGGTGCATAAGTATGGGCACCTCACCAGAAAAGTGACATTAATATTTAGTAGATCCTCCTTTTGCAAAAATAACAGCCTCTAGTTGCTTCCTGTAGCTTTTAATGAGTTCCTGGATCCTGGATGAAGGTATTTTTGACCATTCCTCTTTACAAAACAATTCCAGTTCAGTTAAGTTTGATGGTCGCCGAGCATGGACAGCCCTCTTCAAATGATCCCACAGATGTTCAATGATATTCAGGTCTGGGGACTGGGATGGCCATTCCAGAACATTGTAATTGTTCCCCTGCATGAATGCCTGAGTAGATTTGGAGCGGTGTTTTGGATCATTGTCTTGCTGAAAGATCCATCCCCTGCGTAACTTCAACTTTATCACTGATTCTTGAACATTATTGTCAAGAATCTGCTGATACTGAGTGGAATCCATGCGTCCCTCAACTTTAACAAGATTCCCTGTGCCAGCATTGGCCATACAGCCCCAAAGCATGATGGAACCTCCACCAAATTTTACTGTGAGTAGCAAGTGTTTTTTTGGAATGCTGTGTTTTTTTGCCGCCATGCATAACGCCTTTTTGTATGACCAAACAACTCAATCTTGGTTTCATCAGTCCACAGGACCTTCTTCCAAAAAGAAATTGGCTTCTCCAAATGTGCTTTTGCATACCTCAGCCGACTCTGTTTGTGGCATGCTTGCAGAAACGGCTTCTTTCGCATCACTCTCCCATACAGCTTCTCCTTGTGCAAAGTGCGTTGTATAGTTGACCGATGCACAGTGACACCATCTGCAGCAAGTTGATGCTGCAGCTCTCTGGAGGTGGTCTGAGGATTGTCTTTGACTGATCTCACCATTCTTCTTCTCTGCCTTTCTGATGTTTTTCTTGGCCTGCCACTTCTGGCCTTAACAAGAACTGTCCCTGTGTTCTTCCATTTCCTTACTATGTTCCTCACAGTGGAAACTGACAGGTTAAATCTCTGAGACAGCTTTTTGTATCCTTCCCCTGAACAACTATGTTGAATAATCTTTGTTTTCAGATCATTTGACAGTTGTTTTGAGGAGCCCATGATGCCACTCTTCAGAGGAGATTCAAACAGGAGAACAACTTGCAAGTGCCCACTTTAAGTAGCTTTTCTCATGATTGCATACACCTGGCTCTGAAGTTCAAAGCTCAATGAGGTTACAAAACCAAAAAAAAGTGCTTTAGTAAGTCAGTAAAAAGTAGGTAGGAGTATTTAAAACAAGAAAATGATAAGGGTGCCCATACTTATGCACCTGTCAAATTTTGTTTGAATGCAGATTGCACATTTTCTGTTAGTACAATAAACCTCATTTCAAGGCAGAAACATTACTGTGTCCAACAGTTATTACATATATGAAACTGAAATAGCTGTTGCAAAAACACCAATTTTTATAAAACATTAAGCTTAAGATTAATAGGGGTGCCCAAACTTTTTCATATAACTGTAAATCCCCAGGCCCTGACGGATTCACTAATGAATATTTTAAAATATTTGATCATATTCTAGCCCCACACTTAACTCAAATCTTCAATCAGGTGTCTTCTCAAGGATTCTTCCCACTTGAAATGTTAGAAGCTACAATAATTCTTATCCCTAAATCCAAAGGAGACCTGGAAGATGTAAAAAATTATAGACTCATCTCTCTTATTAACACAGATGTTAAAATATACTCTAAAGCGTTAGCAAACAGACTCAAATCTATTTCACCCATCATAATTAATAATGACCAAATTGGTTTTGTTGAGAAAAGACAGCCTACGGATGGTACAAGACGTCTAATTAACATTATTAAATTGTTAAACTCATCCAAACTCCCCTCAATTCTCCTTACATTAGACGCAGAAAAAGCGTTCGACCGACTGAATTGGCTCTATTTAGAACACGTCCTTACAAAAATTGGCTTCGATAAAGAATTTCTATCTTCAATTTTAGCATTATACTCCAATCCCACGGCCAAAATATATGCCAATAACCATCTTTCAAGTCCATTCAAGATCACCAATGGAACGAGACAGGGCTGCCCCTTTCACCTTTACTATTCGTCATCACAATTGAACCCCTCGTGGGAGAACAAAATATTAAAGGAATCCAAGCCAGTCCCCGACAATTTAAAATCAATTTGTTTGCTGACGACATTCTACTCACTCTACTAAACCCTCTTAGTTCCATCAAAGAGGTCGCACATCCTTGAAGAATTTTCGGATATATCGTTTTTAAAATTAATAGCAACAAATCAAAAATACTCCAAATAAATTTAAGCGACAATACAATAAACAAAATCAAAAGAGACTTCAAATATGGATGGGAGGAGGAAGAATTTACATACCTGGGAATTATTATATCAAAAAATATAAATTCAATCATTAATAAAAACATGGAATAAATTATAGAGGTAATAAACAAAGATACATTATGCTATGGTGACAAAGACCTCTCGTGGTTGGGTAAGTCGTTAATTATAAAAACATTTGTCCTACCCAAATCCTGTATGTTCTAAGAAATCTTCCTCTGATTTTTCCCAATTTTTACATAACCAGAATGCAACATCTTGTTGACTCCTTTATTTGGAGCGGTAAAAAAGCTAGAACTCTGACTGCTTTATTATACAAAAGCAAGGCTAACGGCGGTATAGGACTCATTAACATTAACGCTTACTATCTCGCAAACATTGTGAAACAGACTCAGTACTGGCTAAGCCAAGGGCACTCCCCAGCTTGGATCGAAATTGAGACCCTGCTTAATGGTAATCTTTCTCCGCATAGCACCCTTTTAATAAATTCTTCAAGAAAACTCATAGCGTTTCATCACACCCAATTTTCCAAGCAGCTTTGTTTGCTTGGGAAAAGCTCTCTAACCTTAAAAAAAAAATAATAATTTTAACAATTCTGCGAACGAACTTCTCTCTCTTGTTTATTGCAGCCATATTTAAACACCCGTTCCCCCCACACTGGTTGGAAAAAAACAGACCCTCCTCGTTTCTTTTAACTTATAGACAGGATTTCACTTCACAAATCTTACGAGTTAAGATACAATATAAAATATATATAGGATTGACTGTGCGTACAAGCTGAATTTGACCGCCACTGACGTAGTAGCTGGCTTATAGCACTGTATGACTTTTGGCACAGGAAAAAATATTTTTTGGACTGGGCCTAGCAAGGGTTGTTTTTTTTTAACTGTGAAACCAGGACAAGTTCAACGCCAGTAAAATAGGATCTGCCTTTTAGCAGACTGGATCAACTTTGCCACAATAAAAAACCTTTGGTGGACTCTGCCTGCCAACCAAAAATATATATAGTTTTGGCTGTGCGTACAAGCGGATTTTGACAGCCACAGACGTAGTAGGTGGCTTATAGCTGTTTATGACTTTTGGCACAGGAAAATATATTTTTTTGGCAGAGCCTAGTAAGAGAAGTTTTTATTTTTTAATGTGAAACCAGGACAAGTTCAACGCCACTAAAATAGGATCTGCCTTTTAGCAGACTGGATCAACTTTGCCACAATAAAAAACCTTTGGTGGACTCTGCCTGCCAATCAAAAATATATATAGGTTTGACTGTGCGTACAAGCTGAATTTGACCGCCACTGAAATAGTAGCTGGCTTTTAGCACTGAATGACTTTTGGCATAGGAAAAATATTTTATGGACTGGGACTAGTAAGAGAAGTTTGTAGTTTTTTAATGTGAAACCAGGACAAGTTCAACGCCACTAAAATAAGATCTGCCTTTTAGCAGACTGGATCAACTTTGCCACAATAAAAAACCCTTAGTGGACTCTGCCTGCCAAACAAAAATATATATAGGTTTGACTGTGCGTACAAGCTGAATTTGACCGCCACTGACGTAGTAGCTGGCTTATAGCACTGTATGACTTTTGGCACAGGAAAAAATATTTTTTGGACTGGCCCCAATAAAATATATATTTTTTTTTTTACTGTGAAACCAGAACAAGTTCAACACCACTAAACTAAGATCTGCTTTTTAGCAGACTGGATTAACTTTACCACAGTAAAAAACCTTTGGTGGACTCTTCCTGCAGGCCCAAAATATATATATAGGTTTGACTGTGCGTACAAGCTGAATTTGACCGCCACTGACGTAGTAACTAGCTTATAGCACTGTATGACTTTTGGCACGGGAAAAAATAATTTTTGGACTGGGCCTAGCAAGGGTTGTTTTTTTTTAACTGTGAAACCAGGACAAGTTCAACGCCAGTAAAATAGGATCTGCCTTTTAGCAGACTGGATCAACTTTGCCACAATAAAAAACCTTTGGTGGACTCTGCCTGCCAACCAAAAATATATATAGTTTTGGCTGTGCGTACAAGCGGATTTTGACAGCCACAGACGTAGTAGGTGGCTTATAGCTGTTTATGACTTTTGGCACAGGAAAATATATTTTTTTGGCAGAGCCTAGTAAGAGAAGTTTTTATTTTTTAATGTGAAACCAGGACAAGTTCAACGCCACTAAAATAGGATCTGCCTTTTAGCAGACTGGATCAACTTTGCCACAATAAAAAACCTTTGGTGGACTCTGCCTGCCAACCAAAAATATATATAGGTTTGACTGTGCGTACAAGCTGAATTTGACCGCCACTGAAATAGTAGCTGGCTTTTAGCACTGTATGACTTTTGGCATAGGAAAAATATTTTATGGACTGGGACTAGTAAGAGAAGTTTGTAGTTTTTTAATGTGAAACCAGGACAAGTTCAACGCCATTAAAATAAGATCTGCCTTTTAGCAGACTGGATCAACTTTGCCACAATAAAAATCCCTTAGTGGACTCTGCCTGCCAAACAAAAATATATATAGGTTTGACTGTGCGTACAAGCTGAATTTGACCGCCACTGACGTAGTAGCTGGCTTATAGCACTGTATGACTTTTGGCACAGGAAAAAATATTTTTTGGACTGGGCCCAATAAAATATATATTTTTTTTTTTATTGTGAAACCAGAACAAGTTCAACACCACTAAACTAAGATCTGCTTTTTAGCAGACTGGATTAACTTTACCACAGTAAAAAACCTTTGGTGGACTCTTCCTGCCAACCAAAAATATATATAGGTTTGATTGTGTCTAGAACCTGAATTTGACCGCCACTGACGTAGTAGCTGGCTTATAGCACTGTATGACTTTTGGCACGGGAAAAAATAATTTTTGGACTGGGCCTAGTAAGAGAAGTTGTTTTTTTTGCATTGTAAAGCAGGATAAGCTCAACGCCACTAAAATAATACCAGCCTTTTAGCAGACTGGATCAACTTTGCCACAATAAAAAACCTTTGGTGGACTCTTCCTGCCAACCAAAAATATATATAGGTTTGACTGTGTCTAGAACCTGAATTTGACCGCCACTGACGTAGTAGCTGGCTTATAGCACTGTATGACTTTTTTTCACAAGAAAAAATATTTTTTGAACTGGGCCCAATAAAAGAAGTTGTTTTTTTTTAATGTGAAACCAGAACAAGTTCAACGCCACTAAAATAGGATCTGCCTTTTAGGAGACTGGATCAACTTTCTTTCCCACAGCAAAAAAACTTTGGTGGACTCTGCCTGCCAACCAAAAATATATATAGGTTTGGCTGTGAGTACAAGCTGAATTTGACCGCCACTGAAATAGTAGCTGGATTATAGCACTGTATGACTTTTGGCACAGGGAAAAATATTTTTTGGACTGGGCCTAGTAAGAGAAGTTTTTTATTTTTTTTTACTGTGAAACCAGGAAAAGTTCAACACCACTAAAATAGGATCTGCCTTTTAGCAGATTGGATCAACTTTGCCACAATAAAAAAACCTTTGGTGAACTCTGCCTGCCAACTAAAAATATATATAGGTTTGACTGTGAGTACAAGCTGATTTTGACCGCCACTGACGTAGTAGCTGGCTTATAGCACTGTATGACTTTTGGCACAGGAAAAATTAGTTTTTGGACTGGGCCTAGTAAGAGAAGTTTTTTATTTTTTTTTACTGTGAAACCAGGACAAGTTCAACACCACTAAAATATGATCTGTTTTTTAGCAGACTGGATCAACTTTGCCACAGTAAAAAACCTTTGGTGGACTCGGCCTACCAATCAAAAATATATATAGGTTTGAATGTGCGTACTAGCTTAATTTGACCGCCACTGACGTAGTAGCTGGCTTATAGCACTGTATGGACTTTTGGCAAAGGAAAAAATATTTTTTGGACTGGGCCTATTACGAACATTTTTTTTTTTCATGTGAAACAAGGACAAGTTCAACGTCACTAAAATAGGATCTGCCTTTTAGCAGAGTGGATCAAATTGAAACAGTAAAAAACCTTTGGTGGACTCTGCCTGCCAACCAAATATATATATAGGTTTGACTGTGCGTACAAGCTGAATTTGACCTCCACTGACGTAGTAGCTCGCTTATAGCACTGTATGAATTTTGGCACAGGAAAAAATATTTTTTAGACTGAACCTAGTAAGAGAAGTTTTTATTTTTTTATTTGAAACCAGGACAAGTTCAACACCAATAAAATTGGATCTGCCTTTTAGCAGACTGGATCAACTTTGCCACAGTAAAAAAACATTTGTGGGACTCTGCCTGCCAACCAAAAATATATATAGGTTTGACTATGCGTACAAGCTGAATTTGACCATCAATGACGTAGTAGCTGGCTTATAGCACTGTATGACTTTTGGCACAGGAAAAAATATTTTTTGAACTGCGCCTAATAAGAGAAGTTGTTTTTTTTTACTGTGAAACCAGGACAAGTATAACGCCACTAAAATAGGATCTGCCTTTTATCAGTCAGCATCAACTTTGCTACAGTAAAAAACCATTGTGGGACTCTTCCTGCCAACCAAAAATATATATAGGTTTGACTATGCGTACAAGCTGAATTTGACCGCTACTGACGTAGTAGCTGCCTTATAGCACTGTGTGACTTTTGACACAGGAAAAATATTTTTTGGACTGGGCCTATTAAGAGAAAATTTTTTTTTTTTTTCTGAAACCAGGACAAGTTCAACGCCACTAAAATAGGATCTGCCTTTTAGCAGACTGGATCAACTTTGCCACAGTGAAAAACCTTTGGTAGATTCTGCCTGCCAACCAAAAATATATATAGGTTTGACTGTGCGTACAAGCTGAATTTGACCGCCGCTGACATAGTAGCTGGCTTATAGCACTGTATGACTTCTGGCACAGGAAAACATTTTTTTTTTAACTGGGCCTAGTAAGAGAAGTTGTTTTTCTTTTACTGTGAAACCAGGACAAGTTCAACGCCACTAAAATAGGATCTGCCTTTTAGCAGACTGGATCAACTTTGCCACAGTAAAAAAACCTGTGGTGGACTCTGCCTGCCAACCAAAAATATATATACCGTATATTCCGGCATATAAGACGACTTCTGAAGACTGAAAAATCTTCTGTCTAGTCTGGGGTCGTCTTCTACGCCGGTAATGCTTTTGAACTTTCAGAAATTGACATGCGGGGATACTCTGGGGGTGTTAATAAGCTGCCGTGGCCGTATCCCTGCCATGTCGGAGTTAATATAAGGTGGAGGGAGTTAAAATACGGCGGCGGTAGGTCCAGACAGTCAGCGCTTCTGTGCTGAAACTGACACATCGCTGCGTATTCCCAGCTCCGGACACAGCGCAGGGCTTCTGTGCCGACAGCTTTCACTTGTCACAGAAGCACTGCGCTGTGTCCGGAGCTGGGAAGTTCGCATCGCTTCTGTGACAATATATGAAAAGCCGGCAATTCAGCAGCGGCATAAGCCGGCACCCGACAATTTAGAATAGAAAGAATAGAGCATCACACATAGATTAGATAGATAGAAACATGTCAGTCACATATATATGAAGTACAGTGACAGTGTTGCTTACTGTACTTGTCATTTAGTGTAAAGGATTTATTAAAACAAATATTAGTGTTTTCATGCACCGTCTCTTTAAAAAAGCCGGCCGGCAATTCAGCATCTGTACCCGACAATTTAGAACAGAAAGATAGAGCATCACACATAGATTAGATAGATAGAAACATGTCAGTCACATATATATGAAGTACAGTGACAGTGCTGGTTACTGTACTTGTCATTTAGTGTTAAAATAACGGATTTATTTAAAAAAAAATTGGCGTGGGGTTCCCCTTAATTTTAGTCTCTAGCGGAGGTTAAGCAGACGGCTGGGGCAGATGTTTGAAGCCTGGGAAGGGGGTAATACCCACGGAGCTTCCCAGGCTACTAATATCAGCCCCCAGCTGAATACCTAGCCTTTACTAGCTATTAAAATGGGGGATCCCAAAAAAATGACGTGGGGTCCCCCTTATTTTAATAGCTAGCAAAGGCTAGGCAGACAGCTGGAGGCTGATATTAATAGCCCAGGAAGGGTGCCATGAATATTGGCCCCTTCCCAGGCTAGAAACACCAGCCGTCAGCCGCCCCAGAAATGGCGCATCCATAGGATGCGCCAATTCTGGCACTTAGCCTCGCTCTTCCCACTGCCCTGTAGCGGTGGCAGTGGGGTAATAGGGCTGGGGTTGATGTCAGCTTATAATGCCAGCTGACATCAAGCCCAGGTTAGTAATGGAGAGGCGTCTATAAGACACCCCCGTTACTAACCCCATAGTAAAAGTTAAAAAAAACACAAACACCCAGAATAAAGTCCTTTAATTGAAATAAACACACAATTCTTTATTGTTCTAAATTAAACCATACTTACCATCACGCCCATTCCAGCTGAAGCCAACGATCTCCTGCAATAAAAGTAAAATAATAAAGCAACCTCATCCTTACCTCTCCATGGTTCCCAGGACAGCTTCAGCTCTGCTACATCGAGATGACAAGCGGGACCGCAGCAGAACGCTGCCATCCAGCCTGTCATCCCGCAGACACTGAGAAGCGCAGGCATGCTTGCGCTCCTCAGTGTCTCACTGTGACGGCATCCAGATGAGCCGACAATGAACTCAGCTCACCTCCTGGACGTCCGTCACTGACAGCGTGGGAAACTTCTACTGCGCATGCGGGGAGCAGGAGAATTTTCCCACGCTGTCAGTGACGTGCATGAGGTGAGCCGAGTTCATTGGACATGATCTCGGCTCATCTTTATGCCGTCACAGTCAGACACTGAGGAGAACAAGCATGCCTGCGCTTCTCAGTGTCTGCCGCATGGCAAGCTGAACGGCAGCGTTCTGCTGCGGTGCAGCCTGTCATGTGAATGTAGCAGAGCTGGACCGGTCCTGGGAACCATGGAGAGGTAAGGATGAGGTTGCTTTATTATTTTACTTTTATTGCAGGAGATCGTTGGCTTCAGCTGGAATGGGCGTGACTGTAAGTATGGTTTAATTTAGAACATTAAAAAATTGTGTCTTTATTTCAATTAAAGGACTTTATTCTGGGTGTTGTGTTTTTTTTAATTACTTTACTAGAAATTCATGGCGGTCATGTCTAATATTGGCGTGACCCCATGAATTTCGGGCTTAGGGCCAGCTGATAATGCCAAGCTGGCCCTAACCCCTTTATTACCCAGTGAGCCACCGCACCAGGGCCCTGGATGAGTTGGGTACAGCACCAGAAGATGGCGCTTCTATGAACGCGCCATTTTCCGGGGTGGCTGCGGACTGCAATTTGCAGCGGGGGGGGGGGGGAGGGGCAGAAAGCTTGGGCCTCCCTGCGCTGCAGATTCCAGCCCCCAGCTGCCTAGTTGTACCTGGCTGGACACAAAAATAGGGCGAAGCCCCACGTCTTTTTTTTTTTTAATTATTTCATGAAATAATAAAAAAAAAAAGGGCTTCCCTATATTGTTGTGTCCGGCCAGGTACAAATAGGCAGCTGGTGGTTGGGGGCAGCACGTTCCTGCCTGCTGTACCTGGCTGGACACAAAAATATGGCGAAGCCCACGTCAACATTTTTGGGAAAAATTAATTACAAAATTAATAATAATTTAGGGACTGCATCTTTATTAACCCCTCAATTGTCATTTAGTGTTAAAATAAAGGATTTTTTAAAAAGAAAATTGGCGTGGGATCCACCATCATTATAGTCTCTAGCGGAGGTTAAGCAGACGGCTGGGGCAGATGTTTGAAGCCTGGGAAGGGGGTAATACCCACGGAGCTTCCCAGGCTACTAATATCAGCCCCCAGCTGAATACCTAGCCTTTACTAGCTATTAGAATGGGGGACCCCCCCAAAAAATGATGTGGGGTCCCCCCTATTTTAATATGTTTATGAGTGACAGTTTTCCTGCTATATACCTGCATGTCATAAGAATTGAAATTAAAAAAGGACCATGTTAAATTCAAATCTGTTTTTTTTTAATTTTTACCGGTGTTTGGTATGCGTTGGAAAAGGGGTAGTCTTATACGGTGAATATATCCTAAACTCTATATTTTAACAGGAAAGTAGGGGGGTCGTCTTATACACCAGGTCGTCTTATACGCCGGAATATACAGTAGGTTTGACTGTGTGTACAACCTGAATTTGATCGCCACTGACGTAGTAGCTGGCTTATAGCACTGTATGACTTTTGGCACAGTAAAAAACATTTTTAGGACTGGGCCTAGTAAGAGAACTTGGTTTTATTGTATTGTAAAGCAGGATAAGCTCAACACCACTAAACTAAGATCTGCTTTTTAGCAGACTGGATTAACTTTACCACAGTAAAAAAACCTTTGGTGGACTCTTCCTGCAGGCCCAAAATCTATATATATAGGTTTGACTGTGCGTACAAGCTGAATTTGACCGCCACTGACGTAGTAACTAGCTTATAGCACTGTATGACTTTTGGCACGGGAAAAAATAATTTTTGGACTAGGCCTAGTAAGAGAAGTTGTTTTTTTTGCATTGTAAAGCAGGATAAGCTCAACGCCACTAAAATAATACCAGCCTTTTAGCAGACTGGATCAACTTTGCCACAATAAAAAACCTTTGGTGGACTCTTCCTGCCACCGAAAAATATATATAGATTTGACTGTGTCTAGAACCTGAATTTGACCGCCACTGACGTAGTAGCTGGCTTATTGCACTGTATGACTTTTTTTCACAAGAAAAAATATTTTTTGAACTGGGCCCAATAAAAGAAGTTGTTTTTTATCAATGTGAAACAAGAACAAGTTCAACGCCACTAAAATAAGATCTGCCTTTTAGGAGACTGGATCAACTTTCCCACAGTAAAAAAACTTTGGTGGACTCTGCCTGCCAACCAAAAATATATATAGGTTTGGCTGTGAGTACAAGCTGAATTTGACCGCCACTGAAATAGTAGCTGGCTTATAGCACTGTATGACTTTTGGCACAGGAAAAAATATTTTTTGGACTGGGCCTAGTAAAAGAAGTTTTGTTTTTTTTTCCTGTGAAACCAGGAAAAGTTCAACACCACTAAAATAGGATCTGCCTTTTAGCAGATTGGATCAACTTTGCCACAGTAAAAAACCTTTGGTGGACTCTGCCTGCCAACTAAAAATATATATAGGTTTGAATGTGCGTACAAGCTGATTTTGACCGCCACTGACGTAGTAGCTGGCTTGTAGCACTGTATGACTTTTGGCACAGGAAAAAATAGTTTTTGGACTGGGCCTAGTAAGAGAAGTTTTTTATTTTTTTTTACTGTGAAACCAGGACAGGTTCAACATCACTAAAATATGATCTGCTTTTTAGCAGACTGGATCAACTTTGCCACAGTAAAAAACCTTTGGTGGACTCGGCCTACCAATCAAAAATATATATAGGTTTGACTGTGCGTACAAGCTGAATTTGACCGCCACTGACGTAGTAACTGGCTTATAGCACTATATGTACTTTTGGCAAAGGAAAAAATATTTTTTGGACTGGGCCTATTACGAGCATTTTTTTTTTTTCATGTGAAACAAGGACAAGTTCAACGTCACTAAAATAGGATCTGCCTTTTAGCAGACTGGATCAATTTAAACAGTAAAAAACCTTTGGTGGACTCTGCCTGCCAACCAAAAACATATATAGGTTTGACCGTGCATACAAGCTGAATTTGACCTCCACTGAAGTAGTAGCTGGCTTATAGCACTGTATGAATTTTGGCACAGGAAAAAATAATTTTTAGACTGAACCTAGTAAGAGAAGTTTTTATTTTTTTATGTGAAACCAGGACAAGTTCAACACCAATAAAATTGGATCTGCCTTTTAGCAGACTGGATCAACTTTGCCACAGTAAAAAACCTTTGGTGGACTCTTCCTGCCAACCAAAAATATATATAGGTTTGACTATGCGTACAAGCTAAATTTGACCATCAATGACGTAGTAGCTGGCTTATAGCACTGTATGACTTTTGGCATAGGAAAAAATATTTTTTGAATTGCGCCTAATAAGAGAAGTTGTTTTTTTTTACTGTGAAACCAGGACAAGTACAACGCCACTAAAATAGGATCTGCCTTTTATCAGACAGCATCAACTTTGCTACAGTAAAAAACCATTGTGTTACTCTGCCTGCCAACCAAAAATATATATAGGTTTGACTGTGGGTACAAGCTGAATTTGATCGCCACTGACGTAGTAGCTTGCCTATAGCACTGTATGATTTTTGGCACAGGAAAAACTATTTTTTGGACAGGGCCTAGTAAAAGAAGTTTTTATTTTTTACTGTGAAACCAGGACAAGTTCAACACCACTAAAATAAGATCTGCCTTTTAGCAGACTGGATCAACTTTGCCACAATAAAAAACCTTTATGGGACTCTTCCTGCCAACCAAAAATATACATAGGTTTGACTGTGTCTACAAGCTGAATTTGACCGCCACTGAAGTAGTTGCTGGCTTATAGCACTGTATGACTTTTGGCACAGGAAAAAATATTTTTTGGACTGAGACTAGTAAGAGAAAAAATGTATTTTTTTACTCTGAATCCAACTGATGTTCAATTCCACTAAAATAGTGTTTAACACAAAAAAATCTTTAGTGCACACAGCTTTCAATATCACAATAGCAACAGAAAAACAAACAGATTTTGTGCTCTGCAATAAGAAGCTCTGCAGACTGTGTAGAGCACAATTTCAACCCCACTAAATGTAAAGGTGCACTGCGCTTACTTGATCACATTAGCAAGTGCAAAAAAAGATTCAAGGTATACTGAGACATGGAGCTCTATACCAGCGGTGCACAGCACTATTGTATGGCATGGGCCCTCTGTTTCTGTCAGAATCTCAGTACTTGCACAAGAACACCAAAAATGTGCTGCACCAGCGGTTGCAGAGGTACACAGGCCAGCAATTATCTACACTATCTGACTAGCACACAAGCGCCCATCTATCTAGCTAATATCTCTCATTAGACAGGAGAACACACAGATGTGTCTGTCTCCAGCAGTGACATAGATATAACGGTGTTGAGGGAACATGGCCGTTTTTTATATTGAGAGCACAGGTGATTTCTGCAGCCAATTGAAGAAGCCCTTATGTCTGGACAGTGTAGATGCTTCCTGCGCTATGATTGGCTGGCAGTGCTTTCCTCAGTTGAAGTTACCGCCCACGGGAAAAAAACCAGACATTAGATATTACATACTGGATACTATGTGGCTGGTGTAATATCTGATGTCTATAGTCACAGTATATCATACACCAGTCATGTATTCTCCTGTACACTGGATGTAATATACTGTGTGCACAGACATTAGATATTATATACAGGATACTATGTGGCTGGTGTAATATCTGATGTCTGCAGTCACAGTATATCATACACCAGTCATGTATTCTCCTATACACTGGATGTAATATACTGTGTGCACAGACATTAGATATTATATACAGGATACTATGTGGCTGGTGTAATATCTGATGTCTGCAGTCAGTATATCATATACCAGTCATGTATTCTCCTATACACTGAATGTAATATACTGTGTGCACAGACATTAGATATTACATACAGGATACTATGTGGCTGGTGTAATATCTGATGTCTGTAGTCACAGTATATCATACACCAGTCATGTATTCTCCTATATACTGGGTGTAATATACTGTGTGCACAGACATTAGATATTATATACAGGATACTATGTGACTGGTGTAATATCTGATGTCTGCAGTCAGTATATCATATACCAGTCATGTATTCTCCTATACACTGAATGTAATATACTGTGTGCACAGACATTAGATATTACATACAGGATACTATGTGGCTGGTGTAATATCTGATGTCTGTAGTCACAGTATATCATACACCAGTCATGTATTCTCCTATATAATGGGTGTAATATACTGTGTGCACAGACATTAGATATTATATACAGGATACTATGTGGCTGGTGTAATATCTGATGTCTGCAGTCAGTATATCATATACCAGTCATGTATTCTCCTGTATACTGGATGTAATATACTGTGTGCACAGACATTAGATATTATATACAGAATACTATGTGGCTGGTGTAATATCTGATGTCTGCAGTCAGTATATCATATACCAGTCATGTATTCTCCTGTATACTGGATGTAATATACTGTGTGCACAGACATTAGATATTATATACAGGATACTATGTGGCTGGTGTAATATCTGATGTCTGCAGTCAGTATATCATATACCAGTCATGTATTCTCCTGTATACTGGATGTAATATACTGTGTGCACAGACATTAGATATTATATACAGGATACTATGTGGCTGGTGTAATATCTGATGTCTGTAGTCACAGTATATCATACACCAGTCATGTATTCTCCTATATACGGATGTAATATACTGTGTGCACAGACATTAGATATTAAACACAGGATACTATGTGGCTGGTGTAATATCTGATGTCTGTAGTCACAGTATATCATACACCAGTCATGTATTCTCCTGTACACTGGATGTAATATACTGTGCGCACAGACATTAGATATTATATACAGGATATTCTGTGGCTGGTGTAATATCTGACGTCTGCAGTCACAGTATATCATACACCTGTCATGTATTCTCCTGTACACTGGATGTAATATACTGTGTGCACAGACATTAGATATTATATACAGGATACTATGTGGCTGGTGTAATATCTGACGTCTGCAGTCACAGTATATCATACACCAGTCATGTATTCTCCTATACACTGGATGTAATATACTGTGTGCACAGACATTAGATATTATATACAGGATACTATGTGGCTGGTGTAATATCTGATGTCTGTAGTCAGTATATCATATACCAGTCATGTATTCTCCTATATACTGGATGTAATATACTGTGTGCACAGACATTACATTTTATATACAGGATACTATGTGGCTGGTGTAATATCTGACGTCTGCAGTCACAGTATATCATACACCAGTCATGTATTCTCCTATACACTGGATGTAATATACTGTGTGCACAGACATTAGATATTATATACAGGATACTATGTGGCTGGTGTAATATCTGATGTCTGCAGTCACAGTATATCATGCACCAGTCATGTATTCTCCTATATACTGGATGTAATGTACTGTGTGCACAGACATTAGATATTACATACAGGATACTATGTGGCTGGTGTAATATCTGACGTCTGCAGTCACAGTATATCATGCACCAGTCATGTATTCTCCTATACACTGGATGTAATATACTGTGTGCACAGACATTAGATATTATATACAGGATACTATGTGACTGGTGTAATATCTGATATCTGTAGTCAGTATATCATACACCAGGCACATTTCTCCTATATACTGGATGTAACATACTGTGTCCACAAACATTACATATTATATACAGGATACTATGTGGCTGGTGTAATATCTGATATCTGTAGTCAGTATATCATACACCAGTCATGTATTCTCCTATATTCTGGATGTAATATACTGTGTGCACAAACATTAGATATTATATACAGGATACTATGTGGCTGGTGTAATATCTGATGTCTGTAGTCAGTATATCATACACCAGTCATGTATTCTCCTATATTCTGGATGTAATATACTGTGTGCACAGACATTAGATATTATATACAGAATACTATGTGGCTGGTGTAATATCTGATGTCTGCAGTCACATTATATCATATACCAGTCATGTATTCTCCTATATACTGGATGTAATATTCTATGTGCACAGACATTAGATATTATATACAGGATACTATGTGGCTGGTGTAATATCTGATGTCTGCAGTCAGTATATCATACACCAGTCATGTATTCTCCTGTATACTGGATGTAATATACTGTGTGCACAGACATTAGATATTATACACAGGATACTATGTGGCTGGTGTAATATCTGATGTCTGCAGTCAGTATATCATACACCAGTCATGTATTCTCCTATACACTGGATGTAATATACTGTGTGCACAGACATTAGATATTATATACAGGATACTATGTGGCTGGTGTAATATCTGACGTCTGCAGTCACAGTATATCATACACCAGTCATGTATTCTCCTGTATACTGGATGTAATATTCTGTGTGCACAGACATTAGATATTATATACAGGATACTATGTGGCTGGTGTAATATCTGATGTCTGCAGTCAGTATATCATACACCAGTCATGTATTCTCCTATATACTGGATGTAATATACTGTGTGCACTGACATTACATATTATATACAGGATACTATGTGGCTGGTGTAATATCTGACGTCTGCAGTCACAGTATATCATACACCAGTCATGTATTCTCCAATACACTGGATGTAATATACTGTGTGCACATACATTAGATATTATATACAGGATACTATGTGGCTGGTGTAATATCTGATGTCTGCAGTCACAGTATATCATACACCAGTCATGTATTCTCCTGTACACTGGATGTAATATACTGTGTGCACAGACATTAGATATTATATACAGGATACTATGTGGCTGGTGTAATATCTGATGTCTGCAGTCACAGTATATCATACACCAGTCATGTATTCTCCTATACACTGGATGTAATATACTGTGTGCACAGACATTAGATATTATATACAGGATACTATGTGGCTGGTGTAATATCTGATGTCTGCAGTCAGTATATCATATACCAGTCATGTATTCTCCTATACACTGAATGTAATATACTGTGTGCACAGACATTAGATATTACATACAGGATACTATGTGGCTGGTGTAATATCTGATGTCTGTAGTCACAGTATATCATACACCAGTCATGTATTCTCCTATATACTGGGTGTAATATACTGTGTGCACAGACATTAGATATTATATACAGGATACTATGTGACTGGTGTAATATCTGATGTCTGCAGTCAGTATATCATATACCAGTCATGTATTCTCCTATACACTGAATGTAATATACTGTGTGCACAGACATTAGATATTACATACAGGATACTATGTGGCTGGTGTAATATCTGATGTCTGTAGTCACAGTATATCATACACCAGTCATGTATTCTCCTATATACTGGGTGTAATATACTGTGTGCACAGACATTAGATATTATATACAGGATACTATGTGGCTGGTGTAATATCTGATGTCTGCAGTCAGTATATCATATACCAGTCATGTATTCTCCTATACACTGAATGTAATATACTGTGTGCACAGACATTAGATATTACATACAGGATACTATGTGGCTGGTGTAATATCTGATGTCTGTAGTCACAGTATATCATACACCAGTCATGTATTCTCCTATACACTGGATGTAATATACTGTGTGCACAGACATTAGATATTATATACAGGATACTATGTGGCTGGTGTAATATCTGATGTCTGCAGTCAGTATATCATATACCAGTCATGTATTCTCCTGTATACTGGATGTAATATACTGTGTGCACAGACATTAGATATTATATACAGAATACTATGTGGCTGGTGTAATATCTGATGTCTGCAGTCAGTATATCATATACCAGTCATGTATTCTCCTGTATGCTGGATGTAATATACTGTGTGCACAGACATTAGATATTATATACAGGATACTATGTGGCTGGTGTAATATCTGATGTCTGCAGTCAGTATATCATATACCAGTCATGTATTCTCCTGTATACTGGATGTAATATACTGTGTGCACAGACATTAGATATTATATACAGGATACTATGTGGCTGGTGTAATATCTGATGTCTGTAGTCACAGTATATCATACACCAGTCATGTATTCTCCTATATACGGATGTAATATACTGTGTGCACAGACATTAGATATTAAACACAGGATACTATGTGGCTGGTGTAATATCTGATGTCTGTAGTCACAGTATATCATACACCTGTCATGTATTCTCCTGTACACTGGATGTAATATTCTGTGTGCACAGACATTAGATATTATATGCAGGATACTATGTGACTGGTGTAATATCTGATGTCTGTAGTCACAGTATATCATACACCAGTCATGTATTCTCCTGTACACTGGATGTAATATACTGTGCGCACAGACATTAGATATTATATACAGGATATTCTGTGGCTGGTGTAATATCTGACGTCTGCAGTCACAGTATATCATACACCTGTCATGTATTCTCCTGTACACTGGATGTAATATACTGTGTGCACAGACATTAGATATTATATACAGGATACTATGTGGCTGGTGTAATATCTGACGTCTGCAGTCACAGTATATCATACACCAGTCATGTATTCTCCTATACACTGGATGTAATATACTGTGCACAGACATTAGATATTATATACAGGATACTATGTGGCTGGTGTAATATCTGATGTCAGTAGTCAGTATATCATACACCAGTCATGTATTCTCCTATATACTGGATGTAATATACTGTGTGCACAGACATTAGATATTATATACAGGATACTATGTGGCTGGTGTAATATCTGATGTCTGTAGTCAGTATATCATATACCAGTCATGTATTCTCCTATATACTGGATGTAATATACTGTGTGCACAGACATTAGATATTATATACAGGATACTATGTGGCTGGTGTAATATCTGATGTCTGTAGTCAGTATATCATACACCAGTCATGTATTCTCCTATATACTGGATGTAATATACTGTGTGCACAGACATTAGATATTATATACAGGATACTATGTGGCTGGTGTAATATCTGATGTCTGTAGTCAGTATATCATACACCAGTCATGTATTCTCCTATATACTGGATGTAATGTACTGTGTGCACAGACATTAGATATTATATACAGGATACTATGTGGCTGGTGTAATATCTGACGTCTGCAGTCACAGTATATCATGCACCAGTCATGTATTCTCCTATATACTGGATGTAATATACTGTGTGCACAGACATTAGATATTATATACAGGATACTATGTGACTGGTGTAATATCTGATATCTGTAGTCAGTATATCATACACCAGGCACATTTCTCCTATATACTGGATGTAACATACTGTGTCCACAAACATTACATATTATATACAGGATACTATGTGGCTGGTGTAATATCTGATATCTGTAGTCAGTATATCATACACCAGTCATGTATTCTCCTATATTCTGGATGTAATATACTGTGTGCACAAACATTAGATATTATATACAGGATACTATGTGGCTGGTGTAATATCTGATGTCTGTAGTCAGTATATCATACACCAGTCATGTATTCTCCTATATTCTGGATGTAATATACTGTGTGCACAGACATTAGATATTATATACAGAATACTATGTGGCTGGTGTAATATCTGATGTCTGCAGTCACATTATATCATATACCAGTCATGTATTCTCCTATATACTGGATGTAATATTCTATGTGCACAGACATTAGATATTATATACAGGATACTATGTGGCTGGTGTATTATCTGATGTCTGCAGTCAGTATATCATACACCAGTCATGTATTCTCCTGTATACTGGATGTAATATACTGTGTGCACAGACATTAGATATTATACACAGGATACTATGTGGCTGGTGTAATATCTGATGTCTGCAGTCAGTATATCATACACCAGTCATGTATTCTCCTATACACTGGATGTAATATACTGTGTGCACAGACATTAGATATTATATACAGGATACTATGTGGCTGGTGTAATATCTGACGTCTGCAGTCACAGTATATCATACACCAGTCAAGTATTCTCCTGTATACTGGATGTAATATACTGTGTGCACAGACATTAGATATTATATACAGGATACTATGTGGCTGGTGTAATATCTGATGTCTGCAGTCAGTATATCATACACCAGTCATGTATTCTCCTATATACTGGATGTAATATACTGTGTGCACAGACATTACATATTATATACAGGATACTATGTGGCTGGTGTAATATCGAACGTCTGCAGTCACAGTATATCATACACCAGTCATATATTCTCCTATACACTGGATGTAATATACTGTGTGCACAGACATTAGATATTATATACAGGATACTATGTGGCTGGTGTAATATCTGATGTCTGCAGTCACAGTATATCATGCACCAGTCATGTATTCTCCTATATACTGGATGTAATATACTGTGTGCACAGACATTAGATATTATATACAGGATACTATGTGGCTGGTGTAATATCTGACGTCTGCAGTCACAGTATATCATGCACCAGTCATGTATTCTCCTATATACTGGATGTAATATAATGTGTGCACAGACATTAGATATTAAATACAGAATACAATGTGGCTGGTGTAATATCTGATGTCTGTAGTCACAGTATATCATACACCAGTGATGTATTCTCCTATACACTGGATGTAATATACTGTGTGCACAGACATTAGATATTATATACCGGATACTATGTGACTGGTGTAATATCTGATACCTGTAGTCAGTATATCATACACCAGGCACATTTCTCCTATATACTGGATGTAACATACTGTGTCCACAAACATTAGATATTATATACAGGATACTATGTGGCTGGTGTAATATCTGATATCTGTAGTCAGTATATCATACACCAGTCATGTATTCTCCTATATTCTGGATGTAATATACTGTGTGCACAAACATTAGATATTATATACAGGATACTATGTGGCTGGTGTAATATCTGATGTCTGTAGTTAGTATATCATACACCAGTCAAGTATTCTCCTATATTCTGGATGTAATATACTGTGTGCACAAACATTAGATATTATATACAGAATACTATGCGGCTGGTGTAATATCTGATGTCTGCAGTCACATTATATCATACACCAGTCATGTATTCTCCTATATACTGGATGTAATATTCTATGTGCACAGACATTAGATATTATATACACAATACTATGTGGCTGGTGTAATATCTGATGTCTGCAGTCACAGTATATCATACACTAGTCATGTATTCTCCTGTATACTGGATGTAATATACTGTGTGCACAGACATTAGATATTATATACAGGATACTATGTGGCTGGTGTAATATCTGATGTCTGCAGTCAGTATATCATACACCAGTCATGTATTCTCCTATACACTGAATGTAATATACTGTGTGCACAGACATTAGATATTATATACAGGATACTATGTGGCTGGTGTAATATCTGACGTCTGCAGTCACAGTATATCATACACCAGTCATGTATTCTCCTGTATACTGGATGTAATATACTGTGTGCACAGACATTAGATATTATATACAGGATACTATGTGGCTGGTGTAATATCTGATGTCTGCAGTCAGTATATCATACACCAGTCATGTATTCTCCTATATACTGGATGTAATATACTGTGTGCACAGACATTACATATTATATACAGGATACTATGTGGCTGGTGTAATGTCGGACGTCTGCAGTCACAGTATATCATACACCAGTCATGTATTCTCCTATACACTGGATGTAATATACTGTGTGCACAGACATTAGATATTATATACAGGATACTATGTGGCTAGTGTAATATCTGATGTCTGCAGTTAGTATATCATACACCAGTCATGTATTCTCCTATACACTGGATGTAATATATTGTGTGCACAGACATTAGATATTATATACAGGATACTATGTGGCTGGTGTAATATCTGATGTCTGCAGTCAGTATATCATACACCAGTCATGTATTCTCCTATATACTGGATGTAATATACTGTGTGCACAGACATTACATATTATATACAGGATACTATGTGGCTGGTGTAATATCGGACGTCTGCAGTCACAGTATATCATACACCAGTCATGTATTCTCCTATACACTGGATGTAATATACTGTGTGCACAGACATTAGATATTATATACAGGATACTATGTGGCTGGTGTAATATCTGATGTCTGCAGTCACAGTATATCATGCACCAGTCATGTATTCTCCTATATACTCGATGTAATATACTGTGTGCACAGACATTAGATATTATATACAGGATACTATGTGGCTGGTGTAATATCTGACGTCTGCAGTCACAGTATATCATGCACCAGTCATGTATTCTCCTATATACTGGATGTAATATAATGTGTGCACAGACATTAGATATTATATACAGAATACAATGTGGCTGGTGTAATATGTGATGTCTGCAGTCACAGTATATCATACACCAGTGATGTATTCTCCTATACACTGGATGTAATATACTGTGTGCACAGACATTAGATATTATATACCGGATACTATGTGACTGTTGTAATATCTGATATCTCTAGTCAGTATATCATACACCAGGCACATTTCTCCTATATACTGGATGTAACATACTGTGTCCACAAACATTAGATATTATATACAGGATACTATGTGGCTGGTGTAATATCTGATATCTGTAGTCAGTATATCATACACCAGTCATGTATTCTCCTATATTCTGGATGTAATATACTGTGTGCACAAACATTAGATCTTATATACAGGATACTATGTGGCTGGTGTAATATCTGATGTCTGTAGTCAGTATATCATACACCAGTCATGTATTCTCCTATATTCTGGATGTAATATACTGTGTGCACAGACATTAGATATTATATACAGAATACTATGTGGCTGGTGTAATATCTGATGTCTGCAGTCACATTATATCATACACCAGTCATGTATTCTCCTATATACTGGATGTAATATTCTATGTGCACAGACATTAGATATCATATACACAATACTATGTGGCTGGTGTAATATCTGACGTCTGCAGTCACAGTATATCATGCACCAGTCATGTATTCTCCTATACACTGGATGTAATATACTGTGTGCACAGACATTAGATATTATATACAGGATACTATGTGACTGGTGTAATATCTGATATCTGTAGTCAGTATATCATACACCAGGCACATTTCTCCTATATACTGGATGTAACATACTGTGTCCACAAACATTACATATTATATACAGGATACTATGTGGCTGGTGTAATATCTGATATCTGTAGTCAGTATATCATACACCAGTCATGTATTCTCCTATATTCTGGATGTAATATACTGTGTGCACAAACATTAGATATTATATACAGGATACTATGTGGCTGGTGTAATATCTGATGTCTGTAGTCAGTATATCATACACCAGTCATGTATTCTCCTATATTCTGGATGTAATATACTGTGTGCACAGACATTAGATATTATATACAGAATACTATGTGGCTGGTGTAATATCTGATGTCTGCAGTCACATTATATCATATACCAGTCATGTATTCTCCTATATACTGGATGTAATATTCTATGTGCACAGACATTAGATATTATATACAGGATACTATGTGGCTGGTGTATTATCTGATGTCTGCAGTCAGTATATCATACACCAGTCATGTATTCTCCTGTATACTGGATGTAATATACTGTGTGCACAGACATTAGATATTATACACAGGATACTATGTGGCTGGTGTAATATCTGATGTCTGCAGTCAGTATATCATACACCAGGCACATTTTCTCCTGTACACTGGATGTAATATACTGTGTGCACATACATTAGATATTATATACAGGATACTATGTGGCTGGTATAATATCTGATGTCTGCAGTCAGTATATCATACACCAGTTATGTATTCTCCTATACACTGGATGTAATATACTGTGTGCACAGACATTAGATATTATATACAGGATACTATGTGGCTGGTGTAATATCTGATGTCTGCAGTCAGTATATCATACACCAGTCATGTATTCTCCTATATACTGGATGTAATATACTGTGTGCACAGACATTACATATTATATACAGGATACTATGTGGCTGGTGTAATATCGAACGTCTGCAGTCACAGTATATCATACACCAGTCATGTATTCTCCTATACACTGGATGTAATATACTGTGTGCACAGACATTAGATATTATATACAGGATACTATGTGGCTGGTGTAATATCTGATGTCTGCAGTCACAGTATATCATGCACCAGTCATGTATTCTCCTATATACTGGATGTAATATACTGTGTGCACAGACATTAGATATTATATACAGGATACTATGTGGCTGGTGTAATATCTGACGTCTGCAGTCACAGTATATCATGCACCAGTCATGTATTCTCCTATATACTGGATGTAATATAATGTGTGCACAGACATTAGATATTATATACAGAATACAATGTGGCTGGTGTAATATCTGATGTCTGTAGTCACAGTATATCATACACCAGTGATGTATTCTCCTATACACTGGATGTAATATACTGTGTGCACAGACATTAGATATTATATACCGGATACTATGTGACTGGTGTAATATCTGATACCTGTAGTCAGTATATCATACACCAGGCACATTTCTCCTATATACTGGATGTAACATACTGTGTCCACAAACATTAGATATTATATACAGGATACTATGTGGCTGGTGTAATATCTGATATCTGTAGTCAGTATATCATACACCAGTCATGTATTCTCCTATATTCTGGATGTAATATACTGTGTGCACAAACATTAGATATTATATACAGGATACTATGTGGCTGGTGTAATATCTGATGTCTGTAGTCAGTATATCATACACCAGTCAAGTATTCTCCTATATTCTGGATGTAATATACTGTGTGCACAAACATTAGATATTATATACAGAATACTATGTGGCTGGTGTAATATCTGATGTCTGCAGTCACATTATATCATACACCAGTCATGTATTCTCCTATATACTGGATGTAATATTCTATGTGCACAGACATTAGATATTATATACAGGATACTATGTGGCTGGTGTAATATCTGATGTCTGCAGTAACAGTATATCATACACTAGTCATGTATTCTCCTGTATTCTGGATGTAATATACTGTGTGCACAGACATTAGATATTATATACAGGATACTATGTGGCTGGTGTAATATCTGATGTCTGCAGTCAGTATATCATACACCAATCATGTATTCTCCTATACACTGGATGTAATACACTGTGTGCACAGACATTAGATATTATATACAGGATACTATGTGGCTGGCGTAATATCTGACGTCTGCAGTCACAGTATATCATACACCAGTCATGTATTCTCCTGTATACTGGATGTAATATACTGTGTGCACAGACATTAGATATTATATACAGAATACTATGTGTCTGGTGTAATATCTGATGTCTGCAGTCACATTATATCATACACCAGTCATGTCTTCTCCTAAATACTGGATGTAATATTCTATGTGCACAGACATTAGATATTATATACAGGATACTATGTGGCTGGTGTAATATCTGATGTCTGCAGTAACAGTATATCATACACTAGTCATGTATTCTCCTGTATACTGGATGTAATATACTGTGTGCACAGACATTAGATATTATATACAGGATACTATGTGGCTGGTGTAATATCTGATGTCTGCAGTCAGTATATCATACACCAGTCATGTATTCTCCTATACACTGGATGTAATATACTGTGTGCACAGACATTAGATATTATATACAGGATACTATGTGGCTGGCGTAATATCTGACGTCTGCAGTCACAGTATATCATACACCAGTCATGTATTCTCCTGTATACTGGATGTAATATACTGTGTGCACACACATTAGATATTATATACAGGATACTATGTGGCTGGTGTAATATCTAATGTCTGCAGTCAGTATATCATACACCAGTCATGTATTCTCCTATATACTGGAAGTAATATACTGTGTGCACAGACATTATATATTATATACAGGATACTATGTGGCTGGTGTAATATCTGACGTCTGCAGTCACAGTATATCATACACCAGTCATGTATTCTCCTATACATTGGATGTAATATACTGTGTGCACAGACATTAGATATTATATACAGGATACTATGTGGCTGGTGTAATATCTGATGTCTGCAGTCAGTATATCATACACCAGTCATGTATTCTCCTATATACTGGATGTAATATACTGTGTGCACAGACATTAGATATTATATACAGGATACTATGTGGCTGGTGTAATATCTGATGTCTGCAGTCAGTATATCATGTACCAGTCATGTATTCTCCTATACACTGGATGTAATATACTGTGTGCACAGACATTATATATTATATACAGGATACTATGTGGCTGGTGTAATATCTGATGTCTGCAGTCAGTATATCATACACCAGTCATGTATTCTCCTATATACTGGATGTAATATACTGTGTGCACAGACATTACATATTATATACAGGATACTATGTGGCTGGTGTAATATCTGACTTCTGCAGTCACAGTATATCATACACCAGTCATATATTCTCCTGTACACTGGATGTAATATACTGTGTACACAGACATAGATATTATATACAGGATACTATGTGGCTGGTGTAATATCTGACGTCTGCAGTCACAGTATATCATACACCTGTCATGTATTCTCCTGTACACTGCATGTAGTATACTGTGTGCACAGACATTAGATATTATATACAGGATACTATGTGGCTGGTGTAATATCTGATGTCTGTAGTCAGTAAATCATGCACCAGTCATGTATTCTCCTATATACTGGATGTAATATACTGTGTGCACAGACATTAGATATTATATACAGGATACTATGTGGCTGGTGTAATATGTGACGTCTGCAGTCACAGTATATCATACACCAGTCATGTATTCTCCTATATACTGGATGTAATATACTGTGTGCACAGACATTAGATATTATATACAGGATACTATGTGGCTGGTGTAATATCTGATGTCTGTAGTCAGTATATCATATACCAGTCATGTATTCTCCTATATACTGGATGTAATATACTGTGTGCACAGACGTTACATATTATATACAGGATACTATGTGGCTGGTGTAATATCTGACGTCTGCAGTCACAGTATATCATACACCAGTCATGTATTCTCCTATACACTGGATGTAATATACTGTGTGCACAGACATTAGATATTATATACAGGATACTATGTGGCTGGTGTAATATCTGATGTCTGCAGTCACAGTATATCATGCACCAGTCATGTATTCTCCTATATACTGGATGTAATATACTGTGTGCACGCACATTAGATATTATATACAGGATACTATGTGGCTGGTGTGATATCTAATGTCTGCAGTCAGTATATCATACACCAGTCATGTATTCTCCTATATACTGGATGTAATATACTGTGTGCACAGACATTACATATTATATACAGGATACTATGTGGCTGGTGTAATATCTGACGTCTGCAGTCACAGTATATCATACACCAGTCATGTATTCTCCTATACATTGGATGTAATATACTGTGTGCACAGACATTAGATATTATATACAGGATACTATGTGGCTGGTGTAATATCTGATGTCTGCAGTCAGTATATCATACACCAGTCATGTATTCTCCTATACACTTGATGTAATATACTGTGTGCACAGACATTATATATTATATACAGGATACTATGTGGCTGGTGTAATATCTGATGTCTGCAGTCAGTATATCATACACCAGTCATGTATTCTCCTATATACTGGATGTAATATACTGTGTGCACAGACATTACATATTATATACAGGATACTATGTGGCTGGTGTAATATCTGACGTCTGCAGTCACAGTATATCATACACCAGTCATATATTCTCCTGTACACTGGATGTAATATACTGTGTACACAGACATAGATATTATATACAGGATACTATGTGGCTGGTGTACTATCTGACGTCTGCAGTCACAGTATATCATACACCTGTCATGTATTCTCCTGTACACTGCATGTAATATACTGTGTGCACAGACATTAGATATTATATACAGGATACTATGTGGCTGGTGTAATATCTGATGTCTGTAGTCAGTAAATCATGCACCAGTCATGTATTCTCCTATATACTGGATGTAATATACTGTGTGCACAGACATTAGATATTATATACAGGATACTATGTGGCTGGTGTAATATGTGACGTCTGCAGTCACAGTATATCATACACCAGTCATGTATTCTCCTATATACTGGATGTAATATACTGTGTGCACAGACAATAGATATTATATACAGGATACTATGTGGCTGGTGTAATATCTGATGTCTGTAGTCAGTATATCATATACCAGTCATGTATTCTCCTATATACTGGATGTAATATACTGTGTGCACAGACGTTACATATTATATACAGGATACTATGTGGCTGGTGTAATATCTGACGTCTGCAGTCACAGTATATCATACACCAGTCATGTATTCTTCTATACACTCGATGTAATATACTGTGCGCACAGACATTAGATATTATATACAGGATACTATGTGGCTGGTGTAATATCTGATGTCTGCAGTCACAGTATATCATGCACCAGTCATGTATTCTCCTATATACTGGATGTAATATACTGTGTGCACAGACATTAGATATTATATACAGGATACTATGTGGCTGGTGTAATATCTGACGTCTGCAGTCACAGTATATCATGCACCAGTCATGTATTCTCCTATATACTGGATGTAATATAATGTGTGCACAGACATTAGATATTATATACAGAATACAATGTGGCTGGTGTAATATCTGATGTCTGTAGTCACAGTATATCATACACCAGTCATGTATTCTCCTATATACTGGATGCAATATACTGTGTGCACAGACATTAGATATTATATACAGGATACTATGTGACTGGTGTAATATCTGATATCTGTAGTCAGTATATCATACACCAGGCACATTTATCCTATATACTGGATGTAACATACTGTGTCCACAAACATTAGATATTATATACAGGATACTATGTGGCTGGTGTAATATCTGATATCTGTAGTCAGTATATCATACACCAGTCATGTATTCTCCTATATTCTGGATGTAATATACTGTGTGCACAAACATTAGATATTATATACAGGATACTATGTGGCTGGTGTAATATCTGATGTCTGTAGTCAGTATATCATACACCAGTCATGTATACTCCTATATTCTGGATGTAATATACTGTGTGCACAGACATTAGATATTATATACAGAATACTATGTGGCTGGTGTAATATCTGATGTCTGCAGTCACATTATATCATACACCAGTCATGTATTCTCCTATATACTGGATGTAATATTCTATGTGCACAGACATTAGATATTATATACACAATACTATGTGGCTGGTGTAATATCTGATGTCTGCAGTAACAGTATATCATACACTAGTCATGTATTCTCCTGTATACTGGATGTAATATACTGTGTGCACAGACATTAGATATTATATACAGGATACTATGTGGCTGGTGTAATATCTGATGTCTGCAGTCAGTATATCATACACCAGTCATGTATTCTCCTATACACTGAATGTAATATACTGTGTGCACAGACATTAGATATTATATACAGGATACTATGTGGCTGGTGTAATATCTGACGTCTGCAGTCACAGTATATCATACACCAGTCATGTATTCTCCTGTATACTGGATGTAATATACTGTGTGCACAGACATTAGATATTATATACAGGATACTATGTGGCTGGTGTAATATCTGATGTCTGCAGTCAGTATATCATACACCAGTCATGTATTCTCCTATATACTGGATGTAATATACTGTGTGCACAGACATTACATATTATATACAGGATACTATGTGGCTGGTGTAATGTCGGACGTCTGCAGTCACAGTATATCATACACCAGTCATGTATTCTCCTATACACTGGATGTAATATACTGTGTGCACAGACATTAGATATTATATACAGGATACTATGTGGCTGGTGTAATATCTGATGTCTGCAGTCAGTATATCATACACCAGTCATGTATTCTCCTATACACTGGATGGAATATATTGTGTGCACAGACATTAGATATTATATACAGGATACTATGTGGCTGGTGTAATATCTGATGTCTGCAGTCAGTATATCATACACCAGTCATGTATTCTCCTATATACTGGATGTAATATACTGTGTGCACAGACATTACATATTATATACAGGATACTATGTGGCTGGTGTAATATCGGACGTCTGCAGTCACAGTATATCATACACCAGTCATGTATTCTCCTATACACTGGATGTAATATACTGTGTGCACAGACATTAGATATTATATACAGGATACTATGTGACTGGTGTAATATCTGATGTCTGCAGTCACAGTTTATCATACACCAGTCATGTATTCTCCTATATACTGGATGTAATATACTGTGTGCACAGACATTAGATATTATATACAGGATACTATGTGGCTGGTGTAATATCTGACGTTTGCAGTCACAGTATATCATGCACCAGTCATGTATTCTCCTATATACTCGATGTAATATACTGTGTGCACAGACATTAGATATTATATACAGGATACTATGTGGCTGGTGTAATATCTGACGTCTGCAGTCACAGTATATCATGCACCAGTCATGTATTCTCCTATATACTCGATGTAATATACTGTGTGCACAGACATTAGATATTATATACAGGATACTATGTGGCTGGTGTAATATCTGACGTCTGCAGTCACAGTATATCATGCACCAGTCATGTATTCTCCTATATACTCGATGTAATATACTGTGTGCACAGACATTAGATATTATATACAGGATACTATGTGGCTGGTGTAATATCTGACGTCTGCAGTCACAGTATATCATGCACCAGTCATGTATTCTCCTATATACTGGATGTAATATAATGTGTGCACAGACATTAGATATTATATACAGAATACAATGTGGCTGGTGTAATATGTGATGTCTGTAGTCACAGTATATCATACACCAGTGATGTATTCTCCTATACACTGGATGTAATATACTGTGTCCACAAACATTAGATATTATATACAGGATACTATGTGGCTGGTGTAATATCTGATATCTGTAGTCAGTATATCATACACCAGTCATGTATTCTCCTACATTCTGGATGTAATATACTGTGTGCACAAACATTAGATCTTATATACAGGATACTATGTGGCTGGTGTAATATCTGATGTCTGTAGTCAGTATATCATACACCAGTCATGTATTCTCCTATATTCTGGATGTAATATACTGTGTGCACAGACATTAGATATTATATACAGAATACTATGTGGCTGGTGTAATATCTGATGTCTGCAGTCACATTATATCATACACCAGTCATGTATTCTCCTATATACTGGATGTAATATTCTATGTGCACAGACATTAGATATTATATACAGGATACTATGTGGCTGATGTAGTATCTGATGTCTGCAGTAACAGTATATCATACACTAGTCATGTATTCTCCTGTATACTGGATGTAATATACTGTGTGCACAGACATTAGATATTATATACAGGATACTATGTGGCTGGTGTAATATCTGATGTCTGCAGTCAGTATATCATACACCAGTCATGTATTCTCCTATACACTGGATGTAATATACTGTGTGCACAGACATTAGATATTATATACAGGATACTATGTGGCTGGTGTAATATCTGATGTCTGCAGTCAGTATATCATACACCAGTCATGTATTCTCCTATATACTGGATGTAATATACTGTGTGCACAGACATTACATATTATATACAGGATACTATGTGGCTGGTGTAATATCGGACGTCTGCAGTCACAGTATATCATACACCAGTCATGTATTCTCCTATACACTGGATGTAATATACTGTGTGCACAGACATTAGATATTATATACAGGATACTATGTGGCTGGTGTAATATCTGATGTCTGCAGTCACAGTATATCATGCACCAGTCATGTATTCTACTATATACTGGATGTAATATAATGTGTGCACAGACATTAGATATTATATACAGGATACTATGTGGCTGGTGTAATATCTGACGTCTGCAGTCACAGTATATCATGCACCAGTCATGTATTCTCCTATATACTGGATGTAATATAATGTGTGCACAGACATTAGATATTATATACAGAATACCATGTGGCTGGTGTAATATCTGATGTCTGTAGTCACAGTATATCATACACCAGTGATGTATTCTCCTATACACTGGATGTAATATACTGTGTGCACAGACATTAGATATTATATACCGGATACTATGTGACTGTTGTAATATCTGATATCTGTATTCAGTATATCATACACCAGGCACATTTCTCCTATATACTGGATGTAACATACTGTGTCCACAAACATTAGATATTATATACAGGATACTATGTGGCTGGTGTAATATCTGATATCTGTAGTCAGTATATCATACACCAGTCATGTATTCTCCTATATTCTGGATGTAATATACTGTGTGCACAAACATTAGATCTTATATACAGGATACTATGTGGCTGGTGTAATATCTGATGTCTGCAGTCACATTATATCATACACCAGTCATGTATTCTCCTATATACTGGATGTAATATTCTATGTGCACAGACATTAGATATTACATACAGGATACTATGTGGCTGGTGTAATATCTGATGTCTGCAGTAACAGTATATCATACACTAGTCATGTATTCTCCTGTATACTGGATGTAATATACTGTGTGCACAGACATTAGATATTATATACAGGATACTATGTGGCTGGTGTAATATCTGATGTCTGCAGTCAGTATATCATACACCAGTCATGTATTCTCCTATACACTGGATGTAATATACTGTGTGCACAGACATTAGATATTATATACAGGATACTATGTGGCTGGCGTAATATCTGACGTCTGCAGTCACAGTATATCATACACCAGTCATGTATTCTCCTGTATACTGGATGTAATATACTGTGTGCACAGACATTAGATATTATATACAGGATACTATGTGGCTGGTGTAATATCTGATGTCTGCAGTCAGTATATCATACACCAGTCATGTATTCTCCTATATACTGGATGTAATATACTGTGTGCACAGACATTACATATTATATACAGGATACTATGTGGCTTGTGTAATATCTGACGTCTGCAGTCTCAGTATATCATACACGAGTCATGTATTCTCCTTTACACTGGATGTAATATACTGTGTGCACAGACATTAGATATTATATACAGGATACTATGTGGCTGGTGTAATATCTGATGTTTGCAGTCAGTATATCATACACCAGTCATGTATTCTCCAATACACTGGATGTAATATACTCTGTGCACAGACATTAGATATTATATACAGGATACTATGTGGCTGGTGTAATATCTGATGTCTGCAGTCAGTATATCATACACCAGTCATGTATTCTCCTATATACTGGATGTAATATACTGTGTGCACAGACATTAGATATTATATACAGGATACTATGTGGCTGGTGTAATATCTGACGTCTGCAATAATAGTATATCATACACCAGTCATGTATTCTCCTATACACTGGATGTAATATACTGTGTGCACAGACTTTAGATATTATATACAGAATACTATGTGGCTGGTGTAATATCTGATGTCTGCAGTCACATTATATCATACACCAGTCATGTATTCTCCTATATACTGGATGTAATATTCTATGTGCACAGACATTAGATATTATATACAGGATACTATGTGGCTGATGTAATATCTGATGTCTGCAGTAACAGTATATCATACACTAGTCATGTATTCTCCTGTATACAGGATGTAATATACTGTTTGCACAGACATTAGATATTATATACAGGATACTATGTGGCTGGTGTAATATCTGATGTCTGCAGTCAGTATATCATACACCAGTCATGTATTCTCCTATACACTGGATGTAATATACTCTGTGCACAGACATTAGATATTATATACAGGATACTATGTGGCTGGTGTAATATCTGATGTCTGCAGTCAGTATATCATACACCAGTCATGTATTCTCCTATATACTGGATGTAATATACTGTGTGCACAGACATTACATATTATATACAGGATACTATGTGGCTGGTGTAATATCTGACGTCTGCAATAATAGTATATCATACACCAGTCATGTATTCTCCTATACACTGGATGTAATATACTGTGTGCACAGACTTTAGATATTATATACAGAATACTATGTGGCTGGTGTAATATCTGATGTCTGCAGTCACATTATATCATACACCAGTCATGTATTCTCCTGTATGCTGGATGTAATATACTGTGTGCACAGACATTAGATATTATATACAGGATACTATGTGGCTGGTGTAATATCTGATGTCTGCAGTAACAGTATATCATACACTAGTCATGTATTCTCCTGTATACTGGATGTAATATACTGTTTGCACAGACATTAGATATTATATACAGGATACTATGTGGCTGGTGTAATATCTGATGTCTGCAGTCAGTATATCATACACCAGTCATGTATTCTCCTATACACTGGATGTAATATACTGTGTGCACAGACATTAGATATTATATACAGGATACTATGTGGCTGGCGTAATATCTGACGTCTGCAGTCACAGTATATCATACACCAGTCATGTATTCTCCTGTATGCTGGATGTAATATACTGTGTGCACAGACATTAGATATTATATACAGGATACTATGTGGCTGGTGTAATATCTGATGTCTGCAGTCAGTATATCATACACCAGTCATGTATTCTCCTATATACTGGATGTAATATACTGTGTGCACAGACATTACATATTATATACAGGATACTATGTGGCTGGTGTAATATCTGACGTCTGCAGTCACAGTATATCATACACCAGTCATGTATTCTCCTATATACTGGATGTAATATACTGTGTGCACAGACATTACATATTATATACAGGATACTATGTGGCTGGTGTAATATCTGACGTCTGCAGTCACAGTATATCATACACCAGTCATGTATTCTCCTATACACTGGATGTAATATACTGTGTGCACAGACATTAGATATTATATACAGGATACTATGTGGCTGGTGTAATATTTGATGTCTGCAGTCAGTATATCATACACCAGTCATGTATTCTCCTATATACTGGATGTAATATACTGTGTGCACAGACATTACATATTATATACAGGATACTATGTGGCTGGTGTAATATCTGAAGTCTGCAGTCACAGTATATCATACACCAGTCATGTATTCTCCTATACACTGGATGTAATATACTGTGTGCACAGACATTAGATATTATATACAGGATACTATGTGGCTGGTGTAATATCTGATGTCTGCAGTCAGTATATCATACACCAGTCATGTATTCTTATATATACTGGATGTAATATACTGTGTGCACAGACATTACGTATTATATACAGGATACTATGTGGCTGGTGTAATATCTGACGTCTGCAGTCACAGTATATCATACACCAGTCATGTATTCTCCTATACACTGGATGTAATATACTGTGTGCACAGACATTAGATATTGTATACAGGATACTATGTGGCTGGTGTAATATCTGATGTCTGCAGTCACAGTATATCATGCACCAGTCATGTATTCTCCTATATACTGGATGTAATATACTGTGTGCACAAACATTAGATATTATATACAGGATACTATGTGACTGGTGTAATATCTGATATCTGTAGTCAGTATATCATACACCAGTCATGTATTCTCCTATATACTGGATGTAATATACTGTGTGCACAAACATTAGATATTATATACAGGATACTATGTGGCTGGTGTAATATCTGATGTCTGTAGTCAGTATATCATACACCAGTCATGTATTCTCCTATATTCTGGATGTAATATTCTATGTGCACAGACATTAGATATTATATACAGGATACTATGTGGCTGGTGTAATATCTGATGTCTGCAGTAACAGTATATCATACACTAGTCATGTATTCTCCTGTATACTGGATGTAATATACTGTGTGCACAGACATTAGATATTATATACAGGATACTATGTGGCTGGTGTAATATCTGATGTCTGCAGTAACAGTATATCATACACCAGGCACATTTTCTTCTGTACACTGGATGTAATATACTGTGTGCACAGACATTAGACATTACATACAGGATACTATGTGGCTGGTGTAATATCTGATGTCTGTAGTCACAGTATATCATACACCACTCATGTATTCTCCTATATACTAGATGTAATATACTGTGTGCACAGACATTAGATATTATATAAAGGATACTGTGTGGCTAGTGTAATATCTGATTTCTGCAGTCACAGTATATCATACACCAGTCATGTATTCTCTTGTATACTGGATTTAATATACTGTGTGCACAGACATTAGATATTATATACAGGTTACTATGTGTCTGCTGTAATATCTGATGTCTGTAGTCAGTTTATCATACACCAGTTATGTATTCTACAATATACTGGATGTAATATACTGTGTGCACAGACATTAGATATTATATACAGGATACTATGTGGCTGGTGTAATATCTGATGTCTGTAATCAGTATATCATACACAAGTGATGTATTGTCCTATATACTGGGTTTAATATACTGTGTGCACAGAGATTAGATATTATATACAGGATACTATGTGACTGGAGTAATATCTGATGTCTGCAGTCACAGTATATCATACACCAGTCATGTATTCTCCTATACACTAGATGTAATATACTGTGTGCACAGACAATAGATATTATATACAGGATACTATGTGTCTGGTGTAATATCCGATGTCTGCAGTCAGTATATCATACACCAGTCATGTATTCTCCTGTACACTGGATGTAATATACTGTTTGCACAGACATTAGATATTATATACAGGATACTATGTGGCTGGTGTAATATCTGTTGTCTGTAGTCAGTATATCATATACTAGTCATGTATTCTCCTGTACACTGGATGTAATATACTGTGTGCACAGACATTAGATATTATATACAGGATACTATGTGGCTGGTGTAATATCTGATGTCTGTAGTCACAGTATATCATACACCAGTCATGTATTCTTCTGTATACGGTATGTAATATACTGTGTGCACAGACATTAGATATTACATACAGGATACTATGTGGCTGGTGTAATATCTGATGTCTGCAGTCAGTATATCATACACCAGTCATGTATTCTCCTGTACACTGGATGTAATATACTGTGTGCACAGACATTAGATATTATATACAGGATACTATGTGGCTGGTGTAATATCTGATGTCTGTAGTCACAGTATATCATACACCAGTCATGTATTCTTCTGTATACGGTATGTAATATACTGTGTGCACAGACATTAGATATTACATACAGGATACTATGTGGCTGGTGTAATATCTGATGTCTGCAGTCAGTATATCATACACCAGTCATGTATTCTCCTGTACACTGGATGTAATATACTGTGTGCACAGACATTAGATATTATATACAGGATACTATGTGGCTGGTGCAATATCTGATGTCTGTAGTCACAGTATATCATACACCAGTCATGTATTCTCCTGTACACTGGATGTAATATACTGTGTGCACAAACATTAGATATTATATACAGGATACTATGTGGCTGGTGTAATATCTGTTGTCTGTAGTCAGTATATCATATACTAGTCATGTATTCTCCTGTACACTGGATGTAATATACTGTGTGCACAGACATTAGATATTATAATCAGGATACTATGTGGCTGGTGTAATATCTGATGTCTGTAGTCAGTATATCATACACCAGTCATGTATTCTCTTATACACTGGATGTAATATACTGTGTGCACAGACATTAGATATTATATAAAGGATACTATGTGGCTGGTGTAATATCTGATGTCTGCAGTCAGTATATCATACACCTGTCATGTATTCTCCTATATACTGGATGTAATATACTGTGTGCACAGACATTAGATATTATATATAGGATACTATGTGGCTGGTGTAATATCTGATGTCTGTATTCACAGTATATAATACACCACTCATGTATTCTCCTATACACTGGATGTAATATACTGTGTACACAGACATTAGATATTATATACAGGATACTATGTGGCTGGTGTAATATCTGATATCTGTAGTCACAGTATATCATATACCAGTCATGTATTCTCCTATATACTGGATGTAATATACTGTGTGCACAGACATTAGATATTATATACAGGTTACTATGTGGCTGGTGTAATATCTGTTGTCTGTAGTCAGTATATCATATACCAGTCATGTATTCTCCTGTATACTGGATGTAATATACTGTGTGCGCAGACATTAGATATTATATACAGTATACTATGTGGCTAGTATAATATCTGATGTCTGTAGTCAGTATATCATTCACAAATCATGTATTCTTCTATATACTGGGTTTAATATACTGTGTGCACAGACATTAGATATTATATACAGGTTACTATGTGGCTGGTGTAATATCTGGTGTCTGCAGTCAGTATATCATACACCAGTCATGTATTCTCCTATATACTAGATGTAATATACTGTGTGCACAGACATTAGATATTATATACAGGATACTCTGTGGCTGGTGTAATATCTGATGTCTGTTGTCACAGTATATCATACACCAGTCATGTATTCTCCTATATACTGGGTGTAATATACTATGTGCACAGACATTAGATATTATATACAGGATACTATGTGGCTGGTGTAATATCTGATGTCTGCAGTCAGTATATCATACACCAGTCATGTATTCTCCTATATACTGGATGTAATATACTGTGTGCACAGACATTAGATATTATATACAGGATACTATGTGACTGGTGTAATATCTGATGTCTGCAGTCAAAGTACATCATACACCAGTCATGTATTCTCCTATACACTGGATGTAATATACTGTGTGCACAGACATTAGATATTACATACAGGATACTATGCGGCTGGTGTAATAGCTGATGTATGTAGTCAGTATATCATACACCAGTCATGTATTCTCCTATATACTTGATGTAATATACTGTGTGCACAGACATTAGATATTACATACAAGATACTATGTGGCTGGTATAATATCTGATGTCTGTAGTCACAGTATATCATACACCAGTCATGTATTCTCCTATATACTGCATGTAATATACTGTGTGCCCAGACATTAGATATTATAATCAGGATACTATGTGACTGGTGTAATATCTGATGTCTGCAGTCAGTATATCATACACCAGGCACATTTTCTCCTGTACACTGGATGTAATATACTGTGTGCACAGACATTAGATATTATATACCGGATACTATGTGGCTGGTGTAATACCTGATGTCTGCAGTCAGTATATCATACACCAGTCATGTATTCTCCTATATATTGGATGTAATATACTGTGTGCACAGACATTAGACATTACATACAGGATACTATGTGGCTGGTGTAATATCTGATGTCTGTAGTCACAGTATATCATACACCAGTCATGTATTCTCCTATATACTAGATGTAATATACTGTGTGCACAAACATTAGATATTATATGGAGGATATTATGTGGCTGGTGTAATATCTGATGTCTGCAGTCAGTATATCATACACCAGTCATGTATTCTCCTATATATTGGATGTAATATACTGTGTGCACAGACATTAGACATTACATACAGGATACTATGTGGCTGGTGTAATATCTGATGTCTGTAGTCACAGTATATCATACACCAGTCATGTATTCTCCTATATACTAGATGTAATATACTGTGTGCACAAACATTAGATATTATATGGAGGATATTATGTGGCTGGTGTAATATATGATGTCTGCAGTCAGTTTATCATACACCAGTTATGTATTCTCCAATACACTGGTTGTAATATACTGTGTGCACAGACATTAGATATTATATACAGGATACTATGTGGCTGGTGTAATATCTGATTTCTGCAGTCAGTATATCATACACCAGTCATGTATTCTCCTATATATTGGATGTAATATACTGTGTGCACAGACATTAGACATTGCATACAGGATACTATGTGGCTGGTGTAATATCTGATGTCTGTAGTCACAGTATATCATACACCAGTCATGTATTCTCCTATATACTAGATGTAATATACTGTGTGCACAAACATTAGATATTATATGGAGGATATTATGTGGCTGGTGTAATATCTGATGTCTGTCGTCACAGTATATCATACACCAGTCATATATTCTCCTGTACACTGGATGTTATATACTGTGTGCACAGACATTAGATATTATATACAGGATACTATGTGGCTGGTGTAATATCTGATGTCTGCAGTCAGTTTATCATACACCAGTTATGTATTCTCCAATATACTGGATGTAATATACTGTGTGCACAGACATTAGATATTATATACAGGATACTATGTGGCTGGTGTAATATCTGATGTCTGTAGTCACAGTATATTAAACACCAGTCATGTATTCTCCTGTACACTGGATGTAATATACTGTGTGCACAGACATTAGATAATATATACAGGATACTATGTGGCTTGTGTAATATCTGATGTCTATAGTCACAGTATATCATACACTAGGCACATTTTCTCCTGTACACTGGATGTAATATTCTGTGTGCACAGACAGTAGATATTATATACAGGATACTATGTGGCTGGTGTAATATCTGATGTCTGTAGTCAGTATATCATACACAAGGCACATTTTCTCCTATACACTGGATGTAATATACTGTGTGCACAGACATTAGATAATATATACAGGATACTATGTGGCTGGTGTAATATCTGATGTCTATAGTCAGTTTATCATACATCAGTCATGTATTCTCCTGTATACTGTATGTAATATACTGTGTGCGCAGACATTAGATATTATATACAGGATACTATGTGGCTGGTGTAATATCTGATGTCTGTAGTCAGTATATCATACACCAGTCATGTATTCTCCTATATACTGGATGTAATATACTGTGTGCACAGACATTAGATATTATATACAGGATACTATGTGACTGGTGTAATATCTGATGTCTGCAGTCACAGTATATCATACACCAGTCATGTATTCTCCTATACACTGGATGTAATATACTGTGTGCACAGCCATTAGATATTACATACAGGATACTATGTGTCTGGTGTAATAGCTGATGTCTGCAGTCAGTATTTCATACACCAGTCATGTATTCTCCTATACACTGGATGTAATATACTGTGTGCACAGACATTAAATATTATATACAGGATACTATGTGACTGGTGTAATATCTGATGTCTGCAGTCACAGTATATCATACACCAGTCATGTATTCTCCTATACACTGGATGTAATATACTGTGTGCACAGACATTAGATATTACATACAGGATACTATGTGACTGGTGTAATATCTGATGTCTGTAGTCAGTATATCATACACCAGTCATGTATTCTCCTATACACTGGATGTAATATACTGTGTGCACAGACATTAGATATTATATACAGGATACTATGTGTCTGGTGTAATATCTGATGTCTGCAGTCAGTATATCATACACCAGTCATGTATTCTCCTATATACTGGATGTAATATACTGTGTGCACAGACATTAGATATTATATACAGGATACTATGTGACTGGTGTAATATCTGATGTCTGCAGTCACAGTATATCATACACCAGTCATGTATTCTCCTATACACTGGATGTAATATACTGTGTGCACAGCCATTAGATATTACATACAGGATACTATGTGTCTGGTGTAATAGCTGATGTCTGCAGTCAGTATTTCATACACCAGTCATGTATTCTCCTATACACTGGATGTAATATACTGTGTGCACAGACATTAAATATTATATACAGGATACTATGTGACTGGTGTAATATCTGATGTCTGCAGTCACAGTATATCATACACCAGTCATGTATTCTCCTATACACTGGATGTAATATACTGTGTGCACAGACATTAGATATTACATACAGGATACTATGTGACTGGTGTAATATCTGATGTCTGTAGTCAGTATATCATACACCAGTCATGTATTCTCCTATACACTGGATGTAATATACTGTGTGCACAGACATTAGATATTATATACAGGATACTATGTGTCTGGTGTAATATCTGATGTCTGCAGTCAGTATATCATATACCAGTCATGTATTCTCCTATATACTGGATGTAATATACAGTGTGCACAGACAATATACATTACATACAGGATACTATGTGGCTGGTGTAATATCTGATGTCTGTAGTCACAGTATATCATACAACAGTCATATATTCTCCTATATACTGGATGTAATATTACTGTGTGCACAGATATTAGATAATATATAAAGGATACTATGTGGCTGGTGTAATATCTGATATCTGCAGTCACAGTATATCATACACCAGTCATGTATTCTCTTGTATACTGGATGTAATATACTGTGTGCACAGACATTAGATATTACATACAGGATACTATGTGGCTGGTGTAATATCTGATGTCTGTAGTCACATTATATCATACACCAGTCATGTATTCTCCTGTATAGTGGATGTAATATACTGTGTGCACAGACATTAGATATTATATTCAGGATACTATGTGGCTGGTGTAATATCTGATGTCTGTAGTAACAGTATATCATACACCAGTCATATAGTCTCCTGTACACTGAATGTAATATACTGTGTGCACAGACATTAGATATTATATAAAGGATAATGTGTGGCTAGTGTAATATCTGATTTCTGCAGTCACAGTATATCATACACCAGTCATGTATTCTCTTGTATACTGGATTTAATATACTGTGTGCACAGACATTAGATATTATATAGAGGATACTATGTGGCTGGTGTAATATCTGATGTCTGCAGTCAGTATATCATACACCAGTCATGTATTCTCCTATGTACTGGATGTAATATACTGTGTGCACAGACATTAGATATTATATAAAGGATACTGTGTGGCTAGTGTAATATCTGATTTCTGCAGTCACAGTATATCATACACCAGTCATGTATTCTCTTGTATACTGGATTTAATATACTGTGTGCACAGACATTAGATATTATATAGAGGATACTATGTGGCTGGTGTAATATCTGATGTCTGTAGTCAGTTTATCATACACCAGTTATGTATTCTACAATATACTGGATGTAATATACTGTGTGCACAGACATTAGATATTATATACAGGATACTATGTGACTGGAGTAATATCTGATGTCTGCAGTCACAGTATATCATACACCAGTCATATATTCTCCTATATACTGGATGTAATATACTGTGTGCACAGACAATAGATATTACCTCAGGATACTATGTGTCTGGTGTAATATCCGATGTCTGCAGTCAGTATATCATACACCAGTCATGTATTCTCCTGTACACGGGATGTAATATACTGTGTGCACAGACATTAGATATTATATACAGGATACTATGTGGCTGGTGTAATATCTGTTGTCTGTAGTCAGTATATCATACACCAGTCATGTATTCTCCTGTACACTGGATGTAATATACTGTGTGCACAGACATTAGATATTATATACAGGATACTATGTGGCTGGTGTAATATCTGATGTCTGTAGTCACAGTATATCATACACCAGTCATGTATTCTTCTGTATACGGTATGCAATATACTGTGTGCACAGACATTAGATATTACATACAGGATACTATGTGGCTGGTGCAATATCTGATGTCTGTAGTCACAGTATATCATACACCAGTCATGTATTCTCCTATACACTGGATGTAATATACTGTGTGCACAGACATTAGATATTATATAAAGGATACTATGTGGCTGGTGTAATATCTGATGTCTGCAGTCAGTATATCATACACTTGTCATGTATTCTCCTATATACTGGATGTAATACACTGTGTGCACAGACATTAGATATTATATACAGGATACTATGTGGCTGGTGTAATATCTGATGTCTGTATTCACAGTATGTAATACACCACTCATGTATTCTCCTATACACTGGATGTAATATACTGTGTACACAGACATTAGATATTATATACAGGATACTATGTGGCTGGTGTAATATCTGATATCTGTAGTCACAGTATATCATATACCAATCATGTATTCTCCTATATACTGGATCTAATATACTGTGTGCACAGACATTAGATATTATATACAGGTTACTATGTGGCTGGTGTAATATCTGTTGTCTGTAGTCAGTATATCATATACCAGTCATGTATTCTCCTGTATACTGGATGTAATATACTGTGTGCGCAGACATTAGATATTATATACAGTATACTATGTGGCTAGTGTAATATCTGATGTCTGTAGTCAGTATATCATACACAAATCATGTATTCTTCTATATACTGGGTTTAATATACTGTGTGCACAGACATTAGATATTATATACAGGATACTATGTGGCTGGTGTAATATCTGATGTCTGCAGTCAGTATATCATACACCAGTCATGTATTCTCCTGTACACTGGATGTAATATACTGTGTGCACAGACATTAGATATTATATACAGGATACTATGTGGCTGGTGTAATATCTGGTGTCTGCAGTCAGTATATCATACACCAGTCATGTATTCTCCTATATACTAGATGTAATATACTGTGTGCACAGACATTAGATATTATATACAGGATACTATGTGGCTGGTGTAATATCTGATGTCTGTAGTCACAGTATATCATACACCAGTCATATATTCTCCTATATACTGGGTGTAATATACTGTGTGCACAGACATTAGATATTATATACAGGATACTATGTGGCTGGTGTAATTTCTGATGTCTGTAGTCAGTATATCATACACCAGTCATGTATTCTCTTGTATACTGGATGTAATATACTGTGTGCACAGACATTAGATATTACATACAGGATACTATTTGGCTGGTGTAATATCTGATGTCTGTAGTCACAGTATATCATACACCAGTCATGTATTCTCCTATACACTGGATGTAATATACAGTATGCACAGACAATATACATTACATACAGGATACTATGTGGCTGGTGTAATATCTGATGTCTGTAGTCACAGTACATCATACACCAGTCATGTATTCTCCTATACACTGGATGTAATATACTGTGTGCACAGACATTACATATTATATACAGGATACTATGTGGCTGGTGTAATATCTGATGTCTGCAGTCACAGTATATCATACACCAGTCATGTATTCTCCTATATACTGGATGTAATGTACAGTGTGCACAGACAATATACATTACATACAGGATACTATGTGTCTGGTGTAATATCTGATGTCTGTAGTCACAGTATATCATACACCAGTCATATATTCTCCTATATACTGGATGTAATATACTGTGTGCACAGACATTAGATATTGTATACAGAATACTATGTGGCTGGTGAAAGATATGATGTCTGCAGTCAGTATTTCATACACCAGGCACATTTTCTCCTGTATACTGGATGTAATATACTGTGCGCACAGACATTATATATTATATACTGGATACTATGTGGCTGGTGTAATATCTGATGTCTGTAGTTACAGTATATCATACACCAGTCATGTATTCTCCTATATACTGGATGTAATATACTGTGTGCACAGACATTAGATATTATATACAGGATATTATGTGACTGGTGTAATATCTGATGTCTGTAGTCAGTATATCATACACCAGGCACATTTTCTCCTGTACACTGGATGTAATATACTGTGTGCACAGACATTAGATATTACATACAGGATACTATGTGGCTGGTGTAATATCTAATGTCTGTAGTCACAGTATATCATACACCAGTCATATATTCTCCTATATACTGGATGTAATATTACTGTGTGCACAGATATTAGATATTATATACAGGATACTATGTGGCTGGTGTAATATCTGATGTCTGTATTAACAGTATATAATACACCACTCATGAATTCTCTTGTATACTGGATGTAATATACTGTGTGCACAGACATTAGATATTATATACAGGATACTATGTGGCTGGTGTAATATCTGATGTCTGTAGTCACATTATATCATACACCAGTCATGTATTCTCCTGTATAGTGGATGTAATATACTGTGTGCACAGACATTAGATATTATATGCAGGATACTATGTGGCTGGTGTAATATCTGATGTCTGTAGTAACAGTATATCATACACCAGTCATATATTCTCCTGTACACTGGATGTAATATACTGTGTGCACAGACATTAGATATTATATACAGGATACTATGTGGCTGGTGTAATATCTGATGTCTGCAGTCAGTATATCATACGCCAGTCATGTATTCTCCTGTATACTGGATGTAATATTCTGTCTGCACAGACATTATATATTATATACAGGATACTATGTGGCTGGTGTAATATCTGATGTCTGTAGTCAGCATATCATACACCAGTCATGTATTCTCCTATATACTGGATGTAATATACTGTGTGCACAGACATTAGATATTATATACAGGATACTATGTGACTGGTGTAATTTCTGATGTCTGTAGTCAGTATATCATACACCAGTCATGTATTCTCTTGTATACTGGATGTAATATACTGTGTGCACAAATATTAGATAATATATAAAGGATACTATGTGGCTGGTGTAATATCTGATATCTGCAGTCTCAGAATATCATACACCAGTCATGTATTCTCTTGTATACTGGATGTAATATACTGTGTGCACAGACATTAGATATTACATACAGGATACTATGTGGCTGGTGTAATATCTGACGTCTGTAGTCACAGTATATCATAAACCAGTCATGTATTCTCCTGTATACTGGATGTAATATACTGTGTGCACAGACATTAGATATTATATACAGGATACTATGTGACTGGTGTAATTTCTGATGTCTGTAGTCAGTATATCATACACCAGTCATGTATTCTCTTGTATACTGGATGTAATATACTGTGTGCACAGACATTAGATATTACATACAGGATACTATTTGGCTGGTGTAATATCTGATGTCTGTAGTCACAGTATATCATACACCAGTCATGTATTCTCCTATACACTGGATGTAATATACAGTATGCACAGACAATATACATTACATACAGGATACTATGTGGCTGGTGTAATATCTGATCTCTGTAGTCACATTATATCATACACCAGTCATGTATTCTCCTATATACTGGATGTAATATACTGTGTGCACAGACATTAGATATTACATACAGGATACTATGTGGCTGGTGTAATATCTGATGTCTGTAGTCACAGTATATCATACACCAGTCATATATTCTCCTATATACTGGATGTAATATTACTGTGTGCACAAATATTAGATAATATATAAAGGATACTATGTGGCTGGTGTAATATCTGATATCTGCAGTCTCAGAATATCATACACCAGTCATGTATTCTCTTGTATACTGGATGTAATATACTGTGTGCACAGACATTAGATATTACATACAGGATACTATGTGGCTGGTGTAATATCTGACGTCTGTAGTCACAGTATATCATAAACCAGTCATGTATTCTCCTGTATACTGGATGTAATATACTGTGTGCACAGACATTAGATATTATATACAGGATACTATGTGGCTGGTGTAATATCTGATGTCTGTAGTCACAGTATATCATACACCAGTCATATATTCTCCTGTACACTGGATGTAATATACTGTCTGCACAGACATTAGATATTATATACAGGATACTATATGGCTGGTGTAATATCTGATGTCTGTAGTCAGTATATCATACAACAGGCACATTTTCTCCTGTACACTGGATGTAATATTCTGTGTGCACAGACATTATATATTATATACAGGATACTATGTGGCTGGTGTAATATCTGATGTCTGTAGTCACAGTATATCATACACCAGTCATATATTCTCCTGTACACTGGATGTAATATACTGTCTGCACAGACATTAGATATTATATACAGGATACTATATGGCTGGGGTAATATCTGATGTCTGTAGTCAGTATATCATACAACAGGCACATTTTCTCCTGTACAGTGGATGTAATATACTGTGTGCACAGACATTAGATATTATATACAGGATACTATGTGGCTGGTGTAATATCTGATGTCTGTAGTCAGTATATCATACACCAGTCATGTATTCTCCTGTACAGTGGATGTAATATACTGTGTGCACAGACATTAGATATTACATACAGGATACTATGTGGCTGGTGTAATATCTGATGTCTGTAGTCACATTATATCATACACCAGTCATGTATTCTCCTATATACTGGATGTAATATACTGTGTGCACAGACATTAGATATTATATAAAGGATACTATGTGGCTGGTGTAATATAGGATATCTGCAGTCACAGTATATCATACACCAGTCATGTATTCTCTTGTATACTGGATGTAATATACTGTGTGCACAGACATTAGATATTATATACAGGATACTATGTGGCTGGTGTAATATCTGATGTCTGTAGTCACAGTGTATAATACACCAGTCATGTATTCTCCTGTACAGTGGACGTAATATACTGTGTGCACAGACATTAGATATTATATACAGGATACTATATGGCGGGTGTAATATCTGATGTCTTTAGTCAGTATATCATACACCAGGCACATTTTCTCCTGTACACTGGATGTAATATTCTGTCTGCACAGACATTATATATTATATACAGGATACTATGTGGCTGGTGTAATTTCTGATGTCTGTAGTCAGTATATCATACGCCAGTCATGTATTCTCCTGTACACTGGATGTAATATACTGTATGCACAGACATTAGATATTATATACAGGATACTATGTGGCTGGTGTAATATCTGATGTCTGTATTCACAGTATATCATATACCAGTCATGTATTCTCCTATATACTGGATGTAATATACTGTGTGCACAGACATTAGATATTATATAAAGGATACTATGTGGCTGGTGTAATATAGGATATCTGCAGTCACAGTATATCATACACCAGTCATGTATTCTCTTGTATACTGGATGTAATATACTGTGTGCACAGACATTAGATATTATATACAGGATACTATGTGGCTGGTGTAATATCTGATGTCTGTAGTCACAGTGTATAATACACCAGTCATATATTCTCCTGTACACTGGATGTAATATACAGTGTGCACAGACATTAGATATTATATACAGGATACTATGTGGCTGGTGTAATATCTGATGTCTGTAGTCACAGTATATAATACACCAGTCATATATTCTCCTGTACACGGGATGTAATATAGTGTGTGCACAGACATTAGATATTATATACAGGATACTATGTGGCTGGTGTAATATCTGATGTCAGTAGTCAGTATATCATACACCAGTCATGTATTCTCCTATATACTGGATGTAATATACTGTGTGCACAGACATTACATATTATATACAGGATACTATGTGGCTGGTGTAATATCTGATGTCTGTAGTCACAGTATATCATACACCAGTCATATATTCTCCTGTACACTGGATGTAATATACTGTGTGCACAGACATTAGATATTATATACAGGATACTATGTGGCTGGTGTAATATCTGATGTCTGTAGTCAGTATATCATACACCAGTCATGTATTCTCCTGTACAGTGGATGTAATATACTGTGTGCACAGACATTAGATATTACATACAGGATACTATATAGCTGGAGTAATATCTGATGTCTGTAGTCAGTATATCATACACCAGGCACATTTTCTCCTGTACACTGGATGTAATATACTGTGTGCACACACAGTAGATATTATATACAGGATACTATGTGGTTGGTGTAATATCTGATGTCTGTAGTCAGTATATCATACATCAGGCACATTTTCTCCTATACACTCGATGTAATATACTGTGTGCACAGACATTAGATATTATATACAGAATAATATGTGGCTGGTGTAATATCTGATGTCTGCAGTCAGTATATCATATACTAGTCATGTATTCTCCTGTAAACTGGATGTAATATACTGTGTGCACAGACATTAGATATTATATACAGGATACTATGTGGCTGGTGTAATATCTGATGTCTGTAGTCACAGTATATCATATACCATTCATGTATTCTCCTATATACTGGATGTAATATACTGTATGCACAGACATTAGATATTATCTACAGGTTACTATGTGGCTGGTGTAATATCTGTTGTCTGTAGTCACAGTATATCATACACCTTTCAAGTATTCTCCTATACACTGGATGTAATATACTGTGTGCACAGACATTAGATATTATATAAAGGATACTATGTGGCTGGTGTAATATCTGATGTCTGCAGTCAGCATATCATACACCTGTCATGTATTCTCCTGTACATTGGATGTAATATACTGTGTGCACAGACATTAGGTATTATATACAGGATACTATGTGGCTGGTGTAATATCTGATGTCTGTAGTCACAGTATATCATACACTAGTCATGTATTCTCCTGTATACGGTATGTAATATACTGTGTGCACAGACATTAGATATTACATACTGGATACTATGTGGCTGGTGTAATATCTGATGTCTGCAGTCAGTATATCATACACCAGTCATGTATTCTCCTATATACTGGATGTAATATACTGTATGCACAGACATAAATTTTATATACAGGATACTATGTGGCTGGTGTAATATCTGATGTCTGTAGTCACAGTATATCATACACTAGTCAAGCATTCTCCTGTATACTGGATGTAATATAATGTGTGCACAGACATTAGATATTATATACAGAATACAATGTGGCTGGTGTAATATATGATGTCTGTAGTCACATTATATTATACACCAGTCATATATTCTCCTATACACTGAATGTAATATACTGTGTGCACAGACATTAGATATTATATACAGGATACTATGTGGCTGGTGTAATATCTGATGTCTGTAGTCAGTATTTCATACACCAGTCATGCATTCTCCTGTATACTGGATGTAATATACTGTGTGCACAGACATTAGATATTATATACAGGATACTATGTGGCTGGTGTAATATCTGATGTCTGTAGTCAGTATATCATACACCAGGCACATTTTCTCCTATACACTCGATGTAATATACTGTGTTCACAGACATTAGATATTATATACATTATACTATGTGACTGGTGTAATATCTGATGTCTGCAGTCTCAGTATATCATACACCAGTCATGTATTCTCCTATACACTGGATGTAATATACTGTGTGCACAAACATTAGATATTATATACAGGATACTATATGGCTGGTGTAATATCTGATGTCTGTAGTCAGTATATCATACACAAGTCATGTATTCTCCTATATACTGGGTTTAATATACTGTGTACACAGACATTAGATATTATATACAGGATACTATGTGACTGGTGTAATATCTGATGTCTGCAGTCACAGTATGTCATACACCAGTCATGTATTCTCCTATACACTGGATGTAATATACTGTGTGCGCAGACAGTACATATTACATACAGGATACTATGTGGCTGGTGTAATATCTGATGTCTGTAGTCACAGTATATCATTCACCAGTCATGTATTCTCCTGTATACTGGATGTAATATACTGTGTGCACAGACATTAGATATTATATACAGGATACTATGTGTCTGGTGTAATATCTGATGTCTGCAGTCACAGTATATCATTCACCAGTCATGTATTCTCATGTATACTGGATGTAATATACTGTGTGCACAGACATTAGATATTATATACAGGATACTATGTGTCTGGTGTAATATCTGATGTCTGCAGTCAGTATATCATACACCAGTCATGTATTCTCCTATACACTGGATGTAATATACTCTGTGCACAGACATTAGATATTATATACAGGATACTATGTGGCTGGTGTAATATCTGATGTCTGTAGTCAGTATATCATACACCAGTCATGTATTCTCCTATACACTGGATGTAATATACTCTGTGCACAGACATTAGATATTATATACAGGATACTATGTGGCTGGTGTAATATCTGATGTCTGTAGTCACAGTATATCATACACCAGTCATGTATTCTCCTGTACACTGGATGTAATATACTGTGCGCACAGACATTAGATATTATATACAGGATACTATGTGGCTGGTGTAATATCTGATGTCTGTAGTCACAGTATATCATACACCAGTCATGTATTCTCCTATATACTGGATGTAATATACTGTGTGCACAGACATTAGATATTATATAAAGGATACTATGTGGCTGGTGTAATATCTGATGTCTGCAGTCAGCATATCATACACCTGTCATGTATTCTCCTGTACATTGGATGTAATATACTGTGTGCACAGACATTAGGTATTATATACAGGATACTCGGTGGCTGGTGTAATATCTGATGTTTGTAATCAGTATATCATACACAAGTGATGTATTCTCCTATATACTGGGTTTAATATACTGTGTACACAGACATTACATATTACATACAGGATACTATATGTCTGGTGTAATATATGATGTCTGCAGTCAGTATATCATACACCAGTCATGTATTCTCCTATACATTGGGTGTAATATACTCTATGCACAAACATTAGATATTATATACAGGATACTCGGTGGCTGGTGTAATATCTGATGTCTGTAGTCACAGTATATCATACAACAGTCATATATTCTCCTGTACACTAGATGTAATATACTGTGTGCACAGACATTATATATTATATACTGGATACTATGTGGCTGGTGTAATATGTGATGTCCATAGTCAGTTTATTATACACCGGTTATGTATTTTCCAATATACTGGATGTAATATACTGTGTGCACAGACATTAGATATTATTTACAGGATACTATGTGGCTGGTGTAATATCTGATGTCTGCAGTCAGTATATCATACACCAGTCATGTATTTTTCTATATACTGGATGTAATATACTGTGTGCACAGACATTAGATATTATATACAGGATACTATGTGACTGGTGTAATATCTGATGTCTGCAGTCACAGTACATCATACACCAGTCATGTATTCTCCTATACACTGGATGTAATATACTGTGTGCACAGACATTAGATATTACATACAGGATACTATGTGGCTGGTGTAATATCTGATGTCTGCAGTCAGTATATCATATACCAGTCATGTATTCTCCTATATATTGGATGTAATATACTGTGTGCACAGACATTAGATATTACATACAGGATACTATGTGGCTGGTGTAATATCTGATGTCTGTAGTCACAGTATATCATACACCAGTCATGTATTCTCCTATATACTAGATGTAATATACTGTGTGCACAAACATTAGATATTATATAAAGGATACTGTGTGGCTGGTGTAATATCTGATTTCTGCAGTCACAGTATATCATACACCAGTCATGTATTCTCTTGTATACTGGATGTAATATACTGTGTGCACAGACATTAGATATTATATACAGGATACTATGTGGCTGGTGTAATATCTGATGTCTGTAGTCACAGTGTATAATACACCAGTCATGTATTCTCCTGTACAGTGGACGTAATATACTGTGTGCACAGACATTAGATATTATATACAGGATACTATATGGCGGGTGTAATATCTGATGTCTTTAGTCAGTATATCATACACCAGGCACATTTTCTCCTGTACACTGGATGTAATATTCTGTCTGCACAGACATTATATATTATATACAGGATACTATGTGGCTGGTGTAATTTCTGATGTCTGTAGTCAGTATATCATACGCCAGTCATGTATTCTCCTGTACACTGGATGTAATATACTGTATGCACAGACATTAGATATTATATACAGGATACTATGTGGCTGGTGTAATATCTGATGTCTGTATTCACAGTATATCATATACCAGTCATGTATTCTCCTATATACTGGATGTAATATACTGTGTGCACAGACATTAGATATTATATAAAGGATACTATGTGGCTGGTGTAATATAGGATATCTGCAGTCACAGTATATCATACACCAGTCATGTATTCTCTTGTATACTGGATGTAATATACTGTGTGCACAGACATTAGATATTATATACAGGATACTATGTGGCTGGTGTAATATCTGATGTCTGTAGTCACAGTGTATAATACACCAGTCATATATTCTCCTGTACACTGGATGTAATATACAGTGTGCACAGACATTAGATATTATATACAGGATACTATGTGGCTGGTGTAATATCTGATGTCTGTAGTCACAGTATATAATACACCAGTCATATATTCTCCTGTACACGGGATGTAATATAGTGTGTGCACAGACATTAGATATTATATACAGGATACTATGTGGCTGGTGTAATATCTGATGTCAGTAGTCAGTATATCATACACCAGTCATGTATTCTCCTATATACTGGATGTAATATACTGTGTGCACAGACATTACATATTATATACAGGATACTATGTGGCTGGTGTAATATCTGATGTCTGTAGTCACAGTATATCATACACCAGTCATATATTCTCCTGTACACTGGATGTAATATACTGTGTGCACAGACATTAGATATTATATACAGGATACTATGTGGCTGGTGTAATATCTGATGTCTGTAGTCAGTATATCATACACCAGTCATGTATTCTCCTGTACAGTGGATGTAATATACTGTGTGCACAGACATTAGATATTACATACAGGATACTATATAGCTGGAGTAATATCTGATGTCTGTAGTCAGTATATCATACACCAGGCACATTTTCTCCTGTACACTGGATGTAATATACTGTGTGCACACACAGTAGATATTATATACAGGATACTATGTGGTTGGTGTAATATCTGATGTCTGTAGTCAGTATATCATACATCAGGCACATTTTCTCCTATACACTCGATGTAATATACTGTGTGCACAGACATTAGATATTATATACAGAATAATATGTGGCTGGTGTAATATCTGATGTCTGCAGTCAGTATATCATATACTAGTCATGTATTCTCCTGTAAACTGGATGTAATATACTGTGTGCACAGACATTAGATATTATATACAGGATACTATGTGGCTGGTGTAATATCTGATGTCTGTAGTCACAGTATATCATATACCATTCATGTATTCTCCTATATACTGGATGTAATATACTGTATGCACAGACATTAGATATTATCTACAGGTTACTATGTGGCTGGTGTAATATCTGTTGTCTGTAGTCACAGTATATCATACACCATTCAAGTATTCTCCTATACACTGGATGTAATATACTGTGTGCACAGACATTAGATATTATATAAAGGATACTATGTGGCTGGTGTAATATCTGATGTCTGCAGTCAGCATATCATACACCTGTCATGTATTCTCCTGTACATTGGATGTAATATACTGTGTGCACAGACATTAGGTATTATATACAGGATACTATGTGGCTGGTGTAATATCTGATGTCTGTAGTCACAGTATATCATACACTAGTCATGTATTCTCCTGTATACGGTATGTAATATACTGTGTGCACAGACATTAGATATTACATACTGGATACTATGTGGCTGGTGTAATATCTGATGTCTGCAGTCAGTATATCATACACCAGTCATGTATTCTCCTATATACTGGATGTAATATACTGTATGCACAGACATAAATTTTATATACAGGATACTATGTGGCTGGTGTAATATCTGATGTCTGTAGTCACAGTATATCATACACTAGTCAAGCATTCTCCTGTATACTGGATGTAATATAATGTGTGCACAGACATTAGATATTATATACAGAATACAATGTGGCTGGTGTAATATATGATGTCTGTAGTCACATTATATTATACACCAGTCATATATTCTCCTATACACTGAATGTAATATACTGTGTGCACAGACATTAGATATTATATACAGGATACTATGTGGCTGGTGTAATATCTGATGTCTGTAGTCAGTATTTCATACACCAGTCATGCATTCTCCTGTATACTGGATGTAATATACTGTGTGCACAGACATTAGATATTATATACAGGATACTATGTGGCTGGTGTAATATCTGATGTCTGTAGTCAGTATATCATACACCAGGCACATTTTCTCCTATACACTCGATGTAATATACTGTGTTCACAGACATTAGATATTATATACATTATACTATGTGACTGGTGTAATATCTGATGTCTGCAGTCTCAGTATATCATACACCAGTCATGTATTCTCCTATACACTGGATGTAATATACTGTGTGCACAAACATTAGATATTATATACAGGATACTATATGGCTGGTGTAATATCTGATGTCTGTAGTCAGTATATCATACACAAGTCATGTATTCTCCTATATACTGGGTTTAATATACTGTGTACACAGACATTAGATATTATATACAGGATACTATGTGACTGGTGTAATATCTGATGTCTGCAGTCACAGTATATCATACACCAGTCATGTATTCTCCTATACACTGGATGTAATATACTGTGTGCGCAGACAGTACATATTACATACAGGATACTATGTGGCTGGTGTAATATCTGATGTCTGTAGTCACAGTATATCATTCACCAGTCATGTATTCTCCTGTATACTGGATGTAATATACTGTGTGCACAGACATTAGATATTATATACAGGATACTATGTGTCTGGTGTAATATCTGATGTCTGCAGTCACAGTATATCATTCACCAGTCATGTATTCTCATGTATACTGGATGTAATATACTGTGTGCACAGACATTAGATATTATATACAGGATACTATGTGTCTGGTGTAATATCTGATGTCTGCAGTCAGTATATCATACACCAGTCATGTATTCTCCTATACACTGGATGTAATATACTCTGTGCACAGACATTAGATATTATATACAGGATACTATGTGGCTGGTGTAATATCTGATGTCTGTAGTCAGTATATCATACACCAGTCATGTATTCTCCTATACACTGGATGTAATATACTCTGTGCACAGACATTAGATATTATATACAGGATACTATGTGGCTGGTGTAATATCTGATGTCTGTAGTCACAGTATATCATACACCAGTCATGTATTCTCCTGTACACTGGATGTAATATACTGTGCGCACAGACATTAGATATTATATACAGGATACTATGTGGCTGGTGTAATATCTGATGTCTGTAGTCACAGTATATCATACACCAGTCATGTATTCTCCTATATACTGGATGTAATATACTGTGTGCACAGACATTAGATATTATATAAAGGATACTATGTGGCTGGTGTAATATCTGATGTCTGCAGTCAGCATATCATACACCTGTCATGTATTCTCCTGTACATTGGATGTAATATACTGTGTGCACAGACATTAGGTATTATATACAGGATACTCGGTGGCTGGTGTAATATCTGATGTTTGTAATCAGTATATCATACACAAGTGATGTATTCTCCTATATACTGGGTTTAATATACTGTGTACACAGACATTACATATTACATACAGGATACTATGTGTCTGGTGTAATATATGATGTCTGCAGTCAGTATATCATACACCAGTCATGTATTCTCCTATACATTGGGTGTAATATACTCTATGCACAAACATTAGATATTATATACAGGATACTCGGTGGCTGGTGTAATATCTGATGTCTGTAGTCACAGTATATCATACAACAGTCATATATTCTCCTGTACACTAGATGTAATATACTGTGTGCACAGACATTATATATTATATACTGGATACTATGTGGCTGGTGTAATATGTGATGTCCATAGTCAGTTTATTATACACCGGTTATGTATTTTCCAATATACTGGATGTAATATACTGTGTGCACAGACATTAGATATTATTTACAGGATACTATGTGGCTGGTGTAATATCTGATGTCTGCAGTCAGTATATCATACACCAGTCATGTATTTTTCTATATACTGGATGTAATATACTGTGTGCACAGACATTAGATATTATATACAGGATACTATGTGACTGGTGTAATATCTGATGTCTGCAGTCACAGTACATCATACACCAGTCATGTATTCTCCTATACACTGGATGTAATATACTGTGTGCACAGACATTAGATATTACATACAGGATACTATGTGGCTGGTGTAATATCTGATGTCTGCAGTCAGTATATCATATACCAGTCATGTATTCTCCTATATATTGGATGTAATATACTGTGTGCACAGACATTAGATATTACATACAGGATACTATGTGGCTGGTGTAATATCTGATGTCTGTAGTCACAGTATATCATACACCAGTCATGTATTCTCCTATATACTAGATGTAATATACTGTGTGCACAAACATTAGATATTATATAAAGGATACTGTGTGGCTGGTGTAATATCTGATTTCTGCAGTCACAGTATATCATACACCAGTCATGTATTCTCTTGTATACTGGATTTAATATACTGTGTGCACAGACATTAGATATTATATGGAGGATACTATGTGGCTGGTGTAATATCTGATGTCTGTCGTCACAGTATATCATACACCAGTCATATATTCTCCTGTACACTGGATGTTATATACTGTGTGCACAGACATTAGATATTATATACAGGATACTATGTGGCTGGTGTAATATCTGATGTCTGCAGTCAGTTTATCATACACCAGTTATGTATTCTCCAATATACTGGATGTAATATACTGTGTGCACAGACATTAGATATTATATACAGGATACTATGTGGCTGGTGTAATATCTGATGTCTGTAGTCACAGTATATCATACACCAGTCATGTATTCTCCTGTACGGTGGATGTAATATACTGTGTGCACAGACATTAGATATTATATACAGGATACTATGAGGCTGGTGTAATATCTGATCTCTGCAGTCAGTATATCATACACTAGTCATGTATTCTCCTGTAAACTGGATGTAATATACTGTGTGCACAGACATTAGATATTATATACAGGATACTATGTGGCTGGTGTAATATCTGATGTCTGCAGTCAGTTTATCATACACCAGTTATGTATTCTCCAATATACTGGATGTAATATACTGTGTGCACAGACATTAGATATTATATACAGGATACTATGTGGCTGGTGTAATATCTGATGTCTGTAGTCACAGTATATCATACACCAGTCATGTATTCTCCTGTACAGTGGATGTAATATACTGTGTGCACAGACATTAGATATTATATACAGGATACTATGTGGCTGGTGTAATATCTGATGTCTGCAGTCACAGTATATCATACACCAGTCATGTATTCTCCTATACACTGGATGTAATATACTGTGTGCGCAGACATTACATATTACATACAGGATAATATGTGTCTGGTGTAATATCTGATGTCTGCAGTCAGTTTATCATACACCAGTTATGTATTCTCCAATATACTGGATGTAATATACTCTGTGCACAGACATTAGATATTATATACAGGATACTATGTGGCTGGTGTAATATCTGATGTCTGTAGTCACAGTATATCATACACCAGTCATGTATTCTCCTGTACACTGGATGTAATATACAGTGTGCACAGACATTAGATATTATATACAGGATACTATGTGGCTGGTGTAATATCTGATGTCTGTAGTCACAGTTTATCATACACCAGTCATGTATTCTCCTGTACAATGGATGTAATATACTGTGTGCACAGACATTAGATATTATATACAGGATACTATATGGATGGTGTAATATCTGATGTCTGTAGTTACAGTACATCATACACCAGTCATGTATTCTCCTGTACACTGGATGTAATATTCTGTGTGCACAGACATTAGATATTATATACAGGATACTATGTGGCTGGTGTAATATCTGATGTCTGCAGTCACAGTATATCATACACCAGTCATGTATTCTCCTATACACTGGATGTAATATACTGTGTGCGCAGACATTACATATTACATACAGGATAATATGTGTCTGGTGTAATATCTGATGTCTGCAGTCAGTTTATCATACACCAGTTATGTATTCTCCAATATACTGGATGTAATATACTCTGTGCACAGACATTAGATATTATATACAGGATACTATGTGGCTGGTGTAATATCTGATGTCTGTAGTCACAGTATATCATACACCAGTCATGTATTCTCCTGTACACTGGATGTAATATACAGTGTGCACAGACATTAGATATTATATACAGGATACTATGTGGCTGGTGTAATATCTGATGTCTGTAGTCACAGTTTATCATACACCAGTCATGTATTCTCCTGTACAATGGATGTAATATACTGTGTGCACAGACATTAGATATTATATACAGGATACTATATGGATGGTGTAATATCTGATGTCTGTAGTTACAGTACATCATACACCAGTCATGTATTCTCCTGTACACTGGATGTAATATTCTGTGTGCACAGACATTAGATATTATATACAGGATACTATGTGGCTCGTGTAATATCTGATGTCTGTAGTCACAGTATATCATACACCAGTCATGTATTCTCCTATATACTAGATGTAATATACTGTGTGCACAGACATTAGATATTATATGGAGGATACTATGTGGCTGGTGTAATATCTGATGTCTGTCGTCACAGTATATCATACACCAGTCATATATTCTCCTGTACACTGGATGTAATATTCTGTGTGCACAGACAGTAGATATTATGTACAGGATACTATGTGGCTGGTGTAATATCTGATGTCTGTAGTCAGTATATCATACACAAGGCACATTTTCTCCTATTCACTGGATGTAATATACTGTGGTCACAGACATTAGATATTATTTACAGAATACTATGTGGCTGGTGTAATATCTGATGTCTGCAGTCAGTATATCATATACTAGTCATGTATTCTCCTGTACACTGGATGTAATATACTGTGTGCACAGACATTAGATATTATATACAGGATACTATGTGGCTGGTGTAATATCTGTTGTCTGTAGTCAGTATATCATTCACCAGGCACATTTTCTCCTGTACACTGGATGTAATATACTGTGTGCACAGACATTAGATATTATATACAGGATACTATGTGGCTGGTGTAATATCTGTTGTCTGTAGTCAGTATATGATATACCAGTCATGTATTCTCCTGTATACTGGATGTAATATACTGTGTGCACAGACATTAGATATTATATACAGGATACTATGTGGCTGGTGTAATATCTGATGTCTGTAGTCAGTACATCATACACCAGTCATGTATTCTCCTGTATACTGGATGTAATATACTGTGTGCACAGACATTAGATAACATATACAGGAAACTACGTGGCTGGTGTAATATCTGATGTCAGTAGTCAGTATATCATACACCAGTCATGTATTCTCCTATATACTGGATGTAATATACTGTTAGCACAGACATTAGATATTACACACAGGATACTATGTGGCTGGTGTAATATCTGATGTCTGCAGTCAGTATATCATATTCTAGTCATGTATTCTCCTGTACACTGGATGTAATATACTGTGTGCACAGACATTAGATATTATATACAAGATACTATGTGGCTGGTGTAATATCTGATGTCTGTAGTCAGTATATCATACACAAATCATGTATTCTTCTATATAGTGGGTTTAATATACTGTGTGCACAGACATTAGATATTATATACAGGATACTATGTGACTGGTGTAATATCTGATGTCTTCAGTCACAGTATATCATACACCAGTCATGCATTCTCCCATACACTGGTTGTAATATACTGTGTGCACAGACATTAGATATTACATACAGGATACTATGTGTTTGGTTTAATATCTGATGTCTGCAGTCAGTATATCATATACCAGTCATGTATTCTCCTGTACACTCGATGTAATATACTGTGTGCACAGACATTAGATATTATATACAGGATACTATATGGGTGGTGTAATATCTGATGTCTGCAGTCAGTATATCATACACCAGTCATGTATTCTCCTATATATTGGATTTAATATACTGTGTGCACAGACATTAGATATTATATAGAGGATACTATGTGGCTGATGTAATATCTGATGTCTGTAGTCAGTATATCATACACCAGTCATGTATTCTCCTATATATTGGATGTAATATACTGTGTGCACAGACATTACACATTACATACAGGATACTATGTGGCTGGTGTAATATCTGATGTCTGTAGTCACAGTATATCATACTCCAGTCATGTATTCTCCTGTACACTGGATGTAATATACTGTGTGCACAGACATAAGATATTATATAAAGGATACTGTGTGGCTGGTGTAATATCTGATGTCTGCAGTCAGTATATCATACACCAGTCATATATTCTCCTGTACACTGGATGTTATATACTGTGTGCACAGACATTAGATATTATATACAGGATACTATGTGGCTGGTGTAATATCTGATGTCCGTAGTCCGTTTATCATACACCAGTTATGTATTCTCCAATATACTGGATGTAATATACTTTGTGCACAGACATTAGATATTATATACAGGATACTATGTGGCTGGTGTAATATCTGATGTCTGTAGTCACAGTATAACATACAGCAGTCATGTATTCTCCTATATACTGGATGTAATATACTGTGTGCACAGACATTAGATATTACATACAGGATACTATATGGCTGATGTAATATCTGATGTCTGTAGTCAGTATATCATACACCAGGCAGATTTTCTCCTGTACACTGGATGTAATATACTGTGTGCACAGACATTAGATATTATATACAGGATACTAGGTGGCTGGTGTAATATCTGATGTCTGCAGTCACAGTATATCATACACAAGTCATGTATTCTCCTGTACACTGGATGTAATATACTGTGTGCACAGACATTAGATATTATATACAGGATACTATGTGGCTGGTGTAATATCTGATATCTGTAGTCACAGTATATCATATACCAGTCATGTATTCTCCTGTACACTGGATGTAATATACTGTGTGCACAGACATTAGATATTATATACAGGATACTATGTGACTGGTGTAATATCTGTTGTCTGTAGTCACAGTATATCATACACCAGGCACATTTTCTCCTGTACACTGGATGTAATATTCTGTGTGCACAGACAGTAGATATTATATACAGGATACTATGTGGCTGGTGTAATATCTGATGTCTGTAGTCAGTATATCATACACAAGGCACATTTTCTCCTATACACTGGATATAATATACTGTGTGCACAGATATTAGATATTACATGCAGGATACTATGTGGCTGGTGTAATATCTGATGTCTGTAGTCACAGTATATCATACACCAGTCATGTATTCTCCTGTACACTGGATGTAATATACTGTGTGCACAGACTTTAGATATTATATACAGGATACTATGTGGCTGGTGTAATATCTGTTGTCTGTAGTCACAGTATATCATACACCAGGCACATTTTCTCCTGTACACTGGATGTAATATACTGAGTGCAATGATATTAGATATTATATACAGGATACTATGTGGCTGGTGTAATATCTGATGTCTGTAGTCAGTATATCATACACCAGGCACATTTTCTCCTATACACTGGATGTAATATGCTGTGTGCAATGATATTAGATAATATATACAGGATACTATGTGGCTGGTGTAATATCTGATGTCTGTAGTCACAGTATATCATACAGCAGTCATGTATTCTCCTATATACTGTATGTAATATACTGTGTGCAGAGACATTAGATATTATATACAAGATACTATGTGGCTGGTGTAATATCTGATGTCTGTATTCACAGTATATAATACACCACTCATGAATTCTCCTTTACTCTGGATGTAATATACTGTGTGCACAGACATTAGATATTATATACAGGATACTATGTGGCTGGTGTAATATCTGATATCTGTAGTCACAGTATATCATATACCAGTCATGTATTCTCCTATATACTGGATGTAATATACTGTGTGCACAGACATTAGATATTATATACAGGTTACTATGTGGCTGTTGTAATATCTGTTTTCTGTAGTCAGTATATGATATACCAGTCTAGTATTCTCCTGTACACTGGATGTAATATACTGTATGCACAGACATTAGATATTATATACAGGATACTATGTGGCTGGTGTAATATCTGTTGTCTGTAGTCAGTACATCATACACCAGTCATGTATTCTCCTGTATACTGGATGTAATATACTGTGTGCACAGACATTAGATACTATATACAGGATAATACGTGGCTGGTGTAATATCTGATGTCTGTATTCACAGTATATCATACACCAGTCATGTATTCTCCTGTATACTGGATGTAATATACAGTGTGCACAGACATTAGATATTATATACAGGATACTATGTGGCTAGTGTAATATCTGATGTCTGTAGTCAGTATATCATACACAAATCATGTATTCTTCTATATACTGGGTTTAATATACTGTGTGCACAGACATTAGATATTATATACAGGATACTATGTGACTGGTGTAATATCTGATGTCTGCAGTCACAGTATATCATACACCAGTCATGTATTCTCCTATATACTGGATGTAATATACTGTGTGTACAGACATTAGATATTACATACAGGATACTATGTGTCTGGTTTAATATCTGATGTCTGCAGTCAGTATATCATAAACCAGTCATGTATTCTCCTATATACTGGATTTAATATACTGTGTGCACAGACATTAGATATTATATACAGGATACTATGTGACTGGTGTAATATCTGATGTCTGCAGTCACAGTATATCATACACCAGTCATGTATTCTCCCATACACTGGATGTAATATACTGTGTGTACAGACATTAGATATTACATACAGGATACTATGTGTCTGGTTTAATATCTGATGTCTGCAGTCAGTATATCATACACCAGTCATGTATTCTCCTATATACTGGATTTAATATACTGTGTGCACAGATATTAGATATTATATACAGGATACTATGTGGCTGGTGTAATATGTGATGTCCATAGTCAGTTTATTATACACCGGTTATGTATTTTCCAATATACTGGATGTAATATACTGTGTGCACAGACATTAGATATTATATACAGGATACTATGTGGCTGGTGTAATATCTGATGTCTGCAGTCAGTATATCATACACCAGTCATGTATTTTTCTATATACTGGATGTAATATACTGTGTGCACAGACATTAGATATTATATACAGGATACTATGTGACTGGTGTAATATCTGATGTCTGCAGTCACAGTACATCATACACCAGTCATGTATTCTCCTATACACTGGATGTAATATACTGTGTGCACAGACATTAGATATTACATACAGGATACTATGTGGCTGGTGTAATATCTGATGTCTGCAGTCAGTATATCATATACCAGTCATGTATTCTCCTATATATTGGATGTAATATACTGTGTGCACAGACATTAGACATTACATACAGGATACTATGTGGCAGGTGTAATATCTGATGTCTGTAGTCACAGTATATCATACACCAGTCATGTATTCTCCTATATACTAGATGTAATATACTGTGTGCACAAACATTAGATATTATATAAAGGATACTGTGTGGCTGGTGTAATATCTGATTTCTGCAGTCACAGTATATCATACACCAGTCATGTATTCTCTTGTATACTGGATTTAATATACTGTGTGCACAGACATTAGATATTATATGGAGGATACTATGTGGCTGGTGTAATATCTGATGTCTGTCGTCACAGTATATCATACACCAGTCATATATTCTCCTGTACACTGGATGTTATATACTGTGTGCACAGACATTAGATATTATATACAGGATACTATGTGGCTGGTGTAATATCTGATGTCTGCAGTCAGTTTATCATACACCAGTTATGTATTCTCCAATATACTGGATGTAATATACTGTGTGCACAGACATTAGATATTATATACAGGATACTATGTGGCTGGTGTAATATCTGATGTCTGTAGTCAGTATATCATACACAAGTCATGTATTCTCCTATATACTGGGTTTAATATACTGTGTACACAGACATTAGATATTATATACAGGATACTATGTGACTGGTCTAATATCTGATGTCTGCAGTCACAGTATATCATACACCAGTCATGTATTCTCCTATACATTGGATGTAATATACTGTGTGCGCAGACAGTACATATTACATACAGGATACTATGTGTCTGGTGTAATATCTGATGTCTGCAGTCAGTATATCATACACCAGTCATGTATTCTCCTATACACTGGATGTAATATACTCTGTGCACAGACATTAGATATTATATACAGGATACTATGTGGCTGGTGTAATATCTGATGTCTGTAGTCACAGTATATCATACACCAGTCATGTATTCTCCTGTACACTGGATGTAATATACTGTGCGCACAGACATTAGATATTATATACAGGATACTATGTGGCTGGTGTAATATCTGATGTCTGTAGTCACAGTATATCATACACCAGTCATGTATTCTCCTATATACTGGATGTAATATACTGTGTGCACAGACATTAGATATTATATAAAGGATACTATGTGGCTGGTGTAATATCTGATGTCTGCAGTCAGCATATCATACACCTGTCATGTATTCTCCTGTACATTGGATGTAATATACTGTGTGCACAGACATTAGGTATTATATACAGGATACTCGGTGGCTGGTGTAATATCTGATGTTTGTAATCAGTATATCATACACAAGTGATGTATTCTCCTATATACTGGGTTTAATATACTGTGTGCACAGACATTACATATTACATACAGGATACTATGTGTCTGGTGTAATATATGATGTCTGCAGTCAGTATATCATACACCAGTCATGTATTCTACTATACATTGGGTGTAATATACTCTATGCACAAACATTAGATATTATATACAGGATACTCGGTGGCTGGTGTAATATCTGATGTCTGTAGTCACAGTATATCATACAACAGTCATATATTCTCCTGTACACTAGATGTAATATACTGTGTGCACAGACATTATATATTATATACTGGATACTATGTGGCTGGTGTAATATGTGATGTCCATAGTCAGTTTATTATACACCGGTTATGTATTTTCCAATATACTGGATGTAATATACTGTGTGCACAGACATTAGATATTATATACAGGATACTATGTGGCTGGTGTAATATCTGATGTCTGCAGTCAGTATATCATACACCAGTCATGTATTTTTCTATATACTGGATGTAATATACTGTGTGCACAGACATTAGATATTATATGCAGGATACTATGTGACTGGTGTAATATCTGATGTCTGCAGTCACAGTACATCATACACCAGTCATGTATTCTCCTATACACTGGATGTAATATACTGTGTGCACAGACATTAGATATTACATACAGGATAATATGTGGCTGGTGTAATATCTGATGTCTGCAGTCAGTATATCATATACCAGTCATGTATTCTCCTATATATTGGATGTAATATACTGTGTGCACAGACATTAGACATTACATACAGGATACTATGTGGCTGGTGTAATATCTGATGTCTGTAGTCACAGTATATCATACGCCAGTCATGTATTCTCCTATATACTAGATGTAATATACTGTGTGCACAAACATTAGATATTATATAAAGGATACTGTGTGGCTGGTGTAATATCTGATTTCTGCAGTCACAGTATATCATACACCAGTCATGTATTCTCTTGTATACTGGATTTAATATACTGTGTGCACAGACATTAGATATTATATGGAGGATACTATGTGGCTGGTGTAATATCTGATGTCTGTCGTCACAGTATATCATACACCAGTCATATATTCTCCTGTACACTGGATGTTATATACTGTGTGCACAGACATTAGATATTATATACAGGATACTATGTGGCTGGTGTAATATCTGATGTCTGCAGTCAGTTTATCATACACCAGTTATGTATTCTCCAATATACTGGATGTAATATACTGTGTGCACAGACATTAGATATTATATACAGGATACTATGTGGCTGGTGTAATATCTGATGTCTGTAGTCACAGTATATCATACACCAGTCATGTATTCTCCTGTATACTGAATGTAATATATTGTGTCCACAGACATTAGATATTATATACAGGATACTATGTGGCTGGTGTAATATCTGATGTTTGTAATCAGTATATCATACACAAGTGATGTATTCTCCTATATACTGGGTTTAATATACTGTGTGCACAGACATTAGATATTATATACAGGATACTATGTGTCTGGAGTAATATCTGATGCCTGCAGTCACAGTATATCATACACCAGTCATGTATTCTCCTAGACACTGGATGTAATATACTGTGTGCACAGACATTAGATATTACATACAGGATAATATGTGTCTGGTGTAATATCTGATGTCTGCAGTCAGTATATCATACACGAGTCATGTATTCTCCTATACATTGGGTGTAATATACTCTATGCACAGACATTAGATATTATATACAGGATACTCAGTGGCTGGTGTAATATCTGATGTCTGTAGTCACAGTATATCATACAACAGTCATATATTCTCCTGTACACTAGATGTAATATACTGTGTGCACAGACATTATATATTATATACTGGATACTATGTGGCTGGTGTAATATGTGATGTCCATAGTCAGTTTATCATACACCGGTTATGTATTTTCCAATATACTGGATGTAATATACTGTGTGCACTGACATTAGATATTATATACAGGATACTATGTGGCTGGTGTAATATCTGATGTCTGTAGTTAGTATATCATACACAAGGCACATTTTCTCCTATTCACTGGATGTAATATACTGTGGTCACAGACATTAGATATTATATACAGAATAATATGTGGCTGGTGTAATATCTGATGTCTGCAGTCAGTATATCATATACTAGTCATGTATTCTCCTATATACTGGATGTAATATACAGTGTGCACAGACATTAGATATTATATACAGGATACTATGTGGCTGGTGTAATATCTGATGTCTGTAGTCACAGTTTATCATACACCAGTCATGTATTCTCCTGTACAATGGATGTAATATACTGTGTGCACAGACATTAGATAGTATATACAGGATACTATATGGATGGTGTAATATCTGATGTCTGTAGTTACAGTATATCATACACCAGTCATGTATTCTCCTGTACACTGGATGTAATATTCTGTGTGCACAGACATTAGATATTATATACAGGATACTATGTGGCTCGTGTAATATCTGATGTCTGTAGTCACAGTATATCATACACCAGTCATGTATTCTCCTATATACTAGATGTAATATACTGTGTGCACAAACATTAGATATTATATAAAGGATACTGTGTGGCTGGTGTAATATCTGATTTCTGCAGTCACAGTATATCATATACCAGTCATGTATTCTCTTGTATACTGGATTTAATATACTGTGTGCACAGACATTAGATATTATATGGAGGATACTATGTGGCTGGTGTAATATCTGATGTCTGTCGTCACAGTATATCATACACCAGTCATATATTCTCCTGTACACTAGATGTAATATTCTGTGTGCACAGACAGTAGATATTATGTACAGGATACTATGTGGCTGGTGTAATATCTGATGTCTGTAGTCAGTATATCATACACAAGGCACATTTTCTCCTATTCACTGGATGTAATATACTGTGGTCACAGACATTAGATATTATATACAGAATAATATGTGGCTGGTTTAATATCTGATGTCTGCAATCAGTATATCATATACTAGTCATGTATTCTCCTGTACACTGGATGTAATATACTGTGTGCACAGACATTAGATATTATATACAGGATACTATGTGGCTGGTGTAATATCTGTTGTCTGTAGTCAGTATATCATTCACCAGGCACATTTTCTCCTGTATACTGGATGTAATATACTGTGTGCACAGACATTAGATATTATATACAGGATACTATGTGGCTGGTGTAATATCTGTTGTCTGTAGTCAGTATATGATATACCAGTCATGTATTCTCCTGTATACTGGATGTAATATACTGTGTGCACAGACATTAGATATTATATACAGGATACTATGTGGCTGGTGTAATATCTGATGTCTGTAGTCAGTACATCATACACCAGTCATGTATTCTCCTGTATACTGGATGTAATATACTGTGTGCACAGACATTAGATAACATATACAGGAAACTACGTGGCTGGTGTAATATCTGATGTCAGTAGTCAGTATATCATACACCAGTCATGTATTCTCCTATACACTGGATGTAATATACTGTTAGCACAGACATTAGATATTACACACAGGATACTATGTGGCTGGTGTAATATCTGATGTCTGCAGTCAGTATATCATATTCTAGTCATGTATTCTCCTGTACACTGGATGTAATATACTGTGTGCACAGACATTAGATATTATATACAAGATACCATGTGGCTGGTGTAATATCTGATGTCTGTAGTCAGTATATCATACACAAATCATGTATTCTTCTATATAGTGGGTTTAATATACTGTGTGCACAGACATTAGATATTATATACAGGATACTATGTGACTGGTGTAATATCTGATGTCTTCAGTCACAGTATATCATACACCAGTCATGCATTCTCCCATACACTGGTTGTAATATACTGTGTGCACAGACATTAGATATTACATACAGGATACTATGTGTTTGGTTTAATATCTGATGTCTGCAGTCAGTATATCATATACCAGTCATGTATTCTCCTGTACACTCGATGTAATATACTGTGTGCACAGACATTAGATATTATATACAGGATACTATATGGGTGGTGTAATATCTGATGTCTGCAGTCAGTATATCATATACCAGTCATGTATTCTCCTATATATTGGATTTAATATACTGTGTGCACAGACATTAGATATTATATACAGGATACTATGTGGCTGATGTAATATCTGATGTCTGTAGTCAGTATATCATACACCAGTCATGTATTCTCCTATATATTGGATGTAATATACTGTGTGCACAGACATTACACATTACATACAGGATACTATGTGGCTGGTGTAATATCTGATGTCTGTAGTCACAGTATATCATACTCCAGTCATGTATTCTCCTGTACACTGAATGTAATATACTGTGTGCACAGACATAAGATATTATATACAGGATACTATATGGCTGGTGTAATATCTGATGTCCGTAGTCCGTTTATCATACACCAGTTATGTATTCTCCAATATACTGGATGTAATATACTTTGTGCACAGACATTAGATATTATATACAGGATACTATGTGGCTGGTGTAATATCTGATGTCTGTAGTCACAGTATATCATACAGCAGTCATGTATTCTCCTATATACTGGATGTAATATACTGTGTGCACAGACATTAGATATTACATACAGGATACTATATGGCTGGTGTAATATCTGATGTCTGTAGTCAGTATATCATACACCAGGCAGATTTTCTCCTGTACACTGGATGTAATATACTGTGTGCACAGACATTAGATATTATATACAGGATACTAGGTGGCTGGTGTAATATCTGATGTCTGCAGTCACAGTATATCATACACAAGTCATGTATTCTCCTGTACACTGGATGTAATATACTGTGTGCACAGACATTAGATATTATATACAGGATACTATGTGGCTGGTGTAATATCTGATATCTGTAGTCACAGTATATCATATACCAGTCATGTATTCTCCTGTACACTGGATGTAATATACTGTGTGCACAGACATTAGATATTAAATACAGGATACTATGTGGCTGGTGTAATATCTGTTGTCTGTAGTCACAGTATATCATACACCAGGCACATTTTCTCCTGTACACTGGATGTAATATTCTGTGTGCACAGACAGTAGATATTATATACAGGATACTATGTGGCTGGTGTAATATCTGATGTCTGTAGTCAGTATATCATACACAAGGCACATTTTCTCCTATACACTGGATATAATATACTGTGTGCACAGATATTAGATATTACATGCAGGATACTATGTGGCTGGTGTAATATCTGATGTCTGTAGTCACAGTATATCATACACCAGTCATGTATTCTCCTGTACACTGGATGTAATATACTGTGTGCACAGACTTTAGATATTATATACAGGATACTATGTGGCTGGTGTAATATCTGTTGTCTGTAGTCACAGTATATCATACACCAGGCACATTTTCTCCTGTACACTGGATGTAATATACTGAGTGCAATGATATTAGATATTATATACAGGATACTATGTGGCTGGTGTAATATCTGATGTCTGTAGTCAGTATATCATACACCAGGCACATTTTCTCCTATACACTGGATGTAATATGCTGTGTGCAATGATATTAGATAATATATACAGGATACTATGTGGCTGGTGTAATATCTGATGTCTGTAGTCACAGTATATCATACAGCAGTCATGTATTCTCCTATATACTGTATGTAATATACTGTGTGCAGAGACATTAGATATTATATACAAGATACTATGTGGCTGGTGTAATATCTGATGTCTGTATTCACAGTATATAATACACCACTCATGAATTCTCCTTTACACTGGATGTAATATACTGTGTGCACAGACATTAGATATTATATACAGGATACTATGTGGCTGGTGTAATATCTGATATCTGTAGTCACAGTATATCATATACCAGTCATGTATTCTCCTATATACTGGATGTAATATACTGTGTGCACAGACATTAGATATTATATACAGGTTACTATGTGGCTGTTGTAATATCTGTTTTCTGTAGTCAGTATATGATATACCAGTCTAGTATTCTCCTGTACACTGGATGTAATATACTGTATGCACAGACATTAGATATTATATACAGGATACTATGTGGCTGGTGTAATATCTGTTGTCTGTAGTCAGTACATCATACACCAGTCATGTATTCTCCTGTATACTGGATGTAATATACTGTGTGCACAGACATTAGATACTATATACAGGATAATACGTGGCTGGTGTAATATCTGATGTCTGTATTCACAGTATATCATACACCAGTCATGTATTCTCCTGTATACTGGATGTAATATACAGTGTGCACAGACATTAGATATTATATACAGGATACTATGTGGCTAGTGTAATATCTGATGTCTGTAGTCAGTATATCATACACAAATCATGTATTCTTCTATATACTGGGTTTAATATACTGTGTGCACAGACATTAGATATTATATACAGGATACTATGTGACTGGTGTAATATCTGATGTCTGCAGTCACAGTATATCATACACCAGTCATGTATTCTCCCATACACTGGATGTAATATACTGTGTGTACAGACATTAGATATTACATACAGGATACTATGTGTCTGGTTTAATATCTGATGTCTGCAGTCAGTATATCATACACCAGTCATGTATTCTCCTATATACTGGATTTAATATACTGTGTGCACAGATATTAGATATTATATACAGGATACTATGTGGCTGGTGTAATATCTGATGTCTGTAGTCAGTATATCATACACCAGTCATGTATTATCCTATATATTGGATGTAATATACTGTGTGCACAGACATTAGACATTACATACAGGATACTATGTGGCTGGTGTAATATCTGATGTCTGTAGTCACAGTATATCATACACCAGTCATGTATTCTCCTATATGCTAGATGTAATATACTGTGTGCACAGACATTTGATATTATATAAAGGATACTATGTGACTGGTGTAATATCTGATGTCTGTAGTCACAGTATATCATACACCAGTCATATATTCTCCTGTACACTGGATGTTATATACTGTGTGCACAAACTTTAGATATTATATACAGGATATTATGTGGCTGGTTTAATATCTGATGTCCGTAGTCAGTTTATCATACACCAGTTATGTATTCTCCAATATACTGGATGTAATATACTGTGTGCACAGACATTAGATATTATATACAGGATACTATATGGCTGGTGTAATATCTGATGTCTGTAGTCAGTATATCATACACCAGGCACATTTTCTCCTGTACACAGGATTTAATATACTGTGTGCACAGACATTAGATATTATATACTGGATACTATGTGGCTGGTATAATATCTGATGTCTGCAGTCAGTATATCATACACCAGTCATGTATTCTCCTATATACTGGATTAAATATACTGTGTGCACAGACATTAGATATTACATACAGGATCCTATGTGACTGGTGTAATATCTGATGTCTGCAGTCACAGTATATCATACACCAGGCACATTTTCTCCTGTACACTGGATGTAATATACTGTGTGCACAGACATTATATATTATATACAGGAAACTATATGGCTGGTGTAATTTCTGATGTCTGTAGTCAGTATATCATACACCAGTCATGTATTCTCCTGTACACTGGATGTAATATACTGTGTGCACAGATATTAGATATTATATGCAGGATACTATGTGGCTGGTGTAATATCTGATGTCTGTAGTCACAGTATATCATACACCAGGCACATTTTCTCCTGTACACTGGATGTAATATACTGTGTGCAATGATATTAGATATTGTATACAGAATACTATGTGGCTGGTGTAATATCTGATGTCTGTAGTCACAGTATATCATACAGCAGTCATGTATTCTCCTATATACTGTATGTAATATACTGTGTGCAGAGATATTAGATATTATATACAGGATACTATGTGACTGGTGTAATATCTGATGTCTGTAGTCAGTATATCATACACCAGTCATGTATTCTCGTGTATACTGGATGTAATATACTGTGTGCAAAGACATTAGATATTATATATAGGATACTATGTGGCTGGTGTAATATCTGATGTCTGTAGTCAGTAGATCATGCACCCGTCATGTATTCTGCTATATACTGGATGTAATATACTGCATGCACAGACATTAGATATTATATACAGGATACTATGTGGCTTGTGTAATATCTGATGTCTGCAGTCAGTATATCATACACCATGCACATTTTCTCCTGTATACTGGATGTAATATTCTGTGTGCACAGACAGTAGATATTATATACAGGATACTATGTGGCTGGTGTAATATGTGATGTCTGCAGTCAGTATATCATACACAAGGCACATTTTCTCCTGTACACTGGATGTAATATACTGTGTGCACAGACATTATATATTATATACAGGAAACTATATGGCTGGTGTAATTTCTGATGTCTGTAGTCAGTATATCATACACCAGTCATGTATTCTCCTGTACACTGGATGTAATATACTGTGTGCACAGATATTAGATATTATATGCAGGATACTATGTGGCTGGTGTAATATCTGATGTCTGTAGTCACAGTATATCATACACCAGGCACATTTTCTCCTGTACACTGGATGTAATATACTGTGTGCAATGATATTAGATATTGTATACAGAATACTATGTGGCTGGTGTAATATCTGATGTCTGTAGTCACAGTATATCATACAGCAGTCATGTATTCTCCTATATACTGTATGTAATATACTGTGTGCAGAGATATTAGATATTATATACAGAATACTATGTGACTGGTGTAATATCTGATGTCTGTAGTCAGTATATCATACACCAGTCATGTATTCTCGTGTATACTGGATGTAATATACTGTGTGCAAAGACATTAGATATTATATATAGGATACTATGTGGCTGGTGTAATATTTGATGTCTGTAGTCACAGTATATCATATACCAGTCATGTATTCTCCTATATACTGGATGTAATAAACTGTGTGCACAGACATTAGATATTATATACAGGATACTATGTGGCTGGTGTAATATCTGATGTCTGTAGTCAGTATATCATATACCAGTCATGTATTCTCCTATATACTGGATGTAATATACTGCATGCACAGACATTAGATATTATATACAAGTTACTATGTGGCTGCTGTAATATCTGTTTTCTGTAGTCAGTATATCATATACCAGTCATGTATTCTCCTATACACTGGATGTAATATACTGTGTGCACAGACATTAGATATTATATACAGAATACTATGTGGCTGGTGTAATATCTGATGTCTGTAGTCAGTACATCATACACCAGTCATGTATTCTCCTGTATACTGGATGTAATATACTATGTGCACAGACATTAGATATTATATACAGGATACTGCATGGCTGGTGTAATATCTGATGTCTGTAGTCACAGTATATCATACACCAGTCATGTATTCTTCTATATACTGGGTTTAATATACTGTGTGCACAGGCATTAGATATTATATACAGTATACTATGTGGCTGGTGTAATATCTGATGTCTGCAGTCAGTATATCATACACCAGTCATGTATTCTCCTATACACTGGATGTAATATACTGTGTGCACAGATATTAGATATTATATGCAGGATACTATGTGGCTGGTGTAATATCTGATGTCTGTAGTCACAGTATATCATACACCAGGCACATTTTCTCCTGTACACTGGATGTAATATACTGTGTGCAATGATATTAGATATTGTATACAGAATACTATGTGGCTGGTGTAATATCTGATGTCTGTAGTCAGTATATCATACACCAGGCACATTTTCTCCTATACACTGGATGTAATATACTGTGTGCAATGATATTAGATAATATATACAGGATACTATGTGGCTGGTGTAATATCTGATGTCTGTGGTCACAGTATATCATACAGCAGTCATGTATTCTCCTATATACTGTATGTAATATACTGTGTGCAGAGATATTAGATATTATATACAGGATACTATGTGACTGGTGTAATATCTGATGTCTGTAGTCAGTATATCATACACCAGTCATGTATTCTCGTGTATACTGGATGTAATATACTGTGTGCAAAGACATTAGATATTATATATAGGATACTATGTGGCTGGTGTAATATTTGATGTCTGTAGTCACAGTATATCATATACCAGTCATGTATTCTCCTATACACTCAATGTAATAAACTGTGTGCACAGACATTAGATATTATATACAGGATACTATGTGGCTGGTGTAATATCTGATGTCTGTAGTCAGTATATCATATACCAGTCATGTATTCTCCTGTACACTGGATGTAATATACTGTGTGCACAGACATTAGATATTATATACAGAATACTATGTGGCTGGTGTAATATCTGATGTCTGTAGTCAGTACATCATACACCAGTCATGTATTCTCCTGTATACTGGATGTAATATACTATGTGCACAGACATTAGATATTATATACAGGATACTACGTGGCTGGTGTAATATCTGATGTCTGTAGTCACAGTATATCATACACTAGTCATGTATTCTCCTGTATACGGGATGTAATATACTGTGTGCACAGACATTAGATATTACATACTGGATACTATGTGTCTGGTGTAATATCTGATGTCTGTAGTTACAGTATATCATACACCAGTCATGTATTCTCTTATACACTGGATGTAATATACTATGTGCACAGACATTAGATATTATATACAGGATACTATGTGGCTGGTGTAATATCGGACGTCTGCAGTCACAGTATATCATACACCAGTCATGTATTCTCCTATACACTGGATGTAATATACTGTGTGCACAGACATTAGATATTATATACAGGATACTATGTGGCTGGTGTTATATCTGATGTCTGTAGTCAAAATGTCAAACAACAGTCATGTATTCTCCTGTATACTGGATGTAATATACTGTGTGCACAGACATTAGATATTATATACAGAATAATATGTGGCTGGTGTAATATCTGATGTCTGCAGTCAGTATATCATATACTAGTCATGTATTCTCCTGTACACTGGATGTAATATACTGTGTGCACAGACATTATATATTATATACAGGATACTATGTGGCTGGTGTAATATCTGATGTCTGCAGTCAGTATATCATACACCAGTCATGTATTCTCCTATACACTGGATGTAATATACTGTGTGCACAGACATTAGATATTACATACAGGATACTATGTGTCTGGTGTAATATCTGATGTCTGTAGTCAGTTTATTATACACCAGTCATGTATTCTCCTGTACACTGGATGTAATATACTGTGCACAGACATTAGATATTATATACAGGATACTATGTGGCTGGTGTAATATCTGATGTCTGTAATCAGTACATCATACACCAGTCATGTATTCTCCTGTACACTGGATGTAATATACTGTTTGCGCAGACATTAGATATTATATACAGGATACTATGTGGCTGGTGTATTATCTGATCTCTGTAGTCACAGTATATCATACACCATTCATGTATTCTCCTGTACACTTTATGTAATATACTGTGTGCACAGACATTAGATATTACATACAGGATACAATGTGGCTGGTGTAATATCTGATGTCTGTAGTCACAGTATATCATACACCAGTCATGTATTCTCCTATATACTGGATGTAATATACTGTGTGCACAGACATTAGATATTATATACAGGATACTATGTGACTGGTGTAATGTCTGATGTCTGTAGTCAGTACATCATACACCAGTCATGTATTCTCCTATATACTGGATGTAATATACTGTGTGCACAGACATTAGACATTACATACAGGATACTATGTGGCTGGTGTAATATCTGATCTCTGTAGTCACAGTATATCATACACCAGTCATGCATTCTCCTGTACACTGGATGTAATATACTGTGTGCACAGACATTAGATATTATATAAAGGATACTATGTGGCTGGTGTAATATCTGATATCTGCAGTCACAGTATATCATACACCAGTCATGTATTCTCCTATATACTGGATGTAATATACTGTGTGCACAGACATTAGATATTATATACAGGATACTATGTGGCTGGTGTAATATCTGATGTCTGCAGTCAGTATATCATACACCAGTCATGTATTCTCCTATATACTGGATGTAATATACTGTGTGCACAGACATTAGATATTATATACAGGATACTATGTGACTGGTGTAATGTCTGATGTATGCAGTCATTATATCATATACCACTCATGTATTCTCCTATACACTGGATGTAATATACTGTGTGTACAGACATTAGATATTATATACAGGATACTATGTGGCTGGTGTAATATCTGATGTCTGTAGTCAGTATTTCTTACACCAGTCATGTATTCTCCTATACACTGGATGTAATATACTGTGTATACAGACATTACATATTATATATTGGATACTACGTGGCTGGGGTAATATCTGATGTCTGTAGTCACAGTATATCATACACCAGTCATGTATTCTCCTGTACACTGGATGTAATATACTGTGTATACAGACATTACATATTATATATTGGATACTACGTGGCTGGGGTAATATCTGATGTCTGTAGTCACAGTATATCATACACCAGTTATGCATTCTCTTGTATACTGGATGTAATATACTGTGTGCACAGACATTAGATATTATATACAGGAAACTATGTGGCTGGTGTAATATCTGATGTCTGCAGCCAGTATATCATACACCAGTCATGTATTTTCCTATATACTGGATGTAATATACTGTGTGCACAGACATAAGACATTACATACAGGATAATATGTGGCTGGTGTAATATCTGATGTCTGTAGTCTCAGTATATCATACACCAGTCATGTATTCTCCTATATACTGGATGTAATATACTGTGTGCACAGACATTAGATATCATATAAAGGATACTATATGGCTGGTGTAATATCTGATATCTGCAGTCACAGTATATCATACACCAGTTATTTATTCTCTTGTATACTGGATGTAATATACTGTGTGCACAGACATTAGATATTATATACAGGAAACTATGTGGCTGGTGTAATATCTGATGTCTGCAGTCAGTATATCATACACCAGTCATGTATTCTCCTATATACTGGATGTAATATACTGTGTGCATAGACATTAGATAATATATAGAGGGTACTATGTGGCTGGTGTAATATCTGATGTCTGTAGTCACAGTATATCATACACCAGTCATGTATTCTCCTATATACTGGATGTAATATACTGTGTGCACAGACATTAGATATTATATACAGAATACAATGTGGCTGGTGTAATATCTGATGTCTGTAATCAGAATATCATACACAAGTGATGTATTGTCCTATATACTGGGTTTAATATACTGTGTGCACAGACATTAGATATTATATACAGGAATCTATGTGGCTGGTGTAATATCTGATGTCTGTAGTCAGTATATCATACACCAGTCATGTATTCTCCTATATACTGGATGTAATATACTGTGTGCACAGACATTAGATATTATATGCAGGATACTATATGGCTGGTGTAATATCTGATGTCTGTAGTCACAGTGTATCATACACCAGTCATGTATTCTCCTGCACACTGGATGTAATATACTGTGTGCACAGACATTACATATTATATACAGGATACTATGTGGCTGGTGTAATATCTGATGTCTGTAATCAGTATATCATACACAAGTGATGTATTCTCCTATATACTGGGTTTAATATACTGTGTGCACAGACATTAGATATTATATACAGGATACTATATGACTGGAGTAATATCTGATGTCTGCAGTCACAGTATATCATACACCAGTCATGTATTCTCCTATATACTGGATGTAATATACTGTGTGCACAGACATTACATATTATATACAGGATATTATGTGGCTGGTGTAATATCTGATGTCTGTAGTCAGTATATCATACACCAGTCATGTATTCTCCTATATACTGGATGTAATATACTGTGTGCACAGACATTAGATATTATATACAGGATACTATGTGGCTGGTGTAATATCTGATGTCTGCAGTCACAGTATATCATGCACTAGTCATGTATTCTCCTATACACTGGATGTAATATACTGTGTGCACAGACATTAGATATTACCTCAGGATACCATGTGTCTGGTGTAATATCCGATGTCTGAAGTCAGTATATCATACACCAGTCATGTATTCTCCTATACACTGGATGTAATATACTGTGTGCACAGACATTAGATATTATATACAGGATACTATGTGGCTGGTGTAATATCTGATGTCTGTAGTCACAGTATATCATACACCAGTCATGTATTCTCCTATATACTGCATGTAATATACTGTGTGCACAGACATTAGATATTATAATCAGGATACTATGTGGCTGGTGTAATATCTGATGTCTGCAGTCAGTATATCATACACCAGGCACATTTTCTCCTGTACACTGGATGTAATATACTGTGTGCACAGACATTAGATATTATATACCGGATACTATGTGGCTGGTGTAATATCTGATGTCTGCAGTCAGTATATCATACACCAGTCATGTATTCTCCTATACACTGGATGTAATATACTGTATGCACAGACATTAGATATTATATACAGGATACTATGTGGCTAGTGTAATATCTGATGTCTGTAGTCAGTATATCATACACCAGTCATGTATTCTCCTATATACTGGATGTAATATTCCGTGTGCACAGACAGTAGATATTATATACAGGATACTATGTGGCTGGTGTAATATCTGATGTCTGTAGTCAGTATATCATACACCAGTCATGTATTCTCCTATATACTGGATGTAATATTTCGTGTGCACAGACAGTAGATATTATATACAGGATACTATGTGGCTGGTGTAATATCTGATGTCTGTAGTCAGTATATCATACAACAGGCACATTTTCTCCTGTACACTGGATGTAATATACTGTGTGCACAGACATTAGATATTATATACAGGATACTATGTGGCTGGTATAATATCTGATGTCTGTATTAACAGTATATCATACACAAGGCACATTTTCTCCTATTCACTGGATGTAATATACTGTGTGCACAGACATTAGATATTAAACACAGGATACTATGTGGCTGGTGTTATATCTGATGTCTGTAGTCTGTATGTCATACAACAGTCATGTATTCTCCTGTATACTGGATGTAATATACTGTGTGCACAGACATTAGATATTATATACAGAATAATATGTGCTGGTGTAATATCTGATGTCTGCAGTCAGTATATCATATACTAGTCATGTATTCTCCTGTACACTGGATGTAATATACTGTGTGCACAGACATTAGATATTATATACAGGATACTATGTGGCTGGTGTAATATCTGATGTCTGCAGTCACAGTATATCATACACCAGTCATGTATTCTCCTGTACACTGGATGTAATATACTGTGTGCACAGACATTAGATATTATATACTGGATACTATGTGGCTGGTGTAATATCTGATGTCTGCAGTCAGTATATCATACACCAGTCATGTATTCTCCTATACACTGGATGTAATATACAGTATGCACAGACAATATACATTACATACAGGATACTATGTGGCTGGTGTAATATCTGATGTCTGTAGTCAGTATATCATACACCAGGCACATTTTCTCCTGTACACTGGATGTAATATACTGTGTGTACAGACATTAGATATTATATACAGGATACTATGTGGCTGGTGTAATATCTGATGTCTGTAGTCAGTATATCATACACCAGGCACATTTTCTCCTGTACACTGGATGTAATATACTGTGTGCACAGACATTACATATTATATACAGGATACTATGTGGCTGGTATAATATCTGATGTCTGTATCCACAGTATATCATACACAAGGCACATTTTCTCCTATTCACTGGATGTAATATACTGTGTGCACAGACATTAGATATTATATACAGGATACTATGTGGCTGGTGTTATATCTGATGTCTGTAGTCAATATGTCATACAACAGTCATGTATTCTCCTGTATACTGGATGTAATATACTGTGTGCACAGACATTAGATATTATATACAGAATAATATGTGGCTGGTGTAATATCTGATGTCTGCAGTCAGTATATCATATACTAGTCATGTATTCTCCTGTACACTGGATGTAATATACTGTGTGCACAGACATTAGATATTATATACAGGATACTATGTGGCTGGTGTAATATGTGATGTCTGCAGTCAGTATATCATACACCAGTCATGTATTCTCCTATACACTGGATGTAATATACTGTGTGCACAGACATTAGATATTATATACAGGATACTATGTGGCTGGTGTAATATCTGATGTCTGTAGTCACAGTATATCATACACCAGTCATGTAATCTCGTGTATACTGGATGTAATATACTGTGTGCAGAGACATTAGATATTATATAAAGGATACTATGTGGCTTGTGTAATATCTGATGTCTGTATTCACAGTATATAATACACCACTCATGTATTCTCCTATACACTGGATGTAATATACTGTGTACACAGACATTAGATATTATATACAGGATACTATGTGGCTGGTGTAATATCTGATATCTGTAGTCACAGTATATCATATACCAGTCATGTATTCTCCTATATACTGGATGTAATATACTGTGTGCACAGACATTAGATATTATATACAGGTTACTATGTGGCTGGTGTAATATCTGTTGTCTGTAGTCAGTATATCATATACCAGTCATGTATTCTCCTGTATACTGGATGTAATATACTGTGTGCACAGACATTAGATATTATATACAGGATACTATGTGGCTGGTGTAATATCTGATGTCTGTAGTCAGTATATCATACACCAGTCATGTATTCTCCTATATACTGGATGTAATATACTGTGTGCACAGACATTAGATATTATATACAGGATACTATGTGACTGGTGTAATATCTGATGTCTGTCGTCACAGTATATCATACACCAGTCATGTATTCTCCTATATACTGGATGTAATATACTGTGTGCACAGACATTAGATATTATATACAGGATACTATGTGGCTGGTGTAATATCTGATGTCTGTAGTCACAGTATATCATACACCTGTCATGTATTCTCCTATATACTGGATGTAATATACTGTGTGCACAGACATTAGATATTATATACAGGATACTATGTGGCTGGTGTAATATCTGATATCTGTAGTCACAGTATATCATACACCTGTCATGTATTCTCCTATATACTGGATGTAATATACTGTGTGCACAGACATTAGATATTATATACAGGATACTATGCGGCTGGTGTAGTATCTGATGTCTGCAGTCACAGTATATTATGCACCAGTCATGTATTCTGCTATATACTGTATATAATATACTGTGTGCACAGACATTAGATATTATATACAGGATACAATGTGGCTGGTGTAATATCTGATGTCTGTAGTCACAGTATATCATACACCAGTCATGTAATCTCGTGTATACTGGATGTAATATACTGTGTGCAGAGACATTAGATATTATATAAAGGATACTATGTGGCTTGTGTAATATCTGATGTCTGTATTCACAGTATATAATACACCACTCATGTATTCTCCTATACACTGGATGTAATATACTGTGTACACAGACATTAGATATTATATACAGGATACTATGTGGCTGGTGTAATATCTGATATCTGTAGTCACAGTATATCATATACCAGTCATGTATTCTCCTATATACTGGATGTAATATACTGTGTGCACAGACATTAGATATTATATACAGGTTACTATGTGGCTGGTGTAATATCTGTTGTCTGTAGTCAGTATATCATATACCAGTCATGTATTCTCCTGTATACTGGATGTAATATACTGTGTGCACAGACATTAGATATTATATACAGGATACTATGTGGCTGGTGTAATATCTGATGTCTGTAGTCAGTATATCATACACCAGTCATGTATTCTCCTATATACTGGATGTAATATACTGTGTGCACAGACATTAGATATTATATACAGGATACTATGTGACTGGTGTAATATCTGATGTCTGTCGTCACAGTATATCATACACCAGTCAAGTATTCTCCTATATACTGGATGTAATATACTGTGTGCACAGACATTAGATATTATATACAGGATACTATGTGGCTGGTGTAATATCTGATGTCTGTAGTCACAGTATATCATACACCTGTCATGTATTCTCCTATATACTGGATGTAATATACTGTGTGCACAGACATTAGATATTATATACAGGATACTATGTGGCTGGTGTAATATCTGATATCTGTAGTCACAGTATATCATACACCTGTCATGTATTCTCCTATATACTGGATGTAATATACTGTGTGCACAGACATTAGATATTATATACAGGATACTATGCGGCTGGTGTAGTATCTGATGTCTGCAGTCACAGTATATTATGCACCAGTCATGTATTCTGCTATATACTGTATATAATATACTGTGTGCACAGACATTAGATATTATATACAGGATACTATGTGGCTGGTGTAATATCTGATGTCTGTAGTCACAGTATATCATACACCAGACACATTTTCTCCTGTATACTGGATGTAATATACTGTGTGCACAGACATTAGATATTATATACAGGATACTATGTGGCTGGTGTAATATCTGATGTCTGTAGTCACAGTATATCATACACCAGACACATTTTCTCCTGTATACTGGATGTAATATACTGTGTGCACAGACATTAGATATTACATACTGGATACTATGTAACTGGTGTAATATCTGATATTTGTAGTCACAGTATATCATACACCAGTCATATATTCTCCTATAAACTGGATGTAATATACTGTGTGCACAGACATTAGATATTATATACAGGATACTATGTGGCTGGTGTAATATCTGATGTCTGCAGTCACAGTATTTCATACACCAGTCATGTATTCTCCTATATACTGGATGTAATATACTGTGTGCACAGACCTTAGATATTACATACTGGATACTATGTGACTGGTGTAATATCTGATATTTGTAGTCACAGTATATCATACACCAGTCATATATTCTCCTATAAACTGGACAGACATTAGATATTATATACAGGTTACTATGTGGCTGGTGTAATATCTGATGTCTGCAGTCCGTAGATCATGCACCAGTCATGTATTCTGCTATATACTGGATATAATATACTGTGTGTACAGACATTAGATATTATATACAGGATACTATGTGGCTGGTGTAATATCTGATGTCTGTAGTCACAGTATATCATACACCAGGCACATTTTCTCCTATATACTGGATGTAATATACTGTGTGCACAGACATTAGATATTATATACAGGATACTATGTGGCTGGTGTAATATCTGATGTCTGTAGTCAGTAGATCATGCACCCGTCATGTATTCTGCTATATACTGGATATAATATACTGTGTGCACAGACATTAGATATTATATACAGGATACTATGTGGCTGGTGTAATATCTGATGCCTGTAGTCACAGTATATCATACACCTGGCACATTTTCTCCTGTACACTGGATGTAATATACTGTGTGCACAGACATTAGATATTACATACTGGATTCTATGTAACTGGTGTAATATCTGATGTCTGTAGTCAGTATATCATACACCAGTCATATATTCTCCTATAAACTGGATGTAATATACTGTGTGCACAGACATTAGAAATTATATACAGGATACTATGTGGCTGGTGTAATATCTGATGTCTGTAGTCACAGTATATCATACACCAGTCCTGTATTCTGCTATATACTGGATATAATATACTGTGTGCACAGACATTAGATATTATATACAGGATACTATGTGGCTGGTGTAATATCTGATGTCTGTAGTCACAGTATATCATACACCAGGCACATTTTCTCCTGTATACTGGATGTAATATACTGTGTGCACAGACATTAGATATTATATACAGGATACTATGTGGCTGGTGTAATATCTGATGTCTGTAGTCAGTATATCATACACCAGTCATGTATTCTCCTATATACTGGATGTAATATACTGTGTGCACAGACATTAGATATTATATACAGGATACTATGTGGCTGGTGTAATATCTGATGTCTGTAGTCACAGTATATCATACACCAGGTACATTTTCTCCTGTACACTGGATGTAATATACTGTGTGCACAGACATTAGATATTATATGGAGGATATTATGTGGCTGGTGTAATATCTGACGTCTGCAGTCATAGTATATCATACACCAGTCATGTATTCTCCTATACACTGGATGTAATATACTGTGTGCACAGACATTAGATATTATATACAGGATACTATGTGGCTGGTGTAATATCTGACGTCTGCAGTCACAGTATATCATACACCTGTCATGTATTCTCCTATATACTGGATGTAATATACTGTGTGCACAGACATTAGATATTATATACAGGATACTATGCGGCTGGTGTAATATCTGATGTCTGCAGTCACAGTATTTCATACACCAGTCATGTATTCTCCTATATACTGGATGTAATATACTGTGTGCACAGACATTAGATATTACATACTGGATACTATGTGACTGGTGTAATATCTGATGTCTGTAGTCAGTATATCATACACCAGTCATATATTCTCCTATAAACTGGATGTAATATACTGTGTGCACAGACATTAGATATTATATACAGGTTACCATGTGGCTGGTGTAATATCTGTTGTCTGTAGTCAGTATATCATACACCAGTCATGTATTCTCCTATATATTGGATGCAATATACTGTGTGCACAGACTTTAGATATTATATACAGGATACTATGTGGCTGGTGTAATATCTCATATCTGTAGTCAGTATATCATACACCAGGCACATTTTCTCCTGTATACTGGATTTAATATACTGTGTGCACAGACATTAGATATTATATACAGCATACTATGTGGCTGGTGTAATATCTGATGTCTGCAGTCAGTATATAATATACCAGTCATGTATTCTCCTATATACTGGATGTAATATACTGTGTGCACAGACATTAGATATTATATACAGGATACTATGTGGCTGGTGTAATATCTGATGTCTGCAGTCAGTATATCATGTACCAGTCATGTATTCTCCTATACACTGGATGTAATAAACTGTGTGCACAGACATTAGATATTATATGCAGGATACTATGTGGCTGGTGTAATATCTGATGTCTGTAATCAGTAGATCATGCACCAGTCATGTATTCTGCTATATACTGGATATAATATACTGTGTGCACAGACATTAGATATTATATACAGGATACTATGTGGCTGGTGTAATATCTGATGTCTGTAGTCACAGTATATCATACACCAGACACATTTTCTCCTGTATACTGGATGTAATATACTGTGTGCACAGACATTAGATATTACATACTGGATACTATGTAACTGGTGTAATATCTGATATTTGTAGTCACAGTATATCATACACCAGTCATATATTCTCCTATAAACTCGATGTAATATACTGTGTGCACAGACATTAGATATTATATACAGGATACAATGTGGCTGGTGTAATATCTGATGTCTGCAGTCACAGTATTTCATACACCAGTCATGTATTCTCCTATATACTGGATGTAATATACTGTGTGCACAGACCTTAGATATTACATACTGGATACTATGTGACTGGTGTAATATCTGATATTTGTAGTCACAGTATATCATACACCAGTCATATATTCTCCTATAAACTGGATGTAATATACTGTGTGCACAGACATTAGATATTATATACAGGTTACTATGTGGCTGGTGTAATATCTGATGTCTGTAGTCAGTAGATCATGCACCAGTCATGTATTCTGCTATATACTGGATGTAATATACTGTGTGCACAGACATTAGATATTATATACAGAATACTATGTGGCTGGTGTAATATCTGATGCCTGTAGTCACAGTATATCATACACCAGTCATGTATTCTCCTATATACTGGATGTAATATACTGTGTGCACAGACATTAGATATTATATACAGGATACTATGCGGCTGGAGTAATATCTGATGTCTGCAGTCACAGTATTTCATACACCAGTCATGTATTCTCCTATATACTGGATGTAATATACTGTGTGCACAGACATTAGACATTACATACTGGATACTATGTAACTGGTGTAATATCTGATATTTGTAGTCACAGTATATCATACACCAGTCATATATTCTCCTATAAACTGGATGTAATATACTGTGTGCACAGACATTAGATATTATATACAGGATACTATGTGGCTGGTGTAATATCTGATGTCTGCAGTCAGTATATCATGCACCAGTCATGTATTCTACTATATACTGGATGTAATATACTGTGTTCACAGACATTAGATATTATATACAGGATGCTATGTGGCTGGTGTAATATCTGATGTCTGTAGTCAGTATATCATACACCAGTCATGTATTCTACTATATACTGGATGTAATATACTGTGTGCACAGACATTAGATATTATATACAGGATACTATGTGGCTGGTGTAATATCTAATGTCTGCAGTCACATTATATCATACACCAGTCATGTATTCTCCTATATTCTGGATGTAATATACTGTGTGCACAGACATTAGATATTATATACAGAATACTATGTGGCTGGTGTAATATCTGATGTCTGTAGTCAGTATATCATACACCAGTCATGTATTCTCCTATATACTGGATGTAATATACTGTGTGCACAGACATTAGATATTATATACAGGATACTATGCGGCTGGTGTAATATCTGATGTCTGCAGTCACAGTATTTCATACACCAGTCATGTATTCTCCTATATACTGGATGTAATATACTGTGTGCACAGACATTAGATATTACATACTGGATACTATGTGACTGGTGTAATATCTGATATTTGTAGTCACAGTATATCATACACCAGTCATATATTCTCCTATAAACTGGATGTAATATACTGTGTGCACAGACATTAGATATTATATACAGGTTACCATGTGGCTGGTGTAATATCTGTTGTCTGTAGTCAGTATATCATACACCAGTCATGTATTCTCCTATATATTGGATGTAATATACTGTGTGCACAGACTTTAGATATTATATACAGGATACTATGTGGCTGGTGTAATATCTCATATCTGTAGTCAGTATATCATACACCAGGCACATTTTCTCCTGTATACTGGATTTAATATACTGTGTGCACAGACATTAGATATTATATACAGGATACTATGTGGCTGCTGTAATTTTTGATGTCTGCAGTCAGTATATAATATACCAGTCATGTATTCTCCTATATACTGGTTGTAATATACTGTGTGCACAGACATTAGATATTATATACAGGATACTATGTGGCTGGTATAATATCTGATGCCTGTAGTCACAGTATATCATACGCCAGGCACATTTTCTCTTGTATACTGGATGTAATATACTGTGTGCACAGACATTAGATATTATATACAGGATACTATGTGGCTGGTGTAATATCTGATGCCTGTAGTCACAGTATATCATACACCAGGCACATTTTCTCCTGTATACTGGATGTAATATACTGTGTGCACAGACATTAGATATTACATACTGGATACTATGTAACTGGTGTAATATCTGATGTCTGTAGTCACAGTATATCATACACCAGTCATGTATTCTCCTATATACTGGATGTAATATACTGTGTGCACAGACATTAGATATTATATACAGGATACTATGTGGCTGGTGTAATATCTGATGTCTGCAGTCAGTATATCATACACCAGTCATGTATTCTACTATATACTGGATGTAATATACTGTGTTCACAGACATTAGATATTATATACAGGATACTATGTGGCTGGTGTAATATCTGATGTCTGTAGTCACAGTATATCATACACCAGTCATGTATTCTCCTTTATACTGGATGCAATATACTGTGTGCACAGACATTAGATATTATATACAGGATACTATGTGGCTGGTGTAATAGCTGATGTCTGCAGTCAGTATATCATACACCAGTCATGTATTCTACTATATACTGGATGTAATATACTGTGTGCACAGACATTAGATATTATATACAGGATACTATGTGACTGGTGTAATATCTGATGTCTGTAGTCACAGTATATCATACACTGGTCATGTATTCTCCTATATACTGGATTTAATATTCTGTGTGCACAGACATTAGATATTATATACAGGATACTATGTGGCTGGTGTAATATCTGATGTCTGCAGTCACATTATATCATACACCAGTCATGTATTCTCCTATAGTCTGGATGTAATATACTGTGTGCACAGACATTAGATATTATATACAGAATACTATGTGGCTGGTGTAATATCTGATGCCTGTAGTCACAGTATATCATACACCAGTCATATATTCTCCTGTACACTGGATGTAATATACTGTGTGCACAGACATTAGATATTATATACAGGATACTATGTGGCTGGTGTAATATCTGATGTCTGTAGTCAGTATATCATACACCAGTCATGTATTCTCCTATATACTGGATGTAATATACTGTGTGCACAGACATTAGATATTATATACAGGATACTATGTGGCTGTTGTAATATCTGACGTCTGCAGTCACAGTATATCATACACCTGTCATGTATTCTCCTATATTTTGGATGTAATTTACTGTGTGCACAGACATTAGATATTATATACAGGATACTATGTGGCTGGTGTAATATCTGATGTCTGTAGTCACAGTATATCATACACCAGTAATGTATTCTCCTGTACACTGGATGTAATATACTGTGTGCACAGACATTAGATATTATATACAGGATACTATGTGGCTGGTGTAATATCTGACGTCTGCAGTCACAGTATATCATACACCTGTCATGTATTCTCCTATATTTTGGATGTAATTTACTGTGTGCACAGACATTAGATATTATATACAGGATACTATGTGGCTGGTGTAATATCTGATGTCTGTAGTCACAGTATATCATACACCAGTAATGTATTCTCCTGTACACTGGATGTAATATACTGTGTGCACAGACATTAGATATTATATACAGGATACTATGTGGCTGGTGTAATATCTGACGTCTGCAGTCACAGTATATCATACACCTGTCATGTATTCTCCTATATACTGGATGTAATATACTGTGTGCACAGACATTAGATATTATATACAGGATACTATGCGGCTGGTGTAATATCTGATGTCTGCAGTCACAGTATTTCATACACCAGTCATGTATTCTCCTATATACTGGATGTAATATACTGTGTGCACAGACATTAGATATTATATACAGGATACTATGCGGCTGGTGTAATATCTGATGTCTGCAGTCACAGTATTTCATACACCAGTCATGTATTCTCCTATATACTGGATGTAATATACTGTGTGCACAGACATTAGATATTACATACTGGATACTATGTGACTTGTGTAATATCTGATATTTGTAGTCACAGTATATCATACACCAGTCATATATTCTCCTATAAACTGGATGTAATATACTGTGTGCACAGACATTAGATATTATATACAGGTTACCATGTGGCTGGTGTAATATCTGTTGTCTGTAGTCAGTATATCATACACCAGTCATGTATTCTCCTATATATTGGATGTAATATACTGTGTGCACAGACTTTAGATATTATATACAGGATACTATGTGGCTGGTGTAATATCTCATATCTGTAGTCAGTATATCATACACCAGGCACATTTTCTCCTGTATACTGGATTTAATATACTGTGTGCACAGACATTAGATATTATATACAGGATACTATGTGGCTGCTGTAATTTTTGATGTCTGCAGTCAGTATATAATATACCAGTCATGTATTCTCCTATATACTGGTTGTAATATACTGTGTGCACAGACATTAGATATTATATACAGGATACTATGTGGCTGGTGTAATATCTGATGCCTGTAGTCACAGTATATCATACGCCAGGCACATTTTCTCTTGTATACTGGATGTAATATACTGTGTGCACAGACATTAGATATTATATACAGGATACTATGTGGCTGGTGTAATATCTGATGCCTGTAGTCACAGTATATCATACACCAGGCACATTTTCTCCTGTATACTGGATGTAATATACTGTGTGCACAGACATTAGATATTACATACTGGATACTATGTAACTGGTGTAATATCTGATGTCTGTAGTCACAGTATATCATACACCAGTCATGTATTCTCCTATATACTGGATGTAATATACTGTGTGCACAGACATTAGATATTATATACAGGATACTATGTGGCTGGTGTAATATCTGATGTCTGCAGTCAGTATATCATACACCAGTCATGTATTCTACTATATACTGGATGTAATATACTGTGTTCACAGACATTAGATATTATATACAGGATACTATGTGGCTGGTGTAATATCTGATGTCTGTAGTCACAGTATATCATACACCAGTCATGTATTCTCCTATATACTGGATGTAATATACTGTGTGCACAGACATTAGATATTATATACAGGATACTATGTGGCTGGTGTAATAGCTGATGTCTGCAGTCAGTATATCATACACCAGTCATGTATTCTACTATATACTGGATGTAATATACTGTGTGCACAGACATTAGATATTATATACAGGATACTATGTGACTGGTGTAATATCTGATGTCTGTAGTCACAGTATATCATACACTGGTCATGTATTCTCCTATATACTGGATTTAATATTCTGTGTGCACAGACATTAGATATTATATACAGGATACTATGTGGCTGGTGTAATATCTGATGTCTGCAGTCACATTATATCATACACCAGTCATGTATTCTCCTATAGTCTGGATGTAATATACTGTGTGCACAGACATTAGATATTATATACAGAATACTATGTGGCTGGTGTAATATCTGATGCCTATAGTCACAGTATATCATACACCAGTCATATATTCTCCTGTACACTGGATGTAATATACTGTGTGCACAGACATTAGATATTATATACAGGATACTATGTGGCTGGTGTAATATCTGATGTCTGTAGTCAGTATATCATACACCAGTCATGTATTCTCCTATATACTGGATGTAATATACTGTGTGCACAGACATTAGATATTATATACAGGATACTATGTGGCTGTTGTAATATCTGACGTCTGCAGTCACAGTATATCATACACCTGTCATGTATTCTCCTATATTTTGGATGTAATTTACTGTGTGCACAGACATTAGATATTATATACAGGATACTATGTGGCTGGTGTAATATCTGATGTCTGTAGTCACAGTATATCATACACCAGTAATGTATTCTCCTGTACACTGGATGTAATATACTGTGTGCACAGACATTAGATATTATATACAGGATACTATGTGGCTGGTGTAATATCTGACGTCTGCAGTCACAGTATATCATACACCTGTCATGTATTCTCCTATATTTTGGATGTAATTTACTGTGTGCACAGACATTAGATATTATATACAGGATACTATGTGGCTGGTGTAATATCTGATGTCTGTAGTCACAGTATATCATACACCAGTAATGTATTCTCCTGTACACTGGATGTAATATACTGTGTGCACAGACATTAGATATTATATACAGGATACTATGTGGCTGGTGTAATATCTGATGTCTGCAGTCAGTATATCATACACCAGTCATGTATTCTCCTATATACTGGATGTAATATACTGTGTGCACAGACATTAGATATTATATACAGGATACTATGCGGCTGGTGTAATATCTGATGTCTGCAGTCACAGTATTTCATACACCAGTCATGTATTCTCCTATATACTGGATGTAATATACTGTGTGCACAGACATTAGATATTACATACTGGATACTATGTGACTTGTGTAATATCTGATATTTGTAGTCACAGTATATCATACACCAGTCATATATTCTCCTATAAACTGGATGTAATATACTGTGTGCACAGACATTAGATATTATATACAGGTTACCATGTGGCTGGTGTAATATCTGTTGTCTGTAGTCAGTATATCATACACCAGTCATGTATTCTCCTATATATTGGATGTAATATACTGTGTTCACAGACTTTAGATATTATATACAGGATACTATGTGGCTAGTGTAATATGTCATATCTGTAGTCAGTATATCATACACCAGGCACATTTTCTCCTGTACACTGGATGTAATATACTGTGTGCACAGACATTAGATATTATATAAAGGATACTATGTGGCTGGTGTAATATCTGAGGTCTGCAGTCAGTATATCATACACCAGTCATGTATTCTCCTGTATACTGGATGTAATATACTGTGTGCACAGACATTAGATATTACATACAGGATACTATGTGGCTGGTGTAATATCTGATGTCTGTAGTCACAGTATATCATACACCAGTCATGTATTCTCCTATATACTGGATGTAATATACTGTGTGCAAAGACATTAGATATTATATATAGGATACTATGTGGCTGGTGTAATATTTGATGTCTGTAGTCACAGTATATCATATACCAGTCATGTATTCTCCTATATACTGGATGTAATAAACTGTGTGCACAGACATTAGATATTATATACAGGATACTATGTGGCTGGTGTAATATCTGATGTCTGTAGTCAGTATATCATATACCAGTCATGTATTCTCCTATATACTGGATGTAATATACTGCATGCACAGACATTAGATATTATATACAAGTTACTATGTGGCTGCTGTAATATCTGTTTTCTGTAGTCAGTATATCATATACCAGTCATGTATTCTCCTATACACTGGATGTAATATACTGTGTGCACAGACATTAGATATTATATACAGAATACTATGTGGCTGGTGTAATATCTGATGTCTGTAGTCAGTACATCATACACCAGTCATGTATTCTCCTGTATACTGGATGTAATATACTATGTGCACAGACATTAGATATTATATACAGGATACTGCATGGCTGGTGTAATATCTGATGTCTGTAGTCACAGTATATCATACACCAGTCATGTATTCTTCTATATACTGGGTTTAATATACTGTGTGCACAGGCATTAGATATTATATACAGTATACTATGTGGCTGGTGTAATATCTGATGTCTGCAGTCAGTATATCATACACCAGTCATGTATTCTCCTATACACTGGATGTAATATACTGTGTGCACAGATATTAGATATTATATGCAGGATACTATGTGGCTGGTGTAATATCTGATGTCTGTAGTCACAGTATATCATACACCAGGCACATTTTCTCCTGTACACTGGATGTAATATACTGTGTGCAATGATATTAGATATTGTATACAGAATACTATGTGGCTGGTGTAATATCTGATGTCTGTAGTCAGTATATCATACACCAGGCACATTTTCTCCTATACACTGGATGTAATATACTGTGTGCAATGATATTAGATAATATATACAGGATACTATGTGGCTGGTGTAATATCTGATGTCTGTAGTCACAGTATATCATACAGCAGTCATGTATTCTCCTATATACTGTATGTAATATACTGTGTGCAGAGATATTAGATATTATATACAGGATACTATGTGACTGGTGTAATATCTGATGTCTGTAGTCAGTATATCATACACCAGTCATGTATTCTCGTGTATACTGGATGTAATATACTGTGTGCAAAGACATTAGATATTATATATAGGATACTATGTGGCTGGTGTAATATTTGATGTCTGTAGTCACAGTATATCATATACCAGTCATGTATTCTCCTATACACTCAATGTAATAAACTGTGTGCACAGACATTAGATATTATATACAGGATACTATGTGGCTGGTGTAATATCTGATGTCTGTAGTCAGTATATCATATACCAGTCATGTATTCTCCTGTACACTGGATGTAATATACTGTGTGCACAGACATTAGATATTATATACAGAATACTATGTGGCTGGTGTAATATCTGATGTCTGTAGTCAGTACATCATACACCAGTCATGTATTCTCCTGTATACTGGATGTAATATACTATGTGCACAGACATTAGATATTATATACAGGATACTACGTGGCTGGTGTAATATCTGATGTCTGTAGTCACAGTATATCATACACTAGTCATGTATTCTCCTGTATACGGGATGTAATATACTGTGTGCACAGACATTAGATATTACATACTGGATACTATGTGTCTGGTGTAATATCTGATGTCTGTAGTTACAGTATATCATACACCAGTCATGTATTCTTCTATATACTGGGTTTAATATACTGTGTGCACAGACATTAGATATTATATACAGGATACTATGTGGCTGGTGTAATATCTGATGTCTGTAGTCAGTATATCATACACCAGTCATGTATTCTCCTATACACTGGATGTAATATACTGTGTGCACAGACATTAGATATTATATACAGGATACTATGTGTCTGGTGTAATATCTGATGTCTGCAGTCAGTATTTCATACACCAGTCATGTATTCTCTTATACACTGGATGTAATATACTGTGTGCACAGACATTAGATATTATATACAGGATACTATGTGGCTGGTGTAATATCGGACGTCTGCAGTCACAGTATATCATACACCAGTCATGTATTCTCCTATACACTGGATGTAATATACTGTGTGCACAGACATTAGATATTATATACAGGATACTATGTGGCTGGTGTTATATCTGATGTCTGTAGTCAAAATGTCAAACAACAGTCATGTATTCTCCTGTATACTGGATGTAATATACTGTGTGCACAGACATTAGATATTATATACAGAATAATATGTGGCTGGTGTAATATCTGATGTCTGCAGTCAGTATATCATATACTAGTCATGTATTCTCCTGTACACTGGATGTAATATACTGTGTGCACAGACATTAGATATTATATACAGGATACTATGTGGCTGGTGTAATATCTGATGTCTGCAGTCAGTATATCATACACCAGTCATGTATTCTCCTATACACTGGATGTAATATACTGTGTGCACAGACATTAGATATTACATACAGGATACTATGTGTCTGGTGTATTATCTGATGTCTGTAGTCAGTTTATCATACACCAGTCATGTATTCTCCTGTACACTGGATGTAATATACTGTGCACAGACATTAGATATTATATACAGGATACTATGTGGCTGGTGTAATATCTGATGTCTGTAATCAGTACATCATACACCAGTCATGTATTCTCCTGTACACTGGATGTAATATACTGTTTGCGCAGACATTAGATATTATATACAGGACACTATGTGGCTGGTGTAATATCTGATCTCTGTAGTCACAGTATATCATACACCATTCATGTATTCTCCTGTACACTTTATGTAATATACTGTGTGCACAGACATTAGATATTACATACAGGATACAATGTGGCTGGTGTAATATCTGATGTCTGTAGTCACAGTATATCATACACCAGTCATGTATTCTCCTATATACTGGATGTAATATACTGTGTGCACAGACATTAGATATTATATACAGGATACTATGTGACTGGTGTAATATCTGATGTCTGTAGTCAGTACATCATACACCAGTCATGTATTCTCCTATATACTGGATGTAATATACTGTGTGCACAGACATTAGACATTACATACAGGATACTATGTGGCTGGTGTAATATCTGATCTCTGTAGTCACAGTATATCATACACCAGTCATGCATTCTCCTGTACACTGGATGTAATATACTGTGTGCACAGACATTAGATATTATATAAAGGATACTATGTGGCTGGTGTAATATCTGATATCTGCAGTCACAGTATATCATACACCAGTCATGTATTCTCCTATATACTGGATGTAATATACTGTGTGCACAGACATCAGATATTATATACAGGATACTATGTGGCTGGTGTAATATCTGATGTCTGCAGTCAGTATATCATACACCAGTCATGTATTCTCCTATATACTGGATGTAATATACTGTGTGCACAGACATTAGATATTATATACAGGATACTATGTGACTGGTGTAATGTCTGATGTATGCAGTCAGTATATCATATACCACTCATGTATTCTCCTATACACTGGATGTAATATACTGTGTGTACAGACATTAGATATTATATACAGGATACTATGTGGCTGGTGTAATATCTGATGTCTGTAGTCAGTATTTCTTACACCAGTCATGTATTCTCCTATACACTGGATGTAATATACTGTGTGTACAGACATTAGATATTACATACAGGATACTATGTGACTGGTGTAATATCTGATGTATGCAGTCAGTATTTCATATACCAGTCATGTATTCTCCTATATACTGGATGTAATATACTGTGTATACAGACATTACATATTATATATTGGATACTACGTGGCTGGGGTAATATCTGATGTCTGTAGTCACAGTATATCATACACCAGTCATGTATTCTCCTGTACACTGGATGTAATATACTGTGTATACAGACATTACATATTATATATTGGATACTACGTGGCTGGGGTAATATCTGATGTCTGTAGTCACAGTATATCATACACCAGTTATGCATTCTCTTGTATACTGGATGTAATATACTGTGTGCACAGACATTAGATATTATATACAGGAAACTATGTGGCTGGTGTAATATCTGATGTCTGCAGCCAGTATATCATACACCAGTCATGTATTTTCCTATATACTGGATGTAATATACTGTGTGCACAGACATAAGACATTACATACAGGATAATATGTGGCTGGTGTAATATCTGATGTCTGTAGTCTCAGTATATCATACACCAGTCATGTATTCTCCTATATACTGGATGTAATATACTGTGTGCACAGACATTAGATATCATATAAAGGATACTATATGGCTGGTGTAATATCTGATATCTGCAGTCACAGTATATCATACACCAGTTATTTATTCTCTTGTATACTGGATGTAATATACTGTGTGCACAGACATTAGATATTATATACAGGAAACTATGTGGCTGGTGTAATATCTGATGTCTGCAGTCAGTATATCATACACCAGTCATGTATTCTCCTATATACTGGATGTAATATACTGTGTGCATAGACATTAGATAATATATAGAGGGTACTATGTGGCTGGTGTAATATCTGATGTCTGTAGTCACAGTATATCATACACCAGTCATGTATTCTCCTATATACTGGATGTAATATACTGTGTGCACAGACATTAGATATTATATACAGAATACAATGTGGCTGGTGTAATATCTGATGTCTGTAATCAGAATATCATACACAAGTGATGTATTGTCCTATATACTGGGTTTAATATACTGTGTGCACAGACATTAGATATTATATACAGGAATCTATGTGGCTGGTGTAATATCTGATGTCTGTAGTCAGTATATCATACACCAGTCATGTATTCTCCTATATACTGGATGTAATATACTGTGTGCACAGACATTAGATATTATATGCAGGATACTATATGGCTGGTGTAATATCTGATGTCTGTAGTCACAGTGTATCATACACCAGTCATGTATTCTCCTGCACACTGGATGTAATATACTGTGTGCACAGACATTACATATTATATACAGGATACTATGTGGCTGGTGTAATATCTGATGTCTGTAATCAGTATATCATACACAAGTGATGTATTCTCCTATATACTGGGTTTAATATACTGTGTGCACAGACATTAGATATTATATACAGGATACTATATGACTGGAGTAATATCTGATGTCTGCAGTCACAGTATATCATACACCAGTCATGTATTCTCCTATATACTGGATGTAATATACTGTGTGCACAGACATTACATATTATATACAGGATATTATGTGGCTGGTGTAATATCTGATGTCTGTAGTCAGTATATCATACACCAGTCATGTATTCTCCTATATACTGGATGTAATATACTGTGTGCACAGACATTAGATATTATATACAGGATACTATGTGGCTGGTGTAATATCTGATGTCTGCAGTCACAGTATATCATGCACTAGTCATGTATTCTCCTATACACTGGATGTAATATACTGTGTGCACAGACATTAGATATTACCTCAGGATACCATGTGTCTGGTGTAATATCCGATGTCTGAAGTCAGTATATCATACACCAGTCATGTATTCTCCTATACACTGGATATAATATACTGTGTGCACAGACATTAGATATTATATACAGGATACTATGTGGCTGGTGTAATATCTGATGTCTGTAGTCACAGTATATCATACACCAGTCATGTATTCTCCTATATACTGCATGTAATATACTGTGTGCACAGACATTAGATATTATAATCAGGATACTATGTGGCTGGTGTAATATCTGATGTCTGCAGTCAGTATATCATACACCAGGCACATTTTCTCCTGTACACTGGATGTAATATACTGTGTGCACAGACATTAGATATTATATACCGGATACTATGTGGCTGGTGTAATATCTGATGTCTGCAGTCAGTATATCATACACCAGTCATGTATTCTCCTATACACTGGATGTAATATACTGTATGCACAGACATTAGATATTATATACAGGATACTATGTGGCTAGTGTAATATCTGATGTCTGTAGTCAGTATATCATACACCAGTCATGTATTCTCCTATATACTGGATGTAATATTCCGTGTGCACAGACAGTAGATATTATATACAGGATACTATGTGGCTGGTGTAATATCTGATGTCTGTAGTCAGTATATCATACACCAGTCATGTATTCTCCTATATACTGGATGTAATATTTCGTGTGCACAGACAGTAGATATTATATACAGGATACTATGTGGCTGGTGTAATATCTGATGTCTGTAGTCAGTATATCATACAACAGGCACATTTTCTCCTGTACACTGGATGTAATATACTGTGTGCACAGACATTAGATATTATATACAGGATACTATGTGGCTGGTATAATATCTGATGTCTGTATTAACAGTATATCATACACAAGGCACATTTTCTCCTATTCACTGGATGTAATATACTGTGTGCACAGACATTAGATATTAACCACAGGATACTATGTGGCTGGTGTTATATCTGATGTCTGTAGTCTGTATGTCATACAACAGTCATGTATTCTCCTGTATACTGGATGTAATATACTGTGTGCACAGACATTAGATATTATATACAGAATAATATGTGGCTGGTGTAATATCTGATGTCTGCAGTCAGTATATCATATACTAGTCATGTATTCTCCTGTACACTGGATGTAATATACTGTGTGCACAGACATTAGATATTATATACAGGATACTATGTGGCTGGTGTAATATCTGATGTCTGCAGTCACAGTATATCATACACCAGTCATGTATTCTCCTGTACACTGGATGTAATATACTGTGTGCACAGACATTAGATATTATATACTGGATACTATGTGGCTGGTGTAATATCTGATGTCTGCAGTCAGTATATCATACACCAGTCATGTATTCTCCTATACACTGGATGTAATATACAGTATGCACAGACAATATACATTACATACAGGATACTATGTGGCTGGTGTAATATCTGATGTCTGTAGTCAGTATATCATACACCAGGCACATTTTCTCCTGTACACTGGATGTAATATACTGTGTGTACAGACATTAGATATTATATACAGGATACTATGTGGCTGGTGTAATATCTGATGTCTGTAGTCAGTATATCATACACCAGGCACATTTTCTCCTGTACACTGGATGTAATATACTGTGTGCACAGACATTACATATTATATACAGGATACTATGTGGCTGGTATAATATCTGATGTCTGTATCCACAGTATATCATACACAAGGCACATTTTCTCCTATTCACTGGATGTAATATACTGTGTGCACAGACATTAGATATTATATACAGGATACTATGTGGCTGGTGTTATATCTGATGTCTGTAGTCAATATGTCATACAACAGTCATGTATTCTCCTGTATACTGGATGTAATATACTGTGTGCACAGACATTAGATATTATATACAGAATAATATGTGGCTGGTGTAATATCTGATGTCTGCAGTCAGTATATCATATACTAGTCATGTATTCTCCTGTACACTGGATGTAATATACTGTGTGCACAGACATTAGATATTATATACAGGATACTATGTGGCTGGTGTAATATGTGATGTCTGCAGTCAGTATATCATACACCAGTCATGTATTCTCCTATACACTGGATGTAATATACTGTGTGCACAGACATTAGATATTATATACAGGATACTATGTGGCTGGTGTAATATCTGATGTCTGTAGTCACAGTATATCATACACCAGTCATGTAATCTCGTGTATACTGGATGTAATATACTGTGTGCAGAGACATTAGATATTATATAAAGGATACTATGTGGCTTGTGTAATATCTGATGTCTGTATTCACAGTATATAATACACCACTCATGTATTCTCCTATACACTGGATGTAATATACTGTGTACACAGACATTAGATATTATATACAGGATACTATGTGGCTGGTGTAATATCTGATATCTGTAGTCACAGTATATCATATACCAGTCATGTATTCTCCTATATACTGGATGTAATATACTGTGTGCACAGACATTAGATATTATATACAGGTTACTATGTGGCTGGTGTAATATCTGTTGTCTGTAGTCAGTATATCATATACCAGTCATGTATTCTCCTGTATACTGGATGTAATATACTGTGTGCACAGACATTAGATATTATATACAGGATACTATGTGGCTGGTGTAATATCTGATGTCTGTAGTCAGTATATCATACACCAGTCATGTATTCTCCTATATACTGGATGTAATATACTGTGTGCACAGACATTAGATATTATATACAGGATACTATGTGACTGGTGTAATATCTGATGTCTGTCGTCACAGTATATCATACACCAGTCAAGTATTCTCCTATATACTGGATGTAATATACTGTGTGCACAGACATTAGATATTATATACAGGATACTATGTGGCTGGTGTAATATCTGATGTCTGTAGTCACAGTATATCATACACCTGTCATGTATTCTCCTATATACTGGATGTAATATACTGTGTGCACAGACATTAGATATTATATACAGGATACTATGTGGCTGGTGTAATATCTGATATCTGTAGTCACAGTATATCATACACCTGTCATGTATTCTCCTATATACTGGATGTAATATACTGTGTGCACAGACATTAGATATTATATACAGGATACTATGCGGCTGGTGTAGTATCTGATGTCTGCAGTCACAGTATATTATGCACCAGTCATGTATTCTGCTATATACTGTATATAATATACTGTGTGCACAGACATTAGATATTATATACAGGATACTATGTGGCTGGTGTAATATCTGATGTCTGTAGTCACAGTATATCATACACCAGACACATTTTCTCCTGTATACTGGATGTAATATACTGTGTGCACAGACATTAGATATTACATACTGGATACTATGTAACTGGTGTAATATCTGATATTTGTAGTCACAGTATATCATACACCAGTCATATATTCTCCTATAAACTGGATGTAATATACTGTGTGCACAGACATTAGATATTATATACAGGATACTATGTGGCTGGTGTAATATCTGATGTCTGCAGTCACAGTATTTCATACACCAGTCATGTATTCTCCTATATACTGGATGTAATATACTGTGTGCACAGACCTTAGATATTACATACTGGATACTATGTGACTGGTGTAATATCTGATATTTGTAGTCACAGTATATCATACACCAGTCATATATTCTCCTATAAACTGGACAGACATTAGATATTATATACAGGTTACTATGTGGCTGGTGTAATATCTGATGTCTGCAGTCCGTAGATCATGCACCAGTCATGTATTCTGCTATATACTGGATATAATATACTGTGTGTACAGACATTAGATATTATATACAGGATACTATGTGGCTGGTGTAATATCTGATGTCTGTAGTCACAGTATATCATACACCAGGCACATTTTCTCCTATATACTGGATGTAATATACTGTGTGCACAGACATTAGATATTATATACAGGATACTATGTGGCTGGTGTAATATCTGATGCCTGTAGTCACAGTATATCATACACCTGGCACTTTTTCTCCTGTACACTGGATGTAATATACTGTGTGCACAGACATTAGATATTACATACTGGATTCTATGTAACTGGTGTAATATCTGATGTCTGTAGTCAGTATATCATACACCAGTCATATATTCTCCTATAAACTGGATGTAATATACTGTGTGCACAGACATTAGAAATTATATACAGGATACTATGTGGCTGGTGTAATATCTGATGTCTGTAGTCACAGTATATCATACACCAGTCCTGTATTCTGCTATATACTGGATATAATATACTGTGTGCACAGACATTAGATATTATATACAGGATACTATGTGGCTGGTGTAATATCTGATGTCTGTAGTCACAGTATATCATACACCAGGCACATTTTCTCCTGTATACTGGATGTAATATACTGTGTGCACAGACATTAGATATTATATACAGGATACTATGTGGCTGGTGTAATATCTGATGTCTGTAGTCAGTATATCATACACCAGTCATGTATTCTCCTATATACTGGATGTAATATACTGTGTGCACAGACATTAGATATTATATACAGGATACTATGTGGCTGGTGTAATATCTGATGTCTGTAGTCACAGTATATCATACACCAGGTACATTTTCTCCTGTACACTGGATGTAATATACTGTGTGCACAGACATTAGATATTATATGGAGGATATTATGTGGCTGGTGTAATATCTGACGTCTGCAGTCATAGTATATCATACACCAGTCATGTATTCTCCTATACACTGGATGTAATATACTGTGTGCACAGACATTAGATATTATATACAGGATACTATGTGGCTGGTGTAATATCTGACGTCTGCAGTCACAGTATATCATACACCTGTCATGTATTCTCCTATATACTGGATGTAATATACTGTGTGCACAGACATTAGATATTATATACAGGATACTATGCGGCTGGTGTAATATCTGATGTCTGCAGTCACAGTATTTCATACACCAGTCATGTATTCTCCTATATACTGGATGTAATATACTGTGTGCACAGACATTAGATATTACATACTGGATACTATGTGACTGGTGTAATATCTGATGTCTGTAGTCAGTATATCATACACCAGTCATATATTCTCCTATAAACTGGATGTAATATACTGTGTGCACAGACATTAGATATTATATACAGGTTACCATGTGGCTGGTGTAATATCTGTTGTCTGTAGTCAGTATATCATACACCAGTCATGTATTCTCCTATATATTGGATGCAATATACTGTGTGCACAGACTTTAGATATTATATACAGGATACTATGTGGCTGGTGTAATATCTCATATCTGTAGTCAGTATATCATACACCAGGCACATTTTCTCCTGTATACTGGATTTAATATACTGTGTGCACAGACATTAGATATTATATACAGCATACTATGTGGCTGGTGTAATATCTGATGTCTGCAGTCAGTATATAATATACCAGTCATGTATTCTCCTATATACTGGATGTAATATACTGTGTGCACAGACATTAGATATTATATACAGGATACTATGTGGCTGGTGTAATATCTGATGTCTGCAGTCAGTATATCATGTACCAGTCATGTATTCTCCTATACACTGGATGTAATATACTGTGTGCACAGACATTAGATATTATATGCAGGATACTATGTGGCTGGTGTAATATCTGATGTCTGTAATCAGTAGATCATGCACCAGTCATGTATTCTGCTATATACTGGATATAATATACTGTGTGCACAGACATTAGATATTATATACAGGATACTATGTGGCTGGTGTAATATCTGATGTCTGTAGTCACAGTATATCATACACCAGACACATTTTCTCCTGTATACTGGATGTAATATACTGTGTGCACAGACATTAGATATTACATACTGGATACTATGTAACTGGTGTAATATCTGATATTTGTAGTCACAGTATATCATACACCAGTCATATATTCTCCTATAAACTCGATGTAATATACTGTGTGCACAGACATTAGATATTATATACAGGATACAATGTGGCTGGTGTAATATCTGATGTCTGCAGTCACAGTATTTCATACACCAGTCATGTATTCTCCTATATACTGGATGTAATATACTGTGTGCACAGACCTTAGATATTACATACTGGATACTATGTGACTGGTGTAATATCTGATGTCTGTAGTCACAGTATATCATACACTGGTCATGTATTCTCCTATATACTGGATTTAATATTCTGTGTGCACAGACATTAGATATTATATACAGGATACTATGTGGCTGGTGTAATATCTGATGTCTGCAGTCACATTATATCATACACCAGTCATGTATTCTCCTATAGTCTGGATGTAATATACTGTGTGCACAGACATTAGATATTATATACAGAATACTATGTGGCTGGTGTAATATCTGATGCCTGTAGTCACAGTATATCATACACCAGTCATATATTCTCCTGTACACTGGATGTAATATACTGTGTGCACAGACATTAGATATTATATACAGGATACTATGTGGCTGGTGTAATATCTGATGTCTGTAGTCAGTATATCATACACCAGTCATGTATTCTCCTATATACTGGATGTAATATACTGTGTGCACAGACATTAGATATTATATACAGGATACTATGTGGCTGTTGTAATATCTGACGTCTGCAGTCACAGTATATCATACACCTGTCATGTATTCTCCTATATTTTGGATGTAATTTACTGTGTGCACAGACATTAGATATTATATACAGGATACTATGTGGCTGGTGTAATATCTGATGTCTGTAGTCACAGTATATCATACACCAGTAATGTATTCTCCTGTACACTGGATGTAATATACTGTGTGCACAGACATTAGATATTATATACAGGATACTATGTGGCTGGTGTAATATCTGACGTCTGCAGTCACAGTATATCATACACCTGTCATGTATTCTCCTATATTTTGGATGTAATTTACTGTGTGCACAGACATTAGATATTATATACAGGATACTATGTGGCTGGTGTAATATCTGATGTCTGTAGTCACAGTATATCATACACCAGTAATGTATTCTCCTGTACACTGGATGTAATATACTGTGTGCACAGACATTAGATATTATATACAGGATACTATGTGGCTGGTGTAATATCTGACGTCTGCAGTCACAGTATATCATACACCTGTCATGTATTCTCCTATATACTGGATGTAATATACTGTGTGCACAGACATTAGATATTATATACAGGATACTATGCGGCTGGTGTAATATCTGATGTCTGCAGTCACAGTATTTCATACACCAGTCATGTATTCTCCTATATACTGGATGTAATATACTGTGTGCACAGACATTAGATATTACATACTGGATACTATGTGACTTGTGTAATATCTGATATTTGTAGTCACAGTATATCATACACCAGTCATATATTCTCCTATAAACTGGATGTAATATACTGTGTGCACAGACATTAGATATTATATACAGGTTACCATGTGGCTGGTGTAATATCTGTTGTCTGTAGTCAGTATATCATACACCAGTCATGTATTCTCCTATATATTGGATGTAATATACTGTGTTCACAGACTTTAGATATTATATACAGGATACTATGTGGCTAGTGTAATATGTCATATCTGTAGTCAGTATATCATACACCAGGCACATTTTCTCCTGTACACTGGATGTAATATACTGTGTGCACAGACATTAGATATTATATAAAGGATACTATGTGGCTGGTGTAATATCTGAGGTCTGCAGTCAGTATATCATACACCAGTCATGTATTCTCCTGTATTCTGGATGTAATATACTGTGTGCACAGACATTAGATATTACATACAGGATACTATGTGGCTGGTGTAATATCTGATGTCTGTAGTCACAGTATATCATACACCAGTCATGTATTCTCCTATATACTGGATGTAATATACTGTGTGCAATGACATTAGATATTATATACAGGATACTATGTGGCTGGTGTAATATCTGATGTCTGTTGTCAGTATATCATACACCAGGCACATTTTCTCCTGTACACTGGATGTAATATACTGTGTGCACAGACATTAGATATTATATACAGGATACTATGTGGCTGGTGTAATATCTGATGTCTGCAGTCACAGTATATCATACACCAGTCATGTATTCTCCTATATACTGGATGTAATATACTGTGTGCACAGACATTAGATATTATATACAGGATACTATGTGGCTGGTGTAATATCTGATGTCTGTAGTCACAGTATATCATACACCAGGCACATTTTCTCCTGTACACTGGATGTAATATACTGTGTGCAATGATATTAGATATTGTATACAGAATACTATGTGGCTGGTGTAATATCTGATGTCTGCAGTCACAGTATATCATACACCAGTCATGTATTCTCCTATATACTGGATGTAATATACTGTGTGCACAGACATTAGATATTATATACAGGATACTATGTGGCTGGTGTAATATCTGATGTCTGTAGTCACAGTATATCATACACCAGGCACATTTTCTCCTGTACACTGGATGTAATATACTGTGCACAGACATCTGATGTTCTATACAGATGATATGTCTTTGATTTGTCATACACCAGTCACATATTATCCTGTGATAATATTTCTAAGGGTATGTGCCCACGATGCTGAATTGAAGTAGAAAATTCCTGCAGCGTTTCCGGATGCTCTGGGCAGTAAAAGCGCTTGCGGATTTTACACGCCTTTTTGATGCGTTTTTGCATCGTTTTTACATGCAGATTTGACTTGCGTTTTTCAAATGCGTTGGGACCTCAAATCCGCATGCAGAAACGCACAAATAATGGACATGCTGCGGATTTTTCTGCAACGAAAATCCGCTGCGGAAAATTCCGCAGTATGGGCACAGAACATGCAGATTTTCATTGGGGATCATGGGGCACGGATTACCATACGTTTTGCAAGCGTTTACGCTGCGGAAATTCCGCAGCAAAAAAGCTTGTAAAACAGAGTGGTCACGCAGCCTTAATGTAACCAAAAGTACTACACAGAAAGGATATAACTGTATGTCAATTATATTCTGCTTTAAAGAATCCTCCCATTAACTCCCTCTAATTCTGTGTAGATGTTAGAGCAGTGTCAGTGTGTTAGGCTATGTGCCCACGATGTAGAAATACTCCAGATTTTTTCCTGAGCGTTTCTGCATCTCCCTGGCAGAAAAAACGCATGCGGATTGTACATGCGGATTGTACATGCGTTTACCTGCCAGGGACTTGCGGACGTGAAGTGTTCTTCACATCCATTTCCGCATGCGGGTTTACCAACGCTTTCCAAGCGATTTTAGCATCACTTGGAAAGTGCTTGTCAACTTCACACTATATAAATCCATGCATAGTGTGACCGAAGAATGGTAAAAAATAAAAAATAAATGTATTCTTACCTTCTGATGGCCCCCGGAATCTTTATGCGATGCGTCCTGGCTTGCCGGCAGCTCGCGGTACACTGAAAGGACCTGCCGACGTCAGCGGTCGCGTGACCCATCACATGACTAAATTACATCATGGCAGGTCCTTGAGTCCACCGCTATCTGCCGGCAAGCCAGGACAAAGACACCGGGGCCATCAGAAGGTAAGTATAATGTTTATTTTTTATTTTATTCTTTTTTTTACAGGTACTATGGTACCCGGGTCCGGAGGAGAGTCTCCTCCTCTCCAGACCTGGGTACCATCCGCACATTGAAACGCTTGAATTCCGCATGTACACATGCAGTGATGCGGAATCCAAGCTTTCCAATGCAAGTCAATGGCGACAAAAACGCAGCGCTTCTGCAAAATAATTGGTAGTGCTGCGTTTTTTTCCGCAATGATAATCCGCAGCGGAAATTTCCACAGCATGTGCACAGTAGTGTTGAGCCACCCCCGTAGTGTTCGAGTTCGGTTCGGTTCGTCGAACACCCGTGTGTTCGCCGAACTGTTCGTCGAACTGTTCGTCGAACACCTTCGAACACCGTTAAAACCAATGGCAGGCAAACAAAAACACATAGAAACACATAGAAAACACCTTCAAAGGTGTCCAAAAGCTGACAAACTGCTCAGAAGACACAACTAACACATGGAAAAGTGACAAGTACATATAGTCATGCGAAAAGAAAAGAGGTGGAGGAGTAAAAGGAGGGGGAGACACAGATATAGGCATGTCATGCCCTTCTACAATCCAAAAAGTGAGAAGCCGAGACGGCCAGTCCGCTCCTGCCCGTGCCACCTCCGTGTCGCCGGGTTTGTGCCAGAGCCGCGGTGAACCCTGACGGCCAGCCCCCCTCTCCCAATACTGGTGCCTGTCCGCTGGTGGGTCGAGAGAGCCCCCCTGTGGTGGAGGCAGCTCTAAGCTTTTTAATTTAAATTGTCCCTCTAATTTGAATGAATACACTTTAAATCCATTTACAAGGATCTATTGGAGGGCAAGTCTCATGCCAGCAGCCGCGTAATTCCAGCTCCAGCAGCGTCCACTAAAGCTGCTGCAGTTAAAAAGCTTTTATAAGGATCGAGCTCGGCTGTCCACCGCAAGGCATGCTAGTGCCAGTCCCAGCCCCTATGCCTTGGGGTGCCTCCTGATGCTCTTCACTAAGTATCCCGTGGTCCCGAAGCATTTCCTTTGAAAAAATTAAGCGTCCAAACTACAGGTGGTGTAGCTTGCTTAACAGCCGGGATAATCCGCTGACTAGCAGACACTGCTACTAGGCACAAAGTATTTCCTGGGCTAGATGCAGTTAAAAATTTGTAAGTAGATACTCTCGTTGGATGCTGAGAAAGCATTCCATAGAGTCTCCTGGCACGCCATATATGATTCTCTTAAAAAGCTTGGAGTAGGGGTCTAGGGGACCCTTTTATAGCCAAAATCACGGCCCTGTATCACAATACGTCACCTAGGCTGAAGATAAATGGAACTGTAGCACCGAGGGCTCGGTTGCTACAGACGTATTGCACCTCACCCAGAGGTGTGATATCTCACTCTCAGATAAGGATGGAGTGTGGATCAGGACCCGACACCTGCATGCATTACACCACATTGCCGTGGGGCAGGGCGACCAATATGCCCCTGAGATGGGCACGACAGTCCCTGTCCCTGGCTGGAGTGGGGGGAGGGAACACTGAGGAAGGGGAACCCTGCAGTGCAGGAGCAGGGAGGAAGCAGTTCCTGGGTGCATTGAGAAGGGAGTATAAAAGGTGGGCACCATCTTAGTTCAGTGCAGAGAAGTCTGAGCAGAAGTTGCAGGGAGCAGGGGCTCTGCATGAGCTCTGCTCCGGAGGCGGGCCTAGTAACAGAGGCCCAGGCCTGCAAGAGGGAGAAGGAAGGAAGAGGAGCGGAGAAGGCTCCAGGAACGAGGAATGAAGGGATCCCAGGGGTGCGGACGGGCGAGTCGCCACCGCACGCCCGAATCCACCTGCGTGGAGGGGTCAGGCCAAAGGGGGAGACCGGTCCCCGAACTAGTGGAGGCAGGAAACGACCCTCAGCTAGAAACCGGAGGCTCTGACATTTTATGTGGCGCAGCCCCTTGCTCCACCCGCTAGGAAGGCACCACATAGGGTCAGGGAAACTGGCGCCAAGTTTACCAAGAGGAGGCCCGAGGCAGCCGGACAGAAGTGTTGGTAAGAAAGGCCAGACAAAGGACACACAAAGGGGGTCCTGTGAAGCGCTCCAAAGTTATCTGGGAGTTGTCTGAGCCCCTCACCTGGTGAGCACAGTACGACGTGGGCAGCCGTTACCTGCAGACGTGGTCTGGATAATAAGAACTGTGAGTAAAGGCCCTGAACTGCATCACTGACTCCGTGTCGTTACTGCTGCTGCCCTGCACCATCACCCCCATCCTCCGCATACACTGCCCTGAGGCTATACTCCTCCCGTGGGGAGTTATGCTACGCTCTGCTGCACCCACAACACCAGCCTTAGCGGTCTGCCCTGTAGCGGCGGTTCACTCTGACCGCAATCCACGGGTGGCGTAGTCGGACATTTAAACATCAAAACCACATAAATAGTTCCGCCACTGGTTTGACCGCCCTGAGCCACGGAACCGGATCGCCGCCACGAAGACTACAACCACCAGCATCCACCAAAAAGGGTCCGGCTCCGGGTGTCCCAAGGCCCAGGGGGTGCGTCAGAACATTTTCATCACCTTTCACAATCACCAATGGGACAAGGCAGGGATGTCCTCTGTCCCCTCTCTTATACATCCTAGTGACGGAGCACCTGCTCTCATCAATTCGCCATAACCCCAATATTAGGTGGATTGAGGTGGGAGGCACCGAGTACAAGTGCTCTCTATTTGCTGATGATGTCCTAGTATATATCACTCAATCACATATATCCATCCCTGCTGTTATGGCTGAAATAGATCACTTTGTTACATGGTAAAATTTTAAAATCAATGCAGCGAAGTCTGAGGCCCTCGATGTCTCCCTCCCTAAATCCATATAGGATTCCATCCAGTCCAACTTTCCCTTTGCCTGGCCCTCACAGGGTATCAAATACTTAGGAATTCCTATTCATAGAGACCTCTCCCATCTATGTTATCTTAATTTTGGGCCCTTTATTGAACAATTCCATACAGACCATGGTTGGCAAGTTGGAACTGTGAGATTCACTACGTGCACCACTGGTATTTTGTGGAAAAGCACATGTAAGATTCTGCAACAGTCTCTGCTGATACTCCTGCATGCGTGCATCCCTTTCTATGGCAGGAATAATTTCTGCAAATTTACTTTTGTACCGGGGATCTAACAGTGTGGCAACCCAGTAGTCAGGATTATTTCTAATTCTCACAATTCGAGGGTCATGTTGCAGGTAGTGCAGCAAGAAGGCACTCATGTGTGTTGCGCATCCAGGAGCACCAAGTCCCTGTTGTGTTGGTGGCGAGGTAACAATCATGCTTCCTTCCTCTGTCCTCTCCCCCCAACCTCGCACAACAGAAATGTGATCAAGGTCTCCCTCATCTGATGAGTCTTCCATCAGTTCGTCCTCCACTTCTTCCTGGGCTCCTGCACCTTCCTCACTAGTTTGGCTGCTACCATGCGCCCTGGTAAAATCATCTCCCCCACCCTCACATGCCTGCCGCCCTGGTGCTGCCGACCGTCTGGACCTTGCAGATGTTAGCCCTTCCGCATACAACTCCTCCTCCTCTACTTCCTCCACCTCCTCTTGTGCCACCACCTGACTCCGAATTCTGTTTAACATGTGCTCCAGCATGTAAATCACCGGAATAGTCATGCTGATAATGGCATCGTCAGCACTAAACATCTTCGTCGCCATTTCAAAACTGTGCAGAAGGGTGCATAGGTCCCTGATCTGAGACCACTCCTCCAGCGTGATTTGCCCCACCTCTGAATCTCGTTGGCCCAGGCTATACGTCAGAACGTATTGCACCAGGGCTTGTCGGTGCTGCCACAGTCGCTGCAACATGTGCAGAGTTGAATTCCACCGGGTAGGCACATCGCATTTTAGCCGGTGAAGTGGCAGGCCCAACGACTTCTGTAGAGATGTAAGTCGCTGAGCTGCGGGATGCGAACGGCGGAAGTGAGCACACAGCGACCGTGCCCTCTGCAGAAGGCCATCTAGTCTGGGATAGTGGGCTAAAAATTGCTGGACAACCAGGTTCAACACGTGAGCCATACAAGGCACGTGTGTGACATTGCCCCGGCGAAGGGCCGCACCCAGGTTTGCAGCATTGTCGCACACGGCCTTCCCTGGTTTCAGGTCCAGTGGAGACAACCATTCATGAAATTGGTTCTCCAGAGCTGACCACAACTCCTCAGCTGTGTGACTCACATTTCCCAGACATTTCAATGTAAAAACCGCCTGATGACGTTGAGCCCTACTGCCAGCATAGTAAGGAGGTGTGCAGGATCCCTTCTGCGCAGTTAGAAAGCTTGTGGCATGACCAGACAGGCTTTGGGTGCAGGTGGAAGACCGAGAGGAGGTTGAGGAGGCAGAAGCAGTGGAGGAAAAATGACATAAAGAGGATTGACGCACAACTCGTGGGGACGGCAAGACTTGGACAGCAGCCCCTTGTTCTGCTGTCACCATAGTTACCCAGTGCCCAGTCAGCGACATGTAACGCCCCTGTCCATGCCTACTCGTCCAAGTGTCTGTGGTGAAATGCACCCTGTCACACACAGAGTTTCTCAAAGAAGCGGTGATGTTGTGTGCGACATGCTGGTGGAGCGCAGGCACACCTTTCTTTGAGAAGTAGTGCCGACTGGGCATCTGGTACTGGGGCACTGCGACGGACATAAGGTCTCGAAAATCCTCTGTGTCCACCAGGCGGAAAGGCAGCATTTCTGTAGCCAAGAGCTTGCAGATGGTGAAATTCAACCTCTTAGCTTTCTCATGGCTAGGAGGAAATGGTCTTTTACTTGTCCACATCTGAGGGACCGAGGGCTGGCTATTGTGCTTAGACGGGGTTGATAAGGGTGTCCCCGGCAAACTGCCGGTCTGTGAGGAAGATGCAGGCGGACATGTTAGGTTGCCTTGATCCAAAGGTGGTGCTATCGATGTCGGACAGCGCTCAAGACCAGCTGGTGTTACCACCTCCAAAGAAAATGATGACCTGCCAATCACGCTGGCTGTTGCGGGTAAAGAGGTGGCAGGTCTGCGCCCCAAAACAGGTGTGACTGCTGTCCCCCCAGTCACAGAGGATGAAGAGGCCGCGGATGCACAAGATATGGCAGACGGTGGTTGGCCCGGCCGGCTAGACCGCATTGTAGCACACTGAGCTTCCCACTGCAACTTATGCTTCATGTCCATGTGCCGGTTCATGCATGAAGTACTCAAACTATGTATTTTTTGGCCTCTACTTAGCTTTTGCTGACAAATGTTACAGATAACACGAGTTGGGTCATCTTTATCGATCTGAAAAAATGCCCAGGCTATGCAAGGCTTAGCACCCATGCGACCTGAAGAGCCACCACGACTTGTGGTGAGAGGCAGAGTTGTGTTTGAGGATGCAGTTGTTGACGTGCTTCCAGTACTACGTCTCTGTCCAGGAAGGCGCAACCTGACCTCGTCGTCACTAGCATCTTCCTCCACCTCCTCTGCTGACTTCATCTCTTGGCTGACTGTGGGTTGACAGTAAGTGGGATCTCCGACCTCATCATCATCACCCTGTGCGTTATCACACCCGTCGTCCTCAGAGCCAACCTGTTCCTGCCCTGACAAAAAACTAAAGTTGTCGCTCCAATCAGGTATTTGAGTCTTATCATCGTCTTCCTCATTGTCTCCACCAACAGGAGTTACAGTTTGGGAATGAGGGTCTACATTATGGTCAGAACCTTCTGCGTCTGGTCCTGGATCCGACTCATAAAGATTCTGGGCATCAGTGCAGATCATTTCCTCGTCTGGATTCACAGAAGCGCTGGAGTCGACCTCTGATTCCCAGGCTATAGTATGAGTAAACAGCTCTGCAGACTCAACCATCTGTTCTACCTCATACTCAGACGGGCAGCTGGAGATTTGGGAGCTGTGAGGAAGCAAGTGCGATTTGGGTGACACCTTTGAGGACTGGAGTATTTGTGATGTTGAAGTTGATGTGGAGGAGAGCCCACTTAAAGGAGCACTTGATATCCGTTGAAGCACCTGCTGTTTTTGTGCCTCATCTGGAATTTGTAGCGATTGGCGTGGCCGTAAGAAAGGGATCTTATCACATTGTCCGCTAAAAGAAGTAGACATTTTAGTTTGGCTGGAAGATGGTCTTTCTTCTGCACCTACCCCACGGACACAACCTTTTTTCCCCTTCCCAACACGCCTATTCCCCTTTCCACCAGCAGCAGGCCTTTTTCCACTCATTTTGGTGGTTAACTAATTCACAACTCTGGAGTTGTTTGCACAAAAAAACAATGGATGGTAACCGAGCAGAGCTGAGTGGCCAAACTGTGGTATTAGGCCAAAACTATTGGCTGGGTTAGATGCAGAAAAAAATTATTTTTAATTTGCAACCTGATGGAGGTCAGTATACAGTCATGGCCAAAAGTTTTGAGAATGACACCAAAATTATATTTTCACATGATCTGCTGGCCTCTGGTTTTTATTAGTGTTTGTCTGATGTTTATATCACATACAGAAATATAATTGCAATCATATTATGAGTACCAATAGGTTATATTGACAGTTAGAATGAGTTAATGCAGCAAGTCAATATTTGCAGTGTTGCCCCTTCTTCTTCAAGACCTCTGTAATTCTCCCTGGCATGCTCTCAATCAACTTTTGGACCAAATCCTGACTGATAGCAGTCCATTCTTGCATAATCAATGCTTGCATTTTGCCAGAATTTGTTGGTTTTTGTTTGTCCACCCGTCTCTTGATGATTGACCACAAGTTCTCAATGGGATTAAGATCTGGGGAGTTTCCAGGCCATGGACCCAAAATCTCTATGTTTTGTTCCATGAGCCATTTTGTTATCACCTTTGCTTTATGGCAAGGTGCTCCATCATGCTGGAAAAGGCATTTTTGGGCGCCAAACTGCTCTTGGACGGTTGGGAGAAGTTGCTCTTGGAGGACATTCTGGTACCATTCTTTATTCATGGCTGTGTTTTTAGGCAAGACTGTGAGTGAGCCGATTCCCTTGGCTGAGAAGCAACCCCACACATGAATGGTTTCAGGATGCTTTACAGTTGGCATGAGACAAGACTGGTGGTAGCGCTCACCTCTTCTTCTCCGAATAAGCTGTTTTCCAGATGTCCCAAACAATCGAAAAGGGGATTCATCAGAGAAAATGACTTTGCCCCAGTCCTCAGCAGTCCACTCCCTGTACCTTTTGCAGAATATCAGTCGGTCCCTGATGTTTTTTCTGGAGAGAAGTGGCTTCTTTGCTGCCCTCCTTGAAACAAGCCCTTGCTCAAAGAGTCTTCGCCTCACAGTGCGTGCAGAAGCACTCACACCAGCCTGCTGCCATTCCTGAGCAAGCTCGGCACTGCTGGTAGTCCGATCCCGCACCTGAAACAGTTTTAAGATACGGTCCTGGCGCTTGCTGGTCTTTCTTGGGCGCCCTGGAGCCTTTTTGACAACAATGGAAGCTCTCTCCTTGAAGTTCTTGATGATGCGATAGATTGTTGACTGAGGTGCAATCTTTGTAGCTGCGATACTCTTCCCTGTTAGGCCATTTTTGTGCAGTGCAATGATGGCTGTACGTGTTTCTTTAGAGATAACCATGGTTAACTGAAGAGAAACAATGATACCAAGAACCAGCCTCCTTTTAAAGTGTCCAGTGATGTCATTCTTACTTAATCATGACTGATTGATCGCCAGCCCTGTCCTCATCAACACCCACACCTGTGTTAATGGATCAATCACTAAAACGATGTTAGCTGCTCCTTTTAAGGCAAGACTGCAATGATGTTGAAATGTGTTTTGGGGGTTAAAGTTCATTTTCTGGGCAAATATTGACTTTGAAAGTACAGTAATTGCTGTTAAGCTGATCACTCTTTGACATTCAGGAGTATATGCAAATTGCCATTACAAAAAATGAAGCAGTAAACTTTGGAAAAATTACTATTTGTCTCATTCTCAATACTTTTGGCCATGACTGTAGATGGACTAATAGACCAAGTCCCACACACCGCTAGAAGCCCAAATATTTTTTCAGAGCTAGATGCAGAAAATTTTTTTATTCAATTTGCAACCTGATGGAGGTCAGTATAGATGGACTAATAGACCAAGTCCCACACACTGCTAGAAGCCCAAATATTTTTTCAGAGCTAGATGCAGAAAAAAATTATTTTTAATTTGCAACCTGATGGAGGTCAGTATAGATGGACTAATAGACCAAGTCCCACACACCGCTAGAAGCCCAAATATTTTTTCAGAGCTAGATGCAGAAAAAAATTATTTTTAATTTGCAACCTGATGGAGGTCAGTATAGATGGACTAATAGACCAAGTCCCACACACTGCTAGAAGCCCAAATATTTTTTCAGAGCTAGATGCAGAAAAAAATTATTTTTAATTTGCAACCTGATGGAGGTCAGTATAGATGGACTAATAGACCAAGTCCCACACACCGCTAGAAGCCCAAATATTTTTTCAGAGCTAGATGCAGAAAATTTTTTTATTCAATTTGCAACCTGATGGAGGTCAGTATAGATGGACTAATAGACCAAGTCCCACACACTGCTAGAAGCCCAAATATTTTTTCAGAGCTAGATGCAGAAAAAAAATATTTTTAATTTGCAACCTGATGGAGGTCAGTATAGATGGACTAATAGACCAAGTCCCACACACTGCTAGAAGCCCAAATATTTTTTCAGAGCTAGATGCAGAAAAAAATTATTTTTAATTTGCAACCTGATGGAGGTCAGTATAGATGGACTAATAGAACAAGTCCCACACGCTGCTAGAAGCCCAAATATTTTTTCAGAGATAAATGAAGAAAAAAATTATTTTTAATTTGCAACTTGATGGAGGTCAGTATAGATGGACTAATAGACCAAGTCCCACACACTGCTAGAAGCCCAAATATTTTTTCAGAGCTAGATGCAGAAAAAAATGATTTTTAATTTGCAACCTGATGGAGGTCAGTATAGATGGACTAATAGACCAAGTCCCACACACCGCTAGAAGCCCAAATATTTTTTCAGAGCTAGATGCAGAAAAAAATTATATTCAATTTGCAACCTGCTGGAGGTCAGTATAGAAGGACTAATAGAACAAGTCCCACACACTGCTAGAAGCCCAAATATTTTTTCAGAGCTAAATGAAGAAAAAAATTATTTTTAATTTGCAACCTGATGGAGGTCAGTATAGATGGACTAATAGACCAAGTCCCACACACTGCTAGAAGCCCAAATATTTTTTCAGAGCTAGATGCAGAAAAAAATTATATTCAGTTTGCAACCTGATGGAGGTCAGTATAGATGGACTAATAGAATGATGCTATGCCCAAAAGATTTTACTTCACTAGGTGCAGTAAAAAAATTGGTATTCTATACACAGGTGGTATATCTTGCAACACAGATAGGCTACTCCACTGACTAACACACTCTGCAATAGGCCAAAAAGGATTAGCTTTGCTAGATTCAGCCAAATGCTGTGAAAACAACTTGCACAGCACTGGCACAGACCTGCCTGGCAAAAACTGATAGGAACTGATGTAACCTAGTCCTGAAAAGGACTCCAATTACAATTAGTCTTTACTCCCACAATCTATCTATTTAAGAGCACAGACCTGCCTGATAAAAGTCGTAGGAAATGCTGTAACCTAGTCCTTAAAAGGACTGCAATCACAACTATTCCCTACTCCCAAGCTATCTGTATATTTGTGCGAAAATTGGCTTGAAATTAACAAGGTATAGCGCACACAGCAACAGCGGTGCCGTCTAACACGCAGCTGCAGCAGTGAGAAAATGGTGGCGACGGGGAAAATGGCTTGGTCTTATAGGGCAAGGACATGTGACATACACTGCCAATCACACATGCCCTTGCTTGTGTGAAAAAAAGCACTTCGCTCCGTGTGTGCGCTGCTGATAGGCTGACAGATTGCACCTCCCCACTGCAAATGCGGGAAAGAGAAAAAAAAATGGAGATCTTCATTGTTCCTGCAGAGATCCATCCCCTGCCCCTCCCCCCGCCCCGCTGTACACTCAAACTGCGTATTAACATTAATTTTCATCATTACTGAGAAAAAATCCAGTTATGATTTTGGTGCACGAACAGTTATCGAACATAACCTCGAACAGCCGAATTTTTCTCAAATTGTTCGTGTTCGCCGACCGGCTCGAACACCGCCCAAAACAGCTCGAATTTGAGATTGGCGAACAGTTCGAGTAGAACAACGCTCATCTCTAGTGCACAGCACATGCGAATTATCATTGGGGAACATGGCAGGGCTTCTACCATGTGTTTTTTAAGCGTTTCTGCAGCGGAATTGCCGCTGCGGAAACGCTTAAAAAAAAACACATTGTAGGCACACAGCCTTAATATACTTACCTAGTGCTGTCTTCTCCAGTATCCAGCACCGCTCTGCTTCTCCTCTGAGTGACGTCATCAGTTTTCAGATATTCAGACTCTCGGGCTCACTCTATGCTTTATGTGACTTGGAAGTCTCTTTAAAGTGTAAGGCTATGTTCACCCATCATATTTTTTTCAGGGTTTTTTGTTGCGTTTTTTTTTATGCAAATTTTCAGCTGCATTTTGCAGTACCAGCAAAGTCTATGACATTCCAGAAATGTCATGCACACATCATGGTTTTTTTTTTATCATGATTTTGTGCTTTGCATGTTTTTTTGCAGAATAGAGCATGTCAGTTCTTTCAACATTTTTTCACCCATTTGGTTTAATGGGTGGTGAAACAAACGCTGAAAAAACACACCAAAAACGCAAGTGTCAGGTTTTTCGGTGTTTTTTCAGCATTTTTTCTGAACTTTATGTGCATGCATAAAAGAGACAAAAGGACAGTGAAAAAACGCACCAAAAAATAAGCAAAAAAGCAAGAAAAATCTTGAACAACCTCCTGACTAGAGATCAGGTTTTGCTGCAGAAAAAAACGGAGCAAAAACGCAATGTGTGAACATAGCCTTAGCCTATGGATCCTCATTTTGAGCCTCGTTCTCACGCTCCATAGACTTATATTGTAAAAGTCACTTATGAGTCACATAAAGCACAGTGTGACCGATAGTCTGAATAGCCACCATATGACTCAGAAGAGGAGTGGAGCAGCTCTGGATACTGGAGAAGACTGCAATCGGTGAGTATACTAACACACTGACACTACACTAACATTTACACAGGTTTAGAGAAAAAACAAAGTTAATAGCGGCTTCTTTAGGTGGACTGTTTTGTCTATTTTACAATGGAGGCGAGTATATATGAATCAATTCTATGAGGGCAACATGCAATTTCCAAGCCGCACACTTTTTTGATGATGATGAGACACAATTGCCAGAAAGTCAGGAGGAGGACCAGGGTGCGGAAGACGAGGTGGTGGATGATATAGTAACTGACCCAACCTGGTAGGAGGACATGCAGAGTGAGGACATGCAGAGCGAGGACAGCAGCACACAGGGGGAGGGAGGCAGAGCACCCCACCAGGCAGGAAGAAGCAGTGTGGTGGCCGCAGACAGAAGGCAGGCAACCATTCCCTGTAACACCAACACGACGGAAGTTGCCAGTACAACTGTTAGGTCTTCCCGAGTCTAGTTGTTTTTTAAGGACTCAACCCAAAAAGGCCAATTGCACCACCTGCCAGGCCAGCATCAGCAGGGGTAGTAAAAAAACTACCAGCCTGACCACCACTATCATGATCAGGCACATGGCAGCAAAGCACCCGACTTTGTGGGCCGAACCCCAGGGTCCAGGAACAGTGTCTACGGGTGACACCACTGCTTCTTCCGCTGTTGTGCGTGCAAGCTAATCCCCGGTCCATAGTGCATGCGAAGATGCCTCCTGCCCTGCACCTGTCGTTGCACACTCTCAACTAGCACCATCAGCAAGCACGTCCTTGTCCCAGCACAGCGTTCAGTTGTCCATACACCAGTCCTTGGAACGCAAGTGCAAATATGCAGCCAACGCCCCACAGGCCACACTACTAAATTCCCACATTTTGCGACTGCTTGCTTTCAAAATGTTGCCTTTTAGGCTTGTGGAGATGGAAGCTTTCTGCAACCTGATAGCGGTGGCTGTCCCTCGATACTCAGTCCCCAGCCGCCACTATTTCTCCCGGTGTGCCATCCCCACATTACACAAGCATGTGTCCCACAGCATTAGCCTTGGCCTTAACGATGCAGTTACAGGGAAAGTCCACCTAACCACAGACACGTGGACAAGTGCTTGTGGGCAGAGATGGTACACCTCGCTGATAGCACACTGGGTTAACATAGTGAAAGCCGGGACCCAGTCGGACCTTGGGACGGAACACAGCCTCCTGACGCCGAAGATTGCGTGCCCTAGGTCAATCAGGGTTGCCCCCACAGTCTACAGCTCCTGTACCTCATCCTCCTCAGCCTCCATTTCTGAAATGACCACATCAGTCACAAGCTGTAAGCACTGCAGCACTGCCTCGGCCAAGCGTCAACAGGCTGTGCTGAAGCTAATATGCTTAGCTGACAAACCGCACAATGCTGAAGAGTTGTGCACAGCTCTGAAAGAGCAGGCAGATCTGTGGCTCACACCGCTGAACCTACAGCCAGGCATGGTCGTGTGTGACAATGGCCGGAACCTGGTGGCGGCTCTGAGGCGAGGCGAGCTCACACATGTACCATGCCTGGCCCATGTTCTTAATCTCGTGGTTCAGCTACCGGAGCTGCTGGATCTGCTTGTCAAAGTACGCTGCCTGTGTGCCCACTTTAGAAAGTCACCTACAGCTTCCGCCCTTGCCGTGCTTCAGCAGCGTTTGCAGCTTCTGGCTCACCAACTGATGTGTGATGTCCCCACGCATTGGAACTCTACCCTCCACATGTTGCAAAGGATTTGTGAGCAGAAGAGAGCAGTTGTGGAGTACCAGCTGCAACAAGGCCGTCGATATTCAGGTCAGACTCCACACATAAGACCTCAAGAGTGGACCTGGATGTCTGACATCTGTACCATCCTCCAAAACTTTAGGACTCCACCAAGATGGTGAGCAGCGATGATACCATAATTTGCGTCACAATTCCGCTTTTCTATCTTCTGAAATGCTCTCTGCTCACAATCAAAGAGGATGCATTGCAGGCGGAGCATGATGAGATGGAGCAAGGAACCATACAGGGTGATTACACCCAGCCTCATCTCATCCCAACGTGGATTGGGTAACAATGAGATAGAGGAAGAGGAAGAACAGGAGCTAGTTTCATGCGCTATACACAGTACTACCTGCACAACTGTCATACCTTCGGCTCAGCGTGGATGGCCTGAGGACAGGGAGCAAGAGGAGGAGAGCACGGTCAGTCGTCCTCTTGGTGAGGACACGGAAGTCTTGCCTGTTAGCAGTCTGGCAAGCATGGCTGAGTTTATGATACGCTGCCTTTCCCGTGACCCTCGCGTTCTCAAAATTTTGAGTGACAGTCATTACTGGTTGGTGACACTTCTAGACCCACGCTACAAGGAGAACTTTATATCTCTTATTCCTGAGGGAGACAGGTCTACAAAAATGGGTCAGTACCAGAAGGCCCTTGTTGCACAACTATTAAAAAAATTCCCAACGCTGGTGGCAGAGGTCACAGTTCGTTGAACAGCCAAGCAGTACAGCCGAGACACAACTCCAATCCAGCAGAGGCAGGGGAACACTGACAAAGTTCTGGGAGAGCTTTCTCAGCCCCTCCCATTGCACAGGCCCTGAGGCGTGGGGTACTCTCACAAGGAGTGCAAAGTTTGGGAAGATGCTGAGGGAGTACCTTGCAAACCATACCAACGTCCTCCGTGATTCCTCTTTGCCTTATAATTATTGAGTATTCAAGCTGGAAACATGGAATGAACAGGCTCTCTATGCCTTGGAGGTCCTGGCCTGCCCTGCCATTAGCGTTTTATGAGAGCGGGTTTTTAGTGCCGCTGGTGTAATTATAACTGATAAGCGCTTCCGCCTGTCAACTGAAAATGCTGACAGGCTGACTCTTATAAAAATGAACAAGTGTTGGATTGGGCCAGACTTCTCAACACCACCGAATGATAGCAGCGTAACATAAACTCAAATCCAGTGTCTTTTTTTGGAAGATGTATTCCCATGCACCTTTTCACACCCACACATGGGTATACGCTTCCTGATTTTGGCTATTTGCTCTTGTCCTCCTCCTTCTCCTCATCCTCATCCTCCACCACCATATCACCAGGGTGACCGTGGTCTGTGATGCAACACCCACATCATTTTTTTAAAGGGTGTTTATGATGCCCGTAAAAAATTTTTTTTTATACAGTATGCTCATGTATACCCCCAAAGGTTAAATGTTTGTTAGCCCATACAGTTAGTGCATGGGCATCACAAGTATAGGAGACCTGCTCCTTTCTAATGGGAACATTTTTTTATAAGGCCCTCCTCCACGTCTTTTCTAAGGTGCATTGGAGTGCCTCCCAATTTTTGGCAGCCCTTGCATTCACTGCATAGGCCAACACTATGGGAGACCCACTTCCTAATAATGGGAACATTTTTTTATGAGGCCCTCCTCCACGTCTTTTCCATGGTGCATTGGAGTGCCTCCCAATTTTTGGCAGCCCTTGCATTCACTGCATAGGCCAACACTATGGGAGACCCACTTCTTAATAATGGGAACATTTTTTCATGAGGCCCTCTACGTCTCTTCCAAAGGGCATTGGAGTGCCTCCCAATTTTTGCAGCACTTGCATTCACTGCATAGGCCAACACTATAGGAGACCCACTTCCTAATAATGGGAACACTGTTTTCAGCAGGTCCTCTGACCTCCATGTCTCTTCCAAAGGGCATTGGAGTGCCACCCAATTTTTGCAGCCCTTGCATTCACTGCATAGGCCAACACAATGGGAGACCCACTTCCTAATAATTGGAAAAAAAAAATTCAGGAGGCCCTCCTCTACATCTCTTCCAAGGGGCATTGGAGTAGGTCCACATTTTTGGCAGACCTTGCATTCACTGCACAGGCAAACAGTATGGGAGACCCACTTCCTAATAATGGGAACATTGTTTTCAGGAGGCCCTCCTCTCAGTCTCTTCAAAGGGGTATTGGGGTGCGTCCAAATTTTCAAAGGGGTATTGGGGTGTGTCCAAATTTTGGGCAGACCTGCCACTCACTGCATGCGCAATAACAGTATAGGAGACCCACTCTTTAGTAATGGGAACAACAAAGCATAGCCGGCTGATGGCTCTCTGAGAATAACGAGGGCTGACTGCTGGCCCTTTAAGAATAGTAAAGGCCGTCTGATGGATCTATAAAAATAGGCTTTGTGACTTTCAGAGTCCCTCCTTCATAAATTAAACAGGATATGTCTGATCATGTCTCACACACCCCATGGCCAGATAAAGTTGTAAAATGTTAAAATGACATTTCCCGGTAGATACATTTGTGTGAACATAGCTCAAGGTGTGGAGGAGTATTTTGTTTTTGGTTATATATTTATATATAAGTGGGAGCCGCCTGAAAAATGCTCGAGTTTCCCATAGACTTACATTGGGCTCGTTGCTCGAGTCGAGCACCCGAGCATTCCAATTTGCTCGACCCGAGCATCGAGCACCTGAGCATTTTAGTGCTCACCCATCACTAGTAGTGATCACAAATATGTGATTTGCATAGTTATGGTCACATGCCGACTAGTCTCAAACACCTCTCTGAGTAGCTCACTGATAGAAGTGAATGAGAATCTAGTCGGCATTTGACCACAACTATCCCATCATTACTCCACCTTTATCTTTTTAAAGCCTTGTAGCCTCTATTCCCTTTATGAATCAGCCAGATGTAAACAATAAGGATGGGCAGCTGCTCATGGGCCACTGCTGTGTGCTTGGCCCCCAGGCCAAAATTTGCCAGCCAGCCCCTGTGCAGGAATATCTCAAGCTTAATATCACTGCCATCAGGAGCGGGTTTGAACCCTTTTGCATTTTAGTCTTTAAAAATGGAAGAGTGGCCTGAGCTCGCCTGTCATGCCTTGGAGGTTTTGTCATGCCCAGCAATGTGTCTTCAGCGCTGTTGGTGGTGTCCTGACAGATAAGAGTGTACAGCTGTCTCCTGAAAGTGTAGACCGCCTAACTTTTATCAAGATGAAGAAATCAAGGACCTCCAATGACTTTTGCACACCAGGCGCAGACTGTGCAGACTAGGCAATGGTGTAGTTTTTAGTGTGCTGCATTGATCTTACATTATTGCAGTCTGTGACACCTTTGTCATGGCTTCTATGCCTACTGTTGCTACTGCTGCTGATATTGTTACTAACTATTTTTTGAAATATGGAGACTCCAAGTTGGGTCTCCATCTGGGGCAGTTGCCTGTAGTGGAAGGGATTTCAGAGCCCCATTATACTATTTTTACTCTTGGGAAATTGATGCCTTATTAGTGGTGTCTGCCTTGAATTTTTGGAAATGTTTGGACTCCAAGCCGGGTCTACTTCACCTGTGTTGCCTGAATTTGGCAGGGCTCTATGAGCAACATGCCTACACCTGTCACTCATCCAACTGTTACTGATCAATGTTTAAGCTAGAAACGCTGTCCCATGCTGAATTGTGGACTGGTGTCTGGAAACCACACAATTAGCACAAAGGATTTAGATCCTGAAAGTGGACTGCAGGCTGGACCATACAATTAGCACCAAGGATTTATATGCTGAAATGTGGACTGGTGTTTCGACCACACTATTAGCACAAAGAATTTAGATTCTGAAATATGGACTCCTGGCTGGAGCAAAACTATGAGCACAAAATATTTATAAACTGAAATGTGGCCTGGTTTCAGGACCATGCTTAGCACAAAAAATTTAGATTTTCAAATGTGGACTCGTGGCTGGAACAAATATATGAGCACAAAATATTTATATGCAGAAATGTGGCCTGCTTTCTGAACATGCCATTAGAGCAAACAATTTAGATTGAGAAATGTGGACTCCTGGCTGGAGCAAAAATATGAGCACAAAATATTTATATGCAGAAATGTGGCCTAGTTTCAGGACCACACTATTAGCACCAAGAATTTAGATTTTCAAATGTGGATTCCTGGCTGGAGCAAAAATATTACCAGCACAAAATATTTATATGCAGAAATATGGCTTGCTTTCTGGAGCACGCTATTAGAACAAAACTATTTAGATTCAGAAATGTGGACTTCTGGCTGGAGCAAAAATATTACCAGCACAAAATATTTTTTGCAGAAATGTGGACCTGTTTCAGGACCACAATATTAGCATACTCCTGGTTGGAGTACAATATTGGCAGCACAAAAGAGTTACATGCTGAAATGTGGCCTGGTACCTCTGGACCAACCAATTTGCAAAAAGGATTGATCTGCTGGAAGGTCGATTTCACAGCCACACAGGATCCTATTTATCTGAACTAGCTGACTGACAATCAACCGCCTAGATAACTATCTGCGTATCCAGTAGCAGCAGAAGCAACCTCTTTGCACTGTTACACTGATAAAATGGTGCCAAAACAACATGTCCGCTCTTTATATGGAGAGGGACATGTGACTTCGGTAGCCAATGACACAAGCCCTTGTGTTTGGACATTGTGGATGGCTTCTGCACCCTAATTGGCTGCCGGAATCTCCACACATAAAGTTAATTCGAAAAAAAAAATTAAGAATAACAGTCTGCTGCTCCTCTGACCTCTTCCCACCCTCTCCTCACATCAAACATGCCTCCCCCTGCTCATAATACAGCACCACTATCCTAGCCAAAGTCCTAACAAAAACATTAGTGGAAACGCGATCAGTTACCCAACTTTGGCCGAATTTTCTCGATTTTGAGGTAAATGCTCGGGGGTCCGAATACGAATCCGAATGTGCAATGTTCGTGCCAACTTTGAGATTGGCGAACGTTTTCCAAAAAAGTTCACTCATCTCTATTTTTTTCCAGTGAAATATTATTTTAGCCCCAAATTTGTCATTTTTGCAATGGGTAAGGCTTAGTGCCCACGATGCAGAAATGAAGCAGAAATTTTCCTGAGCATTTCTGCATCTCCTTAGCAGAAAAGCGCATGTGGCTTTTACATGCGTTTTTTACGCATTTTTGGCACTTTTTTGATGGGTTTTTGCATGCGGATTTGACATGCGTTTTTCCAATGCATTGTATCGGCAAATCCGTATACCGAAACGCACAAGAATTGGTCATGTCCGGATTTTTTCTGCAGCTAAAATCCGTGCAGAAAGAATCCTGATTATGTGCACAGAACTTGCATAATGTCATAGGAAGTCATGGGATAAGGTATGCAATGCATTTCTGGGGCGTTTCCGCGCTGCAAATCTGCACCAAAAATGCATCATGGGCACATAGCCTTACAGTAGAAAATGGGCTCAATAATATGTCACGCAATTTCTCTCGAATTTGTTAATTCCCCATATGTGGCCAAATGCTAATTTTTGGGCACATGGAGCAGCTCAGAAAGGAGAGAGTATAATTTTATTTTTGGAGCACAAATTTGGACGCCATGTTCTATTTGCAGAGTCTGTGACAAGCTAAAAAAGCAGAAACCCCCACAAGTGATCCCATTTGATGAGCATTTTTATAAAACTTTCCCACTAGTTAACCCATCTAACATAAGGACAACCCCTTAAAAATATTATTATTTTATTGGATATGCATTAAATATATGATGTTATATGGCCAAGGAGTAGCATTCTGTGCACACTGCCACCCCATCATAATCCTGGGGATATTGAGGGTTACGGAGGGAGAGCCGCCGAGGAGCAGGGGCGCAGTTCTCGTTGATATAATAGGGTGCCAACCTCCGCTGGTAGGCAGGTGCCAGACTTAGGCTAGTTTGGAGGGATTGAGTACCACTGATTCTTTTCCCCCCTTTTTTGTGCTTAAGGTATCTTATTTGTGAAGCATACTGGATACCTGGTTGTATTTGTTTGAAATATGGAGAGTCAGTTATTAGTCCTTGTCAGTGTAAATCACATTCTTGGGTCTTTGTTTTGAATTTTTAATACATATCAAATAAAGTAATAATATTTTTAAGGGGTTTTCCTTATGTTAGACTGACTATTCACACCCTAGATAGCTTATAGAATTGTTGATCCACTAGTTAACCCCTTCAGTGAACACCGTAAAAAAAAAAAGAAAAACAAGGCAAAAAACTATGCTTTATCATGATACCGCTGAACAAAAAGTAAAATAAAACGCGATCAAAAAGTCACATGTAAATAAAAATGTTACCACTGAAAACATCATCCTGTCCCGCAAAAAAAAGCCGCCATACAGCTCCGTCAGCCGAAAAATAAAAAAGTTACAGCTCTCAGAATAAAGCAATGCAGAAATAATTATTTTTTCTATAAAATGGGATTTCTTGTGTAAAAGCGCCAAAACATAAAAAGCTATATAAATATAGTATCGCTGTAATCGTACTGACCTGAAGAATAAAGCTACCTTATCAATTTTACTAAACGTGGAACGGCATTAAAAAAATCCCAAAAAAACTATTCCTGAATTGCTGTTTTTTGTTCATTCTGCCTCCCAAAAAACGGAATAGAAAGCGATCAAAAAATGTAATTTGCCGGAAAATGGTACCAATAAAAACATCAACTCGTCCTGCAAAAAACAAGCCATCATATGACTCTGTCGGCAGAAATATGGAAAAATTATAGCTATCAAAATATGGCGATGCAAAAACTTGTTTTTACAATAAAAAGGGTCTTTTAGTGTGTGACAGCTACCAATCATAAAAAACAATATGAATTTGGTATCGCTGTAGTCGCTAAGGCCTGCAGAATAAAGTCGTCTAATCACTTATAACACTGCCTCATTATAGTGAATTGATCCCTCGGGACAGGGCCGGCTCCAGGTTTTTCTGGGCCCCGGGCGAAAGAGTCTCAGTGGGCCCTTTTAACACATACCACGATTCATGATGCACAGATACGGCGGAGAAATATATATATAGTACACAGGGCCCAGCCTATCCCCTCATCCTTCACATATGCAGACATGCGCACACACACGGTACGCAGACATGCGCACGCACACACGGTACGCAGACACGTGCACGCACACGCGGTACGCAGGCATGCGCACGCACACACGGTACGCAGACACGCGCACGCACACGCGGTACGCAGACACGCGCACACACACGCGGTACACAGGCACGCAAACGCACACGCGGTACGCAGGCACGCAAACGCACACACGGTACGCAGACACGTGCACGCACACGGTACGCAGACACGCGCACGCACACGCGGTACGCAGACATGCGCACGCACACAGTACGCAGACATGCGCACGCACACATGGTACGCAGACATGCGCACGCACACACGGTACGCAGACATGCGCACGCACACACGGTACGCAGACATGCGCACGCACACAGGGTACGCAGACACATGCACGCACATGCGGCATGCAGACACATGAATGCACACACGGTATGCAGACACGCGCATGCACACACGGTACGCAGACATGCGCACACATGGTACGCAGACATGCGCACGCACACACGGTACACAGACACATGCATGTGACGCGCCCCTGGGCCTGAGTCGCGCAGCATTGCGCACGCGGGAGCCTACCCGGAGCCGGATCTGATAGGGGTAGTAGTCTCGTGGCGGTGACCCGGTCCGTGCCCAGGGAGTCAAGCTGAGTGGCAGAGTTTAGCAGAAGATGGTACGGTGTTCGACTACGCCACCCGTTGAATGCGGCTATGAGGCCGCCGCTGCAGGGCAGACCGCTGAGGCCGGTGGTACGATTGTGCAGCGTAGATGGTATAACTCCCAACGGGAGGGGTATGGCCTCAGGGCAGCCGACGTGTTTGAAGGGGGTAGCAGAATAGCATGCAGGTAGCAGGAACCACTCAGAGACGGTGCGGTGTAGTTCAGGGTCTTTACTGATGACCAAGGTAGACCCTCCCGGAGTACTGGCTAGCGATCGGGGCCTGGTCAGTCCGTGAGCAGATGGGATCTCCCCTGGCCAGGCGGAGTTGTAGGCCTCCCCAACTAATTGTACTCTTCTGGCTACCTTGCTAGAGGCGGGTAAAAGTAGCCCACGTCCCTGAGTGTACCGTGTGGTGCTCACCCGTATGGCCGGTGACGAGGGGCCTTCTGGTAGCTTCCGCTCCACGACGGCGGTGCTGGTCCCTTGCGTGTCACCGTGCCTTCGGGTTTCTTGGCCAGAGGACCTGAAATCCCCTGCCGGTCGGTTTCTGCTGCTGGGTAAGGATTAGTCCCCACAGCCTCGGACTCCGGGTCCGGTGAGAACTCTTCAATCAGGGCGAGCTCTACAGCTTCCAGCCCCTGACTCCTTTTAGCACTGCTCCCACTGAGCTCCTGATCTTTCTTTCCCTATAGCTGCTCCACTCCAGACGAGACTATGTCTCTGTCTGGGACTCCTCTTCTCCTCTTTTTCCTTCTTCTCCCTAACCCTGCCTCAGCCCCAGTTTATATAGGGGAAGTTCTTCCCCTCCCAGGACTGGGCAGGAGGTGTGGCATGCATAGGATTCCTGACCAGGAGACCTCCCACCTGCTCTCAGACGTAATATTGCTATTACTGTGGAAACCAGACCCCTGGGGTGCCACATTCCCCCCTAGTGAAATTTAGTACTCCGGGACTAAACATACTTTTGTAAACATAACAAGTTATAAACAGAAACAGTACAATAAAGAAAAACACATTAGGATGGTCACGGCGTGTCCGCAACCGGGTGCAGTTTTTGAAGAAAACAAGGGTGTCCATTTCACCAAAGAACAGGGAGCCGTAACCAGGTAGGGGTCTGTCCTGCCCCGAGTCTTTAACAGTCTTTAGTCCGTTCCTGGGTTACGCTCCAAACATATGTACAAAGGATTCCGGATAATCCATAAACGACACCTATAAAATAACTAGAAATACACAATTATTCACAAGCAACAATAAATAGGTAAATACAAATAAAACAGTTTGAGCACTTTAAATCCTCCAACGTACGGGCAACTGGCCTCTAGTGACCCTAGTAGACCTACGGAGCTGACTGACTGGTCCTGAGCTACAGGGTGTAGGGGCTGTCAAAGGTAAACTGGGCAGCTGTCTACGGGCTCTTTGGCTCACTAGGGGCACGGCAGGCTCACTATAAGCAGAGGGTTGATCCTCCTGGTCTGCTTGTGTGGGGTCTTCTGCCTCCTGGACCGGCTGCTCTTCCAGCTCTACCTGTTTCTCCGTAGGTACTTGAGATGCTGGTTGGAGGAAGGTGAGGACGGGTACCACAACAGCGCCATTGACTTGAGTCCAAGACCGAGGGAAGTCTCCGAGCACAGTACTGACCATATCTTCCCTTTCCTCTGCGGGTCGAGGGTCTTCTTGTTCTTCTTCAGGGTTCCGTAGCTGTTCGGGACACTTCTTCAGGTGATCTCGGGATACAATGGCTGTGGTTTCTCCTCCATCCTTACTGATTGTGCAGACTTTCGGGTTCTCATGGCTTGAGGGCAGTACGGTGTACGGGTCCTTCTCCCACTGGTCGTCCAACTTGTGGAGCCGTCTCTTCCTCTTCAAGACCTGCTCTCCAGGTACCAGGGGAACAGCGGAAGCATACTGGTTGTAAGTCTTCTCCTGTCTTTCTCTAGCTTGACAGAGACTTCGCTCCACGCTCTCCTGTACTTTCCGGTACTGCTGCTGCCTCTCCGTGTCCCAGTCTGCTTCTGGTGAAGTGTCCTCGGGTGTCAGGACTCCCATATCCAGGTCAACAGGCAGCTTACCAGGTCTTGCTCTCATTAGGTAAGCCGGGGTACAGTTGGTAGAACCTACAGGGATGTGGTTGTATAGGTCCACCAGATCAGGCAGTTTCTCAGGCCACAGACTGCGTTCTTCCAGGGGCAATGTTTTCAGAAGATCTATCACCACCTGGTTCATTTTCTCGCAGAGTCCATTGGTTTGTGGATGATAGGGTGTTGTTCTTATCTTCCGGCAGCCATACAGAGTGCAGAACTCCTGGAAGACCTCCGCTTCAAAGGCAGGTCCCTGGTCCGTCAGCACCTGCTCTGGGTATCCGTGTGGACGGCAGAAGTGCTGCTGAAAGGCTCTAGCTGCTGTTTGAGCCGTTAAGTCCTTGACGGGGACGACAACCAAGAACCGGGAGTAGTGATCCACGATTGTTAACGCATAGACGTAGCCACTTCAGTTTTACATGATCCAAGGCTACCAGTTCCAACGGCTGCTTGGTGACGATGGACTGCAGGGGAGTCTTCTGGCTAGCACGGTCCTTCCTTCTTAGGTTGCATGGGCCACAGTCTCTGCACCACCTCTCGATGGTTCCTCTCATGCCTACCCAATGGAACCGCCTGCGCAGCAGGAACTCTAGCTTCTTCCATCCGAAGTGCCCAGCTCCGTTGTGGTATGCCTCCAATACCATAGCCGCGTCTCTTCTTGGCACCACTACTTGCCAGATCAGTTCATGCGTCCGGGAGTTAACCATTCTGCGGCACAACTTCCCCTTGTAAAGGAACAGTCGACTCTTCTCAACCCACAGTTGCTTGGCCTCCTCCGGAGCGTCTGGGTCAAGGCGGGCATCTGGCTGAGTCAGCATCTCCTTCACCAGTCGGACGGCGGGGTCACTGTCTTGCGTTTCCGCCCAGTTGTAATGAGGTAAGGGGTTGAACGTAGCAGATTGCTTACCCCTTACACGGTGGGAATACTGGATAGTCCCATGACGGTGGAACGCGGGGAGTTCAACTTCTTCCAGTTCCTCCGGATCTTCACCTACGTTCGGTAGGTTTGGCATTCTGGACAAGGCATCCGCGTTGGTATTGGAGCGTCCTGCCCGGTATTTGATCGTGAACTCATAGTTGGACAGGCGGGCCATCCATCTCTGCTCCAGTGCACCGAGTCTTGCCGTATCCAGGTGTGTCAACGGGTTGTTATCCGTGTACACGGTGAACCGGGAAGAGGCGAGGTAGTGCCTAAAGCGTTCGGTGACTGCCCACACCACTGCCAGGAACTCTAGCTTGAATGAGCTGTAATTCTCAGGGTTTCTTTCGGTGGGTCGCAGTGTTCGGCTGGCGTAAGCAATTACCCGTTCTTTCCCCTGCTGGATCTGGGACAGTACGGCTCCTAGCCCGATGTTACTTGCGTCGGTGTAGAGGATAAAGGGCTGGCTGTAATCCGGGTACGCCAGGATTTCATCCCCCGTGAGGGCCATCTTCAGCTGGCGGAAGGACTCTTCTTCCAGCTTCTCCCATCTGAAGGGTGGCTTCTGGTTCTTGGCCTTCCTGGACTGGCCTATCAGGAGGTCCTGCATAGGAGCTGCCTTTTTGGTGAAACCGGGAATGAATCTTCGGTAGTAGCCTACCAACCCGAGGAACTGCCGCACTTCCTTTACGCTGGAGGGGCTTGGCCATTCCTTAATTGCGGTGATCTTATCAGGGTCGGGAGCCACTCCGTCAGCACTCACCACGTGTCCCAGGTACTGCACCTTTGGTTTCAAGAGGTGACACTTGGAGGGTTTCACCTTTAGGCCGTAGTTTGCCAGGGCTTCGAACACTTCTGCCAGGTGTTTCAGGTGGTCCTCGTAGGTCTTGGAGTAGACGATGACATCGTCCAGGTATAACAGGACCGTCTCGAAGTTTCGGTGTCCCAGACAGCATTCCATCAATCGTTGGAAGGTTCCTGGTGCGTTGCAGAGTCCGAACGGCATGCAGGTAAACTCGCTAAGTCCCATCGGGGTGGTGAATGCGGTCTTCTCCCGGTCCGCCTCTGCTACAGGAACCTGCCAGTACCCGCTAGTGAGATCCAAAGTGGAGAAGAAGTTAGCAGATTTTAAAGCAGCCAAAGACTCCTCTATCCTTGGTAAGGGGTACGCATCTTTGTGTGTGATACGGTTGATTTTCCGGTAATCTACACACATTCTCATGGTGTTGTCCTTCTTTTTAACCAAGACTAGTGGAGCTGCCCAGGGGCTACAGCTATCCCTGATTACTCCAGCCTCCTTCATGTCTCTAAGCATCCCCTTGGCGTGTTGGTAGTGTGCAGGGGGTACGGGTCGGTATCTCTCCTTTATGGGAGGATGGTCTCCCGTGGGGATGTGGTGTTCTACCCCCTTTACTCGCCCGAAGTCTAACGGGTGTTTACTAAACACTCTCTCGTACTCTTGAACCACCCGATAGACTCCCTGTTTCTGGTGTGAGGGAGTGGAGTCAGTTCCCAAATGTAGTTGCTGACACCAGTCCCCCATTGGTTTCTTAGAGCCGTTACCTTCCTCTGGGTGAGATGGAGGCAAGGGTTCCACGGACTGTACAGAATTTTGGTCGATGGTATACAATTTGGCTAGCGTGGCATACCGGGGCAGGTATACTTCCCTCTTCCCGATATTTATTATGCGAACGGGCACCCTCCCATGGCGTACATCAACCATCCCCCGTGCCGTCAAAATGGTGGGCCTACTGTCTGAGTAGACTGGTTCTACCATTGCCTGGTAATCTCTACCTCTCAGACCAATAGCTGCCCGGCACCAAATCATCATTTCACTTTTCGGGGGCATGGCAATAGGGAAAGGGTCACACATTCTCACGCTACCAATCTCACCACCGGAGAGTTCCACCTGTTGCCGCCGCATCAGTGCCCAGATCTCTTTTTGGAGCACTCGCTGCTGGCCGGAGCTGGCGTTCTTGGCAACCTGTTGTAAAATGAAAATCACCTCTGCAAGACAATTTTCAATCACATTAGTTCCTAGAGTTATCTTTGGGTGACTCTCGCGCTTGTCAATGTCTACAATGATCAGTCCCTGTGCTGCCAGTTCGACTCTACCGATTTTAATGGTCATCTCTTTAAATCCGATTTGTGGCACGGGCTGACCATTGCTGGCAATGATACTCAAGTCGTCGTCAGGGTAGCGGGTTATATCCGAGTCATTCCAGTACTGCTTGAAGAGCACGTACGGGATGGTGGTGACCTGTGACCCGGTGTCCAGTAGGGCACTCATAGGAATGCCATCCAGTACCACAGGCAAGACTGGACGTCCTCCCACGTATTTGTCACGCCAGTTCGATGGGCCTGGTGATCTTATTCCTGGGGGTTGGCCCTCTACCCCAGGTTGTGCCAGTTTAAAGGACAGTACCTTGCCATATGTCCGGGTTGATTGCAGCGGCGGCAGATGGGTTGTCCGTCCTCGTTGTATCGGTCGCTGGGTCTTCCTCTGGCCGGTGGGGTCCTCCTTGGTCGGCGCCACGGGATATCCTCCGGTCCGGATGCCAGCTGGATCTTCCCTGGAGCAGAAACCTGTAAAGACTGCACAGTTCGGGTTAGCGCAGCAACGCTTTTAGCTAGCTCTTGGACCTGATGGTGCAGGTCTGGAGCCGGGTCATTGTTCAAAGCCTGCGCGTCAGCTCCCACAGGCCCTGCCGACAAGGGCGCCGCCTCCTGGTGGTAAGCGGTAGTAGGGCGCCTGTGGGTCACAACGCCACCCGGTGCCGGTTCTCGGAGCACCCGGATGGCTCTGTCCTTGAACTGTGCAAAGTCCAGATGAGGATCCTGTAAGGCCATTACCCGCAACTGGGTTCGGTGGGCATTGCAATATAGTCCCTCTATAAATTGTTCGGTCAACAGCCTGTCCTCGTTTCCCACGCCGTCAGGGTCGGTCTGCTTAATGGCTCTCAGGGCCTCTTGTAGGTTTAGTGCATAGTCCCTTATATTCTCATGTGCCCGCTGTTTGCACCCGTAGAATCTAAGCTTAATCTCGGCTGAGGTGCGGGTATCAAAGGTGTCCTTCAGCCGGGTTAATATCCCTGCGACAGTCCTCCTCCCAGGTGGCCAGGACTTTACCTCCCTTTGGGCTGCCCCGGTTAGTTGGGCCACCAGGATGCTCACTTTTTGCTCTTCTGTGAGGGGGTACACCTGGAAGAGGCTATCCAGCTTTTCTCTAAAGTCATTCAGGGTATGTGACTCCCCTGAGTACTGGGGTAGCCAGGCTGCCCCCGGGATATAGGGCATGGTGAAAGGCATGACCGCAGCAGCGGCGGCGCTGGCGGTGGCTGTGGCAGTGAAGCTCTCCTCCGTATCCGACATCCTCCTCCCCCCTAGTGGACCGTGGCCTACCTTGCGATGATCCTCTTCCGTAGGCCGCGGTTCCGCAGTGGATCGTCAGGGTTGAGGACCTTCCGTCGCGCTCCTGTGACGTCGGCGTCTGCTGGGCTCCTTCCAGGACCTTACGCAACGTCCGGACGTGAGGCGGAGCTTCAGTTCTCGCGCGCTTTCGGAGTCAAAACCCCTCTTCTTCCCACGCGGCGTCTTCAAGATGGCTTCCAACGGCGGGAAAACTCCACGGATGGCGGGAAGAAGGCAGAAGATGGCGCCGGATGGCGGGAAAACTTCACGGATGGCGGGAAGAAGGCAGAAGATGGCGCCGGATGGCGGGAATCTTCACCACAGGTAAGTTTAACAGTCTTCTTTCAGGCACGCAGTACCCGGTGGTTGCGGGCACGAAGTCCTGCCGACTACGCCAAAGTTGACGCGCCCCTGGGCCTGAGTCGCGCAGCGTTGCGCACGCGGGAGCCTACCCGGAGCCGGATCTGATAGGGGTAGTAGTCTCGTGGCGGTGACCCGGTCCGTGCCCAGGGAGTCAAGCTGAGTGGCAGAGTTTAGCAGAAGATGGTACGGTGTTCGACTACGCCACCCGTTGAATGCGGCTATGAGGCCGCCGCTGCAGGGCAGACCGCTGAGGCCGGTGGTACGATTGTGCAGCGTAGATGGTATAACCCCCAACGGGAGGGGTATGGCCTCAGGGCAGCCGACGTGTTTGAAGGGGGTAGCAGAATAGCATGCAGGTAGCAGGAACCACTCAGAGACGGTGCGGTGTAGTTCAGGGTCTTTACTGATGACCAAGGTAGACCCTCCCGGAGTACTGGCTAGCGATCGGGGCCTGGTCAGTCCGTGAGCAGATGGGATCTCCCCTGGCCAGGCGGAGTTGTAGGCCTCCCCAACTAATTGTACTCTTCTGGCTACCTTGCTAGAGGCGGGTAAAAGTAGCCCACGTCCCTGAGTGTACCGTGTGGTGCTCACCCGTATGGCCGGTGACTCGGGGCCTTCTGGTAGCTTCCGCTCCACGACGGCGGTGCTGGTCCCTTGCGTGTGACCGTGCCTTCGGGTTTCTTGGCCAGAGGACCTGAAATCCCCTGCCGGTCGGTTTCTGCTGCTGGGTAAGGATTAGTCCCCACAGCCTCGGACTCCGGGTCCGGTGAGAACTCTTCAATCAGGGCGAGCTCTACAGTTTCCAGCCCCTGACTCCTTTTAGCACTGCTCCCACTGAGCTCCTGATCTTTCTTTCCCTATAGCTGCTCCACTCCAGACCAGACTATGTCTCTGTCTGGGACTCCTCTTCTCCTCTTTTTCCTTCTTCTCCCTAACCCTGCCTCAGCCCCAGTTTATATAGGGGAAGTTCTTCCCCTCCCAGGACTGGGCAGGAGGTGTGGCATGCATAGGATTCCTGACCAGGAGACCTCCCACCTGCTCTCAGACGTAATATTGCTATTACTGTGGAAACCAGACCCCTGGGGTGCCACACATGCACACGCGGTACGCAGACACATGCACGCACACACGGTATGCAGACACGCGCATGCACACACGGTATGCAGACATGCGCACACACGGTACGCAGACATATGCATGCACACATGGTACACAGATATGTACACATACAGACATACACACATTTTTACACAAATTCTTAAAGACATATATAAAACAGACAAATATATATACACAGTCATACACAACTGACATTCACATACATGCACTCACACAGACCCATTAAAAATATTTTTAATATGGGGATTGGGGAAGCCTCACTCACCTGTACCCGGTCCAGTGTCCTGTCCAGCAGCTCCTCAGATATGGGGCAGTGCAGGGCCCCCGGCGTGTCACAGACATCATGGCCCTGGACCATCAGAGGGGCCCACATCTGTGCAGGACCTCCGACGGTGTTTGATTGCCGGCACTCCCCCCAGACATGGCCACGCGCCGTGCTGGTGTGTCTGCTAGTAATGACGCGGCAGGGGCGACACACAAGCACAATTAAAGGTGCAGTGCCATCGATCCTGCCGTGTCATTACTAGCAGACACAGCAGCACAGCGCGCGGCCATGTCTGGGGGGAGTGCCGGAAATCAAGCAGCGCCTGCTTCCCTGAACAGGTGCCGAGGAAGCGGCCAGGGCCCCGACAGTGAGTGGGCGGTGGGCCCCGACAGTGAATGGGCGGTGGGCCCCGACAGTGAGTGGGCGGTGGGCCCCTCTGATTTTCCAGGGCCCCGGCACTTGCCCGGGTGCGCCGGGTGCTGACGCCTGCCCTGCCTCGGGATAGGGTTAGGGTTGTGTTAGGGTCAGGATTAGGGTTAGGATTAGGGTTGTGTTGGGGTTAGCATTAGCGTTACGGTTAGGATTAGGGTTGTGTTAGGGCTGGGGTTAGGGTTGTGTTAGAGTTAGGGTTGTGTTGGGGTTGGGATTTTTTTAAAAGTAAAGAAAAAAATTATGATGATATGGCGACTAGTGTTGAGCACAAGTGCTCGCTGCTTGAGTTTGCATCAGGTGCTCGGGTATGCATATGTTTCGCGGATGTTATACAGCCAAAAAAAAACTTGCAGGGATTGCCTGCCATATATGAGCATGTAACTCAAGCACCCACAATACTTAGTGCATACCCGAGCACCCGATGCAAACTCAAGTAGCGAGCACTTGTGCTCAAGACTAATGGTAATATTAAATATGTTGACCTAATGTTATCAAATTCTGTGTCGTACCTCTAGGTTCAAAATGTTCACTATACCCCTCGATAAAATCCTTGAGGGGTATAGTTTCCAAAAATGGTGTCATTTGTGGGGGGGTTGCACTGTTAAGGCACATCAGGGACTCTCCAAACGCAACATGGCTTCCGCTCTCGATTCCAGTCAATTTTGTGTTCAAAAAGTCACACAGTGCTCCTTCCCTTCTGAACCCTGCCGTGTGCCCAAACAGTGTTTTTTCCCCACATATTGGGTATTGGCATACTCAAGAGAAATTGAAAAACAATTTTTCGGGTTAATTTTCTCCTTTTATCCTTGTGAAAATAAAAAATTTGGGGCTAAAAAATCATTTTTGTGGAAAAAGTTTGATTTTTTTTTATTTTCACAGCTCTACGTTATAAACTTCTGTGAAGCACCTGGGGGGTTCAAGGTGCTCACCACACATTTATATAAGTTCCCTGAGGGGTCTATTTTCCAAAATGGAGGCACTTGTTGGGGACTTTCACTGTTTAGGCACATCAGGGGCTCTCCAAACGAGACATGGAGTCCGCTAATTATTCCAGCAAATTTTACATTCAAAAAGTCAAATGGCGCTCCTTTAGTTCCAAGCCCTGCTATGCGCCCAAACAATAGTTTTCCTCCACATGTTGGGTATCTGCGTACTCAAGAGAAATTGTACAACAATTTGTATTGTGCAAGTTCTCCTGTTACCCTAGTAAAAATGCAAAATTTGGGGCTAAAAAAACATTTTTGTGGAAAAATGTGATTTCTTTATTTTCACGGCTCAATGTTATAAACTTCTGTGAAGCACCTGGGGGTTCAAGGTGCTCACCACACATTTATACAAGTTCCCTGAGGGGTCTAGGTTCCAAAATAGTGACACTTGTGGGGGGGTTCCACTGTTTAGGTACATCAGCAGCCCTCCAAATGTGACATGGTGTCCTTTAGTTATGCCAGCAATTTTTACATTCAAAAAGTTAAATGGCACTCTTTCCCTTCTGAGCCCTGCCGTGCGTCCAAAAAGTGGATTTCCCCCGCATATTGGGTATCGGTGTGCTCATGAGAAGTTGCACAAGAAATTTTGGGGTCCATTTTCTCCTGTTGCCCTTGTGAAAGTAAAAAAAATTGTGTCTAAAGATAAAATTTATGTGAAAAAAAGTTAATGTTTATTTTTTCTTTCAGCATTCTATTAATCCCTGAGAAGCACCTGAAGGGTTAATAATCTTCTTGAATGTGGTTTTGAGCACCTTGAGGGGTACAGTTTTTAGAATAGTTTCACTTTTGGGTATTTTCTGTCATATAGACCCCTCACAGTCACTTCAAATGTGATGTGGTCCCTAAAAAAATGGTTTTGTAAATTTTGTTGTAAAAATTAGAAATTGCTGGTCAACTTTTAACCCTTATAGCTCCCTAACAAAAAAATGATGTTTCCAAAATTGTGCTGATGTAAAGTAGACATGTGGGAAATGTTATTTATGAACTATTTTGCGTGAGATGACTCTATGATTTAAGGGCATAAAGATTAAAATTTTGAAAATTGCAAAATTTTCCAAATTTTGCCAAATTTCGATTTTTTTCACAAATAAACATAAGTCATATCAAAGAAATGTTACCACTATCATGAAGTACAATATGTCACGAAAAAAAAACAATCTCAGAATCACCGGGATCCGCTGAATCGTTCCAGAATAATAACCTCATAAAGTGACAGTGGTCAGAATTCAAAAAATTGGCCTGGTCAGGAAGGTGAAAACCGGCTTTGGGGTGAAGGGGTTATGTGGGCTCTCTTCACAACTGCAATGCCATACATGTGGACTCTAACTGTGGTTTGGCACACTGTGGGGCTCAGAAGAGAGGGGGGCATTTTTCAGAAAGGGGGGCATTTTAATTTGGGAGAGCAGATTTTACTGGATTTTATTTTGTGGGGGATGAGCCATGTTGTCTTTCTAAAGACTTTGTCCTACCCATAAAGTGGAAGTCCCTCATATTTCCTATGTCAGATAATGAAGCTGAGTGGGGACTTATTTTTTGCAGGATAAGTTGAAGTTTATATTGGTAACATTTTTTGGTACATTTTTTGATTGCTTTTAATTTAAGGCTAGGATCACATTTATCCTGTGTTATATGCTAATCATTTACATTGGAGTTTCCATGTAAATCCTCAAAAAAGGTGATTCACATGAAACTCCTGATGGAACCACTCACTATATCAAGGGGGATTAAGTCACTTTGGACTCCTTCTGTCCTATGTCTGACTTCTATTCCAGTGATGTCTGAGTTGCTGATAGGAATAAAGAGGGAGACCTTTCCCTCTTTTAACCATCTAGATGCCGCTGTCACAATTGACACTTCAATGGGTTTAAAAGGTTCCAGTCTGTGCTAAAACTGATTAGGACATATGCCACAGATTGTCAGCTGTCATATACAGGTGACACCTGCAGCATTTTTAACCCTCAGGGGGAGCTATTCACTGCACTGATGAATAAGGCCCCTTCAGTGGCCTGTGTATCTGTGGTCAATAATGGGTTATGGTTCCAAAACTACTATGAGGGTATGTGCACACGCTGCAGAAATGAAGCAGAAAATTTCTGCATCATTTCTGCATCTCCCTGGCAGAAAAAACGCATGCGGATTGTACATGCGTTTTTCCTGCGGAATACATGCGGATTCACATGCGTTTCCACATGCGGATTGACAAGCGCTTTCCAGGCGATTTTAGCATCACTTGGAAAGTGCTTGACAACTCACACTATATAAATCCATGCAAACAGCATGGATTTATAAACTGTGACCCGAGAGAGTGGTAAAAATAAAAAAATAAATCTATACTTTACCCTCTGATGGCCCCCGGTGTTCTGCTCCGTTCTCCCTTGCCGGCAACATTGAATTGAAAGACCTGCCGACGTCAGCGTCACGTGACCCGTCACAAGACTCTGACGTCAGCGCAGGTCCTTCAACTCACTGCAAGTGCCGGGAACCAAGCAGGAGGGCAGCGCAGGCCGACAGAAGGGAAGTATACATTTATTTTTTATTTTATTCTTTTTTTACAGATTTTTTAATGGTACCTGGGTGTGGATGAGACTCTCCTCTCCTCCACACCCGGGTACCATCCGCACATTAGAACGCACCAATAACGCAAGTACAAATGCAGTCTTGCGGAATTGGCGCGTTCTAATGCAAGTCAATGGCGGCGAAAATGCCGCGTTTACGCAAAATTAATTGACATGCTGCGGATTTCAATTGGGGAACATTGCTGCCCTTCTACTATGCGTTTTTAATGCGTTTCCGCAACTGCAAAAACGCCGCGGAAAAGCATTAAAAACGCATAGTGTGAACACAGCCTGATACTAACAAGAAGATGTGCAACAGGATATGTAAATGACTAGAAATTTAGCAAATACCTAGTTATAAGAAGTGATTAAAGCTTATATTTTAGTATGATTGCCTAGCTGTGCAGCAGAGAGTTGATTATGGGATAAATATATTTTAAATGGGAATACTCTTTACATAATTACATAAATGAAAGACGATTGCAAATATTTACTATAGCCAATATTGTTCTCTCTGTGAAGTCAAATTTTGTACTTGTTTTCTCCACATAAGGAAATGAGATTGTCATTAAATGGTGTGCACACAGTTTTATGCTCATAATATAAACAATTGTAAAGATTTGTAGATATATCCAGAAATTAATTTTTCTTGTGTTGATTGAAGGATGTAAAAATGTATTTCTTGGCAAGTTTGCCATTCAGAAGGCTGGGAACGCTTTGTGACAATGCCTTTAGCAGCTGTTACACTTGATTGGACAATCTTTCAAGATTTACACAAAACAGGACTATATAATGTGATACACATTTGTTTGTGTTCTTTCTGATAATTTCTACTAAGTGTCCCAGGAGTCGTTTTTCAACATGGCAACACCAGGTCTCATGTTGCTTGTGCTACTTTGAACAACCTGTGTGGCGTAAATGGGCTGCCAACGCCTGCAGCTTTTTCAGACTTGTGGCCATGCACTTATGGGATGTTATTGGTTGGCAATTACAAAGAGATCTGCCAGCAGAGGATCTTGATAATTTGTGTGCCCATGTTCATTCAACGTGGCAGAACATTCCTACTTCATGAGTCTCATTCATGTGAATTAATTGACATAGATAACTTCTTTTGTAAATACTTTGCTTTGCCAAATCTTTCTGTAACGAGCTGCTCTCCTGGGCACATTTCCAGTGATGGATGTAACATCAGATTCTCCCATAGTTCCTGTCTCTGGAATCTGAAACGACATTACATTCATGCGACTTTCATACTGTATGGACTGGGTGGGCGATAATTCAAGGATGGTCATACAAAATGTTGATTTGAATTTCTCTTTTGTTTATTCACTTTGCATTATGTTAATTGACAAAAAATAAACTCACAATATTGCTATAATATATATGTGTATATATATATATATATATATATATATATTCATAATTACATAGCGATTCCCAATGACTTGCGATAAAGAGGATCCCACACCATTACATACATATTTAATGAAGTCACTAATAGAATCTCTAAGGAAATGCACTCTTCTTTTTTGTGCTGCTTAAAAATGACATTGATCCTCTTCAGTAATGGAAGAGAATAGATATAAGTGAGCCAATTAACTCTAATGCATTCTTCAGAAATGCGACAAAATAGAAAGTATGAAGGACAGCAGAATAACCGCTCACAAGCTAAAAATATATGGAGTTAATTGTATTATCACAAACCTACTAAGTCATTCTGGCATGCTGCTCGCTTGTATCTTTATACATTATTTACTTTTCATTAATACCTAAGACAACAATTTTATCTGCATACTTCAAGAAACTTTTCCACTTTTAACAGCATTTTCACCCAAACTATACTGTTACATGAGCAGAATGCTCAGTGTCACTGTATTGCACACTCAGTGAGATTTCATATGCCTCTAGCTCTGTCCCCTATGTATAGTTGTAAAACAGGTAAAACAGAGACGTTTCATAAAACTTTTATACAAAACTTTTTATAGCATACATTCTGAATCACCTTGTGGATAAAATGGAGTTTTGATATCATGTATAGACCAATTAAAATGACATCTGGATGAACTGATCTCAGATTCTCCTTGACGCACTTTGGTTGGTCTCTGCTGTGGCGCTTACCTTTTCATATAGAGAACTAGAATATACAAGCTGTTTTTTGAAGTAGCAGCAGCTCATGCCCGGTTGTATTCGAGTATTTTCGGTGTGATCGGCTAATATGTTTGCGTCCCCGCGGCTGCATGTTTTCCAGTGGTAGACAGATGCAACACATGCGGTGATTGCCTAACAAACAAGCACGCAAGAAGTACGCAAGTTAGTAGCAGATGTATGGGGCCATACCCGGTAGATAATGGCTGTGACAAACTACCAGGAACTGCCAATAAGGCCTCCTTCACATGTACGTTTGGCATCCATCTCCATAGGTACCGGAGAAACGTATCCACAAGTACCCATTACGTGTTACGATAGATAGATTGATAATAGATAGATATCATTCACATATATTTTTAGTGCCATGCATGTGTAACGTATAGTGATGAGAGAGTATGCTCGCCACTATTCGTTACTCACCCGAGCATCACAGTGCTCGAGATGCTTGGTGCTTGGCGAGTCATTTTGAAAAGCTTGGGCGGGAGCTCGAGTCCCCTACTAAGCAGCGATTGCATGATAGTCACTGTAATGCCATAGTCATGTTGGTTGTAGCATTACAGTGATTGACTGGCCGCATGGCGTCATCGCCAGCCTATCGGTGAAACAGGCAGAGTAGGGAGAGCTGCAGCTGAGCGAGGGAGAGAATTGGCGGTTATTTTAAACAGAGATTCGACACCACTATTAGAATTCTACTCTAACAGTCCTTGTAAGGGCTCATTCTGATGAATATTAATCCTGCTGAGAGCACTAGTTAGGCAGAGTTTGTGGAGAGCTAGTATAGTACCTAATAGGGTCCATTGCACATTCTTTCTGCTGCTGGAATGATATCAATAGCCATAGATATCAGGGCTGATAATATTCTTTTGCTCTTAATCCTGCTAATTTTGGTGAAAAGCAGTATAATACACCATTTTTACTGCTCCATTTGCTTGTTAGTAGCATACAGTCAGATTTGGTTGACTGGAATAGCATTGCTGTATTGTGGAAGCAGAGAAACTTGTCCATCATCTCAGGTGGTCAAATATTACTGCAGTATTAATCCTGTTTTTTTTTGCAAGCTGCGAAAGATTATACTCCATTTAAAGTCTGCTACTTGTGTGTCAAAAATACATCCACACTTGTTCGCTGACCAATAGCATCGGTATACACTCACTAGGCAAAAGAATTGGTCATCAGACGTGATCAAATACTGCGGTATTAATCCTGATTTTTTTGCAAGCTGCAAAAGATTATAGTCCATTTAAAGTCTGCTGCTTGTGTGTCAAAAATATATTCACATTTGTTCGCTGACCAATATCATCGGTATACCCTCACTGGGCAAAAGAATTGGCCATCAGACGTGATCAAATACTGCGGTATTAATCTTGATTTTTTTTGCAAGCTGCAAAAGATTATACTCCATTTAAAATGGGCAAGGCGCATGGCAAAGGACGGGGAAGTGGACAAGATGCTGATGGCGCACGCAGAGGCCGAGGCCGTGGGCAAGATGAAACTGTGCCTGCTGAGGAAGCACAATAAATACCCACATCATGTCGACCTACCTTCCTGTCCTACTTTCTAGGGAGACGTGGAACAACACTCTTGAAGCCAGAGCATTGTGAAAAGGTTGTTAGTAGGATAGCAGATAATGCTTCCAGTCAGATGCAGAAGGACTGCCTTGGCAACCGTACCAGCATCCTCTGTGATTCCTTTGTGCCTTACAACTATCTGGTATCCAAGCTGGACATGTGGTATGAACTTTCTATGCCTTGGAGGTCCTGGCTGCTAGCGTTTTGTTAGAGATGGTTTTAGTGCCACCAGTGGTATTATAACATATACGCAATAACAGTATAGGAGACCAACTCCTTAATAATGAGAAGGCCAATTCAAATCGATTCTATGTTCTACAATATTACCTCTCTTATATGAACTTTGTTTACGGGTGAGCTATCGCAGTATGGATAGCGTATTACACCAATCCAGCCAAGTATTATTGCCATATACTGCGTACTGCTGCAAAAAAAAAAAAAAAAAAAATGTATTCTATTCCCTATTGATACCGCTGTTAGCTGCATTTATAATAGGGCAGATGCAAGGTATCATCAGCTGGAGATGAGTGTTGTTCATTGTCATTGAATACATCTCTTCCACAGTGCATTACTTGATACTTTCCACGCACTCATTGACCAATTCATAATTTTGATCTGTAATTAGAAATTGATGAAAGCAGAAAGGGTTGCTTGCGTTCCTTCACAGTTTGGTGGTGCAACGTACCAAAAAAAAACTCTTCGGAGCCAGTTAAATTCTATTTTCTGTTTTATTATTTTACCTCTCTTATCTGAGATTCGTGTACGAGTGACCTATAGCAGTTGAGATACTGTCTTACTGGCATCTAGTCATGAATTATTGTATTATACTCCGTGCGGAAAAAAAAATTCCCTATTGACAACGCTGGATTGATGGTATTATCAGCTGGAAATGAGTGTACATTCTGGTCGCACACATCCCTACAACAATCTATAACTTGATAGATTTATTCCATGCACTCGTGGTCCGATTCATAATTTGTAACAGTGATCTGTAATTAGAAAGTGATGAAAGGGTTGCTTGCGTTCCTTCACAGTTTGGTGCTGCAATGTACCAAAAAAAATCTTCTGAGCCAGTTAAATTCTATTTTCTATTGTACTATATTACCTCTCTTATCTGACATTTGTGTACAGGTGACCTATAGCAGTTCGTATAGCGTCTTGCAAGCATCCAGTCAGGGATTATTGTATTATACTCAGTGCTGAAAAAGAAAAAATCTATTCCCTATTGATAACACTGATAACGCTGTTTTAAAATAGGGACAGGTGCTAGATTGTATTATCAGCTAGAAATGAGTGTTCATTCTGGATGTGTCTGATCATGTCTCACACACCACATGGCCAGATAAGGTAGTAAAATGTTAAAATTACATTTACTGGTGAATGTATTTTTCACCGTTGAAAGAAATGCAAAAGTGCAAAAACGCATCAAAAACTCTGTGTTAACATTGCCCAAGGTGTGGAGGAGTATTTTTGTTCTTGGCTATTTGTTTTGCCTTATATATAAGTCATTACCCTGGGAAGAATGTTTCTTAACAATTTTTCCAGGAAAATCCATTTTTGCTTAGTTTTTGTATGTTTTATTGTGAGTCTGTAAAAGTGGCGTAATACTCTGACAACATTGCTCACAGCAGTGACCTGGGAGTCTGAGATGCTTCCAGGGGTCTTACCCATGCTGTTCCCATGTCATTTGAGCACTGTTTCCATCAATTTGACCAATTTTTAGGCCCCCTCCAGACCTCCGGGGTAGTCCGCCAGAAAAATGCTTGAGTTTCCCATTAACTTACATTGGGCTTGTTACTTGGGTCGAGCACCCAAGCATTACGATTGGCTCGACTCGAGCAACGAGCACCTGAGCATTTTAGTTCTCGCTCATCACTAGTAGTTACAGTACATGTATTAACCTAATAAATAAATGGCAAAAAAAAGTGATGTCCGCCCATTTTTTGTAGCCAGTAAAGGTAAAGCAGACAGCTGAGAGCTGATATTATCAGGCTGGGACAGTCCACGGTGATTCTGATGAGCTGTAACGTAAATTGATATCACCACTTTTCAGAGTTGCTGGGTCTCGCATAGCACTGCGTGACCCGGAAGTGGCTGTTTCTAAAGCCTATGGAGCATCAGAATGAGACTCCATAGACTTTGTACGGAGGATTCACTGGACTTCGTTGGATTTGATTGGACTACGACGGAACTCCATGGGAACCTTTTTTTTAATAAAGTGGTGAATGATGGAAAAATGTCTCTGTTTCTCTGAGTTTTATGTGTATCTTCTTTTCAGGTTTCCATTCGCTGAATTTCATCGGACCTGGGTGGTATTTTTTTTAATAAAGTGGTCACCAAGGAAAGTGTGAAGGAGTGTTTATTTAAATAATGTATTTTTTTGTGTTTTGTGTTATTCTCTTTTTCTTTTCCTGGGTAAGTAATAGGGATGTCTGATAGACATGTCTCCATTACTAACACCAGGACTTGATGTCAGCTCAGTTTTTGGACAATTCGCAGCTGACATAAACCCCAAGCACCAAAACCCCAATTGCCAATGTACCAGGGCATCAAGATGCTCCACTTCTGGGGCGACTGTGGGCTGGTATTTTAAAGCTGGGAAGGGCCCAATAACTTTGGAGCTTCCCAGCCTAATAATATAAAGTCACAGTTGTCTGCTTTACCTTTGCTAGTTACAAAAAATGGGGGTACCCACATAGTTTTTTTTCATATATTTATTAGGTTAATACATGTACAGTAAGCTTCACATGCAATGCACAAATTTTATATGTGAAGGATATCTATCTATCTATATCTGTGCACATCTTTAACACATAAAAATCCATAATTTCTATTCTACATTCTATTCCGGTACGTGCCATATGGACAGCAGACGGATGTGCTGTAAGTATTTACACGCACCCATAGACTTCTATTGACCCTTGTCATCCGTGCTACCAGTAAAAAATGGACATGTCTACGTGGTCATGTGCGCAGTCCCATAGGTTGTAATGGGTAAATGTGAATACGTGTCTCCGGTACGTGTGAAAATGGATGCCACACATACCGGAGACATGTAGATGTGAAGTAGGCCTAACAGCTATGGGTGTTAACTAGTGTTGAGCGAGCACTAAAATGCTCGGGTGCTCGAAGCTCGGGCCGAGCTCACCGTGATACTCGGGTGCTCGACCCTAGCAACGAGCCCAATGTTAGTCTATGGGAGACTCAAGCATTTTTGCGGCGGCACCCGCGGCAGTCTGTAGAAAGCCTAAAAAGTGCCCAAAACGATAGTGACAGTGCTAAAAAGACATGGGGACAGCATGGGCATCGCGCCAGGAAGCATTTCTGACCTCCAGGTCACTGCTGTCAACAACGTGGTCAGAGGTATTAAGCCACTTTTATGGGCTCACAATAAAACGTTCAAAAACGAAACTGAAACGGTTTTCCTGTGAAATATGTTAAGGAACTTCCTTTCCAGGGTAAAGACTTGTGTATAAGGTAAAATAAATGACCAAAAGCAAAAATACTCCTCCACACCTTGGGCTATGTTCACAAGTAGCATTTTTTATGCATTTTTGCACTTTTGTATTGCTTTCAACCGTGACAAATGCATTCACTGGGAAATGTCATTTTAACATTTTACAACCTTATCTGGCCATGTGCTGTGTGACACATGCATACAGTGCTGAAAAGACATGGGAACAGCATGGGGAAGCATCTCTGACACCCAGGTCACTGCCTAAAAGTGTGCCCATCCGAAGTGATCCTTGCCACATCAGAAGATGCAGACTTGCAACTATCCCCGTGCAAGTTCTTGTCCCAGGGCAGTGTTCAATTGTACCTCCCCCATTCCTTGCAATTCAAGCGTAAGTGTGCAACCTGCCACCCACCCACCCCCAGGCTGCAATACCATACTGCTAGCTTGCTTGCACTTGAAATTGGGCCTTTTAGGCATGTGGAGGCAGACGCCGGCCACCATGTCATGGCTGCGTCGGCGGCATGGTATCCATATTCAGTCCCCAGCCGCCCGGCGGCCGGGTGTCCACGCTCGGTCCACAGCCACCAGGGGGCGGCCGGGTGTCCATAAACGCCCCTATTTCTCCTTGGAACTTCCCCCACACTTTTCTTAGCCTGGCCTGCATTAGGACAGCATTGGACGAGCCCACCAGAGAACCAGACTCCTCCGGTGGGCCCTGGCTTCTCCATCAGGGGAGTTGAGAGTGCCAAGGTGAGGAGCATGATGATGATGATAGAAGTTAGCATCTGCTTTGTTTTCTTGGAATGCAAGCGCATGTATGTAGTAGTGGATAAGCCTGAGGTGGTCAGCATTTTGGCGCATATCCTACCTCCTCCGAGGATTGCTGAATGTTTTCCTGCTACTATCCCAGTTCTATGACTCCCGTTAAAACAAAGCTTAAGGTGATGAATGATGGATGAGGTGGTGGCAAAGGAGAAAGAGCAGGAGGAACAGGAAAAATTCACATCAATATCAGGCCAGTCAACCACACATGTCTTGTAGGATATGTTTCTGTACCAAAAGGAGCGGTTCGGCTACACAGTTATAGGGCATGCAGTGAGTGCAGTGCCTACCAAAAATTTTGAGGCACTCCAATGCCCCTTGGAAGTGACATGGAGGTCAGAGGGCCTTAACTAAACCATTTTTTTCCATTTATAGCAACTGGGTCTCCTGTGCACTGTTGGCCTAAGCAGTGAATGGAAGGCTTTCCAAAAATTATGAGGAACTGCAATGCCCCTTGAAACAGACGTGGATTACAGCATACTAAAAACCTTCTACCCATTATTGGGGAGTGGGTCTCCCTTAGTGTTCGCCTATGCATTGAAAAGCAAAAGCTGACTAAAAATAAGAGGAAATGCAATGCCCGTTGGAAGAATGGTGGAGGTCGCAGTGGAATAAAAAAACAATATCAATGCCCCTTGGAAAAGTGGTGGAGGTCGCAGTAGCTTAACAAGACCGTATTAATGCCCCTTGGAAGAGACGTGGAGGTCGCAGTAGCTTAACAAGACGGTTTCAATGCCCCTTGGAAAAGACGTGGAGGTCGCAGTAGCTTAACAAGACGGTTTTAATGCCCCTTGGAAAAGTGGTGGAGGTCGCAGTAGCTTAACAAGATGGTTTTAATGCCCCTTGGAAGAATGGTGGAGGTCGCAGTGGAATAAAAAGACAATATCAATGCCCCTTGGAAAAGTGGTGGAGGTCGCAGTAGCTTAACAAGATGGTTTTAATGCCCCTTGGAAGAGACGTGGAGGTCGCAGTAGCTTAACAAGATGGTTTTAATGCCCCTTGGAAAAGTGGTGGAGGTCGCAGTAGCTTAACAAGATGGTTTTAATGCCCCTTGGAAAAGTGGTGGAAGTCGCAGTAGCTTAACAAGACGGTTTTAATGCCCTTTGGAAGAATGGTGGAGGTCGCAGTGGAAGAAAAGACAATATCAATGCCCCTTGGAAAAGTGGTGGAGGTCACAGTAGCTTAACAAGACTGTTTTCATGCCCCTTACAAGAGCCATGCAGTACAGCATATTAAAAACATTATTCCCATTATTGGGGAGTGGGTCTCGCATAGTCTTTGCCTATGCCTTCCAAGCAAAAGCTGACAAAAATTAGGATGAAGGAACTTGCAATGCTGGCAACACGGAGCACGGTCACCCTGGTGGTATAGTGGTGGTGGAGGCTGAGGATAAGGAGAAGAGCAAAATACAGCTGAAATGAGGAAGCGTATACTCATGTGTGGGTGTGAAGCGGTGCATGGGAATACACCTCCCGAAATAACACAGTGGATTTGACTTTGTTACTCTGCTGTCATTTGGCGGTGATGAGAAGTCTGGCCCAATCCAGCCCTTGTTCATTTTGATAAGGGTCAGCTTGTCAGCATTGTCAGTTGACAGGCGAGTGCGCTTATCAGTTATAATTCCCCCAGCGGCACTAAAAACACGCTCCGATAACAGCGGCAGGGCAGGCCAGGACCTCCAAGGCATACAGAGAGAGTTCATTCCAAGTGTCCAGCTTGGATACCCAATAATTAAAAGGCACAGAGGAATCACGGAGGACGCTGGTACGGTTGGCAAGGTACTCACTCACCATCTTTTGAAACTTTCCAATCCCTGTGAGAGTACCCCGAGCCTCAGGGCCTGTAAGCTGGGCGGGTCTCAGAAAACTGTCCCGGAATGTTGACAGTGTTCCCCTGCCTCTGCTGGATTGGAGTTGCGTCTCTCTCGTCTGTACGCCTTGGTTGGTCAAAGAAATGTGACCTCTGCCACTAGCGTGTTAAGATGGGAATTTTTTTAACAGTTCTCCAGCAAGGGCCTTCTGGTACTATTTTTGAAGACCTCTCCACCTCAGGAATAAGAGAGTGAAAGCTCTCCTTGTAGCCGGGGTCTAAAAGTGTCACGAACCAGTAATGACTGTCACCCAACATTTTGACAACGCGAGGGTCACGGTTAAGGCAGCGTAACATAAAGTCAGCCATGCGTGCCAGACTGGTAACGGGCAAGACTTCCGTGTCCTCACTAAGATGACGACCGAGCATGCTCTCCTCCTCCTCCCCCCTGTCTTCAGTCCACCCACGCTGAACTGACTGTATGACAGTTGTACAGGTACTACCGTCTACAGCGCATGATACCAGCTCCTGTTCTTCCTCATCCTCCTCCTCTCCCTCATTGTCCCCCAATGCACGTTGAGATGAGATGATGCTGGGCTGTGTGTAATCGCCCATTACGGGTTCTTGATCCATCTCATCATACTCTGGCTGCAATGCCTCCTCTTTAATTCTCTGCAGAGAGCGTTGCAAAAGACAGACAAGTGGGATGCTGACTAGTGTTGAGCCACCCCCGTAGTGTTCGAGTTCGGTTCGGTTCGTCGAACACCCGTGTGTTCGCCGAACTGTTCGTCGAACACCTTCGAACACCGTTAAAACCAATGGCAGGCAAACAAAAACACATAGAAACACATAGAAAACACCTTCAAAGGTGTCCAAAAGCTGACAAACTGCTCAGAAGACACAACTAACACATGGAAAAGTGACAAGTACATATAGTCATGCGAAAAGAAAAGAGGTGGAGGAGTAAAAGGAGGGGGAGACACAGATATAGGCATGTCATGCCCTTCTAAAATCCAAAAAGTGAGAAGCCGAGACGGCCAGTCCGCTCCTGCCCGTGCCACCTCCGTGTCGCCGGGTTTGTGCCAGAGCCGCGGTGAACCCTGACGGCCAGCCCCCCTCTCCCAATACTGGTGCCTGTCCGCTGGTGGGTCGAGAGAGCCCCCCTGTGGTGGAGGCAGCTCTAAGCTTTTTAATTTAAATTGTCCCTCTAATTTGAATGAATACACTTTAAATCCATTTACAAGGATCTATTGGAGGGCAAGTCTCATGCCAGCAGCCGCGTAATTCCAGCTCCAGTAGCGTCCACTAAAGCTGCTGCAGTTAAAAAGCTTTTATAAGGATCGAGCTCGGCTGTCCACTGCAAGGCATCCTAGTGCCATTCCCAGCCCCTATGCCTTGGGGTGCCTCCTGATGCTCTTCACTAAGTATCCCGTGGTCCCGAAGCATTTCCTTTGAAAAAATTAAGTGTCCAAACTACAGGTGGTGTAGCTTGCTTAACAGCCGGGATAATCCGCTGACTAGCAGACACTGCTACTAGGCACAAAGTATTTCCTGGGCTAGATGCAGTTAAAAATTTGTAAGTAGATACTCTCGTTGGATGCTGAGAAAGCATTCCATAGAGTCTCCTGGCACGCCATATATGATTCTCTTAAAAAGCTTGGGGTAGGGGTCTAGGGGACCCTTTTATAGCCAAAATCACGGCCCTGTATCACAATACGTCACCTAGGCTGAAGATAAATGGAACTGTAGCACCGAGGGCTCGGTTGCTACAGACGTATTGCACCTCACCCAGAGGTGTGATATCTCACTCTCAGATAAGGATGGAGTGTGGATCAGGACCCGACACCTGCATGCATTACACCACATTGCCGTGGGGCAGGGCGACCAATATGCCCCTGAGATGGGCACGACAGTCCCTGTCCCTGGCTGGAGTGGGGGGAGGGAACACTGAGGAAGGGGAACCCTGCAGTGCAGGAGCAGGGAGGAAGCAGTTCCTGGGTGCATTGAGAAGGGAGTATAAAAGGTGGGCACCATCTTAGTTCAGTGCAGAGAAGTCTGAGCAGAAGTGGCAGGGAGCAGGGGCTCTGCATGAGCTCTGCTCCGGAGGCGGGCCTAGTAACAGAGGCCCAGGCCTGCAAGAGGGAGAAGGAAGGAAGAGGAGCGGAGAAGGCTCCAGGAACGAGGAATGAAGGGATCCCAGGGGTGCGGACGGGCGAGTCGCCACCGCACGCCCGAATCCACCTGCGTGGAGGGGTCAGGCCAAAGGGGGAGACCGGTCCCCGAACTAGTGGAGGCAGGAAACGACCCTCAGCTAGAAACCGGAGGCTCTGACATTTTATGTGGCGCAGCCCCTTGCTCCACCCGCTAGGAAGGCACCACATAGGGTCAGGGAAACTGGCGCCAAGTTTACCAAGAGGAGGCCCGAGGCAGCCGGACAGAAGTGTTGGTAAGAAAGGCCAGACAAAGGACACACAAAGGGGGTCCTGTGAAGCGCTCCAAAGTTATCTGGGAGTTGTCTGAGCCCCTCACCTGGTGAGCACAGTACGACGTGGGCAGCCGTTACCTGCAGACGTGGTCTGGATAATAAGAACTGTGAGTAAAGGCCCTGAACTGCATCACTGACTCCGTGTCGTTACTGCTGCTGCCCTGCACCATCACCCCCATCCTCCGCATACACTGCCCTGAGGCTATACTCCTCCCGTGGGGAGTTATGCTACGCTCTGCTGCACCCACAACACCAGCCTTAGCGGTCTGCCCTGTAGCGGCGGTTCACTCTGACCGCAATCCACGGGTGGCGTAGTCGGACATTTAAACATCAAAACCACATAAATAGTTCCGCCACTGGTTTGACCGCCCTGAGCCACGGAACCGGATCGCCGCCACGAAGACTACAACCACCAGCATCCACCAAAAAGGGTCCGGCTCCGGGTGTCCCAAGGCCCAGGGGGTGCGTCAGAACATTTTCATCACCTTTCACAATCACCAATGGGACAAGGCAGGGATGTCCTCTGTCCCCTCTCTTATACATCCTAGTGACGGAGCACCTGCTCTCATCAATTCGCCATAACCCCAATATTAGGTGGATTGAGGTGGGAGGCACCGAGTACAAGTGCTCTCTATTTGCTGATGATGTCCTAGTATATATCACTCAATCACATATATCCATCCCTGCTGTTATGGCTGAAATAGATCACTTTGTTACATGGTAAAATTTTAAAATCAATGCAGCGAAGTCTGAGGCCCTCGATGTCTCCCTCCCTAAATCCATATAGGATTCCATCCAGTCCAACTTTCCCTTTGCCTGGCCCTCACAGGGTATCAAATACTTAGGAATTCCTATTCATAGAGACCTCTCCCATCTATGTTATCTTAATTTTGGGCCCTTTATTGAACAATTCCATACAGACCACGGTTGGCAAGTTAGAACTGTAAGATTCACTACGTGAACCACTGGTGTTTTGTGGAAAAGCACATGTACACCGCGTTCCAAATTATTATGCAAAAAGTGTTTAGGAGTGATAAGGGAAGAATTTGTTTGTTTGTCAGTTAAACTCATTGATGGTGATGTGTGTCAGGGCTCTTTATATCACTGTAAGCAATTGCAGACACCTGTGCTAATTAGTTTGGCAGGTGTGTCCAATGAAAGGCAAGACTACTTAAGAAGGCTCTCTCACATTATTAAGCAGCCTACATTTTCTGCCAAAATGGGAAAGAAAAAGGATGTGTCGGCTGCTGAGAAGCAACAAATTGTGGAGTGTTTAGGTCAAGGCATGACTACAATCAACATTGTGCGATGATCAGGATGAAGTGTCTTGGCAATCAAGAAGTATGTAGCTGATTCACAGTACACACGTGTGCGTGCTGATAAGGGCAAATTGAGGACTCTTTCCTACAGGCAATTACGTCAGGTTGAAACAGCAGCGGCAAAAAAGCCTTGTCATAGCAGCAGACAAGTTTTTGAAGCTGCTTGTGCCTCCAACGTCCCCCGAACAACAAGATGCAGGGTCCTTCAGAGGTTTGCAGCTGTGCATATGCCATCCTGTCGACCTCCTCTATCCACTTCACACAAGCAGAAACGGCTCCAGTGGGCCAAACATTACATGAAGACTGATTTCAAAACTGTTTTGTTCACGGATGAGTGCCGTGCAGCGCTCGATGGTCCAGATGAATGGAGTGGAGGATGGCTGGTTGATGGACACCCCACGCAAACACGGCTACAGCGCCAACAAGGAGGAGGTGGAGTAATGTTTTGGGCTGGAATCATGGGGAGAGAGATTGTCGGCCCCTTTAGGATCCCTGAAGGCGCTAAAGATGAACTCCATAATGTATGTGGATTTTCTCAAACAGCACTTCCTGCCATGGTTCAAGAAGAAGAACCGTGTATTTCACAGCAAGATCATTTTTCTGCATGATAATGCACCATCTCATGCTGCACATAAAACATCTGCATCTCTGGCTGATATGGGCATAAAAGGGGACAAACTTATGGTGTGACCCCCATGCTCCCCTGACCTCTACCCCATTCAGAACCTTTGGAGCATCATTAAAAGGAGTGTCTATGATGGCGGGAGGCAGTTCACATCTAAGCAACAGCTCTGGGAGGGTATTCTGTCCTCATGCAAAACAATTGAAGCAGAAACCATCCAAAACCTGACAAATTCAATGGACGAGAGAGTTCAGAAGCTCCTTTCGAACAAGGGGTCCTATGTGAAAATGTAACATCACCTAGAATAAAGTTTTGAGTTGAAAACTGTTTGATTTCAGTTTCTAACAACCTGCTAATGCTTATAATTTCAAAAATGACCATTTTTTTGGTCTTTATTAAAATGAAAAGGTTGATCGAAAAGTTTGGGGGATCTAAGAGTGTGGCAACCCAGTAGTCATGATTACTTCGAATTCTGACAATATGAGGGTCATGCTGCAGGTAGTGCAGCAAGAAGGCACTTATGTGTCTTGCGCATCTCGGAGCCCCAAAATTATTTTCCGGGCTAGATGCAGCTAAAAATTATTTTTAATTTTAAATCTGGTGAAGCTTATTATAGATGGCCTAATAGGATCAGTGCTGCACACTGCTACAAAGCCCAAATTATTTTCCAGTCAAGATACAGATAAACATGATTAGTAATTTGAAAGCTTAAAACGGTTGGTAGGGTGATTTTAACCAATCATCAAGCTTTTACTCTCCCCAGGATGACACAGGGGTAGAAAAGTCGTTTCGGATCCATGATTTGTTCATCTTTATGAACGTGAGTCTGTCTACATTATCAGTGGAGAGCCGCGTGCGCTTATCTGTCAGCACACCACCAGCAGCGCTGAACACACGTTCAGACAGAACGCTGGCTGCGGGGCATGACAAGATCTCCAAGGCGTAAGTGGCTAGCTCCGGCCATTTATCCAGATTGGAAGCCCAAAAAGAGCAAGGGTCCAGTGACACAGTCGTGGCTTCAATGTTTACTTGGAGATACTCCTGTACCATCGTCTCTAGGCGTTGACTATGTGTCAGACTTCTTGTCTCCTGTGGCCTTGCAAAGGATGGGCTAAAAAAGTGGTGAAATGATTCCGCAAAATTGATGTTACCAGCAGATACTGTGATTCTGTTACGGTTTGAGTGCTGAACACTTGACGGTCCCACGGTTGGCAAGTTGGAACTGTGAGATTCACTACGTGCACCACTGGTATTTTGTGGAAAAGCACATGTAAGATTCTGCAACAGTCTCTGCTGATACTCCTGCATGCGTGCATCCCTTTCTATGGCAGGAATAATTTCTGCAAATTTACTTTTGTACCGGGGATCTAACAGTGTGGCAACCCAGTAGTCAGGATTATTTCTAATTCTCACAATTCGAGGGTCATGTTGCAGGTAGTGCAGCAAGAAGGCACTCATGTGTGTTGCGCATCCAGGAGCACCAAGTCCCTGTTGTGTTGGTGGCGAGGTAACAATCATGCTTCCTTCCTCTGTCCTCTCCCCCCAACCTCGCACAACAGAAATGTGATCAAGGTCTCCCTCATCTGATGAGTCTTCCATCAGTTCGTCCTCCACTTCTTCCTGGGCTCCTGCACCTTCCTCACTAGTTTGGCTGCTACCATGCGCCCTGGTAAAACCATCTCCCCCACCCTCACATGCCTGCCGCCTTGGTGCTGCCGACCGTCTGGACCTTGCAGATGTTAGCCCTTCCGCATACAACTCCTCCTCCTCTACTTCCTCCACCTCCTCTTGTGCCACCACCTGACTCCGAATTCTGTTTAACATGTGCTCCAGCATGTAAATCACCGGAATAGTCATGCTGATAATGGCATCGTCAGCACTAAACATCTTTGTCGCCATTTCAAAACTGTGCAGAAGGGTGCATAGGTTCCTGATCTGAGACCACTCCTCCAGCGTGATTTGCCCCACCTCTGAATCTCGTTGGCCCAGGCTATACGTCAGAACGTATTCACCAGGGCTTGTCGGTGCTGCCACAGTCGCTGCAACATGTGCAGAGTTGAATTCCACCGGGTAGGCACATCGCATTTTAGCCGGTGAAGTGGCAGGCCCAACGACTTCTGTAGAGATGTAAGTCGCTGAGCTGCGGGATGCGAACGGCGGAAGTGAGCACACAGCGACCGTGCCCTCTGCAGAAGGCCATCTAGTCTGGGATAGTGGGCTAAAAATTGCTGGACAACCAGGTTCAACACGTGAGCCATACAAGGCACGTGTGTGACATTGCCCCGGCGAAGGGCCGCACCCAGGTTTGCAGCATTGTCGCACACGGCCTTCCCTGGTTTCAGGTCCAGTGGAGACAACCATTCATGAAATTGGTTCTCCAGAGCTGACCACAACTCCTCAGCTGTGTGACTCACATTTCCCAGACATTTCAATGTAAAAACCGCCTGATGACGTTGAGCCCTACTGCCAGCATAGTAAGGAGGTGTGCAGGATCCCTTCTGCGCAGTTAGAAAGCTTGTGGCATGACCAGACAGGCTTTGGGTGCAGGTGGAAGACCGAGAGGAGGTTGAGGAGGCAGAAGCAGTGGAGGAACTTTGACATAAAGAGGATTGACGCACAACTCGTGGGGACGGCAAGACTTGGACAGCAGCCCCTTGTCCTGCTGTCACCATAGTTACCCAGTGCCCAGTCAGCGACATGTAACGCCCCTGTCCATGCCTACTCGTCCAAGTGTCTGTGGTGAAATGCACCCTGTCACACACAGAGTTTCTCAAAGAAGCGGTGATGTTGTGTGCGACATGCTGGTGGAGCGCAGGCACACCTTTCTTTGAGAAGTAGTGCCGACTGGGCATCTGGTACTGGGGCACTGCGACGGACATAAGGTCTCGAAAATCCTCTGTGTCCACCAGGCGGAAAGGCAGCATTTCTGTAGCCAAGAGCTTGCAGATGGTGAAATTCAACCTCTTAGCTTTCTCATGGCTAGGAGGAAATGGTCTTTTACTTGTCCACATCTGAGGGACCGAGGGCTGGCTATTGTGCTTAGACGGGGTTGATAAGGGTGTCCCCGGCAAACTGCCGGTCTGTGAGGAAGATGCAGGCGGACATGTTAGGTTGCCTTGATCCAAAGGTGGTGCTATCGATGTCGGACAGCGCTCAACACCAGCTGGTGTTACCACCTCCAAAGAAAATGATGACCTGCCAATCACGCTGGCTGTTGCGGGTAAAGAGGTGGCAGGTCTGCGCCCCAAAACAGGTGTGACTGCTGTCCCCCCAGTCACAGAGGATGAAGAGGCCGCGGATGCACAAGATATGGCAGACGGTGATTGGCCCGGCCGGCTAGGCCGCATTGTAGCACACTGAGCTTCCCACTGCAACTTATGCTTCATGTCCATGTGCCGGTTCATGCATGAAGTACTCAAACTATGTATTTTTTGGCCTCTACTTAGCTTTTGCTGACAAATGTTACAGATAACACGAGTTGGGTCATCTTTATCGATCTGAAAAAATGCCCAGGCTATGCAAGGCTTAGCACCCATGCGACCTGAAGAGCCACCACGACTTGTGGTGAGAGGCAGAGTTGTGTTTGAGGATGCAGTTGTTGACGTGCTTCCAGTACTACGTCTCTGTCCAGGAAGGCGCAACCTGACCTCGTCGTCACTAGCATCTTCCTCCACCTCCTCTGCTGACCTCATCTCTTGGCTGACTGTGGGTTGACAGTAAGTGGGATCTCCGACCTCATCATCATCACCCTGTGCGTTATCACACCCGTCGTCCTCAGAGCCAACCTGTTCCTGCCCTGACAAAAAACTAAAGTTGTCGCTCCAATCAGGTATTTGAGTCTTATCATCGTCTTCCTCATTGTCTCCACCAACAGGAGTTACAGTTTGGGAATGAGGGTCTACATTATGGTCAGAACCTTCTGCGTCTGGTCCTGGATCCGACTCATAAAGATTCTGGGCATCAGTGCAGATCATTTCCTCGTCTGGCTTCACAGAAGCGCTGGAGTCGACCTCTGATTCCCAGGCTATAGTATGAGTAAACAGCTCTGCAGACTCAACCATCTGTTCTACCTCATACTCAGACGGGCAGCTGGAGATTTGGGAGCTGTGAGGAAGCAAGTGCGATTTGGGTGACACCTTTGAGGACTGGAGTATTTGTGATGTTGAAGTTGATGTGGAGGAGAGCCCACTTAAAGGAGCACTTGATATCCGTTGAAGCACCTGCTGTTTTTGTGCCTCATCTGGAATTTGTAGCGATTGGCGTGGCCGTAAGAAAGGGATCTTATCACATTGTCCGCTAAAAGAAGTAGACATTTTAGTTTGGCTGGAAGATGGTCTTTCTTCTGCACCTACCCCACGGACACAACCTTTTTTCCCCTTCCCAACACACCTATTCCCCTTTCCACCAGCAGCAGGCCTTTTTCCACTCATTTTGGTGGTTAACTAATTCACAACTCTGGAGTTGTTTGCACAAAAAAACAATGGATGGTAACCGAGCAGAGCTGAGTGGCCAGACTGTGGTATTAGGCCAAAACTATTGGCTGGGCTAGATGCAGAAAAAAATTATTTTTAATTTGCAACCTGATGGAGGTCAGTATAGATGGACTAATAGAACAAGTCCCACACGCTGCTAGAAGCCCAAATATTTTTTCAGAGATAAATGAAGAAAAAAATTATTTTTAATTTGCAACCTGATGGAGGTCAGTATAGATGGACTAATAGACCAAGTCCCACACACTGCTAGAAGCCCAAATATTTTTTCAGAGCTAGATGCAGGAAAAAATTATTTTTAATTTGCAACCTGATGGAGGTCAGTATAGATGGACTAATAGACCAAGTCCCACACACTGCTAGAAGCCCAAATATTTTTTCAGAGCTAGATGCAGAAAAAAATTATTTTTAATTTGCAACCTGATGGAGGTCAGTATAGATGGACTAATAGACCAAGTCCCACACACCGCTAGAAGCCCAAATATTTTTTCAGAGCTAGATGCAGAAAAAAATTATTTTTAATTTTCAACCTGATGGAGGTCAGTATAGATGGACTAATAGACCAAGTCCCACACACTGCTAGAAGCCCAAATATTTTTTCAGAGCTAGATGCAGAAAAAAATTATTTTTAATTTGCAACCTGATGGAGGTCAGTATAGATGGACTAATAGACCAAGTCCCACACACTGCTAGAAGCCCAAATATTTTTTCAGAGCTAGATGCAGAAAAAAATTATTTTTAATTTGCAACCTGATGGAGGTCAGTATAGATGGACTAATAGACCAAGTCCCACACACCGCTAGAAGCCCAAATATTTTTTCAGAGCTAGATGCAGAAAATTTTTTTATTCAATTTGCAACCTGATGGAGGTCAGTATAGATGGACTAATAGACCAAGTCCCACACACTGCTAGAAGCCCAAATATTTTTTCAGAGCTAGATGCAGAAATTTTTTTTATTCAATTTGCAACCTGATGGAGGTCAGTATAGATGGACTAATAGACCAAGTCCCACACACTGCTAGAAGCCCAAATATTTTTTCAGAGCTAGATGCAGAAAAAAATTATTTTTAATTTGCAACCTGATGGAGGTCAGTATAGATGGACTAATAGACCAAGTCCCACACACTGCTAGAAGCCCAAATATTTTTTCAGAGCTACATGCAGAAAAAAATTATTTTTAATTTGCAACCTGATGGAGGTCAGTATAGATGGACTAATAGAACAAGTCCCACACGCTGCTAGAAGCCCAAATATTTTTTCAGAGATAAATGAAGAAAAAAATTATTTTTAATTTGCAACCTGATGGAGGTCAGTATAGATGGACTAATAGACCAAGTCCCACACACTGCTAGAAGCCCAAATATTTTTTCAGAGCTAGATGCAGAAAAAAATTATTTTTAATTTGCAACCTGATGGAGGTCAGTATGGATGGACTAATAGACCAAGTCCCACACACTGCTAGAAGCCCAAATATTTTTTCAGAGCTAGATGCAGAAAAAAATTATTTTTAATTTGCAACCTGATGGAGGTCAGTATAGATGGACTAATAGAACAAGTCCCACACGCTGCTAGAAGCCCAAATATTTTTTCAGAGATAAATGAAGAAAAAAATTATTTTTAATTTGCAACCTGATGGAGGTCAGTATAGATGGACTAATAGACCAAGTCCCACACACTGCTAGAAGCCCAAATATTTTTTCAGAGCTAGATGCAGAAAAAAATTATTTTTAATTTGCAACCTGATGGAGGTCAGTATAGATGGACTAATAGACCAAGTCCCACACACTGCTAGAAGCCCAAATATTTTTTCAGAGCTAGATGCAGAAAAAAATTATTTTTAATTTGCAACCTGATGGAGGTCAGTATAGATGGACTAATAGACCAAGTCCCACACACCGCTAGAAGCCCAAATATTTTTTCAGAGCTAGATGCAGAAAAAAATTATATTCAGTTTGCAACCTGATGGAGGTCAGTATAGATGGACTAATAGAATGATGCTATGCCCAAAAGATTTTACTTCACTAGGTGCAGTAAAAAAATTGGTATTCTATACACAGGTGGTATATCTTGCAACACAGATAGGCTACTCCACTGACTAACACACTCTGCAATAGGCCAAAAAGGATTAGCTTTGCTAGATTCAGCCAAATGCTGTGAAAAAAACTTGCACAGCACTGGCACAGACCTGCCTGGCAAAAACTGATAGGAACTGATGTAACCTAGTCCTGAAAAGGACTCCAATTACAATTAGTCTTTACTCCCACAATCTATCTATTTAAGAGCACAGACCTGCCTGATAAAAGTCGTAGGAAATGCTGTAACCTAGTCCTTAAAAGGACTGCAATCACAACTATTCCCTACTCCCAAGCTATCTGTATATTTGTGCGAAAATTGGCTTGAAATTAACAAGGTATAGCGCACACAGCAACAGCGGTGCCGTCTAACACGCAGCTGCAGCAGTGAGAAAATGGTGGCGACGGGGAAAATGGCTTGGTCTTATAGGGCAAGGACATGTGACATACACTGCCAATCACACATGCCCTTGCTTGTGTGAAAAAAAGCACTTCGCTCCGTGTGTGCGCTGCTGATAGGCTGACAGATTGCACCTCCCCACTGCAAATGCGGGAAAGAGAAAAAAAATGGAGATCTTCATTGTTCCTGCAGAGATCCATCCCCTGCCCCTCCCCCCGCCCCGCTGTACACTCAAACTGCGTATTAACATTAATTTTCATCATTACTGAGAAAAAATCCAGTTATGATTTTGGTGCACGAACAGTTATCGAACATAACCTCGAACAGCCGAATTTTTCTCAAATTGTTCGTGTTCGCCGACCGGCTCGAACACCGCCCAAAACAGCTCGAATTTGAGATTGGCGAACAGTTCGAGTAGAACAACGCTCATCTCTAATGCTGACGCTAATGATGGTGTCATCACCACTCACCGTCTTGGTGGACTCCTCAAAGTTTGTCAGGATGGTACATATGTCAGACATCCAGGTCCACTCTTGAGGTCTTATGTTTGGAGTCTGACCTGAATATCGACGGCCTTGTTGCAGCTGGTACTCCACAACTGCTCTCTTCTGCTCACAAATCCTTTGCAACATGTGGAGGGTTGAGTTCCAACGTGTGGGGACATCACACACCAGTCGGGGTGCCGGAAGCTGCAAACGCTGCTGCAACACAGCAAGGGCGGCGGAAGCTGTAGCCGACTTGCGAAAATGAGCTGACAGGCGGCGTACTTTGACGAGCAGATCTGGCAACTAGGGGTACGATTTAAGAAACCACTGAACCATGAGGTTAAGCACATGAGCCAGGCATGGTACGTGTGTGATCTCGCCTCGCCTCAGAGCCGCCACCAGGTTACGGCCATTGTCACACACGACCATGCCTGGATGTAGGTTCAGCGGTCTCAGACACAGATCTGCCTGCTGTTTCACAGCTGTCCACAACTCACAAGCTGTGTGAGGTTTATCACCTAAGCTTATGAGTTTCAGCACAGCATGTAGCCGCTTGGCTGAAGCAGTACTGCAGTGCTTCCAGCTTGTAACTGATGTGGTGATATCTGAGATGGAGGCTGAACATGAGGAGGAGGAGGAGGATGATGCGCAGCAGCTGTACACTGTGGGGACAACTCTGACTGACATAGGGCCCGCAATCCTCGGTGTGGGGTGGATGTGTTCCATCCCAAGGTCAGACTGGGTCCCAGCTTCCACTATGTTTACCCAGTGTGCCATCAGGGAGATGTACAGTCCCTGGCCACAAGCACTTGTCAACGTGTCCGTTGTCAGGTGGACTCTCCCAGTAACTGTGTTGTTGAGGGCACAGCAGATGTTTTGGGACACGTGCTTAAGTAGTGCGGGGGTGGCACACCGGGCAAAGTAGTGTCGGCTGGGGACCGAGTACCGAGGGTCGGCCACCGCCATAAGGTTGCGGAAGGATTCCGTCTCCACCAGCCTAAAAGGCAGCATTTCCAACGCAAGCAGTCGTGAAATGTGCAAATTTAGGACTGTGGCCTGTGGGGCGTTGTCTGCGAATTTGCGCTTTCATTCAAAGCTCTGGGATATGGACAATTGAACGCTGCGGTGGGACGTGTACGTTGATGCTGTTTCTTGAGAAACTGCCATAACAATTGAAGACTGAGAGGAGGGGGCATCTTTGCATGCAGTATGGACAGGGGATTGCCTTGCACGCACAACAGGGGGTTCTATTACATGCACAACAGCGGAAGAAGCAGTGGTGACACCCGCTGACACTGGTCGTGGACCCTGGGGTTCGCCCCACAAAGTCGGGTGCTTTGCTGACATGTGCCTGATCATGCTGGTGGTGGTCAGGCTGGTAGTTTTGTCACCCCTGCTGATGCTGGCATGGCAGATGGTACAAATGGCCTTTTTGGGGTTATCAGCAGAGTCTTTAAAAAAATTCCAGACTCTGGAAGACCTACCTCTTGTACTGGCAAAGTCCCTCGTGTTGGTGTTACGGGGAACTGTTGCCCGCCTTCTGTGTGCAGCCACCACACTGCTTCTTCCTGCCTGTTGGGGTACTCTGCCTCCCTCCCCCTGTATGCTGCTGGCCTCGCTCTGCGTGTCCTCCTGCCACGTTGGGTCAGTTACTAGATTATCCACCACCTCCTCCTCTTCCACTTGAGCACCACGATCCTCCTCCTCACTTCGTGGCAATTGTGTGTCGTCATCGTCCACCTCTTGTGACAAATTGCCAGCGTCGACTTCCTGTGGCCGTGGCTGTTCAAATATTTGGGCATCACTACATGGGATCTCCTCTTCCAACACTTCAAGCGGAGCAGGCGAGGGGCACAAATATGGAAATGGACCAGTGAACAGCTCTTCAGAGTGCTCAAGTGTGGGATCAGTTGCTGTCTGACTTCACTCGGCATGGTGGGAGGAAGGAGCATCAGGGTGAGGAGGAGTATGCGGTCGAGACTCACGAGTACTAAAACTTGACTGTGTGGAAGACAGACCGGAGGTGGTGGTGCCCAGGTTACTGGAAATATTATCTGCTATCCAATTAATAACCTGTTCACACTGATCAGTTCGCAATACTGTTGTTGTAGTGTGCTTCCCTAGCAATTCGGTCAAGAAGTGGGAGTGAGAAGATGTGGCGGTTGTGGCACATTTTCACCTTGGCCACGGCCCCGTCCTCTACACGCACCATCACCAGAACGTCCAGTTCCACGTCCCTTGCCACGCGCCTTGCCCATTGTAAATGAAGTAAAATAGCTTACACTCCCACTATCAATGGAAAAAGGGTAATAGAAAGGAGATTAGAACCGTGGATGGAAGAGGAAAACCACAGTTCTATTTCTCTGGCCTACACCAGACTCTTTTAAACAGATATATTGGTGTCTGACCAGTCAGGAAGACACTATTACAGTTTTTTTTGTCGACAAAAAATGCCAAAAGCAGGATAATACAGAGACTTGACCCGTGGAACTGCAAAACCACAGTTCTATTTCTCTGGCCTACACCAGACTCTTTTAAACAGATATATTGGTGTCTGACCAGTCACAGACACACTCAATTTTTTTTTTAGGGGGGGGGGGATACCAAAGGGTTAATAAGATGCGTATTTGTACAGTCTGACTGAGGAAAAAAAAAAAAAAGGATTTGGATGAAAAAAAAAAGAATTTTTCCTGACCCCTGAGACCGGGGGATAAGTCTAGCAATTTGACCAACAGGAGCACACAGGACTCTAATGCAGCATTTGCTGGTATAACCACTGTGTCTCCTATACAGCCTGCCTGCCTGATATCTGGGATGGATATTAGTCCTGAGAAGGACTGTTTGTTTGATTTGGCAGCCTTTAGAGACCCTACACTACCTATTTCGCACTATATATCTCTCCGTAACTCAGCAGCACTCTCCCTACACTGTCTGATCCCGGGCGACTGTGTCCAAGATGGCGGCGCCTGGTTTTAAATACTCGAGGTGATGCTGTGCGGCCAGCCAATCACTGTAATGCCCACAAACAACATGGCTGGCAATCCCTGCATGTTCATTGGCTCTATAAAGCCGGAAATGCTCGGTGCTCGCCGAACATTCCGAGTAGTGAGATGCTCGGGCAAGTAACGAGCAGTGTCGAGCATGCTCGCTCAACACTAGTGTTAACCTATCAAATGTGGCTTTCAAACTATGACAATGTGCTGGCATTCTATGCGCCCATCGCTGCCTCTGTGATGTGTCGATTGTTTCCTATGACAGTCCGGATTACCTTGTCATCTCCGTGCCTGACATCACAGACTCCTTTCAAACCCTGCCTGTGGCTGGGCTTCAAAGGAGACTGTGATTTTTGCTATATGCAGCAATACTGTGATATTGCTGTATACAGTACAAGCGATGAGACGATCAAAGGTTAAAGTTTCCTAAATGGACTAATAGAAAAAAAAATAACAGAAAAGTTCAAATCACCCCTTCCCAATTTCTCCGCACCAAAAATCAAGATTGTTGTGGTATCGCCACGTACATTCAATTCTGGTTTATCAAAATCTAAAAACAATTAACCCAATTGCTAAACATACTAAACAAAAAACAATTCAAAATGCCGAAATTGCAATTTTTTTATCACCGCAACACTGACAAAAATAATGCCAGAAGCAAGAAACATGTCATGTTTATCTGAAAATGGTATCAATAAAAATATCTTCTTGCCCTATCTTCTAATTTTTTTGTAACCATCAAAATAATGAAAAAAATTGACAAGTTTGGTATTGCTATAATTGTACTAATGTAGAGAGGCGTATTGCCAGGTAATTTTTCCCACACAAATGTATGCTGGAAAAATAATTTGTTAAAAAACAATGTCATAATTGCATTTTTTCCACAATATCATTGCACTTGGAATTTTTTTCCTGTTTTCTAGCACACTATGTGGTAAAATGAATGGTATCATTCAAAAGTACAACTCGTCCCTCAAAAAACAGGCCATCATACGGCTATGTGGACAGAAAAATGAATAAGTTATGGGTCTTGGAAGAAGGGGAGGAAAAAACAAAAATGGAAATTGGCCATGTTGGGAAGGGGTTAAGATAAAGGATACGTACTCTAAAAAGGTACCTGTTATGATCTGCAACATGTACTAAGGAAAGATAGGGGAAAGCTGTCCCTACAGTAAGACTAAGCTAAATCCCTACGATGTAGCGGGCAGCCTGTTCCTAGCGAACAGACCCGCCTTAGTCCTCGGCTAGTCTGAACGAAGACCTATAGAATTAAGGGAGGGGTCCCTAAAAGAACTAAGGACTGGGACAAAAATGGGACACCTCCTAAACAGAGAAGTTGTTGCAGAACACAAAAAGACAAACTGACAAAAATGTACTAGAGGTCCCAGAGGACCAAGCGAACTTGACAGAGAAAGGCACCAAAGCACCAGGCTTGAGAAACAGTCAAACACTGAAGTCCAGCACAGCCACAGGGGCGGAGCTGGAATATAAAGGCAGATGGTCACGTGACCGCAAAACACAAGATGGAAAAAACAAACAGGATGTCACGGGTGTGTCGCCACGAAGATCGTCACGATTACACAGCCTGACTTCTCGCAGCTGACTTTTTGGTGCTTTGTGTTTTTCGGCAGTGAGGGAGTTAATTCTCTCTCTCTCTGTGCTAGACGAGGTCCAGCCTCGCCCAGCTGCAATCAATGCTGCTGTAGTGAGACTCCTTCAAATGCCTGCTGGTCTGTTAGGGAAGCGTCGGTGAAAGCATTTCATGCAGACTAACAGAGCGGATCGTGGTATTTGGAGTTTCAGAGATAAGTGTATTTGGAGTGTTTTTTCCCTTCCTCGCTTTATCATCTATCTCCTTTCCCGTTGGTGTTCCCTCTGTTGTAGTTGTGTAGTTTTTGTATGCAAGGTGGTTTTGGTTTTTCCCTTGTACTGTCTCGTTCGTCTAAGTACTGTGTGTGGGCATATTATTACTTGTCCCCTTTTGTTGTGATCGGGGTCCTTCTCAGGACTAGATTACTTAGGTGCAGGGATCCTCAGGAGGTAGGGGTTACGCTGGCGGCCTGGACCTCTGTACCTTTAACAGTACCTCCAGGTTGAGGGATTAGTCAGGGCCCCAGCTTAGGGTCAGCTTAGGCCCCCTACCTCCAGTATACAGAGACAGCGTGACATTTTCACCGACCACTTAGTTTTTCTCCAGCTACCATGGATCCAGTAGCCGGTCTAGCTCGGCAGTTGCAGAGTTTGTCCATGGAGCTGGCGGACGTTAGGTCCAAGGTTTTGTATCCTCAGGAGCATGCCGGACCAGAACCTAAAGTAGCTCTCCCTGACAGGTTCACTGGGGGGCGGGACAAGTTTTTTGTTTTCCGGGAGGCATGCAAGTTGTACTTTCGGCTGCGGCCTCGGTCATCGGGGAGTGAAGAACAAAGGGTGGGAATTGTCATCTCGCTCCTACAAGGGGACCCACAATCTTGGGCGTTCTCTCTTCCCCCGGGCTCCCCGGCTCTCCAGTCAGTGGATAGGTTTTTCGCTGCTCTGGGACTCGTATATGATGACCCAGATCGGATCTCCCTTGCTGAGTCTAAGTTACGTAGGATCCAGCAGGGAGATCGTCCGGCGGAGGAATTCTGTTCGGAGTTCCGTAGGTGGGCCACTGACACCCAGTGGAATGACCCGGCTCTTAGGAGCCAGTTTTGTCAAGGTTTATCTGACAAATTACAGGATGTGTTGGCACAGTATGACTCTCCCGCGTCACTGGAAGCCGCTATGGCCCTTGCTATTCGCGTTGACAGACGGCTTCGGGAGAGGTGCGGGATAACTCTACCCCCTGTGATGACTCCACCTCCTACAAGGTCCCCTCATATGGTGGTTCCCCTGGTCAGTCCAGAGGAGCCTATGCAATTAGGAGGGACATCATTTCGGGGGAGGGGACCGGTGGTGCGCCATAAGACAGGAAGGTGTTTCTTCTGCGGGAGAAAGGGACATTTTATTGGGGGGTGTCCATCCCGTCCCTTGCAGAGTGAAGAGTCGTCGGAAAACTGTTGATCCCAGGTTGTGTGGTGGACGGCAATCTGGGAGTAGGTATTTCGTCCCTAGGTTCGTCTCAGTTTCTCGTACCGGCGGAGGTGGTGGTGGGTACGAGAACTGAGAGGATATCTGTTCTTCTGGATAGTGGGGCCAGGGCTAATCTGGTTGATGCTCGGTTTGCCCGGGTTCAAGGTATGCGATTGAGTGAGTTGGCTAAACCCATCCCCATATTCTCGATCGATGCCAGGCCTCTCGGTCAGGGAAGTTTTTTGCAAGCTGTGTATGACGTAAAACTTCAAGTGGGGGCGATACATAAAGAACTGTTGTCTTGCTACGTGTTGGAGGGTCTTCCCACTCCTATAGTGTTGGGCCTTCCTTGGTTAACTAAGCATAACCCGGTTATTAATTGGCAAACCAGAGAGATAAGCCAATGGAGTAAATTCTGTAATAAAAACTGCATGAACACTGTCATCGGTGCGGTTACTCCTTGGGTCTTACCTCCATTTCTGGCGGACTTTGAGGATGTATTCTCGGAGAAAGGGTGCCAGGAACTACCTCCTCATCGCGAGTATGACTGTTCTGTAAAACTGCTCCCTGAGGCCAAGTTACTTAAAGCTAGGTTGTATAACCTTTCTGGTCCTGAGAGGCAGGCCATGAAGGATTATATTTCAGAAAGTCTGGCTAAGGGGCATATTAGACCTTCATCTTCACCGGTGGCTGCGGGGTTCTTCTTTGTTAAGAAGAAAGATGGAGGCCTACGCCCTTGCCTGGATTTCCGTGAACTTAATCGGATTACGGTCCGAGATCCGTATCCGCTCCCACTTATTCCCGATCTCTTTAATCAGATCGTGGGTGCCAAATGGTTCTCTAAGTTGGATCTCAGGGGGGCGTACAATCTGATTAGGATGAAGGAGGGGGATGAGTGGAAGACGGCGTTTAACACTCCGGAGGGGCATTATGAGAACCTTGTCATGCCATTCGGTCTGACTAATGCCCCGGCGGTGTTCCAACACTTTGTTAATGACATTTTTCGCCGCCTGGTGGGACAGTTTGTTGTCATATATCTGGATGATATCTTAATTTACTCGCCGGATCTGGTGTCTCATCAGGAGCACGTTAGGCAGGTGTTACAGATCTTGCGGGATAATAAACTGTATGCCAAATGGGAAAAGTGTGTGTTCGCCGTACAGGAACTCCAGTTTTTAGGCTTCCTGGTTTCAGCGTCCGGTTTTCGTATGGACCCTGGGAAAGTGCGGGCAGTTCTTGAGTGGGATCAGCCTGAGAATCTTAAGGCACTACAACGTTTCCTGGGGTTTGCTAATTATTACCGGAAGTTTATTCGTAATTTCTCGTCCATGGTTAAGCCTCTCACAGACATGACTAAAAAGGGGACGGATTTTTCTAGGTGGTCTGACAAGGCTTGTCAAGCATTCTCCTCCTTGAAAAAATGTTTTGCCTCGGCACCCATACTCATTCAACCTGATGCGTCATAGCCATTCATTGTAGAGGTAGACGCTTCCGAGGTAGGGGTGGGAGCAGTATTGTCACAAGGTTCGTCCCCTGGTAAGTGGCATCCGTGCGCCTTTTTCTCTAAGAAATTGTCGTCCGCTGAGAGGAATTACGATGTCGGCAATAGGGAACTCTTGGCCATTAAGTTAGCTTTTGAGGAGTGGCGCCATTTTTTGGAGGGGGCAGTCCATCCGGTCACCGTCATCACCGATCACAAGAACCTGCTATATCTGGAGTCCGCGAAACGTCTGAATCCCAGACAAGCTAGGTGGTCATTGTTTTTTACCAGGTTTAATTTTGTCGTTACATATCGTCCTGGGTCAAAAAATGTAAAGGCGGATGCCTTATCTCGTAGTTTCCCTGGGGCCGGGAATACGGACGACCCGATTCCTATCCTTCAGGAGGGGGTGGTGGTTTCGGCAGTATGCTCTGAGCTGGAGGAGGAGGTATTGGAGGCTCAGGGGGATGCCCCTGTTGGACCTCCGGGGAGACTGTTTGTTCCAGATCAGTTGCGACAAAAGGTGATCGAGGCACACCATAACTCAGTTTTTGCAGGACACCCGGGGAGTAGAGCAACTGTGGATCTCCTCTCGCGTCGGTTTTGGTGGCCTAACTTACATAAGGAGGTGGTAACTTTTGTCGCGTCCTGTGGGGTTTGTGCACGCTCTAAGACCTCACATACCCGTCCGTCTGGGGCCCTCTTACCTTTGAAGATCCCGGAGCGTCCTTGGACTCATCTGTCTATGGACTTTATTACGGACCTCCCTCCGTCTTCGGGTAAAACGGTCATACTCGTTGTAGTGGACAGGTTCAGCAAGATGGCACATTTTATCGCTCTTCCGGCTCTTCCTAATGCTAAAACTCTTGCGCAGGTGTTCATTGGGGAGATTGTGAGGCTTCACGGGGTACCCTCCGAGGTGGTGTCTGATCGGGGGTCTCAGTTTGTGTCCAAGTTCTGGAAGGCGTTTTGTGCACGGCGGGGGATGCATTTGTCGTTCTCATCGGCTTTTCATCCTCAGACCAATGGTCAGACGGAACGTATGAACCAGAGCTTGGAGACATATCTCCGGTGTTTTGTGTCAGAGAACCAGGAGGACTGGGCTTCTTTCTTACCTCTGGCAGAGTTTGCTCTTAATAATAGGCGGAGCGAGTCCACTGGTAAGTCCCCGTTTTTTGGGGCATATGGTTTTCACCCCCAGTTTTGTACTTTCAGTAGGGGGGGCTCTTCGGGGGTTCCTGAGGAGGAACGATTTTCCTCATCACTCGCTTCAGTATGGAGAGGGGTGCTGGAGAATCTGAATACTATGGGGAACCGATACAAACGTATGGCTGATAGGAGGAGAGTGTCTAGTCCGGACCTAAGTGTGAACGATCTGGTATGGTTGTCTACCAGGAATATAAAACTTAAGGTTCCCTCCTGGAAACTGGGTCCCAGGTTCATCGGGCCGTACAGGATCAGTTCTATAATTAATCCGGTGGCATTCCATCTTGACCTCCCCCCTACGTTTAAAATTCACAACGTGTTCCACAGATCGTTGCTTAAGAGGTATGTGGCGCCGGTGGTACCGTCACCTTTACCTCCCCCTCCAGTGGTGGTCAAGGGTAACTTGGAGTTCCAGGTATCGAGGGTCATCGATTCACGCTATAATCGCCGGTCCCTTCAGTACCTGGTTCATTGGAAGGGGTATGGTCCTGAGGAGAGGATGTGGGTTCCTGCGTCGGATATTAACGCAGACCGATTAGTTCGGGCCTTCCACACAACTCACCCGGATAAACCTGGCCCTGAGGGTCCGGAGGCCCCTCGTAGAAGGGGGGGTACTGTCACGGGTGTGTCGCCACGAAGATCGTCACGATTACACAGCCTGACTTCTCGCAGCTGACTTTTTGGTGCTTTGTGTTTTTCGGCAGTGAGGGAGTTAATTCTCTCTCTCTCTGTGCTAGACGAGGTCCAGCCTCGCCCAGCTGCAATCAATGCTGCTGTAGTGAGACTCCTTCAAATGCCTGCTGGTCTGTTAGGGAAGCGTCGGTGAAAGCATTTCATGCAGACTAACAGAGCGGATCGTGGTATTTGGAGTTGCAGAGATAAGTGTATTTGGAGTGTTTTTTCCCTTCCTCGCTTTATCATTTATCTCCTTTCCCGTTGGTGTTCCCTCTGTTGTAGTTGTGTAGTTTTTGTATGCAAGGTGGTTTTGGTTTTTCCCTTGTACTGTCTCGTTCGTCTAAGTACTGTGTGTGGGCATATTATTACTTGTCCCCTTTTGTTGTGATCGGGGTCCTTCTCAGGACTAGATTACTTAGGTGCAGGGATCCTCAGGAGGTAGGGGTTACGCTGGTGGCCTGGACCTCTGTACCTTTAACAGTACCTCCAGGTTGAGGGATTAGTCAGGGCCCCAGCTTAGGGTCAGCTTAGGCCCCCTACCTCCAGTATACAGAGACAGCGTGACACAGGAGGGTTCTAACAGTACCATTGCAAAACATAACTCAAAAATAAGCTTTCATACAACTCCTTTCACAAAAGAATCAAAAACAGGAAAAAAACTGATAAAAAATCTATATCCTTAAAGAGTAACTCAATAAGGTAAATCAATAGTACACATGAAAATAATAAACTTTGTAACATATCATATATGAGAGAAATCTGCTTCTTTCTCCACCAGGACTGATCTTTCACTCTGAATTCATGGGTAAAATCTGTGTTCAGTGAAGACTGAGATAGGAGATGGCAGTTGGTGCTTTTTAATTTCTATGAAAAGGGAGAGTGAGGGAGAAGAAGTAGCTAGAGGCAGACACAGATATTCTGCTGCAAGTTCTCCTTAAGCAACAGTTACAGTTCTTGATAGAACTTAATGACCAACAACTGTCATCTCCTATCTCAATAATAGGAAAATCTGTATTCATTGAAGACAGATTTTACTAGTAAATTGAGAATTTTGAGAATTTATCATTAGTTCAGAAGTGGATTGCTCTGATAAGATATATTACCGTTTCTTCTTTTCACGTGTACTATTGATTTATGATGAAAAATTAAACTGGCGGGTATTCTTTAACACTTAATTTGGCTGCGTCCTTAAAGTGCTTATGTTCCTATGGATATGTCATACATACCATTAGCTCGAAAAATCCGTCTAAATGATTTTTTCTTGGTGATGGCACATTGCTAAGCTATGGCATCACTTTCTCATCAGTGATGATTACACTTCCAAGACACCCAGTGATCCTGCATTCCTTTCACAGTTTTTAAAGACGTTATCCACTACTAGACAACCAATTTTTATCAACTAAAGTGCCCAATATAAAATTAAAAAGAACATATACTTGTCTCCCAGTCTGGCTCTTATGTAATACTAAAATCTGCAGCAGCCATTGATAAGAATGTCACTTGACCACTAGAAGACACAGCGCCGACATGGAAGAAATGTCGCCAGTGCAGGACATAATTATGTTGTTTTTTTTAATTCTATAAGGGACGTCTTACCTGTTAAGAAGGGGATGTCTACTAGCGGCCAACTCCTCAAATTTAAGAGAGATGTGCTGCAGATCTTTACTCAACCATTGGCTGAGAGCACTGCTGTGCAGGGTACAACTGTAAAGGCAGTGCAGTCCCTTTAAACTCAGTATTATGAGGGACTCAGCAGTTTATCCCTCACAGATTATAATTTTATGGCATATTGAAGCAACATGCCATTTCTTTACAGCAGGTTAACCCTAGAACGCATACCTGGGGCCTCGCAGGCCCGCCCTGTTAATTGTTTTCTATTTTCTGCAAGATTTCTTTAGTTAGAATTTTGAAACTCTAGGTATTCCTCAGGTATGTAGTTGTTTGTCATTTCCAGTTGGTCATTTATTTATTATTTGCACACGGGCCTTAGGCCCCAGGTATGTGAAAGTGTAGATTTTTATGGTCATGCGTTCTAGGGTTAATGCTTCAGGTTAGCTTCTGTAGAATGTTAAAACAAAGTTTTAGCCATAATTGAATGCAGAATAGTGATCTTGTTAGGCGGGCCAGATGCCAAATGGTTAAACATATATTAGCAACCACTTGATATACTGTCCAATGACGCTCACATCATAATGGCATGCATGTACTATACGTGCCAGCAAATTTCCATAATGGTCCTGGTTAAGCAATACTCTGTAAAATGTGAGAGAATATAACGAAACACAGTACAGAGAAATGATTACAGTGTATTGACTATTGACACATAAGCTAATAGCATCTACACTTTCATTAGGTTAATGGAAACGCGAAGAAATTAGGTAAATATTAGTGTATATATCAAAATGGCTCAGAGAGATCAAAGTGTTAAACAGAGAGAGTTATTAGATTACCTAGCAATTCGTCATCATCTACTTGGAAAGTGTTCAGACCCCTTTCAATTTTTCACTTTGTTTCATTGCAGCCATTTGGTAAATTCTAAAAAGTTCATTTTTTTCCTCATTAAAGTACACTCTGCACCCCATCTTGACTGAAAAAAAATAGAAATGTAGAAATTTTTGCAAATTTATGAAAAAGGAAAAAATGAAATATCACATGGTCATAAGTATTCAGACCCTTTGCTCAGTATTGAGTAGAAGCACCCTTTTGAGCTAGTACAGCCATGAGTCTTCTTGGGAATGATGCAACAAGTTTTTCACCTCTGGATTTGGGGATCCTCTGCCATTCTTCCTTGCAGTTCCTCTCCAGTTCCGTCAGGTTGGATGGTGAACGTTGGTGGACAGCCATTTTCAGGTCTCTCCAGAAATGCTCAATTGGGTTTAGGTCAGGGCTCTGGCTGGGCCAGTCAAGAATGGTCACAGAGTTGTTCTGAAGCCACTCCTTTGTTATTTTAGCTGTGTGTTTAGGGTCATTGTCTTGTTGGAAGGTGAACCTTTGGTCAAGTCTGAGGTCCAGAGCACTCTGGGAGAGGTTTTCATCCAGGATATCTCTGTCCTTGGCCGCATTCTTGTTTTCTTCAATTGCAACCAGTCATCCTGTTCCTGCAGCTGAAAAACATCCCCATAGCATGATGCTGCCACCACTATATTTCACTGTTGGGATTGTATTGGGCAGGTGATGAGCAGTGCCTATTTTTTTCCACACATACCGCTTAGAATTATCACCAAAAAGTTCTATCTTCGTCTCATCAGACCAGAGAATCTTATTTCTCATAGTCTGGGAGTCCTTCATGTGTTTTTGAGCAAACTCTATGCAGCCTTTCATATGTCTTGCACTGAGGAGAGGCTTCCGTCGGGCCACTCTGCCATAAAGGCCTGACTGGTGGAGGGCTGAAGTGATAGTTGACTTTGTGGAACTTTCTCCCATCTCCCTACTGCATCTCTGGAACTCAGCCACAGTGATCTTGGGGTTCTTCTTTACCTCTTACACCAAGGCTCTTCTCTCACGATTGCTCAGTTTGGCTGGATGGCCAGGTCTAGGAAGTCTTCTGGTGGTCCCAAACTTCTTCCATTTAATGATTATGGAGGCCACTGTGCTCTTAGGAATCTTGAGTAATGCAGAAATTCTTTTGTAACCTTGGCCAGATCCATGCCTTGCCACAATTGTGTCTCTGAGCTCCTTGGGCAGTTCCTTTGAGCTCATGATTCTCATTTGGTCTCACATGCACTGTGATCTGTGAGGTCTTATATAGACCGGTGTATTCCTTTTCCATTCCAAATCAAGTCCTATCAGTTTAATTAAACACAGCTGGACTCCAATGAAGGAGTAGAACCATCTCAAGGAGGATCACAAGGAAATGGACAGCATGTGACTTAAATATGAGTGTCTCAGCAAAGGGTCTGAAGAGTTATGACCATGTGATATTTCAGTTTTTCTTTTTTAATAAATTTGCAAAAATGTCTACATTTATGTTTTTTTTCAGTCAAGATGGGGTGCAGAGTACTTTAATGAGAAAAAAAATGAACTTTTTAGAATTTACCAAATGGCTGCAATGAAACAAAAAGTGAAAAATTTAAAGGGGTCTGAATACTTTCCGTACCCACTGTATGAGCACACTTATAGGTTTTTGTGTCAATCACTACTTATCTGTTTAGTGCAAGTTTTTAGAAATCTAGGAAGAGATTGAGGCCAGCGATCAGGAAATGGCAGGGGAGCTGCATACAAATTTATATTTATTGTATTGGTATTCTGCCTGATATCGGCCTCTGGAAGATTTATAAAAACCTATTTTAAAAATGGCACTCATTGCTTAGACACATCTACCCATATTTTCTCATTACATGGTTTAACCCCTTACCGACATATGACCTACTGGTATGTCATAAGCCGACTCCCTGACTATAATGCGGGCTCACACGCCGAGCCCCCATCTTTCCCGACACGTGATGGCTAATTTAATCAGCCATCATGTGTCCCTAATGGCTGTGGGTGGAACACCTGCGTCTGTTATATTGTTATATCCCGCTGTCATTCTCTGTCTGTGGCATTTAACTCACGCCAACAGAAGGACAGTGGGTATTTTGGATATGGCTAAGGAAAAATCATTGATCTCAAATAATGAAAATAATTTTTAACACCAGAGGCACCCACCATACCAACATTCTACACAATACTAAAGATCTACAAGGACCTGAATCCTTTGAAAGGCCGTCCGATAGGAATTGGCTCCTTATCTCAAAATGTTGGAATATATATTGACAGAGTGTTATGTCCGTTTCTCACCTCGCTCCCATCATATGTTCGAGACACATCACACCTACTTACCCTATTGGAAGACATCAATGTAGAGAATGATACCATCTTGGCCTCCATTCATGTTGAGACCCTCTACGCCAGTATCCCCCAAAATCCAGGACTTACGTCAGTTCAACACTTTTTGAAGATGAGGGCAGTAGAATGCTTTGAACACAACAGGCTGATTGAGGAACTTATTATAAAGTATTAAAGAATATTAGTATAAAGACTCGAATAATACCTTTCATGCTGCCACTTTTACTGACTTATACAGTCAAGAATGTTGAGTATTTACCAGAACGTGAAATAGCAACCTGTGTTCCACTGTGATTTACAGATCAAATACCATATATAGAGGGCTAATTCTTCCTAGCACGGAAGTGATGTTAGGATATCCTTGGGTGCACTCCCGCATGGAACACAGAGGTTGATGCCGCCTCTTCCGTTGACATCACCTTGCATGCGCCGGGATCTAGTGAGCATGTGACGCGCCCCCTGGGACATATTCCTTTTTGAGGGGAATACCCGGCACCGGATCAGATGGGGGGTTGTAGTCTCCGAGCGGCTGTGACCCGGCCCGTGCCCAGGGCGTCAAGCTCAGTGTTATGTGGCAGTCCTACAGATGTTATTAAGAGTTCTTTTGTGTCGACTACGCCACCCGTTGTGATGCGGTCACTGTGGCCGCCGCTGCAGCAGGGTCCGCTGAGGCTGATGGTGGGTGCGCAGCTTGGTGGGATAACCCCCAACGGGAGGGGTATAGCCTCAGAGGGGACAGGTGCAGAGGATGGGGGTTGTGGTGGTGCAGTGCAGACGGCAATGAAGACAGAGTCGGGTTGTGCAGTTAAGGGTGTTTACTTACTGCAGATGTTGTACTGGTCACTCCAGCTGCGAGTGACCACCCGAGCCGTGCTGCGTGCACCAGGTCCTGGATCCAGCCAACCCCCAAACAAGTCCGGAGCGTGGCCCTGAGCTCTCCTTCTGTCCCGTTCTCTGGCCGTCCCCACCAGTGATCCACCTAGGTCCAGCTCCCTCGGGCCTTCTGTTGGGACACCCTTGGCCTTGGGTTCCCTGACCCTTCATGTGGTGTGCCTTCGGGGTGGATGTGATGGGTGACCGTGGCAAACGCTGCCCACGATCTCCGGTCTCTGGCTAGGGTGTGTTTTCTGCCCCCACCAGCTTGGGTTCCGGTACCCTGTGCCGACTCCTCACCCGGTGCTTTAATTTGGGTTCTTGGGTCCTCTCTGTTTTCCCCTCTGGGTACTCCTTCTCTGCTCCTCTCTCACTCAGGGTCTCTCTCTTGCTGCAGGCTGACTTCCTCTCTGCTTGCTGTCTGCTCCTCTGCAGCTGTCTTGCTGTCTCCAACTGACTTGTTCTCTGCATCTGACTTGTTCTCTGCATCTGACCCTGTTCTTAGTTGGTGCCCACCTTATATACACCCTCTATGTGTGAGCTCAGGTGACCAGCACCCAATGAGCTCCTATCTTTACCCAGGCTGCTCCCCCTATCTGCACCTACACTACTTGGGATGTACCACCCCCCTCCCACTCCAGCCAGGAACAGACTCGGTTGTACCTGCACATTTCTAAGTGGGAGTACCGTCGGTCTGCTCCTCGGAAATGGGATGTATGTAGTGCATGCAGCCTACCGAGCTCAGTTCCACTCTCCATCCTTACCCGGGAGTGGAATATCACACCTCTGGGTTGAGGTGCAATACCCCTGTAGCAGCCGAATCCTCAGGGTGCTACATTCCCCCCTGGTAAATCACAGCACGTCCTCGGGCTGTAAGACATAAATAACACCAAAAACATACATTTTTTTTTTTCCATAAACATATTAAAACAACATATATTAGCAAATAAAACATTCTCGTCGCCTCTGGCTCCTCCTCCGGTCACTGTGCAACGTGTGACCGGGTAAAGTGCGACAGTCTCTCTGGAAAACTGGTTTCCCTATAAAACCAGTAGGGGGCGCTTTAGGAAGCGCAACTATGTACAGGGGAAGTTGGCCGCTCTCAGTCCTCGGCCAGGTAAAGGGAAGGGAATGGCTGCTCACAGTCCTCAGCCTGGTATGGATTACGGAATAACGGGTAAAAGTTCACTCATGCTGGTCCCAACGGGGACTATATATATTTAGCAACAGTTTCTTTATACCCCGGTCGGGTAACTATTTACATCTCCTGCTCTGCCGCACTCAACGGCGTCTTCCTCCTGCTCTTTGCTTATAGCTGGTTGTAACTTCAGACCCGTCCGGGTCCTCTTGCTCCTCCTCCTCGCACTGCAACTCCTCCTCCGTCAGGCGGTGTACGTGGAGGGCATAAGGTCCTTTGGCACACTTGTGCCGGGTAAAGGTGACCTCGTCTCCGATGTAGAGGTCACGACCTCTGTGCCCCTCCGGCAGATGGGACTCCACGTCTCTGCGCGTGACAAAGACGTCGCCGGGGGTGTTGTTGTCTCGGATGAAGCCCCACCCATGCTGCTGGTTGAACTTGATCACTGTCCCGATGGTGCGGGGACAATGTGCTGCACGGGGGTCCCTCCTGGTCCGGCTCTTCTGCTCGGCGCTCCTTATTTGGGCCTGTTGTTCCCGGACCCGCCTCTCTCTCCGCTCCCTCGCAAACTCTTCGAGCTGCTGTCGGCAACACTCAGCACGCTCTGCTGCAGCTGCCCTAGTTTCCTGAGTGAACCCCATTAGATCTTCTCCGGTGGGGTCCCACTCAAACTGTGCTTCCGCTAGCGGGGGCGAGATCCGTGCCACGGGCTTCGGAGCCGGAATCAGGGGTTCATCCAGGGGTCTTAGTTTCTGCTGCCGTTCCAGCTCATGGTATCCTTCGGGCCAGATGAAGGGCCGCCCGTCCGGCCATGTGAGCTGGCTGAACAAGTCCTCCCCCAGGTGTGGCACCCTTGGTTTTACGGGTGCGGGCGCGGTGGTGGTGGCGCCCGGGTTGCCCAGGCCTTGCGGCCAGGCCTGGGGCACCTGGAAGGTGAAGGGCACCGTTAGGACGGCGGCGCCCTGGGCTACCTGGCCTTGCGGCCAGGCCGGAGGCTCCGCGGAGGTAGGGGGCGCTGTTGGTGATGCGGCGCCCGGGGGTACTAGGCCTTGCGACCAGGCTGGTGGTGTTTCCTGCTTTGTCACGCTCCGGGTCGAGGCGCGTGACGTCACAGGGGTCGCTTCGGCGGCTTCCGGTCGGGGCCTAGTCCATAGCGGTGACATGGCGGCTACGGGCACAGCAGGGGGACTTTCGGGCTCTGCGACGGGGAGCTGGGGCAGGTGGGCGGTTTCTCGGCTTGGGGTATAGGCGTCCCCTTTACCTGCCTCCATGCGTTCGGCTCCCTTCTCGGCGCCGTCTTCAGCCTTTGGTCCTCCCGCGCCATCCTCAGAGGCGGTCTGTTTCCTCTTCCAGGGTAGCGTGCTCCGTTGACTGGTCTCAGCTTGCTGGGCCATCTCCCGGCTCCATTCCGCCAATATCTCGCGCTGTACCCGGGCCATCCTCCGTGCGAGGCCCTCCAGGGCAGTCTGTGCACACTCCCGGTCTCGGGGGAGCTGTGCTAGGACCTCCACTAGGCCTAGTGGGGTCGTGGTGTCTAGCAGGCTCCTGACCAACGGGTCGGTGCTGCTCTGCTCTTCTTCCAGCAGGCTCCTGGCCAGCGGGCCGGTGCTGCTCTGCTCTCCTTCCTCGGTCTTTAGCAGACTCCTGGCCAGCGGGCCGGTGCTGTTCTGCTTTCTCTCCATATCCGGGTAAGCTCCTCCGCTACTCCTCGTTAGACTTCTTGCCTCCGGGTGCGCTCGCTCCAGACTGCTCCAGGCGGCACCCATCTTCGTTCTTTTCTTTCGTCTCCTCCCACTTCGAGGGCGGTCCCGGGGCAACTCGGTGACTGTCAGCTCCAGGGGTAGTTCTTTCACGCTGACAGACACCTCCAGCATCACAGTCTCTGTTGGTGGGGGCGGTTTCCACTTTTGGCGCCATTTTCTGTCCTGGCCCACGATGGGAGGTGGCCTCTTGCCCTCCTTTGGCACGCCCATAATGGCGTCCGCTGCTCTTCCAAGGCGGGAAATCTTCGGATTTGGCGGGAAGCGTCGCCCAGTGGCGGGAAACTCTGCAGATGGCAGGAACAAGCTGGAAATGGCGGACAATCGGCGGGAAACGACCTGTGATGGGGTCCGATGGCGTGGACCCTCCGGAACCGGCGGGAGACTTCTTTCTGAGGTAAACTTGCACTTTTCTTCAGGCACGCAGTACCCGGGTGTTGCGGGCACGTAATCCTGCCGACTACGCCAAAGTTGACGTCCCCCTGGGACATATTCCTTTTTGAGGGGAATACCCGGCACCGGATCAGATGGGGGGGGTTGTAGTCTCCGAGCGGCTGTGACCCGGCCCGTGCCCAGGGCGTCAAGCTCAGTGTTATGTGGCAGTCCTACAGATGTTATTAAGAGTTCTTTTGTGTCGACTACGCCACCCGTTGTGATGCGGTCACTGTGGCCGCCGCTGCAGCAGGGTCCGCTGAGGCTGATGGTGGGTGCGCAGCTTGGTGGGATAACCCCCAACGGGAGGGGTATAGCCTCAGAGGGGACAGGTGCAGAGGATGGGGGTTGTGGTGGTGCAGTGCAGACGGCAATGAAGACAGAGTCGGGTTGTGCAGTTAAGGGTGTTTACTTACTGCAGATGTTGTACTGGTCACTCCAGCTGCGAGTGACCACCCGAGCCGTGCTGCGTGCACCAGGTCCTGGATCCAGCCAACCCCCAAACAAGTCCGGAGCGTGGCCCTGAGCTCTCCTTCTGTCCCGTTCTCTGGCCGTCCCCACCAGTGATCCACCTAGGTCCAGCTCCCTCGGGCCTTCTGTTGGGACACCCTTGGCCTTGGGTTCCCTGACCCTTCATGTGGTGTGCCTTCGGGGTGGATGTGATGGGTGACCGTGGCAAACGCTGCCCACGATCTCCGGTCTCTGGCTAGGGTGTGTTTTCTGCCCCCACCAGCTTGGGTTCCGGTACCCTGTGCCGACTCCTCACCCGGTGCTTTAATTTGGGTTCTTGGGTCCTCTCTGTTTTCCCCTCTGGGTACTCCTTCTCTGCTCCTCTCTCACTCAGGGTCTCTCTCTTGCTGCAGGCTGACTTCCTCTCTGCTTGCTGTCTGCTCCTCTGCAGCTGTCTTGCTGTCTCCAACTGACTTGTTCTCTGCATCTGACTTGTTCTCTGCATCTGACCCTGTTCTTAGTTGGTGCCCACCTTATATACACCCTCTATGTGTGAGCTCAGGTGACCAGCACCCAATGAGCTCCTATCTTTACCCAGGCTGCTCCCCCTATCTGCCCCTACACTACTTGGGATGTACCACCCCCCTCCCACTCCAGCCAGGAACAGACTCGGTTGTACCTGCACATTTCTAAGTGGGAGTACCGTCGGTCTGCTCCTCGGAAATGGGATGTATGTAGTGCATGCAGCCTACCGAGCTCAGTTCCACTCTCCATCCTTACCCGGGAGTGGAATATCACACCTCTGGGTTGAGGTGCAATACCCCTGTAGCAGCCGAATCCTCAGGGTGCTACACATGTATGCGCCGAGATCTGTGTACTGTGACCACCAAGGTCTCACAGGGAGTTTGCCTCTGCTTATGCATGCGCGATTCTACTATGAGGACTTTGGGAGACCTGTAACAATTGCATGGAAGTTAGTGTGTAGGCGTTTGATTGTGAAATCTCCTTGATATGGATGCAAATTTAAAGCGCAAATATGGCACTACCAGGCACACCAGAATGAGCCTGTGACCATTTACCTTTACCTCTGCATCAAGCCTGCCGATGAACCTAATTGATGGGAAAACACATTGAGGCAAAATAAATTAACCCCTTTACCCCCGCAGGTAGTTTGCACATTAATCACTGTTCAACAAGGTTTTTGTTTCCTGCATGAATTTGGGTGAATATAATCGGAATTGTCATGCTAAGTTCAAAAATAACTTCAGAATTGCTCTATCACGTAAGATTTTTGAGAAAAATGCAATTATATGTATGCATTGAATACTGTCAAATTCGTAGTGTCATGTGATATTCTGAATGCAAAAGTCAGCAACAGCAATCAAGTTTATAAATGTTTTGACATTGATTTTCGTTTATAATTGTAATGCACACGCCCAGACTGACTGGCGTGTGCGTGTTTATGTAGTGATTCCACTGTGCCATGAACCGGAGAGTGCCTGGAGGGGCGTAACTAAGTATCTGCCCGATCTGACCAAGGTCGCACGACGGCATACGACGCCAGTGCACCAGGGAGGAACCGAGCAGAGGGACCAGGGTCTACTCCAGGTCAGACTCCGGACACGGCTGTTGACCCACACCGGGGAATACAGGAACAGGCAGACTAGAGCGCAGGCTGGGTAGGGTCCAGTACAGACTGGGAGACAAATTCGAAACCGCAGACGCGGTGGACAGGACTGAGCAAAGCGAAACCGCAGACGCGGTGGACAGGGCTGAGCAAAACACTAGGTCGGACTCGCTGGATGAAGCGGGAGAGGTATCAGGTACCGAGTATAGGAGAGTACCTGTCCATTCGTTATCAGGTAGCACCCCGAAGGGTTCAGGAGACAACTGGAGGTCCTCCGCCTGGTCGGAGGGGTGTAGAGACTCGGGGATAACCTCTGCTTTGGAGTACACTAGGTCGGACTCACTGGAAGAAGCGGCCGAGTTAACAGGTACCGAGTATAGGAGAGTCTCAGTCCATTCGCTACCAGGTAGCACCCCGAAGGGTTCTGGAGACAACTGGAGGTCCTCTGCCTGGTTGGAGGGGTGTAGAGACTCGGGGATAACCTCTGCTTCGGAGTACACTAGGTCGGACTCACTGGAAGAAGCGGCCGAGGTATCAGGTACCGAGTATAGGAGAGTCTCTGTCCATTCGCTATCAGGTAGCACCCCGAAGGGTTCAGGAGACAACTGGAGGTCCTCCGCCTGGACTCGGGGTTAACTACCGCTTTGAGGTACCCATTGTCAGGTTCACAGAATGGAGCGGACGAAGTATCGGTTACCGGGTGTAGGGAAGTCTCTCTCCATTTGTCATTAGGTGGTATCCCGGAGGATTCAGGAGGCAACAGGGGGTCCTCCGCCAGGTAGTAGAGATGGACAGACTCAGAGGTAATCACTGCTTCGGAGTACCCTTAGACAAGCTCACCGGTTAAAGTGGGTGAAGCATCAGATATCGGGTGCAGGAAGTCCTCCTGTGTGGATTCTAGGTGGGCAGAAGTCTCTTCGGGCAGGAGAGCTGGTGCGCTACTCACGCACATTACCCGTCGGGGCTGCTCCGGGATACAGGGAAGTGAAGCTTCAGCAGGGACTTCAAGGTTGGGGTCAGGAGGTCTTTGGGAGGACAGACCCTGGCGTGACGGCTTGCCTCTACGCCTAGCACGTCTGGACTGCCTCTTGAGGTTGAGAGAAGTATTCCGGAGAGCGTAGTCATCCTGTGTGGATTCTGGGTGGGCAGTAGTCTCTTCGGGCAGGAGGACTAGTGCGCTACCCACACACATTACCCAACGGGGCTGCTCCGGGTTATTGGGAAGTGAAGCTTCAGCAGGAGCCTCTGGATTAGGGTCATCGAAGACCATTAGAAAGGCCACCAGGAAGGCCTGAAGGTCCAGGAGGATAGGATCCTGTGCTTCCCATAGGGGGTTGATCCATTCCAAGGCATCACCCATTAGGTAAGACATCATGAATCCCACCTTAACCCGATCGGTGGGAAAACAAAGAGGGTAGAACTTGAAGTGTAGCATGCATTGCTCCACAAATGCACGACTCAGTCTTGGATCCCCATAGTACCATGGCGGATCCACAGGAACGAGTGCTGATAGATCCATCTGGAAGGGTGCGTAATACGCCTGAAACCCAGCTGGTAACAAAAAAAAGAAAAATTTCTTCTAGAAGCACGTATTCGCTGGAAAAAGTCTCAGAGAGCGAAGGCCGTGGGGCTCAACGGGAACCATGGCCTGAGCATGCTGTAATGCACACGCCCAGACTGACTGGCGTGTGCGTGTTTATGCAGTGATTCCACTGTGCCATGAACCGGAGAGTGCCTAGAGGGGCGTAACTAAGTATCTGCCCGATCCGACCAAGGTCGCACGACGGCATACGACGCCAGTGCACCAGGGAGGAACCGAGCAGACGGACCAGGGTCTACTCCAGGTCAGACTCCGGACATGGCTGTTGACCCACACCTGGGAATACAGGAACAGGCAGACTAGAGCGCAGGCTGGGTAGGGTCCAGTACAGACTGGGAGACAAATTCGAAACCGCAGACGCGGTGGACAGGGCAGAGCAAAGCGAAACCGCAGACGCGGTGGACAGGGCTGAGCAAAGCGAAACCGCAGACGCGGTGGACAGGGCTGAGCAAAGCGAAACCGCAGACGCGGTGGACAGGGCTGAGCAAAGCGAAACCGCAGACGCGGTGGACAGGGCTGAGCAAAGCGAAACCGCAGACGCGGTGGACAGGGCTGAGCAAAGCGAAACCGCAGACGTGGTGGACAGGGCAGAGCAAAGCGAAACCGCAGACGCGGTGGACAAGGCTGAGCAAAGCGAAACCGCAGATGCGGTGGACAGGGCTGAGCAAAGCGAAACATCAGACGCGGCGGACAGGGCAGAGCAAAGCGAAACCGCGGACGCGGCGGACAGGGCAGAGCAAAGCGAAACCGCAGACGCAGTGGACAGGGCTGAGCAAAGCGAAACCGCAGACGCGATGGACAGGGCTGAGCAAAGCGAAACCGCAGACGCGGTGGACAGGGCTGAGCAAAGTGAAACCGCAGACGCGGTGGACAGGGCTGAGCAGGCAAGAGCCGCCGAAGCGCCAAGCAAGGCAGAGCGGAGGGGACAGAGCTCTGTTCATATGGAACAGACTGGAAGGGAAAGGCAGAACCAGGTACACACAGGATACTTGCAATGAAGTAGCGAGTGACTCTAAACTCACAAACGGGAGTACAGAGACAACGAGTAGGAGATAGGTACGGGATCAGATTCTGCAAGAAAAGGGAAGGTAAGGACACAGAGAAAAACAGATAACAGGCTAGGAGAGTATACAGACAAGAGCAGGCAAGATACAGCAACGGGTCTAGGTATGCAGCCCCTAGAAGGCGGAAAGAACAGGCTAAGAGCGTGTTCACACTGGCCTGGAAATACAGCCTCCAGGATAGGCAGAAGACAACAGGCTAGAGAGCGTGTACAGACTGCAGGTTAGAGTACACAGGTAGGACACAGTACAGACACGGGAAGAGATACTGCAAGACAGGTAACATACACAGGACCTGGCATGTCAGAGACAAAAAGCCAACTGACAGAGCAAGATGCTCAGGCATGGGTTAATTGGAGCAGCTGGTTTAAATACCAGGTGACAGACAGCAATAGGCTGAGGACGCACAAGGGGTGTGCCTGCAGCATGTACAAAAAGCAGGAAGTGATCGGGCGCCACCCTTAAGCAGCAGAAGCAGAGACAAACAGACAGCATGGAGGGAAGCCAGGCAAGCAGACTGGACTGAAGATCAAGTGTGCGCTCTTGCACAGTGGGAGATGGACCACTATGCAAGGACGCCGCCAGGTATGTTACAATCATCACTGTCCGATGATTCACGGACAAGGTTCCAACAATAGTCCCCCAGCATCGAGGGACTCAATCTCCACTGGTACCGTTTCTCCATCTGGGAAATGTCTTGATGAAACGTTTCACCATGTTCATCACTTGCAGCGCCGAGGTTTGGTGGGAAAAAGTCAATGTGTGAATGAAGGAAATGTATTTTCATTGACTTGTAAGCCTGAAGAAGACTTTCAACCTGTTCTTCGATACGTATCGAAGGGTGGACATTGCCATTGTGTAGCAAGACAGCCTTCAAACTTAAGACTGATGAATCAATGAACAGTCGCCATTCCCTTGAGTCATGGTCAACTCCATGGTCAGAAAACAATCTAGTAATATCACTGCAAAAAATGAGACTGTCAGCTTGACTGAAATATTTGGTCAAATCTTCATGACGACTGCGAAATACTGAAATTTTTGTACCTGGCTGAAACAGATTCCACCCTTGCAACCTTGATCCAAGAAGTTCTACCTGACTCTTTGATAAACCCAAATCTCTGACCAGATCGTTGAGTCTTGCTTGAGATATTAAATGTGGAGCAGTTGATATTGATGGTTCGAAATCTGAATCAGCAGCAGCTTCCATCTCTAATGAATCAACCGTCATTTCATCATCTTCTATTTTCCACACCGGCGGTGATTTTGGAACTGGCAGACTTTCATCGTGCGCCACTGGTCTAATTGCAGAAGCAAGGTTGGGATATTCAATAGATCTCCTGTTCTTGGGGTCCATTTTCTCCTTTTACCCTTGTGAAAATCAAAAAATTGGGGCTGAAAGATAATTTTTGTGGAATAAGTTGGATTTTTTTATTTTCACGGCTCTACGTTATAAACTTCTGTGAAGCACCTGGGGGTTCAGGGTGCTCACCACACATTTAGATAAGTTGCTTCAGGCATCTAGTTTCCAAAATGGGGTCACTTGTGGGCGGTTTTCCCTGTTTAGGCACATCATGGGCTCCCCAAAAGTAACATTGCCATGCGTCAAAACAGTGGCTCGTTCCTGTAGTTTGTTCCAGGTTCAGTTCCTGTCTGAACTGTGTCCTTGCCCATTATCTGTTTGTCTCTATGTCCGATTCTTCCCTTTTCCTGCAGTGTCTGAACCTGCACCTAACTCCAACTCGTTGTCTTTGTACTTCTGTTTGTGAGTTTTGTGTCCACTTGCAACTTCATTTCAAGTACCTTGTGTGTATCTGGTTCTGCTTGTCCCGTTTCCCTGCCTCCCTATCTACCTCCTGTGTTCTAGCTATCTTCCTGTATTTCCCAGTCTATTCCATGTGAACAGAGCCCTGTTCTGTCTGCCTGCAACTGCGGTTCCCCCCTGCTCTGCTCCGCTTGTACTCCGCACCTGCGGTTTTGCTCTGCTCCTCTTGTCCTCCGCACCTGCGGTTCCGCTCTGCTCCGCTCGTCCTCCGCACCTGTGGCTCCACTCTGCTCCGCTTGTCCTCCGTGCCTGTGGTTCCGCTCTGCTCTGCTCCGCTTGCCCTCCGTGCCTTCGGTTCTGCTCTGCTCCACTTGTCCTCCGCGCCTGCAGTTCTGCTCTGCTTGTCCTCCGTGCCTGCTGCTCTACTCTGCTCTGCTTGTCCACCGCACTCTGTTCCTGTATCCAAGTCTGTACTGGTCCCTATCCAGCCTGCTTTCCTACTTGCCGGTACCCGCCTGTCTGCGTACCTGCAATGCCTGCCAGTACCCGCCTGTCTGCATACCTGCCGTGCCTGCCAGTACCCACCTGTCTGCATATCAGCCGTGCCTGCCAGTACCCCCCTGTCTGCATACCAACCATGCCTGCCAGTACCCACCTGTCTGCATGCCAGCCTAACCTGCCCGTTCCTGCATTCCCCGGTGTGGGTCAACAGCTGTGACCGGGGTCTGACCTGGAGTAGCACCTGGGCCACCTCCCACATCCCTCCTGGGACCACGGAGTCGATTAAGCCGCCGTGTGTTCGTGGTCAAATCTGGCGAGGTCCCTAGTCATGCCTCTCCAGGCACTCCTCGGTTCGTGACCCAGTGGGACCACTAACCATGCCAGTCAGTCCGGGCATGAGCGTAACAGTTTGTTCAGGCCATGGCCTCGTTGAGTCCCACGGCTCTTTGCTCTCAGAGACATTTGAATCCTTGCCTGGCGAATACGTGCACAAAGGAAAAAAAAATTCTCAAGCTGAGGTCCAGGCGATTTACGCACCAGCCCAAATGGAGCTATCAGCACTCGTTCCTGCGGATCCACCACGGTACTATGGGGATCCAAAACAAAGGCGTGCGTTTGTGGAGCAATGCATGCTGCATTTCAAATTCTATGCTCACTATTTTCCCACCAATCGGGTTAAACTAGCATTTCTGATGTCCTACCGAGCGGGTGATGCCTTGAATTGGATCACCCCCCTATGGGAAGCATGGGATCCTATCGTCTCTGACCTGCAAGCCTTCCTGGTGGCCTTTCTAATGGTCTTCGATGACCCTAACCCTGAAGCTTCTGCTAAAGCTTCCCTTCCCAATATCCTGGAGCAGTCCCGATGGGTGATGCGTGTAGGTAGCCCACCAGTTCCGCAGCCTGAAGAGGCTGCTGCCCACGCAGAATCCACACAGGATGACAATGCTCCACAGAATACTTCTCTTCCCAACCTCAAGAGGCAGTCCAGACGTGCAAGGCGTAGAGGTAAATCGTCACATCAGGTTCTGTACTCCCAATGACCTACTGTTCCCCAGCCTGTATAGGCAGCTATCCGCACAGAGTCCATGAAGGTTGACCATGTTCGTCAGGCAAAGCAGAGGCCGGAACTCAGTCATAAAATCGGATTGTGGACCCGCTGCGGTGGTTTGGGACACACTGCCGGTCTTTGTCCAGCGAAGGTTGGAGAGTCCCAAGACATTAGGCCTGTAGGAGAGGCTGCCCTTGGCGTTAGTGTTTCCTCTCCACAGATGACCATGACTGTCTCCGTGGCAAGTGAAGGCCTCTGATTAACCGGAAGTTTCAGGCTTAAAGCCTTGAAGAGTCGGTGTCTGATTCCCGTCCAACAACTCCAGAATCCGGTTTGGGCATTGTCAGCGGAAGGACGAGCCCTACTCAGAAACAGTCAAAATATGTGTGTACAAATTAAGCTCCAGATTGGAGCATTACACATGAAGAAGTTCACATTCCAGGTGCTGTCTGGTTTACCCACAGGTCGTCCAGAGCCGAGAAATCTAGTGCCCGCTCAGGTCTGGAGATCCTGCATGGTGTTTACTGGGGGACTGCTGAGGTACAAGGGGTGTCGAGTCCGCATACCTTCAGGACAGTCAGCAATGTCTTCTCCTTCTTCACCAGATCTGCTAGTCGCTGACTCGCTGTGTGCTGAAGTCTCCGAAGGTAGGGAAGCGGAGGCAATGTCCCCACACCGTCTCAACGATTGTACCAATGATCTGGCTTCAGGTACCGCCCCGCCTCACAGACGTGTCATCTCAGAAACCAGACTGAAGATGGTCCCGAAGCAAGGATCTTCCATCTCTAATAAATCTGACAATAAGTCCATCAAGGCGGTGGCTACCTCCAAGGCTCTGCACCCCTCCAACCAGGCAGAGGACCTCCAGTTGTCTCTTTAATCCTCCGGGGTGCTACCTGATATTAACAAATGGAGAGAGACTTTCCTACACCCTGTACCTGGTACTTCGCCCACTTCATCCAGTAAGCTTGGCAAAGTGTACGTCAAGGCGGTGGCTACCCCCAAGTCTCTGCACCCCTCCTACCAGGCGGAGGACCTCCAGTTGTCTCTTGAATCCTCCGGGGTGCTACCTGATATTAACAAATGGAGAGAGACTTTCCTACACCCTGTTCCTGGTACTTCGTCCACTTCATCTGATGCTGAGGATGGCTCTATGGGACGAAGCATCCTAGTCACCAGGATGGTGAGACCACTCTTGTTCCCTCTAGTGGACAGAAGAGGTAGTCTTCTTGAAGAGAAGCCTTGGGAATCCATTGTGAAGGATCGGACTCCAACTTCTCTGCAGAAATTCCTTGCAGCCGTGAAGAAGAGGGGGTGTAAAGGGGGGGGGTACTGTAATGGGGGTCACTTGTGGGCGGTTTTCCCTGTTTAGGCACATCAGGGGCTCCCCAAAAGTAACATTGTCATGCGTCAAAACAGTGGCTCGTTCCTGTATCTTGTTCCAGGTTCAGTTCCTGTCTGAACTGTGTCCTTGCCCATTATCTGTTTGTCTCTATGTCCGATTCTTCCCTTTTCCTGCCGTGTCTGAACCTGCACCTAACTCCAACTCGTTGTCTTTGTACTTCTGTTTGTGAGTTTTGTGTCCACTTGCAACTTCATTTCAAGTACCTTGTGTGTATCTGGTTCTGCTTGTCCCGTTTCCCTGCCTCCCTATCTACCTCCTGTGTTCTAGCTATCATCCTGTATTTCCCAGTCTGTTCCATGTGAACAGAGCCCTGTCCTGTCTGCCAGCACCTGCGGTTCCGCTTTGCTCTGCTCCGCTTGTCCTCCGCACCTGCGGTTCCGCTCTGCTCCTCTTGTCCTCCGCGCCTGCGGTTCCACTCTGCTCTGCTCGTCCTCCGCACCTGCGGTTCTGCTCTGCTCCGCTCTGCTTGTGCTCCGCGCCTGCGGTTCCGCTCTGCTCTGCTTGTCCTCCGCGCCTGCGGTTCCGCTCTGCTCTGCTCCGCTTGTCCTCCGCGCCTGCAGTTCTGCTCTGCTCTGCTCCGCTTGTCCTCCACGCCTGCGGTTCTGCTCTGCTTGTCCTCTACGCCTGTGGCTCTGCTCTGCCCTACTTGTCCACTGCACCTGTGGCTCTGTTCTTGTATCCCAGTCTGTACTGGTCCCTATCCAGCCTGCTTTCCTACCTGCCGGTACCCGCCTGTCTGCATGCCTGCCGTGCCTGCCAGTACCCGCCTGTCTGCATACCAGCCGTGCCTGCAAGTACCCACCTGTCTGCATACCAGCCGTGCCTGCAAGTACCCACTTGTCTGCATACCAGCCGTGCCTGCCAGTAGCCACCTGTCTGCATACTAGCCTAACCTGCCCGTTCCTGCATTCCCCCGTGTGGGTCAACAGCTGTGACAGGGGTCTGACCTGGAGTAGCACCTGGGCCACCTCCCACGTCCCTCCTCGGACCACGGAGTCGATTAAGCTGTTGTGTGTTCATGGTCGGATCTGGCAAGGCCCCTAGTCATGCCCCTCCAGGCTCTCCTCAGTTCGTGGCCCAGTGGGACCACTAACCACGCTCACGCCAGTCAGTCCGGGCGTGAGCGTAACAAAGTCACTGACCCAACCTTGCAAAATGACATGCAGAGCGAGAACAGCAGCACACAGGAGGAGGGAGGCGTAGCACCCCAACAGGCAAGGAGAAGCAGTGTGGTGGCTGCAGACAGAAGGCGGGCAACCGTTCCCCCTAACATCAACATTACGGAAGTTGCAAGTACAACTGTTAGGTCTTTCCGAGTCTGGTTGTTTTTTAAAGACTTTGCCGATAACCCCAAAAAGGCCAATTGCACCACCTGCCAGGCCAGCATCAGAAGGGGAAGCAAAGTTACCAGCCTGACAACCACCAGAATGATTAGGCACATGGCAGCAAAGCATCCGACTAAGTGTGCTGAACCTCAGGGTCCAGCAACAGTGTCTGCGGGTGACACCACTGCTTGTTCCGCTGTTGTGAGTGCATGCCAATCCCTTGTACATGATGCATGCCAAGATGCCTCCCATCTTGCACTTGTTATTGAACACTCTCAACTAGCACCATCAGCAAGCACATCCACGTCTTTGTCCCAGCGCAGCGTTCAGTTGTCCCTACCCCAGTCCTTGAAACGCAAGCGCAAATACGCAGCTAGCACTCCACAGGCCACACTACTAAATTAACACATTTCGCGAATGCTTGTGCTCGAAATGTTGCCTTTGAGGCTTATGGAGACGGAAGCTTTCCGCAACCTGATGGCAGCGGCCGTCCCTTTGTACTCAGTCCCCAGACGTCAATATTTCTCCCAGTGTGACGTTCCCCATTACACAAGCACGTGTCCCACAACGTTAGCCGTGCCCTCAACAATGCAGTTACTGGGAAAGTCCACCTAACCACGGACACGTGGACAAGTGCTTGTGGGCAGGGACGGTACATCTCGCTGACGGCACACTGGGTTAACATAGCGGAAGCCGGGACCCAGTCGGACCTTGGGACGGAACACAGCCTCCCGACGCCGAAGATTGCGTGCCCTAGGTCAATCAGGGTTGCCCCCACAGTCTACAGCTCCTGTACCTCATCCTCCTCAGCCTCCATTTCTGAAATGACCACATCAGTCGCAAGCTGGAAGCACTGCAGCACTGCCTCGGCCAAGCGGCAACAGGCTGTGCTGAAGCTAATATGCTTAGGTGACAAACCACACAACGCTGAAGAGTTGTGGACAGCTCTGAAAGAGCAGGCAGATCTGTGGCTCACACCGCTGACCCTACAGCTAGGCATGGTCGTGTGTGACAATAGCCAGAATCTGGTGGCAGCTCTGAGGCGAGCTCACACACATACCATGCCTGGCCCATGTGCTTAACCTCGTGGTTCAGCGGTTTCTCAAAACTTACCTGAATCTGCTTGTCAAAGTACGCCGCCTGTGTGCCCATTTTAGAAAGTCAGCTACAGCTTCGGCCGCCCTTGTCATGTTTCAGCAGCATTTGCAGCTTCCGGCTCATCGACTGGTGTGTGATGTCCCCACACATTGGAACTCTACATTGCAGATGTTGGGAAGTATTTGTGAGCAGAAGAGGGCAGTTGTTGACTACCAGCATCAAGAAGGCCGTCGGTATTCAGGTCAGACTCCACACATAAAACCTCAGGAGTGGACATGGATGTCAGACATCTGTGCCATCCTCCAAAGCTTTGAGGACTCAACCAAGATGGTGAGCAGCGATGACACCATAATTAGAGTCACCATCCCGCTTCTCTGTCTTCTGAAATGCTCTCTACTCACAATTAAAGATGATGCATTGCAGGCGGAGCACAATGAGATGAAGCAAGGAACCATACAGGGTGATTACACACAGCCCAGCCTCATCTCATCCCAACGTGGATTGGGTGACAATGAGGAAGAGGAGGAGGAGGAAGAACTGGAGCTAGTTTCCTGCGCTATAGACAGTACTACCTGCACAACTGTCATACCGTCTGTTCAGCGTGGATGGCCTGAGGACAGGGAGGAGGAGGAAGAGGAGGATGAGGAGGAGAGCATGGTCAGTCGTTCTCTTGGTGAGGACACGGAAGTCTTGCCTCTTTGCAGTCTGGCACACATGGCTGAGTTTATGTTACGCTGCCTTTCCCGTGACCCTCGTGTTATCCAAATTTTGGGTGACAGTCATTACTGGTTGGTGACACTTGTAGACCCACGCTACAGGGAGAGCTTTCTGTCTCTTATTCCCTTGCAGGACAGGCCTAATAAAATGGTGCAGTACGAGAAGGCCCTTGTTGTGGAATTATTAAAAAAATTACCATCTGAAAACGCTGGCGACAGAGGTCACATTTCGTTGGACAACAAAGGAGTACAGGCGAGAGAGCCACAAATGCAATCCAGCAGAGGCAGGGGAACACTGTCAAAGTTCTGGGAGAGTTTTCTCAGACACTCCCATCGCACAGGCCCTGAGGCGCAGGGTACTCTCACAAGGAGTGCAAAGTTTCGGAAGATGGTGTGGGAGTACCTTGCTGACCGTACCAATGTCCTCCGTGAATCCTCTGTGCCTTATAATTATTGGGTATCCAAGCTGGACACGTGGCATGAACTGGCTCTCCTGGCCTTCCCTGCCGCTAGCGTTTTGTCAGAACGAGTTTTTAGTGCCGCCAGTGAAATTATAACTGATAGGCGCATCCGCCTGTCAACTGAAAATGCTGACAGGATGACTCTTATAAAAATGAACAAGGGCTGGATTGGGCCAGACTTCTCAACACCACCGAATGATAGCAGCGTAACATAAACTCAAATACAGTGTCTTTTTTGGGGAAGTCTAACTCTATTCCCATGCACCTCTGTCTTCACAACCAGACATGGGTATACGCTTCCTGATTTTGTCTATTTGCTCTTGTCCTCCTCCTTCTCTGCATCCTCATCCTCAACCACCATATCACCACCATATGTACCATATTAACATATCTACGTCTCTTGCAAGGGGAATTGGAGTTTCTCCAAATTTTTGGCAGCCGTTTCTTCACTGCATAGGCAAACACTATGAGAGACCCACTTCCTAATAATGGGAACATTGTTTTTAGGAGGCTCTCCGACCTCTACGTCTCCTGCAAGGGGCATTGGAGTTCTTCAAAATTTTTGGCAGCCGTTGCTTCACTGCATAGGCAAACATCATGGGAGATCCACTTCCTAATAATGGGAACATTGTTTTTAGGAGGCTCTCTGACCTCTACGTCTCTTGCAAGGGGCATTGGAGTTCCTCCAAATTTTTGGCAGCCGTTGCTTCATTGCATAGGCAAACAGTATGGGAGACCCTCTCCTTTCTAATGGGAATATGTCGTTACTGTGGCCCTGCTCTATGTGTTTTTAAATTGTTAATGGGGTTTTTCCTAAATTTTGTCAGCCGTTGTACTCACTGCATACCCTATAACTTTATAGGACACCCGCTCCTTTGTAATGGAAACATGCCATTACTGTGGCCCTGCTCTATGTGTCTTTAAATTGTTTGTGGGTTTTTTCCCAAATTTTGGCAGCCCTTGCAGTCACAGCATGGGACTGCAAGGGCCCGCTTCTTTATAATGGGAACATTTTTTTTACTGAGACCCTCCTCTATGTCTCTTCAAAGGGGTATTGGGTTGTGTCCGAATTTTTGGCAGCCCTTGCAGTCACTACATACGCAATAACAGTATGGGAGACCCATTCGTTAATAATGGGAACAACAAAGCATAGCCGGCTGATGGCTCTCTAACAATAGCGAGGGCCGACTGCTGGCCCTATAAAAATAGGCTTTGCGGCTTTCAGAGTCCCTCCATCATAAATGAAGCAGGATTTGTCTGATGATTTGTCACACACCATATGGCCAGATAAGGTTGTAAAATGTTAAAATGACATTTCCCGGTGAATACATTTGTCTGAAAAAAATAACGTAAGAAACCCCCCCAAAAAACAGTAGGATCTTTCTTTGGTATGAAAACCAGAGTCGCCAATGTAACCTCAATGTAATCACATTGTTCAGCTCCTGCACCTCCTCCTCCAGTTCAGCCTCCATCTCCGAAATGACAACATCAGTCACAAGCTGAAAGCACTGCAGCATTGCCTTGGCCAAGCGGCAACAGGCTGTGCTGAAGATATGCTTAATGGTTAGGTGACAAACCGCCCACCGCAGCAGAGTTGTTGAAAGCTGTAACACAGCAGCCTGATCTGTGGCTCTCACCACTGCACATACAGCCAGGCATGGTCGTGTGTGACAATGGGTGGAACCTGGTGACGGAGAAATGACAGCCGGATTAGATACGGTTTACATCTATGCCATTCCTTTCACCGAGCTAAAGAATAAGGCTGTGGTGAAATACAACTCCCACTGGGAAGCAGTTTCAAACTGAAAAACATTGGACCCACCAGAGGATTTGATTCTGAGGGCTCACCTTTCTCCCCCGCTCAAGAGCCCCATAGCTGCTGCAAAGTTTGCGCTATCATGAACTCTTCTTATGGAGAAGCCAGGGCCCACCCGAGGATTCTATAGTGGGATTGTCCAACCCTGCCTAGAAGCAGTCCTGGCTAAGAAAAGTGTGTGAGAAGGTTCCCGGACACTCTATGGCTCCTTTTTTACTGAGGTGGAAACCCACGCAAACACGAGGAGAACATACAAAATCCTTGCAGATGTTGTCCTTGCTGGATTTGAACCCAGGATCCCAGCGCTGCAAGGCTTCAGTGCTAACTACTGAACCAATGTGCTGCCGTTCACCCTCTGATATCTAACAGGCTGGGGAAACTTGCTCCTACTGCCACTCTATCTTCAGCTCCTTTGTGAGAAACTAATGTATTTGGACAGCCACCCAGTCTACCAAATAGAATTCCTGAAAAGGAAATTGGAGATGGCTTTGCTACTGGTACTGGGGACAGTACTAATACCATGGCGTCGTACCATAGTTCAGTGAAAATATTACAGGCTGGTAGGAGGCAAGAAGATTGCTACAGAAAAGTACAAGCAGTAATGTTCAGGGTCCCTTGCTTGTGGAAGGCGGAGACAATACCGGGAGAAATAGTGGCGGCTGGGTACCGAGTATGGACACCCGGCCGCAGCCGGCATGAGGTTGTGGACAGTTTCCGCCTCCACGAGCCTAAAAGGCCACATTTCATGTGCAAGCAGCTTTAGAGGACTTCCTGGGAGAAATGACAGCTGGAGTAGATACGGCTTCCCAAGTCCTTTCACCAAGCTAAAGAATATGGCTGTGGTAAAATACAACTCACCGACAAGCTGTGGACTGTCTCTGTACCGTCCCTGGCCACATTCACTTGACCACGTGTTTGTGGTTAGGCGGTCCTTCCCAGTAAGTCCACTGGGGAGGGCACGGGTAATGTTGTGGGACCCGTGCTTGTGGAAGGCAGAGACGACACCGGGAGAAATAGTGGAGGCTGGGGACCAAGTATGGACACCCGGCCGCCCCCAGCATGAGGTTGTGGACAGCTCCCACCTCCACGAGCCTAAAAGGCCATATTTCAAGTGCAAGCAGCTTTAGAGGACTTCCTGGTAGAAATGACAGCTGGAGTAGATACGGTTTCCCAAAAGTCAGTCCTTTCACCGAGCTAAAAAATATGGCTGTGGTGAAATACAACTCAATGACAAGCTGTGGACTGGCTCTGTACTATCCCTGGCCACATTCACTTGACCACGTGTTTGTGGTTAGGCGGTCCTTCCCAGTAAGTCCACTGGGGAGGGCATAGGTAATGTTGAGGGACCCTTGCTTGTGGAAGGCAGAGACGACATCGGGAGAAATAGTGGCGGCTGGGGACCGAGTATGGACACCCGGCCACCTACGGCATGAGGTTGTGAAAAGCTTCCGCCTCCACGAGCCTAAAAGGCCACATTTCAAGTGTTAAATGACATGTTAAAATGACTTTGCACTTTTGCATTGCTTTCAATCAAGACAAATGCATTCACTGGGAAATAACGCATCAAAAACGCTACGTGTGAACATAGCCCAACATGTGGAGGAGCATTTTTGTTTTTGGCATTTATTTTGCCTTATATACAAGTCATTACCCTGGAAAGGATGGTCCTTAACATATTTCCCAAGAAAATCCATTTTGGTTTAGTTTTTGTATGTTTTACTGTGAGTCCGTAAAAGTGGCCTAATAGCTCTGACAACATTGTTGATAGCAGTGACCTGGGAGTCAGAAATGCTTCCAGGGGTCTTCCACATGCTGTTCCCATGTCATTTGAGCACTGTTCCCATCGATTTGGGCAATTTTTAGTCCCTCTGCAGACCGCCAGGGGGAGCCGCCAGAAAAATGCTAGAGTTTCCAATAAATTACAGTACAGACCAAAAGTTTGGACACACCTTCTCATTTAAAGATTTTTCTGTATTTTTATGACTATAAAAATTGTACATTCACACTGAAGGCATCAAAACTATAAATTAACACATGTGGAATTATATACTTAACAAAAAAGTGTGATACAACTGAAAATATGTCTTATATTCTAGGTTCTTCAAAGTAGCCACCTTTTGCTTTGATGACTGCTTTGCACACTCTTGGCATTCTCTTGATGAGCTTCCAGAGGTAGTCACCGGAAATGGTCTTCCAACAATTTTGAAGGCGTTCCCAGAGATGCTTAGCACTTGTTGGCCCTTTTGCCTTCACTCTGCGGTCCAGCTCACCCCAAACCATCTCGATTGGGGTCAGGTCTGGTGACTGTGGAGGCCAGGTCATCTGGCATAGCACCCCATCACTCTCCTTCTTGGTCAAATAGCCGTTACACAGCCTGGAGGTGTGTTTGGGGTCATTGTCCTGTTGAAAAATAAATGATGGTCCAACTAAACGCAAACCGGATGGAATAGTATGCCGCTGCAAGATGCTGTGGTAGCCATGCTGGTTCAGTATGCCTTCAATTTTGAATAAATACCCAACAGTGTCACCAGCAAAGCACCCCCACACCATCACACCTCCTCCTCCATGCTTCACGGTGGGAACCAGGCATGTAGAGTCCATCCGTTCACCTTTTCTGCGTCGCACAAAGACACGGTGGTTGGAACCAAAGATCTCAAATTTGGACTCATCAGACCAAAGCACAGATTTCCACTGGTCTAATGTCCATTCCTTGTGTTCTTTAGCCCAAACAAGTCTCTTCTGCTTGTTGCCTGTCCTTAGCAGTGGTTTCCTAGCAGCTATTTTACCATGAAGGCCTGCTGCACAAAGTCTCCTCTTAACAGTTGTTGAAGAGATGTGTCTGCTGCTAGAACTCTGTGTGGCATTGACCTGGTCTCTAATCTGAGCTGCTGTTAACCTGCGATTTCTGAGGCTGGTGACTCGGATAAACTTATCCTCAGAAGCAGAGGTGACTCTTGGTCTTCCTTTCCTGGGGCAGTCCTCATGTGAGCCAGTTTCTTTGTAGCGCTTGATGGTTTTTGCAACTGCACTTGGGGACACTTTCAAAGTTTTCCCAATTTTTCGCACTGACTGACCTTCATTTCTTAAAGTAATGATGGCCACTTGTTTTTCTTTACTTAGCTGCTTTTTTCTTGCCATAATACAAATTCTAACAGTCTATTCGGTAGGACTATCAGCTGTGTATCCACCAGACTTCTTCACAACACAACTGATGGTCCCAACCCCATTTATAAGGCAAGAAATCCCACTTATTAAACCTGACAGGGCACACCTGTGAAGTGAAAACCATTTCCGGTGACTACCTCTTGAAGCTCATCAAGAGAATGCCAAGAGTGTGCAAAGCAGTCATCAAAGCAAAAGGTGGCTACTTTGAAGAACCTAGAATATAATACATATTTTCAGTTGTTTCACACTTTTTTGTTAAGTATATAATTCCACATGTGTTAATTCATAGTTTTGATGCCTTCAGTGTGAATGTACAATTTTCATAGTCATGAAAATACAGAAAAATCTTTAAATGAGAAGGTGTGTCCAAACGTTTGGTCTGTACTGTACATTGGGCTCGTTACTCGGTCCAAGCACTCGAGCATTCCAATTTGCTCAACTCGAACAGCGAGTACCCAAGCATTTTAGTTTTCGCTCATCACTATAAAAGACGCATTTTTTTTGCAAAGACTAGTTTCTGCATCGCCATATTTTGAGAGCTATAATTTTTCCATATTTTGGCCGATAGAGTCATGTAAGGGCTTGTTTTTTGCAAGACAAGTTGACGGTTTTATTGGTACCATTTTTGGGCATGTGACATTTTTTGATCGCCTTTTATTCCGATTTTTGGGAGGCAGAATAAACAAAAACAAACAATTCAGGATTACTTTTTTTTTAATGCCGTTAAGCGTGTGGTAAAATTGATAAGGCAGCTTTATTCTTTGGGTCAGTATGTTTACAGTGATACTACATTTATATCTTTTTTTATGTTTTGGCGCTTTTACACAATAAAAACTATTTAATAGAAAAAATAATTGTTTTTTGCACCGCTTTATTCTGAGAGCTATAACTTTTTTATTTTTTGGCTGATGGAGTTGTATATCGGCTTGTTTTTTGCGGGACAAGATGACATTTTCAGAGGTACAATTTCTATTTACTTTCGTCTTTTTGATCACGCTTTATTCCACTTTTTGTTCGGCGGTATGGTGATAAAGCACCGTCTTTTGCTTCATATTATATTTTATTTTTTTAACATGTTCACTACTAGTGGGACAGTTTTATAGGTCAGGTCGTTCTGGACATGGCAATACCAAATATGCTGTACTTTTACTGTTTTTTGTTTTGTTTTTTTTCATAATAATATTTATTTATGGGTCCAATATATATATATATATATTTTTTTTTTTTTTTAATTATCAGTTTAATTAAACACAGCTGGACTCCAATGAAGGAGTAGAACCATCTCAAGGAGGATCACAAGGAAATGGACAGCATATGACTTAAGTATGAGTGTCTGAGCAAAGGGTCTGAATACTTATGACCATGTGATATTTCAGTTTTTCTTTTTTAATAAATTTGCAAAAATTTCTACATTTCTGTTTTTTTCAGTCAATATGGGGTGCAGAGTGTACTTTAATGAGAAAAAATGAACTTTTTAGAATTTACCAAATGGCTGCAATGAAACAGAGAGTGAAAAATTTAAAGGGGTCTGAACACTTTCCGTACCCACTGTACAGTATGTTGCATGGTGTATTGGTGTTTTTATTATTATAAATAAAAATACATTTTAGTGGGATTATATGTTCACTTTAGTTAATGTATTCCCTTTGGTTGACCATTTACTTTACACATTGTTTGTAATGAGGCCCTGGCACCCCAATGGGAGATTCGCCCTTGCTTCATCAGGGAGCATGTCCTAATATGAGTAGGAAGGTAAGTATATAAAGGTGGATTCAATCAAGCGGCAGCCAATGGAAAGAGAGGAAAGTGTCATACCACCAATCAGGGAGCACGGACCTCATGCTCATAAACACCATGTATGTAAACCAGCCTATCACTGATCTTTGAGGGCCGTACATGCCCATCCCCAAATCGGATTCCTCCAATAAAGTTGACCGTCATAGGTGCATCACATATGTCTGGCACAGTGTACATGGAGACCACATTGGCGGCACATGTGCTGCTCAAACTGTTATGGACATCAATATAAAATTAATATACGGTGGAGATCAGCAAAATGGCGCTTACATCCTGTACCACACCTGCTATATATATATTTAGAAACTGCGTGACAGCTTCTTCATTCTAATGTGTTTGCGCTGCTCTTGTTAATTAAGTTTGACATATACTAGCATGCTTGTGTGTTTGTTCTGCTTTTGTTAACAAAGTCTATTGCGCAGCTGCAGATGACAGAAACTATAACCATTGTTTGCATAACTGCAACTATGTTGTGATGATTTGTTGCTTGAACCAATTAATATGAAGATAAGCACCCTTGGGACACTCTCAAGAGACTGTCTATATAAACGTGTGTTACTTCCTCAACAAACAGAACTTCTGCCTTTGACTGACGCAGGCAGTCATTTGTCTTATTTCTCCGTGTACATGTGTGACACACCTAATCGATTTGGCAGCAGACAATTAAGAATTATTGCATACCCTTGCTGTGCCGCTCAAAACAAAACCATCCAATGTATGGAATTTCCGCCCACCGGGACTCTGATCGCAGCGTGTGGCGTTACCATGGGACCGTTATCCCTGGAAACACAGGCACATCACCAGGGGCGTAACTACCAAGGTCGCAAATGTCGCCACAGCAACCGGGCCCAGCGGGGGAAGGGCCCACCGAGGCCAGCAAATACTTCAGCTGGATGTGTGTCCTCAGATAATGGGCACACCATTAGTGGTATTCTATGCAAGCTAAAGAGATAACTTGAAGCTCCTGAGCTCTTATCCTCAATCTGTAAAGGGTTCTCCACCTACCTTGTTCCATTTACTAAAATGGTGTCTTTTTATATAGCAGAGGGACTTCCTCATGCACCAGAGCCCCAGGATTCACTGCTACTCTCCTATCTTTCAAGAGATCTATTTATGTATAAAATTGTAGTTGGTGAAGAAGAGGTAGCACTTATCTGTTTTTACTCAAAGCTAGAAAATCAAACTCTGAATTCAAAGAAAGACCGCTGAGTCTGAATTTTCCCATAACTGAAAATAGAATTTGAGGTATGGTCGTTCTATGTTTGATGCTTTAAAAGGGCTGTAGTTTCTCCTAAGAAATGGCTGCAATCAGTGTGAGAGCACATTCAATGCTCACACTTTTCAATATAGACATTAGGAAAGAAGCCCTCTTTTGTCATGCTAGGTAGCTCCAGGGACAATAGCTCCACACTTAGAAATCAATAAAATCAATAAAGTAACTGTAAAAGAAAAGCTGAAAGACCCTCTTCCCTAAATAAAATAGCAATAGAAAAACCATACAAACTGAAATTCATTATTCATTCCCAGGAGCAGAAGTACAAGTAACATGCATGAATATGCTCTACCAAAACTTAAAACCATTGTGGGTGAAACACCAAACTTTCACAAGACTTAGTTCTGTGTTTCACTAATGGACATTCTTTTTTGCTACACAATCATCATACATTTGTGAGTCCTATGAAATTTGAGAGTCCCATCCTACCATTTGGTTATTTTCCTAAAGAAGACAACCACACTTGGCTAAACAAAAATGTAACTTATGTAGAAGACAACAAGCACATACTGATGGAGGGCATAGAGAACTATTGTGACAAAACACAGGCAACTTATAAATGTGATCCAGTTTATTTCATGAATGAATGATAAAAGACCACCTTGTGACACAAAGGTGCAGACACCTGTACTATTTCAGAGATTACATTTCTTTATTTATAACTTTCTGAAACACAGTATTGCTTATTGAAAGGTATTGGTATCAATCATGGTATTGCTTAAAACTGTTTTTTTTAAATGTAATAGTGTCAATTTTGCATGTTTCCAAATAAGATGAAATATATTAATCCAGGAACTGTATTCAAACTGTGTTATTATTCATGGTTAATTTCCTATTCAAACTATTGTTGATGAAATATCGAAGTAAGTGGTATGGCCACAACGCCCCCAGACCATATAATGATAATATCGTTTATGTAGCGATCAAATAAGACATTGTACCTTAAAGAGGTTGTCCGGACCAAATTGATAATTCTGCAGTCACTCTGTGTGACTGAAGAGTTATAAATCAACCCAGCGCATGTGTAAGAGGGAGGACAGTATGAGTCTTGTACCCTCCAAAAGACGCCAAGGCAAGATGCTAATGGTTATTATTGTGTGAATTATGTTTTCTTGTGGTAACAAGTGTTAATTTCCTAACGGTAACAAGATGTCCCTGTCTTCCTTTACACTTTTGTACAGAACTAGGTGAAAGGTTAAGTTTTGCCCAGCAACAAGACAGCAGGGACAGTTTGAGAGTTAACTGTAAAGACTAACAACATTTTGCCTAAACGGCAACTCGAACCCCAAACTAAAGCCCTAAAACTTAACTTTTATTAAAGTATATTAAAGTTTATAACTCTTCCAAGGATAGTGAAATTAAAATGTTAGGCCATTAAGTCTCTGTCCCCTGATGACGCCAGTTAGGCGAAACATGTCGGGGAGGCTTTAACCTTATATTTTATGATCAGGATAGGCAGTGTGAACATGAGATAAGTGGTCCGCGGCCACTAATGTATGATAATGAGAGTTGGTCGGATAATCACATAGTGGAAAAGCAATATTGCAGATTATAATATCCGACCTTTCTCTGCTGCCTGCTCCTATGCTAACATTTTAATTTCACTATCCTTGGAAGAGTTATAAACTTTAATATACTTTAATAAAAGTTAAGTTTTAGGGCTTTAGTTTGGGGTTCTAGTTGCCGTTTAGGCAAAATGTTGTTAATCTTATTACCCCTACGCTGTCTTTAGTTTGAACAGTGTTGGCTTAACTGTAAAGACAACCCATAGTGGGTGGGAGCATTGGGAAACTCTGGGTAGTTAGAGATTTTGCAGGAAGTTCAGTCAGTTTAAGTGGAGAAGGGTGAGTGCGCAGAGTTCTGGAGAGAGAGAGCAGAACTAGTGTAGAGCTGAGAGGCACAAGGCAACAAGAATCATGAAGGAACTTTAGAGGCGACTGAGATCCAGTTAAGCAGGCAAGTGGGTGAAACCCATTAGTGTCAGAAGTAAAAGAAGTGAGTCCAGTGTTGACCAGAAATGAGGGCCCTGTGAAGGAAGGGTGCTGCCCAGCTGAGGACACAGAAGAGGGAAGCAACTCTAAGAGCGGCCCTTGCAAGGGATCACAGACTGCTGTTTGGGTGCAGGGTACACAGCATAACATATAGACACTTATGTCCCTGCAACTGGAAGATTGAGGTTTATCTCATTTGCTTTGCTTGTTTACTGCCCACATGTAAAGTGCCGTTGCCCAAAACCGATAAGAACGTACCTCTGTATGAGACAGAAGAAGTTGTAAAGTGTACTACCTGCTGCCTTGTGTGCTTAAGTGTTTTGCCTAGTAAAGAGTGCCTTGTTTTTAAGAACGTGCCTGGTGTCCTTGTCTTGAAGTCTAATGGGCCTGGTGAGCAGCGGGATGGGACCAGCCTGAAGATGAAGGTACCAATAGCAACACTGCCAGCATACACACACACAGAACTCTCATCTTTTCTGTTTCCATACATTTGTATTGAGTGAGGCAGTGCCCCATCTAGTAACTCGGCCGTCCAGTGGGCGTGACCGACTAGAGGGCGCGGCCTTGCTCCGTACAAGTGTAGGGAAGCGAGGCTGTGCCCACTGGCCGTACTTTGCTCTTGTTCACTTTGCACAATTAACTTTTAATCTCTTATCTTCCATACACACGTGGTCAAAATTGTTGGTACCCCTCGTTTAATGAAAGAAAAACCCACAATGGTCACAGAAATAACTTGAATCTGACAAAGGTAATAATAAATTAAAAATCTATGAAAATGAACAAATGAAAGTCAGACATTACTTTTCAACCCTGCTTCCACAGAATTTTTAAAAAAATTAAACTCATGCAATATGCCTGGACAGAAATGATGGTACCCTTAACTTAATATTTTGTTGAACAACCTTTTGAGGCAATCACTGCAATCAAACGATTCCTGTAACTGTCAATGAGCCTTCTGCACCTCTCGACAGGTATTTTGGCCCACTCCACATGAGCAAACTGCTCCAGTTGTCTCGTGTTTGAAGGTTGCCTTTTCCAGACGGCATGTTTCAGCTCTTTCCAAAGATGCTCAATAGGATTTAGGTCAGTGCTCATAGAAAGCCACTTCAGAATAGTCCAATGTTTTCCTCTTAGCCATTGTTGGGTGTTTTAAGCTCTGTGTTTTGGGTCATTATCCTGTTGCAAGACCCATGACCTGCGACTGAGACCAAGCTTTCTGACACTGGGTAGCACATTTCTCTCTAGAATTCCTTGATAGTCTTGAAATTTCATTGTACCCTGCACAGATTCAAGACACCCTGTGCAGCAAAGCAGCCCCAGAACATAACGGAGCCTCCTCCATATTTCACAGTAGGGACAGTGTTCTTTTCTTGATATGCTTCATTTTCTGTCTGTGAACATAGAGGTGATGTGCCTTGCCAAAAACTTCTATTTTTGTCTCATCTGTCCATTGGACATTCTCCCAGAAGCTTTGTGGCTTGTCAACATGTAGTTTGGCAAATTCCAGTCTGGCTTTTTTATGATTTTCTTTCAACAATGGTGTTCTCCTTGGTCATCTCCCATGAAGTCCACTTTGAATCAAACTACGACGGATGGTGCGATCTGACACTTTAGAAGTTATCCTGGGCTCTTTTGTTACCATTCATATTATCCGTCTCTTTGATTTGTCATCAATTTTCCTCCTGCGACCACGTCCAGGGAGGTTGGCTACAGTCCCATGGATCTTAAATTTCTGAATAATATGTGCAAGTGTAGTCACAGAAACATCAAACTGCTTGGAGATGGTCATGGTCTTATAACCTTTACCTTTAACATGCTTGTCTATAATTTTCTTTCTAATCTCCTGAGACAACTCTTTCCTTTGCTTCCTCTGGTCCATGTTGAGTGTGGTACACACTATGTCACCAAACAGCACAGTGAGTATCTGTAGCCCTATATACAGACCCACTGACTGATTACAAGATTGTAGACACCTGTGATCCAGGCCTATTTCATGAGTTTAATTTTGTGGAAGCAGGGTTGAAAAGCAATGTCTGACTTTCATTTGTTCATTTTCAGAGATTTTTAATTTTGTATTTCTTTTGTCAGATTCAAGTTATTTCTGCAACCATTGTGGGTTTTTCTTTCATTAAACGAGGGGTGCCAACAATTTTGACCATGTGTGTATGTGCATATTCTGTGTGTTTCACTTTAATTTCCCGGCTTACTAAAATGCATGTCACTGTGCATGTCTACTTTTTATGTTCAGGTTTTCCTGATGATCTTCGGCCACTTAGCACACGGTGCATGCGCTATGGCCGAAGTGTAACGTCACAGACTACCGTCGGACCTCGGGAGTCTACGTCACCTTCCCCACCTACCTCTCTCTTTCTTAAGCCACCACTTCCATCCTGCAACTAGATGCACCAGCGTGCTATGCACGCCATTCTCACCGCACCATGGAGCACTGATGAGCACCGAGAGACACAGAGAAAGGTAATAACTGGGTTTTCACTAGCCACTGTGGGTTTACAACATTTAGAGGCTTTTCTATATAGCATTTGGAACACCCTTGTGGGATTTCAATGACTAGAGTCTCTTTCCTTTATAGCATTATATATGCATTTGTTCTCCTTCCTTTTCACAAGTACCAATGGTTTCCCCATTTAGTTATAATGTCAGTGACGCGCCCCTCTGGGCCGTGGGGTACTCGGCAGCCGGGCCCCTGGTTGCCGGGGGATATCACGGTAGCTGTCCATGACCCAGGGCGGTCAGTAAAAAGGGGGAGTTTAAAGGGGATTTGGAAAGTTCGTGACGCCACCTGTGGATTGCGGCTAAGGGGTGCCGCCGCTGCGGAGCAGTCCTCTGGAGCTGGTGTTACGGCAGCAGGGATGGTGCTGCTCTCCACAGGTAGAGCTAGCTCCAGGGCAGAGTGGGGTGTAATGGATGGTGGTGCACGGCAGGACGGTCCTGGAGGAAAGACGGACACTCACACGGGGATAATCTTCAGTACCTTTACTGGTGGTATTGCAGGCACTGTCCAGGGTACTCCAGGTGAAGGGCACACTTTTGGACTCTCTCCCCAGTGAGCGGGTATAGGGCCTCCTGATCCGTTGCTTTGTTCTCTAAGCTTCTGACCTGCCTGGAGCTAGGCCTAGCTTGGTTACTGTCTCTCTTTGCACCTGCTGACCTGGTGATAGGGCCTTCTCTTTGGAGATCACTCTCCCTGGACGCTGGGGCCTCCGTGACTCCTAGTCCTGGTACTGTAGTCAGCGTTTGGAGAACCTGGGACCTGTAGTCCTCCAGCGGTTCCGGTGGTTCCTACTGGGTGTAAAGGGTCCCTGTAGGCGCGGACCCGGTGTCCGGTATATATATCGGGGTGAGCCTGGTATGCTCCTCTGCCCCCTCGCTACTTCTTCCTTCTCCTCTCTGCCTTCGGCCCACTCAAGGCCCTCACTAGGCTTTCACATGTGCTGTAGGCCTTGCCTCGCCTAAGCACAGCAGCCAGCTCGCTGCCTCTTCACTGCTCTCTGAGCGTCAGCACGCTCTCTGCTCAACCCTGAGCTGTGTTCCTCTCCGTCTCTGAACACTAAACACTAACTGAGCTGCCTGGCTCCACCCTCCCTTTATATATCTCTATCAGAGCTCCCTCTGGTGGTCTGAGGTGGTAGGGTGGAGGTGTGTGAATGTGTGAGGGCCTCTTGTGGAGAACTCCATCCATGCACCCTTCTGGGTTCTGTGGCACCAATGCATAGCAGGGCGCCACATCAGCATAAGGCTGTTTGATCAGCTTGTTTCCTTTGCGTTAGAGAACCCTTCTTATTGGATTGAAGCAACAGCCACTTGGATATTCCATTCATTTGCATGTGTATTAAATGAACATTTACTCTTATTATATATGATTTTCAGTATTTCACCTTGTTGGTATAATTTAGATTTATTGACCCAGTGATGAGATTTCTTTATTTTGACATTTGTTCCTTTTATTGTATTATATGCAGATAACCTTGACAAAGGCTTAAAAGGCTGAAAAGTTGGTCACTATTTCTTTCTCCACTGGTTGCTCAAATACATTTATTTGGAAAGAATACAAACTCTTGTCTATATATTGTGCCGAAGGTTTTTTTCATTGAGTAACTCATACATAACCTCCGGTCTTGACTCAGAAACTGGTGAATCCTCGCAGCGCACAGTGTGTGCACTGGGGGATTCATAAGTCTACAGTCACACAGAGTGATTGTAGACTTATCCATTTGGACCGGACAACCCCTTTAAGAGTATCCGCTCAAATAGAAATACAGTCATATGAAAAAGTTTGGGCACCCCTATTAATCTTAAGCTTAATGTTTAATAAAAATTGGTGTTTTTGCAACAGCTATTTCAGTTTGATATATGTAATAACTGTTGGATACAGTAATGTTTCTGCCTTGAAATGAGGTTTATTGTACTAACAGAAAATGTGCAATCTGCATTCAAACAAAATTTGACAGGTGCATAAGTATGGGCACCTCACCAGAAAAGTGACATTAATATTTAGTAGATCCTCCTTTTGCAAAAATAACAGCCTCTAGTCGCTTCCTGTAGCTTTTAATGAGTTCCTGGATCCTGGATGAAGGTATTTTTGACCATTCCTCTTTACAAAACAATTCCAGTTCAGTTAAGTTTGATGGTCGCCGAGCATGGACAGCCTCTTCAAATGATCCCACAGATGTTCAATGATATTCAGGTCTGGGGACTGGGATGGCCATTCCAGAACATTGTAATTGTTCCTCTGCATGAATGCCTGAGTAGATTTGGAGCGGTGTTTTGGATCATTGTCTTGCTGAAAGATCCATCCACTGCGTAACTTCAACTTTATCACTGATTCTTGAACACTATTGCCAAGAATCTGCTGATACTGAGTGGAATCCATGCGTCCCTCAACTTTAACAAGATTCCCAGTGCCGGCATTGACCACACAGCCCCAAAGCATGATGGAACCTCCACCAAATTTTACTGTGGGTAGCAAGTGTTTTTCTTGGAATGCTGTGTTTTTTTGCCACCATGCATAACGCCTTTTTGTATGACCAAACAACTCAATCTTGGTTTCATCAGTCCACAGGACCTTCTTCCAAAAAGAAATAGGCTTCTTCAAATGTGCTTTTGCATACCTCAGCCGACTCTGTTTGTGCGGACTTGCAGAAACGGCTTCTTTCGCATCACTCTCCCATACAGCTTCTCCTTGTGCAAAGTGCGTTGTATAGTTGACCGATGCACAGTGACACCATCTGCAGCAAGTTGATGCTGCAGCTCTCTGGAGGTGGTCTGAGGATTGTCCTTGACTGATCTCACCATTCTTCTTCTCTGCCTTTCTGATGTTTTTCTTGTCCTGACACTTCTGGCCTTAACAAGAACTGTCCCTATGTTCTTCCATTTCCTTACTATGTTCCTCACAGTGGAAACTGACAGGTTAAATCTCTGAGACAGCTTTTTGTATCCTTCCCCTGAACAACTATGTTGAATAATCTTTGTTTTCAGATCATTTGACAGTTGTTTTGAGGAGCCCATGATGCCACTCTTCAGAGGAGATTCAAACAGGAGAACAACTTGCAAGTGGCCACTTTAAGTAGCTTTTCTCATGATTGCATACACCTGGCTATAAAGTTCAAAGCTCAATGAGGTTACAAAACCAAAAAAAGTGCTTTAGTAAGTCAGTAAAAAGTAGGCAGGAGTATTTAAAACAAGAAAATGATAAGGGTGCCCATACTTATGCACCGGTCAAATTTTGTTTGAATGCAGATTGCACATTTTCTGTTAGCACAATAAACCTCATTTCAAGGCAGAAACATTACTGTGTCCAACAGTTATTACATATATCAAACTGAAATAGCTGTTGCAAAAACACCAATTTTTATAAAACATTAAGCTTAAGATTAATAGGGGTGCCCAAACTTTTTCATATGACTGTATATGGGATCATGGATTACATCACTTCCTCTTTTCTTTAGTATAAATTGGGCACTTTTACTATGGCATACCCCCTGAGAAACTCATCATGTTACTTGTTAAGTTTAAAGCTGATCAAATCGGTTTGTGAATCTATTCCCCTGATGAACCTCAATATACTGGAGGGCAAACGCATTGGGAATTTTCTAAATTAGTAATGGATCATCACTAAATTCAGATGAGTATTCTATGGTTTTTACAATATATCATTTTTGTTTTTCTATATTATACCATTGCTGAATAATAATTGGCTGTTGGGGTTGTTACCACATACAGTATCTTTGTATAACGTCTTCTATTTGCATTGCTCTGTACTATCAATAGGGCTATTACAGGGAGTTCTTAGTGCAGTTTTTGTTGAGAGGGAGTGCCATTTTCGTCCACTTTTAGGGTGGCAACCTCCCCAGTCAAGTAAAGTCATATACCAGGGTCCCGTAGGGTCAATTAGTTTAAAATATTTCTCTAATATTTACCCTTTCTGCCTTTAATAATAACATTACACAACCTGTTTTTTGTGCTCGTAATCAATGTTTTTGATTGGTTTCATACTTGCTGGTCAAATAATTTGCTAGTGCTATTGTAATTAATCTTTGCAGTGGTTTCGATATAATTTAATAAAATTGTAGTTTTAGTTGGGGGGTTTCACCTGTTCCTTAATTGATCTGACTCCCTACGGTCACAAGGCAGTTAGATTTTGGTTGTTTTAAGTTAAGATCTATCAGTCACTGGATTTGGTAGTCAATGGAAAGACCTGGGAGATAGTCCCAATATGGTTGTCAGGAGAGCAATTTGTGCAATACCCCGGTAAAGAAATGAGTTCTTTTGTAATTGCCCTTCAAACCCAAGTTAGCTATTGAATTGTCCCGTTGGCAAGTATAGATGTGCTACCTGTGTTATGTGTAGCTGTGTTATTCTTACTGGCCAAAGAATTCACCAACCTCAACGGGAATATACATTTCAGATTAAGACTTTGCTGAACTGTAAGTCAGCATTAGTAGTGTTTGCCATTGGGTGTCCTTGTATAAAGAAATACATTGTTAAAATGAAGAGACTGGTACATGTCAGAATTGGTGAACATATCGGAGACATTCACGACAGTGATGATAGCAAAACATCGGCTGCTCACTTTATTCATTTTCAACAGAAAAAAATCCCTGATCTAAAGTTTTTGGCAATCCATCAATTGAAGGCTGATAGGAGGTGTGGTGACGTGGACAAGATCCTTCAGTGTGGATTTATAATCTGGAAATGTTCTCACTCCTCCACCTTAATAATGAGATAAACTTTAAGTATTATTTGTAAGTTGTTCTCTCCATTTTTTTTTTACCTGCAGCAATACTTGCATTGAACATGTACAGTCATGGCCAAAAGTATTGAGAATGAGACAAATAGTAATTTTTTCAAAGTTTACTGCTTCATTTTTTGTAATGGCAATTTGCATATACTCCTGAATGTCAAAAAGTGATCAGCTTAACAGCAATTACTGGACTTGCAAAGTCAATATTTGCCCAGAAAATGAACTTTAACCCCCAAAACACATTTCAAGATCATTGCAGTCCTGCCTTAAAAGGAGCAGCTAACATCGTTTTAGTGATTGATCCATTAACACAGGTGTGGGTGTTGATGAGGACAGGGCTGGCGATCAATCAGTCATGATTAAGTAAGAATGACACCACTGGACACTTTAAAAGGAGGCTGGTTCTTGGTATCATTGTTTCTCTTCAGTTAACCATGGTTATCTCTAAAGAAACACGTGCAGCCATCATTGCACTGCACAAAAATGGCCTAACAGGGAAGAGTATCGCAGCTACAAAGATTGCACCTCAGTCAACAATCTATCGCATCATCAAGAACTTCAAGGAGAGAGTTTCCATTGTTGTCAAAAAGGCTCCAGGGCGCCCAAGAAAGACCAGCAAGCACCAGGACCGTATCTTAAAACTGTTTCAGCTGCGGGATCGGACTACCAGCAGTGCCGAGCTTGCTCAGGAATGGCAGCAGGCTGGTGTGAGTGCTTCTGCACGCACTGTGAGGCGGAGACTCTTTGAGCAAGGGCTGGTTTCAAGGAGGGCAGCAAAGAAGCCACTTCTCTCCAGAAAAAACATCAGGGACCGACTGATATTCTGCAAAAGGTACAGGGAATGGACTGCTGAGGACTGGGGCAAAGTCATTTTCTCTGATGAATCCCCTTTTCGATTGTTTGGGACATCTGGAAAACAGCTTATTCGGAGAAGAAGAGGTGAGCGCTACCACCAGTCTTGTCTCATGCCAACTGTAAAGCATCCTGAAACCATTCATGTGTGGGGTTGCTTCTCAGCCAAGGGAATCGGCTCACTCACAGTCTTGCCTAAAAACACAGCCATGAATAAAGAATGGTACCAGAATGTCCTCCAAGAGCAACTTCTCCCAACCATCCAAGAGCAGTTTGGCGCCCAAAAATGCCTTTTCCAGCATGATGGAGCACCTTGCCATAAAGCAAAGGTGATAACTAAATGGCTCATAGAACAAAACATAGAGATTTTGGGTCCATGGCCTGGAAACTCCCCAGATATTAATCCCATTGAGAACTTGTGGTCAATCATCAAGAGACGGGTGGACAAACAAAAACCAACAAATTCTGGCAAAATGCAAGCATTGATTATGCAAGAATGGACTGCTATCAGTCAGGATTTGGTCCAAAAGTTGATTGAGAGCATGCCAGGGAGAATTACAGAGGTCTTGAAGAAGAAGGGGCAACACTGCAAATATTGACTTGCTGCATTAACTCATTCTAACTGTCAATATAACCTATTGGTACTCATAATATGATTGCAATTATATTTCAGTATGTGATATAAACATCAGACAAACACTAATAAAAACCAGAGGCCAGCAGATCATGTGAAAATATAATTTTGGTGTCATTCTCAAAACTTTTGGCCATGACTGTATACAGGCTTTGTTTAATGATGATTTTGTTTTTATGTTTTATTTGTGCTTTTGTGCACTTGTGGTTTTCCTAATTAGGTGGGTGTCACTATTAGGCTAAGTGCCCACGATGCAGAAATGCTGCAGATTTTTTCCGCTTCTCCCTGGCAGCAAAAATGCATGCGGGTTTTACATGTGTTTTTCCTGCCAGGTAGAAGCGTTTGTCAAGCGTTTTTGCATGCATTTCTGCATGCGGGTTATCAAGCGCTTTTCCAAGTGATTTTAGCATTACTTGGAAAAGTGCTTGACAACTTGTTCACACTATATACACTGTGTTCCAAATTATTATGCAAATAATATTTTCTTAGATTTTCCCAAATTACCTATATGAATTGCAGTCATAGTAATTTTCCAGTCAAATAACTATTAGAGTACAATTGAAAGGTTTTTGTACAAACTGCCTATGATAACAGTATATTTTCAAAAAAATAAAAAACTCAAACTGCACTCAAAATGCATGTTCCAAATTATTATGCACAGCAGAGTTTTCAACCTTTTCATTTTAATAAAGAACAAAAAAATTGACATTTTTGAAATTATAAGCATTAGCAGGTTATTACAAACGAAATCAAACAGTTTTCAACTCAAAACTTTATTCTAGGTGATGTTACATTTGCACATAGGACCCCTTGTTCGAAAGGAGCTTCTGAACTCTCTCGTCCATTGAATTTGTCAGGTTTTGGATGGTTTCTGCTGTAATTGTTTTGCATGAGGACAGAATACCCTCCCAGAGCTGTTGCTTAGATGTGAACTGCCTCCCGCCATCATAGACACTCCTTTTGATGATGCTTCAGAGGTTCTGAATGGGGTTGAGGTCAGGGGAGCATGGGTGCCACACCATAAGTTTGTCCCCTTTTATGCCCATAGCAGCCAGAGATGCAGATGTGTTATATGCAGCATGAGACGGGGCATTATCATGCATGAAATGATCTCGATGGTCCAGATCGATGGAGTGGAGGATGGCTGGTTGATGGACACCCCATGCAAACACGACTACGGCGCTAACAAGGAGGAGGTGGAGTAATGTTTTGGGCTGGAATCGAGGGGAGAGAGATTGTCGGCCCTTTTAGGATCCCTGAAGGGGTAAAGATGAACTCCATAATGTATGTTGAGTTTCTCAAACAGCACTTCCTTCCATGGTTCAAGAAGAAGAACCGTGCATTCCGCAGCAAGATCATTTTCATGCATGATAATGCATCAAAAGGAGTGTCTATGATGGCGGGAGGCAGTTCACATCTAAGCAACAGCTCTGGGAGGATATTCTGTCCTCATGCAAAACAATTAAAGCAGAAACCATCCAAAACCTGACAAATTCAATGGACGAGAGAGTTCAGAAGCTCCTTTCGAACAAGGGGTCCTATGTGCAAATGTAACATCACCTAGAATAAAGTTTTGAGTTGAAAACTGTTTGATTTCAGTTTGTAATAACCTGCTAATGCTTATAATTTCAAAAATGACCATTTTTTTGTTCTTTATTAAAATGAAAAGGTTGAAAACTCTGCTGTGCATAATAATTTGGAACATGCATTTTGAGTGCAGTTTGAGTTTTTTATTTTTTAAAAAATATACTGTTATCATAGGCAGTTTGTACAAAAACCTTTCAATTGTACTCTAATAGTTATTTGACTGGAAAATTACAATGACTGCAATTCATATAGGTAATTTGTGAAAATCTGAGAAAATATTATTTGCATAATAATTTGGAACACAGTGTAAATCCATGCAACTGGCATTGATTTATATAGTGTGACCAAGTAATAGTTAAAAAAAAAAAGAAGAAGAATGGTAAAAAATAAAGATTATACTTACATTCCGATGTCCTCCCGGTGTTTTCTCCGCTCCGTCCGGTGTCTTGGGCGGCTCGCGATAGTGTGAAGGACCTGCGGTGACGTCATTAAGTCATGTGTCACATGACAATGACGTCATGGCAGGTCCTTCATAACACCGCAACCCATACAGCAGACCAGACGGAGGGGAGAAAACACAGGGAGGACATCAGAAGGTAAGTATAATCTTTATTTTTTATTTTAAATTCTTTTTTTAACAGGTTCTATGGTACCTGGGTCTGGAGGAGAGTCTCATCTTCTACAGACCTGGTTACCATCCGCATATTGAACCGTGTGATATCCGTGTGTACAAATGTACTGACACGGATATTATGCGTTTCAATGCAAGTCAATGGTGGCAATTACGCTGCGTGTCCGCAAAATTAATGGACGTGCTGCGGATTTTTCCGCAATGATAATCCGCAGCGGAAATTTCCACAGCATGTGCATAGCACATGCGGATTATCATTGGGATCCATGGGGCATGTATTACCAAGCGTTTTTTAAGCATTTTCGCTGCGGAAATTCCATGGCAAAAACGCTTGAAAAATGCATAGTGGACACGCAGCCTTAGGGTTTGGTGTATAATGCATCTGTCTGCTGTCTGTGCGCATACACCATGAGGAAGTCTTGATTGGACGAAACACAAAGCATCGTCCTTTACTGTTTTTCCCATGGGGGTTACATGGAGAGCAGCAGGCACACTATATTGCCACCCTGGTAACGGTTTGTGCAGTCCATGTCAGATAAGCAGCTTGGGAAGCGAATATCTTACACTATTTTGCAGCTTTAGTTTCACATATTCAATGTTTGCTTATATCTTGGCACATACAGTTTGTATATATAAATATAGCTATATGGACAAATTTGCCTGAACCCTTCTGTTAAAGGAAACCTGTCACCATTTTTTTTCAATATAACCTACAGCCACCACCTTGCAGCATTCTATAATGCAGCACATATGACTCCAATTTGCCCTGCAAGGCAAAAAAATACCTTTTATTATACTCATCTACAGGGTGGTCCGGTCCGATGGGCGTTGCTGGTCTTGGTCCAGTGCCTTCTCTCTTCTTTTAAGCCCTCCTCCTTCTCTGTGTCGTGTGGATGACTCATCCTACGTCATAAACATAGTGTTCCTCTTCGCGATTCTGCGCAGGCGCTCTTCTTTCTTCCCTGCCGAGGGCAGAGAATAGTACTGCAGTGCACATTCGCTGGGAAAGGTCAAAAGAGCACATGCGCACTGCAGTACTTTGTTCTGCCATTGGCAGGACCGAAATGCAAAGGGGAACACTGTGTTGATGACGTAGGACGCGTCATCCAAACCAAGCACAGGAGGACGGCATAACAAGAATCGAGGAGGCACAGGACCAAGACCAGCAATGCCCATTGAACTGGATCGCCCCAAAGGTAAGTATAATAAAAGGTTTTGTTTTTTTTTTACTTTGGAGGGCAAATTGGAGTCATATGTGCAGCATTATAGAATGCTGTCACATGGGGCTGAAAGGTGGTGTTCGTAAAATATATCGGAAAAAAAAATGGTGACAGGTTCCCTTTAAAGTAAAAAAAACCCACAATGGTCACTAAAATAACTTGAAACTAACAAAAGTAATTTTCCATTTAAATGTACTGAATGTATGGATTGAAATCAGACATTTCTTTTGAATTGTGTTTCAGCAGAAAAATGAAACAAACATAATAATAAAACTGGCCTCGACAAAATGATGGTACCCTTAACTTAATATTTTGTTGCACAACCTTTTGAGGCAATCACTCTCAACGTGACTTCTGCACCTATACACAGGTATTTTGTTCCACTCCTTGGGAACAATCTGCCCAAGTTTTCACAGGTTTTAGGAGTGCCTTCTCCAGATTGGATGTTTCAGCTCTTTCCACAGATGTTCATTATGTTTTAGATCAAGGCTTATAGAAGGCCACTTCAGAATAGTCCAATAAGCCATTTGTGGATATTTTAGCTCTGTGTTTTGGGTCATTATCCTGTTTGAGGACCTGAGGCTCAGACCAAGCTTTCTGAGACTGGACAGCACATTTTGCTCCAAAATGCCTTCATAGTCTAGAAATTTCATTGTACCCTGCACAAATTAAATTTTTACATCTGTGAACATAGAGCTGATGTTACTTGTCAAAAGCTCCTGTCTCGTCTCATCTGTCCACAGGACAGTCTCCCAAAAGCTTTGTGGCTTGTCAATGTGCATTTTGGCAAATTCCAGTCTCACATTTTATTATCTGCTTTCAACAGTGGTTCCCTCCTTGATTATGTTTTGTAAAGTCCACTTTGGCCAAGACTCTTGGCTATTTAGGCACCATTTATATTATCTGTCTTTTCAATTTGTCAGCAATTTTCCTCTTCTGTTTACGTCCAGGGAGGTTGCCTACAGTACCATATGTTACGGGTCCGGATGGTGGAACCTCTGTGCTTCGGTGCAAGGAGGGACCAGAGGGGCCTGACTAAGTGCCTACTAGGCCTGACCAAGGTCGCACAGTGGCTCAATCGACTCTGTGAACCAGGGAGGGACCGAGCAGGGGGACCAGGTGCCACTCTGGGACCGACCTTGTGTGAGAGCAGGTGACTCCCATGGGTCAGATGGCAGGAACTGACCGATACAACGGATGAGCACAGCTGGAAGGCAGACGGGTGGATAAGCAGGCTAGTTCGGCAGATAGCCAGGTGGGTGCTCCGGGTGGCAAGCTAGCGGGCACGACAAGTAACAGGCAGGTGCTCCAGGTAGGCAGGCAAGTGGACACAACAGGTAACAGACAGGTGTTTCCAGGTAAGCAGGCTGGTGGGCACGGCAGGTAACAGACAGGTGCTTCCAGGTAAGCAGGCTGGTGGGCACGGCAGGTAACAGACAGGTGCTTCTAGGTAAGCAGGCTGGTGGGCACGGCAGGTGCTTCCAGGTAAGCAGGCTGGCGGGCACGGCAGGTAACTGGCAGATGCTTCCAGGTAGGCAGGCTGATGAGCACGGCAGGTAACTGGCAGGCAGACTGGCGAGCAGGACTGACAGGCAGACTGGCGGGCAGGACTGACAGGCAGCGGGATCTTAGGGCTGAAGCAAGTGTTAGTACACGGAACAACAACTTTGCACAGGCACCTCCATTTTGGAGGAGGTGCCTTATATAGGGGCAGTTCTCCGGCCATTGGCCGGGGACTCCATAGGACGGCGCGTGCGGCCCCTTTAAGAGGGAGCACGCGCACGCGGGCCCTAAGCACAGAGCCCGGGAAGCTGCGCACAGTGCGCGCCACAGCAGCAGGGGAGCGGGAGGACGCCGGACCTGGACCGTGGCGGTGAGGGGAATGGCGTCTCTGCCCGGCAGGAGGCAGAGATGCCGATGCTACACCATAGACTATAAACTTCTGAATAATACGTGCAATTGGAGTAACAGGAACATGAAGCTGTTTGGAGATGGTCTTATAGCCTTTACCTTTAACAGGTTTGTCTATAATTTTCTTTCTAATCTCCTGAGATAACGCTCTCCTTAGTTTTCTTTGGTCCATGTTCTGTACGGTACACCCCAAGAGTACTTTTCACACTTTAAATAGGCAGACTGATGAATTACAAGTTTGTAGGCACATGTGATGCTAATTACAGGACACACCTTAGTTTAACATGTCCCTAAGGTCAAATTATTTTCAATTATTTCTAGGGGTACCATCATTTTAGTCCAGGCCATTTTCATAACATTTTTTTTTTTAAGGGGGGGGGGGGTTCTTTTGAACCACAATTTAAAAGCAATGTCTGATTTCCATTAGTCGACATTCAGTAAATTTAGATTGAACATGACTTTCGTCAGTTTCTAGTGACTAGTTTTTCTATCTTTAACATCAAAGTACCAATCATTTTGTATATATGTGTGTGTGTGTGTGTATACTTGGAATTACTATCTTCTAGAACAGATGATTGGCACACACTCCAACACCGCAGATTATGTTCAAGAGTGTCTGAAAACAAACTTTATTACTTTCACACACAGCAAATCACAATACAAAAGTAAATCCTGACTCATCTAACCACTGAATAAATTCATGTCATTTACTAACGCAATCAAGTCTGTTGCACAGAACGTAAAAACAAACATAGTCCATACAATCCCACATAATGGAGTCTCTCATGGGCCTTGGCAATGCTTGCTTCTCAGATTAAGTGCATTGTATGAATAAAACAGCACTTGAGAGAGCGTGCTCAACAATCCCAAATGTCAAAGTACCTGCAAAATTCCTACGAAAACGTATGTAGGAATAGTAAGCTCAGCTGTAGCAACCAGTGCCAGATAGTTGCTTCCAAATAGAGTCAAACTATGGAACCTATATCCATCTAAATATTGCTAGTAGTGATGAGCGCGCATGCTCATTACTCAAGATTTGCGAACATGCTCGGGTGTTTTCCGAGTATCTTCAGCGTGTTTTAGTCACGCCGTGCGCCTGATTTGCAACTGTTTGACAGCTTTAATACATGTGAGGAATGCCTGTTTTTTAGGCATTCCTCACATGTATTAAATCTGTCAAACAGTTGCAAATCAGGCGCACGGAGTGACTAAAACATAAAGGCCGAGCGCGCTGAAGATACTCACTCATCACTAATCCCTAGATCTAATAATAATAATAATTTTTATTTTTATAGCGGCCAACATATTCTGCAGCACTTTAGATTTTAGAGGGGACTTGTACATACAATAAATACATTACAGAGTAAACACATAACTCAGCTACTAAGAGGAGGTCCTGCTCGCAAGCTACAATCTATGAGGAAATAGGGGAGAGACAAAAGGTGAATGGCAAAAAGTGCTTGTATTGTACGGTCCAGCCATTAACCTCTTAACAACCACTGTAATGCATTTTTATGGCGGCAGTTAAGAGTACTTATGCCTCAGCGCCGTGAAAATGCGTCGCTGAGGCATAAGTGTATAGCGCCGCCCGGCAGTGGCAATTCCCACGGGAGTCAGCGGTATATGACAGCTGACACTCTGCAGTATTGGCCTCAGCCGGTTTCAATGCCAATTGGGGCCGATTAACCCTTTAAATAGCTGTCAATCATGACAATCATGAGAGTGGTATTTAAGGGCTTGCAAGGGGGTCGCAAGACCCACTTAGTAACCATCAGACCCCCGCAATGAGAATCGCGTGTCCCGATGGTTACCATGGTACCCTGAGATCATGTGATGATCCCAGGGTACGGTGGCCTGTGAGACCCAGCAATAAGCTGGGTCTCACAGGCAGTCAGGCTGAGTCAGTGTCTCACTGACAGGTCTCATACACTGCTTTACACGAGTACTACAGTGTATGAGATCAGCAATGAAAGTGAAAATTACACATGTCCCACAGTGGGACATAGTGAAAAAGTGAAAAAAAGTTAAATAAAATATGTAAAAAAGTAAAAAAAAACACACAAAGTCGTGCACACAAATCACTAAAATCAATTTTGCCACTCAAAATGTAGCGTGTGTGATAAAACAAAAATAAAAAAATGTATACATAATTGGTATTGCCGCGTCCGGAACGACCCGCTCTATAAAACTATCACATTATTTAGTCCGTTTGGCGAACGCCGTAAAAAAAATAATAAAAAACAAGCCAAAAATTATGCTTTTTCATAATAGTGACTCACAAAAAAGCGATCAAAAAGTTGTATGTAAAAAAAATATGTAGAAATAAAAACACCAAACCGTCCCGCAAAATCAAGCCATAATATGGCTCATTTGGAATAAAATAAAAAAGTTACAGCTCTCAGAATGTGATGGTGCAAAATCAAATTCTTTTTTGTAAAATACTGTTTTTAGTCTGTAAAAATAGCAAACTATAAAAAAGAAATAAAATCTGGTATCACTGTAATCGTACCCACCTGACGCACAAATCAGTCTTACCACTTTTACCACACAGTGTACAGCGCAAAAAATAAAAAAAATACCTGAATTACTGGTTTTTGTTCATTCTGTGTCTGAAAAATATGAATAAAAAGCGATCAAAAATTACTATGTGCTCCAAAATGATGCCAAAAAAATCTGCAACTCGTCCCACAAAAAATAAGCCCTCATACAGCTCTGCTCACCAAAAAATAAAAAAGTTACAGCTCTCAGTATATAGCAAGTGGCGACGAAAATAACTACTTTTTTTACTGTGTGATACTAGCAAAACCTAAAAAAAAAACATATAAATCTGGTATGACTGTAATCGCACTGATCCGAAGAATAAATCCGCCTTATCACTTATACCGCACAGTGAACCGTGCAAAAATAAAAATAAGTACTATTCTAGTACTGCTGTCTATTTCTTCATTCTGCCTCCACAAAAATCAGTATAATACTCGGCTCACATTTACCCTGCGCTCTCCGCTGAGCGCTTACATCAGGGTTTTCGTGTTAATTCACCAAAACCGCAATTCAGACAAAAAAACCCAGATGTAGCCACTTTAGACTGGTCTCTGTTCCGGCGGCGTCCCGTAATTTTAGGCTTTTTTTTAGCGCATAAGTGTGGATGACCACAGATCTGTGTCAAGCCTAAAAAGATGGAGACCACCGGAGCAGATGTCAAACGGACTCCAAAGTGTCTTCAACTGCCTCATTATGGTGGATGGTTCCGTTGGGGGTTTCGTCTGAATCACAATTTTGTGGGATTTACACGGAAACTCAGACTTAAGTGCTCAGCATAGACTGGCGATCCAGTCTTATTCTGGAAGCAATCAAAAATTATGTACCCCAAAATGTTACCAATAAAACCCCTAATTTATCCCACACAAAAACAGCTCCCTCTCAGGTCCATCATCTGTCACTGGGACTTTAGGGGGTACCACGTTACTGGTAGAACAAAGACTCTGGAAAAGCGGCAACTCCCATCCTCTCAAATAAAATCCAGTGAATTCTGTGCTCCCAAATCCAAATGCCCCCCTCCTTCTGAGCCCCACTGTGCTGCTACAATATATGGGGGCACTACACTTTATGGAGGCACAATGTATGAGCACTAAACTGCCATATTTGGAAATCTCCAGAATAAAGCCTGGCGTGGATGTTACATAATTGTCACTGCAGCCATAGATGAATTCATTGAGATGTGTAATTTCTACAATGGGGTCACTTTGGTTTTTTTTCTGCTGTTCTGGCACCTTTGGGGCTCCACAAATGTTGCCCACAAACTATTCTAACAAAATCTATGCACCAAAAGCCAAATAGTGCTCCTTCCTTCTCAGCCCTGAAGTGTGGCCTAACAGTAATTTCTGATGACATACAGGGCATCATCGCGTTCGGGAGAAATAGCATAACAAATTATGAGGTCTGTTTTCTCCTATTATCCATTGTAAAAATTACAAATTTGGGGCTAAAACTACATTTTCGGAAAAAAAATGAAAATTTTCAATTTGATGATCTAATCTTATTAAATTCTGTGTGGTACCTGTGAGTTCAAACTGCTCACTATATCCCTGGAAAAAATCCTTGAGGAGTGTAGTTTCCAAAATGGGGCAACTTGTCGGTGTTTTCCACTGTTTAGGCACATCAGGGGCTCTCCAAACGCGACATGACACCCGCAGACCATTCCATTAAAGTCTACGTTCCCAACGTCAATTTTTCCTTTCCAAGTCCTGCCGTGCACCCAAGCAATAGTTTTACCCTGCATATGGTATATAGGCGTACTCAGGAGCAAGTGCGCAACTAATTTTGGAGTCCATTTTCTACTGTTACCGTTGTGAAACTAAAAATATTAGGGCTAAAAGTACATTTTTGAGGAAAAAAAATTTGATTTCTTAATTTCACAGCTCTACGTTATAAACGTCTGTGAAGCATCTGGCAGTTCAAGGTGCTCACCACACATCTAGAGAAGTTCCCTGAGGGGTCTAGTTTCCAAAATGGGGTAACTTGTGGGGGGGTTTCTACTGCTTAGGCTCATCAGGGGCTCCCCAAACGCAACATGGCATCCACTTTTGATTCCAGCCAATTTTGCGTTCAAAAAGTCAAACAGTGCTCCTTCCCTTCCGAGCTCTGAAGTGCACCCAAACAGTGGTTTTTCCCCATATATGGGTTATCGGAGTGCTCAGGATAAATTGCACAACACATTTTGTGGTCCATTATCTGTCATTACCCTTGTGAAAATAAAAAAATTGGGTCTGAAGTAAACATTTTGTGAAAAAAAGTTAAATGTTCATTTTTTCCATCCATGTTGCTTCAGTTCCTGTGAAGCACGTGAAGGGTTAATAAACTTCTTGAATGTGGTTTTGAGTGTTAGGTCATTAGTGAAACAGAGGGCATGGGTAGGGTGATAGACAGAGATGAGGGAGGAGACGTAGGGTGATGCAGAGCTTTGTGGGTGAGAGTGATAAGTTTATATTGGACTCTGCAACAGATGGGCAATCAGGGCAATGGCTGGCACAGGGTAGAGGCATAGATGTAGCACTCAGGACAGATTGTAAAGTGGAGGGTTTAGTAAGAGGGAGACTGATTAGTAGAAAGTTGCAGTAGTCCAGATGACAATGAATAAGAGCAACAGTAAGAGTTTTTGAAGAGTAAAAAATAAGAAAAGGTTGAATTCTAGAGATGTTTTGAGGTGTAGGTGACATGAGAAAGCGAGTGATCGGATGTAGGGAGTAAAGGCAAGATCTGAGTTAAATATAACCCCAAGACAGTGGGCGCGTTCCAGGGGTGTAATGGTAGAAGCACACAAGAAAATGGCAAAATTGGGTTCTGGAAGGTTAGTAGAGGGATAAAACACAAGGAGTTCAGTTTTTGACATATTCAGTCTTAGATAGAATGACGACATGATGTTAGAAACAGCAGAAAGCAATCACTGGTATTTTGTAGTAATGCAGGGGTGGTGTCAAGAGACGATATGTATAATTGGGTGTCATCAGCATAGAGATGGTACTGAAAACTGAATCTACTGATGGCTTGTCCAATAAGGTCAGTATATAGAGAGAAGAGAAGGGGACTTGGAACTGAACCCTGAGGAACCCCAACAGTAAAGGAAAGAGGAGATGAAAAGGAGCCAGCAAAAGATACAGTGAAGGAGCGGTCAGAGAGGTAGGAGGGAACTAAGAGAGAGCTGTATCCTTGAGCCCAATAAAGCGGAGCATAGTGAGGAGGAGCTGGTGATCCACAGTGTTGAATGCTGCCGAGAGATCCAGGGGAATCAGTATGGAGAAGTGGACATTAGATTTAGAAGTTTCAGTAGAGTGTAAAGAGTGGAAATCGGATTGTAAAGGGTCAAAAAGAGAGTTATCTGAGAGATAGCAGATTAAACGTGGGGGGGGGGGGGGCGGGCGGGGGGATGTTGGACCCAATGTTCCCGGAGTTTAGAAATGAAGGGAGGATTGGTCTATAGTTAGCACAGTTCTGGTCGAGGGATGTTTTTTTAAGTAATGAGTGTACGCGAAAGATACCAGAAATCTGTTGATAAAGATAATCATGTAAGATTCTCAGTAACGTAAGAATAATGCACGTGGCTGTAAACAATAGTGACTGTTGACTAAATAACAGGTTTATTTCACTGTGTACAAATACTTGAATTAGGGTAAGTGCCCACGATGCAGACTTGATGCAGAGTGTTTTTGCCTCTCTCTGGCAGAAAAAAACGCATGCAGATTTACATGCGTTTTTTCTGCCAGAGAGGAGTTTCTTCAGCGTTTTCACATGCGTTATTTCAAGCACTTTTCCAAGCGATTTTGAGCATCACTTGGAAAGTGCTTGACAAGTTGGTCACACAATATAAATCCATGCAACTGGCATGGATTTATATTGCGTGACCAACTTAGATGCTTTAAATGCTGCATCTATAGTAAAAAAAAAAGAATAAAAAAGCTAAAAGTAAAAAAAACCTGTATACTCACCTCTCCGGCCTCCTCCCGGCTGTGTCCTCTTTCTTCGGCGTCCCGCGGTGTACTGGCAGCACCTGCAGTGACGTCATTTAGTCAGCTGATGGTCAGGCGACCATCACCTGACCGCTGACGTCAGCGGTCGCGTGACCATCAGCTGATTAAATGAAGTCACCGCAGGTCCTGCCAGTATGCCGCAGGACGCCGAGGAGAGGGGACGCGGCCGGGAGGAGACCGGAGAGGTGAGTATACAGGTTTTTTATTTTTAACTTTTTTATTCCTTTTTTTCACTGCGTCGTGGAGTTGTAGTCTCCTCTTCATCCTGGGTTGTCCATTACATAAAGTGCTAATCATGTGCTTTACATGTAGTGAATGGATCTAATTTGCCAATCAACAATTGCACAATGTCAATGCATAAGAAAATGCCATAAATTACTGCTCGTCACCAAGGGTAAAACCCTACGTAGCTAACAGTTCACCATGACCTCAACATGTTTCCTCATCCTTATTTATGGTTCATCAGGAGGTTTTTGGAAAATGGCTTTTCAAAGAGTAGGTAGAGTGCTGTAAATTCACACAGCCATGATGCTCGTTTTTCAGCAAGCCTTATGCCCCTTCGCGCGTTTCACCCAGCTTTGTCAGGGGGCACAGAGCTACACACCTAATAGGGGCCCTTTTCTCCGGTCCTCTCAGATTTCCAGTCCCACCAATGATGACAACAGAAGTGGCAATCCCAGCCCCTCTTATAATGCTACCACACTACCGTAGGGTGTCAGGCAATGCAGAGGAAGAAAGAAGATGATCCAGCTCCCAAATCATATTCCCATGAATTGTTCAAACCAATAGTCCTTTATTAAAAACATTTTTAAAAATTACGGGGCATGACAAAATTAATAACAGGCAATGACACCTCTAGCAAGAGGTGGAGAGGGGACGGAGGCAGAAAGAAAAATTTACGCAACCAGACGCATTTCAAATGGCAAGCGTTCTTAGGCTTTGGTGATACTAATAGTTCTGTTTCGTGTCACTTGTCTCATCTATTGCATTATTCTTGTGCCCTGTCTGTGACTCCACAGATTTTGTGTTATTCTATGCCTGATGAAAAGGCCTGAGTAGTCTCGAAAGCTTGCAATTTGTTACCATCTTTTCAGTTAGCCATTAAAAGGTATCAACCACTGAGGACTCTCAAATCTAAATATTTTTTGCTTGAAAATGTTTGCAGATTTTAGCCTTTGGCACAATCATTCAACACTCATACACTGTGGGAGAGTAAACTGTTTTGCTTAGTATACATACAGCAACCATCAAAATCTGGAGGATTTCAGGAAGAACCAGATCAAACAAACCAGAGAGGTCATACAATATAGTCTAAACACAGCGCCATCTGCTCTCTGCTAAAGATAGTCCATCCACAGCACAAGGCTTTAGTTATTTAGTATACTAATACATCTTCTCAATAGCTAAGGCTTAGTCTACTAGACCCTGCCTCTTAATCAGCCCGGAAGGTCTTTTTCTGCAGTAAGTGACAGTGTCAGTGCAAAAATATCCATCATGGCTTGTCTAAGTTCTTTTATCTTCACCTTCAAATCACTCTTTTTGATGATCATCATGTCTATTTCCTTCTCTTTTCATGTGTAGGCTTAATAAATGCAATGGAAAGGGAAAAGAAAAAATAACAGCTCACCTCCATGAACCAGCTGGGTGTCTCCGGGATCCGTGATCAGCGCTGCTGCTTGCGCTCAGTAGACAGGTAATAGGAAAGACGATGATCCAGCTCCACAGACTCCAATAGTAAAAACAAATGTCTTTTATTTAGAATGTTTTAAAAATATCCAGATAGCGATAATGTAACTCCAGCTGGTAGAAGAACAAAAGGGAAGGGAAACACAGGGGCACCAAGGAGGGGTGAGCTATCAGACGCGTTTCGAGCGAAGACCGCTCTTAAACTTGGTATGAATAAGTTATACCAAGTTTAAGAGCCGTCTTCGCTCGAAACACGTCTGGTAGCGCACCCCTCCTTGGTGCCCCTGTGTTTCCCTTCTAGTATTGTTCTTCTACCAGCAGGAGTTACATTATCGCCATCTGGATTTTTTTTTTTAAATTCTAAATAAAAGACATTTGTTTTTACTATTGGAGTCTGTGGAGCTGGATCATCGTCTTTCCTATTACCTTAATAAATGCAATCACATTCTGTCTCAAGAAGTTTTTCTTGCACTGATTTCGGCCATTTGTTCAGAAGTAGTCTGACCACTGTCAGTTTCTCTTACGTTCTTATTTTCAATGTTTCACATTATCTTTCAGATCCTTTGTCAGTTTACTTTTCTCCAGCTCTTTATGCTTTCTGGATGTTTGTGACTCAGATGTCTATGCAATTTGAAGATATAGTCATTGTGTAGCGTGTTCCCTTACTGTGTTGAGAAGATTTTAATGCTTTTCCATTTTCGCAGTGGCTACCACCCGTTTTCCATCCGCAATAGCATACTCTGCACCATGAAATTTTACAGTGACTCCTTCAGCTATTGTACTCTACACAGATAACAGTCTAGACAGAAAGCATACATGTCTTTTATTGGTATGACTAAATTATGTACATTTTTTAAAATCCTTTATTTAATGTTATGCATTTTTGTTATGAGGATTCCATGTCCAGTACCTTATGCATTTATTCAGATTCCACCAGAAAGATTGTTTCCCTGTTATTTAAGTCAAGTTCTATGAAAAAGTTTCAATCACTTGTCATGTGATTGCTGCTCTAGAATCGAAGCACCATCCTTGTAACTAATGTCTGATTTTTATTTATTGTAAAGGTGACATTACAAATATTTGCACATAGATGACAGATTGTAGCTTTAACCTTTTTTTTATTCCCTTTTGAAAATTGTTTCTTTTGTTCTGTTTTTCGCATTCTACAGGCTATCTTTAGGTGTCTCTTATTGTGTCCTTTCAAATATGCTCTAATTTACTTCTTGTATGACCTTGTATCTGTCTTAAGAGTGATTCCACTGTCACCTTCTTACTGGAAGAAGAAGATGACAAAACAAACTTGAGAAGTTATACAATATAGTCTAGAATGCAGCACCTTTTGCTGTCTGCTAAAATGTCTCTCCAAATCATAAGTCTGTTGTAGTGGATATAAAAAGTCTACACACCCCTGTTAAAATGCCATGCAAAAATAATTAAGACCCTTTTCCATCTTTAACCCCTTTACCCCCGAGGGTGGTTTGCACGTTAATGACCAGGCCAATTTTTACAATTCTGACCACTGTCACTTTATGAGGTAATTACTCTGGAATGCTTCAACGGATCCCACTGATTCTGAGATTGTTTTTTCGTGACATATTGTACTTCATGATTGTGGTAAAATTTCTTCGATATCACTTGCGTTTATTCGTGAAAAAAATGGAAATTTGATGAAAATTTTGAAAATTTAGCAATTTTCAAAATGTGAATTTTTATGCCCTTAAATTAGAGAGATATGTCACACAAAAGAGTTAATAAATAACATTTCCTACATGTCTACTTTACATCAGCACAATTTTGGAGCCAAAATTTTTTTTGTTAGGGAGCTATAAGGGTTAAAACTTGACCAGCGATTTCTCATTTTTCCAACAAAATTTACAAAACCATTTTTTTAGGGACTACATCACATTTGAAGTCACTTTGAGAGGTCTTTATGACAGAAAATACCCAAAAGTGACACCATTCTAAAAACTGCACCCCTCAAGGTGCTCAAAACCACATTCAAGAAGTTTATTAACCCTTCAGGTGCTTCACGGGAATTTTTGGAATGTGTAAGAAAAAAATGAACATTTAACTTTTTTCACAAAAATGTTACTTTAGACCCAATTTTTTTTATTTTCGCAGGGGTAACAGGAAAAAATGGACCCCAAAATTTGTTGTGCAATTTCCCCTGGGCACGCAGATACCCCATATGTGGGGGAAAAAACACTGTTTGGGCGCACGGCAGGGCTCGGAAGGGAAGGAGCGCCATTTGACTTTTTGATTGTAAAATTTGCTTGAATAACTAGCGGACACCATGTTGCGTTTGGAGAGCCCCTGTGTGCCCAAACATTGGAGCTCCCCGACAAGTGACCCCATTTTGGAAACTAGACCACCCAAGGCACCTATCTAGATGCATAGTGAGCAATTGGAACCCCCGGGTTCTTCACAAATTGATTCGTAAAAATGAAAAAGTGTTTTTTTTTTCAGTTTTTCATTTTTACGAATCAATTTGTGAAGCACCTAGGGGTTCCAAGTGCTCACTATGCATCTAGATAGGTGCCTTGGGGAGGTCTAGTTTCAAAAATGGGGTCACTTGTGGGGGAGCTCCAATGTTTGGGCACACAGGGACTCTCCAAATGCAACATGGTGTCCGCTAACAAATTGAATGGAAAATCGGCTCAAATTGTTAGCGGACACCATGTTGTGTTTTCAGAGACCCTGTGTGCCCAAACATTGGATCTCCCCCACAAGTGACCCCATTTTGGAAACTAGACCACCCAAGGCACCTATCTAGATGCATAGTGAGCACTTGGAACCCCCGGGTGCTTCACAAATTGATTCGTAAAAATGAAAAAGTGTTTTTTTTTCCACTTTTTCATTTTTACGAATCAATTTGTGAAGCACCTGGGGGTTCCAAGTGCTCATTATGCATCTAGATAGGTGCCTTGGGTGGTCTAGTTTCCAAAATGTGGGCCTTGTGGGGGAGCTCCAAAGTTTAGGCACGCAGGGGCTCTCCAAACGCAACATGGCGTCCGCTAACAATTTGAGCCGATTTTCCATTCAATTTGTTAGCAGACACCATGTCGCGTTTGGAGAGCCCCTGATGTGCCTAAACAGTGGAGCTCCCCCACAAGTGACCCCATTTTGGAAACTATACCCCTCAAGGATTTTATTAAGGTGTAGAGTGAACATTTTGAACCCAGAGGTACGACACAGAATTTGATAACATTAGGTCATCATATTGAATAAGTTGTCATTAGTCTTGAGCGCAAGTGCTCGCTACTTGAGTTTGCATCGGCTACTCAGGTATGCACCATATACTGCGTGTGCTCGAGTGACATGCTCGAGTCCCCGCCCGGATGTTTCACGGTTATTAGACACCCAAAAAAAAAACATGCGGGGATCGCTCGTGCATGACAGGCAATCCCCGCAAAGTTTTTTGGGCCGTGAAGCATATGGGGCGGAGACTCGAGCATGTCACTCAAATACCCACGATACTCAATGCATACCAGAACACCCGATGCAAACTCAAGTAGCGAGCACTTGTGCTCAACACTAGTCGCCATATCATCATCTTTTTTTCTTACTTTTGAAAAAAATCCCAACCCCATCACAACCCTAACCCCAACCCTAACCCCAACCCCAGCCCTAACCCTAGCACAACCCTAACTTGAGAGTTTATTTTATACGCCGTTCCTCATGCGGTATAAGTGATGAGATTACTTTATTCTTCGGGTCGGTGCGATTACAGCGATACCAGAATCATATGGGGTTTTTATGACTGACAGCTGTCACACACTAAAAGACGCATTTTTTGTAAAATCTAGTTTTTGCATCGCCATATTTTGAGAGCTATAATTTTTCCAGATTTTGGCAGACAGTCATGTGATGGCTTGTTTTTTGCGGGATGAGTTGACGTTGTTATTGGTGCCATTTTCAGGCACGTGACATTTTTTGATCGCTTTCTATTCCGATTTTTGGGAGGCAGAATAAACAAAAAACAACAATTCAGGAATTGTTTTTTTTTTTTTTTTTTTATTCTGTTCCGCGTGTGGTAAAATTGATAAGGTAGCTTTATTCTTCGGGTCAGTACGTTTGCAGCGGTACCACATTTATATCGTATTTCTATGTTTTGCACTTTTACATAATAAAAGCAATTTTAGAGAAAAAATTATTTTTTAGCATAGCTTTATTCTGAGAGCTATAACTTTTTTATTTTTCGGCTGATGGAGCTGTATGGTGGCTTGTTTTTTGCGGGACGAGATGATGTTTTCAGCAGTATCATTTTTATTTATATTTGTCTTTTTGATCGCGTGTTATTCCATTTTTTGTTTGGCATTATGATGATAAAGCATTGCTTTTTATTTATTTTTTTTACCTTGTTCACTGAAGGGGTTAACTAGTGGGACAGTTTTATAGGTCAGGTTGTTCCGGACGCGGCGATACCAAATATGTGTACTTTTATTGTTTTTTTTGTTTTTTTTTCATAATAATATTTATTGATGGGTACATTATATTTTTATTTTTGGTGGATTATTTATTTATTTATTTTTTTAATATTTTTACAATTTTTTTTTTATTTTTTTTTCACTTTCTGATAGTTTTTATACTTTTTTACTTTGTCCCACTCTGGGACTTTCACTTTTTTTTCTCTGATCGCCTGCATGGCACAGGAATGCAGCACCATCCCTGTGCCATGCAGGCTGTCAGCGCTGAACAGGGAGAAGATTGTTTGGAGATGCACTGCGCATGTCCAAAAAATCTTCCTGCTGTCTGGTGACCCGGATGTTGTCATGACGACATCGGGTCGTCATGGCAACATCCTGGAAGCCCCGGCAGACATCGTTGGAGGCCGGAAGAGGAGGTGAGTATCGGCGATCACCTCCCCTTGCCACCGCAATGCTGTGATCGACTTCGATCGCAGCATCGCGGGGGTTAATGTGCTGGGAGCGGTGCGTGACCGCACATAGTACCCGGCGGCGATCGCGCCCACACAGCCTGTGTGCGGGCGAAATCGCCAGGGCGTACTAATACGTATCAGGTCCATAAGTCCCAGGGCACAGATACGTATTAGTATGCCTTGGGTCGGAAAGGGGTTAAAGTCACCCCTAGTGTATACAAATACATTGAGAAAAAAAATGAAATAATTTTGGGGAGAGGGAGGAATAAAACTAACAAAACTAAAATAATGTGTTTGCATAAGTATGAACACCATCCTATAACTGGGTATGTGGTTGTGTTCAGAATTAGCCAATCACTTTTAAGCATATGTTAAATAACAGTCAGTACGCAGCTGCCATATTTTACAGTTAACCTGATTAACTCCATATAAAATGTAGCTTTTATATTGGATTTTTCTGACATTTTCTTAGTTCCATTTTACTACAAAAGTCATGCTCTGCAAATAGCCATAAATAGCTTACAACAAAGCAAATGGATCTCATTGTTGAAAGTTATCAGTTAGGACAAAGGTACAAAGCTATGTGCCCACGATGCAGAAATGCTCAGGATTTTTTCCTGAGCGTTTCTCCATCTCCCTGGCAGAAAAAACGCATGCGGATTGTACATGCGTTTTCCTGCCAGGGACATGCGGATGTGAAGCGTTCTTCACTTGCATTTCCACATGCGGGTTGACAAGCGCTTTCCAAGAGATTTTAGCATCACTTGGAAAGTGCTTGTCAACTTGGTCACACTATATAAATCCATGCAAAAGGCATGGATTTATATAGTGTGACCCAAGAGAATGTCAAAAAATCAAAAAATAAATGTATACTTACCCTCCGATGGCCCCCGGTGTCTTGCTTCACCGTCCCGGCTGCCGGCAGTGGTAGAATGAAGGACCTGTTGACGTCAGCGTCGCGTGACCCATCACATGACTCTGACGTCAGCACAGGTCCTTCATTCCATCGCGAAGTGCCGCCAAGCAAGGAGGAGTGCACCGCGGGCCGCCGGAAGGTAAGTATATATTTATTTTTTATTTTATTCTTTTTTTTACAGTTTTCTATGGTACCCGGGTCCGGAGGAGAGTCTCCTCTTCTCTAGACCTGGGTACCATCCGCACATTAGACCGCATGGAATGCGCATCTACATATGCAGTGATGCGTAATCCATGCGGTCTAATGCAAGTCAATGGCGGCGAAAACGCAGCACTTCCGCAAAATAAATAGGTAGTGCTGCGTTTCTTTCCGCAATGATAATCCGCAGCGGAAATTTCCGCAGTATGTGCACAGCACATGCGGATTATCATTGGGGAACATGGCAGGCCTTCTACCATGCGTTTTTTAAGCGTTTCTACAGCGTTTTTGCAGCTGCGGAAACGCTTAAAAAACGCATCGTGGGCACACAGCCCAAAAAAGTTTCCAAGGCATTAGATATACAATAGGACACTGTGAAAATGGTCATCAGGAAGTGGCTTAACCCCTTCATGACATCTGCCGTATATGTACAGCGCAAGTTGGAAGCGGGTGTATGGAGCAGGCTCAAGAGGTGAGCCTCATACTCGGCAGGTAATGGCAGTGTGTCACAGGCCAGGACCTGCCTAAAACAATTACAAAGCACCGTTGACGATTGTTAACCTATTAAATGCTGATGTTGAACTCTGACAGTGGCATTAACAGCATGCCAGCATGGGGTGCGTCTTTGTAAGCGCCTATCGGCACAACCGTGATGTGAGAATGGGTTGTTAATAGGTTGCTATCACAGCAGGGGGTCTGTTGAAGACCTCTATGCTCATCATTACGGAGCTCCCTTGAGACCCTGCCTGTGGCCAGGCTTCAAAGAAGACCGTGATTTTGGCTATATGTAGCAATGCTGTGGCACAAGCGATTATATGATTGCAGGTTACAGTCCCCTAAGGGAACTAATAAGAACAGTGATAAGTAAAGAAACAGTTAAAAAAAATGTTTTGAAAAAATAAAAGAACCCATAAAAGTTCAACTATCAAAATCTAAAAATAAATAACCAAATCGGTAAACGCTGAGGTACAAAAAAAATAAAAAAATGCCAAAATTACGTTTTTTTGGTTACTGCAATACCACAGAAAATGCTGTAACAAGCAATCAAAACGGCACATCTACCCCAAAATGTTATCAATAAAAAAGTCTCGCTACGCAAAAAAAATAGCCATCCAACAGCTCTGTTGACCGAAAAAGGAAAACTTTCTCAGAAAATGGCAACAATCTCCCAATTTTTTTTTTAAAACTTCTGATTTTTTTTTTTTACTAGTGTTGAGCGAATTTGTCCGGCATTATATGAATTACCATCTGCGTGACAGCGTGGCAAATCAGGAATGTTCATGGGCGGAGCTGATTTTTTGGCGCGAATAAGCCGGAACCCCGAACACGAACCCGAATTTGAAATGCCGAACAGTCATGAAGCAGTTAAATTTGGCATGACTGTGACATGTGAAACAGCTAAGCAGCCAACTCTCCAATTTCTCTCAAGTCCCTCAAATTGTGGGGCCATGTATCAACATAGTTACAATTACTACATCATATCCTACATTAAACTGGAAAGTCTACACTTTGAATTCCAGTAAGACAGATGAAAACTTTAAACAAATAGGAAATACAAGTTGTCTCCATTTGCCTTGAAAAGCCCTGTTTTGTCTTCTGGATATGTGCTACTGAGACGCTGTAAATTAGCATAACATTAACATGAAATTATGTAATTTCCCCTTCAGTGTGATCAAATATCTTACTGTGGTGCAAAATAGCAAATAACGAGAACTATAATCTCATCTGAAATGGAAGTACACTGCTTGATAACCAGCAGGTTCATTTATCTAAGTGATCTGTCTATTCAATCTCCCCTGGTTAACAACAACATGATTAAATCATCTTCATCAATTAGTCTGCCATTTGACAGATATTTCCCGATGAGAAATTTTTACACCCATGTTTATTTATGAGTGGTAACAGCCAAGTGTAACACGTCATGAAGGATCACCTTTAACATGCAGGTGGCATTTTAATGGCATATTTTGAAGACTTGAAATAAAATGTTTTCTCATTATTATCTTTTAAACCTCAAAATGCACATTTTAAACTGCAAAGTTATTTTAACAAAAAATAGCAACCAATTCTCCTCAATTATGGAATCAGATGACTGATATACTGTGTAAACTTGGCAAACTCGGGCACTTTAAAATATTCGCTAAAGTACTAAATATTATAGATGTATTATGAAAGGGAATCTGTCACCAGGTTTTTGCTACCCCATCTGAGACAAAACTTAAAAGAAACAAAATGAGCATAAACCCTGCTGTAACTAAATACGTAAAAAGCAAAAGTTCATTTAAATAACATAGAGTTCTTAGTAACACTGTTTTTGATCAAAAATAGCATAAAAGCCTTCCCACAACGGCAAGTGGACCCTATTCGGGACGGTCCTACAATGTCTAATATTAAAACCTTACCATGTGTTAGAAGTGGCAGGCAAAGGACTCGGTCCTGAACTCTGGACACCTAATCCTTGGGAAGCTTTTGTAATGTCTTGCTCAAGGAGAGGAGGCCACACCTTCACCTGCACAACATGCAAAAATCCAAGAAAAAAACATTGAGCTGGAGTTTGAGTTGGTATACATGCAACATATAAACGCATGTTCATATTGGCCATAAAACAGAAATTTCAGGGTCGTATCACTTACAAGGCTGCTTGCTGTAGTTTTGATAACATCCTTGTTTTATCTGCTGTAGATCTACCAGTTCTCTGAATGCTGAGCTCTGTATAACTCCGCTCACATCACTGATTGCCAGCTTTCTTAGTACACTGTGCATCAGCAGAAATCTGCCAATCAGTGGTGGGGATGGGGATAAACAGAGCTAATGACTATGGAAGACTATATGGCTGCAGTTTTTCTAGCCCACTAGTGAGAATATCCTGCTGATAAAACAATGATGTTATGAAAAGTACACCTAGCAGCCCAGTAAGTGACACATCGCTGGAAGCAGATTATCTTTCCCTACATTAAGCTGCTCTCAAAATGCGTGGCATAAACCTGGTGACAGACTCCCTTTAAATGACACCAGTCATACTACCCCATTTTAAATGATTATTCCAGTTGGTCTACTATTTTATGTTATATACTATACAGTGGTGTTACTACAGTCTGATGGACCCAGATGCAAAATTTGGAATAGGTCCCCACCTCCATTTTGGTCAGATGTATGGGCCTTTGTGCCAGTCTAGATCCTATAAAGACATGTGTTCACCATTCATGTAATAATGTCCCCATTCTGGCACCTTCTTGTAATAATGTCCACCGTCCTGCCCCGGTTTTGTAATAATATCCCCCATCCTGGTCCCTTTCTGTAATAATCTCCCTAGTCCTGTCCTCCTTCTGTAATAATGTCCTCCATCCTGGCCCCTTACTGTAATAATGTCCCAGAGGGATAAAACTAATAAACTTTATTGAGAAATACAGTACAGACCAAAAGTTTGGACACACCTCATTTAAAGATTTTTCTGCATTTTCATGACTATGAAAATTGTACATTCACACTGAAGGCATCAAAACTATGAATTAACACATGTGGAATTATATACTTAACAAAAAAGTGTGAAACAACTGAAAATATGTCTTATATTCTAGGTTCTTCAAAGTAGCCTCCTTTTGCTTTGATGACTGCTTTGCACACTCTTGGCATTCTCTTGATGAGCTTCAAGAGGTAGTCACCGTAAATGGTCTTCCAACAATCTTGAAAGAGTTCCCAGAGATGCTTAGCACTTGTTAGCCCTTTTGCTTTCACTCTGCTGTCCAGCTCACCCCAAACCATCTCGATTGGGTTCAGGTCTGGTGACTGTGGAGGCCAGGTCATCTGGCGTAGCACTCCATCACTCTCCTTCTTGGTCAAATAGCTCTTACACAGCCTGGAGGTGTGTTTGGGGTCATTGTCCTGTTGAAAAATAAATGATGGTCCAACTAAATGCAAACCGGATGGAATAGCATGCCGCTGCAAGATGCTGTGGTAGCCATGCTGGTTCAGTATGCCTTCAATTTTGAATAAATACCCAACAGTGTCACCAGCAAAGCACCCCCACACCATCACACCTCCTCCTCCATGCTTCACGGTGGGAACCAGGCATGTAGAGTCCATCCGTTCACCTTTTCTGCGTCGCACAAAGACACGGTGGTTGGAACCAAAGATCTCAAATTTGGACTCATCAGACCAAAGCACAGATTTCCACTGGTCTAATGTCCATTCCTTGTGTTCTTTAGCCCAAACAAGTCTCTTCTGCTTGTTGCCTGTCCTTAGCAGTGGTTTCCTAGCAGCTATTTTACCATGAAGGCCTGCTGCACAAAGTCTCCTCTTAACAGTTGTTGAAGAGATGTGTCTGCTGCTAGAACTCTGTGTGGCATTGACCTGGTCTCTAATCTGAGCTGCTGTTAACCTGCGATTTCTGAGGCTGGTGACTCGGATAAACTTATCCTCAGAAGCAGAGGTGACTCTTGGTCTTCCTTTCCTGGGGCGGTCCTCATGTGAGCCAGTTTCTTTGTAGCGCTTGATGGTTTTTGCAACTGCACTTGGGGACACTTTCAAAGTTTTCCCAATTTTTCGGACTCACTGACCTTCATTTCTTAAAGTAATAATGGCCACTCGTTTTTCTTTACTGTGAATTTGTATTATGGCAAGAAAAAAGCAGCTAACATTCTATTCAGTAGGACTATCAGCTGTGTATCCACCAGACTTCTGCACAACACAACTGATGGTCCCAACCCCATTTATAAGGCAAGAAATCCCACTTATTAAACCCGACAGGGCACACCTGTGAAGTGAAAACCATTTCCGGTGACTACCTCTTGAAGCTCATCAAGAGAATGCCAAGAGTGTGCAAAGCAGTCATCAAAGCAAAAGGTGGCTACTTTGAAGAACCTAGAATATAATACATATTTTCAGTTGTTTCACACTTTTTTGTTAAGTATATAATTCCACATGTGTTAATTCATAGTTTTGATGCCTTCAGTGTGAATGTACAATTTTCATAGTCATGAAAATACAGAAAAATCTTTAAATGAGAAGGTGTGTCCAAACTTTTGGTCTGCACTGTACTTAAAAATGGAACCCAGAGTGCAATAGGTGCACCACATATAAAAATATACACTCTGATGTACTCGGAAAAGACAAGTAATGTTATAGTAGGGCCAAAGTTGCCCCCAAAGGTTTGGGGCAAATGGAGCCCTAACTTTGTATGATCCTATACTATAAACAAACCCACTCCACAAAGGCAAGAGGGTGGAGTCCTTATTCAGATAAACTCCATAAGCAGATCATATCAAAATTAGCAAGTTTTCTAGCCAAATGTACAACACAAGCGGCGCCAGGCTCAATATGCTGTGTCTACACTCTATATATGGCCATATGAAACAAACAGGCTAAATCAGTACATTTTAGTTCAGCCAAACAAATGTAGTGAGGCAAACCTTATCATAAGTGATTCGATAACACACAAAACTACACATAATTATTCCACCATAACATGGTAGAGTACCAGCCCACTTATAGGAGATAATATGTCATCTTATCTAATCCTCCATTAGTGGCGGTATTGTAATATAGGCGGGCTTCTGACGCGTTTCCCTTTAGTCATCAGGGGAGTTCATTGCCCAGAATTATGCCCCCATTTTCTTTAGACACGTAGGATGTAGGACTCTTTTCCGAGTACATCAGAGTGTATATTTTTATATGTGGTGCACCTATTGCACTCTGGGTTCCATTTTTAAGTATTTCTCAATAAAGTTTATTAGTTTTATCCCTCTGCTACTTATCACTAAATTAGTTGGGTACCACACTAGCTGTCTGTAATAATGTCCCCCATCCTGGGCCCCTTTCAGTAATGATGTCTCCCTTCCTGGCCCCTTCTTGTATAATGTTCCCTGTCCTGGGCCCCTTAGTGTAATAATGTCCCACATCCTAACCCCTTCTTGTAACAATTTTATTTTTCTTACTGGCAGTTATCAATGCAATTGTTAGCCATTGGGCACAAGAAGTCCATGCATATATGCATCTTTTTTTGTGAAAAAGCCTCCCCCAATCTGTCTTAGTATCAGGGTTAGACTAGTGTGATGCAGTGGTCGGCAATTAATATTTATATTCATGGCATGTAGCTTTATGCATCTGTAGGTATATTATAAGAACACCTACTTATACTGCATTCGAGTGCTGGCTTTTTCATTATTGGAATATTAAACAAAGCAGAAGATTATTTTTTTATGCGCTGACAACAATGTAGAAAGCGAAAACACTAGATAGAACTTTATTGCAGAGCGGCTTTGCCTACAGGCTACTGAGTATGATAATATATGCAGGAAACTTTAGTAGGATAGGAGATATGGAGACAGCCAATATTTTTCAAGTATCACTTTCTGCATTGCTGTCAACTGGAAAATAACTCTAAAACAATAGTTTTCTGTTGTATTTAGTATTGTAATAGATTTTCAGGGAATTTATTTTTATGAAATTTCTTGAAATATTTTTAAAGGGAACCTAAATTTTCCTAAAGCAGTGCCCCATATGCAGCATTTAGGACAGGGCAACATTTCTAATATAAGTATTGTTTTTTTTTTTCTATCTTTACTCACTGCTCGACTTGTTACTGGCCATATTTGTTTATGCACATAAAGAAATAAAATTCTGGAAGAGCCTTCCTAGTGTTGAGCGAGTATGTTCTATTAACCCTTTCGCTGAGTATGCTCGGGCGAGCTCCGAGTATTTACAGCTGCTCGGTGATATGGTTGAATCACTCCCGTGTGCATGATTTGCAACTGTTTGACAGTTTTATTACATGTGAGGAATGTCTATTTCTTACACATTCCTCACATGTAATAAAACTGTCAAACAGTCGCAAATCATGCACAGGGAGCGATTTAACCATATCACCGAGCAGCTGTAAATACTCGGAGCTCGGCTCGAGCATACTCAGACAGAACATACTCGCTCAACCCTACTATCAACCCTATAGTGCAGCATTTCTGCCTCCCGAGCACAATGGAGTGGTATGCAGTACAACCGGGATGGGATGTATATCAAGAAGTTTCACCCTGGTCTGATTACTATAGGTCACCATTTTAGGACAAGACTAAACTCCTATAGTGGTAGCAATAGGTCTTCAATTGAATGAACTTCTGACTACCTAAATGAAATTTGTCTCACTAGAAAGAAAGCCTGTAGTTAACAAAGAGTTAAACGGGAAAGTGGCTAAAAACCAGACTAGGCTCTTAACTCCCAGCTGACATTAGAAAGGTTGGATTTTATGACGTCTCAGTAGCTGATAATTATCAAATGATGACTGCATCAAAATAAATTCAATAAATTCACTAAGTGCTAGCTTTTCTTTGAAAATCCCACAATGTATCGAATTTATCAAGCAGCAAAATTGAGCTGAGTCAAGTCCCTCTGAAAATAGACTCTTTGTTTTATCAAAAGCCTTTTCGAGAAGCCAGAACTAAGCTGACTTGGCTTAATATATTGCAAATAAAACCTAACTGGATCACAGCATTACATACACATTGGTTGTCATAATCAGAGAGCTTGAATCCATAGCAGTATATCCCCAGACTTCTGTTTTTTTTTTTCAAGTAATACTTGAAGGGAATAGTAACACATAATAATACAAGAAGGCTAATGCCTCTTCTTCCATGTTTCTGCATCTTTATGCAATACTGTATGCTGTATTAACTTTTCCATTGACCTCATTTAAGAATTACTTTTCAACATACCAAGAAAATTCATAGACTGAACTACATAAAAGGACTAAACCTTGTTATGAATTAAGTCTTTCTAAACCTGCTATGTGCTATATGTAATGTGCGGTTGCCTTTTAGATTAGTATCACTTTAATTGCTTACTTTGGCCAGAGTAGACAGGCTAAGCTGTAAGGCTAGGAATGGGCACTTTAAATTCCCCTGATCTATGGGCCTGTCAGGACATCGGGCGGGTACTTTCACAGAAATTATGGAACTGAAGTTTCTGTGTTGCTCTTTACCTGTGCCAGGATAGGCTGCTCCGTTGGACTCCAGGTGAAGATCGTCCTCTTTTATGTTTATGGAACACTATGTACTGTACAGAACGCTGAAGTAGCTCCTGTTCTCACTATAGAAAATGATTTACAGCTTTAACCAGCTCTTTCTAACTTTTATATGAAATAATGTGATTCATCTATTTCACTTTTATGCTTTTTTTTAATCCTTCTATTTTTTATTATGAATTTACATTTAGAGGCTTTTGAACCAATTATTAGTTTCCCAAACTGTTTTGGCTCCAGTTCATCAATGCTGGCATTTTGCATACCAGTTTTGATGTATTATGTGCTGGAGTAAGATGCTCCAAATTGGCAGAGCTGGTTGAGACTGGCACAAAAAATCATCAAAACTCACCAAATATTTTGCAACTATGAGTTGTATAGCCTATAGAAGAAGGAACTCTAGACTTGAAGTAGAAAATTAAAATAATTTATTTATTAAATAACTTTAAACAATGCATAATATTAAATACATGGCAATAAGTAAATGAGAAGAAAATTCATATATATAAAAGTGCAAGTATCTGAGGGACCTGAGGAAGCAAACATGCAAAACTCGCGTCAAGGCACAAGTGCCTGGGTAACTGATTTGGGTAACTTTACTATATCACTCATGGGATTATAATCTAAAAGACTCTATTTTGATCTGACATGTTTATTGTGTCTAGCTGTTAGCCTAGTTACAGTCTACAGATCCTGAACATTCTTACCCAGACTGTTCTTACCTATCTATGGATAGTTTTTCTTTGCTAACTGAAAGAACTTCTACTACCACTCACTATTCCTGCTCATGCTCCTTCAGTCACGGGTTTCCAGCACTACTACGCTAGTATGATAACATTATTTTGTTGCAGACTTATTTTTCCCACCAATTTGGTGTATGTTATTTAGTATAACCAATGTGGCATAATTATACACTAGCAGTTTTATATATATGAATTTTCTTCTTATTTATCTATTGCCAATTAGATAATTGTGCGCATTAATTTCAAGTTGGGTGTATATTATTCAGTTTATTATGCACTTTTATATATGAATTTCTTTCTTATTTTAATTATTTGCACTTAAAGTATTATATTCATGAATTTCAATCACAATTTGATATTGACCATTAGATACTGAGTCTACCATTAATTACTTATTCATATACCCAATCCCTCTCCTCACTTGTTTGTTGTATTGTTTTATTTCCTGGAATTTTTTGTATATGCTACATTTATTTGATATTATGCATTTTTTAAAGTTATTTAGTACATACATTATTTTAATTTTCAACTTCAAGTGTGGCGTTTCTTCTTTATAGGTTATATAGTTCCCCTTTAGCACACATTTATTATTTGGTTGTTGTGAATTGGTAACTATGAGTTGTGCAACCACTTTTAGCCATTTCAAGCACTTTTATGCCAGAATACTGGGGACAACTGCTTGATGAATCGGCCCCATGGTCTCAATCTACAACCATTTCAACAGCAATCACCCTGAAGAAACTAAACCCTTTCTAGGTTCAGCCTGTAAAAGTATGTCATGGTGAGCTACTATCCAGGGGTGGATTAAGGGTAGCCAGGTAGTTTAGAGTGTGTGCCCCCCCCCCCTCAGCACCTACTGTATAATGTGACCTATCACATTACTTTTTTTTTGGGGGGGGAGGTCATGTGACAGGTCATGTGATGAACTCACAGGTGCTCTTGTGCACATCAGCAGATGCAAAGAGACAGAAGGAGCAGCGCACGTACTGGGCCACACCAATTTTTCTCTTATGTTCAATGTTATACATAACAATAGAGGATACTATAACACGAGGGGATAATGGTTGGTGCTACACATAGCAAGATAGGACGCTACGTATTAATGGATGGCGCTATACATAACAAGAGAGGACACCATATAATACGGGATGACGCTATACATAACAAGAGAAGAGCCTGTGATCATAGAATCATAGAATATTAAAGTTGGAAGGGACCTCCAGGGTCAACGTGTCCAACCTCCTGCTCAATGCAGGAGTCACTAAACCATCTCAGACAGATGTCTGTCCAGCCTCTATTTGAAGACTTCCATTGAAGGAGAGCTCACCACCTCTCGTGGCAGCCTGTTTCACTCATTGATCACCCTAACTGTCAAAAAGTTTTTTCTAATATCTAATCTGTATCTTCTCCCTTTTCAGTTTCATTCCATTGCTTCTCATGTTTCCATGTGCAAATGAGAATAAAGTGCAGTGTGACAGCCCTTCAGATATTTGTAGACAGCTATTAAGTCTCCTCTTAGCCTTCTTTTTCTGCAAGCTAAACATTCCCAGATCTTTGACCCATTCATAGTTTGCAGTCTGCTCACCATCCTGGTAGCTCTTCTCTGAACTTGCTCTAGTTTTTTGATGTATTTTTCAAAAAAGGGGTGCCCAGAACTGTACAGAGTATTCCAGATGAGGCCTGACCAAGAAGGAGTAGAGGGGGATAATTACTTCATGTGATCTAGACTCTATGCTTCTCTTAATACATCCCAGAACTGTGTTTGGCTTTTTTTGCTGCTGCATCACATTGTTGACTCATGTGCAGTCTGTGATCTCTTAGCTTACCCAATTCTTTTTCACATGTGCTATTGCTTAGTTCTATTTCTCCCATTTTGTAGATGTCAAATCTTGCATTTCACCCTGTTAAACACCATTCTACCATTAGTTGCTGCCCATTGTTCAAGCTTATCTAGAACATTCTGAATCCTTTCTCTAATGTTAGCTATCCCTCCTAGCAGTGTGGATTTTCTTGCAATTGTGTCTCATCATCATCATCCACCTCTTGCGACAGTAATTGCCCTTTACCACCATCGCCTTTGTGTGACCGTGGCTGCTCCAATATTTGGGCATCATTATACGCGTTCTCCTCTTGACTCGCTTGTATGGAGTCAACGAGAACAATGGAATGAAAATGGAAGAAATGTATGATTTTTAATCAGTCTTATAGGTGATATGTCTGACAGAGAACCACGGTTTTAAATAGCAGGCCTGTAATTTGCTAATATTATTTTACACAGAGACCTAGTGTGAATAGCTTCACCGACACACTGCAATGGAATGAAAATGGAAGAAATGTATGATTTTGGAACAATCTTATAGGTGATATGTCTGACAGAGATCCACAGTTTTAAATAGCAGGCCTGTAATTTACTAATATTATTCTACACTGAGACCTAGTGTGAATAGCTTAACCGACACACTGCAACAGAATGGAAAAGGAGGCCAATATTTTCCACGTTCAGTTCAAATTTCTGGATTTTTATTGCTGAAATATGGAACAGATTTGACTTTATTCTCCAGTGAGAACAAGCAAATGGAGCAGAAAAATGGTGTACTCTTGATTGCTTTTTAAGCAAATAACCAGGATTAAGATAAAAAAAAAATTTGCCCTGGCCCCTGATATCTGGGATTATGTCTACAAATATCTGTAACTATTACAGCAGTAGCTGCATTGGGGGGGAATATTTATTTTTCCTAGTTGCTGGTTTTCTTTTTAGAATGTTACCAATGTTTACAAGCGCATGTGTCAATGTAATTTTTTTTTTTTTTCTGTTTTTTTTTTTCCGAATATCAGTGTTTTTCCTAAAATGCTCGGGTGCTCGAAGCTTGGGTCGAGCACATTGGAATACTCGGGTGCTTGACCCGAGCAACGAGCCCAATGTAAGTCTATGGGAAACTCGAGCATTTTTCAGGCGGCTCCCCCCGGCGGTCTGCAGAGGGCCTAAAAATTGCCCAAATCGATGGGAACAGTGCTCAAATAACATGGGGACAGCAAGGGGAAGACCCCAGGAAGCATTTCTGACTCCCAGGTCACTTCTGTCAACAACGTTGTCAGAGGTATTACGCCACTTTTACGGACTCACAATAAAACATACCAAAACAAAACCAAAATGGATTTTCCTGGGAAATATGTTAAGGAATATCCTTTCCAGGGTAATGACTTGTATATAAGGCAAAATAAATAACCAAAAACAAAAATGCTCCTCCACACCTTGGGCTATGTTCACATGTAGCGTTTTTGATGCGTTTTTTCACTTTTGCATTGCTTTCAACTAGTGATGAGCGAGCATACTCGCAATTACTCAGTACTTGCCAGAGCATCTCAGTGCTCGAGATGCTCGGAGCTCGTTGAGTACTTGCGACATGCTCGGGCGGATGCTCGGGTCCCCTCCCTACATGTTTGGCACTCTTTAGAGCGCCAATCAGCATGCAGGGATTGCCTGCCACTCATTGTAATGCCGTAGCCATGTTGGTTGTGGCATTACAGTAATTCTGCAATCAGTCAGTGTAGGGAGAGGTGCTGCTGAGCTAGGGAGAGATTTGGTTGTGTATTAGGTAGTGTAGGGAGAAAACAAGTACATTACACATATCCATCTCAACAAACAGTCCTTCTAAGGATTAATCCATCTGCAGAGATATCAGGCAGACAGTGTATATAGGCAGACAGACAGTGTATATAGCAGACTGCAGTGCATATAGCACAAGAGACTCCATTCCAATTCCGCCTTCTGCTGCTGTTAGATATTTCTATATAAAGGCCCAGGTCTCAGGGGCCAGGAATACCTTTTTTGGACGTTAATCCTCATCATTTGCTTAAAAAGCAATCCAGAGAACACTGTTTTTCTGCACCATTTGCTTGTTGGCACTGCAGAATACAGCCAGGTCGTTTCCATATTACAGCGCTAGAAATCTAGCTATTTAAAACTGTGTTTTCTCTATCAATCGGATCACATATACGTTGTCAGAAAATACTGCTGACGCGCCCCCTGGGCCGTGGGGTACTCGGCAGCTGGGCCTCTGGTTGCCGGTAGGGGGGAATATCACGGTGGCTGGCCCGGTCCGTGACCCAGGGCGGTCAGTAAAAAGGGGAATTAATAGGGGATTTCAGTTTATATACAAAGTTCGTGACGCCACCTGTGGTATGCGGCTAAAGGGAGCCGCCGCTGCGGAGCAGGTCCTCTAGAGCTGATGTTACTGCAGCGGGGATGGTGTGGCTCTCGACAGGTAGAGCTTAGCTCCAGGGCAGTGTAGATGTTATAGGTTGTGCTGGGTGTTGTAGTGCAGGGGTGATGGCGCAGACAATAATCACAGAGACAGTGGGGTGCAGTCTACTCACAGTTGATAAGTTCCTCAGGTTACAGGGTCCGGACCACATCCTCCCACGTCGTGCTGCGTTCACCAGGCAAGGGTTCAGCAATCCCTCAGGTAATTCAAGAGTGCCTGACAGGACCCCTTTCTATGTGCCTTCCTCAGTCGTCTTCCTGCGCTGGCTCTCGCCCTCCTGCCCTGCACCTCGCAACCAGTGTCCCAATCCGGTAGCCTCGGGTCTTGTCGGGCGACCGGCAGTCCCCTGGTCCCTCTGTGGCCACCTTTTCGGCGATATAGTTGCGGATGTGGCCACTGCACCTTGCAAGTACAGCAGCCTCCGGTTCCTAGGTGAGCCTTGTAGTTCTCCACTAGTTTAGGGGCCGGTCCCCTCTGCGGCTCGATCCCTCTGTCTTCTGACAGATTCGGGCGTACGGGTGGCCTCCAGCACTTCCGGTACCCCTGGGATCCCTTCCGGTCCTGGAGCCTTCTCCTCTGCTCCCTCTCCTCTCTCAGTCCTGGGCCTCTCACTAGGCCCGCCTCCGGAGCAGAGCTCCTGTAGAACCTCTGCTCCACACACTCTCCTCCTCTGACTGGCTAGTCTTTCTAAGATGGCTCCCCATTTTATACCTCACTCTATAGTGCTCCCTTAAACTACTTCCTCAACCCACACCCACTACTGGTTCCCCCTACGTTTGGGTTCCCCCCACTCCAGCCAGAGTCAGGGCTCAGCTCTGCGCACGCATGTTGCCCCTCCAGCCGGCCTGGAGCAGTGTAGTGTTGAACCCCGGGAAGCACTCCCTCCTTACCTGAGAGAAGGAGACACCACACCTCTGGGTGAAGTGCAGTACCTCTGTGGCGACTGAACCCTCCGGGGTGCCACACTGCCATTTCTGGCCTCCATTAAAAATTTCTTTCAGTGTGTCAGTGACGCAATTCACACCAGTTTGCTGTTCAAACTACTTACCTACAGGCCAGGTATTTAAAACTCTGTTTTCTTCATCACACGGATCACATATACGTTGTCAGAAAATACTGACATTTCTGGCCTCCATTAAAAATTTCCTTTAGTGTGTCAGTGAAGCAATTCACACCAGTTTGCTGTTCAAACTACTTACCTACAGGCCAGGTATTTAACCCCTTTAAAGCCCATGACGTACTAATACACGTCTGTGCCCTGGGACTTAAGAGCCTGACCCGTAATAGTACGTCATCGCGATCGCGTGCTCACACAGGCGATTGCCGCCGGGTGTCAGCTGATTGTTACAGCTGACACCCAGTACTATGTGCAGGGAGCAGTCCCGCACCGCTCCAGGCACATTAACCCCCGCAATGCTGCGATCAAAGTCGATTGCAGCATTGCGGTGGCTAAGGGGAGGTGATCGCAATACTCACCTCCTCTTCCGGCCTCCAGCGCTGTCTGCCGCGGCTTCCCGTGTGTTTCCATGACGGCCCGATGTCGTCATGACAACATCCGGGTCACCAGACAGCAGGAAGATTTTTTGGTCATGCGCAGTGCATGACCAAACAATCTTCTCACTGTGCAGCGCTGACTGCCTGCATCCATCCCTATGCTATGCTGGCAATCAGAATAAAAAAAGTGAAAGTCCCAGAGTGGGACAAAGTAAAAAAGTAAAAAAAACTCTCAGAAAGTGAAAAAAAAATGTAAAAAAAATTGTAAAAAAAAAAAATAAAAAAATAATCCACCAAAAATAAAAATATAATGTACCCATCAATAAATATTATTATGAAACAATAAAAGTACACATATTTGGTATCGCCGCGTCCGGAACGACCTGACCTATAAAACTGTCCCACTAGTTAACCCCTTCAGTGAACACGGTAAAAAAAAAAAATAGAAAACAAAGCAAAAAGCAATGCTTTATCATAATACCGCCAAAAAAAAATGGAATAACACGCAATCAAAAAGACGAATATAAATAAAAATGGTACCGCTGAAAACGTAATCTTGTCCCGCAAAAAACAAATTGCCATACAGCTCCATCATCCGAAAAATCAAAAAGTTATAGCTCTCAGAATAAAGCGATGCAAAAAAATAATTTTTTCTATAAAATAGCTTTTATTGTGTAAAAGCGCCAAAACATAGAAAAACGATATAAATGCAGTTCTGCTGTAAACGTACTGACCTGAAGAATAAAGCTACCTTATCAATTTTACCACACGCGGAGTAGAATAAAAAAATTAAAAAAAAAACAATTCCTGAATTGTTGGTTTTTGTTTATTCTGCCTCCCAAAAGCTGGAATAGAAAGTGATCAAAAAATATCACATGCCTGAAAATGGCACCAATAAAAACGTCAACTCATCGCGCAAAAAACAAGCTGTCACATGACTCTGTCGGCCAAAATATGGAAAAATTATAGCTCTCAAAATATGGCGATGCAAAAACTAGATTTTACAAAATATGTCTTTTAGTGTGTGACAGCTGTCAATCATAAAAACCCGATATCATTCTGGTATCTCTGTAGTCGCACCGACCCGAAGAATAAGGTCGTCTAATCACTTATACCGCACTAGGAACGGCGTAAAAAATAAACGTTAAGGCTGGGGTTGGGGTTAGCGTTGTGCTAATGTTAGGGTTGGGGTCAGGGTTGGGCTAGGGTAGGGTTAGGGTTGGGGTCAGGGTTGGGCTAGGGTAGGGTTAGGGTGGGGTTAGGGTTGGGTTTTTTTTTTCAAAAGTAAAAAAAAAAAAAAAAAAAGATGACGATATGGCAACTAGTGTTGAACGCAAGTGCTCGCTACTTGAGTTTGCATCGGGTGCTCGGGTATGCATTGAGTATCGCGGGTGCTCGAGTCTCCGCCCCATATGCTTCGCGGCCAAAAAAAACCTTGCGGGGATTGCCTACCATGCACGAGCGATCCCCGCATGTCTTTTTTGGGGTGTCTAATAACCATGAAACATGCGGGCGGGGACTCGAGCATTTCACTTGAGTAACCGTGATACATGGTGCATACCTGAGTACCCGATGCAAACTCAAGTAGCGAGCACTTGCGCTCAAGACTAATGACAACTTATTCAATATGATGACCTAATGTCATCAAATTCTGTGTCGTACCTCTGGGTTCAAAATGTTAACTATACCCGTTGATAAAATCCTTGAGGGGTGTAGTTTCCAAAATGGGGTCACTTGTGGGGGGTTTCAACTATTTAGGCACATCAGAGGCTCTCCAAACGCGACATGGCGTCCGCTCTCGATTCCAGCCGATTTTGCGTTCAAAAAGTCACACAGTGCTCCTTCCCTTCTGAACTCTGCCGTGCGCCCAAACACTGTATTTTCCCCACATATAGGGTATTGGCGTACTCAGGAGAAATTGCACAAAAGTTTTTGGGGTCGATTTTCTCCCCTTACCCTTGTGAAAATAAAAAAATTGGGGCTAAAACATCATTTTTGTGGAAAAAGTTAGATTTTTTTATTTTCACGGCTCCATGTTATAAACTTCTGTAAAGGACTTTGGGGTTCAAGGTGCTTACCGCACATCTAGATAAGTTCCCTGAGGGGTCTGGTTTCCAAAATAGTGTCACTTGTGGGGGGTTTCCACTGTTTAGGCACATCAGGGGTCCCCAAATGCAACATGGCGTCCGCTAATTATTCAAGCAAATTTTACATTCAAAAAGTCAAATGGCGCTCCTTCCCTTCCGAACCCTGCCGTGTGCCCAAACAGTGGTTTTCCCCCACATATGGGGTATCTGCTTACTCAGGAGAAATTGCACAACAAACTGCATGGTGCAATTTCTCCTGTTACCCTTATGAAAACGCAAAAGTGGGGGCTGAATAACATTTTTGTGGGAAAAGTGTGAAAATTTTATTTTTACGGCTCAATGTTATAAACTTCTGAGAAGCACCTGGGGGTTCAAGGTGCTCACCACACATCTAAATAAGTTTCCTGAGGGGTCTAGTTTCCAAAATGGTGTCACTTGTGGGAGGTTTCCACTGTTTAGGCACATCAGGGGCTCCCCAAATGCAACATGGCGTCCGCTAATTATTCAAGCAAATTTTACATTCAAAAAGTCAAATGGCGCTCCTTCCCTTCCGAACCCTGCCGTCCGCCCAAACAGTGTTTTTTCCTCACATATGGGGTATCTGCTTACTCAGGAGAAATGGCACAACAAATTTTGGGGTCCATTTTTTCCTGTTACCCCTGCGAAAATGAAAAAACTTGGGTCTAAAGTAACATTTTTGTGAAATAAGTTAAATGTTAATTTTTTTCTTCCACATTCCAAAAATTCCTGTGAAGCACCTGAAGGGTTAAAAAAGTTCTTGAATGTTGTTTTGAGCACCTTGAGGGGTGCAGTTTTTAAAATGGTGTCACTTTTGGGTAGTTTCTGTCATAAAGACCCCTCAAAGTGACTTTAAATATGATGTGGTCCCTAAAAAAATGGTTTGTAAATTTTGTTGGAAAAATGAGAAATCGCTGGTCAACTTTTAACCCTTATAGCTCCCCAATAAAAAAAAATGTTGGTTTCAAAATTGTGCTGATGTAAAGTAGACATGTGGGAAATGTTATTTATTAACTATTTTGTGTGACATATCTCTCTGATTTAAGGGCATAAAAATTCAAATTTTGAAAATTGCAAAATTTTCAAAATTTTTGCCAAATTTCCATTTTTTGCACAAATAAACGCAAGTGATATCGAAGAAATTTTACCACAATCATGAAGTACAATATGTCACGAAAAAATCTCAGAATCAGGGGGATCCGTTGAAGCGTTCCAGAGTAATTACCTCATGAAGTGACAGTGGTCAGAATTGTAAAAATTGGCCTGGTCATCAACGTGCAAACCACCTTGGGTTGTAAAGGGGTTAAAACTCTGTTTTCTCCATCAAACGGATCACATATAAGTTCGCTCCAAACTCAGTCATTTGTAGTGAGCGTGGAAGATACTGTCCTCCATTTAAAATGGGCAAGGCACGTGGTAAGGGACGGGGAACTGGACGTGATGGTGATGGTGCATGCAGAAGCCGAGGACAAGGCCGTGGGTAAGCTGAAATTGTGCCATAACAAACACCCACATGTTCTCGCCTGACCTTCCAGTCCGAATTCCTAGGGGACTGCAGCACACCACTATTGAACCCAGAGCAGTGTCAAAAGGTTGTTGGTTGGATAGCGTATAATGCTTCCAGTCACTTTGCCACCACCACCACCCTGTCTTCCACACAGTCAAGTCTCAGTAGCCGTGAGTCTGGACCGCATATTCCTCCCCCTGATACTCCTTCCTCCCACCATGCCTAGTGCCCAGAAACAACTGATCCCACACTTGGACACTCTAAAGAGCTGTTCACTTTTCCATTTATAGATTCGGGCCTCTTGCCCGGTCCACTTGAAGCGGGGCAAGAGGAGATTGCGTGTAGCGATGCCCAAATATTTGAGCAGCCACAGTCACATGAAGGCAACGGTGGGAAAGTGTCACAAGAGGTGTACGATGATGAGACACAAATGCTAGAAAGTCAGGAGGAGGATCAGGGTGCGGAAGTGGAAGATGAGGTGGTGGATGATATAGTAACTGACCCAACCTGGCAGGAGGACGTGCAGAGCGAGGACAGCAGCACACAGGGGGAGGGAAGCAGAGCACCCCAACAGGCAGGAAGAAGCAGTGTAGTGGCCGCAGACAAAAGGCAGGCAACCATTCCCCGAAACACCAACACGAAGGAAGTTGCCAGTACAACTGTTAGGTCTTCCCGAGTCTGGTTGTTTTTTAAAGACTCTGCCGATAGCCCCAAAAAGGTCATTTGCACCACCTGCCTGGCCAGCATCAGCAGGGGTGGCAAAACGACCAGCCTGACCACCACCAGCATGATCAGGCACATGGCAGCAAAGCACCTGACTTTGTGGGCCGAACCCCAGGGTCCAGGAACAGTGTCTGCAGGTGGCACCATTGCTTCTTCCGCTTTTGTGCATGCAAGCCAATCCCCTGTCCATGGTGCATGCGAAGATGCCTCCTGCCCTGCACCTGTCGTTGCACACTTTCAACTAGCACCATCAGCAAGCACGTCCTTGTCCCAGCACAGCGTTCAGTTGTCCATACCCCAGTCCTTGGAACGCAAGCGCAAATATGCAGCCAATGCCCCATAGGCCACACTATTAAATTCTTACATTTCATGACTGCTTGCGCTCGAAATGTTGCATTTTAGGCTTGTGGAGACGGAAGCATTCCGCAACTTGATGGCGGCGGCCGTCCCTCGGTACTCGGTCCACAGCCACCACTATTTCTCCCGGTGTGCCGTCCCCGCATTACACAAGCACGTGTCCCAAAACATTAGCCGTGCCCTCAGCAACTCAGTTACCAGGAAAGTCCACCTAACCACGGACACGTGGACAAGTGCTTGTGGGCAGGGACGGTACATCTCGCTGACGGCACACTGGGTTAACATAGTGGAAGCTGGGACCCAGTCGGACCTTGGGACGGAACACGTCCTCCCGACACCAAGGATTGTGGGCCCTAGGTCAATCAGGGTTGCCCCCATGGTCTACCGCTCCTGCACCTCATCCTCCTCAGCCTCCTCCTCCTCTTCAGCCTCCATCTCCGAAATGACCACATCAGTCACAAGCTGGAAGCACTGCAGCACTGCCTCGGCCAAGCGACAACAGGCTTTGCTGAAGCTAATACGCTTAAGTGACAAATCGCACAATACTGAAGAGTTGTGGACAGCTCTGAAAGAGCAGGAAGAACTGTGGCTCACGCCGCTGAACCTACAGCCAGGCATGGTCATGTATGACAATGGCCGGAACCTGGTGGCGGCTCTGAGGCGAGGCGAGCTCACACACGTACCATGCCTGACCCATGTGCTTAACCTCGTGGTTCAGCGGTTTCTCAAATCCTACTCGGAGCTGCCGGATCTGCTTGTTAAAGTACGCTGCCTGTGTGCCCATTTTAGAAAGTCAGCTACAGCTTCCGCCGCCCTTGCCAAGTTTCAGCAGCATTTGCAGCTTCCAGCTCACAGACTAGTGTCGCGTTGGAACTCTACACTGCAGATGTTGGGAAGGATTTGTGAGCAGAAGAGGGCAGTTGTTGAGTACCAGCATCAACAAGGCCGTCGGTATTCAGTTCAGACTCCACACTTAAGACCTCAGGAGTGGACATGGATGTCAGACATATGTACCATCCTCCAAAACTTTGAGGACTCCACCAAGATGGTGAGCAGCGATGATGCCATAATTAGCGTCACCATACCGCTTCTCTGTCTTCTGAAACGCTCTCTGTTCACAATCAAAGAGGATGCATTGCAGGCAGAGCACAATGAGATGGAGCAAGGAACCATACAGGGTGATTACACACAGCCAAGCCTCATCTCATCCCAACGTGGATAGGGTGACAATGAGGAAGAGGAGGAGGAGGAAGGACAGGAGCTAGTTTCATGCACTATAGACGGTACTACCTGCACTGCTGTCATACCGTCTGTTCAGCGTGGATGGCCAGAGGACAGAGAAGAGGAGGAGGAGAGCATGGTCAGTCATCCTCTTGGTGAGGACACGGAAGTCTGGCCTGTTAGTAGTCTGGCACTCATGGACGAGTTTATGTTACGCTGCCTTTCCCATGACCCTCGCGTTCTCAAAATTTTGGGTGACAGTCATTACTGGTTGGTGACACTTCTAGACCCACGCTACAAGGAGAATTTACATCTCTTATTCCTGAGGCGGACAGGTCTACAAAAACGGGGCTGTACCAGAAGGCCCTTGTTGCGGAACTATTAAAAAAATTCACATCTGAAAACACTGGCGGCAGAGGGCACACTTCGTTGGACAACCAAGGAGTACAGGTGAGAGAGACATAACTTCAATCCAGCAGAGGCAGGGGAACACTGTCAAAGTTCTGGGAGAGTTTTCTCAGACCCTCCCATCGCACAGGCCCTGAGGCGCGGGGTACTCTCACAAGGAGTAAAAGTCTTGGAAGATGCAGAGGGAGTACCTTGCCGAATGTACCAACGTCCTTCGTGATTCCTCTGTGCCTTATAATTATTGGGTATCCAAGCTGGATACATGGAATAAACTGGCTCTCTATGCCTTGGAGGTCCTGGCCTGCCCTGCTGCCAGCGTTTTATCCAAGCGGGTTCTTAGTGCTGCTCGTGGAATTATAACTGATAAGCGCATCCGCCTGTCAACTGAAAATGCTGACAGGCTGACTCTTATAAAAATGAACAAGGGCTGTATTGGGCCAGACTTCTCAACACGCTGAATGATAGCATCGTAACATAAACTCAAAGCCAATGTCTTTTCTTGGGAGGTGTATTTCCATGCACCTTTTCACACCCACACATGGGCATACGCTTCCTGATTTTGTCTATTTGCTCTTGTCCTCCTCCTTCTCCTCATCGTCCACCACCATATCGCCAGGGTGACCGTGGTCCGTGATGCAACACCCACATAATTTTTTTAAAGGGTGTTTATGATGCCCGTAAAAAAAAATTTTTATACAGGATGTTCATGTATACCCCCCAGGGGTAAATGTTTGTCAGCCCATACACTTGTGCATGGGCATTACAAGTATAGGAGGCCCGCTCCTTTCTAATAGGAATATTTTTTTATGAGGCCCTCCTCCACGTCTCTTCCAAGGGGCATTGAAGTGCCTCCAAATTTTTGGCAGCCCTTGCATTCACTGCATAGGCCAACACTATGGGAGACTCTCTCCTTTCTAATGGGAATTTGTTGTTACTGTGGCCCTGCTCTGTGTGTCTTTAAATTCTTAGTGGGGTTTTTCCTAAAATTGGTCAGCCGTTGGGCTCACTGCATACCCTATAACTGTATAGCAGACTCTCTCCTTTCTAATGGGAATTTGTCGTTACTGTGGCCCTCCTCTATGTGTCTTTAATTTCTTAGTGGGGTCTTTCCTAAAATTGGTCAGCCGTTGGACTCACTGCATACCCTATAACTGTATAGCAGACTCTCTCCTTTCTAATGGGAACATGTCGTACCTTGTTACTGTGGCCCTGCTCTATGTGTCTTTAAATTCTTAGTGGGGTTTTTCCTAAAATTGGCCAGCAGTTGGACTCACTGCATACCCTACAACTGTATAGCAGACTCTCTCCTTTCTAATGGGAATTTGTCATTACTGTAGCCCTGTTCTATGTGTCTTTAAATTCTTAGTGGGGTTTTTCCTAAAATTGGTCAGCAGTTGGACTCACTGCATACCCTATAACTGTATAGCAGACCCTCTCCTTTCTAATGGGAACATGTCGTACTTGTTACTGTGGCCCTGCTTTATGTGTCTTTAAATTCTTAGTGGGGTTTTTCCTAAAATTGGTCAGCCGTTGGACTCACTGCATACCCTATAACTGTATAGCAGACTCTCTCCTTTCTAATGGGAACATGTCATACTTGTTACTGTGGCCCTGCTTTATGTGTCTTTAAATTCTTAGTGGGGTTTTTCCTAAAATTGGTCAGCCGTTGGACTCACTGCATACCCTGTAACTGTATAGCAGACCCTATCCTTTCTAATGGGAACATGTCGTACTCGTTACTGTGGCCCTGCTCTACGTGTCTTTAAATTCTTAGTGGGGTTTTTCCTAAAATTGGTCAGCCATTGGACTTACTGCATACCCTATAACTGTATAGCAGACCCTCTCCTTTCTAATGGGAACATGTTGTACCTGTTACTGTGGCCCTGCTCTGTGTGTCTTTAAATGCTTAGTGGGGTTTTTCCTAAAATTAGTCAGCCATTGGACTCACTGCATACCCTATAACTGTATAGCAGACCCTCTCCTTTCTAATGGGAACATGTCGTACTTGTTACTGTGGCCCTGCTCTATGTGTCTTTAAATTCTTCGTGGGGTTTTTCCTAAAATTGGTCAGCCTTTGGACTCATTGCATACCCTATAACTGTATAGCAGACTCTCTTCTTTCTAATGGGAATTTGTCGTTACTGTGGCCCTGCTCTATGTGTCTTTAAATTCTTAGTGGGGTTTTTCCTAAAAAAAGGTTCCCGGACACTCTATGGCTGCTTTTTTAATGTGGATCAGACGTGCTTATGCATGTTATTTCCCAAACCGCATTGGAGATCAGGCCATTGCCCAACTCTGTAGTCATGAAATTAAATGCGCAAAGAAAGATGTGTGTGTCAAAGCACCACCGAAAAGTGCGAGTTGATGTTGGATGGGCTGCCATTGCTTCTGCAACAAGCTGCATTAGAGGACTTTCTGGGAGAAATGACACTCAGAGTAGATACGGTTTCCCTCTATGCCAGTCCTTTCACCGAGCTAAGTACAACTCTCAGCAAAAAAAGCTGTGGACTGGCTCCGTACCATCCCTGGCCACATTCACCTGGGAGGGCACTGGGGAGGGCACAGGTAATGTTGTGGGACCCGTGCTTGTGGATGGCAGAGACGGGGTAAATAGTGGCGGCTGGGGACCGAGTATGGACACCTGGCTGCCGCCGGCATGAGGTTGTGAAAAGCTTCCGCCTCCATGAGCCTAAAAGGCCATATTTCAAGTGCAAGCAGCTGTCCAGAAATCTTGCAGTTTAGTGTTGCTGCCTGTGTTCGGCTGGCTGCATACTTGCGCTTGCATTCCAAGTAACAGAAAACTAAGCAGATGATGGCCTCTATCATCATCATGGCCTCACCTCGGCACTATGAACTCTCCTTAAGGAGAAGCCAGGGCCCAACGGAGGAGTCTCCGGTTCTCTGGTGGGCCCGTCCAACTCTGCCGAGAAGCAGCCCTGGCTAAGAAAAGTGTGGGAGAAGGTTCCCGGACACTCTATGGCTGCTTTTTTAATGTGGATCGGACATGCTTATGCATGTTATTTCTTAAACCGCATTGCAGATCAGGCCATTGTCCAACTCTGTATTCATGAAATTAAATGCGCAAAGAAAGATGTGTGTGTGTCAAAGCACCACCGACAAGTGCGAGTTGATGTTGGACGGGCTGCCATTGCTTCTGCAACAAGCTGCATTAGAGGACTTCCTGGGAGAAATGACACCCATGGTAGGTACGGTTTCCCTCTATGCCAGTCCTTTCACCGAGCTAAATATAACTCTCAGCAAAAAAAGCTGTGGACTGGATCCATCCGTCCCTGGCCACATTCACCTGTCCACATGTTTGTGGTTAGGCGGTCCTTGCCAGTAAGTGCACTGGGGAGGGCACGGGTAATGTTGTGAGACACGTGCTTGTGGAAGGCGGAGATGATACCGGGAGAAATAGTGGCGACGGGGGACTGAGTACGGACACCCGGCCGCCGCCATGAGGTTGTGAAAAGCTTCCGCCTCCACGAGCCTAAAAAGCCATATTTCAAGTGCAAGCAGCTGCCCAGAAATCTGGCAGTTTAGTGTTGCAGCCTGTGGGTGACTGGGTGGGTGGCTGGCTGCATACTTGTGCTTGCATTCCAAGTAACAGAAAACTAAGCAGATGGTGGCCTCTATCATCATCATGGCCTCACCTCGGCACTATGAACTCTCCTGAAGGAGAATCCAGGGCCCACCAGAGGAGTCTCTGGTGGGCCCATCCAACCCTGCCGAGAAGTAGCCCTGGCTAAGAAAAGTGTGGGGGAAGGTTCCCGGACACTCTATGGCTGCTTTTTTAATGTGGATCGGACATGCTTATGCATGTTATTTCTTAAACCGCATTGCAGATCAGGCCATTGTCCAACTCTGTATTCTTGAAATTAAATGCGCAAAGAAAGATGTTTGTGTGTCAAAGCACCACCGACAAGTGCGAGTTGATGTTGGACGGGCTGCCATTGCTTCTGCAACAAGCTGCATTAGAGGACTTCCTGGGAGAAATGACACCCAGGGTAGATACGGTTTCCCTCTATGCCAGTGCTTTCACCGAGCTAAATACAACTCTCAACAAAAAAAGCTGTGGACTGGCTTCGTACCGTCCCTGGCCGCATTCACCTGTCCACGTGTTTGTCGTTTGGCGGTCCTTCCCAGTAAGTGCACTGGGGAGGGCAAGGGCAATGCTGTGGAACCCGTGCTTGTGGAAGGCGGAGACGATACCGGGAGAAATAGTGGCGGCTGGGGACCGAGTATGGACACCTGGCCGCCGCTGGCATGAGGTTGTGAAAAGCTTCCACCTCCACGAGCCTAAAAGGCCATATTTCAAGTTCAAGCAGCTGCCCAGAAATCTGGCAGTTTAGTGTTGCAGCCTGTATTGGCTGCATACTTGCGCTTGCATTCCAAGTAACAGAAAACTAAGCAGATGATGGCCCCTATCATCATCATGGCCTCACCTCGGCACTATGAAATCTCCTTAAGGAAAAGCCAGGGCCCACCGGAGGAGTCTCCGGTTCTCTGGTGGGCCCGTCCAACCCTGCCGAGAAGCAGCCCTGGCTAAGAAAAGTGTGGGGGAAGGTTCCCAGACACACTATGGCTGCTTTTTTAGTGTGGATCGGACATGCTTATGCATGTTATTTCTTAAACCGCATTGCAGATCAGGCCATTGTCCAACTCTGTATTCATGAAATTAAATGCGCAAAGAAAGATGTTTATGTGTCAAAGCACCACCGACAAGTGCGAGTTGATGTTGGACGGGCTGCCATTGCTTCTGCAAGAAGCTGCATTAGAGGACTTCCTGGGCGAAATGACACCCAGGGTAGATACGGTTTCCCTCTATGCCAGTCCTTTCACCGAGCTAAATACAACTCTCAGCAAAAAAAGCTGTGGACTGGCTCCGTACTGTCCCTGGCCACATTCACCTGTCCACGTGTTTGTGGTTAGGCGGTCCTTCCCAGTAAGTGCACTGGGTAGGGCACGGGTAATGTTGTGGGACCCGTGCTTGTGGAAGGCGAAGACGATACCGGGAGAAATAGTGGCGACTTGGGACCGAGTATGGACACCCGGCCTCCGCCGGCATGAGGTTATGAAAAGCTTCCACCTCCATGAGCCTAAAAGGCCACATTTCAAGTGAAAGCAGCTCTAGAGGACTTCCTGGGAGAAATGACAGCTGGGTAGATATGGTTTCCCAAGTACTTTCACCAAGCTAAAGAATATGGCTGTGGTGAAATACAACTCAGCAAAGAAAGCTGTGTATTGGCTCCGTACCATCCCTGGCCACATTCACCTGTCAACGTGTTTATGGTTAGGCGGTCCCTCCCAGTAAGTGCACTGGGGAGGGCACTGGTAATGTTGTGGGACCCGTGCTTGTGGAAGGCGGAGATGACACCGGGAGAAACAGTGGCGGCTGGGGACCGAGTATGGACACCCGGCCGTCGGCATGAGGTTATGAAAAGTTTCCGCCTCCACGAGCCTAAAAGGCCACATTTCAATTGCAAGCAGCTGTGAAAAATTTGGCAGTATAGTATTGCAGCCTGTGGGTGGCTGGCTGCATACTTGCACTTGCATTCCAAGGAATGGGGTAGGGACAACTGAACACTGCACTGGGACAAGAACGTGGACAGTGATTGTTGCAAGTCTGCAATGACAGGTGCATGGCGGGAGGCATCTTCGCATGCGCCAAGGATCATTTATGATGGGCACACTTTTAGGCAGTAACCTGGGAGTCAGAAATGCTTCCAGAGGTCTTCCCCATGCTGTTCCCATGTCTTTTCAGCACTATATGCATGTGCCTGATCATGTGTCACACACCACATGGCCAGATAAGGTTGTAAAATGTTAAAATGACATTTCCCAGTGAATGCATTTGTCTTGGTTGAAAGCAATGCAAAAGTGCAAAAACGCATCAAAAACGCTACGTGTGAACATAGCCCAAGGTGTGGAGGAGTATTTTTGGTTTTGGTTATTTATTTTGCCTTATATACAAGTCATTACCCTGGAAAGGATGTTCCTTAACATATTTCCCAGGAAAATCCATTTTGGTTTTGTTTTTGTATGTTTTATTGTGAGTCCGTAAAAGTGGAGTAATACTCTGACAACGTTGTTGACAGCAGTGACCTGGGAGTAAGAAATGCTTCCAGGGGTCTTCCCCATGCTGTTCCCATGTCATTTGAGCACTGTTCCCATCAATTTGGGCAATTTTTAGGCCCTCTGCAGACCGCCGGGGGGAGCCGCCTGAAAAATGTTTGAGTTTCCCATAGACTTACATTGGGCTCGTTGCTCGGGTCGAGCACCCGAGTATTCCAATTTGCTCGACCCGAGCAACGAGTACCCGAGCATTTTAGTGCTCACTCATCACTAGTGGTGATACCTGCCTGCTTATTTCTGAAGCACTAGTTTTTGTAATTGTTTTTTTTTTTTTTGTACTTTGTTTTATATTAGTATTTAATAAAAGGTATTTTAATTGGTCTTTATATACTCGTTTTTTCCGAGAGCTCTTTCGGAAATGTGTGAAATATGATTGAGTCTGTTGACCTTGATGCCTTGATGATACTTCCACCACCTGGCCAATGCTAAGAAAATCCTGAAAACATGAGCTGATGGGGTCCGTGAGGACTGGAGTTTGGGAAACACTGCTTTAGAGCAATGCTTACAAATGCCATGGGAAAGAGCTTGGAAGCAATGTTCTTTTTCAGCTATCGTTGCAAGACTGCAGCAGTGGCTGATTACCTAGGCAACAAGCCATAAATAAAACTATAAAATCGCACCGTTCTTGAGAATAGAGGGGGTATTTTTAAGAACAATTAATTCTCAAAGTTCCTTGTTTTTAAAAGCATTCTGCAACTTATCCTTAAAATAACATGGAAATAATTACTTCAAGACTATAGGATCAATTTCATGCTACCATATAAATTTATTGCATTAAATATTTGTAGAGTTTGAGTTAATAGCATTCCCTATGTGGCCATCGTACAACTGATGAGCCAGATTTTGGTTTCATTTTAATGTCATAGACATAAAGATTATCGTTAAAGATCATTATTAACATTCAGATTGTTCAAATGGCGTGAAAGATAGTAAACCATGCAGAAAATTGCAGTGAAACTATAAAATCCTTACTTGCACAGGAAGATGTTGGATAATGCCAATTAGCTGAAGGTTTGAACAATATCAACCTCATTCATTACCATTTACTGATTTTGTAATGTACCACTTCTCTCCCACTGACCACATCTAGCAGACAAATTTAAAGCGCACCTGTCAGAAGGATTGTGCTCAGTAAAATACAGGCAGTGTCAGGTGGGCAACATTACACTGATTAATATGATACCTTGGTTGAAGAAATCCGTCCTGTGGTTGTTGTGTAATCTTTACTTTCAGTTTGGAGATAATGATATGCTCATGCTCCGGGGCGGCCTGTGGGAGGGAGGGGAGCTCTATTTGGTGCTCTGCTTACATATTCATCTAAATGCTGATATGACAGCTTACTGATTATTTACTGACCTGCCTCCTATTTTCCCTAGCCCCGCACTACTAGATGCATTATGTAGAATAGGAGGCAGATCAGTGAAGGCACAAAGAGCTGTCATAAGAGTATACAGATGAATATGTAAGCAGAGCACCAGATAGAGCCCCCACCCCCCCACGGGCCACCCCAGAGCACCAGAATCTAATTATCTCAAAACTGCAATTAAAGATTAGAAAAGAACCACAGGCTGGATTTCATCAACCCAGGTATCATTTTAATCAGTGTGATGGTGCCCACCTGACAGTGTATGTGGTTTACTGAGCACAATCCTGCTGACAGGTGCGCTTTAAACCCACCCAAGTGAGAAAACCATTCAGGTCAGTGGCGAATGGAATTCAAGATCTTGAAATGGGTTTTCCCACTAAATACATTCAGGCTTGGACTGGCCCACAGGAGAACAGGAGAATCCTCCGGTGAGGCCCTGTGCAAGAATGGCCACTACCCTCTTATATGATCAGCACTTGGCACAATATACTTGACTCACTGTGTACTGACAAAGGCAGCATCTTATTCATTTATCAATCTACCCAGTTCATTGTTATATACATTTGTGATTGATGATAATGTCACATTTGCGTGAAGCTGAAAAGTGGGATCCTGAAGTTGGTTACAGGTGGGACCTTGGCACCCCAGTCTGACACTGCTTGTGTCTCTTGTATTAGACAGCTCTGTGTCCCGGTCTTCAGTCTTCTATCAGGTAGTTTGTTGTGTAGGACATACACTATTTTAGTGCCCTGCCCCCATCACAGAGATCGGCCTCCATAACAGTTGTAATGTAACTTGGGACAGGAGCTGACATTATGATACCACAATGGGTGGAAATATATGTGGTCTGAGGTCTGTAAATGGCGCCCCCATAATTCCTAGTTCTACTTGAGGAATATTGAGGGTAGTAATGATCACTCCCATCGTTGTAACTGTGTAAAAAAAAAAGTCAAGACAAAAAAACTCACATGACAATTTTATTTTCTTTCTTTTTATATGTTATTGGAACAGCAATAAGCAACATTGTAATAAAAATATTACTGGCCCTTTAAGAAATTAAACTATGATCGCAATAACTCTCAGGTCAGGCCCCATAGAGACCACAGAACTAGTCGTGGTCATTGAGGACTGACTGAGAGACACTGGACCCAAAGATCCAGAGGAAGGCGAAGAAACCCCCCGGAGAGTTCTGCCTCAGGGGGGGAAAAAAGTCCTTCCTGACCCCAGTTGTGGCGATCGGATATTTCCCTGAATCACGTCTGTCCTGCTGCATATTGCTGTAAATCTGTATGTATTATAAGCTTAGGAGAGCCGACCCTGGGAAGGAAAAGACAAATACACGCTGCTAAAGAGGAGTTTACAATCTAATATACAATATACAGACTGCTCCTGAGGGCATGCAGAATAATGCACACCCTGTCCTAGGAGCTTACAATCTAATATACAATATACAGGCTGCTCCTGAGGGCATGCAGAATAATGTACACCCTGTCCTAGGAGCTTACAATCTAATATACAATATACAGGCTGCTCCTGAGGGCATGCAGAATAATGTACACCCTGTCCTAGGAGCTTACAATCTATTATACAATATACAGGCTGCTCCTGAGGGCATGCAGAATAATGTACACCCTGTCCTAGGAGCTTACAATCTAATATACAATATACAGGCTGCTCCTGAGGGCATACAGAATAATGCACACACTGTCCTAGGAGCTTACAATCTAATATACAATATACAGACTGCTCCTGAGGGCATGCAGAATAATGTACACCCTGTCCTAGGAGCTTACACTCTAATATACAATATACAGACTGCTCCTGAGGGCATTCAGAATAATGTACACCCTGTGCTAGGAGCTTACAATCTAATATACAATATACAGACTGCTCCTGAGGGCATGCAGAATAATGCACACCCTGTCCTAGGATCTTACAATCTAATATACAATATACAGACTGCTCCTGAGGGCATGCAGAATAATGCACACCCTGTCCTAGGAGCTTACTATCTAATATACACTATACATGCTGCCCCTGAGGGCCTGCAGAATAATGCACACCCTGTCCTAGGAGCTTACAATCTAATATACAATATACAGACTGCTCCTGAGGGCATGCAGAATAATGTACACCCTGCGCTAGGAGCTTACAATCTAATATACAATATACAGACTGCTCCTGAGGGCATGCAGAATAATGTACACCCTATCCTAGGAGCTTACAATCTTATATATAATATACAGGCTGCTCCTGAGGGCATGCAGAATAATGTACACCCTGTCCTAGGAGCTTACAATCTAATATATAATATACAGACTGCTCCTGAGGGCATACAGAATAATGTACACCCTGTCCTAGGAGCTTACAATCTAATATATAATATACAGGCTGCTCCTGAGGGCATACAGAATAATGTACACCCTGTCCTAGGAGCTTACAATCTAATATATAATATACAGGCTGCTCCTGAGGGCATACAGAATAATGTACACCCTGTCCAAGGAGCTTACAATCTAATATATAATATACAGGCTGCTCCTGACGGCATGCAGAATAAAGTACACCCTGTCCTAGGAGCTTACAATCTAATATACAATATACAGACTGCTCCTGAGGGCATACAGAATAATGTACACCCTGTCCTAGGAGCTTACAATCTAATATATAATATACAGGCTGCTCCTGAGGGCATGCAGAATAATGTACGCCCTGTCCTAGGAGCTTACAATCTAATATACAATATACAGACTGCTCCTGAGGGCATGCAGAATAATGCACACCCTGTCCTAGGAGCTTACTATCTAATATACACTATACATGCTGCTCCTGAGGGCATGGAGAATAATGTACACCCTGTCCTAGGAGCTTACAATCTAATATACAATATACAGACTGCTCCTGAGGGCATGCAGAATAATGTACACCCTGTGCTAGGAGCTTACAATCTAATATACAATATACAGGCCGCTCCTGAGGGCATGCAGAATAATGTACACCCTGTCCTAGGAGCTTACAGTCATATATATAATATACAGACTGCTCCTGAGGGCATACAGAATAATCTACACCCTGTCCTAGGAGCTTACAATCTAATATATAATATACAGGCTGCTCCTGAGGGCATACAGAATAATGTACACCCTGTACAAGGAGCTTACAATCTAATATATAATATACAGGCTGCTCCTGAGGGCATGCAGAATAATGTACGCCCTGTCCTAGGAGCTTACAATCTAATATACAATATACAGACTGCTCCTGAGGGCATGCAGAATAATGCACACCCTGTCCTAGGAGCTTACTATCTAATATACACTATACATGCTGCTCCTGAGGGCATGGAGAATAATGTACACCCTGTCCTAGGAGCTTACAATCTAATATACAATATACAGACTGCTCCTGAGGGCATGCAGAATAATGTACACCCTGTGCTAGGAGCTTACAATCTAATATACAATATACAGGCCTGCAGAATAATGTATGTAGCACCCTGAGGACTCGGCTGCTACAGGGGTATTACACCTCAAGCCAGAGGTGTGGTATTCCACTCCCGGGTAAGGATGGAGTGTGGAACTGAGCTCAGATAGCTGCATACACTACACACATCCCATTTCCGGGGGACAGACCGACGGTACTCCCACCAGTATATGTGCAGGTACGACAGTGTCTGTCCCTGGCTGGAGTGGGAGGGGGGTGGAACATCCCAGTAGTGTAGGGGCAGATAGGGGGAGCAGTCTGGGTAAGGCTAGGAGCTCATTGGGTGCTGGTCACCTGAGCTCACACATAGAGGGAGTATATAAGGTGGGCACCATCTTAGATCAGGGTCAGTCAGTCAGTCAGCCAGTCCATCTTGGTAGAGCAGGAGGTGCAGAGCAGAAGCTCAGTCAGAAGGGCTGACAGGGAGCTGTGGCTACGGCTGGGCCCAGCTCCAAGGCCAAGTCTGAAGGAGAGAGAGAGGAGTCAGAAGGACCCAGAGAGAAGAAGAAGGAACCCCAAGACCCCAGAATACAAACAAAAGGGTGAAGGGTTGGCACGCAGGGTACCGGATCCCAAGCTGGCAGAGAGAAAAGCACACCTTAGCCAGGAACCGGAGGTCGTGGGCAGGATCTGCCACGACCCTCACCAAATCCACTAGAAAGGCATACCAAGCATAGGGTCAGGGAGCCCAGAGGAGGCTTGACCAACAAGAGACCCGAGGGAGCCGGACATAAGTGGATCCCTGGTGGGAACGGCCAGTAGAAAGGACAGTCAGAAAGGAGCTCAGGACCACGCTCCAGAATTGCTTGGGGGTTGGCCGAGTCCAGGACCTGGTGGACGCAGCACGGCTCGGGTGGTCGCTTCAGGCCAGAGTGACCATAAGAACACCCGTAAGTAAAAACCCCTGAACTGCACAGCCCGACTCTGAGTCTTCTTGCTTGATCATCCTGCACCTTCACAACCACCATCCTCTACATCTGACCCCCTGAGGCTATACCCCTCCCGTTGGGGGTTATACTACCACAGCTGCACACATACCACCAGCCTCAGCGGACCCTTCTGCAGCGGCGGCCTTTTGACCGCAAATCAACGGGTGGCGTAGTCGACACTAAGAACATCAATAACATCTATCAAGACTGCCACACACTGAGTTTGACACCCTGGGCACGGACCGGGTCGCCGCCACTCGGAGACTACAACCCCCATCTGATCCGGCTCCGGGTATTCCCCAAACAGCACTGGCCCAGGGGGCGCGTCAACTTTGGCGTAGTCGGCAGGATTTCGTGCCCGCAACCACCGGGTACTGCGTGCCTGAAGAAAAGTTCACATTTACCTCAAAAAGAAGTCTCCCGCCGGTTCCAGAGGGTCCCCGCCATCGGACGCCATCACGGATCGTTTCCCGCCGGTTGCCCGCCATCTGCAGCCTTTTTCCCGCGATCCACGGAGTTTCCCGCCACTGGGAGACGATTCCCGCCATTTCCAGAAGATTTCCCGCCTTGGAAGAGCAGACGCCATTATGGGCGTGCCAAAGGGTGGCAAGAGGTCACCTCCCATCGTGGGCCAAGTGAAGGAATGGCGCCAAAAGTGGAGACCGCCCCCACCAACAGAGACTGTGATGCTAGAGATGTCCATCAGCGTGAGAGAACTGCCCCTGGAACTGACAATCACTAAGTTGCCCCGGGACCACCTTCAATGTGGGCGGAGACAGAACAAAAGAGCGAAGATGGGTGCAGCCTGGAGGAGTCTGGAGAGAGCGCACCCGGAGACGAGAAGTCTGGAGAGGAGTCCAGAGAAGTCGTACCCGGAGATGGAAGGAGAGTCAGGCAGCACCGACCCTGTGGTCAGGAGCCTGCTGCAAGCAACAACCCCACTAGGCTTGGTGGAGATACTGGCACAGCTCCCCCCGAGACCGGGAGTGTGCACAGACCGCGCTAGAGGGCCTCGCATGGAGGATGGCCCAGGTGCAGCGAGAGACGCTGACGGAGTGGAGCCAAGAGATGGCCCTGCAGGCAAGAACCCGCCAGCGAAGCACGCCACCCGAGACGAGGAGACAGACCGCCTCTGAGGATGGAGCAGGAGGAGTGAAGGCCGGAGACGGCGCCGAGGAGGGAGCTGAACAGACGGAGGCAGGTAAAGGGGACGTCACTACCCCGAGCCGGGAAACCGTGAGCCTGCCCCAGCTCCCCGTCGCAGAGCCCGAAATTCCCCCTGCCGTGCCCGTCGCTGCACCGTCACCGCTCCAGACAAGGCCTCAAGCAGAAGCCGCGGCCGCGACCCCTGTGACGTCACGCGCCTCAACCCTGAGCGCGGCAAAGCAGGAAACACCACCGGCCTGGTCGCAAGGTCTAGTACCCCCGGGCGCCGCAGTTCCAACAGCCCCATCTACCTCCAACGAGCCAACGGCCTGGTCGCTGGGCCAAGTTACCCCGGGCGCCGCCATCTTCACGGTGCCCTTTACCTTCAGGGTGCCCCAAGCCTGGTCGCAGGGCCTAGTGAACCCGGGCGCCGCTACCACCACCGCGCCCTCAACTTCCACCGTGCCGCACATGGGTGAAGACTTGTTTGCCCAGCACACGTGCCCGTATGGGCAGCCCTCTGTGTGGCCACCGGAGTACCACCATCCCCGACTCCGGAAAGAAAGACCCCTAGATGAGCCCCTGATTCCGGTTCCGAAGCCCGTTAAGATCACCCCACTCTCGTTGGAGGAAGCGCAGTTTGCGTGGGACCCCACCGGAGGAGACCTCATGGGATTCACCCAAGAGACTCGGGCAGCCGCAGCTGAGCGTGCGGAGTGCTGCCGGCAGCAGTTAGAGGTCTTCGACCGGGAGCGAAGAGAGAGGCGGGTCCGAGAGCAGCGGCTGCAGGAACAGAGTGCAGAGCAGAAGAGCCGGACCAGGAGGAACCCCCGTGCAGGCCACGGTCCCCGTGCCACTGGGACTGTAATTAAATTCCAACTGCAGCACGGTTGGGGTTTCATCAGGGATCATCACACCCCCGGCGACGTCTTTGTCACCCGCAGAGACGTGGAGTCCCATCTGCCGGAGGGACACAGAGGTCGTGACCTATATGTAGGGGACGAGGTCACGTTCACCCGGCACAAGTGTGCCAAAGGACCCTACGCCCTCCATGTACACCGGCTGACGGAGGAGGAGCTGCGGTGTGAAGAAGAGCAAGAGGACCCGGACGGGTCTGAAGCCTACTTGCAAGAGGGAGCAGGAGGGCATCGTCACCATTAAGAGGTGAACTGAACTGTACATAGTTACCCGTCAGGGTATAAGAACTGTTGCTGCTAGTTAAAGTATAGTCCCCGTTGGGACCAGCAAATTGAACTAAAACCCGTGTGTCCCTATTCCCACTGACCGAGGACTGAGAGCGGTCATCCTTTCCTGATACCTGGCCGAGGACTGAGAGCGGCCATACCTCCCCTTGTGTATAGTTGCGCTTTTTAAGGCGCCCCCTACTGGTTTGATAGGAAACTGTTTTACTACAAGAGACTGTTGCACTTTTCCCGGTCACAAGTTGCACCGTGGCCGGAGGAACAAGAACGTTTACTATGAAAATTTTATATGAAAAGTTTATTGCTGGTGATATATATATGATGTTTTATATGTTTATGTTTTATGAAAAAAATTGTATGTTTGTGGATGTTTTATTCTCTTACAGCCCGAGGACGTGCTGTGATTTACCAGGGGGGAATGTAGCACCCTGAGGACTCGGCTCCTACAGGGGTATTACACCTCAAGCCAGAGGTGTGGTATTCCACTCCCGGGTAAGGATGGAGTGTGGAACTGAGCTCAGATAGCTGCATACACTACACACATCCCATTTCCGGGGGACAGACCGACGGTACTCCCACCAGTATATGTGCAGGTACGACAGTGTCTGTCCCTGGCTGGAGTGGGAGGGGGGTGGAACATCCCAGTAGTGTAGGGGCAGATAGGGGGAGCAGTCTGGGTAAGGCTAGGAGCTCATTGGGTGCTGGTCACCTGAGCTCACACATAGAGGGAGTATATAAGGTGGGCACCATCTTAGATCAGGGTCAGTCAGTCAGTCAGCCAGTCCATCTTGGTAGAGCAGGAGGTGCAGAGCAGAAGCTCAGTCAGAAGGGCTGACAGGGAGCTGTGGCTACGGCTGGGCCCAGCTCCAAGGCCAAGTCTGAAGGAGAGAGAGAGGAGTCAGAAGGACCCAGAGAGAAGAAGAAGGAACCCCAAGACCCCAGAATACAAACAAAAGGGTGAAGGGTTGGCACGCAGGGTACCGGATCCCAAGCTGGCAGAGAGAAAAGCACACCTTAGCCAGGAACCGGAGGTCGTGGGCAGGATCTGCCACGACCCTCACCAAATCCACTAGAAAGGCATACCAAGCATAGGGTCAGGGAGCCCAGAGGAGGCTTGACCAACAAGAGACCCGAGGGAGCCGGACATAAGTGGATCCCTGGTGGGAACGGCCAGTAGAAAGGACAGTCAGAAAGGAGCTCAGGACCACGCTCCAGAATTGCTTGGGGGTTGGCCGAGTCCAGGACCTGGTGGACGCAGCACAGCTCGGGTGGTCGCTTCAGGCCAGAGTGACCATAAGAACACCCGTAAGTAAAAACCCCTGAACTGCACAGCCCGACTCTGAGTCTTCTTGCTTGATCATCCTGCACCTTCACAACCACCATCCTCTACATCTGACCCCCTGAGGCTATACCCCTCCCGTTGGGGGTTATACTACCACAGCTGCACACATACCACCAGCCTCAGCGGACCCTTCTGCAGCGGCGGCCTTTTGACCGCAAATCAACGGGTGGCGTAGTCGACACTAAGAACATCAATAACATCTATCAAGACTGCCACACACTGAGTTTGACACCCTGGGCACGGACCGGGTCGCCGCCACTCGGAGACTACAACCCCCATCTGATCCGGCTCCGGGTATTCCCCAAACAGCACTGGCCCAGGGGGCGCGTCATGTACACCCTGTCCTAGGAGCTTACAGTCATATATATAATATACAGACTGCTCCTGAGGGCATACAGAATAATCTACACCCTGTCCTAGGAGCTTACAATCTAATATATAATACACAGACTGCTCCTGGGAGCATGCAGAATAATGTACACCCTGTCCTAGGAGCTTACAATCTAATATACAATATACAGACTGCTCCTGAGGGCATGCAGAATAATGTACACCCTGTGCTAGGAGCTTACAATCTAATATACAGTATACAGACTGCTCCTGAGGGCATGCAGAATAATGTACACCCTGTCCTAGGAGCTTACAATCTAATATACAATATACATACTGCTCCTGAGGGCATGCAGAATAATGTACACCCTGTGCTAGGAGCTTACAATCTAATATACAGTATACAGACTGCTCCTGAGGGCATGCAGAATAATGTACACCCTGTCCTAGGAGCTTACAATCTAATATATAATATACAGACTGCTCCTGAGGGCATGCAGAATAATGTACACCCTGTCCTAGGAGCTTACAATCTAATATACAATATACAGACTGCTCCTAAAGGCATGCAGCATAATGTACACCTTGTGCTAGGAGCTTACGATCTAATATACAGTATACACACTGCTCCTGAGGGCATGCAGAATAATGTACACCCTGTCCTAGGAGCTTACAATCTAATATATAATATACAGTCTGCTCCTGAGGGCATGCAGAATAATGTACACCCTGTCCTAGGAGCTTACAGTCATATATATAATATACAGACTACTCCTGAGGGCATACAGAATAATCTACACCCTGTCCTAGGAGCTTACAATCTAATATACAATATACAGGCTGCTCCTGGGAGCATGCAGAATAATGTACTCCCTGTCCTAGGAGCTTACAATCTAATATATAATATACAGACTGCTCCTGGGAGCATTCAGAATAATGTACGCCCTGTCCTAGGAGCTTACAATCTAATATACAATATCTGAAGGTAGCTTACCAAGGGGTGGGTGCGGTGGAGCGGGGTCACAGGAGGCAGTGTCGCTGCTTCAGGAGGCCGGTGTCGGCGGGCCCTGGACTCTCATAAGATATTGGCGCTGGTGATCAGAGTTCCTTTTCCCATTGATTGCCCTGCAGTGGGTTTTGGGAAAATGGATGCTGGAGGAGGCACATACATCTCCCGAGATCTCAATCAGCACATGCGTCGCCTCCAGCGGCCAATTTCCCAAAGCCCACTACAGGGCAATCAATAGGAAAGGGGACTCTGCTCACCACGCCGACATCTTATGAGAGCCCAGGGCCCGCAGCATCGCCCCACTCCTTCCCCTGAAGCAGCGGCCCTGCCTCCTGTGACCCCACTCCACCGCCGCCACATCCCCCGGTAACCTACCGTTAAATGGACTATAAGAGGCACCACCATTTTATTTAAAAAACATATTTTCCACCCCAAAATTTGGGGTGCGTCTTATGGTCCAGTGCGTTTTATAGTCCGCAAAATATGGTAATGGCAATGCAAGTCTATGGGTCTGTGAAAAAATTGGACCACACTTTGATGACATCTGAGTGTGGTCCAATTTTCACCGACTGATAGAAGGGAGAAGGTGAGAAACCTTTTGTTTCTCCTCCACGTCCGTGAAAAACTGATGCTGCTCTGATCAAAGTAAGTCTGATCAGAGTCTGTAACTCTATTACGCCAGTTGCCGTTGCTTCAGTTCTGCTCATGTGGTTCCTGTTCTGGTCCTCCTGCTGCCATCAAGTTACTACGTTCTCCATTGTTTCTGCTCAGCCATCCTGCTGCACCACCATCATCTGTCCGTGCTTTATTACAGCTGCTCATCTGAACTAGATGAGACATAACACCTATCATTAAATGAAAGAGGATTAAATGATAGGTCCTATTTAAGGAATCATCCTGATACACTAAGAGAAAAAGTCACTCAGAGATGTTTGCTGAGATTTTTTAGGGGTAACACCTCACAGCTACACAAGGTGTGATTAGGGTCTTAGTGTTAAGTGAACAGCTGCCTACTTGGACTTGTCTTCCTCAAGCTGCTGCCTCTGGGACACAAGATGGTTCAGGATTAGAACTGTATACATTCTATACCAATTGTGATGTCATGTGATATCTATGATGTCATGTGCCCTGTGTTGTCGTAATAACTGCCACTGCTGTCTTATGTATCAAGTTTCCAACATCAAGGAAGAGTTGAATTAAAGGGATATCCCATCTCCAAGATCCTATCTCAATATGTAGTAGGTCTAATTCTAATAATAATATTAGCAAATACCTCCAATTAGAAATGTAGTATAGTATTTTTAATTCACTATGCCACTTACCTCATGTGCAGGCAATACAGGACCTTAGGTATCTATGGTTACGACCACTAGCAGCTAGCTAACTAACTGTCACTTTATCAGTGGACGTAACCATAGATACCTAAGGTCCTGCAATGCCTGCACATGAGGAAAGAGACATAGCGAATCAAAAATACTATACTACATTTCTAATTGGAGGTATTTGCTAATATTATTATTATTACACCTACTACATATTGGAATAGGATCTTGGAGATGGGAATACACCTTTAATAAAACAAAATCACAGGCGGCAAATAACTACCAGCCTCATTTTAATTGAGTCATGACGCACGTTATAACCTAAACATTTCCACCCTTTTATTTGAATCTGCATCACCTACTGTTCCAAGAACTAAAGGAAAACGCCATACTGCATTTCCTGTTCATGATAAACCGTCAGTTCCAGGTCACCCCTGATCCAACAGAACCAAGAGAGCTGACGATGGAGAACTGTACCAGTCTGCAATTACCTTTATATTATGTAAACACTATGTTTTGACAACATTAATAGCAAAGCTACCCAAATATGAAGCCAAATGGAGTGGTCTCAACTGGCCCACCCCTTTCTGTATGGTTTTATCAGAGCACATGGGTGTCATAGAGGGCAAAACCAGCCGATTCCTGACGGTCTTCAAGACCTCTGACAGATGATCAGTCGATCGCCAGCAAGTCCTCATTTAGGGAAGAGGTTGTCCGGATTGGTAACCCCTGTTAGACAAGGCTCACACTGCCTTACTAAAGCACACAAATGTGCAGATTTTCCTTGGAATCTGGTCAATAACATTTTTTAAAATCATAGAATCATTAGAACGATCACAGCATGGGACACATGATCCAGCGCCATTTGCTGAGATTTTCAGGTAAATGATGCAGTTCTGAATCCCACTACTAACCCCCCATCTATGCAATGTATGAGTGAGGTCCTAAGTGAAGAGTTCCCTACCTGGACTTGTCACCTTCAAGCTGTCAGGCTCTAATGAACCAAGATGGCTCAGGTGTTACACTTTGTACATTCTATACCAATTGTGATGTCATATGATGTCTATGATGCTTATGTGCTTTGTGATGTCATCAAAACTACCTGCTTAACCCCTTCCAACCCAATGACATACTTTGATTTGTGAACAGGGTATTTGGATGCAACGGCACAGACAATGAAGGGACAATAGTAATCATCCAAAACTATAACTATAGCGACACACACACACACATCATCCGGTGGGCCCACGTGCTGGCATTGTCAGGGGTCTACAGACTACAGCTACAGGCACAGCGGTGATAAAATTAAATCCCAGATTATAATGGAAGTGTATAGTATTTAAACAATTTCACCAAAAAAATACACCTAAAATTTTATGTTTATTAGTATCATTAAACATTCAATTGTAACTGACCCTCAAAAAACAAACAAAAAACACCAAAAATGGTTAAAAGGCTGTAAACTATTCTCAGCCCAAAAAGAGATTCTCATAAAGTGGGGAAGGGGCAATGCCCTAAGCTGACCCCTAATCTGTCCCTACCTCACAGCTGAGGTTTCCACTCTCTTGAACGCAAATGGCGACTTGGCTCCTTGTCGTCTCACCCTGAAGGACTCTATAAGTCCCTGATTAGGTGGGAGTGGTGGGAGTCAATTATCAGTGTAAGGGGACACAATCTGGTAATCATCATTCAATCCCCAAGACAAATGGGCCACCACCACTGTACCTGCAGAGTACAGGTGTGGGAAATCAAAAACTAGGAAATGAGTACTCATTAATTTCTTAACAGTCAGTTATCTTAATGGCCCAGATATTCAAGAGGATATCAATCATCAAACAATCAATAATACTGTATATAGATCTCAATCTGGCTGTAACCAAACCAGAAGATAGATGTCACTTTATACCAATATAAAACACTGTTCAAAAAAATAAAGGGAACACTTAAACAACAGAATATAACTCCAAGTAAATCAAACTTCTGTGAAATCAAAGTGTCCACTTAGGAAGCAACACTGATTGACAATCAATTTCACATGCTGTTGTGCAAATGGAATAGACAATAGATGGAAATTATTGGCAATTATCAAGACACCCTCAATAAAGGAGTACTTCTGCAGGTGGGGACCACAGACCACATCTCAGTACCAATGCTTTCTGGCTGATGTTTTCGTCACTTTTGAATGTTGGTTGTGCTTTCACACTCGTGGTAGCATGAGACGGACTCTACAACCCACCGAACTTGCTCAGGTAGTGCAGCTCATCCAGTATGGCATATCAATGCGAGCTGTGGCAAGAAGGTTTGCTGTGTCTGTCAGCGTAGTGTCCAGAGGCTGGAGGTGCTACCAGGAGACAGGCCAGTACACCAGGAGACGTGGAGGGGGCCGTAGGAGGGCAACAACCCAGCAGCAGGACCGCTACCTCCGCCTTTGTGCAAGGAGGAGCACTGCCAGAGCCCAGCAAAATGACCTCCAGCAGGCCACAAATGTGCATGTGTCTGCACAAACGGTTAGAAACCGACTCCATGAGGGTGGTATGAGGGCCCGACGTCCACAGATGGGGGTTGTGCTCACAATCCAACACCGTGAAGGACGCTTGGCATTTCCCACAACAGGATTGGCAAAGTCGCCACTGGCGCCCTGTGCTCTTCACAGATGAAAGCAGGTTCACACTGAGCACTTGTGACAGACGTGACAGAGTCTGGAGACGCCGTGGAGAGTGGTCTGCTGCCTGCAACATCCTTCAGCATGACTGGTTTGGCAGTGGGTCAGGAATGGTGTGGTGGCTTATCTTTGGAGGGCCGCACAGCCCTCCATGTGCTCGCCAGAGGTAGCCTGACTGCCATTAGGTACTGAGATGAGATTCTCAGACCCCTTGTGAGGCCATATGCTGGTGCGGTTGGCCCTAAGTGCCTCCTAATGCAGGACAATGCCAGACCTCATGTGGCTGGAGTGTGTCAGCAGTTCCTGCAAGATGAAGGCATTGAAGCTATGGACTGGCCCGCCCATTCCCCAGACCTGAATCCGATTGAGCACATCTGGGACATCATGTCTCGCTCCATCCACCAACGTCACGTTGCACCACAGACTGTCCAGGAGTTGGCGGATGCTTTAGTCCAGGTCTGGCAGGAGATCCCACAGGAGACCAAACGCAGCCTCATCAGGAGCATGCCCAGGCATTGTAGGGAGGTCATACAGGTACGTGGAGGCCACACACAATACTGAGCCTCATTTTGACTTTTTTTAAGGACATTACATCAAAGTTGGATCAACCTGTAGTGTGTTTTTCCACTTTAATTTTGGGGGTGACTCCAAATCCAGGCCTCCATTGGTTAATAAATTTGATTTCCATTGATGATTTTTGTGTGATTTTGTTGTCAGCACATTCAACTTTGTACAGAACAAAGTATTCAATGAGAATATTTAATTCATTCAGATCTAGGATGTGTTATTTGAGTGTTCCCTTTATTTTTTTGAGCAGTGTACAATAGACCAATCTTCAAGTACAATAAGCATAAAAAGATTCACTAGTCAGCCAGAAAGTCAAGAGATAAAGTATGGAGGTGTCCTTGGACCCTCCTATTCATAGGGACAAGATCAGAAATGCAAATAGAACAACCCCACCACTACACTGCTAAGTTCAAATACAGATACAGGTATGTATTGCTTGACGCGAGCGCGTTTCTCCTGCTAATCGGCTCATCATGAGCCACATAACCTATAAATTCAGATAATATAATATGAATGCTTAATAAGAGAGACTTAGTTTAGATGAATCTTGTTGGTATTCTCAGTAAGGTGCCTCGTGCAAACCGCTCCGCAGATGTGGCAGTGGAGATCAGTGCAAACCATGGAGATAATGCCCCATTCCCATGAGGTCTGTGCCAAATGGCAACCACGCGCACTAACCCCCAGCTGCACAAATATCAGCGGTGATAAAATTCCAGCTGATCAGATCAGTGTTCCGTTCGGTACACATGAGCACCAGAAGAGAGAGATTCACCGATGGCACCACCGCTCTCCCTGGTTGTTCCAGGTGCGGTATCGCAGTGTTCAGGATCTAGTAGAATTGATCAGTGTTCTGATCAGTACGAGAAGTGATCTGCAGTCTGCAGCTGAAGACATTCAGCGACCCAAGCTCTGATCTCCCGGGATGTCTAATGCTGGGAGGAGCAGTCAGCAGTACTCAGTGGCACTAGCACATGACATGCTGCAAGCACGGCAGCTCACACGTGTTAGTGCTACTGATTACTATTCACCGCTCCTCCCAACATTAGACATCCCGTCAGAGTGCACGGGTCACTGAATCTCTTCTGCTGCAGTGCAGACAGCAGCTCACTACTCGTACTGACAGAACCCTGATCAATAATGCTGGATCCTTGTCACTGCGATACAGCACCTGGAACAACCAGGGAGAGCGGTGTTGCTGTTGGTAAGTCTAACAGTGATTGGCAGCAGCGCAGCCAATCAGTGTTAGTTTTGTTTGTGGCCTCTCCCCCACACTGACAGCAGATCTGAGGTAATGAGCCATTCTGTGCTGAGTAACAGTGCTCCTCCCCCACTGTGTCACAGGCTGACAGGAAGAAGCACAGGGAGATGGATGGCTGCCTGCTACATCACTCACCAAAGGTTAGATTTATGTAGCTGAGCAGAATTATCACCCATAACTAAGTGAGCCCCCGCCAACACCAACAGCGAATGTCATAGGGGGGGCTTTACTCATTGGTGATAGAGGGTGAGAGGGCTCAGTCACTAAGAGATGATTTCCCTCATTTTTTTGTTTCACCCCTGACTGAGCCTCCCCTGCATCACCCCTGACTGAGCCTCCCCTGTATCACCCCTGACTAACTGAGCCTCCCCTGTATCAGCCCTGACTGAGCCTCACCTGTATCACCCCTGACTGAGCCTCACCTGTATCACCCCTGAATGAGCCTCCCCTGTATCACCCCTGACTAACTGAGCCTCCCCTGTATCAGGCCTGACTGAGCCCCCCTGTATCACCCCTGACTGACTGAGCCCACCGTATCACCCCGGACTAACTGAGCCTCTTCTGTATCACCCCTGACTGAGCCTCCCCTGTATCACCCCTGACTGAGTTTCCCCTGTATCACCCTGAGTCTCCCCTGTATCACCCCCTGACTGAGCCTCCCCTGTATCACCCCTGACTAACTGAGCCTCCCCTGTATCAGGCCTGACTGAGCCCCCCTGTATCACCCCTGACTGACTGAGCCCACCGTATTACCCCGGACTAACTGAGCCTCTTCTGTATCACCCCTGACTGAGCCTCCCCTGTATCACCCCTGACTGAGTTTCCCCTGTATCACCCTGAGTCTCCCCTGTATCACCCCCTGACTGAGTCTCCCCTGTATCACACCTGACTGAGTCTCCCCTGTACCACCCCTGACTGAGTTTCCCCTGTATCACCCCCTGACTGAGTCTCCCCTGTATCACCCCTGACTGAGTCTCCCCTGTACCACCCCTGACTGAGTCTCATCTGTATCACCCCTGACTGAGCCTCACCTGTATCACCCCTGACTGAGCCTCTCCTGTATCACCCCTGACTGAGTTTCCCCTGTATCACCCTGAGTCTCCCCTGTATCACCCCTGACTGAGTCTCCCCTGTACCACCCCTGACAGAGCATCCCCTGTATCACCTCTAACTGACTGAGCCTCCCCTGTATCACCTCTGACTGAGCCTCACCTGTATCACCCCTGACTGACTGATCCTCCCCTGTATCACCCCTGACTGACTGAGCCTCCCCTGTATCACCCCTGACTGAGCCCCCTGTATCACCTCTGACTTAGCCCCCCTGTACCACCCCTGACTGAGTCTCCCCTGAATCACCCCTGACTGATCCTCCCCTGTATCACCCCTGACAGAGCATCCCCTGTATCACCTCTAACTGACTGAGCCTCCCCTGTATCACCTCTGACTGAGCCTCCCCTGTATCACCCCTGACTGACTGATCCTCCCCTGTATCACCCCTGACTGACTGAGCCTCCCCTGTATCATCCCTGACTGAACCTCACCTGTATCATCCCTGATTGAGCCTCCCCTGTGTCACCCCTGACTGAGCCCCCCCCCCCCCTCTACCAGCCTTGACTGATATAATGTTCCTATTTTGGTATAATATAATCCTGGGCCCCATGCTATAACCATGTCCCCATTCTGGTATAATGTCTGCCATCCTGGTATATTATCCCAATTTTGGTATATTGTCCCCATCCTAATATAATGTCCCCAGCCTGCTATGTTATCCCCCATTCTGATATAATGTCCTCCATTCTGATATAATGTCACCCCTCCTGATATAATGTCACCCATCCTGATATAATGTCTGCCTTCCTGTTATAATGTCCGCCATCCTGGTATAATATCCGTCATCCTGGTTTAATGTCCCCCATCATGATATAATGTCCTCCATCCTAATATAATGTCCGCCATCCTAGTATAATGTCCTCCATCCTGGTATAATGTCCTACATCCTGATATATTGTCACCCATCCTGATATAATGTCCTCCATCCTGATGTAATGTCCTCCATCCTAATATAATGTCCTCCATCCTAGTATAATGTCCTCCATCCTGGTATAATGTCCTACATCCTGATATATTGTCACCCATCCTGATATAATGTCCTCCATCCTGGTATAATGTTCTCCATCCTGGTATAATGTTCTCCATCCTGGTATAATGTTCTCCATCCTGGTATAATGTCCGCCATTCTGATATAATGTCCGCCATTCTGATATAATGTCCGCATTCCTGATATAATGTACGCCATCCTGATATACTGTCCACCATCCTGATATAATATCCGCCATCCTGATATAATGTCCACCATCCTGGTATAACGTCCTCCATCCTGGTATAATGTCTGCCATCCTGATATAATGTCCTCCATCCTAGTATAATGTCCCCCATCCTTGTATATTGTCCTCCATCCTGGTATAATGTCAGCCATCCTGGTATAATGTCCGCCATCCTGGTATAATGTCCTCCATCCTGATATAATGTTTCCCCAGCTGGGAGCTGACTTCTCCGGCCCCCCAAGGGCAGCGCATGACGTTACTGCCATGTTACATTGCCCATCATTGGCAAGCCGACTGTATATAACAGTAACAGTATTGCAGTATATAGTGAAAATAATGATCTCATATGAATTCGGCTTAAGGCCTTGGTCCCACTAGCGTATGAAATCCGATGCGATATGCTAATGACATTCGGCTCCTGCTCTGGTGCGAGTGGGGGTCCGAATGTCAGTGCTCCGTGCTCTGATCCTCTCGAACAGAGAGGATTGCAGCACAGCTGCGGAGGGGATAGAGAAATCAATTTCTCCATCTCCTCTGTTGCTGGAATTGGCTGGAATCGCGCTGCACTGGGGTGATATCCGAGTGCAGTGCGATGTTTCACACGCACATATAGGCTTATATGGGTGGGTGCGATCCGAATCCAGCATGCAATCACAGCATTCTGCGATTTCTTTCCATCTTGATCGCAATCCGATCGGAGCTGGAATAAAAAACTACACTAAGCACACCATCATAGGATTAAATTGGTCCGAATGCAATCCGATTTTTTATCGGATTGCATTCGTCCAATTTAATCGCAAGTATGAGCAAGCCCTTATGCTGGATTGCACAGAAGTATCAAGATGGGGGGGGCACAGCTGAATGGTAACCATACAGGCACATGCCCGCTGTATGTTGTGTGTGAAGTGGGCTCCACTTCTGAGCCAACACATATGCGGATCCTGCTGTGGACGTACTGGTTCTGTATGTTCATCTGTGCCAAGGGATTAATATTTTGAATTGATTTTTATATATGTTCATGTGGAGAGGAGCACCCTTATCCTGGCACTGGCCGTCTTAAAAAAGGCACAGAACAAATGCATTTATATTAAAACCATTTTTACATGCATAAAAAGTTGCAATTTGCACAAAAATATATAACTATGCAACATTTGACTCACTGGAGTCACATCGACAATTGTGCTACCATGCTTACAATGTTGTGTTAAATAATTTGCACCAAATTTATCATTAGGGGTTAAATAAATATGAAATAATGGAGTTGAAGTGAGTACACAAGATTTGGCTCAAATTTTGCCATTTTTGATAAATGTGAACCATTGTGTTTTTATATTACACCACAATATTAGCACATTTTATCTCACAATTGATGGGCTTGTATTATTTCTATGTAGCTTCATAGTGGGCCCCAGGAATGATTTTCTCTGGTGGGCCCAAGGCACACCAGTCCAATGCTGAATACATTTATTGTTACGGATCCGGGTGGTGGAACCTCTGTGCTGCGGTGCAAGGAGGGACCCAGAGGGGCGTAACTAAGTATCAACTCGGACCGACCTAGGTCGTACGGTGGCTAACGACTCCGTGACCAGGGAGGGACCGAGCAGAGGGACCAGGTGCTACTCTGGGGACGACCTTGTAAGAGAGCAGGTGACTCCCACGGGTCAGATGGCTGGGACTGACCGACACAGCAGATGGGCACAGCAGGCAACAGGCAGGAGCCTCTAGGTAGGCTGTCAGGTGGTCATGGCAAGTGACGGGAAGGGACCTCCAGGTAGGCTGACAGGTGGTCACGGCAAGTGACGGGTAGGAGCCTCCAGGTAGGCTGACAGGTGGTCACGGCAAGTGACAGGCAGGAGCCTCTTGGTAAGCTGTCAGGTGGTCACGGCAAGTGACGGGAAGGAGCCTCCAGGTAGGCTGTCAGGTGGTCACGGCAAGTGATGGGCAGGAACCTCCAGGTAAGCAGACAGGTGGTCACGGCAAGTGACGGGGTGGTAGCAAGCAGGGGCCTCCAGGTAGGCATGGCAGGTAACAGGCAGGTGCTTCCAGGTAAGCAGGCGGGCAAAGCCCATAGACAGACTGGCGGACTGAACGGGAGACAGACTGTCGGGCTGGAGAGTAGTCAGGCTGGCGGACTGGACTGATAGGCTGGCGGGCAGGACTAGTAGTCAGGCTAGCAGTGGGACCTGAGGGCTGAAGCAGAGGTAAGTACACTGTGCATCAACTATTGCTCGGGCACCTCCATATTGGAGGAGGTGCTTTATATATGGGAGGACCTCCAGCAATTGGCCGGGGACTCCTTAGGGCGGCACGCGCGGCCCCATTAAGAGGGAGGGATCGCGCGCGCCCTAAGCACAGTGCCCGGGAAGCTGAGCGCGCCGGCAGAGGCAGGAAGAGGAGCGCTGGAGGACGCCGGGCGGGGAGCGCGGCTGTGAGAGGGACGGCGTCTCTGCCTGGCAGGGGGCAGAGACGCCGATGCTACAGTACCCCCCCCCGTTTACGCCCCCTCTTTTTTAAGCCAGAAAGAAATTTTTCAAGGAGAAGCGGGGCATGAATGTTCTCCCTGGGTTCCCAAGTTCTCTCCTCTGGGCCAAACCCCTTCCAATCCACCAAAAAAAAGGTTTTTCCTCTTACCCTCTTGGTGGCCAGAATGTTCTCTACCTCAAAAACATCCTTAGCGGAAACCAGAGCAGGGGGAGTACCTGGCTTGTTGGAAAAAGAATTAAACACAACTGGTTTGAGGAGAGATACGTGGAAGGGAATCCGTAAGGTGGCCGGGAGTTTTAACTTGTAGGCCACTGGGTTGATTTGTTTGAGGACTTCAAATGGACCGATGAACCGAGGACCCAACTTGTAGAAGGGTATTTTGAGCCAAACATGTTTGGAGGAGAGCCAAACCTTGTCTCCCGGATGGAATTGAGGCGGATCCAGGCGTCTCTTGTCAGCATATCTCTTCATCCGCTCGGAGGACTGAAGAAGTGCGAACCTAGTATTTTCCCAAATGGTGGAAAATTCGCTGACCAGAGACTCCGCGGCAGGGTTGTCCAAAGAAGCAGAGACGGAAAACGGAATCAGAGGATGTTGACCATAGACTACAAAGAACGGGGACTTGGAAGTCGATTCGCTCTCATGGTTGTTGTAGGAGAATTCGGTCCATGGTAGGAGGTCCACCCAATCGGTATGGTGAGCATTAACAAAGTGCCGGAGGTAGCTGGTAAGGATCTGGTTGATACGCTCCACTTGGCCACTGGACTGTGGATGGTAAGCGGAGGAGAAATCCAGGGTGACATCCAGCAGCTTACACGTAGCTCTCCAAAAGCGTGAGGTGAACTGAACCCCTCGATCCGACACAATGTGGAGGGGTAGGCCATGGAGACGGAAAATGTGAAGGAAGAAGTCCTTAGCCAGCTCTGATGCAGACGGGAGACCAGGCAGAGGGAAGAAGTGGGCCATTTTAGAAAAGCGGTCGGCGACCACCCAAATGACTGTACAGCCGGCAGAAACAGGGAGATTTGTAATAAAGTCCATAGCAATGTGTTGCCAAGGGGCAGCAGGTACGGGAAGAGGCAGGAGGTGGCCGACTGGAAGATGTCTGGGAACTTTGTTGCGGGCACAAGACGAACAGGCCGAGACGAAGTCTACCACATCCTTGCGCTGGGTGGGCCACCAGTAATGCCGGGTAATGAGCAGGAAAGTTTTCTTCTGACCGGCATGGACGGCTAGTTTAGATGAATGACCCCAGTGAAGAATCTTCTCCCGATCTGGAACCGCTACAAACGTCTTACCGGGTGGGAGACGAGTCAGATCTAAGGGGGCCATACTCATCACTTTGGAGGGGTCGATGATGTGCATAGGCTCCTCCTCTAGATCGGAGGGCAGGAAGGATCGGGACAAGGCGTCAGCTTTAACATTCTTGTCCGCCGGGCGGAAATGTAGGATAAAGTCGAAGCGAGCGAAGAACAAAGACCACCGGGCCTGACGTGGATTGAGTCTTTGGGCATTCTGGAGATATGCAAGGTTTTTGTGATCAGTATACTGTAGATGATCACTAGGTATAGAGCCCCTTAAAGCAGGTAACTCCACTCCTCCAGTGCCAATTTGATGGCTAGCAGTTCTCGGTCTCCTATGGAGTAGTTGCGCTCAGACGAGGAGAAGAGTTTGGAGAAGAAGCAGCAGGTTACCATTCTCCGGGATGAAGATTTTTGGGTGAGCACCGCTCCAGCTCTGGAGGAGGAAGCATCAACGTCCAGGAAGAACTGTTTTTTGCAGTCCGGACGGTGTAGCACTGGGGCAGAGAAGAAGGCTTGCTTTAAGGAAAGGAAGGCCTCCTCAGCTTTGGGCGGCCATACCTTGGGATTTGCTCTCTTACGGGTGAGCGCAGAGATGGTAGCAGTCCGGGAAGAGAAGTGCGGGATGAAGAGACGGTAGTAGTTGGCGAAGCCCAGGAATTTCTGAATCGCCTTCAACCCCTCCGGATGGGGCCACTTTAAGACGGCAGAGAGCTTCTCGGGGTCCATACGTAGACCTGTCTGGGGGATAATATAGCCCAGGAACGGAAGGGAGGTCTGCTCGAAGAGGCACTTCTCAAATTTGGCATAGAGGTGATTCTGCCTGAGCCTAAGCAGGACCTGACGAACATTCCTCCAGTGTGTGGGAAGGTCCGGAGAGAAGACCAAGATATCGTCCAGGTACACCACCACGCAGGAATATTGAAGGTCACGGAAGATGTCATTGACCAATTCTTGGAAGACAGCGGGAGCATTGCAGAGACCGAAGGGCATCACACGGTATTCATAGTGACCGTCCCGGGTATTGAATGCCGTCTTCCACTCGTCTCCTTGACGGATCCGGACCAGATTATACGCCCCACGTAGATCCAGCTTAGAAAAGATTCTGGCGCCCTTAAGGTGGTCAAACAACTCGGAGATGAGCGGCAGGGGGTATTTGTTTTTGACCGTGATTAGATTGAGTCCTCTATAGTCAATACAGGGGCGTAGCGAGCCATCCTTCTTCTTGACGAAGAAGAATCCGGCTCCAGCCGGGGAGGTAGATTTCTGGATGAATCTCCTAGCCAGATTCTCCTCAATGTACTTCGACATGGCCCGGGTTTCGGCCGACGACAACGGGTAAATACTCCCACGGGGTGTAGTGGCTCCGGGTACCAGGTCGATCGGGCAATCATATGGCCTATGAGGTGGCAGTGTCTCTGCTTCTTTTTTGTCGAAGACATCTGCATAGGACCAGTAGGGCGCCGGTAAACCGGGTAGATTAGCCGGGGTGGGTGGAGGACGAACCGGGCAGACCAGGACCAGGCAGGACTTATGGCAATCCTGCCCCCAACGGAGAACTTCGCCGGATTGCCAATTCAGCACAGGTTCATGTTTCTGAAGCCACGGTAGACCTAGCAATAGGGAGTGAGAGAGACCGGAAAGCACATGGAAGGAGATCCTCTCAGAGTGCAGCATTCCCACCTGCAGGGTTATAGGTTCTATGACGAGCAGGATGGTCACCGGAAGGAGTCTTCCATCCACAGAGGCGACTGCCAATGGTTCAGCTAGAGGTTTGGTGGGAATGTGATATTTCTCTACCAGGGACTGGGAAATGAGGTTCCCAGCAGCTCCAGAATCTAGGTGTGCAATTTCAAAGTAGCGGTTCTCTCCCCAGGAGATGGAGACAGACAAAGTCAGGGAAGGAGAGGGTTTTCTTTTGCCTAGGACGACCTTTCCGAGCGGTCCTAGATACTGGCGTTTCCCGGCTTCACAGGGCAGGAATGGATGAAGTGCTCCTTACTGCCACAGTAGAAACAGCTCCCCTCGGCTCGGCGTGACTCTTGGTGAGATTTGACCATCTTGGTCTGGTCGACCAGCATAGTCTCTTTGGCACGTTCCAGGAAACGGATGTCGATCTGGGTAGCTAGCGACACCAGGTCATCCAGGGTGGTAGGAATGTCCCGGCCGGCTAACTCATCCTTAATACGGCCGGAAAGGCCCTCCCAGAAGATGGACACCAGGGCCTCGTTGTCCCAGGCAAGCTCAGAAGCGAGGGTACGGAACCATGTGGCATATTGGCCCACGGAGAGACTCCCTTGGCGGATAAGAAGCAGAGAGGAGGAAGTAGAGGATTTTCGTCCTGGTTCATCAAAGACTTTCCGGAAAGCAGCGAGGAAAGACAATAGATCGGACACCAGGGGATCCCCTCTCTCCCACTGGGGATTTAGCCATGCCAGTGCCTCTCCAGTGAGGTGAGACACGATGAACGCCACCTTGGCCCGGTCGGAGGGAAACTGATGTGCCAAAAGTTCAAAGTGCAGGGTGCACTGGTTTATGAAACCCCAAGCTAGAGCGGGGTCGCCTCCAAAACGAGAAGGTGCAGAAAGCCGGGGACCTGGGTTGGATGCCATGGTATTGGTGAACAGCGGCGCTGTCGGAGCGAGATTCGCACGACTCGAGGCGGACACAGGTGGAACAGTCAGTTTGTCCAGGCGGGAGTTGACACTCCGCAGGAAGTTCAGGATGGTTTCCTGTTATGATCTCTGACGAGAAACCTCCTGGTACAGGTCAGAGAGCGAAGGAGCTTGGGGGCCACCGGGTTCCAAGGCCTGAGCAAACTGTTACGGATCCGGGTGGTGGAACCTCTGTGCTGCGGTGCAAGGAGCGACCCAGAGGGGCGTAACTAAGCATCAACTCGGACCGACCTAGGTCGTACGGCGGCTAACGACTCCGTGACCAGGGAGGGACCGAGCAGAGGGACCAGGTGCTACTCTGGGGATGACCTTGTAAGAGAGCAGGTGACTCCAACGGGTCAGATGGCTGGGACTGACCAACACAGCAGATGGGCACAGCAGGCAACAGGCGGGAGCCTCTAGGTAGGCTGTCAGATGGTCACGGCAAGTGACGGGAAGGGACCTCCAGGTAGGCTGACAGGTGGTCACGGCAAGTGACGGGCAGGAGCCTCCAGGTAGGCTGACAGGTGGTCATGGCAAGTGACAGGCAGGAGCCTCTAGGTAGGCTGTCAGGTGGTCACGGCAAGTGACGGGAAGGAGCCTCTAGGTAGACTGTCAGGTGGCCATGGCAAGTGACGGGCAGGAGCCTCCAGGTAGGCAGACAGGTGGTCACGGCAAGTGACGGGGAGGTAGCAAGCAGGGGCGTCCAGGTAGGCACGGCAGATAACAGGCAGGTGCTTCCAGGTAAGCAGGCGGGCAAAGCCCATAGACAGACTGGCGGACTGAACGGGAGACAGACTGTCGGGCTGGAGAGTAATCAGGCTGGCGGACTGGACTGATAATCAGGCTGGCGGGCAGGACTAGTAGTCAGGCTAGCAGCGGGACCTGAGGGCTGAAGCAGAGGTAAGTACACTGTGCCTCAACTATTGCTCGGGCACCTCCATATTGGAGGAGGTGCTTTATATATGGGAGGACCTTCGGCAATTGGCCGGGGACTCCTTAGGGCGGCGCGCGCGGCCCCTTTAAGAGGGAGGGAGCGCGCGCGCCCTAAGCACAGTGCCCGGGAAGTTGAGCGCGCCGGCAGAAGCAGGAAAAGGAGCGCTGGAGGACGCAGGGCGGGGAGCGCGGCAGTGAAAGGGACGGCGTCTCTGCCTGGCAGGGGGCAGAGACGCCGATGCTACATTTATCACCTACTGTATTTACAGGATAGGTGATAAATGTATGGTCACTCAGGTTTGATCACTGGGACTCCCACAATTTTACAAATGGGGATCCCAGGATGAATTGACCACAGTATTGCCCATTTGTGACCACTGCTTGATTCACATATGTAGGGCTGATTAAAACAGCAGTTTTGATAGTCTCATAGGTGTGAACGCTGTGGTGGTGATACATGTTCATTTCTCACAGGGAGTGTTGGGAACCCTGTTCTCTGGATTATGGGTGTCCCAGTGGTTATCCACCTAAACATTCATACAATCACTACCTATCCTGTGATAAGTGAATGATGTATATAGTGGTATCTGCTATGTGGGCTTGTTCTTTTATGCTCTTTAGTGGGAAAACCACTTTAAACAAAGGTGGACCCAATATATGAAGTAGTAATAAGGTCCAACCACAACCAGTAGCGTGCAAAGAAGAAAGCAAACCATGTAGCAGTATAAAGCTATGCCACCCATTATGGTGTTATATTTGCCACCCAGGACAGAAAGGCCTCATGCTTGTTTCCATGCTCTTTCCATGACCAACTAGCCAACAGCCTTGTGTGATATAAGTGCAGTTCCGCTAATGTACTTGAAATCCAACACCAAAGGTAAGAGGTCCAACTAGGGAAAATATCCTCTGTTTCCAAGGACCAGCTGCATTTATCCATGCCCTTGTACTCAACAGAACCTATTAGGTCTGGAAAATACCATCTGGCATTTATGTAGTTCCATTTAGAAAAAGTACAGCGACAAATTCTACCCCCCTAGCTACGTCCTGTCATCCCAAACAAACAATAAAAAATGGTCCATTGGGTGAACTTATTGGTACTAGGAGAAATACTACATCAGATGCACATTATACACAGGAAGTTATTCTTGTAAATCAGAGATTACGAGATCACAAATATTCTGATTGGATATTCAGGAGAGCTGAAATCACAATTGAACATATGGATAGATGGGATATAAGGAAAAAATAAAAATACATCACATGAAAATAATATTACATTTGTTTCTCACTATAGTCCACAGTTTTCTGAAATTCAAAAAAATATTCAGACATACATTCCTATGCTGTATCAAGATAAAAAGCTTACAACAGTTCTCGCCAGTCTGATTAGATTCACTGCAAAAAAGCCCCCACTTTAGGAAGTATTTTACCACCCAGTATATACTTCAATCATGCTAATAAACCTAAAAATACCTGGTTATACACCAAAGGTTTCTTTAAGTGTGGGCACAATATTTGTACATGCTGTAAATATTTTGTGAACTCCACCCATTTTACATTGGCAGTCACTAACAAAATACATTAAACTAGATGGTGGCCCGATTCTAATGCATCGGGTATTCTAGAATAGGTATGCGGCCGACCGGGCTCAATCAGCAGAGCTGTGTTTAAATTTGGGGCCAAAATCGCTGATTGGTCGCGTTCGGCAACCGCGACCAATCAGCAAAGCGGTGTTTAAATTTGGCGGCAATATCGATGATTGGTCGCGGGCGGTGGCCGCGACCAATCAGCGAACCGTGTTAGTGAGGACTGGAGAGCGTGTTTAAATTTGGCACCAAAATCGCTGATTAGTCGCGACCAATCAGCAGAGCGGTGTTTAAATTTGGCGCCAATACTGCTGACTGGTCGCGGCCGCCGACCGCGACCAATCAGCAGAGCGATGCAGAGCGGGGGTTTAAATTTAGCGCCAAAATCACTAATTGGTCGCCGGCCGCGCCCAAACAGCAGAGTGTTGTTTAAATTTGGCGCCAAAATCGCTGATTGGACGAGGCCGGCGACCAATCAGCAGAGTGATGTTTACATTTGGCGCCAATACTGCTGATTGGTCACGGCCGACAACCGCGACCAATCAGCAGAGAGGTGTTTAAATTTGGCGCCAATCTCGCTGATTGTTCGCGGCTGGCGGACGCGACCAATCAGCAGAGCAGGGTTTAAATTTGGCACCAATAATGCTGATGGGTCGCGGCCGGCGACCGCGACCAATCAGCAGAGCGGGGTTTACATTTGGCCCCAATGCTGCTGATTGGTCGCGGCCGGCGACCGTGACCAATCAGCAGAGCGTTGTTTAATTTTGGCACAAAAAACGCAGATTGGTCGCGGCCGGTGGTTGCGACCAATCAGCAGAGTGAGGTTTAAATTTGGCGCCAATACTGCTGACTGGTCACGGCCGACAACCGCGACCAATCAGCAGAGCGGTGTTTAAATTTTGCGCCAATACTGCTGATTGATCTCGGCCAGCGACCGCGATCAATCAGCAGAGCGTTGCTTAAATTTGGCGCCAATCTCGTTGATTGGTCGCGGCTGGAGTCCGCAACCAATCAGCAGAGCGTTGTTTAAATTTGGCGCCAATCTCGCTGATTGGACGCGTCCTGCATCCGCGTCCAATCAGCACAGCAGTGTTTAAATGTGGCGGCAAGATCGGTGATTGGTCGCGGCCGCTATTTAAATGTGGCGCCCAAATCGGTGATTGGTTGCGGGCAGCGGCCGCGACCAATCAGCAGAGCGGTGTTTAACTTTAGCGCCAAGATCACTGATTGGTCGGGTGTGGAGAGCGCGACCAGTCAGCGAATCGTATTGGTGAGGAGCGGGGAGCGGAATCGTATTAGTGAGGACCTGTGCGGCTACTTCCGCTGTGAGAACCCGGGACATGAGCGGGCGCTCGGAGCAGAAGTATCCCGACCCGCAGCGCCGCTCCCCGGTCCTCCCTTCACACCCTAGCTGCTGATGTCCCCACAGTATCCGCATAGTGTTACAAAGATCCGGACATTTGTGCTAAAAATCGCTGATTGGTCACTGGCGCTGCTCGCGACCAATCACCGATTTGGGCGCCAAATTTAAATATCGGCCGCGACCAATCACCGATCTTGGCTCCACATTTAAACACCGCTGTGTTGATTGGTCGCCGACGCTGGGCGCGACCAATCACCGATTTTGGCGCCACATTTAAATTTAAATAGCGGCCGCGACCAATTGGACCCGCAGCGCCGCTCCCCGGTCCTCCCTTCACGCCCTAGCCGCATGGATGTCAGCGCCGCTGTCTGTGCGGATAGTTCCGCTGCAAGAACCCGGGACATGAGCGGGCGCTCGCAGCAGAAGTGTCCCGACCCGCAGCGCCGCTCCCCGGTTCTCCCTTCACACCCTAGCCGCTGATGTCCCCACAGTATCCGCATGGTGTTACAAAGATCCGGACATTTGTGTTAAAAATTTCTGATTGGTCGCTGGCGCTGCCCGCGACCAATCACTGATTTGGGCGCCAAATTTAAATATCGGCCGCGACCAATCACCGATCTTGGCTCCACATTTAAACACCGTTGTGCTGATTGGTCGCGGCCGATATTTAAATTTGGCGCCCAAATCGGTGATTGGTCGCGGGTAGCATCGGCGACCAATCAGCACAGCGGTGTTTAAGTTTTGCGCTAAGATCAGTGATTGGTCGGGTCCGAAAACCGCGACCAATCATCGAATCGTCTTGGTGAGGAGCGGGGAGCGGCGCCGCCTGTGCGGCTACTTACGCTGCGATAACCCGGGACATCGCGGGCGCTCGCAGCAGAAGTATCCCGACCCGCAGCGCCGCTCCCCGGTCCTCCCTTCCGCATGGAGGTCAGCGGCACCGGCGGTCCTTCCGCTGATACCGGCCGGGAGATGAGCGCCTCGCGCCGCTCATCTCCCGGCTGCATCTCCGTCCCGCAGATGGGTCCAGCGGTCGGGTTCCTTCTGCTGTTGCCGACCGGGAGATGAGCGCCTCGCGGCGCTCATCTCCCGGCTGCATCGCCGCTCAGCTCGGTCCCACAGATGAGCCGCTAACGGCCGCCATCTTTTTTTAGAAATCTCTCGGCACTGATTGGCCGCTGCCGGACCAATGAGCGAAGCGGGATTTCCTGGACAGACAGACGGGATAAGACGATTATATATATAGATGAATAATTGCAACTCGACACATATAGTTTACCTGATTATTTGTCTAACTTGCAATTAGATGGAATTAGATGCCACTTATCAGATGCTGCAAATAAATTTGTTTTTAAATGTTCAGCAGCATCAAAACATTTTTCTGTATACCACAATGGAGACATCACAGCATGCCAAGTTATGGGCACTGAGCGTGTGAATAGGGGAGGAGACCACCGCAGGAAACTTTTGAATCGAGAGTCCTGGTGGATTTATTTATTACAAACTAGGCATGAATATCAAATATGATCTCATATTTCACTATGAATAATACTCTCTCGTTTTCTCCTTTTCATCTAAATCATGTGTGTTCTTTTTCATTGCAGTAGTATTGTATGTTTTTAAACACCTTTGATGTTGTTGTTTTTTTTTACTATGTATCTAGTTTGCCAGGATTGGCTTAGATCATACATGTCAAACTCTGGCCCGCGACACCAAATTCACCACCCTTATGTGGGACCCATTATTCTGTATGAAGGACTATGTTGGGCCCATTATTCTGTATGGAGGACTATGTGGGGCCATTATTCTGTATGGAGGACTATGTGGGGCTATTATTCTGTATGAAGGACTATGTGGGGCCCATTATTCTGTATGGAGGACTATGTGGGGCCAATTATTCTGTATGGAGGACTATGTGGGGCCATTATTCTGTAGGGAGGACTATGTGGGGCTATTATTCTGTATGAAGGACTATGTGGGGCCCATTATTCTGTATGGAGGATAATGTGGGGCCCATTATTCTGTATGGAGGACTATGTGGGGCCCATTACACTGTATGGGGGACTATGTGGGGCCATTATTCTGTATGAAGGACTATATGGGGCTCATTATTCTGTATGGAGGACTATGTGGGGCCCATTATTCTGTATGAAGGACTATGTGGGGCTTATTATTCTGTATGAAGGACTATGTGGGGCCCATTACACTGTATGGGGGACTATGTGGGGCCATTATTCTGTATGAAGGACTATATGGGGCTCATTATTCTGTATGGAGGACTATGTGGGGCCCATTATTCTGTATGAAGGACTATGTGGGGCTTATTATTCTGTATGAAGGACTATGTGGGGCCCATTATTCTGTATGGAGGACTATGTGGGGCCCATTATTCTGTATGGAGGACTATGTGGGGCCCATTACACTGTATGGGGGACTATGTGGGGCCATTATTCTGTATGGAGGACTATGTGGTGCCATTATACTGCATAGAGGACTATGTGGGGCCATTATACTGTATGGAGGACTATGTGGGGGCCATTATACTGTATGGAGGACTATGTGGGGGTCCATTATTCTGTATGGAGGACTATGTGGGGCCCATTATTCTGTATGGAGGATATGTGGGGCCCATTATTCTGTATGGAGGACTATGTGGGGCCCATTACACTGTATGGGGGACTATGTGGGGCCATTATTCTGTATGGAGGACTATGTGGTGCCATTATTCTGTATGGAGCACTATGTGGGGCCCATTATTCTATATGGAGGACTATGTGGGGCCCATTATTCTGCATGGAGGACTATGTGGGGCCCATTACACTGTATGGAGGACTATGTGGGGCCATTATTCTGTATGGAGGACTATGTGGTGCTATTATACTGCATAGAGGACTATGTGGGGCCATTATTCTGTATGGAGGACTATGTGGTGCCCATTATTCTGTACGGAGGACTATGTGGGGTCCAATATTCTGTATGAAGGACTATGTGGGGCCCATTATTCTGTATGGATTACTATGTGGGACCCATTACACTGTATGGGGGACTATGTGGGGCCATTATTCTGTATGGATGACTATGTGGTGACATTATACTGCATAGAGGACTATGTGGGGCCATTATTCTGTATGGAGGACTATGTGGTGCCCATTATTCTGTACGGAGGACTATGTGGGGCTTATTATTCTGTATGAAGGACTATGTGGGGCCCATTATTCTGTATGGAGGTCTATGTGGGGCCCATTATTCTGTATGGAGGACTATGTGGGGCCCATTATTCTGTATGGAGGACTATGTAGGGTCCATTATTCTGTATGGAGGACTATCTGGGGCCCATTATTCTCTATGGAAGAATATGTGGGGCCCATTATTCTGTATGGAGGACTATGTGGGGCCCGTTATACTGTATGGAGCACTATGTGGGGCCCGTTATACTGTATGGAGGACTATGTGGGGCCCATTATTCTGTATGGAGGACTATGTGGGGTCCAATATTCTGTATGAAGGACTATGTGGGGCCCATTATTCTGTATGGAGGACTATGTGGGACCCATTACACTGTATGGGGGACTATGTGGGGCCATTATTCTGTGTGGATGACTATGTGGTGACATTATACTGCATAGAGGACTATGTGGGGCCATTATTCTGTATGGAGGACTATGTGGTGCCCATTATTCTGTACGGAGGACTATGTGGGGCTTATTATTCTGTATGAAGGACTATGTGGGGCCCATTATTCTGTATGGAGGTCTATGTGGGGCCCATTATTCTGTATGGAGGACTATGTGGGGCCCATTATTCTGTATGGAGGACTATGTAGGGTCCATTATTCTGTATGGATGACTATCTGGGGCCCATTATTCTGTATGGAAGAATATGTGGGGCCCATTATTCTGTATGGAGGACTATGTGGGGCCCGTTATACTGTATGGAGCACTATGTGGGGCCCGTTATACTATATGGAGGACTATGTGGGGCCCATTATTCTGTATGGAGGACTATCTATATGGGACCCATTATTCTGTATGGAGGACTATGTGGGGCCCATTATTCTGAATGGAGGACTATGTGGGCCCATTATTCTGTATGGAGGACTATGTGGGGCCATTATTCTGTATGGAGGTCTAAGTGGGGCCCATCATTCTGTATGGCGGACTATGTGGGGCCCATTATTCTGTATGGAGAACTATGTGGGGCCTATTATTCTGAATGGAGGACTTTGTGGGGCTCATTATACTGTATACTGGTTGGCTTGCGACTTTGTCCAAGTTTTTCATTTTGGCCTTCTGTGTGTTTGAGTTTGACATTCCTGACTTGAATGTATCATGTGTCCTTAACAGGAAAAGGTATATAATGTGGACAGAATGGTCACTACACCATGCAATGACTAAAGACCTTACCATCTGAAACGCATCTGCTAGACCATTTTCCCGCCTCTAGGGGTTGTGACACCCATGCTGTTATCACAGATTTTTATATTTATGCAATAAAGCTATGTTTTTAGAGGATCCTTCAAGCTGGATTTTTTTCTGCTCTTCACTGTTGTACTACTAAAGAAACTGTATTACTCATTGTTATATTGTTTGGTGACAATCTCCTTCTCAACTGCAATCTGGAAAGGAGGAAAAGTAGATTTAGGTTGTAGTACATTTCTATTAAGATGGATTTAGACAGAAAGACAGCAATGGTTGTACGTTAATGAAAAGTAATCATGAACCCAAGTTATAGTGCAGACTCGTCATGATGTGTCAAAAAAGGCAGCTCCCTGTAGGAATATTCTTGCTGTTCACTTATTTTCCCAGAGGCAGTAATTTTAATGTCTGTAAAAATTCTGTTCTTATCAAGTGAAGATCAGCAAACATTTTCCAGAAATCCAGATTGCAGCCCTGGCCAGGCATTACTAGAATTAGATAACCAAACACTTGTAAAGTTTCATAGCTGCTGTAAATCATGAGCCCAGTGTTTCTGACTCGCCCCCTGGGCCGTGGGGTACTCGGTAGCCGGGCCGGTCGATGCTGGGGGATGTCACAGTGGCGGTGACCCGGTCCGTGACCCAGGGTGGTCAATAAAAGGGGAATAAAGAAAAGGGGAATTAAAGTTTTATATATATAATATTCGTGACGCCACCTGTGGTGTGCATCTATATGGGGCCACTGCTGCGGTGCAGATCCTCTGGAGCTGATGATGACGCAGCAGAGTTGGTTCAGCTCTCCACAGGCAGAGCTCAGCTCCAGGGCAGGAAGTGGTGATGTTATAGATGTTGCTGTGCAGTGTAGTGCAGGGGATGGCGCAGATAATGACCAGTCCACAACTTAATGGCGGTTTCCTCTTATCTTTACTTGCGGTGGTTAGGCAGACCAGGGCACGGGTACTAGCAGGTAGTATAGGTCCCGGTAGCCTGGAAGCAAGTTGAGAATCCACCTCGCCAGGTGAAGTTGTAGGCCTTCCCTCTCTGCTATTCTCTTTGGCCCTGCTGCTTGTGGCTATGCTGCAGCCCTCGTCCCTGAGTAAAACGTCTCTTCCTCACCCGTATGGCAGGCAGCTCAGGCCTTCCTGGAGTGTCGCTCCCATGTGGTGGTGCTGGGCCCTATGGTGCTGCTGAGCCTCCGGGCGTCTGATGGGTCCAGGAGACCTGCAGTCTCCTGCCCTCCGGTTTCTGCTGATGGGCCTTCAGTGCCCCACAATCTCGGACTCCGGGGTCCGGTTCTTCTGCGCTTCTCTCTGGGGTGAACTGCCGTGCAGCTCCACTCCCCAAGTCTTTCCTCTTCGCTCTCCTGACTTCAACTCCTCTCTCTAACTCTAACTAACCCTGCCTCCAGATTCCAGTTGCTAAGGGGAGGAGCTTCCCTTGCTGGTCTGGAGCCAGGAAAGTGTTGCCTGCTAGTATACCTGATTAGGGGACCCCTGCTTGCTTCCAGGCATGGCATCACCCCAGGGCCGGCTCCAGGTTTTTGTGGGCCCCGGGCGAAAGAGTCTCAGTGGGCCCCTTTAGCACATACCACGATTCATGATGCACAGATACCGCAGAGAAATTATACATATACACATTATACGGACACATGACCTACACATTATACATATACACATTATACGGCCACATGACACAGACACATGACCTACGCATTATACATATACACATTATATGGACACATGACCTACACATTATACATATACACATTATATGAACACATGACCTACGCATTATACATATACACATTATATGGACACATGACCTACGCATTATACATATACACATTATATAGACACATGACCTACACATTATACAGACACATGACCTACGCATAAACCCATTAAACAGAGACATAATCTGTTAGCACATTATACAAATACATTACCTATATACACATGACCATATATATATAACTACACACATTATACTGGGACATGACATATACATACTTACTCTCTTCATCAGCATTTATCCAGTGGCAGCAGTGGTGAGTCCTGACCTTGGAAATCAACAGAAGGAGCGCGGCTTGTACACCCTGTCAGCCCCGTCACGACTGCTGAGCTGTCTGTAACATTACAGGAGGTGGGGGATGGGGTGCTGTGCAGGCACAGAGGAGAGAGTTGTGATCTCTATCACCTCTCCCTAAAGCCTGTGGCTATATTCCCTGACAGACATGGCCTGAGGCCTCATTAACCTCCTTCCTCCCCCATCCAACATATACTCCCCCTAGGTGGCGCTGTGCAATTGCTCTGCACATGGATCCTCTGCTCTGACTTGCCAGAAGGACGAGCAGCGAGAGAAACACATCCACTGCACGCAGGGGAGCCTGAACCCTGCCTGTTGTGTGGTGCGTGCACTCGCACTTATGATCCAGGCCCCGGATCTAAGTGCATAGTGACGCCCCTGACTGGGCCTGATTGGTGGAGCAGCAGCACATGAAGCAGAGCAGGGCTCGGACAGCACCTGCGGCCCTGCATAGATACCGGGGAAGCAGCCCTGGCCCCGACGGGCAGTGGGCCCCCCTGATGGTCCAGGGCCCCGACACTTGCCCGGGTACGCCGGGTGCTGATGCCGGCCCTGCATCACCCCTTGTGAGGGAGGCAATGCCACTGTGGCAACCAGACTCCTGGGGTGCCACATTCCCCCCTAGTTAACTTCAGTACTCCCGGACTGAGGATATCTTTTAAAATTAACAATTAACAATAACAATTCACATTACAAATAGTTTACAAAGTCAAAAATTACAAAAACCCAACCAAAAGCGTATAGCAGTCACTACGGCACTTAGTCTTTACGCCACAATCCCGATAACTGAAATTTGGCTGGTGGGAACCGCATCAACCCACTTTGTGTATCGTCCCTGGGCGTGGCTTCAGAGCACTCTGTCGTTGGGCCTGGTCTTCGGCCACGCCTGCGGTTTATTTTCAAGGCCACTTACTAACTATTTTCAATATTGTCCTGACCACACATAGTCCTGTGGCCCAATTGTCCATAAGTTTAACAAATGTATATATCCAGGATTATTTAACGGTTATAACTATATATAACATACACTTTAGTTCCTCCAGCGGGCAGGGAGCTGACCTTTAGTACTCTGGGTCGATCTACGTAGAACATTTGTTGTCACTGATCTACCCTGGTCCCTAGTGTCTACCCCTGGTATGGTGGGTTCAGTGTGAACTACACTACGGGTAGTATGAGGTAACACCGGTAGGCTGGGTAATCTCCTACGAATTCTTTGACTCACCCTGGGTACGACAGGTTCACTGCTAGCAGAGGGTAGATTCTCCTGATCTTCTGCTGATGAAGCATCTGTCTCTGGGGCCAACAGGTCTTCCAGATGTTCTGGAGCCTCTGCAGCTTCCGGTAAGGCCGCTTGGAGAAAGGTCAGGACCGGTACCACAATTGCTCTGTTCACCTGCATCCAAGAGCGGGGAAATGCTCCAAGGACTGTCTGGACCATTTCTTCCACTTTTTCTGTGGGCTGAGGGCTGTCTTGGTTGTCTTCTTGGTGTTTCATCTGTTCAGGGCATATCTTCAAGTGGTCTCTTGAGACGGCCGCTGATGTTTCCCCTCCATCTTTACTGATGAGGCATACCTTGGTGTTATCGAAATTCGAAGGTAAGATGGTGCATGGCTCAACCTCCCACTGGTCATCTAATTTGTGGACTCGTCTTTTCCTCTTAAGCACCTATTCTCCAGGTGATAAGGGAACGGCGGGTGCGTGCTGATTGTAAGTTTTATCCTGCTTCTGTCTTGCCTGGGACAAACTTCTCTCAACACATTCTTGCACCTTGCGGTATTGTTGCTGCCGCTCGGTATCCCAATCCGCATCTGGTGATGTCGTCTCTGGTGTTAAAACTCCCATGTCTAAGTCAATAGGTAGCTTACCAGGTCTTGCTCTCATCAGGTAAGCGGGTGTACAGTTGGTGGAGTTCACTGGGATGTGGTTATACACGTACACCAAATCTGGTAACTTCTCTGGCCACAGGCTATGTTCTTCAAGGGGCAACGTCTTCAACAGGTCTATTACCACCTGGTTCATCTTCTCACACAACCCGTTGGTCTGGGGATGATACGGCGTCGTCCTTATTTTCCTGTAGCCGTACAAGTTACAGAATTCCTGGAACACCTCTGCTTCAAAGGCTGGACCTTGGTCGGTAAGCACCCGTTCAGGGTAACCGTGCGGGCGACAAAAGTGCTGTTGGAACGCTTTGGCTGCCGTCTGAGCCATCTGATCCGGGACTAGTGGTCTACTATGGTGAGAGTGTAGACATAGGCTGACCGGCTTGGGGCTAGCTTCATGTGGTCCAAGGCTACCAGTTCAAGTGGTTGTTTGGTGATTATGGGCTGCAGGGGAGCCCTCTGGCTATCGCGGTCTTTCCGTCTCAGGTTGCATGGACCACATTCTCGACACTATCTCTCGATTGCTTTCCTCATGCCAGCCCAGTAGAATCGCTCACGTAGCAGGACTTCTAACTTCTTCCACCCGAAGTGTCCTGCTCCATCGTGGTACGCTTCTAAGACCATTGGCGCATCCCGCCTCGGGACTACCACCTGCCAGACCAATTCGTGTGTCCGGGAGTTGATGCTTCTTCGACACAGCTTTCCCTCGTAGATGAACAGCTTGCCCTTCTCCTTCCACAACTGTTGGGTCTCCTGTGGAGCATCTGGATCAGGGTGCGAGTCAGCTTGTGTCAGCAACTCCTTTACCAGGTGGACAGCCGGGTCGCTATCCTGCGTCTCTGCCCATCCATGGTGGGGCAATGGGTTGAACGTGGCATCTCTGTTGGTGGAGCGCTTGTCCCTCACACAGTGGGAGCACTGGAAAGAGGGTAGCTCTATCTCCTTCAGCTGGCAAGTTGGGCATCCTGGACAGCGCATCAGCATTAGTGTTTTTATGCCCCGCCCAATACTTGATGGTAAACTCGTTGTTGGACAGTCGAGCCATCCATCGTTGTTCTAGGGCACCAAGCTTCGCAGTCTCCAGGTACGTCAGCGGGTTGTTGTCCGTGAAGACTGTAAATCTGGAGGAGGCGAGGTAGTGTTTGAAGCGCTCTGTTTCAGCCCAGACTATGGCTAAAAACTCCAAATTAAAGGAACTATAGTTGTCGGGGTTCCTTTCCGTGGGCCGGAGCTTCCTGCTGGCGTAGGCAATCACTTTCTCTCTGCCCTGCTGTATCTGGAACAGCACCGCTCTAAATCCCACGTTGCTGGTATCCGTATGAAGTATAAAGGGTTGGCCATAGTCGGGGTAGGCCAGGACTTCGTCTCCAGTAAGAGCCATTTTCAGTCAAGTGAAAGATTCGTCTTCTGGTTTGCCCCATTTGAACGGAGGTTTCGGGTTCTTGGCCTTCTTGGACTGGCCCACTAAGAGGTCCTGCATGGGTGCCGCTATCTTGGTGAAACCCTTGATAAATCTCCTGTAGTAGCCTACCAGCCTGAGGAACTGACGCACTTCCTTGATAGTGGAGGGTCTTGGCCAGTCCTTGATCACGGTGACTTTTTCAGGGTCTGGTGCTACACCTTCGGCGCTTACCACATGACCTAGGTACTGCACCTTGGGCTTCAACAGGTGGCACTTGGACGGTTTTACTTTCAGGCCATAACCAGATAGGGCTTCGAACACCTCGGCCAGGTGCTCCAGGTGGTCTTCATATGTCTTCGAGTAGACAATTACGTTGTCTAAGTACAGCAGGACAGTTTCAAAGTTTTTGTGTCCTATGCAACACTCCATTAACTGCTGGAAGGTTCCTGGGGCATTGCAGAGCCCGAATGGCATGCAGTTGAACTCGCTGAGGCCCATTGGTGTTGTGAACGCGGTCTTTTCTTTGTCCGCCTCTGCCACAGGAACCTGCCAGTACACAATGATGAGATCCAAAGTGGAGAAATAATTAGCGGATCTTAGTGCAGCTAATGATTCCTCAATTCTGGGTAATGGGTAGGCGTCCTTATGTGTAATGCGGTTAATCTGCCTGTTATCAACACACATCCTCATTGTACCATCCTTCTTTCTAACAAGAACTAATGGAGCTGCCCAGGGGCTACAACTATCTCTGATCACCCCAGCCTCCTTCATCTCCCATAACATTCCTTTGGCACATTGATAGTGAGCTGGGGGTACAGGCCGGTACCTCTCTTTAATGGGCGGATGATCTCCTGTTGGGATATGATGTTGGACCCCTTTTACCTGCCCAAAGTCTAGTGGGTGTTTGCTAAAGACTCACTCATATTCTTGGACCACCCGGTATACTCCATGCTTTTGGTGCAAAGGGGTGGAGTCAGTGCCCACTTGTAGCTTCTGACACCAATTCTCCATCTGCCCCTTGGAGCCATTATCCTCCACCGGTTTGGACGGAGGCAATGGTTCCACTGCCTTTATTGCATTGTTACTGACAGTGAACAGCTTAGCAAGGGTGGCATACCAGGGTAAATGGACCTCTTTCTCCCCACAATTCAGGATGCGTATCGGTACTCTCCCCTTGCGGACATCGACTACCCCCCTGGCTGTCAAGATGGTGGGCCTACTATCAGAGTACACGGGTTCTACCAGGGCCTGATAATCTTGACCCTGAGACCCATTGCTGCCCATATTAACATTTCACTCCGTGGGGGCATTGCAATGGGGAATGGATCACTCATTCTGACACTGCCAACTTCTCCTCCAAACAGCTCTACCTGTTGTCTTTTCATCAGGGCTCTAATTTCCTTCGGCAGAACTCGCTGCTGACTGGAACTGGCAGTCTCTGTGACCTGTTGCAACAAAAGAATACTTTCCCCAAGACAATTCTCTATCACATTGGTGCCTATAGTTATCATAGGATGACTTTCTCGGTGATCAATATCAACAATAATCATTCCTTGTAATGGCAATTCTACTTGGCCAACTTTTATGGTCACCTCTTTATACCCCACCTGAGGCAAGGGCTGACCATTGCTGGCGTAGATGCTAAGATGTTCATCTGGACGGCGCATAATGTCTGAATCAGTCCAGTATTGTTTATAAAGGATATATGGCATCATTGTCACTTGGGACCCAGTGTCCAACAGTCATCGGGATGCCATCAAGCACGACAGGTAGGACCGGTCATCCTCCCACAAACATGTCTCTGTTACGGTCGCGCCTGGACTGACTGGCGCGAGGGTGATTAGTGATCCCACTGTACCATGAACTGAGGAGTGCCTGGAGGGGCATAACTAAGCATCAACCCGATCTGACCAAGGTCGCACGGCGGCTCAGTCGACTCCGTGAACCAAGGAGGAACCGAGCAGAGGGACCAGGTGCTACTCCAGGTCAGACCCCAGTCACAGCTGTTTACCCACACTGGGGAATGCAGGAACAGGCAGGTTAGACTGGCATACAGACACGTGGGTATTGGCAGGCACAGCTGGTACGCAGACAGGTGGATACTGGTAAGCACGGCTGGTATGCAGACAAGTGGGTACTGGCAAGCACGGCTGGTATGCAGACAGGTGGGCACTGGCAAGCACGGCTGGTATGCAGACAGGTGGGCACTGGCGAGCACGGCTGGTATGCAGACAGGTGGGCACTGGCAAGCACGGCTGGTATGCAGACAGGTGGGTACTGGCAAGCACGACTGGTATGCAGACAGGAGGGTACTGGCAAGCACGGCTGGAGTGCAGACAGGGAGATACTGGCAAGCACGGCTGGAGTGTAGACAGGGAGGTACTAGCAGGTTGTAGCGCAGGCTGGATAGGGTTAGTACAGACTGGGAGACAGGAACAGAGCCGCAGATGCGGTGGACAAGCAGAGTCAAGCGAAACCGCCGGAGCAGAGGACAAGGCAGAGCAGAGCGGAACCGCCGGAGCGGTGGACAAGGCAGAGCAGAGAGGAACCGCCGGTGCGGTGAGCAAACAGAGCAGAGCGAAACTGCAGGTGCGGTGGACAAGGCAGAGCAGAGCGAAACCGCCGGAGCGGTGAACAAGGCAGAGCAGAGAGGAACCGCTGGTGCGGTGAGCAAGCAGGGCAGAGCGAAACCGCAGGTGCGGTGGACAAGGCAGAGCAGGGTGGAACAGCCGAATCGGTGGACAAGGCAGAGCAGGGTGGAACCGCCAGAGCGGTGGACAAAGCAGAGCAGAGAAGAACCGCCGGAGCGGTGGGCAAGGCAGAGGAGAGCGAAACCGCAGGTGCGGTGGACAAGGCAGACCAGAGAGGAACCGCCGGAGCGGTGGACAAGGCAGAGCAGAGTGAAACCGCAGGTGCGGTGAGCAAGCGGGGCAGAGCAAAACCGCAGGTGCGGTGGACAAGGCAGAGCAGAGAGGAACTATCGGAGCGGTGGGCAAGGCAGAGCAGAGAGAAGCCGCCGGAGTGGAGGGAAAGGCAGAGCAGAGAGAAACCGCTGGCGCGGTGATCTAGCAGAGCAGAACAGGGCTGAAGGTGCAGGCAGAGAGGATAGGGCTCTGTTCACATGGAACAGACTGGAAAATACAGGAAGATGGCTAGAACACAGGAGGTAGATACGGAGGGAAAAGGGACAAGCAGAACCAGATACACACAAGGTACTTACAATGAAGTAGCGAGTGGACACAAAACTCACAAACAGAAGTACAGAGACACGAGTTGGAGTTAGGTGCAGGTTCAGACACTGCAGAAAAAGGGAAGGTACGGACATAGAGACAAACAGGTAACAGGCTAGGAGACAGTTCAGACAGGAACTGCTACTGCAATGAGATACAAGAACGAGCCTGGGTATACAGCCCCCAGAGTGGCGGAAACAGACTAGAAGTCTCAGATACAGGTAACAGGCCTGGGTATGCAGCCCCCAGGGTGGCAGACAAGGCAGGTAACAGGCCTGGGTATACAGCCCCCAGGGTGGCAGAAACAGACTAGATACAGGACAGGACCTCGCAATTCAGTTGCAAAGACAAACTGAGTGAAAGTGTTGCTCAGGAACCTCCCTCTGGGTGGAGGGGGTTTAAATATCCAGTGACTCACAGCAATAGGCTGGGGACGCATTAGGGGTGTGCCCACAGCAGCTATAAGAATCAGGAAGTAACCGGGCCGCCACCCTAAGCAATCAGACAAGAGACATGCACACAGCATGAACTGGAGCAAGGTTTGCAGGCTGGACTGATGGGTAAGATTGCGGTCTTGCATGGTGGGAGGTGGTGCACTATGGAAGCACGCCGCCAGGGATGTTACAGTCTCGCCAGCTTTGTGGGCCTGGTCGTCTTACTCCTGGGGGTTGGCCCTCTGCCCCAGGGGTTGCTCGTTTAAATTACAGAATCTTGCGTAGTGCCCCGCCTTTTGACAGCGGCGGCAGATGGGTTGTCCGTCCTGGTCGTAACGATCGCTGTTCCTTCCTCTGATCGGTGGAATTCTTCTCTGCCGTCACCATGGGACGTCATCTGGACTGGAAGCCAGCTGGATCCTTTCCTTTGGAGACACTTGCATGGCCTGCACAGTTTTGGTTAACGCAGTCACACTTTTGGTCAGCTCCTGGACCTCAAGGCGTAGGTCCGCAGACGGGTCATTATCTAGGGTCTGCGCTTCAGCCTCCACAGGTGCTGGGGAAAAAGACACCACCTACTAGTGGTATGTAAGAACCGAGTGCAGTGCCACTTCGGGTTGGTTCTCGCAGCACCCGGATGGCTCGGTCTTTAAATTGCACAAAGTCCAGATCAGGGTTTTGCAGAGCCATAATGCGCAGCTGTGTCCGGTAAGCGTTAGACAGGAGCCCCTCCTTCAATAAACTGCTCAGCAATCTGTCCTCGTCTCGCACACTGTCGGGGTCTACCTGTTTAATGGCTCGCAGCGCCTCCTGCAGGTTTAGAGCGTAGGCCCGTACACTGTCCTGCACCCTTTGTTTGCACCCGTAAAACTTCATTTTAATTTCTCCTGTGATGCGGGTGTCAAAGGTATCCTTCAACCGGGCCAGTATTTCCTTGACAGTGCTTTTGTGCCTACCCGGCCAGGACTTCACTTCTCTCTGGGCTGCACCGATCAGCTGGGTTATGAGGATGCTGACTTTTTGCTCCTCAGACAGGGGATACACTTTAAACAAACTGCGCAGTCTCTCCTCAAATTCTCTCAGGGTGTGCGACTCCCCTGAGTACTGGGGCAGCCATGCCGCCCCTGGTTTATATGGCATTGATAACGGCATTACAGTGGCAGCGGCAGCGCCCGCGGCTGAATCTTCTCCCAGGTTGGGCATCTTCCTCCCCCCTAGTGAACCTCAGCCAGGTCCTGGGTGTCTGCTGACGTACCAGTATGCTGCTCTGCCGGCGAGAGGGATCGCTTACCCGGCGGTTCCGGATCGGGGCCTCCTGCTTCCCCTCGGCTGACGGCAAATGTCGTGATCACACAGTTCAGTACAGTCTATGGCACACAGTACCCGGTTATACCGGGCTTCATGAATCCTGTTCGTGACGCCAAGTTGACGCGCCCCCTGGGACGTAGGGTACTCGGTAGCCGGGCCGGTCGATGCTGGGGGGATGTCACAGTGGCGGTGACCCGGTCCGTGACCCAGGGCGGTCAATAAAAGGAGAATAAAGAAAAGGGGAATTAAAGTTTTATATATATAATATTTGTGACGCCACCTGTGGTATGCATCTATATGGGGCCACCGCTGCGATGCAGATCCTCTGGAGCTGATGATGACGCAGCAGAGTTGGTTCAGCTCTCCACAGGCAGAGCGTAGCTCCTGGGTAGGAAGTGGTGATGTTATAGATGTTGCTGTGCAATGTAGTGCAGGGGATGGCGCAGATAATAATCAGTCCTCAACTTAATGGCGGTTTCCTCTTATCTTTACTTGCGGTGGTGAGGCAGACGGGGCACGGGTACTAGCTGGTAGTAGAGGTCCGGGCAGCCTGGAAGCAAGTTGGGGGATCCACCTAGCCAGGTGAAGTTGTATGCCTTCCCTCTGTGCTATTCTCTTTGGCCCTGCTGCTTGTAGCTATGCTGCGGCCCTCGTCCCTGTGTAAAAGGTCTCTTCCTCACCCGTATGGCAGGCAGCTCGGGCCTTCCTGGAGTGTCGCTCCCAAGTGGCGGTGCTGGGCCCTATGGTGCTGCTGAGCCTCCGGGCGTCTGATGGGTCCAGGAGACCTGCAGTCTCCTGCCCTCCGGTTTCTGCTGATGGGCCTTCAGTGCCCCACAACCTCAGACTCCGGGGTCCAGTTCTTCTGCGCTCCTCTCTGGGGTGAACTGCCGTGCAGCTCCACTCCCCAAGTCTTTCCTCTTCACTCTCCTGACTTCAACTCCTCTCTCTAACTCTGACTAACCCCGCCTCCAGATTCCAGTTGCTAAGGGGAGGAGCTCCCCTTGCTGGTCTGGAGCCAGGAAAGTGTTGCATGCTAGTATACCTGATTCCATGCTTCCAGGCATGGCTTCACCCCTTGTAAGGGAGACAATGCCACTGTGGCAACCGGACTCCTGGGGTGCCACATTTCCTTTAAAAATTACCTGTTACTAGGTCAAAAGTAGACAGTTTTTGCTCCTATTTTATTCCCGCTACTTCCCTTAGCATGCCTTTTTTTCTTCTTTTTTAATTGTACTATATGGCTCCAGAGATATGGGCCTTTTTATTTAAAACTCCACTTGAGCATTTTTTTTTTCAAGTGTACTCCCCCTACCCCTGGTCATATACTCACCTTCCAGCGTCTTCCCCGGTTTTCAGTACTGCTCCGGTCCCACGGTGCCATCTTGTGAGCACAGCTTCTGACAGCCAGAAGTCTGAAGCTCCGCTCACAAGTTCTCAATACATGTCTATGAGAACCATAACGAGGCCAGAACAAGGCTCTCACAGACTTGTATTGAGTAGCGACTTCCGGCTCGCTCCATGAAACACTGGAGAGCCCCGGCAGGTCACTTTTATAGGAGAGGGACCGGAGTGTTGGGGAAACAAATGAAGGTGGCGGAAGGTGAGTATGAGACGGGGCAGGGAACTTACATTTAAAGCACCCCTCCAGTGGTACAATAAAAAAAACACTGGTGTGATGCTTTAATGCTAATTTACGGCCATTACTAATGGGCATTGCTCAAAGGGTAATAAAATGGAGCAGCCTAAAGATACACCTGAGAATATCTTGTGAGCCATGCCTCCTTGGTAATGACCATAAAAATTTTCACCAAATAAAAAGACCAATATCTCTTGAACCATATTGTGGATGTGAAAAAAACAAAACAAAACTGAATACTCAGAAGAGCAACGAGAATAAGTTAAGAGCAAAAACTGCCCACCTTTGACCTGCTGATATGTCCTCTTTATAAATGGCTCCTAATAACCATGTTCTTATTTAAAATGTTTTTAATTAATAGGTTTGTTTTTAGAGTGAGCATGTTAACTAATATTATTTGCTAATATGTTTGGTAATTAGAAATGTTTCATCTGTTGTGTTCATCTTGAAAACTTGCATATTTGTGTGTGCACCTGATATAATTAATAATGGATAGGCTTTGACAGTCTCTGCCAAGTATCCAATAAACAGGTGTTTTTTGATTAGGAAGGAAGAGCAAAGTGAGCTGTGGTTTTTCCCACAGGAATAAATCAGTCTGAGTTCAAGGTTGTCCAATATACAGTGGGTACAGAAAGTATTCAGACCCCTTTAAATGTTTCACTCTTTGCTTCATTGCAGCCATTTGGTAAATTCTAAAAAGTTCATTTTTTTCTCACTAAAGTACACTCTGCACCCCATCTTGACTGAAAAAAACAGAAATGGAGAAATTTTTGCAAATTTATTAAAAAAGAAAAACTGAAATATCACATGATCATACGTATTCAGACCCTTTCCTCAGTATTGAGTAGAAGCACACTTTTGAGCTAGTACAGCCAATAGTCTTCTTGGGAATGATGCAACAAGTTTTTCACACCTGGATTTGGAGATCCTCTGCCATTCTTCCTTGCAGATCCTCTCCAGTTCCGTCAGGTTGGATGGTGAACGTTGGTGGACAGCCATTTTCAGGTCTCTCCAGAGATGCTCAATTGGGTTTAGGTCAGGGCTCTGGCTGGGCCAGTCAAGAATGGTCACAGAGTTGTTCTGAAGCCACTCCTTTGTTATTTTAGCTTTGTGCTTAGGGTCATTGTCTTGTTGGAAGGTGAACCTTCGGCCAAGTCTGAGGTCCAGAGCACTCTGGAAGAAGTTTTCATCCAGGATATCTCTGTACTTGGCCGCATTCATGTTTCCTTCAATTGCAACCAGTCGTCCTGTCCCTGCAGCTGAAAAACACCCCCATAGCATGATGCTGCCACCACCATGTTTCACTGTTGGGATTGTATTGGGCAGGTGATGAGCAGTGCCTGGTTTTCTCCACACATACTGCTTAGAATTATCACCATAAAGTTCTATCTTCGTCTCATCAGACCAGAGAATCTTATTTCTCATAGTCTGGGAGTCCTTCATATGTTTTTGAGCAAACTCTATGCGGGCTTTCATATGTCTTGCACTGAGGAAAGGCTTCCGTCGGGCCACTCTGCCATAAAGGCCCGACTGGTGGAGGGTTGCAGTGATAGTTGACTTTGTGGAACTTTTCCCCATCTCCCTATTGCATGGTGGGAGCTCAGCCACAGTGATGTTGGGGTTCTTCTTTACCTCTCTCACCAAGGATCTTCTCCCACGATTACTCAGTTTGGCTGGACGGCCAGGTCTAGGAAGACTTCTGGTGGTCCCAAACTTCTTCCATTTAAGGATAATGTAGTTCACTGTGCTCTTAGGAACCTTGAGTAATGCAGAAATTCTTTTGTAACCTTGGCCAGATCTGTGCCTTGGCACAATTCTATCTCTGAGCTCCTTGGGCAGTTCCTTTGAGCTCATGATTCTCATTTGGTCTGACATGCACTTTGAGCTGTGAGGTCTTATAAGGTCTTGTACCTTTCCAAATCAAGTCCTATCAGTTTAATTAAACACAGATGGACTCCAATGAAGGAGTAGAACCATCTCAAGGAGGATTACAAGGAAATGGACAGCATGTGACTTAAATATGAGTGTCTGAGCAAAGTGTCTGAATACTTATGACCATGTGATATTTCAGTTTTTCTTTTTTAATAAATTTGCAAAAATTTCTACATTTCTGTTTTTTCCAGTCAAGATGGGGTGCAGAGTGTACTTTAATGAGAAAAAAATGAACTTTTTAGAATTTACCCAATGGCTGCAATGAAACAAAGTGAAAAATTGAAAGGGATCTGAATACTTTCCGTACCCACTGTATGTTCTCATTCCACTCTGGACTACCCACATGATAAAATAATCTTAATAATGTTCACAACCAAATAAAACCTGTGAATTACCTTTCAGCAAAGAGTTCAGTTCTAAAGGAATCTTGGTAGCAAAGCCTATCTTTTGCAGCATGCTATTACAGAAAACACTAGTAAAGTAAAAGGTCATTTTTGTGTTTCCACCTTCCATGACCCATAAATTTACATTGTGTCAATGCAGCTGAGTGATGGCTTGTTTTTTGCGGAATGGGCTGTAGTTTTTATTGTTACCAGTTTGGGGTAGGTGAGCAGAAAGTATTGTAAAGAAAAAAAAATTGAATTGCCTGTTCCTGTAGTCTCCCTTTGGTAACCTTCTTGACTTCCAGTTCCAAGTGGCAGAAGCAGTCCTTGTGGTACAGCAACAAGCCACACAGTTTATTACTGCTGCAGCTACCTTGCAAACCTCCAAAGCAGGTGGAATTGTACATTATGATGAGCTATTGGACTACAGAGGACCCATATATTGTTCTTGTGCAGGGTCCCCTTTCTGTCTGTGTCTGCTACTGCTAAGATCATTGTAAGGCTACGGTTATACGACCGTAGATTCTCTCTTCCAAGAGAATCAGATCAATTATGTCAATGATCTCTGATCAGGGTTTGATCCAAGTGTCCGCATAGTGTGATCTGATTCTCTTGGATGACAGAATCATAGTAAAGGTGACGAGAAGTTGGAAAACAATTTTTCTCCATCTTCTCCATTCTGTGAGTCTGTGGAAATTGGACTGCATTCAGATGTCATCTGAGTGCAGTCCAATGATTTCCAAGCACCCATAGACTTGAATGGTTGAGTGGCATCCAATTTGACTACTTACAAATGATGCAATATCTAAGCATGTCTGAACGTCTGAACACAAATGAACCTGCACGATCTTGTTATTTTGTTTTTGAACATAAAAGAAGACCTCATTCCTCTGATCACATATTGATTAGAACACTAAATAAATTAGTTCAATTAACCAATGGCAAACCATAAAAACGTAAAAATTGCTAAAATTAAAAAATAAAAAATAAGTGTAAAAAAAACTGTGCCTGATGAAAAAATTCTAACAACATATTTTAATTCAGGTGAAATCCTACTAAAATCGTCATTAAATGTTTTTTGGGGGAAAAATCATGTTGACCAGTGTGACTAAAGGATATGGACACCTTCAGGGCTCGCTCAAATGACCGTAGATTCTCTCTTCCAAGAGCATCAGATCAATTATGTAAATGAAACTGTGATCAGAGTTTGATCCAAGTGTCAGCATAGTGTGTGAAGATGATGGAGAACAAAATTTCTCCATCTTCTCCGTTCTGTGAGTCCACGGAAATCGGACTGCACTCAGATGCCATCCAAGCTCAGTCGAATGATTTTTACACACCCATATACTTAAATGGGTGAGTGGCATCCAATTTGCACTCCAAATCAGGGCATGCTGTGATTTTTTTCTCATGCCAAATTGGTATGAGAAAAAAAAAACACTGATAAGCACTGCCCCATAGAATAACATATAAAACATCGGATAGCACTCGTTTGATGTATACACTTGTGTGAGCGAGCCCTAAAACCTATTTATTTTTGGTAGTGAAAAGTCTGTCAGAAGCCATTCGCCTAAAAAGACCACCATAGCTCAAGCCACTCGATCTAGGGATCTGGATTTACTGAGGGGCCCACTGGGTTGTGTCCACAGGGTTGCTGCTAGCTGGAGAAGCAAGCATGAGGCAAGAATGGTCAAACTAATCTGTGCTCAAAAGTAGATAAACTAAATATCCCTGGATGTTTGTGTAGATATCTTAAAGCAGACAGACCTAGAAGAGTAGGGTAGTGAAAATTTTTTGTTATAATAGACTGGAGGTTTGCTGGAGAAAAAGTTAATAAAGATATCCCTGATGGTCTAGAGTTGTAAAGAGGTAATATTAATATATCTTATTACTATGATAGCAAAAGGAGTTGGCTGCTTCATGTATAATTTTAACAAACGTGTGAAAAACATGATTATAAGCAACTTATATATACTTTGACGTTCTGTGCTGTTTTCTCTATCCATAAAGCTAATCCCTTATGTTAGCTCTGTGACCTTACAGCATGCTGCTCCCATCCATAAAATTACCACAGATGAAGACACATTTAACAAGACATGTAAATCCGCTTGGCTCAGCGAGTGCACTGGCGGGCATATCAGTGCACTTGCAGTCCTCAGCTCCTCTTCATTTCTCCCTACTAGTGATGAGCGAGCATGTTCTGTTAATCCTTTCAGCGAGCATGCTCGGGTGCTTGCCGAGTATTTGCGGCGTGCTCAAATGTTATGTTAGTCACTCCGTGTGCATGATTTGCGACCGTTTGACAGCTTTAATACATGTGAGGAATGCCTAACAAACAGGCATTCCTCACATGTATTAAAGCTGTCAAACAGTCGCAAATCCTGCACATGGAGTGACTCAAGCATAACATTTGAGCACTCCAGCGATCCCCTCATGACAACTGCTGTATACAACCCCAGGCTTATTGAATTGACTCACTGAGTACAAGAAAATATCTGTCTCACCTGTACATAGATGCCCCATAAATTGAATAAAAACATATTTCATGTTCACTTTAAACAATACGATCTCATCATGGGAAATGAAGGCATTGCAATTTAATGATTCTTCTCCTCCACACCAATGCTGTGGTTTATAGATAGATTAGCTATCAGACGCGTTTCACTGTGAACTCAGCTAAACTATGTATAATCCGTTCAGCATGAAAAACAGATTTGTTGACTACAGTTTGTAATTACTGAGCAGAGTGAGGATGAGTCGGTGTTAACAAGTTGACTTTAAATAATGAGAGAAGTCGCTAAAAACCCTAGAGTGGAAAATCATTTTCCTATTAATGCCAGCACAGCAATATCTAGAATAAAGTATCGGACATTAAAAAAGTGATTTACTACATGAATATATTTAGGAGTTTATTTACAGAATTTTAAAAGTTTTAAACACTTTAAGATTTTTACCAGGACAGTATTAGCTCCAAATGTGGAAGGACCTATACTTATTTGTAATTCATTAAAGCTGTATTAACATTTTCAACAACTTCACAGGAAAAAAGTAAGACTGCATTCACTTAAAGGAAACCTGTCACCAGGTTTTTGCTACCTCATCTGAAAACAGCCTGATGTAGGCAAATAGACCCTGAATCCAACGATGTATCACTCAGTTTACTGGGTGCAGCAGTTGTGACACAATCAGGGTCTGTGCACACGGTCGGTAGTGGCAGCGCTTTGAATGCAGTATACTTGATGCTGTGTCCTAAGCGCTGCACGCAGGTGAATCCGCATGTGATCATTGAACCATTCACCGCATCCTATACATTGCACTGATAGAATTTCTCTTGCGGAGACTAGCGACTCCACAAGAGAAATTGACATGCTGCGGTCTGGAAAGACGCGCCGCATGTCCGTGTCTAGATATCTCATGCACTATGCTGTAACAGCTGGCCGCTGCGGGTTTGACGCTGCATAACACGCAGAGGCTCCTGACCGTCTGCACATACCCTCAGAGTTCTTAGATTTAGCAATGCAGTATATTGCTAGATTGTTATGAAGGGTAAGCAGATGAATTGCAAAAGTCATTTGTCTTGAAAATTAACTTAATCACAAAAATCCCATTTCCAGTGATTTCCAGCCCTGACACAAAATTACCTGCTTCCATCATTTCAGTTATGTTTTCGTTAGCTCAGGAGAAAGTGTTATCAATGACAAGGCATCTGATATCATTTTGTCACGCTGATTGAATTATACAAGCTGGTGCTTCAAATCATTCTCTTCTTTTGTTAGCCATGATTACATATGGTAATATAATACACAGGTGCATCTTACAAAATTAGAATATCATCAAAAAGTTAATTTATTTCAGTTCTTCAATACAAAAAGTGAAACTCATATATTATATAGAGTCATTACAGAGTGATCTATTTCAAGTGTTTATTTCTGTAATGTTGATGATTATGGCTTACAGCCAATGAAAACACAAAAGTCATTATCTCAGTAAATTAGAATACTTTATAACAACAGCTTGAAAAATGTTTTTAAAATCTGAAATGTTGGCCTACTGAAATGTATGTTCAGTAAATGCACTCAATACTTGGTTGGGGCTCCTTTTACATCAATTACTGCATCAATGTGGCGTGGCATGGAGGCGATCAGCCTGTGGCACTGCTGAGGTGTTATAGAAGCCCAGGTTGCTTTGATAGCAGCCTTCAGCTCGTCTGCATTGTTGGGTCTGGTGTCTCATCTTCCTCTTGACAATACCCCACAGATTCTCTATGGGGTTAAGGTCAGGTGAGTTTGCTGGCCAATCAAGCACAGTGATATTGTTGTTTTTAAACCAGGTTCTGGTACTTTTGGCAGTGTGGACAGGTGCCAAGTCCTGCTGGAGAATTAAATTTCCATCTCCAAAAAGCTTGTCGGCAGAGGGAAGCATGAAGTGCTCTAAAATTTCCTGGTAGACGGCTGCGCTGACTTTGGTCTTGATAAAACACAGTGGACCTACACCAGCAGATGACATGGCTCCCCAAACCATCACTGATTGTGGAAACTTCACACTAATTCTCAAGCAGCTTGGATTGTGGCCTCTCCACTCTTCCTCCAGACTCTGGGACCTTCATTTCCAACTGAAAATTGGCACTCTGGGACCTTGTGGAGTGTGTCAATGATTGCCTTCTGGACATCTGTCAATTCAGCAGTCTTCCCCATGATTATGGAGCCTACTGAAACAGACTAAGGGACCTTTTTAAACACTTAGGAAGCATTTGCAGGTGTTTTTGTTAATTATTTTAATTTACTGAGATAATGACTTTTGTGTTTTCATTGGCTGTAAGCCATAATCATCAACATTACCAGTAATAAACACTTGAAATAGATCACTCTGTTTGTAATGACTCTATATAATATATGAGTTTCACTTTTTGGATTGAAGAACTGAAATAAATTAACTTTATGATGATATTTGTGACATACAGAAGTAGTGCTGTTGCAGAGTGTGACATGCAGAAGTAGTGTTGTTGCTTTAAAAGCATTCAGCAACTATTAGAAGTAAGACAAGCACAGGAGACAGGGAGTGTTGTGCTCTAGAAGCATCCAGCAACTAGAGGGGTTAACACAGTCACAGGAGAAGGGGAGTGTTTTAGCAGAGCCCCAGGGGGATTGTGGGGAAGTTGTTTACTGTCTGGCTGGAGCCGAAGAGAAAGGTGGTGTGTGTGTTCTGTATTTCACAGAAGCGCCCCTGCAAGTGAAAAGGATTCAAGTAAGGAGTGAAGCTAAGCACAGGTCAGGTAGAGTTCCTGAACTAACAGTGCAGAGTATTGTCAGGCAGAAAGATAAGGACTGGAAGAATTGGTGTCACAGGGATCATCTCCCTCAGCAAACCCCCGCCCCCCCCCTCCATCTCACTGTGCTGTAAAGAATGCTGTGTTCATTAATGTGCCTTTGAACTGTGCTGTCCTTTACTACTGGGAAGACTGTGAACTGCTCTGCTGCTAAGGAAACTGTACTGTATGTCACTGGAGCCTGTTGCTCATAAGACTTAACTTGCACTGGCTGTGCGGCTTCTCATTAAATGCTACTGTTCTACCGTTTATGAGGACTCTTGCCAAGTGTGTCTGGTCAGCAAGTGAAACAACCTACGTGTCTGTGCCTGAGGGTCGATAGCCCTGTGTGCCTGAGAGAAGCTGCAGCACATGGTCTATGATCGCCCTGAGTAACTGTTCCCCCACGATTCCAAAAAATTCATGTAACCTGTCTCGCCCTTATCTGAACCTAGCGGCGTGCGTGTAACATATTCTAATCTAGTGAGATGTACCTGTATATGGAAAAGTGTAATTAGTTCACCTATACTACTGATTTATGCTGGATAATAAAAAGATTGGGATGCCTTTAAAATTCAGATGACGTAGAAAAGTTGTACAGTATGTCATATGAAAAAAATGGAATAGATAAGTTTATTATTTTTCTTTTTAGACTCTCATGTTTTTCTCTTAATCCATTTCAGGAAACATATGCTTTACACAACAAGGTCTTTACAGGCAAGGACATCGCTGCTTGTAAGACTACCCCTAAATCAACCATTTATTGAATCATTAAGAACTGCAAAGAGAGAGGTTCAATTGCTGTGAAGAAGGCGTCAGAGTGCCTCAGAAAGTCCAGCAAGTGCCAAGACCATCTCTTGGGGAGGATTAAAGGGTTTGTCCAGTCCAAACCAATAAGTCTTCATTCACTCTGTGTGACTGCAGACTTATGAATCCCCCAGCACATGCACTGTGCGCTGCGGGGATTCTCGGAAACAGAGGGTATGTATGAGTTATATATACCTCTGGCTAGTGGGCGCGGCCTCGCTCTATACACTTGTATGGAGCCGATGTCACGCCCCATCTAGTGATGTGGCCGTCTAGTGGAACATGTGTTTGGAGAACAAGGCAGCACCCACTGGCCGAGGGTATGTACAGCTCATATACATATCCTCCATTCCCGGATCGGAAATCGGCAAATCCCCTCAAACTTATCAGATTGGACTGGACAACCCCTTTAAGCTACAGGATCGGTTCCATTCCAGTGCAAAGCTTGCTCAGGAAAGGCAGGAGGTGTCAGTGCATTTGAATGCACAGTGAGGTGAAGCCTTTTGGAGGCTGGACTGGTGGCAAGAGGGACAGTAAAGAAGCCACTTGTCTCCAATAAAAACATCAAGGACAGACTGACATCAGTGGTGTACCGCTAATGGCGGCAGGCCACGCCATTGCTATGGGGCCCGTGAGTCGGGGGGCCTGGTGTCAGCAAAGAATGGTGCCAAGGAAGAATGATAGGGGTGGAGGCTTCTGTTGACGCTCCCTCCTCCATCATCATTGCTCACGTTGACGGCCGGAGGGGGGGCCCGGTGCGAGCAATGATGATGGAGAAGGAAGCGTCAGCAAATGTTTCCACCCCTATCATTCTTCTTTGGCATCTGACGTGTCAGAGCAGCGGGCGCAATGACGTTATTACAGTGCATTCGCTGTTCTGCGGCACTTCACACCACAGGCTCAGCAGACCGGAGCATCGGGTGGAACCAGGAGAGGTGAGTATTGTATTTATTTTTTTAAATCAGTGACTGGTGGCCGTAATAGAGTATGGAGGGGGAGGTGAATTTTTTTGTATAGAGGATCATGGTGGGGTGCATTATACTGTATGGAGGACCATGGCGGGTGCATTATACTGTATAGAGGACCATGGGGGGTGTATTATACTATGTGGAAGGTTATGTGGGGCCATTATAACATTTGGAGGGCCATTATACTGTATGCAAGCAATTATACAATGTGAAGGTTTGCGTGGGGTCCACCATACTGTGTGGAGGGCTGTGTGGGGGCCATTATACTGTTTGGAGGGCTAGTGCCGGCCATTATGCAGTGTGGGGTCATTACACTGTATGTAGGCCCATTATACTGCATGGAGAGCTGTGTGGGGGTCACAGTTGGGGGATCATACTGTGTTGGGGTCACCATACTTTGCCTTGAAAGTTTAGGTAAGTTACAGTAGGGTCATTTTACTGTGTATGTAGAGGCTAATGTGGAGAAATTCACCATGGGGGTTTCATATTGTGTTTCATACTGTGTCTGGGGGGCCCTTTTGTTAGCATCATACTCTGTGGAGGCAATGAAAGAGGAATCTAGGACTTCAGCAGGAGGAAAATTACTATGTAAAGGCTGGAAAGTTGTGAGATATTCTCTTCTGTGACCCCGACAATTATTATTATTTTTATTTTTTTGGGGGGAGGGACCCAATTAGAACTTCTGCTATGGGGCCCCATGATTTCTATGTACGCCCCTGACTGACATCCTGCTTAAAGTCATGGAATTGGAAGACTAGGATAAAGTTATTTTTTCTGATGAAGCCCCCTTCAGAATAATTGGGACATCTGGAAGAATGATTGCCCAGAGAAGAAAAGGTAAGCCCTACCATGAGCTCTGTGTCATGCCAACAGTAAAGCATCCTGAGACCATTCATTTGTGGGATTGATTCTCATCCAAGGGAGGGGTTCACTCACAGTTTTGTCTAAGAACACTGCCATGAATAAAGAACTGTGTATAAACAGATGTCAGGTTCCCTTTAAAGCTAAATTTGAATATACTATCATATGACTATACAAGAAATGTGTGTAGGTTGTGAGGCAGTGACTGGGATCGTATACGAGGGACGTTATATATCCCCCAGAATGTGTACAGAGACCTATTAAAATCCATTGGAGTGCATTGCAGTCACAGACACAGCTGCGGCTGCAATGCAGGAATGAAGGTGAACATTGACCTGGTCAGACTACCTGGCTAAGGCAGATTAAGTAAAACCCGGCAGGGCATTCATTTCTTGGAGGAGGTCACAGGAGGTAGTGGGGCGGCCTCCTCCCTCCAACCCGGGTTTTCCAGTGGCTCTTGCCACAAGTCCATTAAAACCCTGCATTAAGGATTAGTGTTGTTCAGTGTTGGAACCTGCTAGGAGCAGCATTGAGTGTGGCTGAACCCCCGCCTAGGAAGGCTCTGCACCTGTCAGGCTCTGCTCGGCCCGGCGTGGCCATTGTCCCCGGCAACCGTTGTTTATGGACTCATGTTAACCCGGCTGCGAACCGGAGGACTTTCTGTTTACTCGTGAGTTGCTGAATAAAAGCTGTTTATGTTGGACTTGCTTGGGTCACTGCCTCAGTTACTGCACGGTGTGAACACTGCTGCCTTACAAGGTCCACAATATGTAAGATGAAATGTGTAATCCTCTGATTGATTATACAAGAAGGCACAGCAAATAAACTGGCAGAAAAGACACCAGTGTGTGTCAGCAAACAGATTTAAATACACCAGAAATAGCAAGCATGCAGATGAACCATATCTACAAATACAGAAAATAGTATTCATATTGTGATTACAAAAAAACAAGTATCACAGATCAATAGGCACATAATATTAAAAAAGCAAAAATACACAAAAATGCATAGATTAAGGTTATAACCTCAAATTAGGGGCCCCCACATGGATGAGTGTATAGTATAGTACAATGGTGGAATGACATAAACAGTTCAGATTAAAATATAGTGATAAATATAAAGTATGTAATACACGCACGTCGCTAGGATCAGATAGGGCGAGTCTGGTTTCATGAATTCTTTGGAATCCTGAGGAAACCGTTACTCAGGATGACCTGTGTTTAGTTTCTCTCCTTCTGTCAGATCCAGATAACACACCACCACCTTTCTCTTCGGCTTCAGCCAGACTACAATAACAAGTTCCCCACAATCCCCCTAGGGCTCTGCTAAAACACTCCCTGTCTCCTGTGACTGTGGTAACCCCTCTAGTTGCTGGATGCTTCTGAAGCACAACACTTCTTCTGCATGTCACATATGAATAATATACATCAGAGACAAGTTGTACAACACAAAATCATTAAATTCTGCTGTATCAAAAACAGAAGTGGGTAGAAGGTAAAGGCAGAGATCTGCCCAAAAATTCATTCCTGTACTGTCATTTGTGAATTAAAAACGGATCTGCCACCAGATTTTATGATATTTTCTGTAGGGGTGGACATACTATTAGTGCAATTTGTGCAGTTGCACAGGAGCCCAAGAGTTAACGAGGCCCACTGCCACCTACAGGAGGAATTGTGCATTATGATGACCTATTGAACTGTAAAACTGTTCTTGCACAGTCTGTTTGTATTCAAAGTAAGTACATCACCCTCATCAGGTGTAAGAGATGTAACAATGTATGCAGTTTATATTGTGAAATATGGTGTCAAATTTGAAATTCTAAGACACAAAAAAGTTTGTCTAGAATAATACTGCAAATACTGGGAGGAGGGTGATGCGACACAAAAAGAAAAGAAAATTGATCAGCTCACCTGATTGCTGTAGGCTCTTCGTGCAAGGAAGTAAGGATACGCGTGGCCTCACGTGTGTAACTGGAAAAAAGAGAAGGAAAACCAGCTTCCAAAAATAGCAAAATTTATTGAAGTAAATCCACGTAGTTTAAAAACTATATAAATTGTAATAGTATCAATGTAGTCTATATAATTTTATGTAAAATATGTGATCTTATATATGTCGGCTGCACAACTAGAAAACTTAAGGTCCGTATCTCAGAACATCTCAGAACATTTAACCGACATTTCTTCTCTTTTCAGTGCTAATTGTAATATTTCACATGCCTCAAGAAATTTTATTGAACATCATCAGAGATCTTCAAGTTTCTTGAAGGTGATTGGTATTGAAAGAGTTAAGTATGCATGTAATGCAGGTACCGGAATGCAACGCACAGAGACACAAGGCGAGAACAGTCAGAGATATTTGTAAACAGTTTTATACAACAGGTATACTGAAACAAGGGATTAGCAACAAGGGTAATGAACAGTGGTTTGAAACATCAGAAAAATACGAAATTTCTCAAAGTAAGGCGCAGTCTCTTAAAATAAGGCGCAGTCTCTTAAAGTAAGGTGATGCCCTCAAGCATGAGAAGCACCACACAAGTTCTTTAACCGTGAATTTGGCCCTAGCGGGGGTCACCGGTTATTCCCGCTAGGCCGTGAGTCTCTTTCCGGATGAATTCAATTAAATCACGTTGTGCTACTTTAGCCCCAACCGTCCCCCTCCCAACCTGAGTACTGAAACCCAATTGTCCCCAGTACCGTGGGTGAGCAGTGGAAGTGACGGCCCTGCTCACGTATGCAGCTCCTCTCTGCTTGGCTGTTGGGGGCAGTCTCTCGAGCCTTGGATAGGGGGGTCCAGACCTCGTCTGTCGGCGGCCGACGTCGGGTTCCGCGAACTCACTCAGCACCGCGATCAGGTTCCTAGTATCATCAGCAGGCACAGCACTCGAGTCACAACTGTGAGGGATCCGGAGCTCTTTTACCGGTGCCCGGCTGGAGCACCTCTCAGGCCTCTGGATTTGGCCTGTCACGCGGGGTTTCTCAGGACGCAGGGAGCACGTCTGCTCCTCTCTGCTGCTTGGCGCCAAAGACCCCTCAGGTTTGGCGCGCTGGCCTCTTATCTCTCTGAACTCCTTCCTGGAAGTCACCTTATCGGGTCCAGCCTCTGAATCTGCCCTCCCTGCAACTTCCTTTGTATATTTTGGTTCTGCTTGACTGTCTCTGGCCAGTAGATGGCAGTCTCGCTCCATCCTTGAAACGTCATGTTGAAGTTCTTTTACAAGCTTTTTTGCTCGTTCTACATTCCTCCCTCCTTTTTGCTCGCCAGTCCTCTGGCGAGTGGACTCCTCGCAGAATTGATGTCTCCTTCCAGGCAGTGCAAGCTCAGACAGGAGTTGGGCACACTCCTGCGTTTTCTGTTGGATTCGAGACCAGATAAACTCTTCCTGAGCATACCGGTTAGGAGGAATTCCGGCATTAGCCCGCTCAGTTCTGCGGGGCTCTTCTTGCGGAGGAGACTCCGGGAGATCCGAGGAATCAACTACTGGGGATTGCAAATCATTTCCTGACTCATTCTGACTTCCACTCGGGAGTGGCACCAACGGTTCTGACGGGCCCAACTGCATTGTGGCCCACCCTTCTTCATCCCCCAGGGTTCCTGTATGTGGCACTTCAGCCAACACGTCTGAGGGCCCAGCCCTGTTACAGACTTCTGCTTCAGAGGAGCAAGGTCGCAACATATTACGGTGCAACAACCTGGATGTCGCGGCGTCATCCCCTTCGGGCCTAGCCTCGTAGACGGGGTTGTCTGGGTGAACCTTCTTCACCACCCGATATGGTATTGCCTCCCAACGATGGTCCAGCTTACTCCCAAATCGTTTAGCCCTCACCAGCACTCGGTCTCCTGGCTGAAGCGATCCACCTGTGGTCGGGGGCCGAACTGCATGCTCTACTTTCTGAAACTTCTGAGCAACCAGTCTTCTCATGGTATGGAGTCGACGCTGGTGTTCTCGAATCCAGGTACTTGGGCTACTGCCCGGACCGGGGTCTTCTGAGTCTAGCTCCAGTTCGGTGATTTCTCGGCCACTTCTTCCAAACAGCAACATGTAGGGGGTGTAGCCGGTGGTTGCATGAACTCGATTATTATACACCCACACCAGCTCGGACACGAATTCGGGCCACTTCATCTTTTTGTCCGCTTCCGGTGTTCGCAACATTTGCAACAGGGTTCGGTTAAAGCGCTCGCATGCACCGTTCCCTTGCGGGTGGTAGGGCGTTGTCCGGGAACAGTCGATCCCATAGATGCGGTATAGCTCATCCATCACTCGTCCTTGGAAGCAGGCCCCCTGGTCAGAATGTATTCGCTTCGGGCACCCATAAATCCGGATGAAATCTTGACAGATGGCCTTGGCTGCGGCTTCTGCCGTCTGATCTTTAGTGGGCGTCACTACTGCAAACTTGGTGAAGTGATCAGTCATGACTAAACAGTGTCCATAACCGTTGTATGAAGTTCCTACCATCAAGTAGTCAATCATCAAGACTTCCAAGGGGGCAGAAGTTCGGATGGTCTGAATGGGAGCTCTTTGCTCCGGGGGCTTGTTCAACTCACACTGGCGACATGTTCGGCAGACCCCCTCGACTTCTTGTCGCAGTTGAGACCAATACACCAGCCGTTGCAACCACCGGAAGGTCTTTTCTACTCCGAAGTGAGCACCTCTTCTATGAGCTTCTTGGGCTAGCTGTGTTACTAGCGCTCCTGGAACTACCACTTGCCAGGTAACATCAAACTCTCGAGGCAGCTGGATTCTTCGGCATAGCAAGCCGTCCTTCAGGAGGAGCCTCTCCCACTGGCCTAGGATTTGTAGGGTAGTTGGAAGTGAAGAGGCTCTGGTTTCCTGGTCGGGTCTCTGATTAAGGGCGACCCTTTCTCTCAACTTTGCTAGCTCCGGGTCGGATTGCTGCAGATGTATCCATTCGTCTCTTGAACGGCCCAGAATCTGAGTGGGCCTCGGCTCCCCTCTGGTCTCTTGGGCGTCGACCACAGCAGCGGCGAACTGGCTGAAATCCGGGATCTCGTCGCCTTCGAGCTCCTCATCTCTGTCCTTCTTCGACCCCGCCTGAGTGACCCGGGACAGGGCATCTGCATGTGTGTTCAGGGCCTTGGACCGATAGGCGATTTTATACTGGAATTTGGACGTCCTTGCGACCCACCGCTGTTCTAACGCGCCCAGTTTGGCGTTCTCCAAGTGGGCCAAAGGGTTGTTATCTGTCCGCACTTGCACTTCTGACCCTGACAGGTACTCAGCAAACTTCTCGGTCATGGCCCACACCAGTGCCAGTAGCTCCAGCTTAAACGAACTGTAGTTGTCCGGATTCTTCTCCGTATCTCGGAGTGACCTGCTGGCATACGCGATCACTCGCTCTTTCCCTCCTTGTACTTGAGCCAGCACTGCTCCCAGCCCATGCAAGCTTCCATCAGTGTACAACATGAACGGCTGCGAAAAGTCAGCGTATGCCAGAATCGGGGCATCTGTTAGCGCCATTTTCAATGCTCGGAATGCCTCTTCTTGTCGTGGGCCCCACTGAATGGGCTGCCGCTTGGTTCCCCCGGCTGTTCCTCTCAGCAATTCATTGAGCGGGTTCGCAATCTTAGCGAAGTCTTTAATGAATCTGCGGTAGTATCCAGCGAGCCCCAGGAATGCCCTTAGTTCCCTTAGATTGGCGTACGTGGGCCACTTCTGCACGGCAGCTACTTTCTCCGCAGTGGGGAGCACCCCTGCACTGGACACAGTGTGCCCCAGATATTCAATTTCTCGTTTGAAGAGGCGACACTTACGAGGCTTAATTTTCAGGCCGTGCCTTTGTAGCCATTCTAACACTTGTTCCAATCGGCGGAGATGATCCTCAAACGTTGCGGAATAGATAATTATATCATCCAGATATATTAAAGTGGCTTCAAAGTTGAGGTCCCCCAAGCACCTCTCCATCAGCCGTTGGAAGGTTCCTGGCGCATTTGTTAGTCCGAACGGCATTCGATTGAACTCAAACAGGCCCATAGGGAGAACAAAAGCTGTCTTCGGACGATCCTTCTCAGCTACTGGGACCTGCCAATAGCCACTGGCCAGGTCGAGGGAGGAGAAGAATTTGGCGCTCCCTAGTGCAGATAGAGACTCTTCGATTCGGGGGAGTGGATAGGAGTCCCGTACTGTACAGGCATTCAGCTTCCGATAGTCTATGCAGAATCTCAGGGTACTGTCCTTCTTTTGGACCAGCACGATCGGAGCGGCCCAGGGGCTCTGGCTTTCACGGATCACACCGTTCCGCAACATGTGAGCCAACAGCTCTTTCACCTCCTGGTACATTTGAGGCGGGATCTGCCGATATCTCTCTCGGATGGGAGCAGTATTTCCGGTGGGTATTTCGTGCTGAATGTCCCGAGTGCACCCGAAATCATCTTCATGCTGTGCAAACACTCCCTGATATCGCTGTAGAAGTTGTTCGACCTGCCTTACTTGTCCAGCAGAAAACTCAGTCAGGTTAGCTTCCATTTCTTCCAGGAGGTGGCGTCCAGCCAACGGTTCTCTTCCATGTTCCTGGCTATTGAGGGACACCTCTAGGGTCCATGGTTTTCCTTCCACAGGTGCCAGCCCTATAGCGTCAGCTCTAATAAGGGCCTCCGGCATTACACACACTCGCGCCACCTCTTGTCGGGGCAACAACTGTAAACTGGTGCCACTTAAATTGATGCAGCGCACGGGTACTCGACCGTGCCGCACGGTGGCCAGAGTTCGAGCAATCAGGAGTCCAGAGGGCGCTTCTTCTCCCTCCATTGGTTCAACTTGAATGTCCACGCCCTCTAACGACACATGTGCCAGCACCAGCAAAGTGAGTACAGTCTGTCCCACCGGCAGTGTCATTGTGGCTTCGGGCGGTATCGATACGTTACCAAGGTACTGGGAGGTAGTGGGCAACTTTTGAATCTGACTGACCCGCACGAGGTGCTGGAACACTCTCTTGTTAGCTGGGTCTTGAGTGGCGCGGGTCCAGTTGTTTTTGCTACATCCCTCAGCCAGGAACTGTCCGACTTCTTTCAGCACATTCATGCCCAGGGTTACAATGGGCCCATCGCCTCCGGGCCCGGTGGTCAGTACAATCCCTTTTCGACCGAGGTCCTTTCCACATGCCCGCACGGACATCCATACTACTCCCGCTACTGGGATAGGTAGTTGATTAGCCGCCACCAGTTTGACAGTGGGTTCCCGGCAGGAACGAGCAACTTCAGGAAAGTGACTTTGGAAGTACGTCTCAGGCATAGTGGTCACTTGAGACCCGGTGTCCATCAAAGAGCGGATCCGCTGCCCATTGAATTCAGCCCAGATAATGGGCCTCTCGGAGACAATGTCTTCAGAGCTCCCTCTTCTACTCTCTGAAGCTCGAGACCCTACGGTATGCTCCACAACCGTGGGGCATTTTAGTTTAACGGCTGTCCCCTCCTCCTCCTTTCTCGGTTGGGACAGTCTTTGGAGATATGCCCCCTACCTCCGCAGGTCCAGCACTGCGGTCCTCGTTCTGCCGATAGGTCGGGTACATGTCGTGCTGGGGCCGGATAGGAACGTCTTTCTCGTTCTGGTCTCCGTCCGCGTTGAGCAGTACGGTCCGTCGGCAAAGGGGCAGTAGGAGTCTTCCTAATAGAATTCAGCTCACCCCGAATGTCTCGAATTTCCTGACGTATTTCCCATACCCAATCAGGCTCTTGGTTGGTGAATCCAGGAGCAATTGCCTCATGACTTCTAACTGTGGCTTTGAGAACAGGAACTTCTCTCTCCAGGACTCTAGCTTCAGCCCCTACCTCCAGGAAGCCCATATCAGGGCTCAATCGCAGCCGCTCCTTCAGGATCTGCCTCAGGGAAGGGTCTTTCAAGCCAGCAATCAGTTGGTCACGCAACACCTCATCCAATGGTCCCAGTCCTCGGTTCCCATCTCGAGTTTTCTTAGTGATATGGGCCGTCACTTCCTGTAATGCATTAACATACTGATTTACTGTCTCATTTTCCCCTTGGACCCGCTGAAACAACCGTAAGCGCAAGTGTCCCAAATCTGTAGTGTCACCGTGCATGTCCTCTAGAATTTTTATCACTTTATCCACGGTGTCACGGTCCCCAGGTGGGCGGTACATCACAGTCTGTCGGGCCTCTCCATCAAGGGTTAGGAGGGCCAGCTCCGCCTGGGCTAGAGGGTCAAGGGGATACATACGTAGTGTAACATACCTGGCGGCGTCCTTGCATAGTGGTCCATCTTCCACTGTGCAAGAGCGCGTACTTGATCTCCAGTCCAGGGTGTCTCTCTGGCTTCCCTCCATGCTGTCTGTTTGCTTCTGTGTCTGCTGCTTATGGGCGGCGCCCGATCACTTCCTGCTTTTTGTACCTGCTGCAGGCACACCCTTTGTGCGTCCTCAGCCTATTGCTGTCTGTCACCTGGTATTTAAACCAGCTGCCCCATTAACCCATGCCTGAGCATCTTGCCCTGTCAGTTGGCTTTTGTCTCTGACAGGCCAGGTCCTGTCTATGTTACCTGTCTTGCAGTATCTGTTCCCATATCTGTACTGTGTCCTATCTGTGTACCTTAACCTGCAGTCTGTACTCGTTCCTTGCCTGTTCGTTCCGCCCTCCTGGAGGCTGTATTTCCAGGCCAGTCTGAACACGCTCCTTGCCTGTTCGTCCTGCCTCTCTGGGGGCCGTATTCCCAGACCCGCTCCTGTATCCCGCTGCAGTGTCGGTCTCCTCCGTACACTCAGTTCCAGTCTGAACTCTCTCCTATCTTTTACCTGTTTTTTCTCTATGTCCGTTCCATTCCTTTTTCTGCAGAGTCTGAACTCGTACCTAACTCCTGCTCGTTGTCACTGTACTTCCGTTTGTGAGTTTGTGGTCCACTCGCTACTTCTCTGCAAGTACCCTGTGGGTATCTGGTTCTGCCTTTCCCTTCTAGTCTGTTCCATGTGAACAGAGCCCTGTTCCTCGCGTCTGCGGTTTTCGCTTTGCTCAGCTCTGTCCGCCGCGTCTGCGGTTTTCGCTTTGCTCTGCTCTGTCTGCCCCATCTGCGGTTTTCGCTTTGCTCTGCTCTGTCCGCCCCGTCTGCAGTTTTCGCTTTGCTCAGCTCTGTCCGCCGCGTCTGCGGTTTTCGCTTTGCTCAGCTCTGTCCGCCGCGTCTGCGGTTTTCGCTTTGCTCAGCTCTGTCCGCCGCGTCTGCGGTTTTCGCTTTGCTCAGCTCTGTCCGCCGCGTCTGCGGTTTTCGCTTTGCTCAGCTCTGTCCGCCGCGTCTGCGGTTTTCGCTTTGCTCAGCTCTGTCCGCCGCGTCTGCGGTTTTCGCTTTGCTCAGCTCTGTCCGCCGCGTCTGCGGTTTTTGCTTTGCTCTGCTCTGTCCGCCGCGTCTGCGGTTTTTGCTTTGCTGAGCTCTGTCCGCCGCGTCTGCGGTTTTCGCTTTGCTGAGCTCTGTCCGCCGCGTCTGCGGTTTTCGCTTTGCTCTGCTCTGTCTGCCCCGTCTGCGGTTTTCGCTTTGCTCTGCTCTGTCTGCCCCATCTGCGGTTTTCGCTTTGCTCTGCTCTGTCCGCCCCGTCTGCGGTTTTCGCTTTACTCTGCTCTGTCCGCCGCGTCTGCGGTTTTCGCTTTGCTCTGCTCTGTCCGCCGCGTCTGCGGTTTTCGCTTTGCTCTGCTCTGTCAGCCGCGTCTGCGGTTTTTGCTTTGCTCAGCTCTGTCCGCCGCGTCTGCGGTTTTTGCTTTGCTCAGCTCTGTCCGCCGCGTCTGCGGTTTTTGCTTTGCTCAGCTCTGTCCACCGCGTCTGCGGTTTTCGCTTTGCTCAGCTCTGTCTACCGCGTTTGCGGTTTCGAATTTGTCTCCCAATCTGTACTGGACCCTACCCAGCCTGTGCTCTAGTCTGCCTGTTCCTGTATTCCCCGGTGTGGGTCAACAGCCGTGTCCGGAGTCTGACCTGGAGTAGACCCTGGTTCCTCTGCTCGGTTCCTCCCTGGTGCACTGGCGTCGTATGCCGTCGTGCGACCTTGGTCGGATCGGGCAGATACTTAGTTACGCCCCTCCAGGCACTCTCCGGTTCATGGCACAGTGGAATCACTACATAAACACGCACACGCCAGTCAGTCCGGGCGTGTGCATAACAGCATGCTCAGGCCATGGTTCCCGTTGAGCCCCACAGCCTTCGCTCTCTGAGAAGTTTTCCAGCGAATACATGCATTAAAAATAAATAAATTTTTTTTTTTTTTTTTTTTTCTCAGCTGAGTTCCAGGCGAATTACGCACCCGTCCAGATGGATCTATCTGCTCTCGTTCCTGCGGATCCGCCACGTTACTATGGGGATCCAAGACAAAGTCGTGCATTTGTGGAGCAATGCATGCTACACTTCAAGTTCTACCCTCTATGTTTTCCCACCGATCGGGTTAAGGTGGCATTCATTATGTCTTACCTGGCGGGTGATGCCTTGGAATGGATCAACCCCCTATATGAAACACAGGATCCGATCCTCCTGGACCTAATGGCCTTCCTGGTGGCCTTTCTAATGGTCTTCGATGATCCTAACCCGGAGGCTCCTGCTGAAGCTTCACCTCCCAATATCCCGGAGCAGCCCCGATGGGTAATATGTGTGGGTAGCGCAATAGTCCTCCAGCCCAATGAGACTACTGCCCACCCAGAATCCTCACAGGGTGACTACGCTTTCCGGAATACTTCTCCCAACCTCAAGAGGCAGTCCAGATGTGCTAGACGTAGAGGCAAGCCGTCACGCCAGGGTCTGTCCTCCCTGAGACCTCCTGACCCCAACCTTGAAGTCCCTACTGAAGCTTCATCTCCCTGTATCCCGGAGAAGCCCCAACGGGTAATGTGCGTGGGTAGTGCACCGGTTCTCCTGCCCGAAGAGACTTCTGCCCATCCAGACTCCACACAGGAGAACTTCCTGCACCCGGCATCAGATGCTTCACCCACTTTAACCGGTGTGCATGTCCAAGGATGCTCCAAAGCTGTGGTTACCTCTGAGTCTGTGCACCTCTACTACCTGGCGGAGGACCCCCTGTTGCCTCCTGAATCCTCCGGGATACCACTTGATGACAAATGGAGAGAGACTTCTCTACACTCGGTACTCGATACTTTGTCCGCTTCGTCCTGTGAGCCTGACAATGGGTACCCCAAAGTGGTAGTTACCCCCGAGTCTCTACACCCCTCCGACCAGGCGGAGGACCTCCAGTTGTCTCCAGAACCCTTCGGGGTGCTACCTGGTAGCGAAAGGACAGAGACTCTCCTATACTTTGTACCTGATACCTCGCTCGCTTCGTCCAGTGAGTCCAACCTAGTGTACTCCGAAGCAGAGGTTACTCCCGAGTCTCTACACCCCTCCGACCAGGCGGAGGACCTCCAGTCGTCTCCAGAACCCTACGGGGTGCTACCTGGTAGCGAAAGGACAGAGACTCTCCTATACTCTGTACCTGATACCTCGCTCGCTTCGTCCAGTGAGTCCAACCTAGTGTACTCTGAAGCAGAGGTCACTCCCGAGTCTCTACACCCCTCCGACCAGGCAGAGGACCTCCAGTTGTCTCCAGAACCCTTCGGGGTGCCACCTGGTGGTGAATGGACAGAGACTTTCCTATATCCTGGATCTGATACCTCGCTTGCTTCGTCCAGTGAGTCCGACCTAGTGTACTCTGAAGCAGATGTTTTCCCCGAGCCTCTGCACTCTTCTGACCCGGCAGAGGACCTCCAGTTGTTTCCTGACTCCTCCGGGGTACCACCAGATAACAAAGAGACAGTGACTTTTTCTCACCCTGTACCTGATAACCCGTCTATTTATTCCTGTGAATTTGACAAGATGTACCTCGAAGCAGAGGTTATCCCCGAGTCTCTACACCCCTCCGACCAGGCGGAGGACCTCCAGTTGTCTCCTGAACCCTTCGGGGTGCTACCTGATAACGAATGGACAGGTACTCTTCTATATTCGGTACCTGATACCTCGCCCGCTTCATCCAGCGAGTCCGACCTAGTGTACTCCGAAGCAGAGGTTACCCCCGAGTCTCTGCACTACTCCGACCCGGCGGAGGACCCCCAGTTGTTTTCTGAATCCTCCTGGGTACCACCAGATAACAAGGTAACAGGGACTTTTCTACATCTTGTACCTGATACCTCGCCCATTTCATCCTGTGAGTTTGACAAGATGTACCCCGAAGCAGAGGTTACCCCCGAGTCTCTGCACTCCTTCAACCCGGCGGAGGACTTCCAGTTGTCTCCTGAACCCTCTGGGGTGCTACCTGATAATAAGTGGAGAGAGACTTCCTTGTGTGCTGTTCCTGGTACTCCACCTGTTTCGTCTGTTGCTGAGGATGGCTGGATAGGAGGTAGCATCCTAGCTACCCAGATGAGACCAGTTTCTCCAGTGGACAGTGGAAGTGATCTCCTTGAAGTAAAGGATTGGCCCTCGAGTTCCCTGCGGAACATTCTGGCAGGCCTGAAGAAGAGGGGGCGTAAGGGGGGGGGGTACTGTAACATACCTGGCGGCGTCCTTGCATAGTGGTCCATCTTCCACTGTGCAAGAGCGCGTACTTGATCTCCAGTCCAGGGTGTCTCTCTGGCTTCCCTCCATGCTGTCTGTTTGCTTCTGTGTCTGCTGCTTATGGGCGGCGCCCGATCACTTCCTGCTTTTTGTACCTGCTGCAGGCACACCCTTTGTGCGTCCTCAGCCTATTGCTGTCTGTCACCTGGTATTTAAACCAGCTGCCCCATTAACCCATGCCTGAGCATCTTGCCCTGTCAGTTGGCTTTTGTCTCTGACAGGCCAGGTCCTGTCTATGTTACCTGTCTTGCAGTATCTGTTCCCATATCTGTACTGTGTCCTATCTGTGTACCTTAACCTGCAGTCTGTACTTGTTCCTTGCCTGTTCGTTCCGCCCTCCTGGAGGCTGTATTTCCAGGCCAGTCTGAACACGCTCCTTGCCTGTTCGTCCTGCCTCTCTGGGGGCCGTATTCCCAGACCCGCTCCTGTATCCCGCTGCAGTGTCGGTCTCCTCCGTACACTCAGTTCCAGTCTGAACTCTCTCCTATCTTTTACCTGTTTTTTCTCTATGTCCGTTCCATTCCTTTTTCTGCAGAGTCTGAACTCGTACCTAACTCCTGCTCGTTGTCACTGTACTTCCGTTTGTGAGTTTGTGGTCCACTCGCTACTTCTCTGCAAGTACCCTGTGGGTATCTGGTTCTGCCTTTCCCTTCTAGTCTGTTCCGTGTGAACAGAGCCCTGTTCCTCGCGTCTGCGGTTTTCGCTTTGCTCAGCTCTGTCCGCCGCGTCTGCGGTTTTCGCTTTGCTCTGCTCTGTCCGCCGCGTTTGCGGTTTTCGCTTTGCTCTGCTCTGTCTGCCCCGTCTGCGGTTTTCGCTTTGCTCTGCTCTGTCTGCCCCGTCTGCGGTTTTCGCTTTGCTCTGCTCTGTCCGCCCCGTCTGCGGTTTTCGCTTTGCTCAGCTCTGTCCGCCGCGTCTGCGGTTTTCGCTTTGCTCAGCTCTGTCCGCCGCGTCTGCAGTTTTCGCTTTGCTCAGCTCTGTCCGCCGCGTCTGCGGTTTTCGCTTTGCTCAGCTCTGTCCGCCGCGTCTGCGGTTTTCGCTTTGCTCAGCTCTGTCCGCCGCGTCTGCGGTTTTTGCTTTGCTCAGCTCTGTCCACCGCGTCTGCGGTTTTCGCTTTGCTCAGCTCTGTCTACCGCGTTTGCGGTTTCGAATTTGTCTCCCAGTCTGTACTGGACCCTACCCAGCCTGTGCTCTAGTCTGCCTGTTCCTGTATTCCCCGGTGTGGGTCAACAGCCGTGTCCGGAGTCTGACCTGGAGTAGACCCTGGTTCCTCTGCTCGGTTCCTCCCTGGTGCACTGGCGTCGTATGCCGTCGTGCGACCTTGGTCGGATCGGGCAGATACTTAGTTACGCCCCTCCAGGCACTCTCCGGTTCATGGCACAGTGGAATCACTACATAAACACGCACACGCCAGTCAGTCCGGGCGTGTGCATAACACGTAGCATACTTCTCAGTCTTTCTGCCCAGTCCCAAAGTGACATGCCATCCCCTGTAAACTTGGGAAGATGGCTGAGCATAGCCCCCAGGGGTATATGGCTCCGGCCGGACCCAGCCACAGACTGATCCGCCATCTCTGCGTCTGAATGTTGCATCCTGCCGACTACGCCAAATGTAATGCAGGTACCGGAATGCAACGCACAGAGACACAAGGCGAGAACAGTCAGAGATGTTTGTAAACAGTTTTATACAACAGGTATACTGAAACAAGGGATTAGCAACAAGGGTAATGAACAGTGGTTTGAAACATCAGAAAAATACGAAATTTCTCAAAGTAAGGCGCAGTCTCTTAAAATAAGGCGCAGTCTCTTAAAATAAGGCGCAGTCTCTTAAAGTAAGGTGATGCCCTCAAGCATGAGAAGCACCACACAAGTTCTTTAACCGTGAATTTGGCCCTAGCGGGGGTCACCGGTTATTCCCGCTAGGCCGTGAGTCTCTTTCCGGATGAATTCAATTAAATCACGTTGTGCTACTTTAGCCCCAACCGTCCCCCTCCCAACCTGAGTACTTTAACCCAATTGTCCCCGGTACCGTGGGTGAGCAGTGGAAGTGACGGCCCTGCTCACGTATGCAGCTCCTCGCTGCTTGGCTGTTGGGGGCAGTCTCTCGAGCCTTGGATAGGGGGGTCCAGGCCTCGTCTGTCGGCGGCCGACGTCGGGTTCCGCGAACTCACTCAGCACCGCGATCAGGTTCCTAGTATCCTCAGCAGGCACAGCACTCGAGTCACAACTGTGAGGGATCCAGAGCTCTTTTACCGGTGCCCGGCTGGAGCACCTCTCAGGCCTCTGGATTTGGCCTGTCACGCGGGGTTTCTCAGGACGCAGGGAGCACGTCTGCTCCTCTCTGCTGCTTGGCGCCAAAGACCCCTCAGGTTTGGCGCGCTGGCCTCTTATCTCTCTGAACTCCTTCCTGGAAGTCACCTGATCGGGTCCAGCCTCTGAATCTGCCCTCCCTGCAACTTCCTTTGTATATTTTGGTTCTGCTTGACTGTCTCTGGCCAGTAGATGGCAGTCTCGCTCCATCCTTGAAACGTCATGTTGAAGTTCTTTTACAAGCTTTTTTGCTCGTTCTACATGCATACCGAGGAGGGTATTCCAGACTCCGTCTACTTACCAGGGAGGCGTTCTGGATTTACAACCTTGGATCCTGCTTCCCAGATGGTCTCAATGCACGCCGTGAAATCATGTTTCAGTATTGAACTAACACTTTGTTCCTGTTAGTTGATTTTATATGTAGTGTGTGTTGTCAAATTTTGTTTCTTTATGTATATTGGTTTTATATATATTCCTATTCCATGTGACCAGGTTTATTAATCTTATTGGTTGATACTGGGTATAATACCATTGTATGTCAGATGCATGTTAGCTTAGACAAAAGAACACATGATTATGTTTCAAACGCGTTGCCTATTTTTTCCTATGTGAGATTCCCCGACATGGCATGAACTTTTTTAACTGCGTGGATTTACTTCAATAAATTTTGTTATTTTTGGAAGCTGGTTTTCCTTCTCTTTTTTTCCAGGAGGGGGATGCGGCTGAAGTTTCTCATCAGTATGTAAGCAAATAAGGGCGTTTTCCCACATATTCATAAGAAATCTGTAGAAAAACAATTGTGGAATGGAAATGAGAATAGAGAAGAATGCATGGCAGCCTATAGAACTATAACAACTCTGTGGGTCACCTTATAGGCTCTGTGCATATGGATTTGTACTACCAGTCTTTAGACTTGTTTTGCCAATCTCAGTTGAGATTTCTCAGAAGTAAAGTGGTAACTTGCATCTGAAGATCTGAGAACAGTTTCTCCAGCTTTTGATCATGCTCTTCAATCGTTGAAAGAAATTTGGCAAAAGTGGCATAAACATTATAAAAACAGTACAAAATCGTAGAAAAGGTGACTGGAGGATTATTCCTTAAGCTTATCCATAAATGACTGCTATCTTGTGCCTGGCTTCTTCACTTAGCACATTTTTTTCTTTTGTATGCTGAAAGGAGAACAAATAATGACATAGAACCAGAGAATGAATTTTATTTTGCATTTAAACTTTTTCTATTGCAGGCTGCAACTCGTCACTGATCACTTCAATATCAAAGAGATAAAGAATCACTGATTTAGAGTCTAATTATGTCTAACTACTTTCAATATGTGCTAATGCTAATAATTTTGTCTGGAAGATTTAAAGATCTAGGGTGGAATATGCTCTGGATAGTTGTCTTTTTCTTTTTGATATGACTTCATAAAATCCTTTGTATTTTGTCTAAAGGATTGAAGGATTTAAAACTTTAACACTGAGAGTCCATACATATATCAAAACTAAATTGTACTTCTAAATTGAATTCTACACAACACTTTACAAGGAGATTGATTAGTCACCCAGTAATAAATAGAAGTAACCACAATAAAAATGTATAAAAATTAATTGTCTGTCCACAGTGACAAATCATTTAAATTATTATTGTACATTGTATTGTTATATATATATATATATATATATATATATATATATATATATATATATATATACAGTACAGACCAAAAGTTTGGACACACCTCATTTAAAGATTTCTCTGTATTTTCATGACTATGAAAATTGTACATTCACACTGAAGGCATCAAAACTATGAAATAACACATGTGGAATTATATACTTAACAAAAAAGTGTGAAACAACTGAAAATATGTCTTATATTCTAGATTCTTCAAAGTAGCCACCTTTGGCTTTGATGACTGCTCACTCTTGGCATTCTCTTGATGAGCTTCAAGAGGTAGTCCCGGAAATGGTCTTCCAACAATCTTGAAGGAGCTCCCAGAGATGCTTACCACTTGTTGGCCCTTTTGCCTTCACTCTGCGGTCCAGCTCACCCCAAACCTTCTCGATTGGGTTCAGGTCTGGTGACTGTGGGGATCAGGTCATCTGGCATAGCACCCTATCACTCTCCCTCTTGGTCAAATAGCCCTTACACAGCCTGGAGGTGTGTTTGGGGTCATTGTCATGTTGAAAAATAAATGATGGTCCAACTAAACGCAAACCGGATGGAATAGCATGCCGCTGCAAGATGCTGTGGTAGCCATGCTGGTTCAGTATGCCTTCAATTTAGAATAAATCCCCAACAGTGTCACCAGCAAAGCACCCCCACACCAACACATTTTCTCCTCCATGCTTCACGGTGGGAACCGGGCATGTAGAGTCCATCCATTCACCTTTTCTGCGTCGCACAAAGACACGGTGGTTGGAACCAAAGATCTCAAATTTGGACTCATCAGACCAAAGCACAGATTTCCACTGGTCTAATGTCCATTCCTTGTGTTCTTTAGCCCAAACAAGTCTCTTCTGCTTGTTGCCTGTCATTAGCAGTGGTTTCCTAGCAGCTATTATACCATGAAGGCCTGCTGCACAAAGTCTCCTCTTAACAGTTGTTGAAGAGATGTGTCTGCTGCTAGAACTCTGTGTGGCATTGACCTGGTCTCTAATCTGAGCTGCTGTTAACCTGCGATTTCTGAGGCTGGTGACTCGGATAAACTTATCCTCAGAAGCAGACGTGACTCTTGGTCTTCCTTTCCTGGGGCAGTCCTCATGTGAGCCAGTTTCTTTGTAGCGCTTGATGGTTTTTGCAACTGGACTTGGGGACACTTTCAAAGTTTGCCCAATTTTTCGGACTGACTGACCTTCATTCCTTAAAGTAATGATGGCCACTAGTTTTTCTTTACTTAGCTGTTTTTTTCTTGCCATAATACAAATTCTAACAGTCTATTCAGTAGGACTATCAGCTGTGTATCCACCTGACTTCTGCACAACACAACTGATGGTGCCAACCCCATTTATAAGGCAAGAAATCCCACTTATTAAACCTGACAGGACACACCTGTGAAGTGAAGACCATTTCTGGTGACTACCTCTTGAAGCTCATCAAGAGAATGCCAAGAGTGTGCAAAGCAGTCATCAAAGCAAAAGGTGGCTACTTTGAAGAACCTAGAATATAAGACATATTTTTAGTTGTTTCACACTTTTTTGTTAAATATATAATTCCACATGTGTTAATTCATAGTTTTGATGCCTTCAGTGTGAATGTACAATTTTCAAAGTCATGAAAATACAGAAAAATCTTTAAATGAGAAGGTGTGTCCAAACTTTTGGTCTGTACTGTATATATATATATATATTATTGTATTATTAATAATATATTATTATTATTGTACAATTTTTAACAATAAAAGGTAAAAGTTGTAAATCCTACACAACACTTTACAAGGAGATTGGTTAGTCACCCAGTAATAAATAGAAGTAACCACAATAAAAATGTAAAAAAATTAATATTTTATTTAGACATGATAAAATAAAATTAAAAAGGAACAAGGTACCAAAAAAATGGAAGAGCAACGAAGCCTTTTTTATAACAAGCGTAGCTGGTGAATATGGAAAGCACTATAAATGGGTCATAGAAATCCTTCAATTATTAACTATAATAATCCTATACTGAAAAAATCATTTAACACCTCCCAGTCACATGAAATCAAATAAAGGTATATAGATAGCAAAATATCTCATATAGAGAGATATTGTGCATATAGATCTCAAAGTGCATATAGATCTCAAAATTAATCAGATATGGCATGCAACTACACAGAAATCAATATCAAAATCATGTAACACCTCTGAATCATGTAGAATCAATAAAGGTATGTACAGTGGTGGCCAAAAGTATTGGCACCCATGCAATTCTGTCAGATAATACTCAGTTTCTTCCTGAAAATGATTGCAATCACAAATTCTTTGGTCTTATTATTTTCATTTAATTTGCTTGCAAGGAAAAAACACAAAAGAGAATGAAGCAAAAATCAAATCATTGATCATTTCACACAAAACTCCAAAAATGGGCCAGACAAAAGTATTGGCACCCTCAGCCTAATACTTGGTTGCACAACCTTTAGCCAAAATAACTGCGAGCAACCGCTTCCGGTAACCATCAATGAGTTTCTTACAATGCTCTGCTGGAATTGTAGACCATTCTTCTTTGGCAAACTGCTCCAGGTTCCTGATATTTGAAGGGTGCCTTCTCCAAACTGCCATTTTGAGATCTCTCCACAGGTGTTCTATGGGATTCAGGTCTGGACTCATTGCTGGCCACCTTAGAAGTCTCCAGTGCTTTCTCTCAAACCATTTTATAGTGCTTTTGGAAGTGTGTTTTGGGTCATTGTCCTGCTGGAAGACCCATGACCTCTGAGGGAGACCCAGCTTTCTCACACTGGGCCCTACATTATGCTGCAAAATTTGTTGGTAGTCTTCAGACTTCATAATGCAATGCACACGGTCAAGCAGTCCAGTGCCAGAGGTAGCAAAGCAACCCCAAAACATCAGGGAACCTCCGCCATGTTTGACTGTAGGGACCGTGTTCCTTTGTTTGAATGCCTCTTTTTTTCTCCTGCACACTCTATGTTGATGCTTTTTCCCAAAAAGCTCTACTTTTGTCTCATCTGACCAGAGAACATTCTTCCAAAACGTTTTAGGCTTTCTCAGGTAAGTTTTGGCAAACTCCAGCCTGGCTTTTTTATGTCTCGGGGTAAGAAGTGGGGTCTTCCAGGGGTAAGAAGTGGGGTCTTCCAGGGTATCCTACCATACAGTCCCTTTTCATTCAGACGCCGACGGATAGTACGGGTTGACACTGTTGTACCCTCGGACTGCAGGGCAGCTTGAACTTGTTTGGATGTTAGTCGAGGTTCTTTATCCACCATCCGTACAATCTTGCGTTGAAATCTCTCGTCAATCTTTCTTTTCCATCCACATCTAGGGAGGTTAGCCACAGTGCCATGGGCTTTAAACTTCTTGATGACACTGCGCACGGAAGACACAGGAACATTCAGGTCTTTGGAGATGGACTTGTAGCCTTGAGATTGCTCATGCTTCCTCACAATTTGGTTTCTCAAGTCCTCAGACAGTTCTTTGGTCTTCTTTCTTTTCTCCATGCTCAATGTGGTACACACAAGGGCACAGGACAGAGGTTGAGTCAACTTTAATCCATGTTAACTGGTTGCCAGTGTGTAAAAAAGTTTTCTTGTTGAAAGTAAAGACATTGTGGGTTAGTATAAATTCCAACAAAGTAAGGATCAAATTTGACATAGATTTTTCAATATTGCTGGACTGAAGAAACCAGGAGACTGCCATGAGGCCATCACTGTGTCTTATAGAGGTGTATAACGCCGCTACATCTTCAGTTACGATCAACAACAATGTTTTTGTTCAGATGTATATTGTCAAGAAGACGTAGGACCTTGGTAGTATCTTTGACGTAAGATGGCAATTCAGAAACTATACGTTTAAGATAATAATCTACTATTTTGCATATAGCCTTAGGCTATGTGCCCACGTTGCATTTATGAAGCAGAAAATTTCTGCTGCATAAATGCAAGTCCTCTCCCGGAAAAACGCATGCGGAATTCCGCACGCGTTTATCGCGCATTTTTCGCGCGTTTATCACGCGTTTTCCACATGCGGAATTGCCTTGCGTTTTTTATGCATTGGACAAAGGCAATTCCGCTTGCGGAAACGCAAAATTAAATGACATGCTGCGGATTTTTGAACGCGGCATAAACGCTGCGGAAAAATCCGCAGCATGTGCATAGAACTTGCGGAATCCCCTTGGGGACCATGGGGTGCGGATATACATGCGTTTTTCAAGCGTTTACGCTGCGGAAATTCCGCAGCATATACGCTTGAAAAATGCTACGTGGGCACACAGCCTTACTGTCTGATCTTTGCTAATCCAAGCATAAAAGAGTCTGCAAGCAGTGAACGGAGAACTGGAAGTCTTGAAAGAGTACAATTTATTCTAAAAGATACATGATATATTATATATGGAAAAGTGTAGATTCAACTATACTACTGATGTATGCTAGATAATAATATGAAAGGTATGCCTTTGAAAAGCAGATGACGTAGAAAAGTCATATGTCACATAAAAAATGGAATAGACCAGTTTATTTTTTTCTTTTATGTCTCTCATGTTCCTCTCTTAATCCACTTAAAAAATAAATATATGTGTGTGTATATATATATATGTATATATATATATGTATATATATATATATATATATATATACATACAGTGGTGGCCAAAAGTATTGGCACCCCTGCCAATACTCAGTTTCTTCCTGAAAATGATTGCAATCACAAATTCTTTGGTATTATTATCTTCATTTAATTTGTCTTCAATGAAAAAACACAAAAAGAATTGTCCTAAAGCCAAATTGGATACAATTCCACACCAAACCTAAAAAAGGGGGTGGACAAAAGTATTGGCACTGCTTGAAAAATCATGTGATGCTTCTCTAATTCGTGTAATTAACAGCACCTGTAACTTATCTGTGGCACCTAACAGGTGTTGACAATAACTAAATCACACTGGCAACCAGTTAACATGGATTAAAGTTGACTCAACCTCTGTCCTGTGCCCTTGTGTGTACCACATTGAGCATGGAGAAAAGAAAGAAGACCAAAGAACTGTCTGAGGACTTGAGAAACCAAATTGTGAGGAAGCATGAGCAATCTCAAGGCTACAAGTCCATCTCCAAAGACCTGAATGTTCCTGTGTCTTCCGTGCGCAGTGTCATCAAGAAGTTTAAAGCCCATGGCACTGTGGCTAACCTCCCTAGATGTGGACGGAAAAGAAAGATTGACGAGAGATTTCAACGCAAGATTGTACGGATGGTGGATAAAGAACCTCGACTAACATCCAAACAAGTTCAAGCTGCCCTGCAGTCCGAGGGTACAACAGTGTCAACCCGTACTATCCGTCGGCATCTGAATGAAAAGGGACTGTATGGTAGGATACCCAGGAAGACCCCACTTCTTACCCCGAGACATAAAAAAGCCAGGCTGGAGTTTGCCAAAACTTACCTGAGAAAGCCTAAAACGTTTTGGAAGAATGTTCTCTGGTCAGATGAGACAAAAGTAGAGCTTTTTGGGAAAAAGCATCAACATAGAGTGTACAGGAAAAAAAGAGGCATTCAAAGAAAAGAACACGGTCCCTACAGTCAAACATGGCGGAGGTTCCCTGATGTTTTGGGGCTGCCTTGCTGCCTCTGGCACTGGACTGCTTGACCGTGTGCATGGCATTATGAAGTCTGAAGACTACCAACAAATTTTGCAGCATAATGTAGGGCCAGTGTAAGAAAGCTGGGTCTCCCTCAGAGGTCATGGGTCTTCCAGCAGGACAATGACCCAAAACACACTTCCAAAAGCACTATAAAATGGTTTGAGAGAAAGCACTGGAGACTTCTAAGGTGGCCAGCAATGAGTCCAGACCTGAATCCCATAGAACACCTGTGGAGAGATCTCAAAATGGCAGTTTGGAGAAGGCACCCTTCAAATATCAGGGACCTGGAGCAGTTTGCCAAAGAAGAATGGTCTACAATTCCAGCAGAGCATTGTAAGAAACTCATTGATGGTTACCGGAAGCGGTTGCTCGCAGTTATTTTGGCTAAAGGTTGTGCAACCAAGTATTAGGCTGATTATGCCAATACTTTTGTCTGGCCCATTTTTGGAGTTTTGTGTGAAATGATCAATGATTTGATTTTTGCTTCATTCTCTTTTGTGTTTTTTCCTTGCAAGCAAATTAAATGAAGATCATAATACCAAAGAATTTGTGATTGCAATCATTTTCAGGAAGAAACTGAGTATTATCTGACAGAATTGCAGGGGTGCCAATACTTTTGGCCACCACTGTATATATATATATATATATATATACACACACATATACTGTATATATACACTGCTCAAAAAAATAAAGGGAACACTTAAACAACAGAATATAACTCCAAGTAAATCAAACTTCTGTGAAATCAAACTGTCCACTTAGGAAGCAACACTGACAATCAATTTCACATGCTGTTGTGCAAATGGAATAGACAATAGATGGAAATTATTGGCAATTATCAAGACACCCTCAATAAAGGAGTGTTTGTGCAGGTGGGGACCACAGACCACATCTCAGTACCAATGCTTTCTGGCTGATGTTATGGTCACTTTTGAATGTTGGTTGTGCTCTCACACTCGTGGTAGCATGAAACGGACTCTACAACCCACAGAAGTTGCTCAGGTAGTGCAGATCATCTAGGATGGCACATCAATGCGAGCTGTGGCAAGAAGGTTTGCTGTGTCTGTTAGCGTAGTGTCCAGAGGCTGGAGGCGCAACCAGGAGACATGCCAGTACACCAGGAGACGTGGAGGGGGCCATATGATTGCAATGACCCAGCAACAGGACCGCTACCTCCGCCTTTGTGCAAGCAGGAACAGGAGGAGCACTGCCAGAGCCCTGCAAAATGACCTCCAGCAGGCCACAAATGTGCATGTGTCTGGACAAACGGTTAGAAACAGACTCCATGAGGGTGGTATGAGGGCCCGACGTCCACAGATGGGGGTTGTGCTCACAGCCCAACACCGTGCAGGACGCTTGGTATTTGCCACAGACCACCAGGATTGGCAAAGTCGCCACTGGCGCCCTGTGCTCTTCACAGATGAAAGCAGGTTCACACTGAGCACATGTGACTGACGTGACAGAATCTGGAGACGCCGTGGAGAGCGATCTGCTGCCTGCAACATCCTTCAGCATGACCGGTTTGGCAGTGGGTCAGGAATGGTGTGGGTGGCATTTCTTTGGAGGGCCGCACAGCCCTCCATGTGTTCGCCAGAGGTAGCCTGACTGCCATTAGGTACCGAGATGAGATCCTCAGACACCTTGTGAGACCATATGCTGGTGCGGTTGGCCCTGGGTTCCTCCTAATACAGGACAATGCCAGACCTCATGTGGCTGGAGTGTGTCAGCAGTTCCTGCAAGATGAAGGCATTGAAGTTATGGACTGGCCCGCCCGTTCCCCAGACCTGAATCTGATTGAGCTCATCTGGGACATTATGTCTCGCTCCATCCACCAACATCACTTTGCACCACAGACTGTCCAGAAGTTGGCGGATGCTTTAGTCCAGGTCTGGGAAGAGATCCCACAGGAGACCATCCGCAACCTCATCAGGAGCATGCCCAGGTGTTGTAGGGAGGTCATACCGGCACGTGGAGGCCACACACAATACTGAGCCTCATTTTGACTTGTTTTAAGGACATTACATCAAAGTTGGATCTGCCTGTAGTGTGTTTTTCCACTTTAATTTTGGGGGTGACTCCAAATCCAGGCCTCCATTGGTTAATAAATTTGATTTCCATTGATGATTTTTGTGTGATTTTGTTGTCAGCACATTCAACTTTGTACAGAACAAAGTATTCAATGAGAATATGTCATTCATTCAGATCTAGGATGTGTTATTTGAGTGTTCCCTTTATTTTATTTGAGCAGTGTATATATATGTATATATACAGTAAATCTCGAACAGTAAGCGTGCTGATTTGAAGTAATTTTCTTATTTTACACATAAAACCTAAATTACATAGGCAGTGTGAATTAAAAACTTTGTATACATGCACTCCTCAACATTGAAATTGCAACACCAAGAAGGAAAAGCAGTGGAATTATGGAAATCATAGGATGCATAGACATGTTAATGATAATGAAAAATGATGGAAGATGAGAAAATTTTAACAAAATTTCCAAAACATCTTGATTTATTCAGTATCTTACTTTGAGCATCACACACAGAAAAACCCATGCTTACACACCTTGGCATGTTATCAATGAGGTTATTAATAGTTGACCGAGGAATATTCTGTCACATGGAATGCAAATCATCAAGGTCCTGTGTTGGCAGCATCTTTTGCAATTGCCAACCAATGATGTCCCAGATGTGCTCAATGGAGGACAAGTCCAAAGACACTGCAAGCCATAGTAGCATATTTAGGCCACACAGGCTGCCCACAGAAGCACAATCAGCATGCAGCCTGGCATTGTTGTGTTTAAAAACAGATCCTGGGACACTTTGGAGAAATGGCTTTACATTGCTTATACCACAAAATCAATGTACCGCAGATCTGTAAGTTCACCTGCAATAAAGACAAGATTAGAAGGGTCCGACTACTATATATTATGCCACAGCACACCATAATCCAGGAAGTAGGACCGATGTGATGCTCCCTCATGAAGGCCACTTCCTGGCGTTGCCCATGTTCTTTACAGATGGAGATTGGAGGCTGGGATTGAGATCTATTTTTATCAGTGAAAGTTCTGCTTTTATCTTGGACACAATGATAGCTGAAGATTGGTCTGGAGCTCATGTTGGCAATGCTATGAAGAGGCCTTCACAAGGGAATGTCACATGAGTCCTACTCTTGGGATTATGGTGTGGATTGGCATAATGTATGGTAGCTAAGAGATTAACAGACTAATAGAAGAGTCTTTAAGGAAAGTGCATTAAGCTACGCTTCCATGAATAAACATGTGAGTTTCACCCTTTGCCATGCAAAGTGTAAAATGTGCGGTTTCCCCACACCTTTTTGGAAATGATATCTGCAGTGGTACATACTGCCGTAGGTCCTCTGCAAATACGTTCTGTAGGAACAAAGACTAAAGGCTCATGCAGACGTACGTGCAAATCGGTCTGAGCACAGACCGCTAATGTGCACACTGATCACTGTCTCCCGACCCAAGTGTGACAGCTTCATGTATTACTATGAGTTTGTAACGCTTGGGTTGGGAGAGCTGCAGCCAGTCCGTGCATATGTGGTCCAATTTTGGTCTGAATGAGCCCTTAATGTGACTGGCCACTTAAATAGGCCAAGTCTTCTCATTAAAGTGTGACTGACATTATGCTAATTTTTTATATAAAAAAACAATGCAAATACCTGCCAATTCTGTCTTGCCAAAATCTGACCATTCTGTGTTCATTAAATGCTCAATATTTCAGCATTGATGCCAATTTATTTTCTTAACCGAAACCAAATTTGGGAGGGTTTCAGCTTTCAAAAGAGTAATTTATAAAACCAATGGATGAATTTAATGTCAGGTTATAAGCTTTTATTTACATAACATGGATAAGCGACATAACTTCTGTCAGGGAGTGTACAGCGTGGAGATGTAAGGGTGGTGAGGATGGCTTTCCACTCCTCTGAGAACTCCTGGGGTTTAAATGTATGGAAATATAATTATTCATGTATTTTACTGCATTGTATTTAATAGTTATCCTTCTTTGCAGTTCCTGTTAGTAGAGGAAGAAAGGGTTAACTGTAGGGCCATCCCATAGTAGGGAGGAGGATTGGAGATCTCTGGATAGTTTCAGGGATAGGAAGTAGAGTAAGCGTGTATGTTAGGAAAGTGAAAGGACAGGTGGAGCAGAGGTGGAATATACTGGGCTCAAGATGAAGATGTAACAGTTACAGAGGTGGTAGAACATCACAGGCAAGTGGGGACTCCTGCAAGGAAAGGTTATAAGTCCGGAATTTGTGTTGGCCAGCGGAAAGGGGACCTTATAGGAAAAAATGCAAGTGCCCGGCTGTAGGCACTTACATAGGGGTATCGGCTTTAAAACCGGCCCTTAGGACAAAGCTAAGCAGAAGTCAGGTATAGGAGCTATAACGACACACCTGGACCTATTTGGCTTTATATCCGGGAAGACGCAGGCAATCCAACTTTCTCCCTATGTTTTTGTTGTCTCTGTTGCTGATAAAAAAATGCCATTTATAACTCTGGGGAAAAAGCCAGTGTATTGTGCAAACAAGTCACGAGATGCAACACGCAGATAAGAGAAAAGTGAAAGAAACCAACTTAACTGTTTATTCCCCAGCGCGGGAATGAAAAGGATGGGTTAAACAGGAGGATATGATAGATCAATACAGAGTAAATACAGAATGAAATATACAATGTTGTTATCAGCACACTGATTTTTATAGCAAGTTCTCTATACTATCTAGCTAATCTCCAATGTTGATAGTGTCCACAAACATATAACGTATTATCACAATGCTCCCCTTCTTTCTTCTAGGTCCTAGAGGGGGACTCCTGTTTTTCCCCCTAGGCTGCAAGTCCTGACAAAGTCAAGCAATATTCTCTGGACCTTTTTCACACTGGCCGGTCCCTGTCCCGCCTGCTGCACTACCCCAGACTGCACCCTGTACCATACGTCAGTGCTGGAAGAAAAGGCACAGCTCACTCGCGCCTCTGATTCACCACCACAGATATCCACTTCTGGATCGGTATCCCCCCGGATCTTTGGTATTTGACCTGCGAAGGTCATCTCTCGGGCCTGGAAGAGTGAGGGTTGGGTCCCGTGTCTTGACCGGCAAAGACTAGTTCTCGAATCTTGTCTGGCGTGGATCAGGACCTCAGGTATTGACTGGCGTGGTCTGGTTCATGGACCTTGACTAGCGTTGTCTGGACCCTGCTCATGGGCACACGATAATATACTGGTTGTGGCTTCTTGGCTCGTTCCAAAGGCTTAGCCTCAGTGTCCCCTTGTAGACACTAGTGATGAGCGAGCACTAAAATGCTCGGGTACTCGTTGCTCGGGTCAAGCAAATTGGAATACTCGGGTGCTCGACCCGAGCAACGAGCCCAATGTAAGTCTATGGGAAACTCCAGCATTTTTCAGGCGGCTCCCCCCGGCGATCTGCAGAGGGCCTAAAAATTGCCCAAATCGATGGGAACAGTGCTCAAATGACATGGGAACAGCATGGGGAAGACCCCTGGAAGCATCTCTGACTCCCAGATCACTGCTGTCAACAACGTTGTCAGAGTATTACGCGACTTTTACGGACTCACAATAAAACATAGAAAAACAAAACCAAAATGGATTTTCCTGGGAAATATGTTAAGGGGCATCCTTTCCAGGGTAATGACTTGTATATAAGGCAAAATAAATATACAAAAACAAAAATACTCCTCCACACCTTGGGCTATGTTCACACGTAGCGTTTTTGATGCGTTTTTGCACTTTTGCATTGCTTTCAACAAAGACAAATGCATTCACCAGGAAATGTCATTTTAACATTTTACAACCTTATCTGGCCATGTGGTGTGTGACACATCATCAGACACATGCATACAGTGCTGAAAAGACATGGGAACAGCATGGGGAAGACCTTTGGAAGCATCTCTGACTCCCAGGTCACAGCCTAATAGTGTGCCCATCATAAGTGATCCTTGCCGCATGCGAAGATGCCTCCCGCCATGCACCTGTCGTTGCAAACTTGCAACAATCACCGTCCACGTCCTTGTCCCAGTGCAGCGTTCAGTTGTCCCTACCCCATTCCTTGGAATACAAGCGCAAGTATGCAGGCAGCCACCCTCCCACCCACAGGCTGCAATACTATACTGCCAAATTTTTGACAGCTGCTTGCACTTGAAATGTGGCCTTTTAGGCTCGTGGAGGCGGAAGCTTTTCCTAACCTCATGCCGGCGGCGGCCGGGTGTCCATACTCGGTCCCCAGCCACCACTATATTTCCCGGTATCGCCTCCGCCTTCCACAAGCACGGGTCCCACAACACTACCCGTGCCCTCCCCAGTTCACTTACTGGGAAGGACAGCCTAACCACAAACACGTGGACAGGTGAATGTGGCCAGGGACGGTACGGAGTCAGTCCACAACTTTTTTTTGCTAAGAGTTGTATTTAGCTCGGTGAAAGGACTGGCATAGAGGGAAACCGTATCTACCCTGTGTGTCATTTCTCCCAGGAAGTCCTGTAATTGAGCTTGTTGCAGAAGCAATGGCAGCCCGTCCAACATCAACTCGCACTTGTCGGTTGTGCTTTGACACATACACATCTTTTCTTTGCGCATTTAATTTCTTGAATACAGAGTTGGACAATGGCCTGATCTGTAATGCGTTTTGAGAAATAACATGCATAAGCATGACCGATCCACATTAAAGAGCAGCCATAGAGAATGTGGCCAGGGACGGTACGGAGCCAGTCTACAACTTTTTTTTTTGCTAAGAACTGTATTTAGCTCGGTGAAAGGACTGGCATAGAGGGAAACCGTATATACCCTACGTGTCATTTCTCCCAGGAAGTCCTCTAAAGCTGCTTGCACTTGAAATGTGGCCTGAACATTACTGCTGGTACTTTTCTATGGGAATTTGCTTGCCTCCTATCAGCCTGGAATATTTCCAGCAAACTATGGTATGACGCCATGGTATTAGCACTGCCCCCAGTACCAGTAGTGAAGCCATCCCCAATTTCCTGTAACATACCTGGTGGCGGGCTTGCATAGTGCACCATCTCTCACTAGATCGCAAACTTGATCTTCAGTCCAGTCTGCTAGCCTGGCTTCTATTCATCCTGTCTGTTTGTCTCTGTACTGACTGCTTAGGGCGGCGGCCCGGTTAGTTCCTGATTCTTGTAGCTGCTGTGGGCACACCCCTAATGCGTCCTCAGCCTACTGCTGTCTGTCACTGGATATTTAAACCAGCTTCACCTGGAATCTGATGCCTGAGCAACGCTTTCATTCAGTGTGCTCCTTGACTCTGAATGTGCCAGGTCCTGTTCTGTTCTTGTCTGTTTCTGCCACTCTGGGGACTGTATTCCCAGACTGGCTTCTGTATCTCTTTCAGTAGCAGTTCCTGTCTGAACTGTACCCTTGCCCATTCGTCCCGCCTTCTAGGGGCCGCATACCTAGATCTGTTATCTGTGTTTTCTTGCCTGTCTGTCCGCCTTCCTGGAGGCTGTATTTCCAGGCCTGTCTGAACACGCTCCTAGCCTGTTCGTTTCTGCCTCTGGGGGCCGTATACCCAGGCTCGTTCCTGTATTTCGCTGCAGTAACAGTTCCTGTCTGAACTGTCTCCTAACCTGTTACTTGTTTTGTCCCTATGTCCGTTTTCTCCCTTTTTGCTGCAGTGTCTGAACCAGCACTTGGCTATACCTAGGCTCGTTCCTGTATTTCGTTGCAGTACAGTTCTTGTCTGAACTGTCTCCTAACCTGTTACCTGTTTTGTCCCTTTGTCCGTTTCCTCTCTTTTTCTGCAGAGTCTGAACCTGCACCTAACTCCTACTCGTTGTCGCTGTACTTCTGTTTATGAGTTTGGAGTCCACTCGTTACTTCTTTGCAAGTACCTTGTGTGTATCTGGTTCTGCCTTTCCCTTCCAGTCTGTTCCGTGTGAACAGAGCCCTGTCCCCTCTGCTCTGTCTTTGCTCACCGCTTTGGCGGTTTATCTCTGCTCTGCCTTACTTACCGCTCTGGCGGTTTCTGCCCGCTCTGCTCTGCTTTGTCCACCACACTTGCGGTTTTCGCTCTGCTCAGCCTTGTCCACTTCACCTGCGGTTGCGCTCTGCTCAGCTTTGTCCACCGCACTTGCGGTTTCGCTCTGCTCAGCCTTGTCCACCGCAACTGTGGTTTCGCTCTGCTCTGCTTTGTCCACCGCATCTGTGGTTTCGCTCTGCTCTGCTTTGTCCACCGCATCTGTGGTTTCGCTCTGCTCTGCCTTGTCCACCGCATCAGCGGTTTAGCTCTGCTCAGCCCTGTCCACCGCATCTGCGGTTTCGCTCTGCTCAGCCCTGTCCACCGCATCTGCGGTTTCGCTCTGCTCAGCCTTGTCCATCGCATCTGCGGTTTCGCTCTGCTCAGTCCTGTCCACCGCACCTGCGGTTTCGCTCTGCTCAGCCTTGTCCACCGCACTTGCGGTTTCGCTCTGCTCAGCCTTGTCCACCGCACCTGCGGTTTCGCTCTGCTCAGCCTTGTCCACCGCACCTGCTGTTTCGCTCTGCTCAGCCTTGTCCACCGCACCTGCGGTTTCGCTTTACTCTGCTTGATTACCGCATCTGCGGCTCTGAACTGGTCTCCTAGTCTGTACTGGACCCTACCCAGCCTGTGCTCTAACCTGCCTGTTCCTGTATTCCCCGGTGTGGGTCAACAGCCGTGTCCGGGGTCTGACCTGGAGTCGCACCTGGTCCCTCTCCTCGGTTCCTCCCTGGTGCACTGGCGTCGTTAGCCTTGGTCGGATCGGGTAGATAATTAGTCACGCCCCTCCAGGCACTCTCCGTTTCATGGTCCAGTGGGATCACTAAACATGCACACGCTAGTCAGTCCGGGCGTGTGCGTAACAGTTTGCTCAGGCCATGGTTCCCGTTGAGCCTCATGGCCCTTCGCTCTCAGAGACATTTTGAATCCGTGTCCAGCAAATACGTGCATTAAAAAATAAATACATTTAAAAAAAAAATTTCTCTAGCTATGGCCCAGGCAATGTACGCACCAGTCCAAATGGAGCTTTCTGCACCTGTTCCTGCGGATCCGCCTCGGCAATATGGGGATCCTAAACAAAGCCATGCATTTGTGGAGCAGTGCATGCTGCATTTCAAGTTCTACCCTCTCTATTTTCCTACTGATTGGTCTAAAGTGGCATTTATGTTATCCTACCTAGCGGGTGATGCCTTGAAATGGATCACCCCCTTATGGGAAGCATGGGATCCTATCGTCCTTGACCTGCAGGCCTTCCTGGTGGCCTTTCTAATGGTCTTCGATGACGCCAATCCTGAAGCCTCTGCTAATGCTTCACTTCCCAGTATCCCGGAGCAGCCCCGATGGGTAATGTGTGTGGGTAGCTCACCAGTTCTCCAGCCCGAAGAGACTGATGCCCACCCAGAATCCACACAGGATGACTACGCTCCGCAGAATACTTCTGTTCCCACCTCAAGAGGCAGTCTAGACGTGCAAGGCGTAGAGGCAAACCATCACGCCAGGTTCTGTCCTCCCAAAGACCTCTTGTTCCCCAGCCTGCAAAAGCAGCTACCCGCACTGAATCCATGAAGGTTGACCATGTTCGGCAGGTAAAGCAGAGGCCGGAACTCAGTCACGAAATCGGATTGCAGTCCCGCTGCGGTTGTTTGGGTCCCCCTGACGGTCTTTGTCCAGTGAAGGTTGGAGAATCCCAAGACATTAGGCCTGTAGGAGAGGCTGCCCTGGGCATTGGTATTTCCTCTCCACAGATGACCATGACTGTCTCCGTGGCAAGTGAAAGCCTCGGATTAACCGAAAGTTTCGGGTTTAAAGCCTTTAAGAGTCAGTGTCTGATTCCTGTCCGAAAACTCCAGAAGCCGGTTTGGGCATTGTCTGCAGAAGGACGAGCCCTACTCAGAAACAGTCAAAGGTTGTCTGCACAAATTAAGCTCCAGATTGGAGCATTACACTTGAAGAAGCTTTCCTTTCAGGTGCTGACTGGTTTACCCACAAGTCGTCCAGAGCCGAGAAATCTAGTGCCCGCTCAGGTCTGGAGACCTTGCATGGTGTATCGTGGGGGACTGTTAAGGTACAAGGGGTGTCCAGTCCCCATATCTTCAGGACAGTCAGCAATGTCTTCTTCTTCTTTACCAGATCTGCTAGTCGCTGACTCGCTGTGCGCTAAAGGCTCCGAAGGAAGAGAAGCGGAGGCAATGTCCCCACACAGTCTCGACGATTGTACCAATGATCTGGCTTCAGGTACCGTCCCGCCTCACAGACATGTCATCTCTGAAACCAGTTTGAGGATGGTCCCAAAGCATGGACCCTCCATCTTTAATAAATCTGGCCTTGCGTCCATCGAGGCGGTAGATACCCCCAAGTCTCTGCACCTCTCCAACCAGGCGGAGGACCTCCAGCTGCCTCCTGAATCCTCCAGGGTGCTACCTGATAACAAATGGAGAGAGACTTTCCTACACCCTGTACCTGATACCTCGCTCACTTCGTCCAGTGAGCTTGACCAAGTGTACCCCGAAGCAGTGTTTTTTTTTTTTTTAAATCAGATAAATTTTTATTCATTTAAAGATAGGATAATAAAATACATCTTCAGTACAATAATTTCACATTTTCTTATTATCAAAAAGAACCCCTCACCCCCCCTCCCTCCCCTTTTACGGATGACAATAAACCCTTATCGTTATATAACATATGTTTCAACGTCTTATAATCATTACAATGTGTTTTATAATGTAATGTAGTCATCGGATTCTTTCCTCCAAAAGCATTATCATTAACACACCTTCCATGGTGTCCATAGGTTGTCACTGAGTTTGGCGTTTTTCCTTTTTAAATAAATTTTTTCCTCCATTCGTACCACATAATCCACCTGCCTTATATACTCCTGTCTAGAGGGAGGCTCCGGTCGCACCCAATACCTAGCTATTACTTTCCTAGCTGCATATAAAAGTCTGGCAATTGCCAGTTTTGTGACATCATTCCCCACAAGTTCTTCCACATATTCCAGCAAGCAAACTTCCGGATCCCTAGGAATTATACAGTGATATCGTCCTTCAATTAGGCCAGCTACTTCAGACCAATAGCTTGCAAGCTTTGGGCAACTCCACATAACATGTAATATATCATCATTTTCTGACCCACATCTCGGGCAATCCAAATTCTCCTGTACCCCTATCCTGAACAAAAAATCGGGTGATCTATATGCTCTATGTACAAGAAGTAACTGGGACATTCTGGCAGGTTCATTCAGAGACAATTTAGGAATATATTCCAAAATGGATTCCCACCTGTCATCTTCAATGGTACCAATGTCTGCTTCCCACCTCTCTCTCGCCAAAACAGGATATTTCAATAGAAAGGTGTGAAGCAGATCAGCATACACCCTAGACATGACGCCTGCTGTACATCCCCCCATACAAATATAATCAATAACAATATCCTTTTGAACAGACAGGTTCTTGATTTTCCTTTGCTTAATAAACGCATGCTTAACCTGTGTATACTGATAGCTGTGTCTGTCTAATAAATGAAATTCCTCTTTTAGCATCTCTAAGGTTTTGATGTTTTGGTTGTCCATCAGTTGGTAAATGTACTGTATACCCCTTACCACCCATCCTCTCAGCTCTCCTATCTTATAAAATTCACCTAAATTTTCGTTATCCCAAATAGGAGTATACATAGACATTCCCACTATACCTCTAATCCTCTTCACCCTCATCCACAGTTTATGGACTAAGCCACATGTCGGGTATGACCTGCCTTTCTTCCCTAAAAGTCCCGATTCTAGGCCCACCACCAATGGACCCTTTTTAAGATGAGCTTCCAAAACCGCCTGGATAGTCCCCTTCGCTGCCTTCAGTGCCCACCCTCTAATATGCTGGGACTGTGCTGCCAAAAAGTATATCCACGGGTTTGGTAAGGCGAGACCCCCTCTTCTTTCGGCCTCTGGAGAGTCTCCAGCTTAATCCTGGGTTGACCTCCATCGCAAACCAGATCCCTAAATATTGAATTAATACGCTGGAACACCGACCGAGGAATCCACACAGGGGAGTTATGTAAAACATATAGCAATTTGGGCATCAGCACCATTTTAAGAAGATTGGTGCGTCCCACCACCGAGAGGCGCATTTTGCTCCACGTAGATGCTTTATCTTTTAATTTCCCAATTATCGGGTATACATTCAACTGAAGGTATTCCTTTACTGGTAACGTTATTGTAATTCCAAGATATTTACTCTCGTACTAATTTAAGTTGTGTACGTTCCACCTGTTCAACATCTAAGCCATCCAGGGTATCTATTTCCATAATATGAGATTTATCCCAATTAATTTGTAACCCAGATAACAGGCCAAATCTATTGATGACAGCTATTGCACCATGTAATGACACTTGAGGGTCCGGTAAGAATAATAAAATATCATCTGCGTACAACGCTATCTTCTCCTCAACCATTCCATACCGAAATCCCTTTACCACGTCTGACTGTCTCATTACAGAAGCCAGCGGCTCTATGGCCAGGGCAAATAACAGCGGGGAGAGGGGGCAGCCCTGTCTGGTTCCTCTTGTCATATCAAATTTATCTGACCGTTCCCCATTTACTCTTATTCTAGCTACAGGGTGCGTATACAATAACTTTACCCAGGCCACAAAAACCGGACCAAATCCAATCAGTTGGAGAACTCGCCAGAGATAGCTCCACTCCACACTATCAAAGGCTTTTCGTGTGTCCAGTGAGACTACAACTCTATGCCCAGCATTGTCAGCGGCTAATTGCATATTAAAAAATAATCGCCTCAAGTTAATGGCCGTTGATCTATCCGGCATAAAACCTGACTGATCGGAGCGTATAATACTAGAAACTACACGGCTTAATCGGTTAGACAATACTTTAGCTAAGATTTTAATATCAGCCGGTAGTAGAGATATGGGTCTATATGAATCTGGTTGTGTCTTTCCTTATCCGCCTTGGGCAAAACCACTACTGTAGCCTCCCGCATGGACTCCGGTAATTCTCCCACCTCCAAGGCCTCCAGAAACACATCCTTCAATTTTGGCAATAGTATATCTCTAAAATGTTTATAAAATTCTGTTGGTAGGCCATCTGCTCCTGGGGCTTTATTATTTGCCATTGAAGCCAGAGCTTCCTCCATCTCCTCCGCCGTCAGGGGGCCCTCCAAGCTATCCCTAGCCTCCTCACTAAGTCTAGATATCTGGGTTCCCCTCAAGAATTGGTGTATGTCATCTCCCGTATTACTTAACTTAGAATGATATAAATCACCATAGAAGTCCCTAAACACCTTCAAGCTATCTCACGTTTCAGTGACTAAGGTGCCAGTTGGATCCAGGAGACCGTATATATATCCCGGTTCTCTCTGCACTGCCGCTATAATAGACAACAGGTGGCCAACTTTTTCACCTTCTTCATAAAAGGCAATATTTTGAAATTCCCTTTTTTTTTCCCCATTGGCTAGAAATATTTTATCCACACCTTTTTGAGCTTCTCTCATGGTCTGTTGCGCCTCTACGGTGGGGTTAAGCACCAATTCCACCTCCGCTCTCTTCAGCATGGCCAATGCCTCTCTTTCCTCCATTCTGCTCTGATTTTTAACTCTGGAAATATCTCGGATCAGCAAACCCCTAACATAAGCCTTCATTGTGTCCCACACAGTTCCTATGGCTGTACTTCCCACGTTATTCTGGAAAAACTCCTCCACTTCACCTGCTATTTTCTGAATATCCACCGTTTCCAGCCAAACTGGGTGAACCTTCCATTCCTTCCGCCCACCGCCCCCACATATACCGGACCTCAGCTCTACCAACAATGGGCAATGATCAGAGAGTATCCTAGGTAGATATTCAATATGCATAATGTTTTGGTCAATCATCCCATTTCCAAGGGCTAGGTCTATTCTAGACATAGAGCCGTGTGTCGAAGAGTAGCATGAGTATGTCCTCACTCCCACATGTCTCACTCTCCACAAATCTATCAGGCCCACCTCTGATACATACTTAGCAAAGGGTGTCTCCTCCTCTCCGTCATTTCTTCCCGAATGCCTATTAGTTTTGTCCCAAATTTTATTCATTACATTGTTGACATCCCCAATCAGCAACACAGGGATCCCTACCCAATGCCTCGTGAGCTCTATAATCTCCTGCAGTTTCGTCCCAGTGTATGGCGGTGGAAAATACACTGCAAACACACAATATAATTTGCCATAAAGTCTGCAAACTAAAAAAACTTATTGCCCGTCTTTATCTATTTTAATCTCAACCTCCTCGAACGGAGTTCCCACATGCACCAGGATAGAAACCCCCTTGCATATGCAGAATAGGTAGAATGGTATGCTCTTTGGACCCACTTCCTCGCTAAAAAAACAATTTTGTCCCTTGTCAGGTGTGTTTCCATAAGGCAGATAATGAAGGGCCCTCGAGCTAAAATATTCTGAAGAATAGTGGCCGGTCTCTTACGGTCCGCCAAACCACGTATGTTCCAGGTTAATACCTTAACCATACCCGCCATTGTTTATCAGAATCAATATCTGCGTATATAACCACATCATACTGTGCCCTCCATGCCGTCCGCCCCCCCATCTCCCTCCCCCACCCATACCCAAAACTAAGATAACTTCTAACCCTTCTAACCATCCCTGTCACCCCCAATCCTCCTCCCAATTTGTCGTTACGATCTCTCTCTCTATCCGAGAGTGGGTGAATGAAACCGGCCTACTCCACCAGATAATCCCTCCCGCCTAAACTTCAAATAGACAAGAACCGAATGTCTTCCCCAAGGTCTCTCCCGCCTTATGAAAAGCATATTAGATAACAAGTATATAAACTTTATGCATCGCCAGCACACCGCCTCCGTCAAGAATCAAACTTGTATCCTGCAACAAGAAGTTAAATGCAGTTGAAAAAGGACAGCAAATGATAAGTGTAGACACATGTACAAAACATATATTCTGCATCTCTTCAACTGTCCTTGTGCTCCCGCACTCTTCTAGAGTTCTTTTCAATCCATTCCAGAGCTTCTTCTGGAGATTGCAAAAAGTGAATTCTACCCAGTGCAACCAGTCTCAGCTTGGCCGGATACATCATAGAATGCGCAAGTCCCATGTCTCTCAATTTTTTCTTCACATCTCTGTAACTCATGCGTAATTTTTGCACTGCGGGTGAATAGTCTGAATAAAACGAGATATCATGACCATCTATTGTTAACTCCTTAGTCTTTATCACCATACGCAGGATAGTGTCTCTATCTCTATAATTTAAGATCCTAGCCAACATGGCTCGGGGGGCTGCTCCTGGAGGCTGGGGTCTCAGTGGGACTCTATGAGCTCGCCCTACAACAAAGACTTTTGATAGTTTATCAGCTCCAAATTTTTCCAGCAGCCAATTCTCAATAAATTCTGTAGGGTTTGATCCTTCTGCTTTTTCCGGGACCCCCACTATCCTGACATTATTACGTCTTGACCTGTTTTCCAAGTCGTCGTTTTTAGCAATAACATCATTTAACAGCTTGTCCTGCTTTTTTTGAGCAGCTTGTACAGATATTATGGTGTCCTCAGCAGTGCTCACTCTTTCCTCTACCTCTCCTGTGCGGACATCGGCTTTCTGCATGGCAGCTTTAATATTAGAAATTTCTGCCTGCACACCAGTAACCTGCTTTGACAGCTTAGTAAGCGTTTGTTTGCAATACGACACCACAGTGAACACATCTTTCAAAGTGGGTTCTCCCACATCAGGATCAACAGCAGACTCCACATTTTTGTCCTGCTCATCTTCTCCAGAGCCATCAGCCTCACAGTCCACTGTACCTATTGCACTCTCCTGATCCTCCATGTCATTTTCTGCCCCAGCCTCCCCCTCTGAGAGTCAAGCTTTAATATTACTTGCTTCCACCCTCGCAAACCTCTCCAGGCGTGCAGCAGCCGACATCCTCCTGGAGCACGCTGTGTTTTCTCTGGCCGCCTCCTCCTGAGCTACGGCGCCATCTTGGCCCCTACCTCCTCTTCCAGGGCCGGGATCTCGCTGCCTGGTGCGGGTCATTACGGCAGTCCTGCTTGTCAGGAACGCTCCCCGGGGCGACAGGAGACCTTCCCCCATGATCCAGCAGTACTTCAAAGGCTTTGCGGCATCCTGGTTCAGCGCACACAGCTACGGTCGGCGGGAGAGTTCCAGACCGCGTCCTCTCACATAGCTAGCTAGGCCACCCAAAGCAGTGGTTACCCCCGAGTCTCTGCACCCCTCCAACCAGGCGGAGGACCTCCAGTTGTGTCCTGAACCCTCTGGGGTGCTACCTGATAACCAATGAACAGAGACTTTCTTACACCCTGTACCTGGTACTTCACCCACTTCATCCGTTGCTGAGGGTGGCTTGATGGGAGGAAGCATCCTAGTTACCAAGATGATGAGACCAGTTTCGTTTCCTCTAGTGGACAGAAAAGGCAATCCTCTTGAAGAGAAGGACTGGCCTCCCAATTCTCTGCGGAACACTCCTGCAGGCTTGAAAAAGAGGGGGCGTAAGGGGGAGGCACTGTAACATACCTGGTGGCGGGCTTGCATAGTGCACCATCTCTCACTATGCAAGATCGCAAACTTGATCTTCAGTCCAGTCTGCTAGCCTGGCTTCTATTCATGCTGTCTGTTTGTCTCTGTTCTGACTGCTTAGGGCGGCGGCCCGGTTACTTCCTGATTCTTGTAGCTGCTGTGGGCACACCCCTAATGCGTCCTCAGCCTATTGATGTCTGTCACTGGATATTTAAACCAGCTTCACCTGGAAGCTGATGCCTGAGCAACGCTTTCATTCAGTGTGCTCCTTGACTCTGAATGTGCCAGGTCCTGTTCTGTTCTTGTCAGTTTCTGCCACTCTGGGGACTGTATTCCCAGACTGGCTTCTGTATCTCTTTCAGTAGCAGTTCCTGTCTGAACTGTACCCTTGCCCGTTCATCCCGCCTTCTAGGGGCCGCATACCTAGATCTGTTATCTGTGTTTTCTCGCCTATCTGTCCGCCTTCCTGGAGGCTGTATTTCCAGGCCTGTCTGAACACGCTCCTAGCCTGTTCGTTTCTGCCTCTGGGGGCCGTATACCCAGGCTCGTTCCTGTATTTCGCTGCAGTAACAGTTCCTGTCTGAACTGTCTCCTAACCTGTTACTTGTTTTGTTCCTATGTCAGTTTCCTCCCTTTTTGCTGCAGTGTCTGAACCAGCACTTGGCTATACCTAGACTCGTTCCTGTATTTCGTTGCAGTACAGTTCCTGTCTGAACTGTCTCCTAACCTGTTACCTGTTTTGTCCCTTTGTCCGTTTCCTCTCTTTTTCTGCAGAGTCTGAACCTGCACCTAACTCATACTCGTTGTCGCTGTACTTCTGTTTGTGAGTTTGGAGTCCACTCGTTACTTCTTTGCAAGTACCTTGTGTGTATCTGGTTCTGCCTTTCCCTTCCAGTCTGTTCCGTGTGAACAGAGCCCTGTCCCCTTTGCTCTGTCTTTGCTCACCGCTTTGGCGGTTTATCTCTGCTCTGCCTTACTTACCGCTCTGGCGGTTTCTGCCCGCTCTGCTCTGCTTTGTCCACCGCACTTGCGGTTTCGCTCTGCTCAGCCTTGTCCACCGCAATTGCGGTTTCGCTCTGCTCTGCCTTGTCCACCGCACCTGCGGTTTCGCTCTGCTCTGCTTTGTCCACCGCATCTGCGGTTTCGCTCTGCTCTGCTTTGTCCACCGCATCTGCGGTTTCGCTCTGCTCTGCCTTGTCCACCGCATCTGCGGTTTCGCTCTGCTCAGCCCTGTCCATCGCATCTGCGGTTTCGCTCTGCTTAGCCCTGTACACCGCATCTGCGGTTTCGCTCTGCTCAGCCTTGTCCATCGCATCTGCGGTTTCGCTCTGCTCAGCCCTGTCCACCGCACCTGCGGTTTCGCTCTGCTCAGCCTTGTCCACCGCACTTGTGGTTTCGCTCTGCTCAGCCTTGTCCACCGCACCTGAGGTTTTGCTCTGCTCAGCCTTGTCCACCGCACCTGTGGTTTCGCTCTGCTCAGCTTTGTCCACCGCAATTGCGGTGAACAGAGCCCTGTCCCCTCTGCTCTGTCTTTGCTCACCGCTTTGGCGGTTTATCTCTGCTCTGCCTTACTTACCGCTCTGGCGGTTTCTGCCCGCTCTGCTCTGTTTTGTCCACCGCACTTGTGGTTTCGCTCTGCTCAGCCTTGTCCACCGCACCTGCGGTTTCGCTTTGCTCAGCTTTGTCCACCGCAATTGCGGTTTCGCTCTGCTCTGCCTTGTCCACCGGACCTGCGGTTTCGCTCTGCTCTGCTTTGTCCACCGCATCTGCGGTTTCGCTCTGCTCTGCTTTGTCCACCGCATCTGCGGTTTCGCTCTGCTCTGCCTTGTCCACCGCATCTGTGGTTTCGCTCTGCTCAGCCCTGTCCACCACATCTGCGGTTTCGCTCTGTTCAGCCCTGTACACCGCATCTGCGGTTTCGCTCTGCTCAGCCTTGTCCATCGCATCTGCGGTTTCGTTCTGCTCAGCCCTGTCCACCGCACTTGCGGTTTCGCTCTGTTCAGCCTTGTCCACCGCACCTGAGGTTTTGCTCTGCTCAGCCTTGTCCACTGCACCTGTGGTTTCGCTCTGCTCAGCCTTGTCCACCGCACCTGAGGTTTCGCTTTACTCTGCTTGATTACCGCATCTGCAGCTCTGAACTGGTCTCCTAGTCTGTACTGGACCCTACCCAGCCTGTGCTCTAACCTGCCTGTTCCAGTATTCCCCGATGTGGGTCAACAGCCGTGTCCGGGGTCTGACCTGGAGTCACACCTGGGCCCTCTGTTCGGTTCCTCCCTGGTGCACTGGCGTCGTTAGCCGTCGTGCGACCTTGGTCGGAACGGGTAGATACTTAGTTACGCCCCTCCAGACACTCTCCAGTTTATGGTCCAGTGGGATCACTAAACACGCACATGCCAGTCAGTCCGGGCATGTGCATAACATTTCATTCTCATGAATTTTATTTGGTAGATGGAGTGGCTGCCCAAATACATTTTCTCACAAAGGAGCTGAAGATAGAGTGGCAGTAGGTGCAAGTTTCTCCAGCCTGTTAGATATTAGAGGGTGAACGGCAGCACATTGGATCAGTGGTTAGCACTGAAGCCTTGCAGCGCTGGGATCATGGGTTCAAATCCCAGCAAGGACAACATCTGCAAGGACTTTGTATGTTCTCCCCGTGTTTGCGTGTGTCTCCTCCTCAGTAAAAAAGCAGCCATAGAGTGTTCGCGAACCTTCCCACACACTTTTCTTAGCCAGGACTGCTTTTCGGCAGGGTTGGACGGTCCCACCAGAGAATCCCTGGTGTTCCTTGGCTTCTACCTCAGGAGAGTTCATGATAGCGCTAACTTTGCAGCTGCTATGGGGCTCTTGAGCGGGTGAGAAAGGTTAGCCCTCAGAATCAAATCCTCTGGTGGGCACAATGTTTTTCAGTTTGAAACTGCTTCTCAGTGGGAGTTGTACATCACCACAGCCTTTAGCTCGGTGAAAGGAATGGCATAGATGTAAACCGTATCTGCCCCGGCTGTCATTTCTCCGTCACCAGGTTTCGACCTTTGTCACACACGACCATGCCTGGCTGTATGTTCAGCTGTGAGAGCCACAGATCAGGCTGCTGTGTTACAGCTTTCAACAACTCTGCAGCGCTGGGCGGATTGTCAATTAAGCATTAAGCATGTTATCTTCAGCACAGCCTGTTGCCGCTTGGCCAAGGCAGTGCTGCAGTGCTGTCAGCTTGTGACTGATGTGGTCATTTCGGAGATGGAGGAGGAGGTGCAAGAGCTGAACAATGTGATTACATTGAGGTTAAATTGGTGACGCTGTTTTTTATACTAAAGAAAAATCCTATTGTTTTGGGTTTTTTACGTTATTTTTTAAGACAAATGCATTCACCGGGAAATGTCATTTTAACATTTTACAACCTTATCTGGCAATGTGGTGTGTGACACATCATCAGACACATCCTTTTTTATTTATGATGGAGGGACTCTGAAAGTCATAAAGCCTATTTTTATAGGGACATCAGACGGCCCTTACTATTCTTTAAAGGCCAGCAGTAGGCCCTAGCTATTGTTAGAGAGCCATCAACCGGCTATGCTTTGTTGTTCCTATTATTAACAAGTGGGTCTCCTATACTGTTATTGCATATCCAGTGACTGCAAGGGCTGCCAAAAATTTGGACGCAACCCAATACCCCTTTGAAGAGACATAGAGGAGGGTCTCAGTAAGAAAAATGTTCCCATTATAAAGGAGCGGGTCTCCTATAGTGGTAATACCCATGCTGTGACTGCAAGAGCTGACAAAATTTGGGAAAAACCCCACTAAAAATTTAAAGACACATAGAGCAGGGCCACAGTAACAAGGTATGACATGTTCCCATTAGAAAGGAGAGGGTCTGCTATACAGTCATAGGGTATGCAGTGAGTCCAACGGCTGACTAATTTTAGGAAAAACCCCACTAAGAATTTAAAGACACACAGAGCAGGGCCACAGTAACAAGGTACGACATGTTCCCATTAGAAAGGAGAGGGTCTGCTATACAGTTATAGGGTATGCAGTGAGTCCAACGGCTGACCAATTTTAGGAAAAACCCCACTAAGAATTTAAAGACACACAGAGCAGGGCCACAGTAACAAGGTACGACATGTTCCCATTAGAAAGGAGAGGGTCTGCTATACAGTTATAGGGTATGCAGTGAGTCCAACGGCTGACCAATTTTAGGAAAAACCCCACTAACAATTTAAAGACACATGGAGCAGGGCCACAGTAACAAGGTACGACATGTTCCCATTAGAAAGGAGAGGGTCTGCTATACATTTAAAGGGTATGCAGTGAGTCCAACGGCTGACCAATTTTAGGAAAAACCCCACTAAGAATTTAAAGACACACGGAGCAGGGCCACAGTAACAAGGTACAACATGTTCCCATTAGAAAGGAGAGGGTCTGCTATACAGTTATAGGGTATGCAGTGAGTCCAACGGCTGACCAATTTTAGAAAAAACCCCACTAAGAATTTAAAGACACATGGAGCAGGGCCACAGTAACAAGGTACAACATGTTCCCATTAGAAAGGAGAGGGTCTGCTATACATTTAAAGGGTATGCAGTGAGCACAACGGCTGACCAATTTTAGGAAAAACCCCACTAAGAATTTAAAGACACATGGAGCAGGGCCACAGTAACAAGGTACGACATGTTCCCATTAGAAAGGAGAGGGTCTGCTATACAGTTATAGGGTATGCAGTGAGTCCAACGGCTGACCAATTTTAGGAAAAACCCCACTAAGAATTTAAAGACACATGGAGCAGGGCCACAGTAACAAGGTACGACATGTTCCCATTAGAAAGGAGAGGGTCTGCTATACAGTTATAGGGTATGCAGTGAGTCCAACAGCTGACCAATTTTAGGAAAAACCCCACTAAGAATTTAAAGACACATGGAGCAGGGCCTCAGTAACAACGTACGACATGTTCCCATTAGAAAGGAGAGGGTCTGCTATACAGATATAGGGTATGCAGTGAGTCCAACGGCTGACCAAATTTAGGAAAAACCCCACTAACCATTTAAAGAGACATAGAGCAGGGCCACGGTAATGACAAATTCCCATTAGAAAGGAGAGAGTCTCCCATAGTGTTGGCCTATGCAGTGAATGCAATGGCTGCCAAAAATTTGGAGGCACTTCAATGCCCCTTGGAAGAGAAGAGGAGGAGGGTCTCATAAAAAAATGTTCCCATTAGAAAGGAGTGGGCCTCCTATACTTGTAATGTCCATGCACTAAGTGTATGGGCTGAGAAACATTTACCCCTGGGGGATAGACATGAACATACTGTATAAAAAAATTTTTTTACGGCCATCATAAACACCCTTTAAAAAAATTATGTGGGTGTTGCATCACGGACCACGGTCACCCTGGTGATATGGTGGTGGAGGATGAGGAGAAGGAGGAGGACAAGAGCAAATAGACAAAATCAGGAAGCATACACCCATGTGTGGGTGTTAAAAGGTGCATGGGAATACACCTCCCAAGAAAAGACACTGGATTTGAGTTTATGTTACGCTGCTATCATTCGGTGGTGTTGAGAAGTCTGGCCCAATCTAGCCCTTGTTCATTTTTATAAGAGTCAGCCTGTCAGCATTTTCAGTTGACAGGCGGATGCGCTTATCAGTTATAATTCCACCAGTGGCACTAAAAACCCGCTCTGATAAAACGCTGGCGCCATGGCAGGCCAGGACCTCTAAGGCATAGAGAGCCAGTTCATTCCACATATCCAGCTTGGATACCCAATAATAATAAGGCACAGCGGAATTACGGAGGACGTTGGTACGGTCGGCAAGGCACTCCCTCAGCATCTTCCCAAACTTTGCACTCCTTGTGAGAGTACCCCGCGCCTCAGGGTCTGTGCGATGGGAGGGTCTGAGAAAACTCTCCCAGAACTTTGACAGTGTTCCCCTGCCTCTGCTGGATTGAAATTGTGTCTCTCTCGCCTGTACTCCTTGGTTGTCCAAGGAAGTGTGCCCTCTGCTGCCAGCGTTTTCATATGGGAATTTTTTTAATAGTTCCGCAACAAGGGCCTTCTGGTACTACCCCATTTTTGTAGACCTGTCCGCCTCAGGAATAAGAGATATAAAGTTCTCCTTGTAGTGTGGGTCTAGAAGTGTCACCAACCAGTAATGACTGTCATCCAAAATTTTGAGAACGCGAGGGTCATGGGAAAGGCAGCGTAACATAAACTCAGCCATGCGTGCAAGACTACTAACAGGCAAGACTTCCGTGTCCTCACCAAGAGGATGACTGATCATGCTCTCCTCCTCCTCCTCCTCTCTGTCCTCTGGCCATCCACGCTGAACAGACGGCATGACAGCTGTGCAGGTAGTACCGTCTATAGTGCATTAAACTAGCTCCTGTCCTTCCTTCTCCTCCTCCTCTTCCTCATCGTCACTCAATCCACGTTGGGATGAGATGAGGCTTGTCTGTGTGTAATCACCCTGTATGACTCTTTGCTCCATCTCATCGCGCTCTGCCTGCAATGCATCCTCTTTGATTGTGAGCAGAGAGTGTTTCAGAAGACAGAGAAGCGGGATGGTGACGCTAATTATGGCGTCATTGCCGCTCACCATCTTGGTGGAGTCCTCAAAGTTTTGGAGGATGGTACATATGTCTAACATCCATGTGCACTCCTGTTGTCTTATGTATGGAGTCTTAACTGAATACCGACGGCCTTGTTGATGCTGGTACTCAACAACTCCCCTCTTCTGCTCACAAATCCTTCCCAACATCTGCAGTGTAGAGTTCCAACACGTGGGAACATCACACACCAGTCTGTAAGCTGGAAGCTGCAAATGCTGCTGAAACACTGCAAGGGCGGCGGAAGCTGTAGCTGACTTTCTAAAATGGGCACACAGGAGGCGTACTTTAACAAGCAAATCCGGCAGCTCCGGGTAGGATTTGAGAAACGGCTGAACCACGAGGTTAAGCACATGGGCCAGGCATGGTACGTGTGTGAGCTCGCCTCGCCTCAGAGCCGCCACCAGGTTCCGGCCATTGTCACACACGACCATGCCTGGCTGTAGGTTCAGCGGTGTGAGCCACAGATCTGCCTGCTCTTTCAGAGCTGTCCACAACTCTTCAGCATTGTGCTGTTTTTCACCTAAGCATAGTAGCTTCAGCACAGTTGCCGCTTGGCCGAGGCAGTGCTGCAGTGCTTCCAGCTTGTGACTGATGTGGTCATTTCGGAGATGGAGGCTGAAGAGGAGGAGGAGGCTGAGGAGGATGAGGTGCAGAAGTTGTAGACTGTGGGGGCAACCCTGATTGACCTAGGGCCCGCAATCCTTGGCATTGGGAGGACGTGTTCCGTCCCAAGGTCCGACTGGGTCCCGGCTTCCACTATGCTTACCCAGTGTGCCGTCAGCGAGATGTACCGTCCCTGCCCACAAGCACTTGTCCACATGTCCGTGGTTAGGTGGACTTTACCGGTAACTGCGTTGTTGAGAGCACGGCTAATGTTTTGGGACACATGTTTGTGTAATGCGGGGACGGCACACTGGGAGAAATAGTGGCGGCTGGGGACTGAGTTCCGAGGGACAGCTGCTGCCATCAGGTTGCGGAATGCTTCCGTCTCCACGAGCCTAAAAGGCAACATTTCGAGCGCAAGCAGTCGTGAAATGTGAGAATTTAGTAGTGTGGCCTGTGGGGCATTGTCTGCATATTTGTGCTTGCGTTTCAAGGACTGGGGTATGGACAACTGAATGCTGCGCTGGGACAAGGACATGGACGTGCTTCCTGATGCTGCTACTTGACAGTGCGCAACGACATGTGCAGGGCAGGAGGCATCTTCGCATGCACCATGGACAGGGGATTGGCTTGCATGCACAACAGCGGAAGAAGCAATGGTGCCACCTGCAGACACTGTTCCTGGACCCTGGGGTTCGGCCCACAAAGTCGGGTGCTTGGCTGCCATGTGCCTGATCATGCTGGTGGTGGTCAGGCTGGTCGTTTTGCCACCCCTGCTGATGCTGGCCTGGCAGGTGGTGCAAATGCCTTTTTGGGGTTATCGGCAGAGTCTTTAAAAAACAACCAGACTCGGGAAGACCTAACAGTTGTACTGGCAACTTCCTTCATGTTGGTGTTAAGGGGAACGGTTTCTTGCCTTCTGTCTGCAGCCACCACACTGCTTCTTCCTGGCTGTTGGGGTGCTCTGCCTCCCTCCCCCTGTGTGCTACTGTCCTCGCTCTGCATGTCCTCCAGCCAGGTTGGGTCAGTTACTATATCATCCACCACTTCGTCTACCACTTCCGCACCGTGGTCCTCCTCCTGACTTTCTGGCAATTGTGTCTCATCATCGTCCACCTCTTGTGACACTTTCCCACCGTCGCCTTCGTGTGACCGTGGCTGCTCAAATATTTGGGCATCGCTACACACGATCTCCTCTTGCCCCGCTTCAAGTGGACCGGGCGAGAGGCCCGAATCTATAAATGGAAAAGTGAACAGCTCTTCAGAGTGTCCAAGTGTGGGATCAGTTGTCTCTGGGTACTCGGCATGGTGGGAGGAAGGAGGATCAGGGTGAGGAATATGCGGTCCAGACTCACGGCTACTGAGACTTGACCGTGTGGAAGACAGGGTGGTGGTGGTGGTGGCTAAGTGACTGGAAGCATTATCTGCTATCCAACCAACAACCTTTTGACACTGCTCTGGGTTCAATAGTGGTGTGCTGCGGTCCCCTAGAAATTGGGACAGGAAGGTCAGGCGAGAAGATGTGGGTGTTTGTTGTGGCACAATTTCGGCTTTCCCATGGCCTTGTCCTCGGCCTCTGCATGCACCATTATCATCACGTCCAGTTCCCTGTCCCTTGCAACGTGCCTTGCCCATTTTAAATGGAGGACAGTATCTTCCACGATCACTACAAATTACTGAGTTTGGAGCGAACTAATATGTGATCCGTGTGATAGAGAAAACAGAGTTTTAAATACCTGGCCTGTAGGTAAGTAGTTTGACCAGCAAACTGCTGTGAATTGCTTCACTGACACACTAAAGGAAATTTTTAATAGAGGCCAGAAATGGCAGTATTTTCTGACAATGTATATGTGATCCGTGTGATGGAGAAAACAGAGTTTTAAATACCTGGCCTGTAGGTAAGTAGTTTGAACAGCAAACTGCTGTGAATTGCTTCACTGACACACTAAAGGAAATTTTTAATGGAGGCCAGAAATGGCAGTATTTTCTGACAATGTATATGTGATCCGTGTGACGGAGAAAACACAGTTTTAAATAACTGGATTTCTAGCGCTCTAATATGGAAAGGACCTGGCTGTATTCTGCAGTGCCAACAAGCAAATGGCGCAGAAAAAACGGTGTTCTCTGGATTGCTTTTTAAGCAAATAATGAGGATTAAGATCCAAAGAAAAGTATTCCTGGCCCCTGAGACCTGGGCCTTTGTATAAAAATATCTAACAGCAGCAGAAGGCAGAATTGGAATGGAGCCTCTTGTGCTATATGCACTGCAATCTGCTATATACACTGCCTGCCTATACACCCTGCCTGCCTGATATCTCTGCAGATGGATTAGTCCTCAGAAGAACTGTTTGTTAAGATGGATATGTGTAATGTACGTTTTTTCTCCCTACACTACCTAATACACAATCAAATCTCTCCCTGACACAGCAGCAGCTCTCCCTACACTGTCTGATTCGGAGTGACTGTGACGAGCATGGCGGCGCCAGGTCTGATATAGACCTGATGACGCTGTGCGGCCAGCCAATCACTGTAATGCACATAACCAAAATGGCTACGGCATTACAGTGAATGGCAGGCAATCCCTGCATGTTCATTTGCTCTCTAAAGAGCGCCAAACATACAGGGAGGGGACCCAAGTTCCCGCCCGAGCAACCCGGAAATACTCGGCGAGCGCCGAGCATCTCGAGCAGTGAGATGCTCGGGCGAGCACTGAGCAGTAGCGAGCATGCTCGCTCATCACTTGTAAACACGTCTCACTGGTTGGCGCCAAATCTTCACCTGCCTTGCCGTGCTGGCCTCTTAAGATATAAATTGATTATTTTTCTTGAATGTAATATGATTTATCCAAGGTGATAATTTAATTGAAATTATTATTTTTTGTGCTTATTATCCCACGCAAGCTAGAAGGTGACAGGGTATATCTGCTGTTGAATAACAGGCACAGAAATTTTCTAAAGGTTTTTTTCCTTACATAGGTATCCTAAGAAATGTATTTCTTTTTTTTCAGTTGCCCATGGAAGACTTCAATCACCCGCTGGAAAAGCAGACATATTAATGAGGACGGCTATCTTTACAGAAGAAAGCCTGCCCATGAACTTGCTGTGAGTGACAGTTTTTCATTTTTTCTAATGGTTTGCCAGGCTAATTTTTACCACACACAATTATCTGTACAGAGTGTTTTTGGCAGAGGGGTCTTGCACTCAGTGGGATTATTGCCCCCAATATTTACAGTACTCCTTATGACAGTCTCTAAATAGTCGACATAGTTTTAACACTTTAGTGCAAAATGACATAGGTATATCATTGCTTGGGTGCCCGTGTGTGGAGACGGATCAGGTGGTAGATGGCAGCTATATTACATAGCTGGCATCTGTGTCTAACAGCAGTGGCCGGAGCTGAGGTCTGAATGCTGCTGTTAAAGGGAATCTGTCTCCAAGTTTTGCTACCCCATCTGAGAGCAATGTAATGCAAGGGCCGAGACCCTGAGTCCAGCAATGTATCATTTAAGGACGGAGGACTGGGAGCTTCCACGCTGAGCCCATAAATCACTGAGGTGGAAATAACTTGGGAGGGTGCTGATCCAGCTGGTTAGCACTGCCAAGGCAGGAAAATGAAAGGAGGATCCGTAGCAGCACAACCGTCTGGTAAAAATGTCAGAAAAACTTTACTGAGGCATTTAAAAGAAAGGGTTAAAAATTCTAGAATCTTAACGCGTTTCTGGCGCAAAAAAATGGCGCCCTTAGTCATAGGATTACGCAAGATTGTGAAAGAAACACATTTAAATGCACATAAACCAATCAGCATCAAGCGCATATAATTACATGACACGCAAGGACTGCATAGGGATATAAGAACATGAGAATATAAATACCAAAATGAAAAATAAAGAAAAAACATGTAAATACGAATGTAATAACATGAATTAATAAATACAGAATAGATCGTTTTCAAATTCATCCCGTAATATCCAATAAGCTTCCCTGATTGAAAGCTGCCTTTGCCAGTTGCCGCCCCGTTTGGGGGTAGGTAACCTTTTCGAAGCCAAAAAACGCAAGGTGGGTCATGTCACGTTTTGTTAAGAATAAATGTGCACATGTTACATCTAAGGCCAGCACATGTGTGAAAACCTTTGACATTTAACCACGTAAATGTAGGTGGGTTGTCTTAAAAGACTGGGAGACAGCAAATTGCCGATGGTTAACTCTCTCTTGGCCACACACCTGTACCCTTTGTCAATAAATTTGCGTAATATATCATCTTGATTGGTGACAGGCAGATATCTTAAAATGATTCTTTTAATATCATTGAATTGGGGGCTGTATGCAGTAGAGAAAGTAGGAGACTGAACACTAGCAGTAATAATGATATGATTGTTATACAGTAGTTGGGATCGGTGTTTTCCTGAAATTTTATTCAAGGTAGATTTGAGACTAGAAATATTGTAGCCTCGGTTAACTAACCTGTTACTTATAACGGCGCTCTCATTCACAAAGGCTTTTTGTGTGGAACATATACGTGTAGCACGGTTAAATTCTCCGTGCAGTATGGCATGAATCATGTGCCTAGGATGACAGCTGGAAGAAAGGAGTACAGTGTTGCCAGAGGTGTCCTTCTATAAAGAGATGTTTCTACCTTATTGGTTGAGAGATTACATGATAACTGTATATCCAAAAAATGAATTGTTCTGATAATATCTATTCTCTGAATGCTGAGCTCTGTATAACCCCGCATCCACTGACTGCCAGCTTTCTGTGTACACTGTGCTGAGAGCTACAGCAGAACAAAGTGAAGGTTCTGGAGTGGCCATCTCAGTCTCCTGACCTCAATATCATTGAGCCACTCTGGGGAGATCTCAAGCGTGCAGTTTATGCAAGACAGCTCAGGAATTTACAGGAACTGGAGACTTTTTGCCAAGAATAATGGGCAGCTTTACTGTGGCACCCCAGGGGTCTGGTTACCACAGTAATAGAAATATTACGTCTGAGAGCAAGTGGGAGGTTTCTCTGGTCAGGAGCCCTAAAACATGCAACACCTCCTGCCCAGACCTGGGAGGGGAGGAACCTGCCCTATATAAACTGGGTCTGGGGCTGGGTTAGAGGGAGTGAGAGCCTGGAGACAGTTCCAGACACAGGGAGAGTTACAGCAGGAGCTCTGTAGGAGCAGGAGCCGAAGACCAGGGGCTGGAGCTGAGCAGAGCTCGCCCTGGCAGAAGAATCCAAGTACCGGACACCGGAGTCCGAGGCTGTGGGGACGTATATTCACCCAGCAGCAGAACCCAGCCGGCAGGGGATTCCAGGTCCTCTGGCCATAGAAGCCCGGAGGCTCAGTCACAAGGAAGGGACCAGCACCGCCATCGAGGAGTGGAGGCTATCAGAAGGCCCCAAGTCACCAGCCATACGGGTGAGCACCACACGGTATACTCAGGGACGTGGGCTACTTCCACTCGCTTACAGCAAGGTAGCCAGGAAGAGTGCAGATAGACGGGGAGGCCTACAACTCCACCTGGCCAGGGGAACTCCTGCTTGCTCGCAGACTGACCAGGCCCCGTATGCTAGCCAGTACTCCCGGGAGGGTCTGCCTTAATATCATCAGTAAAGACCCTGAACTGCACTGCAAAGACTCTGAGTCGTTCCTGCTTTCTCACCGCATACAGCACTACTAGCACTGGGACGCCCGCGCACCATCACTCCCATCTTTAGTTATCCCATCTTTAGCTGCGCACACCACACCAGCCTCAGCGAACTGCCTCGCAGCGGCGGTACACCCTGACCGCAATCCACGGGTGGCGTAGACGGACATTAAACCACAAAAACCCTATAAAGACTGCCACTGGTTTGACCACCCTGAGCCACGGGACCGGGTCGCCGCCACGGAGACTACAAGCCCCAGAGACCCGGCTCCGGGTAACCCACACGCGTGCACACACGGCCCAGGGGGTGCGTCAACTTTGGCGTAGTCGGCAGGTTTTTGTGCCCGCAACCACCGGGTACTGCGTGCCATCAAAAGACTGTCATACCTGCCGTGGTGAAGGTTCCCACCATCCGGGGCCGTTTCCCGCCATCTTCAGAAGTTTCCCGCCATCCGCAGCTGTTTTCCCGCCATCCGCAGTCGTTTTCCCGCCATCGGACGCCATCTTCGGGACACCGCGCGGAAAGAAGAGGGGCATGGACGCCGAAAGCGTGCGAGACCCGAAGCTCCGCCCCACGCACCGACGCTGCGCAAGGTCCTGGAAGGGAGAGAGAGCGACGCTGATGTCACCAGGACGCGACGCAAGGTCCTCGTCCGGAGCAGCACCAGCGGAGCCGCGGCCTACAGAAGAGGATCGTCAGAAGGTAGGCCACACTTAACTAGGGGGGAGGAAGATGACGGACACGGAGGGACCCTCTACCACCAGCGCGGCCACTGCCGCAGTAATGCCATTTACAATGCCTTACATCCCCGGAGCGGCCTGGCTGCCCCAATACTCGCATACCCTAAGCGACTTTAAAGAGAGACTGTACAGCCTGTTTAAAGTATACCCCCTGACGGAGGGCCAGAAAGTGAGCATATTGGTGGGCCAGCTAACCGGCGCAGCCCAACGTGAAGTAAAATCCTGGTCAGTCAGGGACAAGGAGACTGTGAAGGAGATCTTGGCCCGTCTGAAGGACACTTTTGATACCTGCACGTCAGCCGAGATCAAAATGAGATTTTATGGGTGCAAGCAGCGGGCCCAAGACAGTATAAGAGACTATGCTTTGAGTTTGCAAGAGGCCCTGGGAGCCATTAAACAGGCAGACCCTGACAGTGTGCGGAACGCAGATGAACTGTTAACTGAGCAATTCATTGAGGGTCTGCTGTCCAACGCCCACCGAACCCAGTTACGTGCAATGGCCTTGCAGAACCCTGGTTTAGACTTTGCAAAGTTCAAAGACAGGGCCATCCGGGTGCTCAGAGAACCGGCACCGGGTAGCGCTGTAACCCACCGGCGCCCTGCTATTACCTATCACCAGGAGGTGGCGCTCTTGTCTGCAGAGCCTATAGGAGTTGGTGCGCAGGCTTTGGACAACAACCCGGCTACAGACCTGCACCATCAGGTCCAAGAGCTAACTAAAAGCGTAGCCGCGCTAACCCGAACTGTGCAGTCTTTACAGGTCTCTCCTCCAGGAAGGATCAAGCTGGCCACCAGTCCGGAGGACGTCCCGTGGCACCGACAGAGGAGGATCCCATCGTCCAGAGGAAGACCCAGCGACAGATACAACGAGGACGGATGACCCATCTGCCGCCGCTGCAATCAACCCGGACATATGGCAAGGTACTGTCATTTAAACGGGCACAACCTGGGATAGAGGGCCAACCCCCAGGCATAAGATCATCAGGCCCATCGAACTGGCGTGATAAATACGTAGGGGGACGTCCGGTCTTGCCTGTGGTACTGGATGGCATTCCTATTGTTAAGGGAGGGCAATAACCCTTCACGGTTGACCAAGTGAGTGTCAAATTATTATGTTGATTGCAATCCACAGAAAACCAAATGGAAACAATGTTCTGTATTGGGAGGATTCAAAGAATCTCTGATCCCGTTTATTTTGCTTAGCATTTTATATTGTTTTGAGTATATCAAATAGCCAATCAACTCTACAGCCATACTACAATACTATAGGCTAACTGATGTGAGTACAATTATTACGGAAACACATATATGGTCATATTATCATTGTTAGTTTGAAGCACTATGGAAATTTTACAAGGTCAAACCTGGCCTAAACAAGTTAGATAAGAGTGTCTGACAAAATGTTCTCTTGAGAAAAGGTTAGTGTGAGATAAGTTCTATGGGAAGAGAAAGAAAGAATGTATGTTATGCAAGGAGTGATAATAACATGATTTTAAAGCGAGCAGACAAAATGGAGTTTCTCTAGCATGAGTATCAATATGTCCTTTACATTCCCCCCTAAAAATTATGTTATTATCAACAATAGAGGTGCTATCCCAGGGTCATGCTTTGAGCTTGAGGGACATTGGTCTTCACTCAATTAGTGCCCTTGTTACCAATTGAGGCTGTCGCGGCATGTCCATCCCCCCTTGTTAGTTGATATAATCAGAAGCTCAGATCGGAGGTTATTGGTCGGGGCAAGCGGGTAAAGGTCATCATTCCCTTGTCATCCAGGTCCTCAATGCTGGTTACATGTCCGTGTATAGTCAGTGTATAGTAGCATGGATGTTGGTTGGCAGCGTCCTCCTTGCTCTCTGATGACTGGCAGGCTTTTCTCATGCAAAATGGAATACAATAAAAGACTAGTTTTAGTAAAACAAGCAAGCAACAATATGCAACACTCTCTGGTCAATTCGTTATGTTTGTTATACTTTTCCCTGAGTTTCCTAATGTCTTCCATTTCAGTCTTTTACCGTATAGTAGAGTCGGGGTCAACATAGTGACAACAGGCTGGCAGGCTGGGCCTATAACCTGACACATCCCTTCTTGAGCTGCTGTCAAATAGTCCAGCACTAAGGTCTGTTGATTAGCCACTATGATAAGTTGATTTTGCACTGCAACAGTAGTATTAATTACTTCCAAAATATTCTAAATCGGGTCATCTAAGTAATCAATGACTTCCACTAATTTGTCCCACATTTATGTAACCATAGGGTAGAGGAAGGCAGTACTGATTATCTTATTGGGTATACTCATTTGTACTAAATGAGGTCTTCCTGATGGGCGTGGGGTGTTGTCCTTGGCACGTTTATAAATGGTATGAAGAGGGATGGTTCTCAAATCTACTTTACTATGGGAAATAAGATAAGTGGCTGAAGTTAGCCGGGCCAACGTACAAGTCCCCCCTACTCCGACTGGGAGCCATTTATACTCATTATCTCCACACACCCAATATGTGGCTGATGGTAAATCCATCCCATAAAGCAGAGTGCTGTAATACTAATTTATATACCAAATCAATAAAAACGGTGTTATTTGATAACATACACCATGAAGGCATTTGTCCCAGGGGGCTACAATATCCAACATTTGGATTGCCACATGTTGGATTACTAGGCTTATATTCAGAAAATTCATTACAAGGGACTTTACCAGATATTTTATAACGTGTCATTGGTGCCTTTTATAAACAGATTTGTATGTACCCATGAATGATTATGAATGTATCTTTCCAATAATGACGGTCTGGAAAGGGCATACTAGCGGCTGAAACTGGTGAGTGAGTACATATCCAACAGTCACTGATCTGGTTGTTTTCTAATTGTCTTAATTCTTGTACCAAAATGTGATGGTGAGTAATGAACTTATTATTAAAGTACTCTGTTGTAGGCTATTCCAGGTATTGACTAGTTTAACCATATATATTATTATAAAATATCTCAGCTGTTGGGATTGTCAGGAGCACTTGGTATGGTCCGTCATACAATGGTTCTAGTCCGTGTTTCCGAACATTCCTCTTCACATACACATAATCTCCAGGCTTGAGGGTATGACAACCTTCTGCATCAGCTGGATCTGGAATAGAAGATGATACTAACGCATGGGTGTTAGTTAAGGCTTTGGTAAGCTGAATCACATATTGCACAACATAATCTGTTTCTTCTGACAATTGTTGTGGGGTAAATCTAGCTATGGCTGGTTGTGACCCAAATAGTATCTCGTAGGGTGACAGTTTGTGTTTCCCTATGGGTGTGGTGCGTATGTGATATGGTGCAATGGGAAGGAAGGAGCTCAGGCCACTAGGCCGTAGTTTCTTGCATCATTTTGGTTAACTGCCTTTTCAGTGTGCCATTCAATCTCTCCACCTTGCCACTTGACTGTGGATGGTAAGGAGTATGTAACGTCACTGTTGATCCAATCATGGTAAGTATTTCTTGATATACGCATGAGGGAAAGACTGGTCCTTGATCACTTTTGATAACTTCTGGGACTCCATACCGGCAAACAACTTCAGAGACCAGCTTCTTGGCGGTAGTCTTGGCAGTCATGTTTGGAACGGCGAATGCTTCTAGCCAACTGGAAAACATATTCACTACCACTAAGCAGTCCATGGGCCCAGGCCGCAACGGCTGGATACAGGAGTCGAGGCAAACAGTACAGTTGTTTCTTCTTCCATAGCCCATTTATTAACTTAGCACCCGCCTCCTTACACGACTGCCGTTCTTCTTTAGAGCCTAGAGCGTGTGGAGCTTAGCTTTGTGATTGGAGGGACCGGTTTATGCTCTTCTGCAGGTTGATCCTGGGTTGGCACGGAATTTAGCTGTTTGGCCTGTTGCCGCGTAAGAGCCATGGACATGGATGTCAGAAGAAGAGCTGCTCGCTTAGCATGGAGATCAGCAAGTGTATTACCTCTTGCTTCAGGGGCATCTGGCTGGTTGGGTATGAGCTTTTACCTTTACGACAGCCAACTGTCTTGGTAGTTGCACCGCTTCCATCAATTGTCTGACGCTTTCAGCATTTTTCACAGGAGAACCTGCAGTCAGAGCTTTGAGCTCTGCTTCCTGTGCTGACATACTGGGAGGTAAGACTGCAGCCTCTACCAATGTATCTTCAGTTGTGACAGCATATCCAGTATGAAACCTGCCAGAGGTGTCAGCATATCGAGATCCATCCGTATATAACGTAAGTTCTGGGTCATCCAAGGGTACTTCCCCCACTAGAACAAGTGGAGTTGACTCCGCAGTAATTTGTTCCAGACAATCATGCGTGGAGCCTCTTTCCCCTCTCCTTCAGGTGCTGGTAGCAGGGTGGTTGGGTTGATGGTGGTGCACTGATGTAATTTCACATTTTCTGGCAACATCAACGAACACTGCAACCGCAGGTGTCTCTGTGTGGACAGATGTTTAGGTTGCTGTGTGGCGTGAACCGCTCATAGACAGCTGGGGGAGAGATGCGCTGGGTAATAACCGACTGGGCGCTGCTTTGTACAGTGTATCTGTGTGAGTACCCCGGCTGCATGCCTCCTGTATCAGAAACATACAAATGGAAAGGTTGAGCATAGTCCGGATTTCCAAGGGCAGGGGCTGTCATTTTCCTTGACTTTAGTTGCTCAAAGGCTTGTTGCAGCTGTTCTCGGTGGTCCTTGTTGTTTACATCAGCCAGAGTGTCTGTCTTCTTTTAATGCGTTATATAAGGGCTGCATCAGACGTGAGGCGTTTGGGATCCATTGTCTGCAATGTGTACATAGTCCGAGAAACCGTTGCAGCTTTATGGAATCTTTTGGGAATGGTAGCAGGTAGATGGCCGTCTTCCTTTCTTCTGTGAGATGTCTGGCACCCTGAGTAAGGCAATGGCCTAAGAAGACCACTTGACCAAGGCAAAACTGAAGCTTCGAGGCTGAGACTCGACAATTCAGTTTTGCTAGATGCTTGAGGAGACTAATACTGGCCCTGATGGACATTTGCTCTGTGGGGGCACACAAAAGAAGATTATCCATGTATTATAAAAATACTACCTCAGAGTTGTCCAGCTGCTACGGCAGCAGACAGCTAGACATGTTCTTTGCAAACTGATTAGGGCTATTTTGCGCAGTCTGCGGCATCACTGTCCAAGTCATTTGCCTGCCCTGATATGTAAATGCAAACAGAAACAAAAAAACAAAAACGTTTGCTAAATCAATTACTGTAAACCAGACGTGTATGCTCATCTATTAGAAGCTTAAGGATATATGACCATCTAGAAAATTAATTTACATAAACACATATAATGCTCTGTCACACACTGATCATGATGATCTTCCTCATATACATTCTGGGATTCTGGGTGTAGTGTGTATTGCGGCCTGTATTCCGGGTGTGCTAAGATGGCTACCACCAGAAGGAAGCATACTACAGGAAGGGTGCACCAAGATGGCCACCACCAAAGGGACATGTGGTCAGAGGCTGGAGGTGATGCAATGGGTGTAGCAACATGGCCGCTGCAGGAAGGGTTGGAACTTTGGGCGGACATAGGTATAACAGATGAGGATGGGGCACTAGGAGTGGCTTGGGTAGTGGCAAGGGGTGTGTCTCCTGGACGGGGCACGTGACATGCAACACAATAATCTGCTGACAATGGATTCTGCTGGCCACAATTAGAACATTTCCAACGATTCATTACTCCGCCATTATCGGAGAGCAGTATCTTTGTAATACACATAACATAGCGTCTTTCCCTTATTGTCTGCATTTTCTTCCTCCATTCACCTTTTTTTCTTTCTTTGCTCTGTATCAAGCCAAGGCCGTTTTGCTATACTAGCAGCTGTAACTGGGCGCTTATCTGGCAGCGCGCATATTTCAGTTAACCATTTAAGTTCCTCCACATATTTACATACAAACTCAGCGCAACCTTTCCTCACATGTATTCACTACTTTCCAACATTTCTACATTCCATTGGTATCTGATATGTTAATCATAACTGTGGGTAGTGCCCGTAAGATGCAGACCTCCTCTATGTGTGCATCAGAGTTTGGATCTTTTAAAGTAAGGATCATCTGACCATTGTCATGGAATTGGATTCGGGATCGGAATTTAGACAAGAGGTCTACTCCTAAAAGATTTACCGGGCAGATCGGGAATATGCCATTACTTCTGGAAATAGGCCAATTGGAATAGGTTTGGTGAAAGTGTGTTTGCTAGATCTGCCATCTACACCGATCAATATTAGATTGTCGTTAGAAAATTGGACTGGGTCAGTTCAGTGGATTGATTTTAAAATGGATTTGGCCGCCCCAGTGTCTACCATGAACTTTACCGGATGGATTCCCTCCCACTGGGAGAACTACAGATGAACAGAGCCCGGGGGTGATTACGGGCATCATGATGGCAGACTCTGACAAGTCCCGTGGGCCGGGTGTCCTATTTCTGAATACGGGGACTTGTGTGGTGCACTGACCAGCAGGGGTGTGACAGTCCCTTTGGAAGTGTCCTGCTCGGCGACACCTCCAGCACTGAAGACGGGAATTCACTATTGGTCTTCTCTCGGGATACATTACTTGCTGATCAGGTACCACCATGGGGTAATAGTGGGGCTGTAAGGGAGGAGGAGAGGGGAGTAAGGGGGGATACTGTGCTATGGGTACTGCGGGTAAAGCAATTACCATTGTACTGACTGTGGGGAGATCTTGGAGGTAGGGGAATACTGGAGGAGACCAGATATCGGGTTTGATTGTGGGTTTGATTAATTGAGCAGCATAATCAACAAGATCCCTGTCGATGGTCAAGAGTCTTATCTCTCTCAATTTAGTTGGATGCATGTCAATATACTGCTTTATAGCCCCGACTATTATTTTGGCCGCAACCTCTTTTAGGTATCCAAAGATACCAGTGGAAATGAATGGCAGGGCTAGGGTTGGGGCCGCATGAAGCTGTGATGCGTATGCCAGGGTGTTTTGGATGGATTGTTTCTTTAAGCAGGTGTTGTGACCTGGGTAAATTAACGGACCATGGTCACGGATGTAATCATTAGATGCAGCTTGTATTGTAGGTCCCCCAATACGACATATCTCTGCAGCTAGCCCCCACCAATGCTGCAGTTTCGCATTTGCTGCGCTCACAATGATCCCAACTTACTGTTGTGGTATACTCCCCATGCCTATTCTCAGTACAGTGGAGACATTTGCAGGATTATTCAGTAAAACAGACGCCACTTCCTGATACTCATGTCCATGTTCTATTTCCCCAGTTTGGGAGAGGGTGAATAGGGAAGAGTTCAGAGGACCCTGGGTCTCTCTGAATGGAGTATGGACCATGGCAGGGGCAGGTGAGGTTAGTGGTTTATAATACCCCCCCCGTCTACGTTAAGTAATGGGCAGGTTGGTGCTACAACACCGGGTTTATGTGCTCCACAATTATGGCACGTCTTGCGCCATCCTGAATTAGTGACCCAACACACATTACAGAGCCAACCGTCTGGGTTATATGATGGTGGCTGGCTCTCAGTGGGAAGTGCAGGGTATTTAATCTCATAAGGTATAAATTGCTCAGTTTCCGGATTCAGGGGCTGGGGTACTGCTACATTTGTGGGAGATGCTTCTTTAGGGGCTTTAGATTTGTATTGTGGACACATAAGTACTTCCTTCTGTACTTTTTCAACATATCCTTCATCACAAATCTCATGTGCCACTTTACTAAACTTCTCAGCGTCTTCCAACAATCCACAGTCAACTAATCTACCCTTTTGCTGCCGGATACCTTCATCCCACAACACAGGCTGAAGCCTCCACCCCTCCTCAGGAAAATTTAACACTTTTGGTGCATTCTTGCATTCTTAAATGATCTTTTTCCTTCTTGAGACTGATCATGATATTCATCACATCCTCCTCCTCCTGCAGGGGAGACAAAATTCTTTCTGCTCCACGGAAACATTGATGATAATCACTACTGCCGCTTCACAACCAACAAAGATTCTTAATTCTTGTGCACAGCGGAGTCTGGACAGAGCTCCCAGCTGTTCCACTACTACCTACTACCTGCTACCTGCTAACTGCTACCTGCTAACTGCTACCTGCTAACTGCTCCGGACACTCGATATATGTATATCTACTTGCGTGTCGTACTAACTAACTAACTAACTAACAATGTACAGTCTTTTCTAAGAATCTTTGTTGGAAGTTAAAGAAGGGAAGATTCACACAATATTCACTTGTCAATCCGAGGTGATACTGCTTTGAAGTTAAATAATATCAGACCCCTAATGGGACTACACCCCTTATAGTCTCACCTTTGACTACATCCAACCAGGACGTCCAGAGATACTGCAAACAACCACACACCACGTGGAAACCACGCCAAACGGTCAGTGTCACTAGTAAAGAACTGGTGCACTTACCGTGGCTTTTTGTGGGGGATGATCAGTCCCAATTCCAGTGGGGGAGGCTGAAAGCAAGTCTCTCTTTGTGGACGTCCAGAGGTGGAGGGGCGTCCCAGGTTAGGGATCCGAGTCACGGCACCAACTGTTAAGGGAGGGCAATAACCCTTCACGGTTGACCAAGTGAGTGTCAAATTATTATTTTGATTGCAATCCACAGAAAACCAAACAGAAACAATGTTCTGTATTGGGAGGATTCAAAGAATCTCTGATCCCGTTTATTTTGCTTATCATTTTATATTGTTTTGAGTATATCAAATAGCCAATCAACTCTACAGCCATACTACAATACTATAGGCTAACTGATGTGAGTACAATTATTACGGAAACACATATATGGTCATATTATCATTGTTAGTTTGAAGCACTATGGAAATTTTACAAGGTCAAACCTGGCCTAAACAAGTTAGATAAGAGTGTCTGACAAAATGTTCTCTTGAGAAAAGGTTAGTGTGAGATAAGTTCTATGGGAAGAGAAAGAAAGAATGTATGTTATGCAAGGAGTGATATTAACATGATTTTAAAGCGAGCAGCCAAATGGAGTTTCTCTAGCATGAGTATCAATATGTCCTTTACACTATGAGTGCCCTACTAGACACTGGGTCACAGGTGACTACCATCCCGTACGTGCTCTTTAAGCGGTACTGGAATGACTCGGACATAACCCGCTACCCAGATGACGACCTGAGTATCATCGCCAGCAATGGTCAGCCCGTGCCGCAGGTGGGGCTCAAAGAGGTGACCATTAAGGTTGGTAAGGTCGAACTGGCGGCACAAGGACTGATTATTGTGGACATTGACCGTCATGAGAGTCACCCTAGAATAACCTTGGGAACTAACGTGATTGAAAATTGTCTTGCAGAGGTGATTCTCATTTTACAGCAGGTTGCCAAGAACGCCAGTTCCAGCCAGCAGCGTGTCCTCCAAAAAGAAATCCGGGTACTGATGAAGCGGCAACATGTGGAATTATCTGGTGGTGAGATTGGTAGCGTGAGAATGTGTGACCCGTTCCCTATTGTCATGCCCCCGAAAAGTGAGATGATGATATGGTGCCGGGCAGCTATTGGTCTAAGAGGTAGAGACTACCAAGCAAAGGTAGAGCCCGTCTACTCAGACAGTAGGCCCACCATTTTGACAGCACGGGGAGTGGTCGATGTACGCCATGGGAGGGTACCTGTCCGCATCGTAAATATCGGGGAGAGAGAAGTACACCTGCCCCGGTATGCCACGCTAGCCAAATTGTTCACTGTAAACCAAAATTCTGTAAAGGCCGTAGAACCCTTGCCTCCATCTCAACCAGAGGAAGGTAACGGCTCTAAGAAACAAATGGAGGACTGGTGTCAGCAACTGCATTTGGGTACTGACTCCACTCCCTCACACCAAAAACAGGGAGTCTACCGGGTGGTTCAGGAGTATGAAAGAGTCTTTAGTAAACACCCGCTAGACTTCGGGCGAGTAAAGGGGGTAGAGCATCACATCCACATGGGAGACCATCCACCCATAAAGGAAAGATACCGACCTGTACCCCCTGCACACTATCAGCATGCAAATGGGATGTTGCGGGACATGAAGGAGGCTGGGGTAATCAGGGACAGCTGTAGCCCCTGGGCAGCTCCACTAGTTCTAGTGAAAAAGAAGGACAACACCATGAGAATGTGTGTAGACTACAGAAAGGTCAACCGTATCACACACAAAGATGCGTACCGGTTACCTAGAATAGAAGAATCTTTAGCTGCATTAAAATCTGCTAACTTCTTCTCCACTTTGGATCTTACTAGCGGGTACTGGCAGGTTCCTGTAGCAGAGGCAGACAAGGAGAAGACTGCATTCACCACCCCGATGGGTCTCAGCGAATTCAACTGTATGCTGTTCAGGCTCTGCAACGCACCAGGAACCTTCCAGCGGTTGATGGAATGCTGTCTGGGACACCGGAATTTCGAGACGGTCCTGTTATACCTGGACGATGTCATCGTTTATTCCAAAACCTACGAGGACCATCTGAAACACCTGGCCTAAAGGTGAAACCCTCCAAGTGTCACCTGCTGAAACCAAAGGTGCAGTACCTGGGACACGTGGTGAGTGCTGACGGAGTGGCTCCCGACCCCGATAAGATCACCGTGATTAAAGACTGGCCAAGAACCTCCAGCATAAAGGAAGTGTGGCAGTTTCTCGGGTTGGTAGGCTACTACCGAAGATTCATTCCCGGTTTCACCAAAATGGCAGCTCCTATGCAGGATCTTCTGATAGGTCAATCTAGGAAGGCCAAAAACCAGAAGCCGCCCTTCAGGTGGGAAAAGCTGGAAGAAGAGTCCTTCCGCCAGCTGAAGATGGCCCTCACGGGGGATGAAATCCTGGCGTACCCTGACTACAGCCAGCCCTTTATCCTCCACACGGACGCGAGCAACATCGGGCTAGGAGCCGTACTGTCCCAGATCCAGCAGGGGAAAGAATGGGTAATCGCTTACGCCAGCTGAAAACTACGGCCCACGGAGAGGAACCCTGAGAATTATAGCTCATTCAAGCTAGAGTTCCTGGCAGTGGTGTGGGCAGTGACCGAACGTTTCAAGCATTACCTTGCCTCTTCCAAGTTCACCGTGTACACGGATAACAACCCGTTGACACACCTGGACACTGCAAGACTTGGTGCCCTGGAGCAGAGATGGATGGCCCGCCAGTCCAACTATGAATTCACCATCAAATACCGGGCGGGACGCTCAAATGCCAACGCGGATGCCCTGTCCAGAATGCCAAACTTACCGGACGTAGGGGAAGATCCAGAAGAACTGGAAGAAGTCGAACTCCCTGCGTTCCACCGTCATGGGATTACCCTGTATTCCCACCGTGTAAGGGACAGGCGCTCTGCCACGTTCAATCCCTTACCCCACTACAGCTGGGCGGAGACACAAGACAGTGATCCCGCAGTCCGTCTGGTGAAGGAAATGCTGACACAGGCTGATGCCCGTCTTGACCCAGACGCTCCGGAGGAGACCAAGCAACTGTGGAAGGAGAAAAGTAGACTGTTTCTTTACAAGGAGAAGCTGTGCCGGAGAATGGTCAACTCTAGAACACATGAGCTGACCTGGCAGGTAGTGGTCCCAAGACGAGACGCAGCTATGGTTCTGGAGGCATACCATGACGGAGCAGGACACTTCGGATGGAAGAAGCTGGAGTTCCTGTTGCGTGGACAGTTCTACTGGGTAGGCATGAGAGGAGCCATCGCGAGATGGTGCAGAGACTGTGGCCCGTGCAACCTAAGAAGGAAGGACCGTGCCAGCCAGAAGACTCCCCTGCAGCCCATCATCACCAGGCAGCCACTGGAACTGGTAGCCCTGGACCATGTGAAACTGGCTCCAAGCAGATCTGGGTACGTCTACGCCCTCACAATCGTAGATCACTACTCCCGGTTCCTGGTGGTGGTCCCTGTCCAGGACTTAATGGCTCAAACAGCAGCTAGAGCCTTCCAGCAGCACTTCTGCCGTCCACACGGGTATCCGGAGCAAGTGTTGACTGACCAAGGGCCAGCCTTCGAAGCGGAGGTCTTCCAAGAGTTCTGCGATCTGTATGGCTGCAGGAAGATAAGAACAACGCCCTATCACCCGCAGACCAATGGACTATGTGAGAAAATGAACCAGGTGGTGATAGACTTGCTAAAAACGTTGCCCCTGGAAGAACGCAGTCTCTGGCCTGAAAAACTGTCTGATCTGGTGGACTTATATAATCACATCCCTGTAGGTTCCACCAACTGTACCCGGCTTACCTAATGAGAACAAGACCTGGTAAGCTGCCTATTGACCTGGATATGGGAGTCCTGACACCTGAGGACACCTCGCCAGAGGCAGACTGGGATACAGAACGGCAGCAGCAGTATCGGAAAGTACAGGAGAGCGTCAAGCGAAGTCTGTCTCAAGCAAGAGAAAGGCAAGAGAAGACTTATAACCAGCATGCTCCCGCTGTTCCCCTGGTACCTGGAGAGCAGGTCTTGAAGAGAAAGAAGCAGCTCCACAAGTTGGACGACCAGTGGGAGAAGGACCCGTACACCGTACTGCCCTCAAGCCATGACAATCCAAAAGTCTGTATAATCAGTAAGGATGGAGGAGAAACCACAGCCATTGTTTCCAGAGACCACCTGAAAAAGTGTCCCGAGCAGCTGCAAAGCCCTGACGAAGATCAAGAGAACCCTCAACCCGCAGAGGAAAGGGAAGAAATGATCAGTACCGTACTCGGAGACTTTCCCCGGTCCTGGACTCAAATCAACAACGCAGTTGTGGTACCCGTCCTCACCTTTCTCCAGCCAGCCCCTCAAGGGCCTACAGAAGAACAGGTAGTGTCAGAAGAGCAGCCGGCCCAGGAGGCAGAAGAATCCATACCAGCAGCCCAGGAGAATCAACCCTCTGCTAGTAGTGAGCCTGCCGTGTCCCTAGTAAGCCAAAGAGTACGCAGAAAGCTGCCAGACCTACCTGTAACACCTCCTACACCCTGTAGTGCAGAACCAGATAGTGGGTTACGTAGGTCCACCAGGAGCACTAGAGGACAGATGCCCGCTCGCTGGAGAATCTAAATGTAATGTGAATTTGCTTGTAAATTGTCAATGTTGAAAATGGTTTATGTTTGTTGCCTGGTTATTAATTATGTTTCTCTAGTTACCCTTCAGGTTTATTTGGACTGACAGGTTATGGACGCTGAGTAACCGGAACTACATTGTAGATAGTTGCACCTTGGTGCCTCTTGCGAAGATGGCCGCGGAAGAGAAAAACCTGTCTGGCGTGGCCTCCTTGTGGCCCAAAGTAGCTAGTCTCAGCCTTGCAGCCATGCCCAGGGCCAACGCTTGGGGTTTGCTTTGGACAGGTCCCCTACTCTGTGCCAAGACTTCAACTTGTTGGGTGATATGGACACCCGGTTACGGACACGCCGTGACCTCTAAAGACTAAAGCTTCTTGTATATATGTTGTTGTATTATTGTTTATACCCTGTATTTGTGTTTTCTTAAAAATGTGTTTAGTCCCGGAGTACTAAAATTTACTAGGGGGAATGTGGCACCCCAGGGGTCTGGTTACCACAGTAATAGAAATATTACGTCTGAGAGCAAGTGGGAGGTTTCTCTGGTCAGGAGCCCTAAAACACCTCCTGCCCAGACCTGGGAGGGGAGGAACCTGCCCTATATAAACTGGGTCTGGGGCTGGGTTAGAGGGAGTGAGAGCCTGGAGACAGTTCCAGACACAGGGAGAGTTACAGCAGGAGCTCTGTAGGAGCAGGAGCCGAAGACCAGGGGCTGGAGCTGAGCAGAGCTCGCCCTGGCAGAAGAATCCAAGTACCGGACACCGGAGTCCGAGGCTGTGGGGACGTATATTCACCCAGCAGCAGAACCCAGCCGGCAGGGGATTCCTGGTCCTCTGGCCATAGAAGCCCGGAGGCTCAGTCACAAGGAAGGGACCAGCACCGCCATCGAGGAGCGGAGGCTATCAGAAGGCCCCAAGTCACCAGCCATACGGGTGAGCACCACACGGTATACTCAGGGACGTGGGCTACTTCCACTCGCTTACAGCAAGGTAGTCAGGAAGAGTGCAGATAGACGGGGAGGCCTACAACTCCACCTGGCCAGGGGAACTCCTGCTTGCTCGCAGACTGACCAGGCCCCGTATGCTAGCCAGTACTCCCGGGAGGGTCTGCCTTAATATCATCAGTAAAGACCCTGAACTGCACTGCAAAGACTCTGAGTCGTTCCTGCTTTCTCACCGCATACAGCACTACTAGCACTGGGACGCCCGCGCACCATCACTCCCATCATCCATATTCCCTGCCCTGAGGCCATACTCTTCCCGTGGGGAGTTATCCCATCTTTAGCTGCGCACACCACACCAGCCTCAGCGGACTGCCTCGCAGCGGCGGTACACCCTGACCGCAATCCACGGCTGGCGTAGACGGACATTAAACCACAAAAACCCTATAAAGACTGCCAATGGTTTGACCACCCTGAGCCACGGGACCGGGTCGCCGCCACGGAGACTACAACCCCCAGAGACCCGGCTCCGGGTAACCCACACGCGTGCACACACGGCCCAGGGGGTGCGTCATTACCATCTGAGAAAATAAAGCCCCTCATCCACAACTACCACAAAAGACTTCAAGCTGTCATTGATCTTAGAGGGGGGGCAATACACGGTATTAAGAACTGGGGTATGTGAACTTTTGATCAATCAATAACCATGAGTGGAGAAAAAGTTTTTTTGTTATCATTCATATTCTCTGAAACAAGGCCAAGAAAGGAAAAATTCTGCCGGGGTATGTAAACTTTTGAGCACAACTGTATTTCTCTGTATACTGCAATACACTTGTATTGTGGTATAAAGTATAAGTGTTCTAAAAAGATTAAAATTTAAAAAAATATAACAAAAAATAGAAAATGTAAAAATTCAGTTTTTTCAGTAATCGCTCCTCCATCTAAAATTCAATAAAAAAATGAACTAAACGTCATATGTACCCCAAATTGTTATTAATAAAAACTTTAGATTGCCGCATCAAAAAACAAACCCTCACACAGCTCAGTCGATGGGAAAAGGAAAATGCTGGCGACACAAACCCAAAGTTTTTTTTTTTACATATTTCTGACATTTTTTTCACCACTTAAATAAAAAAGAATTGTGAAATTTTGGTATCGCTGTAATCAAATTGACTTGGAAGAAAGGGAGGGGAATATGTAAACGTAAAAATGAAAATTGGCTGCTTCCTTAAAAGGGTTTTCAACTATCGAATAACTACTTCTTAAATTCCCTAGTGTAGAATAAAAACAACAGGTACTCACCTCCCGCACTGGAGCTCTTCCAGAGATGTCAGCACCGGGTCTCCCCGTGCTCATATGACATTGTTTGCCACGTAAGCACTGCAGCCGATCAGCGGCTGCTGGTTGGCTGCTTCGCTCACACTTCTTTCGGATGAACCTTATATGTCCAAAAGAAAGGAGCGAGAATTGCAGCTCATTAGCAACTGTTTATTGGTTCATATGGCATAACAACATAGCTCCCAACCAACCCAGTTTCAGTGGGATTGTCCTGCTTTGAGGGCTCAGTCCCACCACATCAGCGCTTCTAGATACCTCTTTCTGACATCTTCATTGCTTTGTAGCTCCTTCTCCTCAGGGGTGGTGCTGCACCTCTCTACTCAGTACATGAATTAAATTTAACCATTGCCTTCTTGTCTTATGATCTGCTCTCTGCAATACTCAAACCAACAAACTTATGTTCACAGGTAGCAACTCTAGCAATGAGCCACAGCCCGCAATGTAGATAATTTGGTAATCTTGAACTGTATTTCAGCCAGTAATCCCAGAAGCAGATTATACTATTATACATAGAGATACATTTTATATAACTGCATTTCTATGTATCTGTATTCTACAGGTGAAGAAAAAGTCTTATTTTTTTGTTCCTATAATACTATCAAAAATAATGAAAATCTATTACAAAAAAAGTTGTTTTTTCCCCTTTTTGTGTGTCAAACCGACAACTTCTGTAATTACAGGCGGTGATGTCAATAGGAGAATTTTGTGTACTTGATTTATACTGCAGCCACTAACCCCAAAGGGAGATTATACAAAGTCATAAAGATGCATTGTATATAACAGTTTATTTTATGTCTCTGTATTCTAGAGGGAGAATAAATAAAGATTTTTAAGATTTTTATTGCTATAAAATTACTAAAAAATAATGAAAAACAATTCCAAAAATGTCATTTTTATTGTGCTTTTTTAAAAAATAATAAACATCACAAATCATAAAATAGCATAGATATACAGTACAGACCAAAAGTTTGGACACACCTTCTCATTTAAAAAATTTTCATGACTATAAAAATTGTACATTCACACTGAAGGCATCAAACCTATGAATTAACACATGTGGAACTATATACTTAACAAAAAAGTGTGAAACAACTGAAAATATGTCTTATATTCTAGGTTCTTCAAAGTAGCCACCTTTTGCTTTGATGACTGCTTTGCACACTCTTGGCATTCTCTTGATGAGCTTCAAGAGGTAGTCACCGGAAATGGTCTTCCAACAATCTTGAAGGAGTTCCCAGAGATGCTTAGCACTTGTTGGCCCTTTTGCCTTCACTCTGCGGTCCAGCTCACCCCAAACCATCTCAATTGGGTTCAGGTCTGGTGACTGTGGAGGCCAGGTTATCTGGCGTAGCACCCCATCACTCTCCTTCTTGGTCAAATAGCCCTTACACAGCCTGGAGGTGTGTTTGGTGTCATTGTCCTGTTGAAAATAAATGATGGTCCAACTAAATGCAAACTGGATGGAATAGCATGCCGCTGCAAGATGCTGTGGTTGCCATGCTGGTTCAATATGCCTTCAATTTTGAATAAATCCCCAACAGTGTCACCAGCAATGCACCCCCACACCATCACACCTCCTCCTCCATGCTTCACGGTGGGAACCAGGCATGTAGAGTCCATCCGTTCACCTTTTCTGCGTCGCACAAAGACACGGTGGTTGGAACCAAAGATCTCAAATTTGGACTCATCAGGCCAAAGCACAGATTTCCACTGGTCTAATGTCCATTCCTTGTGTTCTTTAGCCCAAACAAGTCTCTTCTGCTTGTTGCCTGTCCTTAGCAGTGGTTTCCTAGCAGCTATTTTACCATGAAGACCTGCTGCACAAAGTCTCCTCTTAACAGTTGTTGTAGAGATGTGTCTGCTGCTAGAACTCTGTGTGGCATTGACCTGGTCTCTAATCTGAGCTGCTGTTAACTAGAGATGAGCGTTGTTCGACTCGAACTGTTCGCCAATCTCAAATTCGAGCTGTTTTGGGCGGTGTTCGAGCCGTTCGGCGAACACGAACGATTTGAAAAAAATTCGGCTGTTCGAGGTTATGTTCGATAACTGTTCGTGCACCAAAATCATAACTGGATTTTTCTCAGTAATGATGAAAATTAATGTTAATACGCAGTTTGAGTGTACAGCTGGGCGGGGGGAGGGGCAGGGGATGGATCTCTGCAGGAATAATGAAGATCTCCATTTTTTTTTCTCTTTCCGGCATTTACAGTGGGGAGGTGCAATCTGTCAGCCTATCAGCAGCGCACACACGGAGCGAAGTGCTTTTTTTCACACAAGCAAGGGCATGTGTCATTGGCAGTGTATGTCACATGTCTTTGCCCTATAAGACCCAGCCATTTTCCCCGTCGCCACCATTTTCTCACTGCTGCAGCTGCGTGTTAGACGGCACAGCTGTTGCTGTGTGCGCTATACCTTGTTAATTTCAAGCCAATTTTCGCACAAATCTACAAATAGCTTGGGAGTAGTTGTGATTGCAGTCCTTTTAAGGACTAGGTTACAGCATTTCCTACGACTTTTATCAGGCAGGTCTGTGCTCTTAAATAGATAGGTTGGGAGTAAAGACTAATTGTAATTGCAGTCCTTTTCAGGACTAAGTTACATCAGTTCCTATCAGTTTTTGCCAGGCAGGTCTGTGCCAGTGCTGTGCAAGTTTTTTTCACAGAATTTGGCTAAATCTAGCAAAGCAAATCCTTTTTGGCCTATTGCAGAGTGTGTTAGTCAGTGGAGTAGCCTATCTGTGTTGCAAGCTACACCACCTGTGTATAGAATACCAATTTTTTTACTGCACGTAGTGAAGTAAAACCTTTTGGGCATAGCATCATTCTATTAGTCCATCTATACTGACCTCCATCAGGTTGCAAATTGAATATAATTATTTTCTGCATCTAGCTCTGAAAAAATATTTGGGCTTTTAGCAGTGTGTGGGACTTGTTCTATTAGTCCATCTATACTGACCTCCACCAGGTTGCAAATTGAATATAATTTTTTTCTGCATCTAGCTCTGAAAAAATATTTGGGCTTCTAGCAGTGTGTGGGACTTGGTCTATTAGTCCATCTATACTGACCTCCATCAGGTTGCAAATTCAATATAATTTTTTTCTGCATCTAGCTCTGAAAAAATATTTGGGCTTCTAGCAGTGTGTGGGACTTGGTCTATTAGTCCATCTATACTGACCTCCAACAGGTTGCAAATTAAAAATAATTTTTATCTGCATCTAGCTCTGAAAAAATATTTGGGCTTCTAGCAGTGTGTGGGACTTGGTCTATTAGTCCATCTATACTGACCTCCATCAGGTTGCAAATTAAAAATAATTTTTATCTGCATCTAGCTCTGAAAAAATATTTCGGCTTGAAGCAGTGTGTGGGACTTGGTCTATTAGTCCATCTATACTGACCTCCATCAGGTTGCAAATTCAATATAATTTTTTTCTGCATCTAGCTCTGAAAAAATATTTGGGCTTCTAGCAGTGTGTGGGACTTGGTCTATTAGTCCATCTATACTGACCTCCAACAGGTTGCAAATTAAAAATAATTTTTATCTGCATCTAGCTCTGAAAAAATATTTGGGCTTCTAGCAGTGTGTGGGACTTGGTCTATTAGTCCATCTATACTGACCTCCATCAGGTTGCAAATTGAATATAATTTTTTTCTGCATCTAACCCAGCCAATAGTTTTGGCCTAATACCACAGTTTGGCCACTCAGCTCTGCTCGGTTCCCATCCATTGTTTTTTTGTGCAAACAACTCCAGAGTTGTGAATTAGTTAACCACCAAAATGAGTGGAAAAAGGCCTGCTGCTGGTGGAAAGGGGAATAGGCGTGTTGGGAAGGGGAAAAAAGGTTGTGTCCGTGGGGTAGGTGTTAAAGCAACAGTAACATCTGCAGAAGAAAGACCATCTTCCAGCCAAACTAAAATGTCTACTTCTTTTAGCGGACAATGTGATAAGATCCCTTTCTTATGGCCACGCCAATCGCTACAAATTCCAGATGAGGCACAAAAACAGCAGGTGCTTCAACGGATATCAAGTGCTCCTTTAAGTGGGCTCTCCTCCACATCAACTTCAACATCACAAATACTCCAGTCCTCAGAGGTGTCACCCCAATCGCACTTGCTTCCTCACAGCTCCCAAATCTCCAGCTGCCCGTCTGAGTATGAGGTAGAACAGATGGTTGAGTCTGCAGAGCTGTTTACTCATACTATAGCCTGGGAATCAGAGGTCGGCTCCAGTGCTTCTGTGAATCCAGACGAGGAAATGATCTGCACTGATGCCCAGAATCTTTATGAGTCGGATCCAGGACCATACACAGAAGGTTTTGACCATAATGTAGACCCTCATTCCCAAACTGTAACTCCTGTTGGTGGAGACAATGAGGAAGACGATGATGAGACGCAAATACCTGATTGGAGCGACAACTTTAGTTTTTTGTCAGGGCAGGAACAGGTTGGCTCTGAGGACGACGGGTGTGATAACACACAGGGTGATGATGATGAGGTTGGAGATCCCACTTACTGTCAACCCACAGTCAGCCAAGAGATGAGGTCAGCAGAGGAGGTGGAGGAGAATGCTAGTGACGACGAGGTCAGGTTGCGCCTTCCTGGACAGAGACGTAGTACTGGAAGCATGTCAACAACTGCATCCTCAAACACAACTCTGCCTCTCACCACAAGTCGTGGTGGCTCTTCAGGTCGCATGGGTGCTAAGCCTTGCATAGCCTGGGCATTTTTTCAGATCAATAAAGATGACCCAACTCGTGTTATCTGTAACATTTGTCAGCAAAAGCTAAGTAGAGGCCAAAAAATACATAGTTTGAGTACTTCATGCATGAACCGGCACATGGACATGAAGCATAAGTTGCAGTGGGAAGCTCACTGTGCTACAATGCGGCCTAGCCGGCCGGGCCAACCACCGTCTGCCACATCTTGTGCATCCGCGGCCTCTTCATCCTCTGTGACTGGGGGGACAGCAGTCACACCTGTTTTGGGACGCAGACCTGCCACCTCTTTACCCGCAACAGCCAGCGTGATAGGCAGGTCATCATTTTCTTTGGAGGTGGTAACACCAGCTGGTGTTGAGCGCTGTCCGACATTGATAGCACCACCTTTGGATCAAGGCAACCTAACATGTCCGCCTGCATCTTCCTCACAGACCGGCAGTTTGCCGGAGAGAACCCCGTCTAAGCACAACAGCCAGCCCTCGGTCCCTCAGATGTGGACAAGTAAAAGACCATTTCCTCCTAGCCATGAGAAAGCTAAGAGGTTGAATTTCACCATCTGCAAGCTCTTGGCTACAGAAATGCTGTCTTTCCGCCTGCTGGACACAGAGGATTTTCGAGACCTTATGTCCGTCGCAGTGCCCCAGTACCAGATGCCCAGTCGGCACTACTTCTCAAAGAAAGGTGTGCCTGCGCTCCACCAGCATGTCTCATACAACATCACTGCTTCTTTGAGAAACTCTGTGTGTGACAGGGTGCATTTCACCACAGACACTTGGACGAGTAGGCATGGACAGGGGCGTTACATGTCGCTGACTGGGCACTGGGTAATTAGGGTGACAGCAGGACAAGGGGCTGCTGTCCAAGTCTTGCCGTCCCCACGAGTTGTGCATCAATCCTCTTTATCTCAAAGTTCCTCCACTGCTTCTGCCTCCTCAACCTCCTCTCGGTCCTCCACCTGCACCCAAAGCCTGTCTGGTCATGCCACAAGCTTTCTAACTACGCAGAAGGGATCCTGCACACCTCCTTACTATGTTGGCAGTAGGGCTCAACATCATCAGGCGGTTTTTACTTTGAAATGTCTGGGAAATGTGAGTCACACAGCTGAGGAGTTGTGGTCAGCTCTGGAGAACCAATTTCATGAATGGTTGTCTCCACTGGACCTGAAACCAGGGAAGGCCGTGTGCGACAATGCTGCAAACCTGGGTGCGGCCCTTCGCCGGGGCAATGTCACACACATGCCTTGTATGGCTCACGTGTTGAACCTGGTTGTCCAGCAATTTTTAGCCCACTATCCCGGACTAGATGGCCTTCTGCAGAGGGCACGGTCGCTGTGTGCTCACTTCCGCCGTTCGCATCCCGCAGCTCAGCGACTTACATCTCTACAGAAGTCGTTGGGCCTGCCACTTCACCGGCTAAAATGCGATGTGCCTACCCGGTGGAATTCAACGCTGCACATGTTGCAGCGACTGTGGAAGCACCGCAAAGCCCTGGTGCAATATGTTCTGACGTATAGCCTGGGCCAACGAGATCCAGAGGTGGGGCAAATCACGCTGGAGGAGTGGTCTCAGATAAGGGACCTATGCACCCTTCTGCACAGTTTTGAAATGGCGACGAAGATGTTTAGTGCTGACGATGCCATTATCAGCATGACTATTCCGGTGATTTACATGCTGGAGCACATGTTAAACAGAATTCGGAGTCAGGTGGTGGCACAAGAGGAGGTGGAGGAAGTAGAGTTGTATGCGGAAGGGCTAACATCTGCAAGGTCCAGACGGTCGGCAGCACCAAGGCGGCAGGCATGTGAGGGTGGGGGAGATGGTTTTACCAGGGCGCATGGTAGCAGCCAAACTAGTGAGGAAGGTGCAGGAGCCCAGGAAGAAGTGGAGGATGAACTGATGGAAGACTCATCAGATGAGGGAGACCTTGATCACATTTCTGTTGTGCGAGGTTGGGGGGAGAGGACAGAGGAAGGAAGCATGATTGTTACCTCGCCACCAACACAACAGGGACTTGGTGCTCCTGGATGCGCAAGACACATGAGTGCCTTCTTGCTGCACTACCTGCAACATGACCCTCGAATTGTGAGAATTAGAAATAATCCTGACTACTGGGTTGCCACACTGTTAGATCCCCGGTACAAAAGTAAATTTGCAGAAATTATTCCTGCCATAGAAAGGGATGCACGCATGCAGGAGTATCAGCAGAGACTGTTGCAGAATCTTACATGTGCTTTTCCACAAAACACCAGTGGTGCACGTAGTGAATCTCACAGTTCCAACTTGCCAACCGTGGGACCGTCGAGTGTTCAGCACTCAAACCGTAACAGAAGCACAGTATCTGCTGGTAACATCAATTTTGCGGAATCATTTCACCACTTTTTTAGCCCATCCTTTGCAAGGCCACAGGAGACAAGAAGTCTGACACATAGTCAACGCCTAGAGAAGATGGTACAGGAGTATCTCCAAGTAAACATTGAAGCCATGACTGTGTCACTGTACCCTTGCTCTTTTTGGGCTTCCAATCTGGATAAATGGACGGAGCTAGCCACTTACGCCTTGGAGATTTTGTCATGCCCGCAGCCAGCGTTCTGTCTGAATGTGTGTTCAGCGCTGCTGGTGGTGTGCTGACAGATAAGCGCACGCGGCTCTCCACTGATAATGTAGACAGACTCACATTCATAAAGATGAACAAATCATGGATCCGAAATGACTTTTCTACCCCTGTGTCATCCTGGGGAGAGTAAAAGCTTGATGATTGGTTAAAATCACCTCACCAACCGTTTTAAGCTTTCAAATTACTAATCATGTTTATCTGTATCTTGGCTGGAAAATAATTTGGGCTTTGTAGCAGTGTGCAGTACTGATTCTATTAGGCCATCTATACTAAGCTCCACCAGATTTAAAATTACTAATCATGTTTATCTGTATCTTGGCTGGAAAATAATTGGGGCTTTGTAGCAGTGTGCAGTACTGATTCTATTAGGCCATCTATACTAAGCTCCACCAGATTTAAAATTACTAATCATGTTTATCTGTATCTTGGCTGGAAAATAATTTGGGCTTTGTAGCAGTGTGCAGTACTGATTCTATTAGGCCATCTATACTAAGCTCCACCAGATTTAAAATTAATAATAAATTTTAGCTGCATCTAGCCCGGAAAATAATTTTGGGGCTCCGAGATGCGCAAGACACATAAGTGCCTTCTTGCTGCACTACCTGCAACATGACCCTCAGATTGTCAGAATTCGAAGTAATCCTGACTACTGGGATGCCACACTCTTAGATCCCGCACACTCTTCGATCAACCTTTTCATTTTAATAAAGACCAAAAAAATGGTCATTTTTGAAATTATAAGCATTAGCAGGTTATTAGAAACTGAAATCAAACAGTTTTCAACTCAAAACTTTATTCTAGGTGATGTTACATTTGCACATAGGAACCCTTGTTCGAAAGGAGCTTCTGAACTCTCTCGTCCATTGAATTTGTCAGGTTTTGGATGGTTTCTGCTTCAATTGTTTTGCATGAGGACAGAATACCCTCCCAGAGCTGTTGCTTAGATGTGAACTGCCTCCCGCCATCATAGACACTCCTTTTGATGATGCTCCAGAGGTTCTGAATGGGGTAGAGGTCAGGGGAGCATGGGGGTCACACTATAAGTTTGTCCCCTTTTATGCCCATATCAGCCAGAGATGCAGATGTGTTATGTGCAGCATGAGACGGTGCATTATCATGCATGAAAATGATCTTGCTGTGGAATACACGGTTCTTCTTCTTGAACCATGGCAGGAAGTGCTGTTTGAGAAACTCCACATACATTATGGAGTTCATCTTTACCCCTTCAGGGATCGTAAAGGGGCCGACAATCTCTCTCCCCATGATTCCAGCCCAAAACATTACTCCACCTCCTCCTTGTTGGCGCTGTAGCCGTGTTTGCGTGGGGTGTCCATCAACCAGCCATCCTCCACTCCATCCATCTGGACCATCGAGCGTTGCACGGCACTCATCCGTGAACAAAACAGTTTTGAAATCAGTCTTCATGTATTGTTTGGCCCACTGGAGCCGTTTCTGCTTGTGTGCAGTGGATAGAGGAGGTCGACAGGATGGCGTACGCACAGCTGCAAACCTCTGAAGGACTCTGCATCTTGTTGTTCGGGGGACGTTGGAGGCACCAGCAGCTTCAAAAACTTGTCTGCTGCTATGACAAGGCTTTTTTGCCGCTGCTCTTTTAACCTGACGTAATTGCCTGTAGGAAAGAGTCCTCAATTTGCCCTTATCAGCACGCACACGTGTGTACTGTGAATCAGCTACATACTTCTTGATTGCCAAGACACTTCATCCTGATCATCTCACAATGTTGATTGTAGTCATGCCTTGACCTAAACACTCCACAATTTGTTGCTTCTCAGCAGCCGACACATCCTTTCTCTTTCCCATTTTGGCAGAAAATGTAGGTTGCTTAATAATGTGGGACAGCCTTCTTAAGTAGTCTTGCCTTTCATTGGACACACCTGCCAAACTACTGGTGTCTGCAATTGCTTACAGTGATATAAAGAGCCCTGACACACATCACCATCAATGAGTTTAACTGACAAACAAACAAATTCTTACCTTATCACTCCTAAACACTTTTTGCATAATAATTTGGAACACAGTGTACATGTGCTTTTCCACAAAACACCAGTGGTTCACGTAGTGAATCTTACAGTTCTAACTTGCCAACTGTGGTCTGTATGGAGTTGTTCAATAAAGGGCCCAAAATTAAGATAACATAGACGGGTGAGGTCTCTATGAATACGAATTCCTAAGTATTTGATACCCTGTGAGGGCCAGGCAAAGGGAAAGTTGGACTGGAGGGAATCCTGTATGGATTTGGGGAGGGAGACATCGAGGGCCTCAGACTTCGCTGCACTGATTTTAAAATTTGACCATGTAACAAAGTGATCTATTTCAGCCATAACAGCAGGGATGGATATATGTGATTGAGTGATATATACTAGGACATCATCAGCAAATAGAGAGCACTTGTACTCGGTGCCTCCCACCTCAATCCACCTAATATTGGGGTTATGGCGAATTGATGAGAGCAGGTGCTCCGTCACTAGGATGTATAAGAGAGGGGACAGAGGACATCCCTGCCTTGTCCCATTGGTGATTATGAAAGGTGATGAAAATGTTCTGACGCGCCCCCTTGGCCTTGGGACACCCGGAGCCGGACCCTTTTTCGTGGATGCTGGTGGTTGTAGTCTCCGTGGCGGCAACCCGGTTCCGTGGCTCAGGGCAGTCAAACCAGTGGCGGAACTATTTATGTGGTTTTGATGTTTAAACGTCCGACTACGCCACCCGTGGATTGCGGTCAGAGTGAACCGCCGCTGCAAGGCAGACCGCTGAGGCTGGTGTTGTGGGTGCAGCAGAGCGTAGCATAACTCCCCACGGGAGGAGTATAGCCTCAGGGCAGTGTATGCGGAGGATGGGGGTGATGGTGCAGGGCAGCAGCAGTATCGACACGGAGTCAGTGATGCAGTCCAGGGCCTTTTCTCACAGTTCTTATTATCCAGACCACTTCTGCAGGTAACGGCTGCCCACGTCGTACTGTGCTCACCAAGTGAGGGGCTCAGACAACTCCCAGATAACTTTGGAGCGCTTCACAGGACCCCCTTTGTGTGTCCTTTGTCTGGCCTTTCTTACCAACCCTTCTGTCCGGCTGCCTCGGGCCTCCTCTTGGTAAACTTGGCGCCAGTTTCCCTGACCCTATGTGGTGCCTTCCTAGCGGGTGTAGCGAGAGGCTGCGCCACATAAAATGTCACAGCCTCCGGTTTCTAGCTGAGGGTCGTTTCCCGCCTCCACTAGTTTCGGGGACCGGTCTCCCCCTTTGGACTGACTCCTCCACGCAGGTGGATTCGGGCGTGCGGTGGCGACTCGCCCGTCCGCACCCCGGGGATCCCTTCGTTCCTCGTTCCTGGAGCCTTCTCCGCTCCTCTTCCTTCCTTCTCCCTCTTCCAGGCCTGGGCCTCTGTTACTAGGCCCGCCTCCGGAGCAGAGCTCATGCAGAGCCCCTGCTCCCTGTCACTTCTGCTCAGACTTCTCTGCACTGAACTAAGATGGTGCCCACCTTTTATACTCCCTTCTCAATGCACCCAGGAACTGCTTCCTCCATGCTCCTGCACTACAGGGTTCCCCTTCCTCAGTGTTCCCTCCCCCCACTCCAGCCAGGGACAGGGACTGTCGTGCCCATCTCAGGGGCATATTGGTCGCCCTGCCCCATGGCAATGTGGTGTAATGCATGCAGGTGTCGGGTCCTGATCCACACTCCATCCTTACCTGAGAGTGAGATATCACACCTCTGGGGGAGGTGCAATACCTCTGTAGCAACCGAGCCCTCAGGGTGCTACAGTTCCATTTATCTTCAGCCTAGGTGACGTATTGCGATACAGGGCCGTGATTTTGGCTATAAAAGGGTCCCCTAGACCCCTACCCCAAGCTTTTTAAGAGAATAATATATGGCATGCCAGGAGACTCTATGGAATGCTTTCTCAGCATCCAACGAGAGTATCTAATTACAAATTTTTAACTGCATCTAGCCCAGGAAATACTTTGTGCCTAGTAGCAGTGTCTGCTAGTCAGCGGATTATCCCGGCTGTTAAGCAAGCTACACCACCTGTAGTTTAGACACTTAATTTTTTCAAAGGAAATGCTTCGGGACCACGGGATACTCAGTGAAGAGCATCAGGAGGCACCCCAAGGCATAGGGGCTGGGACTGGCGGTAGGATGCCTTGCGGTGGACAGCCGAGCTCGATCCTTATAAAAGCTTTTTAACTGCAGCAGCTTTAGTGGACGCTACTGGAGCTGGAATTACGCGGCTGCTGGCATGAGACTTGCCCTCCAATAGATCCTTGTAAAAGGATTTAAAGTGTATTCATTCAAATTAGAGAGACAATTTAAATTAAAAAGCTTAGAGCTGCCTCCACCACAGAGGGGCTCGCTCGACCCACCAGCGGACAGGCACCAGTATTGGGAGAGGGGGGCTGGCCGTCAGGGTCCACCGCGGCTCTGGCACAAACCCGGCGACGCGGAGGTGGCACGGGCAGGAACGGACTGGCCGTGTCGGCTTCTCACTTTTTGGATTTTAGAAGGGCATGACATGCCTATATCTGTGTCTCCCCCTCCTTTTACTCCTCCACCTCTTTTCTTTTCGCATGACTATATGTACTTGTCACTTTTCCATGTGTTAGTTATGTCTTCTGAGCAGTTTGTCAGCTTTTGGACACCTTTGAAGGTGTTTTCTATGTGTTTCTATGTGTTTTTGTTTGCCTGCCATTGGTTTTAACGGTGTTCGAAGGTGTTCGACGAACAGTTCGACGAACAGTTCGGCGAACACACGGGTGTTCGACGAACCGAACCGAACTCGAACACTACGGGGGTGGCTCAACACTACTGGAGACTCGGATAAACTTATCCTCAGAAGCAGAGTTGACTCTTGGTCTTCCTTTCTTGGGGCGGTCCTCATGTGAGGCAGTTTCTTTGTAGCGCTTGATGGTTTTTGCAACTGCACTTGGGGACACTTTCAAAGTTTGCCCAATTTTTCAGACTGACTGACCTTCATTTCTTAAAGTAATGATGGCCACTCGTTTTTCTTTACTTAACTGCTTTTTTCTTGCCATAATACAAATTCTAACAGTCTATTCAGTAGGACTATCAGCTGTGTATCCACCAGACTTCTGCACAACACAACTGATGGTCCCAACCCCATTTATAAGGCAAGAAATCCCAATTATTAAACCTGACAGGGCACACCTGTGAAGTGAAAACCATTTCAGGTGACTACCTCTTGAAGCTCATCAAGAGAATGCCAAGAGTGTGAAAAGCAGTCATCAAAGCAAAAGGTGGCTACTTTGAAGAACCTAGAATATAAGACATATTTTCAGTTGTTTCACACTTTTTTGTTAAGTATATAATTCCACATGTGTTAATTCATAGTTTTGATGCCTTCAGTGTGAATGTACAATTTTCAAAGTCATGAAAATACAGAAAAATCTTTAAATGAGAAGATGTGTCCAAACTTTTGGTCTGTACTGTATTTGGTGTCCCCATAATCACGATGACCTGCACAACATGGCTATCAGATTATTTACGGAGAAAATGGCATAAAAAATTGCATGATTAATATTTTTTCTCTATTAAACCCATAAAAAATGCAATAAAAATGTAACACTGATGCCATGTTCACACAAAGCGTCAATGCTAGTTTATTTTCTATTGCGTTGTTTTCACACGTTTTCTGCAGGTGCACCACATGACTCAATAACAATATTCTCTGATTATTGCTTGTTTGCTGCATTTCTTTTATGCGTGTTCCCCATATTTAATGCATTTTTGGTGTAGCTGTAAAGCCGCGTTTTTAATGCTTTTTTAATACTACAGAAAAGCTTTGTTTCTGCACTTTTTTTACATGTGTTTTTTTTCAGGCTCCACATAGAAGCCTATATAGGAAATAAAGCACCAAAAACCTCAGAGTTCAGCAGCGTCTTTAGATGCAATGAAGGCGGAGATTTCATGGAATCACATCCACTTTGCTTGGACATTTAGACCCTGTTCACATGTAGCATAAATGCTGCGTATTTTCTGCTGCTTTTTTTGGACAGAAATTCTGCTGTTGAACTGTCCACGCAAAGCAAATGTGATTTAATGAAAACTGTGCCCCTTGTGCATATAAAGATGCTGCTGAACTGTGCGGCTTTGGTGCTTTTTCTTTTCTGGAGGCTTGTATGTGGAGCCAAAAAAAACACATAAAAAACTGCAGTTACTTTTTTAAGTGCAGAATCAAAACTTTTCTGTATTATAAAAAACACATTAAAAATGCAGCTTAACATCTGCACAAAAAACGCATCAAAAATGCAGCACGGATACAATAATCAGAGAAGATTGTTATTGTGTAATTTGGTGCGGATCCTGCAGAAAACAAAAAACACAGTATTTCTGCAACGTGTGAACACAGCCTTACAGACACAAAAAAGCCCGATGTTATATAGTGAAGCTACATAACGATGAGAAAGTTCTGGCAGCTCCGACTGTGAATGAAGGAACAAAGAAAATAAATCCACAGGTCACAATTAGAGATGAGCAGAACGCACGCTGTGTCGTACCGGCCCTTGCTAATCAAAAGCTGTGCCGGGAACGCCAGATGGAAAGAGATTTGCGGGTCTCCTAGCCAGCCACCAGGCAGCACTTAATCACTCCACTCATGTCTAGTTCCAAACTGTCCAGAATACAGCGGACAGTCCTGGATTTTGGTCTATGCCCTGCAGTCTCTGGCAACTGCTGAATTTCCCTCACTGCCAGCGCCCCTCTGGCATCTCCTCCTGTCAGGGGAGAAAGAAATGGCGTGGATAGGGGTGTGGCTAAGAGTGTGGCCAAAATTTGTCCAAAGGTTTGTCCCTCTTTCTGTTCTTTAAAAGTTGGGTGGTATGCATAACAATGTCACATAGTCCCCATGTGTCTTTTTGGGGGGCCACAGCAGAGATATTTGTATCCCTGAAAGTTCAATTGGAGTGGCCAGATTTATCATTTCGCAAAAAAGTCACGTAATCTCGCAGAAATTGCGCCCATCTCGATGCTGTTATCAAGGCATCGAGTGCACACCAAAATTAAGATCAAAACTACAGTTCAGTCATAGGGGTGGTATGACTTTTCTTTTTTTTTTACCAATTAATTAAATATGTTTTCCATTTTTTTTATAAAGTTAATGGGGGATAAGGATCATTTTAAACAAAAGGAAGACGCAATGCTTACAACTAGAATCCCACTCTAGCACTATGGCACTGATGGAATGGTGATGTCCTGACCCTGTAGCCAATTTGTTGCCTGAGCGGTCAGGTGATGGGAACATTATCATTTCTGTTCCTGATGAAGACCATTGGAGCAGTGGGGGGACTATAAGATCCCTACACTCTGTTAACATTTCAAAAGGAGCAGAAAAAGTTTTAAAGGGAATCTGTCACCTCGAAAAACAATATTTACCTACAGATGTAGTGGTAATCCTTAGATAGACAGTAGTTAATCCATGTCTGGCTGGTTTACTGGCAGCGCACAACATTGATAAAATGAAGTTATACTCTCTCGGCAGCTGTTCACTTACAGTCATTGGAGCGGTGCAAGAGTGCGGTGTAACAGTCATCGCTAACTAAATAGTCAGGGTGCTATAATCACTTCCCTGTAAGTTGATTACATTGTTCTACAGCCAAATTGGTTCAGAGACGAAAACAGTTGAACTTAACTAACTTTGTGGTGCTGACAACGAATATGATACTTACATTTGCTGATTGGCTCTAATTTTCAAGATCCAGAGGAGGATGTAATTACTTATGACAGCTTTCATACAGACTTATAAAAAAACTGGGTCTTTACAGTATTATTTCATCATCATTATTGCCTTGTTAGTAGCTAGTCTATTATGTGGCGCCCCTGAGGGTTCAGTCGCCACAGAGGTTCTGCACCTCACTCAGAGGTGTGGTGCCTCCCTTCACTCAGGTAAGGAGGGAGTGCTGCACGGAACCCCAACACCTACATCCAACACTACACTGCTCCAGGCCAGCTGGAGGGGCGACACGCAGAGCGCAGCTGCTGAGCCCTGTCCCTGGCTGGAGTGGGGGGAACCCAAAGGTAGGGGGAACCAGTAGTGGGTGTGGATGGAGGAAGTAGTTTAGGGGAGCACTCATACAGTAAAGATATAAAAAGAAGCCATCTTAGAATAGTGCAGTCCAGTCAGTGAGAGGAGAGAGAGAAGACAGTCAGGGAGCAGAGTCTCAGTCAGAGCTCTTCTCCCCAAGCAGGGCCTAGCCTCAGAGGCCCAGGAGGGGAGCACGGAGTAGGCTCCGATCTACAGAAGGGATCCTAGGGGGTACGGCAAGTGCAGACGGCACCCGTACACCCCGAACCTGCCAGGTGTCAGGAGAATCTAGGCCGCAAGAATGGGACCGGCCCCTGGCCGAGTCGTGCAGCTTCAAGCCTCGGCTGCAAAAACCGGAGGCTTCTGACTTCTATAGCAGAAGCCAACCTCTCACTTCAATCCAAGTAAGGTCAAGCAGGTCTGTGCAATTCCGACGGACGGGGGGACCTCGCAGCACCCGAATAGGATTCACAGTGGGAAGCTCAGGGCAGGAGGGAATGAAGACCCAGCGTGAAGTCGGTCTAGGAAGGTACATATGAAAGTGGGGTTCTGCCAGGTACACCCGAACTGCCTGAGGAAGGACTGAACCCCTTCCCGGTGGACGCAGTGCGACGCGGGAGGCTTCCACCAGTACAGTGCACCTGTGATCTGTCTAAGAACTGTGAGTAAATCTTGGATGACTGCACTGAACTGCCTCCGCTCCTTCATTTCGCCGGTACCTTTTCCCTCCCTGCACTACAACGCCCAGCGCACCCCCTCAATTCATCCACGCTGCCCTGAGGCCCGCTCCACCTGTGGGGAGCCATTCCATCACAAGCTGCCCTATCATCTGCCTCACGAAAAATCCCAAAAACCCCATATAGAAGTTTCCCCTTTTCACTGACCGCCCTGGGTCACGGACCGGGCCAGCCACCGTGATATCCCTCGGCAACCAGAGGCCCGGCTGCCGAGTACCCCACGGCCCTGGGGGCGAGTCATATTACATCATCTATTTAGTCTATTGAGCCTTCAATGTTCTATCATCTTAGGGTGACCAATCAAAAGACGCCAACTCAGCCCCGATGATATAACCCTATTTACAGGTCGCATCACCTACTCTTATAAATGCTTTCTGTGTAAGGCAGGGGTGAGGAACTTATTTTCTTCCATGGGCCATTTGGATATTTATACCATCCTTTGGGGGCCATACAAAATTATCAACTTGAAAATGACTCTACTATATTTGGTCAAACACTTAATTAACTCACCCCTAATGTGACGACTGGAGCTGCTTCTCTGCTGAGGCTGTGATGTTAGGTGGTATGGATGATATTGCTACTCGTAACTGCTTTTCCAGATTTGCGTCAGTCTGGAGCGCAGGTGACTCTTTGCGATGAAAAGTTTTGTAAAGAACTAACAGCAGGGCATGCCATTTTATTAGTTGGTGTGGATTGCCACTAGAAAGCACAACTCTGGGAGCCTCGCGTGACCGGCATGTGAGGCAGGCACGCTGCGTGAGAGCTCCCGCGCTGAATCCGGCTACATCCTGATATACTAGCAATAATTTACCTCCATGGCTTAGCTTACAGAGCAGATACTTACTGGAGACATCGGTGCCCCGTGCGAGAGGTCAAATTCCACCATGACCCGCAGCAAAAGAGGAGAGAAGGAGTTGGTAGACCGCGAGGTGGCTGCATACAATATGGCACCGGCGCTGAACAACACCACCAGCAGCAAAGCTTCTGAGATGGCAGTAAAGCTGGTAAAATTCGCCCGCATTTCACCTGAACAAGTCTCCTCAGATGACTGCAGCGATGGGAATTGCCTCGGTCCTGATCCGGACATGGAGATTGAGTCCAGGAGTGAACACACTACAAGTAAGATGGCCGCCACTTGCCTCATACAGCAGTGTGCAGGCTACTCCTGAGAGGAGAACGGAGGGGGGCGCTGCGGGTGCAGAGTCATTGCTGGCTGAACCCAAAATTAAATTCCACAGTTGTTTTTTGCTTTTTTTACCATGTTCACTGAATGCTACAACTGACCTGCCATTATAAATCTCTAGGTCAATACGAGTTCGTAGATACCAAACATATATAGGTTCTTCTTTATTTAAGTAGTGAAAAAAAATCCAAAGTTTGGTAAAAAAAAAAAATGCCGCCATTTTCTGAGACCCGTAGCGTCTCCATTTTTCGTGATCTGTGACCGGGTGAAGGCTTATTTTTTGCGCGCCGAGCTGACATTTTTATTCATACCATTTTGGTGTTGATCCGATGTTTTGATCGCCCTTTATTGCAATGTTGCGGCAACCAAAAAAACGTAATTCTGGCGTTTAGAATTTTTTGCTCGTTACGCTGTTTACCGATTGGATTAATTCTTTTTTTATATTGATCCGGCAATTCTGAACTCAGTGATATCAAATATGTGTATGTGGGTTTTTTTTTAATTGTTTTATTTTGAATGGGGCGAAAGGGTGGTGATTTAAACTTTTATACTTTTTTATTTTTTTTATATTTTTTACACTTTTTGCATGCTTCAACAGTCTCCATGGGAGACTAGAAGTAGCACTTTTCAGATCTCCTCTGCTACACAGAGGAGATGAGCAGATCGCCTGTGTGTAGCAGATTTGCTCACTTGCTATGAGTGCCGACCACTGGGGCAGCGCTCACAGCAATCTGGAAATGACAACCACAGAGGTCTCCTGCAGACCCCGGTTTGTCATGCCAACCCATCGGCGACCCGCAATCATGTCACGCGCTTCCCGGAAGCGCGAGTTAAATGCTACTGTCAGAGATTGACAGCAGCATTTACCTGGTTAACAGCCGCGGGTGAATCAGCTGTATAGATCAGCTGACGTGCCTGGAAAAGTGCGGGCTCAGCCTGACGTCATAAAGGGGTTAATGAATACCAATAAAGATATTTTTAGTAGTATATAGTCAGTGAATATAGATATATATGCAGTACAGACCAAAAGTTTGGACACCCCTTCTCATTTAAAGATTTTTCTGTATTTTCATGACTATGAAAATTGTACATTCACACTGAAGGCATCAAAACTATGAATTAACACATGTGGAATTATATACTTAACAAAAAAGTGTGAAACAACTGAAAATATGTCTTATATTCTAGGTTCTTCAAAGTAGCCACCTTTTGCTTTGATGACTGCTTTGCACACTCTTGGTATTCTCTTGATGAGCTTCAAGAGGTAGTCACCGGAAATGGTCTTCCAAGGATTTCCCCGAGATACTTAGCACTTGTTGGCCCTTTTGCCTTCACTCTGCGGTCCAGCTCACCCCAAACCATCTCAATTGGGCTCAGGTCTGGTGACTGTGGAGGCCAGGTCATCTGGCGTAGCACCCCATCACTCTCCATCTTGGTCAAATAGCCCTTACACAGCCTGGAGGTGTGTTTGGGGTCATTGTCCTGTTGAAAAATAAATGATGGTCCAACTAAACGCAAACCGGATGGAATAGCATGCCGCTGCAAGATGCTGTGGTAGCCATGCTGGTTCAGTATGCCTTCAATTTTGAATAAATACCCAACAGTGTCACCAGCAAAGCACCCCCACACCATCACACCTCCTCCTCCATGCTTCACGGTGGGAACCAGGCATGTAGAGTCCATCCATTCACCTTTTCTGCGTCGCACAAAGACACGGTGGTTGGAATCAAAGATCTCAAATTTGGACTCATCAGACCAAAGCACAGATTTCCACTGGTCTAATGTCCATTCCTTGTGTTCTTTAGCCCAAACAAGTCTCTTCTGCTTGTTGCCTGTCCTTAGCAGTGGTTTCCTAGAAGCTATTTTACCATGAAGGCCTGCTGCACAAAGTCTCCTCTTAACAGTTGTTGTAGAGATATGTCTGCTGCTAGAACTCTGTGTGGCATTGACCTGGTCTCTAATCTGAGCTGCTGTTAACCTGCGATTTCTGAGGCTGGTGACTTGGATAAACTTATCCTCAGAAGCAGAGGTGGCTCTTGGTCTTCCTTTCTTGGGGCGGTCCTCATGTGAGCCAGTTTCTTTGTAGCGCTTGATGGTTTTTGCAACTGCACTTGGGGACACTTTCAAACTTTGCCCAATTTTTCGGACTGACTGACCTTTATTTCTTAAAGTAATGATGGCCACTCATTTTTCTTTACTTAGAATTTGTATTATGGCAAGAAAAAACAGCTAACAGTCTATTCAGTAGGACTATCAGCTGTGTATCCACCAGACTTCTGCACAACACAACTGATGGTCACAACCCCATTTATAAGGCAAGAAATCCCAATTATTAAACCTGACAAGGCACACCTGTGAAGTGAAAACCATTTCCGGTGACTACCTCTTGAAGCTCATCAAGAGAATGCCAAGAGTGTGCAAAGCAGTCATCAAAGCAAAAGGTGGCTACTTTGAAGAACCTAGAATATAAGACATATTTTCGGTTGTTTCACAATTTTTTGATAACTATATAATTCCACATGTGTTAATTCATAGTTTTGATGCCTTCTGTATGAATGTACAATTTTCATAGTCATGAAAATACAGAAAAATATTTAAATGAGAAGGTGTGTCCAAACTTTTGGTCGGTACTGTATATATGCAATAATATACACTGTTTACATTTATTAATTTGGTGATCGCACGTGGCGGCGGTGGGCAGGCTGAGGCAGCCACTAGATTCTTCTTGACTGGGCGGTGGGCGCAGCGGTGCCACTGGCTATGTGAGTAGCTAACTTAAGTCCATGAATTAATTTGTCCACCATTTCAGTACATAATTGTATGATACAGTCATTCCGTCCCCTGCCCCATTCCAACACACAACCAACATTTATAAGCTACTGGATGTTCCTGAGCACTGCTGTAAAACCAAATGGTCAATCACAACATCCATGAGCAGCGCTCAGGATCATCCGGTAGCTTATAAATTTTGGTTGTGGGAGGGGAGGGAATGATTGATATAGGTTGTATATATGATTGGGAAACATATTTATCATTATTCTATGATAGTGTAATTATTGGAAGGGGGAAAGCAGTCTGTGCTCGGCCTGCAGTGCATGGACTGTGCGCCGATCTCCTGACCCGCATCCTCATACATGCTGTGAGGCTGCTGAGTTCAGGTCAGGAGACCCACAGCGAGTCCATGCACTGCGGTCAAAATGCAGACCAATTCACTGATGGGTGAATGAGCCTTAAAGAGGTTGTTTGGTTCAAATCCACATGCCTGCAGTCCCTCTGCATCACTGATTGCAGACTTGTGAATCCTCGAATCGTACGCACTGTGAGGATTCACCAGTATCAGAGTCGGGAACGGTGGTCACATGGCTGCAGACTCCCGGCCAGAATCCAACTATATGGGAAAAGACTCACTCAATATACTTGCGTTGAGCGCGGCAGTGCTCCTCTAGTCAGATTCTGGCACGGAGTCTGCATTTCACATCCTTGCAGCCACGTGACCGCCGTTCCTGGTTCTGATACTGGTGAATCCTCACAGTGCATACAATGTGAGGATTCACAAGTCTGCAGTCAGTGACGCTGAGGGACTGCATGCTTATGGATTTAGACAGGACAACCCCTTTAAGGCTCATTCAGCAGTGATTTACTCCCTGTGATCTCGGAGGTCCGCGCTGGTTTCTGCAGGATCACGATTCTCAGCCACACACAGCGGCGACCAGCTCCGGAGCTTCAGAGCACAGTCAGTAATCACTGCTTGTAATCTGTGACAGGGCAGCCTCCTGTCATTACAGTCTGGTTATGCTGAACTGGTGTACTATAAAGAAAATGGATACAATATATATTTAAATATCTTCAATATATATAAATAAAAATGTAAATGTTTGTTCAAAATCTTAAATCTCCGAAAGTTCTTCACCGATTGCTTTGAAATTTTGACACAACGTTGCATTCGAATACACGCATGTTTGTATATACCTACTATGTTTTATATCCCAGCTAATATGCGCTGAAACACCCGATGTCGACATCGATAAGGATTTGCATGAAGTTGTGACGAAGAATATGATACATGGACCTTGCAGTACACTGAATCCAAATTCACCATGCATGATAGACGGAAAATGCTCTAAGCGATATCCTCGAGTATTAGTATCCAATACAGTTACAGGAAACGATGGATATCCTTTATATAAAAGACGATCAGCAGAAGATGGCGGGAAGATATTTTCAGTCAAATATGCAATGAAAATTCAAATATGAACATGGATTTTACAGCAGAAATCTACAATGAAGCGTTGATAATGATTGAAGATTTGTGCGTCATGAACAAAATTACAACACGGGTGATCTTTTGTTGTATATGCAATCAAATATTTCTAAGCTAACGCTTGAGCAAAAAGGCATTTACAGAGTTGGAGAAATTTTCTTCTTAGATGCGCCAGGAGGAACTGGTAATACGTTCCTAATTAGATTGATTCCGGCAGCAATTCGATCCCAAAATGACATAGCTCTTGCGTTGTCCGGAATAGCTGCGACACTGCTACCAGGTGGAAGAACTGCTTATTCCGCTTTGAAAATTGTCATTGAACATGTAATTCATTGAAACTCCCACGTGCAACATTTCCGAAGCATCTGGCATGGGAAAAATATTACAGAAATGCAAACTTATTGTGTTGGATGCATGCACAATGGCGCACAAAAAATCGCTCAAGGTTCTTGATCAATCATTGCAAGATTTACGTGGAAACCTCAGACCATTTGGGAACGCATTAATATTGCTTGCAGGAGATTTCAGGCAAACATTACCTGTAATTCCTCGATCGACGCCAGCAGATGAAATAAATGCTTGCCTGAAATACTCTACTTTGTGGCGACACGTAAAGACGTTAAAATTAACTACAAATATGCGTGTCAAGATGCAAAACGATCGATAAGCTGAAAAATTCTCACATCAATTGCTGGAAATTGGGAACGGAAAGGTGCCGGTTGATCTGACCTCAGGACGAATTTCATTGCCTCATAACTTCTGCAATTTAGTGACGTCAAAAGAACAATTGGTTGAAAAAACATTTCCCAATATTCAAACCAATTATAAGAATCACGATTGGCTGAGTGAATGAGCTATTCTTGCAGCCAAGAACAAAGACGTCTATGAACTTAACAATATTATTCAGTCTAACATTCAAAGTGAGGCAGTCACATACAACTCCGTTAACACTGTTGTGGAAGCAGATGAAGCGATTAATTATCCAACAGAATTTTTTAATTCACTCGATCTGCCAGGGATGCCACCTCACGTACTGCAATTGAAAATCGGCGTGCCAATTATCATGTTGCGAAATATCAACCAGCCAAAGCTTTGCAACGGCACGCGGCTTGCAGTAAAACAATTAATGAGCAACATCGTTGAAGCAACAATCTTTCAAAGGTGAAGATGTCCTCATTCCTCGCATTCCTACGGATATGCCATTTCAACTTAAGAGATTGCAATTCCCAATTCGATTGGCATTTGCAATCACCATCAACAAAGCTCAGGGCCAATCTTTACAATTGTGCGGTTTAAATCTAGACACGGATTGCTTCTCACATGGACAATTATATGTTGCGTGTACTAGAGTCGGCAAACCAGACAATCTCTATATCTACATAGACAATGGAACAACAAAAAATGTTGTATACCCACAAGCATTGTGAAATTAAGTTTTTTAGAAACGTGCGCTTTCTCTTTTCTTTCTTTTCCATTTAACCACACTGAGCCACAGCAACGCGTGGCCGGGTACAGCTAGCATTACATAAGAGTAAACTTTATATACGCACATACAGTACAGTACAGCCAGGTGTGCATTATATACAGTATATACTGTTTTATATACAGGTATGTATTGTATATACTGGGCAATGAAATCACTTTTGCCTTGAACTGTATGAACTGTATTGAAATGTATGTGACACATTCCCTTAAATTTAAATAAATAAAAATATACCCCCCAAAAAAATATTGGATATTTTTAGAAATGTTTTATAGGTTAGAGTAGAGTAGGACCCTGCCAAAAGAGTGTACCTTGTTGTGGTGGCAGGCTTAAAAAATGTTTTGGCCAAAACAAAAGCAGTGGGGGAAATAAGTATTTGATCCCTTGCTGTTTTTGTAAGCTTGCCCACTGACAAAGATATGAACAGTCTATAATTTTAAGGGTAGGTTAAGAAAATCACATTGTATAAATTAGATAAAATTTTTGCATGTGGAAATACTTATTTCCCCCACTGTATGTGATCTGGTGTTCGATGGGAACTGTTAATGTGTGATTGGTAAGGACGTGGTGAGGAAGTGGAGTTTTTCCAAGAGTGGGCGGTGGGACTGTGGAAGGTTCGAGGGGTGGAGGTGGAGCTGGGGTAGAGGCGAGCTGGGGTGGAGCCTGGGCGGAGTCTCAAGGGGCCCCCAAAATTTTACCAGTATGGGGCCCTGAAATTCCTAGTGGCAACCCTGCCTGTGGTGCTTTGCTTACATATTCATCTGTATGCTCTTATGACAGCTCACTGATCCTTCACTGACCTGCCTCCTATTTTACATAATGCATCTAGTAGTGCGGGGTTAGGTAAAATATGAGGCAGGTCAGTGAAGGCACAGTGAGCTGTCATAAGAGCATACAGTTGAATATGTAAGCAGAGCACCAGAAAGAGGGCCCCCCACAGGCCGCCCCGAAGCACGGGCATATCATTATCTCCAAACTGATAGTAAAGATTACACAACAACTACAGGATGGATTTCATCAACCAAGGTATCATTTTAATCAGCGTAATGTCGCCCACCTGACAGTGTATGTAGTTTACTGAGCATAATCCTGCTGACAGGTGCGCTTTAAATCAATTTCATCCAGCTATCCTTTGTATTTCTGAAACGCACATGGTAAAGGATAGAGTACACTTAATGCAAAAAACAGAAATTGCCTATGAATATCATTCAGTGTACTCAACACATTCTAGAAGGGTGAGTGTTTTGGTTCACAGATCAGTCCCCCTTTCTTGTATTAAGTCTACTGTGGAGCCGGATGGTAGATATGTTTGTATACTCTGTACCATATATAACATAAAATTTATACTGGTTGCAATATATACACTACCGTTCAAAAGTTTGGGGTCACCCAGACAATTTTGTGTTTTCCATAAAAACTCATACTTTTATTTATCAAATGAGTTGCAAAATGAATAGAAAATATAGTCCAGACATTGACAAGGTTAGAAATAATGATTTTTATTTGAAAGAATAATTTTCTCCTTCAAATTTTGCTTTCGTCAAAGAATGCTCCCTTTGCAGCAATTACAGCATTGCAGACCTTTGGCATTCTAGCTGTTAATTTGCTGAGGTAATCTTGAGAAATTTCACCCCATGCTTCCTGCAGCCCCTCCCACAAGTTGGATTGGCTTGATGGGCACTTTTTGCGTACCATACGGTCAAGCTGCTCCCACAACAGCTCAATGGGTATGAGATCTGGTGACTGTGGTGGCCACTCCATTACAGATAGAATAGCAGCTGCCTGTTTCTTCCCTAAATAGTTCATGCATAATTTGGAGGTGTGCTTTGGGTCATTGTCCTGTTGTAGGATGAAATTGGCTCCAATCAAGCGCTGTCCACAGGGTATGGCATGGCGTTGCAAAATGGAGTGATAGCCTTCCTTATTCAAAATCCCATTTACCTTGTACAAATCTCCCACTTTACCAGCACCAAAGCATCCCCAGACCGTCACATTACCTCCACCATGCTTGACAGATGGCGTCAGGCACTCTTCCAGCATCTTTTCAGTTGTTCTGCGTCTCACAAATGTTCTTCTGTGTGATTCAAACACCTCAAACTTTGATTTGTCTGTCCATAAAACTTTTTTCCAATCTTCCTCTATCCAATGTCTGTGTTCTTTTTCCCACATTAATCTTTTCCCTTTATTAGCCAGTCTCAGATATGGCTTTTTCTTTGCCACTTTGACCTGAAGGCCAGCATTCCGGAGTAGCCTCTTCACTGTAGACGTTGACACTGGCGTTTTGCGTGTACTATTTAATGAAGCTGCCAGTTGAGGAGTTGTGAGGCGTCGATTTCTCAAACTAGAGACTCTAATGTACTTGTCTTGTTGCTCAGTTGTGCAGCGGGGCCTCCCACTTCTCTTTCTTCTCTGGTTAGAGCCTGCTTGTGTTCTCCTCTGAAGGGAGTAGTACACACCGTTGTAGGAAATCTTCAGTTTCTTGGCAATTTCTCGCATGAAATAGTGTTCATTTCTAAGAACAAGAATAGACTGTCGAGTTTCACATGAAAGTTCTCTTTTTCTGGCCATTTTGAGAGTTTCATAAAACAAACAAATGTAATGCTCCAAATTCTCAACTAGCTCAAAGGAAGGTCAATTTTATAGGTTCTCAAATCAGCCAAACCGTTTTCAGCTGGGCTAACATACTTGTGCAATGGTTTTCTAGGGTTTTCTAAACCTCCATTAGCCTTCTTACACAGTTAGCAAACAGAATGTACCATTAAAACACTGGAGTGGTGATTGTTGGAAATGGGCCTCTATACGCCCATGTAGATATTGCAATAAAAACAAGACGTTTGCAGCTAGAATAGTCATGTACCACATTAACAATGTATGTTAGCTTCATTGAAAAAAAATGTGCTTTTCTTTAAAAAATAATGACATATCTAAATGACCCCAAACTTTTGAACGGTAGTGTATACCACTGCCCTACTCGGCGAACCACTAAAGAAAATATTTATTTTTATTGACATGTTTCCTGAAATCCCAACACTTATTGTAGAAGATTTTAATAATTGCTTACACCCTTACTAGGATAAATATAATTCGGGTACAATCCTTGAGAATGTTCAGCCGACCTTCCTTGCTAGATTGATGGAGGAGATGGGCTATGTGGATATTTGGCGCATTAAAAACTCCAGGATTAGACAATTTTCATCTTATCCAGAATAAATTTAGCTATTGGAAACTCATTAGTGCTACCATATATACACTAGTCTACCTATCAGCCCAGGGATCTGTTGGATCACTCACCTCTCTGTGTTAGCCTTTCGTTAGGAAATTTAGACCAGATTAGTAGAACTCCATGGCGCCTTAAGGCGTAACTGTCAGCAGGATTGTGCTCAGTAAACTACATATACTGTCAGGTGGGCAACATTATACTGATTAATGCGATACCTTGGTTGATTAAATTTGTGCTGTGGTTCTTGTGTAATCTTTACTTTCAGTTTGGAGATAATGATATGCTCGTGCTTTGGGGCGGCCTGTGGGGTGGGCTCTATCTGGTGCTCTGCTTACATATTCATCTGTATGCTCTTAAGACAGCTCACTGATTGTTCACTGACCTGCCTCCTATTTTACATAATGCATCTAGTAGTGTGGGGTTATGTAAAATAGGAGGCAGGTTAGTGAACGATCAGTAAGCTGTCATAAGAGCATTCAGATAAATATGTAAGCAAAGCACCAGATAGGGCGCCCCCCCACAGGCTGTCCCGGAGCACCACCATATCATTATCTCCAAACTGAAAGTAAAGATTACACAAGTACCACCAGCTCAGATTTCATCAACCAAGGTATCATTTTAATTAGTGTAATGTCGCCCACCCGACAGTGTATGTAGTTTACTGAGCACAATCCTGCTGACAGGTGCACATTAACCCCTTCTGGATCCAACTAATAGGAGGATCCCTCCAAACGAGTATATTGGAATATTTTAATTTAAATGAGGACAAAGCCCCCATTCATATAGTATGGGATGCCATGAAGGTGTTTGATCGTGGGTTATATATTAGAAAAATTTGCACTAGGAAAACAAAAAACAGGGAGCTCACCAATAACTTGATACAGAACCTTGCTGATGCGGAAGGTAGACTGATGGCAGACCCAACGGAGGAGACAAAGATTGATCCTGGGAGGGCTCAGACAGCATTAAAGGATCATCTGATGTCTCTTGCTCCTAATAAGCATTTATTAAACAGAGATTCTTTGCAAAAGGAGAAAGTGAGGGACACCTCTTAGCTACAATTATTAGGGTACAGGGGGGCACCTCTCAGATACCTAGATTAACTTTGGAGAATGTGGAGCTGGTAAAAGAAAATAAAGATATCATAGAAGCCTTATGTAACTATTATGCTAGGCTTTATACCCCAAAATCCAATCCTAAAATGGGGAGATAGTGGAATTTCTTGCAAATATTAACCTCCCTGGTATGACTGATGAAAATAAAGAGGCATTAAATGGTGATATATCATTAGAGGAATTGGAGGAGGCGTTAAGTCAAATGCAATCCGAAAAGGCCCCTGGAGCAGATGGATTACCAGGGGAGTTTTTTTAAGATGTATGCATCGATGTTAATGCCTCGCTTTTTAAAAGTGATTGAGGACTCAGAAAAACAGGGGTCACTTCCTATATCTATGAGAGAGGCTATAATTGTACTAATTTTAAAACCTGGGAAGGACTCATCTCCCTGAGTCTTATCGCCCTATTTCTCTCCTCCCAGTTGATATTAAATTATTTGCAAAAGTACTGGCTAATAGGTTATCCCGGGTGATAACAACAGTAGTACATGAAGACCAAACAGGATTTATTCCACATAAATCTACCTCTATAACTATCAGACGTTTGTTCCTGGGTCTTCAGCTTAGCTCAAGAGATTTGGAGGGGAAAGCAATTCTTTTATTGGACGCTGCCAAGGCCTTTGACAGTGTGGAATGGAATTATTTGTGGGCTGTTTTGGCCAAAATGGGATTTGGCTCTATATTTATTGGTTGGATCAAATTATTGTATGTTTCCCATAGAGCAAGAATCCATGTCAATGGCTGTATTTCTGGACCCTTTAACCTGGGGAAAGGTACTCGGCAGGGGTGTCCTCTTTAGACATTATTATTCGCATTGGCCATAGAGCCGTTGGCAGCCTTACTTTGCTCCTCTAAAGAAATCAGTGACTTTAAATGTGGTAACATTGAACAGAGAGTATCCTTACATGTGGATGATTTACACTACGTTCAAAAGTTTGGGGTCACCCAGACAATTTTGTGTTTTCCATGAAAACTCATACTTTTATTTATCAAATGAGTTGCAAAATGAATAGAAAATATAGTCCAGACTGTAGCGCCGGCGTCCCTGCCCTCTGCTAGGCAGGGACGCTGTTCCCCTCACCGCTCTGCTCCGTGCCCGGCGTCCTCCTCCCGCTCTGCTGGCAGCGCGCGCTCCTTCCCGGCCACTGTGCTTAGGGCGCGCGCGCGCGCTCTCCCTCCCTCTTAAAGGGGCCGCGCGCGCCGTCCTAAGGAGTCCCCGGCCAATGGCCGGAGGACTTCACCATATATAAGGCACCTCCTCCAAAATGGAGGTGCCCGAGCAATGTTGTTGCACTGTTCACTACTCTGCTTCAGCCCTCAGGTCCCGTTGCCAGTTACCTGCCAGATACCTGCCAGATTCCTGCCAGCTTGCTGTCTTATTCCTGCCTGATATTCTGCTACCTGCCTGCTAGCCTGAGGTCCGACGGTCTGCCTTACAACTCCTGTCAGTCTGTCTAAGGACCAGCTTGCCCGCTCACCTGGGAGCGCACATCAGCTACCTGCCTGCTTGCCTGAGGTCCGACGGTCTGCCTTCCAACTCCTGACAGTCTGTCTATGGACCAGCTTGCCCGCTCACCTGGGAGCGCACATCTGCTACCTGCCTGCTAGCCTACCTGGAGGCTCCGCCGTCACGTGCAGTGACCACCTGCCTGTCCAGTGACTCCTGCCCGCTCACCTGGGAGCGCTCATCTGCTGCCTGTCTGCTAGCCTACCTGGAGGCTCTGCCGTCACGTGCTGTGACCACCCGCCTGTCCAGTGACTTCTGCCCGCTCACCTGGGAGCGCTCATCTGCCGCCTGTCTGTTGGTCTTCCTGGAGGCTCCGCCGTCACATGCTGTGACCACCCGTTTATCCAGAGACTCTCGCCTGCTCACCTGGGAGCTCACGTCTACCATCAGCCGCCACAGGTCGTACCAACCCTTTACCCAGAGACTGCCCCGGTCACTTGCCGTGACCTCCTGCCCGTTCATCCAGAGACTGCCCCGGTCACTTGCCGTGACCTCCTGCCCGTTCATCCAGAGACTGCCCCGGTCACTTGCCGTGATCTCCTGCCCGTTCATCCAGAGACTGCCCCGGTCACTTGCCGTGACCTCCAGCCCGTTCACTCAGAGACTGTCCCGGTCACCTGCTGTGACTGCCTGCCCGTCTTCCCTGGTCGCCACCCGCTCCCTTACAAGGACCGCCCCCTTGTATAGTAGCTCAGAGGTTCCGCCTCCCAGACCCGTTACAGTTTGCTCGGGCCATGGAACCCGGTGGCACCCAAGCTCCCTCGCTCTCGGACCTGTGTCATGAACTGTCCCGTCAGAGGTCCCAACAGGAGTCCATCCTGGGTCACCTGCGGAATGTCAATTCTCGCCTGGACACTCTGACTGCTCCGCCAGCAACCTCCGCCAGTGCCATGACTCGCAATCCGGCAGCTCCGCTGCCCACTAATACCATGGTATCCTACCCCGGACCCCGGCTTTCTGCACCTCCTCGCTTCGGAGGCGACTCCGCCCAGGCTCGGGGCTTCATAAATCAGTGCACCCTGCACTTTGAACTCCTGTCTCACCAGTTTAACTCCGACCGGACCAAAATTGCCTTCATCATGTCCCATCTCACCGGGGAGGCCCTGGCCTGGCTAAATCCTCTATGGGAGAGAGGAGACCCCCTGGTGTCCGACTTGCCTGCCTTTCTCACGGCTTTCCGGAAAGTCTTCGACGAACCCAGACGGAAGACCTCATCCGCATCATCACTGCTACGCCTCTGTCAGGGAGGTCTCACCGTGGGCCAATATGCCATACGGTTCCGTACCCTTGCCTCGGAGATGGCCTGGGATAACGACGCTCTGGTATCCGTCTTCTGGGAGGGTCTGTCAGGCCGTATTAAAGATGAACTTGCCGGTCGGGACATTCCTACCACTCTCGATGACCTAATAACTCTTGCCACCCGGATTGACCTACGGTTCCAGGAGCGTGCCAAAGAGGTCACCCGTGAGAGGAGGTTTCCACGTCTAGCTCCTACTTTTCAGAAACCCGTCACTCCCTCCGTCTCTCCCCAGGTACACTCTCCTGAGCCTATGCAGGTCGACCAGACCAAGATGGTCAAAACCCGTCAGGACTTACGCCGTGCCGAGGGGAGCTGCTTCTACTGTGGCAGTAAGGAGCACCGGATCCGTGCCTGCCCGGAGAGGTCGGAAAACGCCTGTGTCTAGGTTCGCTCAGAGAGGTCGACCTAGACAAGAATAAATCCTCTCCATCTCTGCTGCTGTCAGTCTCAATCGTCTGCGGGGAGAACCGTTATTTCGAACTAGCCCAACTTGACTCTGGAGCAGCCGGGAATCTTATTTCACAGTCCCTGGTAGAGAAATACCGCATCCCCACCAAACCTCTGGCTGTACCCTTGTCTGTTGCTGCCGTGGATGGGGGTCTCTTACCACGCCCCATCCAACTCATCACCGAATCCATTACTCTGCAGGTGGGAATGCTGCATTCTGAGAGTATCTCCTTTCATGTTCTGCCTGGACTCTCTCACGCCCTCTTGCTAGGTCTACCTTGGCTCCAGAGACATGCACCCGTGCTTGACTGGCAGACCGGAGAGGTCCTTCGCTGGGGACAGGACTGCCATAAGACCTGTCTGGTTCCCGTCCTTCCCGTCCGTCCTTCTCCTACCCCAGCTAATCTACCTGGACTTCCGATTCCTTATTGGTCTTATGCTGATGTCTTTAATAAAAAGGAGGCAGAGACACTACCCCCTCATAGACCATACGACTGCCCTATCGACCTGTTACCCGGTACTACTCCTCCCCGTGGGCGTATTTATCCATTATCCGCTGCTGAGACCCGGTCGATGTCCGAATATATTGAGGAGAATCTGGCCAGGGGATTCATCCGGAAATCTACCTCCCCGGCGGGAGCAGGCTTCTTTTTCGTCAAAAAGAAGGACGGTTCTCTCCGTCCCTGTATAGACTATAGAGGCCTTAACCAGATCACGGTGAAGAATAAGTACCCCCTTCCGCTCATTCCGGAGTTATTTTATCGTCTGAGGGGGGCTAGAATCTTCACCAAACTGGACCTCCGTGGGGCGTACAACCTGGTTCGTATCCGTCAGGGGGATGAATGGAAGACGGCATTCAACACCCGGGACGGCCACTATGAATATCTGGTAATGCCCTTTGGTCTCTGTAACGCTCCTGCCGTCTTTCAAGAGTTGGTCAATGACATCTTCCGGGACCTTCTCTACTCCTGCGTAGTGGTGTACCTGGACGACATCTTGGTCTTCTCTCCGGATCTCCAGACTCACCGGAGGGACGTTCGTCAGGTCCTGCTCAGGCTCAGGCAGAATCACCTCTTCGCTAAATACGAGAAGTGCCTCTTTGAGCAGACCTCGCTTCCGTTTTTGGGCTACATTATTTCTCAGACCGGCCTACGAATGGATCCAGAGAAACTGTCTGCCATCGAGAAATGGCCTCGACCGGAGGGGTTGAAGGCCATTCAGCGGTTCCTGGGCTTCGCCAACTACTACCGCCTCTTCATACCACACTTCTCTTCCCGGACTGCCCCAATTTCCGCGCTCACCCGTAAGGGTACTAATCCCAAAGAGTGGCCGCCCCGAAGCAGAGGAGGCCTTTCTTTCCTTAAAACAGGCCTTCTCTTCCGCCCCGGTGCTGCATCGCCCGGACGGCAACAAGCAGTTCTTCCTGGAAGTTGACACCTCCTCCTCTGGAGCCGGAGCGGTACTTACTCAAAAATCATCTTCCGGGAGGATGGTAACTTGCGGCTTCTTCTCTAAACTCTTCTCCTCCTCAGAGCGCAATTATTCCATAGGAGACCGAGAGTTATTGGCCATCAAACTGGCATTGGAGGAGTGGCGTTACCTGCTCGAGGGGGCTCTTCACCCGGTAATAATTTACACTGACCACAAGAACTTGGCTTACCTCCAGCATGCCCAGAGACTTAACCCGCGCCAAGCCCGGTGGTCCTTGTTTTTTGCTCGCTTTGATTTTGTTCTTCATTTTCGCCCGGCTGACAAAAACGTCAAGGCGGACGCCTTGTCTCGATCCTTTCTGGTGTCTGATCTTGAGGAAGATCCGAAACACATCATCGATCCCGCCAGAGTAATGCAGGTGGCTCCCGTGAGTCTAAATCGTCTCCCTCCCGGAAAGACGTTCGTATCAGTACCTGATCGGGAGAAGATCCTTCACTGGGGTCACTCGTCTAAACTGGCTGGCCATGCCGGTCAGAAAAAGACCCTCCAGCTTATTACCCGGCACTACTGATGGCCTACCCTGCACAAGGACGTAATAGACTTTGTTTCTGCCTGTGTGTCCTGCGCCCGCAACAAGGTTCCGAGACATCTGCCAGCCGGTCGCCTCCTTCCGCTTTCTGTACCTGCTGCCCCCTGGCAGCATATAGCAATGTACTTTATAACTGACCTCCCAGTCTCTGCCGGTTGTACGGTCATTTGGGTGGTCGCTGACCGCTTCTCCAAGATGGCTCATTTCGTTCCCCTGCCAGGCCTCTCGTCTGCACCCGAGCTAGCTAAAGACTTTATTCGTCACATCTTTCGTCTTCATGGCCTGCCCCTCCACATCGTGTCGGATCGTGGGGTACAGTTCACCTCACGCTTCTGGAGAGCCACTTGTAAACTGCTAGACGTCACCCTGGACTTCTCTTCCGCTTACCACCCACAGTCCAATGGTCAAGTGGAGCGGATCAATCAGAACCTGACCAGTTACCTCCGGCACTTCGTTAATGCTCATCATTCAGACTGGGTGGATCTCCTACCATGGGCCGAGTTCTCTTATAACAATCACGAGAGCGAATCCTCCTCCAAATCCCCGTTTTTTGTAGTCTTCGGTCAGCATCCTCGGATTCCTTTTCCTGTCTCCACCTCTGTGGACAACCCGGCTGCGGAATCTCTCGTTAGCAAATTTTCCTCCATTTGGGAGAGTACCCGATCCGCACTCCTTCAGTCGTCCGAACGGATGAAAAGACACGCTGACAAAAAACGCCTGGATCCTCCACAATTTCGTCCTGGAGATAAAGTCTGGCTCTCATCTAAATATGTCCGACTCAAGATACCTTCTTACAAGTTAGGGCCTCGGTTCATCGGTCCTCTGGAGGTCATCAGTCAGATCAACCCGGTGTCCTATAAATTGAAACTCCCGGCCAACTTACGGATCCCTAACTCCTTCCATGTATCTCTCCTCAAACCTGTGGTACTTAACTCTTTTTCCAAGTCTACAGGTACGCCTCCTGCTCCGGTTTCTGCTGAGGATGAGTTTGAGGTAGAGAACATTCTTGCCACCAAAAGGGTAAGAGGAAAGACCTTTTTTCTAGTAGATTGGAAGGGGTTTGGTCCTGAGGAGAGAACGTGGGAGCCCCGGGAGAACATCCATGCCCCTCTTATCCTTGCTAAATTTCTGTCTGGCCTAAAAAAGGGGGGGCCTAAAGGGGGGGGTACTGTAGCGCCGGCGTCCCTGCCCTCTGCTAGGCAGGGACGCTGTTCCCCTCACCGCTCTGCTCCGTGCCCGGCGTCCTCCTCCCGCTCTGCTGGCAGCGCGCGCTCCTTCCCGGCCACTGTGCTTAGGGCGCGCGCGCGCGCTCTCCCTCCCTCTTAAAGGGGCCGCGCGCGCCGTCCTAAGGAGTCCCCGGCCAATGGCCGGAGGACTTCACCATATATAAGGCACCTCCTCCAAAATGGAGGTGCCCGAGCAATGTTGTTGCACTGTTCACTACTCTGCTTCAGCCCTCAGGTCCCGTTGCCAGTTACCTGCCAGATACCTGCCAGATTCCTGCCAGCTTGCTGTCTTATTCCTGCCTGATATTCTGCTACCTGCCTGCTAGCCTGAGGTCCGACGGTCTGCCTTACAACTCCTGTCAGTCTGTCTAAGGACCAGCTTGCCCGCTCACCTGGGAGCGCACATCAGCTACCTGCCTGCTTGCCTGAGGTCCGACGGTCTGCCTTCCAACTCCTGACAGTCTGTCTATGGACCAGCTTGCCCGCTCACCTGGGAGCGCTCATCTGCCGCCTGTCTGTTGGTCTTCCTGGAGGCTCCGCCGTCACATGCTGTGACCACCCGTTTATCCAGAGACTCTCGCCTGCTCACCTGGGAGCTCACGTCTACCATCAGCCGCCACAGGTCGTACCAACCCTTTACCCAGAGACTGCCCTGGTCACTTGCCGTGACCTCCTGCCCGTTCATCCAGAGACTGCCCCGGTCACTTGCCGTAACCTCCTGCCCGTTCATCCAGAGACTGCCCCGGTCACTTGCCGTGATCTCCTGCCCGTTCATCCAGAGACTGCCCCGGTCACTTGCCGTGACCTCCAGCCCGTTCACTCAGAGACTGTCCCGGTCACCTGCTGTGACTGCCTGCCCGTCTTCCCTGGTCGCCACCCGCTTCCTTACAAGGACTGCCCCCTTGTATAGTAGCTCAGAGGTTCCGCCTCCCAGACCCGTTACACAGACATTGACAAGGTTAGAAATAATGATTTTTATTTGAAAGAATAATTTTCTCCTTCAAATTTTGCTTTCATCAAAGAATGCTCCCTTTGCAGCAATTACAGCATTGCAGACCTTTGGCATTCTAGCTGTTAATTTGCTGAGGTAATCTTGAGAAATTTCACCCCATGCTTCCTGAAGCCCCTCCCACAAGTTGGATTGGCTTGATGCGCACTTTTTGCGTACCATACGGTCAAGCTGCTCCCACAACAGCTCAATGGGATTGAGATCTGGTGACTGCGGTGGCCACTCCATTACAGATAGAATAGCAGCTGCCTGTTTCTTCCCTAAATAGTTCATGCATAATTTGGAGGTGTGCTTTGGGTCACTGTTCTGTTGTAGGATGAAATTTGCTCCAATCAAGCGCTGTCCACAGGGTATGGCATGGCATTGCAAAATGGAGTGATAACCTTCCTTATTCAAAATCCCATTTATCTTGTACAAATCTCCCACTTTACCAGCACCAAAGCAACCCCAGACCGTCACATTACCTCCACCATGCTTGACAGATGGCGTCAGGCACTCTTCCAGCATCTTTTCAGTTGTTCTGCGTCTCACAAATGTTCTTCTGTGTGATCCAAACACCTCAAACTTTGATTCGTCTGTCCATAAAACTTTTTTCCAATCTTCCTCTATCCAATGTCTGTGTTCTTTTTCCCACATTAATCTTTTCCTTTTATTAGCCAGTCTCAGATATGGCTTTTTCTTTGCCACTTTGACCTGAAGGCCAGCATCCCGGAGTCACCTCTTCACTGTAGACGTTTTGCGTGTACTATTTAATGAAGCTGCCAGTTGAGGAGTTGCGAGGCGTCGATTTCTCAAACTAGAGACTCTAATGTACTTGTCTTGTTGCTCAGTTGAGCAGCGGGGCCTCCCACTTCTCTTTCTACTCTGGTTAGAGCCTGTTTGTGCGCTCCTCTGAAGGGAGTAGTACACACCGTTGTAGGAAATCTTCAGTTTCTTGGCAATTTCTCGCATGAAATAGTCTTCATTTCTAAGAACAAGAATAGACTGTCGAGTTTCACATGAAAGTTCTCTTTTTCTGGCCATTTTGAGAGTTTCATAGAACAAACAAATATAATGCTCCAAATTCTCAACTAGCTCAAAGGAAGGTCAATTTTATAGGTTCTCAAATCAGCCAAACTGTTTTCAGCTGGGCTAACATACTTGTGCAAGGGTTTTCTAGGGTTTTCTAAATATTCATTAGCCTTCTTACACAGTTAGCAAACAGAATGTACCATTAAAACACTGGAGTGGTGATTGTTGGAAATGGGCCTCTATACGCCATTGTAGATATTGCAATAAAAACAAGACGTTTGCAGCTAGAATAGTCATGTACCACATTAACAATGTATAGAGTGTATTTCTGATTCATTTAATGTTAGCTTCATTGAAAAAAAATGTGCTTTTTTTTCAAAAATAATGACATTTCTAAATTACCCCAAACTTTTGAACGGTAGTGTACTTCTATACTTAGGAAAGGCCCAGACTTCTATAGTACCTGCTATGAACATACCTGTAATTGGGGAACTTGGGAAGTGGTCTGGACTTCAGATAAACTGGTCAAAATCAGCCCTGATGCCGGTGGATTCTTTACTGCCAGAGTTCCCTAGTGTGCAGATTCCTGTGGTGGATAAGTTCCAGTATCTGGGAATAATTATTAGTGTAAAGCCGTTAAAATACCCGTCTTTTAATCTGGATTCCTTACTAATGCAATACAGAATTAAGGTTAACACTTGGTGCTACCTCCCATTGTCAGTAATTTAATCTGATTAAAATGGAGTTAATGCCGCAACTTTTTTACCTCTTACATAATGCCCCGGTATGGATACATAGGCAATTTTTCAATAGTATTAATACCTTCCTTAGGGAACTCATTTGAAGAAACAAAGTGCGAGGATTAGGTTAGAAATACTTCAGAGGGATTCGTATACATCCAATACAGTGGGTACGGAAAATATTCAGACCCCTTTAAATTTTTCACTTTTTGTTTCATTGCAGCCATTTGGTAAATTCTAAAAAGTTTATTTTTTTCTCATTAAAGTACACTCTGCACCCCATCTTGACTGAAAAAAAACAGAAATGTAGACATTTTTGCAAATTTATTAAAAAAGAAAAACTGAAATATCACATGGTCATAAGTATTCAGACCCTTTGCTCAGACACTCATATTTAAGTCACATGCTGTCCAGTTCCTTGTGATCCCACTTGAGATGGTTCTACTCCTTCATTGGAGTCCAGCTGTGTTTAATTAAACTGACTTGATTTGGAAAGGCACACACCTGTCTATATAAGACCTCACAGCTCACAGTGTAAGTCAGACCAAATGAAAATCATGAGCTCAAAGGAACTGCCCAATGTTAGAACTCTCCTGTTAGGTTTTTTTTAGTTTGCTGGTCACATGACCATTTTTGCCTATTTAATCCGGCTCCGCCCTCCTGGCCTTGCTGGACTTCATTGTATTTACTACTCTTGAGCTAGTTTGGTGCTCTGTTGCCGTTCTCTGTTAGTTTTGCTAGGTCTTCTGACCTCTATGCTTTTTGTTGTGTATTTGTCTTTGACTGCTACTATTTCTGCTAGGAGGTGTCCAACTTATCCCAGTCCCTAGTTCTTGTAGGGATCCCTCCTTCACATCTATAGGTCTTCGTACAGACTAGCCGAGGACTTTAGCGGGTCTGATCGCAGGATCAGGTTCCCCGTTACATCGTAGGGATCTAGTTTAGTTCTATTGTAGGGACAGATCTCATGTCTTTCCTTAGTCCCTGTAGCAGATCATAAGAGTAAGTCCAGCCCTAAAAGAAAAAAAAAAATTTTCTCTAAGGAAAGACCTCCAGTTTTCCATCATGGTCTCGGTTCAAGATTTGGCTCAACGCTTGCAGGGACTCTCTCTGGAGGTGGCCAAGCTCCAACAACACGTGAGTAGCTGTTCTGGAGCACATTTTGTGGAACCAAAGGTACGTCTGCCTGATTTATTTTTTGGCGAACAAGATTTTTTTTCTTTTAAAAATGCTTGTTTATTGCATTTTCGTTTGAGACCCGGATCCTCTGGTGATGAATCACAGCGCATAGGGTTCATAATGTCACTTTTGCGCAAAGATCCTCAGGGATGGGCCTTCTCTCTCCAACCTAGTGATCCGTGCTTTAGATCAGTGGATAGCTTTTTTTCTGCTTTGGGTTTGTTGTACGATGATCCTGATCGTGTCTCATCTGCTGAGTCTGAATTGAGACGTTTGAGGCAGGGATCAGGTAATGTGGAAAAATATTGTTCTCACTTCCGTCGGTGGTCAGCCCAAGTGGGGTGGAACGATTCAGCTTTGAAAAGCTTGTTTCTTGCAGGGCTAGGTGAAAGGGTTAAGGATTTACTGATTGCTTATCCCACACCTGGAAACTTGCAGGAGGCAATGCAATTAGCTATACGGGTGGACAGGAGACTGCGTGCAAGGGTTAATGAGAGCAAATCCTCTGCTATGTCAGCTCCGAGTCCTGAGAGGGACTGTGCTGACAATGGAGAGCCGATGGAGATTGGGGCGATGGCACCCCGCTCTCAGGAAAAAGACCGCAGGCTTTCTGAAGGCTTGTGCTTCTATTGCGGAAATTCTGGTCATTTTATTAAGAACTGTCTGCTTCGTATGAAGAAAGAAAAAAAAATGGTCAGTCATGCACGTATTGCCTGTTTAAATTCTAAGGGAGTATTCCTATCTGCCACTACCACTGCTCAGGATGAATTAATTGAATTTCGGGTATTTGTGGATTGTGGTTCTACTCTGAATGTGATTGATGGGGGATTCTTGGAAAAACTTAGATTAGAACCTAAAACTTTGTCATCCCCTATTGCTGTGGTTTCTGTTGATGGCTCTCCCTTGAAGAGTGTTACTCACAAGGTCTGTGAATTTCCCCTCACTATTAATGGTATTCATCAAGAGAATTTGGATTTGGTGGTATTGGATAATTTGCCTTCTCCAGTAATATTGGGGTTACCCTGGTTAAAATAGCACAATCCTGTACTGGATTGGTCTACCAATGAAATTAAGTCCTGGAGCCCTAAGTGTTATGACAAGTGTTGTAACGGACGTATTGCTGCGGTGGAAAAAGGGGAATTACCTGTACCTATTCAGGATTTTTGGAGAGTTTTTTCTGAGGAGGAGTCACAAATTTTGCCTCCCCATAGAGACTATGATTGTACCATTGAATTTGTCCCTGGAGCGACTCTTCCTAAAAGTCGTTTATTTAATCTTACTATTCCTGAGAGAAAGGCTTTGGAGGAATACATACAGACAAGCTTGGCCGCCGGTCACATTAGGCCTTCCAAGTCTCCTGTGGCTGTTGGATTTTTTTTTGTAAAAAAAAAAGATGGCGGTTTACGTCCTTGTCTGGACTTTCGTGAGATTAATAAAATTACTGTACGCAATCCTTACCCACTACCATTGATTCCTGATTTGTTTAACCAGTTAGTGGGGGCCAAGTGGTTCTCTAAAATTGATCTCCGGGGGGCATACAATTTGTTGCGCATGAAGGAGGGTGATGAATGGAAGACTGCTTTTAACACTCCTGTGGGTCATTTTGAGAATCTGGTTATGCCTTTTGGTCTTACCAATGCTCCAGCATTTTTTCAGAATCTTATTAATGACATCCTTAGACCTTTGATCGGCAAAAATGTGGTTGTGTATTTGGATGACATTCTGATTTATTCGCCTGATCTGGAGTCTCATTGGCGGAGCGTACGTGAGGTATTACAGTTATTAATGGACAATTCGCTTTTTGCTAAGCTGGAGAAATGTGAGCTCGCTGTACAGAGAATTAGTTTTTTGGGCTACATTATCTCCAGTGAAGGTTTTGAGATGGACCCGGTTAAAGTTCAAGCTGTGCAGGAATGGCCTAGGCCTATTGGTTTGAAATCGATACAGAGGTTTTTGGGTTTCGCCAATTATTGCAGAAAATTCATAAAAAAATTTTCTATTATTGTCAAACCGCTGACCGATCTCACCAGGAAAGGTGCTAATGCGGTTCAGTGGACTTCTGAGGCCATTGAAGCTTTTGTGTTTCTAAAGGAGAGGTTCACCTCTGCTCCCATCCTTATGCAGCCTGATGTGACTAAGCCGTTTTTGGTTGAGGTTGATGCTTCTTCGGTGGGGGTCGGTGCGGTGTTGTCTCAGGAAAACAAGGATGGAGTACATCCCTGTGCCTTTTTTTCAAAAAAATTTTCTGAGACTGAACTTAATTACGATATTGGTAATCGGGAATTGCTGGCGATTAAACTCGCATTTGAACACTGGCGTCACCTCTTGGAAGGTGCTGAATTTCCCATTCAGGTTTTCACTGATCATAAAAATCTGATCTATCTGGATGCTGCCAAGCGCTTGAATGCCCGTCAGGCTAGGTGGGCACTTTTTTTCTCGCGGTTTAATTTTTCCGTTACTTACATCCCGGGTACCAAGAATGTTAAAGCGGATGCTTTGTCTCGCAGCTTTTCTCCCATGGTCGGTGTTGAGGAGGAAGAGGAGAGCATTTTACAAGAAGGTGTTGTGATTGCTGCTTTTGACTCCGTTTTGGAGGATGAGATTCTTAAAGCTCAGGAGAATGCCCCATCTAACACTCCCCATGGGAGGTTGTTTGTGCCTAGGACCTTTAGGAGAGATTTGTTTGCTGAGTGTCATGAGTCTCGGTTGGCAGGTCATCCAGGAATTTCTGAGACCAAGAGACTTGTGGGTCGCAGTTTTTGATGGCCTGGATGGCAGAAGGAAGTCATTAAGTGGGTGCGCCAATGTACTGTGTGTGCTAGATCCAAGTCTTCGCATGCTCCTGCTGCGGGGTTGCTTTGCCCTCTGGAGGTTCCTAGTGCACCTTGGACACATCTGGCTATGGACTTTATTACTGACCTTCCCCCCTCTGAAGGTTTCACGGTCATCTGGGTGGTCGTGGACCGTTTTAGCAAGATGTGTCACTTGGTTCCCTTCATCAAACTGCCTTGCGCTAAGACACTCGCTAAGGCCTTTGTCAAGGAAATTGTCAGACTACATGGCGTTCCTACTGACATTGTTTCTGATAGGGGACCTCAGTTCGTGGCTCGTTTTTGGCGTGCCTTTTGTGACAGGTTGGGAGTTCATTTGTCGTTTTCATCTGGATATCATCCTGAGTCTAATGGCCAGACAGAAAGGAAGAACCAGGATGTTGAGCAGTTCTTGCGTTGTTTTGTGGCAGACAATCAAGAGGGGTGGTCTGAGTTTCTGCCACTTGCTGAATTTGCTCTTAACAACCATACATCCTCTTCTGCTGGGTGTTCGCCTTTTTTTTGTTGTTCTGGGAGACATCCGTCTTTTGGGTCATTCTCCAAATTGGTTTCAGCTGTGCCTGAGGAGGAGAGTTTTTCCGGTGATTTGGAGAGAGTTTGGACGGATGTGCGTGGTAATCTTCAGGAGGCTAACAAAAAATCTAAGAGGTACTTTGATAGGAAACGGCAAGAGGTTTTGTTTGCTGTTGGTGACATGGTTTGGTTGTCCTCTAAGAATCTGCGATTGAGGATTCCTTCTAAAAAATTGGGTCCCAAGTTCGTAGGGCCCTTTAAGGTGCTTCAGATAGTTAACCAATCTGCTGTTAGGTTGGAGGTTCCTACGTCCTGGAAGATTAACCCGGTGTTTCATGTTTCTCTGTTGAAAAAAGCTGATGTGTCGGATGGTGACGCCTCTGCCACTGTTCCTCCGGTGGTGGAGGACGGGGAATATGAAATTTCCCGGATCCTAAATTCTAGACGGTATAGAGGGAGTTTGCAGTATCTCGTCGCTTGGAAGGGTTTCGGACCTGAGGATAACTCATGGGTGAGGGCGGATGATGTTTCTGCTTACAGACTTGTCAGAGCGTTTCACAGGAGGTTTCCTGGTAAGCCTGGGCCTAGGGGATCCGGAGGATCCTCTTAGAAGAGGGGGTACTGTTAGAACTCTACTGTTAGGTTTTTTTTAGTTTGCTGGTCACATGACCATTTTTGCCTATTTAATCCGGCTCCGCCCTCCTGGCCTTGCTGGACTTCATTGTATTTACTACTCTTGAGCTAGCTTGGTGCTCTGTTGCCGTTCTCTGTTAGTTTTGCTAGGTCTTCTGACCTCTATGCTTTTTGTTGTGTGTTTGTCTTTGACTGCTACTATTTCTGCTAGAAGGTGTCCAACTTATCCCAGTCCCTAGTTCTTGTAGGGATCCCTCCCTCACATCTATAGGTCTTCGTACAGACTAGCCGAGGACTTTAGCGGGTCTGATCGCAGGTTCAGGTTCCCCGTTACATCGTAGGGATCTAGTTTAGTTCTATTGTAGGGACAGATCTCCTGTCTTTCCTTAGTCCCTGTAGCAGATCATAACACCCAAGGAGCTCAGAGACATAATTGTGGCAAGGCACTGATCTGGCCAAGGTTACAAAAGAATTTCTGCATTACTCAATGTTCATAAGAGCACAGTGGCTTCCATAATCCTTAAATGGAAGAAGTATGGGACCACCAGAAGTCTTCCTAGACCTGGTCAACCAGCCAAACTGAGCAATTGTGGGAGAAGAGCCTTGGTGAGAGAGGTAAAGAAGAACCCCAAGATCACTGTGGCTGAGCTCCAGAGATGCAGTAGGGAGATGGGAGAAAGTTCCACAAAGTCATCTATCACTGCAGCCCTCCACCAGTTGGGCCTTTATGGCATAGTGGCCCGGTGGAAGCCTCTACTCAGTGCAAGACATATGAAAGCCCGCATAGAGTTTGCTCAAAAACACATGAAGGACTCCCAGACTATGAGAAATAAGATTCTCTGGTCTGATGAGACAAAGATAGAACTTTTTGGTGATAATTCTAAGCGGTATGTGTGGAGAAAACCAGGCACTGCTCATCACCTGCCCAATACAATCACAACAGTGAAACATAGTGGTGGCAGCATCATGCTATGGGGGTGTTTTTCAGCTGCAGGGACAGGACAACTGGTTGCAATTGAAGGAAACATGAATAAGGACAAGTACAGAGATATCCTGGATGAAAACCTCTTCCAGAGTGCTCTGGACCTCAGATTTGGCCAAAGGTTCACCTTCCAACAAGACAATGACCCTAAGCACACAGCTAAAATAACAAAGGAGTGGCTTCAGAACAACTCTGTGACCATTCTTGACTGGCCCAGCCAGAGCCCTGACCTAAACCCAATTGAGCATCTCTGGAGAGACCTGAAAATGGCTGTCCACCAACGTTCACCATCCAACCTGACGGAACTGGAGAGGATCTGCAAGGAAGAATGGCAGAGAAAACCCAAATCCAGGTGTGAAAAACTTGTTGCATCATTACCAAGAAGACTCATGGCTGTACTAGCTCAAAAGGGTGCTTCTACTCAATACTGAGCAAAGGGTCTGAACACTTATGACCATGTGATATTTAAGTTTTTCTTTTTTAATAAATTTGCAAAAATGTCTCCATTTCTGTTTTTTTTTCAGTCAAGATGGGGTGCAGAGTGTACTTTAATGAGAAAAAAATGAACTTTTTAGAATTTACCAAATGGCGGCAATGAAACAAAGAGTGAAAAATTTAAAGGGGTCTGAATACTTTCCGTACCCACTGTATATCCATGTCTCTCCACGAATCATATTACAAACTTCTCTCCAGATGGTACTAGACGCCTACCAGACTCGCCCATATAAATTCTAATAATTCTCCTTTGTGTTGGAGGAATTGTGGCTCCCATCGGAGCCTCCTTCACATATTCTGGAGCTGTCCGAAAATCCAACATTTATGGGCTCAAACTCTTGACCTTATTAATAAGTTAACCAACAGAACCATCATAATTACCCCTCAGATGTCTCTACCATCAATAGACTTAGAAGACATGGATACGTCAAACAGACTTATCCATATACATATTCTCCTTGTAGTAAAAAATGCGATAGCATTCTACTGGAAAAAGCCTGATACACCTAAATTCCCAGATATTCTGGAAAAAATTACCCTTCATAAAACTTTTAAACAAAGATTCGCTATTATTAATGACTGTATTATCAAATAAGCTATAAAATGGGATCAATGGTCTGCTGTTTTGTCTTAAGAAAACTCATTCTTTTACTTCGGCTTTGTACCTCAATGCTTTACTCTGTTCCTTATTAAGCAGTTTATGCTTTTTGTATAATTTTGTTGTATTATATTATAATTGTATTATTATTGCCCTATTATCTTATGGTTGTCTTATACATACTATAGAGTTCTCCTTCCCTCTCCCTTTTTTTTTTTTCTTCCATATACTCCCCCCTTAAATTTCACATGCCCGGCCCTCCCCTTCCCCAATTAACATCCCTCCCCCTCTCCCTAGTAACATATAAAAATGTTTCAATAAAAACCATTGGAAAAAGATATACTTCAGAGGGAAAAGGAAGACGAGCTGTAGCAACACCAAATCCATGTGTATATTATATTGCATCACAAATGCAGCATTTTAGAGGGTGGGGGACAGACAAGGCATACGATGTAGGGGGTCGGCTGATAAAAGAGGGCAGAAATGGAACAACCCTGCGGGGTCTTTGGAGGTAGGAAATCTGCAACAAAGTGAGACACCCAACACTTGCCATGACCTTTAAGGTATGGGGTAGAGGTAAAGCATTAATAGGCATAATAGGATATATGGAATATTACCCAGTTTGGCATAATCCGGGTATGGTGAAGATACAGAAGCTTGTCGGTTTTAAACAATGGTAAGATAGAGGAATAATGTTGCTGTCTCAAGTCTCACAACACAACATATTTAAATGCTTTGAACAAATTCAAAATGAACTTAGAATCATACACAGAGCCTTTTACCAATATTTACACCTGAGGCATCCGTTAGCAAAACAAGCAAGGCTGGTCAATATCAAAATAGAACAACATCACTGTCTCACTAACCTGCTCAAGTCTGAATCCTTCAGAGGTATTATATTTATGTTATATAAGAAACTTTTGCCATTATACATTATGGGCAGTACAGTGGCTCAAAGCTTAGCACTGCAGCCTTGCAGCGCTCTGGTCCTGGGCTCAAATCCCACCAAGGACAATATCTGCAAGGAGTTTGTATGTTCTCCCTGTGTTTGTGTGGGTTTCCTCCAGGTTCTCCGCTTTCCTCCCACACTCCAAAGACCTACTGATAGGGAATTTAGATTATGAGCCCCAATGGGGACATTGCTGATATTGTCTGTGACGTGCTGTGGAATTAATGGCGCTATATAAGTGAGTAAAATAAATAAATAAATTATACCTTAACCCCTTTCTGACATATGTGGTAATAGTACGTTGTTGTGCCCTGGGCCTATTGGGCCAGGGACGTACTATTACTAGTGATGAGCGAGCACTAAAATGCTCGGGTACTCATTGCTCGGGTCGAGCAAATTGTAATGCTCGGGTGCTCGACCCGAGCAATGAGCCCAATGTAAGTCTATGGGAAACTCGAGCATTTTTAAGGCGGCTCCCCCCGACGGACTGCAGAGGGCCTAAAAATTGCCCAAATCGATGGGAACAGTGCTCAAATGACATGGGGACAGCATGGGGAAGACCCCTGGAAGCATCTCTGACTCCCAGATCACTGCTGTCAACAACGTTGTCAAAGTATTGCGACACTTTTACGGACTCACAATAAAACATACAAAAACGAAACCAAAATAGATTTTCATGGGAAATATGTTAAGGAGCATCCTTTCCAGGGTAATGACTTGTATATAAGGCAAAGTAAATAACCAAAAACAAAAATTATCCTCCACACCTTGGGCTATGTAGCGTTTTTAATGCGTTTTTGCACTTTTGCATTTCAACAAAGACAAATGCATTCACCAGGAAATGTCATTTTAACATTTTACAACCTTATCTGGCCATGTGGTGTGTGACACATCATCAGACACATGCATACAGTGCTGAAAAGTCATGGGAACTGCATGGGGAAGACCTCTGGAAGCATCTCTGACTCCCAGGTCACTGCCTAAAAGTGTGCCCATCATAAGTGATCCTTGGTGCATGCGAAGATGCCTCCCGCCATGAACCTGTCGTTGCAGACTTGCAACAATCACCGTCCACGTCCTTGTCCCACTGCAGCGTACAGTTGTCCCTACCCCATTCCTTGGAATGCAAGCGCAAGTATGCAGGCAGCCAGCCACCCACCCACCCACAGGCTGCAATACTATACTGCCAAATTTTTGACAGCTCCTTGCACTTGAAATGTGGCCTTTTAGGCTCGTGGAAGCGGAAGCTTTTCACAACCTCATGCCGGCAGCAGCCGGGTGTCCATACTCGGTCCCCAGCCGCCACTATATTTTCCGGTATCGCCTTCACCTTCCACAAGCATGGATCCCACAACATTACCCGTGCCCTCCCCAGTGCACTTACTGGGAAGGACCGTCTAACCACAAACACGTGGACAGGTGAATGTGGCCAGGAACGGTACGGAACCAGTCCACAACTTTTTTTGCTGACAGTTGTATTTAGCTCGGTGAAAGGACTGGCATAGAGGGAAACCCTATCTACCCTGCGTGTCATCTCTCCCAGGAAGTCCTGTAAAGCTGCTTTCACTTGAAATGTGGCCTTTTAGGCTCGTGGAGGCGGAAGCTTTTCACAACCACATGCCTCATGCCTCGTGTCCATACTCGGTCCCCAGCCGTCACTATTTCTCCCTTTGTTGTCTCCGTCTTCTACTGCTGGTACTTTTCTGTGGGAATTTGCTTGCCTCCTACCAGCCTGGAATATTTCCAGAAAACTATAATATGACGCCATGGTATTAGCACTGCCCCCAGTACCAGTAGCGAAGCCATCCCCAATTTTCTTCTCAGGAATTTTATTTGGTAGACAGAGTGGCTGCCCAAATACATTTTCTCACAAAGGAGCTGAAGATAGAGTGGCAGTAGGTGCAAGTTTCTCCAGCCTGTTAGATATTAGAGGGTGAACGGCAGCACATTGGATCAGTGGTTAGCACTGAATACTTGCAGCGCTGGGATCCTGGGTTCAAATCCCAGCAAGGACAACATCTGCGAGGACTTTGTATGTTCTCCCCATGTTTGCGTGTGTTTCCTCCTAAAAAAAAAAGCAACCATAGAGTGTCCAGGAACCTTTCCACACACTTTTCTTAGCCAGGACTGCTTCTTGGCAGGGTTGGACGGTCCCACCAGAGAATCCTCTAGTGTGCCTTGGCTTCTACCTCAGGAGAGTTCATGATAGCGCTAACTTTGCAGCTGCTATGGGGCTCTTGAGCGGGGGCGAAAGGTTAGCCCTCAGAATCAAATCCTCTGGTGGGCACAATGTTTTTCAATCTGAAACAGCTTCTCAGTGGGAGTTGTATTTCACCACAGCCATATTCTTTAGCTCGGTGATAGGACTGGCATAGAGGGAAACCGTATCTACCCCAGGCTGTCATTTCTCCGTCACCAGGTTCTGCCCATTGTCACACATGACCATGCCTAGCTGTATGTTCAGCGGTGGGAGCCACAGATCAAGCTGCTGTGTTACAGCTTTCAACAACTCTGCAGCGCTGGGCGGTTTGTTAATTAAGTATTAAGCATGTTATCTTCAGCACAGTCTGTTGCCGCTTGGCCAAGGCAGTGCTGCAGTGCTGTCAGCTTGTGACTGATGTGGTCATTTCGGAGATGGAGGAGGAGGTGCATGAGCTGAACAATGTGCTTACATTGTTGTTAAATTGGTGACTGTTTTTTATACTAAAGAAAGATCCTACTGTTTTTTTTTTTTACGTTTTTTTTTAAGACAAATGCATTTACCGGGAAATGTCATTTTAACATTTGCAAGGCAGCGCTAGTCATCATAATGGGGGATACTCGCTGCACATAATTTAGATTATGAGCCCCAATGAGCCAATTAAGGCACATAAGCAATGTCCTTCCGATAATTCACAATGCAGTTTATTATTTCGTCATAAACCGCTAATCACACAGTCCATCTTAGTATACGCCCGGCATATTTACACCTATCACCTCCGGGAGCTTCTCAAGTGGCAGACCAGCATATTACACACATCACAATTCGGGAGCCTTTCCAGCGACAGATACGTCCACTTGGCTCCCGTTATAGCCCTCGGCTAGGCAACAACATAAATGTCCATATAACGCAGCGTTTTACCTTTAGCGGGTTTTGGCTGCTACAGTCCGTTTATTCCGCCACCACTGTGGCTTTGCGGCTTTCCCAGGTGGGGGTCTCTAGCCGTCGTCCCCTCGTAGGCTACTGGTATGTCTTCCACACTTGACATCCAGCCTGCGCCTTTCAGGGTTCTGCACCAAGCCGGCTCTCCCTCAAAGGCCACTGACATCCACGCAGGCTGCCAGGCTTCACTCTCGGCCTCCCTAGGCCTCTCACAAACGGTGTCCCACACACACGGAGCACAGGCCTCACGCCTCACACCGAACACACCTGTCTCAAATTACCAGGGTTTATATATCCTGTGCACACACACACATACTGACAGGACCTTGCTGATGTCACAGTCATGTGATCAGTCAGCTGTGTGTATAGGTCCTGTGTGCTGTCCCAGTCATAGGTACAGACCTTTACTGTGCATACAGGACCTGTGCGATGTCACAATCACGTGACCTGTCACCTGAGGGGGAAGGTATATGGTCAGGTAAAACACATCCTAGACCATTACCGTAATGCCAGCAAGTCGCTGCATTACACATTTTACAACCTTATCTGGCAATGTGGTGTGTGACACATCATCAGACACATCCTTTTTTATTTATGATGGGAGGGACTCTGAAAGTCATAAAGCCTATTTTTATAGGGACATCAGACGGCCCTTACTATTCTTAAAAGGCCAGCAGTCGGCCCTAGCTATTGTTAGAGAGCCATCAGCCGGCTATGCTTTGTTGTTCCCATTATTAACAAGTGGGTCTCCTATACTGTTATTGCGTATCCAGTGACTGCAAGGGCTGCCAAAAATTTGGACGCAACCCAATACCTCTTTGAAGAGACATAGAGGAGGGTCTCAGTAAAAAAAAATTTCCCATTATAAAGGAGCGGGTCTCCTATAGTGGTAATGCCCATGCTGTGACTGCAAGGGCTGCCAAAATTTGGGAAAAAACCCCACTAAGAATTTAAAGACACATAGAGCAGGGCCAGAGTAACAAGGTACGACATGTTTCCATTAGAAAGGAGAGGGTCTGCTATACAGTTATAGGGTATGCAGTGAGTCCAACGGCTGACAATTTTAGGAAAAACCCACTAAGAATTTAAAGACACACAGAGCAGGGCCACAGTAATAAGGTACGACATGATCCCATTAAAAAGGAGAGAGTCTGCTATACAGTTATAGGGTATGCAGTGAGTCCAACGGCTGACAATTTTAGGAAAAACCCACTAAGAATTTAAAGACACACAGAGCAGGGCCACAGTAATAAGGTACGACATGATCCCATTAAAAAGGAGAGAGTCTGCTATACAGTTATAGGGTATGCAGTGAGTCCAACAGCTGACAATTTTAGGAAAAACCCCACTAAGAATTTAAAGACACATGGAGCAGGGCCACAGTAGCAAGTACGACATGTTCCCATTAGAAAGGAGAGAGTCTGCTATACAGTTATAGGGTATGCAGTGAGTCCAACGGCTGACAATTTTAGGAAAAGCCCCACTAAGAATTTAAAGACACATGGAGCAGGGCCACAGTAACAAGTACGACATGTTCCCATTAGAAAGGAGAGAGTCTGCTGTACAGTTATAGGGTATGCAGTGAGTCCAATGGCTGACAATTTTAGGAAAAACCCCACTAAGAATTTAAAGACACATGGAGTAGGGCCACAGTAACAAGCACGACATGTTCCCATTAGAAAGGAGAGAGTCTGCTATACAGTTATAGGGTATGCAGTGAGTCCAACGGCGGACAATTTTAGGAAAAACCCCACTAAGAATTTAAAGACACACATAGCAGGGCCACAGTAACGACAAATTCCCATTAGAAAGGAGAGAGTCTCCCATAGTGTTGGCCTATGCAGTGAATGCAAGGGCTGCCAAAAAATTTGGAGGCACTTCAATGCCCCTTGGAAGAGACGTGGAGGAGGGCCTCATAAAAAAATGTTTCCATTAGAAAGGAGCAGGCCTCCTATACTTGTAATGCCCATGCACTAAGTGTATGGGCTGACAAACTTTTACCCCTGGGGGGTATACATGAACATACTGTATAAAAAAATTTTTTTTACGGGCATCATAAACACCCTTTAAAAAAATTAGGTGGGTGTTGCATCACGGACCACTGTCACCCTGGTGATATTGTGGTGGAGGATGAAGAGAAGGAGGAGGACAAGAGCAAATAGCCAAAATCAGGAAGCGTATACCCATGTGTGGGTGTGAAAAGGTGCATGGGAATACACCTCCCAAGAAAAGACACTGGATTGGAGTTTATGTTACGCTGCTATCATTCGGTGGTGTTGAGAAATCTGGCCCAATCCAGCCCTTGTTCATTTTTATGAGAGTCAGCCTGTCAGCATTTTCAGTTGACAGGCGGATGCGCTTATCAGTTATAATTCCACCAGCGGCACTAAAAACCCGCTCTGATAAAACGCTGGCGGCAGGGCAGGCCAGGACCTCTCAGGCATATAGAGCCAGTTCATTCCACATATCCAGCTTGGATACCCAATAATTATAAGGCACAGCGGAATCACGGAGGACGTTGGTACAGTCGGCAAGGTACTCCCTCAGCATCTTCCCAAACTTTGCACTCCTTGTGACAGTACCCCGCGCCTCAGGGCCTGTCCGATGGGAGGGTCTGAGAAAACTCTCCCAGAACTTTGACAGTGTTCCCCTGCCTCTGCTGGATTGAAGTTGTGTCTCTCTTGCCTGTACTCCTTGGTTGTCCAACGAAGTGTGCCCTCTGCCGCCAGCGTTTTCAGATGGGAATTCTTTTAATAGTTCCGCAACAAGGGCCTTCTGGTACAGCCCCATTTTTGTAGACCTGTCCGCCTCAGGAATAAGAGATATAAAGTTCTCCTTGTATCGTGGGTCTAGAAGTGTCACCAACCAGTAATGACTGTCACCCAAAATTTTGAGAATGCGAGGGTGAAGGGAAAGGCAGCATAACATAAACTCGGCCATGTGTGCCAGACTACTAACAGGCAAGACTTCCGTGTCCTCACCAAGAGGATGACTGACCATGCTCTCCTCCTCCTCCTCCTCTCTGTCCTCTGGCCATCCACGCTGAACAGACGGTATGACAGCTGTGCAGGTAGTACCGTCTATAGTGCATGAAACTAGCTTCTGTGCTTCCTTCTCCTCCTCCTCTACCTCATTGTCACCCAATCCACGTTGGGATGAGATGAGGCTTGGCTGTGTGTAATCACCCTGTATGGTTCCTTGCTCCATCTCATCGTGCTCCACCTGCAATGCATCCTCTTTGATTGTGAGCAGAGAGCGTTTCAGAAGACAGAGAAGCGAGATGGTGACGCTAATTATGGAGTCATCGCCGCTCACCATCTTGGTGGAGTCCTCAAAGTTTTGGAGGATGGTACATATGTCTGACATCCATGTGCACTCCTGAGGTCTTATGTGTGGAGTCTGAACTGAATAGCGATGGTCTTGTTGATGCTGGTACTCAAGAACTGCCCTCTTCTGCTCACAAATACTTCCCAATATCTGCAGTGAAGAGTTCCACTGCTGAAACACTGCAAGGGCGGCGGAAGCTGTAGCTGACTTTCTAAAATGGGCACACAGGCGGCGTACTTTAACAAGCAGATCCGGCAGCTCCGGGTAGGATTTGACAAACCGTTGAACCACGAGGTTAAGCACATGGGCCAGGCATGGTACGTGTGTGAGCTCGCCTCGCCTCAGAGCCGCCACCATGTTCCGGCCATTGTCACACATGACCATGCCTTGCTGTAGGTTCAGCGATGTGAGCCACAGATCTGCCTACTCTTTCAGAGCTGTCCACAACTCTTCAGCATTGTGTGGTTTTTCACCTAAGCATATTAGCTTCAGCACAGCCTGTTGCTGCTTGGCCGAGGCAGTGCTGCAGTGCTTCCAGCTTGTGACTGATGTGGTCATTTCGGAGATGGAGGCTGAAGAGGAGGAGGCGGAGGAGGATGAGGTGCAGGAGCTGTAGACCGTGGGGGCAACCCTGATTGACCAAGGGCCCACAATCCTTGGCGTCGGGAGGACGTGTTCCGTCCCAAGGTCCGACTGGGTCCCGGCTTCCACTATGTTAACCCAGTGTGCCGTCAGCGAGATGTACCGTCCCTGCCCACAAGCACTTGTCCACGTGTCCGTGGTTAGGTGGACTTAACCGGTAACTGCGTTGTTGAGAGCACGGCTAATGTGCTGCTGCATCCCTATGCTATACAGCCAATCAGACTGCAAATGCAAAAAGTGAAAGTCCCATAGTGGGACAAAGTGTAAAAGTGTCAGAATGTGAAAAAAAAAATTAAAAAATATTTAAAAAAAATTAAAAAAAATAATGCAAAAAAATAAGAATATACTGTACCCATAAATAAATATTATTACGAAAAAAAACAATAAAAGTACACATATGTGATATTGGCGTGTCTGGAATGACCTGACCTATAAAACTGTCCCACTAGTTAACCCCTTTAGTGAACAAGGTAAGAAGAAAAAAACAATTCCTGAATTGTTAGTTCTTGTTTATTCTGCCTCCCAAAAATCGGAATACAAAGCGATCAAAAAATGTCACGTGCCTGAAAATGGTACCAATAAAAACGTCAACTTGTCCTGCAAAAAACACGCCGTCACATTACTCTGTCGGCCAAAATATGGAAAAATGATATCTCTCAAAATATGGCGATGCAAAAACTAGTCTTTGCAAAAAAATGTTTTTTTAGTGTGTGACAGTTGTCAATCAGAAAAACCCAATATCAATCTGGTATCGCTGTAATCGCACCGACCCGAAGAATAAAATTGTCTAATCACTTATACCGCATGAGGAACGGCGTAAAAAATAAACTCTAGGGTTGTGCTAGGGTTAGAGTTGTGCTAGGGTTAGGGTTGTGCTAGGGTTATGGTTGGGCTTGGGTAGGCTAGGGTTGTACTAGGGTTGGGCTGGGGTTAGGGTTGAGCTAGAATTAGGGTTGTGCTAGGGTTAGGGTTGTGCTAGGGCTAGGGTAAGGGTTGAGCTAGGGTAAGGGCTGTGCTAGGGTTACGATTAGGGTTGTGCTAAGGTTAGAGTTAGGGTTGGGCTAGGGTTAGGGTTGTGTTAGGGTTGGGATAGGGTTAGGGTTGGGCTAGGGTTAGGGTTGTGCTAGGGTTAGGCTTGTGCTAGGGTTAGGGTTGGGTTAGGGTTGGGATTTTTTCAAAAGTAAGGAAAAAAAAATCACGATGATAGATATGACGACTAGTGTTGAACGTAAGTGCTCGCTACTTGAGTTTGCATCGGGTGCTCGGGTATGCACCAAGTATCGCAGGTGCTCGAATGACATGCTCGAGTCTCCACCCCATATGTTTTGCAGCTGTTATACAGACAAAAAACCTTGCGTGGATTGCCTGCCATGCACGAGCGATCCCCGCATGTTTTTTTGGGGGGTGTCTAAACAACCGTGAAACATGTGTGCGGGGACTCGAGCATGTCACTTGAGCACCCGCGATACTTGGTGCATATCTGAGTACCCGATGCAAACTCAAGTAGCTAGCACTTGCGTTCAAGACTAATGACAACTTATTCAATATGATGACCTAATGTCACTATATTGAAAAAACCCTTGAGGGGTGTAGTTCCCAAAATGGTGTCACTTGTGGGGGGTTTCCACTGTTTAGGCACATCAGGGGCTCCCCAAATGCAACACGGCGTCTGCTAATTATTCAAGCAAATTTTACATTCAAACAGTCAAATGGCGATCCTTCCCTTCCGAACCCTGCCGTGCACCTAAACAGTGGTTTTTCCCCATATATGGGGTATCGACTTACTCAGAAGAAATTGCACAACAAATTGCATGGTGCAATTTCTCCTGTTACCCTTATTAAAATGCAAAATTGGAGGCTGATAAACATTTTTGTTGGAAAAATGTGAAAATTTTATTTTTACGGCTCAATGTTATAAACTTCTGTGAAGCATCTGGGGGTTTAAGGTGCTCACCACACATCTAGATATGTTCCCTGAGGGGTCTAGCTTCCAAAATGGTGTCACTTGTGGGGGTTTCCACTATTTTGGTACATAAGGGACTCCCCAAACGCAACATGGCGTCCGCTAATTATTTAAGCAAATTTTACATTCAAAAAGTCAAATGGCGCTCCTTTCCTTCCGAGCCCTGCTGTGTGCCCAAACAGTGGTTTTCCCCCACATATGGCATATTGGCATGCTCAGGAAGAATTGTACAATGCATTTTGGGGTCCATTTTTTCTTGATACCCTTGCAAAAATAAAAAAATTGGGGTCTAAAGTAACATTTTTGTGAAAAAAGTTAAATGTTCATTTTTTTCTTCCACATTCCAAAAATTCCTGTGAAGCACCTGAAGGGTTAATAAGCTTCTTGAATGTGGTTTTGAGCACCTTGAGGGGTGCAGTTTTTAGAATGGTGTAACTTTTGGGTATTTACTGTCATAAAGGCCCCTCAAAGTCACTTCAAATGTGATGTGGTCTCAAAAAAAATGGTTTTGTAAATTTTGTTGGAAAAATTAGCAACTTTTAACCCTTATAACTTCCTAACAAAAAACAATTTTGGTTCCAAAATTGTGCTGATGTAAAGTAGACATGTGGAAAATGTTATTTATTAACTATTTTTCGTGACATATCTCTTTGATTTAAGAGTATGAAAATTCAAATTTTGAAAATTGCGAAATTTTTGCAAAATTTCCGATTTTTTCACAAATAAACTCCAGCCATATCGAAGAAATTTTACCACTAACATTAAGTACAATATGTCATGAAAAACCTATCTCAGAATCAGTGGGATCCGTTAAAGTATTCCAGAGTTATTACCTCATAAAGTGACAGTGGTCAGAATTGTAAAAATTGGCCTGGTCATTAATGTGCAAACCACCCTCAGGGGTAAAGGGGTTAATAAGTTGCCTTTGCAGATTAGTTACAAATTGGAAAGGGATTTAGGACCACTTACAGATGAGCAATGGTTGGGTGTTCTGGAACAGACCCCCAAGTTGGTGGTTTCAGAGGGACAAAGTCTATCTCAGCTTTTTCTCTTGCATAGAGTATATTGAACGCCTAGTTTGCTGTACAACATTGGGGTTAGACAGGATGCGTTGTGTCCTAGGTGCCGGCAGGTCAAAGCATATCTTATGGACATGATGTGGAAGTGTCGGAGCATTGGAAAGTATTGGAAAGATGTTCTGGGGGGCGTGGCCTAGCTCTTGATGTGAGAGGTCGGGTGGCAGTGCCTCTCCACCACCATTAGTTTCAATTATCCTGCACAGAGCCCGAACCAGCCAAATCCCTTATCAGGAACTGCTGTCTGAGGGTCCCGGGAGTCAGAGGCGAGCTTCTGCCAGACTCAGAGAGTCCAACATGGGCCGCAAAAGGCAGAAGGATGCCGGGGCCTGCAGCAGTGCCTCAGCCCAAGATGGCACCGAGACAGAGGAAGAGGCGGGAAGGAGGAACACAGCCTATGCACGGAGGCTGGAGGCTTCAGCACGGCTGCACAGGTATGCGAGGGGCATGAAGGCAGATGAAGAAGGAAGTGAAGGCAGTGAGAAGCATGGAGATGAGGAGGAAGATGGTGAGGAGATGCCTGTGCCTGTGCTACATAATGAACAGCAGGAGGAGGGGGATGGTGACACTGTGCTGGCAGCTGAAAGTTCAGATGAGGCAGAGCCGACTCTGCGAGATGTATTCCAGGCTGTCTTATACTGCAAGACTGCTTTAACTGCTCTGACAAAGCAGGTGAATGGTCTGAAAGCCGACATGGGAGGCATTGAGGCTTCTATGCAGAAAGTTACAGCCAGATTGACTGAGATGGAGGGCAGAGTTGGCGTAACAGAAGATCATTTAACCTCAGTGCAAAAGACGCAGCAACAGCACACTCAGAGGATCACGGTAGTGGCTAACAAAAATGATGACCTGGAAAACCGGTCACGCAGGAACAATTTGCGTATTGTGGGCATCCCTGAAAGAGCTGAGGGTGCTGACCCCACGACCTTTGTTGAAACCTGGCTGCTGTGAAAGTTTGGGTCTAATATCCTGTCGAGGGTGTTTGCTGTGGAGCGTGCCCATCGAGTGCCCATGAGACCCCCAGTGCCTGGAGAGGGCCCTCGTACGATGTTAGCCAGAATCCTGAACTGCAGAGACCGGGACACTATCTTACGTAAGGCCAGAAAATTGACAGATCTTACCCTGGAGGGCAAACGCATTGAAATATACCCGGATTACTCGGCTGAGGTGCAAAAGCTGCGCCTACGGTATGGTGAAGTGAAGAAACAGCTCCGCTCTTTGAATGTGAAATACTCTACAATTTATCCTGCCAAATTAAGAGTGGAAGCCTTTGGAAAGGTCAATTTTTTCCCGTCACCGGTAGAGGCCGCCTCGTGGTTGGAGCGGAACCGGAGCAAATTGAGAGAAGCTGAGGACTCGGCACGGTGAATGCACGACCCTGCTATCCTGACCACTGGACAGGGTTGTGGCTCTCCATTGCTCTGCGAAACCGCAGAGGAGGGGGAGAAACCCCCGCTGGGATCTACGTTTTATAGTTTTATAGTTAATTTGTTTGATTAATGGTTCGGGACTATGCATACTATTGATTATGTGGTGGAGAGACTGCCAATGCTGGAGGAGGACACGGCGCATGTTGATATGCGGTATACTACGATGTTGCTCAGGTTCTTTGAGCTCCCACTCTCACGTTGGGAAGAGAGTGACAAGAGAAGGGTGGGGGGGAGTTGGATGGGTTGGATTTGCGGGAAAATGGGGTTGCTTATGCTGTTTGACCTGGTATGCTTGGGAACAAAATGGAAAGATGTTACTTGATGATGGTGGATTGTTTTTTCTAATGCACAATGAGTAACCGTACGGTTCGGATTTTAAGTTGGAATGTACGTGGTATATCTGACAGGATTAAGAGGGCAGCAGTTCTGAATCACATCAGATCTTGTGATCCTATGATTGCGTGCTTACAGGAGACCCATCTCACTAGAGATACTAGGCACTGGCTATCGAGAGGGTGGATGTTAAAGACATATCATTCCACTTATTCCTCGTACTCCAGGGGGGTGTCAGTCCTAATACACAAAAACGCACATTATGAAGAGCTGGCAGTGCAAGTAGACAGTGAAGGGCAGTATGTATGGATTGCGTGCAGATTGTATGGACACAAAATGATTTTAGTGGCTTTATATATCCCTCCACCTTATTCTAAAAAGGAACTTCAAGCAGTAATGGACTTGACGGCCAGATGGGGGGAGGCTCCGATGTTGATTATGGGAGATGTTAACAACACCATGAATGATTACTGGGATAAAGTACGTCCGGCAGGTATGGAAGCTGGACGGGACGGAATGACTGCATTTGGCACCTACGTGGGGGAGCTGGGGCTGGTGGATCTGTGGAGAGTACGAAATGAGGGTAAGAGGACCTTGTCGTGTCATTCGGCTACACACGGAACACTGTCAAGGATAGACCTGGCTTTTGGGGATACTGCTATGGATGGGATGGTTGGGGAGGTGGAATACCTACAGAGGACTCTATCGGATCATAGTCCTATGGTTGTCACGCTTCTAGTGGGATCTGCTCAGGGTCAGAGGGGAGGTTGGCATCTTCACCCGACGTGGCTTAAAGTGGTGGATATGGGTGGCATAACCAAAGAACTAGAGCACTTCTTCCAAGTGAATGAAGGGAGTGCTGAGGCCACAGTGGTGTGGGAGGCTATGAAGGCATTTACGAGGGGACTCTTTATAAGTGAGATCTCACGGTGTAAGACCAAAACTAAATTGGCAGATCAACAAATAAAGGATGACTTGACAAGGGCAGAGGCAGACATGATTTTGGCGCCAACGAGTGTAGCTCACAATAGACTAAAATTGGCACAGGAGGCAGTTAATAAACTGCACATGATGCAAGCTGAGAAGAAAAGGGCATTTCAGCAAGCCCAATTCTTTGAGGAAGGAGAGAGAGTGGGTCACTTGTTGGCGGTGATGTCTGCGGCACAGAGGGAGTCTTCCAGGGTGTACAGGTTGAGAGACCAAACGGGGACGACTCTGACAGACACAAAGGACATATTGGAGGTCTTCAAGGAATATTACATGGCACTGTACAATTCAAGAGTACGGGACACGGAGGGGGCCGTAGAGGAATTTTTGGAAGGCATCTCACTGTCTAAATTGTCTGAGGAAGATAGGATGAGGTTGGATGAACCTGTGAGTGTGGAGGAGGTGGAATGTGCAATTCTGTCTATGCCCAATAACAAATCACCGGGTGCTGATGGTCTACCTGGGGAGGTGTACAGGGAGCTGGTGGAACTGCTAGCTCCAAAATTGAAATCTGTGTTTGATGAGGCTTTGGTGAAGGGGGTGTTACCGAGATCAATGGAGGAAGCGGTGATAGTGGTTCTGCCAAAGGAGGGGAAAGACCCCATGGATGCGGAGTCGTATAGGCCCATATCGTTGTTGACAACGGATGTCAAAATACTCGCTAAGATCCTGGCCACCCGGCTCACCGGGGTTGCGCATACTGTTATTCACGAGGACCAGTCGGGCTTTATGCCCAACCGCTCCACGGCTGTTAACTTGAGAAGATTATTTCTTAATATGCAGCTGCCTGCTGATAATGGTGGCGGGAGAATAGTGATGTCATTGGACGCTAGAAAAGCATTTGATAGCGTGGAATGGAAATATTTATGGAAAATCATGGAAATAATGGGATTTGGCCCCGCATTCATGGCCTGGGTGAAGTTATTGTACTCATCCCCAAGGGCGGTAGTTAAGGTGAATGGTGAACGGTCCGGGATGTTTGACTTACATAGGGGCACAAGGCAGGGGTGCCCGCTGTCCCCGCTATTGTTTGCGGTGGCAGTGGAGCCCCTGGCGGCCAAAATAAGAGCTGAGAGAGGAGTGGTCGGATTTAAATTTGGGAGGCTGGAAGAAAAAATATCACTGTATGCCGATGACATCCTGTTATTTCTGGAAAATGCAGGAGAGGCATTGGGGTGCACGATGGATGTAATTAAACACTTTGGGAGCATTTCGAGACTGGAGATAAACTGGCACAAGTCTTATGTCATGGCTGTAGATAGACCAATAAAAGCGGAGGAGATAGATGAGAGGGGGAAGCAGCTCCAGCTGGTTTCACAATTTAAATACCTTGGGATATGGGTGGCGCTTCCATTGACACGATTCACGGATCTGAATTTAGTTCCTCTGCTAGAGAAATTTAAAAAGAAAATAGGCGCATGGTGCCAATTGGCTTTGACGGTGACGGGTAGAACTAACCTGATTAAGATGGTCCTTATGCCACAACTAATGTACGTTTTGCACAACTCACCGATATGGCTACCAAAAAAACGGTTTCAGGGTATTGATTCTATCTTCAGATCCTTGATATGGGGCAAGAGGCAGGCAAGGATTAAATTGGGAACGCTGCAAAATGGGAAGGAGGAGGGAGGATTGGCCGCACCCAATCCCTGGGTCTATTTCTTGGCAGTACAGGGCCAGCATGTCAGGGGATGAAGAGAACCCGATTGTGGAGGGGCAGCTTGCCGGGTGTTGGTACATGTGTCGGGGAGACGCCCACTGGTCCAGGCGTTAGAGGATGGTACCTTTAAGAAATTGGGAGCAATATATCCTACCTTAGGCTTGACTCAGAAGGTATGGGACACTATTAAAAAGATCAGGGGGGTGGACGGGCTGACTAAGTACTCACCGGTGTTGGGCAATGAACATCTGCCGGAACTTAATAAGCTGTGTCAAATGGGCAATTGGAAGGCGCAAGGAGTGAGATATGTGTGCCAGCTGCAGAGTGGAACGGACCTGAAGACCTTTGAGAAATTGAGAGAAGAATTTGATTTGCCTTTGGTATGGGGATTTCAATACTATAGGCTTCGACATGCTTGGAGGGCACAGTGTGGATTGGGAGCCATGACGGTTCAGGGTGACATTGTACTAGACTCTGTATGTATGAAGGGAGGGACGAGGGGAGTCATATCGAGCTTATATCATGACCTACTGCACTCCGATCTGGGGGGAAATCACTTCATTGCAAAGAGTAAATGGGAAAGGGAGGTGGGTACCCTCACAACAGAACAATGGGAGGCAATTCTAGAATATGTCCCAAAGATCTCTCTAAGCGAGCAGGCACGGATCTCCCAATTATACATAATACATAGGACATACAAAACACCGCTGCGCCTGTACAAGGCGGGCTTGAGGGGAGATTCCAGTTGCCCTAGATGTGGCACGGACCAGGCCGGACTGCTACACATGCTATGGTCATGCCCACGGCTAGTGGCTTATTGGTTAGTCGTTGTTAACAAAATTGAGAGGGCTTATACATGTACAATTGACAGAAACCCGGTGCTGTGTGTTTTGGGGGAGGTGGATGGAATACCTGTCTCAGAACATTACAAAGTGGCGATAGCGCGATTGCTATATGTGGCACGCAAACTAATAGCACGAAAATGGACAGATTCGGAACCCCCCACTAGGAGGGAATTTATTGCTCAGACACGTACGGTAATGCATTTAGAGGAAAGCATTTACAGGCGGAGGCATGGAGAGAGAACTTTTGGGAAAATATGGTCCGCATGGATGGCGGTAATATGATTGTCAATGTTCCCAGGTATGCCCGGCATAAGGAGTATTGGCGGGAGGGGGGAGGGGGGAGAGGGTTTTGACTGTATTACTACACGTTATGTGAATTGTTATATGTATATTGATAACTGTTTGCTGTAAATTTTTGAAACCTAAATAAAAATTATTGGTTTTAAAAAAAGGAAAGATGTTCTGGACCTTGTGAAGCAGGTTTACAGCATTCATATACAGCCACACCCATTGTCATGTGTCTTGGGCCTTCAGGAGGAGGGGACTGATCCGGACTTGCCAATGAATCTGGGTATATCACAAATAATATATCAAGTTGGGAAACGGTTAGCTTATCACTGGCTTAGACACTCCCCCCCCCCCCATCCTTTGAAGAATTTAAGAATAATCTGAATAACATTATACGTTTGGAGAGGGGTGTACATCTGAAAAGAAACTCTTTACATAAGTTCTATAAGATTTGGAAACAATGGGTGGATGTGCCGGGTCTTCCTTCACCGGGTATACTCCAGGATAGTTGGTTGGATCAGTTCTTACTCCTTATAGCTTAGTTTAATTTAAATGGACCAGGTTCTTTGGAATTGTGAAATCGGATGACTGCTCTCCTCTGTCTCTTATGTTTCCCCAGTTAGATAAAATTCTTGCGATAATGAAAGGTAGGGGGATTAATCGAAAGAAGATTGATATTGAAGTGTAACCTTTCATTAATCCATCACTGCTCACGTTACATTTATAGAACTCAAGCAGTGGGAGGTCGGCAGTATACATAACATATGAGACACACTGACTGCTGTACATAAATCATAGGAGAAATGAGGTTGTGGCATATACCTCAGGAGACATGGAGCAGCGGCATAAACATCACAGGAGACATGGGGCTGTGGTATGTACATCACAGGAGACATGGGGCTACGGTATGTACATCACAGGAGACATGCGGCTCCGGTATGTACATCACAGCAGACATGGGGCTGGGGCATATACATCACAGGAGACAGGGGGCTGCGGCATATACCTCACAAGAGATATAAAGCTGTGGTATATACATCACAGGAGACATGGGGCTGCGTTATGTACATCACAGGAGACATGGGGCTGCGGCATATGCCTCACAAGAGATATAGGGCTGTGGTATATACAGTGCCTACAAGTAGTATTCAACCCCCTGCAGATTTAGCTGGTGTGATAAGATGCAAATAAGTTAGAGCCTTCAAACTGCAAACGAGAGTAGGTTTTATGAATAGAAGCATAAATCTTACAAACCAAAAAGTTATGTTGCTCAGTTGAATTTTATTAAATTTTAAACATAAAAGTGTGGGTCAATTATTATACAACCCCTATGTTTAATATTTTGTGGAATAACCCTTGTTTGCAATTACAGCTAATAATCGTCTTTTATAAGACCTGATCAGGCCGGCACAGGTCTGTGGAGTTATCTTGGCCCACTCCTCCATGCAGATCTTCTCCAAGTTATCTAGGTTCTTTGGGTGTCTCATGTGGACTTTATTCTTGAGCTCCTTCCACAAGTTTTCAATTGGGTTAAGGTCAGGAGACTGACTAGGCCACTCCAACACCTTGACTTTTTCCCTATTGAACCAGGCCTTGGTTTTCTTGGCTGTGTGCTTTGGGTCGTTGTCTTGTTGGAAGATGAAATTACGACCCATCTTAAGAATCTTGATGGAGGAGCGGAGGTTCTTGGCCAAAATCTCCAGGTAGGCCGTGCTATCCATCTTCCCATGGATGCGGACCAGATGGCCAGGCCCCTTGGCAGAGAAACAGCCCCACAGCATGATGCTGCCACCACCATGCTTGACTGTAGGGATGGTATTCTTGGGGTCGTATGCAGTGCCATCCAGTCTCCAAACGTCACGTGTGTGGTTGGCACCAAAGATCTCGATCTTGGTCTCATCAGACCATAGAACCTTGAACCAGTCTGTCTCAGAGTCCTCCAAGTGATCATGAGCAAACTGTAGACGAGCCTTGACATGACGCTTTGAAAGTAAAGGTACCTTACGGGCTCGTCTGGAACGGAGACCATTGCGGTGAAGTACGTTACTTATGGTATTGACTGAAACCAATGTCCCCACTGCCATGAGATCTTCCCGGAGCTCCTTCCTTGTTGTCCTTGGGTTAGCCTTGACTCTTCGGACAAGCCTGGCCTCGGCACGGGAGGACACTTTCAAAGGCTGTCCTGGCCGTGGAAGGCTAACAGTAGTTCCATAAGCCTTCCACTTACGGATGATGCTCCCAACAGTAGAGACAGGTAGGCCCAACTCCTTGGAAAGGGTTTTGTACCCCTTGCCAGCCTTGTGACCCTCCACGATCTTGTCTCTGATGGCCTTGGAATGCTCCTTTGTCTTTCCCATGTTGACCATGTCTGAGTGCTGTTCACAAGTTTGGGGAGGGTCTTAAATAGTCAGAAAAGGCTGGCAAAAGAGATCTTTAATGCACACATGTGAAGCTCATTATTCTTGGTGCCTGAACTACTTCTTAATACTTTAGGGGGACCAAACAGAATTCTTGTGGTTTGAGGGGTTGAATAATAAATGACACTCTGAATTAACTTTTTACGTTTAAAAAAAATTTGCTGCAGTGCATTTCCCACTTCCAGGCTGATCTACAGTACAAATGTCACAATGCCAAGTTAATTCCGCATGTGTCAACCAGCTAAATCTGCAGGGGGTTGAATACTACTTGTAGGCACTGTACATCACAGGAGACATGGGGCTGCGGTATGTACATCATAGGAGATATGGGGCTGCGGTATGTACATCACAGGAGACATGGGGCTGCGGTATGTACATCACAGGAGACATGGGGCTGGGGCATATACATCACAGGAGACATGGGGCTGCGGCATATACCTCACAAGAGATATAGGGCTGTGGCATATACATCACAGGAGACATGGGGCTGCGGTATGTACATCACAGGAGACATGGGACTGGGGCATATACATCACAGGAGACAAGGGGCTGAAGCATATAAAGCACAGGAGACATGGGCTGCGGTATAGACATCACAGGAGACAAGAAACTGTGGTATATAAATCACAGGAGACATAGAACTGGGGCATATACAGTACAGACCAAAAGTTTGGACACACATTCTTATTTAAAGATTTTTCTGTATTTTCATGGCTTTGAAAATTGTACATTCACACTGAAGGCATCAAAACTATGAATTAACACATGTGGAATTATATACTTAACAAAAAAGTGTGAAACAACTGAAAATATGTCTTATATTCTAGGTTCTTCAAAGTAGCCACCTTTTGCTTTGATGACTGCTTTGCACACTCTTGGCATTCTCTTGATGAGCTTCAAGAGGTAGTCACCGGAAATGGTTTTCACTTCACAGGTGTGCCCTGTCAGGTGTAATAAGTGGGATTTCTTGCCTTATAAATGGGGTTGGGACCATCAGTTGTGTTGTGCAGAAGTCTGGTAGATACACAGCTGATAGTCCTACTGAATAGACTGTTAGAATTTGTATTATGGCAAGAAAAAAGCAGCTAAGTAAAGAAAAACGAGTGGCCATCATTACTTTAAGAAATGAAGGTCAGTCAGTGCGAAAAATTGGGAAAACTTTGAAAGTGTCCCCAAGTGCAGTTGCAAAAACCATCAAGCGCTACAAAGAAACTGGCTCACATGAGGACCGCCCCAGGAAAGGAAGACCATGAGTCACCTCTGCTTCTGAGGATAAGTTTATCCGAGTCACCAGCCTCAGAAATCGCAGGTTAACAGCAGCTCAGATTAGAGACCAGGTCAATGCCACACAGAGTTCTAGCAGCAGACACATCTCTTCAACAACTATTAAGAGAAGACTTTGTGCAGCAGGCCTTCATGGTAAAATAGCTGCTAGGAAACCACTGCTAAGGAAAGGCAACAAGCAGAAGAGACTTGTTTGGGCTAAAGAACACAAGGAATGGACATTAGACCAGTGGAAATCTGTGCTTTGGTCTGATGAGTCCAAATTTGAGATCTTTGGTTCCAACCACCGTGTCTTTGTGCGACGCAGAAAAGGTAAACGGATGGACTCTACATGGCTGGTTCCCACCGTGAAGCATGGAGGATGAGGTGTGGGGGTGCTTTGCTGGTGACACTGTTGGGGATTTATTCAAAATTGAAGGCATACTGAACCAGCATGGCTACCACAGTATCTTGCAGCGGCATGCTATTCCATCCGTTTGCGTTTAGTTGGACCATCATTTATTTTTCAACAGGGCAATGAGCCCAAACACACCTCCAGGCTGTGTAAGGGCTATTTGACCAAGATGGAGAGTGATGGGGTGCTACGCCAGATGACCTGGCCTCCACAGTCACCAGACCTGAACCCAATCGAGATGGTTTGGGGTGAGCTGGACTGCAGAGTGAAGGCAAAAGGGCCAACAAGTGGAAAGCATCTCTGGGAACTCCTTCAAGATTGTTGGAAGACCATTTCCGGTGACTACCACTTGAAGCTCATCAAGAGAATGCCAAGAGTGTGCAAAGCAGTCATCAAAGCAAAAGGTGGCTACTTTGAAGAACCTAGAATATAAGACATATTTTCAGTTGTTTCACACTTTTTTGTTAAGCATATAATTCCACATGTGTTAATTCATAGTTTTGATGCCTTCAGTGTGAATGTACAATTTTCATAGTCATGAAAATACAGAAAAATCTTTAAATGAGAAGGTGTGTCCAAACTTTTGGTCTGTACTGTACATCACAGGAGACATGGGACTGCGATATAGACATCACAGGAGACATGGGATTGCGGTATATACAGTACAGACCAAAAGTTTGGACACACCTTCTCATTTAAAGATTTTTCTGTATTTTCATGACTATGAAAATTGTACATTCACATTGAAGGCATCAAAGCTATGAATTAACACATGTGGAATTATATACTTAACAAAAAAGTGTGAAACAACTGAAAATATGTCTTATATTCTCGGTTCTTCAAAGTAGCCACCTTTTCCTTTGATGACTGCTTAGCAAACTCTTGGCATTCTCTTGATGAGCTTCAAGAGGTAGTCACCGGAAATGGTTTTCACTTCACAGGTGCGCCCTGTCAGGTTTAATAAGTGGGATTATTTGCCTTATAAATGGGGTTGGGACCATCAGTTGTGTTGTGCAGAAGTCTGGTGAATACACAGCTGATAGTCCTACTGAATAGACTGTTATAATTTTTATTATGGCAAGAAAAAAACAGCTAAGTAAAGAAAATGAGTGGCCATCATTACTTTAAGAAATGAAGGTCAGTCAGTGTGAAAAATTGGGAAAACTTTGAAAGTGTCCCCAAGTGCAGTTGCTCACATGAGGACCGCCCCAGGAAAGGAAGACCAAGAGTCACCTCTGCTTCTGAGGATAAGTTTATCCGAGTCACCAGCCTCAGAAATCGCAGGTTAACAGCAGCTCAGATTAGAGACCAGGTCAATGCCACACAGAGTTCTAGCAGCAGACACATCTCTTCAACAACTGTTAAGAGGAGCAGGCCTTCATGGTAAAATAGCTGCTAGGAAACCACTGCTAAGGACAAGGAACAAGCAGAAGAGACTTGTTTGGGCTAAAGAACACAAGGAATGGACATTAGACCAGTGGAAATCTGTGCTTTGGTCTGATGAGTCCAAATTTGAGATCTTTGGTTCCAACTACCGTGTCTTTGTGCGACGCACAAAAGGTGAACGGATGGACTCTACATGCCTGGTTCCCACCGTGAAGCATGGAGGAGGAGGTGTGATGGTGTGGTGGTGATTTGCTGGTGACACTGTTTGGGATTTATTCAAAATTGAAGGCATACTGAACCAGCATGGCTACAACAGCATCTTGCAGCGGCATGCTATTCCATCTGGTTTGCATTTAGTTGGACCACCATTTATTTTTCAACAGGACAATGACCCCAAACACACCTCCAGGCTGTGTAAGGGCTATTTGACCAAGAGGGAGATTAATGGGGTGCTACATCAGATGACCTGGCCTCCACAATCACCAGACCTGAACCCAATCGAGATGGTTTGGGGTGAGCTGGACCGCAGAGTGAAGGCAAAAGGGCCAACAAGTGCTAAGCATCTCTGGGAACTCCTTCAAGATTGTTGGAAGACCATTTCCGGTGACTACCTCTTGAAGCTCATCAAGAGAATGCCAAGAGTGTGCAAAGCAGTCATCAAAGCAAAAGGTGGCTACTTTGAAGAACCAAGAATATAAGATATATTTTCAGTTGTTTCACACTTTTTAGTTAAGTATATAATTCCACATGTGTTAATTCATAGTTTTGATGCCTGCAGTGTGCATGTACAATTTTCATAGTCATGAAAATACAGAAAAATCTTTAAATGAGAAGGTGTGTCCAAACTTTTGGTCATTACTGTACATCACAGAAGACATGGGGCTGGGGCATATACGTCATAGGAGACATGGGTCTGTGGTATAGACATCACAGGAGACATGGGGCTGCGGTATAGACATCACAGGAGACATGGGACTGGGGCATATACATCACAGGAGACATGGGGCTGGGGCATATACATCACAGGAAACATGAGGCTGGAGCATATAAAGCACAGGAGACATGGGCTGCGGTATAGACATCACAGGAGACATGGAACTATGGTATATAAATCCCAGGAGACATGGGACTGGGGCATATACATCACAGGAGACATGGGACTGCGATGTAGACATCACAGGAGACATGGGGTTGAAGCATAGAAATCACAGGAGACATGGGGTTGGGGTATATGCATCACAGGAGACATGGCACTGCGGTAGTTACATCAGAGGAGATGCTGGGGATGAAGTTTAGACATCACAAGAACATGGGGCTGTGGTATAAATATCACAGGAGACCTGAGGATGCAATATAGACATTACACGAGACGTTGCCGCTGCTATTTTATTCTGTTGGACAGGAGAGCATTGCGTGCTAACTCCGTCCACAAAGTTTGTTCTGACGCTGGCACTAGCCAGCGTGTGAATGTAATCTTTCATTGCACACTACACAGCATTCAGTAGTGAACGTGGTGTGCCCGTACTTGCAAAGTAAGAAGAAATTAAAGGGCCAGCAGCCGTCAAAACACAACTTCAGGACAGTCCGCGCCGTCCTAAGGAGTCCCCGGCCAATAGCCGAGGGTCCTCCCATATATAAGGCACCTCCTCCAAAATGCAGGTGCCCGAGCAAAAGTTGTTGCACAGTGTTTCTGACCTCTGCTTCAGCCCTCAGGTTCCGCTGCTAGCCTGACTACCAGTCCTGCCCGCCAGCCTGTTACCTGCCTGTTACCTGCCGTGCCTGCCAGCCCGCTCACCTGGGAGCGCTTGCCTGTTGCCTGCCTGTTACCTGCCGTGCCAGCCAGCCCGCTCACCTGGGAGCACTTGCCTGTTGCCTGCCTGTTACCGGCCGTGCCTGCCTGCCCGCTCACCTGGGAGCACTTGCCTGTGACCTGCCTGTTACCCGCTTGTTACCTGCCGTGCCTACCCGGAGGCTCCTGCCGTCACTTGCCGTGACCACCTGTCAGCCCACCTAGAGACTCCTGCCGTCACTTGCCGTGGCCACCTGCCAGCCCACCTAGAGACTCCTGCCGTCACTTGCCATGTCTACCTGATAGCCTACCTGGAGGCTTCTGCTCGCCAGTCTGCCTGCTGTGCCTACCTGCTATTCCGGTCAGTCCCTGCCATCTGTACCGTGGGAGTCACCTGCTCCCTTACAAGGTCGTCCACAGAGTAGCACCTGGTCCCTCGGCTTGGTCCCTCCCTGGTCACGGAGTCGTTAGCCGCCGTACGACCAGGGTCGGTCCGGGTTGATACTTAGTTACGCCTCTCTGGGTCCCTCCTTGCACCGTAGCACAGAGGTTCCACCTCCCAGACCCATAACAGTTTGCTCGGGCCATGGAACCTGGTGGCCCCCAAGCCCCCTCGCTTACGGACCTGTACCAGGAGATTTCTCGTCAGAGATCCCAACAGGAAACCATTCTGAACTACCTGCGGAATGTCAACTCCCATCTGGACACGCTGTCTGTCCCACCTGTATCCACCTTGAGTCGTGTGACTTCCGTTCCGGCAGCACCACTGCCCACCAAACCACGGCATCCAGCCCTGGACCCCGGTTCTCGGCACCTCCACGTTTTGCTGGCAACCCCGCCTTAGCTTGAGGTTTCATAAACCAGTGCACCCTGCACTTTGAACTCTTGGCACATCAATTCATCTCCGACCGGGCCAAGGTGGAATTCATCATGTCCCATCTCATTGGGGAGGCACTGGCATGGCTAAATCCCCTGTGGGAGAGAGGGGATCCCCTGGTGTCCGACCTATCGTCTGTCTTCGCTGCTTTCCGGAAAGTCTTCGATGAACCAGGACGAAAATCCTCTTCAGCCTCCTCTCTGCTACGTCTCCGCCAAGAGAGTCTCACCGTGGGCCAATATGCCATACGGTTCCGTACCCTCGCTTTTGAGCTTGCCTGGGACAACGAGGCTCTGGTGTCCGTCTTCTGGGAGGGTCTTTCCGGTCAGATTAAGGACGAGTTAGCCGGTCGGGACATTCCCACCACCCTGGATGACCTGGTGTCACTAGCTACCCGGATTGACATCCGTTTCCAAGAATGTACCAAAGAGACTACCCGGGAGAGAAAGTTTCCTCTCTTGCTCCTACTTTCCAGAGACCTGCCTCTCAACCAGTCACTCCCTGGGCGCACTCGCCCGAACCAATGCAGATCGACCAGACCAAGATGGTCAAATCTCGCCAAGAGTCACGCCGAGCTGAGGGGAGCTGTATCTATTGTGGCAGTAAGGAGCACTTCATCCGTTCCTGCCAGGAGAAGCCGGGAAACTCCAGTGTCTAGGACCGCTCGGAGAGGTCGTCCTAGGCAAAAGTAAGCCCTCTCCGTCCGTGACTTTGTCTGTCTCTATCTCCTGGGGAGAAAACCGTCACTTTGAAATTGCTCACCTGGATTCTGGAGCTGCTGGAAACCTCATTTCACAGTCCTTGGTAGAGAGATACCGGATTCCCACCAAACCTCTGGCTGAACCATTGTCAGTCGCCTCCGTGGATGGAAGACTCCTTCCGGTGATCATTCTGCTCGTCACTGAACCCATAACCCTGCAGGTGGGAATGCTGCACTCTGAGAAGATCTCCTTCCATGTGCTGTCCGGACTCTCTCCCTCCCTATTGCTAGGTCTACAGTGGCTCCAGACACATGAACCCGTGCTGAACTGGCAATCCGGTGAAGTACTCCTGTGGGGGCAGGATTGCCATAGGACCTGCCTGGTTCCGGTTTGCCCGGCTCATCCTCCACCTACCCCGGCTTATTTACCCGGACTACCGGCACCTTACTGGTCCTATGCAGATGTCTTCGGTAAAAAGGAAGCAGAGATACTGCCACCTCATAGGCCATATGATTGCCCGATCGACCTGGTACCCGGCGCCACTCCACCCCTTGGGCGTATTTACCCGTTGTCGTCGGCTGAAACACGGGCCATGTCGGAGCACATCGAGGAGAATCTGGCCAGGGGATTCATCCAGAAATCTACCTCCCCGGCTGGAGCCGGATTCTTCTTCGTCAAGAAGAAAGATGGTTCATTACGCCCCTGTATTGACTATAGAGGACTCAACCAAATCACGGTAAAAAAACAAATACCCCCTGCCGCTCATCTCCGAGTTGTTTGACCGTCTTAAGGGAGCTAGGATCTTTACCAAGCTAGATCTACGTGGGGCGTATAATCTGGTCCGAATCCGTCAAGGAGACGAGTGGAAGACGGCATTCAATACCCGGGACGGTCACTATGAGTACCGTGTGATGCCCTTCGGTCTCTGCAATGCTCCCGCCGTCTTCCAAGAATTGGTCAACGACATCTTCCGTGATCTTCTTTACTCTTGCGTGGTGGTGTACCTGGACGATATCTTGGTCTTCTCTTCGGATCTTCCCACACACCGGAGGGATGTTCGTCATGTCCTGCTTAGGCTCAGGCAGAATCACCTCTATGCAAAATTCGAGAAGTGCCTCTTCGAGCAGACCTCTCTTCCTTTCCTGGGCTATGTTATCTCCCAGACAGGCCTACGAATGGACCCCGAGAAGCTCTCTGCTGTCCTAAAGTGGCCCCGTCTGGAGGGGTTGAAGGCGATTTAGCGATTCCTGGGCTTCGTCAACTACTATCGTCTCTTCATCCCGCACTTCTCTTCCCAGACTGCTCCCATATCTGCGCTCACCCGTAAGGGAGCAAATCCCAAGGAATGGTCGCCCGAAGCTGAGGAGGCCTTCCTTTCCTTAAAGCAAGCCTTCTCCTCTGCCCCAGAGCTGCATCGTCCGGACAGCAACAAACAGTTCTACCTGGAGGTTGATGCTTCCTCCTCCGGAGCCGAAGCGGTGCTCACCCAAAAGTCTTCATCCGGGAGAATGGTAACCTGCGGCTTCTTCTCCAAACTCTTCTCCTCGTCTGAGCGCAACTACTCCATAGGAGACCGAGAACTGTTAGCCGTTAAATTGGTGCTGGAGGAGTGGCGTTACTTGCTTGAAGGGGCTCTATACCCGGTGATCATCTATACGGATCACAAAAACCTGGCATATCTCCAGAATGCCCAAAGACTCAATTCGCGTCAGGCCCGGTGGTCTTTGTTCTTCGCCCACTTTGACTTCGTCCTACATTTCCGCCCGGCGGACAAGAATGTCAAAGCCGACGCCTTGTCCCGATCCTTCCTATCTTCCGATCAAGAGGAGGAGCCTATGCACATCATCGACCCCTCCAAAGTGATGAATGTAGCCCCCTTGGATCTGACTCGTCTTCCACCCGGTAAGACGTTTGTAGCGGTACCAGATCGTGAGAAGGTTCTTCACTGGGGTTATTCATCTAAACTAGCCGGCCATGCTGGCCAAAAGAAGACCTTCCTACTCATTACTTGGAATTACTGGTGGCCTACCCTGCGCAAGGATGTGGTAGACTTCGTCTCTGCCTGTTCGTCCTGTGCCCGCAACAAAGTTCCCAGACATCTTCCAGCCGGTCGCCTCCTGCCTCTTCCCGTACCTGCTGCCCCGTGGCAGCACATTGCCATGGACTTTATTACTGACCTCCCTGTTTCTGCTGGTTGTTCAGTCATTTGGGTGGTCGCCGACCGCTTCTCTAAGATGGCCCATTTCATCTCTCTGCCTGGTTTCCCGTCTGCATCGGAGCTGGCCAAGGATTTCTTCCGTCATATCTTCTGTCTCCATGGCCTACCCCTCCACATTGTGTCGGATTGAGGGGTTCAGTTCACCTCACGTTTCTGGAGAGCTACCTGTAAGCTACTGGATGTCACCCTGGATTTCTCCTCTGCTTACCATCCACAGTCCAATGGCCAAGTGGAGCATATGAACCAAATCCTTACCAGCTACCTCCGGCACTTTGTTAACGCTCACCATACCGATTGGGTGGAGCTCCTACCATGGGCCAAATTCTCCTACAACAACCATGAGATTGAATCTACTTCTAAATCCCAGTTCTTCGTGGTCTACGGTCAACTGCCTCGGATTCCGTTTCCTATCTCCGCCTAGGTGGACAACCCTGCCGCGGAGGCTCTTGTCAGCGAATTCTCCACCATTTGGGAAAATACTAGGTCTGCACTTCTTCAGTCCTCCGAGCAGATGAAGAAACATGCTGACAAGAGACGTCTGGATCCGCCTCAATTCCGCCCGGGAGATAAAGTCTGGCTCTCTTCCAAACATGTCAGACTCAAAATACCCTCCTATAAGTTGGGTCCTCGGTTCATCGGTCCATTTGAAGTTCTCAAACAAATCAACCCAGTGGCCTACAAGTTAAAACTCCCGGCCACCTTACGGATTCCCAACTCCTTTCACGTATCTCTCCTCAAACCAGTTGTGTTTAACTCTTTTTCCAACAATCCAGGTACTCCCCCTGCTCCGGTTTCCGCTGAGGACGTTTTTGAGGTAGCGAACATTCTGGCCACTAAAAGGGTAAGAGGAAAAACCTTTTTTCTGGTGGATTGGAAGGGGTTTGGCCCAGAGGAGAGAACTTGGGAACGCAGGGAGAACATTCATGCCCCGCTTCTCCTTGAAAAATTCCTTTCTGGCCTAAAAAAGAGGGGGCGAAAAGGGGGGGGGTACTGTAGCATCGGCGTCTCTGCCCCCTGCCAGGCAGAGACGCCGTACCACTCACCTCCTCGCTCCCTGCTCTGCGTTTTCCAGCGCTCCTCTTCCTGCTGCCGGCGTGCGCAGCTCCCCGGGCACTGTGCTTAGGGGACGTGCGTGCTCCTTCCCTCTTAAAAGGGCTGCGCGCGCCGTCCTAATATAAGACAAATTTTCAGTTGTTTCACACGTTTTAGTTAAGTATATAATTCCACATGTGTTAATTCATAGTTTTGATGCCTTCAGTGTGAATGTACAATTTTCATAGTCATGAAAATACAGAAAAATCTTTAAATGAGAAGGTGTGTCCAAACTTTTGGTCATTACTGTACATCACAGAAGACATGGGGCTGGGGCATATACGTCATAGGAGACATGGGTCTGTGGTATAGACATCACATGAGACATGGGGCTGCGGTATAGACATCACAGGAGACATGGGACTGGGGTATATACATCACAGGAGACATGGGGCTGGGGCATATACATCACAGGAAACATGAGGCTGGAGCATATAAAGCACAGGAGACATGGGCTGCGGTATAGACATCACAGGAGACATGGAACTATGGTATATAAATCCCAGGAGACATGGGACTGGGGCATATACATCACAGGAGACATGGGACTGCGATATAGACATCACAGGAGACATGGGCTTGAAGCATAGAAATCACAGGAGACATGGGGTTGGAGTATATGCATCACAGGAGACATGGCACTGCGGTAGTTACATCAGAGGAGATGCTGGGGATGAAGTTTAGACATCACAAGAGACATGGGGCTGTGGTATAAATATCACAGGAGACCTGAGGATGCAATATAGACATTACACGAGACGTTGCCGCTGCTATTTTATTCTGTTGGACAGGAGCGCATTGCGTGCTAACTCCGTCCACAAAGTTTGTTCTGATGCTGGCACTAGCCAGCGTATGAATGTAATCTTTCATTGCACACTACGCAGCATTCAGTAGTGGTCCTCCCATATATAAGGCACCTCCTCCAAAATGGAGGTGCCCGAGCAAAAGTTGTTGCACAGTGTTTCTGACCTCTGCTTCAGCCCTCAGGTCCCACTGCTAGCCTGACTACCACTCCTGCCCGCCAGCCTGTTACCTGCCTGTTACCTGCCGTGCCTGCCAGCCCGCTCACCTGGGAGCACTTGCCTGTTGCCTGCCTGTTACCTGCCAGCCCGCTCACCTGGGAGCACTTGCCTGTTGCCTGCCTGTTACCTGCTGTGCCTGCTTGCCCGCTCACCTGGGAGCACTTGCCTGTTGCCTGCCTGTTACCTGCCGTGCCTGCCTGCCCGCTCACCTGGGAGCACTTGCCTGTGACGTGCCTGTTACCCGCTTGTTACCTGCCGTGCCTACCCGGAGGCTCCTGCCGTCACTTGCCGTGACCACCTGCCAGCCCACCTAGAGACTCCTGCCGTCACTTGCCGTGTCTACCTGATAGCCTACCTGGAGGCTTCTGCTCGCCAGCCTGCCTGCTGTGCCTACATGCTATTCCAGTCAGTCCCTGCCATCTGTACCATGGGAGTCACCTACTCCCTTACAAGGTCGTCCCCAGAGTAGCACCTGGTCCCTCGGCTCGGTCCCTCCCTGGTCACGGAGTTGTTAGCCACCGTACGACCAGGGTCGGTCCGGGTTGATACTTAGTTACGCCCCTCTGTGTCCCTCCTTGCACCATAGCACAGAGGTTCCACCTCCCGGACCCATAACACATATGCAGAGAAGTCACAGCATTTTGGCTACAGAATAGGAGATTAGGACAGAGTTGAGCTTCACACATATGATGCAATACATGTGCATCACATCTTACCCAGTGGTTACATAGGAAGAGGCAATCTATGCCTTTTGCAGTCCCAATGATCTGGAGAGACCCAATCGATCACACTACCAATTGCTATTTCTGCATGGTGTCTCTCATTAGGAAGGGAGTTTCAAGCTGGAAGAAGCGGACTTTACAGTGTCCTAACATTCCATCTGCCATACGCCCAGTAACACATACAGAAGAACTGCCGATTCAAAAAGCACCAGAAACATTTTCAGTCGAGTCAAGTGAGGAAGATGATAGCGCTTAGTGTCATGAAGCATCTTCCTCTCATGACCCAGACTTTCTGTCAGGAACCTCAACTGAACTACACCTTATAACACAAAGTAAACTGAACGATCTTGTTAGAGATTTTGATCAGCCCGAGAGAAAGGCTGAGCTCTTAGGTTCCAGGCTACACCAGTGGAATCTCCTGGCGGGTGAAATTTGGTTTTCTTTGTTCCACAACCAAGATAAAGATCTTGTCCAATACTTCTTCATGGAGGGTTATCTTGTGGAATGCAACAACATCAACAATTTAATGGAAGCTCTGAAGATAAGTCATAATCCAGAGGAATGGAGGCTCTTCATTGATTCAGCCAAAACAAGCCTAAAAGCCATCTTGCAGCATAATGACAATGCGCTACCTTCAATTCCAGTTGGTTATGCAGTCCACATGAAAGACAACATGAAACAGCTGTGGAGGTGCCTGAACTATGACCAACATTTGTGGCCCCTCTGGGGTGACTTAAGGGTTGTTGACCTCTTACTTGCTGCTTTTTGTGAGTGGGATAGTCATGCAAGAGAATATCACTACAGTAAAAGAGACGGGCCTCTCGGACATTCACTTCAGCCAGGGAGTAAAAATGTCCTGCATCCAGCACTTGTTGACCCACATAAGATTTTGTTACCATCATTGCATATCAAGTTTGGCCTAATGAAAAACTTTTTAAAGGCAATGGATAAAAATGCAAAAGTTTCTCATTGATAAATTTCCAAGGTTGAGTGAAGCAAAGATAAAGGAAGGAGACTTTATTGGACCTCAGATTCGTAAACTTCTTCAAGATGAGGTATTTCTCTTTTTGTTGCAGCGCAAGGAATAGGCTACATGAGTGGCATTCGCATTAGTGGTAACTATTTTTTTGGGAAACTCAAGAGCACATAACTAGGAAGAGTTGGTGGAAAATCTATTCAAAACACATAAGGATCTTGGCTGTAACATGTCCTTAAAGATTTCTTACATTCGCACCTAGACTTTTTTCCATCAAACTGCGGAGCAGTGAGCGACGAGCATGGTGATAGATTTCACCAAGATATTGCGGCTATGGAGAAAAGACATCAAGGAAAATGGAATCCATCAATGCTTGCAAATTGCTGTTCAACAATTGCAATAGATAATCTGATGCAGGAGTAAAAGAGACAAGCAAAAAAGAGTTGTCACTGAATGCGGATCAAATTTTGCAGTGCAATTTCTGTAACTGTTTAAAATTCGCAATAGTGTTTAGACATGTTTTAGTTATTTGAATTGTTGCTAAGTTTCCTCTATATAAATATTAGAAAATTGGCATAAAATATATTCTGCAAAGTACTGAAACTTTTATGCATTAATTATATGTAGCAGTGAAAGGAAAACTCACTTTTTTTATTTTCAGATTTGAATTCAAGATGTCAAAACCATTAAGAATTCGCTCATTTCATAACTAAACCTGACAACTTATGAAAATATGGACAACAATGTTATTATTGATTTATTCAGTTAAGAAAGATAAAAATGAGAAGAGAATTATATTTGTGAATAAATATCATCCTTTGTCTAATTTGATTCCAAAAGTTATCAAAAAAGACTGGAATGTGTTTTCATAATCCTATCCCAATATCCGTGAATTTCAGTTTTCTCCTTTAATATAGTATTGGAGTTTTGAAAACATCAAGGATAAATTGGTACAGACAGACATGGTAAGTACCAAAAAAAAATGCAAAGATTTCTTTTAAAATCAAAATATGAGTACATTCCCATATCTGGACTGTACTCATTGTTTGAGTGTTATAACAGGGGATCGTTTCTACCAGCTAAGACATACGAGTGAAGTGTTTCAGTCTAAAAACTATTTTACATGTGATAGCAATTTTGTAGTTCCCATCTTCAAATGCCCTTGTGGGTTAATTTATGTGTGTAAAAATGAAGGAAAGGTTGTCTAAACATAAATGCATAATTTGTAAAAAAAAAATCTACTTTCACCGGTTCAGCACCATTTTGACAACTATAAACACAATGTATATCATATGTGGCATCAAACTTTCAGAGCAGGTGAATCATGCACGAAGAGGGGGTAATCATGTACAACTTTTGAAAAAATATGAAGCTTTTTGACAACATAGGTTACAATCATTGACGCTCAATGGCAAAATTTAGAATATTAAATAATACGTTTTTTCTAATATTCTATTCTTTATTCACATTGCAAATCTTTATTTCTTTGTACCATCTATCAGTATTGAACACAAAATCTTGAAAAAGTTAATACCAGCTGTATTCATATATAATAATTTTTTTCATTGAATTGGAATTCAAAAATATATGTACAGCTGTGAGGATTGTTTTTTTATTACAATATAAATTTACATTGAAATGATATATACTTAAAAATAATACAAACAATATTTAATTTTGTTAGTATAAAAAAAAAGTTATGACATTATAATTCATAATTTATTGTTTGATGTGTATCCTAGTGTTTATATCATATAAAATGGTTATGAAATTCTTTACATGAGTTTGAAAAGTATACATGATTTCTACTAATAATTCTGAATATGTTAATGTGAAGTAATGTCATGATTAGGCACCAACATTTCTATTTAAGAGCATGTATTCTTTTGTTTTGTATCACCTTTGAAAAAGGTGGAAAAGATTCTATGTAAACGGGAAGGAGGAGTAGATAGGAAGAGCTCTGCCTCTAGGGGCTCTCCCCTCCTCTCTACATAAAATCTCATCAGTAAGCACTACCATATCCTTTCTCAGTAATGTAACAATCTGTCATCATCTTCACTGAATACAGATTTTACCCAAGAATTGAGAATTTTGAAAATGAATGATCAGTTCTGGCAAATAAAAAATAATTTTACTAATTTACAAAGATATATTACAAATTTTACAAATTTTCAATATTCAAATTTTGAAAATTTTTTAACATTTTCAATTTACACTATTTTACAATTTTTCACTTGTACTAGTGATTTATGAAATAAAAATTAAAACCACAGTTACTCTTTAAAAACAAATCTGAGCTTATTGCCAACAGCAACCAAACAGCACAACTTTAATTTCTCCAAAACAACTTTACATGAAAGTTTGCCTGGTTGCTATAGACAAGGTCAATTTTCAAAAATAGGAGTATATGCTAACATTATATTTGAGCAGTAATTGAACAATTACAGTAAATGTTTGAACCCTCGAAGTGTGCACTAAAAAAAAAGTACATGTAAATCTCCTTGCCGGGCATGAGGGACTCCATGTAGCTTCTGAATATTCCACTCTGGACCTGCATTGGTACATAAACATATGGACTGGTATTGACTTTGAGTTTACATCCAGCACATTTAACAAAATCATTCAACATGTTAAGAAGCAGGGCTGCCATACTCCTCCATTTTTCTGGTCAACTGAGGCAAAATCACAAACAGGTTAAATTTTTCATGGACAGATGCCAAACCCATTTATATAGGCCATCCCTTAAATGCACTTCATGTAACTTGACAGACCTCAGTTCCCAATATAAATTTAGACATACCTTGGATTGTAGAGGTATTTCGAACACTGACATTTATGGCATGTTCACAACATATCCCATAAACTTCTAAGGTAAGGGCTCCACCTCTGGGACTTGCACCTATTTTGAGAATGCTTGTCTGTAATTTCAGTCTTTCCTGACAGACTAGTGTTCTCAAAATTGGTGCAAGTCTAAGAGGTGGAAACCCTACCTCTCAGACTTTTATGGAACATGCTAAGGATAAATGCTGGAGATAGAAATTTTCTGTAATTAAGACAGACCCCAAACATCATGAATAGTGATGAGCGAGCATGTTCTGTTAACTCTCTCGGCGAGCATGCTCGGGTGGTCACCGAGTATCTTCAGCGTGCTCGGGTGTTATGTTTTAATAACTCCTGTGCTCATGATCTGCGACTGTTTGACAGCTTTAATACATGTGAGGAATGCCTAAGAAACAGGCATTCCTCACATGTATTAAAGCTGTCAGTCGCAAATCATGAGCACAGGAGTGACTAAAACATAACAACCGAGAACGCTGAAGATACTCAGAAAACACCAGAGCATGCTCGTAAATCTCGAGTAACGAGCATGCTCGCACATCACTAATCATGAGTAATAAATCAAGGCACTAAAATGAACAGTCCTCAAACATATTTTGAATAATTGCAGATCTCTGGACCTAAAATGAATAAATTCTATTTCCAGGTCCCTTACTTCAAATTTCATAAATACTTATTTACAACCATCCTCTCACGACGAACCCCTCAAAAAACATGGTAGAGACATAATATATTATCATACAGCACAGAGCACAGAACTGGCAGCACACTGTCACACTCCGTGGGAATCGGGACAGTGCTGCCTCTCTGCAGTGGAGAAACATACCATAGATGGGATAAAAGCCCATGCTTATCAAGGATCTTCTTTTAAGTCAGGTTCTGCTTTGTACCATACATCACAGCCTTTTAACCCCATCGCAACCCTGGGATTTTCCGTTTTTTGCTCCCCTTGTTCCCAGAGCCATAGCGTTTTTATTTTTTGGTTAATATGGCCGTGTGAGGGCTTATTTTTTGTGGGACGAGTTGTACTTTTCAACGCCATTGCTAGTTTTACCATATCGTGTACTGGAAAACGGGAAAAAAATTCTAAGTGCGGTGAAATTGCAAAAAAAGTGCAATACCACAGATTTATTTTTTTAATTTTTGACCACGTTCACTGAATGCTAAAACTGACCAGCCATTATTATTCTCCAGGTCATTACGAGTTCGTAGATACCAAACATGTATAGGTTCTTTTTTATTTAAGTGGTAAAAAAAAAATGGCGCCATTTTCCAAGACCCGTAGCGTCTCCATTTTTCGGGATCTGGGGCCGGGTGAGGGCTTATTTTTTGTGCATCGAGCTGAAGTTTTTATTGATATCATTTTGGGGTAGATCCAATGTTTTGATCGCCTGTTATTGCATTTTATTGCAATGTTGCGGCGACCAAAAAATGTAATTCTGGCGTTTAGAATTTTTTTCTCGTTACGCCGTTTACTGATCGGATTAATTCTTTTTCTATATTGATAGATCGGGCGATTCTGAACGCGGCAATACCAAATATGTGTATGTGGTTTTTTTTTTTATTATTATTTTATTTTGAATGGGGCGAAAGGGGGGTGATTTAAACTTTTATATTTCTTTTATTTTTTTAATATTTTTAAAAACTTTTTTTTCACTTTTTGCTTGCTTCTATAGTCTCCATAGGAGACTAGAAGCAGCAACTGTCCAATCGCTTCTGCTACATACAGATGATCAGCAGATCACCTGTATGTAGCAGAAATGGTCCTGTGCTATGAGCGCCGACCACTAGGTGGCACTCATAGCGACCAGCTCATGACAACCACTGGAGTCTACTGCAGATCCAGGGTTGTCATGCCCACCCATCGGTGACCCGCGATCACGTGACGGGGTCACCGATGGGCGGGGTAAGTGACTCGCTTCCGGCGCGGCGCTGTTAAATGCCGCTGTCAGAGATTGACAGCGGCATTTAGCATGTTAAAAGCCGCAGGTGGATCGCGATTACACCCGCAGCTGTTGCGGGCACATGTCAGCTGTAATATACAGCTGACATGTGCCCGGTTCAGTGCGGGCTCAGCGCCGGAGCCCTCACTGAGCCGGGGGATTACAGCCTGTGCGTACTAATACGGCACAGGCTGTAAAGTGGTTAAGCACATGCACAGTAAAAATTTTGAAGATAATTTTAAAAATCAAGGATGATGTTTGTTTCTGTCAGACACCATGGACAGCAGAATAAAAACACTTGTTTTTTTGCAGACAATAGGCTACCTATTATAGAAGGCACTAAGCGAACCTCAACATTTGCTATCATAACCCCCTATCTATTGATACCTCTGTTTGATCGGTGTAGGTAAAGGTTCTATTGTCATATATACAGGTGCTTCTCACTAAATTAGAATATCATCAAAAAGTTAATTTATTTCAGTTCAAACCAAAAAGTGAAACTCATATATTATATACATAGTAACATAGTAACGTAGGTTGAATAAAGACATAGGTCCATCCAGTTTTCCCCCAATTGTACTCCCTACACTAATATACTAACTTACTGGGACTAGGCCTCACAAATGTATTATTACCATTTTTATTATTGCTGCACTATTACAATTACAAATTAACCCGTTTATAATTTTTTAATTAGTTTTATATTTTGTATTACTCTTGTGATTCTAATAATGGTATTACTAAAATCCCAAGGCCTAAATCTGTTGATCCAGAAGAAGGCAAAACCCTCAGGACACATTCAGCCAATTTGCATCATGGAGAAAAATTCCTTCTTGACCTTGAGAAAACGCGATCAGTCCTAGAACCCTGGATCAAACCTAAGAGTGATACTAGTTATGTAATTACTATTATCGTATTAAATGTACTACCATAGGTGTAATATTTTGTCTAATTTAACTATAACCCACAATGTTATGCGTATCGAGGAAATCATCCAGCCCTTTTTTGAAAGCTGTTATAGTGTCGGCCATTACTACCTCTTGTGGTAGGGAATTCCACAGTCCAACTGCTCTGACTGTAAAGAACCCTTTCCTGCTTAGGTGCCGGCATCGCATTTCTTCCATACGTAATGAGTGCTCCCTGGTCCTTAGTATGGTCTTTGGAAGGAATACGTCATGTGCTAGACCTTTATACTGACCACACATATATTTATACATGTAAATGAGATCTCCTCTGAGGCGTCGTTTTTCTACGCTAAACAGACTCAACTTTTTCAACCTCTCATCATGTGAGAGGCCTTCCACCCCGTGTAATAATCTAGTTGCCCGTCTTTGAACTGACTCTAACTTCTGAATATCCTTTTTAAAATGTGGAGCCCAAAACTGGATCCCATTTTCTAGATGTGGCCTCACCAGTGATTTATAAAGTGGTAACAGTACATTGGGATCACGGGATTTTATTTCTCTTTTTATACATCCTAAAATCGTATTTGCTCTTGCGGTTGCTTGACATTGAGTACTGCTGCTCAGCTTACTTGTAACCGGAATACCCAAGTCCTTCTGCTGTTCTGTAGTCCCGAGTATACTCCCATTTAATGTGTATGCAGCAATAGGATTACTCTGTCCTAGGTGCATTACTCTACATTTATGCACATTAAACCTCATCTGCCAAGTGTTTGCCCATTCAGACATCTTATCCAGCTCGTTCTGCAATATTGTAACATCAAGATCAGATTTTAATATCCTTCATAGTTTGGTGTCGTCAGCAAAAACTGACACTTTACTCTCAATCCCATCCCCAAGGTCATTAATAAAGAGGTTAAAAAGAATCGGTTCTAGCACAGATCCCTGTGGCACCCCACTGCTGACTATATCCCATTTAGAGAACGTACCATTTATGACGTTTCTTTGTTTCCTATCATTTAGCCAATTCTTACCCATCTGCATATAGTTCCCCCAAGTCCTTGCTTCTGTAGCTTCAGTATAAGGCTGTTATGTGGTACAGTATCAAATGCCTTTGCAAAGTCCAGATAAATGACATCCGCTGCATTATCAACATCTAGATTTGCACTTACCTCCTCATAGAACCCCAACATGTTCTTTAGACATGACCTATTTTTCATGAATCCATGCTGATTATCATTTATTATATTATTCTCTGCGATATACGGTAACTATGCAGGTCATCTCTTATGATGCCCTCAAAAACTTTGCACACTACTGATGTCAGACTTACCGGATAGTAGTTACCTGGATCCACCTTTTTACCTTTCTTAAATATTTGTACCACATCAGCTATCCTCCAATCCTGTGGCACTACCCCTGTTACCAGAGAGTCTAAGAATATGAGATACAGCGGTCTGTCAATTACTGAGCTTAATTCCCTCAGTATCTGTGGATGAATACCATCTGGGCCGGGAGATGTCAATGTTTAATTTGCTCAGACGCAGGTGTACTTCTTTTTGCGTTAAGCTAGTTATATTAGGTGGTGAACTTTGATTTTTGCCCTGTTGAAAGATTCCTGGAACAGACGGTTTGTTGGTGAACATGGTTGAAAAGTGCCTGTTTAATATCTCAGCCTTTTCTTTGTCCTCTATAATTATCTTGTTGTTATCGTTTTTTAAGGGGCCGATACCATCTGATTTTTTCTTTTTGGCATTGATGTATGTATAAAAATTTTTGGGATTTATTTTAATGTCGCTGGTGATTTGTTGCTCTGTAGATAATTTTGCTACCTTGATTTCTTTTTTACATTTCTTATTTAGGTCTTTATACTCCTGAAATGCTATTTGTGTATTCTCGGCCTTCAAGATTTTGAATGCCGTTTGTTTTTGTCTTATTAAACTTTGTACTGTCTTATTATCCATAATGGTTTCTTTTTATTCCTGGACATTTTATTACCAGAGGGTATACATTTTCAACAAGATTCTAGTAGTATTTCCTTAAATATGCCCCATTTATGTTCGGTATCTCCAGTTATCATGATATGGTCCCAGTCTACACGATTAAGCTCTTCCCTTAATTTGTTGAAATCAGCTTTCCTAAAGTTCCAGGTTTTTGCATTTCCTTTTTGAAATGTTTTATTGAATAGTACATTGAAGCTTACCATATTATGGTCGCTGTTTCCCAAATGCTCCTGGACCTGTAGATCTGAAACAGTATCTGGTCTATTTGACGGAACCAGATCCAGCAGATTACCTCCCCTGGTTGGTTCATCTACCAGCTGAGAGAGGTAATTGTCCTGGATTGTAGATAAGAACTTGCAGCTTTTAGCACAACTGGACGATTCTATGTCCCATTGGATATCTGGATAGTTAAAATCCCCCATAATAAGGACTCTATTATTATTTGCTGCCTTTTTAATTTGTTCCAGCATTTTATCCTCTAGCAGTTCAGCTATATTGTTACGGATCCGGGTGGAGAAAGCTCTGTGCTGCGGTGCAAGGAGGGGCCAGAGGGAATTGACTAAGTATCTACTCGGCCTGACCAAGGTCGCACGGCGGCTCAGTCGACTCCGTGAACCAGGGAGGAACCGAGCAGAGGGACCAGGTTCCACTCTGGGATCGACCTTGTATGAGAGCAGGTGACTCCCACGGGTCAGAAGGCAGGAACTGACCGGTACAGCGGATGAGCTTCGGCAGGCAGGCTGACGGGTGGTCTGGGTAAACAAGCAGGCTGATTAGGCAGATAGTCAGGCGAGTGTTCCGGGTAGGCAAGCTGGCGGGCACAACAGGTAGCTGGCAGGTGCTACCAGGTAAGCAGGCAGGCACGGCAGGTAACAGGCAGGTGCTTCCTGGTAATGCAGGCAGGCGGGCACGGCAGTTAGCAGGCAGGTGCTTCCAGGTAAAGCAGGCTGGAGGGCATGGCAGGTAACAGGCAGGTGCTCCCAGGTAAGCGAGTGGGCAGAGCCCATAGACGGACTGGCAGACTGGACTGTAGACAGACTGACAGGCTGGATAGTAGTCAGACTGGCGGACTGGACTGTAAAACAGGCTGGAGGACAGGACTGACTTGCAAAAGACCTGAGGGCTGAAGCAAAGAAAGTAACACAAAGCAACAACCTTAAACGGGCACCTCCATATTGGAGGAGGTGCCTTTTATAGGGAAAGTCCTCCGGCCATTGGTCGGGGACTTTTTAGGATGGCGCGCGCGGCCCCTTTAAGAGGGGGGAGAGCACGCGCGCCCTAAGCACAGAGCCAGGGAAGCTGCGTGCACTAGCAGCAGCTGCAAGGAGGCCAGAAGACGCCGGAGCAGGATCGCGACGGTAAGGGGGATGGCGTCTCTGCCTGGCAGGGGGCAGAGATGCCGATGCTACAGTACCCCCCCTTTACACCTCCTCTTTTTCAGGCCAGCAAGAAATTCTTTAAGAAGAAGAGGGGCATGGATGTTCTCCCTAGGTTCCCAAGACCTTTCCTCTGGGCCAAACCCCTTCCAATCCACCAGAAAAAGGTTTTTCCTCTTACCCTTTTGGTGGCCAAAATGTTCCCTACCTCATAGACGTCCTCAGCGGAGACTGGAGCTGGAGTGGTACCTGGATCGTCAGAAAAAGAATTAAGAACAACTGGTTTGAGGAGAGATACGTGGAAGGAGTTGGGAATCCGTAAGGTGGCCGGGAGTTTTAGCTTGTAAGCCATGGGATTGATTTGCTTGAGAACCTCAAACGGGCCGATGAACCGCGGACCCAACTTATACGATGGTATTTTGAGCGGAACATGTTTGGAGGAGAGCCAGACCCTGTCTACCGGACGGAATTGAGGCGGATCCAGATGTCTCTTATCGGCATGTCTCTTCATCCGCTCAGAGGACTGAAGAAGTGCGGATCTAGTGTCTTCCCAAATAGTAGAAAATTCGCTGACCAGAGACTCCGCGGCAGGATTGTGCACAGAAGCGGAGACGGGAAACGGAATCTGGGGGTGTTGTCCGTAGACCACAAAGAACGGGGATTTGGAAGAAGACTCACTTGGTTGTTATAGGAGAACTCGGCCCATGGTAGGAGCTCAACCCAGTCATTATGGTGAGCATTGACGAAATGCCGGAGAAAGCTGGTAAGGACCTGGTTGATACGTTCCACATGACCATTGGACTGAGGATGATAGGCAGAGGAGAAATCCAGGGTGACATCCAGCAGTTTACACGTAGCTCTCCAGAAGCGAGAAGTGAACAGGACCCCGCAATCAAACACAATGTGGAGGGGTAGGCCGTGGAGACGAAAGATGTGATGAATGAAGTCCTTAGTCAGCACAGATGCGGACCGGAGACAAGGCAGAGGGATGAAGTGGGCCATCTTAGAAAATCGATCAGCGACCACCCAAATGACAGTACAACCGGCAGAAACAGGGAGATCCGTAATAAAGTCCATAGCAATGTGTTGCTACGGAGCGGAAGGTACGGGTAGAGGCAGGAGATAACCGGCGGGAAGATGCCTGGGAACTTTGCTGCGGGCACAGGATGAACAAGCCGTGACGAAATCCGCAACGTCCTTGCGTAGAGAAGGCCACCAGTAATGCCGAGCGATGAGCAGGAAGGTCTTCTTCTGGCCTGCATGGCCGGCTAGTTTGGATGAATGACCCCAGAGAAGAACCTTCTTATGATACGAAACAGCTACAAAAGTCTTACTGGGTGGAAGACGAGACAGGTCAAACGGGGCCACAGTCATTACACTGGAGGGGTCGATGATATGCAGAGGCTCCTCCTCTTTGTCGGAGGACAGGAATGAGCGGGATAGAGCGTTGGCTTTAACGTTCTTGTCCGCAGGACGGTAATGTAGAGTAAAGCAGAATCGGGCAAAGAACAGAGACTAATGGGCCTGACGCGGATTGAGTCTCTGGGTGTTTTGTAAATAGGCCAGGTTTTTGTGATCAGTGTAGATGATCACCGGGTGCAGAGCCCATTCCAGCAGGTAGCGCCACTCCTCCAGTGCCAATTTGATGGCAAGCAGCTCACGATTTCCTATGGAGTAGTTGCGCTCGGATGAGGAGAAGAGCTTGGAGAAGAAGCCGCAGGTTAACATTTTCCCAAATGAGGATTTCTGGGTGAGCACCTCCGGAAGAAGCATAAACCTCCAGGAAGAACTGCTTGCTGCAATCCGAAAGGTGCAGCACAGAGGTGGAGGAGAAAGCTTGTTTTAGAGAGAAAAAGGCCTCCTCCGCTTCGGAAGTCCATTCCTTGGGATTTGCTCCCTTACGGGTGAGCGCGGAGATAGGAGCAGTCCGGGAGGAGAAATGAGGGATGAAGAGGCGGTAATAATTTGCGAAGCCCAGGAATCGCTGAATTGCATACAACCCCTCCAGTCGGGGTCATTTTAAGACGGCAGAAACCTTCTCGGGGTCCATCCGAAGACCAGTCTCGGAGATAATATATCCTAGGAACGGAAGGGAAGTCTGCTCGAAGAGACACTTCTCGAATTTTGCGAAGAGACGATTCTGCCGGAGCCTTAGCAGAACCTGACGAACATTCCTCCGGTGTGTGGCAGATCCGGAGAGAAGACCAAGATATCGTCTAGGTACACCACTACGCAAGAATACAAGAGTTCACGGAAAATGTCGTTAACCAGCTCCTGGAAGACGGCTGGGGCATTACAGAGACCAAAGGGCATCACGCGGTATTTATAGTGACCGTCCCGGGTGTTGAATGCCGTCTTCCACTCGTCTCCCTGGCGAATCCAGACAAAATTGTATGCCCCACGCAGATCGAGCTTGGTGAAGACCCTCGCTTAAGTAGGTCAAACAGCTCCGAGATGAGAGGCAGGGGGTACTTATTCTTGATGGTAATTTAGTTAAGCCCCTTGTAATCGATACACGGCCGTAGCGAGCCGTATTTCTTTTTAGGGAAGAAGAATCCTGCTCCAACCGGGGAAGTAGATTTCTGAATGAATCCCCTAGCAAGATTCTCCTCGAAGTACTCAGACATGGCCCGGGTCTCAGCCAGCGACAAGGGGTAGATAGCCCGCGGGAGGAGAAGCACCAAGTACCAGGTCGATGGGGAAATCATACGGCCTATGAGGTGGTAGTGTCTCAGCCTCCTTCTTGTCGAAGACGTCCGCATAGGACCAGTAGGGTGCCGGCAGACCAGGTAGATTAGCCGGAATAGACGGAGGTCGAGTCGGGCAAACTGGAACCAGGCAGGTCTCATGGCAATCCTGCCCCCAACAGAGCACCTCACCAGATCGCCAATTCAGGATGGGTTCATGTTTCTGTAGCCAGGGTAGACCTAGCAAAAGGGAGTGAGAGAGTCCGGATAGCACATGGAAGGAGATCCTCTCCGAGTGCAGCATTCCCACCTGAAGGGTTACAGGCTCTATGACGAGCAAGATGGTCACCGGAAGGAGTCTCCCATCCACGGAATCGACTGGCAATGGTTCGGCCAGACGTTTGGTGGGAATCTGATACTGCTCCACAAGGGACTGAGAAATGAGATTTCCAGCGGCTCCGGAATCCAGGTGGGCGGTTTCAAAGAAGTGGAAGTCAAGGACGGAGAGGAATTACTCTTGCCTAGGATGACCTCTCCGAGCGGTCCTAGACACTGGAGTTTCCCTTTTTCACCGGACAGGAACGGATCAGATGCTCCTTACTGCCACAGTAGAAACAGCTGCCCTCGGCTCGGCGCAATTCTTGGCGAGACTTGACCATCTTAGTCTGGTCAACCTGCATGGGTTCGGGCGAGCGTGCCTGGGGAATAGCTGGTTGGGAGGCAGGCTTCTGGAAAACAGGAGCGAGACGAGGAAATCTTCTCTCCCGGGTAGTCTCCTTAACTCATTCCAAGAAACGGATGTCAATCCGGGTAGCTAGTGACACCAGGTCGTCCAGGGTGGAAGGAATGTCCCGACCGGCTAGCTCGTCCTTGATCCATCCGGAAAGGCCCTCCCAGAAGGTGGACACCAGGGCCTCGTTGTTCCAGGCAAGCTCAGATGCGAGGGTACGGAACTGTATGGCATACTGGCCCACGGTGAGACTCCCTTGGCGGAGACGGAGAAGAGAGGAGGCAGTAGAAGTCTTTCGTCCGGGCTCATCGAAGACCTTCCGGAAGGCGGTGAGGAAAACCGGAAGATCGGACACCAGGGAATCCCCCCTCTTCCATAGAGGGTTTAGCCATGCCAGTGCTTCCCCGGTGAGGTGAAACATGATGAACGCCACCTTGGCCCGGTTGGAGAGGAACTGATGTGCCAGAAGTTCAAAGGGCAGCGTGCACTGGTTTAGAAAACCCAGACAAAAGACGGGGTCACCACCAAAACGTGGGGGCGCAGAGAGCCGGGGACCAGGACCCGATGCCATGGCACTAGTAGGCTGAGGCGCCGTCGAAGCGGGTGTCGATCGGCTCGAGACGGACACAGGTGGGATGGACAGCGTGTCCAGGCGGAAGTTGACAGACCGCAGGTAGGTCAGGATGGTTTCCTGTTCGGATCTCTGACAAGAAACCTCCTGGTACAGGTCAGCGAGCGAAGGAACCTGGGGGCCACCGGGTTACATAGCTCGTGCAAACTGTTACGGATCCGAGTGGTGGAACCTCTGTGCTGCGGTGCAAGGAGGGGCCAGAGGGGCGTGACTAAGTATCTACTTGGCCCGATCAAGGTCACATGGCGGCTTAGTCGACTCTGTGAACCAGGGAGGAACCGATCAGAGGGACCAGGTGCCACTCTGGGACCGACCTTGTGTAACATACCTGGCGGAGTCCTTGCATAGTGGTCCATCTCCCACTGTGCAAGAGCGCGCACTTGATCTCCAATCCAGAATGTCTCTCTGGCTTCCCTCCATGCTGTCTGTTTGCTTCTGTTTCTGCTGCTTAAGGGCGGCGCCCGATCACTTCCTGATTTTTGTACCTGCTGCAGGCACACCCCTTGTGCGTCCTCAGCCTATTGCTGTCTGTCACCTATTTAAACCAGCTGCTCCAATTAACCCATGCCTGAGCATCTTGCCCTGTCAGTTGGCATCTTGTCTCTGACATGCCAGGTCCTGTGTATGTTACCTGTCTTGCAGTATCTGTTCCCGTGTCTGCACTGTGTCCTACCTGTGTACTCTAACCTGCAGTCTGTACACGCTCTCTAGCCTGTTGTCTTCTGCCTATCCTGGAGGCTGTGTTTCCAGGCCAGTGTGAACTCGCTCCTAGCCTGTTCTTCCCTTTTCTTGCAGAATCTGATCCCGTACCTATCTCCTACTCGTTGTCTCTGTACTCCCGTTTGTGAGTTTAGAGTCCACTCGCTACTTCATTGCAAGTATCCTGTGTGTACCTGGTTCTGCCTTTCCCTTCCAGTCTGTTCCGTGTGAACAGAGCCCTGTCCCCTCCGCTCTGCCTTGCTTGCCGCTTCGGCGGTTCTTGCCTGCTCAGCCCTGTCCACCGCGTCTGCGGTTTCGCTTTGCTCAGCCCTGTCCACCGCGTCTGCGGTTTCGCTTTGCTCAGCCCTGTCCACCGCGTCTGCGGTTTCGCTTTGCTCAGCCCTGTCCACCGCGTCTGCGGTTTCGCTTTGCTCAGCCCTGTCCACCGCGTCTGTGGTTTCGCTTTGCTCAGCCCTGTCCACCGCGTCTGCGGTTTCGCTTTGCTCAGCCCTGTCCACCGCGTCTGCGGTTTCGCTTTGCTCAGCCTTGTCCACTGCGTCTGCGGTTTCGCTTTGCTCAGCCCTGTCCACTGCGTCTGCGGTTTCGCTTTGCTCAGCCCTGTCCACCGCGTCTGCGGTTTGGCTTTGCTCAGCTTTGTCTACCGCGTATGCGGTTTTGCTCTGCTCAGCCTTGTCTACCGCGTCTGCAGTTTTGCTCTGCTCAGCCTTGTCTACCGCGTCTGCGGTTCTGCTCTGCTCTGCCTTGTCTACCGCGTCTGCGGTTCTGCTCTGCTCGGCCTTGACTACCGCACCTGCGGTTTCGCTTTACTCTGTTGTTTACCACTTCTGCGGCTCCGAATTTGTCTCCCAGTCTGTACTAGACCCTACCCAGCCTGCGCTCTAGTCTGCCTGTTCCTGTATTCCCCGGTGTGGGTCAACAGCCGTGTCCGGAGTCTGACCTGGAGTAGACCCTGGTCCCTCTGCTCGGTTCCTCCCTGGTGCACTGGCGTCGTATGCCGTCGTGCGACCTTGGTCGGATCGGGCAGATACTTAGTTACGCCCCTCCAGGCACTCTCCGGTTCATGGCACAGTGGAACTACTAAACACGCACACGCCAGTCAGTCCGGGCGTGTGCATTACACCTTGTATGAGAGCAGGTGACTCCCACGGGTCAGAAGGCAGGAACTGACCGGTACAGCGGATGAGCTTCGGCAGGCAGGTTGACGCGTGGTCCGGGTAAACAGGGAGGCTGATTAGGCAGATAGTCAGGCGAGTGTTCCGGGTAGGCAAGCTGGCAGGTGCTTCCAGGTAAGCAGGCAGGTGGGCACGGCAGGTAACAGGCAGGTGCTTCCAGGTAATGCAGGCTGGTGGGCATGGCAGGTAACAGGCAGGTGCTCCCAGGTAAGAAGGTGGGCAGAGCCCATAGACAGACTAGCGGACTGGACTGTAGACAGACTGTCGGGCTGGATAGTAGTCAGACTGGCGGACTGGACTGTAGAACAGGCTGGCGGACAGGACTGACTTGCAGAAGACCTGAGGGCTGAAGCAAAGTAAGTAACACAAAGCAACAACCTTGCACGGGCACCTCCATATTGGGGAGGTGCCTTTTATAGGGAAAGTCCTCCGGCCATTGACCGGGGACTTTTTAAGACGGCACGCGCGGCCCCTTTAAGAGGGGGGAGAGAGCGCACGCCCTAAGCACGGAGCCAGGGAAGCTTCGTGCACCAGCAGCAGCAGCAAGGAGGCCGGAAGATGCCGGAGCAGGACCGCGGCGGTAAGGGGGACGGCATCTCTGCCTGGAGGGGGGCAGAGATGCCGATTCTACATATATTAGAAGGCTTGTAGCAAACTCCAATTAAAAGCATTCCATTGTGGCCATCCCCATGTACATTAACCCAGACTGATTCTACATTGTCGCAGCTCCCCCCAATGTTGTCATTGAGCACAGGTTTTAAGTCGGATCTTACAAAAATACATACCCTCCACCTTTTTTTGTCTTTCCTGTCCTTTCTAAATGTAGTGTATCCCTCAATGTTTGTCACCCAGTCATGGCTTTCATCTAGCCAGGTTTCCTTAATACTTACCACATCATATTCTGTGACCGACATGAGAGTCTCCAGTTCAGCCATTTTGTTTGCGAGACTTTACTTTATAGAGTCATTACAAACAGAGTAATCTATTTCAAGTGTTTATTTCTGTTAATGTTGATGATTATGGCTTACAGCCAATGAAAACACAAAAGTCATTATCTCAGGAAATTAGAATACTGTATAACAAGAGGTTGAAAAATGCTTTTAAAATCAGAAATATTGGCCTACTGAAATGTATGCTCAGTAAATGCACACAATACTTGGTCAGGGCTCCTTTTGCATCAATTACTCCTTGATTTCCAAACACTTGAAATAGATCACTCTGTTTGTAATGACTCTATATAATATACAAGTTTCACTTTTTGTATTGAAGAACTGAAATAAATTAACTTTTTGATGATATTCTAATTTAGTGAGAAGCACTTGTATATCCAACAGTTGACATAAATGACAACACTGACATATGTTACTAACCCTTTCCCGACTGCCCACTGTCCTTTGAAGGAAGGCCATGTGGATCCCCATTCTGATCGTTCCTGTTCCTGCAATCTAGGAGCAGGTCAAGTCTCTGTTTATCAGAGACTGTCGGGGACCAGGAAGAGAAGATAGCTAAATGAGCACTACGTAATAAATAGAAACAGCAGCAGTCATATGATAGTATGTAGAGTAGCTGACATGGGAAGAGGTCATTTTACCAGTTTGTATCTGGGGATGTTGTAACTTGACTTCTAAGGATGCATCCCACAAAAAAAAAAAAAAAATTATTTAAAACAAAAACAAATCCACGTTGCATATCAACACGAGCGTAGGAATTATTTCAATAGGTTAGTTAGTGTGAAAAGCATAAAGAAAAACAATGAGATTTTTTTCTATATTCGCTTACAAAAGGTATATAAATTACACCATGATTCATATGCATCCCTAGACAGAGCTGAAAAATTGCTAATTTTCACACTTAAATCAAAGCCTCAAAAAATAATGTTAAAGCTGGTGAAATATGGAAAGGCAAAAAATGAAACTTTTGGCTGAATTTTTTAAGTTCAACTCTGATACTATCTGTACTTTCAGATCCATTTATGTTGTCAATATCAATAAGACAAATCCAAACTCTTACATTATCAGATATGGGCAGGACAAGACCAGACTGTCAAATGCTTTATTAACATCTAAAGAAAGTAGAACTCTGCCGAGTCTGGCCCAGTTCAGGCCTATCAACACCTCTCTATGCTTTACAAAGCTTGCTTTAGAATTTTGAATTAAACTTACATTGTAAAATTCAGCTGCTACTGGATTATCTTTACAAATTCTGGTGATAAAATCTTTAAACTGGAACTTTCACAAAACATTTTATCTCACCTGATCTAATTTTTATTATTTGAAATATACAATAGTCTAATGTGTCCTGTTTATTTTCTTAAGTCATATACAGATCTTCTGCTTCACGAATGCCATTTGCTTTAATTCCATTGATTACATTGAACTGGTGTTGATCATTCCTTTAGGATGCAGCCACGCAGTGTGACTGGCTGTGCGGCAAAAACTCTTGCCACACATGCTGGACTGATGGTCGCATGATTGAAAAACTAAGTCTTGAAACCATTGGCTCGTTGGGGTTAGGCAAAGTTTCAGCGAGGTCGCACCCTTAGCCATTATCCTCGGTTTTTTCATTGTTTGCTTTATCTGATTGGTCATTTATTAATGGTATAATTTAAAGCAGTATTCCAAAACTTGAAAGTTATCCCCTATTTATAGGAAGGTGGATACTTACTCATCACTGGGGATCTCACTTGATCTGACTTGATCCCCTTATATTAGACTGTGAAGAGCTCTGTCTTTAACGGAGCGGAGGTACGCATACTTGTTTGTTCTACATTCATTGTCTGTATGACTGCTAGAGAAAGTCGAGTACAGCACTCCACTATTTCTGCCAGTCCCATAGACAATAGATGGAGCAAACAATGAGCATGTGCACCTCAACTCCATTCCAGATGCTCCAAACTAGCAGTCAGGACGCCATCAATCAATAAGTTATCCCCTATCCGATGAATAGGGGATAAATTGAGATTGTGCGAATGCCGCTTTAAAACTAAAAGAAATTTAAAAAGTTGCAAATTTGTTATAATAGCAGGGAGTTGGTAGGACTGTAATATGTTGTTATGAATGATGTCTTTGGGTAATTAAAAGATATGAACACCTTCAAAGTCTTTTTTTTTTTTTACTTAAACGCATTTCATTTTTGACTAAAAATTATTTTTAAATTTGGGCATCATGAAAAATGTACACCATTTGCTTCCATAGCCTCTGTTTTGTAATGTCGATTGCTGGCAGAATTAACCGAGAATCCGTTAGTGAGTTGGTTTTGGCAGGAGATTTTAGAACTTTTCATTCCTTCTTCTGAGCTTCACTCAGCTGATTTTTGACCCCAGAACACAGTCATATATCATCTGAGAGGAGCTAAGAAGAAGGCAGCCAGAGATAGACAGTGCAACACAGGGGCTACAGAAGACAAACGGAGCAAAAACTTATCATGAAACCCAGTTGCAAAAAATAATTTTTACCAAAAGATACATATATTTAACCCTGCTGTTCTGTTCGGGTCTACTATACACTTATAATGTTCCGATCATTTTTGACCGGACCTATTAAAGTCTTGATTTTTAGCTAATTTAAGTGTTTTATTTGAATACCTGATGCATTATTATACTGTATGTGAACATGGTTGTTCATAAACAAATGAAAAATGAAATCAAAAACTTAATTTCATTTTTTTTGCATCAAAAAATGTTACATGACCTTAATGCAATATTCATGCATATTGCACATTTGCACATAAAAAAATATTCTTTATATAACTGTAAACTATAACTAATAACATCAAACTGTATGTAAATATATTTAAAAATAAATAAATAAATAAAAAATAAAAAGTTCCGTTTTTTCTACAGTACAGACCAAAAGTTTGGACACACCTTCTCATTTAAAGATTTTTCTGTATTTTCATGTCTTTGAAAATTGTACATTCACACTGAAGGCATCAAAACTGTGAATTAACACATGTGGAATTATATACTTAACAAAAAAGTGTGAAACAACTGAAAATATGTCTTATATTCTAGGCTCTTCAAAGTAGCCACCTTTTGCTTTGATGACTGCTTTGCACACTCTTGGCATTCTCTTGATGAGCTTCAAGAGGTAGTCACCGGAAATGGTTTCCAACAATCTTGAAGGAGTTCCCAGAGATGCTTAGCACTTGTTGGCCCTTTTGCCTTCACTCTGCGGTCCAGCTCACCCCAAACCATCTTGATTGGGTTCAGGTATTGTGACTGTGGAGGCCAGGTCACCCCATCACTCTCCTTCTTGGTCAAATAGCCCTTACACAGCCTGGAGGTGTATTTGGGGTCATTGTCAATAAATGATGGTCCAACTAAACGCAAACCGGATGGAATAGCATGCCGCTGCAAGATGCTGTGGTAGCCATGCTGCTTCAGTATGCCTTCAGTTTTGAATAAATCCCCAACAGTGTCACCAGCAAAGCACGCCCACACCATCACACTTCCTCCTCCATGCTTCACAGTGGGAACCAGGCATGTAGAGTCCATCCGTTCACCTTTTCTGCGTCGCACAAAGACACGGTGGTTGGAACCAAAGATCTCAAATTTGGACTCATCAGACCAACGCACAGATTTTCCACTGGTCTAATGTCCATTACTTGTGTTCTTTAGCCCAAACAAGTCTCTTCTGCTTGTTGCCTGTCCTTAGCAGTGGTTTCCTAGCAGCTATTTTACCATGAAGGCCTGCTGCACAAAGTCTCCTCTTAACAGTTGTTGTAGAGATGTGTCTGCTGCTAGAACTCTGTGTGGCATTCACCTGGTCTCTAATCTGAGCAGCTGTTAACCTGCGATTTCTGAGGCTGGTGATTCGGATAAACTTATCCTCAGAAGCAGAGGTGACTCTTGGTCTTCCTTTCCTGGGGCGGTCCTCATGTAAGCCAGTTTCTTTGTAGCGCTTGATGGTTTTTGCAACTGCACTTGGGGACACTTTCAAAGTTTGCCCAATTTTTCGCACTGACTGACCTTCATTTCTTAAAGTAATGATGGCCACTCGTTTTTCTTTACTTAGCTGCTTTTTTCTTGCCATAATACAAATTCTAACAGTCTATTCAGTAGGACTATCAGCTGTGTATCCACTTGACTTCAGCACAACACAACTGATAGTCCCAACCCCATTTATAAGGCAAGAAATTCCACTTATTAAACCTGACAGGGCACACCTGTGAAGTGAAAACCATTTCCGGTGACTACCTCTTGAAGCTCATCAAGAGAATGCCAAGAGTGTGCAAAGCAGTCATCAAAACAAAAGGTGGCTACTTTGAAGAACCTAGAAGATAAGACATATTTTCAGTTGTTTCACACTTTTTTGTTAAGTATATAATTCCACATGTGTTAATTCATAGTTTTGATGCCTTCAGTGTGAATGTACAATTTTCAAAGTCATGAAAATACAGAAAAATCTTTAAATGTGGTGTGTTCAAACTTTTGGTCTGTACTATATATTAAATGATAAATAAGGTTCACGATGCTAAATTTACTGTTTGCATTGGTCACAAGTATAATTTACATGTCTTTTGCATAAGTCCTTTGCACAACTGCAACATATCCCATTTGTTTTGTGATTACTTGATGTTGGACAGAAGGTGCATCGTTTCCGTTTTAGGCTGGTTGCGTTGCTGGTGGAGGCCGGGGGTATGGTAGCAGTGCCGGTGGAGGCCGTGGGTATGGTAGCAGTGCCGGTGGAGGCCTTGGGTATGGTAGCAGCACCGGTGGAGGCCGTGGGTATGGTAGCAGTGCCGATGGAGGCCGTGGGTATGGTAGCAGTGCCGATGGAAGCCGTTGCTTCACTTTCTTTAGCATGCTGCTGGATCCTGTGGACAATGGCTGCCGCTCCGTCATCTCTGGGTCTTACTTTTCTTTCTTCGATATATGGGCTAACCAGTAATTTTCCCAACTCCTCTATAAATTTTTTTCTTTTATATAGTTTATTTTTGTTCCAATTTTGGTGTATTTCACGCCATAACACGAATGCATTGTATGTCGACACATCAAGAATGTTGTAAAAAACAATCATTGGCCACCGATTTGTTTTGCATTTACAGGTCTAAGTGCCTATGAGTTAATCTAGAATATCAACTGCCCCTTTTGTGGCATTGTAATGTAAAATCATGTCCGGCTTTCTGTCGTCTCGATTACTGATTGCACTATCATGGTGCATTGTGCTCATCAGAATGACCTGTTTGTGTTTTTTGGGAAAGTAAGAAACTACTGTTGTATCCTTAGTAAAATAAAACAGAACTATAAACGTCTCTCTTACTGAGGATACCTTGTGGCAGTTCTGGCTTATTTTTTCTAACAGTCATGGTCATTTTTCTTTTCAGCAACATCTGCCCCAGTTGAACAGCAGGGTAAATAAGATACAGCGAAAAAAATTTACACATAACTAAACTGGAAGCGAATCCATCTGCAGTATCATAATTTGAAAATGTATGTATGTGTAAATCTGCACGGACCAAAAGGACCTAGATAAATTGATAAATAGTAGTAGATGCAATATATAGTCCAAAATGAGATTATAACTCCTTTATTTTACTCAAAATCTGGCTGGAGATTAGTATAAAAGGCTACCGGTCATTTTTGACCGAACAGTACAAGTGTAAAAAAAAACGTGGAGCAAAAAGTAAACAACAAAAAAGAAAACATACCCATAGTAAGAACCCCTCAAATGAGGAAAAGTCAATGAACCACAAGTTTCAGAACCGTATAATGAATATTTTAAAAAATATCAAATTTCAAATTCGGTCATTTTTGACCAGACAGAACAGCAGGGTTAAGTAAGAAAAAAACTTTGCCACTAAACATGTCCACATCAGTGAGGATCTCCTTATTTAAATAGAGTGTCAAAACCTGGATTTGTCATTCTCTCAGAAAGCCAGTATGAACTTACCTGAACTATTTGGATTATCATTTAGAATAAGACTTTCATCTTTCTAAGAACTGATTTAACTCCTTTGTCTTATACAGTCTACTTTCCATCCAAAAGAAACAAATCTATTCCGACTGTTCTCATCTGCATTAAGAATTCAATTTCTGTTCTGTTAAAGAAAAGGAAAAATGGAATTTATGTAGGAGACGCATCAATCACATGATGGACACAAGCGGCATCCAACAGCCAAAACTGCTTAAAATAGTGTCTGTGGGGTTTCAATCATTTCACTGGGTGATATAGCGTAGTATTCTGTGCTAATTTTCATGGTAGAAGTTACAGATTTTATGATGGAAGCTCTTAACCAAGCATACAGTTTAAATGTGAACAGAGCCTTGCCTATTAGCTCGTTTGATGTTTCCATTCATAGCTTCTCAATCCATGATGCAATTTTTTAACATTTGTTTAAACAGGCATTCTCATGTTAGACACTGTATGTATAAGGGGTAACGTTTTCATGCCAGAATAAGAAGATTTATACACGTGTCTGCAAATTGAGATTCTGATTTGGCTTTTATCCTAAGTCATATAGCAAGGCTCGTTAAAGGGTTGATATTGACTGTTAGGATTGCTACTTCCAACAGATGGCACTAGAATTCTAGTCCTCTTCCTCCCTAAAGAGGCAATTTGCATATTTAATTTCCTAGAGGAGCATTGCACGGCCTATAAGTCTCCTTACACTTTCATATCAGGCATGTCACTCTCCACAAGGAGAAACGTTACCCCTTAGATCCCAGATAGAAGACTCTTATACAGCAAAAAACAGATTTCATGCTTTGCACTGAGGAGGGGCAACACCCCAAAGTACGTGTCTGCATATTGAGATTCTGGTATAGCTTTTATCCTAAGTCATGCGACAAGGCTTGTTAAAGCATTAAAGGGTCGATATTGACTTTTAGGATTACTACTTCCTATAGGTGGCACTAGAGTTCATTTCCTCTTCCTCTGTGAAGAGACAAGTTGCATACTGTATGTATGACATATGTACAGAATGGGTTACCTCTGTGACTCGCGCCTATCTCCAGAGGTCCCCTGACAGCCCAACCACTAAATGTGGACGCACATGAGCAGCTTTCTTTGTTCAATTCTATGAGCAAACTTCCATCATGTGGATATTCCACAAATGTCTGAGATTAAAATACGCCTTTCACAGTCCTCATAAGTAAATCTTTCCAAGCTATAGATGTAGCCAAGATTAATTTGATAATCTGTACCAAATAACTTGTCACAGAAGGTTAGCTCACTTAAAAGGGTTAAGATAAACTAACATTGCACAAGCTAGTGACTGGTGACAAATGACACTTTTTGTGCTGTGAAGTCCCAGCGCTGTGTTATATGTGTTAAGGTAAACTTGGCTACTTCTGTACTTCATGGTATAATCTATTTTTTACAGTTTAAAGAGAACCTTAAAGAGAATCATGCTCTGCTTCCGTTGTTGCAGCCATGCATTTTGTACTCTGAAATGCTTGTTCTTTACCTATTTGTAGGACCGGCCACTAGGACTAGTCAGCTGAGAAGCATAATATCTGGCCGGCTTTTCAAACAATGTTTTCTCTGAAACACCTCAGGAGTAAGGCCATGTGCACACATTGAGTATTTGGCTAGTATTATACATCAGTATGTGTAAGCCAAAACCAGGAGTGGGTGATAAATACAGAAGTGGTGACGTGTTTCTATTATATCTTTTCCTCTGATTGTTCCACTCCTGGTTCTGGTTTACAGATACTGATGGAAAATACTGACCAAACACTGAACGTGTGACTTGGTCTAAATTACACACCACTGCAATAGCACTGCTTTGGCCCCAGAAATTTCCTATCAGGGTATTTTTATTAGCAATAAAGTCCTTTCCATAATGATTGGTATATATTGTATTCTCCGATGTATAAAGGTAAAAAATTGTAGATTCCTTTTATTCTTCATTTCTCAGATTCAATAGGGCTTAATGTTTTGGTGTGAAAAGTCTTACTTCCCATGGATCAGCCGGTACAATACGTTATCACTGCCAGCATATTCTCATAATGCATTCACTTCATACAGTAGGCTTGCTGAATTGTTTGATCCTGTATACCTAGATAATATCACAGACCTGTTGTTTCATACAGTAATCCTCATTACAATCCAATTATTCAGCAAAGGCCACTTTCTGGTACAGTAAGTGCCTTGGGCCTGTAAACTTAGCATGATGTCTCTGTTCTGTGAAACACATTATTACCGTTCAGAACTGACTTAGAATACAAAACTTTAACAGTAGAACAAACAGTATATATTGCAGTCTTTCACCCCTCATTTCATGATGCCCATTGCTGATAGTACTAGGAGAAAGCGTGTATATGGCAATCATAGGACGCATCCAACGTCTTTGCAGCACTGCATGTAACTGGAAACTAAACACCGCCAATGGAGGAAAATGGTAATTAACGCGTGAATTCTTACAGCGATGGCAGCGATTTGTGATGCTCAGGTTCCCTATTTTTGGTGCTTTTGTCACAATGCAGCATTTACACAATGAAGCAGCTCCTCTTCATACAACTAGCCTCTTGCACCATTAACCTCTTCCCTGCTTCGAAGACATGCAGGTTAAAGATAGCAATTCTGGGGGAGGGATTCAGCTCTGTGTGGGCTTCATGACATCAACTGCTAAGTGATTGTGTTTTTTTTTCCCTCCTAGTCTAAAGCGGACTGGCGTGCAGCAGAGCTGGCTGGTGTGAGGTCTGACAGGCTTTCTTGTCTATTCCTCCGCACATTGCCTGTATCCCCATCAATATTTAATTCTCTCCTAAGAGCAGTGAGATAATGCGATGTGCAGAGGCAGGGAAGGTGCAGTGAGCGAGATCCGTGCTGCTGCTGCTGCTGCTGCTGCATGATACCACAGCTGCCGCTGACTGGACTCCAACACGCAGGATACCCGGCGGAGCCTTGGTGCATGCAGCTCTACAAGCTCTCTCCCTAAAGCATGTCCTCTCCAGACCCCACCACCTCCTTCCTGGAAAGGGCAGCTGGGGAGGAGGACACGGGAGGATGAGGAGAGAGAGCCGGCCGGAGCACAGGAGGAGGAGGAAGAGGAGAAGGAGAGGAGGGGGTGCTGGAAGAAGAGAGGCCGGCGCGGAGGATGAAGTGGGGTGTCCGGGGAGCCTGCGCTGCGCTGTCCAGCTGCTTCCTGCTTGCCTGCGCCCTGAGTGCCGCCGCCGTGGGCCTCAAGTGCTTCTCCCTGGGCTCTGAGCTAAAGGGTGAGCCATTTCGACTGGGTACAGCCGCCGGCGCCTTCTACTCCGGGTTACTGCTTTCAGCTGGCCTTTCTCTATTGGGTTCTGCCTTGCTTTGCTGCCGAGAGGATGCATCAGGAGAAAGTAAACCCGGCAGCCAGAACTTCCTCCTCCTCGGCGTGCTGGTCTTCATGTTGGGAGTGCTGAGCGCCTTCGCTGGGGCAGTGATAGATGGGGATACTGTGTCACTTGTGGAACGGAAGTACTCACACTTCTGTCTGCAGCAGCCAACTCCTGGGGCAGGCAGCAGTACCACCAAGTGCCAGAAGCTCAAGGATTACCAGCGGGGTTTGGTTATTTCCACCATTTTTAACTCCCTGGAGTGTCTGTTGGGGCTCATCAACTTGTTGCTAGTAAAAAACTACAAATCCTCCCAGCAGCGCCGCAGGAGACGAAGGAGATGTGGGGGAAGGCGCTACCAGAGGCAGAACAGGGGCTCCATTTTTTCTAATGAAGAGCATGACTTCTCCCCTGGGGACTTCCCCTTCCAGACGGTATCCTACATCAATGTTGGGGTGTTCCACCTATTTGATGAAGCAGGGGTGGAAGTACATTGTGGTGGCCACCCCTCTCTAGAGCTGCCTGGTTACTCCCCAATGGACCCCGATCTCAATCCATCATACCCTTACTGTTACCCCCTACCTAATGAGCAACCTCCTCCATATGATGAAATTTACCCTGCTACAGAAATGTGCAGCAGCAGCACAACCACCACATAGCATCCCCCAGACTTCTGGTCAAAGACCTCTCTGCTCCATGATCTGCAATGACAATCATTGATGCCTGCAAATGGGACAGGGACATATTACAAAAGGACTGTCACACTGTATCTAAATGGTTGTGTTCAGGCAATGCTCATAACCAATGTATGGTAAGGGATGAAAGGTACATGGTGTGTGTGTGTGTGTGTGTGTAACATGCAGTGTGTGTGTGTAACATGCAGTGTGTGTAACATGCAGTGTGTGTGTGTGTAACATGCAGTGTGTGTGTGTGTGTGTAACATGCAGTGTGTGTGTGTAACATGCAGTGTGTGTGTGTGTGTGTGTAACATGCAGTGTGTGTAACATGCAGTGTGTGTGTGTGTAACATGCAGTGTGTGTGTGTAACATGCAGTGTGTGTGTGTGTGTGTAACATGCAGTGTGTGTGTGTAACATGCAGTGTGTGTGTGTGTGTGTAACATGCAGTGTGTGTGAGATGCAGTGTGTGTGTATTTGGGTGTACTTAGTGGTCCTAAGAAATGCACTGTTTTCACTGACTCCTATTGAAATAATTTCTTTTACATGTGTGGAGTCAGTGGCAAAGAATATGGATCTATCAGTATTTCCTCCTCTTCACATTTATTTTGTCATGCCAGTGTAAATCTAAATTTCGGTATTCGTCACTATTGCCATGGTTACAGTGTCTAGCTACAAAATTATTATGTCAGTATAAATAGGCTTTTTATTTCACGTCTGATGAGATTACTCATCTTTATCAAATCTCAAGATTTTATCAGTAAATGCTTCTGGTAATGTCAATCCTCCTACAATTTTTTTTTTCCCTATTAATGAATCATCAAATAATTTTTTTTTCTTTTTTTTTTATCTCAAGAAAGCAATGCAACTATCTCAAATTAAGATTTGAAAGCAAGTAATAGACAAATTGCACAAGGCATTTTGGCTCAATCTGGGGTAAAATGATTTTTGGTACAGCTGTGCTAAAGACCAGCATCCTGGGGATCAAGGTGGTCATCCATGGATGATTGTAAGAAATATAGGTCCTGCAGATATTGTTTTGTGTCCTCGCAGCACAGAAAGAGTTAATAAAGGTCCGTGTCTATGTTGGCTTAGCAGCCGATCACATGTTATGTGGGCTGAACTATTCAGATGTGTTGTTGTCAAGTGGTTTTGCTTCCCAGAATTAATGCTGGAGTCATTTCTTGAAAGCACTTTGACACTTGTATGAGTCGAGGGGTTTGGACAGCACTGTTTCCAAGCACCCATTGAATATGAATGAAGATGAATCCAGAGAACTCATGTCATTTTCTTGGTTATCGCTGATCAATAGTGTTATACTATCTATCAGACACCTGTATGTGATGCAGTAAGTGGCAGATTTAGTTTATCCTTCCACTATACAGTTTACTATTGCTTCCCCTAATGGTTAATAATTATATCGCAAACGTGCATATCTAGCAATTTCTTACATAATAAAATGTTCAGACTTGACTACTGGCAAAAAATTGAACCCTACTGAGGAGGTGGGAATTTCAATGTTCTGCAGTTGTCATGCAGGAGTTGTCAGCAGAACGCAGGCAGTCAATGCAGTGCTAACACACGCTGTTAAGATGTGCATGGCATAGACCCTAATGCAGAGTGACCACGTATGTGTGGCCACTTCTCTGTTCTAGATCCAGGTATCAGGCAGTATGTTATCCCATAAGCCCTTTAACCAAAATATCGGTGAGATCTTAATCTGACATCTGTTTAATCTGTAAATCATGGTGGAACACAATTCTGCAATTTCTTGCAACTTTCATTTTGATATAGGGAAAATATATATGATTTTGTGGTATACCAGCCTGATGAAGAGACCTGCGTAGTCTCGAAAGCTTGCAATTTGTTACCATCTTTTCAGTTAGCCATTAAAAGGTATCAACCACTGAGGACTCTCAAATCTAAATATTTTTGCAACTTTCAGTGAGAAGTCTGAATCCCTGGTTCCTTATTAGACTGAAGCTCTACTCTGTATTTTTGTGGTGCAGTTTTCCAGTTTTGTCAGTAAAGCTACAGCTGCAGTGCAGAGGAATACTTTCAGTTACTTATAAGGTACATTTCTAGGTTCAAGTTTTTTTATGCAGTTTTTGACGCGGAAACCCAGAATGGTTAATAAATGGTAAACACCTATGCAGAAAGAGTCAGACCTCTCTTAGCTTTGGTTTCAAAAACTGTACTAAAAACTTAAATGTTGAACCATACCCTAGTTGTGTGCACTCCTGGAAAGCTGGATAGGCACACAACAAAGTCATAGTGGAGCCCCAGTCTAAAGCTGGGTTCACACTTGCATTTTTGCAGTATTTTTTTTAAGGCACTTTTTCCTAACATTATTCCAGGACAGCTCTTGATGTATAGGTATAATGAAAGGCTGTTACAGATGCCATACAGTGCTTCCATCACCCATAGTACTCCATTGCAAAAAAGAGTATACCATGTGATATACATTTTGCCACTGTATGGGACAGTGCGGTCATCGACTCTGTTCCATACTGTAAAAAGGACATAAACCTAGACATATACCTCTGAAAGGAGGCCAAACAGCCTTCCATCTTGTCAATGGGGGTGAACAAAAGATAAGCAAAATATTCAGTGCAAAAGGAGCCTGAAAAGTGAAGTCCTATTTATTTATTAATTTATTAGTCTATCTATTTATTTATTTATTTATGAGCACCGATATTTTCCAATATTTCACAGCACGTTCATTTCTTTTCCGCTGAAGCCCATATCAAGGTGCATCAGTTTGATCAGTCTTCATCAATTCAGCTATGACTATTTGTTTTTTTTATAGGATTCATCATGTTTATTTGAAATGTCAGATTGAAAAAAACTGATTAAAACCGATGCAAACTTGTACAAACTGTTGTCATTTTGTTCTCCATTGTAATCTGCTCCGATCAGTTACAGAGCAAAAGTTCATATACTGCAAATAACCCACGAGTGTGAATGCATGATCTGCCAACAAGTCTAAGGCCATCTTCAGACAAATGAAATATGGGACCATTTCTCAGCCAATATTATTACCACAAATCTTGGACTGACTGCTGGTTAAAACTAGCAGCATTACAGGCGTCTATGATACTGTTAATAAGGGTTATTAGAAGCATGGTCAGACCAGGACTTGCATGATATGGTCGCAGAAATTGGTCTAAAAAGGAGTCTGATTTCAACAACCAATACCGATGTAGTAGTGACAAATATGTCATTAAACTATTTTTAAGCAGTTTTATGGAAAAAAGAAAAACATAGAAAACACATTGTAAAATGACGTAAGTTGTGTCAAATACCAAGCAAAACTCTACTGCAATAAAAATCTCAGGACTACTACATCTGTATGTGGTAAAGATATATTCAGATACATGGATCGATGGTTGAGATAAGTAGATAGATAGATAGTAGATGGATAGATAGATAGATAGTAGATGGATAGATAGATCATAGATAGATATGAGATAGATGGATAGATAGATAGATAGATAGATAGATATGGGATAGATAGATACATAGATGATAGATATGGATAGATAGATAGATGGATAGATAGATAGAAAAATTGGAACAGCACCAATACCTAGTAGATAAAGTAGGGTGCAGGGTCCCTCAAATATCCAGTTACAAAATAGATAAAAAATGAAAAAAGAGGCAGCACTCCAAAATTAGCAAAAAGAAAAAAGGACGCTTAATAGCCACGCAACAGGGGCTATCAAAGGTCTTTTTTTCTTTTTGCTAATTTTGGAGTGCTGCCTCATTTTTTAGATAGATAGATGTCATAAGTCTGCATGGGATATTGTGCGGATATCTCTTGAGAGATCAGATGACAGATACTGTAAACATACCTAAAGGCTGATTTTCCAGGTTAAAATGACTAAGATTTGTACAATTGAAAAATTGTCCTTTTAAAAACCTGCCATGTGGTAAGGGAAGTCATGTTGTCTTGAAGGATCCATTCAATTGAGTGGATTCATTCATAAAGGCCTAGCATTCACCAGGAAGGTGCATTATATCTATTATTAGGATAGAAATAGCTGAATAAAGGTACCGCTGCGCACTAGAAGTGGTGCAGCCCTGTGCATTAAGTAGTGGCCGTGAATGGTACTGCAAGATCTTTCCCATTCACTTGTGCAAGAAAGAGCTTGCAGTACCATTCACAGCCACTACACAATGTACTGGGCGGTGCCATTTCTGGTGCATCGCAGTCCCTTTAAGTGGGGTGTCAGAAGTCGGACCACTACCAATCAAGGATATTACAACTCCTTTAACCTAATTTGAATTGGTTAAGAATCCTTAAATTCATGCAAAACTGAACTGAATGAATGTAGAAGCAGAGCTCATCAAAATTTATGCGAGTTTAGTGGGCTTTCCGTACGGGTTTGATGCTCTGAGAACAAATCCATTAATACACCAAATATAGTCCTGAAGTCCTGAATATCACCAGCTGAAAGAGCTAGTGTTATCCTGGAGTAATGTGCCTAAAAAGCCTGTCACTCTGTGCGTGGAAAGAGCATGGTGACTTTGGTATTATTGAGCAGTGGACTGGCACAGCTAACTTGTTTTCCCCATGGTAAAAATCATCTTGCTAAGAATGCTGTTTTCTGCACTTTTACTGTCGTTGGAGCATGATGTAGACTGAGTAAAAGAGATAGTCATGTCAATAAATGATTCTTTCTTTCACTGTGTATTTTTGGCCAGAAATTCATTCAATGCATCATATCCAAAGCACATGCAAAATCCTATTGTGAGTGAATGTGGTAGATCACATTGCAATTTAATCTATATTAAAGATTTACTATTCTCTGTCCCAGAGGCTTCTCCTCTTAAGTCAGAGATGAATAAGTTAGAGCCTGCAAGAATCTTCTGAATAATCACTCTGAAATGTCAGCGGCAAAAAGGACTCTCCATGCCTAGATAGGATTAGATAGGAGCAGCAATAGCGCAGTGCCTGGCACCTTATGTTTGTACAGTCCAGCCTGATTCTTAGGATAAGTCTCAATTTTTGGACTACATTTTACTTTTGGAAATTGCACTTTAAAATGAATGGAACAGTTCTGTATACTTGTGCCTGCCTTATGATAAAGGTCTTATAAGAATTATTACGCAGCTCAATGAAAAAGACAATGCAGATTCCAGATGTATCTTCTGTAGCACAGGGACCTTTCAAGGACAGGTATGACTACAAGCCCTGCTGCCCCTGTAGCTACACCAGGTTTAGTAAGGCACTTTATATGTAACTTGAATATTTATTTTGTAATTAGAAACTCTATACATTTTTAATGCCAACTGACACTGGGGCAAATTTGGGAAAAATGTATTTTCCAATGTAACACTTTAAAATGCTGGTTTTCTGCAGTCATCACTTTAGCATTCATTCATTTTTCTATGCTGAATGTAGAATTCATATTACTGCATGACAACATATGGCCAAGGGACACTGCGAGAAAAAGTCCAGCCATCATAACCATTTTGCATGATTTAGTTTTCTGTTCCATGAAAATCACCAGATTGTTTGATTTGGTTGTTATTACATTGTAAGAACTCTTCCCGCATTTCTGGTGATGTCTGATGCATGTCCTCAGAGATGGGCCATGCTGCATCTGGTAAAATACAGGCTGCCAAATTCTACGAATCTTAGTGTTTTCTTCTGTCACTATATTGGATCTTTTGTGGGAGCCCAAATGTGACTGGGTCCCCTTTTTTATAATAATAAGCTGAATGTTATTCATGTCATATATGTGGCAAAACCTATATATGCTTCACTATAGAAAGTTGAAAATAAGGGCTTGCTTAACTTTATATGGTGGTCAGGCTTTTATAAAAAGGAAACTGATGTCATATTGATCCCATTGTTTTCAGTGGAATCAGTCATGTGCTCTTTTATTACACAAGTAATCACCTGGGCATCTTTCAACCCATCCATCCTGCCTAGTAGTATCATTGTGTGCAACGTTCCTGCCAAGTGGGCCATATGGTCATGGGTTTTAAATAAGTTTTCTACTTTTAAATGCTTCATAGGGTTGCCCAGTTTACAAATAATAAAATGAGTTATAATCACCCACTGTGGCTCCAGCGCTGCCTCTGTACTGCTCTTTGGGGTTGACATGGCTGCACTGGTGACATTGGACCTACAACACGTCACCACTGCAGCTAAACACTAGGCTAAACGCAAGTAGCGGACGGCACAAAATGTCTGTGGTAATTGTCTGCAGCAGTGACATGATGTAGCCATGACGTCACCGTTGGAGCCATACCTTCAGCGTACCATAGAGAAGAAGAGAGGCGGAGCTGAAGCAGCGGAAGATAGTAAAGTTAATTTTGGAATTTCTAAACTGGGTAAAACTATGGAGGATTAAGATTTAAAAGCAGAAAACCCTTTCAATGCCATGCCAAAAGGGAACTATAAACACCCTATACCCATCCAGCGAGCGTACTTCACATACGTCACATGTATAGGAACTAGCCCTAGCTAATATATCACTAGGCAAACCATTTCTGGCTATATACAAACTACAGTAGAACGTGCACTAGTCCATTTTGTACTTTGCACGTCGGATAGAGCTAAGCACATTTCAAACATACAGTATATTCTATTTTTCCTCTTTAGAATAAATATATTTGATCAGTAACTATAATAAATCACATAGCCAGCGGTTGTTACATTTTTGTATTCTATATAGAATGATAACTTGGGAAAAGTAAGTATATATTATCTCCTATAGTCACAGCTTTGGTGACTACACACACTTCATATATATATACATTTTATCTGGTAACTTCTGTAAGAACATCTAGAGGTTAGTTACTGTCAGCATCCGAGATGATCTTTTATAATATATTTATACAGAATAAACAATTGCAGTGCAACAACATTGGCACTTTGGCATTATCGTCAAAGGCAAATGACACCTGGACATATTTTGTGCATTTAGATTTTCTAGTTACTGTCACAATGATTATTGCTCATCCCAATGGGTTCGTAGGAAGAGCAATGCATAATGGCATTGTGAAATGTGTGTGCATACTGGTCACATTACATTTTATATGTGTTTCCATCTGTATGTATTGTTACTAGCTAATAAGAATAAGCCTAAAAAATATCTTAATCTTAAAATAACTCTTTAAATATATAGTACATACTGTAGATTATTCCTCACTGAAACATTCACACAATTGTAAAACGCAGAAATAGTAAAAGATAATTGTATTTTTATAAATGAAGCAATTACTACCATTCTCAAAATGCCCAAATCCTGTTGCTAGATCCAACTATAAATAGTCAATTCTTCCATGTTAATTGCATACGGTATTAAATCAAGAAATGCTGCTATTAATATGAATGTTCTGTTATTCATAGAGATTAGATTGGATATAATTGGAAAGATATAAAAAAAAATTCACATTAAATGCTTAACTTTCTGTCTCTGTATGAGATCCCCCATTAATTCTGTATCGGTTGTATCGTGATTACCCGTGATAATTGTTGATGAATGTGAATACATGTGTGGATGTGAGACATTTTGACTGCAATTTTGCTGCTCTATATTTCTGCTTACAAGATTACAACTTGCTCCCTTCATTCGTAAGCATTAATCTATTTATGCGTACCCTTACACGGTGTATACCGTATGTGTGTTACTTTTCCCTTGTAACCCATTTAATTATTATTTATTCCCTATTTTTCTTCACTTTTCATTCTTATATCAAGTGAATCCACTATATGTGAATCTTTACCTACATTTTGGCATTCATGAGTCTGTCTCCATATTTCCTTCCTGTACTCTATAAATCAGTTTCCATAAAACTAAATAACCTGTTCTCTTTCAATAACTAATAAAGCTTAGGTCTACTGAAAACATACCAATTCAAGAGTGATTCCATCAAAAACCCATTTTCAGTGGGCAAGTCTCAACTAATCCAATATGGCAGAATTGGTTGTTATCCCTAGGAGGGAGGCTTCACCACCACGCTGCAGATAATGTATGGCGTTCTATGGTGCCCATCACTAAACCAATGGGTGTCTGCAGTGCACCGATACAGAATTGCTAATCCGCGTGAAAACCCCATCTAGGAAGTCCCATAATCTAAGATTTCCTGGACTTTTATAAGTATGGTTATGAGTAGTGTTGACGTTAAAGGAGTTGTTCCCATTGAAAGAGACACACAGCCCGACATCATGAGAAAGATCATGGCCTATAGCAGTGGTGCACAACCTTTTTGGCCCAATGGCCACATTGTTAAATTGAGTAATTTAGATGGCCCTTATAATCATGTAAAAAAATAAATCAAAAAAATCCTCAAAAGCAAAATGTTAAAGTAAATGTTAAAGTAAAACTCAAGAGAGGACATGTATTAAATCTAGTGCAAGATGTTCTTTTTACATAGCAATCAGGTCGCTGCTTTCATTTTCAAGGCCTTTGAAGAAAATGCTGCAATCTGATTTCTCTGAGTAACATCCTTACCTTTACCTCTGCCGTAAGCTATACATCCTCTACATCAAGACATTTTTCCATCTCCGTTATTGCACAACATCACCCTTGTGGAAGAACATCTCTCCTCTTCCACTTACTGCACTCAGGTACTAAACCTGAATCCTATGGGCCACAAGAATTTACTGTTTCACTTGTCAAGAGTTGTATAGACTGGAATTGCTGGCAAAATGCAAGTTACACTCTATGTTTGTAAAGGCTATGTCAATGACGTTTGCATTATTAGGGAAAATAGTTTTAATTTCACATATGGTGGTAATAATCCAAATAATATGTAAAAAATATGACTAAAACCTTTAGCTTATGTTTATTATTCTATCCCTCTGTTGAACTTCATGTCTTTTTTTTCTGTACTAATAATATGTAATTTTTTGTTTATTCATTTAAGGCCATGGATGTAGTATAACATGTCAATTGTCCATGTAATCTGTAATCCGTTTAATCTGTTTTAACATATCAAATAGTTAAGATAACGATCAAAACCGTTTTATGTTTACAAGTCTGGCAATAGGTTCAGATTTTTAAGGTGGTGAAAGCAAGAATCTGTGATCATTTTGGAGAACTCCATCTTTACTTAATGTATATATATGTGGCTCAGGTATACAGATAATATTTTTCTATATGAGGCAGCTTGTGGTTTTGATTGTATTGTATAAGTTTAAGAATAAGGTGAAAGGACACGATAATATAAATGAAGTCACTGGTATGTTGAATATCATTTCACACATCGAATAAGGTAGCAGATGCAATTTCCAAAGCCAGAAATCACATCATTAAATAAACATGATGTTTTTAATTATGTTCTTGTAATTACCCCATCGCACTTAAAAAAAAAAACATACTTCCCTTCAAGTCTCCAAACCTGGTGATTTAGAGTTCAATAATGAAAAAGTAAAGTCGTCGGTTTGCTTTGTCATCTGCATTTAAAGTAGTTCTGATACAGAACCCATAAGAAAATGTGTTGGAGAACATAAAGTGTCCCTCCGACTCCAGAGATGCAGGATGCACACTGGGTGGCAGGATTGCCGAGGCACGTTCCTTTTCTAACTATTGTACAAGACTCTCTTGGCAACTGTACTACCAAGTATATACCTTTTGTTAAACAACTATGCATAGCCATAGGAAACATAAGCATAAAGGGATGCAACACTTACCCACCATGGGCAGTGGACCCCCCCTTATTTTCTAACCACTAACTGTCCAAAGAACATAGCAATAAATTAGAGGAAAAGACAGATAAACTGGTAGAAATATTTAAATTCGTTTTATTAGAATATATCACTAAGTTATATGAAGATAGCATACAAGATGGATGCAACACTGAATATACAAAGATCTGTGTAACCCTATATAAGGGCTAATAACGGGAACAGATTATGGTAAAATACAAGCTCAAAGCGATACAAGAGGAAAAAACACCATATCAGAAAAATAGGTTCATTGTCTCCAATTAACTATTGCAATATGCCCTATGGCCAGATGCACCTCACATAATCGTGGGTGACTAACATAAATACATTAATGGCCATTTTGTAACGACACAGTGGCCCAAATTTTAGAGAAAGGGGGCACAGTGCAAAAAGCGGTGGAGTCAGAGACTGAGCCGGAGATAAACAAATGGCATATAGAAATTCTGAGCTAGATACACAGAGCTATATACACATAGAAGCCTCCTGATTGATGTAACAATGTCTGTTGGGTTGCTTACCAGGGATGGAGGAAAGGTGGTGAGGGTAAAACGATGCCCGACGTGCGTTTCGCGGTACAGCAGTCCGCTTTGTCAAGGGCAGAGGGTATGAAGTGTGGGGAGTGGGGCCCATATATATATTTTCCTCTAATTTATTGCCAAGTATATACCTTGCGTTATTTCAGAAGTCAAGAGAACGGAATTGTCGGGACATTTTAAAGGGGTAGCGCAGCTTGTATACTTTATACAAATCAACATGTATTAAAAATTTTGCTTATGTACTTCTGTTACACAAACACAGTTATACCATGTCTATGTAATGTAGAATGATGCAGCACATGGATTAGAATTGTAATATATCTATAGGCTCAGTGAGTAGAACTAAACATGGTGTCAGTCATATAACCCCCATCGTGCCATGCAACAAATTCTGACCTGCAGTACCCGGCAGCGGCTGCTACACATTTAATGGCGCTGTGTTGTGCACCAAATATTAACTGTCCAGTGGGGGTGAGAGGTCTTTGTCCCCCACCAATCTGGTATTGATAACCTATCCCAAGGATAAGTCACCAATATCAGATACCCAGATAACCCATTTAATGATACAATTAATGACACTACTTTTCAAACATTGGAAGGAAGACTAAAACTATGTTCACATATGGCTGAGATTTAGCTGAAATTTCTCCATCTCTTCCATTCATCTGAAAGGGATATGCAGAAATTATGTACTTACTGCCAAAAAGACCCTTTAACAAATCTGCGAATGTGTGAACACACAAAGTAGTGATTGTTATTATTCTTTGGTAACATTTCTCCTAAGTTATCTGCTTTTCCAAAAGATTTTACGAAGAAAAATGATAAAACCCTAAAATCTTTGACAAAATCCAGTCCATGAAAAATAACATTTCCTGTAGCTTTTGATTGTGAATATGCATATAAAATCATGCAAATTAGCAAGAGTTACTTCTTCATATACCTCCAAAGATGAACTGAAATTTAACATGCATTTTCCATGAGACCTGTTCATTTCTTCAAGTTATTTTATTAACTGCAGCAAGAGAACCAAATTTCTGAGACAAGTTTACATTGCTTAGAATTGACAAATGTGTATGATCATCACTGTCCCATCTATTGCTTTATCTGTGTGAATGTATTATTAAAATATGTGCTGCACAGGAAAAAAGGTTTCTGCTTAACCTGTATTATGTAACATTTGAAACAATGACAGCACAGGTATGCTGGTATGCATTATAAATGTATGTCTCATCATATATTGCTTGCTTGTTTCTTGTCACTAGATAGCCCATGAAGGCACCTTCCACACACGCGGGGTTGCATAAGGCGCCATTGCAACTTATCAGATATTATATTTAAAAGTAATCAGTCAGCTGGTTGTTGCTATTTAATCTGAGAGCAGAATAGTGTAGAAGCAGAGAGCCTGATTCTAGGGATGTGTCACTTGCACAACAGCGTGCTATACAATACAATCAGTGTTTTATCAGCAGGAGATTATCTCTGCCGGACTAGGTGTTGCGTGTAAGATAGTCCAGCTTATCTGTGTAGCCCCGCCTCCACCACTGATTGGCAGATTGCTGATAATGCACAGTGTACACATGAAGCTGCCAATCAGTGGTGGGGGCGGGGTTATACACAGCTCAGCATTCTGACTACTTTTACACATATAGCAGAGAAAACGGGGATTCTATCAAAACTGCATCAAGCAGTCCAGTAAGTGATACATCACTGGAATCAGGTTATAGCCCCTACATTATTCTGCTTTCTGATTCCACAGCAAAAAAAACCTGCCGACAGATTCCCTTTAATATCACATATTTTGTATCTATTCTATAAAGTATATGCAATTTGTAAAGGCTGAATACAGGATTCTGAAGGTCTGTGCTGGGACTGGAAATTAGGTGTTTTCCAGAGTTGTTGGGAGCAGCATATCATCAGACACTCATCTGATGACTTCCCGTTTCAGTCATCTGACCGCTGCAGCCAATTATAAATCTTAACAATCAGGTTACAGAAGAATTGAACATCATTGCTTCCGTTTCCACCACAGACCATTGGAGTAGTCTCCACTGGATCCACCGGGGTATGCCTCAGCTTATTGCTTTAAAAACATCCGTTCCATTTTCAGTTTTATTTTACATGTCAGAGAACCCAGTTTGAAAAGGCTGTTACAAAATGACAATCCCTGGTCTCCTGGTCTATTGAGGCATATGGACCTTACAGAGAGGAGACTCTCGCTCAGGACACCCCCTATGCTTTATATTGGAGAGCTGCTGGTGAAGCAACAACTTTGGTGGACTCCAACGTACATACATGCATATCGCCAAGACGGAAATGTATAGGTGACAGCAGCTTCAAAATCAGCTGTTCCTCAGAATAATTCTTCCAAGCACATTTTGTGAATTTTTGATTGTCCATTAGCAAATTATATTAACAACAAATCTTTAATAGATTTACTTTGATTATCAGAAGTGATCTCTGTAATAGGGAAACAGCAGGTTTGGGGAATTTAAAAGCCAAATCAAGACTCTATAAACAGCTCCTACATTGAGTATGGTGCCACTTTTGCTTCTCTGATTTATGAGAATTGTTCTTGCTTATGAAGCACTTTGTTTGGATAATACATGTATTTGCAGGAACTGCTTACAGTATAGTTTTTTTCCCTATGTTTCCTCAAATTATGCCTTGCACTTTAAAGTGGATCCTGTCACTAGATTTCACAATATAAAATGCATACATTACTCCATAAATCTCTTAGACTAGATGAGTCTATTTACTTTGAATCCATGGTAGAATGGCTCTGTAATCTTGATATTAGGATGAGCTTTTTAAGAGTCATGCTTTAAAATGAAATTGCTCATAAGCCCAAGTGTATTCAGACGCCACCCTTCTGACTGACTGCAGCCTGTAGTTAGCAGTGTGAGATCTCAACAGTAGGAGGGACACTTAGGAGCTGTCAATCAGATCAAGTGGGCAAATTAAACTTCTGTAAAGGATTATACAGCAATTCTCACATGGATGGAAATAACAAATCCTTATCACTTCATCAAATCTAACATATCTATTTAGTAATGTGTCCTGGGGTTTTTGCCTTCTTCTGGATCAACAGATTTAGGCATAGGGATTTTAGTAATACCATTATTAGAATCACAAGAGCAATACAAAAAATAAAACTAATTAAAAAATCATAAACGGGTTCATTTGTAATTGTTATAGTGCAGCAATAATAAAAATGGTAATAATACATTTGTGAGGCCTAGTTAGTGCAGTGTTAGTGTAGGGAGTACAGTTGGGGGAGAAAGGTTGAACTTGGTGGACCTAGGACTTTATTCAACCTATGTTACTATGTTATTATGTATGTATGCAGTCTGTAGTGTTTAATCTGCTGTCAAATCTGCTTTAACCTTTCATACAGAAATATTAATACATAATATCCATGTATGTAATATGCTGTAATCAACTAGGGCTGACAATATCCACACTAAAATTAGTTAATACGTGGTTTGGTAAAACACAGGAGAACATTTTTTAGCCACACATAAAAGAAACAAGATCACTGATCCCTACCATCTTTACATTAGTGATTTTGGAAGTGATTACATTAAAGGTGTTGACCGGTATCAGAAAGAAAGTCAGCAGTTAATATGTGATAGAAAACTGCCAAATTGTGACAGTGTTCAATCTGCTCACTGTCATGATTCCCCTGTATGCCCTGTGTGGGTGGGTGGTCACGTGACTGTATGTATGTGGTTTGCATATTCTCACCCAGCGTCTCTCAATAGAAGAGGATTGAGGAAAAATAGGAATGTAGTTGGAATATGACCGCAAGCATGCAAATTGCATACGTGTGGTCACGTGACTGCCCATCCGCATAGGTAATACAGGGGAATCATGACAATTGAGTGTATTACAAACTGTCAAGATTTGGCACTCTGCAGTCACATAGTGACTACAGACTTTTCTTCTGAGACCAGACAACCCCTTTAATTATTGTTGGAATATCATACACAGCAGTAATGGTCAGTTTCCATGGGGATCAATGATCTCTATATCATCTTCATGTTGGAGGTTGCTAGTTTTGTATAGCCTATTATTCTTCTCATAGTTCTAAGTGTAGAAAGAGCTCAAAAACACATTTACAGCCTGCAAAAAAAGTTGTCTAATAATGTAAAAGTCATGTATTGTTTATTTGTACCTTTCTGTGATTATTTCTGTGTCAGCAGTAGAGTTTGTATATACAGACATGGATTGTTTCAGCTTATCAAAGTCACATGCTGCTCCAGAAGGACGGACATTAATGTTTAAAAGATGAACATAAAAAATACAGTATGCAAGAATAACACAGAATTTAAGGGAGAAACAAAAATCACAATATTAATTCTGATATGAGACTTAAAGGAGGCCAGATTCAGGAAAAACATTAGGTTTTCTACTTACTCTCATGTAGACCCACAAATGTACCACCTAGCATTGAGAAAGTCTCACTAGTCACTTACTCAACTTATTGTTCAAGCTAGGACCATAAAGTCAATAAATTACTTATTAGTATATGTTACAGATAATAATGGCTTCATTTTTTTAAGCCAAATATATGAATCATTGAACATTATACCGATTCCAAACGTTAATTTTACCAGGAAGAGAAAGAAAATAAAAAAGTATATCTAGGCAAAAGTTTCAGCATAAACATACATTTATTAAATATACAGTGTGATTGTCCTTATTTTACTACTGTATTTCATGAAAAACCAAGTTCAATATGGGAAAGGAAGGCTGCAGCGGATGCAAAAAGGAAGCTTAATTTATGAAAGGATCTAAGGGAAGGTGAAAAAACCCTATAAGGTATTCCCCACATTGCCATGAAGAGAACTTGCCTTGTTGTGTAACGGTGTTGATCAGACTATATGAACATTTCACTTTCAGGTGATTTTTCAGAATAAGCAGTTTTGTGTACACATAATACTATTTCTGGACACTTTATGACATATCCTGCATTTTTAGCAGTTTTTCCCCTTAGCACAATAAGCCTCTGAAGTTTCTCTTTGTCTATCTCTCTGCTCCTGTCTTTCCCCAGCTTCTCTCCTCAGCTTCTCTTCTCACTCTCCAAACAGTTTTATAGGCAGAAGGCATACATTGATCTATTGGTTAAAGCGGTTGTCCGGTACTTTGATATTTATGACCTATGACCTTTAGAATAGGTCATCCATACTAGATCAGTGGTGGTGTAACACCCGGTATCCCCACAGACCAGTTGTCCCTAGTGCTGGCGGTGGAGGATGTGCTTTGTTTCAAAGCGGAACAGCACAGCTCCATCAACTGAATGCAAAGTTCACTATTCAAATTAAGAGGGTTGTTTCCGCAGTACAACCCTGCAGCCACTATGTTGACAGAGCTGTGCTGTTCCACTCCGCAACTAGTCTGGTCGGCACTGGGAACAGCTGATTGGCAGGAGTGCCAGGTGTTGCACCCCACCAATCGGGTATTTATGACCTATCCTAGAAATCAATAAGTACTCTTTAACACTTTCCCACAAAATGGCATAATGGTATGTCAAAATTGCAAGTGATTTACTGAAATTTGATGTACAGTTTCGTCAGAGAGGTGGCACGGTCTTAGGAGTTGTGCCTATGCCATCTGCAGCAGGAGCCGGCTGTTGCACATAGCCAGGCTCCTGCTGCGAATGCTGAGACTGGATGTAGTGCCATTCTCAACACTTTAACCTCTCATATGCCGTTGTCAATAGTGACAGCGGCGTGTGAGGACTCCCTTTGTCAGCTCATTGGCACCCCTGAAGCGTAATTGTGGAGTGCCTATGGTTGCCATGGCAAAAGAGAGGGATGACAAAGGTTTCTTTGTCTGTCATATCCCTCAGCCAATCAGATACTGACAAGAGTAGGGCCTGATTGGTTAACTGGTATAAAGGTCAGAACTGGTGATGGAGAAACCTATATGGAAAGTTTTAGGAGAAACTAAAGAGGTTTCAGACATTTGCCAGTTTTGATCAAATCAGGGAGTCGATCGATCAGAGACAAGAGAACACACAACCAATTCTGTCTGTGTCCCAGACTTGTCTGCACTCAGATGCCTGGTTACAAGTTTTTATTACAAACCACAAAGATAAGGGAAGTGGGAGTGGTTTACATTACGTTACCTAAAATGGAAGATAAGTTGAGAAAAACAAAGTCGTAAATGATGTATTCTGCTGCATTCCTTAGGATCTGGCTATATCTAGTTTGCTATATGTTCCAAAACAAAGGAAGGCTTTAATACATCTCTATATCAGAGACAACACCCTGTTATTTATGAATAAAACTTATAAAGCTAATATTAAAATACAAAGTTGTCAAAGATATATGAACTGTCTAAATAATAAAGCAAAGTATAAATATTTACCATAACATTGGCTATGACGCCAAGGGGTAAAGGTCGATCTGTTGACAGATTTGAGCAGTACTAACATTATTTGTCACCTTTTATTTCATCTGGTCTGCATCATATAACAGAAGAATGGCTGTGAAGTCTGGACCTACCCTAATTGCCATATTCTGGCTGTGTCATTTGGATAACTCTATATAACATCAGTATGGCTGTGTAATCTGGACTGCACCCTATATCCAAACTATGGCTGTGAAATCTGCAGCATCCACTGTAACTGCAGTTTGGTTGTGAAGTCTAGACTAACCTCTCATTACAGCAGTATAGCTGTATAATCTGGACTGCATCCTATACCAGGGTAAAGGCTGTGAAGTCTGAACTACCCCTTTTGACTACAGTTTTCCTGTGTAATCTGGACTGCACCCTGTAAAAGCAGTATGTCTATGTAGTCTGCACCTCTCCTCATAACAGTAGTTTCTCCAAGCGTGGACTTGCCAGAGGCCATATTATTCGGTATTTTGCAGTATTGCCATGTTTTGCTCAAATCTAAATGTTGGCTAGAGTGAGACCATGTGCAACAGTCAATGAGAATGGTGGCATGTGGAGCAGACTTTGTTGGAGGGACCATGGGGAGCATTGTTTAGGATTGAAGATGGCATGGAGAGCAGTATGTGTGAGAGAGGGGGAATGAGGAGCAGTATTTGTCGGGGAATTATGGGAACAATGTGTGATAGGGTAGGCATGGATAAACTGGTTGTGTGAGAAAGAGGGGGGTCTTTAGGTCTGATCAGTGGTCAGTGTTCTAAAGTCTTCAAGAATTTAAAATCATTATTCCAAAGCTCATAGCTTTGATAACAGTATTAAGTTCCATAATGAGACATAAAAAAAGACTATGAAGTTTGAAGAATTGTCTGACAAGAAAAGTGTATTAAAGTTTATTTTATTTAATAACAGCATTAAAAAACATATTTTGTACCACCACAATTATGACATCATTCATTTACATGCACTAACTTTAACAAAAAGGTTAGAAATCAACCAGGGCGGTTTGGCTCACTCACTAAATAGGAGTCAACATTCTTTCAAAGTCGCCAGCCAACAATGGGGCAGTACAGATGGCATTACTGTATGAAACCTATACTAACTAGATAAAAGTATATCGCCTGCTTCTTTAGAGTGACAGGAAATGGTGGTTCTATGAGTTAAATGATAGAGCTTCAGTTCCTCAGTGTCAAATATATTCAAGTACGACTTCCAAAAAAATTATAACTCTTATTTTCTTTTGTGCCATTTTCGAACATAACAGGTTTAAAAATTTCATGTTGGCAGTCGAGGATTGGTCTTCTATATCTACACTCTTGCTGTGTAATCTAGACCACATCCTAGAACTCTGTGTCTCTCTTTCCATTTTAGTATTGTATCAAATCTCTATTCCCACAAAAATTAACCAGTGACTCGCAGGGGTTTTAGTTCCAAAGCTAAAAAGTAATTAGAGTGATTAGAATGTTGCCAAGAAAACAACACAGTTACTGAGAAATTATTGCATTTAGAAAGTTTTAAGCAGGCATTAGAAGTTTTCCTCTTCCATAAAACTGATAGCTACAATTAGAGCTCCCACGGGGATGTCATGATGAGCCTTGAAGAAAAGAGAGCAAGGATGGATCTCTAACGAAATATAGCTCTATAGCTGCTAGAAATGGCTAAAGTATTGTAGCTACCTTATGGACTCAACAGTGGCATAGTGCTAATTGAGGCCCACTACGTGGTCACTATGGTACCTGTAAGGTGAGGGGCCCCCCTCTGCTCTGTTTCTCAATTTTAGTTGAATTCAGTGGTTAAACAGGCAGCTTTCTACTTCACCATTCACCCTGTGTATCTGTATGTCAGTTCAGCAGGTGTGACAATGTCACTAAATGGCATCTGCTACATGGCGTTTCAGTCCACACAGCGGAGCAGCACATCGGGTGAATGGTGCGAGGTGAAAAGTTTAGTTTTTCAATGTTGTGAGTACTTGTGGGGGTAAACTTTGGGGGCATCATATTGTTTGTGTGGGACCTTGGAAAACATACTGTGCGGGGGGCACTTAGGGCATCAGACTTGATAGGTGGTTGTGGGGGTAATTATACTCTGTTGGGGTGATGTTGGGGGCATTTTACTGTGTTGCGGGTCACTGTGAGAAAATCATACTGTGTTGAAGGAACCGTAGAAGCATTATAGTGTGTTAGAGGCTACTGTGGGGACATCATACTCAATGGGTGGCCATAAAATGGGTATCATAGTAGGTGAGAACACTAGTGGACATTGGTAGGACCAGAATTACTGTGTTCATGCCACTATACATGTTTTTCACATTGTCTTTAAACGTTGGGAGGTATGCCCTTCTGTGACTGCCCTTATGTGCAGTGACTCCACTTAATCTATCAAATATTTTTTGGGGTTGGTCCAATTAGGACTTTTGCTAAGATGATGCATGATTCTATATACACCTCATAGGGAATGCTACTCACTTAGGTGCATCGGGAGGCCAAACAGGAAGCGTTTCCATTTAAATGTCCATGTTGGTTTATTGCTGTTTCATAAATCAGCCATAAGCAAAGGAAAAATAAACAGCCTTCAGTGCAGGCAAAGCAAAGTAAACAGTTCTTTGGATAAAGTATCTTGTTAGCCAGTCCTGGTCATACTGGCTGGATAGCATCCAGTACACTCAGCTCAGTCTGAATATACCACACAGGAGGTCTTCTCCTTCCACACACAAACCATGTGTCAAACAACAGACTTTATTTTAACATGTTAACCACACCCAGAGGTGGGGTACGTGGGCAGCCAGACCCACCCATCTCTCAGGCTGCCCGTAAAACCTGGCCCGGAGCACCAAACAATCCTCTTAGTGCTATGTGCACTAGAGCAACATTCCAGGATTACATCACAGATGACAACCATCTCTGTGATACATACCTCCCATCAACTATGTGTCCGGTAGCTGCCTTACAACCTCTAGGACTCAACTTCAAGAAGACAAAACGATGAACATCAGTATGAATTTGCATGCTCAGGCTACCATTTAGAACATTGGTCTGCACTTTGTGGCTGTACAGCTGCATTCTATTATTCTTTATTTTTTGTTAACCCAAAAGGTGAAGAGCCACAGGTTGATAATGTAACATCAACCACTTACAATAAACATATACACAAGTACTGTACAATATAAATTATAGAATTATAGACAGGCATTAATAGCTACTCAGTTAACTATATGGTAGCTAAACGTATTGGCAATAAAGCTCAGTGATGACATCACTGAGCAACAAAGTCATGAAAACATACTATGCAGGATGATCTTGAGCTCCAGTTCAAAATCTGGAAAGGATCCCCAATTTACCCAGCATTTGCTAGGTGTTATACTAGTGTCTTTGTATGGGGCAGTTTACATACAGCTAGGAGTGGACATATCATTGGTGTAACCTGTGCGGATGCACAAGGGCCCAAGAGGTAATAAGGCCCATTTCCACCTCCAAAGCAGATGGAATTGTGCATCATTATGAGCTATTGGACTTTTCTGTCAGTGTCCGCCAGTGTATAGCCTAGTGTTTCTGTGGGATCCCCACTGAATCTGTCTTTACATTCGTGTCAGTGGGCAGATGCCTATAACTTTCCCTGCCCCACAAGTCCCTCCCTCAGTGATATGACAGAGCAGAGCAGAAAAATTAACAAACACAAATGTGAACAGAACCTTAACGTTATCCAGGCTTCATCATTGGTACAGACATGTTAACTCACTGTGTTTCACAAAGAGCTACCATGTTTTTAGCCCCCCTCACTCGATCAGCCTATGAGCTATAGTTATTAAGCAGTATTTTGTGGGCCCGCAGCTAATATAGATTAATTATAATAATTATTATTGTTATTATTAATTACAAACGAACAACAAAGTATTGTCCCACAATGCATGCGACTTAACCATCATCAGAAAAATCAATACTAGGAGATACGTAAATCAGAGTTCAAAGACTCTGGCAAAAAAACAAGCCAAAAACTCAGAAAACGCTTACAACTCAATATTGACAAAATCACCATGAGTCAACTGCCGATGTTCTCAGATCTGTGTTCATCCTATGCCAATACTTTACAATATCCCAAGTTCTTTGGATGAACCCAATGTGTAATGAAGACCAACACGAACTAGAGATCTGGCAGTTGTGATTTATAAACCATAATAGGAAAAATAAGGCTTGCTGGCTGGAAGAGCAGGTAGGAAGTGAGAGATCGTGCACTACACATGGAGGACAAGTAGAGAATGACGAACCCCACACTACACAAGGAGGACAGGTAGAGAGTGACAGACCCCGCACTACACAAGGAGGACAGGTAGAGAGTGACAGACCCCACACTACACATGGAGGACAAGTAGAGAGTGGTAAACCCTGCACTACACATGGACAAGTAGAGAGTGACAGACCCTACACTACACATGGAGGACAGGTAGAGAGTGACAGATCCCACACTACACATGGAGGACAGGTAGAGAGTGACAGACCCCGCACTACACATGGAGGACAGGTAGAGAGTGACAGATCCCGCCCTACACATGGAGGACAGGTAGAGAGTGACAGACCCCGCACTACACATGGAGGACAGGTAGAGAGTGACAGATCCCACACTAAACATGGAGGACAGGTAGAGAGTGACAGACCCCGCACTACACATGGAGGACAGGTAGAGAGTGACAGACCCAGTAGTACACATGGAGGACAGGTAGAGAGTGACAGACCCCACACTACACATGGAGGACAGGTAGAGAGTGTCAGACCCCACACTACACATGGAGGACAGGTAGAGAGTGACAGATCCCGCACTACACATGGAGGACAGGTAGAGAGTGACAGACCCCGCACTACACATGGAGGACAGGTAGAGAGTGACAGATCCCACACTAAACATGGAGGACAGGTAGAGAGTGACAGACCCCGCACTACACATGGAGGACAGGTAGAGAGTGACAGACCCCGTAGTACACATGGAGGACAGGTAGAGAGTGACAGACCCCACACTATACATGGAGGACAGGTAGAGAGTGACTGACCCTTCACTACACATGGAGGACAGGTAGAGAGTGACAGACCCCACACTACACATGGAGGACAGGTAGAGAGTGACAGACCCCACACTACACATGGAGGACAGGTAGAGAGTGACAGACCCTTCACTACACACGAAGAGCAGGTAGAGAGTGACCGACCATGCAATAAACATGAAGGGAAGGTAGAGAGTGACAGACCACGTACTACACATGAAAGGTAAATACACATTGAGAGCAGGTAGCGAGACAGACCATGAAATACACATAGAGGGCAGTTAGAAATTCACAGACCACTAAGATACACATGGTGGGCTCAGGTGAGGCTGTGCCAGTCAGTGCAGGGTGTTCACAGTGCAGGAAGAAGCCTTTTTGTAGGTATATAGTGACAGACTCTTCACAACACATGGAGTGCAGGTAGAGAATGACAGACCCTGTAATACACACGGGGGATAGTTAGAGAGTGACAGATCTTGTCCTATACATGGAAGGCTTAGATCGCCCATTTGTGCAGGGTGGAACCTTTCGGTCATGAAACCTTCTTCACAGGACACTCAGCGGAGTGGCACCACAAACATGGAGGGCTCCGGTGTTGATTACCTTCTTCAGTAGCCAAAGTCTATGGTGTGTATGGAATGCAGGAAGAGGACTCGGGCATGATGCTATGGACAATTAGTGAAAAGGAGGAAGTGTCCACAGTAAGAGCTCTAACTTTTCATTAAACCTTGGTTGGGGTACTATTCTATTTATAGTCCCCTTGTTGCAAAGTATTTTGTATAATTTGTCTTATAAGTTTACTTTTATATACAGGAGTACAAATGCCTAGCCTGAAGTAAAGCTGCAGTGCTAATCACTGAGCCACCGCGCTGCCCTCTTTCAGTATCTTTCCTATACAGTCTCTAAAGGGGCTCAGGACAGCCATACTCTGCTGTTATGGCCTACCATGGTATACCCTAGGATGTATGGGATAGCGCCATTACCTTAAAACACTTTGGAGGCATGTACAGCTCTATGGTTATGATGAACGGTTAGGCTTTTCATTGAGTGACTGTAATTTTCCCATTCCTTTTTCAGTAATGCCATTGGTTCAGATGTTGTGTTGCTTCTAAGTTTGTTGGTTTTGGATGAAGGGATCTAAGCTTTCCATCTAGATCTCATTCCTCCTGACACAGTAAATAAGGAATTCAGCGTACAATACAGAGCTGAATATTGTACATGTTGAGGAACAGACATTTCTTAAGCAGCAGGCGGCTGACAACAGCACAATCACCTTCACCATGGCGTTACCTGTTCGGCTGGTGATTTGGTATCCTAGCAACAAGCACTTTACCCAGTCCACTGTACCAGTACATATGTATACAGTTTATAAGGAGTTTTCTTTGCTCCCAAGATAGTACAAGTAAAATCAGGGCTCATGCAGTAATTTCCATACTGCTACCTCTACTACATTTACATCACGTTCCCCAAAGAACAGAAAAGGATCTTAGAAATAGTTTTCTATTTTGTGTTTTGCTTTTTACCACTTTCCCCTACTTGCATTTTGGGTCTTAAACCCTTTGCGCATCCTGCCGTACATGTATATCACAGCCAAAGTGCACATGTATGGAGTGAGCTCAGAAGCTGTGCCCGCTCCTTAAAGGGATATCCCATCTCCAACATCCTATCTCAATATGTAGTAGGTGTAATAATAATAACATTAGCAAATACCTCCAATAAGAAATATAGTATAGTTCTTCAGATTCGCTATGTCGCTTACCCCATGTGCAGGGCATTGCAGTAGCTTAAGTATCCATGGTTACGACCACTCATAGTGACAGTTAGTTAGATATTAATGGTCATAACCATGGATATCTAAGCTACTGCAATGCCCTGAAAATAGGGTAAGTGACATGGCGAATCAGAAAAACTATACTACATTTCTAATTGGAGGTATTTGCTAATATTATAATTATTAAACCTACTACAACCAGGGAAACATGCAGCAGCACACAGATAGTGTTATTGCACAATCAAATGGGGGAAACAATACTAAAGAATCAAGGAGGCCACCTTACCCATCATCTACCCCAGTGCACACACGCTAGCAGTAGCCCCAACACGCGTTTTGCGTGGGCTTCCTTGGGCGAAACGCATGTTGGGGCTGCTGCTATTATACATGATATAATTAATTCCAATATATATGCACAGGCACTTTAAAGGGTACTGCAATTGGATAGGATATATGGAGATACATTGTGATGATAATATATTTTGTCAGTACTATTAGATGTTATGTTGGCTATGTGATATACTTCTTAGCTCATGCCACTATTTGGGGATTAGATGAGATTTATCTGTATTAATTTCTTACACCAAAGTCGTACACCACCCTTGCCCAATACAATTGGTGGACCACTAGCTACAAACACCTGTGTTCCTGCTACCTTTGACTGTTTTTATACCTTGTTATATATGTTTTTGGCCCGGTTCTGTTTAATTTTTTTGTATTAATAAACCTTGATATTGATTTGATCTTTGGATAATGATTCCATGTCTCTTATGAGAAAAAGCTATTGAGGAGTGTCCTAGTGAATAATCCACTACAGCCTGCATGCTTTTGGGCAATAGGCTGTATCAATTTCTCTATGATAATTATGAATGTGTTTTGGATGATATTGATTCTATATTGGGATAGGATGTCGGAGATGGGAATATCCCTTTAAGGAGCGTGCCGCTATCTCTTGGTAATTATCAGCATTTTTCTTTTCTGCAAAAGTTACAAAAAGTCAGAAAATGTGGAAACAATGTAAAAAAAAATTTCGTATGAAATGCTGTTTATGTAATTGTTCTGATTACATAAAATATACTGGTTATGTTATATTTTTGGGTCAGTATATGATTTAAAACACATTGATGTAGAAGGAAATGTTTTCAAAAATTTAATATAGCTTTACGTTACTTTGTATACCATCGTATAAATGTAAAACATTAAGCCTCTCCAAGGCACTAATACTTTTGTGCACAACTACTGTGCACACATACAGTATGCCTTTTAGCCTTCTAGTTTTTTTTCTTTAAAAAAACGTAGAAAAAAAATTAATTTGTGATTTTAAGCAAACCAATGTAATTGATAATACCTCTTAGGCCCCCTTCACACGTCCGTGTTTCTGGTACATGTGACGTTCGTTTTCACATGTACCAGAGACACGTACATACGCACACCCATCATAATCTATGGTGCTGCTTACATGTCCACGTTTTCACACAGACCATATGTCCGTGTGAATCACACAGAGACATGTCCGTTTTTAACAGCAGCTCTGATCACACGGACCCACATAAATGTATGGGTCCGTGTAAAACACTTACCGCACACGGATGACATCCATGTGACATGCGTGTGCCGTCCATGTGACACGTACCACAAAGTATTAAAGAAATTACTGATTTTTAAGTGTTAAAGATGTGCAAAGATAATAAATAGATATTAGATAGTTAGCTTGTAGAGTTTTCTATTAAACCAAATAAATACATAATTAAATGAAAAAAATTATGTGGGGTCCCCCCTATTTTTTAAAACCAGTAAAAGTAAAGCAGACAGCTATGAGCTGATATTATCAGGCTGGGAAGGTCCATGGATATTGGGCCCTTCGCAGCCTAAAAATACCAGCCCGCAGCCGCTCCAGAAGTGGTGCATTACAATAGATGCTCCAGTTCTGTCTCTTCGCCTTGGCAACCAGGGTAATGGTTTTTGGAGTTCTTGTTAGCTGTGTAGTGTCCAGCTTCCCCTGGAATGTCTGAAGACCGGTAACATTACTAACATCACTGCTCTTCAGAGTCACTGGGACCTACTGCGCAGAGCGAAAGTGGCTGTAGGCAAAGGTTAAGGAGCATGAGAATGAGGCTCCATAGCCTTTGTCCATCAGAATCGCTGGCCTATGTCAGATTTGCTAGAATACATCGGACCTGAGTGGAATTTTTTTCATTTTTTAAAAAAGTGGTGAAGTGGTGGTGATCTCATGTAATGCTCCACTTCTGGGGTAGATGCAGGCTAGTATTTTTAGGATGGGAAGGGCTCAATAACCATGTACCTTCCCAGTCTGATCATTTTAACCCGCAGCTGTCTACTTTACCTTTGCTGGTTTCAAAATTAGGGGGGGCCTTAAGTCATTTTTTCCATTTAATTATTTATTTGGCTTAATAGAAAGCTCTACAAGCTATCTAACAATCTATTTATTATCTATCTTTTATCTTTGCACATCTCTAACACTTAAAAATCAATATTGTCTTGAATGCATTATACTGTGGTGCATGGCACACGGATGCCAGATGGATGCCGCATACTTACACACGGATGACACATGGATTGAAAAAACATACACACGTTTTGTGATAAAAAAAAACACATGAATGGTCAAAACGGTACGTTTCTACTAAGTGCCTCACGTTTTTCAACATGGCAACACCAGTTTGCATTTTGCTTGTGTTACTGTGAGCAACCTGCATGATCTAAACATGCCTGCATCGCCTGCAGCGTCTCCAGAGTATTCTCCCATAGAGCACATCTGGGACATCATTGGTCAGCAATTGCAAAGGAGGCTGCCAACAGCAGATCTTGATGATTTGTGTGCCCAAGTGCATACAGCATGGCAGAACATTTCTCAGATTAGCACTAACAACCTCACTGTAACATGTCAAGGCGTGTAAATGCAAGTATTTTTGCATATGGAGCTCATACTCAATGCTGAATAAATCAAGATGTTTTGAAACTGTTCTTTTCATTTTTACATCACTTGCATATGATTAAAATGTCTGTCGATCCTGTGATTTCCATAATTCCACAGCTTTTCCTTTTTGCTATTGTAGTTTCAATGTTGACAAGCATATATAAAGAGTTACAGAAACCACCATAGGATCACACAACAGTAGTATACAAAACCAAGGCAGAATTGCTTAAATCATCGTCAAACCACCACATGACATAAACTAGCTGTCAGACTAATAAATAACATGGCTTATTAGGGGTTGCCAAACCACTAACATTCATTCTTAGGTGCCAAGAGGAAACTGGGATTTCTCACTGCTAAGGGCTATAATAATTTTCTCAGGGATTTGTCCTCTGCATATGTGTAGCATTTATGTACAGTACATACACAGTCATGTTAGTAAAAGCTCACCTAGATGAGCTAGGTAATGCCTCTTTTATTTCTCTACTAGTGATGAGCGAGTATGTTTCCTTTAACTCTTTCGGCGAGTATGCTCGCCGTGTGCATGATTTGCGACTGTTTGACAGTTTTAATACATGTGAGGAATGCCTGTTTTCAAATCATGCACACGGGAGTGATTCAAACATATTACCAAGTACGCTGAAGATACTCGGTACTCGTCCGAGCATACTTGCCGAAAGGGTTAACCGAACATACTCGTTCATCACTACTCGCTACACATTCTGCCTTCAAAGCAGAGATGTAGATCAGTACCTCTTCCTAATACTATGCTAAATACTTATTAGGGTGGTTTTCTTGCTCAGCTAGCCATCGATTTATGTGTCTCACATTTTATGTTTATTAATTGTAATTTTTATCACATTTCAAAAAATATATATATTTTGTACTGTATCTCGTTATAGTCAATAGGGCCTGTCGGACACTTTTTGTGTATGTTATGTGACAAATTCTGTCATCATTAATTGTTCCTATGGCGTAAGAGAACAAACGAATTGAAGAATGCAGATGTAAAGAGAGCCTTACTTACTCCCAATGGCAAACAGCCCCAAATGAGAGCATATTATACACGTGAGTTTCAGCTTTGTTTATGATTGAGCTTAGCGGCAGAGATGCAGAACACAGTGATTGACTGCAGCGCTGTCAACATGATGTTAGTGCTGAAAATAAACAACAGAGAACGGAGAAGAGGCAGAGAGCCAGCATTTGTCCTGGGGAGAGTAATACCCATCTTTGTTTGTTTTAATAACAACCCAGTTTATACCCAAAAGTTTTTTGGAAAGGGACAACCCCTTTAAGTATAATGTACTTTTTGATACATGATTAGCTGTTTTTCAAAGATAAAAACATTCTTCAGTGTTTGTACAATAACTACATATTCAGTAATTCTTGTTTTTATGTTGATTTTGTTTATTTTGCTAATTATACAAAACACTTGTAAACTCATTTTCCTTCAACTTTGAGCTATTCCAGGATGTACGTGTGACCACATTGACTAGTTTGTTTTCCTAATCAGAATGCTTATTATCTTAAGCTCCCAACTGTGCCTGAGGTGGATCTCATTTCAAGTGTTTCTTCACAGCTATACTTAGCATTTTTCAGAATACATTCCAAAAGACTCCATGTTATCGCATTGTCACAAAATGTGTAGACAATATCTGTGGGCTTTACAAGCTCTACAGTAGTGTTGAGGTGTCTTACTTCTAATTACCTGCACAATGGAAGAGGTGTCCCTTGTATGAATCATTGAACTACTTGCCAATCAAAGTCACCAAGTTATACCAGCAAGAATATGTTTAAAACCTTCCACAGATACTATTATCTGTCTTTTGCTTTGATTCATTTTTGCTTTATACTGGAAAATAGTACTGATTTAAAAGAATGCACACATAATTATTGTTGGTTTGTATGCACTGTATAAATATTGGACCACTATTGGTTCTACATTTAGGGTATGTGCACACGATGCAGAAATGAAGCAGAAAATTTCTGCAGCATTTCTGCATCTCCCTGGCAGAAAAAAAACGCATGCAGATTGTGCATGCGTTTTTCCTGCAGAATACATGCGGATCCACATGCGGATTCACATGCGTTTCCGCATGCAGATTGACAAGCGCTTTCCAGGCGATAGCATCACTTGGAAAGTGCTTGACAACTAGGTCACACTATATAAATCCATGCAACCGGCATGGATTTATATAGTGTGACCCGAGAGAATGGTTAAAAATGAAAAATAAATGTATACTTTACCCTCTGATGGCCCTCGCTGTCCTGCTCACTCCGTTCTCCCTCGCCGGCAACTTTGAATTGAAAGACCTGCCGACGTCAGCTTCACGTGACCCGTCACATGACTCTGACGTCAGCGCAGGTCCTTCAACTCACTGCAAAGTGCCGGGAACCAAGCAGGAACGCTGCGCGGGCCGACAGAAGGTAAGTATATATTTATTTTTTATTTTATTCTTTTTTTACAGCTTTTTTAATGGTACCTGGGTGTGGATGAGAGTCTCCTCTCATCCAGACCCGGGTACCATCCGCACATTAGAACGCGCCAATAGCGCAAGTACAGATGCAGTCTTGCGGAATTGGCGCGTTCTAATGCAAGTCAATGGCGGCAAAAAGCCGCGTTTACGCAAAATTAATTGACATGCTGCGGATTTTTGAGCGCAGCGTTTATGCTGCGGAAAAATCCGCATCATGGGCACAGCACTTGCGGATTTCAATTGGGGAACATTGCTGCCCTTCTACCTTGCGTTTTTAATGCGTTTCCGCGGCGTTTACGCAACTGCAAAACCGCCGCGGAAACGCATTAAAAACGCATCGTGTGAACTCAGCCTAAGTCTGTATTTTTTCTGCGAGTAAAATCTGCGCAGAAAAAATCCTGACCATGTGCACAGAACTTGCAGAATCTCATAGGAAGTCATGGGATAAGATGTGCAATGTGTTTCTGGAGCGTTTACGCGCTGCAAATACGCACCAAAATACGCACCAAAAACGCATCGTGGGCACACAGCCGCTGCAGCCATACATATGCAAATTGCCTCTTCAGAGAGGAAGAGGACTTGTACTCTATAGCGCCACCTGTTGGAAGCAGCAGTCCTACAAGTCATAATCAACCCTTTAACGAGTCGTGCAATATGACTTAGGATAAAAACCAAATCAGAATCTCAATTTGCAGACACGGTGTTTCGGGCTTTTGGCCGTCATCAGTACATAGTCATTTTGGAGATGCAGAATGTAGCTCAGTCATCTGGTCACTCAGTCACCAGTTATACACAGACACTTCCTAATTTTTCCTTCAATTTCTTGTCCTCTCAGTTTTGTGTACATTGTTTCTTGAATCCCTCTTTTTCATATCCCTATGAATTCTGGGCTCATGAAGCTCAATGTACAAGGAAAAGAACTTTTAGTCTGAGGTAAGAATGTGCATTTCCTTTAAAGAGTATCCCGTCATTTTAATTTTTGTTTCATAAATCAATAGTACATAAGAAAATAAGAAACTTTGGAATGTATCTTATCAGAAAAAAATCCTAAATTCCTAAATAAAACAAAATATAGAATAAAACAAAATTCATAGTAAACCTTAAAGCGTAATCGTATTTTTTATTTTTAGTTCATAAATCAATAGTACATGTTAAAATAAGAAACTTTGTAACATATCTTATCAGAAAAATTAGCTTCTTTCTCTGACAAAATTGGCTATTTCATTATTTGAAATTCTCAATTCTGAGGTAAAATTTGGATTCAGTGAAGACACTTTCCCATTACTGAGATAGGAGATGGCAGCTGCTACTGATGAGATTCTATGAAAAGGGAGGGAGGAGTTAGAGACAGAGCTCCTCCCCCTCCTCCTCCTCCTCCAATCTATATAGAATCTCATCAGTAGCAGCTGCCATCTCCTATCTCAGTAATGAAAAAGTGTCTTCACTGAATACAAATTTTAGCTCAAAATTGAGAATTTTGATAATGACTGGTCAATTTTGACAGAGAAAGAAGCTACTTTTTCTGATAAGGTATGTTACAAAGTTTGTTATTTTCACATGTACTATTGATTTATGAAATAAAAATTAAAAAGACGGTTACACGTTAAGGTTCTTTATGAATCATATTTTATTATATATTTTGTTTTATTTAGGAATTTATGTATTGATATTCTTGTATTCTGTGCAGATAATTGATATGTTACAATGCTGTAAGCAAGTAAGTTGTTTTTATTCTCCGATGTATATGCTAGCTTTTACCACAAATAAATGCAGTTTTAAGTAAATACTTTACTTCCATAAGCATCTTGAGAAGACTATAAATAAAATTTGTCATGTGTTTATATGTGTACACAGAGAAAAACATCAGTTAATGGGTTGTCCCATAAACCACACACGCTTTAATCAATAGATCTTGGAATAATAATAACTTCCACAACTGGATGTGTTAAAAAAATGTTCCTGTTCTGAAATAATCTGAAATAAATGTGCCCCTGCTGTGTACTGTGTAATGGCTGTGTCTGACTGTGCAGAGTTGCTCCAGTTCATGGTCAGCACATACCACAGCTCCTGGCCTGGGAGGGAAGCACACGTCAATTATGATAAGTGAGTATATAGATGAAACAGCAGAGGCTCACAGCTACTACTTTCTGAGGTAACACATATCCCTGCCTGAGGTAACACAGGATTGAGTGTTTCTGTCACATCTCCAGTGCTCTGAGCTCATTATAAATCAAGTCAGTGAAGTAGGAGCTCCAGTGGCGACTGAACTTATACGTCCCTGACTTCATTTATGATGAGCTCACAGGACTGAAGACAAGGCATAAACACTTCTCTGATAAAACCTGACAAGAAAATTTGTTATCTCAGAAAGTTACAGCTGCGAGCCTTTGCTATTTTGTCTGTGTATTCAGTTTTCATAAGCGATTTATGATTTACCCCCTGTCCAGGAGCTGTGGTATGTGTCGACCATAAACTTGATCAGCTCTGCATGGTGAGACACAGCCATTACACAGTACACAGCAGGGCCACATTTATTAGATTATTTCACCACAGGAACATTTTTTTAAATACATCCAATTGTGAAACATCATTATTCCAAAATCTATTAATTAAAATGTACTATGTTCATGGAACAATCCCATACCTCCCAACTTTGGAAGAAGAGAAAGAGGGACACATCATGTGGCAAATTTTGGCCATGCCCCTGGTCACACCCCAATCCATGCCCATTTACAATTTCTTTCTCCCCTGGTCGGCTCCAGGTTTTCGCGAGCCCCTTTAACACATAGCACGATTCATGATGCACAGATATGGCAGAGAAATATAGGTATAGTACAAGGACAAAGATTTCACTTACTTCTTACATTACATGAGTGATATCTATTTTAAATCCAACAATAGCTCAGAAACAGGTGAATCCTCACAGCACACAGTGCGTTTCCTGGGGGGATTCAAAAGTTTTAATTTTAAACCGGACAGTACAGTCCTCCATACTGTATTATGGGCACTATATAGTCCTCCATACAATATAATGAGCCCCATATATTGCTGTATAAAGAATAATGGGCCCCATATATTGCTTCATACAGAATAATGGACCCCATACATTGCTCCATACAGAATAATGGGCCCCATATATTGCTCTATACAGAATAATGGACCATATATATTGTTCCATACAAAATAATGGGCCCCATATAATGGTTCATACAGAATAATGGGCCCCATATATAGTTCCATACAGTACGGGCCCCATATAATGCTCCATTCAGTATGGGCCCCATATATTGCTCCATTCAGTACGGGCCCATATATTGCTCCATACAGTATGGACCCCATATATTGCTCCATTTAGTATGGGCCCCATATATTCCTCCATTCAGTACGGACCCCATATATTGCTCCATTCAGTATGGGCTCTATATAATGCTCCATTCAGCACGGGCTCAATATATTGCTCCATACAGTATGGGACCCATATATTGCTCCATACAGGATGAGCCCCATATATTGCTCCATTCAGTATATGCCCCATACATTGCTCCATTCAGTATGGGCCCCATTTATAGCTCCATTCACTATGGGCCCCGTATATTGCTCCTTTCAATATGGACCCCATATATTGCTCCATTTAGTAAAGGCCCCATATATTGCTCCATTCAGTATATGGGCCCCATATATTGCTCCATTAAGTAAGGGCCCCTTATATTGCTCCATTCAGTATGAGCCCCATATATTGCTCCAATCAGTAAGGGCCCCATATATTGCTCCATTCTGTCTGGGCCACATATATAGCCACATACAGTATGGGCCCCATATATAGCCACATACACTATGGGCCCCATATATAGCCACATACACTATGGGCACCATATATTGCTCCATTCATTATGGGCCCCATATATAGCCACATACTGTATGTGTGGCACCCCAGGGGTCTGGTCTCCACAGTAATAGCAATGTTATGTCTGAGAGCAGGTGGGAGGTCTCTTGGTCAGGAATCCTATGCATGCCACACCTCCTGCCCAGTCCTGGGAGGGGAAGAACTTCCCCTATATAAAACTGGGGCTGAGGCAGGGTTAGAGAGAAGAAGAGTAGAGAAGAAGAGGAGCAGCTTAGGAAAGAAAGATCAGGAGCTCAGTGGGAGCAGTGCTAAAAGGAATCAGGGGCTGGCAGCTGAAGAGCTCGCCCTGATTGAAGAGTTACCACCGGACCCGGAGTCCGAGGCTGTGGGGATTAACCTTGACCCAGCAGCAAAAACCGACCGGCAGGGGATTTCAGGTCCTCTGGCCAAGAAACCCGAAGGCACGGTCACACGCGTGGGACCAGCACCGCCGTCGTGGAGCGGAAGCCACTAGAAGGCCCCGAGTCACCGGCCATACGGGTGAGCACCACACGGTACACTCAGGGACGTGGGCTACCTTTACCCGCCTCTAGCAAGGTAGCCAGAAGAGTACAGTTAGTTGGGGAGGCCTACAACTCCGCCTGGCCAAGGGGAATCCCATCTGCTCAAGGACTGACCAGGCCCCGACCGCTAGCCAGTACTCCGGGAGGGTCTATCTTTGTCACCAGTAAAGACCCTGAACTACACCGCATCGTCTCTGAGTGGTTCCTGCTACCCCCATCATCCACGTCGGCTGCCCTGAGGCCATACCCCTCCCGTTGGGGGTTATACCATCCACGCTGCACCATCCTTCCACCGGCCTCAGCGGTCTGCCCTGCAGCGGCAGCTCCATAGCTGCATTCAACGGGTGGCGTAGTCGTCCTACATCTTCTGCTAATACACCGCCACTTAGTCTGACTCCCTGGGCACGGACCGGGTCATCGCCACGAGACTACTACCCCTATCCGATCCGGCTCCGGGTAGGCTCCCGCGTGCGCAACGCTGCGCGACTCAGGCCCAGGGGCGCGTCATATGGGCCCCATATATAGCCACATACTGTATGGGCCCCATATAATGCTCTATTCAGTACAGGCCTCATAAATTGCTCTATTCATTAAGGGCCCCATATATTGCTTCATTCAGTACGGACCCCATATATTGCTCCATACAGTATGAGCCCCATATATTGCTCCATTTAGTATGGGCCCCATATATTGCTCCATTCATTACGGGCCCCATATATTGCTCCATTCAGTATGGGCCCCATATAATGCTCCATTCAGTACGGGCCCCATATATTGCTCCACATAGTATGGGCCCCATATATTGCTCCATTCAGTATGGGCCCCATATATTGCTCCATTCAGTAAGGGCCCCATATATTGCTCCATTCAGTATGAGACCCATATATAGCCACATACAATATGGGCCCCATATATAGCCACATACAATATGGGCCCCATATATAGCCACATACAGTATGGGCCCCATATATAGCCACATACAGTATGGGCCCCATATATTACTCCATTCAGTATGGGCTCCACTCATAGCCACATAGAGTATGGGCCCCATATATAGCCACATACAGTATGGGCACCATATAATGCTCAATTCAGTGCGGGCCCCATATATTGCTCCATTCAGTAAGGGCCCCATATATTGCTCCATTCATTATGGGCCCCATATATAGCCACATACAGTATGGGCCCCATATATAGCCACATACAGTATGGGACCCATAAATTTATATATATATAAAAAAAATTCAAATACTTACATCTCTTCGCTGGCGGCAGGTCAGGACTCCTCAGCATCTTCCCGAACTCTGCACTGTCAGATCAAAGGGCACGCTGTAGGGACATCTGCTCTGACACGTCACAGAGTTAGGAGATGCGGAAGACGCTGGAGCTGTGGAGGATCGAGGAGAGATAAGTATGGCAAATGCCAGGGCCCTGAGGAAGCGGGGAGGCCCACTCATGGGCGCTGGCACCGGCCTCTCCCGACTCACAGGGCCCTTAGTGTGCCAGGGTCCCCGGCGATTCCTCAGGGCCCCGGCACTTGCTGGGAGAACAGCTGTGCCGTAACGGGACGCGGGACTGAGCCCTCAAATCGGGACAGTCCTGCCGAATATGGGACGGTTGGGAGCTATGGACAACCCCTTTAATAGTTAGGATTAGTGCCCATTTACACTGCCACTTTATGAATTCCTGTTATAAGGATTTACAGTGGGTACAGAAAGTATTCAGACCCCTTTAAATTTTTCACTCTTTGTTTCATTGCAGCCATTTGGTAAATTCTAAAAAGTTCATTTTTTTTCTCATTAAAGTACACTCTGCACCCCATCTTGACTGAAAAAAAAAACAGAAATGTAAAAATTTTTGCAAATTTATTAAAAAAGAAAAACTGAAATATCACATGGTCATAAGTATTCAGACCCTTTGCTCAGTATTGAGTAGAAGCACCCTTTTGAGCTAGTACAGCCATGAGTCTTCTTGGGAATGATGCAACAAGTTTTTCACTCCTGGATTTGGGGATCCTCTGCCATTCTTCCTTGCAGATCCTCTCCAGTTCCATCAGGTTGGATGGTGAACGTTGGTGGACAGACATTTTCAGGTCTCTCCAGAGATGCTCAATTGCAATTGGGTTTAGGTCAGGGCTCTGGCTGGGCCAGTCTGAATACTTATGACCATGTGATATTTCAGTTTTTCTTTTTTAATAAATTTGCAAAATTTCTGCCTTTCTGTTTTTTTCAGTGAAGATGGGGTGCAGAGTGTACATTAATTAGAAAAAAAAAATGAACTTTTTAGAATTTACCGAATGGCTGCAATGAAACAAAGAGTGAAAAATTTAAAGGGGTCTGAATACTTTCCGTACCCACTGTATAATATAGTACACATGGGTAACTATTGGCCCATATAGCTTTGTTTGTTATCCCAGTCAGTTGAAAGAAATTGCTTTAAAACATTGAGATACAGTTATATGAAAAAGTTATATGAAAAATTTTGTTTGAATGCAGATTGCACATTTTCTGTTAGTACAATAAACCTCATTTCAAGGCAGAAACATTACTGTGTCCAACAGTTATTACATATATCAAACTGAAATAGCTGCTGCAAAAACACCAATTTTTATAAAACATTAAGCTTAAGATTAATAGGGGTGCCCAAACTTTTTCATATAACTGTATGTTCCAACAAATGATTAACCCCCTTCCCAACATTCTTACTTTGCACTGATGAGAGACAACACCTCGAAACACTGTGTCGGCAAATTGAAACTCTGGTTTGGCTTTTATCTCAAGTCATATTGCAAAGCTCGTTAAAGATTCGATATTGACTTTTAGGTTCACTGCTTCCAATAGGTGGCGCTACAGTTCTAGTTCTCTTCCTCTGTAAAGAGACAGTTTGCATATTCAAAGGGAGCTGAATGACATCTAAAAAGTCGCACTCAATCCGAGATGAATCATCTTCATGTCCAGTGGGTGAAAGAAGATCCTTTATTGTTGAGAGATCAATTTAAAACATGGCGCATTTCGGAGTACTGGATGTGAGAATGATTCATCTGTGAGTGCGCCTTTTTGGATGTCCTTCAGCACGGTTTCGTCATGTACAAGCAGCTCCAAATAATATCAAATGATGAGTGAATCTTTTGAAATAAGCTTTTGAAATCTTTTGAACAATTCTGTCACTGTTTGTGACACGGACACTTTGGGAAGCACAGTCACAGAGGTAAATGTCTGTATTTTTTTTCCTTCTCTTATATTGGTGGTTTGTTTCTGCGAATACAAAAAAAAACCTCATGTGATTGAATTGCAGCAGCACTATAGCTGCACTGATCAGCAGCTGCCAGCTATATGACCTTGTGTAACAAACTCAATGTCTTCTACTATCTCTCTATCAATGAAATCTGTATTATTCTCATCTCTTCACACTCTAATCTTCAATGCTGTGCTGACACATACTTTCTGTACAACTAGTTCAGTGTTTTTATGTATTTCTCTCCAAATCTCTATGGTTAAGCTGTGAGCTGTGACATCCTCTTATGGTGATTCACCACAAAATATCTGCTACATTTCCTGCTTCTGCTTTTATACAGGCTATACTAGTTCCTTCTGCATGGCTCTGCAATACCACGTTATGTGATAGTTGCAAGGGCTGGAAGTCACTTTGGCAAGCCTGCCTGACTGCATCTGAGTTTATCTGATTCTTCTCTGGCTGATGCAATCCTCTGCAATGTGAACAATGGTTGCAACTATATTATGCAATTTGCGCAAAGTGAATCATAAATTGTTTGAATTTGCGGGATTCAGCAAATTCCTAAATATTTGATGTGAATTTAGTTTGCATTAAATTGATTCGCTCATCTCTAGAGATAAGCATAACATTTTGGAAAGGTAGTCAATGTACAAACAATGGCAACAGTGCCATAAATAAAGGTACTTTTCCCGGCTCCATGTTTTAAATGTGTGCCTAAAGAATAAAGCTTTTCTATGCACATACCTTGTGTCAGAGTGCCACCTTCATCTACTCTTCACCGAACATAGGATACGCTTCCTTCGGGTTGAGCACCTGCCTGTCACGGCGTTGGCCAGCTGCAATCAAGTATCCTTTGATCTCAAGAAAGGTATGCGGTCAGATTAGTGGCAGTCTTTTTCTCCTTCTTTACTTGCAATTAGTTGAGTTGTTGATTTGTTTCCTGCTGCCGAGATGACACTGATATGAAACTGCAAATGCCACTCTATTGATGCATATTGCAGAGGGATATCTCTCGCCATATGCATTAATTGAGCCGTATTTGCAGCTTCACATCACTTATCTGTCAGAAATAGACAACAAACACAGCTCTGCACTACCATTGCAGGAGAGTTGAGCTCTGCTAGAACCAGCTAATGATAGAATACCACACAGGCAGCTATATTGTTATATATCAGAAGATAAGATCAGTCAGGTAGGCTACTGTACAAGAGCAGACAGTGCACAGAAGCATAAGGTTAATTCTACACTTAGATTTGCTTGATGATAACTCAGGTGAGGATTGTCAGGAGAACACATGAGGTGGAGAGGAGTCTGCAGCACTGAGGAGAAGCAAGTGCTGCTTGGAAATTCTGTCGTTTTAGGAGATAAGAAGACAACCGCCCATTCAGCGTGGTGAAGCTGGATGTACACAGGGGCAGATAGAAATGAAAAAAAGCACAAAGGTACAAGAAATGATCTTTATGTTGGGTTTAGTCTGTATAATAACATTAAGTATGCATTTACTGTGTTTTGTAAAAAATAATGTGATTGTGGGAATAACCCTTTAAGGTGATTGCGCAGGCACTACCAATATGATAAATATTTATTTTGTGCCTATTAATATACTATCTTTGTAATTTTCTTTACAATGCTTCTATAATATGACCTCATAAACTGCGTTCATTTGCATTAGTGTACAGTGGATAAAATCTATAGTTCGTTGGTAACTGTAACCACTTTTCTTAATGGCAGTCTTATTGACCATGGGCTTCACGTTGACCACTGTGTTTCTGATCAGCATGTTGCTATGGGAATTCAGAAATAATTCAAGTAGGTTCCTGAATTTTTGCATTAAAAATCTATGCATTATTTGGCAAGTTTGCAAATGCAATTCCTATTTTTAAAACGTAAAGTACATTTTAAAGAAGAAAATAAGTGGTTCTACATTTTTTTAATATTTCAAATGCAATTACCTAATGCCATTATTTTTAGGAGTCAAATGCAAAATCAAAATTAAGTCAATCCTTTGTTAGAAGGTGTGATGTCAACCTCAGGAAAAATATAATAGATGGGTTTATTATTATTATAAATTCCTGAAACACCATGGGTAGGGTTAAGTTCATATCACTTCTATTTGTATTAACACTAAATAGGAATACATTTTAATATGGCAATTATACAGAATGAAAGTGTAGCCTAAAATTAATACTGGCTGCACAAAAGAGGAAAAAAATAGTTTTTGTAAGGTACAGGTGCATCTCACTAAATTAGAATATCATCAAAAAGTTAATTTATTTCAGTTCTTCAATACAAAAAGTGAAATTTATATGTTATATAGAGTCATTACAAACAGTGATCTATTTCAAGTGTTTATTACTGTTAATGTTGATGATTATGGCTTACAGCCAATGAAAATCCAAAAGTCATTATCTCAGTAAATTAAAATAATTAACAAAAACACCTGCAAAGGCTTCCTAAGTGTTTAAAAAGGTCTCTTAGTCTGTTTCAGTAGGCTCCACAATCATGGGGAAGACTGCTGACTTGACAGATGTCCAGAAGGCAGTCATTGACACACTCCACAAGGTCCCAGAGTTCCAATTTTCATTTGGAAATCAAGGTGCCAGAGACTGGAGGAAGAGTGGAGAGGCCACAATCCAAGCTGCTTGAGGTCTAGTGTGAAGGCTCCCCAAACCATCACGGATTGTGGAAACATGTTATCTGCTGGTGTAGGTCCACTGTGTTTTATCAAGACCAAAGTCAGCACAGCCGTCTACCAGGAAATTTTAGAGCACTTCATGCTTCCCTCTGCCGACAAGCTTTTTGGAGATGGAATTTCATTCTCCAGCAGGACTTAGCACCTGTCTACACTGCCAAAAGTACCAATACCTGGTTTACAAACAACAGTATCACTGTGCTTGATTGGCCAGCAAACTCGCCTGACCTTAACCCCATAGAGAATCTATTGGGTAATGTCAAGAGGAAGATGAGAGACACCAGGCCCAACAATGCAGACGAGCTGAAGGCTGCTATCAAAGCAACCTGGGCTTCCAAAGCACCTCAGCAGTGCCACAGGCTGATCGCCTCCATGCCGCATTGATGCAGTAATTGATGCAAAAGGAGCCCCGACCAAGTATTGAGTGCATTTACTGAACATACATTTCAGTAGGCCAACATTTCGGATTTTAAAAACATTTTTCAAGTTGTTGTTATAAAGTATTCTAATTTACTGAGATAATGACTTTTGTGTTTTCATTGGCTGTAAGCCATAATCATCAACATTAACAGAAATAAACACATGAAATAGATCACTCTGTTTGTAATGACTATATATAATATATGAGTTTTACTTTTTGTATTGAAGAACTGAAATAAATTAACTTTTTGATGATATTCTAATTTAGTGAGATGTACCTGTATAAAAATGTTTAATTTATTGTTGACATTAATCATAAAAGACACAAATGAGAGTACAAAGACAGACAAAACAGTACATACAGTGGGTATGGAAAGTATTCAGATCCCTTTAAATTTTTCACTCTTTGTTTCATTGCAGCCATTTGGTAAATTTTAAAAAGTTCATTTTTTTTTTCATTAAAGTACACTCTGCACCCCATCTTGACTGAAAAAAAACAGAAATGTAGAAACTTTTGCAAATTTATTAAAAAAGAAAAACTGAAATGTCACATGGTCATAAGTATTCAGACCCTTTGCTCAGACACTCATATTTAAGTCACATGCTGTCCAGTTCCTTGTGATCCTTCTTGAAATGGTTCTACTCCTTCATTGGAGTCCAGCTGCATTTAATTAAACTGATAGGACTTGATTTGGAAAGGCACACACCTGTCTATATAAGATCTCACAGCTCACAGTGCATGTCAGACCAAATGAGAATTATGAGCTCAAAGGAACTACCCAAGGAGCTCAGAGACAGAATTGTGCCAAGGCACAGATCTGGCCAAGGTTGCAAAAGAATTTCTACAGTACTCAAGGTTCCTAAGAGCACAGTGGCCTCCATAATCCTTAAATGGAAGAAGTTTGAGACCACCAGAAGTCTTCCTAGACCTGGCCGTCCAGCCAAACTGAGCAATCGTGGGAAAAGAGCCTTAGTGAGAGTGGTAAAGAAGAACCCCAAGATCACTGTGACTGTGCTCCAGTCATGCAGTAGTAGATGGGAGAAAGTTCCACAAAGTCAACTATCACTGCAGCCCTTCACCAGTCGGGCTTTTATGGCAGAGTGGCACGACGGAAGCCTCTCCTCAGTGCAAGACATATGAAAGCCTGCATAGAGTTTGCTCAAAAACACATGAAGGACTCCCAGACTATGAGAAATAAGATTCTCTGGTCTGATGAGATGAAGACAGAACTTTTTGGTGATAATTCTAAGCAGTATGTGTTGAGAAAACCTGCCCAATACAATCCCAACAGTGAAACATGGTGGTGGCAGCATCATGCTATGGGGCTGTTTTTCAGCTGCAGGGACTGGACGACTGGTTGCAATTGAAGGAAACATGAATGCGGCTAAGTACAGAGATATCCTGGATGAAAACCTCTTCCAGAGTGCTCTGGACCTCAGACTTGGCCGAAGGTTCATCTTCCAACAAGACAATGATTTTAAGCACACAGCTAAAATAACAAAGGAGTGGCTTCAAAACAACTCTGGGACCATTCTTGACTGGCCCAGCCAGAGCCCTGACCTAAACCCCATTGAGCATCTCTGGAGAGACCTGAAAATAGCTGTCCACCAACGTTCACCATCCACCCTGATGGAACTGGAGTGGAACTGCAAGAAAGAATGTCAGAGAAAACCCAAATCCAGGTGTGAAAAACTTGTTGCATCATTACCAAGAAGACTCATGGCTGTACTAGCTCAAAAGGGTGCTTCTACTCAATACTGAGCAAAGGGTCTGAACACTTATGACCATGTGATATTTCAGTTTTTATTTTTTAATAAATTTGCAAAAATGTATACATTTCAGTTTTTTTCAGTCAAGATGGGGTGCAGAGTGTACTTTAATCAGAAAAAATGAACTTTTTAGAATTTACCAAATGGCTGCAATGAAACAAAGAGTGAAAAATTTAAAAGGGTCTGAATACTTTCCGTACCCACTGTAGGTAGCCAAGCAAGATATGCACAATGAGGGAAAATATCAGTGCATAAGCGTATTTTAGTATAGATGTAAAAAGAATCTTGACAGTGTGCAGTGTGCGCGCTGTACACATTCAGAAGACTGTAGTCACATAAAGTAACTGCAGACTTTCACCACAAGACTGGAAAACCCCTTTAACATGTATATAACTCAATGGTTTATTTCGGATAAAGCCCTTATTTTTTTTAAATCAAATCAATTTTTTTCTGGCAGACATCACTGCTGTTTACAAGCTGCTTTTAAAGATTGAATGTGGAATTAAGTCGCATTGGATATTAAAGACAAAGAAGGTTTGCGACCACCGATATAACTTTGACCCTAATATCAGTTTAATGTATTTCTTTGATATCTTAGCTATGCCAGTAAAGCACACTAGTATTTAGGGCTACTGTGCATGTAATTACAGTAACCCTTGCTCTTGAATGAAATTAAGTGATTCTTGAATTATTATATTTATATGGGATTATTTTACATCTGGCTGTTTTTTTATTTGTTTTGAAGTACCAATAGCCTGTTATAGACCAACTCTCTGCTTCCAAGGGCTTACAAGTTTTATTGATAAATCATGGCTAACACCTTCTTCTGAATAATCCCTCCATGAGTCTCAGATTCTCTCCTAAATATGCATGTTAGTCTCTTGGTACCCTGTAATACACATATCAAAGATGTTAAAGATGCATATGTTCAGGGCCGGCGTCAGCACCCGGCGCACTTGGGCATGTGCCGGGCCCTGAGCAGACGGGGGGGGCCCACTCACCATCACGCGCTTCCTCAGGGCCCCGGCAGCCGGTGGCACAATACTTACCTCTCCCCGTGCCTCCGCAGCAGCTCCGGTCTCTTCCGCGGCTGTTGCACTGTGACGTCTCAGGTCGAGGGTGCGGTGATGTCTTTACACCGCGCTCTCTCCTGCATAGGGCATTATATGGGGGGGAGGTGACATTCTGCATGGGGCATTATATGGGGGGTGACATCCTGCATGGGGTGTTATATGGGGGGGTTACATCCTGCATGGGGCCTTATATGGGGGTGAAAGGTGACATCCTGCATGGGGCATTATATGGGGGGGAGGTGACATCCTGCATGGGGCATTATATGGGGGGGGAGAGGTGACATCCTGCATGGTGTTTTATATGGGGGGGAGAGGTGACATTCTGCATGGGTCATTATATGGGGCGGTGACATCCTGCATGGGGCATTATATGGGGGGGAGAGGTGACATCCTGCATGGGGCATTATATGGGGGGAGGTGACATCCTGCATGGGGCATTATATGGGGGGGGAGATGACATCCTGCATGGGGCATTATATGTGGGGGAGAGGTGACATCCTGCATGGAGCATTCTATGGGGGGAGAGGTGTCATCCTGCATGGGGCATTATATGGGGGGGTGACATCCTGCATGGGGCGTTATTTGGGGAGAGGTAATATTCTGCATGGGGCATTATATGGGGGAGAGGTGACATCCTGCATAGGGCATTATATGGGGGGTGACATCCTGCATGGGGTGTTATATGGGGGGTAACATCCTGCATGGGGCCTTATATGGGGGTGAGAGGTGACATCCTGCATGGGGCATTATATGGAGGGGAAAGCTGACATCCTGCATGGGGCATTATATGGAGGGAGAAGTGACATCCTGCATGGGGCATTATATGGGGGGAGGTGACATCCTGCATGGGGCATTATATGGGGGGGAGAGGTGACATACTGCATGGGGCATTATATGGGGGGGAGAGGTGACATCCTGCATGGGGCATTATATGGGGGGTAGGTGACATCCTGAATAGGGCATTATATGCGGGGGGGAGAGGTGACATCCTGCATGGGGCATTATATGGGGGGAGGTGATATCCTGCATGAAACATTATATGGGGGGAGAGGTGACATCTTGCATGGGGCATTATATGGGTGGGAGAGGTGACATCCTGCATGGAGCATTCTATGGGGGGAGAGATAACATCCTGCATGGGGCATTATATGGGGGGGTGACATCCTGCATGGGGCGTTATATATGGGTGAGGTGATATTCTGCATGGGGCATTATATGAGGGGAGAGGTGACATCCTGCATGGTGCATTATATGGGGGGTGACATCCTGCATGGGGTGTTATATGGGGGGGGTAACATCCTGCACGGGGCCTTATATGGGGGTGAGAGGTGACATCCTGCATGGGGCATTATATGGGGGGGAAAGGTGACATCCTGCATAGGGCATTATATGAGGGGGGAGAGGTGACATCCTGCATGGGGAATTATATGGGGGGGGAGGTGACATCCTGCATGGGGCATTATATGGGGGGGAGAGGTGACATCCTGCATGAGGCATTACATGGGGGGAGAGGTGACATTCTGCATGGGGCATTATATGGGGGGGGAGGTGACATCCTGCATGGGGCATTATATGGGGGGGTGACATCCTGCATGGGGCATTATATGGGGGAGAGGTGACATCCTGCATGGGGCATTATATGGGGGGCGACATCCTGCTTGAGGCATTATATGGGGGGGTGACATCCTGCTTGGGGCATTATATGGGGGGGAGAGGTGACATCCTGCATGGGGCATTATATGGGGGGGAGTGACATCCTGCATGGGGCATTATATGGGGGGAAGTGACATCCTGCATGGGGCATTATATGGGGGGAGAGGTGACATCCTGATTGGGGCATTATATGGGGGAAGAGGTGACATCCTGCATGGGGCATTATATGGGGGGGAGAGGTGACATCCTGCTTGGGGCATTATATGGGGGGTAGAGGTGACGTCCTGCGTGGGGCATTATAAGAGGGGAAGAGTTGACATCCTGCATGGGGCATTATATGGGGGGAGAGGTTACATCCTGCATGGGGCATTATATTGGGGGGAGAGGTGACATCCTGCATGGGGCATTATAAGGGGGGGTGACATCCTGCATAGGGCATTATATGGGGGGGAGAGGTGACATTTTGCATGGGGCATTATATGGGAGGGAGAGGTGACATCCTGCATGGTGCATTATTTGGTCGGGGTGACATCCTGCATGGGGCATTATATGGGGGGGAGAGGTGACATCCTGCATGGGGCATTATATGGAGGGAGGTGACATCCTGAATGGGGCATTATATGGGGGGGAAAGGTGACATCCTGCATGGGGCATTATATGGGGGGAGAGGTGACATTCTGCATGGGGCATTATATGGGGGGGAGAGGTGACATCCTGCATGGGGCATTATATGGGGGAGGAGGTGACATTTCTGCATGGGGCATTATATGGGGGGAGAGGTGACATCCTGCATGGAGCATTCTATGGGGGGAGAGGTGTCATCCTGCATGGGGCATTATATGGGGGGGTTGATATCCTGCATGGGGAGTTATATGGGGGGAGGTGATATTCTGCATGGGGCATTATATGGGGGAGAGGTGATATCCTGCATGGGGCATTATATGGGGGGGAGAGGTGACATCCTGCATGGGGCATTATATGGGGGGGAGAGGTGACATCCTGCATGGAGCATTCTATGGGGGGGTTGATATCCTGCATGGGGCGTTATATGGGGGGAGGTGATATTCTGCATGGGGCATTATATGGGGGAGAGGTGATATCCTGCATGGGGCATTATATGGGGGGTGACATCCTGCATGGGGTGTTATATGGGGCGGGTAACTTCCTGCATGGGGCCTTATATGGGGGTGAGAGGTGACATCCTGCATGGGGCATTATATGGAGGGGAAAGGTGATATCCTGCATGGGGCATTATATGGGGGGAGAGGTGACATCCTGCATGGGGCATTATATGGGGGGGAGGTGACATCCTGCATGGGGCATTATATGGGGGGGAGAGGTGACATCCTGCATGGGGCATTATATGGGGGAGAGGTGACATTCTGCATGGGGCATTATATGGGGGGGAGAGGTGACATCCTGCATGGGGCATTATATGGGGGGGAGGTGACATCCTGCATGGGGAATTATATGCGGGGGGGAGAGGTGACATCCTGCATGGGGCATTATATGGGGGGAGGTGACATCCTGCATGGGGCATTATATGGGGGGAGGTGACATCCTGCATGGGGAATTATATGGGGGGGAGAGGTGACATCCTGCATGGAGCATTCTATGGGGGGAGAGGTAACATCCTGCATGGGGCATTATATGGGGGGGTGACATCCTGCATAGGGCGTTATATGGGGGAGGTGATATTCTGCATGGGGCATTATATGAGGGGAGAGGTGACATCCTGCATGGGGCATTATATGGGGGGTGACATCCTGCATGAGACATTATATGGGGGGGGAGGTGACATCCTGCATGGGGCATTATATGGGGGGTGATATCCTGCATGGGGCATTATATGGGGGGGAGAGGTGACATCTTGCATGGGGCATTATATGGGGGGCGACATCCTGCTTGAGGCATTATATGGGGGGGTGACATCCTGCTTGGGGCATTATATGGGGGGGTGACATCCTACATGGGGCATTATATGAGGGGGAGTGACATCCTGCATGGGGCATTATATGGGGGGAAGTGACATCCTGCATGGGGCATTATATGGGGGGAGAGGTGACATCCTGATTGGGGCATTATATGGGGGGAAGAGGTGACATCCTGCATGGGGCATTATATGGGGGGGAGAGGTGACATCCTGCTTGGGGCATTATATGGGAGGTAGAGGTGACGTCCTGCATGGGGCATTATAAGTGGGGAAGAGTTGACATCCTGCATGGGGCATTATATGGGGGGAGAGGTTACATCCTGCATGGGGCATTATATTGGGGGGAGAGGTGACATCCTGCATGGGGCATTATAAGGGAAGTGACATCCTGCATAGGGCATTATATGGGGAGGAGAGGTGACATCCTGCATGGGGCATTATATGGGGGGAGAGGTGACATTCTGCATGGGGCATTATATGGGGGGAGAGTTGACATTCTGCATGGGGCATTATATGGGAGGGAGAGGTGACATCCTGCATAGGGCATTATATGGGGGGGAGGTGACATCCTGCATGGGGCATTATATGGGGGGAGAGGTGACATCCTGCTTGTGGTATTATATGGGGGAGAGATGACATCCTGCATGGGGCATTATATGGGGGGAGAGGTGACATCCTGCATGGGGCATTATATGGGGGGGCGACATCCTGCTTGAGGCATTATATGGGGGGGTGACATCCTGCTTGGGCATTATATGGGGGTGAGAGGTGACATCCTGCATGGGGCATTATATGGGGGGCGACATTCTGCTTGAGGCATTATATGGGGGGTGACATCCTGCTTAGGGCATTATATGGGGGGAGGTGACATCCTACATGGGGCATTATATGGGGGGAGTGACATCCTGCATGGGGCATTATATGGGGGAAGTGACATCCTGCATGGGGCATTATATGGGGGGAGAGGTGACATCCTGATTGGGGCATTATATGGGGGGAAGAGGTGACCTCCTGCATGGGGCATTATATGGGGGGGAGAGGTGACATCCTGCTTGGGGCATTATATGGGGGGAAGAGGTGACGTCCTGCGTGGGGCATTATAAGTGGGGAAGAGTTGACATCCTGCATGGGGCATTATATAGGGGGAGAGGTTATATCCTGCTTGGGGCATTATAAGGGGGGGTGACATCCTGCATGGGGCATTATAAGGGGGGTGACATCCTGCATAGGGCATTATATGGGGGGAGAGGTGACATCCTGCATGGGGCATTATATGGGGGGAGAGGTGACATTCTGCATGGGGCATTATATGGGGGGAGAGGTGACATTCTGCATGGGGCATTATATGGGGGGGAGAGGTGACATCCTGCATAGGGCATTATATGAGATGGGGGGAGGTGACATCCTGCATGAGGCATTATATTGGGGGGGAGAGGTGACATCCTGCTTGTGGTATTATATGGGGGGGGAGATGACATCCTGCATGGGGCATTTTATGGGGGGGGAGAGGTGACATCCTGCATGTGGCATTATATGGGGGGGAGAGGTGGCATCCTGCATGGGGCATTATAAGGGGGGGTGACGACATCCTGCATAGGGCATTATATGGGGGGGAGAGGTGACATCCTGCATGGGGCATTATATGGGGGGGTGAGGTGACATTCTGCATGAAGCATTATATGGGGGGAGAGGTGACATTCTGCCTGGGGCATTATATGGGGGGAGAGATGACATCCTGCATGGGGCATTATATGGGGGGGAGAGGTGACATCCTGCATGGGGCATTATATTGGGGGAGAGGTGACATCCTGCATGGGGCATTATAAGGGGGGTGACATCCTGCATAGGGCATTATATGGGGGGGAGAGGTGACGTCCTGCATGGGGCATTATATGGGGGGGAGAGGTGACATTCTGCATGGGGCATTATATGGGGGGAGAGGTGACATTCTGCATGGGGCATTATATGGGGGGAGAGGTGACATCCTGCATAGGGCATTATATGGGGGGGAGGTGACATCCTGCATGGGGCATTATATGGGGGGGAGAGGTGACATCCTGCTTGTGATATTATATGGGGGGAGAGATGACATCCAGCATGGGACATTATATGGGGGGGAGAGGTGACATCCTGCATGTGGAATTATATGGGGGGGAGAGGTGACATCCTGCATGGGGCATTATAAGGGGGGGTGACATCCTGCATGGGGCATTATGTGGGGGCTAGTATCCTCTATGGAGCGTTATATGGGGGCCAGTATCCTGCATGGAGCATTATATGGGGACCAGTATCCTGTATGAATCGTTATATGGGGACCAGTATCCTTTATGGAGCATTATATGGGGACCAAGATCTTGTATGGAGCGTTATATGGGGACCAGTATCCTGTATGGAGCGTTATATGGGGACCAGTATCCTGTATGGAGCATTATATGGGGACCAGTATCCTGTATGGAGCATTATATGGGGACCAGTATCCTGTATGGAGCGTTATATGGGGACCAGTATTCTGCATGGAGCAACATATGGGGCCCATAATACTGTATGGAGGACTATACTGTCCGGTCTGCACTGTGCATTGAGAGAATTCGCCGGTTTCTGAGCTATTGTGGAATTTACAATAGATATCACTTATATAATGTAAGAAGTGAAATCTTTGGCATTGTACTATATATATATATATATTTCTCTGTGGTATCTGTGCATCATGAACCATGGTATGTGTTAAAGGGAGCCACTGAGACTCTTGCGCCCAGGGCCCTCAAAAACCTGGAGCCGGCCCTGCATATGATACAGTGTAAAAATCGTTTCTAGGTGCAATTGTTTTGTATGGAATTTATAAACACAGTTTGTGCTACAATAAATAAGTATTCATCAAGCATTGGGTAAAACATTTCATTGGAAGCTCAGTTCTTCATGCTTCTTTATGTGCTGCCAATGATCAAAGGCTAACGAGAATACAGCAGTCACCTTAGGGAATCAGGCCACTGGTCTCAGTTTTTGCTGACGCTGAGAAGAGTATAGGGACTTCTTCCAAATTTCCCTTCAAGCTAGTATTGGCTTTATACTCAATTTGGAATTCAGTGAGTATATGTTTACAGGGCTTTGATAGCTGGATATAAAATGTAGAAGAACAGCGTGTAAAATACATTTTTTTAACAAATTGTCTCCTGTAAAGAGCATTTTAGTCACATTCGTATTCTAAATATATGTATAACCTTCAGTGGATCACTTTAGGAAATATATACACTTAAGGACAGGCAGTTATCACGCTGCAGAAGAATGTAAGAAGTGGGCTAAAATACGATACTTATAGTAATTTGCAGGTAAACAAAGCATGAACACACAGAACATAAATATCTGATACATTGAAAATGTTAGAAGTATATTTTAATAATGTGTTCAATGTAAAATGTCTAGTTTAGGGAGAAGGACCAATAAATTATAAGTGTGGCCTAATTTTCATAAAACGATCATGTCCCATATGTACGTGTTTAGTAAACAGAGCGAAGCTGTGAAAATGAGAACATGTGCGGCGTTTTATTTCATTTCTGTCCCATGTTTGTCTTGTTGAAATGCTAATGAAAAGAAACATTAATTATAAATTATAGAGAGTTCTTGATTGCAAGAAACATTGGGAAAACTATAGTGTAACTAAACATTTTTAACTTATAGAGCTGTGGAAGTCCAGGTCTTGAGACCCCATAGATCGCTCATGAGCGAGCACTCAGACAGCAGTTCACAGGCCCAATACAAAGTCTATGGGCCATACACCACTGTGCCCCTTCTCATGCAGGTGCAAGATATTTTTCTGCATTGTGGCTTGAGTAATTGGTGGGAATCTCTGGATCCATCCCCCGACCAGTCTATGGGACACTTAAAGGGATTTTACCACCTAATCTAAGAGCAGCATAATGTAGAAACAGAGACCCTGGTTCCTGCGATGTGTCACTTACTGGGCAGTTTTGGCAAAATCACTGTTCTATTAGCAGGAGATTATCTCTAGACATAAAACCTGTTGCCATATAGTTCTCCATATTCATGAGCTCTCCATCACCTACCACTGATTGGCAGTTTTCTGCCTAAGCACAGCGTTCACAGAAAGCTGTCAGTCAGTGGTTTGGCGGGGTTAAACAGAGCTCAGCATTCTGAGATCTCAAAGATCTGTAATATACAGTTAAAACCAGAAGTTTACATACACTATATAAAAAGACACATATGATGTTTTTCTAAAAATCTGACATGAAATCAAAATAAAGCTTTTCGGTTTTAGGTCAATTAGGATTACCATAATTTTTAATATTTGCCAAATGCCAGAATAATGAGAGAGAGAGAATGTTTTAAGGCATTTTTATTACTTACTGCAAAGTCAAAAGTTTACATACACTAAGATTACTATGCCTTTAAACATTTCTAGACTGCCCATATGATGATGTCATGTGTTTGGAAGCTTCTGATTAGAAACACACCTGTAGATGTTTAAAGGCATAGTAATCTTAGTGTATGTAAACTTTTGACTTTGCAGTAAGTAATAAAAATGCCTTAAAACATCCTCTCTCTCTCATTATTCTGGCATTTGGAAAATATTAAAAATTATGGTAATCCCAATTGACCCAAAAGGGGAAAGGTTAATTCTGATTTCATGTCAGATATCGAGAAAAACATGCTTATGTGTCTTTTTATATATTGTATGTAAACTTCTGGTTTCAACTGTATAAATCATTGATTTTATCAAAACTGCAGCGAGCAGCCTAGTAACGGACATATCACTGGAATGATGTGCTTACATCACGCTTTTCTTGGGTTAGAAAAAACCGAGTGACAATTTCCCTTTAAGGGGCCGCATTATATTAAAGTTATAAAAGTTTAGTTACAGTTTAATGGAAAAAGCACATTCTCATCTGGATTGGCCTTTGGGACTTAGACAATTCTAATTTCATTCACCTTATCAAAAGATTATAACTCACAGAAAAGCTCTAACCTGTGAATCTATGTAAGGAAAGACTCCAGCTAAACTAAAAAACCAACATGAAGAAAGAAGTATGAGTAATCACAATAAAAATGCATAAGCAGAAGATAGAGCGTATAGAAGTATAGAGCTCCCTTATTCAGGAAAAGGCCCTCATATGCGTAAGTAACACACTAGTTTTTAAATAAACTAACTACAAAAAGAGGTAACAAATAATCCACCAAGGGCGAACTGACAAAAAGTGAACACAAGATATTCAAATAATGAAGGTGACTAATAAGCAATCTGATTATTTTTCATGCGGCTCTATGGTGGCCTGGTGTCCGTGCAAAGGGACGTACTCCTTTCTTCATGGTTTTATTCTACTTTCAATGTTATCAATGCTCATTATTATTTCATTGTGTCATGAAAATAGTTGACTAATAATTGGTCACCAGAGCAAATTAATTGTATTTTGAGTTTGTTAACTGGTTGCTGACAAATTACAAATATGCTTACCATAACTGAGAGGCATTGCCCACATCACGAGAAGCAGACTCAACATTCTATGCAGACTCAGCTATTATTTGTGCAAGATCAAAAGTCGGGCATCAGCTGCAGCCTCTTACTATTGTTGGAGATCTGATCAGAGAAACCTTTTCTATGCCACAATCAACACTGATCATGTGTCACGGGTTTACCGCGACAAAGAGGGGCCAGAAGACCGCGGTGTCTGATTCCACATACTCCTGCACTGGTTATAAGCACTTCACCATTATATTGAACAGTGCAGCTTTCTGCTAGCAGTTCAAGGGTTAAATATGTTCAGTTGACAGTCTCTAAAGCTTTCATGCTTTGATGATCTCAGCTGTTCAGTGTTGGCCACTCCCCTATGCTATTTATACTCGCCTATGGCAATCAGGATTGTCAGTGTTAGTTTTATACTGCCTGGTGTGGAGTTGAAGGTGTTTGTTGAGGAGGCATTTGGAGTGTTGTTCAAAAGACTGTTGCTTGGTGATTTGTCTATGTGCATATCCTCATCCTCTCCTATTTGGTTCTTCCTTCCTTTTAATTCACGGTGTTCCACTCTGTTGTTTTTGAGTCCACATTTGTATGATTGGTATTTTCATTTATCCCTGTACGTCTTCCTCTGTTAGTCTGGTTTGTGTATTCTTATATACAACTACTCCCCAATTCCCTGGGTGGGGGAGGGTACAGATAAGAGCTGATAGGGGAGCAGGGCGCCCCTAGTTTTAAGGATAGGGAAGGAGCCACTAACCTCAAGATATAAAACAAAAGTCACGTGACATCATGGTAAACACTGACAGACTACAGATTACAAAAGCATGAAGGAGAAATATGTATTTTTGTCCTAAGCAATTTTAACCCAAAAACTATGATACCGGTTGTGAAGAATATTGGAGATATAATTCGATGTCAATCATTTGTATGGTTGTGAGTGACAGATCTCACACCTTGACCAGCTCAGAGCAGAACAAAAGGCTTGCTTGCCATGTGGATATCATGCAGTCTAAATTGCTTTGTTAAAGCAGCTACGATTTCATAAGGAGTTATGGAGATACTGTACGTCCTGGTATGGAGATACTGTATATCCTTCATACTGGTGATCAATACATTGGGCTCCCGACACAGTGTTATTTAAAGGGGTTGTTTGATCTAAAATGAAAAGTCTGCAGTCACTCTGTGTGACTGCAGACCTATGAATTCCCCCAGTGCACGCATTGTGTGCTGCGAGGATTCACCAGTTTCAGAGCCGGGAACGACGGTGATGTATGCGATAGGTATGGAGCGAGGCTGTGCCGCCAGAGGGCCGCCCCCACTGAACAGCCATGTCACTAGACAGGGTGCAGCATCACTCAATACAAGTGTACAGAGCGAGGCCATTCCCATTAAACAGGTTCTGCCCGGGAGAATGCATATTGCATACATCACCACCGTTGAAACCGGTGAATCCACACAGCGCTCAGCCCCACTATTAAATATGGCTTAGGTGAAGGAAATATCTTTATGTTTAAGACTTTGTATATCTATAAGCCTTACATCATATGGGAACGTATAATCTATGCTGTGCAGTCATAGTTTATTGAGCAGTGGATATGTGCAGGAAAGCAGAGCAAGTATCGGGGGAGCGTAGACCTGCTATTTTACTTTTAATTATCAGCACTAGAGGTGAGTGGATAATTTTATGCAAACCCCGGTCCAGGGTATAGGTCAATGCTCTCTGGACGTGGACAGAAGCTGCCTCTGCAAATTTCCTTACCCTTCGGGATCATAGGCTCAGCTTATCAGTAGCCGTGCTGGCAAGATCTCAACTGCATGCCACATGGATGATATAACACCAATCTGTCGAATCAAACGCTGCGCCAGGGAACCCAGAAGCTCAGGAAATTTGCGCAGCTCCTGTCTTTTGACCTGCACTGATAGACATATTAATGATATGCAAATGATGTCAAAAATTAATCAAAATTTTGAATACATAAATTTATTAAATTAGCGCCACACCTTAGCATGTTATCAATGAGGCTATTAATGGCTGTTTGAGGAATGTTTTGCCACATGAATGCATTTGGGCATTTGAGCATACAAATCATCAAGATCTATTGCTGGCAGCTCCTTCTGCAATTACTGACCAAATAACTAAAGGAAACATTAACCCCTTTACCACCTTGGGTTTTTTTTGTTTTTGCATTTTCGTTTTTTGCTTCCTTTCTTGCCAGAACCATAACTTTTATATTTTTCCGTCAATATAGCCGTGTGAGGGCTTGTTTTTTGTGGGACTAGTTGTACTTTTGAACAACACCATTGATTTTACCATATAGTGTACTAGAAAACGGGAAAAAAAGTCCAAGTGGGGTGAAATTGCAAAAAAAGTGCAATTCCACAATGTTTTTTTGTTTTTTAACCATGTTTACTAAATGCTAAAACTGACCTGCAATTATGATTCTCCAGGTCATTATGAGTTCGTAGACACCAAACATGTATAGGTTCTTTTTATTTAAGTGGTGAAAGAAAAATCCAAAGGGTCGGCGCTCATAGCAGATCTGCAATGACAAGCACGGGGGTCTCCTGCAGACCCCCGGCTGTCATGTCAACCCATCGACGCCCCGCGATCATGTGACAGGGCGCTGATGGGGGTACTTTGTGATGCGCTTCCGGCGCGTGCATGTTAAATGCCACTGTCAGAGATTAACAGCAGCACTTAACATGTTAACAGCCGCGGGTAGATCTTGATTCCACCCGCAGCTATTAGGGGCACATGACAGCTGATCAGATCAGCTGTCATGTGCCTGAAAAGGTGCGGGTTCTGGCGCTGAGAGGTAGGGGACCTATGACATATAGCAATATGTGGGAGGCAAACTGGGCAATTTCCCATGATGCCTATCTCCAAAACTGCCCCCAGTCTTTACAGTCCCAAAACTGCATTGATAATGTCAGTCCTGCAGTATTAGTGCAGTTTATGAGGTTACAAGTGTAGAAGGATATTTGGTGACATCATGGTCAAATGGCCAAAAAAGTATCACACTGTGGTAGTATAGAGGAACTGAAGAGAAGAAAGCATGGATTCTACTCTACACTGAGTGTCTGTTTGTAACATGCAGTGTGTGTGTGTGTGCAACTGTATGTAACATGCAGTGTGTGTTTGTGCAACTGTATGTAGCATGCAGTGTGTGTGTGTGTGCAACTGTATGTAGCATGCAGTGTGTGTGTGTGCAACTGTATGTAGCATGCAGTGTGTGTGTGTGTGTGTGTGTGTGCAACTGTATGTAACATGCAGTGTGTGTTTGTGTATCTGTATGTAACATGCAGTGTGTGTGTGTGTGCAACTGTATGTAACATGCAGTGTGTGTGTGTGTGTGTGTGTGCAACTGTATGTAGCATGCAGTGTGTGTGTGTGTGTGCAACTGTATGTAGCATGCAGTGTGTGTGTATGTGTGTGTGTGCAACTGTATGTAACATGCAGTGTGTGTTTGTGTATCTGTTTGTAACATGCAGTGTGTGTGTGTGCAACTGTATGTAGCATGCAGTGTGTGTGTGCAACTGTATGTAGCATGCAGTGTGTGTGTGTGCAACTGTATGTAGCTTGCAGTGTGTGTGTGTGTGCAACTGTATGTAACATGCAGTGTGTGTGTATCTGTATGTAACATGCAGTGTGTGTGTGCAACTGTATGTAACATGCAGTGTGTGTGTGTGTGCAACTGTATGTAGCATGCAGTGTGTGTGTGCAACTGTATGTAGCATGCAGTGTGTGTGTGTGCAACTGTATGTAGCTTGCAGTGTGTGTGTGTGTGCAACTGTATGTAACATGCAGTGTGTGTGTATCTGTATGTAACATGCAGTGTGTGTGTGCAACTGTATGTAACATGCAGTGTGTGTGTGTGTGCAACTGTATGTAGCATGCAGTGTGTGTGTGTGTGCAACTGTATGTAGCATGCAGTGTGTGTGTATGTGTGTGTGTGCAACTGTATGTAACATGCAGTGTGTGTGTGTGCAACTGTATGTAGCATGCAGTGTGTGTGTGTGTGTGTGCAACTGTATGTAGCATGCAGTGTGTGTGTGTGTGTGTGCAACTGTATGTAGCATGCAGTGTGTGTTTGTGTATCTGTATGTAACATGCAGTGTGTGTGTGTGCAACTGTATGTAACATGCAGTGTGTGTTTGTGTATCTGTATGTAACATGCAGTGTGTGTGTGCAACTGTATGTAACATGCAGTGTATGTGTGTGCGTGTGCAACTGTATGTAGCATGCAGTGTGTGTGTGTGTGCAACTGTATGTAGCATGCAATGTGTGTTTGTGTATCTGTATGTAACATGCAGTGTGTGTGTGTGTGTGCAACTGTATGTAGCATGCAGTGTGTGTTTGTGTATCTGTATGTAACATGCAGTGTGTGTGTGTGCAACTGTAGGTAACATGCAGTGTGTGTTTGTGTATCTGTATGTAACATGCAGTGTGTGTTTGTGTATCTGTTTGTAGCATGCAGTGTGTGTTTGTGTATCTGTATGTAACATGCAGTGTGTGTGTGTGCAACTGTAGGTAACATGCAGTGTGTGTTTGTGTATCTGTATGTAACATGCACTGTGTGTTTGTGTATCTGTTTGTAACATGCAGTGTGTGTGTGTGCAACTGTATGTAGCATGCAGTGTGTGTGTGCAACTGTATGTAGCATGCAGTGTGTGTTTGTGTATCTGTATGTAACATGCAGTGTGTGTGTGTGTGTGTGCAACTGTATGTAACTTGCAGTGTGTGTTTGTGTATCTGTATGTAACATGCAGTGTGTGTGTGCAACTGTATGTAACATGCAGTGTGTGTGTGCAACTGTATGTAGCATGCAGTGTGTGTGTGTGTGTGCAACTGTATGTAGCATGCAGTGTGTTTGTGTATCTGTATGTAACATGCCGTGTGTGTGTGTGTGCAACTGTATGTAGCATGCAGTGTGTTTGTGTATCTGTATGTAACATGCAGTGTGTGTTTGTGTATCTGTATGTAACATGCAGTGTGTGTGTGTGTGCAACTGTATGTAGCATGCAGTGTGTGTTTGTGTATCTGTATGTAACATGCTGTGTGTGTGTGTGCAACTGTATGTAACATGTAGTGTGTGTTTGTGTATCTGTTTGTATCATGCAGTGTGTTTGTGCATCTGTATGTAACATGCAGTGTTTGCATCTATCAAAGCACTAAGCTAGATAAAGAACTTGCAGACATTGTGTGGTAGTAAAATGGTAGAAAATGTTGAATGAATATTACTTAAAAAGTTTCTTAACTTTGCATTTAGCAAGCAAATTACAATAACAACAATTCTCTGTGAAAGTGAATATAGCCTTTAAATAGCCATGGCATGAAGAGGATTTTTGGAACAACTCTTTTATTTAATAAATAATAGTTGTACAACTTTTAAACATGAATTCATCTTTATTTCTCCTAAAAGTATAATTAACTTTTTTTTTATATCAATTTATTAAGCAATATATAGTAGTATATTGGAACTGTTTATTGGAACTATTGGAGTCTAAGATCCCACTACCATATTGTGGTGTCCTCCTAAACCAGCAATATTTTCTATTCTGTGACAGCCATCTTTACATCAACTGAAATCATTCTCAAGAATTCATTAGTGGGCAAGAATAATAAATCTGATTTAATGTATCACTTCTTATAGCTCCTTTTCCAGGGCAAACACATCTTGTGGATATATGGGCATGTTATTGATTGATCTGTCTTAGTGTTTGATAGAGGAGTAGCAATGAACCATCCATATGACCATACAGTGACATAATATGTATGATTGTAGGATTTAGTCTGGAACATAAATTTTATCTGGCAGTATTGAAATATACCATTGGACTCTGGCAAATCTATAATATTTGACCTGAGTAAAAACATATCTTTTTAAAATGTGGTTTTGTTAGGTTTCTTCGGCTATGATTGAATAAATCATGAAATTCAGGTTGGTATATAGAAGCAGACTAAGTAGAAAATCTTGTTATGTCTTTACATGAACCACATAATATTTGAACGTATGTGTTGAATACAAAATGAGAGTAAGTATTCAAAGTATAGAGGGTTCATGATATTCAGGTATTTTAAGTACTCAGCACTACGTCTATGCAAACGCAGGGAGGAAATCTGAAGCTGAAAAGCAGCAAAACACAGAGAAACATAAAGATCATTGGTATAGGCAAACAAAAAGAATGACACCTACATTAAAGTTATTGACCCTCTAGAGCACTCTGCCAATGTGAACCATAAGAAAAAAGATGCCCATACACCTTAGATACCTGTCAAACAACAGCTTTCTCTCCCGACTTGACCAAATAAGCTTGTCTGTCTGGAGAACAAAAAGTATAGGGCATTTAAAAATGTCTATTTCATCTCTATCTGGACATCTTCTGGGGTAAATATTTGTGGTTGGCCTATCCCACTGAATTCGGTATTGGCCAACATTTATCTAAAGCGCAAAATTGCAAATCGCCAATAAAGCTCTGCTTGGTTTAGTGTGAGGCGTATGGTACTTGTTGAAACTATGACCCCAGGCTGTTCCAGCTTGGCCTTCAGGTCTTTAGATTTTTGACATGGTGTTTTTTTCCACCATTTGCACCAACCTTCGAAGACATCTCTTATCAATTTTCCTCTTTCGCCCACGTCCAGGGAGGTTCTTGGTGGTTCCATGCTTGGCAAACTTCTTAATGACATTGCGCACTGTTGAAACTGGGATACCAAGGTCTTTGGAGATGGCCTTATATCCTTTAGAAGTCTTGTGTTTGCTAATAATAGCAGTTCTGATGTCCTCAGACAGCTCCTTTGTCCTGTGTGACAAAGGAACAGGGCCTACCATGTGGATATTTAAAACACTGAAGTCATCATTCATTGGCAAAGTCATGTCACATGGGCACCGCCAATTAATCACAGGAGAATCTCTTTTGTGATTTACCACAGGCAAGTCAAAATGTGTTTCCATGCTAAATTAATGTAAAGGGTGCCAATATCAGTGTCACAGCAAGCTTTAGGTTTTTCTATTTTTCCCTCCTGTCAGGGAAAGTCCACGACGACACCGGGGAGATCACACAATATCCCACTGCTGCCGTCACTTTGTCAGGATTTGTCAGGGATGCGCACACGATCCTGATTACTCACTACGTAGCTATCGGCAAGCGTGCAGAAAGCGTATGGCGTACACACCTCTGGATTCCATCGCATGGAATATGTGTATACGCCCCAGTACAGTCACTGCCAGCTTCACGATAAGCCAATTAATATTATTTGCTGCCACCACCGACCAAATTTGAAATATAATACAGGCCTAGTCGGGTGCCTGCTTTCTGGTAGCATATGGCTTTGGGGGAGGAACGATTGCAGAGCAAAAGAAACAGGGCTATTAAATTTTATTTTTAATCCAAAAGAGAGGCAGTGTTTATGAAAAATATACAAAAGGTTTTACAAAAGAAGACATTACAATACAGAATACACAGTTACACAAAATAAAAAGGATTAATAGAAGACTTAGTCGACAGATCGCAGACACGATTCAGTCTAGCTGGAGGGGGGCGCTCCAATTGATTTGACCGTTATCGAACAGGACCCCTTGCTTATAGAATCTATACCCCCCTGCAATAAGTACTGACCCACCTTCGGTCGGGTCTTTTATGTTAAAGGGGGGACCTGCCCACACACTCCCCTGTGATGACATTACGTGGGCTGGGCTCCAGCCTTCATATTCTTTTAAAAATAACTGGTTTCTGCAATAACTTCTCGCTGGTTGATCGCAGAAGCACGAAAGTGATACCATATTTTCCATTATGAATTTGCATTTCTGTAGAGACCACACATTACATAGCTGCGGTCTGTTATTTTGTAGTTTTGCATTACCACTCACCGGAAGAGCACACAGCTATGGAAAATTATGCATATTGTTCCTTAGCTGACCCTGCTACTAAAAATATGGGTCCCATTATTAACGGACGTATAGAACTCCAGATATTCCATATTTCGCATCGGTGCTGACCAGACTGAAGATTTCTGTTGAATTCTTTTGAAGCCCGGGACTATTTCTTCCTCACCTAGGTGTAGATTTATCGCAGGTCTGTGCCACTGGAAAATGCACTCCTATGTTAATTGGGTTTGCCACCTCTCTTTGTACTGGCCTTTGCCTCTTAGCCCCTTCTCCTGTGTGTGCTAATTTGCATACAGACAGCTTCTTTTAAGCTGACAGATGATGGATAAGGGAGGGGGAATGAGGGGTTTCAGGGTGAGAGAAAAATCCTTAATATTTTCTTAATATTTTTATGACACCTCCCATTGTTTTTGGTTTTAAACTATTGTTTATCACTTGCGCTTTTGTATTTAAGACGAGTGCTCTATACAAAAAAACAGTGTCAAATAATTCATTTTTTTCAGGAGATATTCCACATTATGTACTTATTATGAACTTCATGGGTGCCAATAACAATGAGCAGGACTCTATAACAAATCAGTACAATGGCTTGCGAAAGTATTCACCCCCCCCCCCCCTCCCCTTGGCATTTTACCTATTTTGTTACATTATAACCTGGATTTAAATATTTTTGTAATCCGATTTGTGTGTGATGCAAAAGTCTAAGTTGTTTAATATAAATTAAATTTATGGGATCAAATAACTAAAAATTGGCATGTGCATACAGTACAGACCAAAAGTTTGGACACACCTTCTCATTTAAAGATTTTTCTGTATTTTCATGACTATGAAAATTGTACATTCACACTGAAGGCATCAAAACTATGAATTAACACATGTGGAATTATATACTTAACAAAAAAGTGTGAAACAACTGAAAATATGTCTTATATTCTAGGTTCTTCAAAGTAGCCACCTTTTGCTTTGATGATTGCTTTGCACACTCTTGGCATTCTCTTGATGAGCTTCAAGAGGTAGTCACCGGAAATGGTCTTCCATCAATCTTGAAGGAGTTCCCAGAGATGCTTAGCACTTGTTGGCCCTTTTGCCTTCACTCTGCGGTCCAGCTCACCCCAAACCATCTCGATTGGGTTCAGGTCTGGTGACTGTGGAGGCCAGGTCATCTGGCGTAGCACCCCATCACTCTCCTTCTTGGTCAAATAGCCCTTACACAGCCTGGAGGTGTGTTTGAGGTCATTGTCCTGTTGAAAAATAAATGATGGTCCAACTAAACGCAAACCGGATGGAATAGCATGCCGCTGCAAGATGCTGTGGTAGCCATGCTGGTTCAATATGCCTTCAATTTTGAATAAATCCCCAACAGTGTCACCAGCAAAGCACCCCCACACCATCACACCTCCTCCTCCATGCTTCACGGTGGGAACCAGGCATGTAGAGTCCATCCGTTCACCTTTTCTGCGCCGCACAAAGACACGGTGGCTGGAACCAAATATCTCAAATTTGGACTCATCAGACCAAAGCACAGATTTCCACTTGTCTAATGTCCATTCCTTGTGTTCTTAAACCCAAACAAGTCTCTTCTGCTTGTTGCCTGTCCTTAGCAGTGGTTTCCTAGCAGCTATTTTACCATGAAGGCCTGCTGCACAAAGTCTCCTCTTAACAGATGTTGAAGAGATGTGTCTGCTGCTAGAACTCTGTGTGGCATTGACCTGGTGTCTAATCTGAGCTGCTGTTAACCTGCGATTTCTGAGGCTGGTGACTCGGATAAACTTATCCTCAGAGGCAGAGATGACTCTTGGTCTTCCTTTCCTGGGGCGGTCCTCATGTGAGCCAGTTTCTTTGTAGAGCTTGATGGTTTTTGCAACTGCACTTGGGGACACTTTCAAAGTTTTCCCAATTTTTCACACTGACTGACCTTCATTTCTTAAAGTAATGATGGCCACTCGTTTTTCTTTACCTAGCTGCTTTTTTCTTGCCATAATACAAATTCTAACAGTCTATTCAGTAGGACTATCAGCTGTGTATCCACCAGACTTCTGCACAACACAATTGATGGTCCCAACCCCATTTATAAGGCAAGAAATCCCACTTAATAAACCTGACAGGGCACACCTGTGAAGTGAAAACCATTTCCGGTGACTACCTCTTGAAGCTCATCAAGAGAATGCCAAGAGTGTGCAAAGCAGTCATCAAAGCAAAAGGTGGCTACTTTGAAGAACCTAGAATATAAGACATATTATCAGTTATTTCACACTTTTTTGTTAAGTATATAATTCCACGTGTTAATTCATAGTTTTGATGCCTTCAGTGTGAATGTACAATTTTCATAGTCATGAAAATACAGAAAAATCTTTAAATGAGAAGGTGTGTCCAAACTTTTGGTCTGTACTGTATGTATTCACCCCTTTTGCTATGAGGCTCCAAAAAATTTCTGGTGCAAAAAATTACCTTCATAAGTCACATGCTTAGTGAAAGGAAGTCCACCTGTCACAGGTTTACTGCGACATAGAGGAGCCAGAAAATGGCAGTGTCTGATTCCTCCTACTCCTGCACTCATTAGAAGCCTTTCACCTTCATATTAAACGGTGCAGGTTTCTTTTAGCAGTACAGGGGTTAATCAGCTCAGTTAAGAGCTCCTGGAAGCTTACCTGCCATAACACTCGCAGTTATTCACTGTTAGCCACTCGCCTATTCTATATATACTGGGCTCGGGTTAGCAGTCATTGCCAGAGATAGCTTCATTGCTGCATGGTTAGGAGTTCGGTGGTTTGTTGTTTTTTGAGAAGGCATTTGGTGGATTTATCTGAGACTGTTGCGTGGTTTTGAATGTGCGTTAATCCTCTCCTTCTCCCTTCAACATCCTTCACTACCTGGTGTTATCCTCTGTCGTTTGTGTGCATATATTTGTATGATAGGTATTTTCCTTTATCCCTGTTTGTATTACCTTGTTAATCTGGTTGGTATATTGCTATACACTACTACTCCCCTCTTCCCTGGGTGGGACGGAACAGACTGATGGCAGATTGAGGAGCTCAAACAAGGTTCGTGGCCCCGAGGTCTTCACCTTCAGAAGTAATCCGGGGGAACAGAGCCAGCTAGGGGCCCCTAGCGTTAGGGACAAAGAAGGAGCCCATGGACCCGGATACCCGACAACAGAGTCGTGACATTAGCTCTGGGCGAAACTGTTTTCTGAACCATCATGGATCCTATCACAGCTCTGACAGAGCAACTGCAGCAACTTAGCCTGGAGTTGGCCGATCTACGCACTGTCGTGTTGCAGCACCCTAACACATGAGGTTTGGGAACCGTGACTCCCAGGCAAACTCCGGTGGAGCCCAAGATCGCTTTGCCTGACAGGTTCTCTGGGGTGGTGACAATTTTGTTGTCTTTAGGGAGTCAGTAAGCTGTACTTCAGGTTACATCCTATCTCCTCTGGAACTGAGGAGCAACGGGTAGGGATAGTAATATTGCTCCTTCAGGGTGACCCACGAACATGGGCATTTTCTCTCCCACCGGACTCCCATTCGCTCCGGACGGTGGAGGAATTTTTTCTAGCGCTGGGTCATATATACGACAACCCCGACTGCATCTCCCTGGCTAAGTCCACACTACATCAGCTTTAGCAGGGAGACCGGCCGGCAGAGGAGTATTACTCTGAGATTCAGAGGTGGTCGACTGACACTAAGTGGAATGACCCCACACTCCATAACCAATTTTGTCAAGGGCTCTCGGTACGAGTGAAGGATGCCCTTGCCTTGTTTCCTTGAGACTCCATGTCTCTGGTTATCCAGGTGGATCGCCGACTTCTCCAGAGACAAAAAGAGACACCCCAATATGCGGGAGGTCCAGGGCCAAGGGAACCCTGGCCTGAGTCATCTGAGAAGCCCATGCAGTTGGGTGGGGTAACTCGTTCTGTGGATCAAACTGAAGTTTGGCGTAAAGGGTGAGTATGTTATTACTGTGGAAGGAAGGGCCATTTTGTGGGTGCTTGCCCTTCCCTACCTCATCATAAACAGCCGGAAAACTAAGGAGCCCAAGTTGTGGGGAGGCTAGAAACCCGGGTGTACATGTCTTCTCCATGGGTAGGCAACAGTTTGTCCTACCAAATGAAATCCATCTGGGCAAAAATATGGTGATCATTTCTGCATTTCTGGACAGTGGGGCGGGGTTTAATTTGATCAATGCTAGGTTCATCCAGGTCCAGGGCCTCAAACCACATACACTGTCTAGACATACCCATAATTGCCATAGACTCCGCATCCATGAGCCAGGGGTATTTTACCCAAGTCATCCGAGAGTTACATCTATAGGTGTGATGCTGAGTCACTTTTCACGGCTAGGCAGTGAGACGGGATAGTAAAGGAGTCCGAAGTCAAAGCCAGGAGGGTACATAAACAGAGGGAAGAGGCAAAGGCGTAGTCAGGTAACGTACCATTGGTCAGAATTCCAGGAGGACAGCCGATCAGAGCAGAAGGGGTTAAACAGACGGATGGTGGGAACAAGGTTCAAGGTCAGGCAGCAGAAGATCAATAAACAGAACAAGGCACAGAGAACAAACCACACACACTAGCTGAATGTACGTCTGGCAGAGATCTTGGACAAACAGCTCAGTTAAGTAGCCAGGCATTAACCTGGGATAATGAACACCTGAAGATAGTCAGTGCTTCCCAGTCTCAGATTGGACAGCCGAGCTGTCAATCACTGTAACATCCCTGGCGGTGTGCTTGCATGGCTTACCACCTCTCACCATGCAAGACCGCAATCTTACCTATCAGGCCAGGCTGCACACTTTTGCTCCAGTACCTGCTGTTTGTATGTCTCTTGTCTGCTGGCTTAGGGCGGCGGCGCTGTTACTTCTTGATTCTTAAAGCTACAGTGTGCGCAGTCCTAATGCGTCCCCAACCTATTGCTGTGAGTCACTGGATACTTAAACCCCCTACACCCAGTAGGAGGGGTCTGAGCAATACTTTCCATCTGTGTGTTCCTTACAACTGAGTTGCCAGGTCCTGTCCTGTATCTAGTCTGTTTCTGCCACCCTGGGGGCTGTATACCGAGGCCTGTTACCTGTACCTGTGACTTCTAGTCAGTTTCCGCCACCCCAGGGGCTGAGTTCCCAGGCTCGTTCCTGTATCTTGTTCCTGGTTCAGATCCTGTCTGAACAGTGTCCTAGTCCGTTATCTGTTTGTCTGTATGTCTGTACCTTCCCCTTTTCCTGCAGTATCTAAACCTGCACCTAACTCCAACTCGTTGTCTCTGTACTTCTGTTTGTGAGTTTTGTGTCCACTCGCTACTTCATTGCAAGTACCTTATGTGTATCTGGTTCTGCTCGTTCTGTTTCCCTGCCTCTGTATCTAACTCCTGTGTTCCAGCTATCTTCTTGTGTTTTCCAGTCTATTCCATGTGAACAGAGCCCTGTCCTGTCTACCGCATCTGCGGGTTTTGCTCTGCTCTGCTTGTTCACCGCACATGCGGTTTTGCTCTGCTCTGCTTGTTCACCGCATCTGCGGGTTTTGCTCTGCTTTGCTTGTTCACCGCATCTGCGGTTTTGCTCTGCTCTGCTTGTTCACCGCATCTGCGGGTTTTGCTTTGCTCTGCTTGTTCACCGCACCTGCGGTTTTGCTCTGCTCTGCTTGTTCACCGCATCTGCGGGTTTTGCTCTGCTCTGCTTGTTCACCGCATCTGCGGTTTTGCTCTGTTCTGCTTGTTCACCGCATCTGCGGGTTTTGCTTTGCGCTGCTTGTTTACCGCACCTGCGGCTTTGCTCTGCTCCGCTTGTCTACCGCACTTGCGGGTTTTGCTTTGCTCTGCTTGTTTACTGCACCTGCGGGTTTTGCTCCGCTCTGCTTGTCTACCGGACCTGCGGCTCCGTTCCTGTATCCCAGTCTGTACTGGTCCCTGTCCTGCCTACGTTCCTATCTGCCAGTACCCGCCTGTCTGCATGTCAGCCGTGCCTGCCTGTGCCCACCTGTCTGCATGCCAGCCCTGCCTGCCAGTGCCCACCTGTCTGCATACCAGCTGTGTCTGTCAATATCCACCTGTCTGCATACCAGCCGTGCCTGCCAGTACCCACCTGTCAATATGCCAGTTTAACCTGCCTGTTCCTGCATTCCCAGTGTGGGTCAACAGCTGTGACCGGGATCTGACCTGGCGTAGCACCAGGTCCCTCTGCTCGGTTCCTCTCTGGTTCACGGAGTCGACTGAACCGTCGTGCGACCTGGTATCAACCCGTGCGACTGGGTTGATACTTAGTTACGCCCGTCCAGGCACTCCTCGGTTCATGGTCCAGTGGGATCACTAATCACGCTCACGTCAGTCAGTCCGGGCGCGAGAGCAACAATCACCATACTGAGCTATTGCACGCCCCTGTACCAGATTGGATTGTCGAGCTGTCAATCACTGTACTGACAGCTCCAGCACGCCCCTGTACAAGATTGGACGGCTGAGTTGTCAGCAACTGCGTCCCAGACACAGTGAGGGGTGGAACCGTGACAACAGGTAGGGGCCACACACTCAGAATGTATTGACTGTTATGTGCTAGAGGGTCTGCCCTCTCCAGTGGTTCTGTGACTACCTTGGATCACGGTTCACAACTCTGGGGTAGAATGGCAGACTCGAGAGGTGGCAAAGTGGAGCGAGTATTGCGAAGGACACTGTTTGGGCACCCGGCTGGCTAGGGTGGATACCAAGTCTGTGCCTAAATACCTGTCTGACTTTGGCGATGTGTTCTCAGAGCAGGGATGTCAAGAACTCTCTCCCAATCATCCTTATGACTGTGCTGTTAATCTTGTTCCTGGGGCCAAGCTGCCTAAAAGCAGACTTTATAATATCTCTGGTCCAGAGAGTCAGGCCATGAAGGACTATATAGCGGAAAATTTGGTAAAGGGTCATATCAGACCATCCTCACCACCCCCCCCCCCCCTCCTTGTTGCTGCGGGGCTTTTCTTTGTGCCTAAATTTCCACAAACTAAATCAGATCACGGTCCAGGATCCTTATCCGCTCCCTCTCATCCCGGACCTATTTAATCAGATAGTGGGAGCAAAATGGTTTTCTAAACTGGATCTCAGGGGGGCGTATAACCTCTTTCGTATTAAAGAGGGGGATAAGTGGAAAACAGCCTTCAATACGCCTGAGGGACACTATGAAAATCTTCTGATGCCATTTGGGTTGACTAACGCTCCCGCCGTCTTTCAGCATTTTGTAAATGACATCTTTAGTCACCTGGCAGGTAGATTTGTTGTGATCTATCTTGCTGACATATTAATTTATTCGCCTGACCTTGAGTAACATCAGGTACATGTCAGGCAGGTCTTACTGATACTCAGAGACAATAAATTATTTGTCAAACCAGAGAAGTATATATTCTCGGTTGAGGAGCTCCCTTTTCTGGGCTATATTTTATCGTCCATCGGTTTTCGCACGGATCCAGCAAAAGTCCGGGCTGTACTGGATTGGAATCGTCCTGAGGATTTAAAGGTGTTACAAAGGTTTTTGGATTTCGTCAACTACTACCGCAAGTTCATCAAAAACTTTTCGGTAGTGGCCAAACCTCTGATGGATATGGCCAGGAAAGGGACTGACTATTCTAAATGGTACAGTCCGTCCAGGGAGGCATTCAATACCTTGAAGGAGTGTTTTGCCTCTGCGCCGATTCTCATGCAGCCTGACGTCACTCAGCCATTCATTGTAGAAGTTGACTTGTCTGAAGTGGGGGTGGGGGCTGTTTTGTCACAGGGTGCGTCTCCTGGTAAATGGCGTCCATGTGCACACTTTTCTAAACAACTGTCACCCACTGACAGAAATTATGACACTGGTAGCAGGGATCTCTTGGCAATCAAGTGGGCTTTTGAAGAGTGGCGTCATTTTCTGGAGGTGGCAGTTTATCCGGTTATGGTAATCACAGATCATAAGAATCTTGTATATCTAGAGTCTGCAAAATGTCTAACGCCTAGACAGGCAAGATGGGTGTTATTCATCACCAGGTTTAACTTTTTCGTTACATGTAGACCGGGGAACAAGAACATTAAGGCGGATGCCTTATCTTGTTGTTTTCCTGGGGGTGGAGATAATTGTGAACTAGTTCCTATACTTCAAAAAGGGGTGGTTATTGCGTCTATATGCTCCAATCTTGAGAAGGAGGTTGTTGAGGCTCAGGGGGACGCCCCTGCTGCCTGTCTATTAGGTCAACTGTTTGTACCTGTGACTCTCCATCTTAGAGTTCTTAGTGAACATCATGATTCGGTCTTGGTCGGACATCCCCGGTAATAAACTAAAAAACTGTGAGTATACAAATAAATATTAGGTTAGTGATTCACGGGAATGCTAAATCCTCAAAAACACATTTGTTTTTTTTACTTGAAAAACACGCCGGTACGGCATTGAAACGCATTGTTAATAAAAAGCCTTTTCATCATCATCATCATCATCATCATCATCATCTCTGATGAATTGATTTACTTCAGCAGCGCAGCCCACTTATGTGTTCATCCAACTGGATCCATTATCTCCTGGAGGATTTCTCCACCAGCCACGGGGCAGCAGCAGCTGTTTTTCTTCATGTCTTCATAGGAGTTGTGCCTGTCACAACTCCATCAGGTGAGTGTAACCAGCACTCTTTTAATCTCCCTCCGTAGGGTATCATCCTATTGTGCGCTCTGTTCCCCACATTTAGATCTATATATAAATCCTCAAAAAAAGAGTACATATTGTGAGTTTGTAAAGACCAATGCAGACACTGCTATTTTTTAGAACAGCCCAATGTTCATTTTTTGTTATCTTCTGTAAAGTAGTTAAAATTATATACATTTCTCTTAATGTTTTGAATTAGAAAACAGTGTGTAATGTTCCCAATGCATGGAAATAAAAACTAGTATAACGATTTTGTGCTTAACTCATGTTTTTGAACATACTGCTATTATTTTGAACAGTACTGTATCTTATCAGAGAAATTTGCTTTTTTCTCTGCCAAAATTGATCAGCCAATATCAAAATTCTCAATTCTGAGGTAAAATCTGTATTCAGTGTAGACAGACTTTCCTATTACTGAGATAGGAGATGGCAGTTGCTAAGGATACAATTCTATGTAGACATGAGGGAGAAGAAGCTAGAGGCAGAGCTCCTCCCTCCTTCTCCCCCACCTATTTAGATAGAATCTCATAGGTAGCAGCTGCCATCTCCCATCTCAGTGATGAGAAAGTCTGTCTATTACAAAGTTGCTTATTTTCATGTGTACTTTTGATTTATAAAATAAAAATCAAAATGGCAGTAACTTTTTAAGCCCCAATGAGTCAGAGATTTATGGTAGCATAAGTGGGATTTATATACAGTCATGGGTGAAAGTATAGAAATTGTTCCAGAAAATGAAGTATGTCTCCCGGAAAATTATTGCAATTACACATGTTTTGTTATACACATGTTTATTTCCTTTGTGTGTATTGGAACAACACAAAAAAAACAGAGAGATAAAAGCAAATTGGGCATAATTTCACACAAAACCCCCAAAATAGGCCAAACAAAATTGTTGGCACCTTTCCAAAATTGTGGGTAAACAACTTTGTTTCAAGCATGTGATGCTTGTTCAAACTCACCTGTCGCAAATAACAGGTGTGGGCAATATGAAAATCACATCAGAAACCAGATAGAAAGGGGAGTTGACTCAATCTTTGCATTGCGTATCTGTATGTGCCACACTAAGCTTGGAGAACAGAAAGAGGAGAAGAGAACTGTCTGAGGACTTGAGAACAAAAATTGTTAAAAAATATCAACAATCTCAAGGTTACAAGTCCATCTCCAGAAATCTTGATGTTCCTTTGTCCATGGTGTGCAACATAATCAAGACGTTAACAACCCATGGCACTGTAGCTAATCTCCCTGGACGTGGACGGCAGAGAAAAATTGATGAAAGGTTGCAACACAGGATAGTCTGAATGCTGGAAAAGCAGCTCCAATCAAGTTCCAAAGAAATTCAAGCTGTCCAGCAGGCTCAACGAGCATCACCGTCAACATTTCAATGAAATTAAACGCTATGACAGGAGACCCAGGAGGGCCCCACTGGTGACACAGAGACATACAAAGGCTAGACTGCAGTTTGCCAAAATGTATATGAGTAAGCCAAAATTCTTCTGGGAAAGCGTCTTGTGGACAGATGAGACCAAGATAAAGCTTTTTGGTAAAATTTATTATTCTACTATTTACTGATCTGGAATGAGGCCTACAAAGAAAAGAACACAGTACCTATAGTCAGATATGGTGGAGGTTCAAAGATTTGGGGCTATTTTGCTGCCTCTAGCACTGGATGCCTTGACTGTGTGCAAGGCATCATGATTAGTGTTGAGCGAACATGCTCGACACTGCTCGGTACTCGCCCGAGCATCACGCTACTCGGGATGTTCGGCGAGCACCGAGCATTTCCGGGTTACTCGGGCGGGAGCTCGGGTCTCCGCCCTGCATGTTTGGCGCTCTTTACAGAGCCAATGAACATGCAGGGATTGCCAGCCAGTCACTGTAATGCCGCAGCCATGTTGTTTGTGGGCATTACAGTGATAGGCTGGCCGCACAGCGTCACCTCGAGTATTTAAAACCGGGCGCCGCCATCTTGGACACAGTCGCTCCGGATCAGACAGTGTAGGGACAGCGCTGCTGATTTAGGGAGAGATATATCCTGCAAAATAGTTAGTGTAGGGTCTGTAAAGGCTGCCAGATCAAACAAACAGTCCTTCTCAGGACTAATATCCATCCCAGGTATATCAGGCAGGCAGGCAGGCAGGCTGTATAGGAGACGCAGTGGTTATACCAGCAAACGCTGCATTACAGTCCTGTGTGCTGCTCCTGTTGCTGAAATTGCTGGACTTAGCTCCAGGTCCCAGGGGCCAGGAAAAATCCTTTTTTTTTATCTAAATCCTCTTTTTTTTTTCCTCCTTCACAATGTACAAATACCCATCTTATTAACCTTTTGGTGCCCCCCCCCCTCCCAAAAAAAAAAAAAAGTGTGCCTCTGATTTTTCAGATACAAATATATCTGTTGAAAATAGTCTGGTGTAGGCCAGAGAAATAGAAGTGTGGTTTTGCAGTTCTATGGGCCATTTGTATCTAAAAAAAACAGTTTGAGTGTGTCGCTCACTGTTCAGCCGCAAATATATATATATTTTAAAAAGCCTGGTATACACCAGTAAATTATTACTGTGGTTTTGATGTTCCACGGTAAAACATCTCTATTATCCTGTTTTTGGCATTTTTTGCTGTATAAAAATAATAAGTGTCTCCCTGATTTTTCAGACACAAATATATCTGTTGAAAATAGTCTGGTGTAGGCCAGAGAGACAGAAGTGTGCTTTTGCTGTTCCACGGTAAAAAATCTCTATTATCCTGCTTTTTGCATTTTTTGCTGTAAAAAAAAAAAAATAGTGTCTCCCTGATTTTTCAGACACAAATATATCTGTTGAAAATAGTCTGGTGTAGGCCCGAGAAATACAACTGTGGTTTTGCAGTTCCACGGTACAAACCTCTGTATTATCCACTTTTGGGCCATTTGTATCTAAAAAAAACAGTTTGAGTGTGTCGCTCACTGTTCAGCAGCAAATATATATATATTTTAAAAAGCCTGGTATACACCAGTAAATTATTACTGTGGTTTTGATGTTCCACGGTAAAACATCTCTATTATCCTGTTTTTGGCATTTTTTGCTGTATAAAAATAATAATAGTGTCTCCCTGATTTTTCAGACACAAATATATCTGTTGAAAATAGTCTGGTGTAGGCCAGAGACAGAAGTGTGCTTTTGCTGTTCCACGGTAAAAAAATCTCTATTATTCTGCTTTTTGCATTTTTTGCTGTAAAAAAAAAAAAAATAGTGTCTCCCTGATTTTTCAGACACAAATATATCTGTTGAAAATAGTCTGGTGTAGGCCCGAGAAATACAAGTGTGGTTTTGCAGTTCCACGGTACAAACCTCTGTATTATCCACTTTTGGGCCATTTGTATCTAAAAAAAACAGTTTGAGTGTGTCGCTCACTGTTCAGCCGCAAATATATATATATTTTAAAAAGCCTGGTATACACCAGTAAATTATTACTGTGGTTTTGATGTTCCACGGTAAAACATCTCTATTATCCTGTTTTTGGCATTTTTTGCTGTATAAAAATAATAATAGTGTCTCCCTGATTTTTCAGACACAAATATATCTGTTGAAAATAGTCTGGTGTAGGCCAGAGAGACAGAAGTGTGCTTTTGCTGTTCCATGGTAAAAAATCTCTATTATCCTGCTTTTTGCATTTTTTGCTGTAAAAAAAAAAAATAGTGTCTCCCTGATTTTTCAGACACAAATATATCTGTTGAAAATAGTCTGGTGTAGGCCCGAGAAATACAAGTGTGGTTTTGCAGTTCCACGGTACAAACCTCTGTATTATCCACTTTTGGGCCATTTGTATCTAAAAAAAACAGTTTGAGTGTGTCGCTCACTGTTCAGCCGCAAATATATATATATTTTAAAAAGCCTGGTATACACCAGTAAATTATTACTGTGGTTTTGATGTTCCACGGTAAAACATCTCTATTATCCTGTGTTTGTCATTTTTTGCTGTATAAAAATAATAATAGTGTCTCCCTGATTTTTCAGACACAAATATATCTGTTGAAAATAGTCTGGTGTAGGCCAGAGAGACAGAAGTGTGCTTTTGCTGTTCCATGGTAAAAAATCTCTATTATCCTGCTTTTTGCATTTTTTGCTGTAAAAAAAAAAAATAGTGTCTCCCTGATTTTTCAGACACAAATATATCTGTTGAAAATAGTCTGGTGTAGGCCCGAGAAATACAAGTGTGGTTTTGCAGTTCCACGGTACAAACCTCTGTATTATCCACTTTTGGGCCATTTGTATCTAAAAAAAACAGTTTGAGTGTGTCGCTCACTGTTCAGCCGCAAATATATATATATTTTAAAAAGCCTGGTATACACCAGTAAATTATTACTGTGGTTTTGATGTTCCACGGTAAAACATCTCTATTATCCTGTGTTTGTCATTTTTTGCTGTATAAAAATAATAATAGTGTCTCCCTGATTTTTCAGACACAAATATATCTGTTGAAAATAGTCTGGTGTAGGCCAGAGAGACAGAAGTGTGCTTTTGCTGTTCCACGGTAAAAAATCTCTATTATCCTGCTTTTTGCATTTTTTGCTGTAAAAAAAAAAAAATAGTGTCTCCCTGATTTTTCAGACACAAATATATCTGTTGAAAATAGTCTGGTGTAGGCCCGAGAAATACAAGTGTGGCTTTGCAGTTCCACGGTACAAACCTCTGTATTATCCACTTTTGGGCCATTTGTATCTAAAAAAAACAGTTTGAGTGTGTCGCTCACTGTTCAGCCGATATATATATATTTTAAAAAGCCTGGTATACACCAGTAAATTATTACTGTGGTTTTGATGTTCCACGGTAAAACATCTCTATTATCCTGTTTTTGGCATTTTTTGCTGTATAAAAATAATAATAGTGTCTCCCTGATTTTTCAGACACAAATATATCTGTTGAAAATAGTCTGGTGTAGGCCAGAGAGACAGAAGTGTGCTTTTGCTGTTCCACGGTAAAAAATCTCTATTATCCTGCTTTTTGCATTTTTTGCTGTAAAAAAAAAAAAAAATAGTGTCTCCCTGATTTTTCAGACACAAATATATCTGTTGAAAATAGTCTGGTGTAGGCCCGAGAAATACAAGTGTGGTTTTGCAGTTCCACGGTACAAACCTCTGTATTATCCACTTTTGGGCCATTTGTATCTAAAAAAAACAGTTTGAGTGTGTCGCTCACTGTTCAGCCGCAAATATATATACATTTTAAAAAGCCTGGTATACACCAGTAAATTATAACTGTGGTTTTGCTGTTCCACGGTAAAAAATCTCTATTATTCAGGTTTTGGTAGTTTTTTCCGTAAAAAAAAACAGTAGTGTCTCCTGACTGTTGTGACACAAAAATATATCTGTTGAAAATAGTCTTGTGTAGGCCCGACATCCCAGTGTGGTTTCGCAGTTCCACGGGTCAAATCGCTGTACTATCCAGTTTTGGGCCTTTGTTATCTAAAAAAAAAGCAGTTTGAGTGTGTCGCTCACCGTTCAGCCTCAAATATCTCTATTTAAAAAAGTGTGGTATACCCCAGTAAACAATAACTGTGGTTTTCCTCTTCCACGGTTCTAATCTACTCTTTATTACCCTTTTTCCATTGATAGTGCAAGTGTAAGCTATTTTACTTCATTTACAATGGGCAAGGCGCGTGGCAAGGGACGTGGAAGTGGACGTTCTGGTGATGGTTCGTGCAGAGGACGGGGCCGTGGCCAAGGTGAAAATGTGCCACAACCAACAGCCACATCTTCTCGCTCCCACTTCTTGACCGAATTACTAGGGAAGCACAGAACAACACCAGTATTGAGAACTGATCAGTGTGAACAGGTTATTAATTGGATAGCAGACAATACTTCCAGTTACCTGGGCACCACCACCTCCGGTCTGTCTTCCACACGGTCAACTATTAGTAGCCGTGAGTCTCGACCGCATACTCCTCCTCACCCTGATGCTCCTTCCTCCCACCATGCCGAGTGTCGTCAGACAGCAAGTGATCCCACACTTGGACACTCTGAAGAGCTGTTCACTGGTCCATTTCCATATTTGGGCCCCTCGCCTGATACGCTTGAAGTGGTGGAAGAAGAGATCCCATGTTGCGATGCCCAAATATTTGAACAGCCACGGCCACAGGAAGTCGACGTTGGCAATCTGTCACAAGAGGTGGACGAGACACAATTGCCAGGAAGTGAGGAGGAGGATCGTGGTGCGCAAGTGGAAGAGGAGGAGGTGGTGAATGATCTAGTAACTGACCCAACGTGGAAGGAGGACATGCAGAGTGAGGCCAGCAGCACACAGGGGGAGGGAGGCAGAGTACCCCAACAGGCAGGAAGAAGCAGTGTGGTGGCCGCAGACAGAATGCAGGCAACCGTTCCCCGTAACACCAACACGAGGGACGTTGCCAGTACAAGCGGTAGGTCTTCCAGAGTCTGGAATTTTTTTAAAGACTCTGCTGATAACCCCAAAAAGGCCATATGTTCCACCTGCCATGCCAGCATCAGCAGGGGTGACAAAACTACCAGCCTGACCACCACCAGCATGATCAGGCACATGGCAGAAAAGCACCCGACTTTGTGGGGCGAAACCCAGGGTCCACGACCAGTGTCAGCAGGTGTCACCACTGCTTCTTCCACTGTTGTGCGTGCAATAGAACCCCCTGTTGTGTGTGCAAGGCAATCCCCTGTCCATACTGCATGTAAAGATGCCCCCTCCTCTCAGTCTTCACTTGTTATGGCAGTTTCTCAAGAAACAGCATCAACGTCCACGTCCCACCGCAGCGTTCAATTGTCCATATCCCAGACCTTTGAACGAAAGCGGAAATTCGCAGCTAATGCCCCACAGGCCACAGTCCTAGATTCGCACATTTCACGACTGCTTGCATTGGAAATGCTGCCTTTTAGGCTGGTGGAGACGGAATCCTTCCGCAATCTTATGGCGGTGGCCGTCCCTCGGTACTCGGTCCCCAGCCGACACTATTTTGCCCTGTGTGCCATCCCCGCACTACACAAGCACGTGTCCCAAAGCATCTGCCGTGCCCTCAACAACGCAGTTACTGGGAGAGTCCACCTGACAACGGACACGTGGACAAGTGCTTGTTGTTATGTTCTGCTACCAGAGCTAAGGAAAGAGAGGAGATCTGTCCCTACGATAGAACTCAGCTTAATCCCTACGATGTAACAGGGGACCTGATCCTGCGATCAGACCTGCTAAAGTCCTAAGCTAGTCTGTACGGAGACCTATAGATGTGGGGAAGGAATCCCTACAAGTACTAAGGACTGGGAGGAAAATGGGACACCTCCTAACAGAAATAGTAGCAGACAGACGAACAAACAAAATATATAGAACAAAGCGGTCCGTAGACCAAGCAAACTAACAGAGTTAGATACAGAGCACAGGCTAGCTAGAAAGTAGTTAAACAATGAAGTCCAGCAAAGCCAGAAGGGCGGAGCAGGATTAAATAGGCCAACAAGGTCATGTGACCAGCAAAGGAAAAAAAACCTAAGAGCAAGGTTCTAACAGTACCCCCCCTTCTAAGAGGATCCTCCGGATCCCCTAGGACCAGGCTTATCAGGAAATCTCCTGTGAAACGCTCTGATAAGTCTGGACGCGGAAACATCATCCGACCTCACCCAAGAGTTATCCTCGGGTCCGAAACCTTTCCAGGCCACAAGATACTGCAAACTACCTCTATACAGTCTAGAGTTAAGGATGCGAGAAATTTCATATTCCCCGTCCTCCACCACCGGAGGAAAAGAGGCAGAGGCGTCACAATCCGATACAACAGCTTTTTTCAACAGAGAGACATGAAATACCGGATTAATTCTCCAGGAGGTAGGAACCTCCAACCTAACAGCAGATTGGTTGACAACCTGAAGCACCTTAAAGGGCCCTACAAACTTGGGACCCAATTTCTTAGAAGGAATCCTCAACCGCAGATTCCTAGAGGACAACCAAACCATGTCACCGACAGCGAACAAAACCTCCTGTCGTTTCCTATCAAAGTAGTCCTTAGATTTTCTGTTGGCCTCCTGAAGATTACCACGCACATCCGTCCAAACTCTCTCCAAATCACCGGAAAAATTCTCCTCCTCAGGCACGGCAGATCCCAACTTGGAGAACGACCCAAACGACGGATGTCTCCCAGAACAACAAAAAAAAGGCGAACAACCAGCAGAAGAAGATGTATGATTGTTCAGAGCAAATTCAGCAAGTGGCAGAAACTCAGACCACCCCTCTTGATTGTCTGCCACAAAACAACGCAAGAACTGCTCAACATCCTGGTTTTTCCTTTCTGTCTGGCCATTAGATTCAGGATGATATCCGGACGAGAACGATAAATGAACTCCCAACCTGTCACAAAAGGCACGCCAAAAACGAGCCACGAACTGAGGACCCCTATCAGAAACAATGTCAGTAGGAACGCCATGAAGTCTGACAATTTCCTTGACAAAGGCCTTAGCGAGAGTTTTAGCGCAGGACAGTTTGACGAAGGGAACCAAGTGACACATCTTGCTAAAACGGTCCACGACCACCCAGATGACAGTAAAACCCTCAGAGGGGGGAAGGTCAGTTATAAAGTCCATAGCCAAATGTGTCCAAGGAGCACTGGGAACCTCCAAAGGACAAAGCAACCCCGCAGCAGGAGTATGTGAGGACTTAGATCTAGCACATATAGTACATTGACACACCCACTTAATGACTTCCTTCTGCCATCCAGGCCACCAAAAACTGCGACCCACCAGTCTCTTGGTCTCAGAGATTCCGGGATGACCTGCCAACCGAGATTCGTGACACTCAACAAACAAATCTCTCCTAAAGGTCCCAGGCACAAACAACCTCCCATGAGGAGTGTTAGATGGGGCATTCTCCTGTGCTTTAAGAATCTCATCTTCCAAAACGGAGTCCAAAGCAGCTATCACAACACCTTCTTGTAAAATGTTCTCCTCTTTCTCAGCACCGACTATGGGAGAAAAACTGCGAGACAAGACATCCGCCTTAACATTCTTAGTACCAGGGATGTAAGTAACGGAGAAATTAAACCGCGAGAAAAACAGTGCCCACCTAGCCTGATGGGCATTCAGGCGCTTGGCAGCATCAAGATATATCAGATTTTTATGATCCGTAAGAACCTGAACGAGAAATTCCGCACCTTCCAAGAAGTGGCGCCAGTGTTCAAATGCGAGTTTAATAGCCAATAATTCCCGATTACCAATATCGTAATTCAGTTCAGTCTCCGAAAATTTTTTTGAAAAAAAGGCACAGGGATGTAATCCATCCCCGTTATCCTGAGACAATACTGCGCCAACCCCCACAGAGGAAGCATCAACCTCAACCAAAAACGACTTAGTCACATCAGGCTGCATAAGGATGGGAGCAGAGGTGAACCTCTCCTTGAGATACACAAAAGCTTCAATGGCCTCAGAAGACCACTGAACCGCATCAGCACCTTTCCTGGTGAGATCGGTCAGAGGTTTGACAATACTAGAAAAAATTTTTATGAATTTTCTGTAATAATTGGCGAAACCTAAAAACCTCTGTATCGATTTCAAACCAATAGGCCTAGGCCATTCCTGTACAGCTTGAACTTTAACCGGGTCCATCTCAAAACCTTCGCTGGAGATAATGTAACCCAAAAAACTAATTCTCTGTACAGCGAACTCACATTTCTCCAGCTTAGCAAAAAGCGAATTGTCCATTAATAACTGTAATACCTCACGTACGCTCCGCCAATGAGACTCCAGATCCGGCGAATAAATCAAAATGTCATCCAAATACACAACCACATTTTTGCCGATCAAAGGTCTAAGGATGTCATTAATAAGATTCTGAAAAAATGCAGGAGCATTAGTAAGACCAAAAGGCATAACCAGATTCTCAAAATGACCCACAGGAGTGTTAAAAGCAGTCTTCCATTCGTCACCCTCCTTCATGCGCAACAGATTGTATGCCCCCTTAAGGTCAATTTTAGAGAACCACTTGGCCCCCATTAACTGGTTAAACAGATCAGGAATCAATGGCAGTGGGTAAGGATTGCGTACAGTAATTTTGTTAATCTCACGAAAATCCAGACAAGGACGTAAACCGCCGTCCTTTTTTTTTACAAAAAAAAATCCAACCGCCACAGGAGACTTAGAGGGCCTAATGTGACCGGCGGCCAAACTTGTCTGTATGTATTCCTCCAAAGCCTTCCTCTCAGGAATAGTAAGGTTAAATAAACGACTTTTAGGAAGAGTCGCTCCAGGGACAAATTCAATAGAACAATCATAGTCTCTATGGGGAGGCAAAACCTGCGATTCCTTCTCAGAAAAAACTCTCCAAAAATCCTGAATAGGAACAGGCAATTCTCCCCTATCCAAAGCTGCAATACGCCCGTTACAACACTTGTCATAACATTTATGGCTCCAGGATTTAATTTCACTGGTAGACCAATCCAGTACAGGATTGTGAAATTTTAACCAGGGCAATCCCAATATTACTGGAGAAGGCAAGTTATTCAAAACTACCAAATACAATTTCTCGTGGTGAACACCATTAATAGTGAGAGGAAATTCACAGACCTTGAGAGTAATATTCTTCAAAGGGGAACCATCCACCAAAACCACAGCAATGGGGGATGATAAAGGTTCGGGTTTTAAATTGAGTCTTTCCAAGAATCCCCCATCAATAACATTCAGAGTAGACCCACAATCAACAAACACCCGAAATTCCATTAATTTTTCCTGAGCAATCGTGGAAGCAGCTAAAAATACACCCTTGGAATTTAAACAGGCAATACGGGCATGACTGACCATTTTTTTTTCTTTCTTGATACGAAGCTCACAGTCTTTAGTTAAATGACCAGATTTTCCGCAATAGAAACACAAGCCTTCAGAAACTCTGCGATCTTTTTCTTGAGAGCGAGGTGCCATCGCTCCAATCTCCATCGGTTCACCACTGTTAGTACACACATTCTCATAACCAGAAACTGACATAGCAGAGGATTTGCTCTCATTAACCCTTGCACGCAGTCTCCTATCCACCCGTATAGCTAATTGCATAGCCTGTTGCAAATCTTCAGGTGTAGGATAAGCAATTAGCAGGTCTTTAACCCTTTCACTGAGCCCAGCAAGAAATAGACTTTTCAGAGCAGAATCGTTCCACCCTGTTTGAGTAGACCATCGACGGAAATGAGTACAATATTTTTCCACATTACCTGATCCCTGTCTCAAACGTCTTAACTCAGTCTCAGCTGATGAGACACGATCAGGATCATCATATAATAGTCCCAAAGCAGAAAAAAAACTATCCACTGAACTGAAGCATGTATCACTAGGTTGCAAAGAAAAGGCCCACTCCTGAGGCTCTTTGCGCAAAAGTGACATTATAAACCCTATGCGCTGGGAATCATCCCCAGAGGACTTGGGTCTCAAACGAAAATACAATAAGCAAGCATTTTTAAATGAAAAAAATTCTCGGTGTTCACCAAAAAATAAATCCGGCAAACGTACCTTAGGCTCCAAGAAATGTGCTCCAGGACAGTTACTCACGTGTTGACGGAGCTCAGTCACCTCCAAAGAGAGTCCCTGCAGGTGTTTAGCCAAATCCAGAACCGACACCATGATGGAATAGAAAAAATCTTTCCTTAGAGCATTTGCTGGGCTGGACTTACTGTTATGTTCTGCTACCAGAGCTAAGGAAAGAGAGGAGATCTGTCTCTACGATAGAACTCAGCTTAATCCCTACGATGTAACAGGGGACCTGATCCTGCGATCAGACCTGCTAAAGTCCTAAGCTAGTCTGTACGGAGACCTATAGATGTGGGGAAGGAATCCCTACAAGTACTAAGGACTGGGAGGAAAATGGGACACCTCCTAACAGAAATAGTAGCAGACAGACGAACAAACAAAATATATAGAACAAAGCGGTCCGTAGACCAAGCAAACTAACAGAGTTAGATACAGAGCACAGGCTAGCTAGAAAGTAGTTAAACAATGAAGTCCAGCAAAGCCAGAAGGGCGGAGCAGGATTAAATAGGCCAACAAGGTCATGTGACCAGCAAAGGAAAAAAAACCTAAGAGCAAGGTTCTAACACTTGTGGCCAGGGACGGTACATCTCTCTGACGGCACACTGGGTAAACATAGTGGAAGCCGGGACCCAGTCGGACCTTGGGACGGAACACATCCTCCCCACACCGAGGATTGCGGGCCCTATGTCAGTCAGAGTTGCCCCCACAGTGTACAGTTCCTGCGCATCCTCCTCCTCTTCATGTTCAGCCTCCATCTCAGATATCACCACATCAGTTACAAGCTGGAAGCATTGCAGTACTGCCTCCGCCAAGCGGCAACAGGCTGTGCTGAAACTCATAAGCTTAGGTGATAAACCTCACACTGCTTGTGAGTTGTGGACAGCTGTGAAAGAGCAGGCAGATCTGTGGCTGAGACCGCTGGACCTACATCCAGGCATGGTCGTGTGTGACAATGGCCGTAACCTGGTGGCGGCTCTGAGGCGAGGTGAGATCACACACGTACCATGCCTGGCTCATGTGCTTAACCTCGTGGTTCAGCGGTTTCTTAAATTGTACCCCGAGTTGCCATATCTGCTCGTGAAAGTACGCCGCCTGTCAGCTCACTTTCGCAAGTCGGCTACAGCTTCCGCCGCCCTTGCTGTGTTGCAGCAGCGTTTGCAGCTTCCGGCACACCGACTGGTGTATGATGTCCCCACACGTTGGAACTCTACCCTCCACATGTTGCAAAGGATTTGTGAGCAGAAGAGAGCAGTTGTGGAGTACCAGCTGCAACAAGGCCGTCGATATTCAGGTCAGACTCCACACATAAGACCTCAGGAGTGGACCTGGATGTCTGACATATGTACCATCCTGACAAACTTTGAGGAGGCCACCAAGATGGTGAGTGGCGATGACGCCATCATTAGTGTCAGCATCCCACTTGTCTGTCTTTTGCAACGCTCTCTGCAGAGAATTAAAGAGGAGGCATTGCAGCCAGAGTATGATGAGATGGATCAAGAAGCCGTAGCGGGCGATTACACACAGCCCAGCCTCATCTCATCCCAACATGCATTGGGGGACAATGAGGGAGAGGAGGAGGAGGAGGAGGAAGAACAGGAGCTGCTATCATGCGTTGTAGACGGTAGTACCTGTACAAGTGGCATACCGTCAGTTCAGCGTGGGTGGCCTGAGGACAGGGGGGAGGAGGAAGAGGAGGAGGAGGAGAGCATGGTCAGTCGTCATCTTGGTGAGGACACGGAAATCTTGCCTGTTACCAGTCTGGCACGCATGGCTGACTTTATGTTACGCTGCCTTAACCGTGACCCTCGCGTTGTCAAAATGTTGGGTGACAGTCATTACTGGTTGGTGACACTTGTAGACCCCCGCTACAAGGAGAACTTTCACTCTCTTATTCCTGAGGTGGAGAGGTCTACAAAAATGGGGCAATACCAGAAGGCCCTTGCTGCAGAACTCTTAAAAAATTCCCATCTGAACACGCTAGCGGCAGAGGTCACAGTTCGTTGCCCAACCAAGGAGTACAGGCGAGAGAGATGCAACTCCAATCCAGCAGAGGCAGGGGAACACTGTCAACGTTCTGGGACAGTTTTCTGACACCCGCCCAGCTTACAGGCCCTGAGGCGCGGGGTACTCTCACAAGGAGTGGAAAGTTTCAAAAGATGGTGAGGGAGTCCTCCGTGATTCCTCTGTGCCTTTTAATTATTGGGCATCCAAGCTGGACACTTGGAATGAACTCGCTCTGTACGCCTTGGAGGTCCTGGCCTGCCCTGCCACTAGCGTGTTATCGGAGCGTGTTTTTAGTGCCGCTGGGGGAATTATAACTGATAAGCGCACTCGCCTGTCAACTGACAATGCTGACAAGCTGACCCTTATCAAAATGAACAAGGGCTGGATTGGGCCAGACTTCTCATCACCACCAAATGACAGCAGAGTAACATAAAGTCAAATCCACTGTGTTATTTCGGGAGGTGTATTCACATGCACCGCTTCACACCCACACATGGGTATACGCTTCCTCGTTTCGGCTGTTTAATCTTCTTCTTCTTATCCTCAGCCTCCACTACCACTATACCACCAGGGTGCCAGCATTGCAAGTTCCTCCGTCCTAATTTTTGGCAGCTTTTGCTGGGAAAGCATAAGCAAATACCATGGGACACCCACTCCCCAATAATGGGACTTATGTTTGTATTATGCTGTACTGGATGGCTCTTGTAAGGGGCATTGCAAGTTGCTCCGTCCTAAT